>NC_073725.1:62211468-65134550 GCF_023634155.1 Falco peregrinus | reverse complement strand
TGTAGCAAGGTGGGGAGCTATGGCAGGGCAGCCCTGGCCAGTGTGGGACTGCAGCCTGTCTGCTTCAGGGTGGGGGCCAGGACCCCGTTTTGGGGTGTCTCTGGCCGGGCAGGTGCCCCTGCTGCCTGCCCCGTCCTGGGCTGGCAGAGCTGCCCGCAGCCAGCACCCGCCCTGGAGGCTGCAGGGGGGCTAAGCCCTGATTCTCGGCCCCAGGTACTGCCAGGCCAGCCTCATGCCATGGGCAGCTCTGCCAGGCACCACCAGGACTCCTCGTCCAGCCCCTTCGGAGTGACTCCAGCACCACGGCAGCTGAGCGGGACTGGGGGTCCCTTGCCAAACCCCCACCACGCCGGCCACCGAGCAGGAAGTTAGGCAGCTCCAGCCGTCAGCAATAAAGGATGACGGGCAGCCAAGCGCCTGTGTGGCCTGAGTGGGGTGGCTCTGCGTCGGGAACTTCTCATCATGCATAAGGGCGGCTGGCAGCACGCCTCGTTCTGCAGCCATGTGTCACCAGAGGAGCTGCTGGAAATGGCCCCTGTGCAATCCCCTCCTGCTGCCTAAACTCCTGAATTTCCAAACTGATCTCATTAACAGGGATATGCTGGCGGTTTGGGTCAGGCTGGGCCACCCTCTCATGTGGTTAGTTCTCAAGTGCCCACCATCTCAAGTCATCAGAACTGATGACTGAAAGGACTTCTCACCAAGGGAGTCAATCTGGGGAAGGAACAAATAACAATAAGAATACCATTACATAAACGACGCAGAAAGAAGTCTCCAAGTGAAAATGTTCTGGCTGCAAGAGGAGACGAGGCGATAAGATGTTGCAGTTACTAATTTGCTCTAGAAGCATGAAACTGGTAACCAGTTTTGTGCCTTGTTGGGAGAAGGGTTTGCCGGAGTCAAGAAATTACTCAATATGAGTTATGCATCTTGCTCAACTTTATTAGCTTCTAACACTACTTATATAGACTCGATACACATGCATATTCCCAAAGCAAAAATATAATTGGTTATTAGTCCCTAAGCACGCGCTGTTCTCACACCCCTAATTATCATGACTAAAAATAAGCATTCTATCCATGCAGCTATTTGCGTTGCTATGTTTCAGCCTTGCGGTTTGCTACTCCCTTTATTCCCATTTAACTCCCTATCTCCCTTGGCCTTGCACCTGCCTTCCCAACAGCTGTAGCTTGTTACAGCCAGGGCCTGTTAGCACAACAAAGTTACTTGGTCTCAGGATTCAAGAATAGCTCAAGGCTATTTTCTTGTTAACTTCAGCACAATTCTAATTACAGGCCTATTCTAATACCAGGCCTGGATTGTGCAGATCTTCAGGGATTCTATGGCCACGCTTCTGCAGCTATTCTTCTACAATTCCCCCTTTTTATTTTTGCACAAGCCAGGCCTGACTGGTTATGTTAAAAACTACTCTCTTTAAACAAGAAAAAGCACATCTAAAAACTAAAAGCATTACAATAATGATTATAATAAAGCGTATTCCTTCCATCAATAATGTCTTTAACCAACCTGTTATCCCCAGTCCTCTCAATCATTCATCGAAGGGTTTATCATCAGCAAGAATATGCTTCATGTTTCCCTGCAGTTGTGACAACTTATTGTGGATAGATATGGAATGATCAGAAAGGTTCATACAACACATCCCTTCAAAATCCTCACAACCCTGTCCATGTGCTAATAACAAAAAATCTACTGCAGCTCTATTTTGTAATGTAGCATGCCTAACACTATCTATATCAAGCAATAACGAACTTAAAATCTGTGATGTAAGATTAAATTTTTTCTCTCCCCAACACGCTAACCTTTGTATATTCTTAGCATTTAATGCAGTCATTGCTCCTGGCATAAATAGTGGAGGCTAAGACATTTGCTGTTACAGACTGCAAATCGACTCGGTCATTACATGTTTCATCAAAGGTGCGCAGTGCCCTCTGTGATCTATGAAATTGTGGAGGCATTTTCAATAAGTCTTTCAGATGTGGAGCAAAGAAAGTCAAACGCCCTAAATAACATGGTCCACCGACAGGATACAAAGGAATCCCTGGCCACGCTCTATCCCCACATATCAAAAAGGCTCCTGGTGGCAACTGATAACCCCCTGATACATTTACATGAAAGCTTCCAGTTTTCAATTCACCCCAAATAGGTGAACCAGTTAGATTTTGAAATCCTGTATAAAACCCCCGTTCACCTTGGCGTGCTAGCCACAACCGCCACGGGTCACCAAACCAAATTACTCCAGTGCCATCTACAGGTTGAAGTGGTGGTACCGTGTTGCCGCATTCTGACATTCCCGCTGCAGTTACATTAACATATTTAACGGGCACAATGCCACCCAATAGGTCTAACTCCTGCAACGGTAAATGATGTGGCTGATTTAAATTCTCAATAACAGTTTTCTGCCACGCTGCATTACGCATAGAAGGCCAAACGAATTGCCCATTCGGACTCAGACATGTTTCCCTTTCATTGGAAGTCAGATTCACAGTTGCAACATTCCAAAAACTATCAAGATCTGTTTCATTCTCCTGCAAGGGAATACCAATTAAACAAGTTCTAAAGTGGTTGTCTGCTTGTTGCAGACTTAAACAGCAGTCTGTTACCCCTGTAATATTTGCCCATGTCACCCATATGTTTGTCCTAGGCAAGATGTTAAAAATACCTTGGCCAACAGGTAAAATATTCATTAAGACCATAAACCAAGTCCACCATTTGAGCATGTCTAATCCTACAAAAATGTTACTTTCTGTGAGCTCTCCTTGCCCACTCATTCTGGGCCTTCCTCCACTTATTGGCAGGGACAGCATATTGTCGAGGTATAAAAATTTTTTCACCACACTCCCTACTTATAATTTTAGTCTGGCGTTGCAGCCTGAGGCTGTCCAAATATCTGCAAACCCGCCACTGCCACTGTGCTCGATTCGCGTTTTCAGTAGCTTCAAACAGGGCAAACAGATCTTGGGCAAACCGGTGGTTTCCTCTAATCCATTCTCGCAATTCCCACAAAGGATTCCTCTCTCTAACTTTCCATTTACATTGTAAACACCCTAAGTCCATTTGCAAGGTATATTCAGAGACCCACCATTCAAGTTCACATAAGCCACAAAGTAATAGAACCCAGCCACATTCCCTTCGTCCACAATCACAGGCATTTAGGGAATAGTACAGAGCTTTGTTCTCTAGTTCCACCCGTAGTTGGTCACATGCATCCCTTGGGGAGGCCCAAACTATCCTCTTCTGTAACAGTAGCGATGCCTCCAATGCCAGGGGCTGTGTGGCCAGTTGCCACCAATGTAGCTCCTGCTGGCGAGCTTCTGGTTCCAGTTTTATGACTACTGGTATCAGCACGTGTCCACTTACTGGGTACCTGTCGCGACGGAGGGAAGACACAGTCGCTCAATATGAGTGATCAGCAGACTTCGTTTATTGTACCTTACAGTCACCTTTTATGCCTTGTTATAATTAGCTCATACATATTACAAAAGTTAAGCTCATTATTGGTTAGTTGCCTAAATACCAAGCCCGCCGCTAGTTTCTCTTTTGTAGTTTTCTGTTCCCACCTGCAACATTCTTTTCCCACCGAAATCTTCCTGTTACTGTGTAACAAGGACAGCCAAAGACAGTGTATTTTGCTTTACTTCAGATAAGCTGAGAGCGACGTGCATTTTTGTCCAGCCAGCTGGACTATGTCTATGTGACCCTTTTCAGCTAGCCAGTTATCCACAGGTACCCACACTGGACCTGTAGGGGTGGAAACACACATATAACCTCGACCACTGAACAAAACAGGGGCAGGACCTTCCATTCCCCTGACCGCGGATTTCGATAATAGACAGATAATTCAGTTCTTGGGGCTCCAGTATTTACACAAGTAGCATGAATGATAGCTGGGGGCTCTGAGTCGTCTCCAAACACACACAAGTGATTGAGAACAAACAAGGTTCTGTGTAGGCGCTCCTTTGGGTCTGTAATGGCCACAAATTTCTGCAGATAATCCTTCAATGTTCTGTTTGTTCTTTCGACGATGGCTTGTCCCGTGGGAGAATGAGATATTCCAGTCTTATGCTGTACTCCCCACGTGATAAGAAATTTCCGCACGACTTGACTGACATAGGCAGGACCATTGTCCGTCTTAATCTGTTCTGGGACTCCCATGACAGAAAAACAGGCTGTTAGATGTTTACACACATGCAAGGCTCTTTCTCCAGGTTGTAGTTTCCCAAATAAATTTTGAATAGGTGTCTACTGTGACATGTACATATTTCAACCTGCCAAACTCAGGAACATGAGTGACATCCATCTGCCAGACCTCTAATGCCCTCAGACCTCGGGGATTGACCCCCATCCCTAGGCCAGGGCCATGGTGACTGCCCTGCGGGCAACTCCTAACAATACCCTGTGCCTCAGCATGTGTTAGTCGAAATTGTCTTTTTAATCCCTTAGCATTTTGATGGAACTGAGTGTGGGAGATTCATGCGGCTTCAAATTGATTGATGGGTGCAGTTCGTGTCAGGCTAACCAATTGATCTGCTCTGTGATTACCTCCTCCTAAGCCTTCCTGCCATTTGTGGCTTCTGATATGGATGATACAATATGGCGCAGTCCTCTGCTTTGTAGCTCTTTGAAGTTGTTGGAATAACTCATTTAGTCGTGGGTTTGCTACTTCTTTCAAAAGTGAATCCTCTATCCTTTGAGCTACTCCTGCCACATATAGTGAATCGGTGACAATATTCAGTGCCACCGTGCGCAATTTTGCCATAGCCCAACAAACTGCAAGCAGCTCCAAAGTCTGTAAATTATCTTTAGGGAGGGCAACAATAATGTGTTGCTGCCATAATTCCTTTTCCTTCCAGACCACAGCAGCCCTTCAACTAGCCTTGCCTGCATCTGTGAATGCTGTAAGACCATCCTGAAGTGGAACAGATGAATGCTTAGGCATTTCCATCCATGAATACGTTCTCAAAAAGTGGATATCTTTCCCCTTTAGTTGTTCTCGTGATATCTGTCCAGTATATCCTAAGAGTGCCAATTGTAGAGCAGCAGAGTTTCGCAAGGCCCATTCTAGGTCTGCTCCCTTCATTGGCAGGTGAATACTAAATGGTTCTTCCCCTGAAATAGCTATCATCCTATCACGACCTTTTCGAATGACTTCGCCCATTGCTTCCATACGAGTCTGAACTGTTTTCTTAGGTTGAAGGGATAAAAATATCCATTCCAAGACATGGAAGAGGTCATCTCCCCCTTTTTTCTTTTGCCACTGCATGATAACAGCAAAAACAGAGACAGGGCGAGAAATCACCAGTAGTCAGAGGAGGAGGGTAATGTCTCATCGAGCTGCCCATCGCGCTGATACTAGGTGTCCAAGATGTTGTATACATTTCTCTTGTTCACTAGTGAGGTGAATGGATTTAGCTGCATCTGTGCCTTGTAAAAGAAGCTGTAGGGGAGCTAAATCTTCATTGGTAATACCCAGGAGGGGACGTATCCATTGCAAATCCCCCAGCAGCATCTGCGCATCAGTAAAGGTTTTGATCTCAGTGGTAATGGTGGTTTTCTGTGGCGTTATGATGCTGTCATTAATCTTCCATCCCAGGTATTTGAATGGAGATTGCTGTTGAACCTTTTCTGGTGCTACTTGTAATCCTGCTTGTCCAAGTGTTTGCATAAGTTGTTGTAGGTTCTGTTCCGTAAAGGGTTGCGATTGAGCTACTAAAATATCATCCATATAACGATAAATGAGAGCATGCGCCACTGTCGACGTAATGCTGCAGCAACGAAAAGTTGACACATGGTGGGGCTATTGCGCATTCCCTGTGGAAGGACTTCGTGGCAAGGTGAAGGCGAAGCGCGGTGTATCTGCTGGATGTAATAATGGTATGGTAAAGAAACAGTCCTTCAGGTCTACAATTAATAAGGCCCAATCTTTAGGTATCATAGTAGGAGTTGGTAATCCGGGCTGGAGCGCTCCCATAGCTTGCATTTGTTCATTCACCTTGCGTAAATCATGAAGTAAGTGAAACTTTCCAGACTTTCTTGGTATAACAAAGATGGGGGTGTTCCAAAGGCTGGTTGATGGCTTAATATGGTGAGCATTTAGTTGTTCTTGTACCAGCTCATGCGCTATCTGCAGCTTCTCCTTTTGTAGCGGCCACTGCTCCACCCAGACAGGCTCATCTGTAATCCAGGTGAGTTTTAGGATGGGAGGCTGCCCTGCAGAGGCTGCCAGAAAACCGTACCTGGGGTAGTTAACACTACTCCCAATTGAGTCATCATTTCGTGGCCAATGAGGGCAGAAATGCCATCTGGTAAAGGTAAGATCATTACATGTGCTGATGCTATTTTGTCTTCCACTTGAATAATGATTGGCTCTGTGCTAGTATGTGGCAGTGAGATGCCTCCGATGCCGCTGACTCCTCCTGTGGCCGGTCTAGTAGGCCAATGTTTAGGCCACAGCTGTCGGGTGATGATAGTCACATCAGCTCCTGTGTCAAAGAGTGCAATAAAGGTACAAGATTCATTTCCTCTTAGTAATGTGACTCTAGCTTCTGGCTGGTTGTTCATTGACATAGTGAAGCATACAAGTTCATCTGTAGATCGTTTTTATTCCCATGATTTGGTAAAGAGTCACGAGGTGGCGCACATACTCTATCTGTGAAATTTTGCAGGGGAACTAATTGAGCAATTTAGCTTCCCTGTGGTATGTGGAGAGGTGTATATAATGTGTAAGCCACGATAACAATCTGTCCTGTATAATCAGCATCAATTAGCCCCGGTATTACAAAGATACCCTTTAGTCCAGCTGAAGATCGGCCTATTAATAAAGCTCCAAATTGTCGACACGAGGAGCGTATCAGGCCAAAGGTTGTGGATGGAATCTTTTGTGGTGTTGTGTCAAACAGAGTGACATCTACTGCTGTCGCCAAGTTGATTCCCAAGCTACCCTGGGTTGCTGGGAGGCCGGGCCCTGGGTTGACGGGACCACTTTTGTCTTCACGCGGCCGCCGTTCGTGCTCTGTTTGCGTTTTCCCGATCGCCAACAGACTTTAGAAGCATGAGAATTAATTGTCACACCATACAGACACCGAGCAGTTACGGCGTTGATGACCTTTCCCACCACAGCGGATACAAGGTCCGAGATAACTTTTTTGTTTGGCTCGTGGTCATACTGCAGGTTTGAGGACAGCTGCCAGTGCCTGGGTATGGGTTTGCATGGCTGTAACAGTGGAACTTACAGCATCAGAGACAAAGGTGGCTTGCTGGGCAGTTGCGCTGTTTACCATTCGTTCCAGCATTTCCTCCACCGGAGCTGTTTGGGGAAAGGTGGACAGAATCATCTTGGCCCTTGGATTAGCATTTTCAAAAGCTAGCATCTGGAGCCTTTGTACTTTAAGATCCTCCATCATACTGTGGTTTTGGTCCAAGGCTTGCACTAGCCGGTTCACAAAACTGTCAAATGGTTCCGTTGCTCCCTGTTTGACTGTTATAAAGGAAGGGGCCTTTCGTTCTGATGGGACAAGTGTCAGGGCTTGTTTTGCAGCCAGGGCGCAGGCATTATGCATTTCCATGGAAAATGTTAATTGTACCTTAGGGTCCGTATAAATGTCACGACCTAACAGCATGTCCTCTTTACCATCACAGAGGGGATGCCCCTGGGCCCTGGGCAGGATCAAAACCTTATGCACTTGTCGTTCCCATTCCTTTTCAAAAAGCAAATACTGTGCTGGTGTAAGAAGCAATCTGGCTAGTGAAGTACAGTCACTGGGTGTCATGATTTCAGAGTCAAACAAATAATTCAGCAAGTGTTTGACCAGTTCTGATTGCAAACCATATTGTATAACAGCTTGTTGTAGCTGCTGCATAAACTTCCAATCAAAAGGTTTCCACGCTGCGGCTGCTGAACCATCTGGTAAAGTGGTGGTCCGCACCACACATGCAACAGCAGAAGCAGCCTGCCCCTCTCCCTCCAATATAGCGTCTCATATAACCCTAGACCAACAACTCTGGGAAGCGGCAGGCTGGAGGATAACGCCTTCCTGGGTCAGGACTTGAACATCACGACCGGCAGTATGCAGATGGCATTCGTTCAATTGCTGCTGCAAGCGGTTTAAGGTCCAGTTGGAGGGTTTTGTTTGGGGACGGGGGATCGGGGCAGCAGCAGCTGGGGTGGGTTCATTTTCTTTATCGGACTCTGCACTCTCATTCAGAGGCGCGCTCAGACCCACTCTTGTACCCTCTTCCTCATCTAGCAGGGGGGGCGGCTCTTGGTAGCTTTCAGGTCGGCATGGAGCACCCGTTGCGGCGGCACCCTCCGGTGTTGGTGTTGGGTGTAATAGCTCTGTCGCAGATTTTTTAATAGGCACAATTATGCCTTTCGCAGACGGAGCGCCTTGACCAAATAATCAGGTAGACTCCAACGACTCGGTTTCCCGACCGAGGAGGTATGAGGCAGCCATAGCCATATTTTTCTCTGCAACCATTGATCGTAAATGGTTCATGACCTCCCGCCAGGTTGATCCCAAGTCCTTGGCTGACTTGCTGCCGACTTGCTGCCGCTAAGGATCGCATCCCAAAGGGAATCCCTGATCTCTCGCCACTCAGTCACACTAAACATCAATTGGGGGTCTTTTAAGTGTCCTTTTTCATTCGCCCACCTACAGAGCTCATGGAGCATCTTGCTCACGCTAGCCTCTTGCTTAGCAAGAGTATCAGATAATAGTGTGAGTGCTGCCTCCCTCTCCATTATCGAGGGAAAAATGGTCTTACTGGTGCAGGTCCGTGCAGGACGTCAATGCCGGATTCAGACGCCTTTACTCCTTATGGACGTCTTCCTGCTCAAACTCCTCTCTAGCGACTCTCAATTCACAAAGCCCACTGTCGCAATGCAAAGGCAGAGTTTTTCCAGCTTTCCCATTGTTCAGGTGCCAATTGTTGGGAGAAGGGTTTGCCGGAGTCAAGAAATTACTCAATATGAGTTATGCATCTTGCTCAACTTTATTAGCTTCTAACACTACTTATATAGACTCGATACACATGCATATTCCCAAAGCAAAAATATAATTGGTTATTAGTCCCTAAGCACGCGCTGTTCTCACACCCCTAATTATCATGACTAAAAATAAGCATTCTATCCATGCAGCTATTTGCGTTGCTATGTTTCAGCCTTGCGGTTTGCTACTCCCTTTAGTGCCTGAATGCAATGAATAGTACTGTATGATGCAAGTACTCTACCGTATATGCTGTGTACCCCCGAGTATGTTGGTGTGCGTGTTAGGAGGAAAGCTCCCCCATGCACCCCGTGCTGCCATAACCCAGGGTCGGCTTTGTGAACTATCATTTGGTTTGGAGAGTTTTCCTGGGTATAATTTTGGTAACACTCCCAGGGCCTGCACTGGCCCCATTCTGCCGGGCTGCTCCTGAACCCCCTGGCTGCCACGAGCCGCGCTTTGGCCCCAGTGGCCCCTGTCAGGGCAGCTGGCGGCCCCAAAGGGTGTCTGGGGTAGCGAGGCGGTGCAGCAGGAGAAGGATGCTCAGGTGCTGCTGAAGGTGGTGGTGGGAAACGGGGACCTCAGCGGGAAGGGCAGCAGCAGGACAGGGCTCTAACATCAACAGGGAATCCCTGGTGTAGTGCCGCCCTCCCCTGAGGGGATGCTCTCTCTGATTGGCCGCGCTGGGCTGTCACTCCGTCCTGGCCTTGAGCCCGCCCTCCCCTGAGGGGACGCTCGCTCTGATTGGCCGCCGGGGCTGTCACTCTCCTCTGCTGGGGGCCGCCTGTTAGCTGGGCTGCGGGAACTATGGCGGAGGCGTCCCGGGGCAGGGGGTGCGCGGAGGGCCCCAGCTCCGCAGCAGGCTCGCTCCCGGGGCTCGCTCCCCGTGCCCCGAGTAACCCCCCCGCCTCCCCCCCGGCTGCGTCCGCGCCCCCTTGGCCCCGGGCGAGGGGCTGCGAGGGAGCCCGGGGGAGGCGTCGGGCCAGGGCCCCTTTCCCCGCGGGGCTCCGGCTGAGGGCCGGGGCGGGGGGACCCCGGGGCGGGCAGCGGGGCCGGCGGCGGCGGCGGCGGGGCCGGGGCGGGGAGCGGAGCGGCCGCTGAGCGCCGCCGGGCCGCGGCCGCGCCGGGGCCGGTGAGCGGAGGCCGGGGCGGCGAGCGGCGGGCGCGGGGGGAGAGCGCCGGGGGGGCGGCGGGGCCCGGGCCGGGGAGCGGGGCCGGGGGTGCCGGAGCCGCGCTGGGGGGCGTGGGGCTGCGCTGCCGGGGGGCGGCCGCGCTGTGCCGGGAGCGCCGGGCGCTGCCTTGGCGCAGGTGCCCGTAGCCCCGGTGCGGGCAGGGAGCGGCGCCTGCGGAGCCCCCGCGGCAGGGGGAGGGTTCGGCCGAGCACCGGCGGGTTACAGAAAAGTGGCGCCTGGTAGAAGCAAGAGTATCACAGAAAGCTTTCTTCGGGGAAAGTACGGGTTCTGCTTTCAGGATGGCTGCCAGGCAGAGAATCATTGATTAAAGGGTTTTTTTGCTATTACACGCTTTCTCAGATGAGCTCGTTCGGAGAGTTCCTTCGGTGCTGGAGCTTCACAGTCAGTGATTAACCCAGGTTTGGTGCAGGATTTGTCCTAGTTTGGGCAGGTGCAGAATGAGTCCCCTGATACTGCTGAAAACACTGAGCAGAAACTTGAGGAGGAGGGGAGATGAAATAACAGTGAGTTCTCAATGAAGCAAAAGCGTGGAGTTTTGTCCTTGTAGCATGCCTTCCCTACTCAGATTTTTTTGGATAAGATCCCCAATTTTCATCCATTTGTCATTTTCATCGTTTGATTCTCTCTGTTTTTCTCCTGTGTTGCACAACTGCATGCAGCTGGCTGGGGAAAGCTGGCAGGCCTCATGTGCAGAGAACAGCTCCCGTCCCTCCAGCTCAGCCAGCAGTACAGATTTTCTGCTGCAGCGGGAATGCTTGTCACTTCCTGGAGAAGAAAATGGGTAAAGTAACGAACATTCCTTAGGGAATGTGGCGAGGCTGTTGGGAGGCATTATGGGATACAGCGGGGCGTTACGGGGCATCATGAGATACAGGGGGGGGTGTCAGGCGTCTGCCTGGGAGCTGATGGCGTGGGGAGTGCCAGGACCATGGGTGAGGCAAGTGAGCCCCTGTGACGGGTTGAGGCGGTCTCCTGCCCGCTGGCTGCCTCGAGGCGATGGTGGTGGGGGGAACGGGAAGCTTCAGCTGCCCATGATCTGTGTCTGGGCAGTCCTGGAGGGGCTGGGGGCTGAGGGGAGGGAGGAGGGGAAGCGGGAGGCCACCCCACAGGCACAGTCGCCAGCCCCGGGCACCTCCCTAGCTCACCAGACCTGCTGAGCCTACTGTGGCCCCACTTGCCCCATGCTGCTGCCTGCCCTGCTGCAGCACCTCTCCTGCAGCCGGGCCCCCAGCTCCAGGCAGCCCCTCAGTGCTGCCATGAAAGCGGCCACCAGCCCCGCACTGCTGCTCAGGAAGGCCCTGCGGCAGGAGGGGCCCCAGCCAGGGCCGAGCGATGCCAATAATGGTCACTTGTGCTTCTTTCCCTCTGCCAGGGGCTGGGCTGAGGACGCTGCGTGCTGTTCCTCCCCTGGGGATGCTGTTGGCTGCACCTGCCTTAGGCTGGTGGAGGTTGTTTCTGCCTGGCCTTGCTCCCCCCGCAGTGCGTGTGCAAGAGGGGACTGGGGGGCACGGCCTGGCTGTGGGCAGGAGCTGCTGCGGCAGGAGCTGGACAGGCCAGGGAAAGGCAAAGGAGAAGTTGTCCAAGGCCATGTGGCTAGCAGCTGCCTCCTGCTGCAGGCACCAAAGAGCCTGCCCCTGCGGATGGGGAAGGATCCACCTCTGCAGCCCGCAGCAGGCCTGGCTGCCAGCGTGCACAGCAGGGTCTGTGCGTAACCCAAAGTGTATTGCGGCCTCCGGGCATACAAGGGAGCGAGGTTACGTGTCTAGGAGTCCTTGTCTTGTGAGGAAGAGCTGTGAGGCGAGACACCCACAGGTGACCTTAAATGGAGGACAGACGAGCGACCGGGAGGAGAGAAGGAGAAAGAAGCATCTAAAATGTCACATTTTCACAGTGGTACCAAAAGTGAGAGCTGTGGTGAGTCCTGGGTCCGTGGAACGCTGTCTCCTCTCTGTTGTGTCGCTGGCCCTCCCTGCCACTCCTCTGCGCTGCTGTGATTTGTGTGTGTGGTGGGGTGATCCAGGCTGGACTGAAGCTGCTCTTTACCGCTCCCCCTCGTCCGCTGGACAGTGAAGACAAGATACAATAAAAAGCTCATGAGCCTGCGTAAGGATGGGGAGATGACTGCCATTACCTTCATGGGCATAACAGGCTGAACTTGGGGAAATGAGTGTGACTGATTAGCCGTCAAATCAGAACAGGAGAATGAGCAGTAAAAGCAAATCTTCAAAACACCTTCCGTCCTGCCCTCTCTTCTACTGGGCTTAACTTTACTCCCAATTTCCCTGTCTCCTCCATGCAGGGGGATGGGGAACGGCAGCTGCGGTCAGTTGATCACACATTGTTTCTTTCTTCTCCTTTTCCTCCTCCTCCCCAAACCTTGCCATACAAACCCATTGTGTTTTGATTCCCTGTAGCTCTCCATCCTATTTATTTGTCCTGCTTGCTCTTCCATTCTGCCTTTATCTGTCATTCTGTTGCTCCCTTCTCTTTTACTCTCTCCACTTCTGTCCTGGTCCTTTTCCCCTTTTCTTCATCCTCTGTCTCTGTCCTGCAGAGGAACAACCTTCTTTTCCTTGCTGACAGTTACGGGTTGCTTTTTCTGAGAATTCTGCCTGTCTGTTCAACAGTCATTGATCTGCTGCATGCTTTTCCCTTGAGGAGAAGGACTCAGTCTTTGTTTATTCACCGTTGTGCTCTCTGTTGTAGAAAAAATGTCTCGCCATAAGGCTCCGGTGCTTCCAAATGGTGCCTTGCTTGTCTGCATAATATATCTGTAGTCCCGTCTCACGGAACACGTTAATGGTGTTACAAATTATAAATAAGGTAGCTTCCTGCCATAGGAAGACAGTGTGTTGGGTTTGAAACCTTTGGGTAGGACAGAAGGAGGTTGCCATGCTGGGTCAGTGGTGAGTGCTGGCACGTGTAGTCTGATCTAGAGTTGATGTCTCTCACCACTTTAGCTCTAGAATTACTCTGAGACCCAGTGAACTCCAGTTCCCTTAAGCTGCAACCTTGGCACTTTTCCAAGCAGTGGAATGAAATTCCTGTCACAAGCTCTAAGGAACCTTAAGGAGAAGGGGGCACAGTTTGAGTTTTCTTCCATGTAGGCGTCAGGGAGGTACCGTTCTGAGCTTAATACTTGATACTGCTACTAGGAGACACTTTCAAGTGAGCTGAGTGTGGCTCTGGATACCCAGAGCTGGACAGGGTTAGCAAATGCTGATGTGGAGTTTTGGTGGTAAACTTGACCAGCCTGTCTTAATGTGCAGGCATGTTCCTTGTTTGTGTGGTCCCACCTAGGCATCTTGAAATTTTGAAGGGTCGTGGTCCCGTGGTCACATCTTGCTTTGGTCACAATGAACTGTGTGTGGTGTGCAGATTTGCTTTTTAAGGAGCATGTTGTGGCTATATTTTCTCTGTTTGGCTTTGCATTTGGGAAATAATGTAACAGTTACAGCTCAACTGAAGGAGCTTTAACTCAGCTCAAACTGAAGGATACCTGATGTGGCAGAGAAGGAGATGTCTTTTACTAATTTTTTGATGTGTGTCAGTTTGACCCCAAATGACATTGTGTCAAAGCATGTGGCCAGGTTCCACTGTAGATGTTGACTTGGCGTACGAGTGACTCCAAGTGTGCTTTAGGGGAGAGCTCTGTTGGTGTAGATGTGCTGAGCAATTGTTGTGCTGTGTGTGCAGCTGTTCTGGTTTGGCTTCCAGGTGTGAGCACGCAAAAGAAAACTGGCAAGTGTGGTCAGCCTTGCTGTAAAATGAGACCGGTTTCTACTGCTGCCTGGATATCTGAGAGCCTCCTGAACCTTTCAGGCAGGCCAAGCGTTGTGCCCTGGTATTTCTGAGTCCACAGCTCTGCAGTTCTCTAGGAGGTGTAAGAGACTGTGCCGGTGAGACCCACCATCGCCACAGCAGATGTGTTGTCTCAACATTGCTATGGCAGGAAACTCATGCCATCACCACAGTGAATGATCTATCTATATGTTGTTAAGGCAGGAAGATAACACCACTGCCACCACAGAGATTTATCTATACATTGTTAAAGGAGGAGACCGACTGATGCCATGGAGCAATGGGGCGGAGGAGGGGGGGGGGAAGCTGATCCTGCAAAACTTAACCAAACCCCTGTGCATGCACCCAGACCTGCGGTCAGGGGGATCAAGGTGCTTGGAGGCCCCCGAGGACCATGTTGGGCATGTACACCATTGCCGAGTGGAAGGTGTGACTAAACAGAACAGCTTGTAAAAACTGTAAAAAAACCCGGAACCAACTAACATTGGACAGAACGTTCCCCCACCGGACTTGGAAACGAATCAAGACTGTTGGGACGCTGTGCATCACTTGGGTTTTTTTTCCCCTTTTCCCATTTCCTTTGGATTTTACCCTTTTTCCCCACCTTTCCATCCTAATTGTTACTATTATTATTGTTATTACTGATGTTCTTACCTCTTTATTCTTATTTTTATATTAATTTTATATAATTTATATTTAGTAATTTATATTTAGTAATAAAATTATTAAATTGTTCTTATCTCAACCCTCAAGTTTTACATTCTTTTCTGATTCTCCTCCCCAGCCCTCCAGATGAAGGGGAGCGAGCAAGCGACTGCGTGGTGCTTGGTTGCCGGCCGGCTTTAAACCATGAGACCAGAGGATGAGGCTACTGAAACAGAAACACAGCCTCACTCCCTGGATTCATAAGCACAGCGTGTTCGTAGATGCCTCAGATAACAGTCTAGAAATTAAGTCCATGTCATATGTGGGGCTCAAAGCCAAGGCTCCCTCACCAGTGCCTGGTGCAAGCCTTAGGTCTTTCTAGGTCTGTGTTTCCTGGGCCCTGAGAGTCCACGTTCAAGTTCGCTTGCGCCTCATACAGACGCACACAGGGATCCCACCAGGAGCGGGCCTAAGGCAGTCTGTGCTTCCAGCTGCCATCCCCAAGGCCCTGAGCCCCGCAATGTCCTGCCTTCCCTTGTTCCACTGCACCCTCATCCTTCTTGCTGAGCAGGCAGAGCTTCAGCCCTTTGCTGTGACCCTTTGTGCCTGACTTGTCTGCCTGCAGCCTGCTTCCTCCGGCAGGTGCCGGGCGTGGAAGTCCTGGCCTTGCACACGAGACTGAAGAGGACTGGCGCCTGGTTAGCCACAGAACTGAAACACTTTATTGCAGGGACTCAGCCAGCTGAGCTCTTCCGTTGAGAGGAGCGCGGGCAGGACAGAGCAGGCCTTTGACACTGAGGCTGCCTTTGCATCAGCAGGCATTGCCCCAGCGGGAAATGGTGGTGGTGCGCTGCAGCCAGCCCTGGATCCTCTCCGTCCCGGTGATCAAACTTTTTCTCCTATTAGGAACTGCACCAACTTCTGCAGCCAAGAAAGGAAATCCCACAGCTTCTGCACTGGAAGTGGGCAGGGTATAAACCTTCCTGCTTCTGTTGGTGTTGGCCTGTGAACGGGGGTGGAGGTGAAGGCTGGCTGCGGCCTTGCAGTAGTCGCTACTGCTGTGTGCAGGCCCATCTGTTCCAGGATCCAGTTGTAGAAGTGCTGGGTGGAGGTGTAGACTCCGGGCTTCTTTGCTCTCGCACAGCCCATCCCCCAGCTGGTCACACCAACAAGCCAGACATAGTCCGCGCTCTTGTCTTGGCACACAAGAGGCCCACCGCTGTCCCCCTGCAGCAGAGGAGAGAGGATGAAGGGGTTGTTGGGTGGCCACCGTCAGCCCAGTGGCTGGCTCCTTCCCTCTCATGGCACTTCCAGAGCTGTATTTAGTGGCCAGCCAAGCTCTGGAGAAGCTTTCCTGGGAGGGGGCGGTGGGCCTGTAAGGCAGGGCTCGCTCTCCCTGCGGCACAGTTGTCCTGCAGGTGCTGCAGAAGGATGTTGCACGTATGGGATTGTGAAGCTCTGGGCTGCCAAGGGCACTGGGTGGGCTTTGTGGACATAGTGCCAGGCCTCTGGGACAAGGCAGGCAGGCCCTGGACAAAGGCGTGCAAAAGGGGAAGGGGGGTAAGGCCCTCAGCAGTGGGGACACAGCAATGGGAGTGTGAGTGGCCAGGAAAAGCCCGTGACGGTGCAGGTTTGGGCGGTTGTGGCGGGGCTGCCCGTGCTGCCGGGGCTTGGCTTGTAGCACGCTCCTACCTGGCAGGTGTCGATGCCACCCTGCGGATAGCCAGCACAGATGTTGTGGGTGTGGATGGCCCCTCTGTACCAGCCGCTGCTGTTACAGACCCCGGCATCAATGAGGTGCACCTGGGCCTCCTGCAGCACATACGCCGATCCTCCAGCTGTGAAGAGCACAGAAAGGAATGAACTCCCAGCAGCTCATTGCCAGTTCTCCTTCCCTGCGTGACTGAAGCCCTATCCCGGGGCTTGGCTTTGCATGTGGGGAGGCGCTGGACCGCTCCTTCCTTTCTGCCTTGCTCTGGGTCAGTGGCTCACGCCCCCCTCTCTAAGAGGCATACGTCCCCACAGCCTGATTCTGGCTTTCGCCTCTGCTGTCAGGAAGAGCAACCTGCCTCCCCAAGCTGGCCAAGCTTGCGCTCGCAACGTGACTACATTTTGGGAGCTCACCTCTTGCAGTCCTGGCACCCCAGCCACTGACGTAGCACTCTGTCAGCTCCGAGACTCTCAGCGAGGCATCGGGCACGCAGGCAAGCTGTACGTAGCTGTTGCACTGGACAGGCTGCTCCAGTTCCAGCAAGGCAATGTCGTTCCTCCGTGTGATATTACTGAAGTGCCGGTGAACCAGCAGCTGCTTGATGTTGCGCACCTGGGCCTCAGGTCCCAGCTGGGTCAGCCGGGTGGCACCTACCACCACCTGCCACATGGTGATGTTCCTGGAAGGCAGATGGAGAGAGGGCTCAGAGGGAGCAGAGCCACATACTGCAGCAGCACAGCAGTTGCCCTGCCTTCTGCTTGGCGAGGGAGAGAGGAGAGCAGCACTAGGGAGGTGCGACAGAGCACGTGCTCCTTGGGCTCAAGCAGTGTCGAGCTGGAGGCTGCTGGGAAGCAGTGGCATGAGCCCAGCCTTCTCCTGAGCAGCCTCTCAGGTGGCTGCGGAGTGCCCAGGCACTGGGCGTACTGCAGGGCAACAGGACATGCTGCAGCACGTGCTGCTGTGCTCAGGGCACCTGCTAGAGTGTGGGGCTAGCCCCGATCCCTGGTCCTCCTTACCTGGCCTCGATGAAGCAGTGGGCTGATGTGAGGACCCACTGTGGGCTGATGAGGGAGCCCCCGCAGATGTGCGCCGTGCCTCCTTCCAAGGGAGCCTGGATGCTGACGATCCAGGGCCAGGCCCCTGGCTGGGCATCTGTGCCACCCACAATGCGCGACATGCCGTAGTGAAAAGCCGCAGGCCGAAGGCCGCAGGTGCCTCTGTAACCAGAAACTCCATTCTGGTTAGCTCCATGGAAGCTTGCGCCATTCCGGCTAAAGGCCAGCTGTCTTCCCTCCCCTCAAGGCATGGCCAGAAGGGCCGAGGAAACCCGTGGGGTGCGTGCCCGCTCCCCTTTCCCTGCTTTCTGCTTCAGCCCGTAGACAAGTTGTGCCGGCAGCCTGGGTGATGGCAAGGAGCTGAGCCTCCCACGTGGCTTTTAGGAACCTTTTGCGGCGAATGAAGAGACGGAACGCAGCTTGAATTTAGAACCACAGCCTACGGGCACCTACAGCAACAGCAAATAGCAAGCAAGAAGAAGAACACAAAAACCTGTCAGGGACTGACACATGTACTGTCTAAGATACATAAAAAAATTGTATTAACAATAAAGGCCATTTTGTCCAAACCCAGCCACGCAGACATAGTGTTTTTTCAGTCTGCCTCCAACTGTGTCACCGCAGGTTGCTCCACATGGGATCCCTGTCGCAGAGCCACCAGACCCCTTTCCGCCCACAACTGACCATGTTCAGCCTGAGGGCTCCGCGGTGGCTTCGGCTCGGTGACACCACTGACTATCGGAGTGCTGGGGTAGCAAACTGTGCGTTGGGGACATTACCAAGCCTGCTAGGAGTGCAGGGGAGTTGCGCTCTGTGCTACGAGGAACACCTGAGGCCTCTGGACAGAAAGCCGGACTTGTTTGGGGAGGGAGCATGCTCCAGCATCATCCGCAGAGCCATAAGAACTCCTTTCACTGCATGATCAAGAGGAAGCAAAGGGCATGCCCATGTTTCCAGAGATCCCAGTTCAGCTGGAGGCATGCCCTGCAGTCCTGGGTAGGAACAGAGCTGGGAGCTGCAGCACCATGGCTTGCCGGGGCCCAAGCACAGAGCAAGAGGAGGACGGTCCTGGCAGCTGCAGAGGCAGGCCCTTCTGCAGCTCCCGCAGGGGGGGCATGCCTAGGTGGGCAGCAGCTGAGGGCATGCATGCTCAAGCACCTCCAAGTCCTTCCTGCCTCTGGGAGGTGGAGAGGTGGCCAGTGGTTGGCAGGCCTGGTCCTCTTGCAAGGTGGGGACGCTGGGGCTGAGCAGGCACGTCGGCTGACGCTGCAGGCCATCCACATGCCTGAGAGGCTCTCTCTCCCCTCTTGCTTGTCACCTCGTCCAGCTTCAGGTTCACTAGTGAGCTGTGCACGCGCACAGGGCTCCCAGCAGCAGCTGGCCCGAGACACTGGGGCTTTCCAAGTGCTGGCTGCCTGTGGCCTGTCTTGCCGTCGGCCTTTGCTAGCAGCCAGGCCTGGGGACCCACCGTGTGGCAGGTGCAGAATGGGACCACACAGGAAGGGCTTTGGGGTGGCTCTCCGAAAGAAGCCAGTGGGTACTGTGGTGATTAGGCACAGGGCTCAGGCAAGCAAGGCAGCCAGCACTTTGCTTCTGTGTGACCGGCTCCTTGATCCCCCCTTCTCTCCATTTGCCGTGCTTATACGTGCCCCTCATCTTCCCTGAGTCCTGCCTCTCTCAGCCCTGCTCTCCTCCCAGACACGGGGCCAACCCCAGTTATTTTTTCCCCCCTTTGCTCCCAGGTTTGCCCCATCTGTCAACACACGTGGTCTTTGGGTGTTGTTAGCTAGGTCACCTTGGACTTGTGTGCCATTACTGACGAGCTTGCCTGGGAACTGCTGTCCCTGCCAGAGTCCTCTCCGCCAAATGACCCCAATCTCTTCCTTCAAGCGTCTGTGAAGTGTGGCCACCTCTGACGGCATTCCCGACTAGCCACCTGCCAAATCTGATGCTTAAAGAGCAGTTTCCCCAGCAGACAAGTTGTCTTCTCCAAGGCCGCCTTCTGCCTGCTCTCAGCAGACACGTGGGAACCGGCTGCCGGTCCCTTTTCAAAACACAAAGCAGCCTTGAGCCCGCTTGCTTGGAGGCCAGTTCTGGGGCCTAGGAAGCTCTGCTGCACCTCAAGGGCCTTGAGAGCCGCTCTTCCACTTTCAGACAGAGCCTGTGTGGTCCTCCTCCTCGGGACCCGATTGCTCCCTCCGCTGTGCACCTTATGCCTCACCACAGAAGCCAGGATGGCAGCAGGGAGCTGCCGCACCTTTCACAAGCTTGGAGGCTGCCAACCTTCAAGCCACGGCTCTCGACCCTCCAGGGACCTAGCCCTGGTGTGCAAATGCAATGCACGTGCCTGGCTCCTGCTTCTCTCCTGCACTCCAGCAGGAGGGTGAGCAAGGCTCCTTCAAGCAGCGGCAGAAGACAGACTGACGAGGTGAGACTGATGCAAGCTCTTGCAAAGCTGTGAACAATGGCACGTTGGGCTGAGAGCAGGAGCATCCTTCTCTCTCTGGAGCTTCACGTTGATTGCCCTTGCCACAAGTGCCATGGTCAGTGGGTGCCCAGAACAGCAATCCAACTCACAGACAGCAAGGACACGACGCCTGCCAGAGCACATTGCTGTGGCTGACATGGCCAGTGAGGAGTGTGCTGCACCTGCATTTCACTGTGCTTTGTGCAGGAAGGTTGACGTTGCTGGGCTGTGCTTGGCTTATTTGGCTTGCCCAGCACTGCTTGGCTGCCACGGCCATCAACACATTGGCTCTTCAACACCCAAGCACGCGCATGCTACTGTAGTCATTGTGTTCTTTGTTGTGTGTCTGTTTATTGGGAAGGAGCCGGTGGCACAGGGCTGCAGAGAGCAGGGCGGCAGGGAACTCCCCAAAGAGGCTGTGAGGCCACGCTGGGTGTTGCCCTGTGAGCTGTTAGCAGGCAGAGCTGGGAGCCAGGCGCTGCTGCCTGCCACGGGGCCTGCCCACCCTGATCGTGCAAGCAGGGCATTGCGTGGGGCTCTGTCAGGGGTGTGCGATCCCAGCTTCCGCCTCCAGTCCTGCTTGGAACCCCTCCTGTTGCCACCCATCCCTCCCCCACCGCCACCACGCCCAGCACCTGGAACCAGGCACTCTGTGACATCAGCCCCGTGTCCAAGAGAACCCCAGGCAACAGGAATATTGCGGGCAGTACATCGTCGGCCGTACTGGTGGTGATAAGCCCTTGTTCTTTCAGCTGCCACATGTTGCTGGTAGTGATGGATGTTCTCCTCCTCCTCGTTGTCCTGCTGGCCATGTGCTGTCCTGTGCATGGCACATGGGATAGCTGTGGGTAAGTGGCCCGAGGCTCTGAGAGGGAGATTGGGCAACCCTTGTGAGCTTCTCTGGAGGGGTCCTGCTTGTCCCCCATGGCCTCCCCAGTGGCTCTTGAAGGCCATCTGGGAGGCTCAGCTCCTTGCCAGCATCCAGGCTGCTGGCACAGCTCGTCTATGGGCTGAAGCAGAAAGCGGGGGAAGGGGAGCGGGCACACACCCCACGGGTTTCCTCGGCCCCTCTGGCCATGCCTTTAAGGGAGGGAAGATGGCTGGCCTTTAGCCGGAATGGCGCAAGCTTCCATGGAGCTAACCAGAATGGAGTTTCTGGTTACAGAGGCACCTGCGGCCTTCGGCCTGCGGCTTTGAACTACAGTATGTCACACGTCGTGGGTGTCAGAAATGCCCAGCCAGGGGCCTGGCCCTGGATCGTCAGTATCCAGGCTCCCTTGGAAGGAGGCACGGCGCACATCTGCGGAGGTTCCCTCATCAGCCCACAGTGGGTCCTCACGTCAGCCCACTGCTTCATCGAGGCTAGGTAAGGAGGACCAGGGATCGGGGCTAGCCCCACACTCTAGCAGGTGCCCTGAGCACAGCAGCACGTGCTGCAGCATGTCCTGTTGCCCTGCAGTACGCCCAGTGCCTGGGCACTCCGCAGCCACCTGAGAGGCTGCTCAGGAGAAGGCTGGGCTCATGCCACTGCTTCCCAGCAGTCTCCAGTTCGACATTCCTTGAGCCCAAGGAGCACGTGGTCTGTCGCACCCTCCCTAGTGCTGCTCTTCTCTCTTCCTTGCCAAGCAGAAGGCAAGGCAACTGCTGTGCTGCTGCAGCATGTGGCTCTGCTCCCTCTGAGCCCTCTCTCCATCTGCCTTCCAGGAACATCACCATGTGGCAGGTGGTGGTAGGTGCCACCCGGCTGACCCAGCTGGGACCTGAGGCCCAGGTGCGCAACATCAAGCAGCTGCTGGTTCACCAGCACTTCAATAATATCACACAGAGGAACGACATTGCCTTGCTGGAACTGGAGCAGCCTGTCCAGTGCAACAGCTACGTACAGCTTGCCTGCGTGCCGGATGCCTCGCTGAGAGTCTCGGAGCTGACAGAGTGCTACGTCAGTGGCTGGGGTGCCAGGACTGCAAGAGGTGAGCTCCCAAAATGTAGTCACGTTGCGAGCGCAAGCTCGGCCAGCTTGGGGAGGCAGGTTGCTCTTCCTGACGGCAGAGGCGAAAGCCAGAATCAGGCTGTGGGGACGTATACCTCTTAGAGAGGGGGGCGTGAGCCACTGACCCAGAGCAAGGCAGAAAGGAAGGAGCGGTCCAGCGCCTCCCCACATGCAAAGCCAAGCCCCGGGATAGGGCTTCAGTCACGCAGGGAAGGAGAACTGGCAATGAGCTGCTGGGAGTTCATTCCTTTCTGTGCTCTTCACAGCTGGAGGATCGGCGTATGTGCTGCAGGAGGCCCAGGTGCACCTCATTGATGCCGGGGTCTGTAACAGCAGCGGCTGGTACAGAGGGGCCATCCACACCCACAACATCTGTGCTGGCTATCCGCAGGGTGGCATCGACACCTGCCAGGTAGGAGCGTGCTACAAGCCAAGCCCCGGCAGCACGGGCAGCCCCGCCACAACCGCCCAAACCTGCACCGTCACGGGCTTTTCCTGGCCACTCACACTCCCATTGCTGTGTCCCCACTGCTGAGGGCCTAAACCCATTTCCCCATGGGTAGGGCCTTTGCCCAGGGCCTGCCTGCCTTGTCCCAGAGGCCTGGCACTTTGTTCACAATGCCCACCCAGTGCCCTTGGCAGCCCAGAGCTTCACCATCCCAAGCCAGACACAGCCTCCTGACACACCTGCAGCACCAACGTGCCGCAGGAAGAGCGAGCCCTGCCTTACAGGCCCACCGCCCCCTCCCAGGAAAGCTTCTCCAGAGCTTGGCTGGCCACTAAATACAGCTCTGGAAGTGCCATGAGAGGGAAGGAGCCAGCCACTGGGCTGACGGTGGCCACCCAACAACCCCTTCATCCTCTCTCCTCTGCTGCAGGGGGACAGCGGTGGGCCTCTTGTGTGCCAAGAGAAGAGCGCGGACTATGTCTGGCTTGTTGGTGTGACCAGCTGGGGGATGGGCTGTGCGAGAGCAAAGAAGTCTGGAGTCTACACCTCCACCCAGCACTTCTACAACTGGATCCTGGAACAGATGGGCCTGCACACAGCAGTAGCAACTACTGCAAGGCCGCAGCCAGCCTTCACCTCCACCCCCGTTCACAGGCCAACACCAACAGAAGCAGGAAGGTTTACACCCTGCCCACTTCCAGTGCAGAAGCTGTGGGATTTCCTTACTTGGCTGCATGAACTCCTGCAGTACCTAAGCAGGAAATAGGTTTGATCAGCAGGACGGAGAGGATCCAGGGCTGGCTGCAGCGCACCACCACCACCATTTCCCGCTGGGGCAATGCCTGCTGATGCAAAGGCAGCCTCAGTGTCAAAGGCCTGCTCTGTCCTGCCCGCGCTCCTCTCAACGGAAGAGCTCAGCTGGCTGAGTCCCTGCAATAAAGTGTTTCAGTTCTGTGGCTAACCAGGCGCCAGTCCTCTTCAGTCTCGTGTGCAAGGCCAGGACTTCCACGCCCGGCACCTGCCGGAGGAAGCAGGCTGCAGGCAGACAAGTCGGGCACAAAGGGTCACAGCAAAGGGCTGAAGCTCTGCCTGCTCAGCAAGAAGGATGAGGGTGCAGTGGAACAAGGGAAGGCAGGTCATTGCGGGGCTCAGGGCCTTGGGGATGGCAGCTGGAAGCACAGACTGCCTTAGGCCCGCTCCTGGTGGGATCCCTGTGTGCGTCTGTATGAGGCGCAAGCGAACTTGAACGTGGACTCTCAGGGCCCAGGAAACACAGACCTAGAAAGACCCACGGCTTGCACCAGGCACTGGTGAGGGAGCCTTGGCCTTGAGCCCGCATATGACATTTCTAGACTATTATCTGAGGCATCTACGAACAAGCTGTGCTTATGAATCCAGGGAGTGAGGCTGTGTTTCTGTTTCAGTAGCCTCATCCTCTGGTCTCATGGTTTAATGCCGGCCGGCAACCAAGCACCACGCAGCCGCCTGCTCACTCCCCCTCATCCGGAGGGCTGGGGAGGAGAATCAGAAAGGAATGTAAAACTTGAGGGTTGAGATAAGAACAATTTAATAATTTAAACAGAATAAAGAGGTAAGAACATCAGTAATAACAATAATAATAGTAACAATTAGGATGGAAAGGTGGGGGAAAAGGGTAAAATCCAAAGGAAAAGGGAAAAGGGGAGAAAACCCCCAAGTGATGCACAGTACAACTGCTCACCACCTGCTGACTGATGCGCAGCCAGTCTCTGAGCAACGATCCCTCCCCAGCTAACCCTCCTACTTTCTATACCAAGCATGACGTCCCATGGTATGGAATACCTCTTTGGCTGGTTCAGGGCAGCTGACCTGGCTGTGTCCCTTCCCAGTCTCTTGTGCTCCCCCAGCACTCTGGCTGGCAAGACCCAAGAATCCAAAAAGTCCTTGACTTTAGTATAAACATTACCCAGCAACAACTAAGAACATCAGTGTGGCTATCAACATTGTTCTCGCATCACAGGCAAAACACAGCACTGTACTAGCCACTAAGAAGAAAATTAACTCTATCCCAGCTGAAACCAGGACATGTGGAAACCCAGGAAAGGCCTGGACTGCATTCACATGGATGTAAGCAGTGGCTACATCTGCAGGGATACTTGTCAAGGTATTGCTTTGTCTGTGTCAATCTGTTTTGCCCTTTCATTGTGGCACTCTCTCTGTGTGTATGTGCGTGTCTGGCTCTTTGGAATGCAGCTGCACGCACGTGGGAAGATCCATTTAGGCTGGCATAGAAGCAGCCCCCCAGGTGCCCACCTCATTCAGATCAACCAGACCTGAAAGGAGAAATCCCACAGTGTTCAGAAGCCTGCTGGCTCTGGCTGCTCCGTAACGGAGTGGGCAAGGAAACCCAAAGCAACTCTGCAGCAGAGATCACCGGGTGGGCAGGGAGGCAGCTCTGACTGCCCCACAAACAAAGCAGCGAAAGCCATTTATCCTCGCATCCTCTTCCTGAGCTTTCCCCAACACCATTCTTTTACCTTCAGCAAAATCTCTCCCTATTACCAGCAACACTGCCCTGAAACCAGAAATTGCACATCCTCTTCTTCATTCTCCCCTTTCAAACACCTTTTCCCAACACTACAAGCAGAACAACACCAAGGCAATTAATAATTAACTTCCCCTCCATCATTATCAATACATTCCCATCAAGTATCATGAGTGTATGTTTACTTCTTGTTCCATGATTGTTTCTCAAGGCCAAAAAACCAAACCCACTTATGGGACTTCTTCCCATTGTCCTTTGCATGTACCAAAAGAACATGAACTGCCATGCTGTATTGGAGATTATGCTTCCCTTTCCTAGGCCATTTCTCTTGATCACCTAAGGTATACAAGGGCCACCAGTGATGACAATATTCGGCCCATTTTGTCTGAGTGGGGGGGTCACCCCAAAACTTGCTCCAGCATCTTAATAAACAACCCAAAAGAACTCTGAAGAACCAACTCCATCTAGCAGAATGACCAGATCCCATGTGTACAAAGTTTCAAAATCATAAACGCTCAATACCTAAACCAGACCCTGCAAACAAAACTGGACAGAGGCAAAATCCAGCAAACAAAATCCAACAAAGTTTCACATGAGTGTGAGGCAAAATCCGGCCTCTGGGCATCCGCGTAACAGCATATGGATTGGACAATTATTGTGCACTTCAAATATCCCGGGGGGACTCTGACCCACCAGGGGGACTTCAACCCGCAATGCGATACGACTTCTTTGTAAGCAACCTCAGTGTTTATGACCATGTCGCTGTTATCCCAGAGAGCTGTCACGGAGATTCACCTGGCCAGGGAATCTCAGAACCCTGGCAAAACTACTCCGGTGTGTGCTTGCGGGGCTCACGATTTCTCTGGTCTGTCGAGATTCCGGAAAGCGGGTCCCATTTGGTCACCATGTTCTGTTACCGAAAATCATAACCAAGAAAGCTCTCTGAGCCAAAGGACAGTTTAGGAAGCTGACAGTGGTTTATTGCCATGCTGGATGCACGGTGGATTTTTCCTCCTAACCCACACACCAAGTTCTCGAGGGTACACATTACAGAGGATAATACGGCACACTGGAAGGACACGCTGGAGCAGCTCAAGGAGAAGGTGCTGCCGACAGAGGCCCATGATGCGGCTGGGTGAGTGCAGTGGGGATGGGGATGGCTTTGGGCATCTCGCCCTGTTCCTTCCAGCTATCCCAGCTGGTGCTCGTGAGGTACCCTGGCATCGGAGCACTTTAGCCAGCAAAGTGTGGGGACGCTGATCAGGAATCAGTGCCTTTTCCTCCCACCGGTAGCAGGTTCCTGACATGAAAGGAGGCAGGAGGAGGGGGCACGTGCAGGACAGAGCCCTCCCAAACCAGAAGTGGGGAGTGGGTGCAGAGGCTTTCTGGAGCAAGGCTGGGGGGTGACGGCTCATCTCCCCAAGCAGGGGTGTGACATGCAGTGCTGGGGAGCTGGGTTGTGACCTGCTCTCCTGGCAAGGCGCAGGGGGGTAATTAGCGCTGACGAAGGGATGAAAGCGGTGTGAGGGCTGGTTTGGATGGCAGGCATGGGAGCCTGCGCCCTTCCCCTCGCACCCCTGCGCGCCCTGGGCAGCCACAGGTGTGAGGGTGTCTGCCTGGGGGGACCAACCCTGCCAAGGTCCCTCTGCAGCCCTACGTGCCTGTGGGGGGGTGGGGACCCTTTCGTGGCAGCAGCAGGCAGGGGATGCCTTTGGCTACAAGCCTGTGGGCTTTGGGGCGCTGCTTTGAGCCAGGGTTGGTTGTTTGCCCCCTGTCACCCACCCGTGGCTCCTGCCTTCTCCAGGAGAATTACGGCCATCCCATTGCTGCCGCCGCTGACCCCTGCCTCACTGGGCACCCGGGTGCCATCATCAAGCAGTAGCAACGTCAGCATCACGGCCACAGGTAGGGGACACGGGGACCCATCCCCGGCTCCTGGGGATGTCATACCACAGCAAGGGAGGGCTCTTCTCCGGGTGTGGGCAGAGGGTCTGGGGGTGCCTGGGCAGGGCAGGGGAGCAGAGATGTGCTGGGGAGGGTCAGCTGTTCTTGCCCCAGGCCTGTGGGGTCCTACAGCCTTGCCCGGCGCTGCCCCATCGAGCCCATTTTTCTGCCTCAGTGGTGCAGAAGCCACGTGATGAGCTGTGCCTGGTCTCAGCCTGACCTCAGGTTTGCTGGGGCATCAGGTGCCTCCTGTGAGATAAGTCGCCAAAATTCAGCTCCGCAGCAGCCTCATCCACCGGGTGCTCTACGGCCACTCCAGCCCCCTATCCTGTGCGGCGAATGAAGAGACGAGGCGCAGCTTGATGCAAGCAAATGTCAATTTATTGGACAGAAGCACGCGTTTTCATACACTTTCAGAAACTGCGTGTTTTAAACAGATTGGTTCTTGAAGCTAAGCCTTGCATACTAGGCAATCCCTGATTGGTGGTTAACTACCAGCAATTAACCACAAGGTGTTACCGCTCCTTGGCGCCTTCCTTGGCGCCATCTGTCTCCCACTCCCCTGTGCTCTTCAAACATGCCTCATCATGTTAATTGTTGTCTAGACAAGCTCCAGCACATTCCCGTCCGCTAACTGATTGCCACTCATGGTCCTAGTTTCCAGCCCGCTCCGGCATCGCCCCCTTCCTGTTGCACAAAAGAACCCCTGAAACCGAGCAAAAACAAGGCACAAGTAATAGAACAAATAAAAAACCAACTAAGACATATTATCAATGTCAAAATAACCCACTGTCTTTGTTCCGTACAATTTTACAATTTCCCCTTTTTGTTTTTGAACAGCTAGTACCAGGTTTGCCATGTTCTGCAGGGCCCTTGACAACATGACAGCAACCAAGGTAATAGCAAACAAGCAATACTGCCAATTGAGTGAATGGATGCCAAAAAGGCTGACATTTTGTCAGATTTGGTAACATGTTGCTGCAATGGGGCGCCTAAAATCCACCCAGCACATGCCATCAAAATCCTCACAGCCATGTCCCTGAACCAACAACAAAAAGCAGTGGCAATTTTGACTCACATTCTGAACTGCCTAACAAACAAGGTGATTTAACTCTTTAATGCTTTCCCTGCTGTTACTCTGGATAAGAGAAGAACCGCTGCAATACGTTCCCATCATAGCCTCCTACTACATTAGCATCTACAGAAAGACAATTATTGACATTCAAAGTATAAACAATATCAACTTCTTTTGGATTAACATTATACATAGGTGGAAGGGCACACCAAACAAGGACTGGTTCAGTCAACAGGTTCGAAACATAGCATGCTTTCTCTGAACATACGTCTGGGGTCATTCCCTTCATTCCCTCTTTTTTTATGCAACCAGAGACACTTTACCATAACAGAGAAGCTCCTATTTACATCTCTGAGCCCGGACACAAACTGCAGCTGTATGCTCCACCAGGCTCAGGGCAGAAATCGTTCATGTAGTTACATAGCTATATATCTCTACAA
Organism: Falco peregrinus; assembly: GCF_023634155.1. Classification (NCBI taxonomy): domain Eukaryota; kingdom Metazoa; phylum Chordata; class Aves; order Falconiformes; family Falconidae; genus Falco; species Falco peregrinus. The sequence goes on along the minus strand of NC_073725.1, from coordinate 65,106,255 downwards.
GTATGCAGATACCTATTAAACACTAGATAACCATGTTTATCTTTCCTAGTCTCCTTCACAATACCTAGCTGTTCTCTCATCTATTGTTAGGTCAAATAATTCTCTAGTTTCCTCTCCTATCTCTCTCTTCAGACATTTTCTATCCTCTTTTTTGCTTGTTAATTGCGACAAGGCAAGGGTTGTTTGTAGCTGGGTGACCATGACCTGCTTTATGTTACAATCAACTAAACACTGAATACAGGAAAAAAAGGTATGGGAGACATAAGGCAAACATCAATAAGGTGGTTAAAGATAATTATAATAAATCTCATAATACTTTTGAGTCATGGCCCAAAGTTTCCCAGCTGTGAGAAGAGACCAAAGGCATCCCGCCCCTGGCTCTGTTGCAGATCTTTGTTTTAAGGCTTTTGAGTTTTGTATACTTTTGTAAATTAATTCACAGTGGCCACTCAGATTCACGTAACACATCCTATCAAAGTCTTCACACTTGTGTCCCTGTGCTAACAATAAAAATCAATAGCAACTCGGTTCTGTAGCAACATATGATGGACAGAATCAACATCTGTTAATAAGCCAGAAAAAAAAATATAGTATTTGTAGTATTACTTTGTTTAGCAAGCTAGCAGCCTAATTTACTAAGCAAGTTAAAAGCGAGTACTATTCTTACAGAAGAGATTAGAGAAGCAAAAATCTGTTATGCTGCATTCCAGAACTCAGCCTGAGAATTACAGTCTGCTGTGAGTTCTGCGTTACAATCATTTGACACATGTTGGGGTTGCGATTGTGAAAGTTGCCCGTTTACAGTTTTCATTGGCATTATCACAGCTAGTTGTTTTAAAAACAACTCTTGAGCTTCCTGATGTTCGACTTGTTGCAAAATATTCTGAAGACCATCAATCAAGTTAGTATTAAAGTTAGTGACTCTCTAGGACCCTGCAAGACTGTGGCAAGACTCCCGCATCTGGACTGCCTTAATAGCCATCTCATTCATTTGCAAACAGTTGTCCCTGGGATACCTTGCCTGAATCACAGAATCGGCACAGTTAATTGCTCCAGCTAACTGCTCATAGTTAACAGCAATTCCCCGATTAAGGTTTTCAGTCAAGGCCACTACACATAGCTCACAAAAATCAAATAACCACATCATATACTGTATCAGTTAGTACCATACAAAGCAATAACTTCCAATCATGCAGTGTGAGTGTATAAAGCTCTGCCATCACTTCAAGAAGGGACATAGCAAATGTATTATGAATCCTCCCTTCCCGCACTGCTTTGCTTAATTCTTTAACAGCCTCGTATTGCACAGGCTGCCACTCTGCAGGTTGATTTGTCTGACAAAATACTGAACATGCCCTAGCGACTCCCAAAACCTATCACTGAAGTGTTTCCCACTTGCATTCCTGCCACCAATCCCTCAGACTCCCTTTCACCCTCCCCCAAAATACAATCAATGCATCAGGAGAGACAAGGGGGTGGGGGAAAGATCTAGCTCCTTTTCCAGATCTATAGGACGTGGATCAAAAGGTTTATCAGTGTCAATGGAATCATTGTCCGAGTTGTCCTGTTCCCGTGCTTGGTCTAAACGTATTACCTTTGTTAAGTGGTTTGATCCAGGGCGATATTGTCCGTTCCGAGCGCTGTAAAAAGCGAAATCTAGATGCTAGATCCTGAATTTGGTTACCTGACGTTAATGCAAAACAGAAATCATCACGCAGTTTTTATTTCATTCTGTAGGGTCGGTGTCGGTATCAGTTGTCTGCGGTAAAGGTTCAGGGAAAGGTCGTACATTCTTTGCTGGGATCCATCTGGGTCCTCTTTCTGTGGAGACACAAGCGTAACCTTTTCCCCATGTAACAAGAGGATATGGTCCCATAATTTTACCTGTTTCTGGATCTCGAACCAATACTGGGGCTTTAACCCGTGCCTCGAAGGAGGTATTTGCAGTAAAATGTCGAACTGTCGGTGGGTTGTTATCTATTAAAGAACAATTTAAAAAATTAAAAACATACAATGCTTTCTGTAACCGTTCCTCCGGAATAGCCATTCCCCTTTTTGTTGTTGTAATAGACGTTTTAGAGACTGATGAGACCGTTCAACGAGAGATTGACCGGTGGGGGAATGAGGAATGCCAGTAATATGAGTTATACCCCATAGGGCAAAAAAGGTTTTTATAGTTGTTGAAACATAAGCTGGACCATTATCTGTCTTTATCTTTGAGGGAATACCCAAAGTAGCAAAAGCACGCATTAAATGTCTGCGAACATCTCGGGCCTTTTCTCCTGTGTGACAAGAGGCAAACAAGGCACCTGAAAATGTATCAATGGAAGAGTGGATATATTTAAGGTTACCAAATTCAGAATAATGTGTGACATCTGTTTGCCATAATTGTAGGCTTTGTAATCCTCTAGGGTTAAGTCCTGCAGCAATTGATGGGAAAGAATGTTTTTGACAATCAGGACAGACAGCAATAATATTTGACGCTTGTTGAGAAGTAAGGTCAAACTGTCGCTTAAGAGCTCCAGCATTTTGATGGAAAAAAGAGTGACTCAGTTTAGCTTGTGCAATGCGGTCTGGCAATACTTGAACTGGTAACGTCAACAGATCAGCTCGTCGATTGCCTTCTGCCAGAAAACCAGGTAGTGAGGTATGAGACCTAATATGCATAACAAAATAAGGTGCAGATCGAGAGTCCAAAAGGAAAATAAGTTCCTGTAACAGGGTAAAAAGTTGTGAATGTGAAACATTCCGCAGCACAGAAGCTTTGGCTCGTGTAACAATACCTGCAACATAAGCTGAATCAGTAACAAGCTTGAGTGGTACGTTCCATTTTCGGAAAACGCAAACAACTGCATTCAGTTCTCCTATTTGAGGTGAACCGGAGACTGTCTCTATGTCCGAGTCCCATCGTCTCCGTTGATCATCCCACCATAGGAGAACAGATTTATGTGATTTGCCTGATCCATCTGTAAAGACAGTAAGTGCCTGTAAGGGTTGTTCGCTTCTTTTGGGTTTTAACATCAGACAAAAGTCAATGTTAAACAGTGTGTGTGAAGGTGGATGAGAACTTAGTTGACCTGTATAGTCAGCAAGTGCCATAACAAAGGTGTCTGATTGCTGATAAAGCCATTGTAAGTATACCGTTGTTATTGGTAGACAAATACAGACAAAATCCTTCCCTGATAAGGTTAACAGGCGTGATCTAGCTTTAACAATCAGAGAGGCAAACATTTCATGTTGTGCCAAAATAGTTTTTGTAGACTGGTTAGGTAAAAAGATCCATTCAATAATTAACAGGGGGTCTGAGTTCTGAAGGTCCCATTGCAATACCAGGGCATGAGGCTGTCGAGCAGGGTTTAAAATAATCAAGTTAAAAGGTAGTTCAGGGGCCCATGGTGGGCCTGTCGAGAAGCAATAGCTGAGGCAACCTTTTGTAAAGATGCATCTGCTTCAGAGTTAAGATTACGTGGGGAACAAAGATTAGTGTCCCCTTTTAAGTAGGTCAAACAGAGGACCCAAGTCTGTATTAGAAATTCCCAATAGTGGTCGAACCCAATTTATTGTTCCCAGTAATTTTTGTGCATCGTGCAGGTTTTTTACATTGGTATTGATCTGCAATGGTTGAGGAACAATAGTTTGTGCTCTTATTCGCCAGCCCAGATATTTCCAAGGGGGAAACTTCTGGACTTTTTCTGGTGCTATAGAGAGACCTGCCGAATTCACGGCATCTGCGACAAGGGCTACAGCTTCCTCCATGACTTTGTGATGTTGTGCTGCCACTAAAAGTTCATCCATATAATGATACAATAACACAGTAGGCATAGCGTTTCGGACAGGACTGAGTATTTTCGCAACATACCATTGACACATTGTAGGGCTATTTTTCATACCTTGTGGCAGTACAACCCACTGATATCTGTGCAACGGAGCTTGCATGTTGATGCTTGGAATTGAAAAGGCAAATTTTGGGGCATCATCTGGATGCAACGGGATACTGAAAAAACAATCTTTAAGATCTATGACAGTTAGATGCCAATGTCGAGGGATCATAGTTGGGGACGGGAGCCCGGGTTGGAGGGCTCCCATATCTTCCATAGCATCATTAATTTTTCTGAGATCATGGAGCAAGCGCCACTTGCCAGTTTGTTTTTTAATAACAAAACCTGGTGAATTCCATGGGCTAGTAGAAGGTTCAATGTGTCCTTGGGACAGTTGTTCTGAGACTAAGTTTTGAAGTGCGCGAAGTTTTTCCAAAGGAAGGGGCCATTGATCCACCCAAATAGGAGCATCGGTTTTCCAGGTTATTTTTAGGGTGTCGCGCACTTCAATGGCCCCATCTAAAAATGTGTTTGGATAGACATCCCCCATTGTGACAATACGTCACGTCCCCACAAAACCATAGGGACTGGTAGCACAAAAGGTTTAACAGAAGCCACATGTCCCTCTGGTCCTTGAATTCGAATTAGTTCCAAACTCTGACGACTGTTACCGGTCCCCCCTATCCCAGCCAGTGTCTGAGAGACATTAGTCAGTGGCCATTGCGGAGGCCATTTGGCTTGAGAAATTACTGTGACATCAGCTCCAGTGTCAATGATTCCATTTAGTGCTATTTGTTGGTCATTGTAAATAAGGGTACACTGATACATAGGTCGCTGTGGAGAAATAGATTGTACCCACAAAATGTGAGGTAACCCTGTGGATCCAAAACCTGCTCTCCTCTGCGGAGGATGATCAGTGATAAGAGAGCTTACCCTTGCCGGAATCAGAATCAATTGCGCTATTCGACTACCCTGAGGTATCGTACAAGGTGGAAACGGAGTCCATGCCATGATTTTGATTTTGTCCACGCTGTCAGAGTCACTAACACCTGGTAAAACAAAGAGACCAGACGATGTTGTGGAAGATCTACCAATTAATAGAGCTTGTGTATCGGGGGGTAATGGTCCTTTGACATTTGTTGATAATAAATGAACCGAGGAATCGAGCAGTGTTACTGTGTGTGAGGTTGCCAGGTCCAATCCGGCGCTGCCTGAGGTTGCTGGACAGGGACTTGAGGTGTCGGTGCTTCTCTCCGAGGTTGTTGAAATGTCAGCTGTGGCACTTGTGTCTGCGCGCGTCGCTGCCCCGCGCTCCGCGGTCGGTTTCCCTGTATCGGTTGTCCCTGGAAGTCATACTTAGATCGACATTGATTAGCATAATGACGCCCTTTCCGACATGTCGGACAAACTCCAGGACCAGGAGGTTGTTGTCTATTCCCTGCAGCCCAAGCAAGACAATTTCTCTTTAGATGACCAGGCTTACCACAACCATAGCAATTCCCCACACCATGCATCGCTGCAAAAGCAGCAGCCATAGCTTCAAACTTGTGGTCAACCGTACCGATTCGGTTCCATGCTTTCACTATTTCCACCAAAGTGGGGTTCGGGTTGGGAAGAGACTTCAATAGCCTTTTACAATCAACATTAGCATTTTCAACAGCTAGTTTTGTTAACAATATATCCCGAGCTTCCGCATTATCTACTTGACGTTCCAAAGCCTGTTTTAGTCTATCAATAAACTGCATATAAGGTTCTCGAGACTCCTGAGTGATGTTAGTAAAAGCTTTTTGTGGCTTTTGTACGTCAGGAACCTGGAAAAAAGCCTTTTTGGCCTCTTCTCTAATTGCCTCGAGAGCCGCACGGGGGCAGTGTTGAGCCTGCGCTACAGGATCAGCGTGTGCACCGGTGCCCGTACGATGCTCTATTGTCAGTGCAGCTAATGCAGCATCATTATGATTGACATACGTGAGCAGGAGTGCTTGCAGTCCCCCTCTCCAATGCGACTCCCATAACGTGTACTGAGTTGGGGTTAGTAGCAATCGTGCTAAAGATTTCAAATCATGAGGAGTCATGACATAAGTATCAAACACAGAAGATAACAGACTTATAAACTAGGGAGAAGACATACCATGTTCCGTAACCGTGTGGTGCAGCTCTTTAACAACCGAAAAAGAAAGAGCCTCCCATCGTGCTCCCCCTGCCCGACCCTGAGAATACAAGACCGGAGCAACTATAGTTTTAGCCATTTCTAAATCCTCCTCCTTTAAGGCTTGTTTCTTTATTTTTGCCCACACATCACGCAGATCAGGAGGCTATAAATCAGGTTCTTGTTCAGGGTCTACTGGTCCCGGGTCAAAGGGATCTTCTTCTGGCGGATACTCCACTGCATTGACACCCAGGTTTCTAGAGCACTGTGACTTAGAGGCTGATAAGGAAAGAGCTATAGGAGCTTGCGATTCCTCCTGCTCTCCTTCCTCTGCCTTTTCTTCCTGTGCTTTCATAGTCTCAAAAATAACTCTCCATGAAGAGAGCAGACAGTGGGACTCAGTATTGCCTTTTGTCGCAGAATCCCACAATTTCACCCCTGTGTCGTCCCAACGTTCCAGCGTAAAAATTGTAGATGCAGTCACTGCGGGCATATTTACTTGCACCCACTTGAGCATTGCTTTAAGGTCTTGCCCAGAAATACTTTTCTTATGTTTGTTAAGGAGACCTTGCATAAGCTCATATACGTCTCTTTCTGAGGACGAAACCTGATTCCCCATTACGGATTTCCCACAGCTCACCTCTCAGCTCCGGAGGGATTTCTGGCCGGCCGGCTCCTGCTTCCTTTCAGCGGATCATTCAAAGTTCTGTGGGATTCGCTGCATGTCGCTCAGTTAGGCGATTCGAAAGCCCTTCACGTTAGATCCTTAAAAAGGATCACGTCGGGGTCACCAATTTGCGGCAAATGAAGAGACGGGACGCAGCTTGATGCAAGCAAGATGTCCGTTTATTAGTGATTTTCTTACACATATATACGTTTCTACCTTCTACATATTACACACTGATTGGTTAAATCTTAAGCGTAAAAAACACTGATTGGATGATATTTAAGGCACACCGTTAAAACAATAGGAACTTATTGGTTTACCTTGACATAGCAACAATTTCTATTCCAAAATTAGGGGGCTTCTTTCTACGCGGCTTTCTTGTTTAACAAAGTTACTTATCGGCGCTATGCGTTCCCTTACCTGGCTACTTGTTTCTCTGTCCGTCTGGTTGCCTCCTCAACTGTAACGGCGCAGGGGTCTGCAGTTAGCTTGTTCCTTTGTTCCCAGGGCTTGTGCCCTACAAGTTCTAACAAGTCTCTATTCATCAGGCTATCAGTACTTGGACTCTTGTCCTTGAGGCATTGTCCTACAGATAAACCCGCAGAAAATCCAAGTTCCAGGAAAAGGAGAATGCTGTCTTAATCGGAACAACAGCAATGGAATTTTTGTGGGTCACAGAGTGTGTAACTAGACATTTAAATATGGAAATCTTTGTATTATTCCAGGCTGTCGACCTATTAATTGTTCAACTTATAGCCAGTCTCTTCATGTCGACGGTGACATGTTATGGTGTTTGTAAAGCAACACCACCAATGGAAAAGTTATCTCTCGCAGGCTAAGTTGGGCACGGGCCCATGAACTGGACATACAAAACTATTTGATAACTTCTGGTCTAGTAGCAATCTTAGTGGAGCTAAGGTATTAAGGGAACCTGACCCTTGGACTTGTGGCATAACTAACCACACAGTAACCGTTAAGTGTAACTATAGTAGCCCCGTAGGAGCATGGCAATGTGATCTTTGGATTAAAGGGAAAAAGGCAAATAATTGAATTAAGCACCCTTTGGCTTAGAAGATACCACTTATTTTGAAACTCCATGTAATTCCATGTGGATAACTGGCTAGCTGAAAAGGGTCACATAGACATAGTCCAGCTGGCTGGACAAAAATGCACATCGCTCTCAGCTTATCTGAAGTAAAGCAAAATACACTGTCTTTGGCTGTCCTTGTTACACAGTAACAGGAAGATTTCGGTGGGAAAAGAATGTTGCAGGTGGGAACAGATAACTACAGAAGAGAAACTAGCGGCGGGCTTGGTATTTAGGCAACTAACCAATAATGAGCTTAACTTTTGTAATATGTATGAGCTAATTATAACAAGGCATAAAAGGTGACTGTAAGGTACAATAAACGAAGTCTGCTGATCACTCATATTGAGTGACTGTGTCTTCCCTCCGTCGCAACTAATGGCGCCTGAACAGGGACCCTAGAGAGGGCTGAACCTGCGAGCCACGGTTCGACGGAGATTCGGGGTACCGGTCCTGAAAGCAGCGCAGGAGGTGGAAGGGCACAGTCCCCGCGCCCGGGAGCACCTACAGAGGGTCCCGCCGGCCACGCGTCGCCGAAGTCTCGCAAAGCTGCAACAGCGCTGACGAAGGTATGGAGGGACAAGCGACGTACGATTCGCTCAAATGCTTTTTAGAAAAGCGGAGCGTTCAGGACATAGATTGTAACAAGGAATTACTCAGGTTATTAGCGTATGGGATAGCATCCGGGACCCCTGCGGCAGCGGCGAGCAGCGGCGCGCAGCCCGGCAGGCCCCTTCCCGGCCGCGGTTTCTCTCCGAGGCGGCACCCCCCCACACCCCCCCCCCCTCCGATCGGCGCCATGGCGATGCAAGCGGCCAAGCGAGCTGACATCTGGCTGCCCCCAGAGGTCAATCGGATCCTTTATATTCGGAACCTGCCGTATGAAATCACAGCGGAGGAAATGTATGATATCTTTGGGAAATACGGACCTATTCGACAAATCAGAGTTGGAAACACTCCTGAAACAAGAGGAACAGCTTAAGCTTCTCAAGGAAAAATACGGAATTGAGTACAAACCCACCAAAAAAAGTGCTTCAGATGTCCCCTACAAGAAATGGGTTTCTGCCTTGAACTAGCAAACATCTCTGTGTTTAACGAGAAGCCTTTTTGCCTTGATGGAGATAATTTATTCTGTATTCTGTATTTATGCTGTATTCTGAATGTGGAAATTGGTTGGGACTAGGAGGCTGACTTAAAGGCATTTTGCAAACAGGATTATTATTTTTGATCATTATTGTAATAATAGTTTTTTGATCAAAACCAGCCAAAATTATTTGTGAGCATTAGGCATATCTGAAGAGAATGCCTTTATTTGAATCAGCAGTTAAGGTGTAGTTTAGTCTGAGGCTGTGGTTTTATCTGCTTCTGGTGAATTTTTGAAGTGATGAAATCAGAGATACAAGGTATACTAAGAGTTATGAGGTAATAAGGTAATAATCTAAGTAAGGGTGCTGTCTTTTATATCTACAAGTGCAACATGCTTTTATGTAGCAGAGAGAAACTTTAACAATAATGTTGCTTGAGCGAGATGTGCATGTGACAACTTGGGAAAAGGGATATCACAACTGGAGTGCAACAGTGTTTCTATGTCTGGCAGAGTGAAATCTTTCAAGACCTGAGTTTAGACAGTCTAAAATAAATTGTTAGTATTCAGAAAACCCATCTTAAGCCTCTTTTGCTTACATAGTGTTATGGAAGTCGACTGCTATTGTAGAGAATTAATGATTTTTTTAATACATATTAGCAAATACTACTATTTTAACTTGAGGCAGTTGAGTGAGAAATACTCACGTGTAGCATTTGAGGGAATGTCAGCATAAATCGCACTTACAGTAAGACTGCATTTTTAATCACTGTACTCGTTAAGATTCGATGATGCCATAAGGCTAAGGCCTTTTATCACGGATTGGTTCTGAACTAAAAGGTGTGTGCACATGTAGATATGCACATTTGTGTTATTTTCCTTAATTGGCTACAAAATAATATAATTAGGTTGAGGGACTAGATCTCGGGAATTTGTCTATTATACTTCTGTTTGTTAAGGTACGTGCATAACACACAGCACCCATGTAGGCTTGGCTTGTGGCATAGTTGTCAAATTTAGCATAGACATTCAGACAGATAAGCAACGTACTCTTCTTGTGTGTATCACCTACAAGCCATCATGGCTTAGTGTGTAAATCTGTATGTAACTATTGAAAAATCCCCTTATGAATGTATATAGCTTAGAACTAATTTTTTCCCTTTGTTAATTCTCTGATATCAATGAGGTATTCTTCAGAAAATGTATGGACTGGTTGGTTGCATAAGGGCAGTTGTTATTTGGACAGAAAATTGTTAATGGTCAGGGATTTTCCACTAAAATATTTGCAAATATTCCTAGTCAAACATCAGTTTGGTTTCTTTTTGGGTTTTGAGCTTGCATTAGTCCATGTTCAGAACTTTAAAATTACCTTTGAATTTTTTTAAACTTTTTATATCACTGGAACAGAAAGAGCATCTAAATTAAAGTTTCAAGCTAACTTTATTTTTCAAGTATTTCAGGAATTATACTTCTGAACTGAGATTTTATAAGTTGGCTGTGTATTTTCCTGTGTTAAAACGCTGTTATTGAAAATGGTCAACCAAGCCTATGTCGCCCAAAATAAAAACGAGGGAATTGTGGATAACTGGCTAGCTGAAAAGGGTCACATAGACATAGTCCAGCTGGCTGGACAAAAATGCACGTCGCTCTCAGCTTATCTGAAGTAAAGCAAAATACACTGTCTTTGGCTGTCCTTGTTACACAGTAACAGGAAGATTTCGGTGGGAAAAGAATGTTGCAGGTGGGAACAGATAACTACAGAAGAGAAACTAGCGGCGGGCTTGGTATTTAGGCAACTAACCAATAATGAGCTTAACTTTTGTAATATGTATGAGCTAATTATAACAAGGCATAAAAGGTGACTGTAAGGTACAATAAACGAAGTCTGCTGATCACTCATATTGAGTGACTGTGTCTTCCCTCCGTCGCAACAATTCCAATGTAAGGCGCAAAGGGGATGGACCATTTATAAATGGAACTCTGACCCTGAAAGGTCGTTATTGGATTTGTGGTCATCATGCCTATTGAAAATTGCCAAATAATTGGAGTGGAACATGTTCTGTGGGTTATATGCGCCCCTTCTATTGCCTGCTACCAGAGGAAAATGGAGACAGTTTGGGAGTTAGGAGATACGATGACCTTAATCGACATCGGCGGTCCATTGACACTTCTGTAACAGGTGGTAGTAATCAAACTTGGGGCCAAGAGAAGTGGACCCCTCAATGTATGATAAAACACTGTGGACCTGCCACATGGAACCCCAATGAGTGGCTCAGCGGTGCTCGAGAACCTATCTATAATCTAAATCACATTATTCCATTGCAAGTTGTGCTGCAGATCATTACTAATGAGACAGCACATGCCCTTGGCCTATTGGCAGATCAGGCTACACAAATGCGAACATATGCAGCATCGCACGGTTCTTGATTACCTGCTAGCCAAAGAAGGAGGTGTTTGTGGTAAACTAAATGATTCGAATTGCTGCTTAAAAATTGATGATAGCGGCAAAAATGTTGAACAGGTTACTGCAGGAATATGAAAGCTGGCCCATGTTCCTGTCCAGACATGGAAAGGCTGGGACATTGACATGTTTTCCTGGCTCCCTGGTGGTCCATGGGTTAAGCGAACCCTATTTTATTTATGTGGTCTTGCCATGCTGATGTTTTTACCCTGTATCATTCCATGTTTTATACAATTGATTCAACATGTTGTAGCTAAGATGCATTTTATAACTACTGTCTGTGTTTAACGCTGTTTACACTCTGTTTATACTCTCAACTTATAAACTCAGAGTTTATACCATATTAACACTGTTCAACGGTGTTAAACAAATTTGTGCTGTGCACCAAACTACACCATCAGTAATACAGATTGTATAGTGTTATTGCTTATTTTCTTTTACCTAAATTGGCGACCGAAGTTTCTAGACCCAGACGGTACATGCGCATTAAGCTAAGGGGGCGTGGAAATCTATTTTCCTACTGCGTATCCTGACCGCGACTTTAGCAAAGCAGGGCAGCAGACTGCTTTAACCACGAGGACTGCAATTGCTTCGCTTTGTGTCGTCAAATTTGCAGGAAATAATGGAATACCTGTATGTTCTTGTACCAATTTATTTTGCCACCTTTGTTGTGCTAACTATTGCTTTGATTTTTATTATGATACTTCTACTTGCCCTTGTGAATGCACATTATCTTGTAATTATCCTTGTAAACCTTTACTTCTTCTTCTTCTTCTTCTTCTTCTTCTCCTCCTGAAACCAGGGACCATGTCTCTATTCCTTCCTCCTTTCTCTACTCTATCGTTCCTGCCACCTCAGAGAACAATTCATAAGTTAGCGATGTTGAGCCACAGGGTGGTGTAAGAGACTGCGCCGGTGAGACCCACCATCGCCACAGCAGATGTGTTGTCTCAACATTGCTATGGCAGGAAACTCATGCCATCACCACAGTGAATGATCTACCTATACGTTGTTAAGGCAGGAAGATAACACCACTGCCACCACAGAGATTTATCTATACATTGTTAAAGGAGGAGACCGATTGATGCCATGGAGCAATGAGGGGAAGCTGATCTTGCAAAACTTAACCAAACCCTGTGCATGCACCCAGACCTTGGGGTCAGGGGGCTAAAGGTGCTTGGAGGCCCCTGAGGACCATGCTGGGCACGTACACCATTGCTGGGTGGAAGGTGTGGCTAAGCAGAACAGCTTGAAACAACTGTATAAAAGCTGGAAGCAACTAACATCGGACGGAACATTCCCGCACCAGACTTGGAAACGAATCGGACTGTTGGGACACCACAGCACTGGGGTGTAGCTATTGCTGTGAATTCTTTCTTTCTTCCCGTCTTTTTTCCCTCCTTTTTCTCTCTGTATCTCGCTCTCTCTCTCCCTTGGCATTCGCAGATTTCTTGTTGGGCAAATAAAGTTCCTTGGCTCTTGACTCCGTTTTGAGTCTTAATTCTGTTCCCGAGAATACAGAGAGAACCATGCTCTGGTCACAGACCAGCATGCGACAGCCATGCACCTGAAACAGCCAGCAAGGAGTTAGGAAATATTTCTCCTGATGCTGCTGAGGGCTTGCTTATCTTTCGTCCTCGTTCTTCACCTTTCTGTCCTTTTTTTCTTTAATCTTCTGGCCACCAGAAGCCTCTTGCTTCTGTCTTTTGGCGTTTCTTTCCACTTGTGCTGTCACCCCACCCTGCACAGCCAAGTTCTCCCTTCCTGGGCTATTGGTTTTCACTTGCTGGCCAGAGCCTGCAAACTCGGAGTGATCTGGCACATGTCAGACATTTCTCATGCTGCCGCTGACCTGCTCATCCACTGAAAAGCAGAGCAGATGCTCTGTGGTCGCTTCAGCAACATGCACTTCCTCTTCCTCCAGAGAGGGGATGGTGAAGCCTTTGACTCCTGTGAGAATCCTTAGGGGACGTCTGCCGGTTGGTTGGCCTCAAGAGGGGCCACAAGGCCAAACTTTACTTTGTGTCGAGCATGCATAAATGCTTTCCTTTCTTTCTGGCCAATTTTTTAAAGAACGGGTAGAACACACACACACACAGGCAGGCAATTGAGTGGAAGCATGCAAGTGCCTTTGGGCCAAAGGGTGGCAACTGCTTCAGCCCATCTCTATGTGTCAGCACATCTCCACCTCACCAGCGCTGAGCGGCTGCAGCCATCACTGCTCCCAGCCCTCGGCCATGGGGCCAGCCGGCACCAGTGCCATTACCAACGCCACTGTCAACGCCAGAAGCACCTCTGCCCCTGTGCCACTGCACCATCAGCGCTGGCAGCTGGTCCGGGGGCTCCTGTTCTGTCTCCTGCATGGGGGCAGTGCCCAGCAGACCCGCTGGCACATGGTGGTGGTGATGCAGGGCCAGTGCTGCTGTGGGATGGCCAACCTCCCGCTGCGGGCTGGGGCCGGTCGGTATCCAGGGAGTATGCCCACAGCCAGCGGGGCTTCGTGGTGCCATTGCGATGTCACTAGTGACGTGAGCCACTCTTTTCACCATCTCTTCGTTCTCTCCCGTCCTTCCCAAGGCTGAATCCCTTAATTAGGAATCTCTTCAGTCATCAATTTTGACAACTTTACAGGGGGTCAGCTTGACCTCACCTTTGTGCACACAAGTCTTACACATGCAGTTCAACACAAAATGAGCGTTTAGCACTCACTCACAGGCCCCTGATTTGGGAGTTTATATGACAGAGCCAGTGCTGCCTCCCTGCCCACCCCGTGATCTCTGCTGCAGAGTTGCTTTGGGTTTCCTTGCCCACTCCGTTACGGAGCAGCCAGAGCCAGCAGGCTTCTGAATACTGTGGGATTTCTCCTTTCAGGTCTGGTTGATCTGAATGAGGTGGGCACCTGGGGGGCTGCTCCTATGCCAGCCTAAATGGATCTTCCCACGTGCGTGCAGCTGCATTCCAAAGAACCAGACATGCACATACACACAGAGAGAGTGCCACAATGAATGTGAAGGGCAAAACAGATTGACACAGACAAAGCAATACCTTGACAAGTATCCCTGCAGATGTAGCCACTGCTTACATCCATGTGAATGCAGTCCAGGCATCTCCTGGGTTTCCACATGTCCTGGTTTCAGCTGGGATAGAGTTAATTTTCTTCTTAGTGGCTAGTACAGTGCTGTGTTTTGCCTGTGATGTGAGAACAATGTTGATAGCCACACTGATGTTCTTAGTTGTTGCTGGGTAATGTTTATACTAAAGTCAAGGACTTTTTGGATTCTTGGGCCTTGCCAGCCAGAGTGCTGGGCGAGCACAAGAGACTGGGAAGGGACACAGCCAGGTCAGCTGCCCTGAACCAGCCAAAGAGGTATTCCATACCATGGGACGTCATGCTTGGTATAGAAAGTAGGAGGGTTAGCTGGGGAGGGATCGTTGCTCAGAGACTGGCTGCGCATCAGTCAGCAGGTGGTGAGCAGTTGTACTGTGCATCACTTGGGGGTTTTCTCCCCTTTTCCCTTTTCCTTTGGATTTTACCCTTTTCCCCCACCTTTCCATCCTAATTGTTACTATTATTATTGTTATTACTGATGTTCTTACCTCTTTATTCTGTTTAAATTATTAAATTGTTCTTATCTCAACCCTCAAGTTTTACATTCCTTTCTGATTCTCCTCCCCAGCCCTCCGGATGAGGGGGAGTGAGCAGGCGGCTGCGTGGTGCTTGGTTGCCGGCCGGCATTAAACCATGAGACCAGAGGATGAGGCTACTGAAACAGAAACACAGCCTCACTCCCTGGATTCATAAGCACAGCTTGTTCGTAGATGCCTCAGATAATAGTCTAGAAATGTCATATGCGGGCTCAAGGCCAAGGCTCCCTCACCAGTGCCTGGTGCAAGCCGTGGGTCTTTCTAGGTCTGTGTTTCCTGGGCCCTGAGAGTCCACGTTCAAGTTCGCTTGCGCCTCATACAGACGCACACAGGGATCCCACCAGGAGCGGGCCTAAGGCAGTCTGTGCTTCCAGCTGCCATCCCCAAGGCCCTGAGCCCCGCAATGACCTGCCTTCCCTTGTTCCACTGCACCCTCATCCTTCTTGCTGAGCAGGCAGAGCTTCAGCCCTTTGCTGTGACCCTTTGTGCCTGACTTGTCTGCCTGCAGCCTGCTTCCTCCGGCAGGTGCCGGGCGTGGAAGTCCTGGCCTTGCACACGAGACTGAAGAGGACTGGCGCCTGGTTAGCCACAGAACTGAAACACTTTATTGCAGGGACTCAGCCAGCTGAGCTCTTCCGTTGAGAGGAGCGCGGGCAGGACAGAGCAGGCCTTTGACACTGAGGCTGCCTTTGCATCAGCAGGCATTGCCCCAGCGGGAAATGGTGGTGGTGCGCTGCAGCCAGCCCTGGATCCTCTCCGTCCCGGTGATCAAACTTTTTCTCCTATTAGGAACTGCACCAACTTCTGCAGCCAAGAAAGGAAATCCCACAGCTTCTGCACTGGAAGTGGGCAGGGTATAAACCTTCCTGCTTCTGTTGGTGTTGGCCTGTGAACGGGGGTGGAGGTGAAGGCTGGCTGCGGCCTTGCCGTAGTCGCTACTGCTGTGTGCAGGCCCATCTGTTCCAGGATCCAGTTGTAGAAGTGCTGGGTGGAGGTGTAGACTCCGGGCTTCTTTGCTCTCGCACAGCCCATCCCCCAGCTGGTCAGGCCAACAAGCCAGAAGTAGTCAGCGCTCTTGTCTTGGCACACAAGAGGCCCACCGCTGTCCCCCTGCAGCAGAGGAGAGAGGATGAAGGGGTTGTTGGGTGGCCACCGTCAGCCCAGTGGCTGGCTCCTTCCCTCTCATGGCACTTCCAGAGCTGTATTTAGTGGCCAGCCAAGCTCTGGAGAAGCTTTCCTGGGAGGGGGCGGTGGGCCTGTAAGGCAGGGCTCGCTCTTCCTGCGGCACGTTGGTGCTGCAGGTGTGTCAGGAGGCTGTGTCTGGCTTGGGATGGTGAAGCTCTGGGCTGCCAAGGGCACTGGGTGGGCATTGTGAACAAAGTGCCAGGCCTCTGGGACAAGGCAGGCAGGCCCTGGGCAAAGGCCCTACCCATGGGGAAATGGGTTTAGGCCCTCAGCAGTGGGGACACAGCAATGGGAGTGTGAGTGGCCAGGAAAAGCCCGTGACGGTGCAGGTTTGGGCGGTTGTGGCGGGGCTGCCCGTGCTGCCGGGGCTTGGCTTGTAGCACGCTCCTACCTGGCAGGTGTCGATGCCACCCTGCGGATAGCCAGCACAGATGTTGTGGGTGTGGATGGCCCCTCTGTACCAGCCGCTGCTGTTACAGACCCCGGCATCAATGAGGTGCACCTGGGCCTCCTGCAGCACATACGCCGATCCTCCAGCTGTGAAGAGCACAGAAAGGAATGAACTCCCAGCAGCTCATTGCCAGTTCTCCTTCCCTGCGTGACTGAAGCCCTATCCCGGGGCTTGGCTTTGCATGTGGGGAGGCGCTGGACCGCTCCTTCCTTTCTGCCTTGCTCTGGGTCAGTGGCTCACGCCCCCCTCTCTAAGAGGCATACGTCCCCACAGCCTGATTCTGGCTTTCGCCTCTGCTGTCAGGAAGAGCAACCTGCCTCCCCAAGCTGGCCGAGCTTGCGCTCGCAACGTGACTACATTTTGGGAGCTCACCTCTTGCAGTCCTGGCACCCCAGCCACTGACGTAGCACTCTGTCAGCTCCGAGACTCTCAGCGAGGCATCGGGCACGCAGGCAAGCTGTACGTAGCTGTTGCACTGGACAGGCTGCTCCAGTTCCAGCAAGGCAATGTCGTTCCTCCGTGTGATATTACTGAAGTGCTGGTGAACCAGCAGCTGCTTGATGTTGCGCACCTGGGCCTCAGGTCCCAGCTGGGTCAGCCGGGTGGCACCTACCACCACCTGCCACATGGTGATGTTCCTGGAAGGCAGATGGAGAGAGGGCTCAGAGTGAGCAGAGCCACATGCTGCAGCAGCACAGCAGTCGCCCTGCCTTCTGCTTGGCGAGGCAGAGAGGAAAGCAGTGCTTGGGAGGGTGCGACAGAGCACGTGCTCCTTGGGCTCAAGCAGTGTCGAGCTGGAGGCTGCTGGGAAGCAGTGGCATGAGCCCAGCCTTCTCCTGAGCAGCCTCTCAGGTGGCTGCGGAGTGCCCAGGCACTGGGCGTACTGCAGGGCAACAGGACATGCTGCAGCACGTGCTGCTGTGCTCAGGGCACCTGCTAGAGTGTGGGGCTAGCCCCGATCCCTGGTCCTCCTTACCTGGCCTCGATGAAGCAGTGGGCTGACGTGAGGACCCACTGTGGGCTGATGAGGGAGCCCCCGCAGATGTGCGCCGTGCCTCCTTCCAAGGGAGCCTCGATGCTGACGATCCAGGGCCAGGCCCCTGGCTGGGCATCTGTGCCACCCACAACGCGCGACATGCCGTAGTGAAAAGCCGCAGGCCGAAGGCCGCAGGTGCCTCTGTAACCAGAAACTCCATTCTGGTTAGCTCCATGGAAGCTTGTGCCATTCCGGCTAAAGGCCAGCTGTCTTCCCTCCCCTCAAGGCATGGCCAGAAGGGCCGAGGAAACCCGTGGGGTGTGTGCCCGCTCCCCTTTCCCTGCTTTCTGCTTCAGCCCGTAGACGAGTTGTGCCGGCAGCCTGGGTGATGGCAAGGAGCTGGGCCTCCCAGATGGCCTTCAAGAGCCACTGGGGTGGCCATGGGGGACAAGCAGGACCCCTCCAGAGAAGCTCACAAGGGTTGCCCAATGTCCCTCCCAGAGCCTTGGGCCACTTACCCACAGCTATCCCATGTGCCATGCACAGGACAGCACATGGCCAGCAGGACAACGAGGAGGAGGAGAACATCCATCACTACCAGCAACATGTGGCAGCTGCAAGAACGAAGGCTTGTCGCCACCACTACGGCCACCGACAGAGTGCCCGCAGGATTCCTGTTCCTGGGGTACCCTTGGACACGGGGCTGATGTCACAGAGTGCCTGGTTCCAGGTGCTGGGCGTGGTGGCAGTGGGGGAGGGATGGGTGGCAACAGGAGGGGTTCCAAGCAGGACTGGAGGCGGAAGCTGGGATCGCACACCCCTGACAGAGCCCCACGCAATGCCCTGCTTGCACGATCAGGGTGGGCAGGCCCCGTGGCAGGCAGCAGCGCCTGGCTCCCAGCTCTGCCTGCTAACAGCTCACAGGGCAACACCCAGCGTGGCCTCGCAGCCTCTTTGGGGAGTTCCCTGCCGCCCTGCTCTCTGCAGCCCTGTGCCACCGGCTCCTTCCCAATAAACAGACACACAACAAAGAACACAATGACTACAGCAGCATGCGCGTGCTTGGGTGTTGAAGAGCCAATGTGTTGATGGCCGTGGCAGCCAAGCAGTGCTCGGCAATCCAAATAAGCCAAGCACAGCCCAGCAACATCAACCTTCCTGCGCAAAGCACAGTGAAATGCAGGTGCAGCACACTCCTCACTGGCCATGTCAGCCACAGCAATGTGCTCTGGCAGGTGTCGTGTCCTTGCTGTCTGTGAGTTGGATTGCTGTTCTGGGCACCCACTGACCATGGCACTTGTGGCAAGGGCAATCAACGTGAAGCTCCAGAGAGAGAAGGATGCTCCTGCTCTCAGCCCAACGTGCCATTGTTCACAGCTTTGCAAGAGCTTGCATCAGTCTCACCTCGTCAGTCTGTCTTCTGCCGCTGCTTGAAGGAGCCTTGCTCACCCTCCTGCTGGAGTGCGGGAGAGAAGCAGGAGCCAGGCACATGCATTGCATTTGCACAGCAGGGCTAGGTCCCTGGAGGGTCGAGGGCAATGGCTTGAAGGTTGGCAGCCTCCAAGCTTGTGAAAGGTGCGGCAGCTCCCTGCTGCCATCCTGGCTTCTGTGGTGAGGCATAAGGCGCACAGCGGAGGGAGCAATCGGGTCCCGAGGAGGAGGACCACACAGGCTCTGTCTGAAAGTGGAAGAGCTGCTCTCAAGGCCCTTGAGGCGCAGCAGGGCTTCCTAGGCCCCAGAACTGGCCTCCAAGCAAGCGGGCTCAAGGCTGCTTTGTGTTTTGAAAAGGGACCGGCAGCCGGTTCCCACGTGTCTGCTGAGAGCAGGCAGAAGGCGGCCTTGGAGAAGACAACTTGTCTGCTGGGGAAACCCTGCTCTTTCAGCACCGGTTTTGGCAGGTGGCTAGCGGAGAATGCCGTCAGAGGTGGCCACACTTCACAGACGCTTGAAGGAAGAGATTGGGGTCATTTGGTGGAGAGGACTCTGGCAGGGACAGCAGTTCCCAGGCAAGCCCGTCAGTAATGGCACACAAGTCCAAGGTGACCTAGCTAACAACACCCAAAGACCACGTGTGTTGACAGATGGGGCAAACCTGGGAGCAAAGGGGGGAAAAAATAACTGGGGTTGGCCCCGTGTCTGGGAGGAGAGCAGGGCTGAGAGAGGCAGGACTCAGGGAAGATGAGGGGCACGTATAAGCACGGCAAATGGAGAGAAGGGGGGATCAAGGAGCCGGTCACACAGAAGCAAAGTGCTGGCTGCCTTGCTTGCCTGAGCCCTGCGCCTAATCACCACAGTACCCACTGGCTTCTTTTGGAGAGCCACCCCAAAGCCCTTCCTGTGTGGTCCCATTCTGCTCCTGCCACACGGTGGGTCCCCAGGCCTGGCTGCTAGCAAAGGCCGACGGCAAGACAGGCCACAGGCAGCCAGCACTTGGAAAGCCCCAGTGTCTCGGGCCAGCTGCTGCTGGGAGCCCTGTGCGCGTGCACAGCTCACTAGTGAACCTGAAGCTGGACGAGGTGACAAGCAAGAGGGGAGAGAGAGCCTCTCAGGCATGTGGATGGCCTGCGGTGTCAGCCGACGTGCCTGCTCAGCCCCAGCGTCCCCACCTTGCAAGAGGACCAGGCCTGCCAACCACTGGCCACCTCTCCACCTCCCAGAGGCAGGAAGGACTTGGAGGTGCTTGAGCATGCATGCCCTCAGCTGCTGCCCACCTAGGCATGCCCCCCCTGCGGGAGCTGCAGAAGGGCCTGCCTCTGAAGCTGCCAGGACCGTCCTCCTCTTGCTCTGTGCTTGGGCCCCGGCAAGCCATGGTGCTGCAGCTCCCAGCTCTGTTCCTACCCAGGACTGCAGGGCATGCCTCCAGCTGAACTGGGATCTCTGGAAACATGGGCATGCCCTTTGCTTCCTCTTGATCATGCAGTGAAAGGAGTTCTTATGGCTCTGCGGATGATGCTGGAGCATGCTCCCTCCCCAAACAAGTCCGGCTTTCTGTCCAGAGGCCTCAGGTGTTCCTCGTAGCACAGAGCGCAACTCCCCTGCACTCCTAGCAGGCTTGGTGCGGCAAATGAAGAGACGGGATGCAGCTTGATGCAAGCAAGTTGTCCGTTTATTAGTGATTTTCTTACACATATATACGTTTCTACCTTCTACATATTGCACACTGATTGGTTAAATCTTAAGCGTAAAAAACACTGATTGGTTGATATTTAAGGCACACCGTTAAAACAATAGGAACTTATTGGTTTACCTTGACATAGCAACAATTTCTATTCCAAAATTAGGGGGCTTCTTTCTACGCGGCTTTCTTGATTAACAAAGTTACTTATCGGCGCTATGCGTTCCCTTACCTGGCTACTTGTTTCTCTGTCCGTCTGGTTGCCTCCTCAACTGTAACGGCGCAGGGGTCTGCAGTTAGCTTGTTCCTTTGTTCCCAGGGCTAGTGCCCTACAAGTTCTAACAAGTCTCTATTCATCAGGCTATCAGTACTTGGACTCTTGTCCTTGAGGCCTTGTCCTACATCTCCCTTTTCCTGTTGCACAAAAAGAACCCCTGAAATCGGACGAGTTGTTAATTTTTGTAAGCATTGTAAAAGACAAGGTATAAGTAATAGAACAAACAAAAAGCAACTAAAGCATATATAACCATCTATATATAACCATCTTCACTAAACTTCTTAAACATCCTGAAATGCCCCAACCACTAAACAGTTTATCTAACCAATCCCAAGTATCACGTTGTTGAAGATGAGAAACTCCATCCTTTAATCTTTGGATGCTAGCATGAATTGATTCCGAATGATCTGAAAGGTTCATGCAACACATCCCTTCAAACTCTTCACAACCATGACCTTGTGCCAGAAGCAAAAAATCTATTGCAGCTCTATTCTGTAATGTCGCGTGGCAAACACTATCAACATCTAATAAAAGACCAGACAGGGCACTGCTTGTGGCATTGGTTTGTTTGGCAAGCCAACAGCCAAGCTTATCTAATGTTGCTAGAGCCTTTCCTGCAGCAGCTCTAGGCAACCGAAGAGATGCAATAAAGCGTTGGCCAAAGGACCAAAATTGCATGTTATCATCACAATTGGAGGCAAATGCATGAACGCCATGCTTTGTCCTTCGAGAGTAGCGATGTTGTAAAATCATAGATGTGTTAGGAGTCAGGACGGAAAGTTGCCCTAAGCTACACGGACCTCCTTTTATATGAGAAGGAATGACAGGCCATGCTCGATCACCACAAATAAAAAATACTCCAGCAGGTAGTGAGAGCGGAGTATTGCTAGATTTAGACAAGTTGTTAGCAGTGTAATTACACCAGGTACTTGCATTTCTAAAAACAGGATGAATAGGGGAAACGTCCCATGCCCTAGACTGATTCTTTCCCGTGTAGTTAAATTTTATGCAAAAATCCATTTGTACTGAACCAAGGAGTTCAGTTTCCTGCGGTTCCAGAGTAGCCAGTGGGAGATGGGGTATCCATACATCCCAATTGTCTGTCACATTTTTTGATACGTTTTTGGGTGGAAAAAGACTTTGAAGGTCCCTAGGTATAGGCCATTCATCTAATGGTAAGCCCACAAGACATGTGGAAAAAGGCTGATCCGGAGTGGCCATAGCAAGACACAGAGTATCCTGTCCAGTCAAGTTCGCCAACGTGACCCAAACATTTACCTTTGGTAG
The DNA here is from genome assembly GCF_023634155.1 of Falco peregrinus. Lineage (NCBI taxonomy): Eukaryota > Metazoa > Chordata > Aves > Falconiformes > Falconidae > Falco > Falco peregrinus. The sequence goes on along the minus strand of NC_073725.1, from coordinate 65,084,056 downwards.
AAAAGGGGGAGAAGAGCTACCTTCAATAGGCCAAGGTCCAGGTATGAACATCATTATCCATATTACTGACAACGCTTGTTTCTCTTTTTCTTTTTCCATTGTCGTTTTACAACCAGCCATTCTTCTGGTCGTACTGTGCACGACCGAGGCACTGCAATTGATCGTCCACTCTCTAATCCTACAATAATGTTCTTGTTAATAATATAAATTCTGCTTGCTAATACAATATATTGAAACAACAACCGTGCAATAGCCCGTACTTCTAGGCTTTCAATCAATGATAAAAAATTTGCAAAAACTAAGTTTGGAAAAATCTCAGAACCCAACCCTATAACTCCCTCTAATTCCAAAAGAGGTTTTCCCATAAAACGTTCAGCCCACTGTATATGATTAAACCTTAATATCTGATTATTACACTCAGAGCACATCCAATGACCCCATCTGTCCCTTAGTCTTACAACTCGCCAGCGATCGTGATCACAGAGTTCACAATGAATCTTGATCCACGGTTGACAAGATGGTCCACGCTCATAGCAACATAACTGTAGAAATCGAGACGCTGTCCAATCTGGTTCATGACAGTGTCGTTGAAAGTCGATGTAATGGAAGATTATATCTGCTAGTGGTGCCGTCAGTGCGTTGGGGATCTGGTCTGGTCCAAACGTATTCCCTTTGTTAAGGGGTTTAATCCAGGGCGATATTGTCCGTTCCGAGCACTGTAAAAAGCGAAATCTAGATGCTAGATCCTGAATTTGGTTACCTGACGTTAATGCAAAACAGAAATCATCACGCAGTTTTTATTTCATTCTGTAGGGTCGGTGTCGGTATCAGTTGTCTGCGGTAAAGGTTCAGGGAAAGGTCGTACATTCTTTGCTGGGATCCATCTGGGTCCTCTTTCTGTGGAGACACAAGCGTAACCTTTTCCCCATGTAACAAGAGGATATGGTCCCATAATTTTACCTGTTTCTGGTTCTCGAACCAATACTGGGGCTTTAACCCGTGCCTCGAAGGAGGTATTTGCAGTAAAATGTCGAACTGTCGGTGGGTTGTTATCTATTAAAGAACACTTTAAAAAATTAAAAACATACAATGCTTTCTGTAACCGTTCCTCCGGAATAGCCATTCCCCTTTTTGTTGTTGTAATAGATGTTTTAGAGACTGATGAGACCGTTCAACGAGAGATTGACCGGTGGGGGAATGAGGAATGCCAGTAATATGAGTTATACCCCATAGGGCAAAAAAGGTTTTTATAGTTGTTGAAACATAAGCTGGACCATTATCTGTCTTTGTCTTTGAGGGAATACCCAAAGTAGCAAAAGCACGCATTAAATGTCTGCGAACATCTCGGGCCTTTTCTCCTGTGTGACAAGAGGCAAACAAGGCACCTGAAAATGTATCAATGGAAGAGTGGATATATTTAAGGTTACCAAATTCAGAATAATGTGTGACATCTGTTTGCCATAATTGTAGGCTTTGTAATCCTCTAGGGTTAAGTCCTGCAGCAATTGATGGGAAAGAATGTTTTTGACAATCAGGACAGACAGCAATAATATTTGACGCTTGTTGAGAAGTAAGGTCAAACTGTCGCTTAAGAGCTCCAGCATTTTGATGGAAAAAAGAGCGACTCAGTTTAGCTTGTGCAATGCGGTCTGGCAATACTTGAACTGGTAACGTCAACAGATCAGCTCGTCGATTGCCTTCTGCCAGAAAACCAGGTAGTGAGGTATGAGACCTAATATGCATAACAAAATAAGGTGCAGATCGAGAGTCCAAAAGGAAAATAAGTTCCTGTAACAGGGTAAAAAGTTGTGAATGTGAAACATTCCGCAGCACAGAAGCTTTGGCTCGTGTAACAATACCTGCAACATAAGCTGAATCAGTAACAAGCTTGAGTGGTACGTTCCATTTTCGGAAAACGCAAACAACTGCATTCAGTTCTCCTATTTGAGGTGAACCGGAGACTGTCTCTATGTCCGAGTCCCATCGTCTCCGTTGATCATCCCACCATAGGAGAACAGATTTATGTGATTTGCCTGATCCATCTGTAAAGACAGTAAGTGCCTGTAAGGGTTGTTCGCTTCTTTTGGGTTTTAACATCAGACAAAAGTCAATGTTAAACAGTGTGTGTGAAGGTGGATGAGAACTTAGTTGACCTGTATAGTCAGCAAGTGCCATAACAAAGGTGTCTGATTGCTGATAAAGCCATTGTAAGTATACCGTTGTTATTGGTAGACAAATACAGACAAAATCCTTCCCTGATAAGGTTAACAGGCGTGATCTAGCTTTAACAATCAGAGAGGCAAACATTTCATGTTGTGCCAAAATAGTTTTTGTAGACTGGTTAGGTAAAAAGATCCATTCAATAATTAACAGGGGGTCTGAGTTCTGAAGGTCCCATTGCAATACCAGGGCATGAGGCTGTCGAGCAGGGTTTAAAATAATCAAGTTAAAAGGTAGTTCAGGGGCCCATGGTGGGCCTGTCGAGAAGCAATAGCTGAGGCAACCTTTTGTAAAGATGCATCTGCTTCAGAGTTAAGATTACGTGGGGAACAAAGATTAGTGTCCCCTTTTAAGTAGGTCAAACAGAGGACCCAAGTCTGTATTAGAAATTCCCAATAGTGGTCGAACCCAATTTATTGTTCCCAGTAATTTTTGTGCATCGTGCAGGTTTTTTACATTGGTATTGATCTGCAATGGTTGAGGAACAATAGTTTGTGCTCTTATTCGCCAGCCCAGATATTTCCAAGGGGGAAACTTCTGGACTTTTTCTGGTGCTATAGAGAGACCTGCCGAATTCACGGCATCTGCGACAAGGGCTACAGCTTCCTCCATGACTTTGTGATGTTGTGCTGCCACTAAAAGTTCATCCATATAATGATACAATAACACAGTAGGCATAGCGTTTCGGACAGGACTGAGTATTTTCGCAACATACCATTGACACATTGTAGGGCTATTTTTCATACCTTGTGGCAGTACAACCCCTGATATCTGTGCAACGGAGCTTGCATGTTGATGCTTGGAATTGAAAAGGCAAATTTTGGGGCATCATCTGGATGCAACGGGATACTGAAAAAACAATCTTTAAGATCTATGACAGTTAGATGCCAATGTCGAGGGATCATAGTTGGGGACGGGAGCCCGGGTTGGAGGGCTCCCATATCTTCCATAGCATCATTAATTTTTCTGAGATCATGGAGCAAGCGCCACTTGCCAGTTTGTTTTTTAATAACAAAACCTGGTGAATTCCATGGGCTAGTAGAAGGTTCAATGTGTCCTTGGGACAGTTGTTCTGAGACTAAGTTTTGAAGTGCGCGAAGTTTTTCCAAAGGAAGGGGCCATTGATCCACCCAAATAGGAGCATCGGTTTTCCAGGTTATTTTTAGGGTGTCGCGCACTTCAATGGCCCCATCTAAAAATGTGTTTGGATAGACATCCCCCATTGTGACAATACGTCACGTCCCCACCAAACCATAGGGACTGGTAGCACAAAAGGTTTAACAGAAGCCACATGTCCCTCTGGTCCTTGAATTCGAATTAGTTCCGAACTCTGACGACTGTTACCGGTCCCCCCTATCCCAGCCAGTGTCTGAGAGACATTAGTCAGTGGCCATTGCGGAGGCCATTTGGCTTGAGAAATTACTGTGACATCAGCTCCAGTGTCAATGATTCCATTTAGTGCTATTTGTTGGTCATTGTAAATAAGGGTACACTGATACATAGGTCGCTGTGGAGAAATAGATTGTACCCACAAAATGTGAGGTAACCCTGTGGATCCAAAACCTGCTCTCCTCTGTGGAGGATGATCAGTGATAAGAGAGCTTACCCTTGCCGGAATCAGAATCAATTGCGCTATTCGACTACCCTGAGGTATCGTACAAGGTGGAAACGGAGTCCATGCCATGATTTTGATTTTGTCCACGCTGTCAGAGTCACTAACACCTGGTAAAACAAAGAGACCAGACGATGTTGTGGAAGATCTACCAATTAATAGAGCTTGTGTATCGGGGGGTAATGGTCCTTTGACATTTGTTGATAATAAATGAACCGAGGAATCGAGCAGTGTTACTGTGTGTGAGGTTGCCAGGTCCAATCCGGCGCTGCCTGAGGTTGCTGGACAGGGACTTGAGGTGTCGGTGCTTCTCTCCGAGGTTGTTGAAATGTCAGCTGTGGCACTTGTGTCTGCGCGCGTCGCTGCCCCGCGCTCCGCGGTCAGTTTCCCTGTATCGGTTGTCCCTGGAAGTCATACTTAGATCGACATTGATTAGCATAATGACGCCCTTTCCGACATGTCGGACAAACTCCAGGACCAGGAGGTTGTTGTCTATTCCCTGCAGCCCAAGCAAGACAATTTCTCTTTAGATGACCAGGCTTACCACAACCATAGCAATTCCCCACACCACGCATCGCTGCAAAAGCAGCAGCCATAGCTTCAAACTTGTGGTCAACCGTACCGATTCGGTTCCATGCTTTCACTATTTCCACCAAAGTGGGGTTCGGGTTGGGAAGAGACTTCAATAGCCTTTTACAATCAACATTAGCATTTTCAACAGCTAGTTTTGTTAACAATATATCCCGAGCTTCCGCATTATCTACTTGACGTTCCAAAGCCTGTTTTAGTCTATCAATAAACTGCATATAAGGTTCTCGAGACTCCTGAGTGATGTTAGTAAAAGCTTTTTGTGGCTTTTGTACGTCAGGAACCTGGAAAAAAGCCTTTTTGGCCTCTTCTCTAATTGCCTCGAGAGCCGCACGGGGGCAGTGTTGAGCCTGCGCTACAGGATCAGCGTGTGCACCGGTGCCCGTACGATGCTCTATTGTCAGTGCAGCTAATGCAGCATCATTATGATTGACATACGTGAGCAGGAGTGCTTGCAGTCCCCCTCTCCAATGCGACTCCCATAACGTGTACTGAGTTGGGGTTAGTAGCAATCGTGCTAAAGATTTCAAATCATGAGGAGTCATGACATAAGTATCAAACACAGAAGATAACAGACTTATAAACTAGGGAGAAGACATACCATGTTCCGTAACTGTGTGGTGCAGCTCTTTAACAACCGAAAAAGAAAGAGCCTCCCATCGTGCTCCCCCTGCCCGACCCTGAGAATACAAGACCGGAGCAACTATAGTTTTAGCCATTTCTAAATCCTCCTCCTTTAAGGCTTGTTTCTTTATTTTTGCCCACACATCACGCAGATCAGGAGGCTATAAATCAGGTTCTTGTTCAGGGTCTACTGGTCCCGGGTCAAAGGGATCTTCTTCTGGCGGATACTCCACTGCATTGACACCCAGGTTTCTAGAGCACTGTGACTTAGAGGCTGATAAGGAAAGAGCTATAGGAGCTTGCGATTCCTCCTGCTCTCCTTCCTCTGCCTTTTCTTCCTGTGCTTTCATAGTCTCAAAAATAACTCTCCATGAAGAGAGCAGACAGTGGGACTCAGTATTGCCTTTTGTCGCAGAATCCCACAATTTCACCCCTGTGTCGTCCCAACGTTCCAGCGTAAAAATTGTAGATGCAGTCACTGCGGGCATATTTACTTGCACCCACTTGAGCATTGCTTTAAGGTCTTGCCCAGAAATACTTTTCTTATGTTTGTTAAGGAGACCTTGCATAAGCTCATATACGTCTCTTTCTGAGGACGAAACCTGATTCCCCATTACGGATTTCCCACAGCTCACCTCTCAGCTCCGGAGGGATTTCTGGCCGGCCGGCTCCTGCTTCCTTTCAGCGGATCATTCAAAGTTCTGTGGGATTCGCTGCATGTCGCTCAGTTAGGCGATTCGAAAGCCCTTCACGTTAGATCCTTAAACGGATCACGTCGGGGTCACCAATTTGCGGCAAATGAAGAGACGGGACGCAGCTTGATGCAAGCAAATGTCCATTTATTGTACCAAAGCATGAGCTTATATACACTTTCAAAAGCTGCACGTTTAAAACTGGTTCTTGAAGCTAAGCCTTGCATACCAGGCAATCCCTGATTGGTGGTTAACTATCATCAATTAACAGCAAGGTGTTACCGCTCCTTGGCGCCATCCTTGGCGCCATCTGTCTCCCACTCCCCTGTGCTCTGTAAACATGTCTCATCATGTTAATTGCTGTCTAGAAAAGCTCGAGCACATTCCCCTCAGCTAACTGATTGCAACGCATGGTCCTAGTTTCCAGCCCGCTCCTGCAGTCTGCCTGCAGCCTGCTTCCTCCGGCAGGTGCCGGGCGTGGAAGTCCTGGCCTTGCACACGAGACTGAAGAGGACTGGCGCCTGGTTAGCCACAGAACTGAAACACTTTATTGCAGGGACTCAGCCAGCTGAGCTCTTCCGTTGAGAGGAGCGCGGGCAGGACAGAGCAGGCCTTTGACACTGAGGCTGCCTTTGCATCAGCAGGCATTGCCCCAGCGGGAAATGGTGGTGGTGCGCTGCAGCCAGCCCTGGATCCTCTCCGTCCCGGTGATCAAACTTTTTCTCCTATTAGGAACTGCACCAACTTCTGCAGCCAAGAAAGGAAATCCCACAGCTTCTGCACTGGAAGTGGGCAGGGTATAAACCTTCCTGCTTCTGTTGGTGTTGGCCTGTGAACGGGGGTGGAGGTGAAGGCTGGCTGCGGCCTTGCCGTAGTCGCTACTGCTGTGTGCAGGCCCATCTGTTCCAGGATCCAGTTGTAGAAGTGCTGGGTGGAGGTGTAGACTCCGGGCTTCTTTGCTCTCGCACAGCCCATCCCCCAGCTGGTCAGGCCAACAAGCCAGAAGTAGTCAGCGCTCTTGTCTTGGCACACAAGAGGCCCACCGCTGTCCCCCTGCAGCAGAGGAGAGAGGATGAAGGGGTTGTTGGGTGGCCACCGTCAGCCCAGTGGCTGGCTCCTTCCCTCTCATGGCACTTCCAGAGCTGTATTTAGTGGCCAGCCAAGCTCTGGAGAAGCTTTCCTGGGAGGGGGCGGTGGGCCTGTAAGGCAGGGCTCGCTCTTCCTGCGGCACGTTGGTGCTGCAGGTGTGTCAGGAGGCTGTGTCTGGCTTGGGATGGTGAAGCTCTGGGCTGCCAAGGGCACTGGGTGGGCATTGTGAACAAAGTGCCAGGCCTCTGGGACAAGGCAGGCAGGCCCTGGGCAAAGGCCCTACCCATGGGGAAATGGGTTTAGGCCCTCAGCAGTGGGGACACAGCAATGGGAGTGTGAGTGGCCAGGAAAAGCCCGTGACGGTGCAGGTTTGGGCGGTTGTGGCGGGGCTGCCCGTGCTGCCGGGGCTTGGCTTGTAGCACGCTCCTACCTGGCAGGTGTCGATGCCACCCTGCGGATAGCCAGCACAGATGTTGTGGGTGTGGATGGCCCCTCTGTACCAGCCGCTGCTGTTACAGACCCCGGCATCAATGAGGTGCACCTGGGCCTCCTGCAGCACATACGCCGATCCTCCAGCTGTGAAGAGCACAGAAAGGAATGAACTCCCAGCAGCTCATTGCCAGTTCTCCTTCCCTGCGTGACTGAAGCCCTATCCCGGGGCTTGGCTTTGCATGTGGGGAGGCGCTGGACCGCTCCTTCCTTTCTGCCTTGCTCTGGGTCAGTGGCTCACGCCCCCCTCTCTAAGAGGCATACGTCCCCACAGCCTGATTCTGGCTTTCGCCTCTGCCGTCAGGAAGAGCAACCTGCCTCCCCAAGCTGGCCGAGCTTGCGCTCGCAACGTGACTACATTTTGGGAGCTCACCTCTTGCAGTCCTGGCACCCCAGCCACTGACGTAGCACTCTGTCAGCTCCGAGACTCTCAGCGAGGCATCGGGCACGCAGGCAAGCTGTACGTAGCTGTTGCACTGGACAGGCTGCTCCAGTTCCAGCAAGGCAATGTCGTTCCTCCGTGTGATATTACTGAAGTGCTGGTGAACCAGCAGCTGCTTGATGTTGCGCACCTGGGCCTCAGGTCCCAGCTGGGTCAGCCGGGTGGCACCTACCACCACCTGCCACATGGTGATGTTCCTGGAAGGCAGATGGAGAGAGGGCTCAGAGGGAGCAGAGCCACATGCTGCAGCAGCACAGCAGTCGCCCTGCCTTCTGCTTGGCGAGGCAGAGAGGAAAGCAGTGCTTGGGAGGGTGCGACAGAGCACGTGCTCCTTGGGCTCAAGCAGTGTCGAGCTGGAGGCTGCTGGGAAGCAGTGGCATGAGCCCAGCCTTCTCCTGAGCAGCCTCTCAGGTGGCTGCGGAGTGCCCAGGCACTGGGCGTACTGCAGGGCAACAGGACATGCTGCAGCACGTGCTGCTGTGCTCAGGGCACCTGCTAGAGTGTGGGGCTAGCCCCGATCCCTGGTCCTCCTTACCTGGCCTCGATGAAGCAGTGGGCTGACGTGAGGACCCACTGTGGGCTGATGAGGGAGCCCCCGCAGATGTGCGCCGTGCCTCCTTCCAAGGGAGCCTCGATGCTGACGATCCAGGGCCAGGCCCCTGGCTGGGCATCTGTGCCACCCACAACGCGCGACATGCCGTAGTGAAAAGCCGCAGGCCGAAGGCCGCAGGTGCCTCTGTAACCAGAAACTCCATTCTGGTTAGCTCCATGGAAGCTTGTGCCATTCCGGCTAAAGGCCAGCTGTCTTCCCTCCCCTCAAGGCATGGCCAGAAGGGCCGAGGAAACCCGTGGGGTGTGTGCCCGCTCCCCTTTCCCTGCTTTCTGCTTCAGCCCGTAGACGAGTTGTGCCGGCAGCCTGGGTGATGGCAAGGAGCTGGGCCTCCCAGATGGCCTTCAAGAGCCACTGGGGTGGCCATGGGGGACAAGCAGGACCCCTCCAGAGAAGCTCACAAGGGTTGCCCAATGTCCCTCCCAGAGCCTTGGGCCACTTACCCACAGCTATCCCATGTGCCATGCACAGGACAGCACATGGCCAGCAGGACAACGAGGAGGAGGAGAACATCCATCACTACCAGCAACATGTGGCAGCTGCAAGAACGAAGGCTTGTCGCCACCACTACGGCCACCGACAGAGTGCCTGCAGGATTCCCATTCCTGGGGTACCCTTGGACACGGGGCTGATGTCACAGAGTGCCTGGTTCCAGGTGCTGGGCGTGGTGGCGGTGGGGGAGGGATGGGTGGCAACAGGAGGGGTTCCAAGCAGGACTGGAGGCGGAAGCTGGGATCGCACACCCCTGACAGAGCCCCACGCAATGCCCTGCTTGCACGATCAGGGTGGGCAGGCCCCGTGGCAGGCAGCAGCGCCTGGCTCCCAGCTCTGCCTGCTAACAGCTCACAGGGCAACACCCAGCGTGGCCTCGCAGCCTCTTTGGGGAGTTCCCTGCCGCCCTGCTCTCTGCAGCCCTGTGCCACCGGCTCCTTCCCAATAAACAGACACACAACAAAGAACACAATGACTACAGCAGCATGCGCGTGCTTGGGTGTTGAAGAGCCAATGTGTTGATGGCCGTGGCAGCCAAGCAGTGCTCGGCAATCCAAATAAGCCAAGCACAGCCCAGCAACATCAACCTTCCTGCGCAAAGCACAGTGAAATGCAGGTGCAGCACACTCCTCACTGGCTATGTCAGCCACAGCAATGTGCTCTGGCAGGTGTCATATCCTTGCTGTCTGTGAGTTGGATTGCTGTTCTGGGCACCCACTGACCATGGCACTTGTGGCAAGGGCAATCAACGTGAAGCTCCAGAGAGAGAAGGATGCTCCTGCTCTCAGCCCAACGTGCCATTGTTCACAGCTTTGCAAGAGCTTGCATCAGTCTCACCTCGTCAGTCTGTCTTCTGCCGCTGCTTGAAGGAGCCTTGCTCACCCTCCTGCTGGAGTGCAGGAGAGAAGCAGGAGCCAGGCACATGCATTGCATTTGCACAGCAGGGCTAGGTCCCTGGAGGGTCGAGGGCAATGGCTTGAAGGTTGGCAGCCTCCAAGCTTGTGAAAGGTGCGGCAGCTCCCTGCTGCCATCCTGGCTTCTGTGGTGAGGCATAAGGCGCACAGCGGAGGGAGCAATCGGGTCCCGAGGAGGAGGACCACACAGGCTCTGTCTGAAAGTGGAAGAGCTGCTCTCAAGGCCCTTGAGGCGCAGCAGGGCTTCCTAGGCCCCAGAACTGGCCTCCAAGCAAGCGGGCTCAAGGCTGCTTTGTGTTTTGAAAAGGGACCGGCAGCCGGTTCCCACGTGTCTGCTGAGAGCAGGCAGAAGGCAGCCTTGGAGAAGACAACTTGTCTGCTGGGGAAACCCTGCTCTTTCAGCACCGGTTTTGGCAGGTGGCTAGTGGGGAATGCCATCAGAGGTGGCCACACTTCACAGACGCTTGAAGGAAGAGATTGGGGTCATTTGGCGGAGAGGACTCTGGCAGGGACAGCAGTTCCCAGGCAAGCTCGTCAGTAATGGCACACAAGTCCAAGGTGACCTAGCTAACAACACCCAAAGACCACGTGTGTTGACAGATGGGGCAAACCTGGGAGCAAAGGGGGGAAAAAATAACTGGGGTTGGCCCCGTGTCTGGGAGGAGAGCAGGGCTGAGAGAGGCAGGACTCAGGGAAGATGAGGGGCACGTATAAGCACGGCAAATGGAGAGAAGGGGGGATCAAGGAGCCGGTCACACAGAAGCAAAGTGCTGGCTGCCTTGCTTGCCTGAGCCCTGTGCCTAATCACCACAGTACCCACTGGCTTCTTTTGGAGAGCCACCCCAAAGCCCTTCCTGTGTGGTCCCATTCTGCTCCTGCCACACGGTGGGTCCCCAGGCCTGGCTGCTAGCAAAGGCCGATGGCAAGACAGGCCACAGGCAGCCAGCACTTGGAAAGCCCCAGTGTCTCGGGCCAGCTGCTGCTGGGAGCCCTGTGCGCGTGCACAGCTCACTAGTGAACCTGAAGCTGGACGAGGTGACAAGCAAGAGGGGAGAGAGAGCCTCTCAGGCATGTGGATGGCCTGCGGTGTCAGCCGACGTGCTTGCTCAGCCCCAGCGTCCCCACCTTGCAAGAGGACCAGGCCTGCCAACCACTGGCCACCTCTCCACCTCCCAGAGGCAGGAAGGACTTGGAGGTGCTTGAGCATGCATGCCCTCAGCTGCTGCCCACCTAGGCATGCCCCCCCTGCGGGAGCTGCAGAAGGGCCTGCCTCTGCAGCTGCCAGGACCGTCCTCCTCTTGCTCTGTGCTTGGGCCCCGGCAAGCCATGGTGCTGCAGCTCCCAGCTCTGTTCCTACCCAGGACTGCAGGGCATGCCTCCAGCTGAACTGGGATCTCTGGAAACATGGGCATGCCCTTTGCTTCCTCTTGATCATGCAGTGAAAGGAGTTCTTATGGCTCTGCGGATGATGCTGGAGCATGCTCCCTCCCCAAACAAGTCCGGCTTTCTGTCCAGAGGCCTCAGGTGTTCCTCGTAGCACAGAGCGCAACTCCCCTGCACTCCTAGCAGGCTTGGTGCGGCAAATGAAGAGACGGGATGCAGCTTGATGCAAGCAAGTTGTCCGTTTATTAGTGATTTTCTTACACATATACACGTTTCTACCTTCTACATATTACACACTGATTGGTTAAATCTTAAGCGTAAAAAACACTGATTGGTTGATATTTAAGGCACACCGTTAAAACAATAGGAACTTATTGGTTTACCTTGACATAGCAACAATTTCTATTCCAAAATTAGGGGGCTTCTTTCTACGCGGCTTTCTTGATTAACAAAGTTACTTATCGGCGCTATGCGTTCCCTTATCTGGCTACTTGTTTCTCTGTCCGTCTGGTTGCCTCCTCAACTGTAACGGCGCAGGGGTCTGCAGTTAGCTTGTTCCTTTGTTCCCAGGGCTAGTGCCCTACAAGTTCTAACAAGTCTCTATTCATCAGGCTATCAGTACTTGGACTCTTGTCCTTGAGGCCTTGTCCTACATCTCTCTTTTCCTGTTGCACAAAAAGAACCCCTGAAATCGGACGAGTTGTTAATTTTTGTAAGCATTGTAAAAGACAAGGTATAAGTAATAGAACAAACAAAAAAGCAACTAAAGCATATATAACCATCTATATATAACCATCTTCACTAAACTTCTTAAACATCCTGAAATGCCCCAACCACTAAACAGTTTATCTAACCAATCCCAAGTATCACGTTGTTGAAGATGAGAAACTCCATCCTTTAATCTTTGGATGCTAGCATGAATTGATTCCGAATGATCTGAAAGGTTCATGCAACACATCCCTTCAAACTCTTCACAACCATGACCTTGTGCCAGAAGCAAAAAATCTATTGCAGCTCTATTCTGTAATGTCGCGTGGCAAACACTATCAACATCTAATAAAAGACCAGACAGGGCACTGCTTGTGGCATTGGTTTGTTTGGCAAGCCAACAGCCAAGCTTATCTAATGTTGCTAGAGCCTTTCCTGCAGCAGCTCCAGGCAACCGAAGAGATGCAATAAAGCGTTGGCCAAAGGACCAAAATTGCATGTTATCATCACAATTGGAGGCAAATGCATGAACGCCACGCTTTGTCCTTCGAGAGTAGCGATGTTGTAAAATCATAGATGTGTTAGGAGTCAGGACGGAAAGTCGCCCTAAGCTACACGGACCTCCTTTTATATGAGAAGGAATGACAGGCCATGCTCGATCACCACAAATAAAAAATACTCCAGCAGGTAGTGAGAGCGGAGTATTGCTAGATTTAGACAAGTTGTTAGCAGTGTAATTACACCAGGTACTTGCATTTCTAAAAACAGGATGAATAGGGGAAACGTCCCATGCCCTAGACTGATTCTTTCCCGTGTAGTTAAATTTTATGCAAAAATCCATTTGTACTGAACCAAGGAGTTCAGTTTCCTGCGGTTCCAGAGTAGCCAGTGGGAGATGGGGTATCCATACATCCCAATTGTCTGTCACATTTTTTGATACGTTTTTGGGTGGAAAAAGACTTTGAAGGTCCCTAGGTATAGGCCATTCATCTAATGGTAAGCCCACAAGACATGTGGAAAAAGGCTGATCCGGAGTGGCCATAGCAAGACACAGAGTATCCTGTCCAGTCAAGTTCGCCAACGTGACCCAAACATTTACCTTTGGTAGAAAAGGGGGAGAAGAGCTACCTTCAATAGGCCAAGGTCCAGGTATGAACATCATTATCCATATTACTGACAACGCTTGTTTCTCTTTTTCTTTTTCCATTGTCGTTTTACAACCAGCCATTCTTCTGGTCGTACTGTGCACGACCGAGGCACTGCAATTGATCGTCCACTCTCTAATCCTACAATAATGTTCTTGTTAATAATATAAATTCTGCTTGCTAATACAATATATTGAAACAACAACCGTGCAATAGCCCGTACTTCTAGGCTTTCAATCAATGATAAAAAATTTGCAAAAACTAAGTTTGGAAAAATCTCAGAACCCAACCCTATAACTCCCTCTAATTCCAAAAGAGGTTTTCCCATAAAACGTTCAGCCCACTGTATATGATTAAACCTTAATATCTGATTATTACACTCAGAGCACATCCAATGACCCCATCTGTCCCTTAGTCTTACAACTCGCCAGCGATCGTGATCACAGAGTTCACAATGAATCTTGATCCACGGTTGACAAGATGGTCCACGCTCATAGCAACATAACTGTAGAAATCGAGATGCTGTCCAATCTGGTTCATGACAGTGTCGTTGAAAGTCGATGTAATGGAAGATTATATCTGCTAGTGGTGCCGTCAGTGCGTTGGGGATCTGGTCTGGTCCAAACGTATTCCCTTTGTTAAGGGGTTTAATCCAGGGCGATATTGTCCGTTCCGAGCACTGTAAAAAGCGAAATCTAGATGCTAGATCCTGAATTTGGTTACCTGACATTAATGCAAAACAGAAATCATCACGCAGTTTTTATTTCATTCTGTAGGGTCGGTGTCGGTATCAGTTGTCTGCGGTAAAGGTTCAGGGAAAGGTCGTACATTCTTTGCTGGGATCCATCTGGGTCCTCTTTCTGTGGAGACACAAGCGTAACCTTTTCCCCGTGTAACAAGAGGATATGGTCCCATAATTTTACCTGTTTCTGGATCTCGAACCAATACTGGGGCTTTAACCCGTGCCTCGAAGGAGGTATTTGCAGTAAAATGTCGAACTGTCGGTGGGTTGTTATCTATTAAAGAACAATTTAAAAAATTAAAAACATACAATGCTTTCTGTAACCGTTCCTCCGGAATAGCCATTCCCCTTTTTGTTGTTGTAATAGACGTTTTAGAGACTGATGAGACCGTTCAACGAGAGATTGACCGGTGGGGGAATGAGGAATGCCAGTAATATGAGTTATACCCCATAGGGCAAAAAAGGTTTTTATAGTTGTTGAAACATAAGCTGGACCATTATCTGTCTTTATCTTTGAGGGAATACCCAAAGTAGCAAAAGCACGCATTAAATGTCTGCGAACATCTCGGGCCTTTTCTCCTGTGTGACAAGAGGCAAACAAGGCACCTGAAAATGTATCAATGGAAGAGTGGATATATTTAAGGTTACCAAATTCAGAATAATGTGTGACATCTGTTTGCCATAATTGTAGGCTTTGTAATCCTCTAGGGTTAAGTCCTGCAGCAATTGATGGGAAAGAATGTTTTTGACAATCAGGACAGACAGCAATAATATTTGACGCTTGTTGAGAAGTAAGGTCAAACTGTCGCTTAAGAGCTCCAGCATTTTGATGGAAAAAAGAGCGACTCAGTTTAGCTTGTGCAATGCGGTCTGGCAATACTTGAACTGGTAACGTCAACAGATCAGCTCGTCGATTGCCTTCTGCCAGAAAACCAGGTAGTGAGGTATGAGACCTAATATGCATAACAAAATAAGGTGCAGATCGAGAGTCCAAAAGGAAAATAAGTTCCTGTAACAGGGTAAAAAGTTGTGAATGTGAAACATTCCGCAGCACAGAAGCTTTGGCTCGTGTAACAATACCTGCAACATAAGCTGAATCAGTAACAAGCTTGAGTGGTACGTTCCATTTTCGGAACGCAAACAACTGCATTCAGTTCTCCTATTTGAGGTGAACTGGAGACTGTCTCTATGTCCGAGTCCCATCGTCTCCGTTGATCATCCCACCATAGGAGAACAGATTTATGTGATTTGCCTGATCCATCTGTAAAGACAGTAAGTGCCTGTAAGGGTTGTTCGCTTCTTTTGGGTTTTAACATCAGACAAAAGTCAATGTTAAACAGTGTGTGTGAAGGTGGATGAGAACTTAGTTGACCTGTATAGTCAGCAAGTGCCATAACAAAGGTGTCTGATTGCTGATAAAGCCATTGTAAGTATACCGTTGTTATTGGTAGACAAATACAGACAAAATCCTTCCCTGATAAGGTTAACAGGCGTGATCTAGCTTTAACAATCAGAGAGGCAAACATTTCATGTTGTGCCAAAATAGTTTTTGTAGACTGGTTAGGTAAAAAGATCCATTCAATAATTAACAGGGGGTCTGAGTTCTGAAGGTCCCATTGCAATACCAGGGCATGAGGCTGTCAAGCAGGGTTTAAAATAATCAAGTTAAAAGGTAGTTCAGGGGCCCATCGGTGGGCCTGTCGAGAAGCAATAGCTGAGGCAACCTTTTGTAAAGATGCATCTGCTTCAGAGTTAAGATTACGTGGGGAACAAAGATTAGTGTCCCCTTTTAAGTAGGTCAAACAGAGGACCCAAGTCTGTATTAGAAATTCCCAATAGTGGTCGAACCCAATTTATTGTTCCCAGTAATTTTTGTGCATCGTGCAGGTTTTTTACATTGGTATTGATCTGCAATGGTTGAGGAACAATAGTTTGTGCTCTTATTCGCCAGCCCAGATATTTCCAAGGGGGAAACTTCTGGACTTTTTCTGGTGCTATAGAGAGACCTGCCGAATTCACGGCATCTGCGACAAGGGCTACAGCTTCCTCCATGACTTTGTGATGTTGTGCTGCCACTAAAAGTTCATCCATATAATGATACAATAACACAGTAGGCATAGCGTTTCGGACAGGACTGAGTATTTTCGCAACATACCATTGACACATTGTAGGGCTATTTTTCATACCTTGTGGCAGTACAACCCACTGATATCTGTGCAACGGAGCTTGCATGTTGATGCTTGGAATTGAAAAGGCAAATTTTGGGGCATCATCTGGATGCAACGGGATACTGAAAAAACAATCTTTAAGATCTATGACAGTTAGATGCCAATGTCGAGGGATCATAGTTGGGGACGGGAGCCCGGGTTGGAGGGCTCCCATATCTTCCATAGCATCATTAATTTTTCTGAGATCATGGAGCAAGCGCCACTTGCCAGTTTGTTTTTTAATAACAAAACCTGGTGAATTCCATGGGCTAGTAGAAGGTTCAATGTGTCCTTGGGACAGTTGTTCTGAGACTAAGTTTTGAAGTGCGCGAAGTTTTTCCAAAGGAAGGGGCCATTGATCCACCCAAATAGGAGCATCGGTTTTCCAGGTTATTTTTAGGGTGTCGCGCACTTCAATGGCCCCATCTAAAAATGTGTTTGGATAGACATCCCCCATTGTGACAATACGTCACGTCCCCACCAAACCATAGGGACTGGTAGCACAAAAGGTTTAACAGAAGCCACATGTCCCTCTGGTCCTTGAATTCGAATTAGTTCCGAACTCTGACGACTGTTACCGGTCCCCCCTATCCCAGCCAGTGTCTGAGAGACATTAGTCAGTGGCCATTGCGGAGGCCATTTGGCTTGAGAAATTACTGTGACATCAGCTCCAGTGTCAATGATTCCATTTAGTGCTATTTGTTGGTCATTGTAAATAAGGGTACACTGATACATAGGTCGCTGTGGAGAAATAGATTGTACCCACAAAATGTGAGGTAACCCTGTGGATCCAAAACCTGCTCTCCTCTGCGGAGGATGATCAGTGATAAGAGAGCTTACCCTTGCCGGAATCAGAATCAATTGCGCTATTCGACTACCCTGAGGTATCGTACAAGGTGGAAACGGAGTCCATGCCATGATTTTGATTTTGTCCACGCTGTCAGAGTCACTAACACCTGGTAAAACAAAGAGACCAGACGATGTTGTGGAAGATCTACCAATTAATAGAGCTTGTGTATCAGGGGGTAATGGTCCTTTGACATTTGTTGATAATAAATGAACCGAGGAATCGAGCAGTGTTACTGTGTGTGAGGTTGCCAGGTCCAATCCGGCGCTGCCTGAGGTTGCTGGACAGGGACTTGAGGTGTCGGTGCTTCTCTCCGAGGTTGTTGAAATGTCAGCTGTGGCACTTGTGTCTGCGCGCGTCACTGCCCCGCGCTCCGCGGTCAGTTTCCCTGTATCGGTTGTCCCTGGAAGTCATACTTAGATCGACATTGATTAGCATAATGACGCCCTTTCCGACATGTCGGACAAACTCCAGGACCAGGAGGTTGTTGTCTATTCCCTGCAGCCCAAGCAAGACAATTTCTCTTTAGATGACCAGGCTTACCACAACCATAGCAATTCCCCACACCACGCATCGCTGCAAAAGCAGCAGCCATAGCTTCAAACTTGTGGTCAACTGTACCGATTCGGTTCCATGCTTTCACTATTTCCACCAAAATGGGGTTCGGGTTGGGAAGAGACTTCAATAGCCTTTTACAATCAACATTAGCATTTTCAACAGCTAGTTTTGTTAACAATATATCCCGAGCTTCCGCATTATCTACTTGACGTTCCAAAGCCTGTTTTAGTCTATCAATAAACTGCATATAAGGTTCTCGAGACTCCTGAGTGATGTTAGTAAAAGCTTTTTGTGGCTTTTGTACGTCAGGAACCTGGAAAAAAGCCTTTTTGGCCTCTTCTCTAATTGCCTCGAGAGCCGCACGGGGGCAGTGTTGAGCCTGCGCTACAGGATCAGCGTGTGCACCGGTGCCCGTACGATGCTCTATTGTCAGTGCAGCTAATGCAGCATCATTATGATTGACATACGTGAGCAGGAGTGCTTGCAGTCCCCCTCTCCAATGCGACTCCCATAACGTGTACTGAGTTGGGGTTAGTAGCAATCGTGCTAAAGATTTCAAATCATGAGGAGTCATGACATAAGTATCAAACACAGAAGATAACAGACTTATAAACTAGGGAGAAGACATACCATGTTCCGTAACCGTGTGGTGCAGCTCTTTAACAACCGAAAAAGAAAGAGCCTCCCATCGTGCTCCCCCTGCCCGACCCTGAGAATACAAGACCGGAGCAACTATAGTTTTAGCCATTTCTAAATCCTCCTCCTTTAAGGCTTGTTTCTTTATTTTTGCCCACACATCACGCAGATCAGGAGGCTATAAATCAGGTTCTTGTTCAGGGTCTACTGGTCCCGGGTCAAAGGGATCTTCTTCTGGCGGATACTCCACTGCATTGACACCCAGGTTTCTAGAGCACTGTGACTTAGAGGCTGATAAGGAAAGAGCTATAGGAGCTTGTGATTCCTCCTGCTCTCCTTCCTCTGCCTTTTCTTCCTGTGCTTTCATAGTCTCAAAAATAACTCTCCATGAAGAGAGCAGACAGTGGGACTCAGTATTGCCTTTTGTCGCAGAATCCCACAATTTCACCCCTGTGTCGTCCCAACGTTCCAGCGTAAAAATTGTAGATGCAGTCACTGCGGGCATATTTACTTGCACCCACTTGAGCATTGCTTTAAGGTCTTGCCCAGAAATACTTTTCTTATGTTTGTTAAGGAGACCTTGCATAAGCTCATATACGTCTCTTTCTGAGGACGAAACCTGATTCCCCATTACGGATTTCCCACAGCTCACCTCTCAGCTCCGGAGGGATTTCTGGCCGGCCGGCTCCTGCTTCCTTTCAGCGGATCATTCAAAGTTCTGTGGGATTCGCTGCATGTCGCTCAGTTAGGCGATTCGAAAGCCCTTCACGTTAGATCCTTAAACGGATCACGTCGGGGTCACCAATTTGCGGCAAATGAAGAGACGGGACGCAGCTTGATGCAAGCAAATGTCCATTTATTGTACCAAAGCATGAGCTTATATACACTTTCAAAAGCTGCACGTTTAAAACTGGTTCTTGAAGCTAAGCCTTGCATACCAGGCAATCCCTGATTGGTGGTTAACTATCATCAATTAACAGCAAGGTGTTACCGCTCCTTGGCGCCATCCTTGGCGCCATCTGTCTCCCACTCCCCTGTGCTCTGTAAACATGTCTCATCATGTTAATTGCTGTCTAGAAAAGCTCGAGCACATTCCCCTCAGCTAACTGATTGCAACGCATGGTCCTAGTTTCCAGCCCGCTCCTGCAGTCTGCCTGCAGCCTGCTTCCTCCGGCAGGTGCCGGGCATGGAAGTCCTGGCCTTGCACACGAGACTGAAGAGGACTGGCGCCTGGTTAGCCACAGAACTGAAACACTTTATTGCAGGGACTTTATTGCAGAGCTGCAGAGCCAGCTGAGCTCTTCCGTTGAGAGGAGCGCGGGCAGGACAGAGCAGGCCTTTGACACTGAGGCTGCCTTTGCATCAGCAGGCATTGCCCCAGCGGGAAATGGTGGTGGTGCGCTGCAGCCAGCCCTGGATCCTCTCCGTCCTGGTGATCAAACTTTTTCTCCTATTAGGAACTGCACCAACTTCTGCAGCCAAGAAAGGAAATCCCACAGCTTCTGCACTGGAAGTGGGCAGGGTATAAACCTTCCTGCTTCTGTTGGTGTTGGCCTGTGAACGGGGGTGGAGGTGAAGGCTGGCTGCGGCCTTGCCGTAGTCGCTACTGCTGTGTGCAGGCCCATCTGTTCCAGGATCCAGTTGTAGAAGTGCTGGGTGGAGGTGTAGACTCCGGGCTTCTTTGCTCTCGCACAGCCCATCCCCCAGCTGGTCAGGCCAACAAGCCAGAAGTAGTCAGCGCTCTTGTCTTGGCACACAAGAGGCCCACCGCTGTCCCCCTGCAGCAGAGGAGAGAGGATGAAGGGGTTGTTGGGTGGCCACCGTCAGCCCAGTGGCTGGCTCCTTCCCTCTCATGGCACTTCCAGAGCTGTATTTAGTGGCCAGCCAAGCTCTGGAGAAGCTTTCCTGGGAGGGGGCGGTGGGCCTGTAAGGCAGGGCTCGCTCTTCCTGCGGCACGTTGGTGCTGCAGGTGTGTCAGGAGGCTGTGTCTGGCTTGGGATGGTGAAGCTCTGGGCTGCCAAGGGCACTGGGTGGGCATTGTGAACAAAGTGCCAGGCCTCTGGGACAAGGCAGGCAGGCCCTGGGCAAAGGCCCTACCCATGGGGAAATGGGTTTAGGCCCTCAGCAGTGGGGACACAGCAATGGGAGTGTGAGTGGCCAGGAAAAGCCCGTGACGGTGCAGGTTTGGGCGGTTGTGGCGGGGCTGCCCGTGCTGCCGGGGCTTGGCTTGTAGCACGCTCCTACCTGGCAGGTGTCGATGCCACCCTGCGGATAGCCAGCACAGATGTTGTGGGTGTGGATGGCCCCTCTGTACCAGCCGCTGCTGTTACAGACCCCGGCATCAATGAGGTGCACCTGGGCCTCCTGCAGCACATACGCCGATCCTCCAGCTGTGAAGAGCACAGAAAGGAATGAACACCCAGCAGCTCATTGCCAGTTCTCCTTCCCTGCGTGACTGAAGCCCTATCCCGGGGCTTGGCTTTGCATGTGGGGAGGCGCTGGACCGCTCCTTCCTTTCTGCCTTGCTCTGGGTCAGTGGCTCACGCCCCCCTCTCTAAGAGGCATACGTCCCCACAGCCTGATTCTGGCTTTCGCCTCTGCCGTCAGGAAGAGCAACCTGCCTCCCCAAGCTGGCCGAGCTTGCGCTCGCAACGTGACTACATTTTGGGAGCTCACCTCTTGCAGTCCTGGCACCCCAGCCACTGACGTAGCACTCTGTCAGCTCCGAGACTCTCAGCGAGGCATCGGGCACGCAGGCAAGCTGTACGTAGCTGTTGCACTGGACAGGCTGCTCCAGTTCCAGCAAGGCAATGTCGTTCCTCCGTGTGATATTACTGAAGTGCTGGTGAACCAGCAGCTGCTTGATGTTGCGCACCTGGGCCTCAGGTCCCAGCTGGGTCAGCCGGGTGGCACCTACCACCACCTGCCACATGGTGATGTTCCTGGAAGGCAGATGGAGAGAGGGCTCAGAGTGAGCAGAGCCACATGCTGCAGCAGCACAGCAGTCGCCCTGCCTTCTGCTTGGCGAGGCAGAGAGGAAAGCAGTGCTTGGGAGGGTGCGACAGAGCACGTGCTCCTTGGGCTCAAGCAGTGTCGAGCTGGAGGCTGCTGGGAAGCAGTGGCATGAGCCCAGCCTTCTCCTGAGCAGCCTCTCAGGTGGCTGCGGAGTGCCCAGGCACTGGGCGTACTGCAGGGCAACAGGACATGCTGCAGCACGTGCTGCTGTGCTCAGGGCACCTGCTAGAGTGTGGGGCTAGCCCCGATCCCTGGTCCTCCTTACCTGGCCTCGATGAAGCAGTGGGCTGATGTGAGGACCCACTGTGGGCTGATGAGGGAACCCCCGCAGATGTGCGCCGTGCCTCCTTCCAAGGGAGCCTCGATGCTGACGATCCAGGGCCAGGCCCCTGGCTGGGCATCTGTGCCACCCACAATGCGCGACATGCCGTAGTGAAAAGCCGCAGGCCGAAGGCCGCAGGTGCCTCTGTAACCAGAAACCCCATTCTGGTTAGCTCCATGGAAGCTTGTGCCATTCCGGCTAAAGGCCAGCTGTCTTCCCTCCCCTCAAGGCATGGCCAGAAGGGCCGAGGAAACCCGTGGGGTGCGTGCCCGCTCCCCTTTCCCTGCTTTCTGTTTTAGCCCGTAGACGAGTTGTGCCAGCAGCCTGGGTGATGGCAAGGAGCTGGGCCTCCCAGATGGCCTTCAAGAGCCACTGGGGTGGCCATGGGGGACAGGCAGGACCCCTCCAGAGAAGCTCACAAGGGTTGCCCAATGTCCCTCCCAGAGCCTCGGGCCACTTACCCACAGCTATCCCATGTGCCATGCACAGGACAGCACATGGCCAGCAGGACAACGAGGAGGAGGAGAACATCCATCACTACCAGCAACATGTGGCAGCTGCAAGAACGAGGGCTTGTCGCCACCACTACGGCCACCGACAGAGTGCCCGCAGGATTCCCGTTCCTGGGGTACCCTTGGACACGGGGCTGATGTCACAGAGTGCCTGGTTCCAGGTGCTGGGCGTGGTGGCAGTGGGGGAGGGATGGGTGGCAACAGGAGGGGTTCCAAGCAGGACTGGAGGCGGAAGCTGGGATCGCACACCCCTGACAGAGCCCCACGCAATGCCCTGCTTGCACGATCAGGGTGGGCAGGCCCCGTGGCAGGCAGCAGCGCCTGGCTCCCAGCTCTGCCTGCTAACAGCTCACAGGGCAACACCCAGCGTGGCCTCGCAGCCTCTTTGGGGAGTTCCCTGCCGCCCTGCTCTCTGCAGCCCTGTGCCACCGGCTCCTTCCCAATAAACAGACACACAACAAAGAACACAATGACTACAGCAGCATGCGCGTGCTTGGGTGTTGAAGAGCCAATGTGTTGATGGCCGTGGCAGCCAAGCAGTGCTGGGCAAGCCAAATAAGCCAAGCACAGCCCAGCAACGTCAACCTTCCTGCACAAAGCACAGTGAAATGCAGGTGCAGCACACTCCTCACTGGCTATGTCAGCCACAGCAATGTGCTCTGGCAGGTGTCGTGTCCTTGCTGTCTGTGAGTTGGATTGCTGTTCTGGGCACACACTGACCATGGCACTTGTGGGAAGGACAAGCAATGTGAAGCTCTAGAGAGAGAAGGATGCTCCTGCTCGCAGCCCAACGTGCCATCACTGTCCATGGCTTTGGTGAATCCTGCATCAGTCTTGTCTCATGAGTCTGCATTCTCCCGCTGACTGGAGGAGCCTTGCTCACTCTCCTGCTGGAGTGCAGGAGAGAAGCAGGAGCCAGGCACGTGCATTGCATTTGCACAGCAGGGCTAGGTCCCTGGAGGGTCGAGGGCAATGGCTTGAAGGTTGGCAGCCTCCAAGCTTGTGAAAGGTGCGGCAGCTCCCTGCTGCCATCCTGGCTTCTGTGGTGAGGCATAAGGCGCACAGCGGAGGGAGCAATCGGGTCCCGAGGAGGAGGACCACACAGGCTCTGTCTGAAAGTGGAAGAGCTGCTCTCAAGGCCCTTGAGGCGCAGCAGGGCTTCCTAGGCCCCAGAACTGGCCTCCAAGCAAGCGGGCTCAAGGCTGCTTTGTGTTTTGAAAAGGGACCGGCTGCCGGTTCCCATGTGTCTGCTGAGAGCAGGCAGAAGGCGGCCTTGGAGAAGACAACTTGTCTGCTGGGGAAACCCTGCTCTTTCAGCACCGGTTTTGGCAGGTGGCTAGCGGGGAATGCCGTCAGAGGTGGCCACACTTCACAGACGCTTGAAGGAAGAGACTGGGGTCATTTGGCGGAGAGGACTCTGGCAGGGACAGCAGTTCCCAGGCAAGCCCGTCAGTAATGGCACACAAGTCCAAGGTGACCTAGCTAACAACACCCGAAGACCACGTGTGTTGACAGATGGGGCAAACCTGGGAGCAAAGCGGGGAAAAAATAACTGGGGTTGGCCCCGTGTCTGGGAGGAGAGCAGGGCTGAGAGAGGCAGGACTCAGGGAAGATGAGGGGCACGTATAAGCACGGCAAATGGAGAGAAGGGGGGATCAAGGAGCCAGTCACACAGAAGCAAAGTGCTGGCTGCCTTGCTTGCCTGAGCCCTGCGCCTAATCACCACAGTACCCACTGGCTTCTTTTGGAGAGCCACCCCAAAGCCCTTCCTGTGTGGTCCCATTCTGCTCCTGCCACACGGTGGGTCCCCAGGCCTGGCTGCTAGCAAAGGCCGACGGCAAGACAGGCCACAGGCAGCCAGCACTTGGAAAGCCCCAGTGTCTCGGGCCAGCTGCTGCTGGGAGCCCTGTGCGCGTGCACAGCTCACTAGTGAACCTGAAGCTGGACGAGGTGACAAGCAAGAGGGGAGAGAGAGCCTCTCAGGCATGTGGATGGCCTGCGGTGTCAGCCGACGTGCCTGCTCAGCCCCAGCGTCCCCACCTTGCAAGAGGACCAGGCCTGCCAACCACTGGCCACCTCTCCACCTCCCAGAGGCAGGAAGGACTTGGAGGTGCTTGAGCATGCATGCCCTCAGCTGCTGCCCACCTAGGCATGCCCCCCCTGCGGGAGCTGCAGAAGGGCCTGCCTCTGAAGCTGCCAGGACCGTCCTCCTCTTGCTCTGTGCTTGGGCCCCGGCAAGCCATGGTGCTGCAGCTCCCAGCTCTGTTCCTACCCAGGACTGCAGGGCATGCCTCCAGCTGAACTGGGATCTCTGGAAACATGGGCATGCCCTTTGCTTCCTCTTGATCATGCAGTGAAAGGAGTTCTTATGGCTCTGCGGATGATGCTGGAGCATGCTCCCTCCCCAAACAAGTCCGGCTTTCTGTCCAGAGGCCTCAGGTGTTCCTCGTAGCACAGAGCGCAACTCCCCTGCACTCCTAGCAGGCTTGGTGCGGCAAATGAAGAGACGGGACGCAGCTTGATGCAAGCAAGTTGTCCGTTTATTAGTGATTTTCTTACACATATACACGTTTCTACCTTCTACATATTACACACTGATTGGTTAAATCTTAAGCGTAAAAAACACTGATTGGTTGATATTTAAGGCACACCGTTAAAACAATAGGAACTTATTGGTTTACCTTGACATAGCAACAATTTCTATTCCAAAATTAGGGGGCTTCTTTCTACCCGGCTTTCTTGATTAACAAAGTTACATATCGGCGCTATGCGTTCCCTTATCTGGCTACTTGTTTCTCTGTCCGTCTGGTTGCCTCCTCAACTGTAACGGCGCAGGGGTCTGCAGTTAGCTTGTTCCTTTGTTCCCAGGGCTTGTGCCCTACAAGTTCTAACAAGTCTCTATTCATCAGGCTATCAGTTCTTGGACTCTTGTCCTTGAGGCATTGTCCTACACCAGCCCTAACTTTAGCCTCCGTCTGCAATATCATGACCCTATCCACTACACTATAGTGGTTGGAACCACTGATTTTTTGCCCATTCTCACCCTGGGGAGCTCGGCGAGCATGATAGGTTCCCCAAAATCATCCCGTTTATATAACTCCGGCCCATACTTTAGTGGGGGAAACATCACGAACCTCTGTAGAAGTGTGGGCACTCCTTTCACCAAAGAGGGGTTATTTTGTCCTGAGATGGCCTCACTGTATGTTCGCTGCTACTACACCCACCTCCCTTCACCCTCTGGAGGTCACACTTTTAAACTGCTTTAGAGACTCGTCTCTTGTTCAATTCTGTCGCTTAGTCCTTCTTCACCTCTTTTCCTCACGGACAAACAGAACCGCGGACTCAGACTCTGCACTCACTTCGTACCAAGGTAGGTCTCAGGCACACACACAAGAGTCTCTCATAAAGAACCTGGCAATTTCTGTTTCACTGAGAATCCTGTCCGTGACACCAATTAAAATGTTACATGCCGGTCTGAGACCGGAGCGTGGTTCTGTTTCTATTCTCGGGAACAGAATGAAGACTCAAAATGGAGTCAAGAGCCAAGGAACTTTATTTGCCCAACAAGAAATACGTGAATGCAAAGGGGGAGTGAGAGTGACAGATTAAGAGAGGAAGGAAGGAAAGAAAGAAGTTAAGAAGGAAAGGCTTACAGCAACAGCTACCACCCCGGAGCTGCGGTGTCCCGACAGTCCGATACGTTTCCATGTCCGGTGGGGGAACGTTCCGTCCAATGTTGGTTCCTTTTTTTTATAGAGTTGTTACAAGCTGTTCTGCTTAACCACACCTTCCACCTGTCACCACTGTCACCGAAATTGGGAGTCAAACCTCTTAACACCATTGCAGCATTAGAGCAGCAGGCACTCCTTTATTGCAGCGCTGGGTGCTCGGTGGCATCTCCACAAATCAGGCACACCTGTGTAGGTTTTACTGTTACATTTATACAGAAAATTACAAGGTCATACACTCCCAATTACAATGATTGGTTAGTAATTTGCATATAACTGTTATATTTGCTGTGTCATCCTTTTCTGTTACTACGCTTGCACAGGGGAAGGGTCTTCAGCTGGGCAAGGGTCTACTTGACCTGTGGGCATGATTTTTTGGTATTATAATGAAGGTAGTTCACTTCAGGACACCTTAAAAGTTAGTTTTGTTGCCAAGTGGGACAGCTGGATATTGGCCTTGCCAAGCTGTCCAATAACTCATCCCATACACAACAGAACCTGGGCGCTCTGGTTGTGGTCTGAGAGTAAGGACTAAGCTTAGTATGGTCTATAGCACAGGGATTTCAAATAACAGTCTGCGATAACAAGCAGCACAGCGATTCATACCTCACTGGTCAATAAGTATTAATGTAATTCTATCATGAAGGTTAATTCCTTAGAATCAAAATCTTCTTGTAACTAGCTGTTACATAAACACAAAATATAGGAAGATTCAGTAAAATTTTGAGATAATCTGCACCACTAGGATAAAGTAATTGTGGTAGTGGGAGATCACGATCTCCTACTCAAATGCCCCCCCCCCCCCCCCGAAGAGGGGGAATCCCCCACTCGGGGAGCATGCCCAGTCAATTTAAAATGAACTGCACCTTTAAATTGAAGCGAGAAAGCAACTAACCCACAATTAGTTAGTAGGTGTAGACTTTGGGCAGAACTAACCAACTTCACTGTATAAAGATGTATTGTGAGTACAACTAAGTGTTAGTTAGGAGGAGCGATCCCCCTTGCACCCGGCGCCGCAATAAACATACCTGCGTTATAACTTATCGTGAGTTATAGAGTTTAATTCTGCACGTCACACTGGCCTAAAGCAGTGAGGGAGTCTGAGACGTGAGCAGCTCCTGGCTTCAGTTCAGCCCGCTGCCTTTAGCTTCCACTCAGGGTGGGGTTTGGAGCGGGGCCCCAAGATAACTCGGGCTGTGCTCCTGGGCATGACCCAGGGGGCACCCGCACCACCCTCTGCTCACCGGTGCCCTAGTTCCACGCTTTCTACCCAAATACAGCCCAGCAAATGCCAGCCTGAGTGGGGCAAGAGCATCCCACGAGTGCTGCCCTTGCTGCTGGCAGGGCTGATGAGCAGTTGGAAGGACAGAGAAGAGCAATACCACTCACACTCTGAGCATGGGCTTCCAGTGTGAAGAGCACCGTGCCATCCTGGCTCAGAACAAGGGGCCACGCAGACACCTGCCAGGGGCTTCACACCCTTCAGCCGATGCGTTCAGTAATCCTTGCAGCACTGTACTGTGTTACTCCACCGGGCTGGTTTTTTTAAACTGGTGTTTCACATTCACCTGGCAAACACCACCCCAGAAGCTCAGAGCTCTGTCCCCACCTCCAGCATTGCGTCTGACCTCAGCCCAGGGGGGTGGCTGGTGCGTGACTGCGGCTGTGGTGCTGTTTCCTTCAAAACACAGTTGCTTGAAGTTTTCTGGGGTTTTGCTTTTCATTCAAAAATAATGTAGGAAACAAAATCACTTGTTTAACACCAGCTGTCCTGGCCTTTTCTCTTTGCCGGGAGGATGATCCTGGCAGGGCACCAAGACTGGGAGCGAACCCCCCCATGCCACAGCAGCACCAGTGGGGACGGGAGGTGCCGGCAGCCCCAGGAAGCTGTGCCGAGTCTCAGCCCAGCCTGGAGAGGCCAGCGAGGGCTGGGGGGCTCCAGGCACAGCGGCGGCGCTGGCATGCCCCCCAGGGACGGCACAACCTCCAAGGAAAAAAGCGGAAAAGGCTCCAGCTGGGGCTACTCACCCGCTTCGGTGGTGCAGGCAGCACCCAAGGAGGGGTGGGAGGTGGGGGCTCGGTGTCTATAGGAGGTGGTGGGGGTGTTCATAGGGTGCAGCTGGGTCCCAGCATCAGCAAATGGGGCAGAGAGTGGGAGAGGGGCTGAGCTGGGGGCCATGAGCACCAAAGGCATCCTTTGCAGGATTTGTATCCTGCAAATGCCATTAGTCCTGGGGGTGCTTTGAAGCCCATTGATGCCTGAGCCCAGCCCTGGCGTGCAGGATGGTCCTTTGCTGGCTCTGCTCTGATGCCTACTGCTTTGCCCTGAGTGCTCCCAGTTATCCCAGTGCAGGTGGCACTGGGGGGACCCCAAATCCTGATGGATGTACCTGGGCACCCCCAAAGTGGTCCTTTAGCACCCATTTTTTCCCTGAAAACCCAAACCCACCGAGGGAAACATCTCCGCGGAGTGGATCCCTGGGGAATGCAGCGGGGTGGGCAAAGACGGGGTCTGTCACTGTGTGTGCAGGAGGTCTGGGGGCTTGTGTCATGCTCTCCCCCCCAGCATCCCCTGTGTACACAGCCACATGTCCCCAGCTGTGACACCCCCAGGTTCCCCCTGCCCCACTGCTTCCAGGGACGGCAGTTTCCCTGCCCGGTACCTCTCCACTCACAACACAACTTGAGACAGGTCTCAGCACACAGTGGGGCTTTCCCCCATCTGATAGGGAGTGGACTGGGGGCAAAAGGGGGCTGGGGAAAGCAACTCCAAGCCGTGGGGGTGGCATAAGGGAAAGGAGGGGACACGTCCCCCCAGGTTTGGGAGCAGGGAAGGGCTTGGGGTGTTTTGCTCTGGAGGTGGGGAGCACCAGCTGCCCTGGGCTGGGCAGCACGGCGGTCGGTACCTCCCTCTTCCCATCAATGGCAGCGCTGGAAGAGGGAGAGGGGGTTTCTCCAACAGGACAGAAGCAAACTGGTGCGGGGATGCTCATCCCTTGGCACAAGCGAGAACAAACCAGCGGGCTCCAAGTGGGATTCACTTCTGGCACTAAGCCGTGTGCGGCTGCTGCCCTTCTCCCTGAGGTCCCCATTCCCTACCATCTTCAGCAGCACCTGAGCATCATCATGACCCTGCTGCACCGCCCGGCTCCCCCAGACCCCCTTTGGGGCCATCGGCTCCCCTGGCAGGGGCCACGGGGGCCAAAAGTGGGGCTCGTGGTGGTCGGGGGGGTCAGGGGGAGCCTGGCAGCACGGGGCTGGCACAGGCCCTGGGAAGGGTTTGGACAGGGGCAATTTCCAGCAGCTCCTCTGGTGCCACGTGCCCGCAGAATAAGGGGTGCTGCCAGCCACCCCTTATGCATGAGGGGAAGATCCCAACCCAGAGCCACCCCACTCAGGCCACAGAGGCGCTGCACTGCCCGTCATCCTTTATTGCTACTGCCTTCAGCTGCTTGCTCTCCTGCTCGGTGGGGTGGGTTTGCTCGCGGACCCCCAGTCCCGCTCAGCTGCCGTGGTGCTGGAGTCACTCCGAAGGGGCTGGACGAGGAGCCCCGGTGGCGCCTGGCAGAGCTGCCCATGGAATGAGGCTGGCCTCTGCTCCAGCGAGGCCACGGTGCCTGGGGTCGAGAATCAGGGCTCAGCCCCCCTGCAGCCCTAGGGGCGGGCAATGGCTGTGTGCAGCTCTGCCAGCCCAGGACGGGGCAGGCAGCAGTGGCACCTGCCCGGCCAGAGACACCCTGAAACATGGTCCTGGCCCCCACCCTGAAGCAGACAGGCTGTAGTCCCACACTGGCCAGGGCTGCCCCACCATGGCCACCCACCTCACTCCAGCTCCAATGTGGGGACCAGTTGCCCCATGCGCCAGCCCTCCCCCTCCATCCCATTTCACCCGTCCCCATCCCACTCCAGACTCCATCCCACCCTGCCTGGCTGGGGGCATCGACCCCTGCTCGCCCCCACCCACTGGCTGACAGTAGGGTGCCCTCTCCCCCCCGGTACCCCAACAGACCATACCCAGCTGGCAGCTCAAGGACCCAACCCTCCGGGGCTGTGAGAGCAGGTGGCCGGTGTCCCGGGCATCCCTCTGCCTTGGGGACAGCTTGGCCTTGTCCCTCGGGAAGCCTGAAAGAAAGACCAGAGGGAGGCAGGCTGGGGGGCGCCAGGGTGAATATGGCTTCATGCCAACACTTCTGCCCCCTTGGCACCCGCTGGATCCCCTCCCCAAGCGTGCCTTAGCTGTACCCTCCTTGCCCACAATCACAGGCAGCTGCTTGTCCTGCCAGTCCCTGGGGATGCGGCTGTCTTGGCCCAACAGCTCCATCTTGTCGTGCTGAGGAGAGAGCAGCGTGGCTGACACATGGGGCTGAACTCAGCATGCCCAGGCAACCCTCCCACACCCAGCTCTCCCTGCGGAAACTGAGTCATGCATCCCTCCCAGTGCACAGCATCACCCTCCCAGCCTTGGTCGCCCCTCCAGATCCCTACCTTTGTCATCCCTACCTTGATGGGGCACAGGATAGGGGGCTGGAGTGGCCGTAGAGCACCCGGTGGGTGAGGCTGCTGCGGAGCTGAATTTTGGTGACTTATCTCACAGGAGGCACCTGATGCCCCAGCAAACCTGAGGTCAGGCTGAGACCAGGCACAGCTCATCACGTGGCTTCTGCACCACTGAGGCAGAAAAATGGGCTCGATGGGGCAGCGCCGGGCAAGGCTGTAGGACCCCACAGGCCTGGGGCAAGAACAGCTGACCCTCCCCAGCACATCTCTGCTCCCCTGCCCTGCCCAGGCACCCCCAGACCCTCTGCCCACACCCGGAGAAGAGCCCTCCCTTGCTGTGGTATGACATCCCCAGGGGCCGGGGATGGGTCCCCGTGTCCCCTACCTGTGGCCGTGATGCTGACGTTGCTACTGCTTGATGATGGCACCCGGGTGCCCAGTGAGGCAGGGGTCAGCGGCGGCAGCAATGGGATGGCCGTAATTCTCCTGGAGAAGGCAGGAGCCACGGGTGGGTGACAGGGGGCAAACAACCAACCCTGGCTCAAAGCAGCGCCCCAAAGCCCACAGGCTTGTAGCCAAAGGCATCCCCTGCCTGCTGCTGCCACGAAAGGGTCCCCACCCCCCCACAGGCACGTAGGGCTGCAGAGGGACCTTGGCAGGGTTGCTCCCCCCAGGCAGACACCCTCACACCTGTGGCTGCCCAGGGCGCGCAGGGGTGCGAGGGGAAGGGCGCAGGCTCCCATGCCTGCCATCCAAACCAGCCCTCACACCGCTTCCATCCCTTCGTCAGCGCTAATTACCCCCCTGCGCCTTGCCAGGAGAGCAGGTCACAACCCAGCTCCCCAGCACTGCATGTCACACCCCTGCTTGGGGAGATGAGCCGTCACCCCCCAGCCTTGCTCCAGAAAGCCTCTGCACCCACTCCCACTTCTGGTTTGGGAGGGCTCTGTCCTGCACGTGCCCCCTCCTCCTGCCTCCTTTCATGTCAGGAACCTGCTACCGGTGGGAGGAAAAGGCACTGATTCCTGATCAGCATCCCCACACTTTGCTGGCTAAAGTGCTCCGATGCCAGGGTACCTCGCGAGCACCAGCTGGGATAGCTGGAAGGAACAGGGCGAGATGCCCAAAGCCATCCCCATCCCCACTGCACTCACCCAGCCGCATCATGGGCCTCTGTCGGCAGCACCTTCTCCTTGAGCTGCTCCAGCGTGTCCTTCCAGTGTGCCGTATTATCCTCTGTAATGTGTACCCTCGAGAACTTGGTGTGTGGGTTAGGAGGAAAAATCCACCGTGCATCCAGCATGGCAATAAACCACTGTCAGCTTCCTAAACTGTCCTTTGGCTCAGAGAGCTTTCTTGGTTATGATTTTCGGTAACAGAACATGGTGACCAAACGGGACCCGCTTTCCGGAATCTCGACAGACCAGAGAAATCGTGAGCCCCGCAAGCACGCACCGGAGTAGTTTTGCCAGGGTTCTGAGATTCCCTGGCCAGGTGAATCTCCGTGACAGCTCTCTGGGATAACAGCGACATGGTCATAAACACTGAGGTTACTTACAAAGAAGTCGTATCGCATTGCGGGTTGAAGTCCCCCTGGTGGGTCAGAGTCCCCCCGGGATATTTGAAGTGCACAATTGTCCAATCCATATGCTGTTACGCGGATGCCCAGAGGCCGGATTTTGCCTCACGCTCAGGTGAAACTTTGTTGGATTTTGTTTGCTGGATTTTGCCTCTGTCCAGTTTTGTTTGCAGGGTCTGGTTTAGGTATTGAGCGTTTATGATTTTGAAACTTTGTACACATGGGATCTGGTCATTCTGCTAGATGGAGTTGGTTCTTCAGAGTTCTTTTGGGTTGTTTATTAAGATGCTGGAGCAAGTTTTGGGGTGACCCCCCCACTCAGACAAAATGGGCCGAATATTGTCATCACTGGTGGCCCTTGTATACCTTAGGTGATCAAGAGAAATGGCCTAGGAAAGGGAAGCATAATCTCCAATACAGCATGGCAGTTCATGTTCTTTTGGTACATGCAAAGGACAATGGGAAGAAGTCCCATAAGTGGGTTTGGTTTTTTGGCCTTGAGAAACAATCATGGAACAAGAAGTAAACATACACTCATGATACTTGATGGTAATGTATTGATAATGATGGAGGGGAAGTTAATTATTAATTGCCTTGGTGTTGTTCTGCTTGTAGTGTTGGGAAAAGGTGTTTGAAAGGGGAGAATGAAGAAGAGGATGTGCAATTTCTGGTTTCAGGGCAGTGTTGCTGGTAATAGGGAGAGATTTTGCTGAAGGTAAAAGAATGGTGTTGGGGAAAGCTCAGGAAGAGGATGCGAGGATAAATGGCTTTCGCTGCTTTGTTTGTGGGGCAGTCAGAGCTGCCTCCCTGCCCACCCGGTGATCTCTGCTGCAGAGTTGCTTTGGGTTTCCTTGCCCACTCCGTTACGGAGCAGCCAGAGCCAGCAGGCTTCTGAACACTGTGGGATTTCTCCTTTCAGGTCTGGTTGATCTGAATGAGGTGGGCACCTGGGGGGCTGCTCCTATGCCAGCCTAAATGGATCTTCCCACGTGCGTGCAGCTGCATTCCAAAGAGCCAGACACGCACATACACACAGAGAGAGTGCCACAATGAATGTGAAGGGCAAAACAGATTGACACAGACAAAGCAATACCTTGACAAGTATCCCTGCAGATGTAGCCACTGCTTACATCCATGTGAATGCAGTCCAGGCCTTTCCTGGGTTTCCACATGTCCTGGTTTCAGCTGGGATAGAGTTAATTTTCTTCTTAGTGGCTAGTACAGTGCTGTGTTTTGCCTGTGATGTGAGAACAATGTTGATAGCCACACTGATGTTCTTAGTTGTTGCTGGGTAATGTTTATACTAAAGTCAAGGACTTTTTGGATTCTTGGGCCTTGCCAGCCAGAGTGCTGGGGGAGCACAAGAGACTGGGAAGGGACACAGCCAGGTCAGCTGCCCTGAACCAGCCAAAGAGGTATTCCATACCATGGGACGTCATGCTTGGTATAGAAAGTAGGAGGGTTAGCTGGGGAGGGATTGTTGCTCGGAGACTGGCTGCGCATCAGTCAGCAGGTGGTGAGCAGTTGTACTGTGCATCACTTGGGGGTTTTCTCCCCTTTTCCCTTTTCCTTTGGATTTTACCCCTTTCCTCCACCTTTCCATCCTAATTGTTACTATTATCATTGTTATTACTGATGTTCTTACCTCTTTATTCTGTTTAAATTATGAAATTGTTCTTATCTCAACCCTCAAGTTTTACATTCCTTTCTGATTCTCCTCCCCAGCCCTCCGGATGAGGGGGAGTGAGCAGGCGGCTGCATGGTGCTTGGTTGCCGGCCGGCATTAAACCATGAGACCAGAGGATGAGGCTACTGAAACAGAAACACAGCCTCACTCCCTGGATTCATAAGCACAGCGTGTTCGTAGATGCCTCAGATAATAGTCTAGAAATGTCATATGTGGGGCTCAAGGCCAAGGCTCCCTCACCAGTGCCTGGTGCAAGCCTTGGGTCTTTCTAGATCTGTGTTTCCTGGGCCCTGAGAGTCCACGTTCAAGTTCGCTTGCGCCTCATACAGACGCACACAGGGATCCCACCAGGAGCGGGCCTAAGGCATTCTGTGCTTCCAGCTGCCATCCCCAAGGCCCTGAGCCCCGCAATGTCCTGCCTTCCCTTGTTCCACTGCACCCTCATCCTTCTTGCTGAGCAGGCAGAGCTTCAGCCCTTTGCTGTGACCCTTTGTGCCCGACTTGTCTGCCTGCAGCCTGCTTCCTCCGGCAGGTGCCGGGCGTGGAAGTCCTGGCCTTGCACACGAGACTGAAGAGGACTGGCGCCTGGTTAGCCACAGAACTGAAACACTTTATTGCAGGGACTCAGCCAGCTGAGCTCTTCCGTTGAGAGGAGCGCGGGCAGGACAGAGCAGGCCTTTGACACTGAGGCTGCCTTTGCATCAGCAGGCATTGCCCCAGCGGGAAATGGTGGTGGTGGTGCGCTGCAGCCAGCCCTGGATCCTCTCCGTCCGGCTAATCAAACCTTTTCTCCTATTAGGAACTGCACCAACTTCTGCAGCCAAGAAAGGAAATCCCACAGCTTCTGCACTGGAAGTGGGCAGGATGTAAACCTTCCTGCTTCTGTTGGTGTTGGCCTGTGAACGGGGGTGGAGGTGAAGGCTGGCTGCGGCCTTGCCGTAGTCGCTACTGCTGTGTGCAGGCCCATCTGTTCCAGGATCCAGTTGTAGAAGTGCTGGGTGGAGGTGTAGACTCCGGGCTTCTTTGCTCTCGCACAGCCCATCCCCCAGCTGGTCAGGCCAACAAGCCAGAAGTAGTCAGCGCTCTTGTCTTGGCACACAAGAGGCCCACCGCTGTCCCCCTGCAGCAGAGGAGAGAGGATGAAGGGGTTGTTGGGTGGCCACCGTCAGCCCAGTGGCTGGCTCCTTCCCTCTCATGGCACTTCCAGAGCTGTATTTAGTGGCCAGCCAAGCTCTGGAGAAGCTTTCCTGGGAGGGGGCGGTGGGCCTGTAAGGCAGGGCTCGCTCTTCCTGCGGCACGTTGGTGCTGCAGGTGTGTCAGGAGGCTGTGTCTGGCTTGGGATGGTGAAGCTCTGGGCTGCCAAGGGCACTGGGTGGGCATTGTGAACAAAGTGCCAGGCCTCTGGGACAAGGCAGGCAGGCCCTGGGCAAAGGCCCTACCCATGGGGAAATGGGTTTAGGCCCTCAGCAGTGGGGACACAGCAATGGGAGTGTGAGTGGCCAGGAAAAGCCCGTGACGGTGCAGGTTTAGGCGGTTGTGGCGGGGCTGCCCGTGCTGCCGGGGCTTGGCTTGTAGCACGCTCCTACCTGGCAGGTGTCGATGCCACCCTGCGGATAGCCAGCACAGATGTTGTGGGTGTGGATGGCCCCTCTGTACCAGCCGCTGCTGTTACAGACCCCGGCATCAATGAGGTGCACCTGGGCCTCCTGCAGCACATACGCCGATCCTCCAGCTGTGAAGAGCACAGAAAGGAATGAACTCCCAGCAGCTCATTGCCAGTTCTCCTTCCCTGCGTGACTGAAGCCCTATCCCGGGGCTTGGCTTTGCATGTGGGGAGGCGCTGGACCGCTCCTTCCTTTCTGCCTTGCTCTGGGTCAGTGGCTCACGCCCCCCTCTCTAAGAGGCATACGTCCCCACAGCCTGATTCTGGCTTTCGCCTCTGCCGTCAGGAAGAGCAACCTGCCTCCCCAAGCTGGCCGAGCTTGCACTCGCAACGTGACTACATTTTGGGAGCTCACCTCTTGCAGTCCTGGCACCCCAGCCACTGACGTAGCACTCTGTCAGCTCCGAGACTCTCAGCGAGGCATCGGGCACGCAGGCAAGCTGTACGTAGCTGTTGCACTGGACAGGCTGCTCCAGTTCCAGCAAGGCAATGTCGTTCCTCCGTGTGATATTACTGAAGTGCTGGTGAACCAGCAGCTGCTTGATGTTGCGCACCTGGGCCTCAGGTCCCAGCTGGGTCAGCCGGGTGGCACCTACCACCACCTGCCACATGGTGATGTTCCTGGAAGGCAGATGGAGAGAGGGCTCAGAGTGAGCAGAGCCACATGCTGCAGCAGCACAGCAGTCGCCCTGCCTTCTGCTTGGCGAGGCAGAGAGGAAAGCAGTGCTTGGGAGGGTGCGACAGAGCACGTGCTCCTTGGGCTCAAGCAGTGTCGAGCTGGAGGCTGCTGGGAAGCAGTGGCATGAGCCCAGCCTTCTCCTGAGCAGCCTCTCAGGTGGCTGCGGAGTGCCCAGGCACTGGGCGTACTGCAGGGCAACAGGACATGCTGCAGCACGTGCTGCTGTGCTCAGGGCACCTGCTAGAGTGTGGGGCTAGCCCCGATCCCTGGTCCTCCTTACCTGGCCTCGATGAAGCAGTGGGCTGATGTGAGGACCCACTGTGGGCTGATGAGGGAACCCCCGCAGAGGTGCGCCGTGCCTCCTTCCAAGGGAGCCTCGATGCTGACGATCCAGGGCCAGGCCCCTGGCTGGGCATCTGTGCCACCCACAATGCGCGACATGCCGTAGTGAAAAGCCGCAGGCCGAAGGCCGCAGGTGCCTCTGTAACCAGAAACCCCATTCTGGTTAGCTCCATGGAAGCTTGTGCCATTCCGGCTAAAGGCCAGCTGTCTTCCCTCCCCTCAAGGCATGGCCAGAAGGGCCGAGGAAACCCGTGGGGTGCGTGCCCGCTCCCCTTTCCCTGCTTTCTGTTTTAGCCCGTAGACGAGTTGTGCCAGCAGCCTGGGTGATGGCAAGGAGCTGGGCCTCCCAGATGGCCTTCAAGAGCCACTGGGGTGGCCATGGGGGAGAGGCAGGACCCCTCCAGAGAAGCTCACAAGGGTTGCCCAATGTCCCTCCCAGAGCCTCGGGCCACTTACCCACAGCTATCCCATGTGCCATGCACAGGACAGCACATGGCCAGCAGGACAACGAGGAGGAGGAGAACATCCATCACTACCAGCAACATGTGGCAGCTGCAAGAACGAAGGCTTGTCGCCACCACTACGGCCACCGACAGAGTGCCCGCAGGATTCCCGTTCCTGGGGTACCCTTGGACACGGGGCTGATGTCACAGAGTGCCTGGTTCCAGGTGCTGGGCGTGGTGGCAGTGGGGGAGGGATGGGTGGCAACAGGAGGGGTTCCAAGCAGGACTGGAGGCGGAAGCTGGGATCGCACACCCCTGACAGAGCCCCACGCAATGCCCTGCTTGCACGATCAGGGTGGGCAGGCCCCGTGGCAGGCAGCAGCGCCTGGCTCCCAGCTCTGCCTGCTAACAGCTCACAGGGCAACACCCAGCGTGGCCTCGCAGCCTCTTTGGGGAGTTCCCTGCCGCCCTGCTCTCTGCAGCCCTGTGCCACCGGCTCCTTCCCAATAAACAGACACACAACAAAGAACACAATGACTACAGCAGCATGCGCGCGCTTGGGTGTTGAAGAGCCAATGTGTTGATGGCCGTGGCAGCCAAGCAGTGCTCGGCAATCCAAATAAGCCAAGCACAGCCCAGCAACGTCAACCTTCCTGCACAAAGCACAGTGAAATGCAGGTGCAGCACACTCCTCACTGGCTATGTCAGACACAGCAACGCGCTCTGGCAGGTGTCGTGTCCTTGCTGTCTGTGAGTTGGATTGCTGTTCTGGGCACCCACTGACCATGGCACTTGTGGCAAGGGCAATCAACGTGAAGCTCTAGAGAGAGAAGGATGCTCCTGCTCGCAGCCCAACGTGCCATTGTTCACAACTTTGCAAGAGCTTGCATCAGTCTCACCTCGTCAGTCTGTCTTCTGCCGCTTACTGAAGGAGCCTTGCTCACTCTCCTGCTGGAGTGCAGGAGAGAAGCAGGAGCCAGGCACGTGCATTGCATTTGCACAGCAGGGCTAGGTCCCTGGAGGGTCGAGGGCAATGGCTTGAAGGTTGGCAGCCTCCAAGCTTGTGAAAGGTGCGGCAGCTCCCTGCTGCCATCCTGGCTTCTGTGGTGAGGCATAAGGCGCACAGCGGAGGGAGCAATCGGGTCCCGAGGAGGAGGACCACACAGGCTCTGTCTGAAAGTGGAAGAGCTGCTCTCAAGGCCCTTGAGGCGCAGCAGGGCTTCCTAGGCCCCAGAACTGGCCTCCAAGCAAGCGGGCTCAAGGCTGCTTTGTGTTTTGAAAAGGGACCGGCAGCCGGTTCCCACGTGTCTGCTGAGAGCAGGCAGAAGGCAGCCTTGGAGAAGACAACTTGTCTGCTGGGGAAACCCTGCTCTTTCAGCACCGGTTTTGGCAGGTGGCTAGTGGGGAATGCCGTCAGAGGTGGCCACACTTCACAGACGCTTGAAGGAAGAGACTGGGGTCATTTGGCGGAGAGGACTCTGGCAGGGACAGCAGTTCCCAGGCAAGCCCGTCAGTAATGGCACACAAGTCCAAGGTGACCTAGCTAACAACACCCGAAGACCACGTGTGTTGACAGATGGGGCAAACCTGGGAGCAAAGCGGGGAAAAAATAACTGGGGTTGGCCCCGTGTCTGGGAGGAGAGCAGGGCTGAGAGAGGCAGGACTCAGGGAAGATGAGGGGCACGTATAAGCACGGCAAATGGAGAGAAGGGGGGATCAAGGAGCCGGTCACACAGAAGCAAAGTGCTGGCTGCCTTGCTTGCCTGAGCCCTGCGCCTAATCACCACAGTACCCACTGGCTTCTTTTGGAGAGCCACCCCAAAGCCCTTCCTGTGTGGTCCCATTCTGCTCCTGCCACACGGTGGGTCCCCAGGCCTGGCTGCTAGCAAAGGCCGACGGCAAGACAGGCCACAGGCAGCCAGCACTTGGAAAGCCCCAGTGTCTCGGGCCAGCTGCTGCTGGGAGCCCTGTGCGCGTGCACAGCTCACTAGTGAACCTGAAGCTGGACGAGGTGACAAGCAAGAGGGGAGAGAGAGCCTCTCAGGCATGTGGATGGCCTGCGGTGTCAGCCGACGTGCCTGCTCAGCCCCAGCGTCCCCACCTTGCAAGAGGACCAGGCCTGCCAACCACTGGCCACCTCTCCACCTCCCAGAGGCAGGAAGGACTTGGAGGTGCTTGAGCATGCATGCCCTCAGCTGCTGCCCACCTAGGCATGCCCCCCCTGCGGGAGCTGCAGAAGGGCCTGCCTCTGAAGCTGCCAGGACCGTCCTCCTCTTGCTCTGTGCTTGGGCCCCGGCAAGCCATGGTGCTGCAGCTCCCAGCTCTGTTCCTACCCAGGACTGCAGGGCATGCCTCCAGCTGAACTGGGATCTCTGGAAACATGGGCATGCCCTTTGCTTCCTCTTGATCATGCAGTGAAAGGAGTTCTTATGGCTCTGCGGATGATGCTGGAGCATGCTCCCTCCCCAAACAAGTCCGGCTTTCTGTCCAGAGGCCTCAGGTGTTCCTCGTAGCACAGAGCGCAACTCCCCTGCACTCCTAGCAGGCTTGGTGCGGCAAATGAAGAGACGGGACGCAGCTTGATGCAAGCAAGTTGTCCGTTTATTAGTGATTTTCTTACACATATACACGTTTCTACCTTCTACATATTACACACTGATTGGTTAAATCTTAAGCGTAAAAAACACTGATTGGTTGATATTTAAGGCACACCGTTAAAACAATAGGAACTTATTGGTTTACCTTGACATAGCAACAATTTCTATTCCAAAATTAGGGGGCTTCTTTCTACCCGGCTTTCTTGATTAACAAAGTTACTTATCGGCGCTATGCGTTCCCTTATCTGGCTACTTGTTTCTCTGTCCGTCTGGTTGCCTCCTCAACTGTAACGGCGCAGGGGTCTGCAGTTAGCTTGTTCCTTTGTTCCCAGGGCTTGTGCCCTACAAGTTCTAACAAGTCTCTATTCATCAGGCTATCAGTTCTTGGACTCTTGTCCTTGAGGCATTGTCCTACACCAGCCCTAACTTTAGCCTCCGTCTGCAATATCATGACCCTATCCACTACACTATAGTGGTTGGAACCACTGATTTTTTGCCCATTCTCACCCTGGGGAGCTCGGCGAGCATGATAGGTTCCCCAAAATCATCCCGTTTATATAACTCCGGCCCATACTTTAGTGGGGGAAACATCACGAACCTCTGTAGAAGTGTGGGCACTCCTTTCACCAAAGAGGGGTTATTTTGTCCTGAGATGGCCTCACTGTAT
This sequence comes from Falco peregrinus, assembly GCF_023634155.1. Lineage (NCBI taxonomy): Eukaryota > Metazoa > Chordata > Aves > Falconiformes > Falconidae > Falco > Falco peregrinus. The sequence goes on along the minus strand of NC_073725.1, from coordinate 65,044,327 downwards.
GTTCGCTGCTACTACACCCACCTCCCTTCACCCTCTGGAGGTCACACTTTTAAACTGCTTTAGAGACTCGTCTCTTGTTCAATTCTGTCGCTTAGTCCTTCTTCACCTCTTTTCCTCACGGACAAACAGAACCGCGGACTCAGACTCTGCACTCACTTCGTACCAAGGTAGGTCTCAGGCACACACACAAGAGTCTCTCATAAAGAACCTGGCAATTTCTGTTTCACTGAGAATCCTGTCCGTGACACCAATTAAAATGTTACATGCCGGTCTGAGACCGGAGCGTGGTTCTGTTTCTATTCTCGGGAACAGAATGAAGACTCAAAATGGAGTCAAGAGCCAAGGAACTTTATTTGCCCAACAAGAAATACGTGAATGCAAAGGGGGAGTGAGAGTGACAGATTAAGAGAGGAAGGAAGGAAAGAAAGAAGTTAAGAAGGAAAGGCTTACAGCAACAGCTACCACCCCGGAGCTGCGGTGTCCCGACAGTCCGATACGTTTCCATGTCCGGTGGGGGAACGTTCCGTCCAATGTTGGTTCCTTTTTTTTATAGAGTTGTTACAAGCTGTTCTGCTTAACCACACCTTCCACCTGTCACCACTGTCACCGAAATTGGGAGTCAAACCTCTTAACACCATTGCAGCATTAGAGCAGCAGGCACTCCTTTATTGCAGCGCTGGGTGCTCGGTGGCATCTCCACAAATCAGGCACACCTGTGTAGGTTTTACTGTTACATTTATACAGAAAATTACAAGGTCATACACTCCCAATTACAATGATTGGTTAGTAATTTGCATATAACTGTTATATTTGCTGTGTCATCCTTTTCTGTTACTACGCTTGCACAGGGGAAGGGTCTTCAGCTGGGCAAGGGTCTACTTGACCTGTGGGCATGATTTTTTGGTATTATAATGAAGGTAGTTCACTTCAGGACACCTTAAAAGTTAGTTTTGTTGCCAAGTGGGACAGCTGGATATTGGCCTTGCCAAGCTGTCCAATAACTCATCCCATACACAACAGAACCTGGGCGCTCTGGTTGTGGTCTGAGAGTAAGGACTAAGCTTAGTATGGTCTATAGCACAGGGATTTCAAATAACAGTCTGCGATAACAAGCAGCACAGCGATTCATACCTCACTGGTCAATAAGTATTAATGTAATTCTATCACGAAGGTTAATTCCTTAGAATCAAAATCTTCTTGTAACTAGCTGTTACATAAACACAAAATATAGGAAGATTCAGTAAAATTTTGAGATAATCTGCACCACTAGGATAAAGTAATTGTGGTAGTGGGAGATCACGATCTCCTACTCAAATGCCCCCCCCCCCCCCCCCCCGAAGAGGGGGAATCCCCCGCTCGGGGAGCATGCCCAGTCAATTTAAAATGAACTGCACCTTTAAATTGAAGCGAGAAAGCAACTAACCCACAATTAGTTAGTAGGTGTAGACTTTGGGCAGAACTAACCAACTTCACTGTATAAAGATGTATTGTGAGTACAACTAAGTGTTAGTTAGGAGGAGCGATCCCCCTTGCACCCGGCGCCGCAATAAACATACCTGCGTTATAACTTATCGTGAGTTATAGAGTTTAATTCTGCACGTCACACTGGCCTAAAGCAGTGAGGGAGTCTGAGACGTGAGCAGCTCCTGGCTTCAGTTCAGCCCGCTGCCTTTAGCTTCCACTCAGGGTGGGGTTTGGAGCGGGGCCCCAAGATAACTCGGGCTGTGCTCCTGGGCATGACCCAGGGGGCACCCGCACCACCCTCTGCTCACCGGTGCCCTAGTTCCACGCTTTCTACCCAAATACAGCCCAGCAAATGCCAGCCTGAGTGGGGCAAGAGCATCCCACGAGTGCTGCCCTTGCTGCTGGCAGGGCTGATGAGCAGTTGGAAGGACAGAGAAGAGCAATACCACTCACACTCTGAGCATGGGCTTCCAGTGTGAAGAGCACCGTGCCATCCTGGCTCAGAACAAGGGGCCACGCAGACACCTGCCAGGGGCTTCACACCCTTCAGCCGATGCGTTCAGTAATCCTTGCAGCACTGTACTGTGTTACTCCACCGGGCTGGTTTTTTTAAACTGGTGTTTCACATTCACCTGGCAAACACCACCCCAGAAGCTCAGAGCTCTGTCCCCACCTCCAGCATTGCGTCTGACCTCAGCCCAGGGGGGTGGCTGGTGCGTGACTGCGGCTGTGGTGCTGTTTCCTTCAAAACACAGTTGCTTGAAGTTTTCTGGGGTTTTGCTTTTCATTCAAAAATAATGTAGGAAACAAAATCACTTGTTTAACACCAGCTGTCCTGGCCTTTTCTCTTTGCCGGGAGGACGATCCTGGCAGGGCACCAAGACTGGGAGCGAACCCCCCCATGCCACAGCAGCACCAGTGGGGACGGGAGGTGCCGGCAGCCCCAGGAAGCTGTGCCGAGTCTCAGCCCAGCCTGGAGAGGCCAGCGAGGGCTGGGGGGCTCCAGGCACAGCGGCGGCGCTGGCATGCCCCCCAGGGACGGCACAACCTCCAAGGAAAAAAGCGGAAAAGGCTCCAGCTGGGGCTACTCACCCGCTTCGGTGGTGCAGGCAGCACCCAAGGAGGGGTGGGAGGTGGGGGCTCGGTGTCTATAGGAGGTGGTGGGGGTGTTCATAGGGTGCAGCTGGGTCCCAGCATCAGCAAATGGGGCAGAGAGTGGGAGAGGGGCTGAGCTGGGGGCCATGAGCACCAAAGGCATCCTTTGCAGGATTTGTATCCTGCAAATGCCATTAGTCCTGGGGGTGCTTTGAAGCCCATTGATGCCTGAGCCCAGCCCTGGCGTGCAGGATGGTCCTTTGCTGGCTCTGCTCTGATGCCTACTGCTTTGCCCTGAGTGCTCCCAGTTATCCCAGTGCAGGTGGCACTGGGGGGACCCCAAATCCTGATGGATGTACCTGGGCACCCCCAAAGTGGTCCTTTAGCACCCATTTTTTCCCTGAAAACCCAAACCCACCGAGGGAAACATCTCCGCGGAGTGGATCCCTGGGGAATGCAGCGGGGTGGGCAAAGACGGGGTCTGTCACTGTGTGTGCAGGAGGTCTGGGGGCTTGTGTCATGCTCTCCCCCCCAGCATCCCCTGTGTACACAGCCACATGTCCCCAGCTGTGACACCCCCAGGTTCCCCCTGCCCCACTGCTTCCAGGGACGGCAGTTTCCCTGCCCGGTACCTCTCCACTCACAACACAACTTGAGACAGGTCTCAGCACACAGTGGGGCTTTCCCCCATCTGATAGGGAGTGGACTGGGGGCAAAAGGGGGCTGGGGAAAGCAACTCCAAGCCGTGGGGGTGGCATAAGGGAAAGGAGGGGACATGTCCCCCCAGGTTTGGGAGCAGGGAAGGGCTTGTGGTGTTTTGCTCTGGAGGTGGGGAGCACCAGCTGCCCTGGGCTGGGCAGCACGGCGGTCGGTACCTCCCTCTTCCCATCAATGGCAGCGCTGGAAGAGGGAGAGGGGGTTTCTCCAACAGGACAGAAGCAAACTGGTGCGGGGATGCTCATCCCTTGGCACAAGCGAGAACAAACCAGCGGGCTCCAAGTGGGATTCACTTCTGGCACTAAGCCGTGTGCGGCTGCTGCCCTTCTCCCTGAGGTCCCCATTCCCTACCATCTTCAGCAGCACCTGAGCATCATCATGACCCTGCTGCACCGCCCGGCTCCCCCAGACCCCCTTTGGGGCCATCGGCTCCCCTGGCAGGGGCCACGGGGGCCAAAAGTGGGGCTCGTGGTGGTCGGGGGGGGTCAGGGGGAGCCTGGCAGCACGGGGCTGGCACAGGCCCTGGGAAGGGTTTGGACAGGGGCAATTTCCAGCAGCTCCTCTGGTGCCACGTGCCCGCAGAATAAGGGGTGCTGCCAGCCACCCCTTATGCATGAGGGGAAGATCCCAACCCAGAGCCACCCCACTCAGGCCACAGAGGCACTGCACTGCCCGTCATCCTTTATTGCTACTGCCTTCAGCTGCTTGCTCTCCTGCTCGGTGGGGTGGGTTTGCTCGCGGACCCCCAGTCCCGCTCAGCTGCCGTGGTGCTGGAGTCACTCCGAAGGGGCTGGACGAGGAGCCCCGGTGGCGCCTGGCAGAGCTGCCCATGGAATGAGGCTGGCCTCTGCTCCAGCGAGGCCACGGTGCCTGGGGTCGAGAATCAGGGCTCAGCCCCCCTGCAGCCCTAGGGGCGGGCAATGGCTGTGTGCAGCTCTGCCAGCCCAGGACGGGGCAGGCAGCAGTGGCACCTGCCCGGCCAGAGACACCCTGAAACATGGTCCTGGCCCCCACCCTGAAGCAGACAGGCTGTAGTCCCACACTGGCCAGGGCTGCCCCACCATGGCCACCCACCTCACTCCAGCTCCAATGTGGGGACCAGTTGCCCCATGCGCCAGCCCTCCCCCTCCATCCCATTTCACCCGTCCCCATCCCACTCCAGACTCCATCCCACCCTGCCTGGCTGGGGGCATCGACCCCTGCTCGCCCCCACCCACTGGCTGACAGTAGGGTGCCCTCTCCCCCCCGGTACCCCAACAGACCATACCCAGCTGGCAGCTCAAGGACCCAACCCTCCGGGGCTGTGAGAGCAGGTGGCCGGTGTCCCGGGCATCCCTCTGCCTTGGGGACAGCTTGGCCTTGTCCCTCGGGAAGCCTGAAAGAAAGACCAGAGGGAGGCAGGCTGGGGGGCGCCAGGGTGAATATGGCTTCATGCCAACACTTCTGCCCCCTTGGCACCCGCTGGATCCCCTCCCCAAGCGTGCCTTAGCTGTACCCTCCTTGCCCACAATCACAGGCAGCTGCTTGTCCTGCCAGTCCCTGGGGATGCGGCTGTCTTGGCCCAACAGCTCCATCTTGTCGTGCTGAGGAGAGAGCAGCGTGGCTGACACATGGGGCTGAACTCAGCATGCCCAGGCAACCCTCCCACACCCAGCTCTCCCTGCGGAAACTGAGTCATGCATCCCTCCCAGTGCACAGCATCACCCTCCCAGCCTTGGTCGCCCCTCCAGATCCCTACCTTTGTCATCCCTACCTTGATGGGGCACAGGATAGGGGGCTGGAGTGGCCGTAGAGCACCCGGTGGGTGAGGCTGCTGCGGAGCTGAATTTTGGTGACTTATCTCACAGGAGGCACCTGATGCCCCAGCAAACCTGAGGTCAGGCTGAGACCAGGCACAGCTCATCACGTGGCTTCTGCACCACTGAGGCAGAAAAATGGGCTCGATGGGGCAGCGCCGGGCAAGGCTGTAGGACCCCACAGGCCTGGGGCAAGAACAGCTGACCCTCCCCAGCACATCTCTGCTCCCCTGCCCTGCCCAGGCACCCCCAGACCCTCTGCCCACACCCGGAGAAGAGCCCTCCCTTGCTGTGGTATGACATCCCCAGGGGCCGGGGATGGGTCCCCGTGTCCCCTACCTGTGGCCGTGATGCTGACGTTGCTACTGCTTGATGATGGCACCCGGGTGCCCAGTGAGGCAGGGGTCAGCGGCGGCAGCAATGGGATGGCCGTAATTCTCCTGGAGAAGGCAGGAGCCACGGGTGGGTGACAGGGGGCAAACAACCAACCCTGGCTCAAAGCAGCGCCCCAAAGCCCACAGGCTTGTAGCCAAAGGCATCCCCTGCCTGCTGCTGCCACGAAAGGGTCCCCACCCCCCCACAGGCACGTAGGGCTGCAGAGGGACCTTGGCAGGGTTGCTCCCCCCAGGCAGACACCCTCACACCTGTGGCTGCCCAGGGCGCGCAGGGGTGCGAGGGGAAGGGCGCAGGCTCCCATGCCTGCCATCCAAACCAGCCCTCACACCGCTTCCATCCCTTCGTCAGCGCTAATTACCCCCCTGCGCCTTGCCAGGAGAGCAGGTCACAACCCAGCTCCCCAGCACTGCATGTCACACCCCTGCTTGGGGAGATGAGCCGTCACCCCCCCAGCCTTGCTCCAGAAAGCCTCTGCACCCACTCCCACTTCTGGTTTGGGAGGGCTCTGTCCTGCACGTGCCCCCTCCTCCTGCCTCCTTTCATGTCAGGAACCTGCTACCGGTGGGAGGAAAAGGCACTGATTCCTGATCAGCATCCCCACACTTTGCTGGCTAAAGTGCTCCGATGCCAGGGTACCTCGCGAGCACCAGCTGGGATAGCTGGAAGGAACAGGGCGAGATGCCCAAAGCCATCCCCATCCCCACTGCACTCACCCAGCCGCATCATGGGCCTCTGTCGGCAGCACCTTCTCCTTGAGCTGCTCCAGCGTGTCCTTCCAGTGTGCCGTATTATCCTCTGTAATGTGTACCCTCGAGAACTTGGTGTGTGGGTTAGGAGGAAAAATCCACCGTGCATCCAGCATGGCAATAAACCACTGTCAGCTTCCTAAACTGTCCTTTGGCTCAGAGAGCTTTCTTGGTTATGATTTTCGGTAACAGAACATGGTGACCAAACGGGACCCGCTTTCCGGAATCTCGACAGACCAGAGAAATCGTGAGCCCCGCAAGCACGCACCGGAGTAGTTTTGCCAGGGTTCTGAGATTCCCTGGCCAGGTGAATCTCCGTGACAGCTCTCTGGGATAACAGCGACATGGTCATAAACACTGAGGTTGCTTACAAAGAAGTCGTATCGCATTGCGGGTTGAAGTCCCCCTGGTGGGTCAGAGTCCCCCCGGGATATTTGAAGTGCACAATTGTCCAATCCATATGCTGTTACGCGGATGCCCAGAGGCCGGATTTTGCCTCACGCTCAGGTGAAACTTTGTTGGATTTTGTTTGCTGGATTTTGCCTCTGTCCAGTTTTGTTTGCAGGGTCTGGTTTAGGTATTGAGCGTTTATGATTTTGAAACTTTGTACACATGGGATCTGGTCATTCTGCTAGATGGAGTTGGTTCTTCAGAGTTCTTTTGGGTTGTTTATTAAGATGCTGGAGCAAGTTTTGGGGTGACCCCCCCACTCAGACAAAATGGGCCGAATATTGTCATCACTGGTGGCCCTTGTATACCTTAGGTGATCAAGAGAAATGGCCTAGGAAAGGGAAGCATAATCTCCAATACAGCATGGCAGTTCATGTTCTTTTGGTACATGCAAAGGACAATGGGAAGAAGTCCCATAAGTGGGTTTGGTTTTTTGGCCTTGAGAAACAATCATGGAACAAGAAGTAAACATACACTCATGATACTTGATGGTAATGTATTGATAATGATGGAGGGGAAGTTAATTATTAATTGCCTTGGTGTTGTTCTGCTTGTAGTGTTGGGAAAAGGTGTTTGAAAGGGGAGAATGAAGAAGAGGATGTGCAATTTCTGGTTTCAGGGCAGTGTTGCTGGTAATAGGGAGAGATTTTGCTGAAGGTAAAAGAATGGTGTTGGGGAAAGCTCAGGAAGAGGATGCGAGGATAAATGGCTTTCGCTGCTTTGTTTGTGGGGCAGTCAGAGCTGCCTCCCTGCCCACCCGGTGATCTCTGCTGCAGAGTTGCTTTGGGTTTCCTTGCCCACTCCGTTACGGAGCAGCCAGAGCCAGCAGGCTTCTGAACACTGTGGGATTTCTCCTTTCAGGTCTGGTTGATCTGAATGAGGTGGGCACCTGGGGGGCTGCTCCTATGCCAGCCTAAATGGATCTTCCCACGTGCGTGCAGCTGCATTCCAAAGAGCCAGACACGCACATACACACAGAGAGAGTGCCACAATGAAAGGGCAAAACAGATTGACACAGACAAAGCAATACCTTGACAAGTATCCCTGCAGATGTAGCCACTGCTTACATCCATGTGAATGCAGTCCAGGCCTTTCCTGGGTTTCCACATGTCCTGGTTTCAGCTGGGATAGAGTTAATTTTCTTCTTAGTGGCTAGTACAGTGCTGTGTTTTGCCTGTGATGTGAGAACAATGTTGATAGCCACACTGATGTTCTTAGTTGTTGCTGGGTAATGTTTATACTAAAGTCAAGGACTTTTTGGATTCTTGGGCCTTGCCAGCCAGAGTGCTGGGGGAGCACAAGAGACTGGGAAGGGACACAGCCAGGTCAGCTGCCCTGAACCAGCCAAAGAGGTATTCCATACCATGGGACGTCATGCTTGGTATAGAAAGTAGGAGGGTTAGCTGGGGAGGGATCGTTGCTCGGAGACTGGCTGCGCATCAGTCAGCAGGTGGTGAGCAGTTGTACTGTGCATCACTTGGGGGTTTTCTCCCCTTTTCCCTTTTCCTTTGGATTTTACCCCTTTCCTCCACCTTTCCATCCTAATTGTTACTATTATCATTGTTATTACTGATGTTCTTACCTCTTTATTCTGTTTAAATTATGAAATTGTTCTTATCTCAACCCTCAAGTTTTACATTCCTTTCTGATTCTCCTCCCCAGCCCTCCGGATGAGGGGGAGTGAGCAGGCGGCTGCGTGGTGCTTGGTTGCCAGCCGGCATTAAACCATGAGACCAGAGGATGAGGCTACTGAAACAGAAACACAGCCTCACTCCCTGGATTCATAAGCACAGCGTGTTCGTAGATGCCTCAGATAACAGTCTAGTAATAAAGTCCATGTCATATGTGGGGCTCAGAGCCAAGGCTCCCTCACCAGTGCCTGGTGCAAGCCTTGGGTCTTTCTAGATCTGTGTTTCCTGGGCCCTGAGAGTCCACGTTCAAGTTCGCTTGCGCCTCATACAGACGCACACAGGGATCCCACCAGGAGCGGGCCTAAGGCAGTCTGTGCTTCCAGCTGCCATCCCCAAGGCCCTGAGCCCCGCAATGTCCTGCCTTCCCTTGTTCTACTGCACCCTCATCCTTCTTGCTGAGCAGGCAGAGCTTCAGCCCTTTGCTGTGACCCTTTGTGCCCGACTTGTCTGCCTGCAGCCTGCTTCCTCCGGCAGGTGCCGGGCGTGGAAGTCCTGGCCTTGCACACGAGACTGAAGAGGACTGGCGCCTGGTTAGCCACAGAACTGAAACACTTTATTGCAGGGACTCAGCCAGCTGAGCTCTTCCGTTGAGAGGAGCGCGGGCAGGACAGAGCAGGCCTTTGACACTGAGGCTGCCTTTGCATCAGCAGGCATTGCCCCAGCGGGAAATGGTGGTGGTGGTGCGCTGCAGCCAGCCCTGGATCCTCTCCGTCCTGCTGATCAAACCTTTTCTCCTATTAGGAACTGCACCAACTTCTTCAGCCAAGAAAGGAAATCCCACAGCTTCTGCACTGGAAGTGGGCAGGGTATAAACCTTCCTGCTTCTGTTGGTGTTGGCCTGTGAACGGGGGTGGAGGTGAAGGCTGGCTGCGGCCTTGCCGTAGTCGCTACTGCTGTGTGCAGGCCCATCTGTTCCAGGATCCAGTTGTAGAAGTGCTGGGTGGAGGTGTAGACTCCGGGCTTCTTTGCTCTCGCACAGCCCATCCCCCAGCTGGTCAGGCCAACAAGCCAGAAGTAGTCAGCGCTCTTGTCTTGGCACACAAGAGGCCCACCGCTGTCCCCCTGCAGCAGAGGAGAGAGGATGAAGGGGTTGTTGGGTGGCCACCGTCAGCCCAGTGGCTGGCTCCTTCCCTCTCATGGCACTTCCAGAGCTGTATTTAGTGGCCAGCCAAGCTCTGGAGAAGCTTTCCTGGGAGGGGGCGGTGGGCCTGTAAGGCAGGGCTCGCTCTTCCTGCGGCACGTTGGTGCTGCAGGTGTGTCAGGAGGCTGTGTCTGGCTTGGGATGGTGAAGCTCTGGGCTGCCAAGGGCACTGGGTGGGCATTGTGAACAAAGTGCCAGGCCTCTGGGACAAGGCAGGCAGGCCCTGGGCAAAGGCCCTACCCATGGGGAAATGGGTTTAGGCCCTCAGCAGTGGGGATACAGCAATGGGAGTGTGAGTGGCCAGGAAAAGCCCGTGACGGTGCAGGTTTGGGCGGTTGTGGCGGGGCTGCCCGTGCTGCCGGGGCTTGGCTTGTAGCACGCTCCTACCTGGCAGGTGTCGATGCCACCCTGCGGATAGCCAGCACAGATGTTGTGGGTGTGGATGGCCCCTCTGTACCAGCCGCTGCTGTTACAGACCCCGGCATCAATGAGGTGCACCTGGGCCTCCTGCAGCACATACGCCGATCCTCCAGCTGTGAAGAGCACAGAAAGGAATGAACACCCAGCAGCTCATTGCCAGTTCTCCTTCCCTGCGTGACTGAAGCCCTATCCCGGGGCTTGGCTTTGCATGTGGGGAGGCGCTGGACCGCTCCTTCCTTTCTGCCTTGCTCTGGGTCAGTGGCTCACGCCCCCCTCTCTAAGAGGCATACGTCCCCACAGCCTGATTCTGGCTTTCGCCTCTGCCGTCAGGAAGAGCAACCTGCCTCCCCAAGCTGGCCGAGCTTGCACTCGCAATGTGACTACATTTTGGGAGCTCACCTCTTGCAGTCCTGGCACCCCAGCCACTGACGTAGCACTCTGTCAGCTCCGAGACTCTCAGCGAGGCATCGGGCACGCAGGCAAGCTGTACGTAGCTGTTGCACTGGACAGGCTGCTCCAGTTCCAGCAAGGCAATGTCGTTTCTCCACGTGATATTATTGAAGTGCTGGTGAACCAGCAGCTGCTTGATGTTGCGCACCTGGGCCTCAGGTCCCAGCTGGGTCAGCCGGGTGGCACCTACCACCACCTGCCACATGGTGATGTTCCTGGAAGGCAGATGGAGAGAGGGCTCAGAGTGAGCAGAGCCACATGCTGCAGCAGCACAGCAGTCGCCCTGCCTTCTGCTTGGCGAGGCAGAGAGGAAAGCAGTGCTTGGGAGGGTGCGACAGAGCACGTGCTCCTTGGGCTCAAGCAGTGTCGAGCTGGAGGCTGCTGGGAAGCAGTGGCATGAGCCCAGCCTTCTCCTGAGCAGCCTCTCAGGTGGCTGCGGAGTGCCCAGGCACTGGGCGTACTGCAGGGCAACAGGACATGCTGCAGCACGTGCTGCTGTGCTCAGGGCACCTGCTAGAGTGTGGGGCTAGCCCCGATCCCTGGTCCTCCTTACCTGGCCTCGATGAAGCAGTGGGCTGATGTGAGGACCCACTGTGGGCTGATGAGGGAACCCCCGCAGATGTGCGCCGTGCCTCCTTCCAAGGGAGCCTCGATGCTGACGATCCAGGGCCAGGCCCCTGGCTGGGCATCTGTGCCACCCACAATGCGCGACATGCCGTAGTGAAAAGCCGCAGGCCGAAGGCCGCAGGTGCCTCTGTAACCAGAAACCCCATTCTGGTTAGCTCCATGGAAGCTTGTGCCATTCCGGCTAAAGGCCAGCTGTCTTCCCTCCCCTCAAGGCATGGCCAGAAGGGCCGAGGAAACCCGTGGGGTGCGTGCCCGCTCCCCTTTCCCTGCTTTCTGTTTTAGCCCGTAGACGAGTTGTGCCAGCAGCCTGGGTGATGGCAAGGAGCTGGGCCTCCCAGATGGCCTTCAAGAGCCACTGGGGTGGCCATGGGGGACAGGCAGGACCCCTCCAGAGAAGCTCACAAGGGTTGCCCAATGTCCCTCCCAGAGCCTCGGGCCACTTACCCACAGCTATCCCATGTGCCATGCACAGGACAGCACATGGCCAGCAGGACAACGAGGAGGAGGAGAACATCCATCACTACCAGCAACATGTGGCAGCTGCAAGAACGAAGGCTTGTCGCCACCACTACGGCCACCGACAGAGTGCCCGCAGGATTCCCATTCCTGGGGTACCCTTGGACACGGGGCTGATGTCACAGAGTGCCTGGTTCCAGGTGCTGGGCGTGGTGGCGGTGGGGGAGGGATGGGTGGCAACAGGAGGGGTTCCAAGCAGGACTGGAGGCGGAAGCTGGGATCGCACACCCCTGACAGAGCCCCACGCAATGCCCTGCTTGCACGATCAGGGTGGGCAGGCCCCGTGGCAGGCAGCAGCGCCTGGCTCCCAGCTCTGCCTGCTAACAGCTCACAGGGCAACACCCAGCGTGGCCTCGCAGCCTCTTTGGGGAGTTCCCTGCCGCCCTGCTCTCTGCAGCCCTGTGCCACCGGCTCCTTCCCAATAAACAGACACACAACAAAGAACACAATGACTACAGCAGCATGCGCGTGCTTGGGTGTTGAAGAGCCAATGTGTTGATGGCCGTGGCAGCCAAGCAGTGCTCGGCAATCCAAATAAGCCAAGCACAGCCCAGCAACGTCAACCTTCCTGCACAAAGCACAGTGAAATGCAGGTGCAGCACACTCCTCACTGGCTATGTCAGACACAGCAACGCGCTCTGGCAGGTGTCATATCCTTGCTGTCTGTGGGTTGGATTGCTGTTCTGGGCACCCACTGACCATGGCACTTGTGGCAAGGGCAATCAACGTGAAGCTCTAGAGAGAGAAGGATGCTCCTGCTCGCAGCCCAACGTGCCATTGTTCACAGCTTTGCAAGAGCTTGCATCAGTCTCACCTCGTCAGTCTGTCTTCTGCCGCTTACTGAAGGAGCCTTGCTCACTCTCCTGCTGGAGTGCAGGAGAGAAGCAGGAGCCAGGCACGTGCATTGCATTTGCACAGCAGGGCTAGGTCCCTGGAGGGTCGAGGGCAATGGCTTGAAGGTTGGCAGCCTCCAAGCTTGTGAAAGGTGCGGCAGCTCCCTGCTGCCATCCTGGCTTCTGTGGTGAGGCATAAGGCGCACAGCGGAGGGAGCAATCGGGTCCCGAGGAGGAGGACCACACAGGCTCTGTCTGAAAGTGGAAGAGCTGCTCTCAAGGCCCTTGAGGCGCAGCAGGGCTTCCTAGGCCCCAGAACTGGCCTCCAAGCAAGCGGGCTCAAGGCTGCTTTGTGTTTTGAAAAGGGACCGGCAGCCGGTTCCCACGTGTCTGCTGAGAGCAGGCAGAAGGCAGCCTTGGAGAAGACAACTTGTCTGCTGGGGAAACCCTGCTCTTTCAGCACCGGTTTTGGCAGGTGGCTAGTGGGGAATGCCATCAGAGGTGGCCACACTTCACAGACGCTTGAAGGAAGAGACTGGGGTCATTTGGCGGAGAGGACTCTGGCAGGGACAGCAGTTCCCAGGCAATCTCGTCAGTAATGGCACACAAGTCCAAGGTGACCTAGCTAACAACACCCAAAGACCACGTGTGTTGACAGATGGGGCAAACCTGGGAGCAAAGGGGGGAAAAAATAACTGGGGTTGGCCCCGTGTCTGGGAGGAGAGCAGGGCTGAGAGAGGCAGGACTCAGGGAAGATGAGGGGCACGTATAAGCACGGCAAATGGAGAGAAGGGGGGATCAAGGAGCCGGTCACACAGAAGCAAAGTGCTGGCTGCCTTGCTTGCCTGAGCCCTGCGCCTAATCACCACAGTACCCACTGGCTTCTTTTGGAGAGCCACCCCAAAGCCCTTCCTGTGTGGTCCCATTCTGCTCCTGCCACACGGTGGGTCCCCAGGCCTGGCTGCTAGCAAAGGCCGACGGCAAGACAGGCCACAGGCAGCCAGCACTTGGAAAGCCCCAGTGTCTCGGGCCAGCTGCTGCTGGGAGCCCTGTGCGCGTGCACAGCTCACTAGTGAACCTGAAGCTGGACGAGGTGACAAGCAAGAGGGGAGAGAGAGCCTCTCAGGCATGTGGATGGCCTGCGGTGTCAGCCGACGTGCCTGCTCAGCCCCAGCGTCCCCACCTTGCAAGAGGACCAGGCCTGCCAACCACTGGCCACCTCTCCACCTCCCAGAGGCAGGAAGGACTTGGAGGTGCTTGAGCATGCATGCCCTCAGCTGCTGCCCACCTAGGCATGCCCCCCCTGCGGGAGCTGCAGAAGGGCCTGCCTCTGAAGCTGCCAGGACCGTCCTCCTCTTGCTCTGTGCTTGGGCCCCGGCAAGCCATGGTGCTGCAGCTCCCAGCTCTGTTCCTACCCAGGACTGCAGGGCATGCCTCCAGCTGAACTGGGATCTCTGGAAACATGGGCATGCCCTTTGCTTCCTCTTGATCATGCAGTGAAAGGAGTTCTTATGGCTCTGCGGATGATGCTGGAGCATGCTCCCTCCCCAAACAAGTCCGGCTTTCTGTCCAGAGGCCTCAGGTGTTCCTCGTAGCACAGAGCGCAACTCCCCTGCACTCCTAGCAGGCTTGGTGCGGCAAATGAAGAGACGGGACGCAGCTTGATGCAAGCAAGTTGTCCGTTTATTAGTGATTTTCTTACACATATACACGTTTCTACCTTCTACATATTACACACTGATTGGTTAAATCTTAAGCGTAAAAAACACTGATTGGTTGATATTTAAGGCACACCGTTAAAACAATAGGAACTTATTGGTTTACCTTGACATAGCAACAATTTCTATTCCAAAATTAGGGGGCTTCTTTCTACCCGGCTTTCTTGATTAACAAAGTTACATATCGGCGCTATGCGTTCCCTTATCTGGCTACTTGTTTCTCTGTCCGTCTGGTTGCCTCCTCAACTGTAACGGCGCAGGGGTCTGCAGTTAGCTTGTTCCTTTGTTCCCAGGGCTTGTGCCCTACAAGTTCTAACAAGTCTCTATTCATCAGGCTATCAGTTCTTGGACTCTTGTCCTTGAGGCATTGTCCTACACCAGCCCTAACTTTAGCCTCCGTCTGCAATATCATGACCCTATCCACTACACTATAGTGGTTGGAACCACTGATTTTTTGCCCATTCTCACCCTGGGGAGCTCGGCGAGCATGATAGGTTCCCCAAAATCATCCCGTTTATATAACTCCGGCCCATACTTTAGTGGGGGAAACATCACGAACCTCTGTAGAAGTGTGGGCACTCCTTTCACCAAAGAGGGGTTATTTTGTCCTGAGATGGCCTCACTGTATGTTCGCTGCTACTACACCCACCTCCCTTCACCCTCTGGAGGTCACACTTTTAAACTGCTTTAGAGACTCGTCTCTTGTTCAATTCTGTCGCTTAGTCCTTCTTCACCTCTTTTCCTCACGGACAAACAGAACCGCGGACTCAGACTCTGCACTCACTTCGTACCAAGGTAGGTCTCAGGCACACACACAAGAGTCTCTCATAAAGAACCTGGCAATTTCTGTTTCACTGAGAATCCTGTCCGTGACACCAATTAAAATGTTACATGCCGGTCTGAGACCGGAGCGTGGTTCTGTTTCTATTCTCGGGAACAGAATGAAGACTCAAAATGGAGTCAAGAGCCAAGGAACTTTATTTGCCCAACAAGAAATACGTGAATGCAAAGGGGGAGTGAGAGTGACAGATTAAGAGAGGAAGGAAGGAAAGAAAGAAGTTAAGAAGGAAAGGCTTACAGCAACAGCTACCACCCCGGAGCTGCGGTGTCCCGACAGTCCGATACGTTTCCATGTCCGGTGGGGGAACGTTCCGTCCAATGTTGGTTCCTTTTTTTTATAGAGTTGTTACAAGCTGTTCTGCTTAACCACACCTTCCACCTGTCACCACTGTCACCGAAATTGGGAGTCAAACCTCTTAACACCATTGCAGCATTAGAGCAGCAGGCACTCCTTTATTGCAGCGCTGGGTGCTCGGTGGCATCTCCACAAATCAGGCACACCTGTGTAGGTTTTACTGTTACATTTATACAGAAAATTACAAGGTCATACACTCCCAATTACAATGATTGGTTAGTAATTTGCATATAACTGTTATATTTGCTGTGTCATCCTTTTCTGTTACTACGCTTGCACAGGGGAAGGGTCTTCAGCTGGGCAAGGGTCTACTTGACCTGTGGGCATGATTTTTTGGTATTATAATGAAGGTAGTTCACTTCAGGACACCTTAAAAGTTAGTTTTGTTGCCAAGTGGGACAGCTGGATATTGGCCTTGCCAAGCTGTCCAATAACTCATCCCATACACAACAGAACCTGGGCGCTCTGGTTGTGGTCTGAGAGTAAGGACTAAGCTTAGTATGGTCTATAGCACAGGGATTTCAAATAACAGTCTGCGATAACAAGCAGCACAGCGATTCATACCTCACTGGTCAATAAGTATTAATGTAATTCTATCATGAAGGTTAATTCCTTAGAATCAAAATCTTCTTGTAACTAGCTGTTACATAAACACAAAATATAGGAAGATTCAGTAAAATTTTGAGATAATCTGCACCACTAGGATAAAGTAATTGTGGTAGTGGGAGATCACGATCTCCTACTCAAATGCCCCCCCCCCCCCCCCGAAGAGGGGGAATCCCCCACTCGGGGAGCATGCCCAGTCAATTTAAAATGAACTGCACCTTTAAATTGAAGCGAGAAAGCAACTAACCCACAATTAGTTAGTAGGTGTAGACTTTGGGCAGAACTAACCAACTTCACTGTATAAAGATGTATTGTGAGTACAACTAAGTGTTAGTTAGGAGGAGCGATCCCCCTTGCACCCGGCGCCGCAATAAACATACCTGCGTTATAACTTATCGTGAGTTATAGAGTTTAATTCTGCACGTCACACTGGCCTAAAGCAGTGAGGGAGTCTGAGACGTGAGCAGCTCCTGGCTTCAGTTCAGCCCGCTGCCTTTAGCTTCCACTCAGGGTGGGGTTTGGAGCGGGGCCCCAAGATAACTCGGGCTGTGCTCCTGGGCATGACCCAGGGGGCACCCGCACCACCCTCTGCTCACCGGTGCCCTAGTTCCACGCTTTCTACCCAAATACAGCCCAGCAAATGCCAGCCTGAGTGGGGCAAGAGCATCCCACGAGTGCTGCCCTTGCTGCTGGCAGGGCTGATGAGCAGTTGGAAGGACAGAGAAGAGCAATACCACTCACACTCTGAGCATGGGCTTCCAGTGTGAAGAGCACCGTGCCATCCTGGCTCAGAACAAGGGGCCACGCAGACACCTGCCAGGGGCTTCACACCCTTCAGCCGATGCGTTCAGTAATCCTTGCAGCACTGTACTGTGTTACTCCACCGGGCTGGTTTTTTTAAACTGGTGTTTCACATTCACCTGGCAAACACCACCCCAGAAGCTCAGAGCTCTGTCCCCACCTCCAGCATTGCGTCTGACCTCAGCCCAGGGGGGTGGCTGGTGCGTGACTGCGGCTGTGGTGCTGTTTCCTTCAAAACACAGTTGCTTGAAGTTTTCTGGGGTTTTGCTTTTCATTCAAAAATAATGTAGGAAACAAAATCACTTGTTTAACACCAGCTGTCCTGGCCTTTTCTCTTTGCCGGGAGGACGATCCTGGCAGGGCACCAAGACTGGGAGCGAACCCCCCCATGCCACAGCAGCACCAGTGGGGACGGGAGGTGCCGGCAGCCCCAGGAAGCTGTGCCGAGTCTCAGCCCAGCCTGGAGAGGCCAGCGAGGGCTGGGGGGCTCCAGGCACAGCGGCGGCGCTGGCATGCCCCCCAGGGACGGCACAACCTCCAAGGAAAAAAGCGGAAAAGGCTCCAGCTGGGGCTACTCACCCGCTTCGGTGGTGCAGGCAGCACCCAAGGAGGGGTGGGAGGTGGGGGCTCGGTGTCTATAGGAGGTGGTGGGGGTGTTCATAGGGTGCAGCTGGGTCCCAGCATCAGCAAATGGGGCAGAGAGTGGGAGAGGGGCTGAGCTGGGGGCCATGAGCACCAAAGGCATCCTTTGCAGGATTTGTATCCTGCAAATGCCATTAGTCCTGGGGGTGCTTTGAAGCCCATTGATGCCTGAGCCCAGCCCTGGCGTGCAGGATGGTCCTTTGCTGGCTCTGCTCTGATGCCTACTGCTTTGCCCTGAGTGCTCCCAGTTATCCCAGTGCAGGTGGCACTGGGGGGACCCCAAATCCTGATGGATGTACCTGGGCACCCCCAAAGTGGTCCTTTAGCACCCATTTTTTCCCTGAAAACCCAAACCCACCGAGGGAAACATCTCCGCGGAGTGGATCCCTGGGGAATGCAGCGGGGTGGGCAAAGACGGGGTCTGTCACTGTGTGTGCAGGAGGTCTGGGGGCTTGTGTCATGCTCTCCCCCCCAGCATCCCCTGTGTACACAGCCACATGTCCCCAGCTGTGACACCCCCAGGTTCCCCCTGCCCCACTGCTTCCAGGGACGGCAGTTTCCCTGCCCGGTACCTCTCCACTCACAACACAACTTGAGACAGGTCTCAGCACACAGTGGGGCTTTCCCCCATCTGATAGGGAGTGGACTGGGGGCAAAAGGGGGCTGGGGAAAGCAACTCCAAGCCGTGGGGGTGGCATAAGGGAAAGGAGGGGACACGTCCCCCCAGGTTTGGGAGCAGGGAAGGGCTTGTGGTGTTTTGCTCTGGAGGTGGGGAGCACCAGCTGCCCTGGGCTGGGCAGCACGGCGGTCGGTACCTCCCTCTTCCCATCAATGGCAGCGCTGGAAGAGGGAGAGGGGGTTTCTCCAACAGGACAGAAGCAAACTGGTGCGGGGATGCTCATCCCTTGGCACAAGCGAGAACAAACCAGCGGGCTCCAAGTGGGATTCACTTCTGGCACTAAGCCGTGTGCGGCTGCTGCCCTTCTCCCTGAGGTCCCCATTCCCTACCATCTTCAGCAGCACCTGAGCATCATCATGACCCTGCTGCACCGCCCGGCTCCCCCAGACCCCCTTTGGGGCCATCGGCTCCCCTGGCAGGGGCCACGGGGGCCAAAAGTGGGGCTCGTGGTGGTCGGGGGGGTCAGGGGGAGCCTGGCAGCACGGGGCTGGCACAGGCCCTGGGAAGGGTTTGGACAGGGGCAATTTCCAGCAGCTCCTCTGGTGCCACGTGCCCGCAGAATAAGGGGTGCTGCCAGCCACCCCTTATGCATGAGGGGAAGATCCCAACCCAGAGCCACCCCACTCAGGCCACAGAGGCACTGCACTGCCCGTCATCCTTTATTGCTACTGCCTTCAGCTGCTTGCTCTCCTGCTCGGTGGGGTGGGTTTGCTCGCGGACCCCCAGTCCCGCTCAGCTGCCGTGGTGCTGGAGTCACTCCGAAGGGGCTGGACGAGGAGCCCCGGTGGCGCCTGGCAGAGCTGCCCATGGAATGAGGCTGGCCTCTGCTCCAGCGAGGCCACGGTGCCTGGGGTCGAGAATCAGGGCTCAGCCCCCCTGCAGCCCTAGGGGCGGGCAATGGCTGTGTGCAGCTCTGCCAGCCCAGGACGGGGCAGGCAGCAGTGGCACCTGCCCGGCCAGAGACACCCTGAAACATGGTCCTGGCCCCCACCCTGAAGCAGACAGGCTGTAGTCCCACACTGGCCAGGGCTGCCCCACCATGGCCACCCACCTCACTCCAGCTCCAATGTGGGGACCAGTTGCCCCATGCGCCAGCCCTCCCCCTCCATCCCATTTCACCCGTCCCCATCCCACTCCAGACTCCATCCCACCCTGCCTGGCTGGGGGCATCGACCCCTGCTCGCCCCCACCCACTGGCTGACAGTAGGGTGCCCTCTCCCCCCCGGTACCCCAACAGACCATACCCAGCTGGCAGCTCAAGGACCC
Source organism: Falco peregrinus (assembly GCF_023634155.1). NCBI lineage: Eukaryota > Metazoa > Chordata > Aves > Falconiformes > Falconidae > Falco > Falco peregrinus. The sequence goes on along the minus strand of NC_073725.1, from coordinate 65,025,078 downwards.
AACCCTCCGGGGCTGTGAGAGCAGGTGGCCGGTGTCCCGGGCATCCCTCTGCCTTGGGGACAGCTTGGCCTTGTCCCTCGGGAAGCCTGAAAGAAAGACCAGAGGGAGGCAGGCTGGGGGGCGCCAGGGTGAATATGGCTTCATGCCAACACTTCTGCCCCCTTGGCACCCGCTGGATCCCCTCCCCAAGCGTGCCTTAGCTGTACCCTCCTTGCCCACAATCACAGGCAGCTGCTTGTCCTGCCAGTCCCTGGGGATGCGGCTGTCTTGGCCCAACAGCTCCATCTTGTCGTGCTGAGGAGAGAGCAGCGTGGCTGACACATGGGGCTGAACTCAGCATGCCCAGGCAACCCTCCCACACCCAGCTCTCCCTGCGGAAACTGAGTCATGCATCCCTCCCAGTGCACAGCATCACCCTCCCAGCCTTGGTCGCCCCTCCAGATCCCTACCTTTGTCATCCCTACCTTGATGGGGCACAGGATAGGGGGCTGGAGTGGCCGTAGAGCACCCGGTGGGTGAGGCTGCTGCGGAGCTGAATTTTGGTGACTTATCTCACAGGAGGCACCTGATGCCCCAGCAAACCTGAGGTCAGGCTGAGACCAGGCACAGCTCATCACGTGGCTTCTGCACCACTGAGGCAGAAAAATGGGCTCGATGGGGCAGCGCCGGGCAAGGCTGTAGGACCCCACAGGCCTGGGGCAAGAACAGCTGACCCTCCCCAGCACATCTCTGCTCCCCTGCCCTGCCCAGGCACCCCCAGACCCTCTGCCCACACCCGGAGAAGAGCCCTCCCTTGCTGTGGTATGACATCCCCAGGGGCCGGGGATGGGTCCCCGTGTCCCCTACCTGTGGCCGTGATGCTGACGTTGCTACTGCTTGATGATGGCACCCGGGTGCCCAGTGAGGCAGGGGTCAGCGGCGGCAGCAATGGGATGGCCGTAATTCTCCTGGAGAAGGCAGGAGCCACGGGTGGGTGACAGGGGGCAAACAACCAACCCTGGCTCAAAGCAGCGCCCCAAAGCCCACAGGCTTGTAGCCAAAGGCATCCCCTGCCTGCTGCTGCCACGAAAGGGTCCCCACCCCCCCACAGGCACGTAGGGCTGCAGAGGGACCTTGGCAGGGTTGCTCCCCCCAGGCAGACACCCTCACACCTGTGGCTGCCCAGGGCGCGCAGGGGTGCGAGGGGAAGGGCGCAGGCTCCCATGCCTGCCATCCAAACCAGCCCTCACACCGCTTCCATCCCTTCGTCAGCGCTAATTACCCCCCTGCGCCTTGCCAGGAGAGCAGGTCACAACCCAGCTCCCCAGCACTGCATGTCACACCCCTGCTTGGGGAGATGAGCCGTCACCCCCCAGCCTTGCTCCAGAAAGCCTCTGCACCCACTCCCACTTCTGGTTTGGGAGGGCTCTGTCCTGCACGTGCCCCCTCCTCCTGCCTCCTTTCATGTCAGGAACCTGCTACCGGTGGGAGGAAAAGGCACTGATTCCTGATCAGCATCCCCACACTTTGCTGGCTAAAGTGCTCCGATGCCAGGGTACCTCGCGAGCACCAGCTGGGATAGCTGGAAGGAACAGGGCGAGATGCCCAAAGCCATCCCCATCCCCACTGCACTCACCCAGCCGCATCATGGGCCTCTGTCGGCAGCACCTTCTCCTTGAGCTGCTCCAGCGTGTCCTTCCAGTGTGCCGTATTATCCTCTGTAATGTGTACCCTCGAGAACTTGGTGTGTGGGTTAGGAGGAAAAATCCACCGTGCATCCAGCATGGCAATAAACCACTGTCAGCTTCCTAAACTGTCCTTTGGCTCAGAGAGCTTTCTTGGTTATGATTTTCGGTAACAGAACATGGTGACCAAACGGGACCCGCTTTCCGGAATCTCGACAGACCAGAGAAATCGTGAGCCCCGCAAGCACGCACCGGAGTAGTTTTGCCAGGGTTCTGAGATTCCCTGGCCAGGTGAATCTCCGTGACAGCTCTCTGGGATAACAGCGACATGGTCATAAACACTGAGGTTGCTTACAAAGAAGTCGTATCGCATTGCGGGTTGAAGTCCCCCTGGTGGGTCAGAGTCCCCCCGGGATATTTGAAGTGCACAATTGTCCAATCCATATGCTGTTACGCGGATGCCCAGAGGCCGGATTTTGCCTCACGCTCAGGTGAAACTTTGTTGGATTTTGTTTGCTGGATTTTGCCTCTGTCCAGTTTTGTTTGCAGGGTCTGGTTTAGGTATTGAGCGTTTATGATTTTGAAACTTTGTACACATGGGATCTGGTCATTCTGCTAGATGGAGTTGGTTCTTCAGAGTTCTTTTGGGTTGTTTATTAAGATGCTGGAGCAAGTTTTGGGGTGACCCCCCCACTCAGACAAAATGGGCCGAATATTGTCATCACTGGTGGCCCTTGTATACCTTAGGTGATCAAGAGAAATGGCCTAGGAAAGGGAAGCATAATCTCCAATACAGCATGGCAGTTCATGTTCTTTTGGTACATGCAAAGGACAATGGGAAGAAGTCCCATAAGTGGGTTTGGTTTTTTGGCCTTGAGAAACAATCATGGAACAAGAAGTAAACATACACTCATGATACTTGATGGTAATGTATTGATAATGATGGAGGGGAAGTTAATTATTAATTGCCTTGGTGTTGTTCTGCTTGTAGTGTTGGGAAAAGGTGTTTGAAAGGGGAGAATGAAGAAGAGGATGTGCAATTTCTGGTTTCAGGGCAGTGTTGCTGGTAATAGGGAGAGATTTTGCTGAAGGTAAAAGAATGGTGTTGGGGAAAGCTCAGGAAGAGGATGCGAGGATAAATGGCTTTCGCTGCTTTGTTTGTGGGGCAGTCAGAGCTGCCTCCCTGCCCACCCGGTGATCTCTGCTGCAGAGTTGCTTTGGGTTTCCTTGCCCACTCCATTACGGAGCAGCCAGAGCCAGCAGGCTTCTGAACACTGTGGGATTTCTCCTTTCAGGTCTGGTTGATCTGAATGAGGTGGGCACCTGGGGGGCTGCTCCTATGCCAGCCTAAATGGATCTTCCCACGTGCGTGCAGCTGCATTCCAAAGAGCCAGACACGCACATACACACAGAGAGAGTGCCACAATGAAAGGGCAAAACAGATTGACACAGACAAAGCAATACCTTGACAAGTATCCCTGCAGATGTAGCCACTGCTTACATCCATGTGAATGCAGTCCAGGCCTTTCCTGGGTTTCCACATGTCCTGGTTTCAGCTGGGATAGAGTTAATTTTCTTCTTAGTGGCTAGTACAGTGCTGTGTTTTGCCTGTGATGTGAGAACAATGTTGATAGCCACACTGATGTTCTTAGTTGTTGCTGGGTAATGTTTATACTAAAGTCAAGGACTTTTTGGATTCTTGGGCCTTGCCAGCCAGAGTGCTGGGGGAGCACAAGAGACTGGGAAGGGACACAGCCAGGTCAGCTGCCCTGAACCAGCCAAAGAGGTATTCCATACCATGGGACGTCATGCTTGGTATAGAAAGTAGGAGGGTTAGCTGGGGAGGGATCGTTGCTCGGAGACTGGCTGCGCATCAGTCAGCAGGTGGTGAGCAGTTGTACTGTGCATCACTTGGGGGTTTTCTCCCCTTTTCCCTTTTCCTTTGGATTTTACCCCTTTCCTCCACCTTTCCATTTTAATTATTACTATTATCATTGTTATTACTGATGTTCTTACCTCTTTATTCTGTTTAAATTATGAAATTGTTCTTATCTCAACCCTCAAGTTTTACATTCCTTTCTGATTCTCCTCCCCAGCCCTCCGGATGAGGGGGAGTGAGCAGGCGGCTGCGTGGTGCTTGGTTGCCAGCCGGCATTAAACCATGAGACCAGAGGATGAGGCTACTGAAACAGAAACACAGCCTCACTCCCTGGATTCATAAGCACAGCGTGTTCGTAGATGCCTCAGATAACTGTCTAGAAATTAAGTCCATGTCATATGTGGGGCTCAAGGCCAAGGCTCCCTCACCAGTGCCTGGTGCAAGCCTTGGGTCTTTCTAGATCTGTGTTTCCTGGGCCCTGAGAGTCCACGTTCAAGTTCGCTTGCGCCTCATACAGACGCACACAGGGATCCCACCAGGAGCGGGCCTAAGGCAGTCTGTGCTTCCAGCTGCCATCCCCAAGGCCCTGAGCCCCGCAATGACCTGCCTTCCCTTGTTCCACTGCACCCTCATCCTTCTTGCTGAGCAGGCAGAGCTTCAGCCCTTTGCTGTGACCCTTTGTGCCCGACTTGTTTGCCTGCAGCCTGCTTCCTCCGGCAGGTGCCGGGCGTGGAAGTCCTGGCCTTGCACACGAGACTGAAGAGGACTGGCGCCTGGTTAGCCACAGAACTGAAACACTTTATTGCAGGGACTCAGCCAGCTGAGCTCTTCCGTTGAGAGGAGCGCGGGCAGGACAGAGCAGGCCTTTGACACTGAGGCTGCCTTTGCATCAGCAGGCATTGCCCCAGCGGGAAATGGTGGTGGTGGTGCGCTGCAGCCAGCCCTGGATCCTCTCCGTCCTGCTGATCAAACCTTTCTCCTATTAGGAACTGCACCAACTTCTGCAGCCAAGAAAGGAAATCCCACAGCTTCTGCACTGGAAGTGGGCAGGGTATAAACCTTCCTGCTTCTGTTGGTGTTGGCCTGTGAACGGGGGTGGAGGTGAAGGCTGGCTGCGGCCTTGCCGTAGTCGCTACTGCTGTGTGCAGGCCCATCTGTTCCAGGATCCAGTTGTAGAAGTGCTGGGTGGAGGTGTAGACTCCGGGCTTCTTTGCTCTCGCACAGCCCATCCCCCAGCTGGTCAGGCCAACAAGCCAGAAGTAGTCAGCGCTCTTGTCTTGGCACACAAGAGGCCCACCGCTGTCCCCCTGCAGCAGAGGAGAGAGGATGAAGGGGTTGTTGGGTGGCCACCGTCAGCCCAGTGGCTGGCTCCTTCCCTCTCATGGCACTTCCAGAGCTGTATTTAGTGGCCAGCCAAGCTCTGGAGAAGCTTTCCTGGGAGGGGGCGGTGGGCCTGTAAGGCAGGGCTCGCTCTTCCTGCGGCACGTTGGTGCTGCAGGTGTGTCAGGAGGCTGTGTCTGGCTTGGGATGGTGAAGCTCTGGGCTGCCAAGGGCACTGGGTGGGCATTGTGAACAAAGTGCCAGGCCTCTGGGACAAGGCAGGCAGGCCCTGGGCAAAGGCCCTACCCATGGGGAAATGGGTTTAGGCCCTCAGCAGTGGGGATACAGCAATGGGAGTGTGAGTGGCCAGGAAAAGCCCGTGACGGTGCAGGTTTGGGCGGTTGTGGCGGGGCTGCCCGTGCTGCCGGGGCTTGGCTTGTAGCACGCTCCTACCTGGCAGGTGTCGATGCCACCCTGCGGATAGCCAGCACAGATGTTGTGGGTGTGGATGGCCCCTCTGTACCAGCCGCTGCTGTTACAGACCCCGGCATCAATGAGGTGCACCTGGGCCTCCTGCAGCACATACGCCGATCCTCCAGCTGTGAAGAGCACAGAAAGGAATGAACATCCAGCAGCTCATTGCCAGTTCTCCTTCCCTGCGTGACTGAAGCCCTATCCCGGGGCTTGGCTTTGCATGTGGGGAGGCGCTGGACCGCTCCTTCCTTTCTGCCTTGCTCTGGGTCAGTGGCTCACGCCCCCCTCTCTAAGAGGCATACGTCCCCACAGCCTGATTCTGGCTTTCGCCTCTGCCGTCAGGAAGAGCAACCTGCCTCCCCAAGCTGGCCAAGCTTGCGCTCGCAACGTGACTACATTTTGGGAGCTCACCTCTTGCAGTCCTGGCACCCCAGCCACTGACGTAGCACTCTGTCAGCTCCGAGACTCTCAGCGAGGCATCGGGCACGCAGGCAAGCTGTACGTAGCTGTTGCACTGGACAGGCTGCTCCAGTTCCAGCAAGGCAATGTCGTTTCTCCACGTGATATTATTGAAGTGCTGGTGAACCAGCAGCTGCTTGATGTTGCGCACCTGGGCCTCAGGTCCCAGCTGGGTCAGCCGGGTGGCACCTACCACCACCTGCCACATGGTGATGTTCCTGGAAGGCAGATGGAGAGAGGGCTCAGAGTGAGCAGAGCCACATGCTGCAGCAGCACAGCAGTCGCCCTGCCTTCTGCTTGGCGAGGCAGAGAGGAAAGCAGTGCTTGGGAGGGTGCGACAGAGCACGTGCTCCTTGGGCTCAAGCAGTGTCGAGCTGGAGGCTGCTGGGAAGCAGTGGCATGAGCCCAGCCTTCTCCTGAGCAGCCTCTCAGGTGGCTGCGGAGTGCCCAGGCACTGGGCGTACTGCAGGGCAATAGGACATGCTGCAGCACGTGCTGCTGTGCTCAGGGCACCTGCTAGAGTGTGGGGCTAGCCCCGATCCCTGGTCCTCCTTACCTGGCCTCGATGAAGCAGTGGGCTGATGTGAGGACCCACTGTGGGCTGATGAGGGAACCCCCGCAGATGTGCGCCGTGCCTCCTTCCAAGGGAGCCTCGATGCTGACGATCCAGGGCCAGGCCCCTGGCTGGGCATCTGTGCCACCCACAACGCGCGACATGCCGTAGTGAAAAGCCGCAGGCCGAAGGCCGCAGGTGCCTCTGTAACCAGAAACTCCATTCTGGTTAGCTCCATGGAAGCTTGTGCCATTCCGGCTAAAGGCCAGCTGTCTTCCCTCCCCTCAAGGCATGGCCAGAAGGGCCGAGGAAACCCGTGGGGTGTGTGCCCGCTCCCCTTTCCCTGCTTTCTGCTTCAGCCCGTAGACAAGTTGTGCCGGCAGCCTGGGTGATGGCAAGGAGCTGAGCCTCCCACATGGCTTTTAGGAACCTCTTGCAGCGAATGAAGAGACGGAACGCAGCTTGATGCAAGCAAGTTGTCCGTTTATTAGTGATTTTCTTACAATTATATACGTTTCTACCTTCTACATATTACACACTGATTGGTTAAATCTTAAGCGTAAAAAACACTGATTGGTTGATATTTAAGGCACACCGTTAAAACAATAGGAACTTATTAGTTTAGACGAATCAGTAACAGCCATATAGACGCAGGCCACATTGAAGAATCACATAGCCTGTGGAACACCCCTGTAGTTGTGATAAAAAAGAAGTCTGGTAAATGGCGATTGTTGCATGACCTGCGTAAAGTCAATGCAGTGATGGCCCCTATGAGGGCCTTGCAGCCAGGGTTGCCATCTGCCACCACCATGCCAACGGAATGGGATATTTTAGTTATTGATCTGAAAGATTGGTTTATTTACCATTCCTTTAGATCCAAAAGAGAAAGCAAAGTTTGCTTTTACAGTACCAACTGGAACTACTCTGAGCCCACAACAAGGTACCACTGGACCGTGCTGCCTCAGGACATGAGAAACTCACCAACCATTTGTCAATGGTTTATAGCCCAAGCCCTGAGCTCAGTGAGAGACAAATACCAAGATGTTTACTGTTAATCATGACACGGATGACATTTTGCTAGCAGCACCGTCCAAAGAGCTGCTGGAGACAGCTGAGAAGGGTGCCAGACATAGTTTAGCAGAATTTGGATTGAATGTAGCTCCTGAAGAAGTTCAGAGGCAAGAGCCCTGGAAATATCTGGGCATGAATGTGCTGAAGGGAACTGTGTCTCCACAACCTATCAAATTGAATCTGGATGTAAAGACTTTGAATGATGTCCAAAAACTTGCAGGAATGCTAAATTGGCTACGGCCTTATTTAGGCCTTACTAATGAACAAATGCATCCTCTTTTGCAGCTTTTAAAAGAAGACACAGATCTTTTAGCCCCAAGGTATTTAATGCCTGCAGCCTTGGCACTTGTGAAAGAAGTCAACAGTTGATCTCTTCACGACATGTGTGGCGTGTAGATATCACGCTTCCTTTAAGTGGTTTTATTTTAATGGAACAATCTTCCCCTTATGCTATGTTGGCGCAGCGGAACCAGGCTTGGCAAGATCCACTGCATGTACCTGAGTGGTTGTTTCTGCCTTTGCAGCCTAAGAAAAGTGCTGTTGAATTGTACGAACTTGTTGCCGATTTGATCATAAAAATCGGAAAAAGATGTTTAGAGTTGAATGTACTTAATCCACCAACTGTAATTATCCCTGTACAACAATTCTATGTTGATTGGGCACTATTAAACTCTACTGCCCTTCAAGTGGCTCTTGCCAATTTTCCAGGGCAAGTTCAGTACCACCATCCACCCAATCCACTTTTGAAAATGATTGTAAATCTAACTTTGCAGCCACAGCAACGAAGTCAGAGACGACCGGTCAAAGGTGATACAGTGTTTACAGGCGGGTCTGGAAAAATGGGAAAAGACGCAGTCGCTTGGAAAAAACATGGGCAATGGCATTCCCAAATTGTATATCAGGAAGGATCCCCACAAGTCGTAGAGTTACAGGCTGCGGCTTTGGCATTTCAGTATTTTCCAGGCCTTCTTAATCTTGTTACTGATTCGGCATATGTGGCAGCCCTCCTTCCCAAGTTAGACAGGGCTGTCCTTGGCCATGTCAACAATCCCAAGCTTGTTGCAATTTTGACTTTAGTTTGGGAAGAGATTCAGAAACACCATTCTCCGTATTATGTTATGCATGTTAGTAGCCATACTTCCCTACCTGGTTTTGTAACTGAAGGCAATGCTAGAGTTGATGCTCTAGTTTCTGTGGCTCTGTCAGCACCTCTTCCTGACGTCCATCAGCAAGCCATGTTAGCCCACCAATTCTATCATCTGAATTGGCAATCCTTGTATCATCAATTTGGCCAATAGGGTCTCTCTGAGGCAGCTGCACGCAGCATTGTTGCAGCCTGCCCAGACTGTCAAAATGTTACTTCTGTGCCAAATTAGGGAGTTAATCCTAGAGGCCTTCAAGCTTTACAGCTCTGGCAAACAGATGTAACTGATTACAGTGAGTTTGGCAGACAAAAATATGTCCATGGTAAAAAGAGATACATATTCTAGTGCAATGATTACTACTGCCCACACAGGTGAGACCAGTCGTGACGTCATTCGGCACTGGCAACGTGCTTTTTCTGTGCTCGGTGTCCCTCTTGAAATCAAAACGGACCGTGGACCTGCCTATAATTCCAGGCCCGTCAGTCAGTTCCTTTCCCAATGGGGGATCTCCCACAAATTTGGTATTCCCTATTCCCCTAGGGGCCAAGTCATCGCTGAACGCATGAATGGTACTCTTAAATGCCACCTTGGAAAACGCAAAGGGGGAATGAAGGGAATGACCCCAGGGGCACGATTAGAGAAAGCATGTTATGTTTTACACTTTCTGAAAATCTCTGCTGACCATGCGGTGCCTCCCATTGTGCAGCACATGGTGTCAATTGGTGACAAGCAGCAAAAGCACAAAGGCGTCTTAGTACGCATGAAAGACCCTCGTACCGGTCATTGGTTGGGACTGCTTGAATTGTTAACTTGGGGGAGAGTTATGCTTGTGTTTCTACAGCTGAAGGTCCGTGATGGATACCTGCTCGCTGTGTGCGGCCTAGGCTTAGCGTGCCAGACCATGGGAGCACTGCTGCTGCCAGTCAACACAACAACTAATGTGTGGCCTCCTTACTGAACCAGTCCTTGTTTGGTGTGCCCTTCCTCAAACTGACTTGCAGACATTGTTGCAAAAAAGTGAATGTAAGATTTTGACAAAGAATGGGGGGAACAAAGAATGTTACTGAAAGCCTTGATATTTGGGATGATTACCTCTGTATAATGTTAATCCAAAAGAGGTTGATATTGTTTGCACTTTGAATGTTGATAGTTGTTTTTATGTAGATGCTGTAGTAGTAGGAGGCCATGATGGGACCATGACACCCGCACAAATCAACACGTCAACATGTTGATAAGCATAATGTGCTCAAACGCAATATAACTTTGGATGAAGCATGTAATGATGTAGTTGATTTATGGAACTGATGGGAACGTATTGCAGTGGTTCTTCTCTTATCCGGAGCAACAGCAGGGAAAGCATTCAAGAGTTAAATCACCTTGTTTGTTAGGCAGTTAAGAACGTGAGTCAAATTGGCCACTATGACATACAAAACAGAGCAACTATTACCCTTTTGATGTTGGCTCAAGGACACGGCTGTGAGGATAGTGATGGTATGTGCTGCATGGATTTTAGGCACCCCATTGCAGCAACACGTTATCAAAATCTGAGAAAATGTCATCCTTTGGGGCATCAATTCACTCAATTGGCAGTATTCTTCGATTGCTGTTGCCTTGGTTGCCATCATCTTTGCAAGGTCCCTGCAGCACATGGCAGAAATGGTACTAGCTGTTCAAAAACAAAAAGGGGGAAATGTTGGGGAATGCAGAGGACCTGCAGACAATTTAGTTGACTTCAAAGACTTAGTCCTGTACCTTTAAGACTGCAGCAAATGAAGAGACGGGACGCAGCTTGATGCAAGCAAGTTGTCCATTTATTAGTGATTTTCTTACACATATATATGTTTCTACCTTCTACATATTACACACTGATTGGTTAAATCTTAAGCGTAAAAAACACTGATTGGTTGATATTTAGGGCACACCGTCAGAACAATAGGAACTTATTGGTTTACCTTGACATAGCAACAATTTCTGTTCCAAAATTAGGGGGCTTCTTTCTACGTGGCTTTCTTGATTAACAAATTACATATCGGTGCTATCCGTTCCCTTATCTGGCTACTTGTTTCTCTGTCCATCTGGTTGCCTCCTCAACTGTAATGGCTCAGGGGTCTGCAGTTAGCTTGTTCCTTTGTTCCCAGGGCTTGTGCCCTACAAGTTCTAACTCTATTCATCAGGCTATCAGCACTTGGACTCTTGTCCTTGAGGCCTTGTCCTACACAAGACAGCCACAAATTGTCAGGTATGTCAACAGGATGTGAAGGACTTGAATTTAGAACCACAGCATACGGGCACCTACAGCAACAGCAAATAGCAAGCAAGAAGAAGAACACAAAAACCTGTCAGGGACTGACACATGTACTGTCTAAGATACATAAAAAAATTGTATTAACAATAAAGGCCATTTTGTCCAAACCCAGCCACGCAGACATAGTGTTTTTTCAGTCTGCCTCCAACTGTGTCACCGCAGGTTGCTCCACATGGGATCCCTGTTGCAGAGCCACCAGACCCCTTTCCGCCCACAACTGACCATGTTCAGCCTGAGGGCTCCACGGTGGCTTCGGCTTGGTGACACCACTGACTATCGGAGTGCTGGGGTAGCAAACTGTGCGTTGGGGACATTACCAAGCCTGCTAGGAGTGCAGGGGAGTGAACTTTGCGCTCTGTGCTACGAGGAACACCTGAGGCCTCTGGACAGAAAGCCGGACTTGTTTGGGGAGGGAGCATGCTCCAGCATCATCTGCAGAGCCATAAGAACTCCTTTCACTGCATGATCAAGAGGAAGCAAAGGGCATGCCCATGTTTCCAGAGATCCCAGTTCAGCTGGAGGCATGCCCTGCAGTCCTGGGTAGGAACAGAGCTGGGAGCTGCAGCACCATGGCTTGCCGGGGCCCAAGCACAGAGCAAGAGGAGGACGGTCCTGGCAGCTTCAGAGGCAGGCCCTTCTGCAGCTCCCGCAGGGGGGGCATACCTAGGTGGGCAGCAGCTGAGGGCATGCATGCTCAAGCACCTCCAAGTCCTTCCTGCCTCTGGGAGGTGGAGAGGTGGCCACCTCAGAGCGCGTTGCTGTGTCTGACATAGCCAGTGAGGAGTGTGCTGCACCTGCATTTCACTGTGCTTTGTGCAGGAAGGTTGATGTTGCTGGGCTGTGCTTGGCTTATTTGGCTTGCCCAGCACTGCTTGGCTGCCACGGCCATCAACACATTGGCTCTTCAACACCCAAGCACGCGCATGCTGCTGTAGTCATTGTGTTCTTTGTTGTGTGTCTGTTTATTGGGAAGGAGCCGGTGGCACAGGGCTGCAGAGAGCAGGGCGGCAGGGAACTCCCCAAAGAGGCTGCGAGGCCACGCTGGGTGTTGCCCTGTGAGCTGTTAGCAGGCAGAGCTGGGAGCCAGGCGCTGCTGCCTGCCACGGGGCCTGCCCACCCTGATCGTGCAAGCAGGGCATTGCGTGGGGCTCTGTCAGGGGTGTGCGATCCCAGCTTCCGCCTCCAGTCCTGCTTGGAACCCCTCCTGTTGCCACCCATCCCTCCCCCACCGCCACCACGCCCAGCACCTGGAACCAGACACTCTGTGACATCAGCCCCGTGTCCAAGGGAACCCCAGGCAACAGGAATATTGCAGGCAGTACATCGTCGGCCGTACTGGTGGTGACAAGCCCTTGTTCTTTCAGCTGCCACATGTTGCTGGTAGTGATGGATGTTCTCCTCCTCGTTGTCCTGCTGGCCATGTGCTGTCCTGTGCACGGCACATGGGATAGCTGTGGGTAAGTGGCCCGAGGCTCTGAGAGGGAGATTGGGCAACCCTTGTGAGCTTCTCTGGAGGGGTCCTGCTTGTCCCCCATGGCCACCCCAGTGGCTCTTGAAGGCCATCTGGGAGGCTCAGCTCCTTGCCAGCTGCACAGCTCGTCTATGGTCTGAAGCAGAAAGCGGGGGAAGGGGAGCGGGCACACACCCCACGGGTTTCCTCGGGCCCTCTGGCCATGACTTGAGGGGAGGGAAGACAGCTGGCCTTTAGCCGGAATGGCGCAAGCTTCCATGGAGCTAACCAGAATGGGGTTTCTGGTTACAGAGGCACCTGCGGCCTTCGGCCTGCGGCTTTGAACTACAGTATGTCACACGTCGTGGGTGTCAGAAATGCCCAGCCAGGGGCCTGGCCTTGGATCGTCAGCATCCAGGCTCCCTTGGAAGGAGGCACGGCGCACATCTGCGGAGGTTCCCTCATCAGCCCACAGTGGGTCCTCACAGCAGCCCACTGCTTCATCGAGGCCAGGTAAGGAAGACCAGGGATCAGGGCTAGCCCCACACTCTAGCAAGTGCCCTGAGCACAGCAGCACGTGCTGCAGCATGTCCTGTTGCCCTGCAGTACGCCCAGTGCCTGGGCACTCCGCAGCCACCTGAGAGGCTGCTCAGGAGAAGGCTGGGCTCATGCCACTGCTTCCCAGCAGCCTCCAGTTCTTCATTCCTTGAGCCCAAGAAGCACGTGCTCTGTCGCACCCTCCCAAGCACTGCTTTCCTCTCTGCCTCGCCAAGCAGAAGGCAGGGCGACTGCTGTGCTGCTGCAGCATGTGGCTCTGCTCCCTCTGAGCCCTCTCTCCATCTGCCTTCCAGGAACATCACCATGTGGCAGGTGGTGGTAGGTGCCACCCAGCTGACCCAGCTGGGACCTGAGGCCCAGGTGCGCAACATCAAGCAGCTGCTGGTTCACCAGCACTTCAATAATATCACGTGGAGAAACGACATTGCCTTGCTGGAACTGGAGCAGCCTGTCCAGTGCAACAGCTACGTACAGCTTGCCTGCGTGCCCGATGCCTCGCTGAGAGTCTCGGAGCTGACAGAGTGCTACGTCAGTGGCTGGGGTGCCAGGACTGCAAGAGGTGAGCTCCCAAAATGTAGTCACGTTGCGAGTGCAAGCTTGGCCAGCTTGGGGAGGCAGGTTGCTCTTCCTGACGGCAGAGGCGAAAGCCAGAATCAGGCTGTGGGGACGTATACCTCTTAAAGAGGGGGGCGTGAGCCACTGACCCAGAGCAAGGCAGAAAGGAAGGAGCGGTCCAGCGCCTCCCCACATGCAAAGCCAAGCCCCGGGATAGGGCTTCAGTCACGCAGGGAAGGAGAACTGGCAATGAGCTGCTGGGTGTTCATTCCTTTCTGTGCTCTTCACAGCTGGAGGATCGGCGTATGTGCTGCAGGAGGCCCAGGTGCACCTCATTGATGCCGGGGTCTGTAACAGCAGCGGCTGGTACAGAGGGGCCATCCACACCCACAACATCTGTGCTGGCTATCCGCAGGGTGGCATCGACACCTGCCAGGTAGGAGCGTGCTACAAGCCAAGCCCCGGCAGCACGGGCAGCCCCGCCACAACCGCCTAAACCTGCACCGTCACGGGCTTTTCCTGGCCACTCACACTCCCATTGCTGTGTCCCCACTGCTGAGGGCCTAAACCCATTTCCCCATGGGTAGGGCCTTTGCCCAGGGCCTGCCTGCCTTGTCCCAGAGGCCTGGCACTTTGTTCACAATGCCCACCCAGTGCCCTTGGCAGCCCAGAGCTTCACCATCCCAAGCCAGACACAGCCTCCTGACACACCTGCAGCACCAACGTGCCGCAGGAAGAGCGAGCCCTGCCTTACAGGCCCACCGCCCCCTCCCAGGAAAGCTTCTCCAGAGCTTGGCTGGCCACTAAATACAGCTCTGGAAGTGCCATGAGAGGGAAGGAGCCAGCCACTGGGCTGACGGTGGCCACCCAACAACCCCTTCATCCTCTCTCCTCTGCTGCAGGGGGACAGCGGTGGGCCTCTTGTGTGCCAAGAGAAGAGCGCGGACTATGTCTGGCTTGTTGGTGTGACCAGCTGGGGGATGGGCTGTGCGAGAGCAAAGAAGTCTGGAGTCTACACCTCCACCCAGCACTTCTACAACTGGATCCTGGAACAGATGGGCCTGCACACAGCAGTAGCAACTACTGCAAGGCCGCAGCCAGCCTTCACCTCCACCCCCGTTCACAGGCCAACACCAACAGAAGCAGGAAGGTTTACACCCTGCCCACTTCCAGTGCAGAAGCTGTGGGATTTCCTTACTTGGCTGCATGAACTCCTGCAGTACCTAAGCAGGAAATAGGTTTGATCAGCAGGACGGAGAGGATCCAGGGCTGGCTGCAGCGCACCACCACCATTTCCCGCTGGGGCAATGCCTGCTGATGCAAAGGCAGCCTCAGTGTCAAAGGCCTGCTCTGTCCTGCCCGCGCTCCTCTCAACGGAAGAGCTCAGCTGGCTGAGTCCCTGCAATAAAGTGTTTCAGTTCTGTGGCTAACCAGGCGCCAGTCCTCTTCAGTCTCGTGTGCAAGGCCAGGACTTCCACGCCCGGCACCTGCCGGAGGAAGCAGGCTGCAGGCAGACAAGTCGGGCACAAAGGGTCACAGCAAAGGGCTGAAGCTCTGCCTGCTCAGCAAGAAGGATGAGGGTGCAGTGGAACAAGGGAAGGCAGGACATTGCGGGGCTCAGGGCCTTGGGGATGGCAGCTGGAAGCACAGAATGCCTTAGGCCCGCTCCTGGTGGGATCCCTGTGTGCATCTGTATGAGGCGCAAGCGAACTTGAACGTGGACTCTCAGGGCCCAGGAAACACAGATCTAGAAAGACCCAAGGCTTGCACCAGGCACTGGTGAGGGAGCCTTGGCCTTGAGCCCCACATATGACATGGACTTAATTACTAGACTGTTATCTGAGGCATCTACGAACACGCTGTGCTTATGAATCCAGGGAGTGAGGCTGTGTTTCTGTTTCAGTAGCCTCATCCTCTGGTCTCATGGTTTAATGCTGGCCGGCAACCAAGCACCACGCAGCCGCCTGCTCACTCCCCCTCATCCGGAGGGCTGGGGAGGAGAATCAGAAAGGAATGTAAAACTTGAGGGTTGAGATAAGAACAATTTCATAATTTAAACAGAATAAAGAGGTAAGAACATCAGTAATAACAATGATAATAGTAATAATTAAAATGGAAAGGTGGAGGAAAGGGGTAAAATCCAAAGGAAAAGGGAAAAGGGGAGAAAACCCCCAAGTGATGCACAGTACAACTGCTCACCACCTGCTGACTGATGCGCAGCCAGTCTCCGAGCAACGATCCCTCCCCAGCTAACCCTCCTACTTTCTACACCAAGCATGACGTCCCATGGTATGGAATACCTCTTTGGCTGGTTCAGGGCAGCTGACCTGGCTGTGTCCCTTCCCAGTCTCTTGTGCTCCCCCAGCACTCTGGCTGGCAAGGCCCAAGAATCCAAAAAGTCCTTGACTTTAGTATAAACATTACCCAGCAACAACTAAGAACATCAGTGTGGCTATCAACATTGTTCTCACATCACAGGCAAAACACAGCACTGTACTAGCCACTAAGAAGAAAATTAACTCTATCCCAGCTGAAACCAGGACATGTGGAAACCCAGGAAAGGCCTGGACTGCATTCACATGGATGTAAGCAGCGGCTACATCTGCAGGGATACTTGTCAAGGTATTGCTTTGTCTGTGTCAATCTGTTTTGCCCTTCACATTCATTGTGGCACTCTCTCTGTGTGTATGTGCGTGTCTGGCTCTTTGGAATGCAGCTGCACGCATGTGGGAAGATCCATTTAGGCTGGCATAGGAGCAGCCCCCCAGGTGCCCACCTCATTCAGATCAACCAGACCTGAAAGGAGAAATCCCACAGTGTTCAGAAGCCTGCTGGCTCTGGCTGCTCCGTAATGGAGTGGGCAAGGAAACCCAAAGCAACTCTGCAGCAGAGATCACCGGGTGGGCAGGGAGGCAGCTCTGACTGCCCCACAAACAAAGCAGCGAAAGCCATTTATCCTCGCATCCTCTTCCTGAGCTTTCCCCAACACCATTCTTTTACCTTCAGCAAAATCTCTCCCTATTACCAGCAACACTGCCCTGAAACCAGAAATTGCACATCCTCTTCTTCATTCTCCCCTTTCAAACACCTTTTCCCAACACTACAAGCAGAACAACACCAAGGCAATTAATAATTAACTTCCCCTCCATCATTATCAATACATTACCATCAAGTATCATGAGTGTATATTTACTTCTTGTTCCATGATTGTTTCTCAAGGCCAAAAAACCAAACCCACTTATGGGACTTCTTCCCATTGTCCTTTGCATGTACCAAAAGAACATGAACTGCCATGCTGTATTGGAGATTATGCTTCCCTTTCCTAGGCCATTTCTCTTGATCACCTAAGGTATACAAGGGCCACCAGTGATGACAATATTCGGCCCATTTTGTCTGAGTGGGGGGGTCACCCCAAAACTTGCTCCAGCATCTTAATAAACAACCCAAAAGAACTCTGAAGAACCAACTCCATCTAGCAGAATGACCAGATCCCATGTGTACAAAGTTTCAAAATCATAAACGCTCAATACCTAAACCAGACCCTGCAAACAAAACTGGACAGAGGCAAAATCCAGCAAACAAAATCCAACAAAGTTTCACCTGAGCGTGAGGCAAAATCCGGCCTCTGGGCATCCGCGTAACAGCATATGGATTGGACAATTGTGCACTTCAAATATCCCGGGGGGACTCTGACCCACCAGGGGGACTTCAACCCGCAATGCGATACGACTTCTTTGTAAGTAACCTCAGTGTTTATGACCATGTCGCTGTTATCCCAGAGAGCTGTCACGGAGATTCACCTGGCCAGGGAATCTCAGAACCCTGGCAAAACTACTCCGGTGCGTGCTTGCGGGGCTCACGATTTCTCTGGTCTGTCGAGATTCCGGAAAGCGGGTCCCGTTTGGTCACCATGTTCTGTTACCGAAAATCATAACCAAGAAAGCTCTCTGAGCCAAAGGACAGTTTAGGAAGCTGACAGTGGTTTATTGCCATGCTGGATGCACGGTGGATTTTTCCTCCTAACCCACACACCAAGTTCTCGAGGGTACACATTACAGAGGATAATACGGCACACTGGAAGGACACGCTGGAGCAGCTCAAGGAGAAGGTGCTGCCGACAGAGGCCCATGATGCGGCTGGGTGAGTGCAGTGGGGATGGGGATGGCTTTGGGCATCTCGCCCTGTTCCTTCCAGCTATCCCAGCTGGTGCTCGCGAGGTACCCTGGCATCGGAGCACTTTAGCCAGCAAAGTGTGGGGATGCTGATCAGGAATCAGTGCCTTTTCCTCCCACCGGTAGCAGGTTCCTGACATGAAAGGAGGCAGGAGGAGGGGGCACGTGCAGGACAGAGCCCTCCCAAACCAGAAGTGGGAGTGGGTGCAGAGGCTTTCTGGAGCAAGGCTGGGGGGTGACGGCTCATCTCCCCAAGCAGGGGTGTGACATGCAGTGCTGGGGAGCTGGGTTGTGACCTGCTCTCCTGGCAAGGCGCAGGGGGGTAATTAGCGCTGACGAAGGGATGGAAGCGGTGTGAGGGCTGGTTTGGATGGCAGGCATGGGAGCCTGCGCCCTTCCCCTCGCACCCCTGCGCGCCCTGGGCAGCCACAGGTGTGAGGGTGTCTGCCTGGGGGGAGCAACCCTGCCAAGGTCCCTCTGCAGCCCTACGTGCCTGTGGGGGGGTGGGGACCCTTTCGTGGCAGCAGCAGGCAGGGGATGCCTTTGGCTACAAGCCTGTGGGCTTTGGGGCGCTGCTTTGAGCCAGGGTTGGTTGTTTGCCCCCTGTCACCCACCCGTGGCTCCTGCCTTCTCCAGGAGAATTACGGCCATCCCATTGCTGCCGCCGCTGACCCCTGCCTCACTGGGCACCCGGGTGCCATCATCAAGCAGTAGCAACGTCAGCATCACGGCCACAGGTAGGGGACACGGGGACCCATCCCCGGCCCCTGGGGATGTCATACCACAGCAAGGGAGGGCTCTTCTCCGGGTGTGGGCAGAGGGTCTGGGGGTGCCTGGGCAGGGCAGGGGAGCAGAGATGTGCTGGGGAGGGTCAGCTGTTCTTGCCCCAGGCCTGTGGGGTCCTACAGCCTTGCCCGGCGCTGCCCCATCGAGCCCATTTTTCTGCCTCAGTGGTGCAGAAGCCACGTGATGAGCTGTGCCTGGTCTCAGCCTGACCTCAGGTTTGCTGGGGCATCAGGTGCCTCCTGTGAGATAAGTCGCCAAAATTCAGCTCCGCAGCAGCCTCACCCACCGGGTGCTCTACGGCCACTCCAGCCCCCTATCCTGTGCGGCGAATGAAGAGACGAGGCGCAGCTTGATGCAAGCAAATGTCAATTTATTGGACAGAAGCACGCGTTTTCATACACTTTCAGAAACTGCGTGTTTTAAACAGATTGGTTCTTGAAGCTAAGCCTTGCATACTAGGCAATCCCTGATTGGTGGTTAACTACCAGCAATTAACCACAAGGTGTTACTGCTCCTTGGCGCCTTCCTTGGCGCCATCCGTCTCCCACTCCCCTGTGCTCTGCAAACATGCCTCATCATGTTAATTGTTGTCTAGACAAGCTCCAGCACATTCCCCTCCGCTAACTGATTGCCACTCATGGTCCTAGTTTCCAGCCTGCTCCGGCATCGCCCCATTCCTGTTGCACAAAAGAACCCCTGAAACCGAGCAAAAACAAGGCACAAGTAATAGAACAAATAAAAAAACAACTAAGACATATTATCAATGTCAAAATAACCCACTGTCTTTGTTCCGTACAATTTTACAATTTCCCCTTTTTGTTTTTGAACAGCTAGTACCAGGTTTGCCATGTTCTGCAGGGCCCTTGACAACATGACAGCAACCAAGGTAATAGCAAACAAGCAATACTGCCAATTGAGTGAATGGATGCCCAAAAGGCTGACATTTTGTCAGATTTGGTAACATGTTGCTGCAATGGGGCGCCTAAAATCCACCCAGCACATACCATCAAAATCCTCACAGCCATGTCCCTGAACCAACAACAAAAAGCAGTGGCAATTTTGACTCACATTCTGAACTGCCTACCAAACAAGGTGGTTTAACTCTTTAATGCTTTCCCTGCTGTTAATCTGGATAAGAGAAGAACTGCTGCAATACGTTCCCATCATAGCCTCCTACTACATTAGTATCTACAGAAAGACAATTATTGGCATTCAAAGTGAAAAGAATATCAACTTCTTTTGGATTAACATTATACATAGGTGGAAGGGCACACCAAACAAGGACTGGTTCAGTCAACAGGTTCGAAACATTTCTCATGCTGCCGCTGACCTGCTCATCCACTGAACAGCAGAGCAGATGCTCTGTGGTCGCTTCAGCAACATGCACTTCCTCTTCCTCCAGAGAGGGGATGGTGAAGCCTTTGACTCCTGTGAGAATCCTTAGGGGATGTCTGCCGGTTGGTTGGCCTCAAGAGGGGCCACAAGGCCAAACTTTACTTTGTGTTGAGCGTGCATAAATGCTTTCCTTTCTTTCTGGCCAATTTTTTAAAGAACGGGTAGAACACACACACACACAGGCAGGCAATTGAGTGGAAGCATGCAAGTGCCTTTGGGCCAAAGGATGGCAATCGCTTCAGCCCATCTCTGCGTGTCAGCACATCTCCACCTCACCAGCGCTGAGCGGCTGCAGCCATCACTGCTCCCAGCCCTCGGCCATGGGGCCAGCCGGCACCAGTGCCATTACCAACGCCACTGTCAACGCCAGAAGCACCTCTGCCCCTGTGCCACTGCACCATCAGCACTGGCAGCTGGTCCGGGGGCTCCTGTTCTGTCTCCTGCATGGGGGCAGTGCCCAGCAGACCCGCTGGCACATGGTGGTGGTGATGCGGGGTCAGTGCTGCAGTGAGATGGTCACCCTCCCGCTGGGGGCTGGGGCCGGCCGGTATCCAGGGAGTATGCCCACAGCCAGCGGGGCTTCGTGGTGCCATTGCGATGTCACTAGTGACGTGAGCCACTCTTTTCACCATCTCTTCGTTCTCTCCCGTCCTTCCCAAGGCTGAATCCCTTAATTAGGAATCTCTTCAGTCATCAATTTTGACAACTTTACAGGGGGTCAGCTTGACCTCACCTTTGTGCACACAAGTTTTAAACATGCAGTACAACACAAAATGAGAGTTTAGCACTCACTCAGAGGCCCCTAATTTGGGAGTTTATATGACAGAGCCAGTGCTGCCTCCCTGCCCACCCGGTGATCTCTGCTGCAGAGTTGCTTTGGGTTTCCTTGCCCACTCCATTACGGAGCAGCCAGAGCCAGCAGGCTTCTGAACACTGTGGGATTTCTCCTTTCAGGTCTGGTTGATCTGAATGAGGTGGGCACCTGGGGGGCTGCTCCTATGCCAGCCTAAATGGATCTTCCCACGTGCGTGCAGCTGCATTCCAAAGAGCCAGACACGCACATACACACAGAGAGAGTGCCACAATGAATGTGAAGGGCAAAACAGATTGACACAGACAAAGCAATACCTTGACAAGTATCCCTGCAGATGTAGCCGCTGCTTACATCCATGTGAATGCAGTCCAGGCCTTTCCTGGGTTTCCACATGTCCTGGTTTCAGCTGGGATAGGGTTAATTTTCTTCTTAGTGGCTAGTACAGTGCTGTGTTTTGCCTGTGATGTGAGAACAATGTTGATAGCCACACTGATGTTCTTAGTTGTTGCTGGGTAATGTTTATACTAAAGTCAAGGACTTTTTGGATTCTTGGGCCTTGCCAGCCAGAGTGCTGGGGGAGCACAAGAGACTGGGAAGGGACACAGCCAGGTCAGCTGCCCTGAACCAGCCAAAGAGGTATTCCATACCATGGGACGTCATGCTTGGTATAGAAAGTAGGAGGGTTAGCTGGGGAGGGATCGTTGCTCGGAGACTGGCTGCGCATCAGTCAGCAGGTGGTGAGCAGTTGTACTGTACATCACTTGGGGGTTTTCTCCCCTTTTCCCTTTTCCTTTGGATTTTACCCTTTTCCCCCACCTTTCCATCCTAATTGTTACTATTATTATTGTTATTACTGATGTTCTTACCTCTTTATTCTGTTTAAATTATGAAATTGCTCTTATCTCAACCCTCAAGTTTTACATTCCTTTCTGATTCTCCTCCCCAGCCCTCCGGATGAGGGGGAGTGAGCAGGCGGCTGCGTGGTGCTTGGTTGCCGGCCAGCATTAAACCATGAGACCAGAGGATGAGGCTACTGAAACAGAAACACAGCCTCACTCCCTGGATTCATAAGCACAGCGTGTTCGTAGATGCCTCAGATAACAGTCTAGTAATTAAGTCCATGTCATATGTGGGGCTCAAGGCCAAGGCTCCCTCACCAGTGCCTGGTGCAAGCCTTGGGTCTTTCTAGATCTGTGTTTCCTGGGCCCTGAGAGTCCACGTTCAAGTTCGCTTGCGCCTCATACAGATGCACACAGGGATCCCACCAGGAGCGGGCCTAAGGCAGTCTGTGCTTCCAGCTGCCATCCCCAAGGCCCTGAGCCCCGCAATGACCTGCCTTCCCTTGTTCCACTGCACCCTCATCCTTCTTGCTGAGCAGGCAGAGCTTCAGCCCTTTGCTGTGACCCTTTGTGCCCGACTTGTCTGCCTGCAGCCTGCTTCCTCCGGCAGGTGCCGGGCGTGGAAGTCCTGGCCTTGCACACGAGACTGAAGAGGACTGGCGCCTGGTTAGCCACAGAACTGAAACACTTTATTGCAGGGACTCAGCCAGCTGAGCTCTTCCGTTGAGAGGAGCGCGGGCAGGACAGAGCAGGCCTTTGACACTGAGGCTGCCTTTGCATCAGCAGGCATTGCCCCAGCGGGAAATGGTGGTGGTGCGCTGCAGCCAGCCCTGGATCCTCTCCGTCCCGGTGATCAAACTTTTTCTCCTATTAGGAACTGCACCAACTTCTGCAGCCAAGAAAGGAAATTCCACAGCTTCTGCACTGGAAGAGGGCAGGGTATAAACCTTCCTGCTTCTGTTGGTGTTGGCCTGTGAACGGGGGTGGAGGTGAAGGCTGGCTGCGGCCTTGCAGTAGTCGCTACTGCTGTGTGCAGGCCCATCTGTTCCAGGATCCAGTTGTAGAAGTGCTGGGTGGAGGTGTAGACTCCGGGCTTCTTTGCTCTCGCACAGCCCATCCCCCAGCTGGTCAGGCCAACAAGCCAGAAGTAGTCCGCGCTCTTGTCTTGGCACACAAGAGGCCCACCGCTGTCCCCCTGCAGCAGAGGAGAGAGGATGAAGGGGTTGTTGGGTGGCCACCGTCAGCCCAGTGGCTGGCTCCTTCCCTCTCATGGCACTTCCAGAGCTGTATTTAGTGGCCAGCCAAGCTCTGGAGAAGCTTTCCTGGGAGGGGGCGGTGGGCCTGTAAGGCAGGGCTCGCTCTCCCTGCAGCACAGTTGTCCTGCAGGTGCTGCAGAAGGATGTTGCACGTTTGGGATGGTGAAGCTCTGGGCTGCCAAGGGCACTGGGTGGGCATTGTGGACATAGTGCCAGGCCTCTGGGACAAGGCAGGCAGGCCCTGGGCAAAGGCGTGCAAAAGGGGAAGGGGGGTAAGGCCCTCAGCAGTGGGGACACAGCAATGGGAGTGTGAGTGGCCAGGAAAAGCCCGTGACGGTGCAGGTTTGGGCGGTTGTGGCGGGGCTGCCCGTGCTGCTGGGGCTTGGCTTGTAGCACGCTCCTACCTGGCAGGTGTCGATGCCACCCTGCGGATAGCCAGCACAGATGTTGTGGGTGTGGATGGCCCCTCTGTACCAGCCGCTGCTGTTACAGACCCCGGCATCAATGAGGTGGACCTGGGCCTCCTGCAGCACATACGCCGATCCTCCAGCTGTGAAGAGCACAGAAAGGAATGAACACCCAGCAGCTCATTGCCAGTTCTCCTTCCCTGCGTGACTGAAGCCCTATCCCGGGGCTTGGCTTTGCATGTGGGGAGGCGCTGGACCGCTCCTTCCTTTCTGCCTTGCTCTGGGTCAGTGGCTCACGCCCCCCTCTCTAAGAGGCATACGTCCCCACAGCCTGATTCTGGCTTTCGCCTCTGCCGTCAGGAAGAGCAACCTGCCTCCCCAAGCTGGCCAAGCTTGCGCTCGCAACGTGACTACATTTTGGGAGCTCACCTCTTGCAGTCCTGGCACCCCAGCCACTGACGTAGCACTCTGTCAGCTCTGAGACTCTCAGCGAGGCATCGGGCACGCAGGCAAGCTGTACGTAGCTGTTGCACTGGACAGGCTGCTCCAGTTCCAGCAAGGCAATGTCGTTCCTCCGTGTGATATTACTGAAGTGCTGGTGAACCAGCAGCTGCTTGATGTTGCGCGCCTGGGCCTCAGGTCCCAGGTGGGTCAGCTGGGTGGCACCTACCACCACCTGCCACATGGTGATGTTCCTGGAAGGCAGATGGAGAGAGGGCTCAGAGGGAGCAGAGCCACATGCTGCAGCAGCACAGCAGTTGCCCTGCCTTCTGCTTGGCGAGGCAGAGAGGAAAGCAGTGCTTGGGAGGGTGCGACAGAGCACGTGCTCCTTGGGCTCAAGCAGTGTCGAGCTGGAGGCTGCTGGGAAGCAGTGGCATGAGCCCAGCCTTCTCCTGAGCAGCCTCTCAGGTGGCTGCGGAGTGCCCAGGCACTGGGCGTACTGCAGGGCAACAGGACATGCTGCAGCACGTGCTGCTGTGCTCAGGGCACCTGCTAGAGTGTGGGGCTAGCCCCGATCCCTGGTCCTCCTTACCTGGCCTCGATGAAGCAGTGGGCTGATGTGAGGACCCACTGTGGGCTGATGAGGGAACCCCCGCAGATGTGCGCCGTGCCTCCTTCCAAGGGAGCCTCGATGCTGACGATCCAGGGCCAGGCCCCTGGCTGGGCATCTGTGCCACCCACAATGCGCGACATGCCGTAGTGAAAAGCCGCAGGCCGAAGGCCGCAGGTGCCTCTGTAACCAGAAACCCCATTCTGGTTAGCTCCATGGAAGCTTGTGCCATTCCGGCTAAAGGCCAGCTGTCTTCCCTCCCCTCAAGGCATGGCCAGAAGGGCCGAGGAAACCCGTGGGGTGCGTGCCCGCTCCCCTTTCCCTGCTTTCTGTTTTAGCCCGTAGACGAGTTGTGCCAGCAGCCTGGGTGATGGCAAGGAGCTGGGCCTCCCAGATGGCCTTCAAGAGCCACTGGGGTGGCCATGGGGGACAGGCAGGACCCCTCCAGAGAAGCTCACAAGGGTTGCCCAATGTCCCTCCCAGAGCCTCGGGCCACTTACCCACAGCTATCCCATGTGCCATGCACAGGACAGCACATGGCCAGCAGGACAACGAGGAGGAGGAGAACATCCATCACTACCAGCAACATGTGGCAGCTGCAAGAACGAGGGCTTGTCGCCACCACTACGGCCACCGACAGAGTGCCCGCAGGATTCCCGTTCCTGGGGTACCCTTGGACACGGGGCTGATGTCACAGAGTGCCTGGTTCCAGGTGCTGGGCGTGGTGGCGGTGGGGGAGGGATGGGTGGCAACAGGAGGGGTTCCAAGCAGGACTGGAGGCGGAAGCTGGGATCGCACACCCCTGACAGAGCCCCACGCAATGCCCTGCTTGCACGATCAGGGTGGGCAGGCCCCGTGGCAGGCAGCAGCGCCTGGCTCCCAGCTCTGCCTGCTAACAGCTCACAGGGCAACACCCAGCGTGGCCTCGCAGCCTCTTTGGGGAGTTCCCTGCCGCCCTGCTCTCTGCAGCCCTGTGCCACCGGCTCCTTCCCAATAAACAGACACACAACAAAGAACACAATGACTACAGCAGCATGCGCGTGCTTGGGTGTTGAAGAGCCAATGTGTTGATGGCCGTGGCAGCCAAGCAGTGCTCGGCAATCCAAATAAGCCAAGCACAGCCCAGCAACGTCAACCTTCCTGCACAAAGCACAGTGAAATGCAGGTGCAGCACACTCCTCACTGGCTATGTCAGACACAGCAACGCGCTCTGGCAGGTGTCATATCCTTGCTGTCTGTGGGTTGGATTGCTGTTCTGGGCACCCACTGACCATGGCACTTGTGGCAAGGGCAATCAACGTGAAGCTCTAGAGAGAGAAGGATGCTCCTGCTCGCAGCCCAACGTGCCATTGTTCGCAGCTTTGCAAGAGCTTGCATCAGTCTCACCTCGTCAGTCTGCCTTCTACGGCTGACTGGAGGAGCCTTGCTCACTCTCCTGCTGGAGTGCAGGAGAGAAGCAGGAGCCAGGCACATGCATTGCATTTGCACAGCAGGGCTAGGTCCCTGGAGGGTCGAGAGCCGTGGCTTGAAGGTTGGCAGCCTCCAAGCTTGTGAAAGGTGCGGCAGCTCCCTGCTGCCATCCTGGCTTCTGTGGCGAGGCATAAGGCGCACAGCGGAGGGAGCAATCGGGTCCCGAGGAGGAGGACCACGCAGGCTCTGTCTGAAAGTGGAAGAGCTCCTCTCAAGGCCCTTGAGGCGCAGCAGGGCTTCCTAGGCCCCAGAACTGGCCTCCAAGCAAGCGGGCTCAAGGCTGCTTTGTGTTTTGAAAAGGGACCGGCTGCCGGTTCCCATGTGTCTGCTGAGAGCAGGCAGAAGGCGGCCTTGGAGAAGACAACTTGTCTGCTGGGGAAACCCTGCTCTTTCAGCACCAGTTTTGGCAGGTGGCTAGCGGGGAATGCCGTCAGAGGTGGCTGCACTTCACAGACGCTTGAAGGAAGAGATTGGGGTCATTTGGCGGAGAGGACTCTGGCAGGGACAGCAGTTCCCAGGCAAGCTCGTCAGTAATGGCACACAAGTCCAAGGTGACCTAGCTAACAACACCCAAAGACCACGTGTGTTGACAGATGGGGCAAACCTTGGAGCAAAGGGGGGAAAAAATAACTGGGGTTGGCCCCGTCTCTGGGAGGAGAGCAGGGCTGAGAGAGGCAGGACTCAGGGAAGATGAGGGGCACGTATAAGCACGGCAAATGGAGAGAAGGGGGGATCAAGGAGCCGGTCACACAGAAGCAAAGTGCTGGCTGCCTTGCTTGCCTGAGCCCTGTGCCTAATCACCACAGTACCCACTGGCTTCTTTTGGAGAGCCACCCCAAAGCCCTTCCTGTGTGGTCCCATTCTGCACCTGCCACACGGTGGGTCCCCAGGCCTGGCTGCTAGCAAAGGCCGACGGCAAGACAGGCCACAGGCAGCCAGCACTTGGAAAGCCCCAGTGTCTCGGGCCAGCTGCTGCTGGGAGCCCTGTGCGCGTGCACAGCTCACTAGTGAACCTGAAGCTGGACGAGGTGACAAGCAAGAGGGGAGAGAGAGCCTCTCAGGCATGTGGATGGCCTGCGGTGTCAGCCGACGTGCCTGCTCAGCCCCAGCATCCCCACCTTGCAAGAGGACCAGGCCTGCCAACCACTGGCCACCTCTCCACCTCCCAGAGGCAGGAAGGACTTGGAGGTGCTTGAGCATGCATGCCCTCAGCTGCTGCCCACCTAGGCATGCCCCCCCTGCGGGAGCTGCAGAAGGGCCTGCCTCTGCAGCTGCCAGGACCGTCCTCCTCTTGCTCTGTGCTTGGGCCCCGGCAAGCCATGGTGCTGCAGCTCCCAGCTCTGTTCCTACCCAGGACTGCAGGGCATGCCTCCAGCTGAACTGGGATCTCTGGAAACATGGGCATGCCCTTTGCTTCCTCTTGATCATGCAGTGAAAGGAGTTCTTATGGCTCTGCGGATGATGCTGGAGCATGCTCCCTCCCCAAACAAGTCCGGCTTTCTGTCCAGAGGCCTCAGGTGTTCCTCGTAGCACAGAGCGCAACTCCCCTGCACTCCTAGCAGGCTTGGTGCGGCAAATGAAGAGACGGGATGCAGCTTGATGCAAGCAAGTTGTCCGTTTATTAGTGATTTTCTTACACATATACACGTTTCTACCTTCTACATATTACACACTGATTGGTTAAATCTTAAGCGTAAAAAACACTGATTGGTTGATATTTAAGGCACACCGTTAAAACAATAGGAACTTATTGGTTTACCTTGACATAGCAACAATTTCTATTCCAAAATTAGGGGGCTTCTTTCTACCCGGCTTTCTTGATTAACAAAGTTACTTATCGGCGCTATGCGTTCCCTTATCTGGCTACTTGTTTCTCTGTCCGTCTGGTTGCCTCCTCAACTGTAACGGCTCAGGGGTCTGCAGTTAGCTTGTTCCTTTGTTCCCAGGGCTAGTGCCCTACAAGTTCTAACAAGTCTCTATTCATCAGGCTATCAGTACTTGGACTCTTGTCCTTGAGGCCTTGTCCTACATCTCCCTTTTCCTGTTGCACAAAAAGAACCCCTGAAATCGGACGAGTTGTTAATTTTTGTAAGCATTGTAAAAGACAAGGTATAAGTAATAGAACAAACAAAAAAGCAACTAAAGCATATATAACCATCTATATATAACCATCTTCACTAAACTTCTTAAACATCCTGAAATGCCCCAACCACTAAACAGTTTAACCAATCCCAAGTATCACGTTGTTGAAGATGAGAAACTCCATCCTTTAATCTTTGGATGCTAGCATGAATTGATTCCGAATGATCTGAAAGGTTCATGCAACACATCCCTTCAAACTCTTCACAACCATGACCTTGTGCCAGAAGCAAAAAATCTATTGCAGCTCTATTCTGTAATGTCGCGTGGCAAACACTATCAACATCTAATAAAAGACCAGACAGGGCACTGCTTGTGGCATTGGTTTGTTTGGCAAGCCAACAGCCAAGCTTATCTAATGTTGCTAGAGCCTTTCCTGCAGCAGCTCCAGGCAACCGAAGAGATGCAATAAAGCGTTGGCCAAAGGACCAAAATTGCATGTTATCATCACAATTGGAGGCAAATGCATGAACGCCACGCTTTGTCCTTCGAGAGTAGCGATGTTGTAAAATCATAGATGTGTTAGGAGTCAGGACGGAAAGTCGCCCTAAGCTACACAGACCTCCTTTTATATGAGAAGGAATGACAGGCCATGCTCGATCACCACAAATAAAAAATACTCCAGCAGGTAGTGAAAGCGGAGTATTGCTAGATTTAGACAAGTTGTTAGCAGTGTAATTACACCAGGTACTTGCATTTCTAAAAACAGGATGAATAGGGGAAACGTCCCATGCCCTAGACTGATTCTTTCCCGTGTAGTTAAATTTTATGCAAAAATCCATTTGTACTGAACCAAGGAGTTCAGTTTCCTGCGGTTCCAGAGTAGCCAGTGGGAGATGGGGTATCCATACATCCCAATTGTCTGTCACATTTTTTGATACGTTTTTGGGTGGAAAAAGACTTTGAAGGTCCCTAGGTATAGGCCATTCATCTAATGGTAAGCCCACAAGACATGTGGAAAAAGGCTGATCCGGAGTGGCCATAGCAAGACACAGAGTATCCTGTCCAGTCAAGTTCGCCAACGTGACCCAAACATTTACCTTTGGTAGAAAAGGGGGAGAAGAGCTACCTTCAATAGGCCAAGGTCCAGGTATGAACATCATTATCCATATTACTGACAACGCTTGTTTCTCTTTTTCTTTTTCCATTGTCGTTTTACAACCAGCCATTCTTCTGGTCGTACTGTGCACGACCGAGGCACTGCAATTGATCGTCCACTCTCTAATCCTACAATAATGTTCTTGTTAATAATATAAATTCTGCTTGCTAATACAATATATTGAAACAACAACCGTGCAATAGCCCGTACTTCTAGGCTTTCAATCAATGATAAAAAATTTGCAAAAACTAAGTTTGGAAAAATCTCAGAACCCAACCCTATAACTCCCTCTAATTCCAAAAGAGGTTTTCCCATAAAACGTTCAGCCCACTGTATATGATTAAACCTTAATATCTGATTATTACACTCAGAGCACATCCAATGACCCCATCTGTCCCTTAGTCTTACAACTCGCCAGCGATCGTGATCACAGAGTTCACAATGAATCTTGATCCACGGTTGACAAGATGGTCCACGCTCATAGCAACATAACTGTAGAAATCGAGATGCTGTCCAATCTGGTTCATGACAGTGTCGTTGAAAGTCGATGTAATGGAAGATTATATCTGCTAGTGGTGCCGTCAGTGCGTTGGGGATCTGGTCTGGTCCAAACGTATTCCCTTTGTTAAGGGGTTTAATCCAGGGCGATATTGTCCGTTCCGAGCACTGTAAAAAGCGAAATCTAGATGCTAGATCCTGAATTTGGTTACCTGACATTAATGCAAAACAGAAATCATCACGCAGTTTTTATTTCATTCTGTAGGGTCGGTGTCGGTATCAGTTGTCTGCGGTAAAGGTTCAGGGAAAGGTCGTACATTCTTTGCTGGGATCCATCTGGGTCCTCTTTCTGTGGAGACACAAGCGTAACCTTTTCCCCGTGTAACAAGAGGATATGGTCCCATAATTTTACCTGTTTCTGGTTCTCGAACCAATACTGGGGCTTTAACCCGTGCCTCGAAGGAGGTATTTGCAGTAAAATGTCGAACTGTCGGTGGGTTGTTATCTATTAAAGAACAATTTAAAAAATTAAAAACATACAATGCTTTCTGTAACCGTTCCTCCGGAATAGCCATTCCCCTTTTTGTTGTTGTAATAGACGTTTTAGAGACTGATGAGACCGTTCAACGAAAGATTGACCGGTGGGGGAATGAGGAATGCCAGTAATATGAGTTATACCCCATAGGGCAAAAAAGGTTTTTATAGTTGTTGAAACATAAGCTGGACCATTATCTGTCTTTATCTTTGAGGGAATACCCAAAGTAGCAAAAGCACGCATTAAATGTCTGCGAACATCTCGGGCCTTTTCTCCTGTGTGACAAGAGGCAAACAAGGCACCTGAAAATGTATCAATGGAAGAGTGGATATATTTAAGGTTACCAAATTCAGAATAATGTGTGACATCTGTTTGCCATAATTGTAGGCTTTGTAATCCTCTAGGGTTAAGTCCTGCAGCAATTGATGGGAAAGAATGTTTTTGACAATCAGGACAGACAGCAATAATATTTGACGCTTGTTGAGAAGTAAGGTCAAACTGTCGCTTAAGAGCTCCAGCATTTTGATGGAAAAAAGAGCGACTCAGTTTAGCTTGTGCAATGCGGTCTGGCAATACTTGAACTGGTAACGTCAACAGATCAGCTCGTCGATTGCCTTCTGCCAGAAAACCAGGTAGTGAGGTATGAGACCTAATATGCATAACAAAATAAGGTGCAGATCGAGAGTCCAAAAGGAAAATAAGTTCCTGTAACAGGGTAAAAAGTTGTGAATGTGAAACATTCCGCAGCACAGAAGCTTTGGCTCGTGTAACAATACCTGCAACATAAGCTGAATCAGTAACAAGCTTGAGTGGTACGTTCCATTTTCGGAAAACGCAAACAACTGCATTCAGTTCTCCTATTTGAGGTGAACTGGAGACTGTCTCTATGTCCGAGTCCCATCGTCTCCGTTGATCATCCCACCATAGGAGAACAGATTTATGTGATTTGCCTGATCCATCTGTAAAGACAGTAAGTGCCTGTAAGGGTTGTTCGCTTCTTTTGGGTTTTAACATCAGACAAAAGTCAATGTTAAACAGTGTGTGTGAAGGTGGATGAGAACTTAGTTGACCTGTATAGTCAGCAAGTGCCATAACAAAGGTGTCTGATTGCTGATAAAGCCATTGTAAGTATACCGTTGTTATTGGTAGACAAATACAGACAAAATCCTTCCCTGATAAGGTTAACAGGCGTGATCTAGCTTTAACAATCAGAGAGGCAAACATTTCATGTTGTGCCAAAATAGTTTTTGTAGACTGGTTAGGTAAAAAGATCCATTCAATAATTAACAGGGGGTCTGAGTTCTGAAGGTCCCATTGCAATACCAGGGCATGAGGCTGTCGAGCAGGGTTTAAAATAATCAAGTTAAAAGGTAGTTCAGGGGCCCATCGGTGGGCCTGTCGAGAAGCAATAGCTGAGGCAACCTTTTGTAAAGATGCATCTGCTTCAGAGTTAAGATTACGTGGGGAACAAAGATTAGTGTCCCCTTTTAAGTAGGTCAAACAGAGGACCCAAGTCTGTATTAGAAATTCCCAATAGTGGTCGAACCCAATTTATTGTTCCCAGTAATTTTTGTGCATCGTGCAGGTTTTTTACATTGGTATTGATCTGCAATGGTTGAGGAACAATAGTTTGTGCTCTTATTCGCCAGCCCAGATATTTCCAAGGGGGAAACTTCTGGACTTTTTCTGGTGCTATAGAGAGACCTGCCGAATTCACGGCATCTGCGACAAGGGCTACAGCTTCCTCCATGACTTTGTGATGTTGTGCTGCCACTAAAAGTTCATCCATATAATGATACAATAACACAGTAGGCATAGCGTTTCGGACAGGACTGAGTATTTTCGCAACATACCATTGACACATTGTAGGGCTATTTTTCATACCTTGTGGCAGTACAACCCACTGATATCTGTGCAACGGAGCTTGCATGTTGATGCTTGGAATTGAAAAGGCAAATTTTGGGGCATCATCTGGATGCAACGGGATACTGAAAAAACAATCTTTAAGATCTATGACAGTTAGATGCCAATGTCGAGGGATCATAGTTGGGGACGGGAGCCCGGGTTGGAGGGCTCCCATATCTTCCATAGCATCATTAATTTTTCTGAGATCATGGAGCAAGCGCCACTTGCCAGTTTGTTTTTTAATAACAAAACCTGGTGAATTCCATGGGCTAGTAGAAGGTTCAATGTGTCCTTGGGACAGTTGTTCTGAGACTAAGTTTTGAAGTGCGCGAAGTTTTTCCAAAGGAAGGGGCCATTGATCCACCCAAATAGGAGCATCAGTTTTCCAGGTTATTTTTAGGGTGTCGCGCACTTCAATGGCCCCATCTAAAAATGTGTTTGGATAGACATCCCCCATTGTGACAATACGTCACGTCCCCACCAAACCATAGGGACTGGTAGCACAAAAGGTTTAACAGAAGCCACATGTCCCTCTGGTCCTTGAATTCGAATTAGTTCCGAACTCTGACGACTGTTACCGGTCCCCCCTATCCCAGCCAGTGTCTGAGAGACATTAGTCAGTGGCCATTGCGGAGGCCATTTGGCTTGAGAAATTACTGTGACATCAGCTCCAGTGTCAATGATTCCATTTAGTGCTATTTGTTGGTCATTGTAAATAAGGGTACACTGATACATAGGTCGCTGTGGAGAAATAGATTGTACCCACAAAATGTGAGGTAACCCTGTGGATCCAAAACCTGCTCTCCTCTGCGGAGGATGATCAGTGATAAGAGAGCTTACCCTTGCCGGAATCAGAATCAATTGCGCTATTCGACTACCCTGAGGTATCGTACAAGGTGGAAACGGAGTCCATGCCATGATTTTGATTTTGTCCACGCTGTCAGAGTCACTAACACCTGGTAAAACAAAGAGACCAGACGATGTTGTGGAAGATCTACCAATTAATAGAGCTTGTGTATCGGGGGGTAATGGTCCTTTGACATTTGTTGATAATAAATGAACCGAGGAATCGAGCAGTGTTACTGTGTGTGAGGTTGCCAGGTCCAATCCGGCGCTGCCTGAGGTTGCTGGACAGGGACTTGAGGTGTCGGTGCTTCTCTCCGAGGTTGTTGAAATGTCAGCTGTGGCACTTGTGTCTGCGCGCGTCGCTGCCCCGCGCTCCGCGGTCAGTTTCCCTGTATCGGTTGTCCCTGGAAGTCATACTTAGATCGACATTGATTAGCATAATGACGCCCTTTCCGACATGTCGGACAAACTCCAGGACCAGGAGGTTGTTGTCTATTCCCTGCAGCCCAAGCAAGACAATTTCTCTTTAGATGACCAGGCTTACCACAACCATAGCAATTCCCCACACCACGCATCGCTGCAAAAGCAGCAGCCATAGCTTCAAACTTGTGGTCAACCGTACCGATTCGGTTCCATGCTTTCACTATTTCCACCAAAGTGGGGTTCGGGTTGGGAAGAGACTTCAATAGCCTTTTACAATCAACATTAGCATTTTCAACAGCTAGTTTTGTTAACAATATATCCCGAGCTTCCGCATTATCTACTTGACGTTCCAAAGCCTGTTTTAGTCTATCAATAAACTGCATATAAGGTTCTCGAGACTCCTGAGTGATGTTAGTAAAAGCTTTTTGTGGCTTTTGTACGTCAGGAACCTGGAAAAAAGCCTTTTTGGCCTCTTCTCTAATTGCCTCGAGAGCCGCACGGGGGCAGTGTTGAGCCTGCGCTACAGGATCAGCGTGTGCACCGGTGCCCGTACGATGCTCTATTGTCAGTGCAGCTAATGCAGCATCATTATGATTGACATACGTGAGCAGGAGTGCTTGCAGTCCCCCTCTCCAATGCGACTCCCATAACGTGTACTGAGTTGGGGTTAGTAGCAATCGTGCTAAAGATTTCAAATCATGAGGAGTCATGACATAAGTATCAAACACAGAAGATAACAGACTTATAAACTAGGGAGAAGACATACCATGTTCCGTAACCGTGTGGTGCAGCTCTTTAACAACCGAAAAAGAAAGAGCCTCCCATCGTGCTCCCCCTGCCCGACCCTGAGAATACAAGACCGGAGCAACTATAGTTTTAGCCATTTCTAAATCCTCCTCCTTTAAGGCTTGTTTCTTTATTTTTGCCCACACATCACGCAGATCAGGAGGCTATAAATCAGGTTCTTGTTCAGGGTCTACTGGTCCCGGGTCAAAGGGATCTTCTTCTGGCGGATACTCCACTGCATTGACACCCAGGTTTCTAGAGCACTGTGACTTAGAGGCTGATAAGGAAAGAGCTATAGGAGCTTGCGATTCCTCCTGCTCTCCTTCCTCTGCCTTTTCTTCCTGTGCTTTCATAGTCTCAAAAATAACTCTCCATGAAGAGAGCAGACAGTGGGACTCAGTATTGCCTTTTGTCGCAGAATCCCACAATTTCACCCCTGTGTCGTCCCAACGTTCCAGCGTAAAAATTGTAGATGCAGTCACTGCGGGCATATTTACTTGCACCCACTTGAGCATTGCTTTAAGGTCTTGCCCAGAAATACTTTTCTTATGTTTGTTAAGGAGACCTTGCATAAGCTCATATACGTCTCTTTCTGAGGACGAAACCTGATTCCCCATTACGGATTTCCCACAGCTCACCTCTCAGCTCCGGAGGGATTTCTGGCCGGCCGGCTCCTGCTTCCTTTCAGCGGATCATTCAAAGTTCTGTGGGATTCGCTGCATGTCGCTCAGTTAGGCGATTCGAAAGCCCTTCACGTTAGATCCTTAAACGGATCACGTCGGGGTCACCAATTTGCGGCAAATGAAGAGACGGGACGCAGCTTGATGCAAGCAAATGTCCATTTATTGTACCAAAGCATGAGCTTATATACACTTTCAAAAGCTGCACGTTTAAAACTGGTTCTTGAAGCTAAGCCTTGCATACCAGGCAATCCCTGATTGGTGGTTAACTATCATCAATTAACAGCAAGGTGTTACCGCTCCTTGGCGCCATCCTTGGCGCCATCTGTCTCCCACTCCCCTGTGCTCTGTAAACATGTCTCATCATGTTAATTGCTGTCTAGAAAAGCTCGAGCACATTCCCCTCAGCTAACTGATTGCAACGCATGGTCCTAGTTTCCAGCCCGCTCCTGCAGTCTGCCTGCAGCCTGCTTCCTCCGGCAGGTGCCGGGCGTGGAAGTCCTGGCCTTGCACACGAGACTGAAGAGGACTGGCGCCTGGTTAGCCACAGAACTGAAACACTTTATTGCAGGGACTCAGCCAGCTGAGCTCTTCCGTTGAGAGGAGCGCGGGCAGGACAGAGCAGGCCTTTGACACTGAGGCTGCCTTTGCATCAGCAGGCATTGCCCCAGCGGGAAATGGTGGTGGTGCGCTGCAGCCAGCCCTGGATCCTCTCCGTCCCGGTGATCAAACTTTTTCTCCTATTAGGAACTGCACCAACTTCTGCAGCCAAGAAAGGAAATCCCACAGCTTCTGCACTGGAAGTGGGCAGGGTATAAACCTTCCTGCTTCTGTTGGTGTTGGCCTGTGAACGGGGGTGGAGGTGAAGGCTGGCTGCGGCCTTGCCGTAGTCGCTACTGCTGTGTGCAGGCCCATCTGTTCCAGGATCCAGTTGTAGAAGTGCTGGGTGGAGGTGTAGACTCCGGGCTTCTTTGCTCTCGCACAGCCCATCCCCCAGCTGGTCAGGCCAACAAGCCAGAAGTAGTCAGCGCTCTTGTCTTGGCACACAAGAGGCCCACCGCTGTCCCCCTGCAGCAGAGGAGAGAGGATGAAGGGGTTGTTGGGTGGCCACCGTCAGCCCAGTGGCTGGCTCCTTCCCTCTCATGGCACTTCCAGAGCTGTATTTAGTGGCCAGCCAAGCTCTGGAGAAGCTTTCCTGGGAGGGGGCGGTGGGCCTGTAAGGCAGGGCTCGCTCTTCCTGCGGCACGTTGGTGCTGCAGGTGTGTCAGGAGGCTGTGTCTGGCTTGGGATGGTGAAGCTCTGGGCTGCCAAGGGCACTGGGTGGGCATTGTGAACAAAGTGCCAGGCCTCTGGGACAAGGCAGGCAGGCCCTGGGCAAAGGCCCTACCCATGGGGAAATGGGTTTAGGCCCTCAGCAGTGGGGACACAGCAATGGGAGTGTGAGTGGCCAGGAAAAGCCCATGACGGTGCAGGTTTGGGCGGTTGTGGCGGGGCTGCCCGTGCTGCCGGGGCTTGGCTTGTAGCACGCTCCTACCTGGCAGGTGTCGATGCCACCCTGCGGATAGCCAGCACAGATGTTGTGGGTGTGGATGGCCCCTCTGTACCAGCCGCTGCTGTTACAGACCCCGGCATCAATGAGGTGCACCTGGGCCTCCTGCAGCACATACGCCGATCCTCCAGCTGTGAAGAGCACAGAAAGGAATGAACTCCCAGCAGCTCATTGCCAGTTCTCCTTCCCTGCGTGACTGAAGCCCTATCCCGGGGCTTGGCTTTGCATGTGGGGAGGCGCTGGACCGCTCCTTCCTTTCTGCCTTGCTCTGGGTCAGTGGCTCACGCCCCCCTCTCTAAGAGGCATACGTCCCCACAGCCTGATTCTGGCTTTCGCCTCTGCCGTCAGGAAGAGCAACCTGCCTCCCCAAGCTGGCCGAGCTTGCGCTCGCAACGTGACTACATTTTGGGAGCTCACCTCTTGCAGTCCTGGCACCCCAGCCACTGACGTAGCACTCTGTCAGCTCCGAGACTCTCAGCGAGGCATCGGGCACGCAGGCAAGCTGTACGTAGCTGTTGCACTGGACAGGCTGCTCCAGTTCCAGCAAGGCAATGTCGTTTCTCCACGTGATATTATTGAAGTGCTGGTGAACCAGCAGCTGCTTGATGTTGCGCACCTGGGCCTCAGGTCCCAGGTGGGTCAGCTGGGTGGCACCTACCACCACCTGCCACATGGTGATGTTCCTGGAAGGCAGATGGAGAGAGGGCTCAGAGTGAGCAGAGCCACATGCTGCAGCAGCACAGCAGTCGCCCTGCCTTCTGCTTGGCGAGGCAGAGAGGAAAGCAGTGCTTGGGAGGGTGCGACAGGGCACGTGCTCCTTGGGCTCAAGCAGTGTCGAGCTGGAGGCTGCTGGGAAGCAGTGGCATGAGCCCAGCCTTCTCCTGAGCAGCCTCTCAGGTGGCTGCGGAGTGCCCAGGCACTGGGCGTACTGCAGGGCAACGGGACGGGAGCAGCACGTGCTTTTGCACTCAGGGCACCTGCTAGAGTGTGGGGCTAACCCTGAACCCTGGTCCTCCTTACCTGGCCTCGAAGAAGCAGTGGGCTGCTGTGAGGACCCACTGTGGGCTGATGAGGGAGCCCCCGCAGATGTGCGCCGTGCCTCCTTCCAAGAGAGCCTCAATGCTGACGATCCAGGGCCAGGCCCCTGGCTGGGCATTTCTGACACCCACGACGTATAACATACTGTAGTTCAAAGCCGCAGGCCGAAGGCCGCAGGTGCCTCTGTAACCAGAAACTCCATTCTGGTTAGCTCCATGGAAGCTTGTGCCATTCCGGCTAAAGGCCAGCTGTCTTCCCTCCCCTCAAGTCATGGCCAGAAGGGCCGAGGAAACCCGTGGGGCATGCGCCCGCTCCCCTTTCCCTGCTTTCTGCTTCAGCCCGTAGACGAGTTGTACCGGCAGCCTGGGTGATGGCAAGGAGCTGAGCCTCCCAGATGGCCTTCAAGAGCCACTGGGGTGGCCATGGGGGACAAGCAGGACCCCTCCAGAGAAGCTCACAAGGGTTGCCCAATGTCCCTCCCAGAGCCTCGGGCCACTTACCCACAGCTATCCCATGTGCCGTGCACAGGACAGCACATGGCCAGCAGGACAACGAGGAGGAGGAGAACATCCATCACTACCAGCAACATGTGGCAGCTGCAAGAACGAAGGCTTGTCGCCACCACTACGGCCACCGACAGAGTGCCCGCAGGATTCCTGTTGCCTGGGGTTCTCTTGGACACGGGGCTGATGTCACAGAGCGCCTGGTTCCAGGTGCTGGGCGTGGTGGCGGTGGGGGAGGGATGGGTGGCAACAGGAGGGGTTCCAAGCAGGACTGGAGGCGGAAGCTGGGATCGCACACCCCTGACAGAGCCCCACGCAATGCCCTGCTTGCACGATCAGGGTGGGCAGGCCCCGTGGCAGGCAGCAGCGCCTGGCTCCCAGCTCTGCCTGCTAACAGCTCACAGGGCAACACCCAGCGTGGCCTCGCAGCCTCTTTGGGGAGTTCCCTGCCGCCCTGCTCTCTGCAGCCCTGTGCCACCGGCTCCTTCCCAATAAACAGACACACAACAAAGAACACAATGACTACAGCAGCATGCGCGTGCTTGGGTGTTGAAGAGCCAATGTGTTGATGGCCGTGGCAGCCAAGCAGTGCTGGGCAAGCCAAATAAGCCAAGCACAGCCCAGCAACGTCAACCTTCCTGCACAAAGCACAGTGAAATGCAGGTGCAGCACACTCCTCACTGGCCATGTCAGCCACAGCAACGCGCTCTGGCAGGTGTCGTGTCCTTGCTGTCTGTGAGTTGGATTGCTGTTCTGGGCACACACTGACCATGGCACTTGTGGGAAGGACAAGCAATGTGAAGCTCTAGAGAGAGAAGGATGCTCCTGCTCGCAGCCCAACGTGCCATCACTGTCCATGGCTTTGGTGAATCCTGCATCAGTCTTGTCTCATGAGTCTGCATTCTCCCGCTGACTGGAGGAGCCTTGCTCACTCTCCTGCTGGAGTGCAGGAGAGAAGCAGGAGCCAGGCACGTGCATTGCATTTGCACAGCAGGGCTAGGTCCCTGGAGGGTCAAGGGCAATGGCTTGAAGGTTGGCAGCCTCCAAGCTTGTGAAAGGTGCGGCAGCTCCCTGCTGCCATCCTGGCTTCTGTGGCGAGGCATAAGGCGCACAGCGGAGGGAGCAATCGGGTCCCGAGGAGGAGGACCACGCAGGCTCTGTCTGAAAGTGGAAGAGCTGCTCTCAAGGCCCTTGAGGTGCAGCAGGGCTTCCTAGGCCCCAGAACTGGCCTCCAAGCAAGCGGGCTCAAGGCTGCTTTGTGTTTTGAAAAGGGACCGGCTGCCGGTTCCCATGTGTCTGCTGAGAGCAGGCAGAAGGCAGCCTTGGAGAAGACAACTTGTCTGCTGGGGAAACCCTGCTCTTTCAGCACCGGTTTTGGCAGGTGGCTAGCGGGGAATGCCGTCAGAGGTGGCCACACTTCACAGACGCTTGAAGGAAGAGACTGGGGTCATTTGGCGGAGAGGACTCTGGCAGGGACAGCAGTTCCCAGGCAATCTCGTCAGTAATGGCACACAAGTCCAAGGTGACCTAGCTAACAACACCCAAAGACCACGTGTGTTGACAGATGGGGCAAACCTGGGAGCAAAGGGGGGAAAAAATAACTGGGGTTGGCCCCGTGTCTGGGAGGAGAGCAGGGCTGAGAGAGGCAGGACTCAGGGAAGATGAGGGGCACGTATAAGCACGGCAAATGGAGAGAAGGGGGGATCAAGGAGCCGGTCACACAGAAGCAAAGTGCTGGCTGCCTTGCTTGCCTGAGCCCTGTGCCTAATCACCACAGTACCCACTGGCTTCTTTTGGAGAGCCACCCCAAAGCCCTTCCTGTGTGGTCCCATTCTGCACCTGCCACACGGTGGGTCCCCAGGCCTGGCTGCTAGCAAAGGCCGACGGCAAGACAGGCCACAGGCAGCCAGCACTTGGAAAGCCCCAGTGTCTCGGGCCAGCTGCTGCTGGGAGCCCTGTGCGCGTGCACAGCTCACTAGTGAACCTGAAGCTGGACGAGGTGACAAGCAAGAGGGGAGAGAGAGCCTCTCAGGCATGTGGATGGCCTGCGGTGTCAGCCGACGTGCCTGCTCAGCCCCAGCGTCCCCACCTTGCAAGAGGACCAGGCCTGCCAACCACTGGCCACCTCTCCACCTCCCAGAGGCAGGAAGGACTTGGAGGTGCTTGAGCATGCATGCCCTCAGCTGCTGCCCACCTAGGCATGCCCCCCCTGCGGGAGCTGCAGAAGGGCCTGCCTCTGAAGCTGCCAGGACCGTCCTCCTCTTGCTCTGTGCTTGGGCCCCGGCAAGCCATGGTGCTGCAGCTCCCAGCTCTGTTCCTACCCAGGACTGCAGGGCATGCCTCCAGCTGAACTGGGATCTCTGGAAACATGGGCATGCCCTTTGCTTCCTCTTGATCATGCAGTGAAAGGAGTTCTTATGGCTCTGCAGATGATGCTGGAGCATGCTCCCTCCCCAAACAAGTCCGGCTTTCTGTCAAGAGGCCTCAGGTGTTCCTCGTAGCACAGAGCGCAAAGTCCACTCCCCTGCACTCCTAGCAGGCTTGGTAATGTCCCCAACGCACAGTTTGCTATCCCAGCACTCCGATAGTCAGAGGTGTCACCGAGCCGAAGCCACTGCGGAGCCCTCTAGTGTGAGCGTGGTCAGTTGTGGGCGGAAGGGGGTCTGCTGGCTCTGCGACAGGGATCCCATGTGGAGCAACCTGCGGTGACGCAGTTGGAGGCAGACTGAAAAAACACTATGTCTTCATGGCTGGGTTTGGACAAAATGGCCTTTCTTGTTTATACAAATTTTTTATATATCTTAGATTGTACATATGTCAGTCCCTGATAGGTTTTTGTGTTCTTCTTCTTGCTTGCTATTTGCTGTTGCTGTAGGTGCCCGTAGGCTGTGGTTTTAAATTCCAGTTCTTCACATGCTGTTGACATACCTGACAATTTGTGGCTGTCTTAAGGGTACAAGACTGTATCTTTGAAGTCAACTAACTTGTCTGCAGGTCCTCTGCATTCCCCAACATTCCCCCCTTTTGTTTCTGAACAGCTAGTACCATTTTTGCCGTGTGCTGCAGGGCCCTTGCAAAGACGACGGCAACCAAGGCATTATCAAACAAAGAATACTGCCAATTGAGTGAATTGATGCCCCAAAGGATGACATTTTCTCAGATTTTGATAACGTGTTGCTGCAATGGGGTGCCTAAAATCCATGCAGCTCATACCATCACAATCCTCTCAGCCGTGTCCTTGAGCCAACATCAAAAGGGCAATAGTTGCTCTGCTTTGTATGTCATAGTGGCAAATTTGACTCACGTTCTTAACTGTAGAGGGATGTTTAAAGGACCGAGGACATATGTTACCATTGTCTGGGTTGGAGAACCCAGGCCTGTTAGTTGAAGCTGCAGAGCAGCTTTAACTTGTCCTGGGAACAAGCAGTGGGAGAAGGAAAACAAGCTATGCACAAACAAGAAGCCAGGTGCAGAGCAAGTCCTGGGAACCACGAAATTACCACACTCTCAGCGGCACACTAAGATCAGGTGCCTGCAGCATGCTCACCAATCAGCGACACGGACCCCTACATGGCCCAGAGACTTTTATCCAATCAGCTGTGTGTAAAGTCGATTGAGCAGTCGGTTTAAGTAATAAAAATGACCTGTTTGTTTATTAAAGGGACTACAGCATGTAGCCATATTGGTGTGATTGTCATGACTTGGCCGACTCCACGAGGGACCCTCTTTGCCTAACAAACAAGGTGATTTAACTCTTGAATGCTTTCCCTGCTGTTGCTCCGGATAAGAGAAGAACCACTGCAATACGTTCCCATCAGTTCCATAAATCAACTACATCATTACATGCTTCATCCAAAGTTATATTGCGTTTGAGCACATTATGCTTATCAACATGTTGACGTGTTGATTTGTGCGGGTGTCATGGTCCCATCATGGCCTCCTACTACTACAGCATCTACATAAAAACAACTATCAACATTCAAAGTGCAAACAATATCAACCTCTTTTGGATTAACATTATACAGAGGTAATCATCCCAAATAACAAGGCTTTCAGTAACATTCTCCGTTCCCCACATTCTTTGTCAAAATCTTACATTCACTTTTTTGCAACAATGTCTGCAAGTCAGTTTTGAGGAAGGGCACACCAAACAAGGACTGGTTCAGTAAGGAGGCCACACATTAGTGTTTGCGTTGACTGGCAGCAGCAGTGCTCCCATGGTCTGGCACGCTAAGCCTAGGCCACACACAGCGAGCAGGTATCCATCGCAGACCTTCAGCTGTAGAAACACAAGCATAACTCTCCCCCAAGTTAACAATTCACACAGTCCCAACCAATGCCTAGTACAAGGGTCTTTCATGCGTACTAAGGCGCCTTTGTGCTTTTGCGGCTTGTCACCAATTGACACCATGTGCTGCACAATGGGAGGCACCGCATGGTCAGCAGAGATTTTCAGAAAGTGTAAAACATAACATGCTTTCTCTAATCGTGCCCCTGGGGTCATTCCCTTCATTCCCCCTTTGCGTTTTCCAAGGTGGCATTTAAGAGTACCATTCATGCGTTCAGCGATGACTTGGCCCCTAGGGGAATAGGGAATACCAAATTTGTGGGAGATCCCCCATTGGGAAAGGAACTGACTGACGGGCCTGGAATTATAGGCAGGTCCACGGTCCGTTTTGATTTCAAGAGGGACACCGAGCACAGAAAAAGCACGTTGCCAGTGCCGAATGACGTCACGACTGGTCTCACCTGTGTGGGCAGTAGCAATCATTGCACTAGAATATGTATCTCTTTTTACCATGGACATATTTTTGTCTGCCAAACTCACTGTAATCAGTTACATCTGTTTGCCAGAGCTGTAAAGCTTGAAGGCCTCTAGGATTAACTCCCTAATTTGGCACAGAAGTAACATTTTGACAGTCTGGGCAGGCTGCAACAATGCTGCGTGCAGCTGCCTGAGAGAGACCCTATTGGCCAAATTGATGATACAAGGATCGCCAATTCAGATGATAGAATTGGTGGGCTAACATGGCTTGCTGATGGACGTCAGGAACAGGCGCCGACAGAGCTGTAGGACAAGGCATCAAGGACAAAATAGAGCTCTGCAATAGATTTTTTGCTTCTGGCACAAGGTCATGGTTGTGAAGAGTTTGAAGGGATGTGTTGCATGAACCTTTCAGATCATTTGGAATCAATTCATGCTAGCATCCAAAGATTAAAGGATGGAGTTTCTCATCTTCAACAATGTGATGCTTGGGATTGGTTAGATAAACTGTTTAGTGGTTGGGGCATTTCAGGATGGTTAAGCAGTTTAGTTAAGATGATTATATATGCTTTAGTTGCTTTTTTGTTTGTTTTATTACTTATAGCTTGTATTTTACAATGCTTACAAAAATTAATAACTCGTTCGATTTCAGGGGTTCTTTTTGTGCAACAGGAAAAGGGAGATGTAGGACAAGGCCTCAAGGACAAGAGTCCAAGTACTGATAGCCTGATGAATAGAGACTTGTAAGAACTTGTAGGGCACAAGCCCTGGGAACAAAGGAACAAGCTAACTGCAGACCCCTGCGCCGTTACAGTTGAGGAGGCAACCAGGCGGACAGAGAAACAAGTAGCCAGGTAAGGGAACGCATAGCGCCGATAAGTAACTTTGCTAATCAAGAAAGCCGCGTAGAAAGAAACTCCCTAACTTTGGAATTGAATCTGTTGCTATGTCAAGGTAAACCAATAAGTTCCTATTGTTTTAACGGTGTGCCTTAAATATCAACCAATCAGTGTTTTTTACGCTTAAGATTTAACCAATCAGAGTGTAATATGTAGAAGGTAGAAACGTATATATGTGTAAGAAAATCACTAATAAATGGACAACTTGCTTGCATCAAGCTGCATCCCATCTCTTCATTCGCCGCACAGAGCCACAGAAACTAGAGCATCAACTCTAGCATTGCCTTCAATTACAAAACCAGGTAGGGAAGTATGGCTATTAACATGCATAACATAATACGGAGAATGGTGTTTCTGAATCTCTTCCCAAACTAAAATCAAAATTGCAACAAGCTTGGGATTGTTGACATGGCCAAGGACAGCCCTGTCTAACTTGGGAAGGAGGGCTGCCACATATGCCGAATCAGTAACAAGATTAAGAGAGCCTGGAAAATACTGAAATGCCAAAGCCGCAG
The DNA here is from genome assembly GCF_023634155.1 of Falco peregrinus. Taxonomy (NCBI): domain Eukaryota; kingdom Metazoa; phylum Chordata; class Aves; order Falconiformes; family Falconidae; genus Falco; species Falco peregrinus. The sequence continues at coordinate 64,981,275 of NC_073725.1, read as the reverse complement.
CCTGTAACTCTATGACTTGCGGGGATCCTTCCTGATATACAATTTGGGAATGCCATTGCCCATGTTTTTTCCAAGCGACTGCATCTTTTCCCGTTTTTCCAGACCTGCCTGTGAACACTGACCTTTGACCGGTCAGTCTCTGCATCACCTTTGCATCATGATATACAATTTGGGAATGCCATTGCCCATGTTTTTTCCAAGCGACTGCGTCTTTTCCCGTTTTTCCAGACCCGCCTGTGAACACTGACCTTTGACCGGTCAGTCTCTGCATCACCTTTGGATGATGCAGATCACCTTTGACCGGTCGTCTCTGACTCCGTTGCCGTGGCTGCAAAGTTAGATTTACAGTCATTTTCAAAAGTGGATGAGGTGGAAATGTGGTACTGAACTTGCCCTGGAAAACTGGCTAAAGCCATTTGAAGGGCAGTAGAGTTTAATAGCGCCCATTCAACATAGAATTGTTGTACAGGGATAATTACAGTTGGTGGATTAAGTCCAGTCAACTCTAAACATCTTTTTCGGATTTTTATGATCAAATCGGCAACAAGTTTGTACAATTCAACAGCACTTTTCTTAGGCTGCAAAGGCAGAAACAACCACTCAGGTACATGCAGTGGATCTTGCCAAGCCTGGTTCCGCTGCGCCAACATAGCATAAGGGGAAGATTGGTCCATTAAAATAAAACCACTTAAAGGAAGCGTGATATCTACACGCCACACATGTCGTGAAGAGATCAACTGTTGACTTCTTTCACAAGTGCCAAGGCTGCAGGCATTAAATACCTTGGGGCTAAAAGATCTGTGTCTCCTTTTAAAAGCTGCAAAAGAGGATGCATTTGTTCATTAGTAAGGCCTAAATAAGGCCGTAGCCAGTTTAGCATTCCTGCAGGTCTTTGGACATCATTCAAAGTCTTTACATCCAGATTCAATTTGATAGGTTGTGGAGACACAGTTCCCTTCAGCACATTCATGCCCAGATATTTCCAGGGCTCTTGCCTCTGAACTTCTTCAGGAGCTACATTCAATCCAAATTCTGCTAAACTATGTCTGGCACCCTTCTCAGCTGTCTCCAGCAGCTCTTTGGACGGTGCTGCTAGCAAAATGTCATCCGTGTCATGATTAACAGTAAACATTTTGGTATTTGTCTCTCACTGAGCTCAGGGCTTGGGCTATAAACCATTGACAAATGGTTGGCGAGTTTCTCATGCCCTGAGGCAGCACGGTCCAGTGGTACCTTGTTGTGGGCTCAGAGTAGTTCCAGTTGGTACTGTAAAAGAAAACTTTGCTTTCTCTTTTGGATCTAAAGGAATGGTAAATAAACCAGTCTTTCAGATCAATAACTAAAATATCCCATTCCGTTGGTATGGTGGTGGCAGATGGCAACCCTGGCTGCAAGGACCCCATAGGGGCCATCACTGCATTGACTTTACGCAGGTCATGCAACAATCGCCATTTACCAGACTTCTTTTTTATCACAACTACAGGGGTGTTCTACGGGCTATGTGATTCTTCAGTGTGGCCCGTGTCTAACTGTTCCTTAACCAATTCATGCAGGGCACACAGCTTTTCCTGGGGCAGGGGCCACTGCTCTCCCCATACTGGTTTGTTGACGCAGATGGCTCTTGGACACAATTTATACGACCAATGTGATCAAGTTAGTGCTGATTTATTAAAAGGCTTACAGCAATTTATACTCTTAACAAAAGACACACACGCCACGCATGCGTTGCTATTCAGAGGTGATGGGCTAAAATTACTTGTCCACGCGTACTCTAGTCATCTATGATTGGTCCTGGCATGGTGTCCACACGCTGCTCTCTTGTCACGTAGACATCCTGTTTCACATCTTAGCTCATCATTTTTCAGTCCAACTTCCTTATCTTCTTGCCACATACACTGTTTCACAATCTCCTTGTCCTTGTACACAGTTTCTTTGTCTCTCTTAGCCTTGCACGTGTCCTTCACAACAGCTGCAACTTGCTACAACTTCCGCCTGCTGTTACAATAAAGTTACTCGGTCTGGATTGCTCATAATGTGCCCATTGTCTTCTAGCCGCTCCACAAATCCCCATTTTTGTTTTTTGAGCAATGCAGAATCCTTTTATCATTTGGTTCATAATTCTCATAAAGCAATTCCACACAGAGCTGTATATCATTAAAAAGATTACAATGGCAATTAATACCTTTATCTCGTGCAGAAACAAATATTTTATCCATCCAGTAATTCCTAGGTCAGGTTGGGTCCTTGTGGAGATAGTTCTTGTGTGCAAGGCACTTGAGGTATTCCTGTGGAGCCCAGTCCTTCCTCACCCTGCCGCCTGGGCTCTGCTCGGGGAGCACAACTCACAAAAGGCACAAGCTGAGCAAGGCGTGGATTTTTTGGAATTGTAACAGGAGGCACAGGTGTAGAAAATAAGACACATATTTGAACTGTAAAGTTAAGGGCTTTTAGGGGGTTTAGGGTTATGTGGTTTTGGACTTTAGCATTTTTAGGGTTTAGGGGCTTTAGGTTTTTTAGGGTTAAAGGGGATTTTGGTTTGCAGGGTTAAGTGCTTTGGGGGTTACGGATTTTTACTGTTAATGGGCTGTAGGGTTAAGGGTATTTAGTCTTTTTAGGGTTTTTCATGTTTAGTGTTTTTGGAGTTAAGCATTTTCAGGGATAAGTGTTTTTAGGCTTTAGGGTTTTGACAATTTTTATGTTTAAAGAGGTTTTTGGGTTTTAGGATTAAGTGAATTTAGTTTTTTTAGTGTTATGGGTGTTAACGGGTTTTTAGCGTTAAGAAGTGTTAGGGATTTTAGTGTTAAGGGGTTTTAGGGTTAATGGTTTTTATGGGTTTTAGGGTTAATGGTTTTAATGATGAAGGGTATTAGGGCTTAAGCATTATTAAGGTTTTTAAGATTAAGGGGTTTAATGGTTAAGGGTTTTTAGGGTTTTAAGTGTCAAGTGTTGTTAGGGTTTTTAGGGTTTACATGTTATTGGGTTTTAGGGGTTTTAAGATTTTGAGCTTTAAGGGGTTTTAGGGTTAAGGGTTTTTAAGGTTTTTAAGGTTAAGCTTTCCTGGGGTTAATGCTTTTTGCCTCTGAAGTTGTTTTAAAGTTAAAGGGCTTTTGCCTTTTTAGGGGTTTTGGGGTTAAGATTTTTTTTAGGGTTAAGGGTTCATAGTGTTGTTAGCATTAAAGGGGTTTTAGGTTTAAGAATTTGTAGGGTTTTTAAGAGGTTTTAGGGTTATAGGTTATATAGGGTTAAGTGTTTTAAAAATTTTAGGGTTAAGAGTTTTTACTGTTTTTAAGGTCAAGATGTTTAGGGGGTTTTGGTTTAATGGGTTTTAGGCGTTTTACGTTAATGGTTTTTAGGATTTTCAATATTTTTAATGTGAAGTGGTTTTAGAGTTAGGGGATTTTGGGAGTTTTAAGCTTAAGAGTTATTGGGTTTAAAGGTTTTTACTGTTAAGGGGGTTTAGGCTTAAGGGTTTTAAGGATTTTTAGGTTTAAGGGTTTCTGTGGTTAAGGTTTTTTAGGCTTAAGGGGTTTTAGTATTTAATGTAGTATTTAGTAGCATTTAATGGAGTTCTTAGTGTTAAAGAAGTGTTAGCTTTTTTAGGGTTAAGGGTTTTTAGGGTTTGGTATTTTAGTGTTAAGTCGTTTAAGTGTTTTTAGCATTTGTAAGGTTATTAAAGTTTAGGGTTTTAAGGGTTAAGTGTTTTTGGCGTACTTATGGTTAAGGTTTTTTAAGGGGTGGGAGCCAGCAACGGGCAGCTCTGACAGCCTAGGACGGGGCAGTCAGCAGGGGCAGGGGCACCTGCCCAGCTAGAGGCACCCCTTTAATCTTTATGCCCCTCCACTTAGGTCATCCATCAGCTTTGCTCTCCTCTTCCCTCACCGTTCTACTCTTCCATCTGCTCCACTCTCAACCTATGTCCTTTCCAACCTCCTCTTCCGTCCTCTTCTCTGCTCTCCTCATCCATCTTCTCTGATCTCTTCCATCTACTCATATCTCCTCGTCCATCTTCTATGCTTTCCTCATCCATCATCTACGCTCTCCTCATCCATCTTCTATGCTCTCCTCTTACCTCCTCTCCTGTCTCCTCTTCAATCTGCTCTCCACTTCACTATTCTCCATTACCTCTTCCATCTGCTCTCCTCTTCACTAATCTCCGCTCTTATCTTCCCTCCACTCTGCTCTCCTCTTCCTTCAGCTTGCTCTCATATTTACTCCACATGGCTCTCCTTTTCCTATTTCTCTTCTTTTCCTTTTCCTCCTCTTCCATTTTCTCTGCTCTTCTCTCCCATCTTCACCGTTCTTCTTTTATATACTGCGCTCTCCTCCCCATTCATCTCCACTTTCCTCTTCCCTCCTCTCCACTCTCCTCTACACTTCTCTCTCCTCTTTACTCCTCTACACTTTCTGCATCAGCTTTGCTCTCCGCTTCCCTCCTCACCGCTCTCTTCTTCCGTCCTCTCCACTCTCCACCTATGTCTTCTCCACCCTCTTCTTCCGTCCTCTTCTCTACTCTCGTCATCTATCTCCTCTTATCTCCTCTTCCATCTTCTCACATCTCCTCACGCATTTTATGCTCTCCTCATCCATCCTCTGCGTACTCCTCTTACCTCTTTACCGCACTCCTCTTACCTCTTCTACGGTCTCCTCTTCACTCTGCTCTCCTCTTCACTCCTCTACACTTACCTCTTCCATCAGCTTTGCTTTCCTCTTCCCTCCTCTCCACACTCCTCTTCTCTTATCTTTGCATACCTGTTCCCTCCTCTCCGCACCCATCTTGCCTCCTCATCCATCTTCTCTGATCTCCTCTTCCATCTTCTCCACTCTCTACTTACTTTTATCTCCTCTCTCCTCTTCCCTCCGCTCAACTCTCCTCTTCCCTCCTCTCTGCTCTCCTTTGCACTCGACTCTCCTCTCTGCTCCGATCTCCTCTTCATTCTGTAGAACTCTGCCCACCTCTACGCTCTCCTGTCTTTTCCACTTTTTCCATTCTCCTCTTCCCTGTTACCCATCTCCGCTGTCTGCTCTCCTCTTCCATCCTCTTTGCTTTCGTCTTCCCTCTTCGCTCCTCTCTGCTCTCCTCATGCCTCCTTTCCACTCTACTCTTCCCTTTTCTCCGCACTCTTCTTCCCTCCTGTCCACACTTCTCCTCCCTCCTGTCTGCACTCCTCTTCCGTTCTCTCTGCTCTCCTACATCCTGTTTCCACAGGATGGCAAACCCCCACTTCTCTGACCCTAGGGAGGCTCAGAGACCAAGCCCTCAGTCTGAAGCAGGACATGCTCCTCAGCTGAAGGGCTGCAAACTTTTCAGGTGAGGAGTACTTGCTCATTTCCCTGGGGACTTTTTTTTCCTGCTTGTACTCATTTTTAGTAACTCCTGATGTGTTTCCCTCAAACAAACAAGCTAAACCTCAAGAGCCTGAGAACAACAGTGCTCCCTCAGAGACGTGGTCCATCTGGCCCAACACTCCGTCTCCAAAGCAGCCAGGCAGCACTGCCTAAAAGAGAGCCTAGGGCAGTGCAGGTCTACGGGTGCCAGGGTCCTGGGGGTGCTCATAGGCCTCAGTGGCTGGGACCAGCCTCCCCTGGGACCCCCAGCGCCCTCATCTCCTGCCAAGGGTGCAGGGGACGTGTCTCAGCTCAGCCGGGGCCCTTCAGTCCCTGCCTGAGCCGTGTTGTAGCTGTGCCTGTGCCTGCCCCTGCCTCCTGGCTGGGCCGGGGCCCTGCCCTGCAGAGAGCTGCTCTCCTGGAGGGACCCCTCCAACCCCGCTCACAGCTTCTCACGCAGAACTCCAGGCACCGCACAGCATGACACTTCTGTTCCCTTCTGTTCCTGGCGTTCACTGTAGGTTGAATATCAATGAGACTTTTGCACAGCTCACTCCTGCTAAAGCTCGCGATGGGCAAGAGAGCCAGAGCGCCAGGGCATGATGGTGCCTCAGAGGTGCGAGAGCAGAGGGCGAGAACCTGGCTCAAAGGGCCCCGAGGAGCCCTGCCCAGGGGCTGTGCTCAGTGCTACAGAGGCAAAGCAGCAACCCATGGGGGCTACACTGGCAGCCCCACCGGGAGCCTCGAAAGGTTCCTCCCCCCAGATGCGGGACATGAGGGCCACCTTCCTGGAGCATGAGCAGCAGGCACCCTGCCAGCATGGCCCAAAGCAGCCCTGGCCACAGGCCCTACTCAGTGCTGCAGAGAAAGGCAAAGGAACCCTGGGGAGGGACACTTGCTAGCCCACCGCGGGGGAAAAAAAGCCTTCCTCCCTCCAGCTGCAGGGCACGAGAGGCCATCTTTGTGGGGCATGAGCAGCAGGTGGTGACCTGGCCCAAGGGACCCGTGGAGCCCTGACAAGCGGTTGTGCTCAGTGCTGCAGGGGGAAAGCAAATAACCCCCAGGGGCCAGTGCCCATGTGCCCCAGGGAAAATTCCCTCCTGACCCCAGCCCTGGTGATGGGCTGTTCCCCGAGCATGTGAGCGAGACCTGCCTCCTCGTCCCACGGGCTGGTCGTGCCTCCTGGGAGATGCCAAGCCTCTCCCTCTGACCTAGAGCCATCTCAGGGGCTTCTGAGAGTGGCCAAATATCCCTGGTCCCATCGACTTCAGGGGCCAGAATCCTTCCTGCACCTGGGAGGGCACCAGTGGGTGCTCCAAAGCTCTAGGATCCCGCCAGCATCTGTGCATCCCATAACTTATGGCTGCTGCCCCTGGCTTCACAGGGGATGAGGACAGTGTACTCTGCCGTGCTCCTCAAGAAGACATTCCCTTGGTCTTGCCATGGTTGTCCAGCTGAGAAGGATTTCCAGACCTCAGCTGAGCTTTGGATGTGGCCCCACCAGCAGCCTCATCCAGGTTCCAGTCTCCCTCCCTCACCCCACCCAGGGAATCCCACCGGCCCGTCAAGGACTACCTCTCAGGTGTCTTCAGCCTGGTGCCAGGCCAGCACTGGCCGGGGGACACAGATGATGCCCCTTTTATACTCCCCCGGGGCACTGTGACTGCTGTGTTGCTGAATGATGGCACTGTGACATGGGGTGACACGCACAGCCCTGCCCCTGCCCAGCACCCTTGAGAGGAAGGGCGTTGGGGTGCCGGCCCCGAGGCAGCCCCTGTGCCCAGGAGGCCCGGGGGGCTGTCCCTGCCCTTGGTGGCCATGCACGGGGCACAGCTGCTGGGCGTCCCTGGCACCTCCTCTCCCACTCGGCTCTCAGGGACAAACCTCGTGCTGTTTCTCCTCTCTCAGGCCGTGGCATGTGATTTAAAGTATCAATCACCAATATTCGAGTGAGCAGAGGTTATCTTTTTTCAGCAGTGCTGGGTGCATGGGGGATCACTCCACCAAAGTCACGCACACCGAGGGGACTTTTCAGTCCCCCCCTTTATACAAGCTACTCATACCTATTCATTAGTTTTCCAAGTAGTCGTTTACATATTCATTATTATTCAGAGAATTCATTTACATATCTCGTGCCTACGCAATGTCCTTGAGGAGTTGTCTCTGCGCAGACTCTATTCCTTAGTGGCCATGTTTAAATCTTCATCTTCGCCACGTTGCATGTACAACAGGAATCTAAGCCAAAATGTCCCTTCTAAAGAAAACTAACCCAAGGACTTAACAGTCTGTGCATTGTCATGTGGCAATAAGGGTCCTTGGACATTTCCCAACTATAAATAAACATAGGTGCGTCGTCCTTTAGATAAGTGGTACAGCATTCACTATTCACATGGACCATCCCTTGTGCCCAGTGCCCACACTGTGAGCCGCCCCCTCTCTACCACAGGTAACGTCCATGATGTTGACATGTGGAATCGTACCCTACAACTCGAGGAGAGTTATAAAGCAGGATGCTACGTGACAAGAGAGCAGCACGTAGACACTACGCCAGGACCAATCATAGATGACTAGAGTACGCGTGGACAAGTAGCTTTAGCCCATCACCTCTGAATAGCAACGCATGCGTGGCGTGTGTGTCTTTTGTTAAGAGTATAAATTGCTGTAAGCCTTTTAATAAATCAGCACTAACTTGATCACATTGGTCGTATAAATTGTGTCCAAGAGCCATCTGCGTCAACAAACCAGTATGGGGAGAGCAGTGGCCCCTGCCCCAGGAAAAGCTGTGTGCCCTGCATGAATTGGTTAAGGAACAGTTAGACACGGGCCACACTGAAGAATCACATAGCCCGTAGAACACCCCTGTAGTTGTGATAAAAAAGAAGTCTGGTAAATGGCGATTGTTGCATGACCTGCGTAAAGTCAATGCAGTGATGGCCCCTATGGGGTCCTTGCAGCCAGGGTTGCCATCTGCCACCACCATACCAACGGAATGGGATATTTTAGTTATTGATCTGAAAGACTGGTTTATTTACCATTCCTTTAGATCCAAAAGAGAAAGCAAAGTTTTCTTTTACAGTACCAACTGGAACTACTCTGAGCCCACAACAAGGTACCACTGGACCGTGCTGCCTCAGGGCATGAGAAACTCGCCAACCATTTGTCAATGGTTTATAGCCCAAGCCCTGAGCTCAGTGAGAGACAAATACCAAAATGTTTACTGTTAATCATGACACGGATGACATTTTGCTAGCAGCACCGTCCAAAGAGCTGCTGGAGACAGCTGAGAAGGGTGCCAGACATAGTTTAGCAGAATTTGGATTGAATGTAGCTCCTGAAGAAGTTCAGAGGCAAGAGCCCTGGAAATATCTGGGCATGAATGTGCTGAAGGGAACTGTGTCTCCACAACCTATCAAATTGAATCTGGATGTAAAGACTTTGAATGATGTCCAAAGACCTGCAGGAATGCTAAACTGGCTACGGCCTTATTTAGGCCTTACTAATGAACAAATGCATCCTCTTTTGCAGCTTTTAAAAGGAGACACAGATCTTTTAGCCCCAAGGTATTTAATGCCTGCAGCCTTGGCACTTGTGAAAGAAGTCAACAGTTGATCTCTTCACGACATGTGTGGCGTGTAGATATCACGCTTCCTTTAAGTGGTTTTATTTTAATGGACCAATCTTCCCCTTATGCTATGTTGGCGCAGCGGAACCAGGCTTGGCAAGATCCACTGCATGTACCTGAGTGGTTGTTTCTGCCTTTGCAGCCTAAGAAAAGTGCTGTTGAATTGTACAAACTTGTTGCCGATTTGATCATAAAAATCCGAAAAAGATGTTTAGAGTTGACTGGACTTAATCCACCAACTGTAATTATCCCTGTACAACAATTCTATGTTGAATGGGCGCTATTAAACTCTACTGCCCTTCAAATGGCTTTAGCCAGTTTTCCAGGGCAAGTTCAGTACCACATTTCCACCTCATCCACTTTTGAAAATGACTGTAAATCTAACTTTGCAGCCACGGCAACGGAGTCAGAGACGACCGGTCAAAGGTGATCTGCATCATCCAAAGGTGATGCAGAGACTGACCGGTCAAAGGTCAGTGTTCACAGGCGGGTCTGGAAAAACGGGAAAAGACGCAGTCGCTTGGAAAAAACATGGGCAATGGCATTCCCAAATTGTATATCATGATGCAAAGGTGATGCAGAGACTGACCGGTCAAAGGTCAGTGTTCACAGGAGGGTCTGGAAAAACGGGAAAAGACGCAGTCGCTTGGAAAAAACATGGGCAATGGCATTCCCAAATTGTATATCAGGAAGGATCCCCGCAAGTCATAGAGTTACAGGCTGCGGCTTTGGCATTTCAGTATTTTCCAGGCCCTCTTAATCTTGTTACTGATTCGGCATATGTGGCAGCCCTCCTTCCCAAGTTAGACAGGGCTGTCCTTGGCCATGTCAACAATCCCAAGCTTGTTGCAATTTTGATTTTAGTTTGGGAAGAGATTCAGAAACACCATTCTCCGTATTACGTTATGCATGTTAATAGCCATACTTCCCTACCTGGTTTTGTAATTGAAGGCAATGCTAGAGTTGATGCTCTAGTTTCTGTGGCTCTGTGCGGCGAATGAAGAGATGGGATGCAGCTTGATGCAAGCAAGTTGTCCATTTATTAGTGATTTTCTTACACATATACACGTTTCTACCTTCTACATATTACACACTGATTGGTTAAATCTTAAGCGTAAAAAACACTGATTGGTTGATATTTAAGGCACACCGTTAAAACAATAGGAACTTATTGGTTTACCTTGACATAGCAACAGATTCAATTCCAAAGTTAGGGAGTTTCTTTCTACGCGGCTTTCTTGATTAGCAAAGTTACTTATCGGCGCTATGCGTTCCCTTACCTGGCTACTTGTTTCTCTGTCCGCCTGGTTGCCTCCTCAACTGTAACGGCGCAGGGGTCTGCAGTTAGCTTGTTCCTTTGTTCCCAGGGCTTGTGCCCTACAAGTTCTTACAAGTCTCTATTCATCAGGCTATCAGTACTTGGACTCTTGTCCTTGAGGCCTTGTCCTACATCTCCCTTTTCCTGTTGCACAAAAAGAACCCCTGAAATCGAACGAGTTATTAATTTTTGTAAGCATTGTAAAATACAAGCTATAAGTAATAAAACAAACAAAAAAGCAACTAAAGCATATATAATCATCTTAACTAAACTGCTTAACCATCCTGAAATGCCCCAACCACTAAACAGTTTATCTAACCAATCCCAAGCATCACATTGTTGAAGATGAGAAACTCCATCCTTTAATCTTTGGATGCTAGCATGAATTGATTCCAAATGATCTGAAAGGTTCATGCAACACATCCCTTCAAACTCTTCACAACCATGACCTTGTGCCAGAAGCAAAAAATCTATTGCAGAGCTCTATTTTGTCCTTGATGCCTTGTCCTACAGCTCTGTCGGCGCCTGTTCCTGACGTCCATCAGCAAGCCATGTTAGCCCACCAATTCTATCATCTGAATTGGCGATCCTTGTATCATCAATTTGGCCAATAGGGTCTCTCTCAGGCAGCTGCACGCAGCATTGTTGCAGCCTGCCCAGACTGTCAAAATGTTACTTCTGTGCCAAATTAGGGAGTTAATCCTAGAGGCCTTCAAGCTTTACAGCTCTGGCAAACAGATGTAACTGATTACAGTGAGTTTGGCAGACAAAAATATGTCCATGGTAAAAAGAGATACATATTCTAGTGCAATGATTACTACTGCCCACACAGGTGAGACCAGTCGTGACGTCATTCGGCACTGGCAACGTGCTTTTTCTGTGCTCGGTGTCCCTCTTGAAATCAAAACGGACCGTGGACCTGCCTATAATTCCAGGCCCGTCAGTCAGTTCCTTTCCCAATGGGGGATCTCCCACAAATTTGGTATTCCCTATTCCCCTAGGGGCCAAGTCATCGCTGAACGCATGAATGGTACTCTTAAATGCCACCTTGGAAAACGCAAAGGGGGAATGAAGGGAATGACCCCAGGGGCACGATTAGAGAAAGCATGTTATGTTTTACACTTTCTGAAAATCTCTGCTGACCATGCGGTGCCTCCCATTGTGCAGCACATGGTGTCAATTGGTGACAAGCCGCAAAAGCACAAAGGCGTCTTAGTACGCATGAAAGACCCTCGTACCGGTCATTGGTTGGGACTGCTTGAATTGTTAACTTGGGGGAGAGTTATGCTTGTGTTTCTACAGCTGAAGGTCTGCGATGGATACCTGCTTGCTGTGTGTGGCCTAGGCTTAGCGTGCCAGACCATGGGAGCACTGCTGCTGCAAGTCAACGCAAACACTAATGTGTGGCCTCCTTACTGAACCAGTCCTTGTTTGGTGTGCCCTTCCTCAAACTGACTTGCAGACATTGTTGCAAAAAAGTGAATGTAAGATTTTGACAAAGAATGTGGGGAACGGAGAATGTTACTGAAAGCCTTGTTATTTGGGATGATTACCTCTGTATAATGTTAATCCAAAAGAGGTTGATATTGTTTGCACTTTGAATGTTGATAGTTGTTTTTATGTAGATGCTGTAGTAGTAGGAGGCCATGATGGGACCATGACACCCGCACAAATCAACACGTCAACATGTTGATAAGCATAATGTGCTCAAACGCAATATAACTTTGGATGAAGCATGTAATGATGTAGTTGATTTATGGAACTGATGGGAATGTATTGCAGTGGTTCTTCTCTTATCCGGAGCAACAGCAGGGAAAGCATTCAAGAGTTAAATCACCTTGTTTGTTAGGCAAAGAGGGTCCCTCGTGGAGTCGGCCAAGTCATGACAATCACACCAATATGGCTACATGCTGTAGTCCCTTTAATAAACAAACAGGTCATTTTTATTACTTAAACCGACTGCTCAATCGACTTTACACACAGCTGATTGGATAAAAGTCTCTGGGCCATGTAGGGGTCCGTGTCGCTGATTGGTGAGCATGCTGCAGGCACCTGATCTTAGTGTGCCGCTGAGAGTGTGGTAATTTCGCGGTTCCCAGGACTTGCTCTGCACCTGGCTTCTTGTTTGTGCATAGCTTGTTTTCCTTCTCCCACTGCTTGTTCCCAGGACAAGTTAAAGCTGCTCTGCAGCTTCAACTAACAGGCCTGGGTTCTCCAACCCAGACAATGGTAACATATGTCCTCGGTCCTTTAAACATCCCTCTACAGTTAAGAACGTGAGTCAAATTTGCCACTATGACATACAAAGCAGAGCAACTATTGCCCTTTTGATGTTGGCTCAAGGACACGACTGAGAGGATTGTGATGGTATGAGCTGCATGGATTTTAGGCACCCCATTGCAGCAACACGTTATCAAAATCTGAGAAAATGTCATCCTTTGGGGCATCAATTCACTCAATTGGCAGTATTCTTTGTTTGATAATGCCTTGGTTGCCGTCGTCTTTGCAAGGGCCCTGCAGCACACGGCAAAAATGGTACTAGCTGTTCAGAAACAAAAAGGGGGAAATGTTGGGGAATTCAGAGGACCTGCAGACAAGTTAGTTGACTTCAAATACTTAGTCCTGTACCTCTAAGACAGCCACAAATTGTCAGGTATGTCAACAGGATGTGAAGAACTGGAATTTAGAACCACAGCATACGGGCACCTACAGCAACAGCAAATAGCAAGCAAGAAGACGAACACAAAAACCTATCAGGGACTGACATATGTACTATCTAAGATATATAAAAAATTTGTATAAACAAGAAAGGCCATTTTGTCCAAACCCAGCCATGAAGACATAGTGTTTTTTCAGTCTGCCTCCAACTGCATCACCGCAGGTTGCTCCACATGGGATCCCTGTCGCAGAGCCAGCAGACCCCCTTCTGCCCACAACTGACCACGCTCAGCCTGAAGGCTCCGTGGCTGCTTCGGCTCGGTGACACCTCTGACTATCGGAGTGCTGGGATAGCAAACTGTGCGTTGGGGACATTACCAAGCTGTAGGACAATGCCTCAAGGACAAGAGTCCAAGTACTGATAGCCTGATGAACAGAGACTTGTTAGAACTTGTAGGGCACTAGCCCTGGGAACAAAGGAACAAGCTAACTGCAGACCCCTGCGCCGTTACAGTTGAGGAGGCAACCAGACGGACAGAGAAACAAGTAGCCAGGTAAGGGAACGCATAGCGCCGATATGTAACTTTGTTAATCAAGAAAGCCGCGTAGAAAGAAGCCCCCTAATTTTGGAATAGAAATTGTTGCTATGTCAAGGTAAACCAGTAAGTTCCTATTGTTTTAACGGTGTGCCTTAAATATCAACCAATCAGTGTTTTTTACGCTTAAGATTTAACCAATCAGTGTGTAATATGTAGAAGGTAGAAACGTGTATATGTGTAAGAAAATCACTAATAAACGGACAACTTGCTTGCATCAAGCTGCGTCCCGTCTCTTCATTTGCCGCATTTAGCTCTTCATTTCAGTAGAATGAGTTATTACCGATGGTTATGTCACTCCAGTTACTCACAGGCCATTTTGGGGATAGTGGTTTTGATGTCCATGGCCAATCTTTAAATCCTAAAGGACTCCCACATATCCAACAATTAGTCAGATCAAAGACATCAGCCACCTGCTGGCCTAAAGCTATACATTCATTTTGCCACGCTCTGAGAGTGAGGGGGGCACAGGACTTTCCTTGGCTATTAAACATGGCGACAATGGTCGACCAAAACAATATCTGCAATGGTATGCCAAACATCCTAAAAATATTAACAAGGCAAATACTGATGAAGCCACGCAGGCATTCGGCAGCTTCATATGGGTGGTTTTTTTTCTCAGGTAGGCTCCAGAGTCCTCACCCGGAAAAGAAAAGAAAATCAGACTCGGTTTGTTCAAAGGAACCGGAAGCAGAAGGATGGAGTAATCCACCTGGTGTTGATGTTATATTCTTTTCCATGAGCATCTTTGGCTTTCCAAGCATCTTTATTAAGAGGTCCAGTGAGCACGAGAGGAACAGCCCCAATGGCTGTCATTTCTACCAACACAGGCTGTCCAGGAGAAAAAAATTGTTCTCCGGGAGTACTGAGAGTCTGAGACTTTGGGGTCAAAGTCGGGGGTTTAGGAGAAAAGGCATTCAGTCGGGGACATCCATTTATTCCCCAGCGATCATTAACTGGGGTAACTGCATCCCAAAGGCGTTCCACCCAACGTGGCTTGTGAGGTTTCAGAAATCGATTTAAGAGTCCATGAGTTCGTTCTACTGTCCCGTTAGCTTGGGGATAATATGGGGTGTGGAATCCCCACTTGATTCCCTCTTCCCTCCCCCACTCCGGCTTTGGCAGCAGTAAAATGACTGCCATTGTCCGACTGAATGGAATCAGGTTTGAGGAGGAAACTAAACCAAATTTTCAGGGCTGGCACTGTATTTTCCCCAGTCGCTCGTGGAAACACTTTGAACTAGGCCAGGAATCACTTCCACACCTACTAATACGTACTGCTTCCCTTGTGACCTTTGGAAAGGTCCCGTATAATCTATCTGCCAAGTTTCCCAGAGACACTTTTTGTCTCTCAAATGAAGGGGGGAATCTTCCATGGCTTGTGGCTCTAGTCCAAGTCTGCATTGTTCACAAGCTGAAATAGAGGTTTTTCAAGATTCCCAAGTGACAGGCCAACCTCTGGCGTGTGCCTCTTTGTATAAATCAGTAGACCCTCAGTGAGCACGCTTAACTTGCAGCCATTCCAAAAGTCTGTCCCAGTTTTCCCCGGTTTGATTTTCCTGCTGCAAAGGGGCAATTCTGGCCAGCTCATCTGCCCTGTTATTCCATTCACCTGCCAGAGTTCCTCTTTCCCACAGAGACGGTACCCATGCTACCACAAAGTCCCCATGTTTGGCAAGATCTAAGTTTTTTTGCCACTTCTCCTTTTGCCACACTGGCACTCGGTTTACTTCCCAGTTATTCTGTTCCCAGAAAGGAAGCCATCCCGTTCATCCTTTGAATGCTGCAAACGAGTCAGTGTAAATGTGCACCGGAGCCTTAGCCCCTTCCTCGCTATTAAACACACTCCACACTGCCACTAACTCTCCCACTTGGGCACTGCCCTCACCTTTGGTAATGATTTCTCTGTTAGCATCTACATTAATAGCTACAGCTCGGTATCTCCTCTCTTAACAGAGGCAACTCCTCTGAAACAGCAGGAGTGACTTTTAATACGGGAGGGGGAGGGGTATCCCCTCCAGAGGATTTGTTACTTCCTCACAGATCTTTACCTGTTTAGGGGTGCCTTCAGTGACAGTTAGGACACTACAAATACGTTCAATCTTAGCATGACATTTTCTGACAGTATCTCTTTGGCCCACCCCGTTAGGGGGGGAGTTCCTGCTAACATAGCTTTAATTACCTTAAAAAGTCCCCTTAAAATTAGAGGCTGTTGGCGTATGGTTCGCTCCGCTTCTCTGAAAGCAACACTCACTACAAACAATCCTTTTTCCCAATTAGAGTCTCGTTTCTCAGCATCCTTAAAGCTCCTGGAGTAAAATTCGATCGGGCGGGAGAACCTTCTGGTCCCTTTTGCCAGAAATGAATGGACAATCCTGAGTGTGCAAACCCCCACTCAGTCTGGACAGGGTCAGTGGGGTGAATAGGACCCAAAGCCTGGTGGGTGTTTGCTTCCAACACCAAAAGCTGTAACGCTTCATTGTGGGCTGGAGCCCATTCCCAAGCTGCTCCTTTTCGCAGCAGGTCATATAAGGGCCGTGCAACTATTGCAAAGTCTGGGATGTGGTTTCTCCAAAAGACCAATAAGCCTAAGGCATGCTGCAGCTCCTTTTTATTTTCTGGAACTTTTACCTGCTCTAGTGTTGAGAGGGTGTCCTGAGGAATACAGGCTGAACCTCCTCTCCACTGTATCCCTAAAAAATTCACTTCATTTGCAGCAATTTGTATCTTTTCCTCTGGTACCTGGAGTCCCAGAGACTCTAAGTGCCGTATAATCTTTCCTTGTGTCACCTGTTCTGGAATAATTTCATCCCCTCCTATGAAAACATCATCGATGTATTGATAACTCTAACTCCCAGTTCTGGAAGAGTTTGGGCTCATTCTTATGCCAAAGCATGATGTGCTAAGGTGGGAAAATGTTTATATCCCTGAGGGAGGCGAGTAAAGGTATACTGCTGTCCCTCCCATGTGAAAGCAAAACGATCACGGTCCTCCTCTTGCAGGGGACCCATGACAAACATCTCTTTCACATCAGCTGTGGCCATCACCGCATGAGCCTGCTCCTGAATGAGTGAGGTGAGCTCAGCTCCATTAGGCACTGCTGCTGTCAAGGGACCAGTGTCTGCATTAAGTCAAGGATAATCTACAGTCAGTCTCCTCTTCCCCTTTGATTTACGAACTGGCCACACTGGGGAATTGTATGGGGAGAGGGTGAGTGTTAAAATGCCCTGCTGTTTAAGATCCTCGATCACAGGAGCTATCCCCTCCTGGGCCCCTAATGGCAAGGGACAGGCTTTCACATTAGTCATCCTGGAAGCGGGGAGGGTAGGTGCTGCTTGCAGCAGGCGCACTTCTGCCCAGGACGTTTCAGCTAATTCTCTGATCTGAGAAATGCCAAAGGACCATGAATTCCCCTGGCTCATACCACTGTCTGCCCCTCAATATATCTATGACCAAAAGATTTGTCAGAAAAGGGCCTATTGCAACCTTGGTGCTAACTGGTTCTGCCTCCCCAGGCAACCATAATGTTACCAAGGCCATAGGTACTGACAGAGTTTTCCCTAAAGCATTTAAGACAATCAGGTTTTTATACAAAGTCAAAATTCCACATTGCTCCACCTCACTATGCATCAGTGCAGTGATTTGTGCTCCCGTGTCAGTTAGAAAGGTTACTGGGTTTTTCTCCGTGTTCCTACAGCCACTGTAATCATTAAATCTCCTCTCAAATTTAAGGTGAGTTGCCTAATAAACATCCACCCTCCGTTCCCTTCCCACCTTCGGGGGACGGAGGATCTAGTTTCCCTTTGCCCTTTTTACCTCATCAGCTTTTTCCCCCATGCCTATTGATGGTGGGGCACGAGGGGTTGGCTCAAAACGGACTTTATGCCCTGACCAAGTCTGTACAACTTTCTCCAATTTCTAGGCCAGGAGCCCATCCATTAGATCCTAGAGAATACCTCCCTGGAGCCCCAGCTGCCACCAGTCGGCTTAGGGGCCTCCCTCTGCCAGGATCAGTAAATTGGACCCATTTCGAATTCTGACTTCTTGGAGCCTGTGCGAGGCATCCCTCAGCTTTTCCCGCAGTTTGTACAGCTCTCGTTTCAGTCTTTGCCAGGATCCACCAACGAGACCACGTTTTCTCCCAAAGTTAATTAGCTCTTGGGCAACTTCCCCCCACCTAACTCTGTCTGATATGGGGGTATTTTGTATCTTCCCCTGGAGCTGGATCCCAATGGGTTTTAAAGAATCAGGATTAGATTAATCCTCAGATTAGAGGAGTCATCCTTCTGGGTCCACAGGCATCATCATGGGAGAGCCCTGGTGGCACTCCAGCCTTCTGTCATACATCATCTGCAGGCAAGCTGCCTCTTGTACACTTTCTACCAGCTGATCCATCATACCTGTTATGGCTAGGGGGTCTCCCCTCTCCAAAGGGTTCAGTCCCCCAGCCCAATAGTCTGCCCTCTGTGTTAATGACCATGGGGCCCGATGGTTGCCAGTAGTTAAAAACACACCTGGACCCCAGTATCCTTCTGCTTCCTTCTCTGACAACAAAATCCCATCTCCTCCTGACAAGGACACTTTCCAAACATATTCTGTTTTGGATTCCTTTGGAGTCCTTGCAAAATCCTTCCTTAATTTTGCTAACTCAGTTGCTTAGTAACAATCTGGGGACAAGTGTCATTGTCTGTCTCATATAAATACTCAGTCTTAACAAGAGGATACATGTGAGGTGCGTTTTCTGCTGTGTCTTTTGCTCTCTGTAAATCCCCCTGGGGATATATTTGTCTAATCCCTTTCTCTGTTAACTTCAACTCTACCTTCCAAAACGACTCACTTGCTTTCCGCAATTCTTCTCATAATGTTTCTTTTAACAAAGCATTCTGGTTTCTCTCCTGCTCTAAGAGCTGTTTGGTCTCTTCTAACTGCTCTCTGAGTTTTAACTGCCATTTTCAAGGAATCTACCACGGTATCATCTTGACACAATCTTTGCCTCCTATCTTCCAGGGCTGCTGCCCAACTTGCTCCTAAAATGGCACAACTTATGGATTTCCTCTTCCCAGGCCCAACTTTAGCCTCCGTCTGCAATATCATGACCCTATCCACTACACTATAGTGGTTGGAACCACTGATTTTTTGCTCATTCTCACCCTTGGGGAGCTCGGCGAGCATGATAGGTTCCCAAAAATCATCCAGTTTATATAAATCTCCGCCCCATACTTTAGTGGGGGAAACATCACGAACCTCTGTAGAAGTGTGGGCACTCCTTTCACCAAAGAGGGGTTATTTTGTCCTGAGATGGCCTCACTGTATGTTCGCTGCTACTACACCCACCTCCCTTCACCCTCTGGAGGTCACACTTTTAAACTGCTTTAGAGACTCGTCTCTTGTTCAATTCTGTCGCTTAGTCCTTCTTCACCTCTTTTCCTCACGGACAAACAGAACCGCGGACTCAGACTCTGCACTCACTTCGTACCAAGGTAGGTCTCAGGCACACACACAAGAGTCTCTCATAAAGAACCTGGCAATTTCTGTTTCACTGAGAATCCTGTCCGTGACACCAATTAAAATGTTACATGCCGGTCTGAGACCGGAGCGTGGTTCTGTTTCTATTCTCGGGAACAGAATGAAGACTCAAAATGGAGTCAAGAGCCAAGGAACTTTATTTGCCCAACAAGAAATACGTGAATGCAAAGGGGGAGTGAGAGTGACAGATTAAGAGAGGAAGGAAGGAAAGAAAGAAGTTAAGAAGGAAAGGCTTACAGCAACAGCTACCACCCCGGAGCTGCGGTGTCCCGACAGTCCGATACGTTTCCATGTCCGGTGGGGGAACGTTCCGTCCAATGTTGGTTCCTTTTTTTTATAGAGTTGTTACAAGCTGTTCTGCTTAACCACACCTTCCACCTGTCACCACTGTCACCGAAATTGGGAGTCAAACCTCTTAACACCATTGCAGCATTAGAGCAGCAGGCACTCCTTTATTGCAGCGCTGGGTGCTCGGTGGCATCTCCACAAATCAGGCACACCTGTGTAGGTTTTACTGTTACATTTATACAGAAAATTACAAGGTCATATGTAGGACAAGGCCTCAAGGACAAGAGTCCAAGTACTGATAGCCTGATGAATAGAGACTTGTTAGAACTTGTAGGACACAAGCCCTGGGAGCAAAGGAACAAGCTAACTGCAGACCCCTGAGCCGGCACAGTTGAGGAGGCAACCAGACGGACAGAGAAACAAGTAGCCAGATAAGGGAATGGATGGCGCCGATATGTAATTAAGAAAGCTGCGTAGAAAGAAACTCCCTAACCTTGGAATAAAAATTATTGCTAGGTCAAGATAAACTAGTAAGTATCTATTGTTCTAATGGTGTGCCTTAAAAATTAACCAATTAGTGTTTTTTACGCTTAAGATTTAACCAATCAGTGTGTAATATGTAGAAGGTAGAAACATATATAATTGTAAGAAAATCACTAATAAATGGACACTTGCTTGCATCAAGCTGCGTCCCGTCTCTTCATTCGCCGCAGTCATACACTCCCAATTACAATGATTGGTTAGTAATTTGCATATAATTGTTATATTTGCTCTGTCATCCTTTTCTGTTACTACGCTTGCACAGGGGAAGGGTCTTCAGCTGGGCAAGGGTCTACTTGACCTGTGGGCATGATTTTTTGGTATTATAATGAAGGTAGTTCACTTCAGGACACCTTAAAAGTTAGTTTTGTTGCCAAGTGGGACAGCTGGATATCGGCCTTGCCAAGCTGTCCAATAACTCATCCCATACACAACAGAACCTGGGCGCTCTGGTTGTGGTCTGAGAGTAAGGACTAAGCTTAGTATGGTCTATAGCACAGGGATTTCAAATAACAGTCTGCGATAACAAGCAGCACAGCGATTCATACCTCACTGGTCAATAAGTATTAATGTAATTCTATCATGAAGGTTAATTCCTTAGAATCAAAATCTTCTTGTAACTAGCTGTTACATAAACACAAAATATAGGAAGATTCAGTAAAATTTTGAGATAATCTGCACCACTAGGATAAAGTAATTGTGGTAGTGGGAGATCACGATCTCCTACTCAAATGCTTGGGGAGATGAGCCGTCCCCCCCCAGCCTTGCTCCAGAAAGCCTCTGCACCCACTCCCCACTTCTGGTTTGGGAGGGCTCTGTCCTGCACGTGCCCCCTCCTCCCGCCTCCTTTCATGTCAGGAACCTGCTACTGGTGGGAGGAGAAGGCACTGATTCCTGATCAGCATCCCCACACTTTGCTGGCTAAAGTGCTCCGATGCCAGGGTACCTCGCGAGCACCAGCTGGGATAGCTGGAAGGAACAGGGCGAGATGCCCAAAGCCATCCCCATCCCCACTGCACTCACCCAGCCGCATCATGGGCCTCTGTCGGCAGCACCTTCTCCTTGAGCTGCTCCAGCGTGTCCTTCCAGTGTGCCGTATTATCCTCTGTAATGTGTACCCTCGAGAACTTGGTGTGTGGGTTAGGAGGAAAAATCCACCGTGCATCCAGCATGGCAATAAACCACTGTCAGCTTCCTAAACTGTCCTTTGGCTCAGAGAGCTTTCTTGGTTATGATTTTCAGTAACAGAACATGGTGACCAAACGGGACCTGCTTTCCGGAATCTCGACAGACCAGAGAAATCATGACCACCGCAAGCACGCACGGGAGTAGTTTTGCCAGGGTTCTGAGATTCCCTGGCCAGGTGAATCTCCGTGACAGCTCTCTGGGATAACAGCGACATGGTCATAAACACTGAGGTTGCTTACAAAGAAGTCGTATCGCATTGCGGGTTGAAGTCCCCCCGGTGGGTCAGAGTCCCCCCAGGATATTTGAAGTGCACAATTGTCCAATCCATATGCTGTTACGCGGATGCCCAGAGCCCACATTTTGCCTCACGCTCATGTGAAACTTTGTTGGATTTTGTTTGCTGGATTTTGCCTCTGTCCAGTTTTGTTTGCAGGGTCTGGTTTAGGTATTGAGTGTTTGTGATTTTGAAACTTTGTACACTGCAGGAGCGGGCTGGAAACTAGGACCATGCGTGGCCATCAGTTGACTGAGGGGAATGTGCTCGAGCTTGTCTAGACAACAATTAACATGATGAGGCATGTTTACAGAGCACAGGGGAGTGGGAGACGGATGGCGCCAAGGATGGTGCCAAGGAAAGATAACACCTTGCTGTTAATTGATGGTAGTTAACCACCAATCAGGGATTGCCTAGTATGTAATTCTTAGCTTAAAGAACCAATCTGTTTAAAGCACGCAGCTTCTGAAAACATATATAAACTCGTGATTGTGTACAATAAATCGACATTTGCTTGCATCAAGCTGCGTCGCGTCTCTTAATTCGCCGCAGTACACACGGGATCTGGTCATTCTGCTAGAGGGAGTTGGTTCTTCAGAGTTCTTTTGGGTTGTTTATTAAGATGCTGGAGCAAGTTTTGGGGTGACCCCCCCACTCAGACAAAATGGGCCGAATATTGTCATCACTGGTGGCCCTTGTATACCTTAGGTGATCAAGAGAAATGGCCTAGGAAAGGGAAGCATAATCTCCAATACAGCATGGCAGTTCATGTTCTTTTGGTACATGCAAAGGACAATGGGAAGAAGTCCCATAAGTGGGTTTGGTTTTTTGGCCTTGAGAAACAATCATGGAACAAGAAGTAAATATACACTCATGATACTTGGTGGTAATGTATTGATAATGATGGAGGGGAAGTTAATTATTAATTGCCTTGGCGTTGTTCTGCTTGTAGTGTTGGGAAAAGGAGTCTGAAAGGGGAGAATGAAGAAGAGGATGTGCAATTTCTGGTTTCAGGGCAGTGTTGCTGGTAATAGGGAGAGATTTTTGCTGAAGGTAAAAGAATGGTGTTGGGGAAAGCTCAGGAAGAGGATGCGAGGATAAATGGCTTTCGCTGCTTTGTTTGTGGGGCAGTCAGATCTGCCTCCCTGCCCACCCGGTGATCTCTGCTGCAGAGTTGCTTTGGGTTTCCTTGCCCACTCTGTTACGGAGCAGCCAGAGCCAGCAGGCTTCTGAACACTGTGGGATTTCTCCTTTCAAGTCTGGTTGATCTGAATGAGGTGGGCACCTGGGGGGCTGCTCCTATGCCAGCCTAAATGGATCTTCCCACGTGCGTGCAGCTGCATTCCAAAGAGCCAGACACGCACATACACACAGAGAGAGTGCCACAATGAATGTGAAGGGCAAAACAGATTGACACAGACAAAGCAATACCTTGACAAGTATCCCTGCAGATGTAGCCACTGCTTACATCCATGTGAATGCAGTCCAGGCCTTTCCTGGGTTTCCACATGTCCTGGTTTCAGCTGGGATAGAGTTAATTTTCTTCTTAGTGGCTAGTACAGTGCTGTGTTTTGCCTGTGATGTGAGAACAATGTTGATAGCCACACTGATGTTCTTAGTTGTTGCTGGGTAATGTTTATACTAAAGTCAAGGACTTTTTGGATTCTTGGGCCTTGCCAGCCAGAGTGCTGGGGGAGCACAAGAGACTGGGAAGGGACACAGCCAGGTCAGCTGCCCTGAACCAGCCAAAGAGGTATTCCATACCATGGGACGTCATGCTTGGTATAGAAAGTAGGAGGGTTAGCTGGGGAGGGATCGTTGCTCGGAGACTGGCTGCGCATCAGTCAGCAGGTGGTGAGCAGTTGTACTGTGCATCACTTGGGGGTTTTCTCCCCTTTTCCCTTTTCCTTTGGATTTTACCCTTTTCCCCCACCTTTCCATCCTAACTGTTACTATTATCATTGTTATTACTGATGTTCTTACCTCTTTATTCTGTTTAAATTATGAAATTGCTCTTATCTCAACCCTCAAGTTTTACATTCCTTTCTGATTCTCCTCCCCAGCCCTCCGGATGAGGGGGAGTGAGCAGGCGGCTGCATGGTGCTTGGTTGCCGGCCGGCATTAAACCATGAGACCAGAGGATGAGGCTACTGAAACAGAAACACAGCTTCACTCCCTGGATTCATAAGCACAGCGTGTTCGTAGATGCCTCAGATAACAGTCTAGTAATTAAGTCCATGTCATATGTGGGGCTCAGAGCCAAGGCTCCCTCACCAGTGCCTGGTGCAAGCCTTGGGTCTTTCTAGATCTGTGTTTCCTGGGCCCTGAGAGTCCACGTTCAAGTTCGCTTGCGCCTCATACAGACGCACACAGGGATCCCACCAGGAGCGGGCCTAAGGCAGTCTGTGCTTCCAGCTGCCATCCCCAAGGCCCTGAGCCCCGCAATGACCTGCCTTCCCTTGTTCCACTGCACCCTCATCCTTCTTGCTGAGCAGGCAGAGCTTCAGCCCTTTGCTGTGACCCTTTGTGCCCGACTTGTCTGCCTGCAGCCTGCTTCCTTCGGCAGGTGCCGGGCGTGGAAGTCCTGGCCTTGCACACGAGACTGAAGAGGACTGGCGCCTGGTTAGCCACAGAACTGAAACACTTTATTGCAGGGACTCAGCCAGCTGAGCTCTTCCGTTGAGAGGAGCGCGGGCAGGACAGAGCAGGCCTTTGACACTGAGGCTGCCTTTGCATCAGCAGGCATTGCCCCAGCGGGAAATGGTGGTGGTGCGCTGCAGCCAGCCCTGGATCCTCTCTGTCCGGCTAATCAAACCTTTTCTCCTATTAGGAACTGCACCAACTTCTGCAGCCAAGAAAGGAAATCCCACAGCTTCTGACCTCTAAATGGGAAGGGTATAAACCTTCCTGCTTCTGTTGGTGTTGGCCTGTGAACGGGGGTGGAGGTGAAGGCTGGCTGCGGCCTTGCAGTAGTCGCTACTGCTGTGTGCAGGCCCATCTGTTCCAGGATCCAGTTGTAGAAGTGCTGGGTGGAGGTGTAGACTCCGGGCTTCTTTGCTCTCGCACAGCCCATCCCCCAGCTGGTCAGGCCAACAAGCCAGAAGTAGTCAGCGCTCTTGTCTTGGCACACAAGAGGCCCACCGCTGTCCCCCTGCAGCAGAGGAGAGAGGATGAAGGGGTTGTTGGGTGGCCACCGTCAGCCCAGTGGCTGGCTCCTTCCCTCTCATGGCACTTCCAGAGCTGTATTTAGTGGCCAGCCAAGCTCTGGAGAAGCTTTCCTGGGAGGGGGCGGTGGGCCTGTAAGGCAGGGCTCGCTCTCCCTGCAGCACAGTTGTCCTGCAGGTGCTGCAGAAGGATGTTGCACGTTTGGGATGGTGAAGCTCTGGGCTGCCAAGGGCACTGGGTGGGCTTTGTGGACATAGTGCCAGGCCTCTGGGACAAGGCAGGCAGGCCCTGGGCAAAGGCGTGCAAAAGGGGAAGGGGGGTAAGGCCCTCAGCAGTGGGGACACAGCAATGGGAGTGTGAGTGGCCAGGAAAAGCCCGTGACGGTGCAGGTTTGGGCGGTTGTGGCGGGGCTGCCCGTGCTGCCGGGGCTTGGCTTGTAGCACGCTCCTACCTGGCAGGTGTCGATGCCACCCTGCGGATAGCCAGCACAGATGTTGTGGGTGTGGATGGCCCCTCTGTACCAGCCGCTGCTGTTACAGACCCCGGCATCAATGAGGTGCACCTGGGCCTCCTGCAGCACATATGCCGATCCTCCAATGAACATCCAGCAGCTCATTGCCAGTTCTCCTTCCCTGCGTGACTGAAGCCCTATCCCGGGGCTTGGCTTTGCATGTGGGGAGGCGCTGGACCGCTCCTTCCTTTCTGCCTTGCTCTGGGTCAGTGGCTCACCCCCCCTCTCTAAGAGGCATACGTCCCCACAGCCTGATTCTGGCTTTCGCCTCTGCCGTCAGGAAGAGCAACCTGCCTCCCCAAGCTGGCCAAGCTTGCGCTCGCAACGTGACTACATTTTGGGAGCTCACCTCTTGCAGTCCTGGCACCCCAGCCACTGACGTAGCACTCTGTCAGCTCCGAGACTCTCAGCGAGGCATCGGGCACGCAGGCAAGCTGTACGTAGCTGTTGCACTGGACAGGCTGCTCCAGTTCCAGCAAGGCAATGTCGTTCCTCCGTGTGATATTACTGAAGTGCTGGTGAACCAGCAGCTGCTTGATGTTGCGCGCCTGGGCCTCAGGTCCCAGCTGGGACAGCCGGGTGGCACCTACCACCACCTGCCACATGGTGATGTTCCTGGAAGGCAGATGGAGAGAGGGCTCAGAGGGAGCAGAGCCACATGCTGCAGCAGCACAGCAGTCGCCCTGCCTTCTGCTTGGCAAGCAAGAGAGAAGAGCAGCACTAGGGAGGGTGCGACAGAGCACGTGCTTCTTGGGCTCAAGGAATGTCGAACTGGAGACTGCTGGGAAGCAGTGGCATGAGCCCAGCCTTCTCCTGAGCAGCCTCTCAGGTGGCTGTGGAGTGCCCAGGCACTGGGTGTACTGCAGGGCAACAGGACATGCTGCAGCACGTGCTGCTGTGCTCAGGGCACTTGCTAGAGTGTGGGGCTAGCCCTGATCCCTGGTCTTCCTTACCTAGCCTCGATGAAGCAGTGGGCTGATGTGAGGACCCACTGTGGGCTGATGAGGGAGCCCCCGCAGATGTGCGCCGTGCCTCCTTCCAAGGGAGCCTGGATGCTGACGATCCAGGGCCAGGCCCCTGGCTGGGCATTTCTGACACCCACGACGTATAACATACTGTAGTTCAAAGCCGCAGGCCGAAGGCCGCAGGTGCCTCTGTAACCAGAAACCCCATTCTGGTTAGCTCCATGGAAGCTTGTGCCATTCCGGCTAAAGGCCAGCTGTCTTCCCTCCCCTCAAGGCATGGCCAGAGGGCCCGAGGAAACCCGTGGGGTGTGTGCCCACTCCCCTTTCCCTGCTTTCTGCTTCAGCCCATAGACGAGCTGTGCCAGCAGCCTGGATGCTGGCAAGGAGCTGAGCCTCCCAGATGGCCTTCAAGAGCCACTGGGGTGGCCATGGGGGATAAGCAGGACCCCTCCAGAGAAGCTCACAAGGGTTGCCCAATGTCCCTCCCAGAGCCTCGGGCCACTTACCCACAGCTATCCCATGTGCCATGCACAGGACAGCACATGGCCAGCAGGACAACGAGGAGGAGAACATCCATCACTACCAGCAACATGTGGCAGCTGCAAGAACAAGGGCTTGTCACCACCAGTACGGCCGACGATGTACTGCCCGCAATATTCCTGTTGCCTGGGGTTCCCTTGGACGCGGGGCTGATGTCACAGAGTGCCTGGTTCCGGGTGCTGGGCGTGGTGGCGGTGGGGGAGGGATGGGTGGCAACAGGAGGGGTTCCAAGCAGGACTGGAGGCGGAAGCTGGGATCGCACACCCCTGACAGAGCCCCACGCAATGCCCTGCTTGCACGATCAGGGTGGGCAGGCCCCGTGGCAGGCAGCAGCGCCTGGCTCCCAGCTCTGCCTGCTAACAGCTCACAGGGCAACACCTAGCGTGGCCTCGCAGCCTCTTTGGGGAGTTCCCTGCCGCCCTGCTCTCTGCAGCCCTGTGCCACCGGCTCCTTCCCAATAAACAGACACACAACAAAGAACACAATGACTACAGCAGCATGCGCGTGCTTGGGTGTTGAAGAGCCAATGTGTTGATGGCCGTGGCAGCCAAGCAGTGCTGGGCAAGCCAAATAAGCCAAGCACAGCCCAGCAACGTCAACCTTCCTGCACAAAGCACAGTGAAATGCAGGTGCAGCACACTCCTCACTGGCTATGTCAGCCACAGCAACGCGCTCTGGCAGGTGTCGTGTCCTTGCTGTCTGTGAGTTGGATTGCTGTTCTGGGCACCCACTGACCATGGCACTTGTGGGAAGGACAAGCAATGTTAAGCTCTAGAGAGAGAGAAGGATGCTCCTGCTCTCAGCCCTACATGCCATTGTTCGCAGCTTTGCAAGTGCTTGTGCTGCGATGAAGAGACGGGACGCAGCTTGACGCAAGCAAATGTCAATTTACTGTACAGAGGCCTCTGGACAGAAAGCCGGACTTGTTTGGGGAGGGAGCATGCTCCAGCATCATCCGCAGAGCCATAAGAACTCCTTTCACTGCATGATCAAGAGGAAGCAAAGGGCATGCCCATGTTTCCAGAGATCCCAGTTCAGCTGGAGGCATGCCCTGCAGTCCTGGGTAGGAACAGAGCTGGGAGCTGCAGCACCATGGCTTGCCGGGGCCCAAGCACAGAGCAAGAGGAGGACGGTCCTGGCAGCTGCAGAGGCAGGCCCTTCTGCAGCTCCCGCAGGGGGGGGCATGCCTAGGTGGGCAGCAGCTGAGGGCATGCATGCTCAAGCACCTCCAAGTCCTTCCTGCCTCTGGGAGGTGGAGAGGTGGCCAGTGGTTGGCAGGCCTGGTCCTCTTGCAAGGTGGGGATGCTGGGGCTGAGCAGGCACGTCGGCTGACACCGCAGGCCATCCACATGCCTGAGAGGCTCTCTCTCCCCTCTTGCTTGTCACCTCGTCCAGCTTCAGGTTCACTAGTGAGCTGTGCACGCGCACAGGGCTCCCAGCAGCAGCTGGCCCGAGACACTGGGGCTTTCCAAGTGCTGGCTGCCTGTGGCCTGTCTTGCCGTCGGCCTTTGCTAGCAGCCAGGCCTGGGGACCCACCGTGTGGCAGGTGCAGAATGGGACCACACAGGAAGGGCTTTGGGGTGGCTCTCCAAAAGAAGCCAGTGGGTACTGTGGTGATTAGGCGCAGGGCTCAGGCAAGCAAGGCAGCCAGCACTTTGCTTCTGTGTGACCGGCTCCTTGATCCCCCCTTCTCTCCATTTGCCGTGCTTATACGTGCCCCTCATCTTCCCTGAGTCCTGCCTCTCTCAGCCCTGCTCTCCTCCCAGACACGGGGCCAACCCCAGTTATTTTTTCCCCCCTTTGCTCCCAGGTTTGCCCCATCTGTCAACACACGTGGTCTTTGGGTGTTGTTAGCTAGGTCACCTTGGACTTGTGTGCCATTACTGACGAGCTTGCCTGGGAACTGCTGTCCCTGCCAGAGTCCTCTCCGCCAAATGACCCCAATCTCTTCCTTCAAGCGTCTGTGAAGTGTGGCCACCTCTGACGGCATTCCCCGCTAGCCACCTGCCAAAACTGGTGCTGAAAGAGCAGGGTTTCCCCAGCAGACAAGTTGTCTTCAAGGCCGCCTTCTGCCTGCTCTCAGCAGACACGTGGGAACCGGCAGCCGGTCCCTTTTCAAAACACAAAGCAGCCTTGAGCCCGCTTGCTTGGAGGCCAGTTCTGGGGCCTAGGAAGCCCTGCTGCACCTCAAGGGCCTTGAGAGCAGCTCTTCCACTTTCAGACAGAGCCTGTGTGGTCCTCCTCCTCGGGACCCGATTGCTCCCTCCGCTGTGCGCCTTATGCCTCGCCACAGAAGCCAGGATGGCAGCAGGGAGCTGCCGCACCTTTCACAAGCTTGGAGGCTGCCATCCTTCAAGCCATTGCCCTCGACCCTCCAGGGACCTAGCCCTGGTGTGCAAATGCAATGCACGTGCCTGGCTCCTGCTTCTCTCCTGCACTCCAGCAGGTGAGTGAGCAAGGCTCCTCCAGTCAGCGGCAGAAGGCAGACTGATCAGATGAGAGTGACGCAAGCTTGCAGGAGCGGGCTGGAAACTGGGACCATGCATGGCAGTCAGCTAGCTGAGGGGAATGTGCTCGATCTTGTCTAGACAACATTTGAGAGAGCATAGGGGAGTGGGGGATGGATGGCCCCAAGGATGGCGCCAAGGAAAGATAACACCTTGCTGTAGATTGATGGTAGTTGACCACCAATCAGGGATTGCCTAGTATGGAATGCTTAGCTCAAAAGAACCAATCTGTTTAAAAAGTGCGATTTCTGAAAGTATACCCATGTTTCTATACAATAAATTGACATTTGCTTGCATTAAGCTGCATCCTGTCTCTCCATCGCAGCAAATTGGTGACCCTGATATGATACGTTTAGGGATCTGACGTGATGGGTTTATGAACCACCAGGTTGAGCGGCAGGCTGAAAATCCCACAGAATGTTGAATGAGCTGCTGAAAGGAAGCAGGAATTGAAAAAAAAAGTCCCTCTGGAATTAAGAGGTGAGCTGTGGGAAACTTGGGAATCAGGTGTCTTCCCCTATGAGAGAAGTATACGGACTCATGAAGGATCTTCTAGTCAGATCCGGGAGTCCGTGCCTCAGTCTCCTCAAATGGTGACCCCTATGGTGGTGTTCCAAAGCCTTGGAAGAATAATGATGGAAAAAAGACAGCTCGTGGAAGAGGGATGTATTCCGGAGGAGACGTCTTGGCTGAATGATCATCTTGCTGGCTGGACCAGGCGGACAACCTGCATCGAGACAGGTGAGCAGCCAAGAAACTTTAGAGACTTCGAAGCTGTAAATTCCACCAACAGCGCAACTCTTCTCAAGACACTGTCAACAATGGCGATTCTGTCCACACCTTCTCTGCCCCCAAAGCTTCTGTCACTGGTTGCAGCAACCCTCACAACACAGGACCAAGCACGGGAACAGGACAACACGGACAAACCTTTTGATCCAGGTCCTATAGATCTGGGAAAATAGCTAGACCTTTCCCCCCCCCCCCATCTCTCCCAATGCATTGATTGTATTTTTGGGGAGGGTGAGACGGGGTCTGAGGGATTGGTGGCAGGAATGCAAGTGGGAAACGCTTAAATGAGGGGTTTTGGGAGTCGCTATGATAAACATGGTTATCTAGTGTTTAGTAGGTGTCTGCATATGAATGATTTTTGCCCTGGGCCTGGTGGAGCATACAACTGTGGTTTGTGTCCGGGCTCAGAGATGTAAATAGGAGCTTCTCTGTTATGGTAAAGTGTCTCTGGTTGCATAAAAAAAGAGGGAATGAAGGGAATGACCCCAGAGGTATGTTCAGGGAAAGCATTAAAGAGTTAAATCACCTTGTTTGTTAGGCAGTTAAGAACCTGTGTCAAAATTGCCACTGCTTTTTGTTGCTGGTTCAAGGACATGGCTGTGAGGATTTTGATGGTATATGCTGTGTGGATTTTAGGCACCCCATTGCAGCAACATGTTATCAAAATCTGAGAAAATGTCAGCCTTTTTGGCATCCATTCACTCAATTGGCAGTATTGTTTGTTTGCTGTTACCTTGGTTGCTGTCATGTTTGCAAGGGCCCTGAAGAACATGGCAAACCTGGTACTAGCTGTTCAAAAAACAAAAAGGGGAAATTGTAAAATTGTACGGAACAGAGACAGTGGGTTATTTTGACATTGTAATATGTCTTAGTTGCTTTTTATATTTGTTCTATTACTTATACCTTGTTTTTACTTGTTCGGTTTCAAAGGTTCTTTTTGTACAACAGGAAGGTGGAGATGCAGGAGCGGGCTGGAAACTAGGACCATGCGTGGCAATCAGTTAGCTGAGGGGAATGTGCTTGAGCTTGTCTAGACAACAATTGAAAGAGCATAGGGGAGTGGGGGATGGATGGCCCCAAGGATGGCGCCAAGGAAAGATAACACCTTGCTGTTGATTGATGGTAGTTAACCACTAATCAGGGATTGCCTAGTATGCAATGCTTAGCTCAAAAGAACCAATCTGTTCAAAAAGCGCGATTTCTGAAAGTATATATACCCGTGCTTCTGTACAATAAATTGACATTTGCTTGCATCAAGCTGCGTCCCGTCTCTCCATCGCAGCACAAGCATTCGCAAAGCTGCGAACAATGGCATGTAGGGATGAGAGCAGGAGCATCCTTCTCTCTCTCTAGAGCTTCATGTTGATTGCCCTTCCCACAAGTGCCATGGTCAGTGTGTGCCCAGAATAGCAATCCAACTCACAGACAGCAAGGACTCGACGCCTGCCAGAGCGCGTTGCTGTGGCTGACATAGCCAGTGAGGAGTGTGCTGCACCTGCATTTCACTGTGCTTTGTGCAGGAAGGTTGACGTTGCTGGGCTGTGCTTGGCTTATTTGGCTTGCCCAGCACTGCTTGGCTGCCACGGCCATCAACACATTGGCTCTTCAACACCCAAGCACGCGCATGCTGCTGTAGTCATTGTGTTCTTTGTTGTGTGTCTGTTTATTGGGAAGGAGCCGGTGGCACAGGGCTGCAGAGAGCAGGGCGGCAGGGAACTCCCCAAAGAGGCTGCGAGGCCACGCTGGGTGTTGCCCTGTGAGCTGTTAGCAGGCAGAGCTGGGAGACAGGCGCTGCTGCCTGCCACGGGGCCTGCCCACCCTGATCGTGCAAGCAGGGCATTGCGTGGGGCTCTGTCAGGGGTGTGCGATCCCAGCTTCCGCCTCCAGTCCTGCTTGGAACCCCTCCTGTTGCCACCCATCCCTCCCCCACCGCCACCACGCCCAGCACCTGGAACCAGGCGCTCTGTGACATCAGCCCCGCGTCCAAGGGAACCCCAGGCAACAGGAATATTGCGGGCAGTACATCGTCGGCCGTACTGGTGGTGACAAGCCCTTGTTCTTGCAGCTGCCACATGTTGCTGGTAGTGATGGATGTTCTCCTCCTCCTCGTTGTCCTGCTGGCCATGTGCTGTCCTGTGCATGGCACATGGGATAGCTGTGGGTAAGTGGCCCGAGGCTCTGGGAGGGACATTGGGCAACCCTTGTGAGCTTCTCTGGAGGGGTCCTGCTTATCCCCCATGGCCACCCCAGTGGCTCTTGAAGGCCATCTGGGAGGCTCAGCTCCTTGCCAGCATCCAGGCTGCTGGCACAGCTCGTCTATGGGCTGAAGCAGAAAGCAGGGAAAGGGGAGTGGGCACACACCCCACGGGTTTCCTCGGGCCCTCTGGCCATGCCTTGAGGGGAGGGAAGACAGCTGGCCTTTAGCCGGAATGGCACAAGCTTCCATGGAGCTAACCAGAATGGAGTTTCTGGTTACAGAGGCACCTGCGGCCTTCGGCCTGCGGCTTTGAACTACAGTATGTTATACGTCGTGGGTGTCAGAAATGCCCAGCCAGGGGCCTGGCCCTGGATCGTCAGCATCCAGGCTCCCTTGGAAGGAGGCACGGCGCACATCTGCGGGGGCTCCCTCATCAGCCCACAGTGGGTCCTCACATCAGCCCACTGCTTCATCGAGGCTAGGTAAGGAAGACCAGGGATCAGGGCTAGCCCCACACTCTAGCAAGTGCCCTGAGCACAGCAGCACGTGCTGCAGCATGTCCTGTTGCCCTGCAGTACACCCAGTGCCTGGGCACTCCACAGCCACCTGAGAGGCTGCTCAGGAGAAGGCTGGGCTCATGCCACTGCTTCCCAGCAGTCTCCAGTTCGACATTCCTTGAGCCCAAGAAGCACGTGCTCTGTCGCACCCTCCCTAGTGCTGCTCTTCTCTCTTGCTTGCCAAGCAGAAGGCAGGGCGACTGCTGTGCTGCTGCAGCATGTGGCTCTGCTCCCTCTGAGCCCTCTCTCCATCTGCCTTCCAGGAACATCACCATGTGGCAGGTGGTGGTAGGTGCCACCCAGCTGACCCAGCTGGGACCTGAGGCCCAGGCGCGCAACATCAAGCAGCTGCTGGTTCACCAGCACTTCAGTAATATCACACGGAGGAACGACATTGCCTTGCTGGAACTGGAGCAGCCTGTCCAGTGCAACAGCTACGTACAGCTTGCCTGCGTGCCCGATGCCTCGCTGAGAGTCTCGGAGCTGACAGAGTGCTACGTCAGTGGCTGGGGTGCCAGGACTGCAAGAGGTGAGCTCCCAAAATGTAGTCACGTTGCGAGTGCAAGCTCGGCCAGCTTGGGGAGGCAGGTTGCTCTTCCTGACGGCAGAGGCGAAAGCCAGAATCAGGCTGTGGGGACGTATGCCTCTTAGAGAGGGGGGCGTGAGCCACTGACCCAGAGCAAGGCAGAAAGGAAGGAGCGGTCCAGCGCCTCCCCACATGCAAAGCCAAGCCCCGGGATAGGGCTTCAGTCACGCAGGGAAGGAGAACTGGCAATGAGCTGCTGGGTGTTCATTCCTTTCTGTGCTCTTCACAGCTGGAGGATCGGCGTATGTGCTGCAGGAGGCCCAGGTGCACCTCATTGATGCCGGGGTCTGTAACAGCAGCGGCTGGTACAGAGGGGCCATCCACACCCACAACATCTGTGCTGGCTATCCGCAGGGTGGCATCGACACCTGCCAGGTAGGAGCGTGCTACAAGCCAAGCCCCGGCAGCACGGGCAGCCCCGCCACAACCGCCCAAACCTGCACCGTCACGGGCTTTTCCTGGCCACTCACACTCCCATTGCTGTGTCCCCACTGCTGAGGGTCTTACCCCCCTTCCCCTTTTGCACGCCTTTGTCCAGGGCCTGCCTGCCTTGTCCCAGAGGCCTGGCACTTTGTTCACAATGCCCACCCAGTGCCCTTGGCAGCCCAGAGCTTCACCATCCCAAGCCAGACACAGCCTCCTGACACACCTGCAGCACCAACGTGCCGCAGGAAGAGCGAGCCCTGCCTTACAGGCCCACCGCCCCCTCCCAGGAAAGCTTCTCCAGAGCTTGGCTGGCCACTAAATACAGCTCTGGAAGTGCCATGAGAGGGAAGGAGCCAGCCACTGGGCTGACGGTGGCCACCCAACAACCCCTTCATCCTCTCTCCTCTGCTGCAGGGGGACAGCGGTGGGCCTCTTGTGTGCCAAGACAAGAGCGCTGACTACTTCTGGCTTGTTGGCCTGACCAGCTGGGGGATGGGCTGTGCGAGAGCAAAGAAGCCCGGAGTCTACACCTCCACCCAGCACTTCTACAACTGGATCCTGGAACAGATGGGCCTGCACACAGCAGTAGCGACTACTGCAAGGCCGCAGCCAGCCTTCACCTCCACCCCCGTTCACAGGCCAACACCAACAGAAGCAGGAAGGTTTATACCCTTCCCATTTAGAGGTCAGAAGCTGTGGGATTTCCTTTCTTGGCTGCAGAAGTTGGTGCAGTTCCTAATAGGAGAAAAGGTTTGATTAGCCGGACAGAGAGGATCCAGGGCTGGCTGCAGCGCACCACCACCATTTCCCGCTGGGGCAATGCCTGCTGATGCAAAGGCAGCCTCAGTGTCAAAGGCCTGCTCTGTCCTGCCCGCGCTCCTCTCAACGGAAGAGCTCAGCTGGCTGAGTCCCTGCAATAAAGTGTTTCAGTTCTGTGGCTAACCAGGCGCCAGTCCTCTTCAGTCTTGTGTGCAAGGCCAGGACTTCCACGCCCGGCACCTGCCGGAGGAAGCAGGCTGCAGGCAGACAAGTCGGGCACAAAGGGTCACAGCAAAGGGCTGAAGCTCTGCCTGCTCAGCAAGAAGGATGAGGGTGCAGTGGAACAAGGGAAGGCAGGTCATTGCGGGGCTCAGGGCCTTGGGGATGGCAGCTGGAAGCACAGACTGCCTTAGGCCCGCTCCTGGTGGGATCCCTGTGTGCATCTGTATGAGGCGCAAGCGAACTTGAACGCGGACTCTCAGGGCCCAGGAAACACAGATCTAGAAAGACCCAAGGCTTGCACCAGGCACTGGTGAGGGAGCCTTGGCTCTGAGCCCCACATATGACATGGACTTAATTACTAGACTGTTATCTGAGGCATCTACGAACACGCTGTGCTTATGAATCCAGGGAGTGAAGCTGTGTTTCTGTTTCAGTAGCCTCATCCTCTGGTCTCATGGTTTAATGCCGGCCGGCAACCAAGCACCATGCAGCCGCCTGCTCACTCCCCCTCATCCGGAGGGCTGGGGAGGAGAATCAGAAAGGAATGTAAAACTTGAGGGTTGAGATAAGAGCAATTTCATAATTTAAACAGAATAAAGAGGTAAGAACATCAGTAATAACAATGATAATAGTAACAGTTAGGATGGAAAGGTGGGGGAAAAGGGTAAAATCCAAAGGAAAAGGGAAAAGGGGAGAAAACCCCCAAGTGATGCACAGTACAACTGCTCACCACCTGCTGACTGATGCGCAGCCAGTCTCCGAGCAACGATCCCTCCCCAGCTAACCCTCCTACTTTCTATACCAAGCATGACGTCCCATGGTATGGAATACCTCTTTGGCTGGTTCAGGGCAGCTGACCTGGCTGTGTCCCTTCCCAGTCTCTTGTGCTCCCCCAGCACTCTGGCTGGCAAGGCCCAAGAATCCAAAAAGTCCTTGACTTTAGTATAAACATTACCCAGCAACAACTAAGAACATCAGTGTGGCTATCAACATTGTTCTCACATCACAGGCAAAACACAGCACTGTACTAGCCACTAAGAAGAAAATTAACTCTATCCCAGCTGAAACCAGGACATGTGGAAACCCAGGAAAGGCCTGGACTGCATTCACATGGATGTAAGCAGTGGCTACATCTGCAGGGATACTTGTCAAGGTATTGCTTTGTCTGTGTCAATCTGTTTTGCCCTTCACATTCATTGTGGCACTCTCTCTGTGTGTATGTGCGTGTCTGGCTCTTTGGAATGCAGCTGCACGCACGTGGGAAGATCCATTTAGGCTGGCATAGGAGCAGCCCCCCAGGTGCCCACCTCATTCAGATCAACCAGACCTGAAAGGAGAAATCCCACAGTGTTCAGAAGCCTGCTGGCTCTGGCTGCTCCGTAACAGATTGGGCAAGGAAACCCAAAGCAACTCTGCAGCAGAGATCACCGGGTGGGCAGGGAGGCAGATCTGACTGCCCCACAAACAAAGCAGCGAAAGCCATTTATCCTCGCATCCTCTTCCTGAGCTTTCCCCAACACCATTCTTTTACCTTCAGCAAAAATCTCTCCCTATTACCAGCAACACTGCCCTGAAACCAGAAATTGCACATCCTCTTCTTCATTCTCCCCTTTCAGACTCCTTTTCCCAACACTACAAGCAGAACAACGCCAAGGCAATTAATAATTAACTTCCCCTCCATCATTATCAATACATTACCACCAAGTATCATGAGTGTATATTTACTTCTTGTTCCATGATTGTTTCTCAAGGCCAAAAAACCAAACCCACTTATGGGACTTCTTCCCATTGTCCTTTGCATGTACCAAAAGAACATGAACTGCCATGCTGTATTGGAGATTATGCTTCCCTTTCCTAGGCCATTTCTCTTGATCACCTAAGGTATACAAGGGCCACCAGTGATGACAATATTCGGCCCATTTTGTCTGAGTGGGGGGGTCACCCCAAAACTTGCTCCAGCATCTTAATAAACAACCCAAAAGAACTCTGAAGAACCAACTCCCTCTAGCAGAATGACCAGATCCCATGTGTACAAAGTTTCAAAATCATAAACGCTCAATACCTAAACCAGACCCTGCAAACAAAACTGGACAGAGGCAAAATCCAGCAAACAAAATCCAACAAAGTTTCACATGAGCGTGAGGCAAAATCTGGGCTCTGGGCATCTGCATAACAGCATATGGATTGGACAATTGTGCACTTCAAATATCCCGGGGGGACTCTGACCCACCGGGGGGACTTCAACCCGCAATGCGATACGACTTCTTTGTAAGCAACCTCAGTGTTTATGACCATGTTGCTGTTATCCCAGAGAGCTGTCACGGAGATTCACCTGGCCAGGGAATCTCAGAACCCTGGCAAAACTACTCCCGTGCGTGCTTGCGGTGGTCATGATTTCTCTGGTCTGTCGAGATTCCGGAAAGCAGGTCCCGTTTGGTCACCATGTTCTGTTACTGAAAATCATAACCAAGAAAGCTCTCTGAGCCAAAGGACAGTTTAGGAAGCTGACAGTGGTTTATTGCCGTGCTGGATGCACGGTGGATTTTTCCTCCTAACCCACACACCAAGTTCTCGAGGGTACACATTACAGAGGATAATACGGCACACTGGAAGGACACGCTGGAGCAGCTCAAGGAGAAGGTGCTGCCGACAGAGGCCCATGATGCGGCTGGGTGAGTGCAGTGGGGATGGGGATGGCTTTGGGCATCTCGCCCTGTTCCTTCCAGCTATCCCAGCTGGTGCTCGCGAGGTACCCTGGCATCGGAGCACTTTAGCCAGCGAAGAGTGGGGATGCTGATCAGGAATCAGTGCCTTCTCCTCCCACCAGTAGCAGGTTCCTGACATGAAAGGAGGCGGGAAGAGGGGGCACGTGCAGGACAGAGCCCTCCCAAACCAGAAGTGGGGAGTGGGTGCAGAGGCTTTCTGGAGCAAGGCTGGGGGGTGACGGCTCATCTCCCCAAGCATTTGAGTAGGAGATCGTGATCTCCCACTACCACAATTACTTTATCCTAGTGGTGCAGATTATCTCAAAATTTTACTGAATCTTCCTATATTTTGTGTTTATGTAAC
Organism: Falco peregrinus; assembly: GCF_023634155.1. Taxonomy (NCBI): domain Eukaryota; kingdom Metazoa; phylum Chordata; class Aves; order Falconiformes; family Falconidae; genus Falco; species Falco peregrinus. The sequence goes on along the minus strand of NC_073725.1, from coordinate 64,943,647 downwards.
AGCTAGTTACAAGAAGATTTTGATTCTAAGGAATTAACCTTCATGATAGAATTACATTAATACTTATTGACCAGTGAGGTATGAATCGCTGTGCTGCTTGTTATCGCAGACTGTTATTTGAAATCCCTGTGCTATAGACCATACTAAGCTTAGTCCTTACTCTCAGACCACAACCAGAGCGCCCAGGTTCTGTTGTGTATGGGATGAGTTATTGGACAGCTTGGCAAGGCCAATATCCAGCTGTCCCACTTGGCAACAAAACTAACTTTTAAGGTGTCCTGAAGTGAACTACCTTCATTATAATACCAAAAAATCATGCCCACAGGTCAAGTAGACCCTTGCCCAGCTGAAGACCCTTCCCCTGTGCAAGCGTAGTAACAGAAAAGGATGACACAGCAAATATAACAATTATATGCAAATTACTAACCAATCATTGTAATTGGGAGTGTATGACCTTGTAATTTTCTGTATAAATGTAACAGTAAAACCTACACAGGTGTGCCTGATTTGTGGAGATGCCACCGAGCACCCAGCGCTGCAATAAAGGAGTGCCTGCTGCTCTAATGCTGCAATGGTGTTAAGAGGTTTGACTCCCAATTTCGGTGACAGTGGTGACAGGTGGAAGGTGTGGTTAAGCAGAACAGCTTGTAACAACTCTATAAAAAAAAGGAACCAACATTGGACGGAACGTTCCCCCACCGGACATGGAAACGTATCGGACTGTCGGGACACCGCAGCTCCGGGGTGGTAGCTGTTGCTGTAAGCCTTTCCTTCTTAACTTCTTTCTTTCCTTCCTTCCTCTCTTAATCTGTCACTCTCACTCCCCCTTTGCATTCACGTATTTCTTGTTGGGCAAATAAAGTTCCTTGGCTCTTGACTCCATTTTGAGTCTTCATTCTGTTCCCGAGAATAGAAACAGAACCACGCTCCGGTCTCAGACCGGCATGTAACATTTTAATTGGTGTCACGGACAGGATTCTCAGTGAAACAGAAATTGCCAGGTTCTTTATGAGAGACTCTTGTGTGTGTGCCTGAGACCTACCTTGGTACGAAGTGAGTGCAGAGTCTGAGTCCGCGGTTCTGTTTGTCCGTGAGGAAAAGAGGTGAAGAAGGACTAAGCGACAGAATTGAACAAGAGACGAGTCTCTAAAGCAGTTTAAAAGTGTGACCTCCAGAGGGTGAAGGGAGGTGGGTGTAGTAGCAGCGAACATACAGTGAGGCCATCTCAGGACAAAATAACCCCTCTTTGGTGAAAGGAGTGCCCACACTTCTACAGAGGTTCGTGATGTTTCCCCCACTAAAGTATGGGGCGGAGATTTATATAAACTGGATGATTTTTGGGAACCTATCATGCTCGCCGAGCTCCCCAAGGGTGAGAATGAGCAAAAAATCAGTGGTTCCAACCACTATAGTGTAGTGGATAGGGTCATGATATTGCAGACGGAGGCTAAAGTTGGGCCTGGGAAGAGGAAATCCATAAGTTGTGCCATTTTAGGAGCAAGTTGGGCAGCAGCCCTGGAAGATAGGAGGCAAAGATTGTGTCAAGATGATACCGTGGTAGATTCCTTGAAAATGGCAGTTAAAACTCAGAGAGCAGTTAGAAGAGACCAAACAGCTCTTAGAGCAGGAGAGAAACCAGAATGCTTTGTTAAAAGAAACATTATGAGAAGAATTGCGGAAAGCAAGTGAGTCGTTTTGGAAGGTAGAGTTGAAGTTAACAGAGAAAGGGATTAGACAAATATATCCCCAGGGGGATTTACAGAGAGCAAAAGACACAGCAGAAAACGCACCTCACATGTATCCTCTTGTTAAGACTGAGTATTTATATGAGACAGACAATGACACTTGTCCCCAGATTGTTACTAAGCAACTGAGTTAGCAAAATTAAGGAAGGATTTTGCAAGGACTCCAAAGGAATCCAAAACAGAATATGTTTGGAAAGTGTCCTTGTCAGGAGGAGATGGGATTTTGTTGTCAGAGAAGGAAGCAGAAGGATACTGGGGTCCAGGTGTGTTTTTAACTACTGGCAACCATCGGGCCCCATGGTCATTAACACAGAGGGCAGACTATTGGGCTGGGGGACTGAACCCTTTGGAGAGGGGAGACCCCCTAGCCATAACAGGTATGATGGATCAGCTGGTAGAAAGTGTACAAGAGGCAGCTTGCCTGCAGATGATGTATGACAGAAGGCTGGAGTGCCACCAGGGCTCTCCCATGATGATGCCTGTGGACCCAGAAGGATGACTCCTCTAATCTGAGGATTAATCTAATCCTGATTCTTTAAAACCCATTGGGATCCAGCTCCAGGGGAAGATACAAAATACCCCCATATCAGACAGAGTTAGGTGGGGGGAAGTTGCCCAAGAGCTAATTAACTTTGGGAGAAAACGTGGTCTCGTTGGTGGATCCTGGCAAAGACTGAAACGAGAGCTGTACAAACTGCGGGAAAAGCTGAGGGATGCCTCGCACAGGCTCCAAGAAGTCAGAATTCGAAATGGGTCCAATTTACTGATCCTGGCAGAGGGAGGCCCCTAAGCCGACTGGTGGCAGCTGGGGCTCCAGGGAGGTATTCTCTAGGATCTAATGGATGGGCTCCTGGCCTAGAAATTGGAGAAAGTTGTACAGACTTGGTCAGGGCATAAAGTCCGTTTTGAGCCAACCCCTCGTGCCCCACCATCAATAGGCATGGGGGAAAAAGCTGATGAGGTAAAAAGGGCAAAGGGAAACTAGATCCTCCGTCCCCCGAAGGTGGGAAGGGAACGGAGGGTGGATGTTTATTAGGCAACTCACCTTAAATTTGAGAGGAGATTTAATGATTACAGTGGCTGTAGGAACACGGAGAAAAACCCAGTAACCTTTCTAACTGACACGGGAGCACAAATCACTGCACTGATGCATAGTGAGGTGGAGCAATGTGGAATTTTGACTTTGTATAAAAACCTGATTGTCTTAAATGCTTTAGGGAAAACTCTGTCAGTACCTATGGCCTTGGTAACATTATGGTTGCCTGGGGAGGCAGAACCAGTTAGCACCAAGGTTGCAATAGGCCCTTTTCTGACAAATCTTTTGGTCATAGATATATTGAGGGGCAGACAGTGGTATGAGCCAGGGGAATTCATGGTCCTTTGGCATTTCTCAGATCAGAGAATTAGCTGAAACGTCCTGGGCAGAAGTGCGCCTGCTGCAAGCAGCACCTACCCTCCCCGCTTCCAGGATGACTAATGTGAAAGCCTGTCCCTTGCCATTAGGGGCCCAGGAGGGGATAGCTCCTGTGATCGAGGATCTTAAACAGCAGGGCATTTTAACACTCACCCTCTCCCCATACAATTCCCCAGTGTGGCCAGTTCGTAAATCAAAGGGGAAGAGGAGACTGACTGTAGATTATCCTTGACTTAATGCAGACACTGGTCCCTTGACAGCAGCAGTGCCTAATGGAGCTGAGCTCACCTCACTCATTCAGGAGCAGGCTCATGCGGTGATGGCCACAGCTGATGTGAAAGAGATGTTTGTCATGGGTCCCCTGCAAGAGGAGGACCGTGATCGTTTTGCTTTCACATGGGAGGGACAGCAGTATACCTTTACTCGCCTCCCTCAGGGATATAAACATTTTCCCACCTTAGCACATCATGCTTTGGCATAAGAATGAGCCCAAACTCTTCCAGAACTGGGAGTTAGAGTTATCAATACATCGATGATGTTTTCATAGGAGGGGATGAAATTATTCCAGAACAGGTGACACAAGGAAAGATTATACGGCACTTAGAGTCTCTGGGACTCCAGGTACCAGAGGAAAAGATACAAATTGCTGCAAATGAAGTGAATTTTTTAGGGATACAGTGGAGAGGAGGTTCAGCCTGTATTCCTCAGGACACCCTCTCAACACTAGAGCAGGTAAAAGTTCCAGAAAATAAAAAGGAGCTGCAGCATGCCTTAGGCTTATTGGTCTTTTGGAGAAACCACATCCCAGACTTTGCAATAGTTGCACGGCCCTTATATGACCTGCTGCGAAAAGGAGCAGCTTGGGAATGGGCTCCAGCCCACAATGAAGCGTTACAGCTTTTGGTGTTGGAAGCAAACACCCACCAGGCTTTGGGTCCTATTCACCCCACTGACCCTGTCCAGACTGAGTGGGGGTTTGCACACTCAGGATTGTCCATTCATTTCTGGCAAAAGGGACCAGAAGGTTCTCCCGCCCGATCGAATTTTACTCCAGGAGCTTTAAGGATGCTGAGAAACGAGACTCTAATTGGGAAAAAGGATTGTTTGTAGTGAGTGTTGCTTTCAGAGAAGCGGAGCGAACCATACGCCAACAGCCTCTAATTTTAAGGGGACTTTTTAAGGTAATTAAAGCTATGTTAGCAGGAACTCCCCCCCTAACGGGGTGGGCCAAAGAGATACTGTCAGAAAATGTCATGCTAAGATTGAACGTATTTGTAGTGTCCTAACTGTCACTGAAGGCACCCCTAAACAGGTAAAGATCTGTGAGGAAGTAACAAATCCTCTGGAGGGGATACCCCTCCCCCTCCCGTATTAAAAGTCACTCCTGCTGTTTCAGAGGAGTTGCCTCTGTTAAGAGAGGAGATACCGAGCTGTAGCTATTAATGTAGATGCTAACAGAGAAATCATTACCAAAGGTGAGGGCAGTGCCCAAGTGGGAGAGTTAGTGGCAGTGTGGAGTGTGTTTAATAGCGAGGAAGGGGCTAAGGCTCCGGTGCACATTTACACTGACTCGTTTGCAGCATTCAAAGGATGAACGGGATGGCTTCCTTTCTGGGAACAGAATAACTGGGAAGTAAACCGAGTGCCAGTGTGGCAAAAGGAGAAGTGGCAAAAAAACTTAGATCTTGCCAAACATGGGGACTTTGTGGTAGCATGGGTACCGTCTCTGTGGGAAAGAGGAACTCTGGCAGGTGAATGGAATAACAGGGCAGATGAGCTGGCCAGAATTGCCCCTTTGCAGCAGGAAAATCAAACCGGGGAAAACTGGGACAGACTTTTGGAATGGCTGCAAGTTAAGCGTGCTCACTGAGGGTCTACTGATTTATACAAAGAGGCACACGCCAGAGGTTGGCCTGTCACTTGGGAATCTTGAAAAACCTCTATTTCAGCTTGTGAACAATGCAGACTTGGACTAGAGCCACAAGCCATGGAAGATTCCCCCCTTCATTTGAGAGACAAAAAGTGTCTCTGGGAAACTTGGCAGATAGATTATACGGGACCTTTCCAAAGGTCACAAGGGAAGCAGTACGTATTAGTAGGTGTGGAAGTGATTCCTGGCCTAGTTCAAAGTGTTTCCACGAGCGACTGGGGAAAATACAGTGCCAGCCCTGAAAATTTGGTTTAGTTTCCTCCTCAAACCTGATTCCATTCAGTCGGACAATGGCAGTCATTTTACTGCTGCCAAAGCCGGAGTGGGGGAGGGAAGAGGGAATCAAGTGGGGATTCCACACCCCATATTATCCCCAAGCTAACGGGACAGTAGAACGAACTCATGGACTCTTAAATCGATTTCTGAAACCTCACAAGCCACGTTGGGTGGAACGCCTTTGGGATGCAGTTACCCCAGTTAATGATCGCTGGGGAATAAATGGATGTCCCCGACTGAATGCCTTTTCTCCTAAACCCCCGACTTTGACCCCAAAGTCTCAGACTCTCAGTACTCCCGGAGAACAATTTTTTTCTCCTGGACAGCCTGTGTTGGTAGAAATGACAGCCATTGGGGCTGTTCCTCTCGTGCTCACTGGACCTCTTAATAAAGATGCTTGGAAAGCCAAAGATGCTCATGGAAAAGAATATAACATCAACACCAGGTGGATTACTCCATCCTTCTGCTTCCGGTTCCTTTGAACAAACCGAGTCTGATTTTCTTTTCTTTTCCGGGTGAGGACTCTGGAGCCTACCTGAGAAAAAAAACCACCCATATGAAGCTGCCGAATGCCTGCGTGGCTTCATCAGTATTTGCCTTGTTAATATTTTTAGGATGTTTGGCATACCATTGCAGATATTGTTTTGGTCGACCATTGTCGCCATGTTTAATAGCCAAGGAAAGTCCTGTGCCCCCCTCACTCTCAGAGCGTGGCAAAATGAATGTATAGCTTTAGGCCAGCAGGTGGCTGATGTCTTTGATCTGACTAATTGTTGGATATGTGGGAGTCCTTTAGGATTTAAAGATTGGCCATGGACATCAAAACCACTATCCCCAAAATGGCCTGTGAGTAACTGGAGTGACATAACCATCGGTAATAACTCATTCTACTGAAATGAAGAGCTAAATGCGGCAAATGAAGAGACGGGACGCAGCTTGATGCAAGCAAGTTGTCCGTTTATTAGTGATTTTCTTACACATATACACGTTTCTACCTTCTACATATTACACACTGATTGGTTAAATCTTAAGCGTAAAAAACACTGATTGGTTGATATTTAAGGCACACCGTTAAAACAATAGGAACTTACTGGTTTACCTTGACATAGCAACAATTTCTATTCCAAAATTAGGGGGCTTCTTTCTACGCGGCTTTCTTGATTAACAAAGTTACATATCGGCGCTATGCGTTCCCTTACCTGGCTACTTGTTTCTCTGTCCGTCTGGTTGCCTCCTCAACTGTAACGGCGCAGGGGTCTGCAGTTAGCTTGTTCCTTTGTTCCCAGGGCTAGTGCCCTACAAGTTCTAACAAGTCTCTGTTCATCAGGCTATCAGTACTTGGACTCTTGTCCTTGAGGCATTGTCCTACAGCTTGGTAATGTCCCCAACGCACAGTTTGCTATCCCAGCACTCCGATAGTCAGAGGTGTCACCGAGCCGAAGCAGCCACGGAGCCTTCAGGCTGAGCGTGGTCAGTTGTGGGCAGAAGGGGGTCTGCTGGCTCTGCGACAGGGATCCCATGTGGAGCAACCTGCGGTGATGCAGTTGGAGGCAGACTGAAAAAACACTATGTCTTCATGGCTGGGTTTGGACAAAATGGCCTTTCTTGTTTATACAAATTTTTTATATATCTTAGATAGTACATATGTCAGTCCCTGATAGGTTTTTGTGTTCGTCTTCTTGCTTGCTATTTGCTGTTGCTGTAGGTGCCCGTATGCTGTGGTTCTAAATTCCAGTTCTTCACATCCTGTTGACATACCTGACAATTTGTGGCTGTCTTAGAGGTACAGGACTAAGTATTTGAAGTCAACTAACTTGTCTGCAGGTCCTCTGCATTCCCCAACATTTCCCCCTTTTTGTTTCTGAACAGCTAGTACCATTTTTGCCGTGTGCTGCAGGGCCCTTGCAAAGACGACGGCAACCAAGGCATTATCAAACAAAGAATACTGCCAATTGAGTGAATTGATGCCCCAAAGGATGACATTTTCTCAGATTTTGATAACGTGTTGCTGCAATGGGGTGCCTAAAATCCATGCAGCTCATACCATCACAATCCTCTCAGCCGTGTCCTTGAGCCAACATCAAAAGGGCAATAGTTGCTCTGCTTTGTATGTCATAGTGGCAAATTTGACTCACGTTCTTAACTGTAGAGGGATGTTTAAAGGACCGAGGACATATGTTACCATTGTCTGGGTTGGAGAACCCAGGCCTGTTAGTTGAAGCTGCAGAGCAGCTTTAACTTGTCCTGGGAACAAGCAGTGGGAGAAGGAAAACAAGCTATGCACAAACAAGAAGCCAGGTGCAGAGCAAGTCCTGGGAACCGCGAAATCAGAACACTCTGATCAGGCGCCTGCAGCATGCTCACCAATCAGGGACACGGACACCTACATGGCCCAGAGACTTTTATCCAATCAGCTGTGTGTAAAGTCGGGTGAGCGGTCGATTTAAGTTATAAAAATGACCTGTTTGTTTAATAAAGGGAGCACGGCATGTAGCCATATTGGTGTGATTGTCATGACTTGGCCAACATTCCACGAGGGACCCTCTTTGCCTAACAAACAAGGTGATTTAACTCTTGAATGCTTTCCCTGCTGTTGCTCCGGATAAGAGAAGAACCACCCCTAAACAGGTAAAGATCCGTGAGGAAGAAAAAAAATCCTCTGGAGGGGGATACCCCTCCCCCTTCCGTATTAAAAGTCATTCAGTATCTGTCAGCAGGTGGTGAGCAGTTGTACTGTGCATCACTTGGGGTTTTTTTCCCCTTTTCCCTTTTCCTTTGGATTTTACCCCTTTCCTCCACCTTTCCATCCTAATTGTTACTATTATCATTGTTATTACTGATGTTCTTACCTCTTTATTCTGTTTAAATTATGAAATTGCTCTTATCTCAACCCTCAAGTTTTACATTCCTTTCTGATTCTCCTCCCCAGCCCTCCGGATGAGGGGGAGTGAGCAAGCGACTGCGTGGTGCTTGGTTGCCGGCCGGCATTAAACCATGAGACCAGAGGATGAGGCTACTGAAACAGAAACACAGCCTCACTCCCTGGATTCATAAGCACAGTATGTTCGTAGATGCCACAGATAGCAGTCTAGAAATGTCATATGTGGGGCTCAAAGCCAAGGCTCCCTCACCAGTGCCTGGTGCAAGCCTTGGGTCTTTCTAGATCTGTGTTTCCTGGGCCCTGAGAGTCCACGTTCAAGTTCGCTTGCGCCTCATACAGATGCACACAGGGATCCCACCAGGAGCGGGCCTAAGGCAGTCTGTGCTTCCAGCTGCCATCCCCAAGGCCCTGAGCCCCGCAATGACCTGCCTTCCCTTGTTCCACTGCACCCTCATCCTTCTTGCTGAGCAGGCAGAGCTTCAGCCCTTTGCTGTGACCCTTTGTGCCCGACTTGTCTGCCTGCAGCCTGCTTCCTCCGGCAGGTGCCGGGCGTGGAAGTCCTGGCCTTGCACACGAGACTGAAGAGGACTGGCGCCTGGTTAGCCACAGAACTGAAACACTTTATTGCAGGGACTCAGCCAGCTGAGCTCTTCCGTTGAGAGGAGCGCGGGCAGGACAGAGCAGGCCTTTGACACTGAGGCTGCCTTTGCATCAGCAGGCATTGCCCCAGCGGGAAATGGTGGTGGTGCGCTGCAGCCAGCCCTGGATCCTCTCCGTCCTGCTGATCAAACCTTTTCTCCTATTAGGAACTGCACCAACTTCTGCAGCCAAGAAAGGAAATCCCACAGCTTCTGCACTGGAAGTGGGCAGGATGTAAACCTTCCTGCTTCTGTTGGTGTTGGCCTGTGAACGGGGGTGGAGGTGAAGGCTGGCTGCGGCCTTGCAGTAGTCGCTACTGTTGTGTGCAGGCCCATCTGTTCCAGGATCCAGTTGTAGAAGTGCTGGGTGGAGGTGTAGACTCCGGGCTTCTTTGCTCTCGCACAGCCCATCCCCCAGCTGGTCAGGCCAACAAGCCAGAAGTAGTCAGCGCTCTTGTCTTGGCACACAAGAGGCCCACCGCTGTCCCCCTGCAGCAGAGGAGAGAGGATGAAGGGGTTGTTGGGTGGCCACCGTCAGCCCAGTGGCTGGCTCCTTCCCTCTCATGGCACTTCCAGAGCTGTATTTAGTGGCCAGCCAAGCTCTGGAGAAGCTTTCCTGGGAGGGGGCGGTGGGCCTGTAAGGCAGGGCTCGCTCTCCCTGCGGCACGTTGGTGCTGCAGGTGTGTCAGGAGGCTGTGTCTGGCTTGGGATGGTGAAGCTCTGGGCTGCCAAGGGCACTGGATGGGCATTGTGAACAAAGTGCCAGGCCTCTGGGACAAGGCAGGCAGGCCCTGGGCAAAGGCCCTACCCATGGGGAAATGGGTTTAGGCCCTCAGCAGTGGGGACACAGCAATGGGAGTGTGAGTGGCCAGGAAAAGCCCGTGACGGTGCAGGTTTGGGCGGTTGTGGCGGTGCTGCCAGTGCTGCCGGGGCTTGGCTTGTAGCACGCTCCTACCTGGCAGGTGTCGATGCCACCCTGCGGATAGCCAGCACAGATGTTGTGGGTGTGGATGGCCCCTCTGTACCAGCCGCTGCTGTTACAGACCCCGGCATCAATGAGGTGCACCTGGGCCTCCTGCAGCACATACGCCGATCCTCCAGCTGTGAAGAGCACAGAAAGGAATGAACACCCAGCAGCTCATTGCCAGTTCTCCTTCCCTGCGTGACTGAAGCCCTATCCCGGGGCTTGGCTTTGCATGTGGGGAGGCGCTGGACCGCTCCTTCCTTTCTGCCTTGCTCTGGGTCAGTGGCTCACGCCCCCCTCTCTAAGAGGCATACGTCCCCACAGCCTGATTCTGGCTTTCGCCTCTGCCGTCAGGAAGAGCAACCTGCCTCCCCAAGCTGGCCAAGCTTGCGCTCGCAACGTGACTACACTTTGGGAGCTCACCTCTTGCAGTCCTGGCACCCCAGCCACTGACGTAGCACTCTGTCAGCTCCGAGACTCTCAGCGAGGCATCGGGCACGCAGGCAAGCTGTACGTAGCTGTTGCACTGGACAGGCTGCTCCAGTTCCAGCAAGGCAATGTCGTTTCTTTGCGTGATATTACTGAAGTGCTGGTGAACCAGCAGCTGCTTGATGTTGCGCACCTGGGCCTCAGGTCCCAGCTGGGTCAGCCGGGTGGCACCTACCACCACCTGCCACATGGTGATGTTCCTGGAAGGCAGATGGAGAGAGGGCTCAGAGGGAGCAGAGCCACATGCTGCAGCAGCACAGCAGTCGCCCTGCCTTCTGCTTGGCAAGGCAGAGAGGAAAGCAGTGCTTGGGAGGGTGCGACAGAGCACGTGCTCCTTGGGCTCAAGCAGTGTCGAGCTGGAGGCTGCTGGGAAGCAGTGGCATGAGCCCAGCCTTCTCCTGAGCAGCCTCTCAGGTGGCTGCGGAGTGCCCAGGCACTGGGCGTACTGCAGGGCAACAGGACATGCTGCAGCACGTGCTGCTGTGCTCAGGGCACCTGCTAGAGTGTGGGGCTAGCCCCGATCCCTGGTCCTCCTTACCTGGCCTCGAAGAAGCAGTGGGCTGCTGTGAGGACCCACTGTGGGCTGATGAGGGAGCCCCCGCAGATGTGCGCCGTGCCTCCTTCCAAGAGAGCCTCGATGCTGACGATCCAGGGCCAGGCCCCTGGCTGGGCATCTGTGCCACCCACAACGCGCGACATGCCGTAGTGAAAAGCCGCAGGCCGAAGGCCGCAGGTGCCTCTGTAACCAGAAACTCCATTCTGGTTAGCTCCATGGAAGCTTGTGCCATTCCGGCTGAAGGCCAGCTGTCTTCCCTCCCCTCAAGTCATGGCCAGAAGGGCCGAGGAAACCCGTGGGGCATGCGCCCGCTCCCCTTTCCCCGCTTTCTGCTTCAGCCCGTAGACAAGTTGTGCCGGCAGCCTGGGTGATGGCAAGGAGCTGAGCCTCCCAGATGGCCTTCAAGAGCCACTGGGGTGGCCATGGGGGACAAGCAGGACCCCTCCAGAGAAGCTCACAAGGGTTGCCCAATGTCCCTCCCAGAGCCTCGGGCCACTTACCCACAGCTATCCCATGTGCCATGCACAGGACAGCACATGGCCAGCAGGACAACGAGGAGGAGGAGAACATCCATCACTACCAGCAACATGTGGCAGCTGCAAGAACGAAGGCTTGTCGCCACCACTACGGCCACCGACAGAGTGCCCGCAGGATTCCTGTTGCCTGGGGTTCTCTTGGACGCGGGGCTGATGTCACAGAGTGCCTGGTTCCAGGTGCTGGGCGTGGTGGCGGTGGGGGAGGGATGGGTGGCAACAGGAGGGGTTCCAAGCAGGATTGGAGGCGGAAGCTGGGATCGCACACCCCTGACAGAGCCCCACGCAATGCCCTGCTTGCACGATCAGGGTGGGCAGGCCCCGTGGCAGGCAGCAGCGCCTGGCTCCCAGCTCTGCCTGCTAACAGCTCACAGGGCAACACCCAGCGTGGCCTCGCAGCCTCTTTGGGGAGTTCCCTGCCGCCCTGCTCTCTGCAGCCCTGTGCCACCGGCTCCTTCCCAATAAACAGACACACAACAAAGAACACAATGACTACAGCAGCATGCGCGTGCTTGGGTGTTGAAGAGCCAATGTGTTGATGGCCGTGGCAGCCAAGCAGTGCTGGGCAAGCCAAATAAGCCAAGCACAGCCCAGCAACGTCAACCTTCCTGCACAAAGCACAGTGAAATGCAGGTGCAGCACACTCCTCACTGGCTATGTCAGCCACAGCAACGCGCTCTGGCAGGTGTCGTGTCCTTGCTGTCTGTGAGTTGGATTGCTGTTCTGGGCACACACTGACCATGGCACTTGTGGGAAGGACAAGCAATGTTAAGCTCTAGAGAGAAAGAAGGATGCTCCTGCTCTCAGCCCTACATGCCATTGTTCGCAGCTTTGCGAGATCTTTCATCACTCTCACCTCATCAGTCTGTCTTCTGCCACTGACTGGAGGAGCCTTGCTCAATCACCTGCTGGAGTGCAGGAGAGAAGCAGGAGCCAGGCATGTGCATTGCATTTGCACAGCAGGGCTAGGTCCCTGGAGGGTCAAGGGCAATGGCTTGAAGGTTGGCAGCCTCCAAGCTTGTGAAAGGTGCGGCAGCTCCCTGCTGCCATCCTGGCTTCTGTGGTGAGGCATAAGGCGCACAGCGGAGGGAGCAATCGGGTCCCGAGGAGGAGGACCACACAGGCTCTGTCTGAAAGTGGAAGAGCTGCTCTCAAGACCCTTGAGGCGCAGCAGGGCTTCCTAGGCCCCAGAACTGGCCTCCAAGCAAGCGGGCTCAAGGCTGCTTTGTGTTTTGAAAAGGGACCGGCTGCCGGTTCCCATGTGTCTGCTGAGAGCAGGCAGAAGGCAGCCTTGGAGAAGACAACTTGTCTGCTGGGGAAACCCTGCTCTTTCAGCACCGGTTTTGGCAGGTGGCTAGCGGAGAATGCCGTCAGAGGTGGCCACACTTCACAGACGCTTGAAGGAAGAGATTGGGGTCATTTGGTGGAGAGGACTCTGGCAGGGACAGCAGTTCCCAGGCAAGCCCGTCAGTAATGGCACACAAGTCCAAGGTGACCTAGCTAACAACACCCAAAGACCACGTGTGTTGACAGATGGGGCAAACCTGGGAGCAAAGGGGGGGGGTGGGAAATAACCGGGGTTGGCCCCGTGTCTGGGAGGAGAGCAGGGCTGAGAGAGGCAGGACTCAGGGAAGATGAGGGGCACGTATAAGCACGGCAAATGGAGAGAAGGGGGGATCAAGGAGCCGGTCACACAGAAGCAAAGTGCTGGCTGCCTTGCTTGCCTGAGCCCTGCGCCTAATCACCACAGTACCCACTGGCTTCTTTTGGAGAGCCACCCCAAAGCCCTTCCTGTGTGGTCCCATTCTGCTCCTGCCACACGGTGGGTCCCCAGGCCTGGCTGCTAGCAAAGGCCGACGGCAAGACAGGCCACAGGCAGCCAGCACTTGGAAAGCCCCAGTGTCTCGGGCCAGCTGCTGCTGGGAGCCCTGTGCGCGTGCACAGCTCACTAGTGAACCTGAAGCTGGACGAGGTGACAAGCAAGAGGGGAGAGAGAGCCTCTCAGGCATGTGGATGGCCTGCGGTGTCAGCCGACGTGCCTGCTCAGCCCCAGCGTCCCCACCTTGCAAGAGGACCAGGCCTGCCAACCACTGGCCACCTCTCCACCTCCCAGAGGCAGGAAGGACTTGGAGGTGCTTGAGCATGCATGCCCTCAGCTGCTGCCCACCTAGGCATGCCCCCCCTGCGGGAGCTGCAGAAGGGCCTGCCTCTGAAGCTGCCAGGACCGTCCTCCTCTTGCTCTGTGCTTGGGCCCCGGCAAGCCATGGTGCTGCAGCTCCCAGCTCTGTTCCTACCCAGGACTGCAGGGCATGCCTCCAGCTGAACTGGGATCTCTGGAAACATGGGCATGCCCTTTGCTTCCTCTTGATCATGCAGTGAAAGGAGTTCTTATGGCTCTGCGGATGATGCTGGAGCATGCTCCCTCCCCAAACAAGTCCGGCTTTCTGTCCAGAGGCCTCTGTACAGTAAATTGACATTTGCTTGCGTCAAGCTGCGTCCCGTCTCTTCATCGCAGCACAAGCACTTGCAAAGCTGCGAACAATGGCATGTAGGGCTGAGAGCAGGAGCATCCTTCCCTCTCTCTAGAGCTTAACATTGCTTGTCCTTCCCACAAGTGCCATGGTCAGTGTGTGCCCAGAACAGCAATCCAACTCACAGACAGCAAGGACACGACACCTGCCAGAGCGCGTTGCTGTGGCTTACATGGCCAGTGAGGAGTGTGCTGCACCTGCATTTCACTGTGCTTTGTGCAGGAAGGTTGACGTTGCTGGGCTGTGCTTGGCTTATTTGGCTTGCCCAGCACTGCTTGGCTGCCACGGCCATCAACACATTGGCTCTTCAACACCCAAGCACGCGCATGCTGCTGTAGTCATTGTGTTCTTTGTTGTGTGTCTGTTTATTGGGAAGGAGCCGGTGGCACAGGGCTGCAGAGAGCAGGGCGGCAGGGAACTCCCCAAAGAGGCTGCGAGGCCACGCTGGGTGTTGCCCTGTGAGCTGTTAGCAGGCAGAGCTGGGAGCCAGGCGCTGCTGCCTGCCACGGGGCCTGCCCACCCTGATCGTGCAAGCAGGGCATTGCGTGGGGCTCTGTCAGGGGTGTGCGATCCCAGCTTCCGCCTCCAGTCCTGCTTGGAACCCCTCCTGTTGCCACCCATCCCTCCCCCACCGCCACCACGCCCAGCACCTGGAACCAGGCGCTCTGTGACATCAGCCCCGCGTCCAAGGGAACCCCAGGCAACAGGAATCCTGCGGGCACTCTGTCGGTGGCCGTAGTGGTGGCGACAAGCCTTCGTTCTTGCAGCTGCCACATGTTGCTGGTAGTGATGGATGTTCTCCTCCTCCTCGTTGTCCTGCTGGCCATGTGCTGTCCTGTGCACGGCACATGGGATAGCTGTGGGTAAGTGGCCCGAGGCTCTGGGAGGGACATTGGGCAACCCTTGTGAGCTTCTCTGGAGGGGTCCTGCTTGTCCCCCATGGCCACCCCAGTGGCTCTTGAAGGCCATCTGGGAGGCTCAGCTCCTTGCCATAACCCAGGCTGCTGGCACAGCTCATCTATGGGCTGAAGCAGAAAGCGGGGAAAGGGGAGCGGGCACGCACCCCACGGGTTTCCTTGGCCCTTCTGGCCATGACTTGAGGGGAGGGAAGACAGCTGGCCTTCAGCCGGAATGGCACAAGCTTCCATGGAGCTAACCAGAATGGAGTTTCTGGTTACAGAGGCACCTGCGGCCTTCGGCCTGCGGCTTTTCACTACGGCATGTCGCGCGTTGTGGGTGGCACAGATGCCCAGCCAGGGGCCTGGCCCTGGATCGTCAGCATCGAGGCTCTCTTGGAAGGAGGCACGGCGCACATCTGCGGGGGCTCCCTCATCAGCCCACAGTGGGTCCTCACAGCAGCCCACTGCTTCTTCGAGGCCAGGTAAGGAGGACCAGGGATCGGGGCTAGCCCCACACTCTAGCAGGTGCCCTGAGCACAGCAGCACGTGCTGCAGCATGTCCTGTTGCCCTGCAGTACGCCCAGTGCCTGGGCACTCCGCAGCCACCTGAGAGGCTGCTCAGGAGAAGGCTGGGCTCATGCCACTGCTTCCCAGCAGCCTCCAGCTCGACACTGCTTGAGCCCAAGGAGCACGTGCTCTGTCGCACCCTCCCAAGCACTGCTTTCCTCTCTGCCTTGCCAAGCAGAAGGCAGGGCGACTGCTGTGCTGCTGCAGCATGTGGCTCTGCTCCCTCTGAGCCCTCTCTCCATCTGTCTTCCAGGAACATCACCATGTGGCAGGTGGTGGTAGGTGCCACCCAGCTGACCCACCTGGGACCTGAGGCCCAGGTGCGCAACATCAAGCAGCTGCTGGTTCACCAGCACTTCAATAATATCACGTGGAGAAACGACATTGCCTTGCTGGAACTGGAGCAGCCTGTCCAGTGCAACAGCTACGTACAGCTTGCCTGCGTGCCCGATGCCTCGCTGAGAGTCTCGGAGCTGACAGAGTGCTACGTCAGTGGCTGGGGTGCCAGGACTGCAAGAGGTGAGCTCCCAAAATGTAGTCACGTTGCGAGCGCAAGCTTGGCCAGCTTGGGGAGGCAGGTTGCTCTTCCTGACGGCAGAGGCGAAAGCCAGAATCAGGCTGTGGGGACGTATGCCTCTTAGAGAGGGGGGCGTGAGCCACTGACCCAGAGCAAGGCAGAAAGGAAGGAGCGGTCCAGCGCCTCCCCACATGCAAAGCCAAGCCCCGGGATAGGGCTTCAGTCACGCAGGGAAGGAGAACTGGCAATGAGCTGCTGGGAGTTCATTCCTTTCTGTGCTCTTCACAGCTGGAGGATCGGCGTATGTGCTGCAGGAGGCCCAGGTGCACCTCATTGATGCCGGGGTCTGTAACAGCAGCGGCTGGTACAGAGGGGCCATCCACACCCACAACATCTGTGCTGGCTATCCGCAGGGTGGCATCGACACCTGCCAGGTAGGAGCGTGCTACAAGCCAAGCCCCGGCAGCACGGGCAGCCCCGCCACAACCGCCCAAACCTGCACTGTCACGGGCTTTTCCTGGCCACTCACACTCCCATTGCTGTGTCCCCAGTGCTGAGGGCCTTACCCCCCTTCCCCTTTTGCACGCCTTTGTCCAGGGCCTGCCTGCCTTGTCCCAGAGGCCTGGCACTATGTCCACAAAGCCCACCCAGTGCCCTTGGCAGCCCAGAGCTTCTCCATCCCATACGTGCAACATCCTTCTGCAGCACCTGCAGGACAACTGTGCTGCAGGGAGAGCGAGCCCTGCCTTACAGGCCCACCGCCCCCTCCCAGGAAAGCTTCTCCAGAGCTTGGCTGGCCACTAAATACAGCTCTGGAAGTGCCATGAGAGGGAAGGAGCCAGCCACTGGGCTGACGGTGGCCACCCAACAACCCCTTCATCCTCTCTCCTCTGCTGCAGGGGGACAGCGGTGGGCCTCTTGTGTGCCAAGACAAGAGCGCTGACTACTTCTGGCTTGTTGGCCTGACCAGCTGGGGGATGGGCTGTGCGAGAGCAAAGAAGCCCGGAGTCTACACCTCCACCCAGCACTTCTACAACTGGATCCTGGAACAGATGGGCCTGCACACAACAGTAGCGACTACTGCAAGGCCGCAGCCAGCCTTCACCTCCACCCCCGTTCACAGGCCAACACCAACAGAAGCAGGAAGGTTTACATCCTGCCCACTTCCAGTGCAGAAGCTGTGGGATTTCCTTTCTTGGCTGCAGAAGTTGGTGCAGTTCCTAATAGGAGAAAAGGTTTGATCAGCAGGACGGAGAGGATCCAGGGCTGGCTGCAGCGCACCACCACCATTTCCCGCTGGGGCAATGCCTGCTGATGCAAAGGCAGCCTCAGTGTCAAAGGCCTGCTCTGTCCTGCCCGCGCTCCTCTCAATGGAAGAGCTCAGCTGGCTGAGTCCCTGCAATAAAGTGTTTCAGTTCTGTGGCTAACCAGGCGCCAGTCCTCTTCAGTCTCGTGTGCAAGGCCAGGACTTCCACGCCCGGCACCTGCCGGAGGAAGCAGGCTGCAGGCAGACAAGTCGGGCACAAAGGGTCACAGCAAAGGGCTGAAGCTCTGCCTGCTCAGCAAGAAGGATGAGGGTGCAGTGGAACAAGGGAAGGCAGGTCATTGCGGGGCTCAGGGCCTTGGGGATGGCAGCTGGAAGCACAGACTGCCTTAGGCCCGCTCCTGGTGGGATCCCTGTGTGCATCTGTATGAGGCGCAAGCGAACTTGAACGTGGACTCTCAGGGCCCAGGAAACACAGATCTAGAAAGACCCAAGGCTTGCACCAGGCACTGGTGAGGGAGCCTTGGCTTTGAGCCCCACATATGACATTTCTAGACTGCTATCTGTGGCATCTACGAACATACTGTGCTTATGAATCCAGGGAGTGAGGCTGTGTTTCTGTTTCAGTAGCCTCATCCTCTGGTCTCATGGTTTAATGCCGGCCGGCAACCAAGCACCACGCAGTCGCTTGCTCACTCCCCCTCATCCGGAGGGCTGGGGAGGAGAATCAGAAAGGAATGTAAAACTTGAGGGTTGAGATAAGAGCAATTTCATAATTTAAACAGAATAAAGAGGTAAGAACATCAGTAATAACAATGATAATAGTAACAATTAGGATGGAAAGGTGGAGGAAAGGGGTAAAATCCAAAGGAAAAGGGAAAAGGGGAAAAAAAACCCAAGTGATGCACAGTACAACTGCTCACCACCTGCTGACAGATACTGAATGACTTTTAATACGGAAGGGGGAGGGGTATCCCCCTCCAGAGGATTTTTTTTCTTCCTCACGGATCTTTACCTGTTTAGGGGTGGTTCTTCTCTTATCCGGAGCAACAGCAGGGAAAGCATTCAAGAGTTAAATCACCTTGTTTGTTAGGCAAAGAGGGTCCCTCGTGGAATGTTGGCCAAGTCATGACAATCACACCAATATGGCTACATGCCGTGCTCCCTTTATTAAACAAACAGGTCATTTTTATAACTTAAATCGACCGCTCACCCGACTTTACACACAGCTGATTGGATAAAAGTCTCTGGGCCATGTAGGTGTCCGTGTCCCTGATTGGTGAGCATGCTGCAGGCGCCTGATCAGAGTGTTCTGATTTCGCGGTTCCCAGGACTTGCTCTGCACCTGGCTTCTTGTTTGTGCATAGCTTGTTTTCCTTCTCCCACTGCTTGTTCCCAGGACAGATTAAAGCTGCTCTGCAGCTTCAACTAACAGGCCTGGGTTCTCCAACCCAGACAATGGTAACATATGTCCTCGGTCCTTTAAACATCCCTCTACAGTTAAGAACGTGAGTCAAATTTGCCACTATGACATACAAAGCAGAGCAACTATTGCCCTTTTGATGTTGGCTCAAGGACACGACTGAGAGGATTGTGATGGTATGAGCTGCATGGATTTTAGGCACCCCATTGCAGCAACACGTTATCAAAATCTGAGAAAATGTCATCCTTTGGGGCATCAATTCACTCAATTGGCAGTATTCTTTGTTTGATAATGCCTTGGTTGCCGTCGTCTTTGCAAGGGCCCTGCAGCACACGGCAAAAATGGTACTAGCTGTTCAGAAACAAAAAGGGGGAAATGTTGGGGAATGCAGAGGACCTGCAGACAAGTTAGTTGACTTCAAATACTTAGTCCTGTACCTCTAAGACAGCCACAAATTGTCAGGTATGTCAACAGGATGTGAAGAACTGGAATTTAGAACCACAGCATACGGGCACCTACAGCAACAGCAAATAGCAAGCAAGAAGACGAACACAAAAACCTATCAGGGACTGACATATGTACTATCTAAGATATATAAAAAATTTGTATAAACAAGAAAGGCCATTTTGTCCAAACCCAGCCATGAAGACATAGTGTTTTTTCAGTCTGCCTCCAACTGCATCACCGCAGGTTGCTCCACATGGGATCCCTGTCGCAGAGCCAGCAGACCCCCTTCTGCCCACAACTGACCACGCTCAGCCTGAAGGCTCCGTGGCTGCTTCGGCTCGGTGACACCTCTGACTATCGGAGTGCTGGGATAGCAAACTGTGCGTTGGGGACATTACCAAGCTGTAGGACAATGCCTCAAGGACAAGAGTCCAAGTACTGATAGCCTGATGAACAGAGACTTGTTAGAACTTGTAGGGCACTAGCCCTGGGAACAAAGGAACAAGCTAACTGCAGACCCCTGCGCCGTTACAGTTGAGGAGGCAACCAGACGGACAGAGAAACAAGTAGCCAGGTAAGGGAACGCATAGCGCCGATATGTAACTTTGTTAATCAAGAAAGCCGCGTAGAAAGAAGCCCCCTAATTTTGGAATAGAAATTGTTGCTATGTCAAGGTAAACCAGTAAGTTCCTATTGTTTTAACGGTGTGCCTTAAATATCAACCAATCAGTGTTTTTTACGCTTAAGATTTAACCAATCAGTGTGTAATATGTAGAAGGTAGAAACGTGTATATGTGTAAGAAAATCACTAATAAACGGACAACTTGCTTGCATCAAGCTGCGTCCCGTCTCTTCATTTGCCGCATTTAGCTCTTCATTTCAGTAGAATGAGTTATTACCGATGGTTATGTCACTCCAGTTACTCACAGGCCATTTTGGGGATAGTGGTTTTGATGTCCATGGCCAATCTTTAAATCCTAAAGGACTCCCACATATCCAACAATTAGTCAGATCAAAGACATCAGCCACCTGCTGGCCTAAAGCTATACATTCATTTTGCCACGCTCTGAGAGTGAGGGGGGCACAGGACTTTCCTTGGCTATTAAACATGGCGACAATGGTCGACCAAAACAATATCTGCAATGGTATGCCAAACATCCTAAAAATATTAACAAGGCAAATACTGATGAAGCCACGCAGGCATTTGGCAGCTTCATATGGGTGGTTTTTTTTCTCAGGTAGGCTCCAGAGTCCTCACCCGGAAAAGAAAAGAAAATCAGACTCAGTTTGTTCAAAGGAACCGGAAGCAGAAGGATGGAGTAATCCACCTGGTGTTGATGTTATATTCTTTTCCATGAGCATCTTTGGCTTTCCAAGCATCTTTATTAAGAGGTCCAGTGAGCACGAGAGGAACAGCCCCAATGGCTGTCATTTCTACCAACACAGGCTGTCCAGGAGAAAAAAATTGTTCTCCGGGAGTACTGAGAGTCTGAGACTTTGGGGTCAAAGTCGGGGGTTTAGGAGAAAAGGCATTCAGTCGGGGACATCCATTTATTCCCCAGCGATCATTAACTGGGGTAACTGCATCCCAAAGGCGTTCCACCCAACGTGGCTTGTGAGGTTTCAGAAATCGATTTAAGAGTCCATGAGTTCGTTCTACTGTCCCGTTAGCTTGGGGATAATATGGGGTGTGGAATCCCCACTTGATTCCCTCTTCCCTCCCCCACTCCGGCTTTGGCAGCAGTAAAATGACTGCCATTGTCCGACTGAATGGAATCAGGTTTGAGGAGGAAACTAAACCAAATTTTCAGGGCTGGCACTGTATTTTCCCCAGTCGCTCGTGGAAACACTTTGAACTAGGCCAGGAATCACTTCCACACCTACTAATACGTACTGCTTCCCTTGTGACCTTTGGAAAGGTCCCGTATAATCTATCTGCCAAGTTTCCCAGAGACACTTTTTGTCTCTCAAATGAAGGGGGGAATCTTCCATGGCTTGTGGCTCTAGTCCAAGTCTGCATTGTTCACAAGCTGAAATAGAGGTTTTTCAAGATTCCCAAGTGACAGGCCAACCTCTGGCGTGTGCCTCTTTGTATAAATCAGTAGACCCTCAGTGAGCACGCTTAACTTGCAGCCATTCCAAAAGTCTGTCCCAGTTTTCCCCGGTTTGATTTTCCTGCTGCAAAGGGGCAATTCTGGCCAGCTCATCTGCCCTGTTATTCCATTCACCTGCCAGAGTTCCTCTTTCCCACAGAGACGGTACCCATGCTACCACAAAGTCCCCATGTTTGGCAAGATCTAAGTTTTTTTGCCACTTCTCCTTTTGCCACACTGGCACTCGGTTTACTTCCCAGTTATTCTGTTCCCAGAAAGGAAGCCATCCCGTTCATCCTTTGAATGCTGCAAACGAGTCAGTGTAAATGTGCACCGGAGCCTTAGCCCCTTCCTCGCTATTAAACACACTCCACACTGCCACTAACTCTCCCACTTGGGCACTGCCCTCACCTTTGGTAATGATTTCTCTGTTAGCATCTACATTAATAGCTACAGCTCGGTATCTCCTCTCTTAACAGAGGCAACTCCTCTGAAACAGCAGGAGTGACTTTTAATACGGGAGGGGGAGGGGTATCCCCTCCAGAGGATTTGTTACTTCCTCACAGATCTTTACCTGTTTAGGGGTGCCTTCAGTGACAGTTAGGACACTACAAATACGTTCAATCTTAGCATGACATTTTCTGACAGTATCTCTTTGGCCCACCCCGTTAGGGGGGGAGTTCCTGCTAACATAGCTTTAATTACCTTAAAAAGTCCCCTTAAAATTAGAGGCTGTTGGCGTATGGTTCGCTCCGCTTCTCTGAAAGCAACACTCACTACAAACAATCCTTTTTCCCAATTAGAGTCTCGTTTCTCAGCATCCTTAAAGCTCCTGGAGTAAAATTCGATCGGGCGGGAGAACCTTCTGGTCCCTTTTGCCAGAAATGAATGGACAATCCTGAGTGTGCAAACCCCCACTCAGTCTGGACAGGGTCAGTGGGGTGAATAGGACCCAAAGCCTGGTGGGTGTTTGCTTCCAACACCAAAAGCTGTAACGCTTCATTGTGGGCTGGAGCCCATTCCCAAGCTGCTCCTTTTCGCAGCAGGTCATATAAGGGCCGTGCAACTATTGCAAAGTCTGGGATGTGGTTTCTCCAAAAGACCAATAAGCCTAAGGCATGCTGCAGCTCCTTTTTATTTTCTGGAACTTTTACCTGCTCTAGTGTTGAGAGGGTGTCCTGAGGAATACAGGCTGAACCTCCTCTCCACTGTATCCCTAAAAAATTCACTTCATTTGCAGCAATTTGTATCTTTTCCTCTGGTACCTGGAGTCCCAGAGACTCTAAGTGCCGTATAATCTTTCCTTGTGTCACCTGTTCTGGAATAATTTCATCCCCTCCTATGAAAACATCATCGATGTATTGATAACTCTAACTCCCAGTTCTGGAAGAGTTTGGGCTCATTCTTATGCCAAAGCATGATGTGCTAAGGTGGGAAAATGTTTATATCCCTGAGGGAGGCGAGTAAAGGTATACTGCTGTCCCTCCCATGTGAAAGCAAAACGATCACGGTCCTCCTCTTGCAGGGGACCCATGACAAACATCTCTTTCACATCAGCTGTGGCCATCACCGCATGAGCCTGCTCCTGAATGAGTGAGGTGAGCTCAGCTCCATTAGGCACTGCTGCTGTCAAGGGACCAGTGTCTGCATTAAGTCAAGGATAATCTACAGTCAGTCTCCTCTTCCCCTTTGATTTACGAACTGGCCACACTGGGGAATTGTATGGGGAGAGGGTGAGTGTTAAAATGCCCTGCTGTTTAAGATCCTCGATCACAGGAGCTATCCCCTCCTGGGCCCCTAATGGCAAGGGACAGGCTTTCACATTAGTCATCCTGGAAGCGGGGAGGGTAGGTGCTGCTTGCAGCAGGCGCACTTCTGCCCAGGACGTTTCAGCTAATTCTCTGATCTGAGAAATGCCAAAGGACCATGAATTCCCCTGGCTCATACCACTGTCTGCCCCTCAATATATCTATGACCAAAAGATTTGTCAGAAAAGGGCCTATTGCAACCTTGGTGCTAACTGGTTCTGCCTCCCCAGGCAACCATAATGTTACCAAGGCCATAGGTACTGACAGAGTTTTCCCTAAAGCATTTAAGACAATCAGGTTTTTATACAAAGTCAAAATTCCACATTGCTCCACCTCACTATGCATCAGTGCAGTGATTTGTGCTCCCGTGTCAGTTAGAAAGGTTACTGGGTTTTTCTCCGTGTTCCTACAGCCACTGTAATCATTAAATCTCCTCTCAAATTTAAGGTGAGTTGCCTAATAAACATCCACCCTCCGTTCCCTTCCCACCTTCGGGGGACGGAGGATCTAGTTTCCCTTTGCCCTTTTTACCTCATCAGCTTTTTCCCCCATGCCTATTGATGGTGGGGCACGAGGGGTTGGCTCAAAACGGACTTTATGCCCTGACCAAGTCTGTACAACTTTCTCCAATTTCTAGGCCAGGAGCCCATCCATTAGATCCTAGAGAATACCTCCCTGGAGCCCCAGCTGCCACCAGTCGGCTTAGGGGCCTCCCTCTGCCAGGATCAGTAAATTGGACCCATTTCGAATTCTGACTTCTTGGAGCCTGTGCGAGGCATCCCTCAGCTTTTCCCGCAGTTTGTACAGCTCTCGTTTCAGTCTTTGCCAGGATCCACCAACGAGACCACGTTTTCTCCCAAAGTTAATTAGCTCTTGGGCAACTTCCCCCCACCTAACTCTGTCTGATATGGGGGTATTTTGTATCTTCCCCTGGAGCTGGATCCCAATGGGTTTTAAAGAATCAGGATTAGATTAATCCTCAGATTAGAGGAGTCATCCTTCTGGGTCCACAGGCATCATCATGGGAGAGCCCTGGTGGCACTCCAGCCTTCTGTCATACATCATCTGCAGGCAAGCTGCCTCTTGTACACTTTCTACCAGCTGATCCATCATACCTGTTATGGCTAGGGGGTCTCCCCTCTCCAAAGGGTTCAGTCCCCCAGCCCAATAGTCTGCCCTCTGTGTTAATGACCATGGGGCCCGATGGTTGCCAGTAGTTAAAAACACACCTGGACCCCAGTATCCTTCTGCTTCCTTCTCTGACAACAAAATCCCATCTCCTCCTGACAAGGACACTTTCCAAACATATTCTGTTTTGGATTCCTTTGGAGTCCTTGCAAAATCCTTCCTTAATTTTGCTAACTCAGTTGCTTAGTAACAATCTGGGGACAAGTGTCATTGTCTGTCTCATATAAATACTCAGTCTTAACAAGAGGATACATGTGAGGTGCGTTTTCTGCTGTGTCTTTTGCTCTCTGTAAATCCCCCTGGGGATATATTTGTCTAATCCCTTTCTCTGTTAACTTCAACTCTACCTTCCAAAACGACTCACTTGCTTTCCGCAATTCTTCTCATAATGTTTCTTTTAACAAAGCATTCTGGTTTCTCTCCTGCTCTAAGAGCTGTTTGGTCTCTTCTAACTGCTCTCTGAGTTTTAACTGCCATTTTCAAGGAATCTACCACGGTATCATCTTGACACAATCTTTGCCTCCTATCTTCCAGGGCTGCTGCCCAACTTGCTCCTAAAATGGCACAACTTATGGATTTCCTCTTCCCAGGCCCAACTTTAGCCTCCGTCTGCAATATCATGACCCTATCCACTACACTATAGTGGTTGGAACCACTGATTTTTTGCTCATTCTCACCCTTGGGGAGCTCGGCGAGCATGATAGGTTCCCAAAAATCATCCAGTTTATATAAATCTCCGCCCCATACTTTAGTGGGGGAAACATCACGAACCTCTGTAGAAGTGTGGGCACTCCTTTCACCAAAGAGGGGTTATTTTGTCCTGAGATGGCCTCACTGTATGTTCGCTGCTACTACACCCACCTCCCTTCACCCTCTGGAGGTCACACTTTTAAACTGCTTTAGAGACTCGTCTCTTGTTCAATTCTGTCGCTTAGTCCTTCTTCACCTCTTTTCCTCACGGACAAACAGAACCGCGGACTCAGACTCTGCACTCACTTCGTACCAAGGTAGGTCTCAGGCACACACACAAGAGTCTCTCATAAAGAACCTGGCAATTTCTGTTTCACTGAGAATCCTGTCCGTGACACCAATTAAAATGTTACATGCCGGTCTGAGACCGGAGCGTGGTTCTGTTTCTATTCTCGGGAACAGAATGAAGACTCAAAATGGAGTCAAGAGCCAAGGAACTTTATTTGCCCAACAAGAAATACGTGAATGCAAAGGGGGAGTGAGAGTGACAGATTAAGAGAGGAAGGAAGGAAAGAAAGAAGTTAAGAAGGAAAGGCTTACAGCAACAGCTACCACCCCGGAGCTGCGGTGTCCCGACAGTCCGATACGTTTCCATGTCCGGTGGGGGAACGTTCCGTCCAATGTTGGTTCCTTTTTTTTATAGAGTTGTTACAAGCTGTTCTGCTTAACCACACCTTCCACCTGTCACCACTGTCACCGAAATTGGGAGTCAAACCTCTTAACACCATTGCAGCATTAGAGCAGCAGGCACTCCTTTATTGCAGCGCTGGGTGCTCGGTGGCATCTCCACAAATCAGGCACACCTGTGTAGGTTTTACTGTTACATTTATACAGAAAATTACAAGGTCATACACTCCCAATTACAATGATTGGTTAGTAATTTGCATATAATTGTTATATTTGCTGTGTCATCCTTTTCTGTTACTACGCTTGCACAGGGGAAGGGTCTTCAGCTGGGCAAGGGTCTACTTGACCTGTGGGCATGATTTTTTGGTATTATAATGAAGGTAGTTCACTTCAGGACACCTTAAAAGTTAGTTTTGTTGCCAAGTGGGACAGCTGGATATTGGCCTTGCCAAGCTGTCCAATAACTCATCCCATACACAACAGAACCTGGGCGCTCTGGTTGTGGTCTGAGAGTAAGGACTAAGCTTAGTATGGTCTATAGCACAGGGATTTCAAATAACAGTCTGCGATAACAAGCAGCACAGCGATTCATACCTCACTGGTCAATAAGTATTAATGTAATTCTATCATGAAGGTTAATTCCTTAGAATCAAAATCTTCTTGTAACTAGCTGTTACATAAACACAAAATATAGGAAGATTCAGTAAAATTTTGAGATAATCTGCACCACTAGGATAAAGTAATTGTGGTAGTGGGAGATCACGATCTCCTACTCAAATGCCCCCCCCCCCCCCCCCCCGAAGAGGGGGAATCCCCCGCTCGGGGAGCATGCCCAGTCAATTTAAAATGAACTGCACCTTTAAATTGAAGCGAGAAAGCAACTAACCCACAATTAGTTAGTAGGTGTAGACTTTGGGCAGAACTAACCAACTTCACTGTATAAAGATGTATTGTGAGTACAACTAAGTGTTAGTTAGGAGGAGCGATCCCCCTTGCACCCGGCGCCGCAATAAACATACCTGCGTTATAACTTATCGTGAGTTATAGAGTTTAATTCTGCACGTCACACTGGCCTAAAGCAGTGAGGGAGTCTGAGACGTGAGCAGCTCCTGGCTTCAGTTCAGCCCGCTGCCTTTAGCTTCCACTCAGGGTGGGGTTTGGAGCGGGGCCCCAAGATAACTCGGGCTGTGCTCCTGGGCATGACCCAGGGGGCACCCGCACCACCCTCTGCTCACCGGTGCCCTAGTTCCACGCTTTCTACCCAAATACAGCCCAGCAAATGCCAGCCTGAGTGGGGCAAGAGCATCCCACGAGTGCTGCCCTTGCTGCTGGCAGGGCTGATGAGCAGTTGGAAGGACAGAGAAGAGCAATACCACTCACACTCTGAGCATGGGCTTCCAGTGTGAAGAGCACCGTGCCATCCTGGCTCAGAACAAGGGGCCACGCAGACACCTGCCAGGGGCTTCACACCCTTCAGCCGATGCGTTCAGTAATCCTTGCAGCACTGTACTGTGTTACTCCACCGGGCTGGTTTTTTTAAACTGGTGTTTCACATTCACCTGGCAAACACCACCCCAGAAGCTCAGAGCTCTGTCCCCACCTCCAGCATTGCGTCTGACCTCAGCCCAGGGGGGTGGCTGGTGCGTGACTGCGGCTGTGGTGCTGTTTCCTTCAAAACACAGTTGCTTGAAGTTTTCTGGGGTTTTGCTTTTCATTCAAAAATAATGTAGGAAACAAAATCACTTGTTTAACACCAGCTGTCCTGGCCTTTTCTCTTTGCCGGGAGGACGATCCTGGCAGGGCACCAAGACTGGGAGCGAACCCCCCTATGCCACAGCAGCACCAGTGGGGACGGGAGGTGCCGGCAGCCCCAGGAAGCTGTGCCGAGTCTCAGCCCAGCCTGGAGAGGCCAGCGAGGGCTGGGGGGCTCCAGGCACAGCGGCGGCGCTGGCATGCCCCCCAGGGACGGCACAACCTCCAAGGAAAAAAGCGGAAAAGGCTCCAGCTGGGGCTACTCACCCGCTTCGGTGGTGCAGGCAGCACCCAAGGAGGGGTGGGAGGTGGGGGCTCGGTGTCTATAGGAGGTGGTGGGGGTGTTCATAGGGTGCAGCTGGGTCCCAGCATCAGCAAATGGGGCAGAGAGTGGGAGAGGGGCTGAGCTGGGGGCCATGAGCACCAAAGGCATCCTTTGCAGGATTTGTATCCTGCAAATGCCATTAGTCCTGGGGGTGCTTTGAAGCCCATTGATGCCTGAGCCCAGCCCTGGCGTGCAGGATGGTCCTTTGCTGGCTCTGCTCTGATGCCTACTGCTTTGCCCTGAGTGCTCCCAGTTATCCCAGTGCAGGTGGCACTGGGGGGACCCCAAATCCTGATGGATGTACCTGGGCACCCCCAAAGTGGTCCTTTAGCACCCATTTTTTCCCTGAAAACCCAAACCCACCGAGGGAAACATCTCCGCGGAGTGGATCCCTGGGGAATGCAGCGGGGTGGGCAAAGACGGGGTCTGTCACTGTGTGTGCAGGAGGTCTGGGGGCTTGTGTCATGCTCTCCCCCCCAGCATCCCCTGTGTACACAGCCACATGTCCCCAGCTGTGACACCCCCAGGTTCCCCCTGCCCCACTGCTTCCAGGGACGGCAGTTTCCCTGCCCGGTACCTCTCCACTCACAACACAACTTGAGACAGGTCTCAGCACACAGTGGGGCTTTCCCCCATCTGATAGGGAGTGGACTGGGGGCAAAAGGGGGCTGGGGAAAGCAACTCCAAGCCGTGGGGGTGGCATAAGGGAAAGGAGGGGACACGTCCCCCCAGGTTTGGGAGCAGGGAAGGGCTTGTGGTGTTTTGCTCTGGAGGTGGGGAGCACCAGCTGCCCTGGGCTGGGCAGCACGGCGGTCGGTACCTCCCTCTTCCCATCAATGGCAGCGCTGGAAGAGGGAGAGGGGGTTTCTCCAACAGGACAGAAGCAAACTGGTGCGGGGATGCTCATCCCTTGGCACAAGCGAGAACAAACCAGCGGGCTCCAAGTGGGATTCACTTCTGGCACTAAGCCGTGTGCGGCTGCTGCCCTTCTCCCTGAGGTCCCCATTCCCTACCATCTTCAGCAGCACCTGAGCATCATCATGACCCTGCTGCACCGCCCGGCTCCCCCAGACCCCCTTTGGGGCCATCGGCTCCCCTGGCAGGGGCCACGGGGGCCAAAAGTGGGGCTCGTGGTGGTCGGGGGGGTCAGGGGGAGCCTGGCAGCACGGGGCTGGCACAGGCCCTGGGAAGGGTTTGGACAGGGGCAATTTCCAGCAGCTCCTCTGGTGCCACGTGCCCGCAGAATAAGGGGTGCTGCCAGCCACCCCTTATGCATGAGGGGAAGATCCCAACCCAGAGCCACCCCACTCAGGCCACAGAGGCACTGCACTGCCCGTCATCCTTTATTGCTACTGCCTTCAGCTGCTTGCTCTCCTGCTCGGTGGGGTGGGTTTGCTCGCGGACCCCCAGTCCCGCTCAGCTGCCGTGGTGCTGGAGTCACTCCGAAGGGGCTGGACGAGGAGCCCCGGTGGCGCCTGGCAGAGCTGCCCATGGAATGAGGCTGGCCTCTGCTCCAGCGAGGCCACGGTGCCTGGGGTCGAGAATCAGGGCTCAGCCCCCCTGCAGCCCTAGGGGCGGGCAATGGCTGTGTGCAGCTCTGCCAGCCCAGGACGGGGCAGGCAGCAGTGGCACCTGCCCGGCCAGAGACACCCTGAAACATGGTCCTGGCCCCCACCCTGAAGCAGACAGGCTGTAGTCCCACACTGGCCAGGGCTGCCCCACCATGGCCACCCACCTCACTCCAGCTCCAATGTGGGGACCAGTTGCCCCATGCGCCAGCCCTCCCCCTCCATCCCATTTCACCCGTCCCCATCCCACTCCAGACTCCATCCCACCCTGCCTGGCTGGGGGCATCGACCCCTGCTCACCCCCACCCACTGGCTGACAGTAGGGTGCCCTCTCCCCCCCGGTACCCCAACAGACCATACCCAGCTGGCAGCTCAAGGACCCAACCCTCCGGGGCTGTGAGAGCAGGTGGCCGGTGTCCCGGGCATCCCTCTGCCTTGGGGACAGCTTGGCCTTGTCCCTCGGGAAGCCTGAAAGAAAGACCAGAGGGAGGCAGGCTGGGGGGCGCCAGGGTGAATATGGCTTCATGCCAACACTTCCGTCCCCTTGGCACCTGCTGGATCCCCTCCCCAAGCGTGCCTTAGCTGTACCCTCCTTGCCCACAATCACAGGCAGCTGCTTGTCCTGCCAGTCCCTGGGGATGCGGCTGTCTTGGCCCAACAGCTCCATCTTGTCGTGCTGAGGAGAGAGCAGCGTGGCTGACACATGAGGCTGAACTCAGCATGCCCAGGCAACCCTCCCACACCCAGCTCTCCCTGCGGAAACTGAGTCATGCATCCCTCCCAGTGCACAGCATCACCCTCCCAGCCTTGGTCGCCCCTCCAGATCCCTACCTTTGTCATCCCTACCTTGATGGGGCACAGGATAGGGGGCTGGAGTGGCCGTAGAGCACCCGGTGGGTGAGGCTGCTGCGGAGCTGAATTTTGGCGACTTATCTCACAGGAGGCACCTGATGCCCCAGCAAACCTGAGGTCAGGCTGAGACCAGGCACAGCTCATCACGTGGCTTCTGCACCACTGAGGCAGAAAAATGGGCTCGATGGGGCAGCGCCGGGCAAGGCTGTAGGACCCCACAGGCCTGGGGCAAGAACAGCTGACCCTCCCCAGCACATCTCTGCTCCCCTGCCCTGCCCAGGCACCCCCAGACCCTCTGCCCACACCTGGGAAGAGCCCTCCCTTGCCGTGGTATGACATCCCCAGGGGCCGGGGATGGGTCCCTGTGTCCCCTACCTGTGGCCGTGATGCTGACGTTGCTACTGCTTGATGATGGCACCCGGGTGCCCAGTGAGGCAAGGGTCAGCGGCGGCAGCAATGGGATGGCCGTAATTCTCCTGGAGAAGGCAGGAGCCACGGGTGGGTGACAGGGGGCAAACAACCAACCCTGGCTCAAAGCAGCGCCCCAAAGCCCACAGGCTTGTAGCCAAAGGCATCCCCTGCCTGCTGCTGCCACGAAAGGGTCCCCACCCCCCCCACAGGCACGTAGGGCTGCAGAGGGACCTTGGCAGGGTTGGTCCCCCCAGGCAGACACCCTCACACCTGTGGCTGCCCAGGGCGCGCAGGGGTGCGAGGGGAAGGGCGCAGGCTCCCATGCCTGCCATCCAAACCAGCCCTCACACCGCTTTCATCCCTTCGTCAGCGCTAATTACCCCCCTGCGCCTTGCCAGGAGAGCAGGTCACAACCCAGCTCCCCAGCACTGCATGTCACACCCCTGCTTGG
Organism: Falco peregrinus; assembly: GCF_023634155.1. NCBI lineage: Eukaryota > Metazoa > Chordata > Aves > Falconiformes > Falconidae > Falco > Falco peregrinus. Next base: position 64,912,748 of record NC_073725.1, on the reverse strand, counting down.
GGAGATGAGCCGTCACCCCCCAGCCTTGCTCCAGAAAGCCTCTGCACCCACTCCCCACTTCTGGTTTGGGAGGGCTCTGTCCTGCACGTGCCCCCTCCTCCCGCCTCCTTTCATGTCAGGAACCTGCTACCGGTGGGAGGAGAAGGCACTGATTCCTGATCAGCATCCCCACTCTTCGCTGGCTAAAGTGCTCCGATGCCAGGGTACCTCGCGAGCACCAGCTGGGATAGCTGGAAGGAACAGGGCGAGATGCCCAAAGCCATCCCCATCCCCACTGCACTCACCCAGCCACATCATGGGCCTCTGTCGGCAGCACCTTCTCCTTGAGCTGCTCCAGCGTGTCCTTCCAGTGTGCCGTATTATCCTCTGTAATGTGTACCCTCGAGAACTTGGTGTGTGGGTTAGGAGGAAAAATCCACCGTGCATCCAGCATGGCAATAAACCACTGTCAGCTTCCTAAACTGTCCTTTGGCTCAGAGAGCTTTCTTGGTTATGATTTTCAGTAACAGAACATGGTGACCAAACGGGACCTGCTTTCCGGAATCTCGACAGACCAGAGAAATCGTGACCACCGCAAGCACGCACGGGAGTAGTTTTGCCAGGGTTCTGAGATTCCCTGGCCAGGTGAATCTCCGTGACAGCTCTCTGGGATAACAGCGACATGGTCATAAACACTGAGGTTGCTTACAAAGAAGTCGTATCGCATTGCGGGTTGAAGTCCCCCTGGTGGGTCAGAGTCCCCCCAGGATATTTGAAGTGCACAATTGTCCAATCCATATGCTGTTACGCGGATGCCCAGAGCCCACATTTTGCCTCACGCTCATGTGAAACTTTGTTGGATTTTGTTTGCTGGATTTTGCCTCTGTCCAGTTTTGTTTGCAGGGTCTGGTTTAGGTATTGAGTGTTTGTGATTTTGAAACTTTGTACACTGCAGGAGCGGGCTGGAAACTAGGACCATGCGTGGCCATCAGTTAACTGAGGGGAATGTGCTCGAGCTTGTCTAGACAACAATTAACATGATGAGGCATGTTTACAGAGCACAGGGGAGTGGGAGACGGATGGCGCCAAGGATGGTGCCAAGGAAAGATAACACCTTGCTGTTAATTGATGGTAGTTAACCACCAATCAGGGATTGCCTAGTATGTAATTCTTAGCTTAAAGAACCAATCTGTTTAAAGCACGCAGCTTCTGAAAACATATATAAACTCGTGATTGTGTACAATAAATCGACATTTGCTTGCATCAAGCTGCGTCGCGTCTCTTAATTCGCCGCAGTACACATGGGATCTGGTCATTCTGCTAGAGGGAGTTGGTTCTTCAGAGTTCTTTTGGGTTGTTTATTAAGATGCTGGTGCGAGTTTTGGGGTGACCCCCCCACTCAGACAAAATGGGCCGAATATTGTCATCACTGGTGGCCCTTGTATACCTTAGGTGATCAAGAGAAATGGCCTAGGAAAGGGAAGCATAATCTCCAATACAGCATGGCAGTTCATGTTCTTTTGGTACATGCAAAGGACAATGGGAAGAAGTCCCATAAGTGGGTTTGGTTTTTTGGCCTTGAGAAACAATCATGGAACAAGAAGTAAATATACACTCATGATACTTGATGGCAATGTATTGATAATGATGGAGGGGAAGTTAATTATTAATTGCCTTGGCGTTGTTCTGCTTGTAGTGTTGGGAAAAGGTGTTTGAAAGGGGAGAATGAAGAAGAGGATGTGCAATTTCTGGTTTCAGGGCAGTGTTGCTGGTAATAGGGAGAGATTTTTGCTGAAGGTAAAAGAATGGTGTTGGGGAAAGCTCAGGAAGAGGATGCGAGGATAAATGGCTTTCGCTGCTTTGTTTGTGGGGCAGTCAGAGCTGCCTCCCTGCCCACCCGGTGATCTCTGCTGCAGAGTTGCTTTGGGTTTCCTTGCCCACTCCATTACGGAGCAGCCAGAGCCAGCAGGCTTCTGAACACTGTGGGATTTCTCCTTTCAGGTCTGGTTGATCTGAATGAGGTGGGCACCTGGGGGGCTGCTCCTATGCCAGCCTAAATGGATCTTCCCACGTGCGTGCAGCTGCATTCCAAAGAGCCAGACACGCACATACACACAGAGAAAGTGCCACAATGAATGTGAAGGGCAAAACAGATTGACACAGACAAAGCAATACCTTGACAAGTATCCCTGCAGATGTAGCCACTGCTTACATCCATGTGAATGCAGTCCAGGCCTTTCCTGGGTTTCCACATGTCCTGGTTTCAGCTGGGATAGAGTTAATTTTCTTCTTAGTGGCTAGTACAGTGCTGTGTTTTGCCTGTGATGTGAGAACAATGTTGATAGCCACACTGATGTTCTTAGTTGTTGCTGGGTAATGTTTACACTAAAGTCAAGGACTTTTTGGATTCTTGGGCCTTGCCAGCCAGAGTGCTGGGGGAGCACAAGAGACTGGGAAGGGACACAGCCAGGTCAGCTGCCCTGAACCAGCCAAAGAGGTATTCCATACCATGGGACGTCATGCTTGGTATAGAAAGTAGGAGGGTTAGCTAGGGAGGGATCGTTGCTCGGAGACTGGCTGCGCATCAGTCAGCAGGTGGTGAGCAGTTGTACTGTGCATCACTTGGGGGTTTTTTCTCCTTTTCCCTTTTCCTTTGGATTTTACCCTTTTCCCCCACCTTTCCATCCTAATTTTTACTATTATCATTGTTATTACTGATGTTCTTACCTCTTTATTCTGTTTAAATTATGAAATTGCTCTTATCTCAACCCTCAAGTTTTACATTCCTTTCTGATTCTCCTCCCCAGCCCTCCGGATGAGGGGGAGTGAGCAGGCGGCTGCGTGGTGCTTGGTTGCCGGCCGGCATTAAACCATGAGACCAGAGGATGAGGCTACTGAAACAGAAACACAGCCTCACTCCCTGGATTCATAAGCACAGTATGTTCGTAGATGCCACAGATAGCAGTCTAGAAATGTCATATGTGGGGCTCAAAGCCAAGGCTCCCTCACCAGTGCCTGGTGCAAGCCTTGGGTCTTTCTAGATCTGTGTTTCCTGGGCCCTGAGAGTCCACGTTCAAGTTCGCTTGCGCCTCATACAGACGCACACAGGGATCCCACCAGGAGCGGGCCTAAGGCAGTCTGTGCTTCCAGCTGCCATCCCCAAGGCCCTGAGCCCCGCAATGACCTGCCTTCCCTTGTTCCACTGCACCCTCATCCTTCTTGCTGAGCAGGCAGAGCTTCAGCCCTTTGCTGTGACCCTTTGTGCCCGACTTGTCTGCCTGCAGCCTGCTTCCTCCGGCAGGTGCCGGGCGTGGAAGTCCTGGCCTTGCACACGAGACTGAAGAGGACTGGCGCCTGGTTAGCCACAGAACTGAAACACTTTATTGCAGGGACTCAGCCAGCTGAGCTCTTCCGTTGAGAGGAGCGCGGGCAGGACAGAGCAGGCCTTTGACACTGAGGCTGCCTTTGCATCAGCAGGCATTGCCCCAGCGGGAAATGGTGGTGGTGCGCTGCAGCCAGCCCTGGATCCTCTCCGTCCTGCTGATCAAACCTATTTCCTGCTTAGGTACTGCAGGAGTTCATGCAGCCAAGTAAGGAAATCCCACAGCTTCTGACCTCTAAATGGGAAGGGTATAAACCTTCCTGCTTCTGTTGGTGTTGGCCTGTGAACGGGGGTGGAGGTGAAGGCTGGCTGCGGCCTTGCAGTAGTCGCTACTGCTGTGTGCAGGCCCATCTGTTCCAGGATCCAGTTGTAGAAGTGCTGGGTGGAGGTGTAGACTCCGGGCTTCTTTGCTCTCGCACAGCCCATCCCCCAGCTGGTCAGGCCAACAAGCCAGAAGTAGTCAGCGCTCTTGTCTTGGCACACAAGAGGCCCACCGCTGTCCCCCTGCAGCAGAGGAGAGAGGATGAAGGGGTTGTTGGGTGGCCACCGTCAGCCCAGTGGCTGGCTCCTTCCCTCTCATGGCACTTCCAGAGCTGTATTTAGTGGCCAGCCAAGCTCTGGAGAAGCTTTCCTGGGAGGGGGCGGTGGGCCTGTAAGGCAGGGCTCGCTCTTCCTGCGGCACGTTGGTGCTGCAGGTGTGTCAGGAGGCTGTGTCTGGCTTGGGATGGTGAAGCTCTGGGCTGCCAAGGGCACTGGGTGGGCATTGTGAACAAAGTGCCAGGCCTCTGGGACAAGGCAGGCAGGCCCTGGGCAAAGGCGTGCAAAAGGGGAAGGGGGGTAAGGCCCTCAGCAGTGGGGACACAGCAATGGGAGTGTGAGTGGCCAGGAAAAGCCCGTGACGGTGCAGGTTTGGGCGGTTGTGGCGGGGCTGCCCGTGCTGCCGGGGCTTGGCTTGTAGCACGCTCCTACCTGGCAGGTGTCGATGCCACCCTGCGGATAGCCAGCACAGATGTTGTGGGTGTGGATGGCCCCTCTGTACCAGCCGCTGCTGTTACAGACCCCGGCATCAATGAGGTGCACCTGGGCCTCCTGCAGCACATACGCCGATCCTCCATCTGTGAAGAGCACAGAAAGGAATGAACACCCAGCAGCTCATTGCCAGTTCTCCTTCCCTGCATGACTGAAGCCCTATCCCGGGGCTTGGCTTTGCATGTGGGGAGGCGCTGGACCGCTCCTTCCTTTCTGCCTTGCTCTGGGTCAGTGGCTCACGCCCCCCTCTCTAAGAGGCATACGTCCCCACAGCCTGATTCTGGCTTTCGCCTCTGCCGTCAGGAAGAGCAACCTGCCTCCCCAAGCTGGCCAAGCTTGCACTCGCAACGTGACTACATTTTGGGGACCCACCTCTTGCAATCCTGGCACCCCAGCCACTGACGTAGCACTCTGTCAGCTCCGAGACTCTCAGCGAGGCATCGGGCACGCAGGCAAGCTGTACGTAGCTGTTGCACTGGACAGGCTGCTCCAGTTCCAGCAAGGCAATGTCGTTTCTTTGCGTGACATTACTGTAGTGCTGGTGAACCAGCAGCCGCTTGATGTTGCGCACCTGGGCCTCAGGTCCCAGCTGGGTCAGCTGGGTGGCACCTACCACCACCTGCCACATGGTGATGTTCCTGGAAGGCAGATGGAGAGAGGGCTCAGAGGGAGCAGAGCCACATGCTGCAGCAGCACAGCAGTTGCCCTGCCTTCTGCTTGGCAAGCAAGAGAGGAGAGAAGCACTAGGGAGGTTGAAACGGACCACGTGCTCCTTGCGCTCAAGGAATTTCGAACTGGGGACTGCTGGGAAGCAGTGGCATGAGCCCAGCCTTCTCCTGAGCAGCCTCTCAGGTGGCTGCGGAGTGCCCAGGCACTGGGCGTACTGCAGGGCAACAGGACATGCTGCAGCACGTGCTGCTGTGCTCAGGGCACCTGCTAGAGTGTGGGGCTAGCCCCGATCCCTGGTCCTCCTTACCTGGCCTCGATGAAGCACTGGGCTGATGTGAGGACCCACTGTGACCTGATGAGGGAGCCCCCGCAGATGTGTGCCATGCCTCCTTCCAAGGGAGCCTGGATGCTGACGATCCAGGGCCAGGCCCCTGGCTGGGCATTTTTGACACCCACGACGTGTGACATACTGTTGTTCAAAGCCGCAGGCTGAAGGCCGCAGGTGCCTCTGTAACCAGAAACTCCATTCTGGTTAGCTCCATGGAAGCTTGTGCCATTCCGGCTAAAGGCCAGCTGTCTTCCCTCCCCTCAAGTCATGGCCAGAAGGGCCAAGGAAACCCGTGGGGCATGCGCCCACTCCCCTTTCCCCGCTTTCTGCTTCACCCGTAGATGAGCTGTGCCAGCAGCCTGCGTGCTGTCAGGGAGCTGAGCCTCCCAGACAGCCTTCAAGAACCTCTGGGGAGGCCATGGGGGACAAGCAGGACCCCTCCAGAGAAGCTCACAAGGGTTGCCCAATGTCCCTCCCAGAGCCTCGGGCCACTTACCCACAGCTATCCCATGTGCCGTGCACAGGACAGCACATGGCCAGCAGGACAACGAGGAGGAGGAGAACATCCATCACTACCAGCAACATGTGGCAGCTGCAAGAACAAAGGCTTGTTGCCACCACTACGGCCACCGACAGAGTGCCCGCAGGATTCCTGTTGCCTGGGGTTCTCTTGGACGCGGGGCTGATGTCACAGAGTGCCTGGTTCCAGGTGCTGGGCGTGGTGGCGGTGGGGGAGGGATGGGTGGCAACAGGAGGGGTTCCAAGCAGGACTGGAGGCGGAAGCTGGGATCGCACACCCCTGACAGAGCCCCACGCAATGCCCTGCTTGCACGATCAGGGTGGGCAGGCCCCGTGGCAGGCAGCAGCGCCTGGCTCCCAGCTCTGCCTGCTAACAGCTCACAGGGCAACACCCAGCGTGGCCTCGCAGCCTCTTTGGGGAGTTCCCTGCCGCCCTGCTCTCTGCAGCCCTGTGCCACCGGCTCCTTCCCAATAAACAGACACACAACAAAGAACACAATGACTACAGCAGCATGCGCGTGCTTGGGTGTTGAAGAGCCAATGTGTTGATGGCCGTGGCAGCCAAGCAGTGCTGGGCAAGCCAAATAAGCCAAGCACAGCCCAGCAACGTCAACCTTCCTGCACAAAGCACAGTGAAATGCAGGTGCAGCACACTCCTCACTGGCTATGTCAGCCACAGCAACGCGCTCTGGCAGGCGTCGAGTCCTTGCTGTCTGTGAGTTGGATTGCTATTCTGGGCACACACTGACCATGGCACTTGTGGGAAGGGCAATCAACATGAAGCTCTAGAGAGAGAGAAGGATGCTCCTGCTCTCATCCCTACATGCAATTGTTCGCAGCTTTGCGAATGCTTGTGCTGCGATGGAGAGACGGGACGCAGCTTGATGCAAGCAAATGTCAATTTATTGTACAGAAGCACGGGTATATATACTTTCAGAAATCGCGCTTTTTGAACAGATTGGTTCTTTTGAGCTAAGCATTGCATACTAGGCAATCCCTGATTAGTGGTTAACTACCATCAATCAACAGCAAGGTGTTATCTTTCCTTGGCGCCATCCTTGGGGCCATCCATCCCCCACTCCCCTATGCTCTTTCAATTGTTGTCTAGACAAGCTCAAGCACATTCCCCTCAGCTAACTGATTGCCACGCATGGTCCTAGTTTCCAGCCCGCTCCTGCATCTCCACCTTCCTGTTGTACAAAAAGAACCTTTGAAACCGAACAAGTAAAAACAAGGTATAAGTAATAGAACAAATATAAAAAGCAACTAAGACATATTACAATGTCAAAATAACCCACTGTCTCTGTTCCGTACAATTTTACAATTTCCCCTTTTTGTTTTTTGAACAGCTAGTACCAGGTTTGCCATGTTCTTCAGGGCCCTTGCAAACATGACAGCAACCAAGGTAACAGCAAACAAACAATACTGCCAATTGAGTGAATGGATGCCAAAAAGGCTGACATTTTCTCAGATTTTGATAACATGTTGCTGCAATGGGGTGCCTAAAATCCACACAGCATATACCATCAAAATCCTCACAGCCATGTCCTTGAACCAGCAACAAAAAGCAGTGGCAATTTTGACACAGGTTCTTAACTGCCTAACAAACAAGGTGATTTAACTCTTTAATGCTTTCCCTGAACATACCTCTGGGGTCATTCCCTTCATTCCCTCTTTTTTTATGCAACCAGAGACACTTTACCATAACAGAGAAGCTCCTATTTACATCTCTGAGCCCGGACACAAACCACAGTTGTATGCTCCACCAGGCCCAGGGCAAAAATCATTCATATGCAGACACCTACTAAACACTAGATAACCATGTTTATCATAGCGACTCCCAAAACCCCTCATTTAAGCGTTTCCCACTTGCATTCCTGCCACCAATCCCTCAGACCCCGTCTCACCCTCCCCAAAAATACAATCAATGCATTGGGAGAGATGGGGGGGGGGGGGGGAAGGTCTAGCTATTTTCCCAGATCTATAGGACCTGGATCAAAAGGTTTGTCCGTGTTGTCCTGTTCCCGTGCTTGGTCCTGTGTTGTGAGGGTTGCTGCAACCAGTGACAGAAGCTTTGGGGGCAGAGAAGGTGTGGACAGAATCGCCATTGTTGACAGTGTCTTGAGAAGAGTTGCGCTGTTGGTGGAATTTACAGCTTCGAAGTCTCTAAAGTTTCTTGGCTGCTCACCTGTCTCGATGCAGGTTGTCCGCCTGGTCCAGCCAGCAAGATGATCATTCAGCCAAGACGTCTCCTCCGGAATACATCCCTCTTCCACGAGCTGTCTTTTTTCCATCATTATTCTTCCAAGGCTTTGGAACACCACCATAGGGGTCACCATTTGAGGAGACTGAGGCACGGACTCCCGGATCTGACTAGAAGATCCTTCATGAGTCCGTATACTTCTCTCATAGGGGAAGACACCTGATTCCCAAGTTTCCCACAGCTCACCTCTTAATTCCAGAGGGACTTTTTTTTTCAATTCCTGCTTCCTTTCAGCAGCTCATTCAACATTCTGTGGGATTTTCAGCCTGCCGCTCAACCTGGTGGTTCATAAACCCATCACGTCAGATCCCTAAACGTATCATATCAGGGTCACCAATTTGCTGCGATGGAGAGACAGGATGCAGCTTAATGCAAGCAAATGTCAATTTATTGTATAGAAACATGGGTATACTTTCAGAAATCGCACTTTTTAAACAGATTGGTTCTTTTGAGCTAAGCATTCCATACTAGGCAATCCCTGATTGGTGGTCAACTACCATCAATCTACAGCAAGGTGTTATCTTTCCTTGGCGCCATCCTTGGGGCCATCCATCCCCCACTCCCCTATGCTCTCTCAAATGTTGTCTAGACAAGATCGAGCACATTCCCCTCAGCTAGCTGACTGCCATGCATGGTCCCAGTTTCCAGCCCGCTCCTGCAAGCTTGCGTCACTCTCATCTGATCAGTCTGCCTTCTGCCGCTGACTGGAGGAGCCTTGCTCACTCACCTGCTGGAGTGCAGGAGAGAAGCAGGAGCCAGGCACGTGCATTGCATTTGCACACCAGGGCTAGGTCCCTGGAGGGTCGAGGGCAATGGCTTGAAGGATGGCAGCCTCCAAGCTTGTGAAAGGTGCGGCAGCTCCCTGCTGCCATCCTGGCTTCTGTGGCGAGGCATAAGGCGCACAGCGGAGGGAGCAATCGGGTCCCGAGGAGGAGGACCACACAGGCTCTGTCTGAAAGTGGAAGAGCTGCTCTCAAGGCCCTTGAGGTGCAGCAGGGCTTCCTAGGCCCCAGAACTGGCCTCCAAGCAAGCGGGCTCAAGGCTGCTTTGTGTTTTGAAAAGGGACCGGCAGCCGGTTCCCATGTGTCTGCTGAGAGCAGGCAGAAGGCGGCCTTGAAGACAACTTGTCTGCTGGGGAAACCCTGCTCTTTCAGCACCAGTTTTGGCAGGTGGCTAGCGGGGAATGCCGTCAGAGGTGGCCACACTTCACAGACGCTTGAAGGAAGAGATTGGGGTCATTTGGCGGAGAGGACTCTGGCAGGGACAGCAGTTCCCAGGCAAGCCCGTCAGTAATGGCACACAAGTCCAAGGTGACCTAGCTAACAACACCCAAAGACTATGTGTGTTGACAGATGGGGCAAACCTGGGAGCAAAGGGGGGAAAAAATAACTGGGGTTGGCCCCGTGTCTGGGAGGAGAGCAGGGCTGAGAGAGGCAGGACTCAGGGAAGATGAGGGGCACGTATAAGCACGGCAAATGGAGAGAAGGGGGGATCAAGGAGCCAGGATTCAGGCATGTGGATGGCCTGCGGTGTCAGCCAACGTGCTTGCTCAGCCCCAGCGTCCCCACCTTGCAAGAGGACCAGGCCTGCCAACCACTGGCCACCTCTCCACCTCCCAGAGGCAGGAAGGACTTGGAGGTGCTTGAGCATGCATGCCCTCAGCTGCTGCCCACCTAGGCATGCCCCCCCTGCGGGAGCTGCAGAAGGGCCTGCCTCTGAAGCTGCCAGGACCGTCCTCCTCTTGCTCTGTGCTTGGGCCCCGGCAAGCCATGGTGCTGCAGCTCCCAGCTCTGTTCCTACCCAGGACTGCAGGGCATGCCTCCAGCTGAACTGGGATCTCTGGAAACATGGGCATGCCCTTTGCTTCCTCTTGATCATGCAGTGAAAGGAGTTCTTATGGCTCTGCGGATGATGCTGGAGCATGCTCCCTCCCCAAGCAAGTCCGGCTTTCTGTCCAGAGGCCTCAGGTGTTCCTCGTAGCACAGAGCGCAACTCCCCTGCACTCCTAGCAGGCTTGGTAATGTCCCCAACACACAGCTTGCTACCTCAGCACTCCGATAGTCAGAGGTGTCACCGAGGCAAAGCCACTGCGGAGCCCTCAGGCTGAGCGTGGTCAGTTGTGGGCAGAAGGGGGTCTGCTGGCTCTGCGACAGGGATCCCATGTGGAGCAACCTGCGGTGACGCAGTTGGAGGCAGACTGAAAAAACACTATGTCTGCGTGGCTGGGTTTGGACAAAATGGCCTTTCTTGTTTATACAAATATTTTATATAGCTTAGACAGTACATGTGTCAGTCCCTGATAGATTTTTGTGTTCGTCTTCTTGCTTGCTATTTGCTGTTGCTGTACGTACCCGTATGCTGTGGCTCTAAATTCCAGTTCTTCACATGCTGTTGACATACCTGACAATTTGTGGCTGTCTTAAGGGTACAAGACTAAGTCTTTGAAGTCAACTAACTTGACTGCAGACCCACTGAATTCCCCAACTTTTCCCCCTTTTTGTTTCTGAACCACTAGTACCATTTTTGCCGTGTGCTGCAGGGCCCTTGCAAAGACGACGGCAACCAAGGCATTATCAAACAAAGAATACTGCCAATTGAGTGAATTGATGACCAAAAGGATGACATTTTCTTGCAGGACAAGGCCTCAAGGACAAGAGTCCAAGAACTGATAGCCTGATGAATAGAGACTTGTTAGAACTTGTAGGGCACAAGCCCTGGGAACAAAGGAACAAGCTAACTGCAGACCCCTGAGCCATCACAGCTGAGGAGGCAACCAGACGGACAGAGAAACAAGTAGCCAGATAAGGGAACGGATGGCGCCAATATGTAATCAAGAAAGCCGCGTAGAAAGAAACTCCCTAACCTTGGAATAGAAATTATTGCTAGGTCAAGATAAACTAGTAAGTTCCTATTGTTCTAACGGTGTGCCTTAAATATCAACCAATCAGTGATTTTTACGCTTAAGATTTAACCAATCAGTGTGTAATATGTAGAAGGTAGAAACTTATATAATTGTAAGAAAATCACTAATAAACGGACAACTTGCTTGCATCAAGCTGCGTCCCGTCTCTTCATTCGCCGCAAATTGGTGACCCCGACGTGATCCGGTGAAGGATCTGACGTGGAGGGACTCTCGAATCGCCTAACTGAGCGACATGCAGCGAATCCCACAGAACTTTGAATGATCTGCTGAAAGGAAGCAGGAGCCGGCCATAAATCCCTCCGGAGTTGAGAGGTGAGCTGTGGGAAATCCGTAACGGGGAATCAGGCTTCGTCCCCAGAAAGAGACGTATATGGACTCATAAAGGGTCTTCTACTCAGATCAGGGAGTCCGTGCCTCAATCTCCTCAAATGGTGACCCCTATGGTGGTGTTCCGAAGCCTTGGAAGAATAAGGACGGAAAAAAGATAGCTCGTGGAAGAGGGCTGCGTTCCAGAGGAGATGTCTTGGCTGAACGATCATCTTGCTGTCTGGACCAGGTGGACAACCTAAACCCCGAGGATAACACCTGCATTCATCGAGACAGGTGAGCAGCCAAGAAACTTTAGAGACTTTGAAAGAATGAAAGTGTGTACAGCAGCCAATTGTATGATGCTGCAGCAGAGGGGAACTCTGTGTCGGGAATGCATTTAGCACCTTGGTGGCAAATACTGACTACTCTTTGCCAAGCGTGGACTAATTCTACTAAAGGTGCTAAACCAGAGGAAGCTGTAAATTCCGCCAACAGTGTAAGCACTGAACTAGAGGAGGCTGTAAATTCCACCGACAGCGCAACTCTTCTCAACACACTGTCAACGATGGCGATTCTGTCCACACCTCCTCTGCCCCCAAAGCTTCTGTCACTGATTGCAGCGACCCTCACAACACAGGACCAAGCACGGGAACAGGACAACTCGGACAATGATTTTATTGACACTGATAAACCTTTTGATCCACGTCCTATAGATCTGGATAAGGAGCTAGACCTTTCCCCCACCCCCTTGTCTCTCCTGATGCATTGATTGTATTTTGGGGGAGGGTGAAAGGGAGTCTGAGGGATTGGTGGCAGGAATGCAAGTGGGAAACACTTCAGTGATGGGTTTTGGGAGTCGCTATGGCATGTTCAGTATTTTGTCAGACAAATCAACCTGCAGAGTGGCAGCCTGTGCAATACGAGGCTGTTAAAGAGTTAAACAAAGCAGTGCAGGAAGGGAGGATTCATAGCACATTTGCTATGTCCCTTCTTGAAGTGATGGCAGAGCCTTATACACTCACACTGCATGATTGGAAGTTATTGCTTTGTATGGTACTAACTGATACAGTATATGATGTGGTTATTTGATTTTTGTGAGCTATGTGTAGTGGCCTTGACTGAAAACCTTAATCGGGGAATTGCTGTTAACTATGAGCAGTTAGCTGGAGCAATTAACTGTGCTGATTCTGTGACTCAGGCAAGGTATCCCAGGGACAACTGTTTGCAAATGAATGAGATGGCTATTAAGGCAGTCCAGATGCGGGAGTCTTGCCACAGTCTTGCAGGGTCCTAGAGAGTCACTAACTTTAATACTAACTTGATTGATGGTCTTCAGAATATTTTGCAACAAGTCGAACATCAGGAAGCTCAAGAGTTGTTTTTAAAACAACTAGCTGTGATAATGCCAATGAAAACTGTAAACGGGCAACTTTCACAATCGCAACCCCAACATGTGTCAAATGATTGTAACGCAGAACTCACAGCAGACTGTAATTCTCAGGCTGAGTTCTGGAATGCAGCATAACAGATTTTTGCTTCTCTAATCTCTTCTGTAAGAATAGTACTCGCTTTTAACTTGCTTAGTAAATTAGGCTGCTAGCTTGCTAAACAAAGTAATACTACAAATACTATATTTTTTTTCTGGCTTATTAACAGATGTTGATTCTGTCCATCATATGTTGCTACAGAACCGAGTTGCTATTGATTTTTATTGTTAGCACAGGGACACAAGTGTGAAGACTTTGATAGGATGTGTTACGTGAATCTGAGTGGCCACTGTGAATTAATTTACAAAAGTATACAAAACTCAAAAGCCTTAAAACAAAGATCTGCAACAGAGCCAGGGGCGGGATGCCTTTGGTCTCTTCTCACGGCTGGGAAACTTTGGGCCATGACTCAAAAGTATTACAGGATTTATTATAATTATCTTTAACCACCTTATTGATGTTTGCCTTATGTCTCCCATGCTTTTTTTTTCTCTGTATTCAGTGTTTAGTTGATTGTAACTTAAAGCAGGTCATGGTCACCCAGCTACACACACCCTTTGCCTCCTCGCAATTAACAAGCAAAAAAGGGGAGGATAGAAAATGTCTGAAGAGAGATGTAGGACAGGAAGCTGGAGAATATTTGACCTAACAAGAGATGAGAGAACAGCTGGGTATTGTGAAGGAGACTAGGAAAGATAAACATGGTTATCTAGTGTTTAATAGGTGTTTGCATGCTTGTAGAGATATATAGCTATGTAACTACATGAACGATTTCTGCCCTGAGCTTGGTGGAGCATACAGCTGCGGTTTATGTCCTGGCTCAGAGATGTAAATAGGGGCTTCTCTGTTATGGTAAAAGTGTTTCTCTTTGCATAAAAAAGAGAGGGAATGAAGGGAATGACCCCAGAGGTATGTTCAGAGAAGGCATGCGATGTTTCGAACTTTTTGACTGAACCAGTTCTTGTTTGGTGTGCCCTTCCACCTATGTATAATGTTAATCCAAAAGAAGCTGATATTGTTTACACTTTGTCGATAATTGTCTTTCTGTAGATGCTAATGTAGTAGGAGGCTGTGATGGGAACGTGTCGCAGCGGTTCTTCTCTTATCCAGAGTAACAGCAGGGAAAGCATTAAAGAGTTAAATCACCTTGTTTGTTAGGCAGTTAAGAATGTGAGTCAAAATTGCCACTGCTTTTGTTGTTGGTTCAAGGACATGGCTGTGAGGATTTTGATGGTATGTGCTGCGTGGATTTTAGGCGCCCCATTGCAGCAACATGTTATCAAAATCTGAGAGAATTTCAGCCTTTTTTGGCATCCATTCACTCAATTGGCAGTATTGTTTGTTTGCTATTACCTTGGTTGCTGTCATGTTTGCAAGGGCCCTGCAGAACATGGCAAACCTGGTACTAGCTGTTCAAAAACAAAAAGGGGAAATTGTAAAATTGTACGGAACAAAGACAGTGGGTTATTTTGACATTGATAATATGTCTTAGTTGTTTTTTTATTTGTTCTATTACTTGTGCCTTCTTTTTGCTCGATTTCAGGGGTCCTTTTTGTGCAACAGGAAGGTGGAGATGTAGGACAAGGCCTCAAGGACAAGAGTCCAAGTACTGATAGCCTGATGAATAGAGACTTGTTAGAACTTGTAGGGCACTAGCCCTGGGAACAAAGGAACAAGCTAACTGCAGACCCCTGAGCCATCACAGCTGAGGAGGCAACCAGACGGACAGAGAAACAAGTAGCCAGATAAGGGAACGGATGGCGCCAATATGTAATCAAGAAAGCCGCGTAGAAAGAAACTCCCTAGCCTTGGAATAGAAATTATTGCTAGGTCAAGATAATATAGTAAGTTCCTATTGTTCTAACGGTGTGCCTTAAATATCAACCAATCAGTGTTTTTTACACTTAAGATTTAACCAATCAGTGTGTAATATGTAGAAGGTAGAAACTTATATAATTGTAAGAAAATCACTAATAAATGGACAACTTGCTTGCATCAAGCTGCGTCCCGTCGCTTCATTCGCCGCATTTTCTCAGATTTTGATAACGTGTTGCTGCAATGGGGTACCTAAAATCCATGCAGCACATACCATCACAATCCTCACAGCTGTGTCCTTGAGCCAACATCAAAAGGCAATAGTTGCTCTGTTTCGTATGTCATAGTGGCAAATTTGACTCAAGTTTTTAACTGCCTAACTGTAGAGGGATGTTTAAAGGACCGAGGACATATGTTACCATTGTCTGGGTTGGAGAACCCAGGCCTGTTAGCTGAAGCTGCAGAGCAGCTTTAACTTGTCCTGGGAACAAGCAGTGGGAGAAGGAAAACAAGCTATGCACAAACAAGAAGCCAGGTGCAGAGCAAGTCCTGGGAACAGCAAAATCAGCACACTCTCATCAGCACACTCTGATCAGGTGCCTGCAGCATGCTCACCAATCAGCGACACGGACCCCTACATGGCCCAGAGACTTTTATCAAATCAGCTGTGTGCAAAGTCGGGTGAGCAGTCGCTTTAAGTTATAAATATGACCTGTTTGTTTAATAAAGGGAGCACGGCATGTAGCCATATTGGTGTGATTGTCGTGACTTGGCCGACTATCCACGGGGGACCCACTTAGCCTAACAAACAAGGTGATTTAACTCTTGAATGCTTTCCCTGCTATGTCTCCGGATAAGAGAAGAACCACTGCAATACGTTCCCGTCAGTTCCATAAATCAACTACATCATTACATGCTTCATCCAAAGTTATATTTTGTTTGAGCACATTATGCTTATCAACATGTTGACGTGTTGATTTGTGCGGGTGTCATGGTCCCATCATGGCCTCCTACTACAATAGCATCAACTTAAAAACAACTATCGACATTCAAAGTGCAAACAATATCAACTTCTTTTGGATTAACATTATACAGAGGTAATCATCCCAAATAACAAGGCTTTCAGTAACATTCTCCGTTCCCCACATTCTTTGTCAAAATCGTACATTCACTTTTTTGCAACAATGTCTGCAAGTCAGTTTTGAGGAAGGGCACACCAAACAAGGACTGGTTCAGTAAGGAGACCACACATTAGTGTTTGCGTTGACTGGCGGCAGCAGTGCTCCCATGGTCTGGCACGCTAAGCCTAGGCCGCACACAGCGAGCAGGTATCCATCGCGGACCTTCAGCTGTAGAAACACAAGCATAACTCTCCCCCAAGTTAACAATTCACACAGTCCCAACCAATGCCCGGTACAAGGGTCTTTCATGCGTACTAAGGCGCCTTTGTGCTTTTGCGGCTTGTCACCAATTGACACCATGTACCGCACAATGGGAGGCACCGCATGGTCAGCAGAGATTTTCAGAAAGTGCAAAACATAACATGCTTTCTCTAATCGTGCCTCTGGGGTCATTCCCTTCATTCCCCTTTTTTGTTTTTCAAGCTGGCATTTAAGAGTACCATTCATGCGTTCAGCGATGGCTTGGCATAGGGGAATGGGGAATACCAAATTAGTGGGAGATCCCCCATTGGGAAAGGAACTGACTGACGGGCCTGGAATTATAGGCAGGTCCATGGTCCGTTTTGATTTCAAGAGGGACACCGAGCACAGAAAAAGCACGTTGCCAGTGCCGAATGACGTCACAACTGGTCTCACCTGTGTGGGCAGTAGCAATCATTGCACTAGAATGTGTATCTCTTTTTACCATGGACATATTTTTGTCTGTCAAACTCATTGCAATGAGTTACATCTGTTTGCCAGAGCTGTAAAGCTTGAAGGCCTCTAGGATTAACTCCCTAATTTGGCACAGAAGTAACATTTTGACAGTCTGGGCAGGCTGCAACAATTCCTGCGTGCGGCTGCCTGAGAGAGACCCTATTGGACAAATTGATGATACAAGGATCGCCAATTCAGATGATAGAATTGGTGGGCTATCACGTCTTGCTGATGGACATCAGGAACAGGCACCGACAGAGCCACAGAAACTAGAGCGTCAACTCTAGCATTGCCTTCAATTACAAAACCAGGTAGGGGAGTATGGCTACTAACATGCATAACATAATACGGAGAATGGCGTTTCTGAATCTCTTCCCAAACTAAAGTCAAAATTGCAACAAGCTTGGGATTGTTGACATGGCCAAGGACAGCCCTGTCTAACTTGGGAAGGAGGGCTGCCACATATGCCGAATCAGTAACAAGATTAAGAAGGCCTGGAAAATACTGAAATGCCAAAGCCGCAGCCTGTAACTCTATGACTTGCGGGGATCCTTCCTGATATACAATTTGGGAATGCCATTGCCCATGTTTTTTCCAAGCGACTGTGGCTTTTCCCATTTTTCCAGACCCTCCTGTAAATACTGTATCACCTTTGACCGGTCGTCTCTGACTTCGTTGCTGTGGCTGCAAAGTTAGATTTACAGTCATTTTCAAAAGTGGATGAGGTGGAAATGTGGTACTGAACTTGCCCTGGAAAACTGGCTAAAGCCATTTGAAGGGCAGTAGAGTTTAATAGCGCCCATTCAACATAGAATTGTTGTACAGGGATAATTACAGTTGGTGGATTAAGTCCAGTCAACTCTAAACATCTTTTTCGGATTTTTATGATCAAATCGGCAACAAGTTCGTACAATTCAACAGCACTTTTCTTAGGCTGCAAAGGCAGAAACAACCACTCAGGTACATGCAGTGGATCTTGCCAAGCCTGGTTCCGCTGCGCCAACATAGCATAAGGGGAAGATTGGTCCATTAAAATAAAACCACTTAAAGGAAGCGTGATATCTACACGCCACACATGTTGTGAAGAGATCAACTGTTGACTTCTTTCACAAGTGCCAAGGCTGCAGGCATTAAATACCTTGGGGCTAAAAGATCTGTGTCTCCTTTTAAAAGCTGCAAAAGAGGATGCATTTGTTCATTAGTAAGGCCTAAATAAGGCCGTAGCCAATTTAGCATTCCTGCAGGTCTTTGGACATCATTCAAAGTCTTTACATCCAGATTCAATTTGATAGGTTGTGGAGACACAGTTCCCTTCAGCACATTCATGCCCAGATATTTCCAGGGCTCTTGTCTCTGAACTTCTTCAGGAGCTACATTCAATCCAAATTCTGCTAAACTATGTCTGGCACCCTTCTCAGCTGTCTCCAGCAGCTCTTTGGACGGTGCTGCTAGCAAAATGTCATCCGTGTCATGATTAACAGTAAACCACTTGGTATTTGTCTCTCACTGAGCTCAGGGCTTGGGCTATAAACCATTGACAAATGGTTGGTGAGTTTCTCATGCCCTGAGGCAGCACGGTCCAGTGGTACCTTGTTGTGGGCTCAGAGTAGTTCCAGTTGGTACTGTAAAAGAAAACTTTGCTTTCTCTTTTGGATCTAAAGGAATGGTAAATAAACCAGTCTTTCAGATCAATAACTAAAATATCCCATTCCGTTGGTATGGTGGTGGCAGATGGCAACCCTGGCTGCAAGGACCCCATAGGGGCCATCACTGCATTGACTTTACGCAGGTCATGCAACAATCGCCATTTACCAGACTTCTTTTTTATCACAACTACAGGGGTGTTCTACGGGCTATGTGATTCTTCAGTGTGGCCCGTGTCTAACTGTTCCTTAACCAATTCATGCAGGGCACACAGCTTTTCCTGGGGCAGGGGCCACTGCTCTCCCCATACTGGTTTGTTGACGCAGATGGCTCTTGGACACAATTTATACGACCAATGTGATCAAGTTAGTGCTGATTTATTAAAAGGCTTACAGCAATTTATACTCTTAACAAAAGACACACACGCCACGCATGCGTTGCTATTCAGAGGTGATGGGCTAAAGCTACTTGTCCACGCGTACTCTAGTCATCTATGATTGGTCCTGGCGTAGTGTCTACGTGCTGCTCTCTTGTCACGTAGCATCCTGCTTTATAACTCTCCTCGAGTTGTAGGGTACGATTCCACATGTCAACATCATGGACGTTACCTGTGGTAGAGAGGGGGCGGCTCACAGTGTGGGCACTGGGCACAAGGGATGGTCCATGTGAATAGTGAATGCTGTACCACTTATCTAAAGGACGACGCACCTATGTTTATTTATAGTTGGGAAATGTCCAAGGACCCTTATTGCCACATGACAATGCACAGACTGTTAAGTCCTTGGGTTGGTTTTCTTTAGAAGGGACATTTTGGCTTAGATTCCTGTTGTACATGCAACGTGGCGAAGATGAAGATTTAAACATGGCCACTAAGGAATAGAGTCTGCGCAGAGACAACTCCTCAAGGACATTGCGCAGGCACGAGATATGTAAATGAATTCTCTGAATAATAATGAATATGTAAACGACTACTTGGAAAACTAATGAATAGGTATGAGTAGCTTGTATAAAGGGGGGGACTGAAAAGTCCCCTCGGTGTGCGTGACTTTGGTGGAGTGATCCCCCATGCACCCAGCACTGCTGAAAAAAGATAACCTCTGCTCACTCGAATATTGGTGATTGATACTTTAAATCACATGCCACGGCCTGAGAGAGGAGAAACAGCACGAGGTTTGTCCCTGAGAGCCGAGTGGGAGAGGAGGTGCCAGGGACGCCCAGCAGCTGTGCCCCGTGCATGGCCACCAAGGGCAGGGACAGCCCCCCGGGCCTCCTGGGCACAGGGGCTGCCTCGGGGCCGGCACCCCAACGCCCTTCCTCTCAAGGGTGCTGGGCAGGGGCAGGGCTGTGCGTGTCACCCCATGTCACAGTGCCATCATTCAGCAACACAGCAGTCACAGTGCCCCGGGGGAGTATAAAAGGGGCATCATCTGTGTCCCCCGGCCAGTGCTGGCCTGGCACCAGGCTGAAGACACCTGAGAGGTAGTCCTTGACGGGCCGGTGGGATTCCCTGGGTGGGGTGAGGGAGGGAGACTGGAACCTGGATGAGGCTGCTGGTGGGGCCACATCCAAAGCTCAGCTGAGGTCTGGAAATCCTTCTCAGCTGGACAACCATGGCAAGACCAAGGGAATGTCTTCTTGAGGAGCACGGCAGAGTACACTGTCCTCATCCCCTGTGAAGCCAGGGGCAGCAGCCATAAGTTATGGGATGCACAGATGCTGGCGGGATCCTAGAGCTTTGGAGCACCCACTGGTGCCCTCCCAGGTGCAGGAAGGATTCTGGCCCCTGAAGTCGATGGGACCAGGGATATTTGGCCACTCTCAGAAGCCCCTGAGATGGCTCTAGGTCAGAGGGAGAGGCTTGGCATCTCCCAGGAGGCACGACCAGCCCGTGGGACGAGGAGGCAGGTCTCGCTCACATGCTCAGGGAACAGCCCATCACCAGGGCTGGGGTCAGGAGGGAATTTTCCCTGGGGCACATGGGCACTGGCCCCTGGGGGTTATTTGCTTTCCCCTGCAGCACTGAGCACAACCGCTTGTCAGGGCTCCACGGGTCCCTTGGGCCAGGTCACCACCTGCTGCTCATGCCCCACAAAGATGGCCTCTCGTGCCCTGCAGCTGGAGGGAGGAAGGCTTTTTTTCCCCCGCGGTGGGCTAGCAAGTGTCCCTCCCCAGGGTTCCTTTGCCTTTCTCTGCAGCACTGAGTAGGGCCTGTGGCCAGGGCTGCTTTGGGCCATGCTGGCAGGGTGCCTGCTGCTCGTGCTCCAGGAAGGTGGCCCTCATGTCCCGCATCTGGGGGGAGGAACCTTTCGAGGCTCCCGGTGGGGCTGCCAGTGTAGCCCCCATGGGTTGCTGCTTTGCCTCTGTAGCACTGAGCACAGCCCCTGGGCAGGGCTCCTCGGGGCCCTTTGAGCCAGGTTCTCGCCCTCTGCTCTCGCACCTCTGAGGCACCATCATGCCCTGGCGCTCTGGCTCTCTTGCCCATCGCGAGCTTTAGCAGGAGCGAGCTGTGCAAAAGTCTCATTGATATTCAACCTACAGTGAACGCCAGGAACAGAAGGGAACAGAAGTGTCATGCTGTGCGGTGCCTGGAGTTCTGCGTGAGAAGCTGTGAGCGGGGTTGGAGGGGTCCCTCCAGGAGAGCAGCTCTCTGCAGGGCAGGGCCCCGGCCCAGCCAGGAGGCAGGGGCAGGCACAGGCACAGCTACAACACGGCTCAGGCAGGGACTGAAGGGCCCCGGCTGAGCTGAGACACGTCCCCTGCACCCTTGGCAGGAGATGAGGGCGCTGGGGGTCCCAGGGGAGGCTGGTCCCAGCCACTGAGGCCTATGAGCACCCCCAGGACCCTGGCACCCGTAGACCTGCACTGCCCTAGGCTCTCTTTTAGGCAGTGCTGCCTGGCTGCTTTGGAGACGGAGTGTTGGGCCAGATGGACCACGTCTCTGAGGGAGCACTGTTGTTCTCAGGCTCTTGAGGTTTAGCTTGTTTGTTTGAGGGAAACACATCAGGAGTTACTAAAAATGAGTACAAGCAGGAAAAAAAAGTCCCCAGGGAAATGAGCAAGTACTCCTCACCTGAAAAGTTTGCAGCCCTTCAGCTGAGGAGCATGTCCTGCTTCAGACTGAAGGCTTGGTCTTTGAGCCTCCCTAGGGTCAGACAAGTGAGGGTTTGCCATCCTGTGGAAACCCAGTGAAACTGGATGGACACAGAACACTTTCAAAAGACACACTTTACACTTGCATTTTGCAAATTTCTGCAGATTGTCCAGTTCTCTTGAGTTGATCCACAACTCTACCGCCATCAGGAGATATGTGCCTCCTGCCCACAACCTGACAGAGGAGGCGATGCCTAGGCTGGGACGTGAGTGCCCATGCAATCTCTTCTGCTAGTGCAGGGCTGGAAAGAAATGTCTTCAGAGATTTCCTTGGCAAGTATTGGTAAGGAAAAGAGGAGGAAGGAAAGAGGAGAGAGGAGAAGAGGGAAGAAGAGAGAAGAGACGATGAAAGATGAGAGTGGCGAGCAGGGAAGAGCAGAGAGGAGGGAAGAGGAAAGCAAATAGAGGAGGAGAGCAAAGAGGATGGAAGAGAGTGGAGAGTACAGAAGAGGAAAGCAGAGTAGAGAAGAGAGATGGGAAGAGGAAAGCAGAGTGAAAATTAGAATGGAGAAATAGGAAGAGGAGAGTGGAGCGGTGGTAGGAGGAGAGCGGAGAGACAGAAGAGGAGGGCGGAGAGGAGAGAAGAGGAGAGAAGAAAGAAGAGAGGGGAGAAGAGGGTAAATGAGAGTGGAGTAAAAAAGAGGAGAGCAGAGAGGGGTGACAAGGAGAACAAAGAAGCTGAAAAAGGAGAGCAGAGAAGTTGGAAGAGGATTGCAGAGAGGACGGAAGAGGAGGCAATAGGCAAGAGGAGGGAAGAAGAGAGCTTATAGAAGGGAAGAGGAGAGCAGTTAAGATGAAAGAGGAGAGTGAAGAGGAGGGAAACTGAGAGCAGAGAGGAGGGAAGATGAGAGCGGAGAGGAAGGAAGATGGGAGTGGATAAAAAGAGCAAGACTGTGGAGAAAATGGAAGAAGTGGAAGAGGAAAGCACAGATGAGAGAAGAGGAGAGCCATGTGGAGAGAAAAGGAGAGCAAAGCAGAGAGAAGAGGAGAGCGGAGAAGGTGGAAGAGAATTGCAGAGAGGATGGAAGAGGAGGCAATAGGAAAACAAAGGTGATGGAAGAGGAGAACAGAGTTATGGTAGGAGAGCAGAGAGAACGGAAGAGGAGTGCAGACAGGAGGGAGGAGAAGTGTGGACAGGAGGGAAGAAGAGTGCGGAGAAAAGGGAAGAGTAGAGTGGAAAGGAAGCATGAGGAGAGCAGAGAGGAGCGAAGAGGGAAGACGAAAGCAAAGAGGATGGAAGAGGAGAGCAGACAGCGGAGATGGATAACAGGGAAGAGGAGAATGGAAAAAGTGGAAAAGACAGGAGAGCGTAGAGGCGGGCAGAGTTCTACAGAATGAAGAGGAGATCGGAGCAGAGAGGAGAGTCGAGTGCAAAGGAGAGCAGAGAGGAGGGAAGAGGAGAGTTGAGCGGAGGGAAGAGGAGAGAGGAGATAAAAGTAAGTAGAGAGTGGAGAAGATGGAAGAGGAGATCAGAGAAGATGGATGAGGAGGCAAGATGGGTGCGGAGAGGAGGGAACAGGTATGCAAAGATAAGAGAAGAGGAGTGTGGAGAGGAGGGAAGAGGAAAGCAAAGCTGATGGAAGAGGTAAGTGTAGAGGAGTGAAGAGGAGAGCAGAGTGAAGAGGAGACCGTAGAAGAGGTAAGAGGAGTGCGGTAAAGAGGTAAGAGGAGTACGCAGAGGATGGATGAGGAGAGCATAAAATGCGTGAGGAGATGTGAGAAGATGGAAGAGGAGATAAGAGGAGATAGATGACGAGAGTAGAGAAGAGGACGGAAGAAGAGGGTGGAGAAGACATAGGTGGAGAGTGGAGAGGACGGAAGAAGAGAGCGGTGAGGAGGGAAGCGGAGAGCAAAGCTGATGCAGAAAGTGTAGAGGAGTAAAGAGGAGAGAGAAGTGTAGAGGAGAGCGGAGAGGAGGGAAGAGGAAAGTGGAGATGAATGGGGAGGAGAGCGCAGTATATAAAAGAAGAACGGTGAAGATGGGAGAGAAGAGCAGAGAAAATGGAAGAGGAGGAAAAGGAAAAGAAGAGAAATAGGAAAAGGAGAGCCATGTGGAGTAAATATGAGAGCAAGCTGAAGGAAGAGGAGAGCAGAACAGAGGGAAGATAAGAGCGGAGATTAGGGAAGAGGAGAGCAGATGGAAGCGGTAAGAGGAGAGGAGTGAAGAGGAGAGCAGATTGAAGAGGAGACCGGAGAGGAGGCAAGAGGAGGGTGGAGAAGGGGTAATAGGGGAGCATATGTTGGGAGAGGGGTCCGCCAGAGTCAAGAAATTACTCAATATGAGTTATGCATCTTGCTCATCTTTATTGCCTTCTAACACTTCTTATATAGCCTTGATACACAAGCATATTCCCAAAGCAAACATATAATTGGTTATCAGCCCCTAAGCACGCGCTGCTCTCACACCACTAATTATCATGATTAGAACAAACATTCTATCCATGCAGCTATTTGTGTTGCTATGTTTTAGCCTTGCGGTTTGCTACTCCCTTTATTCCTATTCCACTCCCTATCTCCCTTGGCCTTGCACCTGTCTTCCCTAAAAGCTGCAGCTTGTTACAGCCACGGCCTGTTAGCACCACAAAGTTACTTGGTCTCAGGATTCAAGAATAGATCAAGGCTACTTTCTTGTTAACTTCAGCACAATTCTAATTCCAGGCCTATTCTAATTCCAGGCCTGGATTGTGCACTCCAGGCCTGGATTGTGCAGACCCTCAGGCGTTCCATGGCCACGCTTCTGCAGCCATTCTTCTACAAGCATAGAAGATGGGTGAGGAGATGTGAGAAGAGAGGAGAGGAGATCAGAGAAGAGGGATGATGAGAGCAGAGAAGAGGACGGAAGAGGAGGGCGGAGAGGACATGGGTGGTGAGTGGAGAGGATGGAAGAGGAGAGCAGGCAGGAGGGATTAGGAGAGCAGAGAAATGAAAGAACAGAGCGGAGAGGAGCAAAGAGGAAAACGGAGATGAGTGGATAGCAGAGCACAATATATATAAGTAGAACCGAGCAGAACCCTAAAAATCCTATAAAAACTTTAACCCCAGCAACCCTTAACCCTAAAACCCCTTAACGCTCAAAACCTTAAAAACCCTAAAAACAAATAACTTATAAACGCTCACAACCCGAAGAACTATTAACCCTAAAATCTCTAAAACCCCTTAACCATTAAATCCCTTAATCTTAAAAACCCTAATAATGCTTAACCCTAATACCCTTAACCATTAAACCCCTTAACCCTAAAAACCATAAAAACCATTAACCCTCAAATCCCTAAAACTCCTTAAACCTAAAAACTTGTTAAGACCCATAACATTAAAAAAACTCCATTCACTTAATCCTAAAAACCCTAAACCCACTTAACCCTAAACCCTTAAAAATGCTAAAAAAACCTAACCCTAAAACCACCAGAAACCAATAACCCTAAAAAACCCCAAATTACTTAACTCTAAAAACTCTTAACCTAAAAGTTCTTTAAAAACCCTTAACCCTAAAAATCCTAAAAACCCTCTAAGCCTAAAAACCTGTAATCCTAAATCCCCTTAAACCTACAACCCCTCAACAGTAAATAAAATAAAATCTTTTAACCTTAACACCCATGTAAATCTAAAAACCCTAAAAAACATAACAAACATTAACCCTAAAAAACCTTAATTAAAAAAGCACTAAACCCCCTTAATCCTTAACCCAAATAATTGTAAAATCCCTAAAACCACTTTACCCTAAAAAACCTAAAAACGCTTAAATGTAAAAACCCTAAAAATCCTAAAACGCCTTAACCTCAAATCCCCTAAAATGCCTTAATCCAAAACCCCCTTAGCCCTACAAACCCTAAAACCCATAAATATCTTAACCCTAAAAACCCTAAAACCCTTAATCCCAAACCACTTAACCCTAACAAACCAAAATCCCCTTTAAACCTAAAAATCGTAAAACCCCTAAAGCCAAAAACCACTTAGAATGCTTAACTCTATAAACACTTAACCCTAAAAACCCTAAAAAAGCTAAATGCCATTAACCCTAAAACCCCTAAAATGCCTTAATCCAAAAACCCCTTAACCCTACAAACCCTAAAAACCCTAACAAACTTAACCCCAAAAACCCTAAAACCCTTAACCCCAGAAATCTTCACCCTAAAAAAACCCAAAAACATCTTTAAACCTAAAACTTGTTAAAACCCTAAAGCCTAAAAACACTTATCCCTGAAAATGCTTAACTCCAAAAACACTAAACCTAAAAAAACCTAAAAAGACTAAATACCCTTAACCCTACAGCCCATTAACAGTAAAAATCCGTAACCCCCAAAGCACTTAACCCTGCAAACCAAAATCCCCTTTAACGCTAAAAACACTAAAGCCCCTAAACCCTAAAAATGCTAACGTCTAGAAACACATAACCCTAAAACCCCTAAAAGCCCTTAACTTTACAGTTCAAATATGTGTCTTATTTTCTACACCTGTGCCTCCTGTTACAATTCCAAAAAATCCACGCCTTGCTCAGCTTGTGCCTTTTGTGAGTTGTGCTCCCTGAGCAGAGCCCAGGCAGCAGGGTGAGGAAGGACTGGGCTCCACAGGAATACCTCAAGTGCCTTGCACACAAGAACTATCTCCACAAGGACCCAACCTGACCTAGGAATTACTGGATGGATAAAATATTTGTTTCTGTATGAGATAACAGTATTAATTGCCATTGTAATCTTTTTAATGATATACAGCTCTGTGTGGAATTGCTTTATGAGAATTATGAACCGAATGATAAAAGGGGTCTGGATTGCTCAAAAAAAAAAGGGGGGGGGGGGGGGGGGGGGGGATTTGTGGAGCGGCTAGAAGACAATGGGCACATTATGAGCAATCCAGACCGAGTAACTTTATTGTAACAGCAGGTGGAAGTTGTAGCAAGTTGCAGCTGTTGTGAAGGTCATGTGTAAGGCTAAGAGAGACAAAGAAACTGTGTACAAGGACAAGGAGATTGTGAAACTGTGTATGTAGCAAGAAAACAAGTTGGACTGAAAAATGATGAGCTAAGATGTGAAACAGGATGTCTACGTGACAAGAGAGCAGCACGTAGACACTACGCCAGGACCAATCATAGATGACTAGAGTACGCGTGGACAAGTAGCTTTAGCCCATCACCTCTGAATAGCAACACATGCGTGGCGTGTGTGTCTTTTGTTAAGAGTATAAATTGCTGTAAGCCTTTTAATAAATCAGCACTAACCTGATCACATTGGTCGTATAAATTGTGTCCAAGAGCCATCTGCGTCAACAAACCAGTATGGGGAGAGCAGTGGCCCCTGCCCCAGGAAAAGCTGTGTGCCCTGCATGAATTGGTTAAGGAACAGTTAGACACGGGCCACACTGAAGAATCACATAGCCCGTAGAACACCCCTGTAGTTGTGATAAAAAAGAAGTCTGGTAAATGGCGATTGTTGCATGACCTGCGTAAAGTCAATGCAGTGATGGCCCCTATGGGGTCCTTGCAGCCAGGGTTGCCATCTGCCACCACCATACCAACGGAATGGGATATTTTAGTTATTGATCTGAAAGACTGGTTTATTTACCATTCCTTTAGATCCAAAAGAGAAAGCAAAGTTTGCTTTTACAGTACCAACTAGAACTAACTCTGAGCCCACAACAAGGTACCACTGGACCGTGCTGCCTCAGGGCATGAGAAACTCACCAACCATTTGTCAATGGTTTATAGCCCAAGCCCTGAGCTCAGTGAGAGACAAATACCAAGTGGTTTACTGTTAATCATGACACGGATGACATTTTGCTAGCAGCACCGTCCAAAGAGCTGCTGGAGACAGCTGAGAAGGGTGCCAGACATAGTTTAGCAGAATTTGGATTGAATGTAGCTCCTGAAGAAGTTCAGAGACAAGAGCCCTGGAAAAATCTGGGCATGAATGTGCTGAAGGGAACTGTGTCTCCACAACCTATCAAATTGAATCTGGATGTAAAGACTTTGAATGATGTCCAAAGACCTGCAGGAATGCTAAATTGGCTACGGCCTTATTTAGGCCTTACTAATGAACAAATGCATCCTCTTTTGCAGCTTTTAAAAGGAGACACAGATCTTTTAGCCCCAAGGTATTTAATGCCTGCAGCCTTGGCACTTGTGAAAGAAGTCAACAGTTGATTTCTTCACAACATGTGTGGCGTGTAGATATCACGCTTCCTTTAAGTGGTTTTATTTTAATGGACCAATCTTCCCCTTATGCTATGTTGGCGCAGCGGAACCAGGCTTGGCAAGATCCACTGCATGTACCTGAGTGGTTGTTTCTGCCTTTGCAGCCTAAGAAAAGTGCTGTTGAATTGTACGAACTTGTTGCCGATTTGATCATAAAAATCCGAAAAAGATGTTTAGAGTTGACTGGACTTAATCCACCAACTGTAATTATCCCTGTACAACAATTCTATGTTGAATGGGCGCTATTAAACTCTACTGCCCTTCAAATGGCTTTAGCCAGTTTTCCAGGGCAAGTTCAGTACCACATTTCCACCTCATCCACTTTTGAAAATGACTGTAAATCTAACTTTGCAGCCACGGCAACGGAGTCAGAGACGACCGGTCAAAGGTGATACAGTATTTACAGGAGGGTCTGGAAAAACGGGAAAAGCCACAGTCGCTTGGAAAAAACATGGGCAATGGCATTCCCAAATTGTATATCAGGAAGGATCCCCGCAAGTCATAGAGTTACAGGCTGCGGCTTTGGCATTTCAGTATTTTCCAGGCCTTCTTAATCTTGTTACTGATTCGGCATATGTGGCAGCCCTCCTTCCCAAGTTAGACAGGGCTGTCCTTGGCCATGTCAACAATCCCAAGCTTGTTGCAATTTTGACTTTAGTTTGGGAAGAGATTCAGAAACGCCATTCTCTGTATTATGTTATGCATGTTAGTAGCCATACTCCCCTACCTGGTTTTGTAATTGAAGGCAATGCTAGAGTTGACGCTCTAGTTTCTGTGGCTCTGTCGGTGCCTGTTCCTGATGTCCATCAGCAAGACGTGATAGCCCACCAATTCTATCATCTGAATTGGCGATCCTTGTATCATCAATTTGTCCAATAGGGTCTCTCTCAGGCAGCTGCACGCAGGAATTGTTGCAGCCTGCCCAGACTGTCAAAATGTTACTTCTGTGCCAAATTAGGGAATTAATCCTAGAGGCCTTCAAGCTTTACAGCTCTGGCAAACAGATGTAACTCATTGCAATGAGTTTGACAGACAAAAATATGTCCATGGTAAAAAGAGATACACATTCTAGTGCAATGATTGCTACTGCCCACACAGGTGAGACCAGTTGTGACGTCATTCGGCACTGGCAACGTGCTTTTTCTGTGCTCGGTGTCCCTCTTGAAATCAAAACGGACCATGGACCTGCCTATAATTCCAGGCCCGTCAGTCAGTTCCTTTCCCAATGGGGGATCTCCCACTAATTTGGTATTCCCTATTCCCCTATGCCAAGCCATCGCTGAACGCATGAATGGTACTCTTAAATGCCAGCTTGAAAAACAAAAAAGGGGAATGAAGGGAATGACCCCAGAGGCACGATTAGAGAAAGCATGTTATGTTTTGCACTTTCTGAAAATCTCTGCTGACCATGCGGTGCCTCCCATTGTGCGGTACATGGTGTCAATTGGTGACAAGCCGCAAAAGCACAAAGGCGCCTTAGTACGCATGAAAGACCCTTGTACCGGGCATTGGTTGGGACTGTGTGAATTGTTAACTTGGGGGAGAGTTATGCTTGTGTTTCTACAGCTGAAGGTCCGCGATGGATACCTGCTCGCTGTGTGCGGCCTAGGCTTAGCGTGCCAGACCATGGGAGCACTGCTGCTGCCAGTCAACGCAAACACTAATGTGTGGTCTCCTTACTGAACCAGTCCTTGTTTGGTGTGCCCTTCCTCAAAACTGACTTGCAGACATTGTTGCAAAAAAGTGAATGTACGATTTTGACAAAGAATGTGGGGAACGGAGAATGTTACTGAAAGCCTTGATATTTGGGATGATTACCTCTGTATAATGTTAATCCAAAAGAAGTTGATATTGTTTGCACTTTGAATGTCGATAGTTGTTTTTAAGTTGATGCTATTGTAGTAGGAGGCCATGATGGGACCATGACACCCGCACAAATCAACACGTCAACATGTTGATAAGCATAATGTGCTCAAACAAAATATAACTTTGGATGAAGCATGTAATGATGTAGTTGATTTATGGAACTGACGGGAACGTATTGCAGTGGTTCTTCTCTTATCCGGAGACATAGCAGGGAAAGCATTCAAGAGTTAAATCACCTTGTTTGTTAGGCAGATAAGAACGTGAGTCAAATTTGCCACTATGACATACAAAACAGCAACTATTGCCCTTTTGATGTCGGCTCAAGGACACAGCTGTGAGGATTGTGATGGTATGTGCTGCATGGATTTTAGGCGCCCCATTGCAGCAATACGTTATCAAAATCTGAGAAAATGTCATCCTTTGGGGCATCAATTCAGTCAATTGACAGTATTCTTCGATCTCTATTGCCTTGATTGCCATCGTCTTTGCAAGGGCCCTGCAGCACATGGCAAAAATGGTACTAGTCGTTCAGAAACAAAAAGGGGGAAATGTTGGGGAATTCAGTGGGTCTGCAGTCAAGTTAGTTGACTTCAAAGACTTAGTCTTGTACCCTTAAGACAGCCACAAATTGTCAGGTATGTCAACAGGATGTGAAGAACTGGAATTTAGAACCACAACCTACGGGCACCTACAGCAACAGCAAATAGCAAGCAAGAAGACGAACACAAAAACCTATCAGGGACTGACACATGTATTGTCTAAGCTATATAAAAATTTGTATAAACAAGAAAGGCCATTTTGTCCAAACCCAGCCACGCAGACATAGTGTTTTTTCAGTCTGCCTCCAACTGCGTCACCGCAGGTTGCTCCACATGGGATCCCTGTTGCAGAGCCAGCAGACCCCCCTCCACCCACAACTGACCACGCTCAGCCTGAAGGCTCCGTGGCTGCTTCGGCTCGGTGACACCTCTGACTATCGGAGTGCTGAGGTAGCAAGCTGTGCGTTGGGGACATTACCAAGCCTGCTAGGAGTGCAGGGGAGTTGCGCTCTGTGCTACGAGGAACACCTGAGGCCTCTGGACAGAAAGCCGGACTTGTTTGGGGAGGGAGCATGCTCCAGCATCATCCGCAGAGCCATAAGAACTCCTTTCACTGCATGATCAAGAGGAAGCAAAGGGCATGCCCATGTTTCCAGAGATCCCAGTTCAGCTGGAGGCATGCCCTGCAGTCCTGGGTAGGAACAGAGCTGGGAGCTGCAGCACCATGGCTTGCCGGGGCCCAAGCACAGAGCAAGAGGAGGACGGTCCTGGCAGCTTCAGAGGCAGGCCCTTCTGCAGCTCCCGCAGGGGGGGCATGCCTAGGTGGGCAGCAGCTGAGGGCATGCATGCTCAAGCACCTCCAAGTCCTTCCTGCCTCTGGGAGGTGGAGAGGTGGCCAGTGGTTGGCAGGCCTGGTCCTCTTGCAAGGTGGGGACGCTGGGGCTGAGCAGGCACGTCGGCTGACGCTGCAGGCCATCCACATGCCTGAGAGGCTCTCTCTCCCCTCTTGCTTGTCACCTCGTCCAGCTTCAGGTTCACTAGTGAGCTGTGCACGCGCACAGGGCTCCCAGCAGCAGCTGGCCCGAGACACTGGGGCTTTCCAAGTGCTGGCTGCCTGTGGCCTGTCTTGCCGTCGGCCTTTGCTAGCAGCCAGGCCTGGGGACCCACCGTGTGGCAGGTGCAGAATGGGACCACACAGGAAGGGCTTTGGGGTGGCTCTCCAAAAGAAGCCAGTGGGTACTGTGGTGATTAGGCGCAGGGCTCAGGCAAGCAAGGCAGCCAGCACTTTGCTTCTGTGTGACCGGCTCCTTGATCCCCCCTTCTCTCCATTTGCCGTGCTTATACGTGCCCCTCATCTTCCCTGAGTCCTGCCTCTCTCAGCCCTGCTCTCCTCCCAGAGACGGGGCCAACCCCAGTTATTTTTTCCCCCCTTTGCTCCCAGGTTTGCCCCATCTGTCAACACACGTGGTCTTTGGGTGTTGTTAGCTAGGTCACCTTGGACTTGTGTGCCATTACTGACGAGATTGCCTGGGAACTGCTGTCCCTGCCAGAGTCCTCTCCGCCAAATGACCCCAATCTCTTCCTTCAAGCGTCTGTGAAGTGTGGCCACCTCTGAAGGCATTCCCCGCTAGCCACCTGCCAAAACCGGTGCTGAAAGAGCAGGGTTTCCCCAGCAGACAAGTTGTCTTCTCCAAGGCCGCCTTCTGCCTGCTCTCAGCAGACACGTGGGAACCGGCTGCCGGTCCCTTTTCAAAACACAAAGCAGCCTTGAGCCCGCTTGCTTGGAGGCCAGTTCTGGGGCCTAGGAAGCTCTGCTGCACCTCAAGGGCCTTGAGAGCAGCTCTTCCACTTTCAGACAGAGCCTGCGTGGTCCTCCTCCTCGGGACCCGATTGCTCCCTCCGCTGTGCGCCTTATGCCTCACCACAGAAGCCAGGATGGCAGCAGGGAGCTGCCGCACCTTTCACAAGCTTGGAGGCTGCCAACCTGCAAGCCATTGCCCTTGACCCTCCAGGGACCTAGCCCTGCTGTGCAAATGCAATGCACGTGCCTGGCTCCTGCTTCTCTCCTGCACTCCAGCAGGAGAGTGAGCAAGGCTCCTCCAGTTGGCGGCAGAATGCAGACTCATGAGACAAGACTGATGCAGGGTTCACCAAAGCCATGAACAGTGACGGCACGTTGGGCTGAGAGCAGGAGCATCCTTCTCTCTCTAGAGCTTCACATTGCTTGTCCTTGCCACAAGTGGATGCTCAGTGTGCGCCCAGAACTGCAATCAAACTCAAAGACAGCAAGGATATGACACCTGCCAGAGCGCGTTGCTGTGGCTGACATAGCCAGCGAGGACTGTGCTGCGCATGCATTTCACCGTGCTTTGTGCAGGAAGGTTGACGTTGCTGGGCTGTGCTTGGCTTATTTGGCTTGCCCAGCACTGCTTGGCTGCCACGGCCATCAACACATTGGCTCTTCAACACCCAAGCACGCGCATGCTGCTGTAGTCATTGTGTTCTTTGTTGTGTGTCTGTTTATTGGGAAGGAGCCGGTGGCACAGGGCTGCAGAGAGCAGGGCGGCAGGGAACTCCCCAAAGAGGCTGCGAGGCCACGCTGGGTGTTGCCCTGTGAGCTGTTAGCAGGCAGAGCTGGAAGCCAGGCGCTGCTGCCTGCCACGGGGCCTGCCCACCCTGATCGTGCAAGCAGGGCATTGCGTGGGGCTCTGTCAGGGGTGTGCGATCCCAGCTTCCGCCTCCAGTCCTGCTTGGAACCCCTCCTGTTGCCCCCCGTCCCTCCCCCACCGCCACCACGCCCAGCACCTGGAACCAGGCACTCTGTGACATCAGCCCCGCATCCAAGGGAACCCCAGGCAACAGGAATCCTGCGGGCACTCTGTCGGCGGGCATTGGTGGCGACAAGCCCTCGTTCTTGCAGCTGCCACATGTTGCTGGTAGTGATGGATGCTCTCCTCCTCCTTGTTGTCCTGCTGGCCATGTGCTGTCCTGTGCACAGCACATGGGACAGCTGTGGGTAAGTGGCCCGAGGCTCTGGGAGGGACATTGGGCAACCCTTGTGAGCTTCTCTGGAGGGGTCCTGCTTGTCCCCCATGGCCTCCCCAGAGGCTCTTGAAGGCCATCTGGGAGGCTCAGCTCCTTGCCATCACCCAGGCTGCCGGCACAGGTCATCTACGGGTGAAGCAGAAAGCAGGGAAAGGGGAGCGGGCACACGCCCCACGGGTTTCCTCGGCCCTTCTGGCCATGCCTTGAGGGGAGGGAAGACAGCTGGCCTTTAGCCGGAATGGCGCAAGCTTCCATGGAGCTAACCAGAATGGGGTTTCTGGTTACAGAGGCACCTGCGGCCTTCGGCCTGCGGCTTTTCACTACGGCATGTCGCGCGTTGTGGGTGGCACAGATGCCCAGCCAGGGGTCTGGCCCTGGATCGTCAGCATCGAGGCTCCCTTGGAAGGAGGCACGGCGCACATCTGCGGGGGCTCCCTCATCAGCCCACAGTGGGTCCTCACGTCAGCCCACTGCTTCATCGAGGCCAGGTAAGGAGGACCAGGGATCGGGGCTAGCCCCACACTCTAGCAGGTGCCCTGAGCACAGCAGCACGTGCTGCAGCATGTCCTGTTGCCCTGCAGCACGCCCAGTGCCTGGGCACTCCGCAGCCACCTGAGAGGCTGCTCAGGAGAAGGCTGGGCTCATGCCACTGCTTCCCAGCAGCCTACGAACATACTGTGCTTATGAATCCAGGGAGTGAGGCTGTGTTTCTGTTTCAGTAGCCTCATCCTCTGGTCTCATGGTTTAATGCCGGCCGGCAACCAAGCACCACGCAGTCGCTTGCTCGCTCCCATTCATCTGGAGGGCTGGGGAGGAGAATCAGAAAAGAATGTAAAACTTGAGGGTTGAGATAAGAACAATTTAATAATTTTATTACTAAATATAAATTACTAAATATAAATTATATAAAATTAATATAAAAATAAGAATAAAGAGTTGGGAACATCAGTAATAACAATAATAATAGTAACAATTAGGATGGAAAGGTGGGGAAAAAGGGTAAAATCCAAAGGAAAAGGGAAAAGGGGAAAAAAACCCCAAGTGATGCACAGCGTCCCAACAGTCTTGATTCGTTTCCAAGTCCGGTGGGGGAACGTTCTGTCCAATGTTAGTTGGTTCCGGGATTTTTACAGTTTTTACAAGCTGTTCTGTTTAGTCACACCTTCCACTCGGCAATGGTGTACATGCCCAACATGGTCCTCGGGGGCCTCCAAGCACCTTGATCCCCCTGACCGCAGGTCTGGGTGCATGCACAGGGGTTTGGTTAAGTTTTGCAGGATCAGCTTCCCCCCCCCCTCCTCCGCCCCATTGCTCCATGGCATCAGTCGGTCTCCTCCTTTAACAATGTATAGATAAATCTCTGTGGTGGCAGTGGTGTTATCTTCCTGCCTTAACAACATATAGATAGATCATTCACTGTGGTGATGGCATGAGTTTCCTGCCATAGCAATGTTGAGACAACACATCTGCTGTGGCGATGGTGGGTCTCACCGGCACAGTCTCTTACACCTCCTAGAGAACTGCAGAGCTGTGGACTCAGAAATACCGGGGCACAACGCTTGGCCTGCCTGAAAGGTTCAGGAGGCTCTCAGATATCCAGGCAGCAGTAGAAACCGGTCTCATTTTACAGCAAGGCTGACCACACTTGCCAGTTTTCTTTTGCGTGCTCACACCTGGAAGCCAAACCAGAACAGCTGCACACACAGCACAACAATTGCTCAGCACATCTACACCAACAGAGCTCTCCCCTAAAGCACACTTGGAGTCACTCGTACGCCAAGTCAACATCTACAGCGGAACCTGGCCACATGCTTTGACACAATATCATTTGGGGTCAAACTGACACACACCAAAAAATTAGTAAAAGACATCTCCTTCTCTGCCACATCAGGTATCCTTCAGTTTGAGCTGAGTTAAAGCTCCTTCAGTTGAGCTGTAACTGTTACATTATTTCCCAAATGCAAAGCCAAACAGAGAAAATATAGCCACAACATGCTCCTTAAAAAGCAAATCTGCACACCACACACAGTTCATTGTGACCAAAGCAAGATGTGACCACGGGACCACGACCCTTCAAAATTTCAAGATGCCTAGGTGGGACCACACAGTGCTTGCAAACAAGGAACATGCCTGCACATTAAGACAGGCTGGTCAAGTTTACCACCAAAACTCCACATCAGCATTTGCTAACCCTGTCCAGCTCTGGGTATCCAGAGCCACACTCAGCTCACTTGAAAGCGTCTCCTAGTAGCAGTATCAAGTATTAAGCTCAGAGCTGTACCTCCCTGACGCCTACATGGAGGAAAACTCAAACTGTGTCCCCTTCTCCTTAAGGTTCCTTAGAGCTTGTGACAGGAATTTCATTCCACTGCTTGGAAAAGTGCCAAGGTTGCAGCTTAAGGGAACCGGAGTTCCCTGGGTCTCAGAGTAATTCTAGAGCTAAAGTGGTGAGAGACATCAAATCTAGATCAGACTACACGTGCCAGCACTCACCACTGACCCAGCATGGCAACCTCCTTCTGTCCTACCCAAAGGTTTCAAACCCAACACACTGTCTTCCTATGGCAGGAAGCTACCTTATTTATAATTTGTAACACCATTAACGTGTTCCGTGAGACGGGACTACAGATATATTATGCAGACAAGCAAGGTGCCATTTGGAAGCACCGGAGCCTTATGGCGAGACATTTTTTCTACAACAGAGAGCACAACGGTGAATAAACAAAGACTGAGTCCTTCTCCTCAAGGGAAAAGCATGCAGCAGATCAATGACTGTTGAACAGGCAGGCAGAATTCTCAGAAAAAGCAACCCGTAACTGTCAGCAAGGAAAAGAAGGTTGTTCCTCTGCAGGACAGAGACAGAGGATGAAGAAAAGGGGAAAAGGACCAGGACAGAAGTGGAGAGAGTAAAAGAGAAGGGAGCAACAGAATGACAGATAAAGGCAGAATGGAAGAGCAAGCAGGACAAACAAATAGGATGGAGAGCTACAGGGAATCAAAACACAATGGGTTTGTATGGCAAGGTTTGGGGAGGAGGAGGAAAAGGAGAAGAAAGAAACAATGTGTGATCAACTGACCGCAGCTGCCGTTCCCCATCCCCCTGCATGGAGGAGACAGGGAAATTGGGAGTAAAGTTAAGCCCAGTAGAAGAGAGGGCAGGACGGAAGGTGTTTTGAAGATTTGCTTTTACTGCTCATTCTCCTGTTCTGATTTGACGGCTAATCAGTCACACTCATTTCCCCAAGTTCAGCCTGTTATGCCCATGAAGGTAATGGCAGTCATCTCCCCATCCTTATGCAGGCTCATGAGCTTTTTATTGTATCTTGTCTTCCCTGTCCAGCGGACAAGGGGGAGCGGTAAAGAGCAGCTTCAGTCCAGCCTGGATCACCCCACCACACACACAAATCACAGCAGCGCAGAGGAGTGGCAGGGAGGGCCAGCGACACAACAGAGAGGAGACAGCGTTCCACGGACCCAGGACTCACCACAGCTCTCACTTTTGGTACCACTGTGAAAATGTGACATTTTAGATGCTTCTTTCTCCTTCTCTCCTCCCGGTCGCTTGTCTGTCCTCCATTTAAGGTCACCTGTGGGTGTCTCACCTCACAGCTCTTCCTCACAAGACAAGGCCTCCTAGACACATAACCTCGCTCCCTTGTATGCCCGGAGGCCGCAATACACTTTGGGTTACGCACAGACCCTGCTGTGCACGCTGGCAGCCAGGCCTGCTGCAGGCTGCAGAGGTGGATCCTTCCCCATCCGCAGGGGCAGGCTCTTTGGTGCCTGCAGCAGGAGGCAGCTGCTAGCCACATGGCCTTGGACGACTTCTCCTTTGCCTTTCCCTGGCCTGTCCAGCTCCTGCCGCAGCAGCTCCTGCCCACAGCCAGGCCGTGCCCCCCAGTCCCCTCTTGCACACGCACTGCGGGGGGAGCAAGGCCAGGCAGAAACAACCTCCACCAGCCTAAGGCAGGTGCAGCCAACAGCATCCCCAGGGGAGGAACAGCACGCAGCGTCCTCAGCCCAGCCCCTGGCAGAGGGAAAGAAGCACAAGTGACCATTATTGGCATCGCTCGGCCCTGGCTGGGGCCCCTCCTGCCGCAGGGCCTTCCTGAGCAGCAGTGCGGGGCTGGTGGCCGCTTTCATGGCAGCACTGAGGGGCTGCCTGGAGCTGGGGGCCCGGCTGCAGGAGAGGTGCTGCAGCAGGGCAGGCAGCAGCATGGGGCAAGTGGGGCCACAGTAGGCTCAGCAGGTCTGGTGAGCTAGGGAGGTGCCCGGGGCTGGCGACTGTGCCTGTGGGGTGGCCTCCCGCTTCCCCTCCTCCCTCCCCTCAGCCCCCAGCCCCTCCAGGACTGCCCAGACACAGATCATGGGCAGCTGAAGCTTCCCGTTCCCCCCACCACCATCGCCTCGAGGCAGCCAGCGGGCAGGAGACCGCCTCAACCCGTCACAGGGGCTCACTTGCCTCACCCATGGTCCTGGCACTCCCCACGCCATCAGCTCCCAGGCAGACGCCTGACACCCCCCTGTATCTCATGATGCCCCGTAACGCCCCGCTGTATCCCATAATGCCTCCCAACAGCCTCACCACATTCCCTAAGGAATGTTCGTTACTTTACCCATTTTCTTCTCCAGGAAGTGACAAGCATTCCCGCTGCAGCAGAAAATCTGTACTGCTGGCTGAGCTGGAGGGACGGGAGCTGTTCTCTGCACATGAGGCCTGCCAGCTTTCCCCAGCCAGCTGCATGCAGTTGTGCAACACAGGAGAAAAACAGAGAGAATCAAACGATGAAAATGACAAATGGATGAAAATTGGGGATCTTATCCAAAAAAATCTGAGTAGGGAAGGCATGCTACAAGGACAAAACTCCACGCTTTTGCTTCATTGAGAACTCACTGTTATTTCATCTCCCCTCCTCCTCAAGTTTCTGCTCAGTGTTTTCAGCAGTATCAGGGGACTCATTCTGCACCTGCCCAAACTAGGACAAATCCTGCACCAAACCTGGGTTAATCACTGACTGTGAAGCTCCAGCACCGAAGGAACTCTCCGAACGAGCTCATCTGAGAAAGCGTGTAATAGCAAAAAAACCCTTTAATCAATGATTCTCTGCCTGGCAGCCATCCTGAAAGCAGAACCCGTACTTTCCCCGAAGAAAGCTTTCTGTGATACTCTTGCTTCTACCAGGCGCCACTTTTCTGTAACCCGCCGGTGCTCGGCCGAACCCTCCCCCTGCCGCGGGGGCTCCGCAGGCGCCGCTCCCTGCCCGCACCGGGGCTACGGGCACCTGCGCCAAGGCAGCGCCCGGCGCTCCCGGCACAGCGCGGCCGCCCCCCGGCAGCGCAGCCCCACGCCCCCCAGCGCGGCTCCGGCACCCCCGGCCCCGCTCCCCGGCCCGGGCCCCGCCGCCCCCCCGGCGCTCTCCCCCGCGCCCGCCGCTCGCCGCCCCGGCCTCCGCTCACCGGCCCCGGCGCGGCCGCGGCCCGGCGGCGCTCAGCGGCCGCTCCGCTCCCCGCCCCGGCCCCGCCGCCGCCGCCGCCGGCCCCGCTGCCCGCCCCGGGGTCCCCCCGCCCCGGCCCTCAGCCGGAGCCCCGCGGGGAAAGGGGCCCTGGCCCGACGCCTCCCCCGGGCTCCCTCGCAGCCCCTCGCCCGGGGCCAAGGGGGCGCGGACGCAGCCGGGGGGGGAGGCGGGGGGGTTACTCGGGGCACGGGGAGCGAGCCCCGGGAGCGAGCCTGCTGCGGAGCTGGGGCCCTCCGCGCACCCCCTGCCCCGGGACGCCTCCGCCATAGTTCCCGCAGCCCAGCTAACAGGCGGCCCCCAGCAGAGGAGAGTGACAGCCCCGGCGGCCAATCAGAGCGAGCGTCCCCTCAGGGGAGGGCGGGCTCAAGGCCAGGACGGAGTGACAGCCCAGCGCGGCCAATCAGAGAGAGCATCCCCTCAGGGGAGGGCGGCACTACACCAGGGATTCCCTGTTGATGTTAGAGCCCTGTCCTGCTGCTGCCCTTCCCGCTGAGGTCCCCGTTTCCCACCACCACCTTCAGCAGCACCTGAGCATCCTTCTCCTGCTGCACCGCCTCGCTACCCCAGACACCCTTTGGGGCCGCCAGCTGCCCTGACAGGGGCCACTGGGGCCAAAGCGCGGCTCGTGGCAGCCAGGGGGTTCAGGAGCAGCCCGGCAGAATGGGGCCAGTGCAGGCCCTGGGAGTGTTACCAAAATTATACCCAGGAAAACTCTCCAAACCAAATGATAGTTCACAAAGCCGACCCTGGGTTATGGCAGCACGGGGTGCATGGGGGAGCTTTCCTCCTAACACGCACACCAACATACTCGGGGGTACACAGCATATACGGTAGAGTACTTGCATCATACAGTACTATTCATTGCATTCAGGCACAAAATTGGTTACCAGTTTCTTGCTTCTAATGCAAATTAGTAACTGCAACATCTTACCGCCTTGTCTCCTCTTGCAGCCAGAACTTTTTCACTTGGAGACTTCTTTCTGCATCGTTTATGTAATAGCATTCTTATCGTTATTTGTTCCTTCCCCAGATTGACTCCCTTGGTGAGAAGTCCTTTCAGTCATCAGTTCTGATGACTTGAGATGGTGGGCACTTGAGAACTAACCACATGAGAGGGTGGCCCAGCCTGACCCAAACCTGTTAATGAGATCAGTTTGGAAATTCAGGAGTTTAGGCAGCAGGAGGGGATTGCACAGGGGCCATTTCCAGCAGCTCCTCTGGTGACACATGGCTGCAGAACGAGGCGTGCTGCCAGCCGCCCTTATGCATGATGAGAAGTTCCCGACGCAGAGCCACCCCACTCAGGCCACACAGGCGCTTGGCTGCCCGTCATCCTTTATTGCTGACGGCTGGAGCTGCCTAACTTCCTGCTCGGTGGCCGGCGTGGTGGGGGTTTGGCAAGGGACCCCCAGTCCCGCTCAGCTGCCGTGGTGCTGGAGTCACTCCGAAGGGGCTGGACGAGGAGTCCTGGTGGTGCCTGGCAGAGCTGCCCATGGCATGAGGCTGGCCTGGCAGTACCTGGGGCCGAGAATCAGGGCTTAGCCCCCCTGCAGCCTCCAGGGCGGGTGCTGGCTGCGGGCAGCTCTGCCAGCCCAGGACGGGGCAGGCAGCAGGGGCACCTGCCCGGCCAGAGACACCCCAAAACGGGGTCCTGGCCCCCACCCTGAAGCAGACAGGCTGCAGTCCCACACTGGCCAGGGCTGCCCTGCCATAGCTCCCCACCTTGCTACAGCTCCAACGTGGGGACCAGCTGCCCCATCTGCCAGCCCTCCCCCTCCATCCTGTTTCACCCCTCCCCATCCCACTCCAGACCCCCTCCCACCCTGCCCGGCTGGGGGCACCGACCCTTGCTCACCCCCACCCACCGGCTTACAGAAGGGTGCCCTCTCCTCCGCAGTGCCCTGACAGGGCCATACCCAGCTGGCTGCACGAGGTCCCGCCCTGCAGGGCTGCGAGAGCAGGCAGCCGGTGTCCAGCACGTCCCTCTGCTGATCTTGGCCTTATCCATCAGGGATCCTGGCAGGAAACTGCAGCGGGAGATAGGCTGGGGGGAGCCAGGGGGAACACTGGCACCCCAGAGGTGCCCTGCCCACAATGACGTCCCCTTGGCTGTTGCTGGATCCCATCCCCAAGTGTACCCTGGCCGTACCCTCCTTGCCCACGAGCAGAGGAAGCTGCCTGTCCCGTCGGCCCCTGTAGGTGCAGCCGTCCTGGCCCAACAGCTCCACCTCGTCATTGTGCTGGGAGGGAGAGAGCAGCCTGGCTGACACATGGGGCTGAATTCAGCATCCCCAGGCAACCCTCCCACACCCAGCTCTCCCTGCAGAAACTGAGACTCGCCTACCTCCCAATGCTC
The DNA here is from genome assembly GCF_023634155.1 of Falco peregrinus. Taxonomy (NCBI): domain Eukaryota; kingdom Metazoa; phylum Chordata; class Aves; order Falconiformes; family Falconidae; genus Falco; species Falco peregrinus. The sequence continues at coordinate 64,871,868 of NC_073725.1, read as the reverse complement.
AGCATCTCCCTCCCCGCCTTGATCACCCCCACCATGTCCCTACCTTTGTCATCCCTACCTGGATGGGCAGCTGGGTGTGGGGCTGGTGCAGCCGCGGGGTGCTGGGTGGTTGAGGCTGGAGGCTGGGCCAGTGCTGCAGCAGGGTAGTGAGAGTGTGCCGTCCGCCGCACTGCAGCGGCATGCTGGGGTGCCGGTGTTCAGGCATCTGCTCCCTGTGGGATGGGGCACGGTGATGTTTGGCGCCTGGCACCGTGGCACCCCGTGCTTCACCCTATGACACCTATGAATCTCCGTGACAGCTCTCTGGGATAATAGCGACATTGGTCATAAACACTGAGGTCGCTTACAAAGAAGTCGTATCGCCTTGCGGGTCAGAGTCCCCCCGGGATATTTGAAGTGCACAATTGTCCAATCCATATGCTGTTACGCGGATGCCCAGAGCCCAGATTTTGCCTCACGCTCAGGTGAAACTTTGTTGGATTTTGTTTGCTGGATTTTGCCTCTGTCCAGTTTTGTTTGCAGGGTCTGGTTTAGGTATTGAGCGTTTATGATTTTGAAACTTTGTACACATGGGATCTGGTCATTCTGCTAGAGGGAGTTGGTTCTTCAGAGTTCTTTTGGGTTGTTTATTAAGATGCTGGAGCAAGTTTTGGGGTGACCCCTCACTCAGAAAAAATGGGCCGAATATTGTCATCACTGGTGGCCCTTGTATACCTTAGGTGATCAAGAGAAATGGCCTAGGAAGGGAAGCATAATCTCCAATACAGCATGGCAGTTCATGTTCTTTTGGTACATGCAAAGGACAATGGGAAGAAGTCCCATAAGTGGGTTTGGTTTTTTGGCCTTGAGAAACAATCATGGAACAAGAAGTAAATATACACTCATGATACTTGATGGTAATGTATTGATAATGATGGAGGGGAAGATAATTATTAATTGCCTTGATGTTGTTCTGCTTGTAGTGTTGGGAAAAGGAGTTTGAAAGGGGAGAATGAAGAAGAGGATGTGCAATTTCTGGTTTCAGGGCAGTGTTGCTGGTAATAGGGAGAGATTTTTGCTGAAGGTAAAAGAATGGTGTTGGGGAAAGCTCAGGAAGAGGATGCGAGGATAAATGCCTTTCGCTGCTTTGTTTGTGTGGTAGTCAGCTCCAGATAGAAGAAGAAAGATGCAAAAAGGTCGCTGCTATGTGTGGAAATGTTTGTAACTCGATTGCTAGAAACTGCTTAAAAGGTTTATAATAACTGAGAGGAATTGGGGGGGGGGGGGTGTTGGGGGGGGTTGTGTGGTAGAAAAAGAAAAAAAAAAAAGAGCAAATAAAAAGAAACAAAATGCCCCAGCTTTGGCACTTACCCAAATCCAAAGCTCATCTCAGGAAGGAGTTTCCCGAGAGGACGAGAACGTGGAAGAGGACAAAGAGGAGGAAATCTAAGGACTAGAGTCCCTCTGGAGAAAGATCAGTGTGTGATTTGAGAGGAAAAAGAACACGGGGAAAATAGATGACTAAGGAAACAATCAACTAATGAGACACCCCCACCTGCATCTGTTGCAGAGGCAGATCTGCCTGTGATTGGTACAGAAGATTCAGATTGATGGGAACCGGGGTCTGAAGGAATTATACTTACTGCCCAGCTGAAACCCTGGCTTCAGTTAAGCTGGGGAGTGAAACAGTGACATTCTTAGTTGGTACAGGAGCAAGAGTCTGTGCTAAGAGCTGTAAAGGACCTACGAGGAAGTTGTCTATGTCAGTGATTGCTGCCATAGGAAATTGAGAACCCAGACCTTTCTTTACACATGAATGATCATCCATGGCAGAATGTCCCCTGCCTCTGATGGGAAGAGGCTTATGGAAGGAACTGGAGCACAGATAACTTTTGATCAGAATGAAGGTGGGGTACATATTCCACAACAGAATGCCTGGAAGGCACAGTTATATCTGGAATATTACTCGATAACGAAGAAAGCTGACTATAAGGCAGAGGAAATGGAAGCCCTCTCTGAAATCATGAATACAGCGATTCCTTTGGTCTGGGGAACTGAGCAGCCTGGAAGAGCTGCATCAGCAGAACCAGTAAGTGTGGAACTGAACGTGGGAGTTGAAACTCCCCAAAGATCTTTCTCAGCTGGGAAAAACCCCGACCAAAATAAGAAACACTACTTGGGATTGGGTTGGGGTTTGATGGCAATGTTGTGGTGTCAGTCACAGAATTCAAGTCTGGAAGGTTAGCCTCATGCTGATAAAGCTTCTGGCTCGCTTGTGATGGGCAGCTCTAGGCGGTGGTGGGAAGCCAAGTGGGAAGAGTGAATGTTGTGAGCCCTGCACCTGAAACAGCCAGCAAAGAGTAGGAAAAATTTCTCCTGATGCTGCTGAGGGCTTGCTTATCTTTTGTCTTCGTTCTTCACCTTTCTGTCCTTTTTTCTTTAATCTTCTGGCCACCAGAAGCCTCTTGCTTCTGTCTTTTAGCGTTTCTTTCCACTTGTGCTGTCACCCCACCCTGCACAGCCAAGTTCTCCCTTCCTGGGCTTTTGGTTTTCACTTGCTGGCCAGAGCCTGCAAACTCGGAGTAATCTGGCACATGTTGGACAAGGGAGCATTTCTCATGCTGCCGCTGACCTGCTCATCCACTGAACAACAGAGAAGATGCTCTGTGGTCGCTTCAGCAACATGCACTTCCTCTTCCTCCAGAGAGGGGATGGTGAAGCCTTTGACTCCTGTGAGAATCCTTAGGGGATGTCTGCCGGTCGGTTGGCCTCAAGAGGGGCCACAAGGCAAAACTTTACTTTGTGTCGAGCGTGCATAAATGCTTTCCTTTCTTTCTGGCCAATTTTTTAAAGAACGGGTAGAACACACACACACACAGGCAGGCAATTGAGTGGAAGCATGCAAGTGCATTTGGGCCAAAGGATGGCAATCGCTTCAGCCCATCTCTATGTGTCAGCACATCTCCACCTCACCAGCGCTGAGCGGCTGCAGCCATCACTGCTCCCAGCCCTCGGCCATGGGGCCAGCCGGCACCAGTGCCATTACCAACGCCACTGTCAACGCCAGAAGCACCTCTGCCCCTGTGCCACTGCACCATCAGCGCTGGCAGCTGGTCCGGGCGCTCCTGACCTGTCTCCTGCATGGGGGCAGTGCCCAGCAGACCCGCTGGCACATGGTGGTGGTGATGCAGGGCCAGTGCTGCTGTGGGATGGCCAACCTCCCGCTGCGGGCTGGGGCCGGTCGGTATCCAGGGAGTATGCCCACAGCCAGCGGGGCTTCGTGGTGCCATTGCGATGTCACTAGTGACGTGAGCCACTCTTTTCACCATCTCTTCTTTCTCTCCCGTCCTTCCCAAGGCTGAATCCCTTAATTAGGAATCTCTTCAGTCATCAATTTTGACAACTTTACAGGGGGTCAGCTTGACCTCACCTTTGTGCACACAAGTCTTACACATGCAGTTAAACACAAAATGAGCGTTTAGCACTCACTCACAGGCCCCTGATTTGGGAGTTTATATGACAGAGCCAGTGCTGCCTCCCTGCCCACCCCGTGATCTCTGCTGCAGAGTTGCTTTGGGTTTCCTTGCCCACTCCGTTACGGTGCAGCTAGAGCCAGCAGGCTTCTGAACACTGTGGGATTTCTCCTTTCAAGTCTGGTTGATCTGAATGAGGTGGGCACCTGGAGGGCTGCTCCTATGCTAACCTAAATAGAACTTCCCATGTGCGTGCAGCTGCATTCCAAAGAGCCAGACACGCACATACACACAGAGAGAGTGCCACAATGAATGTGAAAGGCAAAACAGATTGACACAGACAAAGCAATGCCTTGACAAGCATCCCTGCAGATGTAACCACTGCTTACACCCATGTGAATGCAGTCCAGGCATTTCCTGCGTTTCCAGAGCATCAAGATGGCATGTTCTACTGAAACAGCAACACAGCTTCACTCCCTGGATTCATAAGCACAGCGTGTTCGTAGATGCCTCAGATAACTGTCTAGAAATTAAGTCCATGTCATATGTGGGGCTCAGAGCCAAGGCTCCCTCACCAGTGCCTGGTGCAAGCCTTGGGTCTTTCTAGATCTGTGTTTCCTGGGCCCTGAGAGTCCACGTTCAAGTTCGCTTGTGCCTCATACAGACACACACAGGGATCCCACCAGGAGCGGGCCTAAGGTATTCTGTGCTTCCAGCTGCCATCCCCAAGGCCCTGAGCCCCGCAATGACCTGCCTTCCCTTGTTCCACTGCACCCTCATCCTTCTTGCTGAGCAGGCAGAGCTTCAGCCCTTTGCTGTGACCCTTTGTGCCCGACTTGTCTGCCTGCAGCCTGCTTCCTCCGGCAGGTGCCGGGCGTGGAAGTCCTGGCCTTGCACACGAGACTGAAGAGGACTGGCGCCTGGTTAGCCACAGAACTGAAACACTTTATTGCAGGGACTCAGCCAGCTGAGCTCTTCCGTTGAGAGGAGCGCGGGCAGGACAGAGCAGGCCTTTGACACTGAGGCTGCCTTTGCATCAGCAGGCATTGCCCCAGCGGGAAATGGTGGTGGTGCGCTGCAGCCAGCCCTGGATCCTCTTCGTCCTGCTGCTCAAACATTTCCTCCCTTTAGGAAATGCACAAACTCCTGCAGCCGAGTAAGTAAATCCCGCAGCTTCTGCACTGGAAATGGGCAGGGCGTAAACCTTCCCACTTCTATTGGTGTTGGCCTTGGCCTCTGAACAGGAGTGGAGGCGAAGGCTGGCTGTGGCCTTGCAGTAGTCGTTACTGTTGTGTGCAGGCCCATCTGTTCCAGGATCCAGTTGTAGAAGTGCTGGGTGGAGGTGTAGACTCCGGGCTTCTTTGCTCTCGCACAGCCCATCCCCCAGCTGGTCACACCAACAAGCCAGACATAGTCCGCGCTCTTCTCTTGGCACACAAGAGGCCCACCGCTGTCCCCCTGCAGCAGAGGAGAGAGGATGAAGGGGTTGTTGGGTGGCCACTGTCAGCCCAGTGGCTGGCTCCTTCCCTCTCATGGCACTTCCAGAGCTGTATTTAGTGGCCAGCCAAGCTCTGGAGAAGCTTTCCTGGGAGGGGGCGGTGGGCCTGTAAGGCAGGGCTCGCTCTCCCTGCAGCACAGTTGTCCTGCAGGTGCTGCAGAAGGATGTTGCACGTTTGGGATGGTGAAGCTCTGGGCTGCCAAGGGCACTGGGTGGGCATTGTGAACAAAGTGCCAGGCCTCTGGGACAAGGCAGGCAGGCCCTGGGCAAAGGCCCTACCCATGGGGAAATGGGTTTAGGCCCTCAGCAGTGGGGACACAGCAATGGGAGTGTGAGTGGCCAGGAAAAGCCCGTGACGGTGCAGGTTTGGGCGGTTGTGGCGGGGCTGCCCGTGCTGCCGGGGCTTGGCTTGTAGCACGCTCCTACCTGGCAGGTGTCGATGCCACCCTGCGGATAGCCAGCACAGATGTTGTGGGTGTGGATGGCCCCTCTGTACCAGCCGCTGCTGTTACAGACCCCGGCATCAATGAGGTGCACCTGGGCCTCCTGCAGCACATACGCCGATCCTCCAGCTGTGAAGAGCACAGAAAGGAATGAACATCCAGCAGCTCATTGCCAGTTCTCCTTCCCTGCGTGACTGAAGCCCTATCCCGGGGCTTGGCTTTGCATGTGGGGAGGCGCTGGACCGCTCCTTCCTTTCTGCCTTGCTCTGGGTCAGTGGCTCACGCCCCCCTCTCTAAGAGGCATATGTCCCCACAGCCTGATTCTGGCTTTCACCTCTGCCGTCAGGAAGAGCAACCTGCCTCCCCAAGCTGGCCAAGCTTGCACTCGCAACGTGACTACATTTTGGGGACTCACCTCTTGCAATCCTGGCACCCCAGCCACTGACGTAGCACTCTGTCAGCTCCGAGACTCTCAGCGAGGCATCGGGCACGCAGGCAAGCTGTACGTAGCTGTTGCACTGGACAGGCTGCTCCAGTTCCAGCAAGGCAATGTCGTTCCTCTGTGTGACATTACTGTAGTGCTGGTGAACCAGCAGCCGCTTGATGTTGCGCACCTGGGCCTTAGGTCCCAGCTGAGTCAACCGGTTGGCTCCAACCACCACCTGCCACATGGTGATGTTCCTGGAAGGCAGATGGAGAGAGGGCTCAGAGGGAGCAGAGACACATGCTGCAGCAGCACAGCAGTTGCCCTGCCTTCTGCTTGATGAGGGAGAGAGGAGAGCATCACTAGGGAGATTGAGATTACCCTCATGTGCCTTGGGCTCAAGCAGTGTCGAGCCGGAGGCTGCTGGGAAGCAGTGGCACGAGCCCAGCCTTCTCCTGAGCAGCCTCTCAGGTGGCTGCGGAGTGCCCAGGCACTGGGCGTACTGCAGGGCAACAGGACATGCTGCAGCACGTGCTGCTGTGCTCAGGGCACCTGCTAGAGTGTGGGGCTAGCCCCGATCCCTGGTCCTCCTTACCTGGCCTCGATGAAGCATTGGGCTGATGTGAGGACCCACTGTGACCTGATGAGGGAGCCTCCGCAAATGTGCGCCATGCCTCCTTCCAAGGGAGCCTCGATGCTGACGATCCAGGGCCAGACCCCTGGCTGGGCATCTGTGCCACCCACGATACGCAACTTGCCATAGCGAAAAGCAATGGGCCGCCCACAGCTCCCCCTGTAACCAGAAATTCCTTACTATGTGGCTGGATAGCTTGCACTGTTCTGGCTAAAGTCCAGCCATCTTCCCTCCCCTCAAGTCATGGCCAGAAGGGCCGAGGAAACCCGTGGGGCATGCTCCACTTGCCCCTCTTTCTGCTTCAGCCCGTTGACGAGTTGTGCCGGTAGCCTGGGTGCTGGCAAGGAGCTGAGCCTCCCAGATGGCCTTCAAGAACCTCTGGGGTGGCCATGGGGGACAAGCAGGACCCCTCCAGAGAAGCTCACAAGGGTTGCCCAATCTCCCTCCCAGAGCCTCGGGCCACTTACCCACAACTATCCCATGTGCCGTGCACAGGACAGCACACGGCCAGCAGGACAACGAGGAGGAGGAGAACATCCATCACTACCAGCAACATGTGGCAGCTGCAAGAACGAGGGCTTGTCACCACCAGTGTGGCTGCCGACGTACTGCCCGCAGGATTCCTGTTGCCTGGGGTTCCCTTGGATGCGGGGCTGATGTCACAGAGTGTCTGGTTCCGGGTGCTGGGCGTGGTGGTGTTGGGTGTGGTGGGTGGAGGGGGGATGGGGGTGGTGTGCGGGGATCAGGAGGGGTTCCAAACAGGACTGGAGGCAGAAGCTGGGATCGCACACCCCTGACAGAGCCCCACGCAATGCCCTGCTTGCACGATCAGGGTGGGCAGGCCCCGTGGCAGGCAGCAGCACCTGGCTTCCAGCTCTGCCTGCTAACAGCTCACAGGGCAACACCCAGCGTGGCCTCGCAGCCTCTTTGGGGAGTTCCCTGCCGCCCTGCTCTCTGCAGCCCTGTGCCACCGGGTCCTTCTCAAAAAACAGACACCAGAGAACAGCGCTACTACAGGCAGTACGCACATGCTTCGGTGTCCAAGAGCCAATGCCTCTTATGGCTGCGGCTGGCAACAGTGCTGGGCAAGCCAAATAAGCCAAGCACAGCCCAGCAACGTCAACCTTCCTGCACAAAGCACAGTGAAATGCATGCGCAGCACAGTCCTCGCTGGCTATGTCAGCCACAGCAATGCGCTCTGGCAGGTGTCATATCCTTGCTGTCTTTGAGTTTGATTGCAGTTCTGGGCGCACACTGAGCATCCACTTGTGGCAAGGACAAGCAATGTGAAGTTCTAAAGAGAGAAGGATGCTCCTGCTCTCAGCCCTACGTGCCATCGCTGTCCATGGCTTTGGTGAATCCTGCATCAGTCTTGTCTCATGAGTCTGCCTTCTGCCGCTTACTGAAGGAGCCTTGCTCACTCACCTGCTGGAGTGCAGGAGAGAAGCAGGAGCCAGGCACGTGCATTGCATTTGCACAGCAGGGCTAGGTCCCTGGAGGGTCGAGGGCAATGGCTTGAAGGTTGGCAGCCTCCAAGCTTGTGAAAGGTGCGGCAGCTCCCTGCTGCCATCCTGGCTTCTGTGGCGAGGCATAAGGCGCACAGCGGAGGGAGCAATTGGGTCCCGAGGAGGAGGACCACGCAGGCTCTGTCTGAAAGTGGAAGAGCTGCTCTCAAGGCCCTTGAGGTGCAGCAGGGCTTCCTAGGCCCCAGAACTGGCCTCCAAGCAAGCGGGCTCAAGGCTGCTTTGTGTTTTGAAAAGGGACCGGCTGCCGGTTCCCACGTGTCTGCTGAGAGCAGGCAGAAGGCGGCCTTGGAGAAGACAACTTGTCTGCTGGGGAAACCCTGCTCTTTCAGCACCGGTTTTGGCAGGTGGCTAGCGGAGAATGCCGTCAGAGGTGGCCACACTTCACAGACGCTTGAAGGAAGAGATTGGGGTCATTTGGCGGAGAGGACTCTGGCAGGGACAGCAGTTCCCAGGCAAGCCCGTCAGTAATGGCACACAAGTCCAAGGTGACCTAGCTAACAACACCCAAAGACCATGTGTGTTGACAGATGGGGCAAACCTGGGAGCAAAGGGGGGAAAAAATAACTGGGGTTGGCCCCGTCTCTGGGAGGAGAGCAGGGCTGAGAGAGGCAGGACTCAGGGAAGATGAGGGGCACGTATAAGCACAGCAAATGGAGAGAAGGGGGGATCAAGGAGCCGGTCACACAGAAGCAAAGTGCTGGCTGCCTTGCTTGCCTGAGCCCTGTGCCTAATCACCACAGTACCCACTGGCTTCTTTTGGAGAGCCACCCCAAAGCCCTTCCTGTGTGGTCCCATTCTGCACCTGCTGCGTGGTGGGTCTCTTAAAGGAAATGTATTTTGAATTAAGAAACTTAACGTGCTGAAGCTGCTACATTGCAGTACCAGGCCTCATCACTTACACAGCCCTAATCCACGGCTGGTTGAAAACTTAGTCAGGTTACTCAGTAGGAGAATAGAAGAACAATAGATGATCAATTTGTGTACACAGGTGCTTTCAGGTTTTTTAGAAAAATTAGTAGATGTGACTAGGAACTGCTTGTTCAAAGACTAAGTGTGCACAAATGATTGTGTGTGTTAAAGCAGGCGGAAAGAAGATCATGATCCATGGAGGACCTTGGAACTGCAGCAGGGATTGGTGCTCGAGCTTGTATAGACACAACAATTAACATGATGAATCATGCTTGAGAGAGCATAGAGGAGTGGGGGACGGATGGCGCCAAGGAAAGATAACACCTTGCTGTTGATTGATGGTAGTTAACCACCAACCGGGGATTGCCTAGTATGCAATGCTTAGCTCAAAAGAACCAATCTGTTTAAAATGCGCGATTTCTGAAAGTATATATACCCATGTTTCTATACAATAAATTGACATTTGCTTGCATCAAACAGCGTCCTGTCTCTCCATCGCAGCGTTCTGCCAGAGCAGCTGCTTGATTTCTAGTAGGAAAAGCCTGTTCACTCAGCAGCTTTGCTCCTGAAATGCATCAATGAGTCCTTGTCCCAATTTCAGAGGGACTTGCCTCGCAAAAGTACTGAGTATAATACATATATTCACACATACAGAGAAGCTTGTCTGATCCTGCCAGTGTAATAGATTTGTGTCCTATAAACTCTTCAAGAGTTTGTGGTGTTTAAAACGCTGTGAATTCAGCCGTCCCTTGTTCCCATGAATATCATAGCAGGCATACAGTGATGGAAAGACGATGAGAGCATCCATGCAAGAATGGCAGAAGAGCATCTTCCCATGTCTCTCGGCTTCTGGAGTCACACGATTAGCAGCTTTATCCAAACGTTGTTTAAACAGCTTGTGCTCTACATCCTGCTGCTGCTCTCATGTTACATCCATGGCATCAACACTCAAATCTGAAATCAGTGAGCAAGGAAAGCGGTCTATGAACACACAAGCATTATGGCTTTTGGCAAGCTGAAGAAATGAAAAGACAGCATCTTTCAGCCAGCAGGGTAAGAACATGCCCAATAGGGAGAGCGTGTACGGCTAGGGTCAAGTGACCGACAGGGAATAAAACGCATGGTGCAGCACGCTAAATGGCCTTCCCAGGTACGGCGTTTGGTTTGGTGTCCCAGGAGGACCGTTTCCAACTTCCAAGAAAGCATTACCCTGAAAGGTAGACACGCTTAAGGCAAAAAGCCAAAAGCCAACCCCTCAAAGCCCAGAACCATTTTCAGGAACACAGGAGTTAAGCCTATAAGTGGCTGAAAGCTGCCTCCTACCTCTTCCCTCGCCACCTTTCGCCCTTCAACATCAGCACATTTCCTTGTGATCCCTTTTCACAAAAAAAAGATGGAGGCCTGTGGTATCAGCTCGGTACCGAAGCACCACGATGTGCTTGCTGGCTGCGTGCTCTCTTAGAAGGCTGAAAGCTTCTCCGCACACAACAGCCGAGGCTTCCAGTCTCTCTGGCCTTCCCACGCCCTGTTAAACGTGAGGAAGGCAAAGACCAATAACATCTCGGGGGGTCAGGAGGAAGTCAAGATGCTCTACATCTAGAGCCCAACGCATTACCACAACTGAACAAGAGGCAGGAACAATCGGTAGACAGGCAGATAACATGCAGGGCAGCAATTCCCAGTCAGACTTGCAGGGCTTCCAGTCACTTCATCCCTCAACTTTGTTTTGAATTTAGTTAAAAGGTAACAGATTCTTAACACTCATTCTGCTTTTATAAGTTCTGGAGAAAGGCTAACACATGGCATTGGCATTACAGTCCAATTATTGCCCAAGCAGCAGCGCAGCTCTCGGAAGCAGCAGGCACACGGAGCCTCATGAGCCCTCGGCAAGTACAAAAGTTATCCCTCCATAGTCAGCAGTCCGACTCACAAGCACAAGGCACATGCCGAAAAGTAACGTCTGGACCGACCTTCAGTTTAGCTTCCCTTGATCTGTCAACGTACAATTCCGGATGAACCTAGGTACAACGAAAAAACAAGAGCCCCATTTCACTGGGAAGCAAATGCAAAGGCCTCTTCCCCTCAGCTGCTCTGGTCCAGGGGCTGACAGTCACGACACAGGATCAGCGAGACACCTGAGCTACTGCCTCCCAACCCTCCCTGGTAGTTCAACGCTTGCCCTTCACAATACTTTTTAGAGAAATCAGCAGTCGGGGGCGAGGGGTGGGGATTCCACCGCCGGCTTTCTTTTCCTTCCCTTGCCCGCTCACAGGGGTGGGAAGAGACTCCTGAGCCACCCCCCTGCGACAGCATTACAGCAGGCCCTAAGGCAGCCTCTGCGGCCCGCGGGGGCCGGCGACCCCAGCCCGCTGCCACGGCCACGGCCAGCGGCTGGGGGAAAGACAAAGCCCCGCGCAGAGCTGCGGCGGCTGCAGCGACTGCCCGGGCAGCCCGGAGGCGGCGGGGGGGCGGCGGGGCGCCGCGGGCCGACCCCCCTCCCGGGCCCCGCCGCCACAAGGGAGCACCGGGGCCGCCCTGCCGCCGCTCCTCGCCTCCTCGCTGAGGTAGCGGCGCAGCTCCGAGAAAAAATAAAAGGCAGCACCGTGAGCAGCCCGCTGACCACCGTCACTGCCAGGGAGACGAGAACCGCCGGCAGCCCCGCCGGTCCCGGGCCGGGCCACCCGCCTCAGCCCGCCCGCCGCCGGCACCAGGCGCTCCCTGCCGCGGCCGAGCGCCGGCCAGCCACGTCCCCCCCAGCCGGCCGCTGCCCGACGGCCACGCCCGGACTCGCCCACCGGCCCCCGTCTGCCCTCAGCCCGACCGCTCACCCAGCGCGCCGCCGCACGTCCCGGCCCGAAAGTCTTCCAGGCTCCCGGCGAAGGCGCCGCACCGCCACCGCCGCTCCAGCGCGCCGCGCGGGCCGGAAATGAACCCACCTTCCGGGGCCGTAGGTGTAGCCCATACGCGCACGTAGCTGGAAACCCCGCCCCAAGGCATCAAGCCTATTCTGCGAATGCGCTGCCCTTAGTTGGGATGGAGCGATGACCCTTAGTTTGGCTGGAGCGCTGCTGCCGTCTAGCGAAAAGAAATGGGTACTGCAGCCAATCTATCTAACATAGACTGCACAGTTTATTATAGGAATGGAATCAAAAATAACAAATGCTGAGAAAGAAAAATAGCTGAGCAGGTTTTTCTGAATTATGGTGACTGAATTTGATGAAAGGAGGAAGAAAAAATGCCATTTAGCAGACCCTCGGTATCACCAAGTACTCTTACAGAATGAGGACTTCCCACTTGGCTAGCACTAGCTAGGATAAATACTGGTAACAATTGGTTGCTGTTTCTGTCCCCTGTTTCAGTCTGCTCTGAGGACTAAGGGATACATTCCTCCTCTGTGAATATCATTAATGGTATCTGGCTTCGCTTTCCTTTGGTTGTTTCTGTGTTTTTTAAAAATCGTATTTGCGTATGTGAAAAGGGAAAGATATGATGCTTACTTTTTAGATTAATTGCCATGGCTGAAGTTGAAGAGTCCAGAAAAATGTAAGCTGGCTGAAGAAATGGGTTAACCTCAAAGCTGTGTCTATCTCCAAACAAGAGAAATCCTGTTTCTCCTGATGAAGAAGGATCATTGTTAAATAGCCATCACATTACCACATCACCAACATATAATGCCTAATGTTATGTGTTTGTATATGTAACAAAATCATACGTGCATTTATTTCTCGTTTGAGAATACTGTCTATGGGGGAGTTCTCTGAGCTGTAGTTCAGAGAGACCTGAATACACCACCTAGAAATGAATCCAGTTTTGATGCAAAAGCAAAGGGGACAGATGTTCTACTTCTTTTAGAAGTTGTTTCATTGGCTAACTGCCTTCACTTAGATCTCAGTTTCACTTTTTTTTTTAAATGTGAATGGTTTTAGTGTTCAGCAATAGGTTCTTCACATATGTCTTTTGCATAAATGTCAGTTCCTGTTAAAATCAATTTATAAAATACTACACCAACTAACTTAAGATGATCTCTTACCTTTCAGACAAACTTGAAAGACACCAATTTGAAACTCTTGCATTGTACAACCTGTTTTCCCAAGCTCAACTTTTATGCCTCTTCTCTGTGTTACATACTGTTTTCCAAGAACTTAAGATTATGAGAACTGAACTAAGCATAATATTTCAGCATCTGTCTCATTAATGACATGAAATAATGTCTCAATTCCTGTTCATTACTATACCCATACATAGATTCAAGGATGAAGTTACTCCCTTTTGTTATGACATCACACCAACCTTTCCACCATTACACCTAAAGCCTCCTCAGTCATCGCTTACCACAGATATAGTTCCCACATACAAGAAAATGGGCTCCACTTCATCATCCTAATGGGGTTTTGGAGTACTGCAGTAACATACGTTTTATTTGAATAGGCTTTACCTGACTGCTCAACTCTCACTAACATTTATCGCTGTCAAACATATCACAACTTGCAGGTTTGTAGCTGTTGCATTCGCTTCCATATAATCAGGAGAACTACTGAACAGAATCCTTCCTGGCACCTTCCCCAGTAGAGTTGTGCATGGGGCGTGCCGTGGAGCAGTTTGGCTCCGGCCGAGTGCAAAAGTCAGCAGTTCACCATCTCAGCCCAGAAAGCAGGTAGCCCAACTTTTGTGGTGCCTTTCATCTGGCTACCGAGGCAGTATGAAAACAACCAACAGAATTGCTTCCTGGCACCTTCTCTGCTCGAGCTGTGCACAGCATGTACCTAACCCTAACCCTAACTCTAACCAACCCTAACCCTAACTCTAACCCGAAACCGAAACCAAACCCTAACCATAACCCCAAACCCCTAACCCTATTCCTAACCCTAACCCTAACACTAACCTGAAACTGAACCTGAACCTGAACCCTAACCCTAACCCGAACCCTAACCCTAAACTGAACACGAACCCTAACCGTAACCCTAACCCTAACCCTAAACCCTAACACTAACCTTAACACTAACCCTAACCGGAACCCTCACCAAAAACCCTAACCCTAACACGAACCCTAAGAGTCTAACCCTAACCCTGAGTCTAACCCTAACCCTAAACCTAACCCGAACCCTAACCCAAACCCGAACCCGAACCTGAACCCTAACCATAACCCTAAACCTCACCCTAACCCGAACCCGAACCCTAACCCGAACCCTGACCCCAACCCTAAACCTAACCCCAACCCTAACCCGAACCCAAACCCTAACCCTAACCCGAACGCTAACCCTAACCCCAACCCTAAACCTAACCCCAACCCAAACCCTAACCTGAACCAGAACCCTAACCCTAACCCTAACCCTAACCCTAACCCAAACCCTAACCCTAAGAGGCCTGAACCCTAACCCGAACCCGAACCCTAACCCGAACGCTAACCCTAACCCCAACCCTAACCCTAACCTGAACCAGAACCCTAACCCGAACCCTAACCCTAACCCTAAACCTAAGAGGCCCAAACCCTAACCCGAACCCGAACCCTAACCCTAACCCGAACCCAAACCCAAACCCTAACCTTAACCCTAACACTAACCCAACCCTAACCCTAACCCGAACCCTAACCCTAACCCAAACCCTAACCCTAACCCTAAGAGGCCCTAACCCGAACCCGAACCCAAACCCTAACCCTAACCCGAACGCTAACCCTAACCCCAACCCTAAACCTAACCCCAACCCTAACCCTAACCTGAACCCGAACCCTAACCCTAACCCGAACCCGAACCCTAACCCTAACCCCAACCCTAACCCTAACCCGAACCCTAACCTGAACCCAAACCCGAACCCTAACCCTAACCCTAACCCTAACCCAAACCCTAACCCTAACCCGAACCCTAACCTGAACCCGAACCCTAACCCTAACCCTAACCCAAACCCAAACCCTAACCCTAACCCTAACCTTAACCCTAACCCTAACCCAACCCTAACCCTAACCCGAACCCTAACCCTAACCCAACCCTAACCCTAACCCAACCCTAACCCTAACCTGAACCCTAACCTGAACCCTAACCCTAACCCAAACCCTAACCCTAACCCAACCCTAACCCTAACCCAACCCTAACCCTAACCCAAACCCTAACCCTAAGAGGCCCTAACCCGAACCCGAACCCGAACCCTAACCCTAAAAGGCCCTAACCCTATCCCTAAGAGGCCTCTCGTAGCTACAACTTTCCTCACTTGAAGGTTTCTTTCTGCATAACTAGATAACAGCGTTGTTTTCACTGCCCGTTCTTTGTTTCTCATCCTCCCCAACGCTGACTACCTTGGTGAGAAGACCCTGCATAACAACTGTAGAGAGTGAGTCAGCTTGACCTAGCTTTGTGAGCTCTGAATCACAGTTGGGTAATCGGGGAATTTAGACAAGCCCCACCCCGCCCCCACTGCCCACCCACCCCCCACCCCCCACCCCATCCTGCCTTTGGACTTATTTCAGTCCAGGACCAGTCCATTTCCATCACATTTAGGTGGAGCTTGAGTGACTTTAGCCATGCCTATTGTTGTTACTAACTGGTGTTGTGTGCCTACTGAGGCGTAGTAGTACCTTGGAAGCAGGCATCTTTGAGATGGAGGTGTGCGTTAGTATTACAATGAGATTATTTCAGCTGAGGAAAGTGAGCCAACCATTATGATGAAATTCGCCACAGACATCTCCTGGATTCTTCATGTGACAACTGGTGTGCAGCTTATCAGCTGTGTGGTGCCATCTGGTTCCCTTTCCTGCGGGGAGCATGGTGTCTCCACACCGCACCATCCTTCATCACCGCTATCCACGTGCGCTGAGCTGCCAGGAGGTGTTGCTTAGGGAACTGTGGTGATATGGATTCTGTGCATGCCAACCATCCTGAAGGCCATAGCTGTATTTTACCCTAAAAAAGCTTTCCGTAATACTACACTTCAGTTAGGACGCAATTTTCTCGAATTCCCCCCCCCGCCCCAAGGTGATTTTCCCACACACCTGCAGGCAGCAGGACTAATGTCATCTCCTTTTGCCTGCTTGGGCTTGGACTAAAATCCCTTCCCTGACTATTCTTTAGCTTTTACAGCCTTTGAGCCTTCCCTTGGGCCTGGTTGATAGTCCTTTGCCATTTCACCCTGTTCACAGCCAGCGTGAGTCTAGGTACCGACTATCTCAAAGAATTTCAGTTACACGATAAACCTGCTTTTTTATAAATTAATTTTAGCATTTTAATTGCTTTCAAAGGGAACTATGGGAAATCCTGTCCGCACGGTGGCCTAGCATAAGCAATGATGGAAAGGTGCATCAGATGTAACCTCCGTGTCAGCTCAGTGTGCCTCAGACAGACTGCATTTGGCACTTCGTGGCATGCTGTGCAGCTCCAGAAATTAATGCTAGGGAAAAAAATGGGCAAAAATAATAGTCATGTAGAAACACGAGTTAAGAAGAAATGCTATAAATTAGGTATTTCTGTTGATTGAGGAAGTTGATCTTGCTTGTGGATCTTTGGGGTGTGAACTTGATGCTGCACAGCTCGTTTTTCATTTGACATGCCTTGAATTATTTTCGAAGAGATAGAAGAGAAGCTTATGAGATAGAATAAGTTATTGAGTCTTCCTAAAACGCTCACAATTATGTATAAAGCCAAAGTGAAGGATGATGGAATAAAATTCTGTGCTTTATAAGTAAATACAGTACACTTAAACCTGATCTCCATGCAGGGTCCTAGTTATTTCTCTTTTTAAAATCCAAAAGAAGTTTAGGAAGTCTTAGAGGTTGGTATTGTGGGAATTCCACAAAAAATTCCACATAAGCAAGGCTCTTTGAACGATTATTTTTTAAATTGGTCCTAACTACAGCCAGTTAGCGATTTAATGTTGAAATGTATACTTGCTCTCCTATAAATCAGTATTTCATTTGCATTTCAGTGCTGTAAGTCATGACAAATTTGGGAAGAGCCCAAGGGAAACTTTTCATCCTGAGATACAGAAGGTAGAAGGAGACTTCTTTTTTTTTCTTGGTTGTGGCTTTTTTGTGTTCTATCATAATGTCTGGAGACATGTTAAGAGAAGTGAAAACCCCATTGTTTTGAGACATACTGGATACGACAGTTTTGTTAGGGGGTTTATTCCGTGGTTAGGAGTTAGTGAATTAGAAAAGACCGTGGTAAACATGTCTGCAGAAATTGAACAAATGTTTAATCTAACGACAGACGCAATCAGCTGATTGAACCAGGAAGTAAAATCTTTGAGTAAGGTGGTAATTCAAAACAGAATGGCCCTGGACTTAATTACCCTAAAGGAAGGGGGAGTATGCATGATAATAAACCAAAGTTGTTGTGTATACATAAACCAAAGTAATCAAATTGAAACAGACATCTATAAGATATGGAACAAGGTTCAGATTTTGCATTAAATTACTAAAGATGATTTCTCATGGAGTTTTGAAGCTATATGGAACAAACTGACTTCGTGGTTACCTAATTTAGAATGGTTAAAGCATGCTTTTGTTATAATACTTATTGTAGTAGTTTTAGGAATATTAATATGTATATTACTTAAATGTTTTGTTTGGTCCTGTCGAAGAATGATCATAAGATATGATCATTTTCTGTAGTTGTAAAAGAATTTACAATAGCTGTTAGAAAAGGGGGGAATGAATAGTGAATGCTGTACCACATATCTAAAGGATGACGCACCTATGTTTAGCTAAAAGTCGGGAAATGTCCAAGGACCCTTATTGTCAACATGACAGATGCACAGACTGCTAAGTCCTTGGGTTGGTTATCTTTAGAAAGGACATCTGGTCTTAGATTCCTGTTGTACATGCAACGTGGCAAAGATGGAGACTTTAAACATGGCCGCTAAGGAATAGAGTCTGCGCAGAGACAACTCCTCAAGGACGTTGCCCAGGCACAAGATATGTAAATGAATTCTCAGAATTGTAATGAATATGTAAACAATTTCCTGGAAAGCTATTGAATAGGTAGGATTTGCTTGTATAAAGGAGGGACTGAAAACTCCCCTCGGTGTGCATGACTTTGGTGGAGCGATCTCCCATGCACCCAGCGCTGCCGAATAAAGATAACCTCCGCTCACTCAAATATTAGTGACTGATTCTTTAAATCAAGAGGCAGCTTCTTTGAGGTTAGGTTGTCCCACCTGCCCTTCTAATCTCAAAACATAGACCACCAGTGGGTGCTGGAGATAACAGTAACCAACAACTTGTCAGCAGAGGTGCTGGAGGGAGTGAAATGTTCCCTTCTTTAGAAAACCAGTGGAAGCAAGGCTATTGGAGTTGATTGTCAAGGTTGGAAGATGCTTAAAGAGATCGTTTTTTGCAACTGGTGTATGAAAATGTAGTACAAGATACACCAGATGACTATGTAACTACCCTGACATTTGGCAGGTTACCGAGCTCAAAACGCTTGGATGTGCAGGTTATGTACCCAAGTACATTCTAGCAGTCAGGCCCAGGCTAATTTTTGGGGTTTTTTTACTTTTTTATTTCAAAATCTGGAGGTTTTTTTACATCTCTGTGTACTATTCCTGGAGACAACATTATTTCTGAAAAAAAAAAAAAACCAAACCAAAAACAAACACACCCTACCCTTTCGCTCATGAGGCCAGACATCGTGTTTTGAGCATCATCATGGGTGCTGAACCATTACAGGACGCTTTGTCACAAAGTGTGATGAGCAGGAAAGATTCAAAGGGGAGTGCTGTGGGTAGCAAGGGTCCAAGGGTGGGTGTCACTAGGGAAATTTCTGGGGGCCCTTGTTAGGCACTTGGACTTCTGCGCATCTCCATTCTCATTGGGTCCGCAGTTAACATATGTGATAGGTTTGCATGGACATTCAAAGGTGTAACGTAGCATGTGAGCTTGATGCATTGAAATCTTCCGGGGGAGGGTATGTATGAATGCTAGCAAGCGTCAGGGAGGGCTGACATCTAATATCTATATCCTTTTCATATTCAAGGTTAAAATACTAATTACCTTTGTCTTTTGGGGGATTTTGGAGATTTTGGTGGGTTTTTTTGGGTCTGTGTATGTTTGTGGTAAGTTTAGTGCTTTATTTTTGAATGCAGCTTGTTTTCGTACATAGGACCACTGTTGTTTATTGCATTAAGGGTTTTCTTATTCTGCCAGCTGACCCTCTCAGTTACTTTCTCCTTCCTTTTCTGTGATACCTTCTTTTATTTCCTACAGCAGCAGTTAGTTCCCTCCCAGTAGACTTAATTTCACCTTCTTCCCATTTTTATGTCCACTAAAATACTCTGCATAGAACAGTTGTTGTCAACATCGGTATGTGATGATGACTTTCCACATGACTGCCTGTGAGGAAGAGGGGAAATTCATATCTCTTTTAGGACAATATTTGCTGGTATTGTCACCCATGAAAATGAGTTACTTATTGTTTATCTTATTCAAAAAAAAACTGAAAATCCAACTGCTGATATGACTGCTTTATTTATGTAGATTCAGGCCTTTTAATGAAAGATTACTGTCTCCTGCAGGTAGCTGGAAACACTGGCAAAAAGTTTCCAACAGTCTCATGTACATGGTAAAGTATTTTCTTTTCCTGCTTATTGTGACCTTTAGCTTCCAAGTGTTTCTGACCATTTCCTTTGAACATCTTTGCATTGCTATCTGTGGTAACAGCAGCACTGCTTCAGGAGGGAGGACAATGGTGAAATTTTGTTAGAGATATTTAGAACTATCAGGAACAAATAGAAAAACGTTTTCTGAAAGTGCTGCCGCATGGGTGTGGGAGAACATGGAGGAGAATGTGTCTGGGCAGTCTCTCAGCCTCACTTGTTCTACAAAACTTTGCTTCCCTGCTGTAAAGCAACCTCAGGTACGGTGTTTGGTCTAGGACCTGAATATCAGTATCTCTGAAAGGGATGTTTTAGAGAAAAGCTCTTGAGAATTTCAAGACAATTCAGAACTTTCAGAGTAAAATTTCAGTTGTGAAGGACTTCCTCAAATATCTATAAATACACATTGGCCAGAATGATACTGGTAGTTTACAGAATCATAGAATGGTTTGTGTTGGAAGGGACCTTTAAAGGCCCCCTAGTCCAGCCCCACTGCAGGAGGCAGGGGCATCTTCAACTAGATCAGGTTGCTTACAGCCCTGTCCAACCTGACCTTGAATATTTCCAGGCACGGGGCATCTGCCACCTCTCTGGGCAACCTCTCCCAGTGTTTCACCACCCTCATCATAAAAAATTTCTTCTATCTAGTCTGAATCTACCCTCTTTCAGTTTAAAACCACTAAGCCTTGTCCTATTGCTACAGGCCACACTAAAACGTCTGTCCCCATCTTTCTTATAAGCCCCCTTTAAGTACTGAAAGGCCACAATAAGGTGTCCCCAGAACCTCTTCTCTGGGCTGAACAACCCCAATTCTCTCAGCCTGTCTTAGGAGAGGTGCTCCAGCCCTCTGATCATTTCTGTGGCTCTCCTCTGGACCTGCTTTGCCAAGGACTCTGGAGCCGGATGCAGTACTCCAGGGAGGTCTCATGAGAACAGAGAGGCAGAATCACTTCCCTTGACCTGCTGGTCATGCTTCGTTGGATGCAGCCCAGGATATGGTCAACTCTCTGCCCTGCGAGCACAGGTTGCTTGCTCGTGTCCATTTTTTGACCCACTGGTACCCCCCAATGCCCTCTCTGCAGGCCCGCTGTCACTCCCTTCATGGTGGATGCGCAGAGGCGTTACTGGCAAGGCTCAGGACAGCGCATACGCAGAACTGGCCTGACGCCTCGGGCCGCGGCTCCCAGTTGGGGGTGTGTGTGACGCATTGAGATTCGCGCATGCGCAGTAGCATTACTGGCAACCTAAGGGCAGCGCATGCGCAGAACTGGCCTGACGCTGGCACATAGGGGGCTCGAACCGTGCATACGCAGAAGCGGCCTGGCACAGAGGTGTGCAGCTTCGAGGCCCGCAAAGGCAGAGCCCTGGCGTTGCCGAGAGAGGGGGAACTGAAACCATGGAGGGGCGCAGCCGCTCCGCACCCCCGCGGTCTCCAGGCTGGGGGGCTTCTCGCTAGGGGCGGGGCTGTTGCAGCAGCGAGCACCCACAAGCTGTGTTTCTCCCGGGGCAACGTGCTCGGGCAACGTGCTCGGGGGACGGCAGCGGTAGCTTCTTACCATGGGCACAGCAGCAGGCGCCGCAGCACCACCCCGCAGGCAGCACGGGATCGTGATGCCGTTTTCAACGGCTGGCAGCACCGAGTGGGGAGGCGCCACCACGAATGCACAGCGCCAGGGCTGCAGCAGCGCTCCACCAACCCTGTACTGAGCACTGGCCGGGCGAGCACTGGCCAGGATCTCGGCCCAGTTCACACCGCCTGGCCACAGGAACTGCTCACTGCAGCTCCAGGGTTCACTTCACTCTGCCCTTTGCCCACTCACAGCCCAGCCACTATTACCCATTGCCTCTGTACCAAAAAGCACCCGCACGGCTCGAGCGGTTAAATCTTTTGCATCTGACAGCTTTAACAGTTGGGTGGTTCTTTCTGTCCATGCCCCCACCCCATTACCAAGGGAGAGCCAGTAGCATGGGGAACCCGTGGCACAAGGTGCAGGGGGGGCCAGGTGGATGGTGGGGTCCTACGGATAAGCCCCAGCGATTGCTGTTGTTAAAGGAAAAATTTACGTAGATGTGGATACTTTACAAATATTTATAAGATACTGGGCTTGCTTTTGTCACAACTCAGAGCCGGGCCACCACCCCAGTGAGTGGCAGAGAACCAAGCGATACAGCACAGCTTATATACGCTTATCAAATCATTAGTCAATGTCTGAAGGTTTTAGGAGTTTCCTTTGGTCCTGTCAGTTCTGCAAATCCATCAACTGACTGTCCCAGGTGATTCATCTCCTTGGCTTCAGGCTCTTCCTCGGTTCCAGGCTTCTCCTCGGATCTTGATCTTCTTTCTGCCTGCTTTAACTCACACACTCCTCCAAGTGCGCTTAGTCTTTGAACAAGCAATTCCTATTCTAATATACTAATTTTTCTAAAACCACCTGTGTTTCTGAGAGCACTTCTGTATACAAATTGACCATCTGTTGTTTCTCTGTTCTCCCACCAATTAACTAGACTGGGTTTTAAACCAGCCTTGGATTAGGGCTACGCTAGGGACGAGGCCTGATTCTGCCACTCAGCTGCTTCAGCACTTTACATTTCTTAATTCAAAATACATTTTCTTTAACAGACGATACGGAACAAAATGCTAAAACCCCAGGTTTTACAACAAACAAAAAATACCCAAACCCTAAACAGTGCCTCTGAACTGTTTCCCTTTCCATCCAACCGGTGGAAACTTCCTCAGTAAATGACAAGTGTCCATGACCACCCAAGTGATCTGTGCTTACTGAGCCGGTAAGCAAACAATACCTTTTCAGCTGGCACATGTATCCAAATATATACCCAAAGAAACTCCATTAGTGTCACTTGCAAAGAGCTCTGGGATCTTACAAGCTTACCTGTAGTGCCCCTATAGGGAACTGCAGAGCTGTGGACTCCCAGACATACTGGGGCACAACACTTGGCCTGCCTGAAACATTGAGGAGGCTCTCGGATATCCAGACAGCAGCAGAAACCGTTCTGATTTTACAGCAAGGCTGACCACACTTGCCAGTTTTCTTTTGCTTGCTCACACCTGGAAGCCAAACCAGAACAGCTGCACACACAGCACAACAATTGCTCAGCACACCTATACCAACAGAGCTATCCTAAAGCACACCTGGAGTCACTCATACCCTAAGTCAACATCTACAGCGGAACCTGGCTGCAAGCATTGACACAATGTCATATGGGGTCAAACTGACGCACACCAAAAAATTAGTAAAACACGCCTCCTTCTCTGCCACATCAGGTATCCCGCTCCTTCAGCTGAGCTGTAACTGTTACATTATTTCCCAAATGCAAAGGCAAAGAGAGAAAATATAACCACAGCATGCTCCTTAAAAAGCAAATATGCACAGGCAACCGTTCATTGTGTGTGACCAACGGACGATGTGGCCACAGCCCTTCAAACTTTCAGGAAGCCTAGGCGGGACTAAACGGTGCTTGCAAACAAAGAACATGCCTGCTCATTAAGACAGGCTGGTCAAGTTTGCTACCAAAACTCTACATCAGCACTTGCCAACCCTGTCCAGCTTTGGGTAGCCAGAGCCGCACTCAGATCACTTGAAAGCATCTCCTAGTAGTGGCCAGTACTAAGCTCAGAGCTGTACCTCCCTGACGCCTACATGGAGGAAAACTCAAACTGTGCCCCCTTCTCCTTAAGGTTCCTTAGAGCTTGTGACAGGAATTTCATCCCACTGCTTGGAAAAGCTCCAAGGTTGCAGCTTAAGGGAACCAGAGTTCCCTGGGTCTCAGAGTAATTCTAGAGCTAAAGTGGTGAGAGACATCAACTCTAGATCAGACTACACGTGCCAGCACTCACCACTGACCCAGCATGGCAACCTCCTTCTGTCCTACCCAAAGGTTTCAAACCCAACACACTGTCTTCCTATGGCAGGAAGCTACCTTATTTATAATTTGTAACACCATTAACGTGTTCCGTGAGACGGGACTACAGATATATTATGCAGACAAGCAAGGTGCCATTTGGAAGCACCGGAGCCTTATGGCGAGACATTTTTTCTACAACAGAGAGCACAACGGTGAATAAACAAAGACTGAGTCCTTCTCCTCAAGGGAAAAGCATGCAGCAGATCAATGACTGTTGAACAGGCGGGCAGAATTCTCAGAAAAAGCAACCCCTAACTCTCAACAACAAAGAGAAAGTTAATCTTTTTAATAAAAGCACAGCTGCACTGAAACAAGTCAACACTTAACATACTCACCTGTCCTCCTCCCAAATGAAGGTGTATAGGCAACATGTTTCTCTGGACGTGATGTGCTCAGGACACTAGGTTTTCTTACCCCATCCTTTCACAGTGTCACCTTTAAAAAACACCAAGAAAAGGTCAGTTGTGGTGTTGCCTTGGGAGATTCCCGTGCCTGGGGGAAGTCAGGAATTCCAAAGTAGTAAGTACCTGTTTGGACACAGACCTTCCTGAGGTGCCCCCTGCCTCCAGATATCTCCCTGGACCCTGAGCAGCACATACAGGTGCAGAGAGGAAAAGAATGATAGGGAACAGACCAGAGAAACTGGGGGTAGACAGGCGGGTGTGGGTGGGGAGAAAACCTTAAAAGAGATGGATACAGATAAGGACAGAGATGTAAAGGGAAAACCAGCCCTGGGCTGCAGGACAGAGAGGATGAAGAAAAGGGGAGAAGGAGAGGGAGTAGGACAATAGCAGAGACAGTAAAAAGGGAGCAGCAGAATGAGAGATAAAGGCAGAAGGGAAGAGGGAGCAGGACAGAAGAATAGAATGGAGAGCTACAGGGAATCAAAACATGATGGGTTTGTATGGCAAGGTTTGGGGAGGAGGAAGAGGAGAAAGAAGAAGAAACAATGTGTGATCAACTGACCACAGCTGCCGTTCCCCATCCCCCTGCACAGAGGAGACAGGGAAATCGGGAGTAAATTAAGCCCAGTAGAAGCAAGGGCTGGAAGGAAGGTGTTTTGAAGATTTGCTTTTACTGCTGGTTCTCCTGCTCTGATTTGACTGCTAATCAATCGCACTGATTTCCCCAAGTTCAGCCTGTTTTGCCCATGAAGGTAATAGCGGAATGATCTCCCCATCCTTATGCCGACTTGCAAGCTTTTTGTTATATTTTCTCTGCCCTGTCCAGCGGAGGAGGGGGAGAAGTAAGATGCTGCAATGAAGAGACGGGACGCAGCTTGATGCAAGCAAATGTCGATTTATTGTATAGAAACACAGGTATATATACTTTCAGAAATTGCACACTTCAAACAGATTGGTTCCCTTTGAGCTAAGCATTGCATACCAGGCAATCCCAGATTGGTGGTCAACTACCATCAATCAACAGCAAGGTGTTATCTTTCCTTGGCGCCATCCTTGGCACCATCCGTCCCCCACTCCTCTATGCTCTCTCAGTTGTTGTCTAGACAAGCTCGAGCACATTCCCCTCAGCTAATGGATTCCAGCCCGCTCCTGCAGTAAGAGCAGCTTTGGTCCAGCCCAGGTCACCCCATCACACACACACAAAATCACAGCAGCACAGGAAAAAGGCGGCGGGGGGGGGGGGGGGGGGGGGGGGGCGCAGAGGAGGGGCAGGGCGGGCCTGGGATACACAAGAGGGGAGACAGGGTCCCAGTGACCCGGACTCACCACAGCTCTCGTTTTTGGTACCGCTGTGAAAACGTGACAGTTCAGACGCTTCTTTACCCCTCTCTCCTCCCTCCCTCCCGCAGAACGCCGGTCGCTTGGCTGCCCCCACCACCTACGGTAACCCCCGGGTGTCTCACAGCTCTTCCTCGCAAGACGCGGCCTCCCGGACACGTCGCGTCGCTCCCTCGTGCACCGGGGGCCGCCCCACGCTGTGGGTGACACACGGACCCCGCGGGTGACACGGGGACCCTGCTGTGCACGCTGGCACCCGGCTGCTGCGGGCTGCGGGGCTGGTCCCCCCTCGCCGCAGGGGCAGGCTCTCTGTGCCCGCAGCAGGAGGCAGCTGCTGCCCGCCTGCCCTCGGATTCCTTCTTCGCCTCTCCCCGGCCGGCCCAGCTCCTGCCCCCAGCCGGGCCGTGCCCCCCGGTCCCCTCCCGCACCCTCTCTGCGGGGGCGAGGCCGGGCAGGGACAACCCCCGCCAGCCCGAGGCGGCGCGGTCCCCGGCAGAGGGACAGAAGCACAAGTGACCGCGACCGGCGCCGCTCGGCCCTGCCCGGAGCCGCTCCTGCAGGCCCTTCCCGAGCAGCAGCGGGGGGCCGGCTGGCCGCCGCCGCGGCAGCGCCGGGGGCACCTGAGGTTGGGACCCGGCTGCGGGGGAGATGCTCAGCCCCTGCGGCGGAGGCGGGGGACGGCCTCCTGCTTCCCCTCCTCCCTCCCCTCTGCCCCCGGCCCCGGCTCGCCGCCAGCGGACCGGGAGCCTGACGCAGCGGGCGGCTGAAGGTTCCCCTGCCGCCCCCCGCCCAGGCGGCCGGCGGGCAGGACCCCCCCCCCCGCCCCCGCCTCCGCCTCCGCCGCAGGGGCTTGCTCGTGGACCCCGCGCTCCTGGCGCTCCCCTGCCGCCGCCTCGGCCTGATATGGAGAAATAGTGTGAAATGGGGACAATGGACATCGATCGTGATTGTATATGTCTGCTCAAGGAATGTGGGCATGGTGACTGGTCATGGGTGCGGTGTCTGGTCACATAGTCACACAGCTTTGAGGAGACACCTACCCTTCTTCCTCTAACAAAGGGGCTATTTATAAAAAGGATGAGAAAAGGATGAGAGACATTCCAATGTTATCTAGAGGGAGGGAGTGCTAAGTCTTCTTGCTGAAGAAGATCGGATGGTCACAAGGACATGAATCACCTACAAACCTGCAAGACCACCACATTCCAGGCAAAGGACTGATAAGCTAATTAACATACGAAGCGAGAGTAAGGGGATTTAGGTAACGAATATGTATAGGTGTTAATTGAATATTCATTTGTTTTATTGTATAAATGTGAGATGGTTCGTCACTTCGGGCATGCACGCTTGTGGAGGAGCGATCCCCCGTGCATCTGCACTCAATAAACATACCTACTTTATAACTTTCGAGTTATAGAGTCTAATTCCGCACGTCAGGCCCGCACCCGGCGCGCCGCCATGCTGCTCCTGCAGCGCGCACCGGGCATGCCGCGCCGCGGGGGCCAGCGCCGGCCGCAAACGCCGGGCTGCAGTTCTGCGCACCGAGCGCCCGTCGGCACCGCGCTCGGGGGCCGGCAGCGGCGGCTCCGTACCAGGGGGCAGCAGCGGGCGCCGCAGCACCGCCCCACAGGATGCGCGGGATCGCGATGCCGTCGCATTCGTGACGTACCTTGCAGCACCGCTCCTCCGGTGCCGGGCAGCTCGGCGCCGCTCGGCTGGCCGTGGAGCGGCCGCACTTATGAGCAGAAAAAACTCACGAAACCGGCGATGCAATTAACCTGGTGCCGCGCTGCGTCGGCCACGGCTATAGCGAAGAGCTGCACCGCTCCGCACGGGGACAAGGGCAGCGGGGCCACCCGGCAGCCGAGTCCGCAACAAGCGCAGCTCCCGGCACGGCCCGGGTGACGCGGCGTGGCCACCCAGCCGCCCAGCGCCGGGGGTCCGCGCCTACCGGCGGCTCCGCGGGAGGGCACGGCCGCCCGGCCGCGCAACGCCCCGGGAGCGCTGCCCCTGGCACTCAGCCGCCCTGGGTCCCTCGTGGAAGCCGCTGTCCCAGCCCACGCCGGAGCCCCGCCGATCCCCGCGCTTCCCAACGCGGCTCGGCCCCGCCGCCGGCAGCCGTCCCGTTACAGGGAGGGGCCGCCGCCGCCGGCCCCGCTGCCCGCCCCGGGGTCCCCCCGCCCCGGCCCTCAGCCGGAGCCCCGCGGGGAAAGGGGCCCTGGCCCGACGCCTCCCCCGGGCTCCCTCGCAGCCCCTCGCCCGGCGCCAAGGGGGCGCGGACGCAGCCGGCGGGGCGGCGGGGGGGTTACTCGGGGCACGGGGAGCCAGCCTGCTGCGGGGCAGGTTACCCCCGCGCCCCCGGCTGCCGCAGCCGCGCCCGGCGGTCTGGCGTGGACTGCCGGTGGGTCGGCAGGCTCGCGGGGCGCTGGGCAGGACTGGAGGCTGCCGCAGCAGAGGAGCGGGGTGCGGAGGCCGGGAGAGAGGAGGAAGGAGGCAGCCGGCGGCGCAGGGGCTGCAGTGAGAGTGCGAGGTCGGGAACGGGACAGCGAAGACGGGGACAAGAAAAATCACAGGCACAGCGGGAGGGGGACGGACAGAGAACAGGACAGAGGTGGAGAACGAGGCAGCTGCCGCAGAGGAAGAGAGGCAGGGAGCGGGAGAGGCAGCAGTACAGGGAAAGAAAAATAAGGACAGGGAGTGGGATGGAGATGAAGAAAAAAAACCTTGGATGGGCAGCACGACAGAGGGATTAAAAAAGAATAGGGGCAGAGAGCAGGACAGAGGGATACGGTGATGAATGATGGGACAGGAACCTAGACGGAGCGGCAGAGAATCAAGAAGAGGGAGCACGAGAGAATGGGGGGAGGACAGAAGGACAGAGCAACAGGAAAAGAGGTCGGGGAGCAGGACACTGGAAGAGAATGAGGAAAAAAAAGGGACAGCAGGCAGGATGGAGTGGTAGAGACAATGACAAAGAGGGAGACAGGGACAGAGGGAGATAATGACATGGGGGAAAGAAAGATGGGGCAGGGAGCAGCTCAGGGATGGAGAAAGAGCAGGATGGGGAGCAGGACAAAGGGCAGGGAGCAAATACAGAGAAGAACTGATAAGCAGAGATGGGTAACGGGGAAAAGGACAGTGAGATGGAGGAAGAAATAGGGTCAGGACAAAAGGACAGACAGAAGAAGGAGAGGAAGAAGGAAGTATAAAGATGGGGACAGGTAGCGGGACATATGGAGAGAGAAAAAGTAGGACAGAGAACAGGGGAGAGGGACTGAGAAATAGAGAGATGCAGACTGGGACAACAAGATAAAGAATGTAAAAACAGAGATGGGCTGGAGGACCTGTTTCTGACAACCTAGCACTCCCGGTGTCACTTTCATGGCCTCAAAAATGGGACACAGCAGAAGACAGAGGGATAAGGGAGGGAAAGAAAAGGCACAGGGAACTTGTAAAAAGAAAAAACCAAGAGATCAAAATTGTGATGGTGAACGGGATAGGGCTGGGGGGCAGACAGAACCGGTGAGGAAGAAGCACCAGGAAACTAAAACCAAGAATCTGCATTCCTCCTCTCAGAATCCTGGAAAAAAACAGCCTGCCTGTTGCTGCTCCAAAAGGAAGGGGATACAATGTGTAAGATTGTTGTTACAAGATAATTGCTGTTCTTGCTACTTGCTTTTCCATTAGAAGCATCCAGACTCATTTTTGCAAAGGCAAAATTAACTTTCATTAATCTCAGCTGCTGAGACTTCCTAGACAACCCTTCAGAAACAATCTTCCCCATGTTAGGTGGAATATCTATGTAGATGTTTAGGATTATTTTTTTTTCAAGTCTGCTTTCTTCTCAGATAAAGAAAGGTTCCTACTTCTGCTTTCCCTTTCACTGCGTTGCTGAAGTAATTCTAGGTCTTCCTTTCCTCTTTCACCCTCCTCTTTGTACTCTTCACCCACCCCACTTCTTTACATCGCTCTCTCTTGACAGTCTGTTGGGCTAAGAAACCTCTATCCAGAAACAAAACCCTCTTCCCTGAGCTGGTGAATTGCAGCTGCTCATCCAGACAAAGGTTTCTAGTATTATTGGCTGTATAGTACCTCTGTTGGAAGGCTGCTAGCTGTTTGCATTGCTTACTCCGGGCTCCTCTTTAGTTAGAGGCTAATTTGTCCTGAGCTTAGCACTAGCAACTAAAGTAAATGAAGCCTTAGGCCAGATGAATTTTACTTCAACCTTTGGTTTTACCTATGGAAATTTAACCAGTAGATAAGGAACTGTAAGTAAAACTTAACTACAGGATATTCTGTAACAAAAGATAAAGAAATGCCTTAAGATGCAGACAAGAAGGGAGCCTGGAGGCTGCAGGAGCAAATCTGAAGAAGAACAAACAGGAATGGATGGGCATTAAGTGCCATCAGGAAATCAAGGGACCTACAGAGACTATAATATCCAGTAACAACTGACAGATGGGTCCCTCTTCAGAGGCACACAGCTCAAGTTGTAACTACTATGACATATTAAACACAATAGAAAAAGGAACTCTGATTCTTTTATTAAAGTGGAACATAAGGACGAGCCCCGTTGAGGTGGCACCCGCATAATTCCTACCATAGTCTAAGTGGTAACTGTATTATTCCCACAACTCTCAGCATCCACGCTCTATGCCCAGCTGCAAGATTTTTGTTGACTATAACAGTGATAACGATAAATGTACTCCAAATGATCAAGTAACTGACCTGGAGAGGAGCCAGAACTCTCTAATGGCAAGGATTTCTCACTTACTCAGCATGGCAACAGCTGAAGGTAGAGTCCAGTGAAGAAACAAATTCACGTAAGAAAGATCTAAAGAGCAACAGTCCTCACCTTTATCAAGTCCCATTAACCACCCCCACCACCCCACCCCCACCCCCCATGTGCATGCATGCATGCGCATACAAGTGAACAGAAATCCAAAACCATGAGAACATTATCAGGAGCAGAAAGAAACCCACCATACCTGCCTTTGTTAAGACACATAAGGTTAGTGCAAGAGATACAAAGAAACAAAGTATTTATTGTTAAAAGCTTTTCTACGCATCACTCGGCATCATACAATGAAGATATGGTGGCTACAGAGTAGGAGTCTCTCGCTCGCCCACTTGCTCCCCCCCCTTTATACATGTATTCGCGCACTCTCACAAACCCACAGTTATATTTTTTTAATTGAGTTCCTTTCTTCAATGAGATTGGAAAAGGTGTTTATCATACAGGATCTGGCAGAACAGATACATCCTATTAAACAACAAAGCAGTTACAGAAAGGACACCTCTTTCTTCAGGAGAAGAGAGCTTTCTTTTCCCCGTCATCTTTGCACTGCCATAAAAGTGTTCCCAACACAAAAACAAGCCAAAAAAAAACCCCCAATACCTGACTACAATTTTGGCAAAATTAGGAGCCCTAGGATATGCACTGATATTGATATATGCACCAATATCTTCACTCAGCTTCCACAGGTTGAATTCTAAACATGTGGTGTAAAAAAACTGACAGCTGAAACAATGTCTGCACTACAATTACCAACCCTTCTAAGTTGAACAACTGAATCCCTGTTGATAACAGTGCAAAATGTTTTAACAATGTGTCTCAATGTTATTTGCAGAACATTTGGTTCCATCCCACACGCCCATTTCCCAGGCTACATATGAGTTGAGACTGGCTCTCTCCCACATGCTCTCTACATGTATACATACACACACGCAGACAAAATGTACTGACTCACTTGGATTGTGCTATTTCCAACAGTACTCCACACATTATCCTGTGCTATGTCTTACTGGCACTTCAGTGGTGCTCTGCTCCATCTTTTTATTTCCTTTTCCACTGCTGTATTCCTCTTTCTATGTCATATTCAAACATTTGCTTTCCCTCTAATTTCTAAGAAACACTTGGTCTAAATCCTGAAGCACAAAGGACTAAAAAGTGTTTCAAACCTGCCATGTCAACACTTCAGCTCCAAGATAGATCTCTCTTCTTTGATACTCCAGAATTGTTTTAACCCTTTCCTATTTTGTTGCTATGTTTTCTAACACCATCTATACATTTACAACTTCTATGCACATGATGTTTTTTTGCAGTATGCACAGATTTGTATTGTACTGTGGCAGCAACTGAAGACCCCAAAACATCATCTTGTCATCTTTCATACACATAGAAAGACAATCATCCTGAACTTACACAATTCCATACCTGGTCAGTATCACTGCCTTTCATTTTTGTATGCCCAAGCAGCATTTGGTCCAGTTCCTCCCAGTACTGCTCCATTATTTCACTTCAAATATAACTTCTCTTTTTTGCAAACAAGCAAGCTCCTGGCTGTGCTCCTGGAACACAGGACAAAATTTCTCTGTGCCTCTTCAGTAAAAGGCCTGACCTGCTTCTAAACACAGGAAACAAGCATCAAAATCTCAAACCTCAGTTTAACCAAACAAGACACCTGACAGCTACTCCTAACACTCACTGTTGGTGACCAGTCTTTTTATGTGCAGTAGGAATGCGGACAGTGGGATGAAAGAATTTAGATTTTGGATTGCCATCTTCAGTGGCTGACTCATGCACAGGCACACGTGTGTGCACACACAGGGACGGACACACACTTCAGCATAGCATTGGTGCTTAACACAACTTCAGCTTCCAGTGATGCTGTTGAGAACACTGGGCAGCAGTGCCACATTAGTTTTGTTAATTTGCTCTGAAAGAGAGTCTGAAACAGATCCACCCAATTAATTCTACAGAGAGATTCTAAAAGCAGGCTGGACTCCATTATGCTTCCAGCTGTGGCACAACTGAAATTTCTTGGTACAAATATTTGCCACTTCAATGGAAAAGTTCTCAAAAACCAGAATTCCCTGGAAGACATCTTGCAGGCATCTACCCAAGTCCCGTGCCCTTCTCACATCCTTAAATAGCTTTCCATTTCTTACTCCTGGAGACTGAATGCATCCCCTGAGTGTAGCTGCTCTGTTTACCATATACAGAAAAGAGTTTTATACACTGGACAGCATGCACACAACTGACACAGCAGTGTAATAAATATGGAAGCACAGTAGCAGATGACTCCCACTGTTCTCCCTCATAATGCTTGCTTGTAGTCCAATTAGTTGCATCCTAAAGTAAATAAGATTTCAAGTCATTCACTGCCTGGCAGCCTCACAGTCCATCACTATTCAGTTTAAGACTGCAGGATTTCATGTTTCACTGAAAAAAGAGGTTTTAACACAACAAAAGTTCCAAAGTCATTCCCAGTAAAAACCTCAGGCAAAGAGGTACAGCTAGGCTTCTCCTCACACCAGTCGCTCTGCATGACAGTACTGCCATCATATGACATAGAACTGCAACAAAATGTAGATTTTCCAAGGCATCTCTGAACACAATGGACAGAGTAAAAAGCTATGGCACTATTAATGTGAAAGCAGAGGTATTAAATAAAGGGGTGGAAGAGTAGACTATCTCTTCTGTGACTGGACAGAAGAAACTTCCAAGCTCAACTAAGAAAGAGATTGGCAAAGATAGCAGAAGAGAAAAGGAAAAAAGGACAATACTACACCAAAATGCATTATTCAGAAGAGCTGCCTCCCTTCTGTACCACATGTGAATCTGATTCTCCTTCCAAGAAAGGAGATGAAAGAGAGTAACCCAGAAGAGGATCCTGAGTGCCACATCACCCGGACAAAGAATTATACTTTGGCAGCTGCTTTTTGGACTAGAAATCATATTGGGCCATCAATTACAAACAAGTTGATGCACTACAAAAAATTAATGGAGGGGAAAGGACTTAATGAAGATGTCCCTGCTTCCAAGTAAATATGGTATAAATTCCACATAGTCTGAATTTGTCATACATTTACGAAGAACATGTTTTCCAACTGATATGTTCTCTGTGCTGTTTAAGGCTGATAGTGCTTTATAATTCAACAGCATCCGTTATAACCAATATGTATCATGTATGGCGGAACTGAATAACTCATAGTAAGAGGCAGTTCACCTATGATCAATACGTGAGACCAATCCAGGGACTCTGTTAACATCTTGAAGTAAAGGCGGCACTGCCACGTTATATGAAGTTAAGCTTCTTGGATTCTGCACCAATGTAACAATTAGGTAAGTTCTATTCAGTGCTGATCCCTACTGGCACACAGAGAAACATTTAAGAAATGTCGTACTTTACATATATGCTTTTTGTTAGTATCTGCTGTGTTCAAGGCAGGTATCAGCAAAGCACCATTAAGTTACTTTAAGTTCCTCAGAATGCCTCATTTCTTGCCTCAACCTCAGCTTTGCTAACCTCATTGATATTAGTGATGCCTAAGCAGCTCTTATCCTGGGGATAATTCTCTTCCTCTCAGTACAATGTTATCACCATCTAGCGATATGTAATTCGGTCTACCCTTCACTGTAGGGACAATAGAAAGAGGAAGTATTAGAGTTGGCAGAAGAGATGTTCTGACTACACTTCTTTCTTCCAGAGGGGCTCTTCATTCCCGGAATGAAAATCCTCCTAGTTTGTTCTTACACATGGTGAGACGGCTTCTTGCACTGCTCCAGCTGGAATAAAAACTCTATTCAGGAACATAAAGCATTCCACAGCTATAAGAAAGACTATCTTGTCCAATTTCAGAGAATTTACTATTTGAGACTCTTAGGTAACTGAGAACTGCATTTCTCTAAATCTGTAGTCTCCTGTAACACCTACCTCAACCTCCCCCATCAATGCCACCTATGATTCCATGCATAGCCCATTAGGATTTGCTGTGTAGTGTCTGAACTTTCCACTAAAACTTAATGATATGTGTTGATGAATGAACCTTTAATCTTCTTTAACACTGACACTTGCATGGCACTGTCTGTGGCCTGGAATGGTCTAAGACACCCACCCACCCCCACCCCCCCATGGGCAAGATTTTCAAGGGTCACTCTAAAGCTGGTGTTCTGACTGGTGTGTTGATGGTACATTCTCATCCAGTCAGGAAGCAGGTCCATGTGTAACAGTGAGCTAAGTAACACTGAAAAGTCCACTGGTTTGGTGGTCATGATGCCAATGGGATCTTGGTGAGCAGTACTTATGTGTTGCGCACGCCCAGAGACTGTTCCAGTTCCTGCCGGCGCTGCTGGATCTGAAAGAAAAAGAAAAACTGTACAGTTCAGCAGATTCAGTTGTCCAGTGGCAGGAAGATTTATTTATAAACCAACAGTATGGATAATTCCTTCATACCTTGCAGTAGAAATATCTGCTCACAGCCTCTTGAGACCATGGCTCATGATAAAATTCAGCTCTGCGTTCTTCCTCTGGGTTTCCAACTACATCAGTCATCACCTGTGACAAAATAAAAACATTTTTCACTATAGCTCTTCTACCACATAGAGAAACATTCAGATTCACCTAGAGGCATAATTTATTTACATTACATCAAAAATGTTCAGGACAGTTCTCTAAGCCCAAGGCAAATGGACAATGAATGGCATGTGTGCTTGCTACCAAAACAAGACGGTGACACACAAACTGCCAGCTCTGAACAGGTCCTAACCTCTGCTCCTCATCTGTGCCAAGGAATAGTTCTAGACACCAGCAGTTGCCCAGCTAAGTGCCATGATCTCTAACAAGTTAAGAGCATGGACAATTGAGTTCCAGTGTCCAGGAAAAGTTCCCCAGTACTGTATATTTTATTAAGCTATGTATCCGAAGAACCTCAGTAGTCACCCATACACAGGGTAATAACTTGAAATTGTTAAGGTATTCACATCAGATTGAAGCACAACTCTGCACCAGCATTGCCCTTATCTCAAAGCTTACCTTACCTTAATTTCAAGGAAAGTTCTGATGGGGAAAGCATTAACGAAAAATAACTCTATTGAAATGTAAGGAACAGAAAACCTGTGTCATTCCAAAATGGCCAAAGTCCTGAGCTGATTTTTCAGTCTCTATGCAACTGCCAAGAAAGCAAGATTTGAAAAACCGGCAAGTTGTTGAAGGAATTAGTGAATGGGGCTACCTGGAAAACTGCCCTTAGATACAAAGGAGCTGAACAGAGCTGGCTGCATTTTAGGGACATTTTTCTCAGGAGTAAAAGAGCTCTAAATTCCAATGTGTAGGAAACTAGGCAAGGAAGACAGAGACCAGCATGGCTCAGTAAGGACCTCCTGGTCAAATCAAGGTCTAAGAAGGAAATGCACAGGCAGTGGAACCAGGGACATGTATCCTGGGAAAAATATAGGGATGCTGCCCGGATGTGTAGGCATGGGCTCAGGAAAAGCTAAGGCACAGGTGGAGCTGAATTTGGCAAGGAATATGAAGAATAATAATAAGGGCTTCTACAGGTACATTGGTCATAAAAGGAATGTTCCCCTCCCCAGTAAGTAAGATAGGAGAGCTAGGGACAACCAATATGGAGAAAGCCAAGTTAATCAACCATTTTTTCTTGCCTCAGTTTTCAATGGCAATCTCTCTTCCCACGTCTCTCAAGACCCTGAAGCTCAAGGAGGAAAGAAGTCCCTCCCATCATAGAAGATCAGGTTTGAAACCATCTGAGGAACTTGAACATACACAAGTCCATGGGACCTGAAAAAATGCATGCCAGGGTCCTGAGTCACAAAGCCACTCTCCAACATATTTGAAAAGTATTGGCAAAGTCCCCAGTGACTGGAAAAAGGGAAACATCTCACTCATTTTTACAAAGGAGGACCCTGGGAACTACTGACCAGTCAGCCTCACCTCTGTGCCCAGTAAGATTATGGAACAGATCCTCCTAGAAGACATGTCAGAACATACGGAATGCAAGGAGGTGATGAGAGACAGCCAACGTGGCTTCACCAAAGGCAAACTGTGTGTGACCATCTAGTGGCCTTCAACGATGGAGTGAGTGCACTGGTGGATAATGGAAGAGCAACTGATGTCATCACCTGGGTCAGGGCAATCCTCAGTACCAACACAGACAGAAGGATGAACAGATTTAGAACAGCCCTGCAGATAAGGATTTGGGGATACTGATGGACCAAAAATTAGATATAATCTGGCCCTGTGTGCTTGCAGCCCAGAAAGCCAACCATATCCTGGGCTGCATCCAAAGCAGCGTGGCCAGCAGGTCAAGGGAGGTGATTCTCCTCCTCTATTCTGCTCTGGTGAAATGCCACCTGGAGCACTGCGTCCAGCTGTGCAGTCCACAGTACAAGAAAGACATGGACCTGCTAAAGTAGGTCCAGAGGAGGCCACAAAAACAGAGAGCTGGAGCACCTCTACTGTGAGGACAGGCTGAGAGAGCTGGGGCTGTTAAACCTGGAGAAGGGAAGGCTCCAGGGAGACCTTATTGCAGCCTTCAAATACTTAAAGGGGGCTCATAAGAAAGATGGAGAGAGACTTTTTACCAAGGCCTGTAGTGACAGGATAAGAGGGAATGGGTTTAAACTGAAAGACAGTAGGTTTAGTTAGATATAAAGAAAACTCTTTTTATGATGAGAGTGCTCAGGCACCGGCATAGGCTGCCCAGAGCAGCTGTGGGTGCCCCAGCCCTGGCAGTGCCCAAGGCCAGGCTGGATGGGACTGGGAGCCACC
Organism: Falco peregrinus; assembly: GCF_023634155.1. NCBI lineage: Eukaryota > Metazoa > Chordata > Aves > Falconiformes > Falconidae > Falco > Falco peregrinus. Next base: position 64,835,168 of record NC_073725.1, on the reverse strand, counting down.
TGGGCTAGTGGAAAGTGTCCCTGCCTGTGGCAGGGGGCTGGAACTAGGTGATCTTTAAGGTCCCTTTCTGTAACAAAAAATTAAATTCTGATGACTAAGTCTCCATCATCACAGAATCAAGGGTAAACACAAAATTACTAGCATCTTTTGTAGAGTACTATTGTGCAGTCACAATTCTGATGCTAGCAGGGCAGAACATTACAGAAAAACCCCTTATGGGACTGGTTGTCAGGTAGAGTGCCTGACTTCAGCTAGAGAAGCTCCACGATATCTTAGTTTGTAAGGTCTTCAAGCTAAAGGCTGCTTTAAACATTCTTTCAGAAGCCTGTCCCTTTTTGAATACAATATAAATAATAATAATCATAATCTTAACAGCAGATTTTTGAAGACTATCGACAGACTAGACATTTATATTTGAAAGACAGAAGGATTTTATTGAAGTAATTTCATGGATTCATTAATATAATTGGTTTTGAGGGATCTGAGTTAAAGGCACAAAGTGTGAAACTTTATGAGGAACAAAAAAAATCATTTCTGCTGGCAAAACAAATTAACTTCTTCACATTCCATTTCTTGGATATCTCAAAGCTAAGCCCAAAGGCAGCAGAAATCTGCCTATTTCTTATACAGATTAAGTTACAAACTAACAAAACATCCAAAATGTGTTATAATACCATGGGATGTTCCTGCTGTTTTATACAGCTTTAATTTTATGGAATACACCAACACAGCCCTACACTTCCATCTTACTGTCCAATCACAAATTCACCTACCATGCCCATTAAGCAGCGCTGTTCCACTGGAAGTGGAAACTGTCTTTCCTGTGTACTGTCTGCTCTGGGATGGCAGTGTTCCACTCATTGTCTGTTTCCCACCAATTCATCATCCTGGATGTTTTAGCTATGAACTCTATTACACATTTATATAAAATTCTTACATTCTGTTCCACTATTCATTCTTCTCCAAACCTTAGCTCACCTTAAGATCCCTACTTTGGGATCGGAGAAGGTCTTGGATGTATCCTTTTGGATCTTTGGAGAAACTCAGCATGAAATCACGTTGTATTTTTAACTGGTTTATGGATTCGATTGTCTCATGAATCTAAGAGAAGAGAACAAAGAAGATGTTACTTAATTCCTCCCATGCTCCAGTGACCCTGAGGTCAGCACCATTAGCATATTTGTACTTCTTCCAACGTACAAAGGTGACATTTCTGCACTGCAGACTTGTGCAGGTTCCCACTACTTTTTCCCTTCGATGGAGTTAACCACAATCCTGAAATTACATTTTCGTTTCACTTGTACTTCTGCAATACAAGTAGGTACAGGATTCTTCTTCACTTCCTGCGCTGAACTGCTGGATGGCATGCTATGTACAATACTGAAGAGCTAAGTCATGTGACTGTACAATGTAGTAATTTCCTGTGTATAATCACTCTTTCTGCCAAGTCTGGGATTTTTCAGGAAAGGTGCTATATGTCTTTAAACAGTGCCCAATGCAAGAAAGCAGTTACTCCCTTGTTTAATCATCAGCATATCTTCAATACCCTGCTGTGATCCTTAAAACCTCTAGTGGTTGCCAGATGAAGTCCATGTTAAATGAACTCACATAAGAGCCATGAATTCTAGACATTTTCTTGTGAGAAAGCCTATTAAAGTCACAATGGCTGCAAAAAGAAGGGAGTGTGAACAATGAGAAATCGGGAGTATTGAAGTTTTATAGAAAATGAGTTGTATCTTCAGCAATATTAGGAAAGAAATTAGCATTAACCAGCAGGGAAGAATGAAGACTCCAAAGAGAAGTAAAGGTCCTATAATTATCCTGGATAACAAAATCAAGTACAATCAATGAGGGGACAGTTAATGAATCGTTTGCACCACACACAGAGGAGCAAACTTTTGTTATTCTATTCCTCTAAAATTCTAGTTTGAGGTCCTAAACCTATCTTTAGTTTCTTGTATACATCTAGGCACATGGGAGAAAATAATCCCCTGATCTGGCTATGCCATTGAGGCCACTAATGTAAGCACAACTATACAGTATGTTAACAAAGAGAGCTGCTGTCAACTTAAAATCGTTCCTTATTTGGGAAAATGATGTAGCCATGCTGGAGAGAAATCTGCTGGCATGCACTGACTCCCCACTAGATGACCTTGTAGCACCACAGCGATAAATAGTACAGACATTAGACAGCAGTCGTGCCTGTTTGCCCAGAAGTGACTTCAGTCACTTCACTAATCACAGCTTGCCCGCTGCTGTAGCAAATGCCAAAAAAAGAGGTGATACAGACATGGGAAAAGGTGAGCTGGACTGGAAACAGGATAGTCCTATGTCTGTGGCATGCAAGCCTATACAGGCCAGGAATCAACTGGCTGAGCAGCTGCTCTGCTCCAATAGGACCTTTCTCAAGAGCCATAAACAAAAGATGCTGTAACAGTTACCAGGAACCATAGGACTGCTGGTGTCCAACTCCCCTTTAAAATCACATGAACATCAGAGTTTAATGTATTTGTTTCTATTAGATGTAAACAAACAGAAACTGGGCCTGACGGTATGTCACATAAATCATCTCTGGTCCAGGATGACCATCATCTTCTGACTTGGCTTTGAGAAGCCACTTTTGTTTACCCCTTACCAAGCCACATCAGCCATTTACACATGTGTCAAAACCTGGCTAACAGTCCTCATGACAGAATCTCTTAATACAGCCTGCAGACCTCACCACTGCAGTAAGACAGATACTATTATTTGAAGCACGCATGGTCCTCTTTCAGTAACACTGAAAACAAGTCTGCCAAACTGCTCCAATATGTTTTTCGTATTTACATCTACTGCAAAGGGCTGTTCTGCCACGATGTATGCACAAAACACATCCGGAGGATAGGATTTTCTTAGCTTTGCCTTACAGCAATTTAGCAAGACACCATGACTTCTCAATAAAAATTTATAGTCAAACAGTTCAGATGATTCCGGAATGCCAGGAGGCTCATTATACTACCTGCGAAACTCTGCTTCTATCACCTTGACAACCGTTAACTGGGCCTGGATCAAATCCTAAGTGGGAATGCGACCCACCCCTCCGTATTCCCATTGCATGTGGCTGATTCATCCCTTGAAAGCACATCCCACTGAGAAGTCCCTGTCTCACAACATTACCTTGACGTGTGACACCAAACCCACATGAAGGTACACAATGAGTGTATATGACATGTGATACTGGGCTAGTACCTTGTTGTCCAATGCTGTAATCTCCTGTTGGTTAGCTGTTGAGAGAAGAAAACTACTCATCTGTCCCTTTAATGGGTCTTCAACTTCTACATCTATATCATAACAAGCTGTCTTCTTCTGATCGTTGGGGTCAACACTATGGAAAGTATAACAGAAGATCATGAGAACTGCTATAACGAATCAGAATAAATAGCCAGCCAGCCCAGAACACACTCTTTGGTAAAGCCTAAAGCCTGTTGCAGATGCTGTCAGAAGAGTTTAGGAACAGGGTATCTTCATATATTTTTATATCCTAGCATATCCTCTCTTCTTTCATCAGTCAGAATTCAGAGACTTTTGAGCTGGAGCTTTTGCCCAGACCATCAACTTTAATAGCTACTAATGGACATAGTCTTCATTAAATTGTCTAAAATCTTCCTCAGACCTGTAACTCTGTTACTAAGTTGTAACTCTGGCTTCCAAAGCAGTCCCCAGTGGTAAACACCATACTGGTACAGTCTCTGCTCGACTGCACTTTTTTTGAGATAGGGTAAGTAGAACTGTACACTACCATTCTGGATGTGAGCACATAATGACATTTTATTTGGTTCCTGGTTCCTTCTCTTATAATTCCTAGCACTGTAATTGTTTTGACAGCTATGCAGCACTGCAATGATTCCTAGATACTTCTTAAGAGGTAGCAGTGAATTTGGGGATCCCTACCTTTTTTGTTAAGTTGCCTGCTTAATTCTTCAAAGAATACAGCCAGTCATACCTTCCTGTTCCAGAAGCTATATTGACTCTTCCTCAGTACGTTACAGGTCTATTAACTCCATTCTCTACTGCAGTTAGTACCAATTGGCTTCCAATATTCAGGATTGGTCTTGGTATGTTTTTGGTATCACATTAACTACCATCCTTCTAGCAGTAACACATGGTACAGAATCACAGAATCATTCAGATTGGATTTTAAGATCATCAAGTCCAACTGTTAACCCAGCACTGCCAAGCTGACCACTAAACCATGTCCCTAAGCGCCACATCTACAGCTCTTTTAAGTCTCTCCAGGGACGGTGACTCCACCACCTTCCTAGGCAGCCTGTTGCAGCGCTTGGCAACCATTTTGGTGAAGAATTTTTTCCTAATATTGAATCTAAACCTCCCCTGGCACAACTTGAGGCCGTTTCCTCTTGTCCTGTTGCTTGTTACCTGGGAACAGAGACTGATCCCCCTTGTCTACAGCCCCCTGTCAGGCAGCTGCAGAAAGCGAGGTCCCCCTTGAGCCCCCTTCTCTCCAGGCTGAACCCCCAACTCCCCCCCGCCGCCCCCCCCCCCCCCCCCCCGGCTGGTGCCCCAGCCCCTTCCCCAGCGCCCTGCCCGGCTCTGGACACGCTCCAGCCCCTCAGGGTCTGGCTGGTGCTGAGGGGCCCAAACTGAGCCCAGCATTCGAGGGGTGGCCCCCCCAGTGCCAAGTGCAGGGCGACAGTAGTTGACAGTTAAGCAATTTCATGAGAGTCATACATTAAAACCCATTTACAACTCTTCACTCAGTGTGTGTTGAATTTATATGACTTTAAAAAGTTTGTCAGACACACATGTTCCACCTGCCCTCCAAAACCCACACTGCAAAGGTATGGGGCCTTCACTAATCTCTAAAGATAATAGTGATTAGATTTTTTTTTTAATCTTCTTATATGACTTTAAGCAGCTGCTTTTCTTCCAAACCCAGGTTTTTTTAAACCTTAGTAATTTCTCATTTTCAACAGAAGGCTTCCTACTTCCAATATATTTCAACCAATCTTACTATTATTCTTTCATCTTTAACAAGCTAAGTATCAGTATTATTCTTTGGCTTGTACTATCCTAAATTTGTATTTAATTTGTTGGGGTTTAGACTTAATGCTTACTTTATCTTTAGACTTAAGTTTCTCAGCAAGAAAACAGTTTTTCAGCCCAGTAGTTCGTAAATCGAACTTTGGTCATTGCCACTCATAATACAAAAATGTTGGCTTCTCAACACTATTTTTGAGATGTCTAGGTTCTGTGCATCTGCTGTAGGTCTAGAAGAATTGGCTCAGGATATAACTGAGCTTGTTAAGATGAGGGAGCAAAAGAACTTCCATGGATGGATTTGCATCAGGAGTGTTGCAAGCAGGTGGAGGGAAGCAATCCTTCTCTGCACTTGGCACTGGTGAGGAAACACCTGGAGTACTGTGTTCAGTGCTGGGCTTCCCAGTACAAGAGAGACATGGAGCTACTCAAGACAGTTACATGAAGGTCTGTGAAGATAGTTACGGCATTAGAGCACCCCACACCCAGCCTGAAGATCTGGGACTGTTCAGCCTAGGCGACAGAAAGCAGGGATTGGGACAAAAGTTGCTGATACCAGAATGCAGGGTTTAAAGAGGATGAAGACAGGCTCTTCTCAGGGGTGCACACTGAAACACCAGAGTATACCAGGAACTTTTTTACTGTAAGGGTGACCAAGCACCTGGCACAGGCTTCTCGGAGAGGTGAGCCAGCTGTGGCAAAGGCCAGCTGCAGAAGGGGCTGCTAGCGCAAGCGCTGCCGTTGAGTCTGCGAAGGAGGCTGTTCCTGGCCACGCTGCACTGGCGAACGTGCACCTGGACTTGTGGGCACCGGCCACCCAGAGGTGATGCTCGGCAGCAAGGCCCGCAGAGGACAGCCAGGACATGGCAGGGCTGGAGCACACGCCTGCTCGGAGAAGCTGCAGGAGCTGGGTTTGTTCAGCCTTGAGAAGAGGAAAGGGAGGTCTTTCTGGGGAGTGCAACCGCCCCGTGGGGCAGCGAGGGAAGGACGGAGCCGGCCTCCCCTTGGAGGTGCACAGCAGCAGCGTGGGAGGGCAACACGAGCTCGCTGCAATGTGGGCAACCAACTCGGTATAAGGAACAGAAAGAAAATGTTTTGGTTTAAATGATGATGGTGGTCAAAAGGGGAAAACCAAGAGCTAATCTGTTTGCAATAGGAGAATATTGGAGAGCTATGCTTTTTAGCCTACTTATGTAATGTTAATAGTGTGGGAGATGGCTTGCTGCTTTGTAGAAATTGGAAATTCCACAGATGTTTCTCTTTATACCCCAATTTCAGGTGCGTCAGCTGCAACACAGAGGGAAACTCAAGGAAAGCTCCAGCTCCAGCTTGAGCTCGGGTAAGAAGATTTGAATTCTAACAGTTTTAAATTTGGTGCATTCAGTACTGCACATATCAGAAACTATACATGATGAATTTTTTACCTGCATTCTGCATTCTCTTTGAGTCTACCTAATATTTTAAATTTTTACCAAGACTTTCTGTCCATCTATACCTCATTTCCACTTCAATCCCACTGCATTTTTTGTTTTCTTTTTCAAAAAGGGGGGTGTGGTTGCTGTCTGAAGACTGGTCCTAAAACACTATTATTTCTAGAATGACTTTAGAATAATTCGCATTTTAGTCTCTGTGCACGTATGCTAAAACTAGAATGAATAATTGTGATCTAGTTGACCGTATAAAAGAGAGGCCTGATGTCCTGGTTTCAGCTGAGATAGTGTTAATTTTCTCCTTAGTAGCTGGTGCCATGCAGTGTTTTGGATGTGTTGATGGCCCACTGATGGTTTGGGCTGTTGCTGGGAGTTGTTTATACTAAGTCAAGGACTTATCAGTTCCCCAGGCCCTGCCAGCGAGAGGGTTGGGGGGGCACAAGAAATTGTGGGGCACACAGCCAGGACAGATGACTTTAACTGGCCAAAAGGATATTCCATACCATGGGACATCAAGCTGGGAAAAGAAGAAAGAAGAGGGGGGACGTTCAGAGTGATGGTGTTTGTCTTTCCATGCAACCATTACACACGCTGGAGCCCTGCTGTCCTGGGGATGGCTGAATGCCTGCCTGCCCATGGGATGTGGTGAAGGAACTCCTTGGTTTGCTTTCCTTGTGTGCGTGGCTTTTGCTTTACCTATTAAACTGCCTTTATCTCAGCCCACAGGTTTTCCCACTTTGACCTTTCTGACTCTCTCCCCCATCCTGACGTAGGGGTGGTGAGTGAGTGTCTGTGTGGGGCTGAGTTGCTGGCTGGGGCTAAACCATGACAAGCAGTTGGCAAACTGTTTCAGTGGTTGACTACATTCACTCTTAAAAATGTAATGCTGGGGGGCAGGGCAGAGGGTCTGGGAGAGTCTGTTTAGAGGTCAGCTGGACTAGGCCCCGCAGGATCCAGATATAATTTGAACCTGCTTTGAGCTGGGAGGGGGAAGCTCTAGATGACCACTAGAGATCCTTTTACTGCACATTATTCTGTGATTTTATGAGTCTAAACCTACTTACTTTCTATAAACTCAGTGCCATACTTTCAGATTTATTTTAGCTTAGCTCAAGAATGTAAAAACTCTATGGCAAAAGTATTCCCAGTATTCCCTTTTCTCAGGACATCCGTGCTTCCCCTTTGCAGAGCTTTGTGTTGGTGCACTGTAGTGATGCCAGGCACTGTGTGCTGCACACAGTGTGTCAGACAAAGCCAGGATACATGAGGTCCTGCTCCTTAGCTTGTACCTAACAGAAAACCTACTGCCTCCAGACCTCTTTGCCATCTCTCTGGCCCTAGAAACATAACCATCAGCTCTTTGTAATTTTTCTCCAAGACAATAACTATGTATCTCAGAGGACCAGCTTTTTTTGGCCCATCAAATAGGTCAGTGAGCTGACTTCAGTGACAACATATACACTGCTATCAATCTGCATGGTAGTCAAGCTTCTTTTTGATTACTGTTTTGTATAGTCAAATGAATCAAAAAGCAAATTTTATTTTGATAGGCTATGTAATATTTAAACTTCTTATCACATATATTACAAATTGAAACTAAAGAATCCAATTTTAAGCATACTCAGAAACATTTGTTGTTAATATTCTGCAAGAAATCGAATCACTATGCTCAATTAACAATAATGTTTACACACCCAGAATCAGAGTTTTTACCAAGACCACAAAGGAACTTGAGAACGACTGAAATATCTTACCAGCAAGGTTGCAATCCCCAGATGTCACTTTATCCCCAACCTTCAAACACACAGCTGTCACTTCAATACGGAATGTGCCGGAAATGCCCTAGATAGCTGAATGCTGTATTTCATCTACTGTGCCAGAAATACATGTTTTGACAAGGATGCCAGAAGCTCAGTATCTTGGTCATTACCTTCTCTGAATCTAGGCATTTTTTACTGTAAATCTCTTGAGATTTCTGATTAATAGGCATTCTTAGAGTAAGGCTAATCCCGAAAGAGCTGACCCAATCCCAGCAAAGCATGCACAGACTGGCCACTGTATTTGAAACTGTAATAATGTTGTACATTTTACATAGTAACTCAGTGATTACAATGATTCCCCATGATGTATAGTACCTTTTTTCAATTCCCTTTTTCCCCTCTAAGTGGATTCAAACTCTCATTCCTCTCCCCTTAGGAAAAAACCTGACCAACTCTCAGTGGTAGTCTATTAGGGATAAAAAGAAGTTGTTTTGCATACTCCTAAAGAACTGGTGCCATTCTATTGAAAATAATTCAGAATTATATTGACCAGAATGACACAGAGAATGAACACAAAACAAAGTCTGGAAGTTATAAAAACTGGATGGTGGTCCCTGATACTGTAGCTGTTTCTGTATTTTTATATAGTGTTTCGCACGTGACAGTGCTGAGCAGACTGACCAGCTTACCTGATGATATGGTTTATCACTATAGGGTCTGGTGGGAGCAGCAGGTTAGTGAGTCTCTGAGGAATTTCAGAAAACTTTAGCCGTGGACAGTCAAAGATCTGGAATACAATAAAACATGTTATCCTTGTCCAAAAGCTAACTTGCAATTAAATGAGGAAGTAAGAAATCAACAGTTCAAAAGTAAGGTGATTTTAAAGCTATAATTCTGGCTCCTTGCACAGAATAAATTTTTGGTCACTTCTGCCCCTGCAAATTGCTGCTGTACTGAGAATCAGGCTAGCTGACAGATACATCAAATGAAAACAATTTCAGGTGTTCCACTTTCGGTTTATCTGCTGAAGGGCACAGGCCACTTTAACGGGACATTGGGATCAACTGTATCAATAATGGGAGAGAAGTGAACACTTCCTCTCCCACTAAGGGTTTGCAGCAGCATATTGTAAAGAAAACAGATTTTTTTTTACCAGAGGAAATAAAAGTAGAAAAAGTTTGTGTGTTTGGGTTTTTTTTCCCAAGGCATATTTCCTGCAGTATTTTGTGCTAAAGAAAGCATTTTTGGATTTTAAAACCATTTGCAATTTTCTTTTTTAAGATTACAGGGAAAAAATGTCAACATGGTTTCACTTATTTTTAACCAAAATCTAAACACCCTCTTGGAAGGGATCCACTCCTTTCCAATCCACATCTAACAGTTACCTTCTCTTCTCTTTACTATCATCCAGAAGCTAAACACGTATTGAATTCAGAAAAAAAAAAAATCTTTTGAAAAGGATCAAAATCTATAGTGTTTTGAAATCTTCTGTGAGTAATTGCAGTGTATTGCCATGAATCTAGAACCACTCCTTACACCCGGAGTTTTCAGAAATATAATTATTACAGCCTTTTTTTCCTTCTGGGATTTTTAATGCTCTGAACACTATTTTAGAGGCTTTTCTCTAAAGATATTCCATCTAAACTGACTTAACCTGCCCCCTAAACTATCTATATATTTGCCTTTAAAAATGCTGTTATGTGGAGGCAATTTGTGAAAATGTTGAGGTCTATGCGAATGCAAATGCCTCTTCGGAAAAAGTATTTCCGCCTGATAGAACAGAGATACTACTTGTAGTATTGCATCTATAGACAGAAACATGCTTTGCAGCTCTAGAGACAAAGGATGCAGGCAGGGCTGAAAACAATGGATTATTGGGTTGTAGAATGCACAAAGTCAGGCTGTTCAATTAGGTTGCTGTGGTTCCTCAGACAGAGTATCTTCTGAAATCCATAATTTTCTGGAGTGAAGGGATTTGGTAGCAGAAATACCTAGAAGCTGGCGTCTGGTTTTTGAAATACCTTTGGACCTTTTTTCTTGCTTTTGCTTGTAACACAGTGGATTTCAAATCCCCCAGTTGACGTAAACTGTTTTTAAACAGAAAAGGATCCTTCTGCATCTACTCTAAAATCTGCCTAATTTTCTGGTCTTCCTGCGTCTAGCAATTCAGCCAGTTAGTTTCTAAAGAGCAAGGAAGCAACCAAAGCTACCGAGCCTGCAACTCACTCTTTTTATTTAATTTCTGAATTCTGACGCTTGATAGAGACGACTGTAGAATTCCCACTTAAAATCTTTCCATACCAAGCTCCATCCAATCTGCTGTCACCACTGGCTCAACTCTTATGTCAAACTCCTAACATGGATGCCCAAGAGACAAGAGCTTTAAGAAGGGGAAAGGGAGCAAGAATACACAATAGTGAGGGAAAGGGTGGAAGACTGGAAACTAAGGCTAGATGGAATTTTCCTAAAGCTTCTTACATCCCTACTTAACCGGAGTTAATCTGGCTCTGAAAGCCTATATGACGACAGTAATTCTGGTGTGTGAGGTGGTACCACAATTCAGTGGTAATTTTTTAGTCTGTACTGTATTGTGTCATTAGATATAACCACAAGCACACCAGTGCACAATTTAGAAAAGCTGCTATACCAGATGAGAAGGCCAGTATCTAAACGGGAATGCTAGGGACTTTGATGCATTATGTACTGCTCCCCTAAGTGATCTGCATGCTTCCAGCTATGACCATGACTTTTTTCCAGGAGTTACATGCCTAAAAATACACAGTCTACAGAAATATCATCAGACTGGAAGGTATTCCTAACCCAAGTTCTTTACCCTCTATATCTCAATCTTAGAGTATTAGGGTGAAAACTAAAAAAAATTCATCACAGAACGTTTCATTTGATTTAATGGGATTCATTTTCCTAAGTTACTAATATCAGTTCTGAAAGCAAGATTAGCTACTTAGGACAATTTTGCCAGAGACCTAAGGAAAACATAAACACTCATATCAATCTCATTTATGATTTTAATCTATGAAAGCACTGCATTCTTATGAATCTATTCCAAATTTGCCAGCTCTTGCAGGGAGTGAGGTTCAGTCTTCTAGAAAAGGAATCCGCTACTTCTCAGTTTAACTCATCTGACTAATCTTCTGAGGATGGGAAGACAATTACCAGGTCTGATGGTATTCCTGAAGAGTTCTAACACAAAAGAGACCTATGAGCTAATAAGCCTCTGATGAGATACATGAAGAGAAGGTGGCTCTAGCAAGTTCTTATTCTAGCAAAGCACTTCAGCTGAAAATGAAAATCAATAAAAGTGAAAAGGCCCTCCTGCTTACCATAAATAAGGTATGAACTGCTGTACTGGATCAGACAAAGGATCTCCTACACATCTCCCACACTAGCCTGCCCTTTATGGCGGCCAAAAGCGGGTACTAAAGGAAAAATGCAACAACAGGAGAAACATATACTGGTCCTTCCCCCAGAAAACTCTCCCAGTCTCCACAGCTTTGCAACTACCTTGCATTTATAACAGCCCAAGATTTTTCTTCCATTAGTCTGTCATTTCTGGAATCTACATACACTTTTAGCATTTGTAATGTCCTGTCACAAGGAGTTTCGAAGTTTAGCTGTGCTTGATTCCCTTTGTTTTTAATTTGCTACCTCCAGTTTCAGTTGATGGCCTCTAATTATTTACCAAAATAAACCGTAATTACTCCTTGTTCACCTTTTCTATTCTGCTTATGATTTTTCAAATGTTTTTCACCTTCCCTCTTTCGTTTCCCCTTTGGGCTGGCACAAACAAAATGGAATCTAAATTGACTATAGGTAAATAGAGAATGGAAATCAAATCATCTAAGCAACAGAGCGAACAGCTTTGAAGTTTTGCCAAAAATTCTTATGTGGTTTTAAGATGGAATTTTCACTACATATGCTGTAGTTCTCAAAAAAAACCAACAAAACAAGAAAGTGACTATATAATCCAGATCGCTTTGGTTCTATATTCCTAAAAATACCCATGAATCTCACAATTATTTTGTTGTATTTTGTATTTTCAAATGTGGAAAACTCCAGTGCTGCATTTATTTCAAGCACTGGTCACTTTAAGCCATTGTAGGACAAATTAATAACAGAAAATAAAAGTTTAAAAAGAAAACTAGGACACAACTTTCACTGCAACATTTACCTTCAATGTTCACTAAAACATTATTCATTTATTGTAACTGCCAGTACTTTCCCTAAACAGCATTATGTCACGAACCCTACCTTTAGGTACTTTCAAACTAAATTGGGTAAGCCTGAGGCTAGAGAAAACCAAAGCCAATTAAGATAGTGATAGCTCAGACAACATTACTTTTACAAAACAAATACAATCGTGTTTACAGAAAAGGTGGAGACGCTTTTAAGTGGTCGCCTTGGTTAATTCTAGAGGTCACTGTGAAAGACAAAGTCGTAACATGCTACTTTCAAAACATCATGCAGATCATTGAGGGTATTTTATAATCTGAAGCAGATTTAGGGAAAAAATACCTTTTCTAATTATATCCTCCATGTCTTCTGCCCTTTGTAAACAGGGAAAGAGAAGAAAACAGGCCTATGCATGATTTGACAATCAGAATCAGCAGATTATTTCATATTTCTTAGTGTGAAATGATACATCACAGGGGGGAAACCCCCAGTAAATCAATACAATGAAACAATTATGAGAAAGTCCTCCTTCCTGGAAAGGCCACAATTTATGTGGGAGCACTGAATCACCAGATGAGGTTTTTGACAGAACTGGCACAGGGGGAGGGTGCTTATTGGTTATAGTGACTGCTGAATACCATTCAGTACTGAAGATACTGCAAATCATTAAGGGAAGATAAAAATCAGTAATTTTGATCCATCCAAAATTTGTGGATAGATATTACATTTGCCTCTAAAGACCTACTGTGTCCAAAAAGGAGTTACCTGCTGGAAGTACTTGTCACAGTTAATATATTCCTTATCATGGGAGTCTTGCAGCTTATTTGTTTTGATGTACTGCCAGAGAGCCTGGATGATGGCCGATCGGGTCTGTGTGTGTATCCCCAGCAAACGGGCTAATCGTGGGTCCAGTTTAAACTGTGGAGGCTGTAACAGAAAGAGGAGATGGAGACGGCAACAGAGAGAAGAGCAAACATACACAGGTACGAAGTTTCAGCTTTAGTGTTCAGGGGACTCCGTTCCTGACAAGAAGCACCCCATTCAATGGCAGAGATTGCAAAAATACAGGTTGCTCAGATGTGTACCACTGTCAGTGCTCTGGAAAAACTGTGTGCAGGGCTGTCCCGGTTTTATCTGGGACAGAATTAATTTTTCTCTTAGTAGCTAGTGCAGTGTCTTGGATTTCGTGTAAAAATGATGCTGATGGCACACGGATGTTTTCGGTTGTTGCTGGGTGGTGTTTGTACTAGGTCAAAGACTTTTTAGTCTCTCAGGTCCTGCCAGTGGGAGGGCCAGAGGGGCATGGGAAGCCGGGAGGGGACACAACCAGGACAACTGACCCAAGCTAACCAAAGGGATATTCCATACCATTGGATGTCATGCTTGGTATATGAACTGGGGGGCGGGGATTAGCTGGGGCCTGCTGGCCACTGCTCAGGGACTGGCTCAGCATCAGTCAGCAGTTGGTGAGCAACTGCATTGTGCATCACTAGTTTTCTTTTCTCTCTTCCCTTCAGATTTCATAACTCTCCCCTCCCCCCTGCTTTTCATTATAATTGTTATTGTTATCATTACTATTGTTTTGTTTAGGATTTTAAAAACAATTTAATAATTGAAATACATCTCAACCCTTGAGTTTTACATTCCTTTCCAATTCTCCTCCCCACCCCTCTGGGTGAAGGGGAAGTGAGGAAATAAATGGGTGTGTGGCACTTAATTGCCATCTGGGGTTAAACCACAACAAGGGCTTAAAAAGAAAGAGGGACACTCTACATGTGCTATACACACAGACTATCTGTATCATATGTTTTAGATAATAAAAACTTGCATGCAGACTCGGAAGAATTTTCCTTTTCAACACTGATGCATCATTTGACTTTAGGGAGTGAGAGAAGAAAAAGAATGGTCCTCACTTTGTGCTACTGGAGGTTAACCACAGATAGGGAGAATGAAGTCAGGATGATGCTTCTGCTGTTGCTAATAACTGCTCAGCTGCTCAACGAAGTACCTTGGAACCCTGTTTTTCAGTTATGTTCCCACCATTATGCTGCATACAAGAAAATTTACCCAACCACAACTAGTCAACAGAATATATTTCTTCTCCTGACCTCTGTGATACAACTCTTCAACCACCCTGTTCTGCATCTCTAGTAATAAACATTCCTTGGATACTATGGAATTCGGTGCCTCTTCAAGTGTATACCCATATTCAAGTTCAATATTTGCCACATTATTAGGCAAGGATTACTTTGTTGGGTACCAGGTCACCCAAAGCTACTTTTGTAACTAATCAAAACTTAAGGATAAAAGAACATCTATTTTAAAGCATGAGTTTATAATGATGATGAACATAACACTGTCCTAACATTAAAGATACCCACTGGCTATATCAGCATTTCAGTTAGCTCATATGCTCCTTAAAATTAATGAATTTTTACCTCTGCTAACGTAAAACAGAGTGTCTTTATCCCGGGTAAATACTGTTTGCATAGAGGGGGAAAGAGGAGGGCACAGAATGAGTTCTTAAAGCTATACAACCAAAACGTATCTCAGGCCCACCCATCCAGCCTGTCCAGGTTCCTCTGGATGGCATCCCTTCCCTCCAGTGTGTTGACCACACCACACAGCTTGGTGTTGGCAAACTCACTGAAGTTTGTGCTCAATCCCAGTGTCTGTGTCACTGACAAAGATGTTAAACAGTGCTGGTGCCAGTTCCCTGAGGAGCACCACTTGTCACGGATCTCCACTTGGACATCAGGCCATTGACCACAGCTCTTTGAGTGCAATCATGCAGCCAATTCCTTACCCACCAAGTGGTCCATCTGTCAAATCTGTGTCTCTCCAGAGACAAGGATGTCATGCGGGACAGTGGAGAGTGTCAAATGCTTTGAACCAGTCCAGGCAGGTGACGTCAGTTGCTCTTCCCTCCTCCACCAACGGTGTAATCCCGTCATAGAAGGCCACCAAATTTGTCAGGCATGACTTGCCCTTAGAGAAGCTGAGCTGGCTGTCACAATCAACTCCTTTTCCATGTGCCTTGGCGTAGCTCCCAGGAGGATCTGTTCCATGATCTTGCTGGGCACAGAGGTGGGACTGACTGGCCTGTAGTTTCCCAGGTCTTCCTTATTTCCCTTTTTCAAAATGCGGGTTACGTTTCCCCTTTTCCAGTCAGCGGGAACTTCACCAGACTGCCACGACTTCTCAGATATGATGGATAGTGGCTTGGCCGCTTCATCCACCAGTTCCCTCAGGACCCACAGATGCATCTCATCAGGTCCCATGGACTTGTGCACTTTCAGGTTCCTTAGATGGTCTCGAACCTGATCTTCTCCTACAGCGGGCGGTGATTCACTCTCCCAGCCCCTGCCTTTGCCTTCCATGACTGGGGTGGTGTGAACAGAGCACTTGATGTTGAAGACTGAGTTGAGTTGTTGAGTACCTCAGCCTTCTCCATGTCCCAGGTAACCAGGTTTCCCATTTCCTTTTGAAGAGGGCTCCCATTTTCCCCAGTCTTCCTTATATCACTCACCTACCTATGGAAGCTTTTCTTGTTGCCCTTGATGTCCGTGGCCAGGTTTAATTCTATCAGGCCTTCAGCTTTCCTAACCTGGTCCCTGGCTGCTCAGAGAACTTCTCTGTATTCCTTTCAGGCTACTGTCTTTGCTTCCACCCCCTGTAGGCTTTCTTTTTGTGTTTCGAGTTTGTCTGAGAGCTCCTTGTTCATCCATGCAGCCTCCTGGAATTTTGGTTGGTCTTCCTGTTTGTTGGGGCACATGGCTCCTGAGCTTGGAGGAGGCGGATCCTTGAACATCAACCAGCTTTCTTGGGTCCCTCTTCCCTCCAGGGTCTTATCCCATGATACTCTACCAAGCAGATCCCTGAAGAAGCCAAGGTCTGCTCTCCTGAAGTCCATGGTAGCAAGCTTGTTGTGAGCCTTCCTCACTGCCCCAAGGATCATGACCTCCACCATTTTATGGTCACTGCAGCCAAGACTCCTCTTGAGCTTCGCACTCTCCCTGTTGCTGGAAACAAGGTCCAGTATGGCACCTCTCCTCATTGGCTCCTCTATCACTTGGAGGAGGAAGCTACTGCCAATGCACTCCAGGAACTTCCTGGATTGCCTGTGCCCTGCTGTGTTGTCCCTCCAACAGATATCAGGGTGGTTGAAGTCCCCCATGAGGATCAGGGCTTGTGAACATGGAGCTGCTCCTATCTGTCTACAGATGGCCTCATCTGCTCGGTCTTCCTGGTTGGGCAGTCTGTAGTAGACCCCCACTATACTGTCACCTGTCCCTGCCCTCCCTTTAATCCTGACCCATAAGCTCTCGGTAGGCTCCTCATCCATCCTCAGGCAGAGCTCTATGCACTTCAGCTGGTCATAGACAGCTGGTCATTGACATAGAAGGCAACACCCCCTCCTCGTCTCCCCTGCTTGTCCTTCCTAAAGAGCCTGTACCCTTCCATCCCAAGATTCTAGTCATAGAAGCCATTCCACCGCATCTCAGCGATGCCAGTAAGACCACAGCCCTGTAGGTGTGCACACGTCTCTAACTCCTCCTGTTCATTCCCCATGCTACGTGTTTGCATAGAGGCGTTGAAGTTGGGCCCCCAGTAAAGCTGACTTACTGCCTGGAGTGGCTGGCATTTCTTTGTGCTGCTCTTCAGGTGCTTAGCCTTACAACAGCATAAGACAGTTTGAAACTGTGCCCACTAACCTCTTTTATATTCTGTCCAAAGGCAAAATATCCTAATTTTGCCTACTGGTTGGTTTTTTTGTTTGTTTCCTGTGACCGGGATCAGGGAACTGATTTGGAAGTATGTTTTGTTAGCTTTCAAATGGATCAGTTCCCTGACTGGTTTGTGTCCAGCCCACAAATAGTGCTAGTACAATACAACTAATAATGACAAAAGAGGTAAAGCAGGAATGCCTAACAAGGCCTAAGAGTAACGGCAAGTCTAACCCTTGCAGGGCAATGTTGTCTCGTGCCAGATTAGGGTGACAGTGTAACCAAAACTTAACAAACCAAGAAAGCTGTGTAGTCTGCTCTGAAAAGAAGGCTGCTACAGCTACACAGCTAGTTCAGGTACCACTAGCAAAAGCCACTCCTTTGAATTTCTGTACAGGACCGCACACATCACCCGCGTGTGACTTATCTGACTATTCTCTAAGAAGCCTGAGGTGGAAATGCATATTCTTTCTGCAGGCAGGCAATAAAAATACTAATTATCATAGTGCCAAGAAAAATAATTGTGTTAGACTATAACAGAAACTTGATGCGTCCCCTTCAAATTTTAAATAATCTGTCAGTTTGGTATTATTCTAACCTCAATGGACTATGTGACATTCTGAGTCCAAGTATATTGTTTTTTGATGTATGTGACAGGATGAATTTGCTCTGTTGCACATCCTCCCAATGGCTGCATTTTCCATGTCAAAAGCAGTGCACTGACCTGGTAGTCCAGCATGAGGAGTAATGTGCACCGCACGCTGACATCGCCAGGTCTTTTTACCTGGAAGCCATCTGTTTCCTGGGTTGTGGGAGTTCTGTGCCACTGCCAAAGGAAGAAGCAAGATGGTCAGTCTTTTTATCGCTGATGTCCACAGAGGTGCATCATGCACAAAAGCACAGTGCGCCATACAAGAGAGTAAGACAAGTACAAGCCTTCCACAGATCTTGCCATTTCACAAAAAAACCCACAACAAATGCCCCCCCAAATAATTTCTTGCTCTGCCTTTACGATTCAGCTTTAGTGCACAGTCTCCTCTGCTGTTAGTGTGCTTTACTTGTTAGGAAAAAATTGGAACATATTTCACTATTTCATACATTCTATCCTAAGGTGTGCAGTATCACTACCACGTTTATGTTTTTAGACTACATAGATTCTCTTAGTAAACACTCTTGAAAATAATGGAATTTTGAAAACTTTGAAAATACCTTAAATGAGATAATGAATGCAAGGTGACAAACAAGGTAGACAGCAGGCACATAGCCATTTATCTGTGCTACTGCCAGGTTTGTATGCAAAGGGTGCACAACCTTCTTACCTCCACAAGATGGTTGTCAGGTCCATAAAGATCTTTGTCCAGTTCAATAACCAAACTCTTAAAAAAAGACGAAAACTTCCGTTTCTGTTTGCTGAGCTGTACAATCAGAAGAAATATAAATGTTTAAGGCTGCATATATTAGCTTGTGTTCCATGCTTCCTCCTCAGGTTTTCTCTTTCTCTTGAACATTAATTCCTACACAGACCACAAATGTGATCAATCTAATTGAGTCTTCCCTCTGACAAATGCAGGGTAAGATGCAAAAATCTCATCAGTGGTGGAAAACTGCACACTTAAGTGAAGATTTCTATGACTCTCTTAAGTTATTGGAAAGGACTGGCTTCTAATGTGAACGACACCTGTTGGAGCGGGACCAGAGGAGGCCACGGAGATGGCCAGAGGGCTGGAGCTCCTCTGCTGTGCAGCCGGGCTGGGAGCACTGGGGCTGTTCAGCCCGGAGAAGGGAAGGCTCCTGGAGACCCTGGAGCACCTTCCAGCACCCAAAGGGGCTGGCGAGGAAGCTGGGGAGGGGCTTTTCCCAAGGGCCTGCAGCACCAGGACAAGGGGGAACGGCTTTGCGCTGAGAGAGGGCAGATGGAGATCAGAGCTGAGGGAGAAATCCTTCCCTGTGAGGGCGGCGAGGTGCCGGCACGGGCTGCCAGAGCAGCTGTGGGTGCCCCAGCCCTGGCAGTGCCCAAGGCCAGGCTGGACGGGGCTGGGAGCCACCGGGGCTGGGGGAAGGGGGCCCTGCGCATGGCAGGGGTGGGACTGGGGGGTCTTTAAGGTCCCTTCCAACCCAAACCATTCTAGGATGCTAAGGCCACTGTATACCTTTTATTTGAACAGCTTTGTTTTTTTGATGACTGCTAATTTCTTGGTCTGATTTATCAGATGACGGTAAATTTTACAGATTAATCATACTCTAAGCAATAGTATTTCCTTTTACATTTTGCTTTCCCATTTCCAGTAAACAGCTCTTTACTACACAGCTCATACTGTCTAAGTTAAAAACTAGGAAGTGTCTATAATCACATAATCTGACTTTCCATAGAATGCAGTCCAAAGGATTTCCATTAATTTCTTCTTAATTTCTTTTAGAAAGTCACCGTCCTTTGATTTAAAATTTGCCAGTAATTGAGAAGCTATTTTGTTCCAGTAAAGAATCTTTTTAAAATATATACTCTGATTCCTAAACTGAATTTGTTGAACTTCAATTTTCAGTGTTGTCCTTTGTCGCCCCTTCATACTCCAGCAAGATTACGATTCTGATTCATGTACAGTTATCTCCAGACAGCGAGATGTGCCTTGAAAGCCTTGCCCTCTCCATACATGCACGTTCTCCATCTGTTTATCCTATCAAATACTTAGCTTGTGAGGTCTATTCAAATTGGTGACACCTTTATTGCGAAAGTCCAGTCTTCCCTGAGGAAAGCTAAATCCATCACTGAGGTTTCTGCTAACACTTTTCTTCCATTCTTGCTCTGACCATCCATACATCCTCTTGTCCTTCCTTCTCCTTGTTATCCTACTCTTCACAAGATACGATGTGCGCTGTAAGGCCTGACTTATCACACCTCTCATGACCTGAACCCTGCCATATCTTTTAAGGCAACTGTCTCAGCCCTGTTCTCTCTGCCTCGTACTACTGGTCCTGTGCTTAAATCTGCTCCATTTCTTTCTGCCCTCCCCACCCCTCCCCAACATTCCCATTACTGCCTGATCCCTCACTCCGGCTAGACGCGGTGCCTTCCCAGCACCAACAAGCCAATGCTACCATTCAGAGATATCTTGTCTGAGTTGATGTCCCCAGTAAAGTCTACCACCCCACAGCACGATCTCTAGATTCTTGCCAGCCCCAGTGAAGCACAGGTGAGTCATACATCATCCAGGAGCTTCCCCTCCACTCGCAGCTCCCATGAAGCAATGCTGCCATCAGAGTCATCAGCGTCAGATTTTGCAGGATTAAATGTGTTGGAGATGTAAAGCCTCAGTTTCCGCTTTTGCTGTTATACAAATAGAGAAAAGAAAAGTACATGTCCAGTTTAAGTCCAAGACCTGAGAAGCCACAGGAAAGGTGAGAGTTACACATTTAGTAAAGAATCTGCATGTTTAGTACAGTTGCACCAGGTTATACTAGAATTTAAGATACGGTTATGTATAAGAGAACACACTGAAGAGCTGAGCCTGAAAGTTCCTTTCAAAAACAATTGGCTATACAAACATGCAAAGATCCACTGTAAGCAGAGAAAAACAGCAGGCTGCATGGGCAAGCCCATGAGGCCATACATCCTCTACTTCTGCATTAGGTATTTGAGAAATCATTGTAAGAAAAGTATGATATGATGCTCTTCTGTTCTAGATACTAGCTAGATTGCTAAAACTCAGCTACAAACCTCTTGCTACATGAATGCCTTTCATAGTTGCATCAGTTCAGATTTGTAAATGGCAGTCACCAATACAGCTAATGCTGCAAATGATGTGCCGGGCACATCTCTGCCCAACTTCATTCTACTGTCATGCAGAGCCTGGAAATAACTCTACCTACAAACACACCCCCAAACAGACACACACGCACAGCCCTGCTGCATAACCCTCCTCTTTAACTGCCTTTCACCCTAACCAGACATGTTGCGGGTCCAACTTGCTGTGAAACCCAAGCAGAGGAAGGCACCGTGCTTCACCCCTAACCCAGGTGCTCAAGTCTGAGAGAGATACAATCATGCCTATCTGTTGTCATTTTCACAGGCTATCTAAGACTTCCCCATCACTGTACTGGCTTACAGCTGTATTAATTCCCAGTGCCCTTCTCTGTGCACCATGTGGAAAACCTGGCCATCAGCTCTGATACATGGGTTCCAGAAAAGATATTGCCAAAAATGTCTTTGTGACTCTAATCTCAAATATCTGCTTATAATATAATGATGAAAAGGCTACAGTTGTCAAATTAATGCAGTTAAAACAACCTTCATACAATGTAAGAAAGGAGTAGTCTTGTAAAGCTTTCACACTCACACAGACACACTTATAGGAGAGCAGGAAATCATATACATCAGGTCAGGAAACTAAAAATCTAATATAGCATAGAGAAATGTGGGAGGTAGAGATGTATGGCTGAAGAGGAGCAAGAAAATGACTACATTTTGCCAAATCCAGAGAAGACAGTGACAGAAAGGTTTGATGGAAATGGAGTGTCAATAGCATGCACTGACAGAACAGGATTTTCAGAAGTGCCACGAGTCCAGAAAATGACAGATTGACACAGATGAGAACAGTCAGATAGGTAGAAAAATATTCCTGGAAATCCATACTCTTTTCCCATCCTTTCCTACAGGATTTCTGTTGCTAAAGTGCTCTTTCATTACATAAAATGTTTTTTTTTTTAATGCCCTAGAATCCTTATTTAGTGTGGAGGCCTTGTGAAGGACTTCACATTTCTTAATTCACAACCAAATTAACTTGCACATTTTACGCACAGTTTCTAAATTTTATCCCCACCTGGATTATTTGCAAAACTGTATCTATATACATAAGCAGCTTTTTTCCTAACAGTTCCTCCTAGGTACTCTACTGATATTTCAGGTTTGTATCACTGATTCCATTTCCCTCTTCTTTTGATTTCCAAAGACATTCTCTCCATTCTCCCTCATACCCTGGAAACACCTCTCCTCCTATCTCCCCATAACCAGACAGAACTGTGTCCGTTTCCTCTGGTTTGACATTTCATCACTAAGGTCGTCCTCTGCAATAACATCCTTATTCAAATCTGAATATTTTAGATGTCTTCCTTTCTCCTAGCTTTCAGGCTCGAGCTGCCTTGTACAGTCCACCCAATGCCAAGTAGTCACAACACCTAACTCCACTATGAAATACAAAATACCTCTCTGTGACACTTTGCACTGTTTCCCTTTGCTAACCCCTTACAATTCTTCTTTCAAGACATGCACAAGCCAGATGCAGCTTACATTTTCAGAACTGGTCTCCTGCTGGGTTCCTTACACTTTCCCTGCGCCAAAGTCAGAGTCTGCATATCATTTGTTCGTTTCGCCCACATCTCTCTCTTCTGTTTATGGTGTTTTCTTCTACACAACAAATTCTCTTTCTCAAATTTAATCCTTTCCTCACTGTAACCTCTATAAATCAGCCCACTTTTTCCACACTGTCATCAGAAAGAAACTTGGAATAAGTACGAATAAAAAATCCTAAGTAACGGCTATCTCTAAAGTTATCTTTTGTCCTACTTTCTACATATCTTGATTTTAGATCAAAAACCATTTAGCCTTTGACTCCAACACATTGCAGACACTACTGACAACCTGTACGTTCTGTGGAATGCTGAGCCTTTAGTCTCTGCTAAGCAAAGACGTTCTATCCAACAAGCAAAATGTGTAATGTGCACCGTGGGGGTGGTCTTCAAATTTTGGCCCAAAAGGTACTGCAAATCTGCAGCTCTATTAAGGCAGTGATCATCTCCCAAATGCAACCACAGGATGATCCTTCCTTCTGACTCATCAGGAAATCAGTCAAACAGGGCAACTGCACAGCTGCAAGAGGACCCCAACACCAAATGGGCTTTAAATCTAATTAAAATCTTTTTATTAGAACACAAAGCAGAATAAGGGAACATAAAGAAGGAAAACTCACATTTGTCAGGTAAAATGGAATAAATAAAATGAAAAACAAATTAAAAAAAGGTTTTGTAAACCAAATTTTCTCTGCTCACATGTCCTTGAAAATGGTTCATTTCTTCAGCCTTGCTCTTATTCCAGCAACTCTGTGATTTCCGGGGTTGCAGAAAACTCTGTAGGGTCATTTCTGGGGAAAAACAGAGAATCCTCTCTATTTATTCCTTAAGATCCAACTGTGTTTGTGCTATTGCCTTCTCTCAGGAGACTCCAAATCTCTGCTTTTTCTTCCAGCTTTTAACTCAACAAGGCAGTCTTTTGTTCTTGTTGCCTTGCTGACTGCCCTGCCCTGCACTCCAGCTGGCACAACCTCCCCCTCCCTCTGAGGGCTCTACCAGGCCAAAAGCACCTTAGGATGTGACAAGCCTTCCTTTCAGGTGCCAGCCGTCCCAATTGCAGTAACTCTAGTCCTGGCCTGCAGACTGCATCTGGATCTGCCAAAGATGTTCTGGTAGGCAGTCTAAAAAACAGTGAAAAAGGTATTTGGCCATGAACACTGCCTGAACAGCCAAACAAGTCCTCTGTACAGTGCCGTACTGATCCAGAAACACTGAAACCTCCACAACTACCTTTCTGAAGCTGCTGCCAAGATGCCAACTTCCTATTTGCTCCCTTATGAGTTGCTGCTCCATTTTTTCCTTCTTTCTGTCCTTCCCAGAATTCCCACTACCACCTCTTCCTTACACATGCCTAGTGTTAACCAGCACCACTGCACCCTTGGGAACAGCTCTGCTCAAGACATTCTGGGAGGCGGACTATCTCACCTTCCAGTTCCAGGAACTAGACAAGCACACTGTAACTTGCCCTACGTACACTTAGCACCAACAGTGGCAACACACACTCTGAGCAGTGGCATTTAAAGAAAATATGTGTAGTAATCTCCAGCAACACATCTGAACCATAGCTCTACAAATGCACGTTTTCTTTGGACCACAATGACTTTTCTCCTGGCAGCTGTGAGTCACTACCAGCTCACCTGACGAAGTAAGATCCTGGCAGAGATCCAAGAGTATCATCTGAATCTCTCCTGAAGGGATCCACCCAGTAACAACTTCACACTCACAGCTATATTGTTATCGTAAGGATGTCCAGCCTTGGAAAACATCACCTTGGAGATGATACAGAGAAAATATTGAGCTCAAGGAAGAAGAGCACCAAAATGGTGCTGGCTGGGGTTTTATAGCCACTACACAGTCCATAAAGTCTCCTTGGCTGAAGACACCCACCCAAAATCACTGCACTCAGTTCACTTATCAGTACTCCTGGGTTTCACAATAATGCCAAGTTTATACCCAGAAGGCTCTGAGAGTGAGGTATTCTTCCATCTCCCAGTTGAACTCCATCTCATCCAGGCAGGAAATGGTAACAACACCAGTTATGTGCAACTTGGTTATTTTGCAGATTAAATACAGCAGTGCAATATACTTGGGCAAGAAGCCACTGCCCTTCAATAGATTCTGCAAATTTCTTAGCAATGCATATTGTAGCACTGATCTAAAATCTATTCTCCTGTTTGTATGGTGGCTTCTCAGAGAACAGAAAAGTAAGCCACCAGAACCTGTGGCCTTGTTTTCTACTGGTATGATCCTCAGTAGCTTAGAGCAAAAAATAAAGGGAAAAACTGCAGCTCCAGGGCAAGAAGGCGGCATCACATTTCATCTCTTCAGACACTGGAACTCTACTACCCACAAAGACAAAGCTCGGCAGGGCGGAACTTCACAGAGACTTGATCAACGTTGTGAATCAAATAACCTCTTGTCCAAAAATCAATAAATGCTTAATCTGCTTATTCTCTTAAGTGTAAGATTGTCTTCAGCACAATGAACACGACATAGCAGTCATATTAAAAAGAAAAGCCTTCCCCAAAAAGCACTGAATTACACTTACAATTTCTTCTTGAGAAAAAGAAAAGGAAAAAAGAAGCATATGTGACAGAAAACTGGTCATGTCAGCGATGAACTGCTGCAAAGGTCTCAGCTACAACAGCAGCACAATTGGCAGGAGAGTTCATGTGGAATGAAACAGATTTAAACAGGAGGCTGACAGGAATGCTGGAGCAGCAGAACTACAGCTTTTTCCCTAAGTTCTTCAATGTCATCTTCACACAAATCAATACAGCTTTAAGTTGAAGTAAATGGGTGAAAAGCTGGAAATCCATCAAATTCTTCAGAAAACTACCTCTGCTTTATAGTGCTGCATTTTTTTTTTCAGTTTCCATTAGCATTAAACCCCTAAGAAGTCAACTCGGAAACTAAGCATCTAAAGATAATGACGATCTGCGTGATATCCCCAAGACACACCTCCATCGACTGCTGAAGTTAGTTTCCTTCAGTGAACTCTCAGGCAGGACACAATACCTCCAGGACCCCTCCAGGGAAGTTGTGCTCTGGATTTCAAACAAATTAACTAAGTTATCAGTAGACAGTCTGTTGCTGACTGAACCAAGGAAATCTGGCTGCTAATCCTATGACTAATATTGTGTTAAGAGCTCTCTGTGTGCATCTTAAGGATGGATTTCTGTGTACCTCAACACAGCATAAAAAGCACAGGAAAGATTAAAATCTGCTTCTGTCTTTGCATACACAGTAACTGTTTCATGGTCTCAGAAAAACTTTTTAGGAAGCAAAAAGAACAGTGGAAGATAAAGTAGCATGGAGCCTAGAAACCAGGAGACAAAGAACAATGACCATTAACAACAAGTGTTCAAGTCTGACCATTATAAAAGCATCAAATTAAACAGAGAGTGTCCATATCAGAACTGGAATATAGAGGTATCACTCACTCAGAGTAGTGGTAGATTTTGTCAAAATTTGTAAAAGAAACAAAATCAGTTAGGTAACTCATGACAACAAAAAGATGGACAAGAACTTAGAAATGGCCAACCCAAAGCAGGAAAATCAGTGACTTGGTAGAATATACAAGTATCATGAACACTAAAAGAAACTACTCAATATTTAGTGAGTTCAAAATTGCACCAACTCATGAAATACACCTGTATACAGTTCTATAAAAACTTCTAAAAAAAGACATCTCAAAAAAAAGACAAACAAATCTTATAGAGGAATAAAATGGAGAATAGTATGCACAATACTCCATAAAATCAGTTTATTTGGCAGACTATACTGTCTCGGGAAGAGGATTGGGAGGTGTATATTGACAGGTTACATGAATAGCTGGGAGCACTGAAAAATTCTTTCTATACAGTGATAGGGAGGACTCAATATTTTTACCTAAGAAAAGAGAACATTGAAAACCTGAAAGACGTACTTAAAATATGGGCTGATCTAAAGAAGGAGATTAGGTATTTGTATTTTCCTTATCTCACCATCCACGAAGCAGAATACACAAAATTATGCCACAAGACCATAAATTCAAACCTGATCAATGGAAGTATGTCATGTATGCTACACGAAGCATCATGAACAACATGTTAACCCACGGAACTCACTGTCACAGAACACAGATTTAGAACTTACAGGTTTTTAAGCCAAAAGAGACTTTATTGTCCTGTTCAATTTCCTGTGCAGCACAGACTAATCATTCATCAAACAGGGCAGTTCTTTTTAAAGGACATTCAGCACTGACTTAGAAGACCTGACATAATGAAAAATGTATTACATCTCTGATATCTTACTCTAGCAGCAATAAACATGGACATTAATCAGTATTAACTGGTCTCTTTTTGAACCACCACCTGTCGGACCAAAACCAAGAACTCTTTAAAAAAACCCAAACAAACAAACAAAACCAGCAAAAAAACAGGGAAGCGGTTGGAGTGGCTGTATTATGTACAGATCCCAGGAATATTGTCGTATCAATAGATGAGAATTTTAAGAGATGTCAGACCTTTCTGTCTTAATATAAACTGATCTCCAATTACTGGAATTTAGGTGTACAGTCACCTACAGTTGGAAGGGTTTCTGGCACCTTCCTATGAAGTATTTAGCACCAGAACAAATTACCCAGAGAGGCTGTGGCATCTCCCACCTTGGAGATACTCAAAAACCATCTGGACATGGTCCTGGACACCGAGCTCTAGGTGGCCCTGCTTGAGTAGGGCCATTGGGCAAGATGCCCTCCAAAGGTCCCTTCCAACCTCAATCAATCTGTGATCCTGTTACTGGTCACTGTTAGTAAGGACACAGATCCACACCAGCCTCATAACTCCTGTTGCCACTGCATGTGGGAGAGGGAGGGTGATTAGCCAAGATATAGTCACGTTCTCATCAAACAGTTAAGCTAGTTTGTGATGGCTGAAGAATGCACATGTACTTTGCCTGTTTGTGTTGAGGCCAAGGAACTTGCTGCCCAGTGGCTTGATTCAGTCCTAACCAGTTAAAAGCAGTGTGTAGTACGGTAAGGCTGCAGGCACAGCCCCTGACAGTGAGTAACTATCCAGGCAGCAAGCCAGCTGGGAATGCTGTAACACATGTTGGTGTGGTCCCATTAGCAACTCAGTCCTCTCAATAATAATGTGTAAGAACTGCCAGATCAGTCCAGAGAAGACAACCTGGCAACTCCTAGGGCCAAGTTCAGGACTGTCCAAAAGGAGGTGGGCTCACCTAAAGCCCACTGACTCTGAGATGACCCTCAAAGACTGGGTAGCTGCAGATCAATACACACGTTAAGGCTAAGGATGGTAAGGCAACCACAAGCCATGACTCAACTCTCCCAATATATAACTGCATACTAACTGGAGCATGTATCTGTTGCCAGACTGATCTCCTCACACTAGGGAAACTGTAAGCTATTTGGCTTTTCTTAATTTTGTAAATTTTATGGTTGATGATTAAAGATGAGAAAATTCCTGATAAAATTCCTTCAATAAATTGTTTTGTTTAAATTGAAATTGCCATAAGTTCTCTTTTGCCTTCAACATATTTCTACTTTAAATGGCTTGTGCAGACATTTCCCCTGAAGAGCTTTAAAATACCTTCTCAAAACCACTGTAGTGCTTGATGGAGTACACCGATGGGCCCCAGGGTCACTGAGCTGGCAGCAACGTAAGTCCAGATCACAGGTCCGTATCATGTAATGCTTTTCAGAACCCATGAAGATACAATTTCAAAATGAAATCTTTTTTTCTCCTCCTTGATTTGGAGGAATTTTGCTTCTCTGACAATTCTAATTTCAAGCATAACATTTATTCAGTCACCTTCTCCCCATTCATTCTTGTGCCAGCATTGTCCTTCAACCTAAATATCAGTATTTTTCTTCCTCTCTAGCTAAAAGGAAGCCACTGCCAGTCCCTCTGAATTATTTTTGTGTTCACACATAACAGGCAAGCGACATTCACAAATGTCCTTTCCTTTCCCTAGATTGTTCTAGAAGTTCTTTTTTCACATGATCATTCTAGTTTGAACTGTTCATTTTGAGCACCAATGACACTATTCCAGCTTTAACAACCAGATGAGATGTCACTAGGGTCTTCTGCAGGAACACTAGAACTTCTCTGTTGCTACAGGGAATTCAAGCTACTGACCTGTCCAAAGATATTTTCTCTCAGTCACATCATATTAAATATAAGATTGTTATTACGAAAATAACAAACCGCACCTTTAATGATGTCAAATCAGCTGGAAACTATTGTATAGCAGAAATCCCTCCAACTAATCCCAGCCAGCACCAAGACCAGCATGATAATCACAGAAAAGGAAGCACGCTGCCCATGGGCCACAGACCTCAAAATGCAGAGGGGAATCTACAAAAGCTAAAAAGTGACAGAGCTGCCACTGCTCTCAGTCACCTTAAATTTTCTTGAGTAATCTCCACCTCTTTCTCTGTAACATCCCACGAAGAATGAACAACATGCTTTGCTCAAGTTGGGGTAAATGATACCTACTGCATTTATTGGTTGAAGTGAGCGCAGGTTTGACTCCAGGAGCTCAATGACAGCAGGGTTCATAGTATGACACAAAAATCTACACAAATTGTTCGTTCTTCTGCCCCTAAGAATACCCTGTGAATATTCAAGGTTCAGAACAAATACATGGAAAAGATGAGAGTCTCTTAGAATAGCAGTACTGCAGAGCTCAGTTACGAGGTGCTGCGGACGCAAGGCATACCGGGCAAAAACCCCCAGTCATGCCTGAGAGGGCAGAGGATCAGGTAGAAACCTTAGTGTTCCAGAAGAAATTTACATTCCCTTCTGCCAACAACCCAACAGCAATTCCTCAGTCATCTTAAAACCTGAAAGCAGGGAATGAATCTCAATTTACAATACCCAGCAGAAAGACATCATGATTGTATTCAGATGCTACTACTCTTTTTTAACCTAAAAATGGAGAACCTGGGAGTAAATAATTTAGTCTGAGGACCTGCAACTACACACAGGTCTAGCAAACTCAATGTCCCACACTAGTTCACTGTGAAAAAGTGACAGTCCCTGGACCATAGTGTCTGATTTGGGTGAAACCAAACTATTGTCTGTGGTGCCAGGGCTTGGAGTCAAAGCCTTGCTTGTCAGATGGGTCACTAGATGACCTTCTTTCAGCCAGGTGACCCCTGATTCAAACCTTGGGATGAAAATAATCTCAGTCTTAAAACCATGTTTATGTCCACAACTGACTATAGTTATCTCAGGCTTAGACAGTGGAGAGAAATAGGCACCTTTTATGGCATGATTTATCTATATTCTTCTAAATGTCCACTTCTGTATGAGAAGAACCCTGAACTCCATTGCCTACACTAAATAAATCCCTCAACTCTAAAGGGAACCTAGAGTGATGAGCTTACTTATAAATAAATATGACATAGATGCTATACTCAGCTGAACAAATCCCACTCCCGAAGTCCACCATGGCCCTAGCTGTCCGGATTTTCAGTAATGCATTCTTCTTTAATGACTCTACTCGTCTGCAGTTGAGCCATATGGCTTCTGTTTCCTTCAGGCCACAGAGCTTGCTATATCTGTACCTTTAGCCACACTGCACTCAAACCGCCCTTGTCTGCCTGAATCCCTCCTAAAAAGTCCTTTCTGGAATTCTGAGCACATGAGCAGGTGGGTCTTCCATAATGTCTGTGCGAGGACTCTTGCAATGAGTCATGCAGCAAATGCCACTCTGTGGACATGGAATTCTAAAAATCTTGCAATGGTTGTAGCCCAAGAACATAGAACTGACAGAAGAGGAGTAGAGAACACACTAGTGCCCAACAGGCAGGAAAAAGACAAGGCAGGACCTAAACTGGAAAAGCTGGCAGCTGAGCAGGGCTGCTGACAGTGGCAAAGTGAGCCAGCAGGTGGTGAAGGCCATTTCCCCGCATTCAACCAGCCTCGCAGCCCCAAGGTCTCCTTGCTTTCCAAGCAATCCCACAGCTGTCGTCTGTTTCAACAGTGCAACTGTTCACAGAAGATCCAAGCAGGATCAACAGGCCCAGCATATTTTATGCACTGCCCACAACCTAAAGTGCTTGAAACATTTCCCCCTAAAATTTCTCAAGAATAATTAGTCTTCAGACATAAAAAACCAGCCTGAGCAACACCAGACCATATGTCTGTGGTTCCCAAAGACTCTTTCTAGCTACAGCTCAATCACTGTGAGCAATATGATAACTGCAATTACAACTGATAATGCTGAGCAGTCCTGCATATTACCTACACATCAGCACAGACCTCACACAAATTTAAAGCTTTCTGAGGATTACAAACCCAGTTTGGGAACCACTGTTTTAAGGCAAATATTTACAAATTACAAGAGCTTTGATAAAAGATGGAAATGCAGAGATAACTTTTATTGCTGTTACCAATGCTCCAGCTATAATAAAATTAAAATACTTAACATCAGAACAACACAAATTTGTCTAGGCTTAGCTGTGTTTTGACAGGTCTTGAATTTCACAGCTGCTACATGCTAGGTCTAGACATGAATTTGAAAAACATCTGTCTGATCATTCTTTAGATGTTAGCTAGCTGAGTAACTGACAGTTAAAATGTATTTGCTGAGCCCTAGATGGAAACAGAATTTTCTGTCTGCAGTTTCTTTAGTGTTGTGCCTCCTATACCCTTCCCCTTTACAGGCCTTGAATATCCCCACTGTACAGCTCAGAGCTGCGACCTCATGTACTGGCCAATTCCTCAGGTAAAGAATTTGCCACAGAATAAACAGCTTCCTGCAGATTTATGAATGCAAGTCTAAGTCTTCAATTACTTTCAAACATGGCCAAGTTCCTAGCTGGTTTAAAACAATGGTATTCTACCCATATTAAGAAGTTAAGCCAAATTATTCCTTCTGAGAGTCCAATCTAGTATATACAACACTTTTTGACTACAAACTTGTAATTTAAACCATCCACACTTCAGTTTCTATCTATAAAATATGTATGTTAGAGGAATTTCATTTCTTCCATTTCCGCGCCCCCCCCACCACCACCACCTCCTTTTCCTATGTATCGCCTGGAAAAACATTAGAGGTAACAGCCTCCCACATCTTATGCAGATACCTGTACAGTGACAAACAGAATGGAACCTCAATCTTAGTTGGGCTGATTCCCATTACTGTGGTACAGACAAGAATGATAGCTTTACTTCACAGTAGACATATAGCTACAAACTCTTCATACTACAGGATTTACTACGTGAATGAGTATGAGCATTCAATACAGTCACAAGAACTGAAATTTAAGACACGAAAAATAATTCTTCACAACAAGAGTGGCCAAACACTGGAACAGACTGCCTAAAGTGGCTTTGAAACCTCCATTCTTAGAGACTTTCAAAATTCAACAAGGCAAGGCCTTGACAACCCTGTTTTGAGCAGGAGGTTGAACTAGATGACTTCCACAGTTCCCTCCCACCTAAACTTTTTCATGCTTCAGTTGAATAGACTCAGAAAATTTAGAAAAAGATCATTTCAGTAGGATATTATGAACAGCAAAGTGCTAGACTTGATCTAATACAATTTGCAGAAAATGTCATCCATTCTTTTCTTATATGAATCATCTTTTTACAGACTATGTAAATGTGTACATTTCTGCAGGATCTTTTAACGATTTTTCTGTAAGTAATTCCTCCCATTATACGTTGTGTTATTCCACAAGTTTGGCTTTTGACTGAATTAATCTCTTCAGCATAGCCCCCTAGTCTCTTCATTTCCTCTTTGTAATCATTCCAATGCAAAATTCCAAAACCAGTGTTTACTTATCCAAAAGCTGTTATTCCCCTTATTAAAGGCTTTCAGAAGCTAGAACTGGTAGAATCCACAGAATCTTTTCCACCACTTTTCCATGCATGCTGCTCCCCAGCTGCTTATTCTTAGGATCTTTGTCTGACTTGTTTCAAAATAGCTCTCTTAACATGACATTTGCTGCAAAGATCACTCTACCATTTCATACAAGGATCATTTCTTTCCCCCCTAACTCAAACCACAATTTTTTCATGACATACCTTCATTGGCCTCTTCAGTGCTTCCTGAATATCCACACGCTTCCGCATTATGGTCTGGTCTAGTTTGCGTTCAAAGGCCAACAGATCCATGTAGGCCTGCGACTCAGGAACCAGCTCCCGGATCTGAGAAGGAAGCAAGGAATATCCAAGCACTGGAAACAAGCACCTCCCGTGTTCCAGAGCAGTAACACTGCCGCCTGCTCAGCCCTCGGGCAGACATGCCCTGAGGGGCTATCCCCTCCCCAGCCCTCGGGCAGACATGGGCTGAGGGGCTATCCCCAAGACAGCAGCTTCCAACTGGTGGGGCAGGTCTCAGTGGCAGGGCACAAGCCTGTGACTGGAAAGCCAGAGCACAGGACTAATGCTAACAAACCCTGGAAGTTCCCAGCTGGACCCACACCAGGGCTGCTTGCTTCCAAGTCAGGCTTAACTACAAGCAGCCTGGGAGCCACTGCCCTTGGCAATCCAAGTGCATCAAATTTGCCCTACAAACGTGCTGCACGTCTCTAGACTAAAAATAAAGGGGGTGGGGGTGGGGTGTGGGTTCATCTTGACTTTTGAGAAACAAGTGTTACCCATCTGAAGTAAAAACTGCCATTTAGGAAGCCAGCCTTTGTCCACACATCTTTCTGGCTGAGGTGGAACTCACCTTCACATCACAAAGTTTTGACGTGACCAGCTACAAGGCGCCAACTTACAGTCTTGCCAACTTTTATTGGTATTTTCATACATTAGCTAAACTACCTTAGTTCTATTAACAAACCCCCTCTTTATTTTCCCTCTTCCAGAGACGTTAGCCGTGAGGTGCTACAAAGCAGGTTAGGAGGAAGACCTAACAATCTGAGCTTAGAAACGGGCAAGTATACCCTTACACAAAAAAGTCAGTTCTTAAATGGCAGTAACTCATGCAGGCAAATCACACAATAAATTACTTGCAGTTCTAAGTAATTAAAATAAATCTACGTGACTGCCTGGTCTATTTCTATGATGTTCACTCTAGGTTTCACCTATATAACTAAAATATTTAACTGTTAGAATACTTCTTTTCTATAGGAATTAAAAGCCAGCTGGTATTCCCATTTTGCTTTAGAATCAGAAGTCTACCATTTTAATTTGGCATAAGACACAAACACCTACATGAGAGACACCAGGCGTACACACCTCTTCATTATGCTGTGCAAGGACAGAAGAGCTATTGTATGAGGTCATCCCAACAGTCATCTATCCTAGTATTGTGTCTCTGACAGCACTTGAAAGTTGTTGCCTTTTAGTACCTACAACAGTGTTGCAGAATCTCAGCAGGCGGTGTGTGAAGAAGTACCTCCTTCTGCTCATTCCGAACCTGCCCTCTGTGAGCTTCATTTGATGCCACCTTCTGGCATAGCTGGAGCAGCAGTGGGCAGGCATTCCACATGCACCTCCTCCATACTGCTCACATATTTTAGAGTTTTTTTATCATCCCTTTCTTATATTTTTCTTTTCAAACCTGAAGCAGAACACTTTCTCTCTTCTGTATTTAGACTGATCGAGACTACCAAATAAATGTCTCTTTCAACCTTATTTGTTTGTTTCAAGACGCTAGAAGACTTGCTCTATTTACAGCAGGACTGATGCTTTGGAGAAGCGAAAACCGTGGAGCCAAAACTGTTCAGCTTTAACTGAACCACTATGTTTTTAACTGCTTGCATTCTTTCACAAAGTCTTAGTATCAGCAGAATAATAAAAGAACATGAAAGTTTTCAGGAGCAAAGCACGAAGAGCAAGCATTGCCCTGGAAACATCAAGGAGTTGCCAGACAGCTTGCAGAATCGAGGCAGCTAGGTAATGCTTCTTCCCCACAGTGAATACAAATCTTCAGACTCAACAAAATACCCCAAAAGCTTTTGTCCTGTCCCACACAGGAGAAAAGAATCTTCAGTTCCTTCCACAGAGGAAATTAATCATGCAGTCAATTAAAATTCTGCACCCAGAACATAGTTTCAGTCTTTTAACTCCATGTTCCACCATGGTCAGTTCATGAACTCCTCGGCACACCATGAAGCAGGGAGCTGGCCTACACAGCCCTCAAGATGAAGCACACACTACAGCTGGAATACAACCTTTCCAACTGGTCCACTGTGTACTGGACCCAGGATCTAATGAAATTTCTGTAGTTCGTAGAAGCAGCAATAATCTTCAATAAATATTTATATTCCATGCTTTTACATCTTTCACCACATGAAAGTGAAAGGGTATTTCCTATTCCATTCCTATAATGAAACTGGATGTTAAGCGTCATAAGATGTTAAGAAGGCATAAACTCTAAAATCAGCTAACAAAGATACTACTGCACTGAACAAAATTCCTTGAACTGCAAACAGCTGCAGGTTGGGAGAGTACTGGGAAGAAGAATATTACTTGCCTGTGTCTGTACTCTTCTCTAGGTATGTGTTACGGTCACTGTGAAGATGGCATACCAGGCTACATCAAAGTTCCACTCAGGCCAGTTTGGCTGCTCTTACAATCTTTTGCTTTCTCACCTTACTACTGCAATAACCTTCTGAAGCCAAGACAATGTTTCAGTTTCATACACTTTCCCAATTTCCCCTCAAGAAAAACTGAAAGGGGGACCCAGCAGTATGATATCATGAGGAATAATTTTCTTTTTCTTTCTGGTACACCTAAGCTCAGAAAGATAAAGGTACTCTTACACTCCAAGGTTCTCTGACACTCCAGCCAGTAGCACATAATTATTTTTTTCAGGTTTTGCCACAAATAACTGAACCCCAGTTAATGTGGTGTTTGTGTGATAAGGATCTGTGCAGCCTGTCTAATAATTCCTTCTTGTATGGCTTGCCCTAACTGAAGGGTTCACAGCTCCACACAACTGCCCTCTCTTCTTCTACAAAAGTACTAACTATAATTGTGTAACAGGTATTTCAGGACATGAATTCTACTTCCTGGCCTTTATCTATTTCTAGAAACTACAAAAAACTCCTAGAAGTAGCATCTCATCATCTGATGCCTTGAAGCATGTATGTACAAACTTATCTTAGAACTATAAGGATAACTGGAATAGATTATCGTTAACATAAAGAGGATGGTGTGTTTCTAGAGGCTGGTTTGGTTTTCTTCCCCCTTGTGAAAATTCAAATGTTTCAAAATTGTATAAATTAGCAAGAAGAGTTTATTAATAAATCATGCAATTTTAGTCATCCACTGTGGGGGCAGGAGCACTGGCCACAGCCACTGCAGGAGATTCCCGCATTGGACTGATGACAGGTTCTTGACATGGGTGATGGACAAGCCAGCAAGGGGAGGTGCTCTGCTGTCCTGTTACTCACAAAGAAGGAAGAACTGGTTGGGGATGTGAAGGTTCAGGGCAGCCCTGGCTGCAGCACCCATGAGGAGGCAGAGTTTGCAGTCCCGAGAGAAGCAAGCAAGGCCTGGGCTTCCAGAGGGGAGGTTTGGGCTTGTTCAGGGATCTGCCTGGAAGGATCCTACAGGACAGCGGGGATCCCCGGGGGACAAAGGGGCTCAGGGAGGTTGGCTGAACTCCAAGGACAACCTCTCCAAAGCAAAGGGGAACAACCGGATCAATGCACGGAAAGCTGGGTGGGCCTGGCAGGAAGCCGGCAGGGTCAAGCAGTGAATTCCTGACTGGCCTCAAGGCAAGGAGGGAGCACAGGGAGGCGTGAGCAGAGTGGTCAGCTAGCGGGAGCAGCGTAGCGGTGCCCGAGCACACAGGCGAGAAATTAGGGAGGTCTGAGCTCAGCTGGGATTGAACCTAGGGATGCATGTGCCGGGCAATGGGAAAGCCGCCTGCAAGCAGCCCAGCAGCAGAAGGCACGCAGAGGAAAAGCCAGGCCAGGGTCTGGTTCTGCCGCTCGCGTCAAAAGCCAGGGAGGAGGCTGAGGTACTGGGCGCTGTCCTCGCCCCGTTTCTGCCAGCAAGCCCGTCTGCGGGCCACCTGGGCGCCTCTGCCAGTGCCCGAGGCAGGGGAGCATGGCTGTGCAGGGGCCTGGCAGGCTGCGGCAGCTCAGCAAAGGCAAATACCAAGCGCTGCTGCTGGGCAGAGCGGCGCTGTGTGGCAGGACCAGCGGGTGTCAGGTGGTGGAGGCAGTTTGGCAGGAGAGGACCCGGGGGCCCTCATGGACAGCAAAGGGAGGGTGGGCTGCAAGGTGAGCCAGCTGCAGAAGGGGCTGCTAGCACAAGCACTGCTGTCGAGTCCACGAAGGAGGCTGTTCCTGGCCACGCTGCACTGGTGAACGTGCACCTGGACTTGTGGGCACCGGCCACCCAGAGGTGACGCTCAGCAGAAGGGCCGGAGAGGACAGCCAGGACATGGCAGGGCTGGAGCACACGCCTGCTTGGAGAAGCTGCAGGAGCTGGGTTTGTTCAGCCTTGAGAAGAGGAAAGGGAGGTCTTTCTGGGGAGTGCAACCGCCCCGTGGGGCGGCGAGGGAAGGACGGAGCCGGCCTCCCCTTGGAGGTGCACAGCAGCAGCGTGAGAGGGCAACACGAGCTCACTGCGATGTGGGCAACCAACTTGGTATAAGGAGCCATTTTGCTTGTTTGGTTGGTTGGCTTTAAAACCATGATGGTATCAAAACACTGGAACAGGCTGCCAAAAGATGCTGTGCAACATCCTTCCCTGGTTGGAGGTATTCAGAACCCAAGCTTACTTTCTGGTTACCGGGGCCTAAACAGTTGTCTACCAAGTCATTGTTTTGCCAGATATTCAGTGAATCCTTTGTGTGCTTAAGGACTAAGAGATCACTTTCAGCCTAGACATTACAGAGACTAAATTACAGTTAATCGTTATTTTATTCTATGCAACTGTGAATACATGTTATATGTACTACACATGTTGCAAGTAAAATGTACAAAAATATATTGAAATTATGAGTACATATGTAAACAAGGCTTACAATTCTTCAGGAGGAACCAATAGAAGGGGCAGTCTGTCTAATATCCTCTAATCATATTTAAGGATATCTCCAAATCAAATATTGTGGAGGACACTGACCAAAAGTAAATTAGAACAGAGTAGCCATACATCAATAGGGACTCTCCATAAAGCTGAGCTACTCAAGCAAACTTCCTTTATACAACCAGATGTAACCTAGTAATGACACTCACCCTTCGAGAACACCAGCTAACTAACCTTGACACCTCTGA
This sequence comes from Falco peregrinus, assembly GCF_023634155.1. Classification (NCBI taxonomy): domain Eukaryota; kingdom Metazoa; phylum Chordata; class Aves; order Falconiformes; family Falconidae; genus Falco; species Falco peregrinus. Next base: position 64,797,481 of record NC_073725.1, on the reverse strand, counting down.
AAACAAGACATTACGGTCTATAGTTCATCCTTGTCCTTTTCCTTACTTCAGACTTGGCCCTAGCCAACAGGAATGGCTAATATGTTTGTCTGTTTGGTAATGACAAACAAGTCGGGGATAATCCGCCTCTTGAAATCCTTGATTCAAAATAGATTAACAGTAGTATTGTGACAGATTAAGTATCTAAGGTTATGGGAGAGGAAAGGCTGCGAGACAGAAATCTTCTGCTTGGTCAACAGCATGGCTGGAGAAGAACAGTTCTGGAAGAAGTGGCCTTCCTTCATGTTTGAGGCTACTATTTCACACCTGAGAGTAGCAGATTCTGCTCAAAACACTGATAATGATCAGCTGCAGGTTTCTGTAAAAATGGCTAGAGTACCTGGTGTAGAAGGCATGCTAACTTTAAGCCACTTGTAAGGTCCGGTGGTATAAAGTCAAACTAGTAAAACTTGAAAAGTTATTTGCATTGTCACAGGGAGTTAATGCTAGGTTTGATATGTGCCCATTACATTTCTGCTTCTGTATTTACAGTTGAAAGCAACATTTATCTTATCATTAAACAATGCTGCGAAATAGCAGCATCAATCTTCAGAACAAGTAGATACAGGAAACAAATGCTCCGAGTGTACAGTAATTCAGTTATCTACTAGATGATTTGAGAAGGACAGTCACTATCTATGAAGCAGAAGTAATATTACACTAAGGAAAGAGGTGACTGGTGGTTGTTCCGGTGAAACAGAAGCCTTGAGGTACACTGCTAGTAGGAAATGGAAACAGGAGTACCATAATCCCTATGCCTGTGCTGAATTCAACACAAAAGTAATAGGTTGAAGTTGTCTGGCCTACACTATACAGGACATGTACCAGCTCCTCCTGGTCTTAACAAATATTATGTAAGAAAGTATGAGACAGACAGAACTAAGAATGAACTGTTGCTTGTGCTCTGCCAACTTCATCTGCTTCAAGCATGTCTGTATCACTGCTGTCCAAGACAGACTCTGGTACCACCAGATTCCTGAGTTAGAGATGTATTGCACTTACTTGCAGAAAAACTAATTTTGCTGTGTTATGACCACTTTATTGGGTGATTCAGATAACACTTTGTAGTGATAACTGTCCTCCCTGCATTTATTTACTGTTCCATAAATTTTACCATTAATTTTCACATATTATGCATGAAATTGAAAAAAGAAAAGCTACACTGCGCTGGGCCAAGAACTGATCTTTCTGGTCCCACTAGAAATGACCCAGTCACCGATACGTCTCCAGACGGACAGTGAGGGACTTTTTAATTTAAGGTAATCAATATGCTTACTTATACTATAAAAGTTTTAATTGAGATGTCATTGATAACAGATAAAATGGTTTTGAAGAAATCCAACAGTACCAACACGATTTACATTATCAAAGAATCCCATGATCTCTTCAGAAAAAGGCAAGCTTGTTGAACAAGATTTAATTTTTACAAAGCTGCACATGGCTGTAGGAAGCATCAAAGTGCTCAGATGTCTTCACTCAGGTAGAGGCACAAGGATCTCCTCAAATAATGTAAAAGTTAACAGAATGCTCAAGAGAAGCCCAAACAGGGAACAAAAAGGTCCTTCCTCATCTAGAGAGCAGGAAAACCTTCCAGGGAAGAAAGATTCCCCAACTCTGAATTTATATTTTGCTGTCTGCCTGTCACCAAGAAAAGGGCAGGCTCTGAGTGAACCCTAACGGGACTTGGCAGCTGTCAGGCAGAGAGAAGACCCACGAAAAATAGTGTTTAAACAACAGAAGTGCATTCTCCCCTCCCTCCCTGCACCTGCAGCAGACAGCAATCTAGTTCAGCAATCCTTAGCACAGGAGGCAGAAACTTCAGTCTTCACTTCCTCACCCTCAAAAAAATCTAATTGTTCTAATCAAAAAACTTTCCCCCTCTCTTCTTACTTTGACATCCCATTAACTCCTAGTCCTATTCCTCACTTAGCCCCAACTCCATCATAACCATCATCATCCTAATAATGCAACTGTATTGGGGAATGGTGCCTTTGTAAATTTATTTAGATTGTTATCTTTATTTTGGCTTTCTCATCAGCAAATAAATATTAGCAAAGAAAACAAGAGTTTCATGTGAGAAAATAGTTACCTGTTTATAGTCATAGAGTTATGGGAAGAAAACCAAAGAGTTAAGTCATATTTTGACTTAAAGCAGAGAAGAAACACGGAACCAGGACAGATGAGCCTGCTATGTACAACTACAAAACACAAGCAAGGTTTAGAATCATAGAATCGTTTAGGTTGGAAAATACCAGTAAGATCATGAAGATTTGGAGAGATGGACTCTGATTTCCCAACAACGTTTTAAGCAGAACGTCATGAAACACAGAGTCATGGACATTTAAATCTAGACTAAACTCTCTCAGGTATGCCAAAGAAACAACTCTGCTTTGGTCTCTGGGGCTGTAGAGAAAGATACACATTATGTCAAAACTGATCTAATGTGTCCATTCCAAGCTAATTACTGCTGTGGCTGGAATAGTACTTAAAAGTATCATGTGAATTCCAAATGTATTCTAAATATCAAAAGACTTCTGCAAGAAAATTATGTCACATCCACTCCTTAAAGACATCATAAATAATGGCAAAAATAAAGGAGAACAGGTATTTTAGACTTTCAAGTGGTCCTTAGGGATACAGTCCTTCACAAGAACATCGAGGAATTCACTGGGACACACAAATAAAAAGCAAATACTGGCCATGTGTTGTCCAAGAAAACTGAAAAAAAGCAACAAGACAAAGATCCAGTTTTCATCTTGGCCAAGTGATACATGAAACCTTACATCTTTCAACAACTTTGACTTGGCATTTTTATTTAAATGATCAAGAAGAGGACAAAAGAAACATAAATGTACTAAAAGCTGTAAAATTTTTAGTTAATCACAACCTGAAAAGACTGCAAGACACTTCAGAAAAGGCTTTTTCTGAGTTTGCTGACTGAGCTGCATGGTGGCAGATGAGTTGCAATATACCAAACACACACAATGGGATGCACATAAAGCAAGCAATGTATCTGTACTGGTGGGTACTAATGAGGCTAAGGCTACTGACAGAAGTGACCAAAACTCACTGTGGGTAAGTTAATGAAGTCATCTGCATGAACAGTAACAGACAAAGACGCAAGGTATAAAGAAGAGGAATGGTTCTGGGGCTTTTATGATTTAACCTGAACATAAGGAACTGAATCTACAAGTGACACAGGATGGGGAAATCAGAAAAAAGGAGAGGACAGGGATATGGGTCCACACCATGGTGAACTGTGAGAAAGAAAACAGTACAAATTATTAAAGGTATTTGTACAATTAAAAAGCTAGAGCCAAAGAACATAAGACATACTTACAGCACAGCAACTCTCTGTTTCCCAGAGAAATTTTAAAAGGATTTAGGAAATTGTATGGGAGGAAGCAATAGCACACAACACTACTGTAGCCTAAGAGTCCTGTGCATTTCTTAGATACATCAGCAGGAAGACATGGAGCAAGACTAGGGATTTTACAATTAATGCCATGCTTGGCAATCTCCTAATCACTAAAAGAACACCAGGGTCACAAATTAAGAACTCTATTGACAAACTCAAGAAAATTCTCAGAAAAGCTATTGAGATGATTAGCAGACAAGAAAACATCCTCTACAAGGTTCCATGGAGCCAATTAATTTAGCTTCACTTATGGGTTTGTATTTACCTACACAAAAAGAAAAAAAAGTTTCTCTGCCTGTCAATGTGACAACACAACAAACTTGAAATTGGTTTAAGTTCAGATTAGAAACAGGTCAAAATAAGGAGTGAGTGTAGCCAAACATTGAAAAAAATTAACAATGACTGCAGGGACTATTTCATCACTAGTGATTTTATATACATAAGCTCCTACTTACAAGTAAATCCTTAGGCCTGTCTGGTAGAAATAAAAAAAATAAATAAAAAAAACAAACAACAAAACCAAAACAAAGTAGCAGTAAGTTCTCATGATAATGTCGGACTTCAGATTGTCTAGTTGTATAACACTAAAAATAAATTAGTATTTTTTTTTTCTCCCAGAAGAAGATCAACTGAGTGCTCTTTCTTTTCAAGGTCTTCCATGAGAAGTCTTGCCACTCTAGTAAAATCAAATAGAACTCTCAATACAACTGTTAGGAGGTGATATACAAGTGCATAGACCATAAAGAACAGACAAAATACAGGAAATGATGGGGTGGGGGGGTCGGGGGGAGGGAGGGAATCAGGTCAGTGATGGAAAACCTGAGCTTAAACTGGACATAGAGGCTTTCTTGAGTTGCACTCACTGCCACATCAGAGATCAGACATATAAGGAGAAAGAGATGTGAGATTTCCCACTTCTGCAAGGAACAAAGCAATTTCCCATGCTCTTAACACAACATAGGCCTCCAATATCCTCCTATTGCAAACAGGCTAGCGCTTGATTCCTCTCCCTCAAAAAAAAAGTTAGAATAATAATTTCTGTGACTTCTGCCATCAGAAAACATAGGATTTGGGAAGTGCACTTTCGGCATAGACAGTTTTCTATAGGGTTTCTTCAGGTTTTCATTAGCATCCCTAGGTGAAGTGTGGACACCAGGAAAAGTAAAAAATATATCTCTGCCAGCCACATACAGATAGCATGACTGTGTGTATAAAGTCTTCCCCGCGACAGAGTATAACCCGTTCTTCCATAAACTTAATATCATAAGATACTAAATTATGAAAGAATTTGAGGCTCTTCAAGTGGAGCCCTGATAGGAGTACTACTTGTCACAGCACTATCAAAACTAACTGGCTGCAACAAGTCTTCTACCATCACATACCAGGTTAACTTCAATAAGTAGTTCCCACACCTTGCCCTGGCACAGCCACCAGTACCCCACAAGGTTTCAAAGGTTCATCTACTGTCCATGCTGTTTCTTCATCCTCTTCAGGCCAGTCCCTCTGCTTCTTGCCTCTGCTACATCCTTCTCCTTGACTCTCCTACCTCCAGGACACTCTCTCTCCTCCCTCTGCTTCTTCCAGGTCTCTCTTCATCCAATGCTCCTCTTCCTTCAGTCCTTACAGCTATTTAACTACTCAGCAGGAACCAGCCACAGCTGCACCTTATCCACATCAACCAACCCACCGCCCCTGAAGCCAGCCCACAGCTCTAATTATCAGTTTTAATTAACCTGCCTTCATTCCTCTATAATTCCTCTACACTACTGGCTACAAAAAAATCTATACACAGCTCAGCCTTCCTTGATCTCCACAAGCCTTCAGCATTCAGGCAATCAGTAATCCTTTGCTAGTCAGGGCATATCAGAAGCACCTACCACATTTGCTTCTGACACAAGACAAACACCAAAGCTGATGACATTCTGGGAACAGTCCATTTGAACTTCTGGGGTTATGTTGATGAATAGTTGTCAGACACACAAAGGATTCACTGAGTATCAGGCAAAACCACGACTTGGGTAGACAATTGTTTAAGCCCCGGTAACCAGAAAGTAATGTAGATCAGAAGAACCCTTGGAAGTCGTGCAGACCAGCTGTGGCACCAGACAGGTTCAGATTACATAAGGTTGCTCAGGACCTTGTCCAGTTTGGGTTCTGAATACCTCCAACCAGGGGTGGATGTTGCACAGCACTTTCTGGCAGCCTGTTCCAATGTTTTGGTACCATCATGGTTTTAAAGCCAACCAACCAAACAAGCAAAATGGCTCCTTATACCAAGTTGGTTGCCCACATCGCAGCGAGCTCGTGTTGCCCTCCCACGCTGCTGCTGTGCACCTCCAAGGGGAGGCCGGCTCCGTCCTTCCCTCGCTGCCCCACGGGGCGGTTGCACTCCCCAGAAAGACCTCCCTTTCCTCTTCTCAAGGCTGAACAAACCCAGCTCCTGCAGCTTCTCCAAGCAGGCGTGTGCTCCAGCCCTGCCATGTCCTGGCTGTCCTCTCCGGCCCTTCTGCTGAGCGTCACCTCTGGGTGGCCGGTGCCCACAAGTCCAGGTGCACGTTCACCAGTGCAGCGTGGCCAGGAACAGCCTCCTTCGTGGACTCGACAGCAGTGCTTGTGCTAGCAGCCCCTTCTGCAGCTGGCCTTTGCCACAGCTGGCTCACCTTGCAGCCCGCCCTCCCTTTGCTGTCCATGAGGGCCCCCGGGTCCTCTCCTGCCAAACTGCCTCCACCACCTGACACCCGCTGGTCCTGCCACACAGCGCCGCTCTGCCCAGCAGCAGCGCTTGGTATTTGCCTTTGCTGAGCTTCATAGGGCTGAGCTGCCGCAGCCTGCCAGGCCCCTGCACAGCCATGCTCCCCTGCCTCGGGCACTGGCAGAGGCGCCCAGGTGGCCCGCAGACGGGCTTGCTGGCAGAAACGGGGCGAGGACAGCGCCCAGTACCTCAGCCTCCTCCCTGGCTTTTGACGCGAGCGGCAGAACCAGACCCTGGCCTGGCTTTTCCTCTGCGTGCCTTCTGCTGCTGGGCTGCTTGCAGGCGGCTTTCCCATTGCCCGGCACATGCATCCCTAGGTTCAATCCCAGCTGAGCTCAGACCTCCCTAATTTCTCGCCTGTGTGCTCGGGCACCGCTACGCTGCTCCCGCTAGCTGACCACTCTGCTCACGCCTCCCTGTGCTCCCTCCTTGCCTTGAGGCCAGTCAGGAATTCACTGCTTGACCCTGCCGGCCTCCTGCCAGGCCCACCCAGCTTTCCGTGCATTGATCCGGTTGTTCCCCTTTGCTTTGGAGAGGTTGTCCTTGGAGTTCAGCCAACCTCCCTGAGCCCCTTTGTCCCCCGGGGATCCCCGCTGTCCTGTAGGATCCTTCCAGGCAGATCCCTGAACAAGCCCAAACATCCCCTCTGGAAGCCCAGGCCTTGCTTGCTTCTCTCGGGACTGCAAACTCTGCCTCCTCATGGGTGCTGCAGCCAGGGCTGCCCTGAACCTTCACATCCCCAACCAGTTCTTCCTTCTTTGTGAGTAACAGGACAGCAGAGCACCTCCCCTTGCTGGCTTGTCCATCACCCATGTCAAGAACCTGTCATCAGTCCAATGCGGGAATCTCCTGCAGTGGCTGTGGCCAGTGCTCCTGCCCCCACAGCGGATGTCAGGGTAGTTGAAGCCTCCCCCATGAGCACCAGGGCCTGCAGCCACGAGGCTTCCTCTAGATGCCTGGAAAGGCTTTGTCTCCTTCTGGATTAGGCAGGTTGTCTGTAGCAGACAGCCACCATGCCATTACCTGCATAACTTAATTTTAGTTTAAACTAAAGAAAGTAAAAACAAACAAAACAAATCAGATACAAACTAGTGTGCCCTTCACACTGATTTTTTTTTCCAGGTGAAAGGTGGCTATCATTAAAGGCCTCAGACAAAAAATAATAAATAGAGTTTGATCCATTTCAGGTAGGAAATAACAATTGGAGCTGCATTCTTCACTACCTGAGCAGGACAAAAAAACCCCAGTCTCAATAATTTGCTTTAAAAAAAAAATAAATCATCAGATCCTTAAAAAACAGAGGTTGGGCAACTTCCTTTGAATTAGGCTGGCCTGTAATTTCCATTTTTGAGAGAGGCAACAAAAGCCAAGACCTTCTGCTCCCCCACATCTGACAAGCTCAATTAGATACTGAGCCAATTTTTTTACTACCCACAGCAGTTGCATACAACCTAGATATTTCGCAAATAGTGTTGAGAAGCCAGCATTTTTACATTACAAGTGAGAATGACTGAAGTCTGACTTAGCAGCTACTGGACAGTTCCCCTGCTAAGAAACTTTAGCCTATAGCTTATTGGCCACAGTGTCTCTACCACTGAGGCTTCTGTGGTGGTCAAAGCAGGATAGCTAAGGGCTGACACTCCTTAGAAATTCTAACCCTGTGCCATCTTGCAAGTTTTGATCCCGAAGAGATAGTGTTTCAGGAAGGATTTCTGACTGGCTACCACAGAGCCAGTAACACAGTCTAGCAACATAGCAAAAGCAATTAAAGCCTGCACCATTCTGAGTTTCATACATACAGACACCATTCAAAAATGCAAAGATCCTGCAACACTACAAGTAACAGCTAAGCAAGTCTTTCACCACTCACTCATGGTAATCAGTTCTGAGCATAGACTAATGTGGGCAGATAGAAGCAATACATATAAGTGCCTAAGCTATACACTATTAATATTTGATTGTTTAATTACTTGGAAGAAGGGTATAGGTCACATTTATGAATTAGGATTGGGAGGAGCCCTTATGAGTTACTCTCAAAGTTCTAGTAAAAGCAAATCAGTAGCTCCTTTATGTTCAGTGGCCGGGCAGCATCTATGACCCAACCAAACCTTCAAGGCATACTGTCCAAAACTGGAGAGGTGACCACGAAGTCAATCAGAATGGAAAAGCATTGACTCCAGAGCAGGGAGTCAGATGGTATATGAAAGTAATAATTCTGCAGACTTCTGGTAGAGATGCTCTATGGAGCGGAAGCTGGATCACAGGTACCAGCTTGAAGGGATGCTGGGAGGTCTCTAGTCCAGCTTCCTGCTCAAAGTAGAGTCAACGATGAGGTTATGTTGCGGTTTGAAAACTTCCAAGGGTGGAGAACCTGCAGCCTCTCAGGGTTCCAATGCTTGACTGTCCTCTTGTGAAAAAGTTTCTTCTTACATATAGCCAGCTCCTCTATGTTTCACTTTATGCTCACTGGCTCTCATTCTCCTGCCATGCTCCACAGGAAAGCCTGGCTCCATCTTCTTGACCATCCTCTCTCAGTAGCTGGCTAGCTGCTGTTAGGTCCCCTCAGAGTCATCCTTCCTCCAGGATGAACAAGGACAGCTCACACAGTCTCTCCCTCTGACCAACCTGACAACTCCCTGCTGAACGCAGTCCAGTTTACTCATGTTTTCTCTTGAATTGGAGGTCCCAAAACTGGACACAGTGCTCTAGCTGTGAGCTAATGAGTATGAGCAAAAAGGGGTAATCAAGTCCCTCAGTCTCTTGCATTTGACCTTGTTGAATATCATAAAGTTCCTGTCAGTCCATTCCTCCAGCCTGTCCCACAAGCATATCGACCAGTTCCCCCCACCCCGCTTTGTGATTTGGTGTCATCTGCAAATTTCATAAGCAAGCACTCCACTGCCTCCTCCAGGTCATAGATACAGACGCTAAACTGAATGGCTGCCAGGACAGACCCCTGCAGTACTCTGCTTGTTGCTGTCTTCCCAGTAGAGTGCAACCGATTAGCCACTACCTTCTAAGCTCAATCACCCAAACAGATGACTGTCCGTCTATCTAGATCAAAATGTCCCAACTTGAATTGAAAACTATTATGGGAGACAACGTTGAAAACTTTGCTAAAACCAAGGTAAATTATATCCACTGCTATCTCTTGCTCACAGATCCAGTCATTTTATCAGAGGCAATCAGGTTGGTCAAGCATGATTTACCCTTGGTAAATCCATGCTCGCTGTTGCCTATTACCTTCTTGTCCTTCACATGTCCAGAAACGCGTTCCAAAGAGCACATGCTCTGTGACTTTCCCAGGGGCCAAAGCGGAGCTCACTGGCTGCAGTTCCCTGGACTGTTCTTTTGGCCTTTTGTGAAGATGGGTGCAACAATTAACTTTTGCTAGTCACCGGGAACCTACCCCAATTTTTATGGCATTTCAAAGGCAATAGAGAGTGGCCTTGCAAGGATATTGGCCAGTTCCCTCAGCACCCTCAGATGCACTCTGTTGGGTACCATGGAGTTGTATGGGTCCAGTTTTCTCAAGTAATCCCTGGTTCAATCCCTGTCCATTGCTGGCTGTCCCTTTTGAACGTGTTCACTGATCACAGAGGCATGGGAGACATCATTAGTACAGACCAAGACAAAGAAGGCTTTGAGTACTTCAGGCTTATCTGTCTCCATCATCACTGTATCACTCCACCCACTCAGCATCAGGCACACATTTTCCTTGGTCAGCCTTTCATTATTAATGTAACAGCAGAAGCTTTTCTTGTTGCCCTTGATGCCCCTTGGAAATCTCAATTCCAGCTGAGTTTTGACTTTCCTGATAGTATTCCTTATATGCCCAGACATTATTTCTAAATTCCTCCATCGTAGCCTGTCCCTGCTTCCACCTCTTGTACGCTGCCTTCTGATGTTGGGACCTCCAACAAGTGTGAGTTCACTGCTTAGTTATGCTGGGTTCTTCATAAGTCCACTAATTTTCCTGCATATCAAGACAGACTGCTCTTGTTCTTGGAGAGTCCTTAAAGACCTGCCAGCTTCCCTGAGCCACTTTGCCCTTCAGAGCTGCTTCCCATGGGATCACACCTACCACTTCCCTGAATAAGCCAAACTCTGCTTGTCTGAAGTCCAGGGTCTGTGCTTTGCTACTCTCCTTCTTCATTCCTTTCAAGATCTCAAATTCATTATTCCACAGTTGCTACATCCAAGGCTGCCACTGATTATCACATCCCTAACCATTTCTTTCTTATGAGTGAATAGCAGATCCAGGTGTTCCTCACCTCCAGCTGGCTCAGATGGAGAAAGGTGGACAACAGCCATACACTGACCACACAACAAGAGGACAGCTATTATGGTATGGGATCTGTCCAGAGAATCCCATATGGTAGTCAGTGAACAGCAGCAGGAGCTGGCTGAATACTTGTGTAAAGGAGAATGAAGTAGAGAGGATGAAAAGCAGAGGGCAGCTGTACAAAAACCTATGAGCACAGCTAGACAGAAAGTTGTCGCAGGAATTTGGGACCCAGAGAGTTTGGAACAGCAGTCAGTACCAAGAGACAAGCATGCCATTGAAGGAGAAGCAGCTTGCTGTTTCAGAGTTGCACTCCACTCAGCAAGTTAAATGAGGAAAAGCAGAGACAGACACAGCTATGGAGTCAGAACGATTTTCAGCTGAGGTTCTTGCATCAGAATGGGTAGGCAAGGAAGCTGAAGAAACAGTACAGTGAATCACAGTCACGGTGCCTGGGAAAAAATGTAATGACTCAGAACTAACAGAAAATAAGACACTGTCCCGAAGTAATGAGGAGACAAGGCCTGGAGAAAGAAGAGGTGCAATGTGATGTGCAGTCGTGTTTCTCTACAGACAGTTTGTAGCCTGAGGTCAAAATTGAGGCACAACTGCTAGACTTGGGCCACAAAGGCCACATCAGCTCCAGAGATCTAGGTCCCCGGCTATGAATGAAGATGCCTATGAACTTTTCCGAAACTCAGTGAGGGTTTCAGTGACCTGATAACAAGGGAAGGATCCAGAGGCAAGGAAAATAGGGCGGGATATAGCCTGCTGCACAGAACTAGAGTTAATGGTGAATATGCTACAAAAAATGCTAAGCCTTGTTACGCTACAGTATGTCAGTCTGGGCTTAACCAAGTCTTTCTTTTCATTAAAACTGCATTTCAGACAAAAGATATGCAGTAGATGCAATCAACTTGCATTTAAGTAAAGCATCTGACATACAGTCATAAAGGGAACCACTACTTAAGACTGAAAAATAGGGGTTAGAACAAGAACAATATGTGGTAAAGAATGGGCACAGAAAAAAAAGTATTAAGTGGGAAGTATGTCATGGACCATTTTTGAAGCTGATTTTATTTGGATATTTTCATTAACAGATCCAGTGCAAAAAGGACAAGTATGCTAACAAAACTTAAGAATGACAGATTTGGGCGGCACTGTCAATACAAGGCAGAGGATAGTACAGAGAATGAAAGGAAGCTAAGAACAGTATAATAGAAACAGGATGAAACAGCATTACACACAGTCTATATCCAGAATTCCTGCTCTAATGTGAGCATTCATCAGTTAAAACAACAGAAATCAGAAATACTTTTATCAGTCAGTCACAGAATGACCATATACTGTATCAATGTGGTAAGGCCATAAAAAATAAAATGTGATCCCAATATGCATCACTAGATATTTCCAGTAGAGATAAAAATGCATTAGTGGCATCCAAGCACTTGTGATACTGGTAATCTGTAATAATATGCATAGTTCTGGTCTCCTGAGAGGTACATGCAAAGAGGTTTGAAATAGGTGAATTTAACCTGGAATAGATGTAATGAAGGACTGTGATGATTAGAATTGTGGGGAGCCCCTCTTACCTGGCAAACTAAAAGCACTTGCCTTGCCAAGCCTAGCAAAAAAGGAAAAAAAAAAAACCAACCACAACCAAAAAAACCCCAAAACCCACTGCCAGATCTAAAAGTAAGGAGCCTAACTAGTCCTGAGACAGCAATTGTGTCATGGCTTCCATGACAGAGGGAACCAGACAGGAGGTCCCATGCAGTTCCATAATTCTATCCTCCTACATGAAGTAGTTTGCTAGGTTGAACCTTCTCATATGATTATATCCATGCAAAATTAAATCCTTTTCAAACAGCTGAAGCATAGCAGCTGAGCAACCCTAACAACCAGCAATACGCTCCAGCACTATAGCACAGCCTTGATCAGAGCCCAGAAGTCCAACAGCAGGTTCTCTCTGCCAGCTGCCTATCACAGCAAGTAACACTGAGAACCCACCTCCTCTTCCACTATTACACAAGATGGTTGTCAAGAATAAAAGGTATTAAATATCTTCCCCTCTCCCCTTCACAGTTCCCTGAAAACACAAGCAAGATTCTGTAAAAAAAGTCTGTGGGTAACAGATGTTGATTGGCTGGAAAATACTCCAGAAGTAGCTCCAGAAAGCTGGAATTTTTACCCTATGTTTCACATGCATTCCATTCCACAGCCACCAGTGCAAATCTTTTGCTTGACAGGACACTGATGCACACAGCATCTCCCCATACAACGAACGGCGAGCATAAGGAGGTTCTGATACACTGGCTGCAGCCAGACACAACGTCACACCATCAATACCAGCACTCCACTCCAGCTGCACTGATAAAAACTCTATTGCAGACAGAACTCGAGCAATTTGTGTTGCTTTATCACTCCATCAGTTAAAATTATTGGCTGACAGCAAGAAAGATACTGAAAGGCAAGAAGACTTGGGGACAGCACGGTTCTGAAGGAGTTCACATCTGTATAGGTTTTTGACATACCTAAATAAGGCTACCTATTAAAGAATAATCACAGATTTGATAAACAGAGGCACAAGTCTTCTGTTGCCAAAAACACTTGGTTACCTCTGTTCTGTGACCTTTTTAGCTTATAAAGGCATCAGACACCAAAAAAAAAAAAAAAAAAGCCCTGAAATAGATATATATTTAAAAGTGACAGCCTCACCATACAGGATGTATAATAATGAAAACAATTTGTGTGGGACAGACAGAACTGACAGCACAAGAAACATAGCTTTCATTCTAGGAAAGCCCAGACTGAGCAGAGCAGGAATGAGGCTTTAACACAACGACTGTGGAGGCCACAAGTAATTCAAAGGGCTGGATGTGATGATAGCTTCGTCCTGTCAAGACAGAAGCATGAGAGAACTAATGGCTGACCTGTGAAAGGTTGTGCTTCCAGAGAGTGGTATGAATTACAAGAAAACAAGTGATAATATGGCATCAGGAGTACCAAAGTGAGCTTGCCTCCTCAGGCAGCTAGCACTAGGTACCTGTGGAATGTTGAAGAAGAGAATCTGGAGGCTGCCAGAAAGTTTGGGCTTACTCTAGCAGCAGAGGGGTAGACTTGAAAAGGACATGGAGATCTACACACCTGCCACAGGGATCCTGAGCCCAGAAAAAGCACCAGAAGCCAAAGAAACCGGGACTAAGACATGCCGAGGATGTGTAAGGAAGCTTGCCTTTCAGGACACAGCAGGTTCTGGGGCACCTGCACTGAAGACGGCACAGGAAGGAAAAAGTCTGGCAATAATGGAAGAGAAGGGGAGCAGAGAGGCATTCGGATGTTCAGGAAGGAAGCAGAAGATTTAAGTATTGAGGATCAAGCACAGGCAGACACTAAAAGCTAGACATATCCCCAAGGATAAGAGAATTAATAACTCTACAGTCAATGCAGGCCCCTTGAACTTTGCTGTTTATGCAGGTTCGCTTCAGCCCTACTGGGACATGACCACAGACAGGAGAACCTGGCAGCTCTGCCAGGCCAGAGAGACCGGGGATCGAGCCCATCTCCCACAGGCACAGCCGCGCTCTGAGCCAGCTTTTGGCCAGCCTCGAAAATTGATCAAAAACATCCTTAAGACCCAGAGGGCCCCAGCGTCAAGTCGCGTACTTTGCAGCCCAGCACCACCGTCCATCCATCCAGCAAGTGGCAGTGCTGGCTCGGCTAACCCAGTGCACGAGGACAGCACAGGCCGGGCTGCACGCCACGCTCCCAGCCCCCAGCCCCAGCCCCAGCCTTGCTCTCTAGACTTTCACCCACTGCCTACTTACTTTTTAATTAGATTTTTAAACAAAAAGTGAAAGTGTTTTCTAAAATCCCTTTAATTACACTAAGATGCTGAACTGATTGTGAAGGGAATAGGAAATGAAAGCGACTCACCCTCTGAGGGAGAATTTTGTCAGCCATCTTCCTCCTCTTGGCACTGTACATTTTTTAAAGAAAAAAACACGTTACCATGGTGACAGATCTAGGAGTAACGAGGCCACCTGCTAAATTATCCTGACATCTCCACATGCTGGTGCACAGCTGTGCATGCATCAGCAAAAGGGTCTAACTCATGCCCAGGACCTAGGACCCCTTCTCTCACCAGCCTGGGGAGGTAGGTAGTTAAGAACAAATCAGTGCTGTCTGTTATGCATCTTGGAAAGAAGTGTGCAAGTTCTTTGATCACAGCATCTTCTGCGGTGCAGGGTAGCAATACGTGCAAGTGCACATGCTCTCTGAAGATACAGAAAAAATGTGTAAGAGCACAGCGTGCACATGTCAAAGTGTGCACGGGTATACCTGTGCATGTGCATGTGTAAGTGGTTGACTGCCTGTAAATAGGACATGAACTTGTTCAAGCAGATGAGGTGCATTCATTCATTCATTTGTGCCCAAAATTGAGTGCTGATGAAACACACATATATAGGTGTAGTTCATTCAATGTATGAAATACATACATATATATGCACCCTTCCCTACATATATACACTTGTTTTACTGTAACATATTTGCATGAGTGATATACAAAGGTAAGCGGGTTTACAGTTCTGTATTTGCTCACCTCTATGAATGCACATGTGGGAAGATACATGTGCGCCTGCAGTGTATATACATAGTGTGTCCATACCCATACATAAGCCCATTGATACATCTACACTTTTAAAAACATACTTGTGTTCATGTACATACACATGAATGTATATGTGCCTAAGAAATGGTATTGTCAGGAAGATTGCCATATACATTGTCTTTTGAATTCTTCAGAGTCTAAGAACCATTCGTGCCCACCACACCTGTCACCTAGCTTTCCCTAGCAGGGCCAGGAGGGAATTCAGGCCTTATTCTTCACCTCTCTAATTTATGAGGCATTTATCTTAAGCAGGAGATGAATCACTCCATCTGTGACAGACAAACGGGAGAAAGCAAACTGCCTGCTGCCACTCTGCCAGGTCACAAGGATGCCGCTCCTTACTGTTCTCATAGAGAAGGTCTGTCATCAGCCATGTTCACATAAAAACTGTTTCCACACACATTGATGTGACATATTCCCTTCCCACATTTGCTAATAATAGGCCAGGCCTGAAATACCAGATTCTTAGATTCTTCCTCATCGTCATATAAACCAAGCCTGAGGAACTCTCTGTGCCCAGAGGTGCAAGCTACAGCCTTCCTCAGGGGCAGAAAATTCATCCACACAGTCACACCAAACTTCATAGGTGAACAATGTCCCTTTTTAAAAGCATAGGAATAATGGGACTGGAACGTTACATGGTGTGAACCTCCAACGGCTCACTAAATCAAACCTGCACTGAAACACCTCACAGAATCTGGAAGTAATGCCTGAGCCAGCTCCACCCTCCCAAAGGGAAATGGGATATGCATGCACCTGCAACAGCCCCAAAGGCTTGCAATTAAAGAGCAAGTAACAAAAATCCAAATCCCGCAACAACTTGGGTCTGAACTAGTTCTCCAAGAGTCTATTACAGAAATGAGATTTTTGCCTCCACCAACCCTGCCAAGAAAGGACGACTACGCCTTCTTGGCCCGTTTGTGCCATAAAACATACGATTCAACTACTCCCAGAACTTCACCCAAGGTGCCAGAAAAGTTTGCCTCAAAAACCAGAAAAATTTAAATGGGAAATGACAGGGGGGTGGAAATGAACAACGGGAAAACATTCAACACATCACCTGGAGGGAAGGCATGGCAGAGGAAACAGAGAAACTTTCCTGAGTACCCACGAAGCACTGGTGTGAGCTGGACTCACTACAGTCGAGACTACTGCTGGGTTCCAAACTAGAAGCACTGACGTTTTGAACTGGGGAGGGGGAACTGCTTCCTTCTATAAGTTAGACCATCAACTTTTAGAAAACACTCTTCTTTAGTGATCCCTAGAAACTAGGTAGTTAATGACTAAAGTTTACCTTGATTATCCAGCAGTGGCAAATTTTCAGGTAATATCTACCCTGTACATTGGAAGGCTTGGCATTATTTTGTGCAGTTCCCTGGAGTACCTCCTGGGAGGTGCTATGGAACATGTAATTTTGGCTAGTGCTGGACAAGACCTCCAAGATTCTATGCACCTCTTGTACTCACATGCTGCGCTCACACACATTACTTCTGTGTTCTATGTTATTTAGTCATAATGCATTAATACTCTCAGGATTGATGTCCTTTCCAGATGCATTCCAGACACAAGAATTCCCCAGTCTGGCTTGCTGATCCAAGGCATATAACCTGGACAGAGCAGGGTTCCTGAAGCACTGAGCTTAAAGAGTCATGTTTTACCTACAGCTAGATACAACGACACCACCAGAACACTGTCTGAATCTATATAGACACACCTACAGTGATTTTTGCAAAAGGCAGACAACCCAGATGACTGCACCCTACCTATTTATCAGGAACCAGCTCACACTTGGAACTCAAGACTGCTGACATCTAATAAGTTGCAAAAGGAAATTAGCAAACTGTTATTTAAGAGAGAATGCATTCAGCACTGTAAAAAGTGGGCATTTTGAAAAGAAAGTTCCTTTAAAAGAATCCCTCTAACCCTATGAAATTATTTCCTATGCCATTCTTTTTACTTTATACGTAGGAATCCCTGTGACAATTGCAAGTTTTCTGACCACTCCCCTGAGTGACCATAGTACAAGTATTCACATGACCAAAAATTTTTTCCACTTGTCTCATTTACAAACCATTTTGTTAGCCAGTCAGAAATCAGAGAAACCACACAGAACAGATAGCAAACAATACAAAAAATATACTATATTAGAGGAGAACTGCTCATTAACTTTAAAGGCTAAACATAGCAGCCAGATTTATAGCCCAATAAACCTGCATGGTAAAAGCATTATAACTGCAAAACCAGACATTAGTAAAGGTCAGTTTGTTCAAGACCATTCACAAAGTAAAATTTACCAATGTTTTTCCTGCTTTAAGAAACTGACAATACATAAATCTTTCTTTCTGTCTCATTCAATCTTAAAGGTCTTACCTAAGGCTAAAAAGATACTGATTTTTCTTCCTCAGACTGACCTTCCATGCTTTCTTTCTGGAACACTCACCTCCTAGTTCGGTTCTGAGTGGCTTGCTGCTGCTGTTGCACTTGCTGCACCTGCTGTTGCTGGACCTGCTGTGGTGCAGTGCGTTTTCTTGTTGTTTCCATCACAGTCTGGGGCATCCCAGGTCGCACGGAGGGGCTTCCAACATACGGGGGGCCTGGGGGACCCATGGGAGCCCCCTGATGGGGCATTCGAGCTCCTGATGGCATCCCAGGTCGCTAGGGAAGCAAAACAGAAAGAAGAGCCAGTTTGGTCCCTGCTTCTTAAGCTGCAAAGACATTTGTACGTAATCAGGCACTAGCTCCAGCAAGTTCCTCATTTTGACCATCCCACTAAGCACTAAGCAGCAACGCAGAGCATGTGAACTCTGGTATTTTCTGGACATCGTAAAGAGGCATTCAGCGATGTACAGGAAACAGGGATGAAAAATTCTAGGCTTGGGAAAACACTCAGTGGTCAGTAACTTATCCAGGCCAGCTTACAGCAGAAAGCTCTACCTTCAGACTGAAGAAAAAGCTCCATGGCAGCTATATGCAGTCCAAACTGGTGCAGTGCACATGCTAATCAAAGCCACAAGCAGGCTCACATCTACAGCTTTCCACCGACTAGCAGGCTGCTTTGATCGGTAGGGAGACTGTAGCAAGCAAAGGTGAACCATGAGAACACTATGACAACATTTTCCATTAAGAGCCCTCTCCTTCACCTACACCGCAGAGCAGTGTAAGTTCATAAAGTGACAAGAATCCTTTAAGAAAAGGTCAAGCCTCTAAAATAAAAATAAAAAATAAAAAAAGGAACATAGCAGTTTGTCAGCAGCCCCTGTAGGCATTCTAAAGTCCTGACATATATGTTGATTCAGCATGCTCTGGAGAGACACTGTGGGTCAAATCACAATGCTGTACAACACACACAGTAAACTCAATTCCAAACCCTAGAATTTTATAGTACTCAAGGAAAAACATCAGTAAAATAATTACCACCTGTAAAATGCAACCAAAAAGAGAGAGAAGAGCTTCATTTCATTCTAAGGTTTATCAAAATGTTTATTACATGTCTACGTATATGTGAAAATACAGACAAGTACATATACATTCTGTAGACATTTGACCCAGGGATATGAGTAAGAGTAATCATACACAAAAGCCTTTTGAAAGTCAAACCCCTCTACTTAAGGAAACCAAGAGGCAATGGCATCCATGACAGTTAAATAATTGGTTAAAGGCTAGAAATGAGGTAAAAGTGATTGGTTCTGAAAATAAAAGTAAGGCACATGCAGAGTTTTGCTGGGACTTATGCTTTTCAGCATATTCATAAGCAACTGGAGGGAGATGGGAAGGGGACAGGGATGACAAAGGAAAAAAAGAAAAGAAAAAAAAAAAGGGAAAAGAGAGAAAAAGCAAGGAAGTGAGAAAGTTTGGTGGCAATGCTGTTATTCAACCTGGCAAGTATGAAGGCCAGCTTCAAAGAACTGCAGAAGGGCTTTATGAGACAGAATTAACACCTGAAGATGAAAATGGGTTTCAGTACACACGGTAGTGAATTGCATGGGAAAAGACAATCCAACCATCCCATGGAAAACAACGGGCTCTGGGCTGCCTGTTGCCCAACAGAAGCAAGATCTTGGGGTTTAAACAGATACTTCCAGGAAAAAAAAAAAAAAAGCAGTTCACTGCTTACTAGAGGTCAAAAAAAGCCACTAAGCAAAAGAGGCAGGGAAGGGAACAGAAAGCATCACTGTGCCACTGTCCCTGGCACGCCCGCAGGCTGAATGCCATGCACAGCTCTCGTTCCTGCAGGTCTGTAACGGCAGAGCAGCTCTGACACCGGCACAAAGTGGCACGGAACAGGTTAAGATATGGAACTGCATCCACCAGAGTAAAAGTAAATATGCCATGGTCTTCCACCTGGAAGGAGGTGGTCCAAGGTAACCTAAGGGGGCATTTGCTAGAGCTTTGCAAAGTCCTGAGCGGCCTGGAGAGGGCGGCTGGGACTGACTGCTCACTGCCCCTGCCAGAGCAACAAACCAGGGCAATGACAGCAAGGATCGGGCCACCAAGGGCAGCCCACCTGCCACGCATGGGCAGCCAGCCCACAGAACCCCGCAAAGGATGTTTGGCTCAGAAACTGTCTGAGTTATCAACAGCTGAAGACTGAGAAAGTACTTGGGAGAAGTACACTAGTGGTCTCCAAAGCCAGGTGTGGGCACCCCAGGAGGTATGCAAGGCAGTCCACTGTAGGGTGGGTGGGAAGAAAATGGGTTCTGCACTGTTAATATATAAAATAAAACCACTGAAAATAGTTCATTTCACCTTTATCTCACCCCTTTTTAATTTCTAAATATATAATTATTTATATATAGTAATAACATATAATTCTAAATATAATTTGGACCTGCACCTCCACGTTACCCACCTAAGTCCACCATAGTCCCCAAAGCCCCAGTTCAGTGCCCTCCCCGATCATCACAAGCCTTATGATGTTTCTCACACTTGCACGTGTGAAGGAAACTGGAGAAAGAAAGGAGGGGAATGAACCATCAGCACTGAAACAGGAGCTGTAATTAGTACAGACAGGGAAGGAAGGCTGAGGTAGGAGAGAGGCCAGCACAGGAAGCCAAGCAGGTGAATTCAGCAAGTATATGTGTGGGAAAGTGGCTGTGGGCATGGACTCCAAGCAGAGCAGCAGCAGGAGGCAGCAAACAGGCAGAACCGAGGCTCTGTGCAGAGCTGGAAACATCTCCTCCCATGAACACAGAGCTATACAAACTGCTGGAACGGAGCAGCGCCCGCTGTTCCCACATACTCGCCCCCACCCTCTGACCCAGGCAAAGTCAGCAGAAACAAATGGCCCAGAAAACGTTTCTCACTTTAGCCTGGTTTAAGATCTCTCTGTTGTCTGCCAATCTACACATTGCGGCCTTCCTCCAGCAAAGAGCAGGCCACTGGGCCTGCTGTTGCCTGTCAGTCAGGTGGGGACATTTGGCAGTCACACAGAAGAGATGA
Organism: Falco peregrinus; assembly: GCF_023634155.1. Classification (NCBI taxonomy): domain Eukaryota; kingdom Metazoa; phylum Chordata; class Aves; order Falconiformes; family Falconidae; genus Falco; species Falco peregrinus. The sequence goes on along the minus strand of NC_073725.1, from coordinate 64,776,876 downwards.
GATCCTACGCACAGCCATCTCATGTTCATCCCTCCTGGAGACTGTCTGGCCACACGGACCAGACGGCAGGCCTGCTTTTCTGCTTCCATAAAGGACACCCTAAGGCCTGGACAACAAGGTCAGCAAGCCAAATCTACTCTCGATCCAAGTCCAACATCTCTGAACCCCCTTCAGTTTCCTTTGTTAAGCATCAAAATAGAGAAATGCAGAGAAAGGACAAAACTGAGAGAAACGAGACAGCTCTAGCAAAAGCATATTCAGTCTCACCCCTTGCCCGGCTTCATTCCTTCCCCTCCCTTCTCATGTTCCTATCTCTGATATCACCTGTAGATAAAATATTATTCATTACATGATTACACAACTGCCACCTCCCTGCTGCAAGCCCACCAGACTCTCCAGGCACAGAAATGCTTTCTCTGTCTAAGCTTTATAAAAGGAGAATACACAAGAAGTACCTTGCCTTATCTAAAAGCTTGCTTTGCTCTCACTTATGCAAGACAAGACAGTGACAGACAATACACTGAATTTTTCACAATACTGACATTAAAAAAAAAAGCCTTGATACTAAAGAGTATTGCAATACCATTACATCTTTTCAAAGAGATCTTGGAGGTGTACCTGTCTATGGGATAGGAACTGTCTGCCCCCACTTCCTCAGAGGGATGGAACCTGCCCTGAACCAGTATCGTCTGTAGTGAAGGCTGCAGCACAAAACAGCACTGACACATCATCCTTCCTGGGAAATCATCTACCCTGGAGCCCTTCACCTGACCCAGCTCTGTCCTTACCCACAGACCTGTCCCCTTTTTTCCTCTGTTGACTCCACGTACAGACATTACTCTGTGGTACTGCAAACACATTACTGGACAGAGGACAAAGCCACTGAGGGCCATAGGAAACAAGGAGGACCACAGTATGCCCCCAGCTGAGGGGACCAGTCTCACAGCTCGGAGAAAACGGAAGTGAAGAGCAGAGCAGGGCTGCCCACAGAACAGCTAGGCAAAGCCAAACAGTACAGCACATGGAGAGAGGCACACAACCAGTAGTTCATGTGTGTGTACTGGTCCCTGAGAATTCTGCCAACTGCTGGCACTTCTGCATGCAATCCATCGCTGACCTGGCTGCACCCTTCCAAAGCTGAGCACAGTGTCTGTGCAGCAAGCATGCCACCTCCCTCCAAACTGCTGCCAAGTCCCTGCTGAGACCCTCCACTGTCCAGCTTCCCAAGTCACACATCTGGCTTTTCTACTTTCTTCCCTGCCTGAAGCTCCTGTCGCACCAGAGGGCTGCCTCTTTCCTCCTCTTCTTTGTCATTCTTCAAGACAACTTCTCCTGCCTGATGGTAAAAATGAGACACGCTGGAGTGGTGCTTTTCTCTGCATTTCTGCTGCAGACTCTTCTCAAGGGACACCAACACCATAGCAGCCAAAATGTTGAAGCAGAGCAAAGGAGGGCTCCTGTCTGGACATACCAGATAGAGGAAAATAATAACCTGGAGAACTGACATGTAAAAGAAAGTGTCAAGAAAAGAAAAGAAAAGCAAAACCACCTACAAGAGCCTCAGAAAGGGACTGAACAGAGCACGGGGAGTCACTGCAATGCAATATACCTACAGCAATGTCCTGTTCTGAAGGACACAGACCCGATCCACCTCAGCAGCACCCAGGAGGACGCTGATGGCAGGGCAGTGAACAGTCACAGGCTTCTTGTTAGCAGAGAAACTGACAGATTTTGGGAACAACAACAATCACCAAGTACACAAACACCATGTGTTTTTTTTAACTAAAAATAGAAGCTACCTTGGCTAGACAACATATCCTGTCAAAGCATTACAGTAGCTAGGGATTTCTATAAAGCATAAACGTAAGCAAAAGCAGATGCCAGATGCTGTCTGGAGGTATCTAGAAGTAGTTAAGATAGTTAAGTAGTATCTGGAACAGTTAAGAAATTTGGACTGATACTGTCTGATGGCAAGAGCTCTCTGACTGCACAAATGGTTTCCCAACTGAATGTGCAGTTTCAAAATGGACTCTTAGAAGTACAAGAAAACAAGTTGTAGATGGGTTCTCTCCTCTCCTGTAACTACAGATGTTACCTCATATGAGTTCCTTTTTTAAAATGTCTCTGAATCTTCTAGAGATTTAGTAACCAGAAACACCAGTATTGCAATTCTTCTGGCTTGTCTGCCACATTCACCTTCCTCTGTTTGCCAAAAGCTCTCACATCCTAGAATCAAGGTCCGGGTGTTCCAGGTTCCACTCTTTTTAAAATAATGTTCTTGAAAATCAAAAAAACATCACATTTATGGAACAGTGAATTGTAACCTGAGACAAAGTTCAGTGACCACCTCTCTATTTCATGCATGTCCATTCACAGCTCCCAATAATCACAAGCCAAGCTTCAAACAAAGCACTTGGATGCAACCAAGAATAAATTTTAAAGTCTGTGGAATTGAAAATTACAAACCCTATGTACCAACTTTGAATTCCATCTGCTTGCTCGTTTTAGTAGTTTAGATCACATCCACTACTGTGATAAAATGTATAGAACGGATTTTGTGTGAAGAACTACCATAATGTGCTTCTTGACTCTGTAGAAAGGATGGCTTTGGGAGGGGAGAGGCAACAACAGAGGTCTGCAACATCATGACTAGCATGGACAGAGAGGCAGCTGATCAAGAGCTCACTGTCTCTTCCCTTACAAGAATTAGAGAATTGCTAGCAGCTGACAGGATCAGGTACTTCTTTATGTAAGGCAAGCTGCAAAAATTCCTGACACAAAACACAGTGAATGCTAAAAGTTTACATGGGTTCAGGAAGACATCAGTGGACTAACCTACATAAATAAAATCCATATAGAGGTACTACACATAGAGGGCAGCTTTGGGTCAGAAAGTTCCAGAGCTACAAAGTGCAGAGTATTTGGATGAAGCACCATCAGGTTTTTGCCTTGCTCCTGTACTTCCCTGCAGTCTTCTGCTGCTCCCTGCAACTAGGGACAACGAGCTAAACTATTCAGTATGACTGTTTCCATATTCCTGCAGTACTCCTTTTTAAAAAAAGAGGAGAGCAATTCAAACATCTCACAGATCAATTACATCTGTGCACCTACATGCATCAGCAAATCCAAGTTTTCTCAATGGGCAACACAAATTTGTTTTACAAGCCCATACTGCATAAAATCACATTGATCTGTATTAAAGCCCTACCTAGAATTAATATTATTTTCTTTTCTTAATTATGTGTGAACTTTTCTGTATTTGTTAGCCTGCAATTAGTCCAGGGCTGGGAAAGGACAGACTTTCACTTTCTACAGGCAGCTTACACAGCTGAATGCTGTACAATGTTTTCACTCTACCAGTCTTCTGCAAGTACCTTCCCAATTTTCTTACTGCAGTAAGGTCCGTTGATGTCTCCAGGCTGCCCTATACTCAGCCCACATGTCTCCTTGCTTAGCAAAACAGGGAATACATATGCACAAACCAGTGACCCTATTCCATGACCTGCTCCCTGACAATGTCCTAGCACAGAGAACCATGCAGACAGCCTGGTGGTAGGGAAGCAGAACAAACGGTCCAAAAATGACAGTTCACAAGGCTCTTTTCTAGTCTTTCTAGTGTTAGCTGATTTATGCTCTGGCAAGATATATTTATATCCATGATAATATAAAAATTAGTGAGATATTTTTCATTAGCAAAGTTTTGCTTTTTTCAAACCTAATATATTCTCCTCACCTTGTACAACCCGAAGGCTGGCTAGAAGAAACAGTCACTTTTATCCACTTAAAACAGATCACCATTCAATTTGGAGAGATTATCGTTAGTTTTTCCTCTTTTAATAAACAAATATGATTTTTATAACACACTGAAGTATCATCCTTGGGGTCATCCAGTCCTTTCTCATCTCAAGGACGTATCACCAGTACCTCCATCACCTCTGATATTTACTACTTTAACCAGTGTCTAAGAGCCTCCAGTGACAGAGGTTTTACAACTTGCCTAATGTCTCCACCCTTAAATATTACAAGTAAATACTAATAATACTAATAATACTAATAATACTAATAATAAAGCCCATTCTCTTACTGGTTAAGTCTTCACAGGCCTCCCACTACTACTACTGCCCTCTAAGTAGTACCCCTCTTTTTGCTTGTTTGTCACACAGATGACCAAAATCAAAAAAACATTCTTATAAGTACATGCCACAGATTTACAACTCCTTCTGTATTATTCTCTGCCCCGTTTCTTAATCAGGCTAGCAGTTTACTTGCTTTCTTAGTAGCAGTGGCTGCGGCTACACACTAGGCAGCTCACAGGATCAGCCAAGTCTTCCTCCTGCACGGTTACAGTTCACTTAAAACACAGCAATGTATGAGGAGATGCAAAACTTGTTTAAAGAATTCATTGCTCATCCCCTTTTCCAAATCACTGACAAATCTATTAGACACGCCACACACATCCCTGGGGCACCAGACCCAGTTTTTTGTCTGTTTTAACACTGACAATGAGTTACCACTGTATTAAATATTTGGTTATGTGATGACATGCTTTGAGACCTTTCTTTCACTGTACTAAATACCACTGCACATAACGTTTCTGTACTTAACATAAAATTCTATGACCAAGTTTGACAAGCAAATAACCAAGCAAAAAAGAAGACTGAGGATAAGCAAGGGAGTCACATAAGTGATACACCAGTTTGTATAAACTAGCAGTCTTGATGTGTAAGCAATATTAAACTGTAGAGATTAGCAGGAACTATGAAACACATATTAGCAGAAAATAAATATGGATAAAGACTTATATTAACAGGAAGAGCTTCCTAAGCACAGCACAGAGGACAAAGGATGAGATCACTACAGGAAAAAGAAGGTGATTTGAACTGACAGCAAGTATACTGTAACTACAGATATTACTCAATAGTTAAAAAAGGGACATGGACCTTTATAGGTGTATCTTCTGTATAAAAGGCAAGAAGATTGGTTTTGGAAGGAAGATAAAGTGAGAATGGAATAAGGACACAGAAGCAGATTAAAAAGGTCAGAACAAGACAAGAAAACGAACCTCTCAGCAGCTTCTCGTGTGAAGATGACACAGGCAAGGTCGACAGCACAAGGCACCAAGGAGAAGACTGCTGCAATTGAGTCACAAGAGGACAGATGTCTGGACAAGACCTTTAACAACATCTGCACCATGGACTTTCTCAAGGCTATATGGGAAGATACCTGCTTGAGTAAAAGAAAAAAAAAAAAAAAAAAAGACTAGGAAAAAAAAAGGAGCGACAGGACACACACGGACACGGACAGCAAGGTAACATCAATTGAAGGGATCCAGCAGGCAGGCCTATAATATAGGGTGCAGAGGAGAGAAGAAACTGAGGAAAGAAATGGCCTGCAGGAAGATTAGGAATTTGTTTTGGGTCAGCAAAATTTAAGGCAACAGCTGGACACCTAGAAGGAGATGTCATAAGGACCGCCCAAAATTTACTACTTAACAGTAGAAACTGCATCAATATAGAGACAAATCAACATAAATGTCATGACTAAAGCCACATTTAACCATAGAATTGCTAGAAATAGAGCAGAGAGGAGCAATAGAAAAGGACAAAGCAAAGGATGAAGCCTTTAGGGAAAAAAAGAAAATAATCCTCTCCACAAAAGCAGTGTGCAAGACCCTGATGAAACGGGATTAAAAGAATTGTAAAAGTAAATAACTGAAAGAAATTTAACCTTTTTAAAAGAACTTCCAACCAACCAACCTCTAGAATTCAAGCAGGACAAGAATTAATTATGACACCTGAGATTTTTAACCATTAAGAGATTACACCTTTCAGAGGTATCCTATTTGATTGGGATAAACAAGGAAGACGACATCTTGGAAGCTAGCAATATGGAAAAGATCAAAGGCAGGATCAGGTGGACAAGAGCAAAGGGCAAAGTGACCTTAGCAAAGGAACATATGTTTCCAGAAAGATCAAGCGAATCCATAAGCTAACTGCCCTTAGGAAATACTGCAAAATTATCCTGTTCATTTAAGTGTTCACATAGCAAAAGATTTTCTCCCAATATTCTACCTCTATTTACCTCCCTGCACTTGGGGGGTAAGGGGTGGGGGAAAGAAGCCTGCAATAATCAAATCAAATAATGTTATAATAGATAAAATAATAAGTAATCTGAAGAGGAGCTTTTTCCCTGAAATGAGAGCAGAATCTGACTCCAAGGAACTCCAGTTTTTTGCAAGTGAACTTGGTTTTTCATGGAATTAATTCAAATGCTGACGTACTGTGGATGGTAATAAAACTCAATAGCTAGCAATATGTAAACTCAAGGTAACAGCTGTGATGGCACATTCTCTTATTTGGTAGGATACAGGACCCAAAGGGATAAAGTGAGTTTATAACTTTTTTGATCTTTTTTAAGTAACGGAAGACTGGCTGCCCCAACCTGTGTTGTGATCAAAATGAAGCTGAGGTGAGGAAGAAACTAGAAGAAGCAAGGAAACAGAAGCAGAATTGAAGGAGATCATCATTGAGGAAAGGAGAGGGTCATAAACGAGGTCTTTAGGCAACAGAGTAACAGCCAAGAAGCCCCAGTCTCACCAGCAAGTAGCAGGAAGATGACAACCCAGACATTCAAGTAAGATGCCACTAGTGGCAAAACTTCCAGGGCAAAAAAGGCAGACTTTTCTAGTATCCAAATAAGTAATGGAAAAGAGTTCTGCTATATTCATTCCAGTATAAATTAAAAATTCCCATGCTTAAGAGGCTAGCAAGCTACTTTCGCACGAAGCCCATCTAGTTGCAGAAGGAGCAAATTAACATAACTATTTTTGCCACTTTTCTTGATACTAAAGGAAGACCACTGGTGTGCAAATGCCAACACAAACCTTGGAAAAAGCAAAAGCATCCCATGCACCCACCCCCCTCAACTCACCTACATTTCTGCCCAGCTGCAGCCATCCTGAGCCAGACTACCTTAAGGAACCCACATGTTCACAGCAGAACCACGGCCACAGACCCGCACACCTGCTCTGCAGCCACCCAGTACCTCTGCCACCCTTGCCACAGAGTGCTCCTGTACACATGCACGGCATCACCATTCACTGTTCCCACAGACACAGAATGCCAGCTGAAAGTCCTCAGCCTCACAAGACCCACCATGCCCGGGACTTGTAGGACACATGCTAGATCTGACGTGTATGGAGTAAGCCTGAATTACGGAGACAACTTTGGCACCTGCCGTGAGCTCCACACATTTCCACGATCTTTGCACAGGAGCCCCCAGCTGATGCCTTCAAAAAGGTGTCACAGGAGGTGCCAGAATCCTCAAGAGAGAAAATGCTGGGGACCATCAGTATCCAAACAATATCTGCATTCCTAGGGGCTCTTTAACAATCTTATTTTTGTTAAATGTGTATCAATGCAAGAAATCCAAATGTTATAAATGGTTACTGCTCTCAGTCACTGGAGAGTCATTTAAAGAACACCATTTCCAATGGCAGCAAAACAGAGTTAGCACTTCCCCTTAAATGGAGATTGAGGACCTGAATCTTAAACAAAAGCTGGAAAATTTTTAAAGACCCTCAAGGATTGCTTTAATTAAGCATGGCACCCTGAAATTCTGTCATGGGTGAGTTCCCATAGACTGTTACAGATCTGCAGAGCTAATCTCTTCAAGACCCTGAAAGTCACCTGTTAAGTAGCCAGAGGATATATAAGCGCCAAGACTGGAGACAAGAACCAGAGGCAGTACCACAAGGCTTCATCAGGCTTTCATCAGAATTGCTTTTAAAAACACAAGTTTGATTACAGAACAAAGTGTCCTACAAGCCCATTTGGGTCAGATCCAGTGCAGATTCTGCACCATGATCAGGCTCAAAGACATGCTATTCACCATTCATGGAGAATCAAAGCAAAAATCACAGCACACATCCCCCCAGACACAAGCCTATATTATCAATGAATCAGTGCATATTGTGGGGGCTTTACAGACCCCGGTGCTCTCCTGGCAAGGCAGCTACCAGCGCCCCAGGAGCACACCGCAGGAGCCGATCCAGCCCAGCACAGAGCCTCCAGTTTCCACTCATCCCTCTATTCAGAGCCAGCCAGCTCACTAACTTTCCCGACTCACCACCCCATGGACCAGAAACTCAAAAAGTTTGCTTTTCGTAGCTTTGCGAGCCCCTCCTGTAACTTCGTCTGTAGCCATCAGGGTCTGCTCAGCCTCTCTCACTCTCTCTCTTCCTCTTTCTTTCCCTTTTCTGCCTTTTTCTCCAACTCTCCCCTCTGAGTCCTGCTGGGCTCTCACACTTCTAATAGCGCGGAGTGGGGAGGGGGCCCCTTCAGGGCCTTCCTGACGGCCCACTCGCACTAAGCCTCAGCTGCTGCATTCCTCCACTGATAAGCCAGAAATAGTTCATGCTGCTGGGTTCTGTGTGTTTACTCTGCAGGGACAGAAAATCCAGCTTTTTAAACCTCTCTGTCCAAACAGCAGAGATAAGCGGGAGGCAAATTGAAAACACATCTCAGCTCTTTCCTAGAGGTGCCGCAACTTCTCCTCTGCACCAGGGGATGGTAAATTCTGGGGCAAGGGGAAAGGGGGAGGGGGCAATTTCAGCAGTAACACAGAAAGCCAGTACCTCACAGAGAGCATTTTGCCACTAGAAAATGCAGCAGGCGAGCAGTGAGAAACAATGGTTTTCCCTTGCTCCCACTGCTCCTTCTGTGCTTCGTTTCCAGGCCCTTTCCCCAGGGACCTGGCAGGCAATGCACAGAAACATTCACTGGCAGCATTTCCAGCATGTGAGGCTGAGAACTAACCCCTTTGGACAAGAGAGAGAAACAGCAGGAGGCAGGGAGCTGGGAACAGGGAGGGACAACATGCGAGAGCAAGGGGAAAGAAAGAGTGGGAGAACAGCGGGGGGAAGGGGTGGGGGGCAGCATGGTGACTGCACAGCATCCGGCTTCCACGCTGCCCGCAGCCCCTCTGGGGATGCTTTGGTACCACCGTGACAGATCCATTAGCGGCTCCAGGTGACTGACAGATGCAGACTAATTATTAACACCAACAGCTGCTGTCAGAAACAGCAGCTTGCCGCTTAGCGCACAAAGCCCTGCATGACAGTGCGTCTCAGCTCAGGATGCTGCTGGGAACACAGAGCCCACCTGCCACCCAGGGGAAGGGGGCAGAAGCCGGCAGACCCCCCCTCCCGACCTAGACGGACATGGGCCAGTGTAGCGCCAGGCACGGGCAGCACGGCGGCCATTCCACAAGCAACAGCATGGCTCCTCCATAATGGCAGAGCAGGCAGCAGTGGCCTGCGGCACCGATCTGCTTACCAACAGCTCCCTGCCTGTCTGTGGCTTGCAAGGGGCTGATGCTTCCCAGCCTGCCTAACACAGCAACAGACAAGATGTTGCCAGGTTACTAGAGGGGTATATTCTATTCCTCTGCTTGAAATTCTTGTCTAGGGGCTGTGACTTTACTGGCAAGACTGCAAACAGAAAAGAATCAGATATGAGACAAATAAATTTCTACCCTCAACCAGTAATAAAAACAAGCACAGAAGAGATGCCACGTTAGCCAGCGGCAAAGATCAGGCCATGAAGCTCATACGGCCTCTTGCACATGGCAATAACGGCAGCAACCTCCACTGGTTTTTAGGGTAGCCCCAATCCAAGTGCCACTGTGTGGCAACAGCCACAGGAGTCAGATAAATCTCATGAGGGGGCATTGTTGGCAGCCCCTCCAAAGCAGTATGTTGAGTGGGGATGTGCAGCCTCGTCCAGGGACTGAACCACCCGACTTGGGCCAAAGGCAGACGTCATCTGGAGCCAAACCGCCACGTGTCTGGTGGGCTTGGGAGCACCAGGCCAGCGGCTGGGCTCGAGCACAAGGGTCTTTTCCCACCTACAGGGTTCTAGGTGTCCGCGTGGCCAGCACAGTGGCACTGCATCTGCGCGGGTCGTTAGACCCCAGGAGCACACAGCAACGCTGGCTCCCACCTCGAGAGCCCCTTCCCCGGCTCCTAGCAGCCAACACGCGTGTGCTGCAGGGGACGCCTAACCCCGCGGCTGCCGCAGCGGCTCTCCTCGACGCGGGGACACCGGTGCAGGCTGCGCAGGTGCCGCCATTCCCGCTCCTCGGGGGAGCCGGGCGACCCCCCCGCTGCGGCACAGCGGGGCTGGGAACCATCGGCCTGCTCAGCAGGCGGCGGCCCCGGCCCTCCGCCCGCCCGGCCTGCGCGCACGGCGCCGCGGAGCGGGGAGGGCGGGCGCGGGGCGCGGCTGAAGGCGGCGGCGGGGCGCGCAGTCCCCCCTCGCGTCCCCCCGCGCTCCTCCGCCAGCACCATCGGCACCGAATGGCAACGGCGCGCCCGGCACGGGCAGGGCGTACGCCAGCCACGGTCCCGGGCGCGCCGCGGGCGGGCAGAAGGCCGGGCCGCACCCCTGGGGCCAGGCCGAGCCGGGCCGGGCCGGGCGGGCCGGGCCGAAGCGGGCCGGCCGCAGTTCCCCCGGGCCCCGAACGCGGCGGCGCGCATGCCCGGCGCGGCTCCCGTGAAGGTCAGCCGTGGCCTAGCGGGGGACGCGCGGGCGGGGACGGCCGGACGCGCAGGCGGGAGCGGCCTTAACCCCTTCTGCGCCGGGGCCGCCGCTGGCCCCGCCCGCTCGGCGAGGCCGGTGCGCAGGGAGAGCCTCGGGGGAGGGGGGGGCCGAGCCGGTGTCGCGCTGCGGGAGGGGGCGGCTCCGCCTGCCCTTGCTCCCCCACAGCCAGCGCCGGGTGCTAGGGGGCACGCCGCCACGGGCCGCCCCCCACGCCAGGCACGGCTGACCCCGAGCTTCCCGGGCCGGAGCCGGCAGACAAAGCGGCACCGGGTCCTTGGCGGGCGCTCCGCCAGTCACGTGACCGCACGTTCACTCGGCAGTAGTGGCCGGAGAGTGGTGAGCGGAGACCGGCCCCGGCCCCGCTGCACAGTCGGAACGGCTTCTTGCAGAAGCGCCCTCGCACCGGGCACCCCCGGCCCCGCTGCACGGTGGGAACGGCCGCGCTGCGGCCGCGGGTGGAGACTGTTCTATTGTTATCTGGCCAGTCCCGGGTACAGCGGTGAGCCCCGGTTGCTCCCGGGGCCTCCATCAGCTGCCGGCTCTTCATTGTGGGGCAGGAGGACACTTTAGGAAGCGTTACTGATTTTCAGTTTAAGACCATACCACATGTATTGCACTCAGTCTGAAGGTTCTTAACAGGCATTATATTATATAAAGAGATTTCCTCTGAAAAACATCAAAGTACCAGGGCAGCCACTTGAGAACTAAGGAATGGCGTAAAAGTCAACAACAAAAAATACCATGTAATAATAAAACCTGGTGCTTATTTAGCATGACTGTAGTTCACCAAGTACTTCAGAGGTCAGCAGAAGTAGCTCTTTTCTTTTGCAAATGGCAAATAAGGTACAAATGGATGGAAGTGACTTTGCCCAACATCATCACCTAGTTGAGGAGGAACCTACCCCCTGCTCGCTGCAATGCCACCAGCGCTAATTCTCAACAGTTTTGAAATTGATGCAATATAGCATAGAAAATGTACTGGAAAACATACGGAAGATATCCCAAGATTAAGGCTCTGCTTATTCTAAAGAAATGACCGCTTTTTCCCATGTTCATAATTATTCAATATTCTTATTAACGATATGGATAATGAACTAGAGAACACACATATTAAATTTCCTAGCAACAAATGGTTTTGGGGGGGGGGGCTGTTACAGGTATGCTAGGAGACACGATTAAAATCCTGAGAAGCTGGGGATGTGGTCTGAAAAAAAGAGGACATAGTTCAATCAGAAATACCGCGAGGTTCCACATCAAGATAGAAATCAACAACTATAAAAATAGAAGATGGACGACAACTGGCTGAAGTGTATTTTTTTCATCAAAAATACTTGGGGATAAAATAGATCATAAACGCAATGTGATTTGACAGTACTACAGTGACACAAAAAAAACCCAACCAACCAACCAGAGGAGCAGTAAGTGAATGCTGCCCCACTTCTCTCATCCCCTTGGTGGCAGCATAAGCAGCAACAACCAGAGTCTTCCTTTCCTCCCCCACATTTTGTCTCTGTTTCTTCCCCTTCCCTTGTTCTCCCCAGGGCACAAGCAGTCCCAGCTCAACTTTTCCCTAAGGCTGCAAAGTTAAAATTTGCCATTATTTCTGAGGAACCCTTCCAAAGTAACCCTTCTGTTGTGGTATGAATTGTTAATGTCTCAGCCAGGCTGTCCTTTGCAGTCTGGGGCTCTGTACATCAGACAAAGTATGTGTGGGAGAAATCAAGATGGAACAGGGGAGAAGAGTAAGTGTGACAACAACTGTAAAGCCCAAAAAGAGAAAGAGAAAATAACAGTCTTCAGATATCCAAAAGGTTGCTGCAAATACAGGGAAGAGCTGCTCCCCATACACATTACAAGAAATAATGGATTGAAATTTCTCCCAGGAAGGTCAGTGTTAGATATTAAGGAAGAGTATGGCAGTAAAAATAGAGATGTACTGGAATGGTTTGTCCAGCAAGGATGGGAGTTTCCGCCACCAAAGATGTTTCAGGAACAGGTCAGACGAGCATCTGTCCAGGGTGATGTAGGCAGTATAGATTCTGACTGGGGGCAGAACAAGGGACTAGCTGATTCCCAGAGGTTCCTTTTGCTTTACTTCCCTATGGAAACTGCATGGAATTTCATAAGACAAATATAAGGCTTTTTTCTATCCAGAGTGGTTTCCCCTGACAGATTCCACAGATTTGATGCAAACACGTTTAAGCCAATCAACAAGGTCCTTTATATTTTTTTATTTTGGGAAAAAATACACATCTGATTGCTACAACAATGTAAGAATAAGGAATCCATATACACAGATTGCTGCCAATTACCCTTTGAGATTTCCCAAGTATCATATAGCTTTTTTTATGCTGTGGCTTTTTGCTCCCTCCTTGATTCAAGAATCTTTGCATCACTGTCTCATAGACCTACCTTTTTAAGCTAAGCCTTTCCACTACTTTTTAAAATCTTCAGTGAAGAAATATCATAAGCAATCTGTAGCAAGCACAAAGAAAGAAGACTTGAAATAAAGGCAAAAAAAAAAAAAAAAGAACAAAAGAAGGCAAAGTGTTTCTCTCTCTCTCTCTCCAGAAGTTCAAACATTATTCTGCAGAGATAGAGATATAATTACAGACTTACGACCTGATTATTTTAAAAGCAACAAAAGGCAACAGCAGGGATGCCAGAAGAAGGAGAAGATATGTTATACTATCGTCCACATCGCAGAAGGCAAAGGCAGGGGCTGGGAGAGTGAATCACCGCCCGCTGTAGGAGAAGGTCAGGTTCGAGACCATCTAAGGAACCTGAAAGTGCACAAGTCCATGGGACCTGATGAGATGCATCCGTGGGTCCTGAGGGAACTGGTGGATGAAGCGGCCAAGCCACTATCCATCATATCTGAGAAGTCGTGGCAGTCTGGTGAAGTTCCCGCTGACTGGAAAAGGGGAAACGTAACCCGCATTTTGAAAAAGGGAAATAAGGAAGACCTGGGAAACTACAGGCCAGTCAGTCCCACCTCTGTGCCCAGCAAGATCATGGAACAGATCCTCCTGGGAGCTACGCCAAGGCACATGGAAAAGGAGTTGATTGTGACAGCCAGCTCAGCTTCTCTAAGGGCAAGTCATGCCTGACAAATTTGGTGGCCTTCTATGACGGGATTACACCGTTGGTGGAGGAGGGAAGAGCAACTGACGTCACCTGCCTGGACTGGTTCAAAGCATTTGACACTCTCCACTGTCCCGCATGACATCCTTGTCTCTGGAGAGACACAGATTTGACAGATGGACCACTTGGTGGGTAAGGAATTGGCTGCATGATTGCACTCAAAGAGCTGTGGTCAATGGCCTGATGTCCAAGTGGAGATCCGTGACAAGTGGTGCTCCTCAGGGAACTGGCACCAGCACTGTTTAACATCTTTGTCAGTGACACAGACACTGGGATTGAGCACAAACTTCAGTGAGTTTGCCAACACCAAGCTGTGTGGTGTGGTCGACACTTACCCAACTCTGCACAGTTCTGTGTGACCTCATGGTAAGCAGTCTAGCCCTACTGTGCCTCTACCTTCACCTTTCCATCTTCACCAAATCTACTTTGCACAGCTTGTGCAGTGACATCTGTGCGTGGGTTCTCACATCTTCGTAAAGAAGCAGAGCGCTACAGGCAGCAGTCCACAATGTTAATTTTCTACCCAAGGGCTACAGCAGAGCTGCAAAGTATGAGAAGTTAGTAGGAAGACTTTGGTCCCAGAATGAGAACAGAGAAGACAGGAGATTGTGTTGGGAGTATGGACTTGTTTTTCAAAAGTGAAGGAATAGAGGTAATTCTTGGTGGGGATTCCTGGAGGAACACAGAAAAAGACTATCAGCAACTATCCCCAAACCTACTGCCTCCTCGCCCAAAAAGCATATCTTCATGATACTTGGTGGTTAGAAGGATATCTTTGGGGTGTGTTTGATGAGAGCATCATAAAGGATTCACCTGCTATCACTACTTGACAAAACACAGATGGGGGAAACTGCTGGTCATCGAGTCTACTGTTGCAACCATGTCATACATAACCCTTTCAGACATAAATCTATTGCACAGCACTTTAGACCTTGGTAGTCCTATGGGACAGCTGCTAAAAAACTTGAGTTCTTTGGATAATGGATTATGTTCTTTCAGTGTATCTGGCTACTTCTATTTATTCTTTTACCAACACTGCCCTTAATGGTGGTTCTTTGTATCTGATATTTATGCTTTGAAGCATTTATACAAAGCAGTCATAACCAAACATCCTTTTCTCAGACTAAGCAAGGGAAACTGTTATTTGCTCTCTTAAAACTGAGCGCCAATTTCTCATCATTCCATCAGCCTTTTCCATGTCAGTCCCAGTTACCGTACCTATAGTCTCCAGAAGGCCATGTACTCATGTGGCACTAATACCTCTCTCACTGGCAGAAATGTCTACCAAACTCCGCTAGGCTCACAGATGCCTTCCACAATGTTAGGATAGAGGTAACTCCTGTTCTCCTGCAAGTGGACTAATGTACTGGGCTGTTTCTCCTTCTTAATCACTGCTGTTACAAAAGCCTCCATCTTACAGTGCTGATTACTGTTAGGAGTCCCCAAGTGTGTGACTATGTACTATATTGTCATCAGATACCGTCTGATTTCTATTTGGGTAGTCTTCAGACCCATCCAGTTCTTCCCATATAATTTACCCTCTTCTGCTTCAAGAACACCTGTCTATTTTGCATCACCAACAAATCTAATCACTATGCTTCCTATTTTTGTGCTATGGACATTACTGAAAATATGAAATTACATCAATCCCAAGGCAAATCCTGAAAAAACTGCAATGTCTTTCGTGTCTTCTTTACTGAGCCCCTTACCTACCATGCAACTCTACTATTATCTGCCTTCTGAGTGCCAACTAAATTTTCAGATCGCACTGTTCGAAGGCTTCACTGGAGTCTAGATAAATAAGACATACACTGTTTGTGTAGAAAATCGGCTACCTGAGAAAGAGTAGGTTAGTAAACTTATGCTGTGTTTTTGTACCATCTACCATCTACGTCCTCCTCATGCTCACTTACTTTCTCTTTCAAAAAAATCATTCTTGAGCCTTGCATGGACTTAGGATCAGACTAATGCAACTGCTTAAGAGTATTCTTGCCCTTCTGTATTACAGGAAAACCAACAGAATTTCCCGTTTCCTTATCAGGAAAGAATTTTTTTCAAAGCCCATTTTTATTAATTAGTAATTATTTGATTAATTAATAATGCTAGGAATTATATCCTGTTTTGCTGAAAATCATTTGAAAACATCTATAGTTTAAGCAAATCAATAATAAGTAAATACTGACTGAAGGATGCATTAATATGCAAATCTATGTAAGAACTGAGAAATGGTCTTAGGAAAGCACTAGGAGACTGTAGAAAGCACGTAGCCAGAGAAGGAAAACAGAGCAATCTTGGCATAGACTGTCTAATAAATCCACCTCCCATTTCAACTAAACTGGTGGAACAATTAATAGGTGGAAACAACCACATCAGACTTAAGAGCAGAATGGAACTGAGAGCAATAAGTAATACTGGTGATGGTAAAAAACCTGCATTGCCAGACAAGCCCAAATGTCTTTTTAAATTATTTTATTTGTTGGTAATTACAACAATTACAAACAGATTACCCCCAAAAAAAGAAGTTAATCTCAAATGGTACATAATTACAGCAATTGTCAATGACTTTGGAAAATGGCAGCCAGTGGGAAACGACAAATGTAACTTAAATGCAATGTAGTAAAACATCATTATATGCTTGAAATTCTTAACGTGAACATAATTAGTATGTAATTTCCAGGAAAAATAAAAATTACTGAAAGATTACAAACATATGACAAAAGCAAGTGGAAGGGAAGTGGCTACTAGGGACTCCAAAGATGGTTGTTATATCCAGAATGTTTTACCATCTTCAAAGATCTGAAAGAGGGAAGTAAAAGACATGTTGATTAAATCCTCAAATGAGGAGATTTTGGAGATGTTTCACAGCCAAGTCAGGATAAACAAAACAAAAAAAAGCAATGTTAGGCCTAAAATGTTAGACAGAAGATTTAGGCCGGAAAAACTCAAGCAGGTGGTGGAAGACAAATCCTGAGGTGAAAGAACTGTGCTATGTTTATAGCAGCAGGTAAGATGGTTTTCTCATCTTTTCAGGGTTCCATCCACCTAGTACATAAGTGCCTGTATGAAATCACAGAAGTAGGGCAATGCCAGGCACAGCAACTGATGACACAGACACGACTGCAGCACTTGGGCTTCATCTGGACAACAGGCTTTCAACTGAGGCTCTTTCTGAGCAACTGAGTGTTGCAGAAGTCAAGAAAGTCTGGCTCCAGCACAATACAGTGGTTTGTCTCCTCATCTCTCACCAGAGCACGGGCACAGCAGGCTGGCAGATTACAGCTTAGAGCAACAAACTGCACTTGGCAATGGGGTCATGAAGTCGTCAAGTGTGTACAATAACACTCTGCATATGCTTCCAGAAAAAAAACTTGTCTAAATGACAAGGCACATAAATGGTGGCACAAGTTCTTTGTTAAATTGGCTTCAAAACAAATGTAGAAGAAACACAGACAGAAGAAACATTAGCTGAATCATTATGGCACTCAGCACTTTGCAAAATAAACAGAATTTACAGTGGTAAAACCCAAATAGTAGAGGGGTGCATTTGCAGGTGGATATGAACTGTGCGAGGGAGAAGAGATGTGCTGTATTTTATGTCATATTTTCTGTCACTTTTCACAATTCTTCCCGTTCTTGGTATTCAGTTGTTTCTAGGGCCTGAGAGTACTAGGAGGTACAGATGAAAAACAATGTAGTCTCTGGCCCTTACAATTTACAAATTAAACTAACAGATGGAAATAGGAAGAGCACAATGGAACAGAGAGAGTACTAGTCACCCTGACAGGCAGCAGATTTGGCACACCAGCTGTCTAGCTACACTTATTTTGAGTAGCCACCAAATTCTTACTGTGTGCACCCCACCATTGACACCTGTCTTCTGATCAATTTATACCCAGCCTGCAACTTGAAACCATAGAAACAATGTACTTATGGGGGATTTTGACTACCCTGCTCTCTCTTGGGAAGTAAGTATGCTTCATTCTTCAAAGAGATTTCCTAGCACTCAGATGCTACAACCAAACTAGTACATGCCTGTATGATACAGCAACACTAGATGCTAATTATAAATATGATGCCAAAAATAAGACATAAATCTCTGCTAAGGTTATGGAGAGAAAGACTTTCTAAATGGTTAGTTATAAGCCTGAGATATTAAGAAAATTAGAAAATTATTTCTTCGAATTCCTTTAGTTAAGATCTGCGGTATTAATCTGGAGTAAGATATTCACCTAGCCTAAAAAAGCATAAAACAAACATAAAAAATTAGTGAAAAGTCTATGTAATAGAAGGTCGATCACAAATGTTCCAACCATAAGAAATACAGGGAGCAGAATACTGGGGAAAAATAATTCCAAATAAAAAAAAAAGCTTGCCACATTCCTGCTCTTGAGAAAAGCTTCTTTTGTCTATAACAGAACTGATTCCTTTCCTACTGCATCTGACCTATAACAACCCTTCCACTTAGCTGATTTTATCAGTTACCCTTGGTTTTCCCCCCAATTTCTTCACCTCCTGCTATTTGAGTCAATCCTTCCCTTCCCTAGTGAGAGTCCAGCACCACTGTACATCTCACCACTGCAATTCTGTCTTTTTCTGAATTTCACAAATACATTTTTACTCTGATTAAATCCACTTGGAACGCTGCTAGCAAAAATGTGCTCTGAAACTGTCTGAAATGGCAAAAACAGGAGTCAGAAGGTGCCTGCTTCTTCTGTATCCCTGTCTTACTCATTTGCTGATTCTACCCCACCCTACAACAGCTGTGCCACACATTTATCATGCCACTGAACTCCAGTATACCTTGCCTCTTCTGCAGTGCTGCAAGAAATCAACAATCACAATTCCTCATAAGAAATAATTTAATCAAGAATCCCTTACAGCCCTATATACTCTTCTCCTTGTTAAGGCCTTAGTTTAAGGCTTAGCATTGTTCTTTCCTGTTTCCCTCTTTATAAGTTAACTCTGTTCATCTATCGAAGGACCAGTTCTGTGAACCCCCTTGCATGCTTATGGGACACAGTTCTCTGACATTTCAAACCAGAAAAAACCCTGAAGACGACCTTCAGAAAATGGCTGTTCTGTCTAGCAGCTGGTGAAGAACAGACCACATACACATAAAATGGTTGATAGACTGTCTTTCAGCTGCTGATCCTGTTGCAGTCTCCCAAAATAAAAATGGTTAGGATCCTTCCTGCAGCAAAGCATCCGAGAGAGCAGAAATCAGTCAAATGCTCTTCCATTCATTTGCTTTTGGCTAAAGGACAGAAGATGCTCTCTTAAGACAGGAAGATGTGACGTATCCTCTTGATTCCTATAGCAATAGTGCAGTATCTGCTCCTAGACTGACAGGCCACCTCTCCTCACAGAAAGCTGCACAACTGTTAGTGCTGCTCGATCTATCCCCTTTCCTATCCTCAACATGCCCTGAATTCTAAGGTAGCTGACAACGGGCAGACTGGAGTGCTGTGATGGACGAATACAAGCTCTTTAGGAAGGGCAGCCTGCGGAGGCAAGGAGGTGGAGTTGCCCTTTAGCCGAGTGTGCAGCTAGAGTGCTCACAGCTCCACCTTGGGATGGACTGTGAAGCAGCTGAGAGCTTATGGGTCAGAATTAGCAGGCAGACCAGCACAGGTAGTGTTGGGGTGGGTGTCTGCTACAGGCCACCTGCTGAGGAAGAAGTAGATGACACCTCAAGACAGCAGGAGAAAATTCTCATGTTCACAGGCTCTGGTTCTCATGGGGGACTTCAGCCACCCCAGTATCAGCTGAAGGGATGACAGAACAGGGCACAGCAACCTAGGAGGCTTCTGGGGCACACTGAATACCTAACCCAAGTGACTGAGGAGCAGAGAAGGAGAGGCGCTCTACTGGACCTGATTCTTATAAACAAGGGAGAACTAGTCAAGAATGTGAAGGTCAGGGCAGCCTTGGCTGGGCCATGAGATGGAGGATTTCAGGAACATGAGATGGTGGAGCAAGGCAGAAAACAGGGTCACAGCCCCAGGCTTCAGAAGAGCAGATTTTGGCCTGTTCAGGGATCTGCTTGGAAGAACCCAATGAGTTATGGCCTAGGGAAGAAGAGGGTGCCAGGAGAGCTGGTTGATTTTCAAGGATCGCCTCCTCCAAATTCAAGACTTTCATCTCAACAGGCAGGAAATCAAGCAAAAGCAGCAGGAGGCCTGCAGGCACGAACAAGGAGCTGCTGACTTGAGCACAAGCATTGCAAAGAAGCATACAAGAGGCAGAGGCAGGGATAGGTGACCCAAGAGGAATACAGAGACAGTGTCCAAGCACGCAGGGATGTGATTAGGATAACAAACGCCCACCTGGACTTGAATCTGGCAAGAAACATGAAAAGCAGACAAAAAGCTTTTTACAAGTATGTCAGCAGCAAAAGAGAGACATGGGAAAACGTGGGGCTACTGCTGAATGGGAAAAGGGACTTGCTGAGAAAGAACACAGAAAAGGTTGAAATACTGAATGCCTTCTTTGCCTCCTCCTTTACTAGCAATATCAGCCATCAGGAATCCCAGGCTCCTGAGACCAGTAAGAAAGTCTGGAGCGAGGAAGACTTGCACCTCAGTTGAAGAGGACAAAGTTAGGGAACACTTAAACTGGACATACAGCAGTCCATGGGACCCAACAGGATATACCCCCAAGTGTTATGGGAGTTAGTCACTGTGATTGTAAGACACCTCTGAATTATCTCCAAAAACTCATGGACACTGGGAGAGCTCTTGAGGACTGGAAGAAATCAAATGTCACTTCTATCTTCAAGAAGAGGAAGAAGGAGGAACTCTCCTCACACTCACCTCAGTCCTAGGAGAGGTAATGAAG
Organism: Falco peregrinus; assembly: GCF_023634155.1. Lineage (NCBI taxonomy): Eukaryota > Metazoa > Chordata > Aves > Falconiformes > Falconidae > Falco > Falco peregrinus. The sequence continues at coordinate 64,756,294 of NC_073725.1, read as the reverse complement.
CATATCCTCCTGGAAACCATTTCCAACAAATGAAGCACAAGAAGGTGACTGAGAGCAGTCAACACAAATTTGTGAAGGAGAAATTGTACTCATGCACCAGGCCAGGCAGGGGGATGACTGGCTGGAAATCAGCTTTGCAGAAAAAGACTAAAGGGTCTTGGTGAGCAACAAATTGAACATCAGCCAGCTATGTTCCCTTGCAGCACAGGTGGCCAACAACATCCTGAGCTGAATTAGTAAGAACCTTACCAGCCAGTCAAGGGAGGTGATCCTTCCCTACTTGCCACTGGTGAGACCGCATCTGGAGCGCTCTGTCCAGTTCTGAGCTCCTCTGTACAAGGCAGTACAAGTACATCGCCATACTGGAGTGAGTCCTCACAAATACGGTTAAGGGGCTGGAGCATCTATCATAATGAGGCAAGGCTGAGAGAGCTGGGGGTTTTTTAGCATGGAGATGAGAAGGCTCAAGGGGTATCTTACCAATGTGCATAAATACCTGATGGCAGGGTGTAAAGAAGATGTCACTTAATGGCACCCAGTGACAGCACCAGAGGCAACTGGCACAGAATGAAATACAGGAGATTTCATTTACACCCAAGAAAAGCTTTTTTACTGTGAACAGATGAATGGGGTTTTTTTAGTTAGAACAGGCTGCCCAGACAGCAACTCAGCTCTGTCCATGAAGATATGCAAAACTTCACTGAACTTGGTACTCAACCAGTTCCTCTAGCTGACCCAACTTCAAGGAGGGAGGCTGGACCACATGATCTCCAGAGGTCCCTTTCAACCTCAACCATTCTATGATTTTATTATTTTACTCAGGTAAGACTAAAGCATTACAAAAGTAACTCAAACACATACCCAATCAACATGCAGTAGATTCACATGAAGAACCATGAAATGGAGACTGACAGCAGAAACAAGGCAATGACAAAACACTTGGAACGCCCTCACCTGGTAATACATATGCAGACCTAGCTGCTGTCTCTTTAAAAGCACAGCAAGATTATAGGGTACAGAGGCAGGGAAAAGAATCGGGGGAGAGAGGCCAGTTCAGGAGCAGTGATTGAAAATGCTAGGGTTTTTTTACCTCAGAAGGTAGGTGTTAGGGGGCAAAACAGCAGGATAATGAGGGTAAATAATGCACTTCATTTACTATCCCTTAATGCAGGAGTAGTAGGAAGAAGCTGCTGGAATGAAAAGCAGGCTGTTGAAAAAAAACTTTAAAACAAAAGAACACACACACTGCTTAGTAATATGTATACATAATACATACAAATCCATACAACATGCCACTTCTAAAATAATTTTCCAAGTCCATCACTTTGAAATGTTCCACTAGTGCTTCTGCTTTCCACACCTCCTATTTAAACAACCGAAAAGATCAAACTATGCTTGGATCCTACTTCTGGTTCCTGCTAAATATAAGTTTTCTTCCTTAGAAGAGCATCACAATGAGTTTAGAAGTAGTGACTATTATATGTAATTTATTTACTGTGTTAGCAGTTTCTCATTTGGTGGATCTAGTGCAGGTATACCTGTTGGTGCTTCTACATCCTTTCAGACATCAGAAAGGACTGCTGAGATTCAGACTCCCTGCATACCCTTTGGTTTCCGTTTCTCAGATTTGTCTGCCCACTCCTCTGAAAGAATTAGCATCAGAAACTCTCTGAAGCCTCTCTGGCTAGCAAGAATACTGCTTTCCTTATGAAGAGCTGCAAAGGAGACTTCAAAGCTGGCAATTAGTGACTTGAGGAAGGAACTTCTCACATGGGAACAACAAGCACACCATTAACCTGTTTTATGCAGGGAGCCAGGAACAGCACCACACTATTTGCGGCTCATCCCTCCTCGTCAGCTGCAGGATCAGAGAACCTGAATGTGCCAACAGCCTCTGCTTCAGGTACAAGCAACAAAGAGCCTGGATCCTGTGCTGTTGAGCTTCAAACAGAATCTTGCCTGTGAAGCCTTCACAGTACATTTCCATGGGAACAGACATATGCCTTTCTTGTTGCCGAGGAGACAGTCACTGTTTTTTGAGACTGGTGAACATTGTGCCCAAAGTGTTTCAGCATCTTTAAGATCACAAGGCGCTTTACACAGGCGTAATCAGTCGTGTCCCCCGTAGTTAGACATGTCAATCATTCTCCCCATTCCTGTTTTTCAGAACACGTTTCAAGCATTTTGATATAATACGTCAAATTATTCCTAACATCTGGTTTGGATATCAACATCTAAAACTACATCGTCAACTGAAACACCTCTGCATGCCTGGAAGTCTTGTCTACTATTCTGTAACTCTTATGATTCACTGACCTAACTGGCAGTAAAACTAATCCCTTCCTCTCCATGGGTTTCCTGTGGTATTCATCTATCTGTACTTCAAGAAAAGCTGGTTAGCAAAGCCAGTGTCCACCTCTCTGTCTTCTCCCCCTTCCACTATGTTCAAATAGCAAATATGTCTGTAAAATTGAAGGGGCTCCACGACCTCGAGGCCTCAGGGTAGCGGTGGTGTTGGACTGCAGCGCCTGCATAAAGGAGGCAGCGGTGGATTCCTGCAACACTTCTGAGCTCTGCTGTTAAGTGGCCAGGTGGTTCAGTGGAGCCACGGTCAGCAGACATCATTTCCTGCTGCGCCATTGTGGCAGCCTTCACCAGCTCACTGACAGCAGCTCTGCAGTGCGGGAGCTCGGTGTAGGTGGGATCTGTGCTGCTGCCACACAGGAGCAGCCCTGCAAGCTTACCAAGACATCCTCAAGCTGCTGCAGAGGAGCAAAGGTAGTTCCCTGGGCTGCAGGAAGCAGTGGCCACCAGACTGCTGGTACCGCCAGCTCTCTTTTTAGGTTCTCCCTTGCACAACTTCTTCACCATCCTTTCCGAAAAAAATGCACTGCTAGTTGAGATTTGCAATTTTGGGAGGGAGTGGCAACTGAAACAGGGGCCCAAACTCCTGTGTATGTGATGTGGGGAAGGAGAGACAGCGAGAGACTATGCTCAAAGAGGTGATGGATGGAGCCTCCCATAATGGGGGAGCCTGGAAGCTTAGCTTTTCTGGCAACAGAAGGGCCCCTTCTCCACCCTTATATCTGAATTTACAGAATGAGTGCAGTGCCCTGATAGTGAAGGGAAATGAGGTCCAGTCACTAATCATAGAATCATTGAGGTTGGAAAAAAAACCTTTAAGATTATCAAGTCCAACATAACCCTAACATCACCACCACTAAACCATGCCCCTAAGTGCCACATCTACAGTTCCTTTAAATACCCCAGGGATGGTGACTCCACCAGTTCCCTGGGCAGCCTGTTCCAGTGCTTAGCATTTTCCTCTCATCCCATCAGTTGTTACTTGGGAGAAGAGACCGACACCCACCTCACTACACCCCCCTTTCAGGCAGCTACAGAGAGTGAGGTCTCCCCTGAACCCCCTCCCAGCTTGCCCCACCAGGCTGTGCCCCAGCCCCTTCCCCAGCCCCCTGCCCGGCTCTGGACACGCTCCAGCCCCTCAGGGTCTGGCTGGTGCTGAGGGGCCCAAACTGAGCCCAGCATCCGAGGGGCGGCCCCCCCAGTGCCCAGCGCAGGGGGACGGGCACTGCCCCGGCCCTGCTGGCCACGCCGTGTCTGACACCAGCCAGGGTGCTGCTGGCTTCCTTGGCCACCTGGGCGGCTCATGCCCAGCCGCTGCCACCCAGCCCCCCAGGCCTTTTCCTAACGAGCAGTTCCCAGTCCCCTGTCCCCAGCCCACAGCTGCTGGGGGCTGGTGTGACCCCTGAGCAGGGCCTGGCACTAAGCTTTGTTGAACCTCATACAAGTGGCCTTGGCCCATCGATCCAGCCTGCCCAGATGCCTCTGCAAAGCCTGCCTGCCCACCAGCAAGTCAACACTCCCACCCAACTTGATGTTGTTTGCAAACTGACTGAGGGTGCACTTGATCCCCTAATCCAGACTATTGATAAAGATATTAAATAAGAACTGTCCCCAATATGAAGCCCTTGAGAACACCACATGTCACCAGCTGCCAACCGAATTTATCTCCATTCACCGCTACTCTTTGGGCTTGGCCATCCAGCCAGTTTTTTACCCAGCAAAAAGTACACTCACCCAAGCCATGAGCAGCCAGTGTCTCCAGGTGATGGTGTGGGAGATTGTGTCAAAGACTTTACTACGGTCCATGCAGACAATGTCCACAACCTTTCTGTCATCCACTAAGCAGGTCACCTTGTCATAGAAGGAGATCAGGTCAGTCAAGCAGGACCTGCCTTTCATGAACCCACGCTGGCTGGGCCCGATTGCCTGGTCATCCTGGATGTGCCATGTGCTGGCACTTGGGATGATTTGCTCCGTAACCTTCCGCGGCACCAAAGTCAGGCTGACAAGCCTGTACTTACTTCCCCAGATCCATCCTTCTGGCCCTTCTTGTAGATGGGTGTCACACTGGCTAGCCCCGAGTCACTGGGGACCTCCCCAAGAAATGACAGAAAGTGCCTCAGCAAGAAGTACCCCAGCTCCCTCAGTACGCTCAGGTGGATCCCATCCAGCCCCATAGACTGGTGTGTGCCTAAGTGGTGTGGCAGGTCACTGACCATTTTGCCTTGGATTATGGGGGTTTCACTGTACTCCCTGTCCCCGTCTCCCAGCTCAGGGGGCTGGGTGCCCAGAGAACGACTGATCTCACTGTTAATGCCGACTTTGCTTCGGTCTTTAAGTACCTCAGACTTTTCCTCATCTTTTGTCACTGTTTTTCGCCCACATTGAATAAAGGATGGAGATTCTCCTTTTGTTGCTGATGTATTTATAGAAAAGTCTTTTATTTTGCCTTCTACAGCAGTAGCTAGGTTAAGTTCTAGCTGGGCTTCAGCCCTTCTAATCTACTTCCTGCATACTTTCACAATATCCTTGCAGTCCTCCCGAGTTTCCTGCCCCTTCCTCCAAAGGTCACAAACACTCTTTTTTTCCCTCAAGTTCCAGCCAAAGTTCTCTGTTCAACCAGGTTGGTCTTCTTGCCCACCAGCTCGTCTTTCAGCACATGGGGATGGCCTGATCCTGTGCCTTGAAGATATTCTTCTTGAAGGATGTTCAGCCTTCCTGGACCCCTTGGCCCTTCAGGACTGCCTCCCAAGGGACTCTGTCAACTTGTCTCCTAAATAGGCCAAAGTCTGCCTTCAGGGAGTCCAAGGCAGCAGTTCTGCTGGCTTCCCTCCTTATTTCTCCAAAAACTGAAAACCATAATTTCACAATCACTATGCTCAAGAGATTCTCCAACCCACCATGCTTCTGTGATTGCAACCATATCATAGTTTTCCAGCTGCACAGTGGCTTCCAACTCCTCCTGTTTGTGGCCCATGCTGTGGGCATTGGTGTAGATACACTTCAGTTGGACTATTGATCCCGCCACCTTTTTGGGGGGAGAAGCCCCAATTCCTGTGTGACTGTTCTCAGGAGCTTCTGTGGTTTCTAACATCAATAACCCTTGTGCCTTTGCTGCTGCATGGATCTCCATGTCCTGCCTCCACCAAGACGGCAGACCTCACTAGGGACCTCGCTAGCACACCCTCAAATGCTGACTGCCCTGAGGCTTATCTCTACCAAGCCTGGGTTTATCCCTTTCTCCCTTTAAATCTAGTTTAGGCCTCTTTCAACGATCCCTGCTAACTCCTGCACAAAGATCCTTTTCCCCCTTTGGGACAGGCGTACCCCATCTGTCGCCAGCAGGCCTGGTGTCATGTAGACTGACCCATGATCAAAAAACCCAAAATTCTGCTGGTGACACCAGGCTCGGAGCCAGGTATTGATCTGCTGCCTCTTCTTGTTTCTTTCCTCATCACTCCCTGCAACTGGAAGGACAGAGAAGAACATTGCTTGTGCTCCTGATCCCTTAACCAGTCATCCCAAGGCCCTGGAGTCTCCCTTGATTGCCCCTGGACTTCCTGTTGCAACTTCATTGCTGCCTACCTGAAAAATCAGTAACAGATAATAACCTGAAGGCTGCAGCAGGGTAGGCAGCTTTCCACTCACACCACTAGCCCAGGCCCCACGGAAGCAGCAGCCTGCTCTAGTGGCTTCAGTTTGCGTATTGGGCCTTCTGTCCCCTGCAGGGGAGTCTCCTCTGACAGTGACCCATCTTTTTTTCTTTACGGAAGCAGTTTGGATGGAGGGCATAGACTGACTTAACCTTGGTGACACCTCCAGCCTAGAGGAACCATCATCTTCGACACAGTGTAGTCCTGCTTGCAGAGCCTCATGCCTATCATGCCAGGGTGGGGCAGCCACAGAGAGGACACACCTGCTGCGTGGGGCAGACACTTGTCGCCATCGCCCCCCATCCCTTAAGCTTAGCCCCTGTCTGGGCTAAACCCTGCATTAACACCCGGAGAACACGGCAAGTGGCTCTTCTGCAGGGGGTGGAGGCAACTGTCTGCCAGCCAGGTGCTGTCATGGGAGATCTGCTGCTTACTAGGGACCTTGGTCCAGGTTGTCGCAGGGAGACTGCTGAGACTTGTCCAGGCCTTAAACCATCGCCCCCTGCTGCTCATCCACATGGTGACCACCACCACTACCTAGGATGTCCTGGAGCAAACCAGGAGGGACGACAGACCTGCAGGAAGGAACGGCAAAGGACACGGCACCCCAGGCAATCTTCCTGACCTTACGGGTGCAGGCAAAGGCTTAGGTAGGAGCAGATTTATCCTGCAAGTTAACAGCTAGCTGTGTGACTGTTACAGACAGAGCTTTGGCTTGTGTGACCATGGCTCCCTCTTCGAGGAACGAGAGCTGCTAGCATGGGACAGGATTCATTTAACAACATGGTGCAGGAGCATTTTTGGCCACAGGCTTCCCAATCTGGTGAGGAAGGGTAAGAACCCAGTACATCAGGGGAGGTGATAATGGCTTGCAAGTAAGTGAGGGAACAGAGAAAGAAGGGCAGTTATGTGTTGCAGAGCAATGAAATCAAGAACACCCATTGGAAGGATAAAACAGATCAAAAGGGACTCAATTTAAGTGCCTGCACACAAACACACACAGCCTAGGAAACAAGAAGTTCAGTAAATTATTCCAAGCATACATCTAAATGTTGTACTTCAGAAACTCTCAAATATATTAATTATCTGAAGGAAATGCTTGCATAGACTCTAAAGCTAGAGGGCCTATTACAATTGGACCTTATCTTATATACACAATGGCACCATTTCTATGCCATACCTCTGGCTCACCCTGGGAGAGTATTCAGGGCCAAGAACCATCATATTCCTCCCCTGTTTTCATACTCCTCAAAGTTACTCTCAGCCACTATCACAATACTGTGCTATACCCATGATACAATCCAGGACAGCTGCTCCCACACAGCCCCAACCAACAATTCTCCCTCACTCAAAAGACTGCTCACAGAATTTACTTGAACTTAAAAGCCATCAAGATGCTGAAAAGTCACACAATCCTTATTTAAAGAATCCCAATGATCTAGGATCTACTGTGTCCTGACACCTGTTCTTCCACTGTTTACCTGTCCTCCTTGTAGAACTTTGCCTTACTTAATGTTTGAATTTCACTACTTATAGCTCCCAGACATGCCTTTTCTACCTTAGCAAGACTTCCCAGGCTGTGTGTGGCCACATACTTTAATGGCAGTAGCAGCAATAATTCCTAAATTCACACAGAGCAAGCAGCAATACTAATCTGTGTTATGCATATGAGACTAGAAATCCATGTCTTCCCATAAAATGGCCTTGCAAACTATATTCCCCATTTAGATTCCTCAAGATCAGAACAAAATCCCTCTGTCAACTTCTCCTGAGTGAATGAAATGCAACGAGTCTTTGTGGCTGCTCACTATAAAACAGTATTAACTACATCTTTAATCTCTTCATATGTCTCTTCTGAATGCTTTTTCATATTCCATCAGCCTTCTTGAAGTACAGATACTTGAAATGGAACCTTTATTAAGTAATATGCAGTAATGTCCCTAGAATGGCATCATTCTAGGACTGTTTTTATTCCTTTACTACCACAATCCCAAAGCCCATTTACAACTACTCTCTGTACAAATTCATCTATGTCTTGTTTCTCAATATATGATCCTTGTATATTATTCCACCAAAAAACTGGGGGTGTTAAAAGGAACCTGACATACAAATCAACTAAATAAACAGTCCAAATCAGTCTGTATCTATACTCTTCCCCATTATTCCTCACTGCATTAATTCTGTCATCTGGCACCTCCTTCCCTATATTTCCTTCTGCATCCAAGGATTTAGATTGCTCTGTAACCTCCATGACAACACAGCCCCACTGCTGACCAGGTGATGTAGCCAAGTGATACATACTGGCCACCTCTGCATTATGTGGCCTCTTGAGGTCTTTGGTGACTGTACATAAACAGCAGCTTTCCTCAAAGACAGCTTTGAGCCCCGGAAGAAGTACCACCTGAGTCTATGGTATTTAAGAAATCCTACCATTGCCACTGGTTTTATACAGAAAGATAAATAATACAGAAGTGCTGCAATGGAGAGACGGGACGCTGCTTGATGCAAGCAAATGTCGATTTATTGTACACAATCACGAGTTTATATATGTTTTCAGAAGCTGCCCGCTTTAAACAGATTAGTTCTTTAAGCTAAGCATTACATACTAGGTAATCCCTGATTGGTGGTTAACTACAAACAAAGGACACTTTAAGTAAGTGTTTACAGTCATCAATTAACAGCAAGGTGTTACCTCTCCTTGGCACCATCCCTTCCCCACTCCCCTATCCTCTCTTGGCATGACTCATCCTGTTAATTGTTATCTATTCACACTCCTTGTCCTCCCAGGGTTCGTGACCTACAAGCTCGAGCACATTCCCCTCAGCTAACTGATTGCCACCCATGGTCCTGATTTCCAGGCCCCCTCCTGCACAGAAGTGCATGCTAAAATAAGTGAAAGCTACAACAAACTGAAAATTTGTAAAGGGTGCTGTCACTAAGTGGCACTTATATGTGACATTGTTAGTAAGATGTTGGGCTTTACTATCTTTACTTCATCTGATTTGTATCTGAAAAAAAACCAAACCAAAGCCCGCAAGTTATTTACTAGGAAGACAAAAGCTAATGCCCAACACGCATTGCCTCTGCATAATGTTTCAAAAATCATGAAACATAAAATCATTAACTATCACGCTGTTTCTGGGTACACAAATATCTCTGCTGTCAAAGTGAAGATAGTATTATTTACCTTCACTGCAATGAGGAAATGTAAAGGTGAAGTGATAAATGTCTGCTCCTGCCCAATGGAACCGTGCTTACCAAAATGAATCCACAGCCCTGTGTGTGTCTTCGCTCACACAGTCTGTGTGATGTGAGCTATGCCATGCACAGGCATCTAATTATTTACCTGCCCTTCCTGTCAAGCTCAAAGTGAAGGAACTTTTTCTGGGGCAGCAGATGTTTGGAGATGATGGCAGGGAAGAGCCTTAAAGAAAAGAATGCACCCAACAGTGGGACAAACCCTTGCACGGCATGGTGGCAGGAAGAAGCATGAGCCTGCCCCGTGGGCTATCTGCTGGTTTGCACTGCCTTTTTTTTTTTTTTCCCCCTCCAAAATAGGGCCTAGCTAAAGGGAACAAGCAGTCTTCTTATCCATAGAATGAGTATGAATATAGACTGTAGTACTTGTGAATACACTCTGTCACTGACATGAGGTAGCGCATGGCTTTCATGCATACATATATCTTAAAAATATGAACAATCATCACCAAAATACATCTGTACAGTACTTTAAGGAGCAAATTGCTCCAGACAGAAAATACTGAACCATAAGTATCAAAAACTCTGAATTTCAGTTACTTACATTTAAGAAAACAGGAGCACTATGGGGGAGTTCTTCATTTAAGAGCACTTAATTGAGAACTCAAAAAAAAATCCCAAACAATAACAACCTAACTAAAAAGATTCTCCTTTAGACAGGAAAGTAACAATAGAATAAAAAAAAGAGGCAATAAAATAAACAGTACAAGTCATACAGACAACTTTTACATTGCAGTCTCTGCTACAATATTCAATTAGAGAACTTAACATAATTGACTCAAAATCCATGGTGATACAAAGCCAAAAACAATACAAAAAGATTTAAGTAGTATTTCAGTAACAAAAATGTCCTCCTAGAAATAATTAATGTTTGATGTACTAGCGAAAGAATTTACAACATTGTTGACAATAAGCATTCTGTTAAGTATTTAGAAAGAAGTCAGAGGAGGTGCTAGAGGTTTATATTGGTGACAACAAAATGCTTATTACTAAAACCATTCCTACACAAGAGTGCTAAAGTTGGACAATTTAGGATTATTAGCTGAATACCGACTGCCATTCAACGGCTTTATGAGAAATAACTTGCGCATTCCTTAGACCATTATCATTGACTTAAGAAATCTGGAAACACTAAAGAAGAATGGAAGAAAGTTAATGCCGTATCAGATAATAAAATAGCGAACCGGATAAACCAGTAAGTCTGACAGTCTAACAGTATTGCTACCATAGTTCTCAGGAAATATTAGTACTACTAAAGCATGTTTTATAGTTAACGCTAATCAAAGCAGTTTTATGGAAAACATATCTTGTCTAACTAAGATGATATATTTTCATAAGAATATTTATCATAAGACTATTTATAAAAAATTGCTCATTTGTTCATACAGCCTTCCATAAACCATTGACCATGTGAGTACCTTTGTTTAACTGAGGCTAGACATGAGGCTTATAACAACAGACATTCGGTAGACTTCATTCCAACCCAGTGCAGGTGTGTGCAATATTTACGAGCTGACCGCTCTTGACAGTCAATGGAGAGAAACAGGGATGTTTCAGGAGATTACAGTACAACCTATTCAAGTCTTTGTATTACAGTGTGGTGTGTCAAACCCTATACTCACTGTAAAAGGAACCTATGACAACTCATTCAGTTGTAGACACCTACAGTTAAATAAACCACATCTTCATGCACTTCTTGAAGCACAGGGTGCCAGAATTTAAACCAAGAAATGACAGACTGGTATTGCAAAAGCATTTTGGATAACCTAACTACTTAACAAGTGCTGAGATGCACAGTTGCAAAGTGACTGGTATTTGTCAACTGCTACTCTTCAATTACTTGTGGAATTGCTGTGATAAAAAACTGCTGAGCAAACTCCAGCAACACTGTTTATGCCCAGTGCAGCACCAGCTGAAGAACACTAATTGTCTTCAGCTAGGCCACAGTCCATGTTTTCATGTTTCAAGAATTTCTTTGCAAGTTAGAAGTGAGAGGAATACTGTGACAGATTAATACTGTTCAGGTTAAGAACCAGTGCTAACCTCATTTACAGCTCTCAAGTTCCTACAACCAAACAGTGCTGAGGAGAAACAAACCACTGCAAGAATAAGCAGCCAGGGCAGCATGGGAACTTCTTAAACCAGCTTTATCGATAAATTCCATTTATGTCAAACCTTAACTTACATGTTTTCAAAGCTAAAGAAAGAAGCAGAACTGTTGGGAACATTTTTTTTACAAATGAGAAGTAGGAAAGGTGAAGAAAATTCACAATAAAATTCACTTGCAACTAGCTGTTTGTAGGCAATTGAAACAAGCAAATTTGGATTAATGCAGTATAAGAAAAAAAATAAAAGATTGCCACATGTTGCTTGCTCAGTGCTGGCCCTCCAGGAAGAGTGGGTTTTGGAGAAAAAAAGATCAAGAAAAATCAGAGGACAGTCTCAGGATTTCCAGTTTAAATGCTGATCAGATTAAGAGAAACCATAGATTCTGACTCAGGTATACACTGGTGAAATATCTGCTGTACCCTGGCCTGTAACATTTTGAATAAAATATTCAACCCTCCACAAAAATCAATACAACACATTCTTAATATATGTCAAAAAAGCAAACTATATAGTAACAGCTAAATGAAGAATCATCAGCAGATAGGACCTGTTGTCTGCTTAACATCATGTGATATATCTGTGATTCAGGAGAACGTATGAAATTGAAAAGAACACTAATTAAGCTTGCATAAGTCACAAGGGGACAGGACAAGTAATTTATACTCTTATCCAAGTCATTTGGTGGATTAGGAACAAAAAGCTATATATAAATAAATGTGCATTCAGAGAGCGTGAAAGAGGAGGCAGACCACTTGTTGCATGGGATGTATACTCTTGGGAAGCAAGAAACCTAAAAAGATCTTCAGAAACATGGAAGAAACAACGCACATATACTGTCCATACAAAGCAAGAGCTAAAGTGGGTGCACGAGTCAGGGACAACCTGGTCCAAGCAGCTATCTATACTACTGCAGCAGAAAGGTCATCCTGGTACCCTGAAACTGCCATAAAGAACAAAGCCAAAACACAGGTGTAAGGGGTGAAATAGGAGGAATAGAAATAGCCACAGGAAATCTAGAAAAAAATAGAGTCAGTATAAAACACAATGATAGGGGGGAAAGCACAGTAAGACCAGATAAGGAAAAGGGATCAGGGAAGGATTTAAAGACTTATAGAAAGATACACTACTAGAAAGTGAATGTGGGAGGCCTACAATGAAGGTGCAAGAAAATTTATTTGGACCAGAAACTTAAGATGGAGCACAGATCTGGCAAGACAAAAAAAAAAAATTTAAAAACAATCTATGACAGCACTGTCAGTGACTACTGTCCTTTCAGTTGCAGGACAGAGAGTTAACAGACAGGTTGTATTAGATGTAACCAATGCTATGTGATGCTATACACTCAGGCTCTCATACGTACATGCCTCTGCCATGTACCATGCAAGCACTTCCTAGGAGCCATTCCCCTTTATCATTTACTATCCTGAGACTTTTAACAAAGACTGTGGAAAAATTCATATTTCTGACACCATCAGACCTGCAACCAAAGGTCTACTTAGCCAACAGTTAGTACCAGATGCTCAAAGAAAGACTATATGAAATAAAATTTAAAAAAAAATCTTGTAAATATATATATATTTAATTTTTTTTACAACTATATCAGGTATTCTAATAAACATACTCTAGCACATTAAAACTTTCCTTACTGTATGGGTAGAGCATTACAGCCACAACACTATTATTGCAAAAAACAAGACATACATATTCCCCCTGCATGATCTTCCTGTTTCTAGCAGCCACGGTTTACTAACACCCTGATCCAAGACTACCATGTTTTATAGCCAGCAATGGAATTGTCCAACACCTGTGTTTGAACCCATTTATACTGTAGACAGCTGAAACATCTTTTAGTAATAAATGCTACAATCTAATTTGGCATGAGCTAAAAAAAAAAAATCCCAACCCTTTGTGTTCGTTTTAAGCCTGTTGCCTGATAATTTCATCACATGTCCATATGTTCTACAAATCCTAAGCCCATATGTTCCAGAAATAGTAGCCTGTCTTTCCTCCGTGATGACTGATGATCTCTAGCAGTTATCTTCATCTATCATTTTTCTAAAGAATCTCACATACCTCCTCTGACAGAAATCTCTCCACCTCTCACTAACCCTATCAGTCTAGAATTCTTCTAGTTCTACTAGTCACGGCATCTTAAGGGATATAGAACTGCATTCACTCTTCAGGACACATGAGTGAACCGTGGATACATACAATACTGTAACAATAACTTCAGTTTTGTTAATTCTTTTCCTGTAACATGTAACATCAAATTTTCCATTTTAATCGCTATTGCTAAGCTCATGCTTGCAGAAAGCTATCTACAAAGATGCTAAGATTTCTTTCTTAAGCCAAAAGACATAACTTTGACAACAATGCGGCTACACTGGCAGGCTTATTTTCTCTACACACTTTGCGTATTAATTCATCAACCTCAAATTTATTCTGCCATATTATCATCCAGTTTTGAAACACTCTTCCTCAGTCTTAAGAGACAGGTTTAGGTTCCACTGCACTGAATAACTTCACATTGTCAGCTAATTTTGTTGCTTCATTCTTTACCTCTTTAGATATCATTCGTCATCCACTGAACACCCATGAAGAACCAAAAAGGCACTCCTTCCATTACAGAAACTGAACATTTATTTGTCTTTCTGCAGCCACCACCCCCAGCAGCTCCAGGGCCCAGGGACTCCACTAGTTCAGGTCAGTCCTTTCCAGAGCTCTGTCTGTAGTTTCTTAATAGCTTGTCAGTTAGTGAAAGTATACTTTTGGTCTTGGTCTCCATTATCCCTGAGACTAGCAGGTTTGTGTCTCTGTGGGGTTTTCTTTAGTGCTTCCCCCATTTACTTCTTATCCCCCTTTGCACAGAAAACATCCCTGACTGCATAAACTTAATGAAGAGGAGGTGTTCTCTCACCTTCCACATGCTCTTACATCTCCTCATGATGTTCAACAAAGGGAAATGCAAAGTCCCACACCTGGGGAGGAACAACCCCAGGCACCGACACATGCTGAGGGCCACCTGCTTGGAAAGCAGCTGGTCAGAAAAGGCTATGAGGGTTCTGATGGACACCAAGCTGAACACCAGCCAGCAGTGTGCCCTGCCTGCAAAGAGGGCATGCGGTGCCCTGCGCTGTGTGGGGCAGTGTTGCCAACGGGTTGAGAGAGGGGATCCTTCCCCTCTGCTCAGCACTGGCGAGGCCACAGCTGGAGTGCTGTGTCCCGTGCTGCGCTTGTCCAGTACGGGAGAGACACAGACATACTGGAGAGCCCAATGAAGGATATGAAGATGACAAAGGGACCAGAGCAGCCCTCCTATGAGGAAAAGCCAAGAGTACTGTGAGTGTTTATCCAGGAGAAGAGAAGACTCAGAGGGGATCTAATTAACACCTATAAATACCTGATGGGAAAGTGCAAGAGGATGAAGCCTCTTTTCAGGGGTGTCCAGTGACAGACCAGAGGCAATGGGTGCACACTGAAACACTGGAGGTCCCCTCTAAACATCAGCAAACACTATTTTACAGTGAGGGCAATGGGGATTAGAATAGGTTGCCCGGACAGGTTGTGGAGCCTCCTACCTTGGAGAGATTCCAAGGTGGTCTGTACATGGTCCTGAGCAACCAGCTCTGCTTGAGCAGGGGAGATGGACAAGATAACCTCCAGAGGTCCCTTTCAACCTCAACCATTCTGTGATTCCCTACTTTTCCTGACTGCTTATGAGGAATTTTCCTTATTGACTATATACTTCCCGTGTTAGCTTTTACAAACTTTAGAAACCTTGCCGAGAGCATCTGCAAAACACTTAAGTACAACACACTGACAGGCCCACTCCTACTCACACAACCCATCAGAGAATTCTAATTCTATTAAGATAGGAGCACAAAAGATAATAGAATAGGAACATAACGACCTGTGGGACACCGTTTGCCTCTACAGAAGACATGCTGATGCCTTATCTGCAACAGCATGCTTAGACACCAGTCCTTTGAATAAAAGACAGGATTCCACTAATTACAACTTCACATGCAGTTTACATTGTTAAACATACTAACAGATGAGGATGGCTGCAGCACTTGACAGAAGCATTCACTCAGAAAATAAAATTTGAAGGAGTTATGAAGAGCTTGACAGAAATCTTATGAGCCTGACAGAAGATACTACAGAACATGGTATCAGCCATTAGCTCTCTCTTGCTTTCATCATACTGCAGCCAGTGCTGGTCACATCTCTAAAAAGTATACAGCAGAATTAATAGAGATACAGATATGGAAAGACTAGGTACAAAATAATTATCTTATGAAGAGGAACTGAAAAAGTGTGCTTGTTTATATTGCAGGGGAGGGGGAAAATGTGCAGAACTGAGACTAGCACTGAGACAAAACTAGGACACATTTATCTTGTAACAGAAGAACTAGGGGACCACCAACAAAACCAGAGGGCGACAAACTCACAATCAGTGAAAGCTTTTTCATGCAGAATAGTTAGCCTGGGGCACTAACTGGCATAGGTCTTGCTAAGAGACTTTGAAGATGCAAAAGGAGGTAAGGAGCATCCAGGTTTCTTGACCTTGCAAGCCACACAGCAAAATCTTTACATGTCAAACAGCCACAAGACACATACCACCGTATACTTCAGAGGGTGACAGAGAGAAGTACCAGATAGTTCACAGAACAGTTATGACAGAAGATGTCTCACATGTTCCACGCTGCCTTGGGCCCTAGCTGGTCTGTGCATACCACTGGATCCCAGGGAGACCTAGTGATGGTGTTCTTGGCAGTCCCCACTGGTTTGCATCCTTCCAAAGATAGATCTGGACTACCAAGCACAAAAATGGCACCAGAATTACTTACAAACCATATACAGATACGCTTGGACGAGACACTTAGATTCATACAAGAATATCCAGAGTTGTTAAGAGAACAATGAGAAAGTTTGTAAAGAACAAAGCCCACAGAACAGAAGCCAGGCTCTACTGAGAGCTAACAGCATCCTTCTGTGAGGGGCAGCTTATTGCCTAGCATTAATCACAAGGGATTTAAAAGACCATTCTAGAGATGACTGGGTATTATTAGACTATTTTTTTCTGATTACAAATGAGTAATTTTGGTTTTTTAATTGTATATATATACATATTATATATATAATATATAATAATAATGATATGAAATATCAATAATGTCCCCAATTTGCTGCAACAAATGGTAAATGTAGTTAAAAGTGAAGGTACCTTTACAGGGAGGGTTAGTAACTATTCATACAACATTCACCAGTGTCACTCAGCATATGGAAATTAAAGTCAGCTCTAATGAACTGGTGTACAGGACAGAACTGCTGGACCGAGCCATTTTATTAAGATAGATCCATTCAAAGTGTGTGTTTAAAGGCAAGGAATGATCTAAGAACAAAGAATGAAGAACATCCCGCTAAAGCAGGGGATCATGTCTTGAGAAGTGGAAAATGTGAAAAGGAAGTATGGACCCACAGTGGGAAAACAGACTGAATTACCTGTGCCACACTGTGGCAAAGAGAGCCAAAAGAACCCTTAGATTTATGAAGAGGAAGCAAGGATAATAAGATGATTTTCTCTATATACTTTGATAACTAGAGAAGTCCATGTTGGGACACTGAATAAAGTAGTGCAAAGTACAATCCAGAAGTCTGAAAAATGCTGTCCACAAAAGGTGGACAAATTTAATGAAATGAAGTTGAGAGATGAGAACAATGATGATGTTTAAGTACATTCAATGTAAGTACCAGCAGTCACAAAATCCCGAGTGATAGAAAGCTTTTAAATTACACAGGAAAAAAAAAAAACCAACAGAAGAGCCACTGGACAAAAGCTGATGTGAGATAAACTATGCCACAAATCGTTACCACACAGTGCATGTCAGTTAGGAGCATGGTGGGGGGTAGGGGGTGACCACACTCCTAACCATTACAACACCCTCTCCTACATAAGCCCAGATGATGCTTATAACCTTCACCTCTTGCCTTCAGGACAGTCTAGCAGTCACAAACAAGACAAAGAATCCAAGCAAAGGGGCTAGCATGGCCATTAGAAGCTCTTCAAATCCTTCTTTGCCCCAAGTCAGTATTGACCTGCCAAAAGCCTTCTTAACAGATATTTGCTGAAGTTCTTAAATCCTCCACTGATACGGGCTCTACAGGCAGTATATTCAATTTTTAATTTATAATAGCTAACCAAACTGCAGCTTGTCTTTCGGGAAGATATAAGGCTCACAATAAGGACAAAAGTCCATTAGGGCTCAGTAAAATACAGGTGTCAGCTGATCCAAAAGTCTCTTTCAGCCAAAAGATCCATTAATCTGTAAACAACCATGATCATGCAGATCAACACCTGGCTTCATGCTGGCGTTAACCCCAGGACTTTGACTTCTATGATCACAGAATTTGATGAATACAGATTACTGGGAGAGAGAGGATTCACCATCAGTCAGTTCCCTCAGGACCCTGGCATGCACTCCACCAGGTCCCATGGACTTGTGTATGTTCAGGTTCCTCAGATGGTCTAGAACCTGATCTTCTGTGATGGGTGGGACTTCATTCCCCCAGCCCCCTGCCTTGAGATTCAGCAACTCAAGAGATCTGGGAGGAGCAACTGTCAGTGAAAACTGAGAAGGGAAAAAAGTTGAGTACTTCAGCGTTCTCCATGTCAGCTGTGACCAGATTCCCTGTCTCATGTATTGGGGGGCACAATTTCTTTTGTCCTCCTTGTCTAACTAGGGTACCTGCAGAAGCCCTTCTTCTTATTCTCCACATCCCTTGACAATTTTAATTCCAGCTGTACTTTAGCTTTCCTGATCCCATCCCTACACTTGTGGGCAGCACCTCATATTATTCTCAGGACACATTCCTGCTTCCACTGCCTATGAGTTTCTCTCCTATGCTTTGGATTTACTAGGAGGTCCTTACTCAGCCATGCTGGTTTCCCACCTTCCTCACCTGATTTCTCAACTCTGGTAAGCAATAGTTCTTGTGCTCTAAGAAAAATGTCTTTAAATAGCCGTCAGCTCAATGTCCAAATCGAGACCAGTATCAAGTGGTGTCCCTCAGGGGTCCATACTGGGACCAATACTTTTTAATGTCTTTATTAATGACATAAATAGTGGGATTGAGTGTCCCCTCAGCATGTTTGCAGACGACATCCAGCCGAGTGGTGCAGCTGACAGGCTGGAGGGAAGGGATGCTGTCCAGAGGGACCCTGACGGGCCGGGGAGTGGGTGCTTGTGAACTTCATGAAGTTCAACAAGGCCAAGTGCAAGGTCATGCCCCTGGGTCAGGGCAATCACCAGTACCAGTACAGACTGGGGGGTGGTGAATGGACTGAGAGCGGCCCTGCGGAGGAGGACCTGGGGGTGCTGGCAGATGAAAAATCAGCCGTGACCCGGCCACGTGCACTCGCAGCCCAGAAAGCCCCCCATGCCCTGGGCTACATCCCCAGCAGCGTGGCCAGCGGGGCGAGGGGAGGGATTTTTCCTCTCTGCTCTGCTGAGACCCCACCTGGATCCAGCTCTGCAGTCCACAGTAAAAGACAGACGTGGACCTGTTGGAGTAGGTCCAGAGGAGGGCCATGAAAATATCAGAGGGCTGGAACACCTCTCCATCTATGAAGAAAAGATGAGAGATCTGGGGCTGTTCAGCCTGGAGAGGGGAAGGCTCCAGGGAGGCCTTTTTGTGGCCTTTCAGTACTTAAAGAGGCCTGATAAGAAAGATGGAGAGCAGGGCCTGTAGTCAGAGGACAAGGGGCAATGGTTTTAAACTGAAAGATGATGGGTTTAGATTTGACATCAGGAAGACATTTTTTACAGTTAGGGTGGTGAGACTGGAACAGGACTATCATTCTATGAACGACACACTGAATGAGCTTTGTACTTTCTCCTGCAACTACTCGCATTGGCCACTGTCCACACAGAGTCTGATCAGCATACCAGCCAGCACAGTTATGTGGTTATTCCTATGACCTCAAAGAAATAAAAACAAGAATACAACACCTCAAGTAACCTTGCAGTATGTCTTTTCTCCACATTGGAAACAGAAAGCTTAAAAAAAATTATCTACAGGTAACATTCAAAAATCATTCCTCACTCACCTAACAACGGCAAACATAGCTCTTGCTTCCCATCTAGACATCACCTTTTAACTGTAAATTCTGCAGTTGCCATGAACTGTACATGCTTTGCCAGGGGAAAATGACTGTTTTAAATCTTTAAATATCATTAATCAATAAATTTTGAATGTTATGCCTTGTTAGGCCTTGCAATTTCACCAAATTAAATCCAATTTCTTCCACATCATCAAAAGCACATTTGCAAATCAAAGGCCACATGCTTATGAAAAGTTAAGTTTATACAATTTCCCACTTCAGTGCAATAGCTGTGCCTTTAAGTTTAAAAATATATGATTGGTAAATGGTATTTTCTTCTCTGCAGTTCAGGACTTTGAAAGGAGCTGAACTGCCTTTATAAACAAATATTTTAAAAGATTCATTCACAGGCAGAGAATAAGCGTGCCAAATTTCAGGGTAAAAATTAAAAGATACAGCGTTGATTAGACTCCGACACTCTTGGAGCAGGCAAATTCTTCAGTCTAGCTAAGGGCTTCATTTAAGCCATGGTGATAGTTATAGTTGAAGAGATATGCTTCTACCCCTAGCTTTGCACAACTACCATAGACAAACACAGACATCATCATTATGGTAAGAGTAAAAAACAGTAAAGGCTATTGGACTACCCAAGGCCATAAAGGCAAGGACAGGAAGGATGTCTCTCCACCACTAGAATAAATGAAGAGAGAGGTTTTTTTAAAAAAGGAAGATCAAAACAGCTTTCCATAAAACTCCTGGACAAGGTTCCCATTATTGAGGTGCCAGTGATACCAATACATCAAGGTACAAGAATGACCATGCACTGTTACCGTTGTGTTCACTCAGTGAATACCAGAAACATTTGACAAGGGCATCTCAGGCTGCCAATTCACAAAAATCACATGTGACTCACTTGGTGACTTCTGAGTAACATTTCCTGATAAAGACATACTAGCCACTGTCTACATTATGAAAGCATCATGGAGAAGACTGCAGTAACTCTGTGAGCTAGAAGAAGCAGCACGCAAATTATAGTTACTTGCTTGCTTCTGTGCACTTAGGACACTACTCTATAAATAAAAAACATGGATAATTCCGTGGCATAACACCAACACTCTTAATCCTTTACATTTTAAATTAAGAACTATTTCATTCCTCCAACTGTATCATTCCAGAAAAGCTAGGTTGCTGGTATGTGATTCAATTTAAGTGGAGACCAGCAAATTCCAGGTGTTAGCCCAAGCACTGTGGAAACCACTGTGGCCATACCTCACTGGGAGAGGAGCAAGCTCCAAGTGATTAAGAGTACTGAAAGTTACAGTTAACACTCTAGCTTTCATCAAAAAGCTAAAGGAATTTTGATACATAAGCTCTTCCGATTCCAGTAAGGGTTGCAGACTCTCTGCAGGATTATATGTCAGGAGGTATGTTCTGTGTTAACTTTAACATCAACGGGTTCTTAACAAGTCTGGAAGCATACAGAACATGGCATGGGATGGTTACAGGAACAGAAAGAAATGGAGTGTGGTGTCAGAACTGAAAAGGAAAGAAACTTTCCTAGATGTCAACTAGAAAAGAAATGTTTTGCCACATTTGCTGCCTGACATTCAGTGGTCATCTTGAACCCAACACCATCAATAAGTGCAAACACAATTAAAAAAAAGAAAACTCACAACAGTGTTTCCTGCTTAGCAGGTTGTTATTCTCATTTTCTTTAGTTCCAATTTCTTTTGCCTAGCATCTGCAGTCACCCCCTTTTTGTCTGGTCTCTCCTGCTGCCAAGTAACACTCATCCATACCTCAGTCTTCTATCATTTGGAACCGGAATGAGGAGAACTACCAAACTATCTTTCTAAAAGATGTACCCCTACTCAGCAACAACTGCAAGCTGGATACAGGTACCCACTACCTTTAGGAACATGCCAGAGCAAATGGTCCTATAGCTCTCCCTGGACTCAGAATCCGAAAGAACATTTAGCTGAACAGAGAAGGACAGAATACTGACAGAAAACAATCACAGAAAAGTCAATCACAGAAAACTGGGACAATCAGGAAAAAACCTAACATCGAAACAGCGGACTTGAGAATTCAGGGGATTTTTCTAACATTGTTTACTCCAAACCGCTGACTCCATAATTAGATGGCAGCAAAAATGTAAAAGGTATGTGGAAAAAAAAAATTATTCCGTATTTGCCTCATTTTCCTATTCTGTTTCCACATATCCATTACTAGTCAGAGACAGGATATTTTGGTCTGAGTCAGCACCAACACAGTTCCTAAGTTCATGTGAGTTATGACTGGTACACTAGTACTGCTGCCTCTGCATAACACTGTCCCTAGCTCAGTCAGATTCATACAGCCAGAGGCAGCAGGCATCAGGCAAAGTTTGTAACTATGCTGCAGCAGACTAAGCAATGTGATTGTTAAAGGGCCAAATCAGAAGACAGTAACAAGACTAACATGTCTTAAAATAAAAAAAAAAGTTACAAGCTAGGCTACTTATTTTCAATGCAAAATAGAACACATTTTTTTTACCAGACAATTTATGCTACCAGTGAAGCGACCTGTGCAGGCTGTAGAAGGTGAAAAGGCACCAATCCAGTTGTAGGAAAAACAAAGTCCCTTACAGGTACACTGTGTACTGACTGGGAAAAAAGACAGATGGATACAAGTGGACATTCACCAGTGGAAGCAACAAGAAGAATGGAACTGACGGTAGAAAATAAAGACCTGAGTGGCAGATTTGAGTACCTTATCATGGAGATGACCAATGCATATCCAACATCAGCAGGTACTGGAGAAGTCTACCAGCTGGGAAGAGCTAACCATGGTAATTTAAACCTGCTGTGAGAAGCCTAGTAACCCTACAAATCAATAGCTATTTGACAAGAACTAATCACATTTACTTGTAGCTAACAGAGTAATGAATTACCACAAAGAGTACCTGCTAGTCCTCCTCCTCTTCATTCTTTCCTGTTAGGCCTGGTCTTACCACCTGCATTCTCCAACGTTACTCACTCTGAGCCAGCCCACTCTGCCTAATCAGCACTCTCCCTGCCAGCACTAGCAGAAACTATCACAGAATTAGTTGGCTAGTAAAAGGACCAGCTTAGGTCAATAGCAGCAAGCAGGCAGTTCAGGATCTATTTCACAAAATAACATTTCCCATATGTCCAAAGGCAAACATGTTCCACTCCCAAGACAAAGCAGAGACACATTCTTTACACCTAGAACAGGTCATTTTTCAAAGGGCTAAAACTTACCTGTACCGGACTAGGTAGCTGATGAACACCTGGAGTCACATGTGTATAGACCAAGAGGAAGCAGGAAGCTTATCCAGCAGGGGGGAGCAGGAGACCAGATACTATGTCATGATGATTTAGCAACAGATACTCTCATTGACCTGAAGCAGGAACAGCTCTAAGACAGCAAGCCAAGGATGCATTTGGATCCAGCTCTGAAAAAGAGAAAGTACATACTGAGTGAAAGGGAAGTAATACACAATATAAATAAAATTTCCTAGACCAGCACCAACCCATGTGACACTTCATAAGCAATACAACTGGAGGGAAAAAAAAAAAAAAAAAAAAAAGAAGAGGGAAAAAGCAAGAAAGAAAAGATGCAACTGACAGTGATTAGGGGCTTCTTTGCAGACAACTGCACACAAATGCATGCCCATATTGCCAAGACAGTACTTTTGCCCAGGCACTAGGCTATCCTCATAGGCTATTCAGCTTACAGGTGGGAGCCAGCATATATTTGGGGAAGACTGGAAATAAACTTGAAGGAAGCACACCACTTGTCTATAACCTGTCAAGATGTTGAAACATGCTCTAGTATGAACCATAGGATGGTTAAGATTGGAAAGGACCCCTGGAATTTGTCTGGCCTAACCAAGAAGCATGGGTATCTTCTTACATAGATGTTCTCAGTTGCATTTCTGCCATCAGATTATCTCTGGCAACTTTTGGGAAAGCAGGTCAGTTCAGGAACTTCAAGCAAGCCAGCTTGCTTTCATTCTTAAAAAAAAAAAAATCAAATCCTTTAAGTCTATCAGAGTACTCTAGCATTTCAGCAGGTGTTGTTAGCTGCCCTGGTAGGATGATGAAAGTGTGGCAGACTGGGAGAACTAATGACCCCACAGACTTAGGGTTTAGTCAGGCAGCTTCAGTGTCTGTATATTCATGATAGGTCCCAGAGAAGATGAGCCAGGGTAAGAAGGAAAAGGGAGCCACTCCTCAGAAAGAGCTGAGCCAGCTGCACCTGTGTATGCAAAGCACTGCTTCTTCTGCCAGCTCTCTACTGTAGCTGATGAAGAAAAGAAGCATTGCAGCAGAACAGATGTGAACACCAGCACTCACAGCATTCACAAGTGTAAGCTCATACTTAGTCATGCAGTTAGAAGCAACTGCTCAAAGAACCAACAGGCCAGAAAGGGAAACACAAGCATCACAGTGCCAGCCTAGGCAGGGCTGGTCAGCACAAGAGCAGACAACTCCATCAGGGACAGTAACAATGTTCTAGGTCCAGCAGGGTAAAAACAAGGGAAGAACAAAGAGCAGAAAGAAGATCATGGTGAACTGTGTTAAAACAGAGCTGATGTCAAGGAAGGATGGAGTCGGGGAAAGCAGTTCTGAGGCAGAACACAGCAAATGAAGGCAATGCAAGTGAGAAAGGCTTGACCAGGAGAACGCATAAGGTACAGAAAGGAACATCACTGCAGCACTGTGGAAAAGGAGGCAGCCAAAGGCTGACGTTGGGGATCTCACCCTCACCCTGCCCTAGGGGAAGATGGGCTGGTTTGTCATCATAGCGTCCCAATGGTAAACAGCAGGTTGTCGATTGCTCCCAAGGCAGCACCAAGGAACCAGTTATTTTCAGACGCTGCAGGACTCCGCCTGGATGGGCAGTAGTATGAAGCCAATCTCTCCAAGGGCAGTGATGACAACACTGGGCAAGGATACTGAACAAGTGCACCCCCAGACCATGCTAACTGGGGAATGACCCTGCCTTCTCCTCAGTCTGCCGCTGAATTTCTGCCTCAGTCCAGCACAGGGTCCCTCCACAGGAGATGCTGATAGAGGAGAGTTCAGGCCCAAGGAACAGGAAGGAGGGAAGGAGCAGCAGTCTCCAAGCAGCAAGCTCGTGGCGCCACAGTGAGATGGTTTGCCTGTGCAGGAAGTCAAGATCTTCTGGACGGCCACGCAGAGCATTAGTCTCCTACAGACACAGATCGGTTTGTCCTGAGTATCTGGGACTACACATCCCCCTCTGAAAAGAGAGCTGAGGGGCAACAAAACATATGCTCTCTCTCAAAAGGTGCTACCTCCTACATGAAGGCTGCTTGTTCCTGGGGAGCTGGCGACAGTTGCACTGGGGTGCGCCATGTCTCCAGGATCAGGGTGTTGAGAAGAGGACCCTCCTTTCCAGACGACCGTGACAGGGCAGGCTAGCCGATTCCCCCCGGGAAGGTCAGTCCCTGCCGGGGGAAGCCTCCCGAGGGGGCCTGCAGGCCACATCTGGGAGCGGTAAATGAGCACCGGGCTGCCCCTCCCCGCCTGCCTCCCTAAGCCACCGGGACCCGGCGAGGCAGCAGAGCCGCCGCAGCGGGACCGAGGATGCGGGGCACGGCCCGGGACAACCGGCGGGCCAGGCGGGCGGCCGCACCGGCGCGACGCCAGTCCCCAAGGGAAGAGCAGAACGAGCTGGTTCCCCCGAGAGCTTCAGCCCCCGGCCCCGCGGGGCAGAAGGCACGGCGGGCGGCACAGCGGCGGCGCCGGGGTCCGCTGCCCCGACCCGGCGAGCCCCCGGTCAGGCGCGCGCTGCGGGCAGCACCGGCGCCGGAGCAGCGCCAGTGCCCGGGGTCCGGGCGCCGGGGCCCGTGCCCGGCCAGTGGGCGCCGCTGGCGGGGCAGGGGGAGGGAGGTGGCAGCGCCCAGGCGGCGGCGTCCCGCAGCCAGCGCTCCCGCAGGTGCCCGGGGCAGGGGGGGGCGGCGGCACCCGGGTCAAGGCTCACCGTCCCGTCCATGCTCCTCCCCGCCGCGGCGCTCTCCCACTCTCCCGGGGGCCGCCGTCCCAGCGCCGCGCGCGGGGCGCCTGCGCGGCGCTGCAGAGAGCGGCGCAGGGACCGTCTGCAAAGTGCGCGTCGCTCGCCGCCCGCGCAGGAGCGGCAGCGCGAAGCCGGGGCAGGCGGCCCGCAGCACCCCCGCCGCCAGGGCGAGGGGCTCGCCACCGAGCGACCGACGCCTTGGGCCCGCCGCGCTCCCACCTCCTGCCTTTTAGCGCCGCTTCAGCAGGGGGGAGGATGGCGGAGCCGCGGCCCCCGTGGCCGCTTCCCAGCCCCGCGGGGGCGGTGCGGCGCGGAGCTCCTCCCGCGGCGGGCGGGGGCAGCGCCCGCACCTTCCCGGCCCTGCCGGCCGCCCCGGGGAAGCTCCCGCTAGCCAGCGGCGTCCGCGGCAGCCTCGGGAGGGGGATGGACGGGCTGCGTGTCCGCCACGGCTAGCCCCCTGCCGCCACCGAGCCCGGTGTCACAGTCCCCCGCCTCCAGAGCCCCCTCACCGCCACGGCGCCCTCCCGCCGCTGAGCGCCCCTCGCTCCCCACCGCCCCCAGCCGCCGCAGCCTCCACGCACCGCCCTCCGGCCCCGGCCCCTCTGCCCAGCGCGGTCGTCAGACGGGCCGGGTCCCGCCGCAGAGCCCGCGGCACAGAGCCACGGCACGGCCTCGGGGGCGGCAGGAGGGGCAGGGGCCGGGGCCTGGAGAGCCGCAGCCCCCGCGCGGCGGGTGGGCACGTCCAGCAGCGCTAACCGCCCGCGTTGGCGGCCCCTGGCGCGTGGAGCCACGCCCCGGGGGGGTCTGGCCCCTGGAGGTGGGGGGTCTGGTCCCTGGAGACGGGGGGGTGGGCCCTGGAGGGGGGGTGCTGACCCGTGGGCCCTCGGGCTGCGCCGGCTGTAACGGGAAGCGACAGGGAAGGTGCTGCGTGGCTGCCCCGCGCAGGGCGTGCGGGACCCCGCCGTTCGAGGGCGAGCTGGAGAAGCGCCGAGGGCAGTGCTAGCCAAGAGCGGGACGCTGCGGCCGGGGAGGCGTGGGAGGGGGCTGCACAGGCTGGGCGCTGACAGTGTTCCAGTGCTCCAAGGCGCCATCAAGGATTATCGGATGAGTAGAAGCCAAGCAATTCTGCCAATTCCAAGTGTCCAAAAAGCGTGCAAGTCTAAAAGCTGAAATAAAATGTTGCAAAGATTCTGAAGTGGATTTGTGTCTCGCCAGGTATTCTGAAATGGGGCCTGTCTATGCACCTGCCTTCAGCTTTTCCAGCCTGCATTTTTGATGTGTGTCACACTTTCAAGCATTTTGCTACAGCTATTTGCACTAGAAAAACAACTGCCGCCTTTGAGCATCCTGGAAGAAATGGTTCAGCGTGCATGTTGGGAAGATAACGTAAGTGCTAGGTACATCCAGGAAAGGCAATCTGAAAGAGGAATGCAAGGGAGTGTGACTTGGCCAAGGTAGGTGACTCATGAGGGGCAAGCCCTGGCATAGTGTCGCAAGAAAGCACCTTGGGTTGTGGCTCAGCTTGGGGCTCCAGGCCAGTGGCTGCACTGGCAGACTGCACATGTTCCGCAGTACCATAAAGCATGCTTCACGAGGGATGTGTGTGACAAGGTAATGCTCAAGGCCAAGTAGCATAAGGCAGGTTCATCAGAAAAGATGTCTCCATGGTGAAGGTAAGAATGAAGGAGCCAGCTGAGCAAGATTACACCTTGCTTTTGCTCAGGAAATGTGCACCGATCAATGAGAGTGTATCATCCTCTGTGTCTGGTCATCTGATCTGACCAACAGCCTCCAGACCTCCATGGAACAGCCTAGACCATCTGCAAGCAATTGTCTTGCATGTTCCAGAGTGCCAGCAACTGGCTGTGAACCACTTCTGAGTGAGAAAATTCAGCATCCTGTCAGCTGTGGCTGACCTGAGTGTGACCGAGTAAGCGCAGCTGGCAGCACACAGACACCCAGCCAGGGTGTGCATGTTCGCTGTTTTACAAAGTCAAAGATGACACTCATAGTAAATTGTCTTCCTGGCCACACTATGACCCCATTGTAGTCCATGAATTCTGTATCATGATCTTCACACAATTTTCTTTTCTGCTGAACTAAAGTCTGTCCTTGGGGACAAAAATGTAGTCCCTTTTTGCAGATAATGACATAAAAATGGTGGTAGAGTCAAATTGTGTACACTTGGCCTATTCACCCTGTTGCTGACAGTGGCCAACACTGAACGCCTAGAAAAGATTGTAAAAGTAGGGTGGACGTACAGTGACACCTCCATGAATGCTCTCCTAGTTCACAGTGATTTGTGATTCAGAGACCTACTGTGACAGAGGTTTTGCCTTTGTGTTTAATAGCCTTTGATGGATTTCTCTTTTGCAACCTTCATCCACTATATATTCACAGTCAAGAAATTTAAGGCTATGAAGGACCATTAATTCTGCCCACTTACATATGACAATTTCTCATGGGCCTCCAATGATCACTGTTACACAAACCAAACAAATTGTAACATACTGGAAAAGCTACTGCTCTGTTATTTCACTAACTAATCACTTTCATCACTAAAAGCATATGTCTATTTTCAGCTGGAATTATCTGTCACATTTTAAAGCTGCTGTTTTGGTGTTGCTGTTGTTGTGCCTTACCCCTAGACAATTGAAAACCTCTTTAGCATCCAGCAGTTTTGCTCAGTAAAAGTACTTATACACTCTAATAAGATCACCTCACAACCTTCTAAGTAATTAGAGTTCATAGAATCCCAGATTGGTGTGGGTTGGAAGGGACCTTAAAGACCCCCCCAGCCCCACCCCTGCCACACGCAGGGCCCCCTTCCCCCAGCCCCGGTGGCTCCCAGCCCCGTCCAGCCTGGCCTTGGGCACTGCCAGGGCTGGGGCACCCACAGCTGCTCTGGGCAGCCCGTGCCAGCGCCTCGCCGCCCTCAGCATAAAAAATGTCAGTCTTATATCTAGTGTTGATCTGCCCTCTTTTAGTTTAAAACCATTAAAAGCAGTTTAAAGCCATTACCCCTTGTCTTATTGCTACAGGAGTTCTGCATGTCTCATTGCAAAATGTTTCTTCCAATCTTCGATAAATTTTGTGAACTTCTTGTACATTCTTCTTGTTTTCTCTCTGTTCCCTTCAAGCCTTACAAAAAAAAAAAAAAGGGCTCTGCGACCAGAGGCCTTATTGCTGTCTCTCACATCAACAGCATCTGCTTCCCCCAGATTGCCTACCTGTATCAATCAGTCATATCATGTTTTATATCTATATATCTATATCATATTACATGTTACAGGGCTGGGATAGGTCTGTATTTCAGTGTCTAAAATAGTGGGTCCTGGTCAGTCACTTTCTTTCCAGACATACCTTTTTCTTTTTTTTTTCTTTTTTTTCCCCCTCTTTTGACACACTCCTCTGGAGGAGTGACAGGCTTCCATTTTCCCCAATGAAACTACAATGAAGCACTTATAAGAGAAAATCATTTTGGATAGCCTTATTCCGCTACACACTCTTCTCCACTGTTATTCTACCTTTATGACTGTTTTTTGCAGTGCTCATTTTCTCCATCATCTGTAGATTTTATCAGTAGAGATCTTACATTTGCTTCCAAATCATCAATTACATGTCAAACAGCACTGGCTGGAGAACTGTTCCCCTAGGACCTGAGCAGAACTGCCCAAATCCAACAAGTGGCTCTTAGGTGATATGCCAACCAGTTCTTAAGTCACATGACTTGTTTGCTCCTGTATAACTTTCTGTTTAATAGTTAAAGCATTGCATTAAATCAAATGGATATTAATGTAATGGCTGTCTAATAATCTTTAACTTAATAGGTAACTTCAGAGGCTTAAGTCAAGTCATTTGCCAAGTCTTACTGGCTGTACAACAACCCTGACTAGTGCTAGTCAAGTTAGTTACTTGACAGTAATGCCATCCACAGCAAATTTCTTGTCAGTTAGCATTTCTGGTTTCAATTGCTTCTAGTCTAATGTTAGGTAAAGAGTAAATAACATTTTTCTTGTTTGGTGTAATACTGGATCAATTTGTTCAACATTTAATTTGATTTTTTTCTGCATTTTTAGTTTACTATCCCCAGGCTATTCCAGCTAGAGCATAACTGTGACAGCCAACCTGCCTGCCTGTGAGACGCAAGTTGTTGCTTTCATATAGCCTAATCTCACCTTGGAATACAGAGTTTTGATCAATAAACCAGAATCTTCAGTTTATGGACTCAGCAGTCTGCTGGCAGTAATTCCTGCCTTTCCTTTCCCACACAGCTGGATTAAAAAAATAAAAAAAATTAAAAATCAGCTTCCAGCTTCCCTCAGTTTCCTCCCAAGATTAAAGAGTCTCAGGTTCTGTGTAGTATTGCATCATTGTCTTGTATGCACCGACGTGGGCAGTGACTTACCAAACAATGATCTGTTCCATTTTTTTTTTTGGTTTATGTCTTTTGTTTTGTTTAAAAGACAGCCCATCAGATCTCAATCTTTTGGTTCCTGTGATTCTCTTTCTTCCCTAATGAGGACTCACTAGTAATTCTAGCTTGCCCTATGTAATTTTAAAACCTTCTCTGTAGCAGCTTGTTTTGCACCACAGATATCCCCAACTGCTACATCCCCTACAGCATCCAGTTTCACTACCTCAGAGAGAGATTTCCTGACAGTTAACTTGCTCTATCTTCTTCAATGTTTATTCATTCAGCTTGGTCGCATGACACCTGGTTTACACCCATGCATCATACCAAGCTGCTTGCTTTGCTTACACAGTTTTTCTACAGCATCCAATACCTATTGCTAGTCCTCCCAAATGTGTGATCCAGAACAATGATTGAGGGAATTCTCCTGGGATATTACACCATATTGAGCCTTGCACTTGCAAGCTCTGCATCCTCTCTGGCACCATGAGGTTTTATTTCATGCATCAGAATCTCTTCTGTGTTCAAGAAGACAAACACACCATCACCAAGGCAAGCAGAAGCAGGGGTTCAATGCTGACTGGAAGGCAGTCACCGTACATCGAGGTGTTGATGACCCACTGAACAGTTAACCTGAGAGCCACATGCCTGTGCTGCGGCTGTCCGCATGGCGCCATGTTCAAGCCTGTGTCCGCAGCACAGATCCCTGGCCCCCAGGACCACCACAGTCAGCTCGTGGTAAAAGAGCCCGCAGGCAGTCCTCAGTCCTGAGCAGCGATTACACCACCTGGGCGGCCTTACCTTTGTCTGAAAGTGAGGTGAGAAATCCTCATGCAAACATCCTTTCTGTCTGGCAGCAGAAATGATGAATAGAATTGTCTTCTTGTAATCCTGTAATAGCTCTGAGAGCCAAAATGGGAGACCCTGCTCTACAGGTGGGGTCTGCATGGCGTGCAGCATGTGGGTCAGAGGCCCATCCACTGCTACGCCACTTGGGGTTGCCCACATCCAAAGGATGGAAGATTATCTATCCTATCCTCTCTTTATAGTGTTAGCTGTAATGCATCACATTTTAAATGATACCTTCACCCAGTCTGAGTGCTTTTCCTACAGGGACCATAATGGGTCAGCCCCTCACGCAAAACAACCACTTCCCATGCAAAATAAGAAAAAGTTTCCCACTTAGCTTCTCACCCTTTGGAAGTTTGCCTAGCAATAAATACACATCCCAGTAAGACATTCAGCAGAGATCCAGCTTCTTCCCAAGTAAATGTAATCAAGACATCCCTTCGTTTTTAAATAAACAAACCTGAGATTTCTATCCAATTTGAAGCAATGTGCCAGACTGAATACTTCTTCTGAAGCTTTTCTAATCTTTCAGCACCTCTTCTGATGCTGACACCAGACCTCTACCTCATACTCCTCATGAGCATAGCAAGTAACAATCTCCTTAAACAGTGCCTACACAGCCATGAACAGGGTTAGTCACCCTCACTCTCAGTGGCTCCTCACGCTGAAATTTGCAAGTCCACATCAGGGCTTTGGCCTTTGATTTCTAGGACACTGGGTGGAAGGGAGCTAGAAAGCTTTGCAGTAAAAAGATTGGTGGGGTCTTGATGGACCACAAATTAAACATAAGCCAGCAGCATTCCCTTGGAGCAAAGGTGGCCAGCATTATCCTGGGCTGCATTAGGAGCGTTGCCAGCAGATTGAGGGCAGCAACCCACCTCTGCTCAGCACTGGCAAGGCACACTTGGAGCGCTGTGCCCAGTTCTGGGCTCCCTGCTACAAGGTTGACATTGACATACTGGAGCGAGTCCAGCAAAGGGCTGTGAAGATGGTCGAGTAATTACAGTGTCTGTCATAGCAGGTGAGGCTGTGAGAGCTGGGATTGTTTAGCCTAGAGAAACATGGGCTCAGCATGGCTCCCACCCACTCATACAAGTCATGGATGGGAAAGTATAAGGAAAACGGAAACAGATGTTTCTCAGGCATGTCCAGTGACGTGACAAGAGGCAACAGGCACCAAATGATATGCAAGAAATCCCATCTGAACATGAGACATAACTTTTTAGCTGTACAAGTTACTACACACTGGAACAGATAGCTGGGATAGATTGTGGATTGTTCATCCCTGGAGACATTTAAAATGCAACTGGACACAGTCCTGAGCAACTTGCTCTAGCTGACCCCTTGTGCAGTGGTGGGGTTGCACTAGATGAACCCCAGAGGTCCTTCCTCCTCTGTGATACAGAACAGGGAAATCTAAACCATGACCCATTTGCTTAATTTCTAGAGAAACAATTTGCAGTTACCTGTCTTGTGTACATCTTATATCTGAATCATTCTGTATAGCAGATTTGTCCTCATTTTCTCCCACCTGGTCAACCTTTGTTATCTGCAAGCTTTTACCAATATTTTTGCCATTCGAATAACCAAATATAATGAGCAACATTTGCCCAAAACCCTGTTCCTGTAGGAATACACTGAAAACTCATACCCAGTCATTAAAAAGACAGCTTTTAATCTATTTAGCAGATTACATTAATGAAAACCTAGACATCAGCTGGGAATAACAGCCCCTGAGAATAAGCAAACAGTTGCCTGCTTCCATTAAGATGCACATGGCAAGTAGCAGGATATACCCAATGGAAATCACCAGGTGCCAAAGCTGTCTGGAGCTGTCTAGAGTCAGGAGCACAAGCAAGAAGTGCGGCATAACCAAGGAATTTTCTGTCCCTTGGAACAGCTGCACAGGCTTACTGCTTCAATAGGTGCAGGACTTACCAAGTTATCAAATTGGGGCTGAACAGCTAAATCTGCTAGCCTTGCCATCTGCCAGCCTTGTCATCTGCCCACCTATGACAGCAAGTGACAATCTGTTACTTTCAGGGATAATACTTTGCTCAATCTGCAGAACTGAAAGGTAGTTGACAGGGTCCTTCCGACAGTTCCTGGTTGCTCTCTAGGGCATACGGCAGCCCCGTATCACACCACCATGCTCAGCCCAACTGAAGCAAGTTTAGTGCATGCCAAAGGGAATTTTCTGCTCCTTCACCTTCCCAGATTACATTACAAAATGAATGTTCTGCAGTTGTGGAGGAACCAAACAAAGCAAAGTGAAAGTGCACTGAATAGCTTTGTCCAGCAGCAAACTAGACAAGCTGCGTTTATGCCTCCTTGAAAAATAAATGCATGAGGACACAAACACACAGGAGGGTGCAACAGCAGCACTGAAGGTAGCAAAGCTGAGGTGACTGTTCCAGTACATAGCTTGTATTCACTCACTCTGCACTGCTTGGCAGAATTGCATGGATTAAGTAAGGTCAACTACAGCTTGTTTTGTATCCCTCATCCCAGATGCTATCAGGTTTACAAGGAACCACATGAGTCTGCCTGGAAATAAACTTTTATTTATTTAAAAAAAAACCCAAACAAACACCACCCCCCCCACAACCCCCTCCCAGAAACAGCCTCTCTCTCCATAGCCCATGCCAGTGCCTCAGAGCAGGGCTGGGAAAGTCTTCCTCCTCCCTTGACCTCACATGCCCTTCACCCATGGCAAGGCTGGGAAGGGGATGAAAAGTGCCAAGTATTAAGGTGCTGAGAAGCTCTCGATGTTTCTTGTCTCTCAAGTGCTGTTAGCCTGTTCCTGCTCAAAGAGGGCCATGGCTAAATGTGAGCGGGATGCGAGTCCTTCCAAGTTACTAACCACACAGCGGTGGTATAACTCCTCACTAAGTCGGGGATTGCAGCTCCTCAGTGCATATTTCTGCACTAACCCTGGCTCCACAGCCCTAAATAGGTGCAGACCAGAATAGTGGAGGAAGACATCAAATACCTCCATGCTCTCCAGCACCTCATCTCGATCTAGGATATCAGCTGCTAGCTTGGTGCGTGCTGTCATGTAGTCAGAGTTATAAAAGCAGGCCTCAGCAAAGGAATGTCTGTCAAAATGCCCATCCCTCAGGAAGTCAGTGCTGGAGGAAGCTGTCTGCTCACCACGGTACACCAGTGCAGGGTTGAATTCTTGGAAGTGCACTGGGAAAAAGACCTGCCAATTGCTGATAGTATTCATGCGGCAGCGGTTCAGGAACTCCATGTTGATTTCTGTCCAGACACTGGCCAAGAAGAATAGTGTGTCCACAGGGTGCTTCTTTGAGACTATATCCATGAGTTTCACTTGTGATGGCACCTCAGTTTTAACACTAATCCAGGGGATTTTAACTTCTGCATAGCGTTTCTCCAGCTCTCCTACCATAGCTTTGACTCCAGCAAAAACATCCACCTGGCTGACTCGCTGGGCATCATAGGGATGGTAGATGAAAAGCAAAGTCAGCAAGGCATTATCATGTGTGTCCAGTGTGTTCATAGCAAACATATCCAGGAAGTTTGCCACAAAATCCAGGTCCTGCACCGTCAAGGGAAGCACCAGTTGCACCCGTGTGGCCTCCGTCACATATGGCATGGGAATAATTTCCACCTTACTTAAGGGCCTCACCAAGCTCACTCGTTTGGCCAGAACATGACTGTGGCCCTTTTGGGTCACTGCCTCCAGCAGCAGGTCCAGCGTATACTCCATGCCCCGTGTGGGGTCAAAACGCCGATAGCCATTCAGCAACTGCCGCTTGTTGAAACGGAGCAGCGGTTGGTAGCGACTGTTAAGTTGCTCAAGTGCAGACTCAATGATTTCACTGACATCTGCTTTGTTGGCTCCAGAGAGCTCACACTTGGGGGAGCCATCAGGACAGGAGAAGAGGTGCTGCTCAGTGAAGTACTCCCAGCTGATTACCTCGAAACGTGACTTTGGAAGAAATGGGGCATTAATGCCCACAGGCCATGTCAAGCCTGCCTCACCTGCAGGGGTCAGTGATGTCAGGTTCCTGATCTGCATCTGTGCAAAGAGACAACGCATACAAATCCCTACCTCTTTCTCAAAGAGATCTGGTTCATCTCTCCCACCCAGGCCTGCCTCACCACCTAGAACTGTATCTTGGTAGTATCACAACAGTGGTTTTGGATAACATCGTGTCAGAAGAGCTATTTCTGAGACACATGACTATATCCTGTGTCTGGCTGACAGTCATCTACAAAAAGAAGCAGTAATCTTCCTTTGCTACGTTGAAAGAAAAGGAAACCTGTTTGGTTGAGGAGTTTTTGCAGATATCTCTCACCGCATACCTGGAGGTCCTGGATCTCCTGGTAGGCTCTGTCCAGCTGGATCCTGCTGAAGTGCTTGTGCAGCCGGTACATCAGGGTCACATCAGAAACAGGGTGCACAGCAAGAGCTGCTTGGAACTCCTCCTCCTCCTCCTTCTCCAGCTCAGTATTTTTGGCCAGTTCATAGGTGTGGTATTGCTGGCCCTGAAGTGGACAAGAGCCAGAAAGACTGGCATGGAAAAAGTTCACAGAGAAGCCTTCTCTCACTCCAGACATGCATTTGTCCCTCCTTCCACACTGACTGCAGTACCCAGAGACGAAAATAGAGTCGTTGTCCCCCACCTTACCCCCCCATACTACATGTCCGCTTGGTTCTTGGTACCAACATGCCCTTTACCTAGCCTCCAGGGCAAAAGCCTGTGGATCAGCATCTGCTAGCAAGGTGAAAATTAAATCCTGTATATGTTTTCTCCTTCAGCATCTCAGCTTTGATTACAGGCCTCTCCCCAATGCCACCACACCACGCAGCCCTTTCTTCCTCTGTAACTCACAGCAGAGGCTCACAGAAAAAGCCAGCCCCTTTGCTATGCTGCAGGGAACTAGTAAGAGCATGGGTTGTCAGGCCTAACTAACACAAAACCCTGAGAAGGGGGGAGTACCTGGAGCTGGGAAACACAAGTGATGCCAAGGAAATCGATGATGCAGCGCCCCAGCCACTCATCTGGCCGCACACTAAGGATCTCATTGCGACAGCTGTCCAGGTGTGGGTGGAGCTTAAGGAGCAGGCTGCGGGAGATCAGGTAGCCAAAGCCACCATGACAATAGCGGGCCTGCTCATCTGCCCCGATAAACTCCTCTGCTCGTCCCAGGTACACGTCCTGGTTAATACTTAGGTGTGTCACCAGAGCCTTGACCTGTTCAGCCTGGGCATAGGTGTCATCCTGCATGACGTAGAACCAGTCATAGTCAGAAACAAAATGCTGATGGATATAGTTCATGGTCTCATACATGAGCCAAATGGGACGCTCATCCCCGTGGGCCACCAGCACCATGCCATGAGGCACCTTGGCACTGCGCAACCCCGTAAAGTACAGCAGGCGTGGGAAGTGATGGGCTACTGTCTTGTTCACTGCCACTGCCAACGTATTCAAGGTAGCCTTGGAGGTCAGCACAGCTACAAACAGTCTCTCATGGAATCCCAATTCTGTCTGGATGTAGCGAGTTCTGTAAAGGAAGGACATACCTGCATGACAAACAGCTGGACAACAAAAATCAAAGGATGATGGTAACTTGGGATAAATCTTTATCTGCTGGAGTCTACCAGTGGTGAAACAATTAAGCCTAGAAGTAGAGCTTTAAGAGAAGACTCACTAGGAAAAATCCCATTTTGTAAAGACACTCGCTTCCTTTAAGGAAACTACAATCTCACATCATTTATCTAAGCTAGGAAACTGTGCTAGCGTAATTAAAAACAAACAAACCAGAGCTAACCACTTGCAAGTTATATATAATACTATTAATTGCTCAATATTTTCCTATTGAACAGACGGGTTAAAAAAGTTTTGAAGTCTAATTTAACACGTTCTCTTAGGGAGAAGTACTAGAAGTACTCTTAATGTTCTTGGGCATTTTTGTTTTTTAATTAACTTCTTAAGACACTTCTCTTGCACCTCTTTGAAGTAACAATCTCAGCCATTGCCTTGCTGCACCATGCTGCTACTACATGAGGTACATCAAATGGCGTATTCCACTCTGAGCCTGTTAACTTGCCAGAGGACTTGGAACCCCAAGTGCCATCCATATGGGATTATCCTCCCCGAAGAAAAGCCAAGCCAAAAGAACAGATGTTACCTGAGCACTTTTTTGTAAGGCTTGTTGGGGTCTCGGTAGTACGGAACAATCCTGGGCCTGAAATCCTCGTGGCCTGTGCCATCTGCGGCCTCTGGGCGAGCTGCGCCGCCGAGGGGCCCGGGGCGGCCCGCCGCCCCCAGGCACTGCTCCTCGGCCCCGCTCTGGCTCCAGGAGGCGCGCAGCAGGCTCAGGCTGCAGCCCAGCGAGAGGCCCAGGACGAGCGGCAGCACGGGCCGCAGTGCGGCCAGCAGCGCGGCCAGGCGCATGGCGGAGGCCAGCGGGGCGACGTCCAGCCGCCGGGCCGGTCTGGTCCGGCCCGGCCCGAGGCAAGGCAGAGGGTCGTGGCGGCCGCAGGCCCGCTACGACCGGGGCGGGCGCCGGGGGCCGCTCCGGCGCTCGGAGACACGGCGGTCGCGGAGCATCGCTAGCCTAGGGCGCCGAGGCGGCGCGGGCCGCGGCGGGCCCTGCCGAGGCAGCGGGCGGCTGGAGGCGCGGCGCCGCGCACCGCCCTCCGGGCCGGCCCCCGCGGCTCAGCAGCCCCCGGGCTCGTTCACCTGCAGGCAAGGCACGGCAGCCCTCCAGCGCGCAAGCCGGCGATAGGGCCGGTGCAGAGCTCCGTGCCGGGGGCGCGGGGGGCGGCAGCGGCTCCCACCGGGCCCCGCTCCCGCCGCTGCCACCTCAGCCGCCTCATCGCGACCAGCCGCCCTTCCGCTTCCGCTCCGCTTCCCCGCTCCGCGCTATAGCGCCGCGGCGGCCGCTCTGCCCTCCAACACCACCGCCTCTATTGTAAGGCGGGCCAGAGTCCCCGGCTCTCGGCGGGGGCGGGGCCTGGCGCGTGGCATGCCGGGACGCGCAGTGCCCGGCAGGCGGCGGCGCGGCCGGGCCCGGGCGGCGGAGGGCACGCGGACTCGGCTTCCCAGAGGCGTGCGGCGGCCCGGCGCGGGTGACGCTACGCGCTACGATTGGTCGCCGCCGCGGGGGGCAGGGCGTGCGCACGCGGTAGCAGCTGTCCTGTTGCGACAGAAGGAAAGCGCGGAGCCGCCGGTGCGGGAGGGGCTTGGCGGCGCGGCGGGGCGAGCAGGAGGAGCGGAGCGGGCCGGGCCGCGCCGCCGCCGCCGGGCAGGGCAGCCTAGCGGGCGGGCGGGCGGGCGGCTGGCTGGCCCTCGGCCGGGCCCGGCGGCGCCGCGTGGTCCGGGCCGGGGCGGGCGGCTCGCGGGCCCGCCGGGGCGGGGCGGCCGGGCTGGGGCGGGGCGGGCCGGATCGGATCGGATCGTCGCGGCCTAACGGCGCCTGTCGCACCTCCGCCGCAGCGCCTCCGCCGCGCCATGCCCTCGGACCTGGCCAAGAAGAAGGCGGCCAAGAAGAAGGAGGCGGCCAAGGCCCGGCAGCGGCCGCGCCGAGCCCCGGAGGAGAACGGCGATGCCGGGACGGAGCCGCAGGAGGTCAGGCCCCCGGAGGCCAACGGGACGTCGCTGCCAGGTAAGAGGCGGCCCCGCCGCGATGCCGGTGCTGCCGCGCCGGCGGGCGCCTGGCTCGTGCCCGGGCTCCCCGGCGCCCCCGCGAGCCCTCGGTGGGGCTCAGCCCGGCAGCCCCGCGCGTTCCGGCGTTGGCAGCGCCCGGCCGGGGCTGCCGGTGGGCAGGACGGTGCGCGATCGGTTGTGCCCGCGGCTCGGAGAGCTGGGACTTCCGTTTCTCCTCGGATGAGATACCCGTGGGCACGGGCTTGCGCCGAGCTGGGCCAGCCGCGGTGCCTCCCGTTAGGGCCACCTCATCTCCTGTGAGCCAGCCGGACACTTACAGCGATCCGTGGCGGCTGTCCGTAGGCTGTGCAGGTGAGGGGCTCCCTCGGCCCTCACTTCAGGCGTGCAGTGTGAAGATCGGCGGTGCTGATGGTGGTTTTTCCCTGTCAGATACGGTCCTGATCTTCTGGTACTTTATGCCCAGCCCTGTTCGAGTTTTTGTTGGGTTCCCCCCCAGCCCCACGCTGCAGGAACCACTGTAGTGCCTCAGTTCTTACTGTTCTTACGGCTATGGCCCTGTCTGTTCTGTTTTTCTGGGCCATATCTCGTTTGCAGAAACTGTGAGCCTGGTTATCTTAGGAAAGAGACTGTGTCAACAAAGAGCTGTTGACCTCCCTAAAGGAAATAGGCAAGGTAAAGCTTACAGAGAGAGAGGGTTGAGTCGGTCCTTGCTTTAGCCCGCCTGGTGACCTGCCGGCAGATGGGCACGCAAGTTTTTTTCAGACTCAGCCCACAGTGCAGTTTTAAGAGGCACTCGATGCGTGACAGAGACGCGGGGCAGCCAAAGGCGGGGGGGCCGGTCTCCCGCGGACCCTGCTCTTTGCTGGCGGTCCCGGGTGCGCTCCTGCGCGGTGCTGCCATCCGGGCCGGTGCTGGGGCCGCCGGTGCCGGACGCGCGCTGGCCCAGCCGGGGCGGTCCTGCGGCGGGGCGGCCCTGGCGCCCGCCCGCGCCGAATCGGCCAATCGCCGTCCGCTCCCGCGGTACATTTGCATAGCGCCTTCCGATTGGTGGAGCCTGGGGAGCCGCGGCGGGCTCAGGCTTCGGGCCCTGCGCCTTCCACCGGGTCGAGCCGCGCCGAGCTGGGCCGGGGCGGGCGGGAGCGCTCTGCCTGCGGCTGCCAGTGCCGCGGCCGGTGGGGGCTGCGGGCGGGGCAGGCGGCTGGGGTTGCGGCAGAGCCGTGGCGGTGAGCAGGCGCTGGGCGTGCAGGGCAGGCTGGTAAAGCAGCGAGGATGTCGGAGGGCAGGCAGTGTGGGTCGATATGTGCCTGTTTCTTACTAGCAGTTCCCTGTGAAGTTGTTATGCATCAAGGATAAAGCTGCCTTGCCCTCTTCTTGCTCATCTGGTTTGCTTGTTTATCCAACTGGTCTGCTTGTGCTGCCCGTGATTTCAGAGAGGGTCCTGTGTCAGCACAGTCGGCATCTTTTGCTCCTTCTTGTTGGGTAAGGCACGTTAGCCTTGGCAATAACGGTGGTTTTGCAGAGTTTTTGCCAGGAGTGCTAGACGTTGAGAGCCAGGGTGCTATCCCTCAGTGGTCTGAACACAAACAATCTGAATGCCAGGTCTCTGCTTTGAGAAGCTGGAATGTTGCTGAGATTCTCAGTGCCGTTTTCTTCTTCTAATGGCATTGTTTCACCAAAAATTTGACTGCAAATGCTGGGCTGCAACAGATCACTATGATAGGAAAGGTGTGCTTATACTGTGGGAGGAAAGGAAGAGGTGGGGGCATGCATATGGGCATATTAGCTTCGCAAAAATTGGTACGGCCTATTCCAATGCTGCTGCTGCTTTTCTTCTTTCAGCTTTCCCTTCATTTATTTTCTACCCAAGTTTTCCTTTGGCCAGGCCCTTCCTTAAGCTTGCAAGCAACACTTTATAAGTTCTCTTACCATCCCAGCCCTTCCTGCAGTGAGAGCTAGTCCCATCATTCTTGGATAACAGGCTAGCTGTTCTGGCAGCTCGCTTGGTCCTAGTGGTCATACTTTTTTAGAGAGAGCAGGTGGAAGTTCCTCTGTATCCATCTGCTAAGCTGAAAAGCAGAGTGTCATTGCTTCTGGGCCTCCTCAACATTTCTGTAGAAATGGGGACATGGGAGTTGTTTTTGTAGTCGTGGGCCTATTGGGGCTTATTGCTTCCCTTGTATCTGTAAATCACTAACACCTCTGGTCTGTTTCTGCATATAGAGGTGGATGCTCTTACAAAGGAGCTGGAGGACTTTGAATTAAAGAAAGCTGCTGCCCGTGCTGTGACAGGAGTGCTGGCCTCCCATCCCAACAGCACTGACGTGCACATCATTAACCTCTCACTGACCTTCCACGGTCAGGAGCTGCTGAGTGATACAAAACTGGAGCTGAACTCCGGAAGGCGCTACGGCCTGATTGGACTGAATGGGATTGGTAAGCTGTGGGGCACGGTGACCTGGGCTGCTTGGAGCTCGGTGAGGATACTGTCCTGCTGAGAAGCTGGACAGATGCAGGTGGTAAATACTGGAAACCAGAAATAGGGCTGTTAGACAGATGTGGCTGGGAGATGGCAGTTTCCATTCTCTCATCTCCCCCCACCCAGGAAGAGGAATTGCAGGTATTGCTGGTGGAGGTATGAGGTTGCATTCTAGCTTTGGACTGTGCATTTGAACTTGTTTCTGGTGAGATTTGGGTGAGATGTCTGGGATCTGTGAATCTGCCTTATTCCTGTTTGCAGGATTTGTTTAGCAGTGTCAGTAAATCCAATGATGATGGTATTGGTCAAAGAACTTGCACAGTGTGGAGGAGTAGGGAGTGTGTGGTTTGGCCTGAGTGGGAAAACAACTGTATAGTCCCTGGTGAAGGCGACACTCTACATGGAGAGATGCAGAATGTGGGTGTACTTGAGGAAGAGCTAGTAAGAGTGACCAATTGTTTTAACTTTCAGGAAAACACTTGGGTCCCTAATGACGGGTGCATAACATTCCTCTATGTTAGGAGTCTTTAGAATCTGGGGTCCTGGTAGCAGGTGTCAGACCTGGTTAGGCAACAGCAAGTACACAGCAGAGAGAAGGTTCCCTAAATCTGGGCAAGGGCTGAACTGCAGTGGTTTCCAAAGAGATTCTTCCTGTTTCAGTCCTGTCCCTCAGGTGATGAGCCTTAGCTGGGGGGGCAGCCTATTGCAGTGAGGCAGTATGCTCTGCTGTGCTTCTAGTTCTTCTGGCCTCTTGAGCAAGAAATTCCCAAGGATTTTCAGGGGTTGGAAAGGGAGGGAATTGGTGGGATCTGACTGCATCTCATCCATTTCTCTGTGACGTTGTATCTCACTGAATCCAACAATGATGTGGAGTGTCTGTCTGCACACAGGGAAATCCATGCTTTTGTCAGCTATTGGGAAACGAGAAGTGCCCATCCCAGAGCATATTGACATCTATCACCTGACTCGAGAGATGCCTCCCAGTGACAAGACCCCTCTCCAGTGTGTGATGGAGGTGGATACAGAGAGGGCCATGTTAGAACGAGAGGCAGAACGTCTGGCTCATGAAGATGGTAAAGCTTCTTGGAGTCCCAAGGGACATTTCCTCCATTTCCCTCCTCACTGAAGAAAAGGGATTATTTGGGTTCCTTGGCAGAGTTTTTACATGTTACAGTATCTATTTCCCCCAGCTGCCCTGTACTGGTTGAAAAGTCCTGTAGGATTACACTTTAGATGAAATTATTCCATGCAGCTTCTTAAGAAGTGTCTCAGGTTCGGGAATGGAGGGGGCTGAACGGTGATAAAGCAGGTGGACTGTGAGCTTTCCCAGCTGTATAGAGGTGCAGGTGAGAGCCCTTTATTGGTAGAAGTGCTGACAGGCAGGCTTTCTTTCAGCGGAGTGTGAGAAACTCTTGGAGTTATATGAACGTCTGGAGGAGCTGGATGCTGACAAGGCAGAAGCACGGGCCTCACGGATCCTTCATGGTTTGGGGTTCACACCAGCCATGCAGAGGAAGAAGCTGAAGGACTTTAGCGGTGGCTGGCGAATGAGGGTGGCTCTTGCTAGGTGAGTGGTATATACTGCCTGCTGGCTCCTGGGAGAATGCCTGCCTGCTCTTGACTCTGCAGAGCCACATACACAGTTCTAAGAACTGGGAGCAGAGCTGAGAGGCTTTGGGTTACCTGCATTTACCCTACTGTGTCATCTCCCTTCTCCTTTCAGAGCCCTCTTCATTCGGCCTTTCATGCTGCTTCTAGATGAGCCCACAAACCACCTTGACCTGGATGCCTGTGTGTGGTTGGAGGAAGAGCTGAAAACGTAAGCATGAAGGAGTTTGCTGTTTCTCTGAGTTGTGCTTTTCTGCTGGAACACCTAATCAGCACATGAGCAGGTGCTACAGGGGTAACTGGCTATAGTTCCTGTGGCTACATAACTATATTGTGGTACTGGTGACATCATCTTGTGCTTGCTGCTACACATGACTGTGGAAGAGTTCTTGATGCAAGGGGTGGTGAATTCAAGACAAGCCCCTGTCTTTCCCTTACTGAAGAAATGAAAAATTCTGGTTGGGGCTACCTGGTTAAAGCTACTTCCTTGGAAGTTGGGGGCAGCCTGTGTACCAGCACCATGTGCTGTACCGGTACTGTGAGTTTTCCAGAGCTGGCTTCCAGCTCATCTTTCTACATATTGGTCCCCTGTTTTCACGGATCAGTGGTACCCAAGTGTGTCAGTTTCATCTTGTTCTAGTATGTCAGGTGACTGGTTTTTGTAAACAAAGGTGAAATGTTAAGGCTTAAGGTAAAAAGCTTAGGAATAGTTACAAAGTTTAAAGTGAAGGGCTTTTCATTTGCAGAGGTTTTTCTGTCAGTTTTGTCAGTTGAACCTTTTGCATGCTTGCTTTAGAAGTCAGATGTTTTAGGGAAGTAATTTGAACCTCTTTTTTTTGGGAGGCTTTAACCAGCCATGGTGCAGATTTAGAGTGGAGCCATGCATAGTAAACCTAACAGATGGTAGTCTGTATTATGGTGAAAGTAAGCAGCAAAGGCTGAAACTTCCAAAAACTGTGATGCCAATGGAGTCAGTTGCATCAGTAGCACAAGTCATCTACCACATGGGTAGCCAGCTCTCAACTCTTTGTGAACTGTCTTACAGTGAAGAGTGTTTTAACACAATGAGAGATGTTTCCAGTATTTGCTTACCGCAGCTCGTTGTAGCTGCTTTACTCCAGATTTCCCAGAGCCATCTCCAAGGCTGTTATCTTTTTGTTCTTAATCCGATTGAAGGCAAGAGAGATGCAGTGCCTGTAAATCCCCTGTCAATCACCACCAGGGCCAATGAGCAAGAATTCTTTCCCTAGCTTAGTTTCTAATAACTTGCGTGGTACCACAGGTTCAAGCGGATCCTTGTGCTGATATCCCACTCCCAAGACTTCTTGAATGGTGTCTGCACCAACATAATCCATATGCACAACCGCAAACTGAAGTACTACACAGTAAGTAAATGGTGCCCTGCACAACTGGCAAAAACAGAGGAGCTGTTCTCCGGGCAACCTATGATGTTCTGTGGTCTTCTAGGGAAATTACGATCAGTATGTAAAGACTCGTTTGGAACTCGAAGAAAATCAAATGAAGCGATTCCACTGGGAGCAAGATCAGATTGCCCATATGAAGGTATCTGCCTAGCTGCATGAACATCTTTCTACCCATGCAGGTGGGCATCCCTGCGCCTCCTCAGCCTTGTTATTGTGGCTTTCAGCCAACTCTGGGTTTTGTTGCAGAATTACATTGCACGATTTGGTCATGGTAGTGCGAAGCTGGCCAGGCAAGCTCAGAGCAAGGAGAAGACCCTTCAAAAAATGATGGCTTCTGGCTTGACAGAGAGAGTTGTGAATGATAAGGTAGGATCAGACATGGGACTTCATCT
The DNA here is from genome assembly GCF_023634155.1 of Falco peregrinus. Lineage (NCBI taxonomy): Eukaryota > Metazoa > Chordata > Aves > Falconiformes > Falconidae > Falco > Falco peregrinus. The sequence goes on along the minus strand of NC_073725.1, from coordinate 64,711,952 downwards.
AGAGATCAATATTAGAAACATTGGCTAGGTATAGTAGAATGATCTTTAGCTGACAGCAGGAATGGTTGACACAGCTGGAAGCCACAGTGGTGTACCCTTTCTGATGCCAAGGATGACTGTACTGCAGATAGCATAATGCTGAAGAGTGGAAAGAGGAGGAGATTTGTCATATCAAGGCTGTTTTGCAGATACAGAAATCACAAATGAATGTCTAAGGTTTGGAGAAGGTGGGGGCGGATGCTCAGAGCAACTCCTATTTGAAAAGTGTAAGACCACATTTCAAGGGGAAAGAAGCAGGGACTTATTAGCCAGTGGATGAGCTTGTAAGCAACTAATCAGAATAAATCTGTGAGTTGCTAGAGGGGCTTACAGTCTAGTGCCTTGGTCTACAGATTGTGTTTGTAGTCAGGCAAGGTTATACCAGAATAACTGGGTTGTCTTGTGCTTCAGGTTCTCTAACAAGTGGCTATTCTGTGTTAACAGACTTTGTCATTCTATTTCCCACCCTGTGGGAAAATCCCCCCTCCTGTCATCATGGTGCAGAACGTCAGCTTCAAATACACCAAGGATGGGGTGAGTATAGGGAGTATGCATGGGAGGTATGGAGATTACTTGTATCCCTGCCTTCTTTGGGAGCATGAGGCTTTTGACTAAGCTTTCTGATCAGGTTGCAGCATGTGACTAGTGGATCAAACTTATTGGAAGTGTTAATACTCAGTCTGCTGAGGATAGAGCATTACAGGTGCAGCCCAGAGGTTCTGGGTAGTAGGGGAAAGGCATAGTATGTGTCGTGATTTCTCCGGTTTGCAGCCATGGATCTATAATAACCTGGAGTTTGGGATTGACCTGGATACCCGTGTAGCTCTTGTTGGACCCAATGGAGCTGGAAAGTCAACACTGCTGAAACTGCTCACAGGAGAGGTATGCTCCCTACATTGTCTACCCTTTATTTTTGAGGTAGTCTTCAAAGAAGCTGCACTTATTTGCCAGAACCCCAATCAGGCCTTGGAAATCCTAAGATCTTGCTATAATATAGGGCTTTCCCCACCCCCACCCCCGATATTATCTGTTCAGGCTAACTCCTCTGTGCCAGAGCAGAGATGGCTGGATTCTGTATTTCTGGCATACAGCAAAAGGAGGGGTTCCCTGGTGAAACACTTTTATCTTCCCTTTCTAGCTGCTGCCCACAGATGGGATGATTCGCAAGCACTCGCATGTGAAGATTGGTAGATACCACCAGGTACTCCCTACAGCAGACACCAGGGACATGAAATGCTAAGGAAAAAGCTGTCAGGCATAAGAAATGTTGCCCCTCTTTCTACATCTAAGGCCCCTCCCACTGTGCCTGGAGATAGGGGATGGAACTGTTCTGTTGGCTGAATGGGCTCTAGCAAATGTTCCTACCCTGAAAAGAGTCTTGGTGTGGTCCTTTCTGTTTAGCCTCTCACCTTTTATGGGAGAGATGGCTGCCTTGTGCTTGGTGGTGGACAAGCATGCTATTCTGAAGCAGCACTCCTGCTCCTGAAACAAGAGGCTCTTTCCATAATAGTTCAGCACAGTGGTGGTACTGTGAGTGGGGTTACTGGCTCTTGTATTCTGCTGCTTAGCTGGTACCAGAGGGGAATAAGGTGGGGATGCGCATCCTTTTGGCCATGGAGTGGGTGGCCTGCACAGCCTGAAGCTGACTTTTCTTCTCTGTCAGCACCTGCAAGAGCAGTTGGACTTGGACCTCTCACCCCTGGAGTACATGCTGAAATGCTACCCAGAGATCAAGGAGAAGGAGGAAATGAGAAAAATCATTGGCAGATATGGTCTGACAGGGAAGCAGCAGGTGAGTATGAGCTGTTGAGGTTTGGTTTTTGCTCATTAGGAAAGTAGAGCTGCTGCATTTTCTGTTGCTCTGCGGATGTCTGACAGTGTGATGCAGTACACAGCATGGCCTGTCACAGCATCAAAATGTTTTTTCCGTCTCTGCTGAGAAGAAAATAACTCATAGCTCGTAGGAACTTTCTTTGCATTGCAGCAGTATGTGGGTTGGAATGGGTGACCTCCTCGGAATCCAGGTGTAGAGAAGACAAGTTGTGGCATAGTGCTAGACTTGAGCATATTTTAACTGTAACTTGAACTCCTTTGCTTATCTCTTACTTCTGAGATGAATACCAGGCAGAAATGCTAGAACATATTCTCAGCTGGGAGTGGGGACTTCTTGGCTCAAACAAGAGGGTAGGATCACCAGTGGTGCTCTAAAGTCCAAAGATGACATGTTCCTGTACATCACACATCACATGTATGACAGGAGTTGTCTTCATCAGTGCAGTTCAACACTGATTTTTACATTGTTCTTCCCCATTTATCAATCCAGAAGTTGAGAGTAGTTTTACGATTGTGTCAGGATGCAGTGAACACTAGTCAGACCTCAATTAACTATCCTTTGGAACCTTCAACACCAGCTGGGTCTTACTATGGACACTTCTTCAGAAGCCTCTGGAATCCCCTTGTTCTGCTGGTGAGAGAAGCTTAGCCTAGGTGTAAGACTGACTAAACAGTCCTCTTGTGTCATGTGGCTGCTGGAAACACAGTGTGAGATCTGAATGTTTTGCGGTCAGGATGGTGGTCTGTTAAGTTTCACTGCAGAGCTGCAAATGGTGTCTTGTGTTTCTCAGGTGAGCCCCATTAGGAACCTCTCTGATGGACAGAAGTGCCGTGTGTGCTTTGCGTGGCTGGCCTGGCAGAATCCTCACATGCTTTTCCTGGATGAGCCCACCAACCACTTGGACATAGAAACAATAGATGCTCTGGCAGATGCTATCAATGAATTTGAAGGAGGAATGATGCTTGTCAGCCATGACTTCAGACTCATCCAGCAGGTAAGAAAAGTAGTGAATTTTGTCAGAGCACCTTTCTGACAGTTTAAGTAATTAAAACAAGGTGTCTTCAACTGACTGGCTCTTACTTATCCCCAAAAAGGTGTGTGAGTGAAAAAAAAAAAAAAAAATCACTGGACACTATTCTCTTGCCATGTTCATGTGAAATGATTACTGACCTAGCCTAGGAGAACAGTAGGTACTTGAAAGAAGAAAACCTCACACCACAAAAGTGAAGTGAAGAATAAGTTAAATGGAAATCATGACACACTGTGGAGGCCTTAACTAGATTTTTTAAAAATTATATTGGAGTAGTTCTAGCCCAGTGTTTTATCACTCAGTCTGCACAGGCAAAAGAATTTGCACCACACGCACACAAATGTCAAGTGCTCATCTATCAGCTATAGCTTTGTCTGCAAGTTCAGGTATAATTTTATATTTTAGTGTGTTATATCCAAGTAGTTCAGGTCAAGAACTACCTTTTTTCAACGCCCAGTTTAGCAGGTGTCAGGGGTTTAACCCCAGCCAGCAACTGAACACTACACAGCCACTTGCTCGCTCCCTGACAGCTCTAGTGGGATGGGAAGGAGAACGGGGGAAAGGTGAAACTCATGGGATGGATAAGAACAGTTTAATAACTGAAATAAAGTATAATATAATATTAGTAGTGAAAAAGGAGATAACAAAAAGGAGAGAGGAGTAAAAGCCAAGAAAAACAAGTGATGCACATTACAGCTGCTCACCACCCACTTAGGCCCAGCCAGTTCTCGAGCAGCGATCAGTCCTTCCTGGCCAGCTCTGCCCTCTTTAGGTACTGACTGTGACAGTCTGTGGTGTGGAATATCCCTTTGGCCAGTTCGGGTCAGCTGTCCTGGCCCTGCTTTCTCCCAGGTGCTTGTGTACCTGCTCACTGTCAGAGCATTAGAAACTGAAAAGTCCTTGACTTAAGAGTAAGCACTACTTCACAACAACTGAAACATCAGTGTGCTATCAACACTATTCTCATACTAAATCCAAAACACAGCATTATACCAGGTAATAGGAAGAAAATTAATGCTTATCACAGCTGAAACCAAGACAGCAGGAAAGGCTTTTCTTAGTCCATAAACAAAAAAAAAAATGTTGAGAAGTCAAGGATTTTTAGTTCTAAAATCTTGTATAAATTATGCAGAAAACCCTAGGTAAGATAGTTCAGTGCAGGTATTTTTCTTTGGTAGTTGAAGTGTGAAAGTTACTAACCTCATTTCTTACCAGACTTCAGAGAGTAGATTCTGGTTAGTTTTATTGATTTTTGTGAAATTATAACATACTGTACTGTAAAGCTGCTCTCCTTGTGTGCTTGCTTTCAGGTTGCACAGGAGATCTGGGTCTGCGAGAAGCAGACAATCACAAAGTGGCAAGGTGACATCCTTGCCTACAAGGAACATCTCAAGTCAAAGCTGGTGGATGAAGATCCACAGCTCACCAAAAAGACCCACAATGTGTGAGCTCTAGAGCAGTCGGTCAGGTGCTCTGTGGAGACTGACAGTGGCCAATTGACTCACCCATCTGCCAACTGGAATGGGACTCTGCTGCTATCTCTGGCTGTGTTCTAGGATTGCTGCAATACTGCTTCCCCTTGACTTGCCTTGCACCTCTGTATCTGGACAGATCTCCTCTGATCTGGCTACGTCTGGGCAACTGTTTCCATATTTAGATGATGTCCCATCTGAGCCAGGCCTTGGAATCTAGTGGTCTGGGGTTATGGTGGTGGCAGTTAGGGTGTCTGAGCTGCAGTGATAGAGAAGTGGAGACCCCAGCCCAGCTTCTCCCACCTCTTCCTTCCCAATTTCTGCTTCGGTTTAGATACTTCACTTCAAACTCCTCTGGCCTTGGTTTGTTTTTAACTATTATTTAACAGTGTAATTAACAGATCTGCCTGAAAATCCATCAGTCAATAAAGAGGGAAGAACAGTCTTGTTTTGTGAGTTGTAGTAGTTATTGGGGCATGCTGGGGCAGATCAGTGCTGAGCTTTGAGTAAAGTTGCAGAGTCCTTTCTTCCTGGGTGAAGGTTCGGTTCTTCAGTACAACCAAAATGACCAGAATTTGTGGGCTACACCGAAGAGTGAGTACTGAGCTCTGGAGATACAGACTAGTGAGTAGGATCCTCACCTGGGAAACTGTTAATCCAGAGTGAGCACTGGGTTTTCCAGTTAGTGACAGAAGGGGGAGCAAGCCACACATGCATTTTTTGCTGTTGGTGTACAACTTGAAAGGGTTCTGAGGACTGGAAGTTAAAGACAATGTGGATCTAGAAAATACCAGTGTATGTTTTCTACAACAGAGTTGCTTAGGTGTATGCTTTTTCCTTCACCTTGAACTGTATGGGTCTAATAATGAGACCAAATAATTTAGGATTTTTGGACTATGAATTATTTGTTCCTTACAAGTTTAACTAAACAAAACTAATCCAATAAAGTTAGTTTAACATTTATTTTTGTTCTTAGAACCAGAATGGTTTGAGTTGGAAGGGACCTTGAAGACCCCCCAGTCCCACCCCTGCCACGCGCAGGGCCCCCTTCCCCCAGCCCCGGTGGCTCCCAGCCCCGTCCAGCCTGGCCTTGGGCACTGCCAGGGCTGGGGCACCCACAGCTGCTCTGGGCAGCCCGTGCCGGCGCCTCGCCGCCCTCACAGGGAAGGATTTCTCCCTCAGCTCTGATCTCCGTCTGCCCTCTCTCAGCGCAAAGCCGTTCCCCCTTGTCCTGGCGCTGCAGGCCCTTGGGAAAAGCCCCTCCCCAGCTTCCTCGCCGGCCCCTTTGGGTGCTGGAAGGTGCTCCAGGGTCTCCAGGAGCCTTCCCTTCTCCGGGCTGAACAGCCCCAGCGCTCCCAGCCCGGCTGCGCAGCAGAGGGGCTCCAGCCCTCTGGCCGTCTCCGTGGCCTCCTCTGGATTTGTTCCAACAGGTCCATGTACTTATGTTGGGGGCCCCAAAGATGGACAGAGCACTGCAGGTGGGGTCTCATGACTTAACAAATTTTTAGAAAAGTTGATGTTTAAACCTCACACTGTGCCACAGAAACTTGAACACAACACATTTTTCATGTATTTAAAAAACAAAACGTAATCAAGAAAAGAGCAGGAAATCAAACCAAGTAGCTTCTTGTGATCATGAGTTACCATTTTAATTACTTGTGACAGATGAGAATGGCTGCACTGGTCACATGAAAGGTTCATGTAACCCACTAACCTGTTCCAACAGTACATGTTGACAGGCAAATTGAAGAATAGGGAAAATATGTAGTAGTTTTACTCTCTTGCAGTACTTTCTCAGATGCTGGCCATCTGTGGCTGACATTTTGAGTAATTTCCTTGGGTGGTGGTTGTTGGCTTTTTTTTTTGCAAAGGGACCATGCAAGCTTTGACTGCTGCTACAGAAGTGCTGTGTATCATCCATAGGACAAAAGTCACCATGGCAGCTGCTTCCAGTAGACAGTGCAGAACAGTCAGGTTTTTCAGTGTTTTTAGCAATGATCTTGGGGGGGGGGGGGGGGGGGGAGGAGTCTTTTCTAAGAGAATAATGCAGATTAATGAAAATAATGCAGATTAACATAAATGCCATACAAGTTCTGCAGAAAAGTCTAGATTAGTCTAGATTGTATTGAAAAGTCAATCGCATGAGTATCGCACAGTGTAGTACTCTGAAGTTAACAGACAGGGATGGGTAAGTAGTTATTGTAAAGGCTGATTGGTGTTCTTTGGGAATGGAAAATCCTGAGAAGGCCGTGGGAATGTTGGGATGACAGCCAGCATGATGGACAGTAGCTGCAGAATTCTTGTAGCTGGTGTAGCAAAAAGGAGAACTGTGTTAGCTGTCTGCTGCTGCAGAATGAGACGAACTTCTCGGTTACAAACAGGTCCCTGATTTAGCACAGGTGCACATTCAAAGCAAAAGTAGCTGCGACCACACTAGAAGTCTCAGTAGGCCAGACTTGTAAAATGGAGTACATGCACATGCTTTATCAGTCTGGTGTTTAAACCTGTTGTTATGGCAGTTTTGTTAGATTGCACAGACGCAGCTGTGGCAGGTTGATGTCCTAGAGTACTGATTCCTGTGAGTGAGGCAGCCACTAGCTGGGGTGGTGGCATTTTAAACTGTTTCAACTAGAGCTTTTCTGGTCGTGCACAAAACCAGTGTATAGATACACTGAGAATTGCTCCTTAGTTGCTAAGATGGTCACTTCTGTGAAAGTAGTAGCTTAGAGCCTCTACACTGTTACTCTTGCTTGTAGTCTAGAAGTGAGGTTGACTCTAACACAGTTACAGCCAAAAGTGGCAGATACTGCATCAAGCGCAGGGTTGTGGGAATCCCTGTGTTGTGAGTCGATCCATACACTACAAAAATAGCACAGGGATGAGTCAAGCCCAGCAGGCAGCTTCCAGAATGGAAATGCGAGGAACTTCTCAGTTGCAGATAGGTCCCTGATTTAGCAAAGGACGGTCTCTAGCCCATGCCACCCAGGGAAGCAGATGGTAATTCCCCAAATCTGGGAGTTCAGATTTGACTGTACTGCTTAATGGATGAACCTCTGCCCTTGCAATATAATGGCTCCCTGTGCTTAGTGCTGAGTGACCAGTTGCTGCTCCTTGTCCACCAAAGGCTTCCCTCCAACTAAACATTTTGTCAGAAAAACAAGCTGTGTGTGTCTAAATGCTGGTGCCAGACACAAGCTGCAGCTGCGGAGAGACACAACAGCCAACAGCTCCTTCATTGTGAGAGTGCCTTTGTGTGCTATGACCAGTGGAAAAGGTGAAATGGTTCTAGTTGCAGTGAATGGTCTCCCCCAATGCAAAGATCTCAGCTATTTACAGCTCTGTAAATCAGTGGGTGGTTGGAATGTACATCAGAGGGGGAAGCTCTGTGCTGTTCCTTGTCAGTACAAGTCATCCACCAACATCTCTTGACATTGTTAGATATCCCAGAATATGCCACTCCCATTCCCAGAAGGATCCCACCACCCCACATCCTCAATGTCCAAGCCTGTTTCCCTTCAAAAATGCACTGACGGGACGTTCTGATTCTCAGGTGCAAGAACCCCTTCTGTGATATTTAGAAGCCATTTGTCACGGTGACATTTATTTGCACTGGGGGTGGGTGACCAGGTGCCTCCCTGTGAGGACAGGCCTAGAATAAAACTAAATTCAGTGAAACACTGTTGGCTGTACGAGTGCCGACAGAGTGACCGATGAGGTCTCCCAAACTTGGTCCTTGGAAGATGTGATTTGCTAAGGATATGCCAGTATAACATGTGCCCCTGAGCAGCAGACAGCACACGTGGCAGAGCAAAGATACCAGCATCCCCTCCCCAAAAAGTACATACTAGTATTATCCTTTTATGGAACATCTGTTGTGGTGCCTGCTGAGAGAAAGGCTTCCTTTTCTATCTCAGGCACAGAAAACTTTTCTATTCTGCTCACTCCTCTACTGTGTTGCTGCACATTTTTTTTCCTGGCTTAGCTGAATTCCTGCATCATCATTACCATCACTAGTGTGACTGCTGATTTCCAAGACAGATCAAATACCTGCTTTGGGTGTTACCCATCCCCTCCCACTGCCTCCCTTCTGTCCTTTGAGACTCTGTTGTGTGTAGTGGGCAGGACTCCCAAAAGCAGGCTAGCTGAGATAGTGGGAGGGACCCTGGCTGTTGGGATGTTTATATTCAGTCACTGGACCAATGTTCCCTGCAGTTACTGAGTCTCCACTGAATGCATTATCCATTCCATAGCACAGAAGTGGTTCCGCTCATTTGATACTGGAAGCAATACCTTGAATACTCTGATTTACATGCTTCCAACAAAGCAGGAACCCCCCTTTTCACCAAAACACTGGGTGGACCTGGGAATAGCTCTTCTCTGGCACTTCTGCCCCATGTGAATGAGATACTACTGCCCTTCACAGAATCATAAGAGTCACAAAATGGCTGGGGTTGGAAGGGACCCCTGGAGCACACCCCCCTGCTGAAGCAGCTCTCCCAGGGCAGGCTGCACAGAACCGCGTCCCGGCAGGTTGGGATGGCTCCAGAGAAGGAGACCCCACAGCCTCTCCGGGCAGCCTGTGCCAGCGCCCGGCACCCTCCGGGGAAAGAAGTTTGTCCCCAGGTTCCGCAGGAGCTGCCTGTGGTGCAGCCTGTGCCCGCTGCCCCTTGTCCTGCCGCTGGGCACCCCTGGCAGGAGCCTGGCCCCGTCCTCCTGGCACTCACCCTTAAGGTATTTGTAGACACTGATAAGGTCCCCTCAGCCTTCTCTTCTCCAGGGTGAACAGGTCCACCTCATAGGGCAGATTCTCCTGCCCCCATCATCTTTGTAGCCCTCTGCTGGCCCCTCTCCAGTAGCTCCCTGTCTTTCTGGAACTGGGGAGCCCAGCACTGGACACAGCGCTGCAGACATGGCCTCACCAGGGCAGAGCAGAGAGGGAGGATAACTTTCCTTGATCTGCTGGTCACACTCCTCCTCACACACCCCAGGGTCCTGCTGGCCCCTTGGCCACGAGAGCACACTGTAGGCTCATGGGCGACTTGCTGCCCACCAGCACCCCCAGGCCCTTCTCCACAGAGCTGCCCCCCAGCAGTCGCCCCCAGCCCGTGCTGGTGCCTGGGGCTGTCCCTCCCCAGGAGCAGGACCTTACACTGGCCTTGGTTGGACTCCATGAGATCCCCTCTGCCCAGCTCCAGCCTGCCCAGGTCTGGCTGAACGGCAGCGCAGCCTCTGGGGTAGGGGTACCAGCCACTCCTCCCCGTTCTGTATCATCAGCCAACTTGCCTCTCTTTCCCACCTCTTTGCCCGTGTTACCCTCAAACTTTTTGTCAGGTCTGAAAATTTAATTGAATCAGTTACTTCCAAGCTCCTATCAGGCCAGCTGCCCTTTGCTTAGCGCAAAAAGGAATCATCAGTCACAGATGTGTGTCCGTCCTGCTCCTTGGGGTTGCACCTGAGGCAGGTGAGGTACTGCTGCCTTTGCTATATAACCAGCCCCACGGCACCTGCTGGTTCTCAGTTGGGGCTTGCTCTGTTGGGGGCTGTGATGAGTGCAGAAGCTGGGAAGAAGCATGGTCATACTTCAGCTTCTGGGGACAGGAAGCCTAAAAGGAAGCCTAAGAGGAAGGAAAACTATTCACTCTATATCTACAAAGTACTGAAGCAGGTGAGCAAATCTTTCTTTTCTGCTACAAGCTTCATATGGAGTTACTTCTGCCTATTGCATGTTAGCCTTATAAAGAGGAAGGAAGAAAAATCTGCTTTTTAGTGAGATGAAAAAAAGTGAGTGGGTACAGAAGAGCCCCAGCTGAGTATCAAAAAGGGGGTGGGGGGATCCTTGGTGTAGGAGGCAAAGATGAATCTAGATCAGAAAGGGTTTCCTAGAGAGGATAAGCTTTAGTGCATGGAAGTAATTGAGTAGAAGTCAATAGGGCAAGAACAGCTGCTGTTGGCCCTATGAATAGGAACCAAAATCATTCTGGTAACTTCTGTTGGGGAGATGAACAAAAGAATTTTCAGAGATGGCTTTGAGTTGTCAAGGCCTCTGTCTTCTGCAGGAGCCTGTAAGGGGGATGAGGAGCGTGTGGGCATTCCCACCCGACAGGCTTGTCTTCAGTAGGGGATGCACAGCAGCTCCTGCTGGCATAGTCCCTGTGGTACTGTGGTGGCCCAAATGGCACACGACTCGAGACCCTCAGGGTGGCATCTGGGGGCCTCTTTAGGGCTGGAGCGCCCTGTCTGTGGTGGGAAGGGGGGCCTCGCTCCCTCCAGGGTGATGGCTGTGTAAGACTCTCACCTGGCAGGTGCATCCGGACACTGGCATCTCCTCTAAGGCCATGAGCATCATGAACTCCTTCATCAACGATATCTTTGAGCGGCTGGCCTCAGAGGCTTCACACCTGGCACAGTACACCTGCCGCTCCACCATCACCAGCCGCGAGGTGCAGACGGCCGTGCGGCTCCTGCTGCCTGGTGAGCTGGCCAAGCATGCCGTCTCCGAGGGCACCAAGGCCGTCACCAAGTACACCAGCAGCAAGTGACCGTCCGCGTCTCAATAAAGCCCCTGTCCCGCACCGACCGCGTCTGGGCTCGCGCCGGGGGCTGTGCGGGGCTGAGGGGCCGGGGCGAGGTGCGGGTGGTCGCCGCGGGCGGGCGCCTGGCTCCCGTGGCTGCCCCTCCGCGGTGGGGAGCGGGCGCTGGCGGGGCCGGGCCGGATCCGATGCGGGCCCTCGCCACCTCCCGCCGCCGGCTCCGTCCGGCGAAGCGGGAAGGCCGGCGGGCGGGGCCGGGCCCTCGGGGGCGAGCCGCCGGGCAGCACGGGTGCCGGTTGGATGCTGTCGCCGTGCCGCCGCCCAGCAGGCCCTGGCCCGGGGCCCAGCCCGGCGGGCGGGCGGCCAGGGCGGGGCAGCGATCCCGGGCCGGGCATGGGCCTGTCGCAGCTCGTCCCCTCCGGTGCCGGCGTTGCGGCGGCAGCCTGGCACCAGCAGGGGTCTGCAGGCCGCCGTCCTGCGCCCCCCAGCGCGGCCGGGCCCGGCTCGGGGCAGCCCGGCCGCCCCTCAGCCAGCCCCGGGCACCGCCGGCATGGTGGGCAGGTGGAAACCCCCCTGTGAATGCTGTCGCACTTCAAAGGAGGAAAACTGTAAGTAGAGTTTTCTATTAAATTAGTTCCAAGAAGGCAGGGGCAGGATAAAATGGGAAGTTTTCCAAAGCCCTTCTAGCTGTTCACGGGGCTGGGTGCCCTGGCGGAAGGGGGCTGAGGGCCGTGCCAGGAGCCCTGTGGGCAGCGAGCTGAGGCACCTGCTGGCTGTGGGCATGAGGAGCTCGAAAGCATCTGCAGGGAGCAGAGACGTGAACCCTAAGTTCTACATGTGAAGACAATGTAGAACAAACAACAACAACAATATTGGAATGACTAAGTACAGAAATACTGTTTGTTTCTAAAACTTTTCTCTATTTGATTAAAAAAGGTTACTAAAGCAAAACCAAACCCACTTCTTTGTCCATTTGTAGGTTAAAAAAGCTGTTAAATAGTAGTTAGATGAGAGAACTGCTTCAAGGGCAGGATCTTCATAACTTTTACCTGGGTTTTGGAAAAAAAAAAGTGCTGGAGTTTTCTGATTTGCTGCTGGCATTTAGTAAAAAAAATAAATACTGGAGTAGCAGAAAACTGTAAGTAAAAGATCAGGGAGGAAACATCTTATAATCTAGAAAAGGAGGATAGCGTTTTTAGGTGTGGGTCAGTTAGCTTAGAATTAATTTCAGGCAAAATAAGGGAAACCTGCCCTAAAGCTTGCTTGATAACAGATTATGGGATTTGAACATAAGTAATTGAAGTGGTTTGTGTACAATATCTTATTTTATTCAATCATAGGCTTGATTGATGTCACAGACTTATTTATAATTTTTAGGAAGAGTCACTCTAGCTTTATTTAGCTTTATATGTCAACCATGGAACACCCAATAGCAGGCTGACTTCTGTGAGCTATTCAGTTCTCAACAAATTGTTAACAGAGACCATAAATGGAGACTTTCCTTCTTGTGGAGTCCTGCAGGAGCTGGTACTTTCTTAGGCAACTAAAAAACTTCCTGTTGACTGCCTGCAAATAAATGTATAAAAACACAGACTATGTCTTTAATCTTTGCATCACAAATCTCGAGGCAGTTTGAACTGTTGCCATCTGGATTTTCAGTAGGACTGGATGCACAGCTGCTGTTTGAAAACAACCTAATACAGCCAGGAGCAGAGGCTACAGGGCATACTCGCAGAAAGCTAGGGTCATTCTGGGAAGCAGGGTGGGCTCTTCCACGGTTCTCTGAACTCCTTATTTCAATTTTCAGGTACCTGATTGCTAAAAGCTTATGTTGTCTTTGAGGTTCTTGCTGTTCAAGTGCTTCCTTACTGTGCTGGGCCTCTTTCTGCCAGCCCAGGTTATTGACATGCTGTTTATCTGTTTGTACCAGTCAGAGCAGAGACTAAACCCCTCCAGTTCATTGGGGCACAGTTAGCAGTGGGTAGTGGGTTTTTCTTCTGTTTATAAACTTTTTTTTAAAGGTGTTTTGGTTTTTCTGGTGGGTTTTGTTTGCCCCTCTGGTGAAAAACTTCTCCTTTTCAGGTAGAGGGGGAAGAGGTAGTACGGAAGGAACTGGACTGACAGGAGAAACAGAGGGTATTTTCTTTCTAGGGTTTCTAGACATAATCTCTTCTTGCTTTGAAGAGACAGTGTTGTCCTGCAGGTCTATAAACTGGGCTAGGACTGAGCCTTCAGCATTCTGCCTTGGACCACTGTGTTAATGACTGGCGCTGTCTGTGTCTCCTCAGGCTGACTGGGAAGTTCATGTCCCCATGTGCTTCCTAGGTGCATGAGCTAGCGCCCTGGAGGGAGCATTAGCAGATGCTGTCTGTCCATATGGAGCCTGTGCAGCCCAGAGGGCCAAGTGCATGTTGTGTGCAGAGTGAAGGTGGAGAGCATGACCCCCTGGGCTGTGGTGGGACAGCCCAACTGCCCCATGAGTGCAGCACTATCTTGGAGTGCACAGGGCTGTCCCTGGGTCCCTGCATGGAGGTACTGCCTCAGTCTGTGGTGGAGCAAAGGAAAGATGTGGGTTATGTTCTGGGTGGAGATGTGGTGGAGGTCCTTTGCCAGCCTCCCATTGGGACCAGATACCTGGTTCTGAGGTCATCCAATAGCAGCAAAAATTGGGGTAGGTGTATCAGGAGGAACCAGAACTGTAGGTCCCAGGTGACAGTGTGTGGGGCAGCCCTGGACCTCACAAAGATTGTTTGGTGATGCTGAGTCTCATGAGCTATAGAGCTGTGCCAGGTGCTGGAGTCAGTGTGGGCCAGACCAGATGTGACACACCCAGGGACAGTACAGGAGGTGGCAGAACTAGGACTGAGCATGTCTCAGTGAGTCCCAGCCCTGCTGCTATAGTGTGGGGCTGGCTGGAGGAGGGAGGGAAGAGGTTATACTGGGTACTCTGTTCCTTTTGACTGTAGGACCATGTTGAAGAGTGTTCTTCTTCATAGTGCCCTGCCTGCAAGCCAGAACTGGTCCTGAGCACAGGTGTCAGAGCAGTATCTGGCCCTGCAGAGCTGTAGTTCTTCCATTTCTCCTAGCCCTTGTGGCCAGTTGTGCTGCAGGGAGAGGCGATGCAGGTGGCAGAGGCTGTGTCAGGGCTCGCGGGGGACACTCTGCCTGCTGTGGCATGTCAGTGGCAGGCTTGGGAGAGTCGGGCCAAAGAGCAGAATTACAAGCAGGCTGCCGTTTGCATCTAGAAGGTCAGCAGTCGATCTCCTTGCCCAGTTCTAGCGCTCCCTAGGCCACAGCGTCTGTGTTTACGCCCCCTTTCCAGCAGCACTCCCGTTTTCCTGGCTGTAGAATGTGCAGTCGTGCTTCTGGTGGGACAGAGAGTGCTCGAGTAGCTTGGAACTGCAGTTCTGTTTCTGCCCTGGAGGTGGTTCTCCCTGACTACCTGATGTCAAATATGTTTCTGTTGCATGGGCAGGAGCCTGGTGCTGCCCTGTTCTAAGCAGGCTGTTAGTGGAGCATGCAGCTTCCCTCTGTGGTACCCTGGCGCTCTCGGCAGATACCTGGCCGTCTGTGTGGGTAAGCTGCTGACTTACGGTGAGATGAGCAGCTATCTCCTGGAAGTGTCTGGTAGAGCATCTGACATTAGGTGAGCCCAAGAGAAGTAAGGCTTTGGTGGTGCAGCTACTTGATTCTCTAGTATTGCAATTTGTGCATCCTGCTTCATGTGTTGTCCCCCATCCGCCCCTCAAAGGCTGGCAGAATGGAGTTGGTGATCAGCCTCATATCCCTCTTACTAAATTTCCTGCGTTTCCTCACAGATCTGCACTGCAGGCTGCCCTTCCAGATGTGCCAAGCTTGAGAGGTGGAGGGAGATGGTTGCTCTTGATATGGTGAGTTCCGCACTGAGCCTGCCAGACTGTCTTTCTTCCATTTCCCATATGGACGTGGGTTCATCTTTCACTGTGTGGGGCTCATGCTGCTTGTTTCCCCACAGTGCATCCCCATGGAACTGCCCTGATACACTTGCACAGGATGTCATACACAGCCTTCCTTTTGTGAGGGATCGCTCTGCACACTTAGCACAGTTTAGCTCTTGTGAAGACTGGCTCCACAGCTGAGATTCTCTCAGAGTGGACTTGTGGCTCCATGTCCTGTTTGTGCCATGATGCTTTAGTGCATCAGGTGAGATCTGAATGAAGTTGCTTTGGGAGGAGTGGGTGGACTGTCAACCAACAGGGATTCACAAGAAATTGGTCACTGCAAGAATGACCCAGAAGCACTTGGCTTACAGTAAAAAGCAAACATTAACTCTTGAGCCCATGCAGGTACTCTTCCAAAGTGTCTTTCAACTGCCTTTTTGTGAGTCTGTCTCTTTCCAGGTCTGCCTGTGTCCTTACAATTCCCCCAGAGAATTCTTGGTACTGCAGCACTGTCATGTTGCCTGTCTCTGGCCCCGTGTCTGCGTCAATCTGTTTCATTCTTACAAAGCTTTATGTGCCTGTGGGCTAGAAGCAGCTTTTATTTTTTGCCTTGGGTCCACTCTTCAAACCCCCTCAAAAAGAACACCAGTGCGACAAACTGAATCAAAGCATTTATACAAGTATCAGTAATGCCAGTGTTCTCTTTTCCTTTTTGTAAGAGAACAATGACTCTAAGACCATGGGCTCTTTTCTGTCATAGAGTGGGGGACGGTGAGGCGGAGCATCTCTCTAGTCTATGATGAGTGGTGCAGGTTTGAGGAGAGGGAGGGTTTTGGGGAATGGAGGTTGGCACCAGTGTGCAGACCTGCATGCGTTGCTCTTTCCATGTTGTTGCATCCCTTGGCAGCAGTGCTGCCAGGTGGCTGCTCTGGTGTGTAATTAGACACTGTTCCAAATAGCATAGGCAGGAATGGTTCAGCACTTGAGGAAAATGAGCTGGTGATGGATAGCTCTGGTGATGCCAAAGCTGTTAAAATATGAATGTCTGAAATGCATCCAGGGTTCCAGCAAGGAACTCTCATCCTCTCTGTGCTCAGCTGCTGGTGTGTGGGGACAGTGCTGGTCTATGTCCCTTCCCTTTCCTGGTTTGGTCTGAGAGGTGGGCTGTCTATAAGTAATGGTAACTCTTGAGTCCCTAACTCATGGCAGCCCAGGATCCCTGCCTGGAGAATGGGAGAAGGTTGATGATCAAAGGTCAGGCAGATGTTCCCCTGTGAACACACACACTGCTGTCTGAGGCTCTGTAGTGGGACTGAAGGTCTGTGTCTCCATCCCCGTTCTCTCCAGCAAGGTTTATTGCAAGGAGTTTGTTTCCCTGTTTGTTCTTTCTGTTCACTCTGGAGTCTTAGATGTAGGCAACAATAATACTGCTTCCTTAATCTCCCCTGCTTGGGGTTGTGCAGAGGGGATGGGGGAGGTATTCAGAAGTTAATTATGTGAGAAAGTAAGTCTTATTTGATATCCATAATTTCCAGAGCCATATAACAATGGGGGTCAGAAGGCATCCTCGTTTAATGTCTGTTCCTCGTATAGCCCTGTATTACCTGCTGTCAGGCATGAGGGGGGAGACTGAAAAAGCTGCTGTCTGGTAAGGTGCTTCCTGATGCAGAGCTGCAGCTGGGGACTGAGAGCCCCAGGGACTGGCTTGCAGTGCCCCTAGTACTGAGAAGCTTGGGACAGGGTGGAGGCCTCCTCTGGGGCCTGAGGACAGAAACGAGATGGTGACAAAAAGTATGTTCGCACACAAGTAATGTGTATTGGGCTGGGCTCAGGACCATTACCTAGTGGTACCCTGTGTGGTCTCCAAGTGGGAAGAGGATGCTTCCATGTACCCCCATGCAGGGTGTGGGGCTGGAGAAGAGGATGACATGGGCAGAGTGGCCCCATGAGGAATGGCTGCTGCAGGCCACACGCCGTTTTCCCATTAGTGAGTGTTTAGTTCAGCGTTTTAAATAATTGTGTCCTCAGAATGATATTTAAAATCCATTTGGGAGGCAATGAGGCGGGAAAGTGCCTGTGCCATTGTGATGACGCTGCGCAGGCCGTGCCACACATGCATATTACAAACTCGTTACAGGCTCGTTTACACACACACTGCTCACTCCCCACACAACCTCTTTCTGATGCTTCTAATGTTTCTTCCCCACTATGGCTGCCTCTGCTTGGCTCTAGGGAGAAATTTACTTGATAAGGTAGGCCTGGTGTCTGCAGCAAGAGGAGCGAGGGACACGGTCCAGGCAATTGGGTGCTGGCCTCTGGAATGGGGATGTGTGGGGCATGTTTGGTGATGGGAATGTCTCAGGTATCCTGTCCTTCACCTGTGCTCCATGCTCAATGCAGAACTGTGCTTACTTTCTGACAAGCCCTTGCACTTGTATTATTTCAGGCTCCAGGCTCCGCAGCCCCAAGGCTTCCAGCTGCTGTGCTCTGGGCACAGTGTGGAGAAGAGTTTACAGCACCTGTGCCAAGCTGACTATGAAGCCAAGTATCAGCATGTGCTCTTGAATGTCCACGGGAAGCTACATAGGCTGGAGGGACTAGGTATGAGGGAGCTGATGAAGCAGCAGCTTCAGTGTGGTTCTGTGAGTGCTGGTTAGTGGCTGAATGGGAGGGCAGCCAGACTGCTGCATGAGCACCCTCCACTGTCCTCCCAACAGAAATAGAAATACTATGTGGTAGTACAAGGCTTGTGATGCCACTTTACCCTTGTCCTGTTTGCCTTGGTGGCGTGAGCAGTATTTGGTCTTCTCCCCTTGTCCTCTCCCTCCTGATCATGTTCAGCCCCTTCTAGGCAGGGTCCCAGCTGTGGTTTTGCTTGGTGCCACCTTGTGACCAAATGTTAGTGGTGTGAGGATCGAGCCCCCAGGTATACTTAAGGGCATGTTGGTTTCTTACATCTATGTCCCTTGCACAGTCACCTTGCTGGCTGCTTTCCTGAACAGGAAATGGATGGCTCTAGCGTCCTTGTCTCAGAAAAGAGTGCCAAGCAGATATGAGGGCAGAAGCAAAGCTGGAGTAGGGGCAAAGGCTGTCAGATTAGAGGAGGAAGAAAAGGGTATAAAATGTGGGGCCTATCTGTGTCTGAGGCAGCAAAAGTTCTCAAGAGGTGGAATTTCCACCACCCTGCCCCAGGACTGGTGAGTCTGAATTTCCAGTGTGTTTGGGAAATGTACGTGGTGGGATGGCCTCATAATGGAGGGGCTGGGTCCCACAGCCTTGTGCTGAAGGGGTGCTAATTGATATAATGTGGGGCAAGGAAGTGCCAAGCCTGGATATGCTGCTTTCATCCAGGTTCCTGCCAGCAATCAATGTACTCGATGTAATCAAAGTCACTATGTACTGCCCAAGAAAGGGGGCTGCATGCTGTGGTTGGGAGGGGACTGGAGCTGCTGTAAATGCAGCTCAGATCAAGAAACCAGAAGCTGCTATTTTATGGCTGGAACTTTGCAGGGCTTATATGTGTGAGTTTGTAGATGGTTTTGTGTGGTGTATGCCCTGATTGTTCTCTCCCTCTGCATGTGCCTGTGAGTAGTAAGGCTCCAGCTGAAACCTTAACCTTGCTGTCAAAGAATAGGACTGGCTGTGGTGGTTTATTCTTCAGGACACTGTTTCATCTTCTGTGCAAAGGGCTTGCTATGCACAAGCTGCTCTCTTGCTATTTCTTGTGGCCACAGCTGTGGTGCAAGAGGCATAAGCCCATTTTGAGGTTTCCAGGTGCTTGTTTGTTAGCATATCTTGGTGTGGATGGTGGCCAGTGCCAAATGCAGGCATTTGGATTTGCACGTGCATGGGATGCGTGGCTTTCCTTGCTGAGACCCTGAGTGTTGCCTGGTGTGTTGGAGGTGGGGAGAACCTAGCTGGTCTGTCTGCCAAGCTTTTTCTTTTCATGTGCATTGTGGTCCAGCTCATCCAAGCCAGGCTGTGTTCATGTCTGTCAGCTGCCTGTGCAGCTGCCCTCCCAAATGGAGATGGCTCAGAGGTGCTGTAGGGAACAGGGAGGGCAGCTGTTCTTACCTGATGGTGGCAGTGGGCTGAAACACAAGCAGAGAGGGTGTGATACAACGATGGATGAGGAGATGAGATGTTCTCCTGACAGATGTGGTGTGGAGAAGGGGAGGCCCAGGGTAAGAGCCCCAGTGCCTTTGGGAGGTAGGGCAAAATGGAGCTAGAAGAGTCTGGTGAAGTTCAGCACTGTGACCTGAAGCTGATCAATACACAGAAGAGGGGTAGAAAAAGATCTGCCTGCAGGTGAGGGCTGTGGGCTCTCATTGTCTTGAATGTGCCCTGTGGACCTTCATAGGATGGCTGGGGTTGGAAGGGACCCCTGGAGCCCACCCAGCCCACCCCCCTGCTGAAGCAGCTCTCCCAGGACAGGCTGCACAGAACCGCGTCCCGGCGGGTTGGGATGGCTCCAGAGAAGGAGACCCCACAGCCTCTCCGGGCAGCCTGTGCCAGCGCCCGGCACCCTCTGGGGAAAGAAGTTTGTCCCCAGGTTCCGCAGGAGCTGCCTGTGGTGCAGCCTGTGCCCGCTGCCCCTTGTCCTGCCGCTGGGCACCCCTGGCAGGAGCCTGGCCCCGTCCTCCTGGCACTCACCCTTAAGGTATTTGTAGACATTGATAAGGTCCCCTCAGCCTTCTCTTCTCCAGGGTGAACAGGCCCAGCTTGCTCAGCCTTTTCTCATGCAGGAGATGCTCCAGTCTCTGCATCACCTTTGTAGCCCTCTGCTGGGCCCTCTCCAGTAGCTCCCTGTCTCTGGAACTGGGGAGCCCAGCAATGGACACAGCGCTGCAGACATGGCCTCACCAGGACAGAGTAGAGGGGGAGGATCCCCTCCCTTGACCTGCTGGTCACTCTCCTCCTCACACACCCCAGGGGCCCACGAGCACCCCCAGGCCCCTCTCCACAGAGCTGTCTCCCAGTGGGTCAGTCATAGCCTGTACTGGTGGATGCATGGCAACTGTGGGTGTTTTGCTTGAAGATTCTGAAGGGGGATGGAAAGGCTTTTATGATCTGGGGGGTTTGAGACCAGAGCTCTCAGGCTTAGAGGTGTTCATGACTATTTCCTCTGAATTACTAGTGCTCTGTGCAGCCTGTGTCCATGGGGAGTTAAGCTGGGAATGGCTAACATGTGGTGTGGCCTCTAGGGACAGTGCTCCTGGTAGAGCTGAAGAACAGTAGGGTGTGGTGTTAGAGGTGAACCAGGAGTCTGCCAGGTGCTATGTAGAGGTGATCTTTTATCCAGGTTGATGAGCTGTTGAGAGAGGAGCACAGATGCTGAATGTGGCAGTGGACCAAGAAGATAAGCCACGAAAGGCAAAGGAAGTAGTAAAGTCAGGAAGAGATCCCAGTGTTTCGGGCACTGTGGGTAGGAATGCATAGCTTATGAACTAGTAACTGAGCGAGGCTGTGGGTAGAGAAGGGGCTGGATCACCTGGAACTGACTGCTTTGGCTGTTAGAACTGGTGATCCCCATTTGGACATCTGTACTCTAGCTCTGGTTAAGACCTCTGTCTACTGCTTCTGACACTGCAGCTATCAAAGTTGCTGCAGCTGTCAGTAATATGACATGAGAAGCAGGCTTTGCTTGTGACAGAAGTGAGCCTGGAAAGGTCTTCTGAATGACTTTGTGCCATAGCAAGTTGCTCCTGATTGACAGAGAAGGTATTACTGCAGGTGGCTACCACTCCAACCTGTGTGCTGCTGTGTAAGGGCAGTCCTGACAAACATTTGAACGACAGCCTCCTCTACCCCCAAGAGGGTCTCTGTGGTCCACATCTCATAGCCCTGCTTGTGAATGAGGGCTTCAGCTCAGTAGTGTTTTGAGGAACAGTCATGTTCTATTTACTCGTTCCTTGAAGCCTGGTCTGAAGCTCTGTGAGGTCTCTTTCTGCTACCTCTGCTTACAGGAGGGACTCCTTGTACTTGCTGGAGTAAAGACCTTCACAAAACAGCAGTGGCTGGCTACTGCAGTTATTGTGTTAACCTTTTGCAGACTAGCAGGAGCTAGCTGCTGGTCCCCCTTCTTCTGCTCAGGGTAGTTCTTTTGGATCCCTCTTTCTCTTCATCTGTTGTGTGGTAGAGGTGTGTACTTTGCTTTTGGCTTCAATCTAGTGTACAGCTTCTGTGTACCTGGGAGGTTAAACAGTAAAACAAAACTAGGGCTTATTAATGCTTAAGGTAGAAAATGAAGAGCTAATAGTTCAAGACTTGAAAACAAAGTGCACCGTATGGGCTCTGGTAGCTTACCATGTGTCATCAGAACCTTTTGAAGGTGGCGGCATTTATTAAATCATGTTAGTGCATATGAGCAGCTAATATCTATGTAATATCATGGTTTCCTGAGTAGTCTCTGACCTGATAGGGCCATATGCTATGTCTTTAGGCTTGTAGCTTGCAGATGACCTTGCCAGTAGCAAGGTATTCTCCCCATATCTGTCTTTTGGGGACAGACATACTTCGTTACACACAGGAGCACATGTAAATGGACACACTTGCATTACTGTTGGGCTGGAGATTCCAGTTCCAACACCCTTGCTCTGTCCTGCATCATGGACAGACTTCTACCTTGTCTCTTTATACCAATTTGGCTAACAGCTGTGGGGCTGGGTACCTCAGTTTTGTTTTGACATATCTCTCATGGGCAGATAGTTACCCATGCAATGCTTCTTGAGGGTGTGTGGGGTTGCTTGTGTATGCTCCAGGGAGTGCCTTCTCAAAAGTCAATGACTATTAGCCTCTGAGCCCATGCAAACCTACAGGCAGGAGTTGGTCCTCTGAATTCCTCTAAATGTCTCGGACATTCCAACATGTCTGTCATGCTCTGTTAATCATACAATAAATATGTTGTAACCTTTCTGATCTCACTCTGTTCATCTTGCCCCCAACAGCAGGCAGGTGTAATCATAAAACAGACTATTTAGTAAGAGATAAAACAAATCTCTTGCAATATCAGCAACAATGCTTAGAAGCTGTGAGATCACTGAAAAAAAATTGTGACGCGTTGCAAGGATGTGCATCTTCCCTCTGGCCAGCCTTGGGTCATGAGATTGCACGTGAACCCCTTTACTTTGACCTTTGAAGACCCTCTTCTTCATCACAGACAGATCTGAAGCATCTGGGGAAGGACTTGCTAAATGCCCTGAAATCACTGAGGCCAGAGGATTGAGTGCTGCTGATCTGTGCAACAGACAGACCTGTGCCCCAGATGTGAAGATGTTATGCAAAACCAGTGAGGAGAAGCCTGCTTTTTTGCCCACCCAGACTATGCAGCCTGCTGTGGAGTGTACAGTAGGTAGACTCAGTAAATTGGATTTGAAGGTAAAGCCTTGTGCCAGTAGCTGCCAGATGACAGTGCCGAGGGGACAGATGGTCCTGACTTCCCTCCTGTAACTTGTCAGGCAGAGCAAGCAAAGGACCTCTTTTGCTGTGGGGCCAGGGCAGATGCCAGAGCCCTGTCAAACATGAAGGAAAGGCTCTGCTGAGAGGAGTGTGTGTGGTTGGTTGTATTCTGTAGGTTTTATTTTCTGGTAGGGTTTTTTTGTTGGTTTTGGTGTTGCTTTTTTGTCTCTTTTTTTTTTTTTGTTTTTGTGGTGCCGTGGTTCTGGGTTTTTGTTGTTAGCCATGGGAGTGGGAGGAGATCTCCCAGGGCAGCTGGTGCAAAGGCTAAAAGGCACACCCACTCAGCCCAAGGTCTCTGAAACTGCCTGAGTATGCAAGCTCTGCCAGCATTCTGGGTGTGATGTCGAGGGACCTGGCCTCAGCCTAGCAGTCAGGGTGTTCCTCTTAGATGCCTTTTCTGGGTGGTTGCAGGGTGCATGAATAGTACTGTGTATTTTATTTTCTGTGCCCAGATCTACAGAATCTGATAGATTCTGTGCCCAAGCCCATGGCTGGGGGAAGCATGATTGCATTGGTTTTGGTGGCAGGAGCAGTGGGAGGTGGAAAGATAGGTTGAGAGAAATTAAGAGTTCTCCTTAGAGATGAGGAAAAGGACAAACTAACAGAATCTAACTTCCTCTGTACTTCATGTTCCCCAAGTTGAGGCTGTTGCACTGAGCCTCTGTTCTGGTCAGACACAGATACCCTATTTGTCATGCTCTCTCCACCCTTCCTGCCATGGTGTCCTCCCATGGGTTCTCTGCTTTGTTCAGAGACCTGGTGGTGACTGATGCAAAAGCAAGTAGGATTTTCTTACCAGTAGCTTGGGTATCAGTGCCCTGGCCAAGGTGTCAGATAGCTACAGCCAAGGACACATCGTGCAAGCTGTGTGTGTTGGTGCTGACACTGTCACATGCTGCAGCTGGCTAAGGAGCATGCAGTGGAAGTCTGTGAGCTCCTGTAGCTGCTGAACAAGTGGGTCCCATCTACAGAGAGGGGAGGCTGGTGGAGGCTGCCGGCAATTTAACCTGTCCCTTCTGCCTTACCCTCCTTGACTGTTCCTTTCCAGTTGTTTTCAGCCTGCTTGTCTCACTTATGTTGTGCTTTGGACAAATGGCCAGCCCTTCCTCCTGCCCCAAACCGATTTCTATCTTCTGCGCTGCCACCCTCCTTTGCAGTGTTCTTTTACCCCCTGCATACTTGCTCTCTCTGCAGGACTGGCAAGACAGTCTTGAACTATTACAACTGGATAAAAGGTGGGTCCAGGCAGTGCAAGAGACAGTAGAAGTGAAGGAGGCACAAAGGAAACACAGAAAGAAAAGAAATAAGAAGGAACACCCACCACCACCACCCCCAAACCACTAAAGATAAGTTGTTTTGATGAGCTCTGTACATGCTGTTTTGGGACAGAACAGTTGTTTATCAGGTTTTGGCCACTGTGTGCAGGAGGAGGACAAACCACTGAGTGGGGAGAGGGTTTGGAAGCAGTGTGTGTACAGAATTAAAACAAGGCCACTGGACATGTGTGTACATATACATGTGTGATGGGGCTCTGTGGCATGGTGACCACTGTGAAGCTCACCACATGTGGATGAGGCTGGAAAGGTCTCTAGTTTGGATTGTGGCTGTGTCTGAAGGGAGAGTCAGAGCTTATATGGAAAGCCTTACAGTAGTGGCATCTACTGCCATTCTTAATGCCTATATCAGTCTGGGAGCTCTTGGACCTGTCAGCTCTTTGGTGTAGGAATCTGATAGGGAAGAGGAGCACAGGGAGGAACCTACGAGTGCCTCTTCTGCCTGACTCCTCAGCAGGTCCTGTAGCATGTGAGGGTGTGAGGCAGGCCCTGAGCCCCTTCAGAGGGTCAGCAGGTAATTCTGGCCAGTGTGGATCTGCCCTCCTCTCACACCTGTGCTTGGACACTCACTTCAATAAGCTTGAATGTGGATTCCAAAGTGGGGCTGGAGATACAGCCACTGCATCCCACAGGAGAACAAGTGTGCCTGTGACCCCAGTGCTATACCAGTGAGATGCTGCAGACTGCTCATGGGTGTAAAGTATCTGCAGTGGCAATGGGAAATGTGTCTGACAACTCTTGAAGGCAGCTGGCAGACCTGGAACTGGTTCATAAGCCGTTTCAGGCTTCCCAGTTCTTATGTAGGCCTTTTGTCTGTGCTGGAAACAGCCACCAAAAGGAACATGAGCAAAGCCCTTGTTCCTTGTCTGGTCAGCACCTGCAGCCACACCAGAAAGATCTCTGTCACAGCTTGGAACCAAGTTCACAGGGTAAGGACTAAATGGGTTCAGATTTAAAGAAAAAACAAACCTTTCCCCCTCCCCAAAGAAAAAAAACCAGCCAGCAACAACCGCCCCCAAAACCCAACCTCCAAAACAAAGAAAAAAAACCTCACCCAAACCCTCCAAAAACCTCTAGCCACATACTTACTTAATATTAAACAAGTGACACAACTTGCCTGTGGTGTGGTCCTGGAGGTAAGTCAGTTGGGCCAACATGATAGTTTCCAACAAAGCTGTGTCCAGTGAGGCAGCACGGTCCAGGAGAAAGTCAGGGGATCGGTGTAGCAGTTCAGGGTAGAGGCATGTGGTCTGGATGCATGGCCACCCTTGTTAGTCCTCAGGCACCCTTGGCAGGTCTCTGTGTCAGCTCAGCAATCCCAGACACCCTTAGCTATAGGGCTGGGTAGAGAATATGGGCTGAAATTCCACCAGCAGCTAATGAGTCCCTGTCGCCATTGTTGGCACTCATAGCCTGCCCAGCTGGAAGGTTCTCATGTTGGCAGGGACACAGCAAAATAAAAGGTTATTTGCAGGAAAGTAATTTGAGAGTAAACTAAATTTAACAGGTCCCAAACCTATGTCAGGCTACCACAACATCCTAGCTAATGGCATCTGCTCTGTGTCCTGCAGAATGAGCAGTGATAACAGGGGTGGGACAGGGTGCTTTCAGCATCTTTCACCCCTCCAAGTGTGACCTGCTATGCAATCCACCCCTCCAGTCATAGCTGGGCATACACCCCTCAGAAGCCCAAAGGCACTTGCCAGCCTCTGGAGGTTTGCATAGGAGACTGTCTTCCTTATTGCCAGGAAACCTGGTTCATGTCATACAAGCTGCTATTCCCAGGGCTTGCCTGCATGCCTTCCTTTCTTCCGCTCAGCTGTGCCTCAGCAGCCAGCCCTGCTGCCCTGGTGGAGATGCTGGGTTCCCAAGGTGGGGGGTGGGGCGGGAAGGGAGGTGGGTGCTTGTGAGAGGTTTTTGGGTCCCTGTGGAGAAGGCCTCTGTACTCAGTCCCTCATGACTTCTGACACCACTTTGCTGCAGGCCTTTCCCTAGAGGCCCCACTGTGCTTGCCCCCACCTTGCCCCGTTTCTTTCCAAATGGGAGTGCTGTGCAGAGCAGAGATCTTGCAGAGCAAACAAGTGAGCACATAGAGAGTTTCAAGGCTGCCTGCTACTTGTCTCCTGTGGTTAATCTGTACTGGTGATTGCATCCAGCAGCTGAAAGTAAGCTCGTGGTGGAGGGGAGCTGCCAAGCAGGGCTATTTATACTGGGTGAGTCAGGCTGTGCCTGAATCCAGCTGGACGCTGGGGAGCTGGGACCCAAGGGCAACCTGCAAAGGACATAGCTTTGGATGAGAGGTTTTTGCCTGCAGCAGCTTGTTTACTGTGTGGTTCAGATGTGTCCTTTTCATTCCCCGTGATGGACTGCACCTTCAGCTCTGCCACACAGTGCTTGCTGCAGCTGGATGAGGAGCAGCTGGATCAGTGCAAGTGCTTTCGGCATGTAAGGCCCTGTTACTACCACCATGAGCACAGCCTGAGCCTAGTTGGCCAGAGATGCCGGAACAGTCGCTTGGAGCCACTGGAGTGCCGGGACCTGCTGGTCCAGAATGCGCTCTTCACTGGGGACCTGGAGATGGTGCAGAAGTACTTCACCAAGAGCGCAGCTGTCAATCTCATTATTGAGACCAAGGGTGATGAGCTACGTTGGACTAGCAGGAAACTTGGTGGGTGTGCAGGGCTGGGACATGATGGGGATAGAAAGTGCCGGGATGGAGACCAGAAAAAGAGCACAGACGCCCAAGAAGAGTGTTGAGAGGAACCCCCAGTCGGGGGGACAGACAGTGGAAGAGGGATTTGGGAAGAAAGGCTTTTGGGTGAGGAAGGAGGATTCCAGGGCTGTAGAACAAATGGTAGCAAGCTTGATGAAGGTGGGCAGAAGCAGATCTACTGGGAAATGGTGAGAACAGGGCCCTTGGAAGGGCTGCTGGAGAGAAGCATCAGGACTGTCCTGTTAAGAGATTGCTGGGATAGATGTAAAGTATGTGCGAGGTGGAGAGGGTGCTTGGGTGAGAAGGCATCAGGTGGTATAAGGATGCTTTTCCTGCCTTATATCTTAAGTTGGATCTGTTAATTGGAAACTAGAGGCAGCAAGGTGCTTTGGGAACACTGGAGAGGTCTTAGCAGTGCCCTTCAGGCAGACCTTGGCCCATATTCTGAGCAAGAGGCATGGCTGTGTTTGCTTGGGGACCAAGCCACGATGGCTCCATGTCTACCTGCTGCTGTGATGAAATCCAGGCATGAAGCAGAGCCATCGATCCGTGCTGCTAATGCTGACTTTAAGAAGCTGCAGGGGAGGGCTGATGTGGAAGGGTTAACAGTCATCAGCTGGAGGGGAGCTTTGCTCCAGAACAAAAGAATTTGGTATTTTGCTTACTTTCACATGCAGGGTTTGCACCCTGCAAGCTGTTCTGTTCTGTGAGATGGGTTGGGCCAGGGGAGCAGAAATCTCGTCTACCAGAGAGGTGGTGGAAGCAAGCTTGTCCTAAGTGACAGGAGGCAGAAGCTGGTCATCCTTGGTGTTTCCTCCCATCTGTACCTTGCTCAGATACACCTTGTGGCTTCTGCACTCTGGTCCCTTTTGCTTACCTTCTCATTGATGTCATCTATCAGCTTTTCAGCAAGCGGCACAGCTGATGCATTAAAGGGGGAGATGTACTTAGCAATCTGGAAGCGTGCTTGTCCTTGCCTCTGTCTGAGAGTAGCGTGGTGCAGGCAGACTCACAGAATTTAAGGCGGGGAGTGTCAGGTGTGTGGGGGCCATAATTGCACCACTCTTTTCCACAGAAGACTGGTGGTGAAAATCCCCCTGTGCCAGAATGGAAGAGCTGTTGATGCAAGCCGCTTTCCCAGAAGGTGCCACGGCACAGAGCTATGGAGCACACTGATAAAGCTTGACTGTGACAGAGCGTTTTGTGGGGGTCCACACTAGCAAGGAGGCAAACAGATAGGGTGGGCTTGCAGGCGCAAATGCTGTTACTTGTGGGTGGTGAAGATTATTTACCAAGTTCCAAGATGTACAACCCAGGTTTTGAGTTGTTACAGTCTACTTGGGACTAAAAATACAAAAGGTATTACCCTTTGTGTAACTGAGACCATTTGCCAGTAAAATATTGATTGCATGGTTTAACTCCTGTCTTGTGCTGGGCTGCCAGATGCTTGAACAGCAAGTCAGTCTGCTTGTAAAGATTTGTCCCCCAAAGAAAACAGAACAGCTGGTGTAAAACAACTTTACGCAGAAATTGCTCTTGTCACCCAAGTTTCAAGGTATGAAAAACCCAATTGAACAAGATCATTCATCAAACACAAACCAAAAATGTGCTGCCAGGTTTATCAGGTAAGGGTACAGAACAAAACCCAAAGCAAACCTTCATGCTGCCTAAGGCTTTGGTTATGTATCTCACTGGTCTGTAGGGACAGTTTCTTGAAACTTACCCAGCCAGTGACCTTCAAAGCGGATTCTAGTGACCTGGTCTTTCCCAAGTCATCCCTATTGATATTTTAAGAAGCCCAGAGGAATGTAAATTGTATGGTGTTACTGACACTAACTCACACAGCATTTCGCCTCCCTGGCGATGTTGTTGTGATTAGGGAACCTCAGGCTCTCATGGGATACCTGCTTTTATCTTTGAGGGAATAGAGGATCCCATCAGGTGAGAAAGTCTTCCAGGTGCTTCCCTCTTTTTACCCTTTCACACACTACATTTTAGCTAGACAAAGTGGTGAGGTCTGCACAGATAAAGCATGCTGGAGGCTGTCAGTATAGAACTTGGTCATTTATTTTCATTACTGAGAAGGGTAAAGTTCCCTATCTTACACTCTTCTCTGGTCCCCCAGGTAATTGTTGCTTGTGGTCCATTGGGGTCAATTCACTTGTTTTTAGCTGCATAATCTGAATAGTTCTGTGACAAAAAATTAAACTAAACACTAGTAGTCCTCCATGCAGTTTGATGTGTTCTTTAGAACATACAGTCTGAACAAAATGCACACCATGCTGATGAAGTGTGAGAAACGTGTGCTGTTCTGTAACCAAAGTACAGGCAGGGTGTGTTTATACAACTAAGTGGGGAGAGGGGAAAATGCCATCTCCGGTGAAAGGACAGCAGTGGGGAACCCCAAGTAGGGAGACTGTCAGAGGATGGGAAAGGGAGTATTAAACCATGCAGGAGCTCTCTGCCAGGCTGAATTTCAAGGAGGAGCAGAGGAAGGGGTCTAAAGGATAATTACCTTCTACATTTTTACTTCACTTGTAATGCACCATTTCCCATCCTTGTACCTATTTCTACCTGTCCTTTGGCTTTGAGCTTTGATTAAAAAGAGCTGTCCAGTGGCTTGTTTAAGAACCTGCCTAAGTGTCAAGGGGGTGCAGTGCTGGAGACATGCAAGGAGCCAAGGGCTGGACCAAAGTGTGCTGCTGTGATCTGGGCAGCAGCTGGGTGACAGCAGGGTAGCTGGGCATGAGACTGCTTCTCTCTCTCTTGTCTTAGCGATGTCCTGGGTTCATTTCTACCCTTCAGGCTGCCCTGCTGAGGTGCTTTCCCTTCACAGCCAGTGACTGCTGCCTGAGAGGAGTGTCCTTACTGGCCTCTTGATCCAACATTTGGTCACAAGGTTTCCCAGAATAGAAAAGCCGAGACCTGAGCTGTACCCAGCCTGGGCCAAACAGCGACACGGCATGTTCTCCCTCCCTGTGGAGCATGCTGGAGCAGGCAGGCAGCCCACAGAGGGAGTGTGGGGCGCTGGTGGGGCTGGACCCATTGGATCAGAGCCTGGCCAGCGAGGCAGCAGCAGGTCCTGCTCTGGCTTCTGTGCAGGGTCTGGGTGCTGCGTCATGGGTAGCATCACAGGTAGAGGAGATAAGAGTCAGGAGCCCATTTGCACACGGAAGGTGGATGGCCCTCCCCAGGCTTACTGGCAGGCCCTGCTGACAGGGGACCGGGGGGTTGTGGCAGAGATCCTCAGTGACCCTCAGAATAACCTGAGTCCCAACACTGTGTTTGACACCAGCGACCTGGAAGAGTGGAAAAACTACCGCTTCAACCTCCGCCGGCTGAGTATGCAGGGAGGCAGTGGGCAGGTGGCGTGGCCCAGCTGAAGAGGGGCTCAGAGCCTTTTGCTTATGCTGCGTGGCATTGCTGCTGCTGGGATTGTGTCATGGGTGCTATTTGGGTTACAGAGGAGCGGGGATGGGGGTGAGAGCACCGGGGTGTGGGTAGGCTCTTCTGTGCTGCTTGCGGGAGGGTATGTGTGGGAGCGTGAGAGGTGTCCAGGGCACCTGCCCCTTCTAGAGGGGTTGTGCAAGTGCTTGGGAACTGCTTGAGTTCTCCCACTGGGCAAGGGAGATGCAAGCCCTCGGCTGTACTCCTTCTGTGACTGGCCCTGTAGCCTGGCTCTGTGTGCCTTTTCTGTCTGCAGCCTGTTCTGAGCTGCTGGTTCTCCCTGTGGCCTGTGCTGGGCAAGGAATTGTCACAGCCCTGTCTCAGGTCCTTGAGATGATCTAGTTTGAAACTAGCCCTGGGAAATAAAGTTGATCATGTGCTGCTTCTGCGAGAAAGAGGTGAGAGGGATGTAATGTCGAACATGTCATGCAGTCTGGGATGTAGTCCTCTAGTCCAGCCTGGGTAGGCAGCAACAAGTGTGATTTAAGGAGCCCTTTTCCTGTAACAGCTGCAGGGTGTTTGCCTGCAGACCACACCAGTTCAGCAATGCTTCCAGCAAGGTCAGCATCTTTGACATTTGGCAGGTTTCAGCCCCTTGCTCTCTCCTAGGCCCTAGATGTCCCTCTCTGCTGAAGCTTGTTTGTCTGCACCATGGTCAGGGCTTGTCTGAGTCCCTTGTACGTGGCAGCCTGCTTCAGCCCCTCTTTTTTTTTTACTGCCTGGTTCCTTGTATTTGTGGTGCTTCATGCATGGTGCTCTTGCCAGCCACCTTGCTGCTTTCAGCCCTGCCTGTGCCCCAGCCCCTTCATCCGCTGCACTCCTGTCAACAGAAACCCTGTGCTGCCTGACTGAGCTGCACTGTCTGGGAGCAGCCCCTGCCCAGGGCTCCTGCTCCTTAGAGCTTCCGTCATCACGGCTGTGCAGAGTCATCCCCAGATCTTTGCTTTGAGATGGTCCAAAGGCAGCGACGTGGCAGAGAAGGAATTGGCAGTCCCTTGAGGGGGTACCCGAGTCTCTCAGGGTGGGGGTGTACCACAGGTACCCTGGGGGAAAGGGCAGCTCTGGGCCCAGTGTTTTTGTGCAGTGTGGCTGGACATGGCTCCCTGACCTCTCTTTCCCTGTAGGACTGTGGTCTCTGAGCTATGAGCAGGAGCTCACCACGCCACTGCACATCACAGCCAGCCGGGGCTACACAGACTGCCTGCGGCTCCTGCTGCTCAGGGGGGCAGCTGTCAACTTCGCACCAGGGGGTAAGACTGCCCTGCACGAGGCTTGTGCAGCAGCCAGCGTGGACTGTGTGCGCCTGCTGCTCAGCTTTGGTGCTGACCCCGAGGCCGTCTCTGAGGATGGCTACAAGCCTCTGCACCTCTGCAAGAGCCCAGACTCCATCGAGTGAGTTTTCCCCAGGGGCACAGTGGGCCTCCCCATCCCCAAGCCTCACCCTGTGTAGAAGGGTCCCTACTCATCCCTGCAGCTGGGCTGGTGGCTGCAGCAATGGCTGCTGATTGGGGTGGCCTTGCTGCCTGTTCCTGCACGAGGGTCACCTCTGAAATCCCACAGACAACTGCAAGCTCTAGTCCTCAGCTGATGCAGCTGAGCTTAGTGCTGCCATCTCGCTGCCTGCTTGTGCAGACAGGCCTCCATGGGGGTATGGGGGCAGGCTTTGGGTGTGATGACACTTTATTAAAGATGTGTGGAGAGTTAGCTAGAATTAGGATGATGGTATCTCTGCTCACCAGTCATCCTGGCTTATAACCACTGCTCCAGGGCACAAGAGGATTTTTGGCAGTGATTTTTTGGACTCAGGAAAAGTGAAAACTGTGGGATGGTACAGGCATGGGGGTGGGAAGTAGTATGGGAGCTGGAGAGGAGAGCCTGTCACTGAGTTATCTTGGCCTACATAGGTGTGTCCAGCAGCTGCTGCAGCATGGCGCCAGCGTCAACAGTCGGACAGAGGAGGAGGATGACACAGTGCTGCATGTAGCAGCACGGTATGGCCTAACAGACCACGTCCAGCTGCTTCTGCGCCACGGGGCTGAGCTGGAGGCAGAGAATGAGGAGGGGCAGACACCACTGAACTCTGCCTGTGCTCAGCCCCATCAGCCTCAGGACATGGACCGCTACTACCAGGTCTGCCAGCTGCTGGTGGAGAGTGGTGCTAACATCAATGCTGCAGACAGGGACCGTCAGCACCCACTTCACCTGGCCTGCAAGAATGCCAATTCTCAAATAGCAGAGTTACTGCTGTCCCGGGGTGCAAACGTCAATGTCATGAACTACAGCGGCAACACAGCACTGCACAATATCCTGCAAGCAACTGCCTACAAGCTGGAGCACCAGCCAGAGCTTGTGGTGCGAGCCCTGCTCAACCACGGTGCCATCCGCATCTGGCCTGGCTCCCTCCTCAAGGTGCGGTGCTCACAGCTATGCATGGTGGGAAGGGAAGGCTGTCAACATCAGGGCCCCAGTGATGTTTCTGTCACAGCAGGGCTTGTTCTGTGCCAGCCAGCTTGCTGTCCTGCCTGTCTCTTCCCAGTGGCTGGGGGAAGGGGAACTGGTGTTACTGGTAAGGGATTCCCTGAGGTTTTTTCCTGGGGTATGTTCTCCTGTAGAACTCTCCTGCTTCTGCCTGCTAAGCTGTGTGGACAATACTTACCCAGTTTCCCTAATCACTTGCCCTGGAAAGTGTTGGCCCTTTTCCTGTCAGGGGATGTGTTTCCTCTTTGGGGTATACCCTCCAGCTCATACTGTCTCTGCAAGGCACCAGCACACAAAGGGTTAATTTCCTGTCTTAATTCCTGAGCAGTGCAATAATTACCCAGCCTGGAGATCAGCAGATTGCTCTCCCCTTTGGGAAAATACAGGAAAATCAACAATTAACACTAATTAATCTCCTATTAACGCCAGATAATGAGGATCACTCCTACAGCCGGGATAGACTCTGACAGCTACTGCTGGCCTGGGCCGTAGGGAGTGGGAGCCAAGAGCCGGGGCGGGATCTGCCTCTGCGCAGCTATGCATGGGTGGGGTGTGCTCCGAAGGCCACACTGGTGGTGTAGGATACACAGCACCAGCTTGGATGTGGTACACACTGGAGATGTGTTGCACAAAATATGCGCGATGTCTTCCTGGGGCTCTGTGTAGCAGCTGGCGTGGGCACAGTACCTCTTCAGCCACCCATTGCACACAGCACAGATACAGGGTCAGTGCAGTCCCCTGCCAAACAGGCTCAACACATCCCCGAGACCCCTGTGCAGCCCTTGGCAGAGATGCAGTATGCCTTAGCCTTGCTGCATGCAAAATGGGTGTTAGTCCTTGCCCCAGAACAACTCGCGCTCTAACTAGGGAAATGTGAGGAAAGGAGCCTGGCGTAAAGCAGGAGTGTTGGTTGCTTATAAGCTACTTGCAGCCATGAGGCAGCTGAAGGAGATCTGCATCCCAGCCACTTAAGTTAGTCCTACATCTGAGAAGAGGCTGTGGGGGCCCAGTGGTGCTGAATGTGAGTGCACTGTGTGTGTTGGGTGGTGGCTCAGCTGCCCCCCTTGCAGGAGTGGTGCTCTGGCATTTCCCACCATCAGTGGTTTTGATCTTCTGGCGCAGCGTGAGGGAAGGACATTCGTCCCCTGGATTTACCGCAGCTGGTTCTGAGCAGCTTTTTTGGAGGCATAGTGGGACTTGCAGGACCTTGCCCAAAGGTGGTGTTCATCTGCTTTCTCCCTGGTGCAGGTGCTGCGGTACTGCCATACCTGCCCACGTGTCATCGAAGCCCTGATGAACAGCTATGATCATGTGCATATCTCCGAGGACTGGGTGGAAGCTGTTCCAGCGGAGGTCGTACAGGTTAGGGAATGCATTCTGTTGGCTGGAGGGCATGCAGCTGGGCTGCCGCAGCAGTGTGCCAGAGGGGGCTTGGGGCAGGACAGGGGCTGAGTGGAGATTTGCAGGGTGGTGCTGTGTGGGGGATAGGGATAGGGAGGACACACTGTGGTGGCTCAGGTAAAGGGATGTCTGGTTCTCCCTCTGCTCCCAGGGTGATATTTTCAGTTTTATCTGCCTCTGGTCCTCTCCTCTCTCTGCAGAAATACCCATGTTTCTACCAGTCACTTTTCTCCCTGGAACGGAGACCTCGCTCCTTGCAGCACCTGGCTCGCTGCACACTCAGGACCTTCCTGGAGGGCCGGTTGCTTCTTGTCCTGTCTCAGCTGCACCTGCCAAGTGCCCTGCACCGTTTCCTGCTGCTCAGCTTCGAGGATGTTCTCTACTAAGGGCTGTGGTTCCAATCCTACTGCACCTTTCTCTGCATATGTTCCATCCCTGCAGGTGCCGTCCGTGCCTTCCCAGCTAACCCCTTCCCCTCGCATACCTCCTGCCAGGCCACTTCAGCCCCCTGTGCCAAACCTGTTGCTGTGTCCCTGCCCCAGCCAGCCTTGTGCTTTGCCTCACACACCTATTTTGGAGCATCCTGTTTACCCATACTAATCAGGACAGACTCCATACTCACTAAGAAAAGCAAGATAGGGGGATTAGGCCATTTTGTGGGACAAGGAGCAAATACGCTGCATTGATCAGTTTCAGTTGTAGGGTATCGGTCTCCCTATCCCAAGTCTACAAACTCTAACCTGAACTAGGCAGCTCCAGTGCCCCGGGCATTTGTTGGGATCCTCTCTGTAGTCAAGTTGTTTACAGTTTGTGCCCAAAGGTGTTTGGAATAAACTCTAGCTCTTCTCTATACGTACCAGAGTACTTCTGCCTTGCCTTGAAGATTGTCCTGACAGAGCTCGTCCATGTGACATGCCATGCATGGTGACGTGCACTCTCGGACCTGTGCATCCATCTGCTTCTCAGAAGACATAGGGGAATGTGCAATGGGTGTGGGCTCAGGCCTCCTAAACAAACAGTCCTCATGCAGGTACAGTGTCTGGGACTGCCTGGTTTTGTGCTTGGGGCAGGACAGCAGTGCTTGTGCCTGCACTGACTGTGATGTGGGGCCAGGGGGAAGCGTGCCCTGAGGATGCTGGTCCCCTGATTGCAGAGCAGCCAGCACCTACCAGAGCAGAGTGCAGGCCTACATGCTTCTGCCTGGGCTGCGCTGCACTCTAGACAAGGTAAAGGGTAACTTAATGACAGAGTTGTAAAGAAATCAAAGCACTGACCATCATTTAAAGGTTTCCTGTAAGCTAGCTCCATTCCCGCTTCTCAAGGAGCACCTAAACAACTGCTGGCTGGCGGAAGTTTGTGGGGCAGTGCTGCAGGTTGCTCCTCTTGGTGCACTGATGTTTCAAGGCCTCTGTTAATGTCCATGTCAGCGCCAGGATGCTGGAACACACAGATCTGAAGTCTAAGCAGTTTGACAAACCCAATGCTTCTGTCTTTTTCTGCCTCTGTTGGGATGCAGGGCATAAGTCTGCTCCCCTAGTTATCACTACCTTAATTATCGCCACCTTACACAAGTGGTCCATGCTGCTCTGAGGTGGCAAGCTTGAAATAACTATTTGAGGTTCAGTGTGCTGTTCCTAATGTGCTTGCAGCAGTGATGCACCACAGCATGAATGCTAATGGGATACAATAGGAGTGTGTTTACACATTACAAGCTTACAAAAGGTGTCAGGAAGCCAGTTGTGGCAGCCTGAATGGGTAGGTGCTACTATGACAGTATAAAGATGGTATATCTCAAAGAAGTTTAACAATGTGCTTTTTGACATCCATGGGCAGAGAGGTGAGGTGTGGGCTTGAGGGTGATGTACCAAGACTATCTGCAAAACAGGGATGAAGGGAGCTGGAGAGTCAAAGCTTTTAAAATACCTGGATAATGGCCTGCAGTCCTACCATGGATCAGTAGCACGTTTCCCTTGAAGCGGTGCAGGAACCCAGCCTGAAGTCACCACCTTCCTGCTGGCTGAGCTCATGTGTCTGTTCAGGGTGATCTGTTTGTGGGATCAGGTCCTAGAGTCATATTCCTGAATTCTAATCACCCCTTCAGAGTGTTCATTTTTAGCCAGATCATGTCTATGACTGGAGGAGAAGCAGAAGAAGGAATGTCTGTCCCTTTTGGTGGCAGCATAGCCTGGGATGTGGTGGATTTAGCAGGCCTGGGTTAATGGTTGGACTTGATGATCTTAAAGGTCTTTTACAACCTAAATGATTCCGTGGTTCTACGATACCTTTGGTATTAAGGCAGTCTGCACAGCAGTACATGTGGGGCTGGCTTTCTGGTCCTTCTTCTTTCCAGCATTGTCCATATACCTGCAATAACTTATGTTCAGTAATGTGCACTCAGCCACTAAGATAGTGTCACTTTAAGGAGAGGGAAGGATTGAATTTAATGGTTTGCTTTATTTTGTAATTGTTTCTTGCAACTGTTGGACTCAAAGCCATGCCTCAGGTGTTGCTGATCACTTTTGCTAGTTCTGAAGTCTGCTCTGCACTTGGGTGCTGAGGGCAGCTCAGGCTGACGGAGGTTCCTGCAAGCACAGGCACACGCAGTGCCACCACACACGTGGGCAGGCCAGCTCCTGGCATGGCCAGTTACTGTTTGGACAAAGGTGCCATGGCACAGGCAGGCACCTGTTGTAACGAAGGACCCATGCTGGGGCTGTGGGTGAATTTCCAGGGTTCCTTTCAGAGCTACGTTGGGATTCCAGTGTAAGTAGAAGGTGACCGAGAGGGGCAAACCATCCCTGGGCACGGATCTTCATAAGCTAGATCTTATCTGTGTTCCCATTGAAATTAAAAGGGCATGATTTCATTGCGTGTAAGGATACCACTGAGTAACCATTTTCAAGGAATGTGAGGCTAGTAGGAAAAGGGGAGTATCTTTTACACATTGATTTAATTGGGGGTGGGGGTGGGGGGAAACAACACGAAAAGAAAACAAAATAGATCCAAAAAACCCACCAGAAAAGCTTTTGGGCACTCAAGGCTTTTTTCAGAACTGAAACAATCAGAAAAGTTCAAGCTAAGTGCAGGCTGAGAACAAATGCGCTGAGTTTCACTCAGTTATGCTAATCGATTAACAATTGATTTTTAAAAACATTTACAAGGACGGAATTAAAAAGGTTTGATGTTTCAGAGCATGTTTTGGCAATATAACAAGCTGTGCAACTTTTTCTTAGGTTTCTAAAGGAGAAATTTGTAATGCAGCATTGAATGTACTTGCTGGGACAGGAGTTATGCCAGGGAAATGTAGCTGTCCTGAGTGTGAGGGCTATGGTCACAACTGAGGACAGAAAGCATGGGAATTATTAGCACAGAGGCATGTGGTTCTGATGCATTTTTACCAACTGCCATAAGCAAAGGCAGCTGCTGATTCCTACTCTGTCCCATGTTAACTCGGGGCCACATGCTGTTGTTCCTGCTTCAGCATCCACCTGGGTTTTTTGGCAGGGCAGTCAGCAAGAGACACCCTCATGACTGGCTGAAGTAATGTGAGGCCACTGCCACATTCTCAGCGTGGCTGTCCAAGCGATGTGCTCAGGGGAAAAAAAACACCTCATCCCATTTCTAGACAGACATTTCCATCCTAGCTGCAGCCTCTGGGTCTTACTCTGACCCTCTCTGTGCAGGCAAAGCATTGCCTATCCCACACATTCCCTTCCTTTAACTGAAAGATCAGCTACATCAGCATCTCCCTGCAGGCTTCCCAGCCTCGAATATGTGCTTGATTCTTACTTCATCTTTTCTGTTCCTCAGTAAAAATCATTACGTGCCATAAAAGGTGGGCTAGTAAACCACAACGGTACATCTAGAAGGGTACAAGGACAAAGCAGCTATGGAAAAGCTCTTACCTAGGATGTCCATCCCCACCCCTGAGCTCTGTAAATTATATTTCAGGTACTTTTGAGTCAAAAGGGCACCTTTAGCAGTTCTAGAGTGGTTTATTTTTTTTTCTTCCTCCATAAATTTGACCAGTCACTTTTGTGGACCCATGTATGTTTGAGCATCCTGGTATCCTTGTGGCAGTGGTAACTTATTTGTCTTTAGACTGTCACCTTCTTGTTTCGTTTGATGCCCCTTAATTCTTGTGTTCTAAGAATACATAGGCAATCTAGTCTGTTCCTCTTCATTGTGTTGTTCAAAACAACAATCCCTGTAATTTCTTTCCTTACTCAGGCTGGGTTTCTGTTCAGCTCTGTCATTCCCTGCCTGGAAACTGTCACCCAACCCTTAACCACAAGCACAGACTTTCCCTGTCCCTTTACTGATCCTAATGCATCGCTTTGAGATGAAGGGAGCACAGCTGTGCACAGCATTCAAAATGTGGTTGCACTATGACGGTGTAAGAGTTATTCTTAGCCGTGTGAGTATGAGAGCTACACAAATGCCTCAGGAACCTTAGATTCATATTTGACATTACTTGATAATTTACATTGTCCAGGAGGAGGACAGCCTTGGCAGTGATGCCCTCCCATTCAGCATGGTTTGTGTTCAGATAGCATATGTCACAACCTCTAAATGTTTTTCAGATTCATATTGCTATCCAGGATGCTGTCCCTGTTTTAAAACGAAGCCCACATTCTTCTTTCCTATATGTTGCACCTTATACTTAGATGTGCCAAACGGGTTTTTCGTGAACCTGGTCTTTCAAGCAATCCAGATCAAGTTGTCTTCAGCAAGTGCCATGTGTTACTTCTACCATCCCAACAATTCATTTTTCACCACCCCAATCATTTCACAAGCAATTGTTTTTATTTTCTCCCTGATTGCTAATAACTTCTAGCATTGAGATGTGAATAGAATACAACTAGAAATACATCTGTCAAATGGCTATATAGAATAAGTCTTCCCAGCTATCCAGTTCTTTCAAATCTGTTAATACTGATCACACTGACTGTAGCACACAGCTGATTTTTCATATTGGAATGTCATGCAGAACTGTGTCAAATGACTTACAGGAGTCTAAGCATGCCATATATATCCAGTTAGCTCTATCAAACTGGTAGGCTTACAAAAAAAATAGATAAAATTATTTGAAAGTACCTCTTTCAAATGACATTAATTTGAATAACATTAATTTGAGTTCTAGTGTTTACTAATTTACCCAGGACATCCTTTGACTGCTTGTCTGTGATTGCTTGGGATGTGTGTTGAACTAACTGCTCAGTAGTTTCTTGGAGATCCATGTGAACACATTTAGATACTGACAAGACGTTGGATTCCACACCCCTGACACCCCCACCCCACCCCCATCCCACCCCCAGTTACCTTAAGTTGCCCAGTGTGCCATGATTTGTTATTAAAAAAAAAAATCAGTGGTTCGGTGAACTCATTAGCCAATTAAATACTCTTGGATGTAAGTTACCCTCTTACAGATTATAAAAATTATTACTTAAACAGTGTCTCTTCAGCATCTTCCTTCATTACTGATGGAAAATAAAGTGTTTCATTACCACTATGAAATATTAATATTATCCATTGTTGTTTCAAATACAGATCAGAAATATTTATTGACTTCTTGGTTTTCATTATGTGGAACGTATGTTTACACAGAGAAACCTGGGGCAGGAGCCCAGTGACTGTAGTTCTTTGGATTCTCTGCTGTTGGCGCATCCTGCTCTGGGGTCAGAATTTCCAAAAATGCTGAGAAATTGGATAGGGTTCAGGGAAGAGCCATGAGTGAGTTACAGATTGCCAGTGATCCCTGGCACGGGAGCCTTGCAGCGGGGTGGTTGGATGTGCCATTGCTGATCCTTGGAGTCCTGCATGCAGTTGCAGGCGCCTGTCCTTGGGTCCTGGGCTCCCAGGCAGGAAGGCTGCCAGTGCCCTTTCACGAAGCACGGCGGGTGCGCAGGCTGAGCGCCAGCTCCGTCGCCACACTGCACCTGTGGCTGGCCCATGGTGGCGCCTTGCCGAGCTGCTGTGGGGGCAGGCTGCAGAGTTTGGTTGGCGTTGCCAGTTCCGAGTGGCACTTGGCGGTGAAACTAGATCCAGTGGCTGGAAATTGAAGCTGAGCAAACACATATTAGAAATGAGACATTTTTAATAGCAAGGGTAATTAATCTACTAGTTAATTGCATCTTAGAATAGCTTATCAGGGTGGATGTAGATTTCTCATCTCTGGCTTCTTAAAAAATCACCAGAAGACCTGCCCTAGCCCAGGCCAGACCCCATCCTGCGTGGTGCTTAGCCCATGTCCCGAAGAGATCAGACTGCTTAATTACAGATCTATGATGTGCAGTCTTGTCACTCATGCACGCTGGTCTGCCACTGGCCTCTGCCACCGCTGGGATCGTGTTCAGCCCTAGGGCAATGGAACAGTTTCATGTTTCCCTGCACAGTGCTGCTCCCCTCACTGGTACTGCACAGATGCCTCTGTCTCCCCCTTCACTCCCCTCACTTTGTGACTACTGCTTTGTACCGGTGCCGTCAGCGTCCTCGCTCTGAAGTCGCTGCCTGTGCTGGTTTCTGAAAAAGACGTTCTGAAATAAATGGTGATGCTACTTTACATTTTTATTTCAATATTTGGTCTTTTTCAGTTTCTCTCATGAGCTTTGGCTTTAAGACGTCATCCATTTGGAAGCCTTGAGCACATTTCACCCTGTGGGGCTGGGTGGTGCTGGTTCTTTGCCAAAGGACCTCGGGGCTGGATGAGGCACACAAAGGCAAACTCCCTTCCCTCAGCAGGCTGCCAGCACACAAGGGCCTTGTGGGGCTGCCCCATGACACTTGGAGTCATCCCTCCTGAGGGGGCACCTCAAGGATCTCTGACTCGTAGCTATAGGAGCCCCAGTGTGTGCCCCAAGCTGCAGCCCCCCGCAGCAATGCAGCCTCTCTTTGAGCAGGCCCATGCAGAGCTCCACAGGACTTGCGCCAGCGGCTGCTTTGGCCCTACGGCAGCTCTGCCAGTGCTGAGCGGAGTGCTTCTGGTACCTCACTGTTAGGAGCACGATTCCAACGCTGCCTGCACTTCTGTTTCCATCCAGACGCTCTGCAGCAGGTGCTGATGCTCCTAAGGGACCATGCTCTGCCGGTGAGACCCAGGGGGCACACCGCCTTTGTACACAGGTGCTCCCTGGGGCCTGCTAGCCCCTGCTCCATTCCTCCAGCTCATCACCAGATGTCAGTAATGCTGCTCACATCCCTGCCATCCCACACACCTCCAGCTTCTAGCTGCAAGGCTGTCCCTCAGGCTTCTGGGCCACAGGGGCTTGGGCCAAACGCAGGCACATGTTTGATAGTAGCCCATGACTTCTTAAATTCAGTGCCATGCCCAGCCAGCTTTACTTCAATTGCTGGAAAATACTACAGCAAGCAACTAAACAATCTGTAAGTGCCTGGACACATGCAAAGTTGGTCAGACCGGTCCTACTTCCTTCCATACCGAGACAGAAGGAGCAGATGTATGTGTCATAAGTGTCTTAATTTCATACTGTTTCACATAAAAGTCTGAGAATGAAGTTAAGAAAAGACAATATGGAGTGAACTACTATTATGTGGGAGCATAACTGTCAGAAAACCCTGTTCAGAGCCAGTTAGCAGCAGCCAAACTGCAGCGATACACAGAGGGTGTTGCCTGGAGGTCTGTCCTGCAGTTGGCACTCTTCTACAGTTGTTAGACTTGCATGAAAGAATAGACATTAGGCTTATTTAATCTGCAGAAGACACTGTGCTGGTTGGGGTTGCGGCCCCAGCTGCAGCAAAGGCAAGCAGCGTGAACACCGAGTTCTCCCCCAGCACCAGGGCGGTCCAGTAGCAAAAGCCTTACACGGCCTGACTGGCCAGAGGTGGTGCATGCCCAGGTGTGCAGGAGCAAACGCGCTACACATGGCCTTGAGCAGCCACATGCTGCACAGAACAGGCACAGCTGTCATGGCACACACAGACCAGAGGCCAGTCTGTAAAGAAGTGCCACGCTGGTCTTCTCTTCCAGAGGTGTGGTGACGACAGTGAGTGGGTGGGCTGCGGTGGAGGCAGAGGACATCAAGAATCGTAAGAAGGCAAGGAAATGACCAACAAAAAACACCTCAAGGTCTTGGAGCTGTCTATGCCGAAGAAGAGAAATCTGAGTGGTAGATTTAGATTAGCTATTAGGAAGAAATCCTTCCCTGTGAGGGCAGCGATGCGCTGGCACAGGCTGCCCAGAGCAGCTGTGGGTGCCCCAGCCCTGGCAGTGCCCAAGGCCAGGCTGGACGGGGCTGGGAGCCACCGGGGCTGGGGGAAGGGGGCCCTGCGCGTGGCAGGGCTGGGACTGGGGGGTCGTTAAGGTCCCTTCCAACACAAACCTTTCTGTGATTCTATGAATCTATGAAAATATAACAATATCTGAACATGGAAAAATTACCTGAGCATCTGTCCTATGAGGAAAGGCTGAGAGAGCAGCCTGAAGAAAAGAAGGCTTGGGGGATCCCATCTGTGTGGATAAATACCTGAAGAGAGGGCGCAACAAAGGTGGAGCCAGGCTGTTTTCAGTGGAGCCCAGCAACAGGACCAGAGGTAATGGGTGTGAACTGACACACAGAAGGCTCTGCCTGAATGTCCAGAAACACTTCGCTGTGAGGGAGACTGAGCACTGGCACAGGTTGCCCAGAGACTTTGTTGAATCTCCCTCCATGTGGAC
Source organism: Falco peregrinus (assembly GCF_023634155.1). Classification (NCBI taxonomy): domain Eukaryota; kingdom Metazoa; phylum Chordata; class Aves; order Falconiformes; family Falconidae; genus Falco; species Falco peregrinus. Next base: position 64,669,622 of record NC_073725.1, on the reverse strand, counting down.
TTGCAACTGGCTGTAGGTGGCCCTGCTTGAGCAGAGGGTTGGACAAGGTGCCATCCAGAGGTCACTTTGAGCCTCCACCAGTCTGTCTGTGATGCTGTGATGCTGTGATTGAATGAAGAGAGCCCTCTTCTTCATAACACAGGACTAGCAGGACTGTTCTTACACACTGAGTCCACACTAACAGTGGTGGTGCAGAAATTAGGGCCACCACATCTTGTGATAAACCAGTACCGTACCCTCAGCTGAAGACAGGCATATCAGCATTATTCATGTACCAGCTGGTATTGTGGGTTGTGTTGTATAATCCATTTTACTCTGAATCCTGCATCCTGCACTCTGAGAACATCACCTTTTCTTATAGGCTTTTTGCTTCCATCAGACAGCCATGAAGCATATGTTCTTATAGTGACCTGCAGATGACGGATGTCATCTGAATGAAGGGATCCAGAGTGCCACACTCATGTAACTGCTGGGGCAGAGTGGTGCACTTGGAGAAATCTTCTTCTAGGTGAAAAGTGCAAGAGGTATCAGGCCTGGCTCCTGGGAGAGACCATCTGCTCACAGGCCAGATACACCTATGCTGGCTGAAGGCAATGTGCACAACCCCAGTGCTTAGGCATGCTCTCCTCTGGCATTGCTCCCTTGCAAAGACTTCTTGGTAACCTCCAAAGGGTGTGTTATGCAGTGATACCTCTTCTCCCTCGCCCCTTCCTTGCAGCCAGAGCCTCACAACATGCCAGGTATAAACTGGGTCCCATCTTGTCTGCTGAGGACCCTGCCCTGAGCAGTTGCCTTTTTGTGAAGCTGATGACTTTCTGGTGATGGTTTCCCTCTAGGGATCTCACACTTGCCTGGCTTTCTTTCTCTCTTTCTGTCCTTCTCGTTCTCCCTTCTCCCCTTTCTCTCTCTTTCTGTCTGATACCAGTTAAGCTTCCTGAACAGTTTCCAGTCAACATGGGGAACAGCCATGCTGCAATTGAGAAGCTAGATGGATTGAACGTGTTGGTGCTCCTAGGAGACCTCATCCAGGTAGGAACTGAAGAGAGCTTTGCAACCCAAGCATGGGCATTGCTTTGGGAATGTTGCCAAGAAGGTCTTGCTCTGGTGTACAAACACAAGCCAAAAGCAACCAAGAACTTTCAACAGCACCCGGTGCCAGAATGGAAATGAGACAGTACCACAATACTGCCAGTATAAGCCAGCACTGTGCCTTAGGAGCCCAGTAAATTACCTGAAGTGTTTGGCTAATAGAACTCTCCCAGAGCAGGATCCAAACCCAGGAGTGAAGGGGGTAGCAGCTCTTCTAAACAGAACAATCCTCAAAGAGATGTGTGAAAGGCTCCTACCTTGTTGTCCAGAAGTAAAGAAACGAAAATGAGAGACACTTGCCAGGTGCAGACGTGTCAGTAACAGTGCCATCTTCCAAGCTGAACTCTCATCTGCACTCTGAGTGGGTTGAAAGGCTCAACCCAGCTTCCAGCTGAAGTGGTGCCTGCGACTGGCCCCATCAGGCTGGTCCCTCTGTGCTTACTCTGTACGTTGCTGCTCCTCAAGCAGGCTGGAGCAGGGTAAGTGCAACACGTTACCTGGGATGTGTAATCACTTCAATCACTGCCAGCAGCTTACCTGCAGATCCCACAGCCTTGGTCATTTGCCTGCAACCCCAGGCTCGTGGCTCTGTGGCTGCTGAGCAGCCTGTTCCTGCAGGGCTCGGGGGGCCTGACAATGGGGCTGGGGTAGCAGCGACATTTGCTGCTGGGGCCATGTCTACTACCAGGTTTAGGTGGTGAATGAAGCTCCCAGCTCCCAGCATTGTGTCTTTGCCCCTGTCCTAGGGCAACCAGGTAGCAGACAACCACACTGCCCACACATCTGCACCGATTCATCCTGGGTCCTGCCTTACACTGAACTGCTCATGAACTTGCATGGCAAAGGCCAGCATGGGTGGCTTTCTCTGGGCTCAATAAGCTCTGGTCTGCTGAGGATGACTCTGAGCTTGTGCTGAAAGGCAGCCAGGGAGGCAAGGTGGCATGCAAAGGGTCTCAGAAAGCGGTCACAGGCGGTTAAGCTCTGTCGTGTCAGTGCTGTTGCTGATAAGACATAAGACCATTTAAAGTGCTCTGTGCAATAAATCTGTCTGCTCAAGGTGTGGGTGCAGGAGTCAGGAGAGATGCCAGGAAAGGCTGAGCTCCTCCAGGTGCGGATGTGCTCAACTCTGTGACCAGGCCTGGGCTGCAGCATGCTTTTGCTTGACAGACCTGCTAACTGGGGAGAGTGAGCATGCTTCACATGGTGCTGCCTGCGGATTTTGCCTCTCCTGTGGGGCCTGGGGCTAAAGGCAAGGGGAGATGGTGCAGAGGTGCCTGCCTCAGCTGCTGTCATCCTGGCTGCTGAAAGAGCTGGTTGGGGTCTTAGATGGCTTGTGTGCCCTTAGTGAACCCAACAGCCTTCAGTCACCAGCTCTCAGAAAGTGTTCCTTTGCTAACACCAAGCAGGAGCTGTGCTCCTGTGCTATGTGTGTGCCCATGGGTGACTGGGAGCTGAGCTACTGCAGGTCCTGCCAGGAGGCTTTTGCAGCTGGGAAGAAAGCCTTCGCTTGCTGGTCTGGGAAAATGAGCGGTTTTCAGGTCAGGAGGACCCAGCTTGGGGGCTGCTTCTTAGGCACTCCACTGAACCACAGAGGTGGCCTGAGACAAGTCCCTGGCAGCAGCCTTTTCCTGTTCTAACATCTTGTCAGTAGCAAAACTATGCACCTGGGAATGCTCTTTCTACTGTTAATGAGGATCCTGGATTCTTACTGCTCCAGCTATGGCTCTGCCAGGGTTAGTTCTAAAATATGTTCCCCAGGCATGAGAAGGTGTCTCCTCAGCTGCTGCAGACAAGTTTTGCTGCAGGAATCTGGACAGAATCACATGGAACAACTTGACAGCAGGGTGAAAGCCTGTGAGACTGTATTTGCAGGGGCCAGCTGGAGCCGCCTGCATGGTCCTTAGAACTAGGTTGCCTGCTGGGGCAGGACCTGCCCAGTAGCTATTACCCACCAGATGAGTGTGCCTCCTGAGCCTGATGACTCGAGTCAGGTTTGTTTCATTTGGACCACTTCATGGGTATGGTACAACAGTAGAGTCTGTGCCTGATGGGAGCCGAGCTTCTGTCAACACAACACAGCCGTAACCAGACCATTCTCTAGACTCCAAACTTTGAGTAAATAATTTTGCAACATTACCCTTGCTTTTAATATGTTTAGTGGCTATATTGCAGGAATGCCTAGAGGCCATGAGAAGATTTAGTCCTGGTGTGCTAGGTTCTGTGTAGAGATCGTAAGTGGAGCAGGTAGAGGCATAAAGTTAAGGTTGCATATTAGTTTCCATTGGAAAGACCTGCTTTCATTTGCTATTCAGTTATTAAACTTTAACTGTTGCAGTTGTGGTTTGCCATGCTGTGTGCCTGTCTCAGACTGAACTTTCCCTGTTACAGCTACAGCAAAAATTAATTGGCCTCTATTCAGCCAACAGCCTGTGTACCAGGAATATGTTCTAGACTCCCCATCTTGGAGAGGAGCTTCCAGTGCGGGAAGGAGAGGTGACCTGGATGTTGCTGCTTCTGCACGGTAGCATGAGATCAACTTCCCTTAAACTACCAGCCTCTGAGGATTCCATTTTGCATGCCCCAAGCAAGGACACTTTTAGAGGCTGATAGTTTTCTCCCAGGAAGCCTCTGCCTATGCTGAGCAGTTTGAAGTTACGCCAGATCCTCTGGGCTGACCAGACAGGTCATGTAGCATCTTCAACATGGACACCGTGTCCAAAGTGTCAAATGTTGAGCAGGACACTTTCCAGCCCTGCCTACTGACTCCAGAAATGCAGGCAAACTGACTTTTCCATGCTCACATGCCTGCAACAAGGAACAGAGAAGCAGAGGAGGAAGAAGCTTCAGCAGTTCTAATGCAGAAAACAGACAAGAAGAAGGGTGGGAAGCAAAGGCAGACCGAGGAAGGAGGGCCAACTCAGGCAGTGACATAATGGAGGAGATGGGACAGGTTGGTCTGTAATTGCTTAGAGGTGCTGCTTGCAGAGGCTGGACTTGAATTCAGTACTCGGGGCCCAGCCTGGTGAGACTCAGGACCAAGTGCTGAGGCTGATAAACATGGAGCTATGACCCAGCAATCCCAAAACAGGAGGGAGAAAGCAGGTCTTCTCCTGAAACTTCTTTTTTAGCTCAGTGTCTGATAATGTATCCAGCAAGGCCCTGAGAGGTCTCTGTGGACAGCTGAGAGTGCAGTGAGACCAGGGGCTTTACAAATTGCACATGCAATTAATGTTTCCATGTACCTTGTGCGTTGGATAGGGTATCTTCAAGCACGTGAAGGTGACATAACCAGCTACTTGTGAGTGGGGGATGGAGCCCGATAAAATGGAATAGAGTGGCTCCCCACAGAGAAGGTGTGTGGGGAGGGAGAAACGCCCAGGGAGCGCACTGAACAGCGGAGGTCTGAGCCTCAAGTGGAAGCCATGGAAACTGCGTTTCCACTAGACAGTGAGAAGCTGCGGAAGATAAGATAGAGGATGCAGAAAGTGGGAAAGCCCCTGGAGGTCTAAGAGGTGGTTAGGGTTACCATGTGCAACCTGGGCCCTCACGCTTCCAATTTAGCTCACGCTGACAGGATGGAGGGTGTGGGAGCTTTCAATCTGCATCTTGTTCAATTTACATACTAGAGTACAATATTTGCTTTATTTAACTTGAAACCCTCCCCCCCTGTGCTCCCCCCCCCCCCCCCCAAGTCCTTCAACCTTTTCTTCTCTGGGTCTTTGCTTTACAATTTGGCAAATTAATTTCTACCTTTACTGCAGAGTCTCATGGGACACAGTAAACTGGAGTGGAGTAAGTTGTCGGGGCCCTGAGTACATTCGCCTGCTGTTGGGGGTTTGGCTGTCCGGGGTCAGGGACAGCTTGGATGCAGCAGCTGTCTGTCCTTGGGGAACCTCAGCGGGAGCCTGCCCCACTTTGGCTGAGGAGCTGCTTTTAAGGTCAGGCTCTCACCTGACTTGACTGACCTGACTAGTCTCTGCCTGGCCTAATCTGGGCCTCGTACCTCCGTGATGCTGACAGTGGTCCTGACCCACTGATCTGAGTTTCTGGCTTGGCCTTGGGCCTGCCTCACCACTTGGAGACTGGAACTTGCTGGGTGATCACTGGACAACTGGTGACCCTGGTTACTGTCACCAGATCTGCTCTGCTCACCTTCCTTGAGTCCTGTGGCACTGCAGCCTTGTCAATGAAGCCACTGTCCTGCCCGCCCTGCTGCAAACTTCTGCTTCCCAGATTCCCTTCCCTGTCGGAGCAGCCTGCCCTGGCTGCTCCTGGTGCTGAACTGAGATTCAGTGTTTGAAGAGAGACAGGGGCTGCAGGTAATCCCAGTGTATGATTAAGTAAGCAGAACCTCAATGTTGGAGACCTATGTAGGGACTTGCAAGCTGCAAGCTATTGATTTGCAGAGGTCAGTATGGGAGTTTGTGTAATTGGCTTCAGGAAGGCCCTGCTGCTTTGGGCGCAGGCAGTCATCCTTCCTTGGGGGAGCTGCAGTTCATTCCCCAGCCTGCTCAGTTTCAGCAAGATCACTGAAGAAAGCAGTTTCCCCAAAATACCTTGCTAACTTACATGAGGGTGTGCAGCGTGGGTTGAAGGTTACATATAAAAGGTTCATTGAACAAGGAATTAAATTTCAGGTGCTCAGGAGTTAGGAAGTTGCATAGCCTTGATTTGGACCCCTTTGAGTACAGGTCTCGAGACCAGCAAACTTACACATGGCTACGCTTTCATTTCCTCCATGGTCTAATGTACTTTGATAGCAGTGGAAGGAACCCAAGCTGCATGCATGAAGATGACTCCAACCTGAAGGATCCTTTCCCACAGAGATATTTGGTGGATGAGATAGGAGAGACCGGCCAAGGGCAAACAGGACATGGATGCTGACCTGCAGACCTTGAGTGTGTCACAACTGATTCCTAAGGTGGGATTAATCCAAATGCTTGTCACTGCCAGCTTCCTTCCCAGCCTGAAATCTGGGCCCTCACCCTACACTAGGAGCCAAATGGCCTGTGCCCTGCAAACACACACCCCTCTTCCTTGGTGATCCCAGGGCCATCAGCTTGTGAGAGGTGCCCTCATCAGTGGCCAGAGGGATCCCTCTTGCTGAGCCTTACTTTCAGATTGAGTATTTGAGTCTGGATGATTATTTTAACATTGACTTCTCCATACCTCCATTTCCCCAGCTGAGGGCACAGCAGCTCTCGCCGCAGAGGGGTATTTTCTTGAAACTGCAAGGATGTGCTATAGAGAATGGTATAAAAACCATGAAAGAAAGAGGAGGCTCTGTGCAGGCCCCTGGTACAGATGTTGTCGTAATGGGACCCTGGGGGTTCAGACTGGGCCTGTTTAGAAGGAAGGCTGGGCACCACACTGCTGGCCTGGTGGACCCATTTGGCCTCACTCACATGCTCCAGAGAGGATTCAAGTGCTCCATAGCTGGACTGTCCCATCCCACACAAAACACATAATTCAAGGCTGCAGCAAAGTGGTGCCACAGACGTCCCTGGGGACAGAGTAGAAGGTGGTGGTGGAGGAATCCATGTACTCGCATAGATACAGATGCCACCAGGGAGCCTGGGTAGCTAAGCAGCCAGAGGTACTGCATCCCTGCTCAAAGGGTGAGCGCAGGCAGGAACACGCAGGGATGCTGAGGAGTACCCCTAGGTGAGAGCTGGCCCATAGCTGCGCCACTGAAAAACGCAGCTGACGTGAGTTTAGACATGACTTCAGCTCTGGTATTTCTTGGCTTCTGAGTACTTTACATAGTAGTCCTGATACTGGTGCTCTTCTGAAGCAGGGCTTCCATTTGCCAGATGTTCAGCATATTACAGGCCTGTTGAGAAACTCCTTGCAGACAAGGGCACCACCTAAGTGCTGAGCTGGGGGGAAACAATACCCCATTCTAGCGCGGGGGCCCCCCATAGAGGGCCAGGCCACCCTCCCCAGGACATACAGCAGAGCATGGCAGAGCTGCGGAGCTCTTGCCGCAGCCTGGGAGCTTTCAGCTTGCACTGGTCTCCCTTGCGCTACAGCCTGAGCGCTGCGCAGGGGGCCCGACTACAGCCGGGCCGGGGTATCGCCCGGCCCCCGGCCGGGTGCGCGGCGGAAGGGGCAGAACCCCACGACTTCGGGCGGCGGCGGCGCGGGCAGCGCGGCAGAGCTCGGCCGCGGGACGCTCCGGTGGCGGAGGAGCCCGGGCAGGCGCTCCCCGGTGCCCGGGCTGCGGGGGGCTCCGCACCGCCCGCCTGGCCCTGTCCCGACGGAGCTGAGCACCGGGAGCCCCCCCCCCCTCCCTCCCTCCCTCCCTCCCTCCCCCCCCGCCGTGCACGAGGGCCGCGGGGGAGCAGCGGTGGGGGCCGGGGGAGCCTCATTCCCCGCTCAGCTTCAGCCCCCCACCCCCTTCCCACACTGGCCCGAGCGCGTCTCCCGGCGGCCATGTGGCCTCTCCCGGCCCCGCGGCGCCCGCGCCCGCCGCTCTCACGGAGACTCCACTTCGGCCCCGCCGCCTGGTCTCCGGGGCACGGACTCCGCGGACGGGGAGGGGGCCAGCCGGACCCAGCCCGACGGCCCACGCCAGCAGCTCTCCGGCACGGCGCGGTAAACCCGGAGCGGCGCGGCCGCGCCCGGCTGCAGGGCCCAGCCGGTTCCCGGTGAGGGCCGGTCCGTCGGGGCGCTCGGGCCCGGCCGGCGCGGGCGTCCCCAGGGCGCTCTTCGCCAGGCTCGGCCACCGGGAGCCGCCAGCGGCGCCGGCCCGGGCCGGCTGCCGGACGTGGCGGAACGGGCCCGGCTCGCCCCGTCCGTTGTCCCGGGCCCGGAGAACGATGTGCCTAACGACACAGCCCCATCCTGTCCCCACAAAAGCGCCCTTGTGCTGGCCCCGTAATTGCTAATCATCAATCACCATTAATAACAGCTGATGAGGCGGGAGGGGGAGGCGCCTTCCCAGGGGCCGGCCGCGCCGGGGGGGAGCGGGGAGCCTTGCCCCGCCGGAGCGGGCGCTGAAGGAGGAACTCGACCGTGATGTGCGGAAGATGGATGAGAGCAGAGGGCGACACCCCCGCCCGCCTCCCCTCCCCTCCCCTCCGCGGCCCGGCCCGGCCCCCCCGCGGCGGGGCGGGCGGGCGGGCGGCTCCGAGCGCGCCTCCACTCCGCCGCGCCGAGCCAGCGAGCGGGCGGGCGGGCGGCAGCTCTCGCCGGGCGCCGGAGCCCACGGGAGGCGGCGGGCGCGGGCCGGAGCCGGGGCCGCGGCGGCGGGGCCCGGCGGCGGCGGCGGCGGCGGCGCGGCGAGTTGGCGGCGGCCCGAGCTCGCCGGAAAGTTGGTGCCGGCTGAGCCGGCGGCGCCCGCTCGCCATGCAGAGACCCAGCGGCCAAGGGACCGCCTTCTCCATCGACTCGCTCATCGGGACGCCGCCGCCGCGCTCCGGGCACCTGCTCTACACCGGGTACCCCATGTTCATGCCGTACCGGCCGCTGGTGCTGCCGCAGGCGCTGTCCCACGCGCCCCTGCAGTCGGGGCTGCCGCCGCTGGCGCCGCTGGCCTCCTTCGCCGGCCGCCTCACCAACACCTTCTGCGCCAGCCTGGGCCAGGCCGTGCCCTCCATGGTGGCGCTCACCACGGCCCTGCCCAGCTTCTCCGAGCCCCCCGACGGCTTCTACTCGCCGCAGGAGCTGCCCCCGCCGCGCGCCAACCCCGACGCCGGCTGCCGGAGGGGCGCCGAGGGCCTGGAGGCGGAGGAGCTGCCCCCGGGGCGCGATAAGGGGCCGCCCGAGCCACCGCTGCACTTCCCGGACCCCTTCCCCGGCCTAGCAGGTAAGAGCGGCTCGGGCCAGCCCCGCCCGGCGGAGAGCGACTTGTCTGCGGCGAGCACCGGCCCGCCTCGCCCGGGACTCCCGCAGCCTCGAGGGGCCCCGCGGCGGGCAGCGCCGCCAGCCCGGCCCCTGCCCGGACTCTCCCCGCCGCCCCTGCGGCGGCGGCGGGCGGGCAGGCGGCACCGCGGGCCCCCCCGAGCTCGCCAGGGCAGCGGCCGCGGAGCCGGGGCCGCTGGGACCGAGGCGTGGCGGGCGGGACGGCGGGGCCGCTATGGGCCGTGGCGGCGGCACCTGCCCGCTGCTGTGCTCCCGCTCGGTCCCGTCGGGCCGAGTCGGGAGGCCCATCACCGGCTCCCCCACGTTCCGGGCCGGCTCCGCTCCGCTCGCAACTTTCACGGGCGGGAGACAAACTGCGCTCTGCCTGCCCGGTCCGCGGGGCGGGAGAGCCGCGAGAGCCGCCGTCCGGGCCGGCCGCCCCGACGGGGCAAGGACCACCCGGCGGGACCGGCGGGGCTCGGAGCCGAAGCCGGCCAGGCGGCGCGGAGCTCTCCGAGGTCCTGGCACCCGGCCCGGGCAGCGAGGCGCCGCACCGGCGCAGCCGTCCCCGCCCCGCCCGCTCCAGGCTCCGGCCCCGGTCCCGTTCGGTGCAGCCGCGATGAGGCGCGGGGCTGCTCCTTGTCGCCGTCACGATGCCGCGGAGCGCGGGGCTAGGGGCTGCCTCGCTCACCCGCAGCCCGCCCCGTGCCCCCCCCCGTGCCCCCCCGGCGCCGTTGTGCTGCGGCTTACCGGCGCCCCGAGCCCCTCCCGAGCCCGCGCTGCGGGGGCAGGTCCCGTGCCAAGGCGGCCGCCCCGCTCCCCTTCGCCTCCGTCCGCGGCCGCGGCACCGACTCTGCCCGACGGCGCGGGCGGGTGGCGGCTCCGCTGCCAGGCTGCCCCCAGGTGCTGGCCGGGACCGGTCCCGCTGCCGCGGTGGGGCCGCGGGGTCCTCTCCTTCGTGAGCTGCGGCTGCTCCCCCGAGTGTGCAGGCATCAACCTGGGTGACTTGTTGCTCTGTATTTCTCAGCCAGCTCCAGCTCTTGCTCTCTTGCACCTCAGCTCCTGAGGCAGGGGGCTTGGGGTGTCCCTTCTGCGCCAGGACCGAGACAAACCAGGCGCTGGCTTTCTCTGACATGGCCTGTCCTGACAGCTGCCTCCCCTGGTCACCCCTGAGATCCACCTTTGTCTCACAGGCTTTCTGGCGTGGATGCGTGCTGAGAAATCTCTGCTGCTCCTTGCAGTGCACGGCTGTTTGTTCTCCATCCTTCCTTTAGTCTCTCCTGGGTGAGCCCGGGTCTTTTCCTTGCCCTGCCTTGTTCTTCCCTCAGAGGACTGTTTCCCTCACTCAGGTACCCCTTGAACCTCATCCCTCAACAGGACAGCTGGGGCATTTTGCCTCCCCATTGCCTTCGTGGGTTACTGGGGCTTTGGTGTTCCTTTGGTGCTCCCAGGTGCTCCTCTGTGCTGAGTCAAAAGCCCGGTGCGATCGCACTTCTGTTGTGAGTCTCCCCAGGGACTGAATTGCCCCAGCCAAAACCAGCTGCCCACATGACCACATCTTGCCACACTATGGGGAAATGAACTGCACTGTGCTTCATCTCCCTCCGTGGCTCCTCTATAGCTAAGCCCAACCTGGTCTCCCCTCCTGAGGGATTCAGATCAACTCTCCCACAGTGTCCATTTCTGATATCGAGAAGTCACATCTCTAGGACGTGCCCTGTTGTGACTAGCTCATATGATGGAAGAAAATATGTCTTGCTACAGCTGTTCGTTCACTGCTGCCTATTAGCCATCTCTTAGCACTGTGCTTGCTCTGGAGCCATGAAGGATGCTTGTCCTTCTGCACAAGCATGTACCTGTGTGGATCTGATTCTGTGGGCTGCTCTACCCAGGTCCAAGAGGATTTGTCAGGCCAGATGTGTCCACCTTCTCCTTTACCTACTGTTTCTCCTGACTGTGCCAGCCAAGGCCCTTGGAGATGGATACTAGAGCTTGTTTTACCGACGATCTCAGGTGAAAGCTGGGATGGTTACTGTGGGCTGTTTCCACAATTAAGGAAGAGAAAGATGATTTGTGTCAAAAGGACGCATCAAAAATTATCTATAATGCAGTTTGTGCTAGCATCCTATCTGTGGCCTTGGCCAAAAGCAATTGTCCAGGGAAGAGTAAGAGAGCACAACCTATGCAGTACTTTCTAAAATGACACTTCCCTAGCCTCCAACCACCTGCACTTCAGGGGCTCCTGAGCCAGGTGTTGTTTCTGTATATTTCATAACCTTTGACCAATTCCTCTCCTGTGACCTTACCTAAGTCTCCTCTGGAATCCATCAGAAAGGAGATAAACCTGGCATCAGCCACATCCTGGGGCAAGGTGTACCACAGGTCTCTTATCTGTAGAAGAACCAAGTGAGGAAGAAATGCCTCCTTTGGTCTGTTTTGCTGACATCAAGTGAATTATACCCTAAAGTGGATATTTCTGTCCCTGGGCTCCATTAGTATCTCCATCGTGCAGGTGTCTATGGAGACAAGATCAGCTGCCTGCTTGATCAAGCAAAGGAGTCAATGCTCTATTTTAGGGCCTCTTTCTGCATCTACTGTATTTCAAACTTGCTTCCAGCTGTTGTCACACTTCTTCAGACAGGCACGTAGGGAAAGTGGTGGTAAGAAGCAGCAAAGCTTGGAGTCTGGTTTGTTACTACAGCTGCAACAAAGAGTATGAACCCCCAGGATAAAGGCACTCAACACCCCCGGCTCCCATACCTCTCCTGACAGCATGTTTGTTCCTGAGTTGTAGAGGTCTCCACGGAGATCCAGGCAGTGGCCTGAGACCCTCCCTTGGGTTGATGTAGTAACTGCACACTCAGTCAGGGACAGGGTGAAGTTTCATGTTGTTCCTCATGAACATGATGAAGAGGTCTCGTGTGCTTACCAACACAGGGCTTTTTTGGATCACAACACCCATTCTTGACTGGGTTCCCTTGATCCTGCTTGACTAACTTTGTCACCTGTGATGCCCAGCTCTCCTCACCATGCTTACCACTCCCATAATCATAGAAAGGTTTGGGTTAGAAGGCACCTTTAAAGGTCATCTAGTCCAACCCCCTGCCATAAGCAGGGGCATCTTCCACTAGATCAGGTTGCTCAGAGCCTCATCCAACCTGGCCTTCAATGCTTCCAGGGATGGGGCATTGACCACCTTTCTGGGTAACCTGTGCCAGTGTTTCACCACCCTCATTGTAAAAAATTTCTTCCTTATATCTGGTCTAAATCTGCCCTCTTTCACTTTAAAAACATTACCCCTTGTCCTGTCACTACAGGCCCTGCTAAAAAGTCTCTCTCCATCTTTCTTATAAGCCCCCTTTAAGTACTGAAGGGCCACAATAAGGTCTCCCTGAAGCCTTCTCTTCTCCAGGCTGGACAGCCCCAACTGTCTCAGCATTTCTTCACAGCAGAAGTGCTCCGGCCCTCTGATTGTTTTTGTGGCCTCCTCTGGACCCACTTGACAGGTCCGTGTCCTTCCTAAGATCAATGAACAGCTGGGACTTTGTGAAGAGCAAAGCAATGGGTCGCTCCTATTCTTCATCTACTGCCTTCTTGGTTTTTCAAAGTCACAACGCTTTGCTTCATGGCAGCTTCACTTCCTTTTCAAAGGCCTTGAGAGTCTCAGTCTACCCTCCCACCAAAGGGGTGGGTTCCCTGCCTCCATTACTTCCTCGATGGTGACATACTAGATGACTAACAGGCCAATATACCAATTTTCTTTGTGTATTTTCTAAATACAATTTTCTAAACCTCTGGTTTAGACTTTATCATCATACAGTTCTGAGATCCTTACTGCAAACCCAGCCCTTTTATAAGACACAAACACAAGATGCATTAGTCTGCTAGAGACTGTTTCAAATGTGGGGTCTGATTAATCAGAGTTATGCAGAAGTGGTGCCTGCTTTACCAAGTGACGTGTTGCAGGTGGTAACTCAGCTGCCTGCCAGTCTCCTGGGGCATGGTCTGGGCACACTGCCCCACCGGCACTGTGGTAGCGTGGCTGCTGGGATGCCATCCTCTGTCACCAGGGAAGGCAGGGTCAGGCAGGACCTACAAGTACTCTTGGTGAAAGCACTGGCATCCTCATAAGAGCTCTCTTACCTTGTCCTCCACTGGACAGAGATGGTACATAGAAATGAAATCTCTCCTTTTCCTCAGCAAAGTGCTTGCATGGGACTGTGCATTGGCAGCCAAAGTACTCCCTGCTCCCTGCTGCTAATCCTTATCCCCACAAGCGCTCCCTGTGCATATGGGAGATTTCTCTCCTTGCCCCCAACCCTCAAGAAGAAAGAGCAGAATAGAGAGGAAGATGTTTCTTTCCCACTGTATGAAGCAGAAGGAGCAGGGAGATTATTCTAGATCTCCGAAGCCACCCACCCACTCTCAGGAAGCCACAGACTTGCTGCAAGACCAGCAAGGGATGTGGGAGCTCCACAGCAACCAGATCCTAGGAATGTCTCCTGGGCTTAGCAGTTTCTTGCAGTAGCTGCTAGTGTGTTTGCAACCCTGCACCTAGGAATCTGAGGGCTGTTCTGCCTTACCTACTGAGGTGAGGTGCCCGGAGACCCAGTGGCCCAGGATGCATGTGCCTGGACACTGCTTAGAAGCTTGGAGAACTAGTGCTTCTCCTTCTGCGTGTAGGATTATATTGAGAGTGGCAGTGCTTCAGGACCACTTCCTTCCAGCAGTGATTCCTGCTGTTGGCTCAGACCTGGAGAATTTTCTGGTCTTTTCTAGTCTCAGCATGGCAGAAAAGCTGCTTCATCTGCTTGTGCATAGCTGTGACAGGGTCCTCTCCCTCCATGACACCTGGCTATGGCTGGGAGCATCTTCTTGCTTGATCTCCTGTGAGGCCTTTGAGCCCTTCTACCAAAGATGTGACTGGCTTCCAGGCCTCTTTCCTTCCCACTGTCTCCCACCACCTCCTCCCTTGCTCCATGGCTGTTTAATCATTCAGGCAGCACTCTGGGACACAAGAAGCTCACAAGAAGGAGATTCATACCCCTATACCCTGTCAACATCCTTGCAGGCAATGTAACAGGGGTGTCTGCTGTGGTTGGCCTGGGATAAGGTCCTGTCTGTAGAGTGATGTTGACAGTCTCTAGCCTGCCCATCCGCACAGACTGCTGTGGGGAGCTAAGCCTCTGGCATCAGCTGCCTAAGCACCCTGCTCCCTAGGTGAGCAACTCTGCTGCTGTGCATCCTGGGGTTAGGGAGGAAGATCTGGCAGCAGGACACCTCATGTTCATAGAGCCCTGCAGAGAGATTTGCTGGGCTGAAACTGGCTCTGGGTGCTGTTTCCAGGCCCTTCAGCTCTTCCTGGCTGGCTTCTTTCTGGGTGAACAGCATCCATTGTCTGATGATGCAGTAGGATGGGACAGAGGGAGGGCTGAGCTGTGGGGCAAGGTGCAGACTCCCCTGGATGCGGAGGTCTGGACAAGCCCTGGAAGGGTTGTGGTGTGCTGTGCTGGAATGAGGCAATGATGCTGCCGTGGCTGGGTTGTGGGATGGCAATGGTGGCAGCTGCTGTGGTGGCTCATGACCCATGGTGCCTACAGCTGTGCCAGGTTTGTGAGTGCTGCCCCACAGAGCCAACTGGGTTGCGGGCAGTGTGGAGTGGACTGCACGGGGGTCTGGGCCAGGCCTGCAGTGGGGCCGGGTCTGCAGCTGGTGCCAGGGAAGCTGCTTCTCCCACGGGAGGCAGCACGGGTGGCCCCGGGGCTGTGGGGATGTGGCAGCGGTGGGACTGCAGCTTCCTGCCAAGTGCCCTGCTGCTGCGGAGAGGCTGCCGGGGGGAGCGAGGGAGCCCTCCCAAGGCATGGGGGTGGTGAGTCTGCGGCTCCGGGGCTCTGCGGGTGCAGGGGACCCTCGGGCAGGGTGGGGGGGTGGCAGGTCGCGCCGGCGGCCACTGATGCTGTGTGCCCCGCAGACGGGAAGGCGTACAGCTCGGACGAGGAGAAGCTGGAGGTGAAGTCAGCAGCGACGCCGTGCAGTGAGCGGGAGGAGGAGAGCTCGGCGGGCGACAGCGAGGAGGAGCCCTTCCTGGACGGGGCGGCTGCTGCCGCACTGGGCACCAAGGGCAAGGGCAAGGGCGGCCCTGCAGCCGAGCAGGCCCCGCCAGGCTCTGGGGCCGGCAAGAGCCGCCGGCGACGCACGGCCTTCACCAGTGAGCAGCTGCTGGAGCTGGAGAAGGAGTTCCACTGCAAGAAGTACCTGAGCCTGACGGAGCGCTCGCAGATCGCGCACGCCCTGAAGCTGAGCGAGGTGCAGGTGAAGATCTGGTTCCAGAACCGCCGCGCCAAGTGGAAACGCATCAAGGCGGGGAACGTGAGCAACCGCTCAGGTGAGCCTGTCCGCAACCCCAAGATCGTGGTGCCCATCCCGGTGCACGTCAACCGCTTCGCCGTGCGCAGCCAGCACCAGCAGATCGAGCAGGGTGCCCGGCCCTGAGTGCCGTTGGGGCTCTCGGACCCTGGGGCGGGCGGGCCGCCGGCAGCGGAGGGGGCCGGCGCGGCGGGGGCGCGGCCCGGGCACCCTCTCGCACTCCTCTGTACATGTCCCTTATTTATTCCGTGTAAACTCTGTACATACGGCAGCGTGTCCGTCTGTCCGTGCCGCGGGGAACGCGGGCCGCCTGGCCGCCGCGGGTGCCGTCCGGGGCTGGGGCCGGGGGGCCAGGGCGGGGCCGCTCTGCCCGCGGGCGCTCGCCCATGTATAGCTGTGATTTCAATAAATTATTTTCTATGGAGCGAGGCGACGTTCTTTCGCGGCTCTGCCCGCCCAGCCGCGCTGCAGGGACGGGCGGCTGGGGCCAGCAGCGCCCACGGTCCCCGGCCCGGCCCGGCGGGGGGAGGGGCAGGGGCGGTGGCCGGGGCCGGCGGGAGGGGCCGGGGCGGGGCTGTGACGGGAGCAGCCGTGGCCTTGTGGGCTCGGTCGGACTCGCCCCGGTGCCCGTGCTGAGACACGGCAGCGGGCAGAGAAGGGGAAGGCTTGGGAAGCGCCCAGGAGCACCGCGGGCCGGGCCCGGAGCCGTCCGTCGCCGCCTCCTGCCTCCCCCGAGTCCAGCAGCGCTGCCAGGGGTGGGAGGGACGTGTGCGCTGCCCCCGCAGCCCCGACACGGCTGCGTCCCCTGCCCAGCCCCGGGACAGCCTGCATCCCTGGTGCCCCAGGCCCTGGGGCAGGAGCGAACCCCTCCCCCGAGATCTGCTCGGCACGATGGCAGCTTCCCACCATCCCTGAAGGCCTGCCCAGCCCGTGGGCCTCGGGCTAGGGCCAGGCCTTTGCTGGCCGTGAGCTGAGGAGAGGTCCATGCCCGCAGCCCCCTGGGTCCCTGCCTGACAGAGGCAGGCTGCCTGCCTGCTGTCCCCAGGGCCACCCTGTACCAGCTCAGGCCCACATGTCAGTGACACCTCTGAGGGCCTGTGATGCGATGGCGATGCGATGCCCTCTGGCACTTCAGGGCTGTGTTGCCTGCTGGCAGAGCCCTGCCTCAACACCCTTCCTCCTCACTCAGCCCGCAGGAGCGCAGCCCAGTCCACAGGGAACGAACGGAGAAGCCTCCTGCAGCTCCAGTGCCTTATTGCCACCGCACCCTTCGGCAGTGGTGGCTGCCAGGGCTGCCTGCCCTGCAGCTGGGCTGAGCAGAAAGTAAGGGTCTTGCCTTTCCTTGGAAACCTCAGCCTATCGCACCAGGACCAGCTGCTGCTTCTCTTACCAAGCTGCCGAGGCTCTGCAGCAGTGAGCAGGACCAGGGTGGGCCAGGCACTGCTGGCCCTGGCACTGCATCATCTCCTTCTCCCAGCCTGCAGCCGCTGCTGTGCCTCACTGCGCTGGTGCAGGAGAAGGGTTTCAGACTTCTTGAGCAGGGCTCCCACATCTAGGCCAACCTGAGCAGAATAGTCTGCTCTTGAGAACTATTGCATGAGATGCTGCTTCTGAGGCCAGGGTGTATCTCAGATGACTGAGCTCAACCCCAGAACTTGATGAATATCCAGTTTTGCACAGGGCACAGCTGCATGCACAGTCCTGAGCTGACAGTGCACAGGGCCAAGTGATTCCATCGCTAACTGGGTGTCCAGCCATGACAGCCTCTGTTGCTGGTTTGATGAACATCAGCCAGCCCACCCCATGGGGCGAGGGAGCTTGTGCAGCTGTGCTGTACTGGCAACACCCATTGCAATGCCACCAGAGGTTCCTGGACAGGTAGAAGGTGTTCTTCAATGGTGTGGGACATGGTGCTGTTGGGATGCCAGTTACTCCAAGGTTTGATGTGGAGTTTGGGTCACACAGGGTCCAGTTAGCCGTTGTCACCCTTCCCTGGGAGACATGGCTTATAAGGCAATATTCCTGCCAGTCAGCACTGATTTCACCTTTCTGGGTGCCCTCTCTGATGCCACAGCAAGAGCTGGCCTGTCTCCATGCTGCCGGGGGTGGGGTGGGGAGGTGTGTGCTCACTCCCATGGCCCCTCCCTCTGTGGGAGGTACATTCTGTTAATCTAGAGTGTGGACCCTGCACTCAGCCTTCGCAGCTGAGTCCCCCTGCAGAGCCCTGCAGCCTCAGCACTGCTGGGTGGCTCTTCCCGCCCCTGGCTGCGTGGGGACAGCCACAGCTCAGAGTAGAGCAGCTGTTAGAACAAAGCTGTCCTAGGTGGGGGCTTCTTTCCACAGAGATGTTTGTTGCAGGTCCCAAGACAGTTCTGTGGGATCCTTTCATGACCTGGATTTCTGAGCACTGGCTGGGGCAGCAGAGCACAGCTGGCTCCCTGCAGCCACAACAGGCCAGCTTCTGCCTCCATTCCCTGCACCACCGACCTGGAAAGGAGACAGCGACCTCAGGAAGTGCCTGGCCCTGTGTTGCTCAGGGCATCCCCAGCATGGGCATGGCCTGCTCAGGTAGCAACATCTGCTGGCATTCACTCCAGATCAGAGGAGGTAACCGTCCTCTAGCAGCTGACCATGACTGCCCTGGCCGCAGGGGCACTGGCAGGTCCCTTCAACACACAGGAGCTGCCTGTACCCAAGAGCCACAGCTTAGGTGTTCCCTGCTTCTCCCTCCCTGGGTCTGAGCTGGTCTGAGGCAGAGACTGTTACCTGCGCTACCTGGCTGCAGAACGGGATAACATGCCATTTGCAGCAACTGTATTAGCTCCTGCACATACATCTAGGCCAGTGGGGGAAGGAATCGGGGAAGGGGGGGGGGTAGGCAGGATAAAGCAATTGTGCAGCTGTAAGTGCTCTGTCACTATAAATGTGTCCACATGAGGGGTCTGTGCCACTGCAACCTAGTACAATAGTACGATACAGCAGTATGAGATTAAGCACAGCACTCTGAAAAATGTCCACAGCTCCAGGGTTGGGGCAGTGACACTGGAAGGAGTTAAATTTTATTTTAGGGTCTAAGAACCCCTTTATTCTTACCTGGTATTTCTAGCTGATGTTGTGGTTTGATGTGTCCTGCCCCAGTGACAGCATGTTTATTGTGTTCTTAACTCACCATCTTACCACTCCTCCCCCGCCATGCACACCATTGCCAACCTGAACTCTGTGTGAAGCACCCCCACTCTGGCTGCATACTTTGTTGACTGCTTGTAGAGTGGATTGGAGAACTGGAGATTTCAGCTGCTTAGAAGTTATTTGGGTTTTGCCTTTTTTTGTTGTTGTTGAGTTAGATCAGTCCCAGAGCCAGTACACAATGCAACCCTGCAAACAGTTGTGTTAATATAACTACGAGAGTTGCAGCTCAGTCTGGTGCTGATGGAGGTGACAGACCCACTGCTGTCACCAGTGGTGTTGGAGAGCCACAGAACAGCAGAGTGCATCTCGCGCTGTGCAGAACAGGGCTCCCCTGCCAACCTTGTGTGCTGAGTCTGATGCTTCCTGCACACAGCACAGTGAATGCCGTGAATGGCACTGCCTGCACTGCACAAAGTGTCTACAGCACATCCCCAAACAGAAGAGCTGCTGGGGTGGAAGATGCAGCATGCCCCAGCTATAGCTGCTGCATCATGTAGACTGGGATGGGTGTGAGGAGGAAAGCAACAGTGAAAAACTGGGCAGTAAAGACAGAGCCTGGCATGACAGAGCCATGCAGATGGGAAGTGACCTCTGGAGGTCTCTGGTCCAACACTTGCTCAAAGCTGGTCCTGTTAGATCAGAATGCTGAGGGACTTGACCAGCTGACTTCACATATCCCCAAGGATGGTGATCCCACTTCTTCGGGCCCCTGTTCCAGTATCCGGCCACCTTCCTAGTATTTTCCCCTTGTATCTATTTGGAATATCCCATGTGCCACCTTTTGTCTGTTGTCTTGTGTCCTGGAGTAGGAACTGAAGGAGGAAAGAACTCTTATGTGGATAGCCAAACAATGCACACATATGTGTGCATGCACACACAGAATGAAAGGTAGATAGCACTGTAGACACACAGAGGTATGTATATACATAGGCATGCATTTATTTATACATATATTTATATGTATGTGCTTATCCACATATATATATACACACATACATACAACAAGACTAATTTTGCCTTCATGAAGACAGCTTCATCCTTTACAACACAATTCTCTCTACCCAGACCTGCCCACACATTTACCTGCACAATGGTTATTAAAGAGCTGGGAAAGGCGTAGCGATGGCATCCCACAGGTTAGTCATTCGCTCAGTGTTTCCTTCTCAGGAAAAGGTTTTCAGTGCAACAAAGCTGGTTCACAGCATTCTCTAACAGTGGGCTTGTATGAAGATTTGATGGGCCACACCATGGTGCTGGTGCTACTGTTTTTCCATTAGTCAACCTCTCCAGGACTTGCTCAGATGCTTAGCTGATCTGCTAATGGCTCACAGAGCAGTTCCCTGGGAGATTACAGTGGGCTTTTTTTTCCAAAGCTGGTGTGTAGTGTTGGCTGTAATGGGCCCACTGAGCCCAGCACTAGCAGACTTGAGGCAGAGCAGAGGAATGCTTCACGGTGCTTGTGCTGCCCTGTGGGGATTCCATGCTGCTGGCGGCTGCCTTTAGGGAGCAGCGCACCATGCTCCTGGCCTGGGTCAGAAGTGCGACATGGGTGTCATTGCTGCAGGAATCTGCAATGCAATGAACCTGTACCCAGGTGGGAAGAAATGAGCTCTGACTGGACCTGGGCAGGAGAGAAACAGCCTCCCCTCCCATTGTGACCTGGGAAAGGTCATGAGCTCCTCCCAACCTCCAGTTCCTCTACAGCAGCATGCGGAGTTCAGGGTGCAGATGCTGTGGGGATTCAGTAGTTGGTCTGGTCATGATGGCCTCAACAGCACAGTGCACACTCATGGTGCGTGCATCTCCAGGATCAAAGGAAAAATCACCCAAGACCTGGAAGAAGTTATCATGGGCATGCTGGAATTGGGGCTTGGGAGGAGAGAGAGACTGTAGCCACACTCTGCTGTGCTGCTGCTTGCCCAGGTGCTTGGCAAGTTATGAAGCACTTCACAAGACCACAGTGCCTGATGAGCCCTAGCTAGCCAGGGTGGCTGAAACCCTTCCCAAGCAGGGGGGCCCCACTTGCCTGCCTGTGCTGGACCCTGCACAGCCTACCAGCTCATACCAGTGTCTTCAGCTGCCAGGCTGAAGTTTCCCCCAGAAGACTTTACGAGGATCTGTGCCGTGGACTTCTGCACCGACAGGCAAGCCAGGTACCAAGACATGCATGGGCATAGGGTGCAGGTGCTGTAGGGGAGCATATGGGTGCTGTATCTTGGCAAGCCAGGCCAAGGGAGCTGGGACATTATGGCTCACCTCTGCCCTCTCTTTCAAGAGGCAGGGCTGATTGGTAGTGCAGCCCAGTAGCATGATCCCTGCTCTGGCCACCTCTTGTAAAAGCACCTCTGCCTGTACCCAGCGTGTGGTCCCAGCTGCCTCAGGGCTGGGTAGTACTGCCCGACACTATGGGTGCTGCCCACCTGCATAACCCCCCGGAGGCTGTGCCAGCTCAGCTAGGGCTGCAAGAGGGCCCACAGGGCTTTGTTTGCGAGTTGTGCCCAATGGTGCTTGTCCTGGTGTGGTCTGCTGTGCCCAGGCTCTCTGGGAAGTGTTACTGATCTGTGGCATAGCTCGTTTCCAGCCTGGAGCTGCACACCCTGGATGTGCTTATGACATGAATCTGAATCCCATGCCCCAGCCCTGCAGCACCCACACCCCACTTCAGCCACTGCTTCAGCTCAGTGGTGCTAGTTGGCTGTGGCAGGGCCCTCATGGTGCTGCTGCTGCTAGGGGCTGTGCCATGCAGGTACAGCCCCACTCGGCTGCTGCCTCGGCACGCTCCTGTGGCATAGAGCAGAGTGGAGGGTCAGCCTGTGCCCTCTGTGGCACCAGCCTGAACACGGACACAGCAGCTCCTGCCCCAGCCTGTCTTGGCCCGGGACTGATGAAGCCTTGCGGGCCACCTTGGCACCAAGATGTGCTGGACCATGGAGGGGGGGCAGGGAGGGGGTGCTGCTGGGGCCAGGCCTCATGGCCGGATCGGGGCACGCCATTTTTCTTAACAGGGACGCTTGTTCAATGCAACACCTTCTTACTGGGGATGGGAATGGTAAGCTGCAACCCAGAGGCCACCTGTGCCCAGCACGCTGGTATGGGGTGGTATTTTCCCTTAAGGAAACCAGGGCCGCCACCATGCCAGCAGCCCCGGATGGCCTTGCCTGCCCGCTCATGGGCTGGAGAAGAAGGGTTTTGTCTTGGCTTTTCGGGACCACGTCAGAGCCCACGGGGAAGCCACTGCCGCTCCCTTCCCTGGGCGCAGGTAGAGGAGCAGCCCCTGGACCCCCAGCACCCATTCGCAAGATGTGGGAACAGCAGGGCCCTGGGTTTGCTGCCACAGGCTGCGCACTGCTGGGAGCTGGCAAGGGCCGTGGGTGCCCTGAGGGGTCTGCACAACCCCATGGGCACTGTGTGGCCCAGGAGGGGCTGCTCGGGGCCACGTGGCCCCGGGGCTCTCCTCACGTGGCTCCTATGGGCACGACTGCTGCCCCAGTATCAGCCCTGGGGCCACCCCAAAGCTGGGGGCAGGTGAGGGGCTCGAGTGGAGTCCCTGACCCGGGGCTGGGTCCCAGCTGCGCTGTGGGCTGGGGGTGCCCCAGCGTGTCAGGGCAGGGCTGGGATGGGAAGGGAGGCGCCGGGGCTGGGCCAGGCGGGATCCCGCACGGGAGATGATGTATGGGCAGATGTATCAGATCGCACAAGATAAACAAGCAGTGAATTTCATCAGGGCCCATCATGGCTTTAATTTGGCTGCCTAATGAGTCAGATCCAGCCGCGCAGATAAAAGTTGTCAGAGCCGCAGCCCTAATGAATTTCTTGCCACTTGTAATCAAGGCAGCTTGTCTGAGGGGGATGATTAATGGGCCCCAGAGGAGCTGCCGTCCCTCGGCTTCCATTCCTGCTAATGCAGTCGCCAGGAAATTAACCAAACCCAGCACCAGGCTGGGGCCGGTGCCAGTGCGGGGGCACCGATGTGCACCGTGAGGGAGAGGGGATGGGGAATGGGGGGCAGACATGGGCACAGGTGGGGAGGGCTGGGACCAGGACTACGACCTGGATGGGGACCACGATACTGGCACACGCAGCTAGCACACAGGGATGATGTAAGGGACTGGGGCCACCATCTGCAGCCACTGGTGTGGCAGCCCTCTGTCATGGCAGGCGCATGGGGAGGAGGCAACAAGGTCTGAAGGGGGCTGCTGAGGAGTACCTGTGACAGGTGGGGGGCCGGAGGCAGAGCAGGGCATCTTGGTGCCTCCCTTCCTTGTAGCACCTCCACACAGGCTTGGAGACCAAGCCCCGTGCCCAGTGCCAATGCAGCACAGAGCCTGGACCCAGGCACGGCAAGAGGGGATACTGGACCCCCAAAGTGTCACGTGGTACGGCCTTGGGCACAGCCAGCAGAAAATCAGCAGCAGTGGGGCTTTGCTCTGCCAAAAGCCAGGAGAAGCACGTGGGGTCAAGGATGACAGAGCAGAGACCCCTGGCTCCCTTCACTGCCTGGGGGGCTGTCTGCACCTTGGGACTAGATGACCCCTCAGTCTTCTGCAGCAACCTTTTTGCCATAGCAAACCAGCCGGGCACCTTGCTCCCAGGACAGCCCACCAGTCCCTGCCCATCTCTGCTTTCCCCCCCTCGGCTTCAAACTCGCTGTATCATGCACAGGGCCCAGCTGGCCCCAGCACTTCTGACCTGGCACATCCCTTGCGCAGCACGCACCTCTGCTGTGCCCACCTCTGATCCTGCCACAGCCGTGCATCCCTCTGACCGAGGCTGTGTTCCTTGATTGTCCCACAGTGTCTGGAGTTGACACATCTCCTCTCCCCATCCCAGCAGTCTGCCATGCCCAGTTCGGCACAGGACTGCTGTTACCAACTCCCAAGCAGGAGGAGAAAGGGCCGAACGTTTGTCAGTCTGGGATGAAAATGCACCAACCTCACAGGGCAGGCAAGCAGCAGACTGGAGGCTGCACTGGAGGCCCAAAAGGCAGCACACAGAAAAGCTGGCCTGACAGGAGGTGGGTTGCTTTATTGGCCTTTATCTCCTTGGCTGCAGATAACACACACAGGGCAACTCATGGCAAAGAAACAGTATATACAGAGTGTCCATATAAATATTTCCAATGTACATTTTATACACAAGTGACAGAGACGTTCCACAGCAGCGTCCAAAGCCTTGGGGTTCCAGCACTCAGCTGCAGGCTTGGCCCAAAACCAAAGGGAGATGCTCGTCTCTCTCCTCTTGCTCAGCCGGAGACCAGCCCCACCTGGGCAGCAGCGGGAGCCAGCAGGGATGCTCTGATGGAGACACTGTGTATGGCTTTGGGGCTTGAACCTGGAAGGACAGTGACTCTACAGACAGACAGACACAGCTGGGGATCCTGGGGTGATCATCCTCTTCCTCCTCTATGGCACCAGGGAGGCTGGAGAGGCCTTTGCCCAGGGGCTGCGTGGGAGAGCTGCTCCCTTTGCATCAGCACATGGGGAGTGGTACCAGCGAGCGGATCCCTCGCCGCACCAGCCAGAAGCAGAGAGAAGCACTGGGGTGCAGTGGAGTAACATGCACCTTCTGCTGCCCCTCACCTCCTCAGTGCACCAGGGGTGCATAGCAAGGCCGACACAGGAGGGAGGGCAGGACGGCAGTGCCCAAACTGCCCTACTGTTGGGGACAGCAGGTGCAGCAATCGCCCTCCTCGGTACCAGCAGAGGAAGGCCACACACCTGAACTGCCTTCAGCTCCTCTATTATCTATATGTGTGTGGTGGGGCGCACCGAGAACTTGCCTCTTCCCCCTGTACCGGTCGTGAGAATGGGGTGTACTAGAGCCCCCATCCCAGTGACTGTGAGGGAGCTCCTCCACAAGCTGACAGCACTGGGTCTGCACAACTCCCCCCCAACCCAGCTGCATGACAGGAGTCCACAGGAACCAGCGCAGAGGAGCAGGCTGCTGGGTCCCCGCCTCCTCCCGGCCAGAACAGGGGTCTTGGTGGGGGCTGAGCACAGCGGACGGCCTGGCTGTGCTGCTCTCAGACCCGCTCCTGTGGCCCTGGTCTCCTGGAAGGCATCTGTGCTGCGAGCACAGGGCCCGTGAGGAGCTAGACAGCACTGGGGCTGGAGCCGAGCTCAGCTGGCACCACGGTACAGGCATTGTTGTTGGCATTGGTGTTGCGGCGGGGCAGGCTGGGGGTCAGCGTGGTGACGGCACTGTCGCTGGGGCATCCGTGCTGCAGCAGGATGTCGATGCACTCCTGGCTGCCAGCTCGCCGGGCGTAGGCCAGCGGGGTCAGGCCCCGAGCATCCTGGCTTTTCACGTCTACCCCGTACTGTGCAGGAGAGAAAGCAGCCGGTCAGTGGCACCCAGGTGCCATGCAGCCCATGGGCACGGGGGTGGCACAGCAAGAGCACTGGCAGAGGCAGAGAGGCTCTGTGGCACTGGGGTGGGCAGGGAAAGGGAGATGGGAGGGTGGGAAGGGCAGTGCTAGGAGGCATGTGGGGGAGCCCACGGGACGGGGGATGGATGAGGGGTGTTGCGAGACCTGGGAGTGGGGCAGTGCTGCACCAGAGCAGGGCCAGAAGCACTGTGGTGGAGCCTACAGGGCCCTGTCTTACCCAGATGAGCAGCTGCGTGAAGACTACGTTGGCCATGGCGCAGGAGAGATGCAGTGCTGTGCGTCCATCTCCATCCCCGTAGGTCTCATTCACTTCCTCCTTGGTGCCATGGGCCAGGAGTGTCACCACAAGGCGCAGGTCATCCTCTACCACAGCCCGCAGCAGCTGCTGCCCCAGCGGGATGTCTGACTGGGGCAGAGGAGCCAGGAAGAGCTTCTGCTCATACTTGGCCCGGATCCAGCGCTCCTTCTCCTCCCTGCCAGATGGGACACTGTCACTGTCACAGGTGGGCCAGCCTGCCTGGGCCCCACATGCAAAGGGGCATGCATGCTGGCACTGCCACCCTGAATGCGCCCCGTGTTAGCAGTGAGCATTTGGCACGCCTTGCGTAAGCCCCTGCTGCAGACACTTCCCCTGCTGTGTCCCCCCACACCCACGGCTGTCACTGGGGCTCTGTCATGGTGCTCCAGACTCATACCCAACATGCACTTGTCTCACTCTCTGCGTATGCTGTGCACTTACATGCATGTGCAGCAGCAGCACCGTCCCACACCCAGACCCACACCTGCCACTGTGCAAAGGGACACCTGCACCTCCATGTTGGTGACCCTACACTCCCCTGTGGGCCCATTATGTGGCAGTGTGGGGACTATCTCCGTCCCATACTTGTGTGTGGGCCATGGCCAGCGGCAAGAAAAGGTTAGCTGCCACACATGACAGCCCAGTGCCACGGGAGGCATGTTATCACTGCTGCCGTCTCGCCTGGTACAAACAAAGGCTGTGGCAGCGTCCATCCCGCCTGGGGCTGCGGGGCCGGCGGATCGATCTGTGCCGTGCCGCCGCTATCTGCTGCCATTCTATCCATCTGCATCTGGCGGGCGGCCATCAATGCCCTGCGTGGAGCATGCTCACTCCTGCCGCCCCCTGACCCGCTCTTATCCGTTGATAAGCTGCAGAATGGGCTCTTGTTGGGATGAGTGACAGGAGAGTCGCTTCGATAGGGACAGACAAGGGCCTGAAAGGGATGCACCCTTGAGACCCGCACAACGCTGCCAAGCCATCTCTGTTAACCCCTTCTGCTTTGCAGCCAGCGACGGCTCCAGCAGCCACTGCACGGCCATGGCTGGCCATGAAGACCTGCTGGCCCACCAGGACAGTGGCAGGGGGCGTCCAGTGCCCAGGGAGCAGGCAGGATCCCTGGAGTACCTCAAGGATTCCTGCTCAGCTGACTGGATGGCTGCTTCCAACCTCCTGTGGTGCCCACAAGCCTCCTGGAGTGGTTGCCTGAGAAGCACCTCTGCAGTTCCCCATCCCCCTTACCGACTGCTCTCAGGGGTGGGCTTGAAGTAGCCTTCCACTGTTCCTTCCCAGACAGCATTGGCCAGGGCGTTGCCGATGGCTGTCATGACCATGAGAAGCTCACTAGGCCAGTCGTCCAGGTCCAAGGAGCGCACACGGGACAGGTGGGTGCCCAGGTTGCGGTGGATCCCGGAGCACTCAATGCACATGAGGGAGCCCAGGTTCAGGCTTGCCCAGTCTGGATCTGAGGGCAGTGAGATCAGAGGGGAAGAGTTAATACCACCGCAGACTCACCAGCCTCTCTCCTACGATCCAGGAGACCCATATTTGCAGGCACCTGCCCACCAGAGCCCTTACAAGCCCAGTGTCCCAGCAGCACAGAGAGGGAGGGAACCCAGGCTGGTCAGCAAGGGGTCACAGAGCAGTGTGCAGGTGGATCCGTACCCCACACCTCAAGAACGGGTTGACTGCGGGAGAGGACGAGACAGCTCCCAGAGTAGGTCTCTTTGGGGTAAGAGAGGGGGTGGCTGGGGTGGAGACCCCTCCCCTCCCTGGATGAGTGACCCCCCCTTCCCTCCCAGTGCAACAGCATCACTTACTCGGTGCATCGCAGTCCACACAGAAGCTGTTCCCACGTGCAGTGCGGACAGCCTGCATGGCCTGTGCGTCGCTCTGGCTGCCCAGCCGAGCCTGAAACACAACACACGGGGTCCCCGCTTACTCAAGGCAATCGCCCCGCCACACGCCCTCGCATCACCACCCCAGGAGCCTGCTGGGGGGCCGCCACCACCTGGCTCCCGCAGACCCTCCCCGGCTCTGCTGCAGGAGGGGTGTCCAGCACAGGGACCCAAAGGACAGCGTCTTGAGGGAAGACTGATCCGTAGCTGCGTGGGTGCTGGAGGAGCAGGGGGTGGTGGGCCAGAAGCAGAGCGAAAGGCAGAGCTGTCCAAGGAGGAGGCGGACAGTGCAGGACTCAGCCCTTACAGGATGCGGAGAGCTCCTGGGGCCCAAGCCAGGCTGGGGAGGGGACAGGGAGCTCAGAGAGGTGACGGGAAACCCGGGGAGGGGTGCAGCACAGCCCCAAGGATCGGACTCAGCCCTGACTGGGAGCAGAGGGATCAGGATGGGATCCAGCCTGGACAGAGAGGGAAGGCTAAGGCAGCGATGGACACAGCAAAGCAGATGCCAGAGAGGAGGGAACAAAGCAGAACTCAGCTGAGGCCTCTTACCTTATTTTTGCTGCTCTCACAGCCCTGCAGGCTGGCCAAGATCTGGCTCTCGATGGCCTGGACCCAAAGCTCTCGCTCCTCTGATGTTGAGGCCTCAAAGAGCCATGTCTGGCCCGTTAGGGACACGATAATGAACTCAAATGGCTCGTCTGGTTCTGGAAAAGAAAGGTGTGCCATGACATGTGTCAGGGAAGGAGGAGGTCTACCGGCTTCGCAGGGCGTGAGCACACAGACAGACCCCCGTGGGCCATGGCTGTGCCCCTGTGTGGGCAGGACCGCTGGCAGCAGGGGTCTGCAGGAGAGACAGGGAAGAGCAGGCAGAGAGCGCCTGCAGGGAGGCACTGGAGCTCTGCGCCAGCCAGTCCCTCCTGCTGTTCACACAGCTCCTTGTGCTCCAGCTCCTCTAGTGTGGGCTGGCCCTTCCTTTCACACCAAACATCAGCAGCCTCATCACTCCCCACCATCCTGGGCTGGGAAACCCAAGAGGCTGTAGCACTCCTGGATGCTGCCTGCCCCCTGCTCTCCATGCCCTGAATGTCCCACCCTCGGAGGAAGCTGCTGACCTCTTGAGCAGTGAAATAAGCTTCTCTGCAGAGCTGGTGTCCCCCAACAGTCCCATCACCCCCACTGAGTGCTCAGTGCCTGCTGACAAGTGGCTTTAGAGGGACAAGGCTCTGCAAGCTGAACCAGGAGATGCAAAGAGTGTCCTCATGGTGAGCTCGAAGGCAGCTCTTCACAGTCCCATGCATCAAGAAGGGGCATCATCGCCAGCTGAGGAGCGCAGCAGGGTAGGGATCCCACGTGGCAAGACCTCAGTGCCTGGGCACTCCACAGACCCACACGATGGGGCACAGCCACTGTCTTCCCATAGAGCGGCACTAAGTCACAGAGACCCAGGCGGGAGGCACGGAGAGGCAAGAGTGATGCCATTCTCAGCCCTGCCACCTCTCAGTGCCCTGCTGGGCAGGCAGCCTCCGACTCCCAAACCTGCAAAGCTGGTGGCCACAGGGGTTCATGGAAGCTGGCCAAGGGGAGCTGCTTCCACGAGGCAGCAGGGGCAGCAGCAGGGACGCACGCAGGGCAAAGCAACTGGGAAGCCAGGGCCAGGCAACTTGCTTCTCAGGCACCTCAGCCGCTCCTCCACACAGCACCGGCATCTGCGCCCCGCAAGCAACCCCAGAGGATACAGCCTCAATGCCGAAGCACTTCTCTGGCTGTGAAACACATGGGGACAAATTCCTGACTTTCCATCTTCAGGGAAGATATTTTTGGTGAGCCCCAAGGGCTGCTCAGGCTGCCAGGCACTGAGAGGCTGGGTACAAATGGAAGCATTGGCATCCCTACAAACACAGGCTGCCTGGTGGGTTTCCAGGGAGAGTGTCAGAGCACAGGTACCTCTGCGCTGGGTGGCTGAGCCAGCAGCAGAGATGTGGGATGGTGAAAATGTGTGAAAGCACCTCAGGCCCCCCGGACCTAAGAAAACAGCCCCCAAACAACCAGGAGCCTGCTGAAAGCCAAGGCTTAAAATGTGCTTTCCTCACTCTGACGTGGGCTTGTCAGGCTACTGCTCTGAGTGCCATAACTCCCTCCCAGTGCGGGCTGCCAGAGCTGCGCTCTGGCCTGCCGCGGGCTGCACCAAGTGGGCCCCTGGGCCGCAGGTTTACATGGGGTGCCTGGCCTCAGCTTTGCACCCAAGCACCAGCATTTACCTTTTATTGCCAACTTCAGTAGTTAGTGCAGTAAATGACTTAACTAAGCGGGGCCTGAATGGAATGACTAATAAACGTTATGTCACAGCACACGCTTCAGCTCATAGCAAAATGATTTGTAATTACCTAATTAGCGTTATGCAAATAATACCCTCATCTCCATAATGTGCCTTCCCAGCTCTCTATTAAAAGCAGGGAGTCAACTGCACAGCTCCAGAGACAGCAAGGAGGCTGAGGGGCCCAGCCTGGTCCGCAGCAAGGTAGGGCCGTGCTGGCCTCGAGCCTGGTGGGGTCCGTGCCTGCTGGGGCAGACGCGGGGAGGCAAGCAGAGGGTGTCTGGAGGGGGTCCTCTCCTCTGCCTGGCTCCCCCAGCAAGCTGTGTCTGGAGGATTCCCTTACTGCGGTGGGAAGCAGCAGGAGGGCAGTGACTGAGGAACGTGCTGCAGCTTGCAGCACCCCAGCAGAGCTAACGAACAGGTGCAGAGGCCATCAGCCGGGTCCCATCAAGGGCACTGCCAACCTCAGATGCTGCTGCTCTGCCTGGCCCCAGCTGAGCAGGGCTGTGTCCACAAACACTCTCAGAAAGTGGGTGCAGCCACGGGAAGTCTCCTCAAGGGAAGACAGCTCTGATGGGAGGGGTGGGAGAGCACAGCCCTTCCTCTCTTGCAAGTGCTCTTTCCAGGCTCTCACCTCCTCCACAGGCACCACTACCTACGTTAACAAGTACCGGGCACTCCGCTCTCTTTCCCATCACACCCAGCTACTTAACCCAGAACAAACCGACGGTAAAATGCTGCTCCGGCTACTGTGCCATGGTGGAGAGTGTTGTGTCACTCACACAGGAGGCTTAGGGTCTTGCATGTCATGGGGGTTAAAAGTGTGAGTGACATCTGGCTGGAAAGATGCCTGCCCTTTGCTGCTGCTGAGAGCACTCCATGGTGTGTCCTGCACAGATCCCAGGAGTAGCCACAGGGGCTTGGAGATCATCAGCACTGATGAAATGGACTGGTGCAGGAATGCAAGGCTTGCTCTCCACACCAGCAGGCCCTTAGGAGGATTGAATGACTCCAGGATGGCTGGCTCTCCAGGTGAAGTATCAATTGGCTTGCCTTTCCCAGATAGGAAGGGGAGGCTGTTTCACTCAAGTCACCTAGAATCAGCTCGGGATCCTTCTTCTGGGGAAAGATGCCTGCAACTGCCTTTCTCCTGCTAGGAATGAGAAACTCTGGGGCATCAGGAGGAGGACAAGGCTGCAGGGTGCAGGCAGTCAGTCACGCTGCCGGACTGTGATGCACTTGCCTAACCGGGACATCCAGCTCGCCCAGCAGCACTTTGCCCATTTCCAGCTCTCAGCTGCAGAACAGACCCCAGGGTCCCTGCTCTGGGGAGCTCCCTGCAGTCAACGTGCCTCCTTCCCTAAGGAAGTTTGCTGTGGAGACTCCAAGGACACCAAATCCCAGCTCAAAAACAAGATTCTTGGAAAACACACAGCTGGTAATTTCTGAGTACTGGGAGAAGAAATAACCAGACAACATCCAGGCTAACAGCCCTGCCCTCTTGGCTAGCTAGCACCATCCTCCCTGTGAGCACTGCCATACCATGGGCATGGGCAGGGAGCACCCAGCCACTGATGGCAGCCAGCAGCCAGGCGATGTGGGAACCTACTACCCAGGCCCTGCTCAGCTCCAGCCCACTCACAAGCAAGCAGCTGCCCCCCTCTTCCACCGCCCCAACCTGTCACTGCGACCTGCAGTCCAGGGACTTGAGCACTCCAGCTGTTCTGAGAGACATCCCCTTCCACCTCTGCGGAGGCTACAAGAGAGCGAGGATCAAGCCCCTGACAGCTGCAGCATCGACTGCTGCCCAGGGCGAAGGATTAACAGCCAGGAAGGAAGAAGCAGCACTTCTTCCTGGGGGCAGCAACTGCCCAGGTGCTTGAGGCAGCATCTGCAGTTCCCAGATCTCAGATTGGGCCACACTGTTGGAGCAGACACCAACAAAGCCACTCCTGGGGCATCGTGACATAGAATGGGCCCTATTCTCCTTAAATCTCTCCCACCCTTGGTCTGAGCCACCTGTGGCTGCTGTCAGTGTGCTGCAGAGTCCAGGCCAGTTGCCTGGACCTGGCAAGTACTGGATGCGCTTCAAGTGCTCCATGCTGCTGAGCTGCTTCTGCTGCCACTAAAACAGCAGCAAGCAGGTTGGCACAGTCCCTGGCACACGCTGAGGATCCTTGCCATGGGCTCGCATGACTCCATCATCCTTGTTCCTTTCTCTTGCTTGCTCCGTACCTCTCCAACACCCATGCACACAGGAATCCCAGTCCAAGCCTTCCTGCACCAGCGTACTTCCCAGGAGGGACAAGGCTGCAAATGCCTGCCTGCAGCGCCTGCATGCCCCAAGGCTCGCACGCTGCTGCTCCTCCAAGGCACGGCCCCTCCACCTCAGTTGCTGTGCCAGGGCTCGGGGCACTGTGTGTACTGTGTATGCACTGTGAGCTCAGGACGCTCACAGAGGAAGGGCAGGCAGCTCCCTCCTGCCAGGCTCCCTGCTGGGCTGCCCACACCTGTCCGCTGACAAACAGCAAGACTTCTGAGGCTCCAGCCCCACTTGGACAGACTATCCCACTGTCACAGCTCAGGGGCATCCCGGAGCCCTGGGGCTGCCCAGTCCCAGCCCTGGCAGCAGTCCCAGCCAGACCAAAGCTCCAGCACCATCTTCGCAAGCTGCAGGGCCTCCATTCCCCTTCCTCCTTTGTGCCTCACGGATTCCAGCTTTACTCCTAACAAAGGGCCTGTTGCTCTCAGCAGAGCCTGGGAAGAGCTAACAAAGGCAACAGCTTTTCTTCCACACTAAGGCTTCTTTCCCAAGCAGAATCACTGCGTCCCTTTCCCTGCAGCAACACAGGACGGCACTGCAAGGCCAGACCTCTTTGGAGGCTTGAGCGCAGCATGGCTATGGCAGGAGAGCGGGGGGGACCTGCGGGATCGCACCCTCAGATTTGCATGCAGGGTTTGGCAGAGCTGGGAAGGGAATCCAGGACTTGGGAGTGCCTTTGAACAGTGTGCAGACCCAGCTTCTTGGACGGTCTGGGGCGAGTTCCCGAGCTCCCTCGGGGCCCACACAAGTTGAATCAGACTCAAGTCATAGCTTGAGGGAAAGTATGGGGCCTTCTCAGACCTTTCTGGGGAGAAAGGAACAGCTGTCTGATGGGGCAGGGGCATTTCTGGCCAGATGAAAGGGTGGCATAAAGGAGATGACCTAGGCAGAAGGATTCAGACTACCTCTGTTGAAGCAGAGTTGGCAGAATGCCCTTCCCTGCACCATGTGTAGGGCACAGCCTCCTCCCTGGTGGCCAGAAGAGCCCCAGAGCTTGCCAGCTCAGACTCAACAGGGCTAAGGTCCTGGAGGAAGCCACTCCTACAGGAATGGGGACCCCTTTCCAGCTGCCTCAGGGTAGAGGGGCTATCCCAGGGCCAGAAGGCAGAGCCCATCTCCCTGGCCCTGCAGCTGCCTGCAGGAGTGCTGGTGGGAGTCCATTACGCCAGCTCCATTAGAATTAGTGGGCAGCGGAAATGAACGCGCTTGTCTCTCTCTTGATGATTTTTTGATGATGTTTTAAAGACTGAGCTCCGTGAAGAGTCGCTGAGCAGAGTTCAGTGCAAGCCGGCTCTGCTAATGGGCGTTAACCCCGTGACCCAGCTCCAACGCTGCCCAGCAATGTGTGCTCCAAACGAGAGCAGAATTAGCGAGGGCACTGCGCAGCAGCCGGGATGGCCCAGGCTGTGCGGCACTCAGACACCTGACTCACAACTGAGTCTCCAAGCTGAGGTGGCTTGAGGACTTCTGCAGCAGCTGCAGCAAGGTGATTAGCCCTCACGGCATTACCCTGCAGCAGCCTGCTGGGCTAGAGAGGGGGGAGGCCAGCAGCCCCCACTGCCAACAAGCTGCCTTGGGAGGAAGCGTCTCCTTAGGGCAGCAGATGAGCTCCACAGGGCTGGCAAGAAATGTGCCTGTGCATGCTGCCAGGAACCAGCACAAAGCGAAAGGAAGAGGGTAAGAGAAGAGCCCCACCAAGAAGCTAGGGTGAGACAGGGCTCTGCTGCCCAAAGGTGCCCTAGGGCTGAGCTGCCCAGCAGACTGGTGGATGTGTCACGGTCACCTGGGGAAGCAGCAGAGGATGTTGGAGAGGAGAAGCAGCATGGTGAGGAAGGGAAGCAGTGGTGTCCCAGGAGTGCTGCCCTTACAACTGGTGCCAGGACCGTTCTCTCTGCTCACAGTGGGAGGAAGCACAGCTTTGGGCAGAAGTGGTACATCAGGGTGGCTAAAAACACCTTAGCTTTAGCACACAGCTGGGCGCAGGGCTCTGTCCTGCTCTGTGAAGAGCTCAGACTACATGCCGCATTGATGCAGAAGGGGCCAGCCTGGAGACCCCACTGTACGGAGTCCAGGGAGTGGCACGTCCCACCTCCTTCCCCAAGGCCACCCTGCTTCTCCCTGGGGTGTGGCATGAAACCTTAGGCCAGTGTGTCTCCCTGGAGAGCTGCAGTGGGACAGGCTGGCCACATCCCACACAGGTACCCAAGGTGACCCTGCACAGGTTGGGGCAGCACTCTCAGAGCACAAGCAGTGACACAGGGCAGGCTGCATGCCTACCATGACACAAAGCAGTTCTGCGGGGAATGGACGCAGAAGATGGAGCAATGCCCCTCTAGTCACTTTGGGAGATGTGGAGTGATGCTCCTCACCCAGCATGGCAGGATCGTGCCTCTCTTGGCACTTAGGGACAGAGCTGCAATTCTCTTCCCACACAGGGCACTGGATAGAACTCGCCCACGCCAGCCTGCAAGACACAGGGCAGCACTTCCCAACCCAGCGGGCTGGACAGGAGAGAGCTCAGCACAAGGGATGGTCAGGAGCACTTCCATGCCAGCGCACCAGGAACAGAGAATCCTCCATGCCAGCCAGCTCCCCAGCTGGCTCCTTCCCTGGTGGGATGAGACGCAGCCCCTGCCCTGCACGCAGGACCATGTGGGACGCCCCTCCCTACATCCCAGCAGGTTCAGGAAGGCAGAGCAGGATCCCGTTCAATCTCAGTAAAAAGAGCAGTGGAGCTCACACTGAGCCGTGCCCTGCTGTTGAAGCAGAAGTCCCCTCTTTCACCTGCACTGTCCCCCAGCTTCCAGTCACATCCCACCTCCCCTTTGCACTGCCCTTCTCCTGCTCCTGTCCTCTCTCCCACTTGGAGCTGGCATAGCAGAGGTGCAGCCTCTGGCTGCCCTGGCGAGGGGGTGGGAGGAGGTGGGGGGACGCTTCCAGTGTGTGGGGTGCACGGTGGGGAATCAGGGGCTGGTCCTGCCTTCAGCGCAGGGAGTCCCTGGCCCACAGCTCTGCTCTTGTGCTGCCAAGTCTGTCCAGAGTATCCAGGAGCAGGGCAGCCAGCAGGCCCCCCAGCCCCGGGATGCTTGTTTGCAAGCTGCCACTGTACCACATCATTATGAGGTGTTTGGGATATCAACAAATTAGCAGGCGTCTGGGAAGAGAAGGATGCAGCACCATTCGTAAATGTCAGCTCGCTGCCTCCTCATTTTGCAGATCATTAAACCCAATATTCCTAACCTGTATTAGTGCAATGGGGACAGGCCCCCTCCACATTGACAAGCCACCAGGAGAGCCACAGCAAGAATATTGCTATGCAGATCCCACAGTGCCTTCTGTCCCAGTGCCCCCAGACCCCAGAGAGCCCCAAGCTGAGCTAGCACATTCCGACCACCCCGTGCTGCCCGCCCTGCCCATGGGGGCATGGCGGGCTGGGGGTGGCAGGGCCAGGGAGGGCTCTGTGCAGCAGCACTGGCAGAGATGGGCAAGCTCAGCTGCGCACAGAGGGCATGCCGTGGGGTACCAGATGTGTGCGGGTGCATACACATACATGCATGCACATTTGGGAAAGGATAGCAAAGGCAGTTGAGGCTGCATGTCAGGAAGAGAAGGTGCTCCTGTGGGACTGATGGGCAGGGGGGGTCACTGCAAGGGACCAAGCATGTCATTTCTGTGTGTATGATGGGGTGGATGCCATATGGGGTGCAGTGTGTGCAGACAGCGCAGTGGGGCTGGGAAGCAGCAGAAGGACCATGCAGGGTGCGTGCATGCATCAGGGCAGGGGATGACGCTGTGGGCACACGAGGGAGGGCATGGGACAGTGCAGGCTTTATAGTGCATGTGGAAGCTTGCTGCAAGACACACCGGTGGGGCTACGGCTGTGCACACAAGGGTCTCCCAGAGGGGCAACACAGAGCTGTACGAGGTGCCCCCCAGGAATCCCAGAACGAGGTGGGTGTGGAGCTGATGGAGATGGGGGATCAGCTGTGGCATGGCTATGCCCAGGCACGGGCTGCTTTCCTCCCACCCAGGACACAGCAGGGAGCTCGCGGGGTCTGTAATGAGCAGGAGTGACTTGTTAGCACTGAATTAAGAGGCCTGGTGGAAGGAAGTGCACGGGTGACACAAGCTGCGTGGGGCAGGCGGGAGCTGAGCAATAGCAGCTGGAATCCCCAGCAATCTGGTAAGCGCAGCTCAGCCTCGCACTCCCAGCTCACCGATATTGGCCTCCGACAGCCCCCGACAGTTGGTATTAATCATGCACATCGCCCCAACACAACTCTTTACTGGCCATCAATTTCCCGTGGGTTTTAAAACTAAAAAACAAAGACAAAACCGCGTCGTTTGGCCGCCACTGAGAAGCACATTAAGGGGCTGTCAGCTTCTCGACATGCACCCTGCATCACTCTTTAAGCACATGAGAAGTTCATTATCCCTGGAGCTCTGGCAGCCATGGGGATGCTAGCGTAGGGAGCGTCGCAAAGGTGCTCCTGCCATCAGACATGCCTGGTGGCTCCCAGGGTCCTCCTGGCTGCCCAAAACAGGAGCCTGGGGTCCCAGGCAGGGAGGGGGCACAGCTGCAGCGGGGGCTCTGGGCTTGTCTGTGGCAGGACAGGGCACTCCTGGCCACAGCGCTTTCCTGGGCTTTGATCTTGAGCAGATTTTCTTGATGGTCCCTGCAGGCTGATGCTGCAACCCCACCATGGTGATGAGCATTTCTGCTGCGAGCATTTCTGCTGCAACATCCCGTGACAGCCTGACACCACATTTGCCAGCCTGTGGGTGCTCCCTGACAGCCTGAGCCATACTCTCCAGTTTGGTGACATCCCCGGCAGCCCAATACCACGCTTGCCATAGTTTGCTGATGCTCCCTAGCAACCTGACACTGCGCTCTCTTTAACATGCGACCATGTAAAAAAGCAACAGCTCGTTTGATTTATGATACTTCAGAACAACTAAGATTCAATTGCTCTGCACGTCCCTGGCTCTGATTACCTCCTAAATGAGATAAACTGATGGCAATTTATCCCCAGACCTCACCAACTTTCCCAGGATGCTAACCTGAGATGCTCATGCCCTGCACACGTAGGCATGGGGCTGGGTGCATGGGAAGGCAGCCCGGCTGCAGCCCACGTTCCTCCGCACTCCCCTGCTGCTGTTGCTGCTTCTGCCTGGGAGAGGCTGTGACCGAGGGCTGAGCCTGACACCTTGCCTGTGCCTGGCCCACCCAAGCTGCTGCTTTGGGGGTTCCCAGCAGCGGCACCCCCCAAACTGGCAAGGCTGGCATGAGCCAATGGGGAGCACAGCTGTCCTGCTCCCAGGCCGGTGTGCCCTCCTATGCGGGATGAGCACCATGAGGGATGGCAGCTCTACCACAGGGCACGGCAGCCCTGCTCTCTGCACAGGGATTTTTACACTTTCACCTTGCTGACTATGTGAAAGCAAAAAGCTCTGATTATCCTGTTACGAAAAAAAATACTGTAACCGTTCAAAAGCAGCTAAAAAAGATTCAAGGAAGAATCAGACATACGTATGGACACCAGGCCATAACATAAGTCATCAGTCATGTTCCTGATGTGGAGCAGCGCTCAGCCCCAGGTTCACAGCTGGAACCAATAGCTGACCATCAAGACATCAGGATGGGACCTTGCATAGAGGCTCATTATCTCTTATTTGCTTGTTGCCAGTTTCCACTTCTAAAGCAGGCTGCCATGCAGGACAGTGACCTGGGTGTGACTCCAGTCTCGTGCTCGCCCAGAGTGTCTAGAATGGAGACAACCCAAACATCAGTCCCACAGTCACTCCTCTGCATCTGCCCTGGGCTGCCTGCCTGCTCCTGGTGACCCATCACGGTGCTGAGCTGCGTCAGCTCTCGGGGCATCTGCCCTGGGCTGCCTGCCTGCTCCTGGTGACCCATCACGGTGCTGAGCTGCGTCAGCTCTCGGGAGCAGCCCTGCTGCTGGGAGCAGGAGAGAGACAAAATGCATCACTCAGAGAGGGTACCATGAGCAGGGAGACCCAGTGCCAATCAGACGTACGGCAGGTGAGGGGATTGTCTGCCTGAAAAGGAGCGTGTGATAGGCAGCTCTGCAATCTGTATTGAGCACAGGGGGGTACAAGGACCCCTCCTGAACAGAGATGTCCTCCTCTCCCCAAAATGGAGTATACAGCTGTTTGCCACTGAAACATCAGGCTGGCTGCAGCAGGACCAAGCTGTAAACCTTGAAGCGTGTGCTGCCTGCGCACGGCAGCAGTGGCTGACTCCTGTGGACACGGAGCAGGGTGCCACTGGCACGGATGCTGCCCACAGCCCCCTCTGCACCTGCAGCACGCACAGCCTGGCCGGCCCAGGAGATGCTGACGCAAGGTAACCCGTGAGGACGACAGAACTGACCCAGCCTTTGGAAGCCAAATTTTGCCATCAGGTCAGTTTTCTAATACAGTATATTGTATAAAAAATAATACAAATTAAGTTTTTGAAAAGCCGACCAAAAAGCCAGAAAACCCGCCATGCAATAACCCATGTGGGGGACACTGCACGGGACTGCTCTGACCCAGCCAGAACCTGGGAGCAGCAGGTTCTTGCCATCTCTGCCTAATGACAGCGCTGAGCCAGTGGATACTGCACTCATTCACCGACTGGAGGAGGACACAGGGACCTGGAAAGGCTGTGTTAGGCCGGATTGCTCTGGTGACTTCAGATCACAGGTGCCCCTTCTGCTCTGCTGTGCCCCTCCCGCCTCTGCTGTGCTCTGCTAACCCCTCACGTGGTGTCCTCACTGCTCCCTTCCCACCACCGCACCGGTGCGGACTAAGCAGCCGGCTGCCACATGTCCCAGCAGCGGCAGTACTGCAGGTCACTGGGGAGGTATGTTTCCTGCTCCCGGTTCTGGTGCCAGAGGCTTCTGGCAGCAGCAGAAGCAACGTGTGTGCAAGGTCTGTGCAGTGACAAATGAAGTTTGGTAACTGACACTTCACTGGCAAATGAAGTTCTGTGTTGATAAATGCAAAGTAATGCACACTGTAGGAAAAAATTACATTACTCCAACACCTGACAGGGCTCTAAATTAACTGTATCAAGCCAAGACAGGCCTGGGTATCACTGCAGATAGCACAAGACCTCTGCCCCACGCACCACCATGGTCAAGGACCAGGGCAGGGAATAACAGAAATTATTCTGTTGCCCTCGTACACATCACGTGGTATCACATCATCACTATGTGCTGTCTCAGTCATTCCGCCTTCCAAGGATACTGCCAAACAGGGAAGGACAGCAAAGGTGAACATGCAACTGAAAAAACCTCCCTATGAAATGACACAAAAACTGGGATGTCTCAAAGATTCATGGACTGGGCATCTGAGGAGGAGGATGACAACCATCAACCTGCCCACCCGGATGCAGAGGGCAGGGAATTCTGCCAGGGGCCAGATCACACACATCTTGTGGAAAAGTAACTAACTTAATTTTAAGACTTTGAGCAGTGGTTAGTCCACATTACTGCTTCATAAAAGTGTTTCCACATTTAATTACCTTTTCCACTAAGAAATTGTATTCAATTTTGTGTAACTTGAGATCCCAGCCTCTGCACCTTCTCACATCCCTGTCAGCTAACGCTGCGTAGCCTTGCAGGACCAGACTTTTCTCTATAAGTGCTGAAAATATCAGTCCTTTGCTTCCCAGTCTTTATTCTGGTAAGCTGAATACCTCAATGTCCACATCACAAATACATTCACCAGACCCAAGTCAGTTTTGGGACCTTCTTTACAACTCTGTCCAATATTTCCATGCCCTCTTGGAGTATTATTTAGAGGATGGGGCACAGTACTTTAGCATGCACTTTCTTAGTCTCACGGGTAAGTGCAAAGTCATTCTGCTCTTTTGTATCCTGCTTTTACAACACATAAAGAATACATGTCTCTCTTTTTGCCAAAACACTGGACTGAGAGAACTACAAACCAAGAGCTGATGTGGGGAAGGGCAGTAACATGTCTGAAAACTCAACATATACCCATAGCTAAGAACACATCAGTTGTTTAACAAATTGTAAATACAGATAATACTTCTCGCTTTTCATGAGACATCCAGTGATTATGATAGACTCAACTGATGCTCAAGACGCCCGAGTCAACCACTGCAAAGGGCAAGTCTTTCCTAAACTCCGTGGTTTTCAGATGAAGTTAACTACAACAGAAAAGACTGAACAACAGAACTGCTGAATTCCCATGCAGATCATCACCCCAGTGTTTCCAAGAGAGGGAACTTAAGAAGAGTTGTTCTGCCACAGGAAACCTGGGCTGCTGGTCTACAGGCTGACCTGTGATTTGGCTAACCATAGATGCAGGCTTTGGAGAATGTGGTTGCCAAGCTCATCTCTACCTGGACAAAACTGGATGGGTTTCCACAGCAAAATACACCTTCCTGTGTCTTGCAGGCTCCCTGCCAAGCTTTGGGTTCCTCTTCAAAAACCGCAGACACCAAAATTTCTCAACAGAAAAACCACCAGTACTTTCAGCACAAGCAAAGCAATGTATACGTCTCCAACTGGTTGCCTGAAGTAGATAGATAAACTTTTCCAAGAGACCCTCAGCTTGAGGCAGACGGCCAGCATAGGTCTTTTAAATGATGAATGTTTGGCCAATTTACAAGCCGAGTGAAATAGGTTATTTCTTGTGGAAGAAAGTGTCTGCACACCTTAAGCATAGTTAAGCATGCCTTAACTATGTGGTGTGCTCTCAGGTCTGCTAATACAGTTAGTAATTATTACCACTAACAGTATGTGCAGTCACAGGCATGATGGCAGTCCTGCTTCTGCTGCAGGTGAGAAATCAAGGGCAGATCAAGAGGGGCTGGTTGCTCCTTTCTGCCCAAGCACAGCCAGCTCAGAGGAGGAGTGCTCTAAGCCCCAGGACCCCGACAAGCCCTGGCAGGACTCCTGGGTGCCCAGCGCTCTGAGCCGGCAGAGCTCCCCCAAGCAGAAGACCTTTCCTACCTTCTGCTGCTGTGCTGGGGCCGTCAGGCCGAGTAGTCCCTGTGCTCTTTTTCCTGCGATGCTTCTTCCTGTTCGCATGTGGTGATGGAGGTGGCTCCAGCTTCGGGCTGGCAGCACTGGAAATGTTTGGGCTGGAGCTGAGAGAATCTGCAGTACCATTAGCTGGGAACAAAGATAAAGAAAGTAATGTACAGCAAGACAGTGACAGGCTGCTCTTTCTAGAGACAACCAAATGTCCTGGAGACAGCCCTGGTGCTCCACCTGGCTCAAGATGCACAGCCCTATGAGACAGGACAGCACCCGTGCTCAGTCCCATTGCATGGGGCAGCTCCAGCACCCACACTCCAGCTCAGGGCTGGCAGGCTCTTTGAGCAGGGTCAGGCTGGACACACTCTGCACTGGAATTCCTTCAGGATGATCACACAGAGACAGCGCTGGCATCTACGTAGCCAGGGTGAGCACAGTGGCATCACTGGGGGCAGCCTGACATACCAATCCCTCAGCACACATCCCCATGTGTACTGCTCAGTGGCAGTGTCCTCACAGGGCAGGGCATGCGTTTGGGGAAGGGACAGTCCCAGGAGGTGCTGTTGGCCCCCCCAGGAGCAGATCCAGGTCCCAGGATCTGAAGAGCTGCTGCAGAAGCATCGATACCCCACGGCACTGCTCTACCAGATGAGGTGACTGGGGCTGCCACACTTAGGAACCTAAGCATGATGGTCTCAATAGGCTTCCGATACGGAGCTGAAGAAGCTGCATCCCCAGCAGCAACGCACCAAATTTATCCTCAATCATACTGTTCCTTACAATTAATAGCAGAATTAGAAACAATCAGGGAGCTGCCTAATTACTGTCAATTAGAGCGCGCTAATCAAGCTCCGATCACACACACACACGCTGCCGCTTGCACTCACCATTAAATGTCAAATTTCATTAGAGACCAGCAACAAAATCAAAAGCCTGACATTCAATTTCAGCAGCACACACAGCGCAGGCTTCCAATCAGCATAAAAATGCAGACTCCGGGGAAGGCAACGAGGCGCAGGAGCCCTCGCTGCACTGTTAACCCTCTCCGAAATACACTCCTGCCTCTCCAGTGTCCACCCACCCACTGGGCATGTATGGCAGCTCCTCTCCCAGCCTGCTTCCATCCCGGGCAGCTTGCCATCCACTTTGCAACGACCCAGTGTCTCCCACCAAGTCCTAACCTCTGATTTCCATGCTTTATGACACCTGAAATTGAGGAAGTAATCACGGTGTGTAACAAGGGCAGCATCCTCCAGCAGTGGGGACTTGGCAAACCCTTCTCAGGCTCCAGCCTCCCATTTCAGCCTTGTTTGGTCAGCCTGGCTCTCTGGGGCTCGCTCTGTCTCTCTGTGGCAAAACCAGCATCCAACACCGGGACAGAGGCCTACCAGCAGGAGCCAGGGACTGCCCCATGCAGAGGTCTGGCATGTAGCTGGTGTCCTCGCAAGGCTGGGAGAGGAGCCAGCATCAAAGCTCTTCCATCTCTGGTTTCTACTACGTTTGACACACACTAGTAGGGTGTTTCTGCTGCTATTTATCCACAGGGAAATAACTCACCCTTGACAATTAAGAGAGATAAATCTAATAAAATCAGACTCCAGTTTTATAAATATAAATTACTGATACTGTTCAACAGGACTACATTTAGAGCAGGTGTGAGGCACCTTCATCTCCCAGTCTTAGATGTCACAGGGGACCTGAACTTTCTCATCTGAGTCTACACGTGGTGCCTGCAGCCTACCTCTGCTGCCCACCTGCTCACCAGGCTGCCCCCCAGGTCAAACCAGGCACTGCTGGCATCCTGCCCCCTTCCAGGCTCAGTGTGAGGGTTCGTGCATTTCTGCAGCTCCTGCCAATGTGCTGGTGGTGAGCCTGACACCTCCTGCTCCACAGAGCACAGGCTGTCCATGTCCCTGCTCTTCTTACTGCCCAGCAGCCAGAGCCACAGAGCTGGAGGCCTCCAGGGCCTCCAGTGGGATGGGGATGGGACTGCAAAGGGACGGGGGCAGAACATGAAACACGCTCCTCTAAAAGACCAGGTGTTGCTTGCTCTCCCTCTTTCCCCAGCAGGCCAGAAGTGAGCTCCTCTGACCCACTCGGGGACTTCCAGGTCCCCATCTCACCCTTCTGCAGGCACCTGTGGGACCTCCTGGTTCCTCCCTCTGAATCAGCTGGCCTTACGGGCAGCCCCTGGGTCACCATGGCTGGGGCGTCTTCCCGTAACGAACAAACACAAAATGTGCTGGTGTATGTTTACACGACCTGTACAGCCTGTCCCACCCCTCTTACATGTGCTTTCCTGGGCACAACTGGAGAAGTCAGCCCATCCCCTGGCACCAGGAGGGCAGCCTGCGGGGCTCCTCACCCTGCCCACCATTTCAAGCTGGAAGCTCAGTGGTGCGCTCAGACCTGGGCTGCGCGGCACAGTGGCATTGCCGGGCCCGGTCGCAAGGCACGCCTGCTCTGCCATAGCTCAGCCCCGTGGCAGAAGAGGGACAGGCGCTCAGCTTGGCACGCGCAGGAAGCCCTGCCTGCCCCCCCAAAAGCTTTGTGACGCTAAGAACCCACTTGTTCTGCTGGCTGCTGGCCGGGCAGGTACGCAGCCCACCGAGCCGCCCGCCTGGCATGTGCGCAGCCCAGGGCTGCTCCAGCCAGCAGCGCCAGGAGCCCAGGGGGCTGCCTGCCGTCCTGAGTGGTCCTGTGGGCAGGGGACAGATGCTGGGAGGTACAAAATCGCTGTTGTCCCTGCCAGCGCAGCGGTGACAGCACTGCGAGCTGTGAGCTGGGCGACGGACGGAGGCTGCTCCAGCAGGTCCCCGAACAGCCGAGCTGGTTGCCCCTTGCAGGCTACAGGCCCTTCAGCACAGCTGGCCCAGTCCGCATCTGCGGACCACTAACACAGGGCAGGGCCAAGCAGGACCGACCCGCAGGGCTTGGGGTCCAGCATAGTGTGGCGGGACCCAAGAGTGGATGAGCAGCCATCGGTACTTGAGACATGTGAGCCAAACACCTCACCCCTCCACATCACAGGGGGAGCAGCACCATCTCAGCAGCCATTTGTGTCGGCCTTCGTGTTACTTTGCACGAAAGAGGCAGATTGCTTTGGGGTGGCCAGGGAGCAGAGGCCAGCTGCTCTCCTGTGACACTCGGGCCAGAGCCAGGGTAGGCAAAACGCACTGCACAGCCACGCCAGGCCCCACGCTCTGCCACGGCACTGCTGGGAGGAGGACAAGCCCTGCCACAATGGCTCCTGGGCACAAGGCCATCCAGGCAGCAGCTGCTGTCCGGAAGGGCTGCACCACAAAACTCACCTGCGTCTTCTTGCCTGCACCAGGGTCTGCAGACCCTGCTGCCGCGCACACAGGGGCACACTTGGCATTGCGGCACGGAAGGCTCCTGCTGCCGGTGTGCACGGCTCCCCAGGGCAGGGGGAGGTACTCTCAGCAGTGGGGGTACCCCTCTCCCGGCATGGGGGACCTGCCCTACAGTGTCCCAGCAGATGCGCCCCTGTCCGATGCAGTGCGTGACGTGTTGGTCCCCCCCTCGCATCCCGCTTCCTCCGGTGCTGGAGGAGCAGAGGCTGCCCTGCTGCACCCCGTGTCCGAGGCGAGGGGAGGGGGGGCTGCTGGCACATTAATGCTCAGAGCTGCGCCCTTCCGCTCCCGTCGCCTGCGCTGCCCCATCAGCAGTAACAGTCTGATTAATTCGCTTCCAGCAGGG
This sequence comes from Falco peregrinus, assembly GCF_023634155.1. Lineage (NCBI taxonomy): Eukaryota > Metazoa > Chordata > Aves > Falconiformes > Falconidae > Falco > Falco peregrinus. Next base: position 64,625,175 of record NC_073725.1, on the reverse strand, counting down.
AGCTGATGGGGCCAATGATGGAGCCGCTGCATCAGGCGCGCTGAAATTGATAGTTTTTCACAGTTACAAATGAGGAGCCTCCTCAGCTGCAAATGGCGCCCGCACAGTCGGACTCCGGTAATGATCATAAAGAGGCTCTCTTTAAACTGCGAAAGCCCCTGGGACCGAGCGGGGGGGCGGCTGCCGCGCTAATGAGAACTACAAGGGGCGAGCAGGCATGGAAATGGCTCCTCCACTCTTGATGTGCATTTAACTGCTTTTTTAGTGCGGCGGCAGAGCCAGGAACGAAGGAGTGATGAATGCAGCACAAAAGCATTTATTTTCCAATTCGGCAAAGTGGCTACGTTGGGAAATGTATGAATTATTTTAATTCACTCAACTGTCCTGAAACATCACAGAGAGCGAGTGAGCGTGGGGGGAGGGGGCGGGCTGCATTCAGTGTGTGCTCCAGAGACAGGAATTACTCTTATTCGTTCAACTGCCCTGAAACCTGGGAGCTGGGGGTGCTGACAAGGAGCAGAGATGAGGGAAAGTGATGGTTGCCCCTCGCATGGTGAATTGAGTGGGGCAGGCAGAGGAGTCTGTGGTCAGACCGGTCCTGCCGCAGAGCAGCATCCCTTGGCTGGAGGGAAGCTTTACTGTGCCTGGCAGGAGAGCTTCTCCCCCCCAGGGTGGACGCTGCTGGCTGACCCTCAACAAGGTGGACAGTCCCAACAAGGCCGCAAAGGCTGTGTCTGACACCCACGAGCAAACTCTGGGCTTGCAGCCACAGGGCAGAGCTCACAACTGCCCCCATCACCAAAGTAAGCCCCCCCCGCCGCTGCAGGTGAGGGGAGCATGGTCAGAAGTGCTACTTACAAGGGTTGGGGCAGCTGCCGGGGATAGCCACAGCCTCATTCCACTGGTCTGCGCTGGAGATGGAGTAGGAGCGCTGGTGCATGCCGTCTGGCTTGGAGCTGAAGCCCACAAGGTTGATGCCGCTGATGGAGCGCTCTGAGTGCAGGGAGGTACTGCTGGTCGAGTGAGGAGCACCTGGAAGAGAGGCATGAATTGAGCATGAACCAACTGCTGCTCTGAAGCATGATGGAAGAAGGAAAAGCTGTGCAGTACCCAATGCGACATGCTCCTGGGGGGCCCTGCATGAGCACAGGCTCTCTTTGGTTCTCCTCTCCCAAGGGGTGCCAGCACATGACCCCCCAAAGGTGCTGAGAAAACAGCATTGTCCAGCACACACCATTTCTCAGAGGACACCCAGCTTGACGGATTTCAGCGCCGCACCCTGGGATGAGTAGCTAGCCATCCTGGCACACAGCTTCCCCCTCCAGCCAGATTTTGCAGCTGGAGTTCACAGTCTGCTCACAATTTTAACTATAGCCTCAGGCACCTGGACAAACATGCACCCACCCCATAGCCAGCATGCTTATCCTTACTCCTTAACTTCACTCCTTGCATGTCCCTAGCAAGAAATACAACCATGCTGCAGGCACTAGGAATGAATGGGAAATCATACGGAGGATGTCAAAGTGACAAGCAGGGGAACAGACATCTGTAAGGTGGACATCGTGGGTGTAAATGCCTCTTCCCAATAGCTGGAAACCCCTGGAGCTGAGCCCAGGAGCCTGAACCCCCAAGAAAGCAGTGTTTTGGGGACCAGAGGCTATCACAGAAGACACGATCACCCAGTGATTCAAAATGGGTCAAGTGTTTCCGGATTACAAGGATATCCAAAATTTCCAGACTAGTAAACAGTACAGTTCTGACAGGGAGCAAGGCTGCAGGCAACCTGCCAAGGAGGATGCTGCTGCCCTAGAGGGACTGCCCTACACCTGCCCACTGCAAGCACGTTCCCGTGCCTCCCTTAGGGCATTCAGCTCCAGCCTCCGTAGAGCAAGAGCTCTGGGGAGCTCAGGGCTGAGCAAAGGGTCCCTGTCCCTACTCTGAAGCTGTGTTTCCTCCTTCCACACCCAGAGGCACAGATGCTGGGCTGGGACTCTCACACCACCCCTTCTGGCCACAGAAGATGGCAGGGCCCGCTGAATGGCTCCAGCTGCAGCGTGCCTGGCTGATGAGACGGGCACCCACATCCTGACCCCTCTGCTTGCTCCAGCCTGCCAGAGCTGACCACCCCACGACCATGCAAGGAGCCGGGCAAAGAGAAACCAAGCAACTTGTTTCATGGGACTGGTGCCTAAGAGGGATCCTTTCACAGAAGCAGGCTGGAGAGCAGATGGAAACTTGCAGAGTGGGTCCCAGATGGATTTGCTAAAGCCACAACAGCTCACCTGTGTCTTCGCTTGTGTAAAACCAGCCTCATTTTGCTCTCACAGAATTCCAGCACAGCTGAGGCTGGCCAGGACCTCGGGAGACTGTCCTGCCCGACCTGTGCTCAAGTGGGGCCACCCACAGCCAGGCTGCGTCAGGATGCTTTTTGAGTATCTCCAAGGAGGGGGACTGGGACCACACAGCCTTTCTGGGCAACCTATTCCAGTGCTCAGCCATCCTCCACCAAGGGCAAAGCCCCACAAAATCCCATGTGGAGCCCCAGATTTTGTTCATCAAGTCATGTTTCTGTCCCTGCTGTTTCCATGAAAACCTAAGAAATGTGATTTGATTGTCACTGGTACCCGAGCACTGCCTGAGGCTGCAGAGTGCCTGGAACCACAGCTCAAGAAGCCCAAATCCCCCCCTGCAAAAGGTGGACCCAAAGCATATGCTGAAGGGAGGGGTCATGTGGGCCATCAGCCATCCACCAGCACCCATTGCTCACCGCCAGCGCGGCAGGTGCCTCCCACCCTCCTCCGTGCACGCACCCTGGACCAAAAATCCCCCTTCTCTGCTGCACTGCAGAGGGACGACCTGCAAGCCCTGCCTGCCGATCCTGCCTGCGCGGTGGTTCTGAGGCAGAGCTCGCCAGGCGGCCTGAGCTGCCACGGCCCCTGCCCGTGGGGCAGGAGCAGCAGCGCCACTGGCTCGACTGCCTCCAGCCCGGCTGCAGCGCTCCCCCTCCCTCCCCTTGTTCAGCACCACAGAAACACGTGTAAAACCGTGACACTGACTTTGCCTCTAATTAGCCCTTAATTTACAAGACACACTCGGAAGGGTAATTAGCTGGCGCTCAGCTCCCGACTGCCGCATCCATCTCCTCTCACCTCCTCGTGGGAGGGAGCCTGCTGCCACTGGAGCAGGGACAACGCTGCTCTCCCGGGGCTGGGAAGTGCTGGGCCCTGGGGACCATGCTGCTGGGCTGGGACAGGACAGGACAGGGTGGGATGGGATGGGACAGGACGGGCTGTGCCCAGAGCTCAGGCAGTGCCTGCCGGCCCCAGCCCAGGCTGTGCATGCAGCCAGTGTCTATTGCCACAGCCATGCAGGGGAGGGAGGCAAACAGGAGGAGCGCAGAGAGCGGGGGAGAAGCTTCCAGCAGAGGGGAAAGCCCTGCAGAGCCCCAGTTTGCCCCTTGCACCCCCACCCCAGCCAGGCTGTAAGCCCCAGCCTGCTGGCATGTGCCCTTCCATCGCTCCTCCAAGGACCCCAAGCACCCCAGCCCTGACCAGGGCCAGGGACCTGCAACTTTGCTGTGTCCAAGGCACCCGCCAGACCTGTCCTCCATGATGGATCTCATTGGTTCTGTGTGGTGGGTGAGGCTGAGCAGAGGAACGAGTGCTGGCTGCAGGAAAGGCAGCAGGAAAGGAAGGCTGCTGCGGTCAGACTCGCCGAACAGCAACCCCAGGTGCCTCGAGAGACTGCCCCGCAGCCCTGCTCAGCTCTGCCGCCGCCTGCTCTGGGAGTACACTGTGCTGCCTGGGCAGGTGGCCACAGCTGCGGCGTCACGCCGGGCCTGCAAGACACCAAGTGTGTGCAGAAGAAGACTCACTTGGGAAAGCCGCTGACACATGCTCAGAGCCCACTCTGCACACCCACAGCAACACCCGACCCTGCAGCACTGCCCAGCGTGAGCCCCTCGAATCTGACGCCTGCCTTGCCAGCAGCACATGCCGTGAAGCGGTGCCAATTTGCAAATTTCATTTTGAAATGAAAGGGTGCTGCCACGAGTTCCAGGAACAGCTTCTATCAGCCTCTGCAGCCTCTCCAGGAGCTCCCTGCACTTTACACCAGCTGCCTGGAGTCACTCAGTTGCAATGTCCTCACAGCCCCTGGCTCACCGACCTCTCGGCTGCGCCACTCCACCTCGTCTCAGGGACCTGCAAGGTGGCCCCAGCAAGGCTCAAGCTCTCAGGAATTGCATCCCTTTGGGAGTGGCACCACCAGCAGTTGCTGGATATGTTCCCTTTAAATGAGGGAAGCAAAGTGAAAGGTGAATAAAAGGCTATATGTAAAACACTAATTGCCTCTCTGAGCCAAGGCGTCCAGGAACTGAACTCTCCCTGACTCTGCCTTACAGCCCCTCAAGCAAAGCTCTCCCAACCACTACTTCCTCCAAACCCCCAAAAAAGCAGTTCACGTAGACATGATAGTGTCTACTCACCAGCAGGCAAGGCTTTGTGATGCCTTTTTAAGTAAAGCCTAACTGATAACATGGCAGTAAATGGAGAATCACCAAAAAACAGACCATCATTATTTTAAGTGTGGAGTGAGGCAGCCTGGCCACTTCAGTAAAACACTCAGATCAAAGCAAACGGGAAAGTCTTCAGTAAGGTGCAGATGCACAGGGAACTGGATAACTCAGGTGAGTTAACAAAAAAGGGTACCATCGGCTGGGAAGGAAAGCATTTGCAGAGTCACTTCAGGATTCTTGGACAAATCTTTGGATAAATTTAGCATTTTCAACAGCAATTTGGCAAAATAATACACAGGTTCTGGTGAGATTTCCTGGTGACATTAAGCTGGAAGCACTGCCAGTATTTTGGCAATGAAGACATCATGCAGGACTAGATGCTTTTGAAAAGTGAGCTAACAAAACCACAACAAAATCTTTTAGTACAAAATGCAAAGATGTACTCTGGAACTAAGGGGCCTGATTCAGAAAGCCCTGGAAAGTATGTACTGCTGTCTATGGGATCTGGATTGCAGCTCAGTGACAAGAATGTCTGCACTAGGCTGGGAACACCAGAGGAAAAGGAATTCTGCAAGTATCACCAAACCACACCACCACCAAGGCTGGAAAGCTGAATGTGATCCCATGCGTGCAAGATGAAGTATGTCTTCCATAACTGGGAAACACGCATGCTTGCTGCACAAAGCTGGTGTGATACGTCACCTAGATCCTCACGCACAAGCCACCACCTTGAAAAAAACTAATTCAAGGTGGAACGGGTACAGAAGACAAAGGTGACTTTCCATTCCTATTGATCCCATTCGCCCAGCGCCCCACAGACAGCAGTCCTGAACTACTGTCAACTGCCAGTAATAGCAGTACAAAGTGTATGGATCTGCTAAGCAAAGCACATACATTTTTTTAATAGGAGGAACAGAAATACTTACATTCTTGACAACTTCACTGAGGAAAAGACCAGTTCTTTCTCCTCCTTCAACATGCAAGAACCTGACCAGCACTGGAGAAACCAAGCCATGACACATCAGCACTACTTCCTACCACCAGCTTTCGACACCCATTTCTGAGCAAGCTCCTGGTGATGCCTGACATCTCCTGGATGTGCAAGTCCTGAGCATTGAGTGTCTGCAGGCTGGCCAGGGCACGGGACAGAGACTGCCTCAGTGGCACAGATGGCTACACTCTGTGTGCCAACAGACACTGGACAGATACCAGTGATTATGGGCCTGGGCTAATCCCTTTGCTGTGTTTGATGTCGTGAACCCAGGAACACTGCCATTTCAACCTGAGAAAGGGGACAGGGTCCCAAAGGCTCATCTTCCTGCAACACCAAAGTGTCTGCACACCCTCAGACCCTGCCTGGCGACAACTCAAAGGAAGGGCTGTCTCCTGCTGGATTTATTCAACACTAAAATACAGCCAACGGGAGGATGGTCAGATGGCAGCTAAATTCTGCTCTGCCTGTGCATCTCCATGCTACTGTGGTCAGGATGGCTCAGTTGGACACGATTATCAGGCATGGCAAAGTGAGCATGGCAAAGGTAGCAGAGGAAACCCTTGGAGAAGTTTGCAGCTCCCATGAAAACTGAAGGTGCCGACTTCTGAACCAGCTGCTGCTGTCTGGAGTGAGCTTCGCTCTTGGTTCCTTCACTGGAGCTATGTTCTGGCACAGCGTAATTACTCGTGGATGGGGTCATTGCTCTTCCTCGAGCAGCAGACTGGGTCTCATCAGCTTGGCCTCAGCTCTTCACGCTTCCATCGTTTCTCAGCTGGAACATCCCAGCACGCTCCTTCCCCGTGTATGAAGCCACCACGAGCCCAGGCTGAGGCAGCAGTGGCAGGTGATTTTAGAGAAAGCAGGAGGCTGGCCGGATACTCCACCCCAGCTAAGACTGCTTCTGGGTTCCTCCGCCTCCCAGAAACACAAAGGGATAGATCCCCCAGCACCCGCACCCCGTGACTGCCCCGAGGCCCTGCGGAGCTGAGGGCACAGCCAGGCAATTACCTGCAATTACGTTTTTCTGAGCAGCCCCCAACTGCCCACCCCCACCTCAGGACCGCTCCCCTGGGGCAGACGCGGGCTGCTACCCTGCCTTTATAACATGGAAGAAACCACGTTCCTTTGGTGGAACAGGGCTATGCTGAATTTTGAAGAGGCACAAGCTAGACAGCAGTTGGGGAATTCCCCCTTTTTTAACGGCCAAGCACAGGTCTTTTCTCTGGAGTGCCAGGCCTTGCTCCGGCACAGGAGGAGGGCTGCCACCAGGCTACCTCACAGCAGAGACTGCCAGCTGCACAACATGGGATGGTGATGAAGCCACCCCAGGGCGGGGCGAGGACACCCTGGCACAAAGCAAATCCTGTTTTCTCTAGTGCTGCCGTAGGCCAACAGCACGCTGCAGATTAATGCTATTCACTGCCTGCCAAACCACGTCCTGAAGAGTCATCAGTTACCACTACCCATTAACCAAAACTCTAAGGTACTTGTTGCCAACCGATCATCACTTATTCCAAGCAGAAATCAGAATGACTGCAGGTCACCTGAGTGCACCAATGCTCAAGCACTCTGTGGGTGCCTGCCGCCGGAACATGCCTTGCAGCCCCCCGAGAGCCACGTGTGTGGGGCAGCCGCGGTGGCTCTGGGACCCCGGCGTGCTGCTCCTGGGCTGTGTGGAGCGCGCTGGACCGGGATCCACCTCCAGCTGGTGGGAAACTCCTCACTTGTGAGAAACCAACCAGTTCTTCTGGGGAGGCGAGAGCCAGTGAGCCTGGTTAAGCTGACTGCCTGTGAAATCCCCGCTGGTAAAGACATAATTCACCACTCTCCGTCAATGGGCGGTCAGCTGCCATGTGCACAGGAATGCAGCTGTCCTGGGAGCACCCCACGGTTGCCTTTCCCAGAGCTGCCCCCACCCCCGGAGCAGGTCCAGAGCCAGAAGAGTCTCCATCAGGTTGGTTTTCTGAACAAAGCACTGCCTGCTGTTTTGCTGGACATAGCTGCTCCCTTCCTCTTGAACAATTCCTACCAGCAACAAGGCCAAAACACGTAGGCTAGCTCTTATCAACCAGGAGCACCAGGATGGAGACGTGCCATTTGAAAGACATTAACTTCCAAGTTCTCCTTGGGAGGTGGCAACAATGCCGAGCACCTACACAGCCCCACAGGCATGGCAGGGCATGTCCTGGGATGACACGTGTCCTTCCCAGCTCCACTAACAGCAAATGCCTGTGGGAAATCACCGATCCAAACTGCAGGCGACCAAGGTTTCCCAGCCCTGCTTCTGAGCAAGGCCATCAGATCTGCCAGCTTGCACACAGTGGGAGCCATTGCCTTTCACTGGGCCTCACAGATGCTCTGACACTGGGGAATCGTCCTCCTTTCTTAGCACTGCATTTGGAGAGCGCGTTTTTGGACATATGCACATGGTAAGTGCCTCTGTAGCGCCCCAGCTCCTACCGAAGCTAATCCACAGTGGGTACGAACTGCCAGGAAAAACAGCTCTGCGTAGTCCAGGCATCTCTGGGTGGAAGGGAGGAAAACCCAAGCTGCCAGCAGCAGGATGGGAAGAGCTGGCCACGACACCATTACCGTTTTATACTCCCATCTCCTAGCCACAACCCAGATGAGCCAAGGCATCTCAAGCCGGCACAGCAGACTCATCTCTGGTTCAGATGGCGACCAGCTCCACGTACAGGGTCAGCAGGACCCCAACAAACCCCAGAAGCCTGTGAACAGTGATGCAAAATCCCCAGGCACAAAGAGCACGCTGACAGCCCAGGAACCGCAGGCAGCCGCAGCCACTCAGTGTCCCTCCAGCCTGAGCTGTGCCCGCACCGAGCACTGCGCAGAGCCCATGCAGCCTGCTGCAGCACACCTCATCCGCTCACCACACAGCTCCACTGCCATGGGAGGGTGGCCAGAGATGTGTGGGAAGAGGCGAATCCGCCAGGAGAGCCAGCGAGAGTACATGGGGAGAGGGAGTCAGAAGCAGCCACAAGTAGCCCTCTGGTTGTCTGATCTTTTCTGCATAGCATAAAATTACACCATAGGTCTTCCACTAATTTACTCCTGCCTGAACTACAGCCTATCTTTTAGAAAATCTAATCTTGATTAGAATATTGTCAGTGGCAGAGAAATCACAGCAGCTCTTGATAAGTAGTTCCCGTGGTTAATTACACTCACTGTTGAAAACTGCACCTTATTTCCAGTCTGAATTGTCTTGCTTCTGCTACCCGTCATTGGATCTCGGTTTATTTTTATCTGATAAAGAGCTCTCTATTACCAAATTCTTGCTCCTATGCAGGTACTTACAGATGGTGTTGAAATAATCTCTTAACCTTTTCTCCGATAAACTAAACAAATCAAGCTCCTTGAATCATTCCCTAAAAGGTGCATTTGCAAGCATTTCATTGTTCTTACAGGTATTCTCTGAGTCCTTTCCAATCATCGGTTTCGTTCTCGTACCGTGGACATATGAAATGCATGAACTTCAGCCCTCTAGAAGTCCTCTCCATCCCAAAATTGACAGTCACCATCAACATGTCAGAAAGACCTTGACCATGTCTTCTAGAATTCCTGAATTAAATAATTCAGACGTGCTGATTCAAACATGTCTAAATCTCCTACCTGCTGTTTAATATGCTTCCTAATTACAGTTGGAAGATGAAGAATTCATCGTTCTGTGGTAAGATACATCACCTTGCGTCTTCCCAGACACCAAACAGAAGTGCTCACTGAACACTTTTTTTTTTCCTCCTTTATTAATCATTCTACTATTTCTATACAGTAAGGAACGAATGCTAGTTTTAGGATTCATTAGTTTCTAATACACTTGAAAAAACCCAACTTTCACTGTCTTTAACTCTGCTGGTTACCTTTTCTGTATCCTCTTGTGCAACCACGGTACTGCAGGCTCCTGACACTAGCCAAGAAGGGGGAAGGTGAGCTGAGAAATCAATTTCAGGTACTAAATCCATCACTTTTATTTGTAAGTTACGTAGAGTCTCCATGGAACATGTAAAAGTTGAAGATTATGAACTCAGTAAACTATACGAACAGTGACTATTCTCATGATTCACAGGCTGAAAATCCTGTCACACGGTGGCCAAGATGCTGTGGACAAGCAAGCCGCTTCAGCAGCAGCTCACCAAGTACAAGGCACAGGACGAGCGTGAAGTCAGAGCGCATCAAGCAGCAGCCGAGGCCCCGCTGCATTCCCAGGCTGCACCACTGAGACAAGAACGGGAAAAAGCACCAGGGAGGACCCAGGAACTGCTGTGGGCTCCTCCATCTGCATCTGTGTTGGAGGAGGAACCAAGATGCAAGATCTGTCTTTTTTTAAAGTGAAGCAGCTACAAGACAGAGAGGGAAAGAGAAAATTCCCTGGAGGAGAAAGGCAGCAGGATGGCAGTGCCAGCCATCCCCTCAGCTGAGGCACTGATGTCCCCACAGGGAAGGTGGTGGGGAGCTGCACCCAGCAACTGTGGCGTGTCGGTATTCTTACCTTGCTGGTGACTTTGTTTCCAAGTTCTTAGTCAACAGCATACTCTGCTAAATGCATTTAACTCCTTCCCTAAATGCAACCGGTACTCGGCGTGGTCTGGGGAAGCTGGCCAGGCACAAGGTACATGGTTTCCCCACAAGCAATGAACCCAGATAAAACGATGAAACAAACCCTTTGTGCGGTTGTAACCAGAGCAAGTCTGGGAACGTCAGGAGCCGGAATGCTTCCCACAAAGCCAAAAGGGTCACTTTGAGGGCTGCTCATAATTAATCACTCGTGGCGGATGTTCATCTGCAGAGCTCTGGCAAAGGGCTAAATGGCAGAGAGAGCCTCCACCCGTGGTTCCAGCTGGCCATGAGGACCACACCGGTGTTACCAACTACTACCTACCGGGGCTTGCAACTGCTGCTCAATACTTACTGATTACTGTATTATGTTGCCGTTATTTTTATTGCTTTTTGTATACATGCAGATACACAGATGTACAAAATACTTTAGCACAATACAGCTTGCTCCCGTCCACTTGCTTTTGTTCCTGTGCATTCTTCACTATCTGGGCAGAGAGAGAGTGAACAGTTTACATCTCCTCTTAACCCAGATTTGTACATTTTAAAGCGCTGCAACCTTCCTTTTGATTTTAACTTTCTAGTATCCAGTAAAATGTTCTTTAAAAACTCCTAATTATGCTTCACTTTTTTTTTTTCTGTTTAAGTTCTTTCTCCCAAATGATCTGGCTCATAATTGCTTTCAGCTTTGTGAAATTGGCTCAGATTTATAGTTTTGTGTGTGTGTCTGTGCATGTGTGTATTTAATACTCTGTATTTCTGATTTGAATTTTACTCTGCCTGAAGACCAGTACAACAAAGTCAAGGTTACTTTTAGCTAAGCCACTACTAAACTGTAGTTTTGTGATTCATTCTCAGCTGCTTAGATGAAGGTAACTATGGCATTCTCCATGGGGGCTGCATTGTTTGAACCAGCAGGATTCAGAAAGTCTGAGGAAGCTTTAGTGTCACTTGGCTAGAAGTTCTGCAGTGACTATTACCACAATAACTAATTTCCTCTCCAACACATTATAACGAAATACTTCAGAAACTGTTTCTGAGACACGCAAACCAAAGCACTGGGAATGAGCAGAGGGGAGTGCGTGATGGTCCTTGTCTTGGATCTCTCTCCTGATCTGTCAATACAACCAGAGGTGTCACTTACAGTCTCTGTAGAAACCTGAAATCACCAACTGCAGAAAGTAATGTATAAGTAATACTGTTTAAAATACAAACCAGAAAAGTTTCTGTGTAGCCAAAAAGCCCAAAAGAGATCAGCAAGACCACGGTGGGAGACAGACACTCACAACAGGTTGCAACAATACAAATCACCATTTGCATTTACAGTCAGAAGCAGGAAGCCTAATACAAAATTGCAGGAAGGAAGGAAACAAACTCAGAACTTTCTGGGTTTGCTGCAGAAGCAAACTGTGGATCTGGACAAGTATTGCAGTCAATGATGAAAAAACTGCATTTGCACACAGCTCACGAATGCTGGCAACCGAAAAGGCCATTCAGCTTACGCTAGAATTGTATTATATTTTCTTACGTAACTCCTGTTTCTAAAGCTATTCACTCATAACATTTTATACACCCCTGCGTGCTTTGCCCAGAGGCGTACAGCAACACAACCAGCCGGCGTGCACAATACCCAGGGAGACCATGGATCTGCTTAAAGTTCTGCACAGGTTCCTTGGAGGGGACAGGGCAAGCACTGCTCTATTTGGAGCAAGCCCGTAATGGGATGACTCGACTTGCCTGCTAGCAAAGGGGTTTTGCACCTTCCTCTGGGGCACCTGACTGTCCAGCAGCACAACAACGACCCCAGGCACCGGGCCCACGTGCCCGCAGTGTGGGGTGGCAGAGGAGAGGTCAGCAAGCGGGAATCAAGGCAGGAGCGGCAGCCTGTGCTCGGGAAGGGACGAGCTGGCAGGAAGACAGGGTGACAGCAGAAAGGGCATGAGTTTGTTGCCTGCAGGAAGTTGCTCCGCTGCCCCTCTGCCTCTTGCAGCTCAAGCGTGGTCCAAATGGAAGAGAAAGCATGGTTTTCTGGAAAAGGTCCTCAGTCCACCCCAGGAGAATACCAGCTACCCTGCCACCCCAGTCTTCCTTGGCAATGTAGGGCATGTTATTTATACTGAGATTTTCACAGGTGGCTACTAAGTATACCCTCTTCATTTTTCCAGGTGCCCTGTGCAAGATACCCAGAGCCAGATGTTCAGAAATGCAGGATGCTTCCATCTACAACTGCAGCCGATGGGTCTGGCTTGCTGCCCCTGTGCGACGAAGCCGCATGCCCATCTGGCTTCCCTCGGCACCTTCATCGTCCCTGGGCAGGGTTCTGATCATCACAGCGTTCTGTCTGCCTGGTTCTTTTCTCCTCTCTGCTCCTCTCCTCCTCACTTTCTCTGAGGCCCTTTTCCCTGTTCAGCCCTGCAATGCACAGCTCCTTTAGTGTTCTAGCAAGTAATAAGTGTATCAAGTCCAAGTAATTATCTCTAATTAGGGTTAGTGATTATACTGTTGGGTCGGAGAAAATCAATCTCTGGTTTCCCATCAGGGAGGGCAGAGAGAGTCGGGGTAGGGAGGGGAGGAAGCACTGGCAGCTCCCTCCCGTGCTCCGACGGCTCCCGCGAGCTCCCCGCTGCCCGTGCTGCTCCTGGCATGCTCGGCCCGAGGACCAGGAGCTCCGGGTGGGCAGAGGGCAGCCCACCCCAGGCACCACCAGCGGCCACCTCACAGCGCAGGCTGCACCTGCAGGTCCCTCTCACAGGGGCACCGGGGCTCGTGCTCTGTGGCTAGAGGCAAGACACCGTGTGGGGTGCTGGAGCCACTGAGGCTGGGCTCCCCGAAGGACAGCGTGGAGCAGAGACCTGAGGAGGTCCCGCAGCTCCCCTGGGTACGGGGTGCGCCAGGTGACGGCAGCCCCCCAGAGCGATGCTCTGCCGTCTGACTGAAGCCTGAGGTCAGCGCCTCAAGTTGTATCGTGGCACGCTTACCCCGCACACTCCTGGAGAACACGACTGCTGCCCTGTGAGCCATGCCATGGCCATGGTCTGAAGGGCAAAAGGCAGAAGGGTTGAATATGCTGGAAGGCAGCTGTGGATGAAGGTGAAAACCAAAGAGAAACAGACAGAGCAGTCTGTTGCACACCAGAGAAGCTCTTTTGAGAAAACTCTAAAGTGTGTCTGTGATGCCCAACCTAGAAGTTCAGTGAACTGAGTGTTCACACCTCCCAAGCAGCAAGATGGACATACAAAGCAGAGGGATGGCTGAGCAGCTCTCCGAAAAAAGATGCACCAAGACAGAACAGGTTCTGGACACAAACCTCTGACAACTGGCAGGTCAAAACGAAGAACAGCATCCAGATTTCTGGCAAATGAAGCCCACAAGAAGAAGAGCAGGTCTGAAGCAAGAAGGTGCTGCCCTTCTCCCCATGCTTGTAAAGAACCCCAGCCACTGGGCAGGAGGTGAAACCTCATTTTCGTGGCTTGGTGACAGCTTCTGTGGCTCCTAGGAACAGTGGGAGCGTGCCACTCTGCTCCCAAGCACAATTCCTGGCTCACCAGCTCCACGGAGGAGTCATGCTCTGACAAGGGGAGCATGAGCCCTTTGGAAACCAAGCGATAGATGAAGCTACTTAATATGCTCAAGGTAGGTGGGTCATCAGCTCTCTGGGAATGAGAATGGTAGTGTCTTTCCAAACATCTGCAAAGTCACCGGTGAAGCTGAAAATGATACAATGGTAATGGTGGTCTTGTATGACCGAACAGGCTACCAGTACTTCCACGTAATGGTTCAAGTGCAGATAAAATAGCCCTCAGATGCAATGAGGACAGACCGTGGAGGGATGTGGACCGGCAGGCGAGGAGCTGCTGTGGACTGTGTACAAACTGTGAGTTTCTGCAAGGGGTTTCACCTGCGTTGTTCCTTGTTGCTCTGTCTCACAGAGATTCCCACATCTCTCCTCTCTTGGCTGGTGCACGCACAATCCAATCTGCACAACTCTGTAACAGCTCCGCACACTCATGCCGAGCACAGGATCTCCCAGAGGAGCAGCTCAGTATGCCTTTCCAACCCACAACCAACAGACCAGCCCTTTCCGCCGATGCGCCACAGCATGCCCCAATTCAGAGCTGGTACTGGTACACACCTTCGTCACTCCAGAGAAATCTCAAACACCCCAGTGTACCTGATTTCACCCCTAGAAGAAAGCACTTCCTTCCTCCCACAAGGACAGACTCATTCTGGAAAAATCACTCCACTGCCTACCTACAAGCTGGAGTGAGTCAGCTGGCTGCCTAAAGGCAGACAAAACCACGGTAAAACCTAAGGACGCAATACGTTGCAAGACCATAAATACTACTGTTGTCACAAAATCAGGGTTCAGCCCTATGAGCTCCTCAGATTATTTCACATTCATCCTTCGGCTGTTTGCCATCACTATCACCACCGAGACCTGGCACATCCTGATAACACTGTGTGACTGTGGCCTTGCTCAGAACTTAGGAAGCACAACAACAGTGCTGTGCTTTGCCCCTGGGATCCGCAGGGAGGACGTGGCAGTGTCAGGGCTGCTGTGCCCCTCTGGGAAGCAGGAACGCTGTGCATAGCCGTCTTGTTGGGCATACGAAAAAACTGAGAGACCACGAGAGGCAGTTTGCCAGTCACCCCAGGAGTCCCTAACAAAACCAAAGAGACAACCTGAGTCTTCGAGTTGTCACAGACCTGCATAACCCTGGAGCCTGAGAGCTGACAAGGTGGCAGTAGGATGGCCAGCCTTCGGAGACACGGCTGGCAAGCACCTCGCTCCTGGGTCTGCCATCTACTAGCACATCCACAGAGACCCTGTGGCATTTATCAAAAGCTGAGGATGAGCCAAAGTTCCGTAAAACACACAGAACATTAACACTTTTACGGTGTATGGAATACTGTAAATCACTAAAGATGTTACAGGCAACTGGGTCCCTTGAGCAGGGAGAGGGCACTCATCCTGGAATCACCAGTTTGCCAGTCAGAGGTGGTGCAGGAACAGCCAACGCTGACTGACCCACAACCACAGGTAACACCTTGGCAAACTGAGGGTTTAACCCTACGTTAGCCAACCCTGCCATGGGAGTCACTGGGAGAGGTCCTGTGCTCCGAACGGGCCCACATCTGTGATTCACAGGGGCATGCAGGACTGGGATCAAGTGGACAGTGCCGCCTACGCTCCACCTGGGCACACGGCCGAGGGAGCCATGGCCAGGTGGCACAGCCTCCAAGTCAAGTCTGCAGCGGTGCTGAGCTCAGGCCAGGCCGGGGCCTTTGGTTCATGTGTCTGAGTGGCCTCTGAGTGCACAAAATGGATGCCTTTCAGGTGAAACTAAACAAGAACACCTGCTACAGCACTGCGCCCAACATGCTCCAACCACTGCTGCACACCCAGGTGCCCAGACCAGGCTGGAACTGCACTGGGCTATGCTCCCTGCGCCCCCGGCAATGGGTACGGTGCAGCTAGCACATCTTCACCCATGCTGCCCGAAAAGTCCCATCCCCTACAGTGTACTCCCCTACAGTGGAGACACAGCTCAGCACGGTACGATCACGCCAACCAGCAGCACTACACAAGCACCACCTCACCAAGGCACGAAGGAGATCGTGGCACAGGCCAGCACTCGCACATCTCCTGCCCACATGAAGGGTGGAGGGCTGGAGATGAATTGGCAGACTGGGGGCCAGCATACACCTGAAGATAATGGGGATGATGATGAGGAGCGAGGTGGTCTGTTAACCTTCAAGACCTCCAAAAAATTTCTTGCAGGATCAACGTGCCCTAAAGAACAATGCAGAAGGCAGCAGGAAAAGCAGGGGCAGCCCAAAGCTAAGGAACTGAGCATTTCCTTTGGGGACAGGGGATCTAATCCATACACCACTGCAAAATTCCCCGAACAGCCAGAAGTTCAAGATACTTACACCAACACTCGTCAAAACCAGCCACTAATCATGTGTTCCTCCTGCTCCAAGTGCCCAGGTGGAGACTGAGGACTAACAAACAGGAGCTCACTGTTCACAGCTATACTTTAAAGGTGAAAAAACAGTTAAGTTCTTGGGAAAGAAAAAGCAATTCTTGGGCTTTAAACTGGGGGCACATCCTTAGCAGACGCTTTTGACAATTTTGGCTTTATCTTCTCTTTGCCTCAGTCTTCCTTCTATAGAAATAAATAATTGCTGAGAGAATGGAGTTACAAGGCTTGGAAACATGAAATTCATCCTAATTCTAGCATAAGCCTAGCAAATAAAACCTGAAGCTGATGCAGCATCTCTCAGTCCTTCAGGCTTCTGCCTGAAGTTCTGCAAGAACTGGGTGCCAAGGTTTGCTGGAACTGTCCTGCCTCAGGTCATCCCTTCAAGTTCCCAATGCACTCCTCTCCCCTGTGAGGTCCTGACAATTTCTAGCTTCTACCCAGTGCAAGTCCTTGAATGCAATGGCTCCCAGCCTCCCATTTGGATTCATTCCTCCTACTTCAAGCAGCCAGATAAACATTCGTAAGATGTTACCATATGAATGTTATAGTGAATTTATAATAGTTGTAATATACATATGAATTTGCAGTATTTTATACATGATTCATGATGCAAAATATTAATTACAGATAAATTTTACTAAATATCTGATCTCTGCTTCATCTTCAGACTACAAACAACCCTTTAACATATTATTGGGAAGGATAAAAGTCCCGCACCAGCAAACACTGAACACAGACCCGCACCCTCTTCCGTTCAGATTTGGCGTCCCCCCCATCCCAGTTCTTGGCCCTTGGCTGAACAGCAGCAACTAACATTGAACTTTTCCAGGTGGACTCAACAGAAAGCAAAGGGAGCTAGCCAAAATCCTGGCGCGCGGTGGTTTAACATCTGGCTCCCAGCCAGCAGCATGTGGCCCCACTCAGAGAGACATCAGGAGGTGATGGGAGCCCAGCTGGAAGCGGATCTCTCGGCCCTGTGCATGCACCCTGGCCACTTTGGAAGATGCTGCTGCTGCCATTGTCTGCAGAACTGCTTGCCACCAAGGGAGCTGTGGTAGCCAGGAAAAGCAAGCTGGAAGCCTCTGTTTATATTGAACTGCACTGCACTGAAGCTGAATGGGCACAAGCTGGCAGCCCGTTCCAACCTTTCCATCAAAGCTGACAATAGAAAACTGAGTGTCCCCGGGTATTTAACTGACTTAACACAAGGTGCCAGGCAAAGCCTGTCTACATCCTCAGACTGAGCAAAGTGACAAGGATCACCGAAAGATGAAGCAGAAGCTGCCCATTTCCATAGACAACGAGACCCTGCAGTAGCACGTCTGAAGGGAGGGAAGAAGCGTATCCACATCTGGCACTGAAACAGCTGTGCAGGGGTATTGCACCAGCCCTGGTCCTGAGCAGGTCCACTGGCTGATGGGGCAGGAATGGAAAGACTGCTCTGGTTTTCTTTCTAACTAGTTCACAGGCACCAAAACGACAAGAGGATTCCTGCCCCAGAGTAGGAAATACTGAAACCGAGAGGTAGCCACAGATTTTAAGAGCAGGTCCTATGCACCATGCAGGGAACAGACCAGCCACGGGATTTTGGCCAAACGATGGGAGCAGCAAGTTCGTTTTAAAGACACCATACCTTGACCAGCTGGCTTTCCCCGCAGTGTGTGAGCACATGTGTACACTGGGGATGGTCTTGGTAATCCTGGAAACCTGCCACAGCAAGGTAAGATGCACTGCTCCTGCACCCACAGGCTATTTGCAGGGTGGGGAAGGCAACTTTGTTCCACAAGTGAGAGCTGAGCTTTTCCTCCTCTACCTAAATATCCATTCTTTCACAGGAGATCAATGACCCTGCTCTGACCTGAAAGAACACATTAAGCAGCCACAACCAGGAGAAAGGCAGAGGATGATCCCACCAGCCTCCTGTCTGCCATGACCTGCGTCACCCTGCTCTCTGCTGCCTCTTCTTCCCTCAATGTCATTGTCCCCCATGGCGAGCAGCGGTATGCCAGAGAAACAGGTTTTCCCTTTTCTTTGTTAATTCTTCCCTCATTACATTTGAAATTCCACAATCAGTGTGCACTGTAATTGTCGAATTTGATGCTAATGATTAATGAATTAAACATGGATCCATCAATTAGTCCTCGGAGAATAATTCTGCATAAAGCAGCGGATAATGTAATTACAGTAACAAAGATAATGAGATGTTAACATCGACGGAGCCCGACGTGACATGATCACAGCAGGCTCAGCAACCCCGGCCTGGGGGAGCCAATCCCTCACTCTGCAGAGGCAGAGCATCGGGGGGCAGCGCACATGCACCGGGCCAGGCAGAGGGGGGGCCCGCTGCCGCAATCTCCCCCAGCACCGCTGGCCAGGCAGCACCGGCACCAGCACGACGCTCTCCTCCTGCCGGCCTGGTGCAAACACACTCCGGGGCTACCTGCTCCAGGAACAACAGCCAAGTGTGCTGCTAGTCATCAGCACGAGCCCAGCAAAAATCCTGCAGCCACCTGGAAGCCCAGCACCACCTCCAGCCCAGGCTGGGGTCCCAGGTGCTTTGTGGTGCGGCCGAGGCCAGCACAGGCTCTCCACCACCCCAGCCGGCACAACAGCCAAGGGGCATGGGCAGCTGCCTGGGCACCGCACACTGAGGGCTCTCCTGCCTGTGCCCGAGGAGCATGGCCAGCAGCTCTAGCCAGCGGCGCTGTGCATCAATGCAGGCGCTCACAGCTCAGCCAGGGACGGCTGGACCCTCCTCACTTCAGAGCAAATGTGAGCATCAGACAAGACCAGGCAGTGCCTCCACCACCACCACAGACACGCTGAAGAAAATGCTCTTCTTTGGCTACAGAGGTAACCCTGTAGCAGGAGAAGGGCTCCCACGCAGCCTGCCCTGACACGTGTCACACCATGTGGACTGCTCAGGGCCAAGGCAACCAAGCAGCCTCAGCCCCTTCCAACTCTTGCCCCACATGGAAGACTCTAGTGCTTAAGCTCCCATGTCAGCACTGAGACCAACTCGGCTCCTTCTGCTTGTCCTCCTCTGCAACAGAGACTCCGGGGCAGCCCTCCCGCATGGCTTGGCACAAATCCCTCAGGAGGCTTGTGGTCCTCAGCAAGCTGCCGAGCCACCACCGAGACAGGCACAGCTTTCTCCTCCAACCTCCTCCCCTAAGGCCGTGCTCTGGCTCTCCCACTCTGTGCTTCAGTCCCACCCCTGAGCCACCCAGGCTGGCTCCTGTGCAGCGCTGGCCAGAAACCCTCGCTGGGACGGCTGCCTTAGGCTCAGTGCTGCTGGCTGAGGTAGAGCATCTGCACTGCTCCTGCCTGTGAGATCAGCCAGCCTTCTGCTGTCAGCTATGCCTCCGTGTAGCTGCTCACAACCACACAATCTCAGCAATCTGCTGATTTCTCCTTACACTTCAGCTTCAGGTTTTCCAGCGTTCAGCTGCTTGGCTTCCTTTTACATTGCTCAGCCGCAATGCAGTGTCAAGGAATAGACTCGTGTGCTCTGTGCGTGGCCACGTTAAGTGTGCATGTCAGTACGTGCACAGGCATCACATACCACATTTTCAGGCAATATGCTTCACGCCCTTTCCCCCTGTGTTGACTGCTTTGCAGCCAGTCCCTACAAACCTCTGCAAAGCAAGACTCAGGGCTATAGCTGCGCCAAGACTGGTCCCTCACACTGATTGACATTGTCTCTGTATTTTTCTTGTCCTACCATCTGTCCTCCCTCACTGAAAAAATTCCTTTTCATCCAGTCTACACTGAGTAAGAGCTGCCCTCATTCTTCAAGCCAGAAACAAACACCAAGCAAGACACAGATGGGGCAAAGAAGCAGAAAGGGTGAGCACGCTGAACTACAGCAAAGATACAGCTGGGGAGCCCTGAAGAAGAGTGCAACAGAAGTGATATTCCAGTGGGATAAGGGCCTGCAGGGATCTGAAGGAGACACCTGAACCAGCACTGCCACACATGCAGTGAAAACATCTCCAGGCTCCATACTCACAGCCAATTTACACCCAGAAAGCAGCACCCTTAAGCTCTGGTAGCGAGATCTGCACATCCCTTCCCTGCCCTCTCCAACCCAACCACCACGTGGGTTTGCCCGCGCAGGAGATGCTGCAAGGTGCTGCTCACAGCCTGGCCAACGAGGGACCCATGCCACCTTGTGAAGCGACATGCCCAGAGCTCACCTGGGGCACTGCTGGGCACCTCTGCTCCAGCTGTGGTCCGCAGAAGCTGCCCATGCCTGGAGCGCCCAGCATGTGGCCCTGCCCTGCTCCAGTCCCAAAACCCAGGATAATGCAGGCGTTTCATCACTGGACCACAGCCAGCACTCCCACCTGACCAGAGATTCACAAGACCAAGAAGTGACTGCCAAGAACTCTTTCTCAGCTTTCCCCAAAGGCCAGTACCCACTTGTGCTCTTCCTTTGAGACTTTAGGGGTCTCCACAGTTCCTGTCGCTTGTGGAGAATTTCTACTAGTGGTTTCAAAAGTCCTTTATCAAGTATCACTGTCCTTTTAGGACACATCTGACCCAGCAACTCAGATGCAGGGATGCTTTGAGTAACCTGTGTGCTTTTGGTGGTCTCATTTCCAGTTGTGGAAAATTAGGCAGACAGACACGCACAGATGGATTCTTCCCAGTCTCTGGGAGTCTTTGACACAAACAGGGTAAGTATACGTCCCTATTTCTATGCAGCCTGATTTGCAGCATGAATAACTGCTTCTCCTGGCACCTGGTGCTGCTGCAGTATCAGCTCTGGGGAATGAGAGCACCAGGATGCATCTTCCGTGCTCGGGCTGCCCATCACCAGTGTCCCAGCAGTGCTGAGGAGGAGGCAAAGCGAGCAAGGGATGGAGCTGCTGGTGGGAGAGGCAGGCAGGCAGAACAGCTGGGAGCAGGAAGAAGCAAGCAGAAGAGGAGAGCACAGGCAGAACAGCGGAGGTCAGGAATAAAGGAGCCACATCCACCAGCTGTTGGAACAAGTGCCTTATTCCTACATCCCAGTGCACATCTTCCCAGCCAGCGGAGCCTCCCGCCTCCCACGCGGGCGGCTGCTCAGAGAGCAGTGGTGTCCAGCTGCCCCAGCCCCTCGCCAGGGCGAGGGTCCAAACCTGCCACGGGACAGAGAGCAAGTCTGCTCTTTGAGGAAGGGCAGTCTTCTAGCTGTGTTCAAAAAGGTATTAAAGGGAAAAAACCTGCATCTTTTAAATAAAGTTAAGAAAACAAAACTTGGAAAATGCCAAGACTGCATCTGTCAGGACAGTTGTAGCATGAGCCACATGCGTACACGCTGCAATGCAGCCCAAGGGGTTGGGTGTTCCACAGACACTGGGCACCGGCCAGGCAGGGACCCCCTGGGGGCCACGGGGCAGGACAGCCCACCCGGGCTGGGGAGGAAGGGAGAAGGGGCTGGCGGGACGGGGACATGCGTGTCCATCGGCTTCAGGTGAGTTTGGCAGGTGCCGACCAGCACACACTAGGGAGGATTTCTCCCCAGGTGGACCCCAGGTAGTGCCCATTTTACACAGAGCCTTTAGGCAGCACCAGGAGCTGCCCGCCTGCTTTGGGGTACCCTCCTCACATCTCAGGGTGCAGCTGACCACAAGTGCCAGTGCCTCCTTCTCTGTTTTGACTAGATACCTCCATGCAATACACCCTGAATTTTCCAGCCTAGTTCATCTCACCTCAACAAGAAGGAAGACTTACCATAAAATAAAGGTTCACTAAGCCGTGCTAAACCATCTGACTTTTCAAGTTCAGAAAGAAATTGTTACAGAGAGTAAAAACACATAATGCTGTCTTAGTGTCCGTCAGCCAGACCACTTCATGTCTGCACCCCCATCTAGCTCTGAAAGCTGGGGTTCAGCATCCGCATGGCCACCCCCTCCATCAGAGAGCTAACTAATCCATATGCTGAAGCAGGCAGCCAGCCCTCTCTGCCGCAGCGTGCTTCCCCGGGTAACCTTAAGCTGTCCCTGGTGTCTCTCTCCTTCTGCCAGGCCCACCTGCGCTCCCGTTTCATGCCAGTGCAGTACCGATGGCTTATTGAGGCACCAGTGCCTTTGCTCCTCAAAGCACTTCTTGGACTGTTTTTTGTATTAAGAGTAACACTTTACAAATCATAAGAAGCATTTACTCTCTTTATACCTATATCATGTATCGCTTATAACTTTAACGTATTCTTAGCCTTCATGCACATCAGTCACAATATATTCTCCTCTAAGCGATGAGATGTTTTGTTCAGGTGTGCTCATGAAGGCAAGTTCCTCCCCTCCACGCTTGCAGCTTTCCAGTGTTACATTCCCCTTCCTCCCCGCGTCTCCCAAGGTGAGGCCGCTCCTTTTCCTGATGTAGGATGCTTGGCCCAAAGAAGTTTTGTGACCACGACTGCAGAAGATGCAGCACGTACATGCAACACCTTCCTGCCCCGGGCAAAGGAGTGGTGGCTTGAACAGACAAATGACTTCATCACGGTCCTGACCACATCTGTTCCACTAAAGGAATTCTTCTGTAGTGGACACAAAAGCCATCAGAGCCCTCACTTAAAAGCCTGTGTCAGCCTGGGGTAGTGTGTGGGACAGCAGCATGGGCTGGGGTGGACCCCTCTCGTGGCCTGCGGGGTGCAGGCTGGCCCCTGACCTGTGCCAGCTACAGGGCTGCACTGTTTGCACAAGGTTTGCTGCTCCAGCAGGGGAGGCCAGCCTGCAGCCATGCCCTGGCCACCTGCCAGACAGGTCCCTCTGGAGACCACTGAACACCATCCCTTGGTCAAGACCCCGTGGCACAACTGAGCTTTTGCCTACACACAGTAACTCGCTCTCCTCAAAAGCTGCACCCAATCTGTGTGCCAGCCTGCACTGCTCCTGAGGCCATTCTCCAGGAGAATCCTTGCCATAAGCCAGAACCATGTCAGGAATGCCCAAAGGCTCTGCAGCCAGCATGGCTGAACCATAATGTCAGACATCAAGTGGTTCCGTGGTAGTCCGCAACAAGTGTCCAAAGAAAACCCAGGGGACAAGAAGGTGGCAGGAAAGAGCCACGGAAATACGCGGGCATATGAGGAAGGCTTCTGGAAGGCATACCCAAAATGTTCCTGGACAAGCTCTCCTTGGCTGGCATTTCCCAGGTGTCCTCTTGGTCTTCCTGGACACGAACAGTGAGCATGATGGACAACCAGCAAATCCTGCGCCAAGACCCAGATGAAGAACACGACACTCGAGCCCATGGAGGTGCAGGCGTGGGGCTTCGCTTCCCTGGCCGGTCCACTGGGTCAGGCACCCCGCACCCCACGCTGCCCACTGCTAGCAACACGGGCCAGGAGTGCGAGTGGGCAGAGATGACATGGCCAGCCGCCTGCCCTTTAGGATCTCTTGATGCTGAAGGGCTTGATTTAGGGCTCAGACACGTATGTTGTACTAATGCTATTGCATTTAGTTAGCTCTAAACCTGTTCACAGAACCTGGGCTTGATCTCAGCTACTCTTCCATCTCCAGACAGTCTCTTTACCAGTAAAATTCCATGCAAGAATAAATGTTAGGAGGACATTACAGTTGGAAAGTGAAGAAAAGCAGAGATTGCTCTGCCAGGAGCCCTTGACAGTCCAGGTGGAGATTAGGTGCTTTCAAGTAACCAACTTCCAAAACTTTGATCAAATCCCAATATATTTTTCAAGGGACAAAGAAAAAAGAAAGCTTCTAATTGAGGACAAACCTTCTGCTTTCAGACAATTTCTGCACCAAATCTCTGAAGTTTTACAGCTCTTGGAGACAAATTTTCAGCATTGACAAAACGAATACAGAGTCCCAGCACAGCTGAGGCTGGCTGGGACCTCGAGATTGTCCTGTCCACCCCTGCTCAAGTGGGGCCACCCACAGCCAACTGCCCCAGGCTGCGTCAGGACAGTTTTTGATTACCCCTCAGGAGGGAGACCACACAGCCTCCCTGGGCACGTACAACATCACATCTGCATGTACGTTCCACAAAAGGTAAGCCTTAGGTGGACATAAGGCAGCTGCAAAGCCTGACAAGGTTCTGTGCCTCTGAGAACAGGGTTTACAATGGAAACACATGCAATCTAAAATAAAACCAACTCTGACTACAGTAAAGTTGCGTTTTTTAAAGGTTTAAGTACCGGGGTACAATCATCCATTGAGCTCAGAGTCCCACAGGTTTCACAAATGTAAGTTCCTTCCCCGTTCTTACTTTATTTAGCTCCAGCCTGTACTGCCTGTACCTACTTTGGGGGTTATTTTGAATCATCACCGGAGTGCTGCATACATGTATTTTAACCAAATACAGGGCACTCTGAGATATTTCATCTTTTTTTTCTCCTCCTCCCCTTTATCTACTACTTCTTTTCCTGACCCTGGGTAAGGACTGTGCACATAGTGGACATTAGTTAGCACACTCACCTTGGCGGAACTCGGGTCAGTAAAAAACCATGGACCACCTGTTTTGAACTCTAAACACAGGCCGTGTAGTTTTACCCAGACACTCCTGGTGTAAGACAGCAATCCTTCAGGTCTCCAGAGCTCCTGTCCTCTGAAGATTAACTTGTGCACTGTTAGACGCAACTTGTGCACTGTGCAGATTTTGAGGTACTCCCTCTCCAGCTGCCCAAAAGCACGTGTTAGATGAGAGATGGCCAGCAGACCCCAGCAACAGTCCCGTCCCTAGCCCCAAAGGCAGCAAAACTGCCAAGTCCCTGCTAATTTGAAGCAGGGCAGATGCTTTACCAACCCCAAATCCAGTACTCTGCATTACACAGGGATATGAATGAGACACCTCAGAGGATTTTTTATCATGTCAGTGCACTTACCGTGACGACTGCATCGTCAGCTGCAATCAGTCTCGGAGGCATCTGAGCGAGTTGAAAAAATTCCTCAGAAAACATCTTACCATTTGTGTACCAGGAGAAAAAACCTTTCTGACCAGTGCAGACAACCACCCAAAGCCAAGACACATAAAATCTTGGTTGCTGTCTTAACACTGAGCCCCATGCTGATGCATGTGCTGTGGGTAGCACAGTAGCACTATTCTGCTCAGGGCTCCCAAGAGAAGATGCTGGACAGGGGGGTCTCAAATTCACAGATTTCTACACGAGAAAAGACTGTCGTATCCTCCAGTCTGGTCTCCTACACACATGTATGTGGTGACGCACACGTGAGCAGGATTAAACCATATCTTGTAGAAAGATAACTAATCTCATTTTAAAGGCTTCAAGCAGTGCTAAGTCCACTACCTCTCCAGATACACTATTATAACATTTAATTACCCTCCCTGCTAGGAAACTCCATCTCCTCTCAAGTATAAATTGCTCTAACTTCAGGCTCCATGCACTGCGTCTCCTCAAGCTTTGTGAACCAGACTGAAAGTCCTTGCACAGCGCTCACTTCTAGGTGCTGCTTTTCCAAGCAGCAGTAATCAGTAATCAAGTCACATCTCAATCTGCTCTTGTGAGCCCAACAGGACTGAGATGACTGTTGAAAGCCGGATACAGGGTTATGCGAGCATTTGGTTTGACACTGGCACAAGCCTTTCTGTGGTTTGCTTTTGAATTCTTCCTAGAGCTCTGATAACCTTCTCCGGGAGCTCAGACAAAGCACCCTAGAAGTGCATGCCTGTGAAGTGCCTCTGTCCAGGGGCAGGAATTGCTACACACTGGGGTGGGCCTGCTGGGGGGCACAGCGGGGGCGGGGAAATGACAGTGTGCGGCGGAGAGCTGCAGCAGAGCACCGGCAGAGTTCCGCATCCTTGGTCAAAAAAGACAGCAGTTGCAATCATTCGCTGGCAGTTTATCTGGTCTGCAGGGTGACTCTACAGAAACAGCGGCTTGGGTTCAAAAGGCTGATTATTTCACACTTGATACCATGCGAACACAGCGATGTCAGCATGCTGTGTTCCCCATGTCATCTGTGACGCTGAGGACCCCAGCCAGCTCCTGGCGTCTGCTCCAGCTGCACCCCATCTCACAAGTCCTCAGCTCCAGAAAGCTGTGAAGCATGGTGCCGACAACACCCTGACGGCAGGACACAACCCGGATGCACAGCAGGACTGAACAGAAACAAGGACATACGTGGCCACCCAAGCTCACCCTCGGTGGCACAGCACACAGTACCAGGTTACGAAGGGTTTCTCTTAGCAGCAGCAGTATCAGCACTCCCTTGTGTTCCTGTAGAGTGCAGAGGTACCCATACCCTGCTGGACCAGGCTGCTGCCAACAGCTGCCTGGGAAGAATGCGTGTGGAAACTGCCCACCCTGGCCAAGGATACCAGCCCTGAGGACAAAGTAGAGGCATGTCAGTGCCCTGGGAAACAGGCAGGAAAACCCGGAGTTCAACAGTTCCCCTGGGCAGGGCAAAATACCTCCCGTGGCAGGAGAAGCAGTAAGCGGTGTGGCATGAACCCCTGAGAAACCAGAGAGCCTCCCAACCCCACCTCCTCTCACCAGTCTCTGCGGCAGCTATGCCGCTTGAACGTGCACACAGAAAAATAATAATTACAAAACAAGCCCCTCACATTAGTGTTTCTCCAGGGGAAAGCAAGTAGGAAAAAGAGGGCCACGGAAAAGGAAAGAAACAGAAGACAACTTTCCAGGGATCAAAGGACATCCTTGGTTGAGATTTCTTTTGGTTTACGGAGGAACAGCTTCCCCCACGCAGGGCAGCTCATTGGACCCGACTGTTTCCTCTCAGGGAGTTCACATCACTAGGTAAAGCCCTTCAACTCTTTCTTCTGTCCTGGACACTAACCAGCATAAAATCCCAACAGGAGCTTACCTGAGACACACAGAGAAATGCCAACACCCACCAAAGGCGCTCTCAAGAGTGGTGAAAGCAAGAAACTTCAGAACAGCTTTTGCTGCCAGCTCAGCGAAGCAAGGCACTGCTGATGCACCCGAGGGAAGGACGGCCGCCAGATCTGTGCACCCACAGCACCCCTTACCTGTGCCTCCCGTCAGCTGCGTGCTGCTCCTCTCCTTCACAAGCCCGTTGGCTTTGGGGCTAGCGCTGGGTGCTGCTGCTGTTGTTGCCCTGGGTAGCCGCTTGCCCGGTACCTTCACTGTAGTTCTCAGCAGATCGATTTCCTTCCCATGGATGTTCTGCATGTAATCCTACAGCAGAGAGGCAGAGTGGTTCAGGATCAGCCCTGCCCCAGCCCAGCCCTCTCAGCTCTCCTCTCAGCCCCATAACCTAAACTGAAATCCAGATGCATTCATCCACGTGGTAACTGGTTAACAGACATAGGGTCAGCCAGCAACTGGGAGGTGAGCTGGGAGCTCACCACATGCTGGTTTCTCTTGCACTATACTGAAGTCCCAAGTCAGATGGGCTAGAGAGTGCAGATGAGGAGGAAAATTCCAGACCCTCCGACTTCCCCCATGTCCACAGCCAACTGTTTTCTGACAACACGCATGCAGAGCCTTGACTCCAACCTGCCTTCTTCCCATGACTAGCTGGTGCCTGAGAACTGGCTCCGGAGAAGTGCCAGGTCTCACTTTCAGTGCCCAGAACTAGTCAGCTCTGATATGAATAGCATCGGGATGTTGCCATGGACAGTCAGATGCCACGACAAGCCCATGTGTGAAAGCCTGGCTGGGGATCAGAGATTAGATGGAGCAAAAGAGCACTTAGGTGGCAGACAGTTCTTCTTCCCTGTCATCCGTTGTCTTTTTAATCACAGCACTCAGCTGTAAGAGCTAATAATATAATATAGTACACAGTGTAAGTAATTGGATACCTGGAAATTCCCTCTTGGGTCACACCCAGGGTAACTCAAGCCCAAACCAACACAGCTCAGGGTAAGTCCCTTGTATATCCACCTGCGTAGCTTTACATTACTCAAAACTTGGTGCTTCCACCATTTCTTCTGGTAGACTACTGTACAACCAAAAATTCCACATGTGGACTGTTAATATCACTCTGCTCTGTCTATTAACAGCATCTCAACTTTCAGTCAAAATAAGGCTTCAGCCCTCCACGTCTCCTGAGAGCTGCATCCTTTCCCATGTATTCTGCCCCTTCCCTGCTCCACAGGGCACTGTAGCTCTCCCCTAACCCCCTCGCACACGGCTGGCTCCTCCTTGGGCTCCTGCCCCCAGGAGGTGACTGATCCATGTGATCTCCAGAGACACATGGAAGGGAACTGCCCTGCCCTGCCGGTGGCCAGACCTCAAGGGAGGGGTGATCGAAAGCTGAGCTAGAGACCCTGGGAGGCATCAAGATGTGGGTGCATCCCCCCGGCTCTCTGCGCTGGGGGTGTGCACTACTATGGGGAGAGGAATGGCAGAAACCATCCAGGCTGAGACCATGGCTGCTGCAGGGAGGCTTGGGCTCGCTCCAGTTCACAAGGAGGTCACCAAAAAGATTAACTCAGAGCTGGTTCCCGTCTGCTTCCATATCCAAGAAGATAAAGACAAGAACAAGATCAGTTTAAGAGCAAAGAGCAACCATTCTCCCAGTCCTTGGCTCCAAGAAGCAGGTGAATGGGCACTGTATGTGCAATGCTGTGGTCTCAGGTGACTAACCTGCAAGGGTTACAACCTCGCAGCAGCACCTCAGCACCTTGGTTTCAATGCTCGTCTTTTCACAGACCCCTGGGCAGGCATCCAGTCTGCACGGCAAACCCAAGAGACAGGGCAGCGTGGCAGCACACCCTTCTGGGCTTCCAGCTTCTGGGTGACTTGACCTCAAATGACATGCACGCAGCCTTTAGTGCCCTGGGCGATTCCGAGATACTGGCCCAACCAAACACTGCTCCAAGTTGTTCCTGGTGGGGTGGGAGCCTGGTGGCACCCCTGGGCAGTGAATCTCAGAGGGGCTGAAGGATTTTCCCTAACTCAGCACAATTGCTGCGGTAGCCGGCTGCCTGCCGGAGAGAGCGGTCACCAGCACACTGCTTTTATTACATGCTATAAAACAGCAATTTCTTCCCAAGCCTCCTCGCTAATTACCCAGCCAGTTCTCTCATTTCATTTTATTACTGGAATTAACAACGAGTTCAAAGCGTGGAAAGCTATTAAGATGTGTGATTAAGCCACATTCAATTAGTTTCTACAAACAATTTAATTGATGTTGCAGATAGAATTAACAGAAGGTGATTGTGTGAATGGCTCCACTGGCTGCAAAATGGGAGATGCTTTCTCTCTAGCTCTGTGCAGCACAACAGCCTGGCCAGTGAAGTTGGGCTGAACCACATAAGCCTTCCTCATGAGCAGAAGAATTTAGTCTCCAAGGCTTTAGGAAAGTGATAGGATGCCGCACCAGTCTCTTCATAGAAATTGAACACGCTCACAGAAGGGTAAGAAAAATATAGTTGCAAGGAGGAAAGCTGTGCTGAATCCAGACACCAGGCCCCCAGGCGCTCCCGCCTTCAGCAAGAGCTGCTGCCCACTGCTCCAGCCCCAGCCATTCTGCATGCAAAACCTCTGAAACCACTCACTGCTCCAAAGAGGAGGCAAAGGTGGCACCTCACAGCAGGAACACACAGCTCTGTAGGACCCATGCACTGGCCCAGGCTGACAGTCAAGGCAGATACGCTTCCACCGAGAATCCACAGAACACTTGATTTCAGGGCTGGACCCAGCTCACCAGAGTGCTCTCTGTCAGCCTGTGACTGTAAACCCACAGTTTCAGCCTGACTCCCAGTGAGGAAACTTCAAAGTCAGGCTGGAGGTGTCAAGATACAGATCCAGAAGCAGACTGTGACAAACACCCAAAAGCAGATGAATAGCCCTGCCAGGAAGTTTTTGGTTTATAAAATCAGAAGTATCACCCAGCCAGTAACCATCCGATGGGGCACAGACATATCTGGGGCAGATAAGTCTGCTGTAGGAAAAAGAAGACAGACAGGGCTGCTGATCCCTGGGGGACCCACACCCATCCCAAGAGGGACAGGGAGAAAACACAACAGAGGTGCAAGAGAAGAGAAGCCTAGGCAGGAATTGCCCTGAATAATGCCAAGAAATGCCATTGGGAACACAAAAGCAGCAAAAAAATGCACTGGGGCTTGGACATCCTGACAGGGGCTTGGAAAAAACCCTTCGAATGGTGCCCAGCCATGCCCTCAGGGACCTCTGCTGCACCCTGAATTCTGCCATCTCCAGACACAAGGCAGTCGGACTCAACCTGAGTGAGGCAGGGTTGAAGCTGAGACTTCACATCTCAGGAAAGGAACTTCAGGATGCCGAGTGTCTCCTTGACCGAGGATCTGCATACTTGTTCTTGCCGGCACCTAAACTCACCACGTGCCTGCTGGCCTGAGAGCTGCTGTTGCAAATGGAAGTGACAAAGCAGTGTGTGCCCTTCCTCAGGAACACAGGTTCCGTTAGTGACCCAGGCTGTGCAACCCTAACATGCCCTGCTTGTGTCACCCTGTGAGCATGCTGCTCACCAAAGTCTTTGTCAGCATTGCAATAAAAAACATGACACGATGGTAGGTGGTGTGGCTCTTATCCCCAAATGGCACGGAGGGAGCGTGCAGACCCCCATCCTTGCAGAAGTCAGAGCCAGGCAGCAAGCAGCTCTTCGTTCTGTGGCCTGCATATAATTAGTCCTTGCCCTAGGTAAACACATAGGGCAATACACTACCTATCTTGGGTGCAAGGTTCAAAGCTTTCAGTGAAACCTAGGGGAGGAGAGGCCCATCTCGTACCTTCCTTAGCAACCGGGCCGTGTGGATCACCAGTAGCACCAGGTAGAAGCAAACCAGATTTTTGCTTGGGGCAACACAATAATGAAATGAAACGCTGAAGAAGTGAAGTAAGGAAAGCAAGTGACATCAATCTAGATCACCCCCTGAGGAAGAAATGGTGTAAAAAGGAGAGAAACCTAGTGTGCAGCAGCAGCATCTGAGGGCGGTTAAACAACATCCCAGAAATTACTCTGCCTCTACAGCTGATTGTAATAATGGTCTACGATGTCTACAATGGAAATGTGATAAACCCACACACGTGTGTGAGCACACACGCAGAGCAGGCAGTAGCAGCAGCCATTCCCTCCCAGTTTGGTTCTATACAAAGACCAAAAACGGGGTTATGAAGTTAGGGAACTGCAGAACCACAATATGGTACAGGGATCAAAGACTGAAAGAAAAAAAGCCTGTTCTCAATGCTCCCACAAACGAAGGCAAGGGAATGCAATGACTGGCTTTCCAGTGTAAGGACAGGAGGGTTAAAAGGCTCAGTGGCTCAGCAGCCAGACAACTGAGCGCTGTAAGCCTGAATCAGAGATACAGGGTGAGAAATGAGGAGAAAGACTTGAGGCTCAGGGCACTCCAATACACATACGTCTGAGGAGATCTGGGGCAAACCGAGGGCCTGGGAGCACGCAGGAAGCACAGGAGCTGCAACCCCTCGCTCCTCTCCCCTTAGCCCCGGAGGGTGCTCCAGCAGCCCCTAAAGCACGCTGCTTCCAAAGCTCTGCCCTGCGCTCCCCAGCTGCTCCCTGGCTGTCCTGCTGCAGCGCGGCCTCTCTGCAGAGGGGGCAGTGGCCTCCATGTCACAGGTGTGCCTGTCCGTGGCTCGCTGCCTCAGCAGCAAACTGTGCTCAAGAGGGAATGGGGAAGAAGTCATTAGCCCCACAGTGGGGAGGCGACAGAGATGGATGGGGAGGCAGCTGTGCGCCTGAGCCAAGCAGTGAAGAGGATCAGAGATGCACCGAGTGACAGCTCAGCTCGGCAGGCTCTGCACAGGCACCTCATCTCCATTACCCAATACCTAGCAGCCAGGAAAATTATTCCACACCCAAATGGCACCATCAGCTGTGGCTGCAAAGAGCCCTCTGCCTGCTCCTCACCCCAGATGCAGGGAGGCAGCAATCCCTGCTTTAACAGGCTGAGTGAGGGAAACAGAGAAAAGAAAGATGCATTTACTTAGCGTAATTCTCTGCAGAGCGTGTTCCTATCAGCTTTTCCCACCCAGCCTGGCACCACAGAGACAGCCTTCACGAGAGGGAAGAGGTGTCCCCCACACCGCAGCAGAAAGCAGTGCTGCGAACACACCTGCTGTGCTGAGGGCTGCAGGGCCCTGCTGCCAGCGCGGCCGGGGCTTTCGTCAGCTGCCAGACCCTTCCCAAGCAGCCCTCTGCGACTGTGGCATCCACAAGAGGACCTGCAGCAGCAGCCACAGCACGGAGGAGGACACTGCTCTGTGCCACCCCACTCCTCTCCCAACCCAGCGCAGTACTTACATGCAGGCTGGGGTGGTAGGTGAGGACTCCGTTGTCACACAGCGTCACGTACTTCTTCTTCCACTCCTTGTTGAGAGACTTGCCACTGCGTTTGAGGAGAATGCCCTAAAAGAGAAGCATCAAGAGTCTCAGTCTTTGGCCCAGGCACCTCCTGAGCAGCTCCAGCATTACCCCTTGTAGGAGACTGGTCTCTTAAGAGACAGGAAGATCAGGATCAAGAAAACATCTTCTAGGCTGGCGTTCCCAACGGCATCTTCCCTAGGAAAAGTGCTGGAGCCCTTTCCTCACCAACCCCAGCATGCCTCCACAGACAGCACCTCTGCCATTCTCAGAGGTAAGGGTCTCTACATGCTGGTGTAAATGCTTAGATCCTCTGAGGGACCCATCACATACTCTGCTGTCCCAAATCACCCCCTCTGGGCAACTCTTCTTGTGCTGAAAGACAGTGCCAACACAAGGCAGAAGCCAGCCTCATCACCACTCGACACTGCTTGCTCTGTTTCCACTGTGCCCACAGACCTTCTTCCACCGCCAAAAGCACAGCCAGAGGTCAAGGCAAGGACAATTGGACAGGCAGGGGCTGATCAACGGAACAACATGCCAAGGCGTAGGTCTCACAAGGGATGCATATTCTCCTGCCTGCTCACCATTCTTTCTTAGCATTCAAACAAATGGAGCCAGGGACACACTCCAGGAGGTGGAGCAGGTCCTGGGCAGCTGAGGGGTCAGTTCATCCCCTCTCCCCATCAAGATTTTACATGAGACCCATCCCATGGCCTTCAGGCACAGCACGCTCGCAGGGCCTGAGAACAATGGTGCCCTGAAGCTCCATCTGCCCACCAGCCCAACCCAGAACTAACTCCCACTGATCTGAACCAATGCTCAGGGCTTGAACCCCCCTAACCATCCAGTCCCGTCTCCCCAGGGAATCTGCTTCTAGCAGCAATTCATCACGCACCAGGTGAGACCAGAGGGGGAAGGGGAGAAGGAAAGCGGGGCAAGAAGCCAGGTGCAACTGCTCTGGAGCAGGGACCAGGGAAAGAACATCAAGTATTCTGCCAGCAAGGGGGAAAGGAAAGCACGGGGGGACAAAAGTATGAATGAATAAGAGAGTCTGGGAAAAACTTGATCTACCAACTGTTGGGCCCAGGCCCTCCAAAAGCACCGCCTGGACAGACATCCAGACTGGCTGTTCCTAATAGGGTAAAAATCTGGGCCCCAGGCCAGCACCTCCTCAAAAACCTGGACAGAAAGTCTCTGTCCTGCCAGCCTTGGCATATTTGGGGCCCCCGTCCCACTGCCTAGAGACTGATGCTGCTGCGCCTGCACGATGGAAAAACACAACAAAATGCTGTAGGGTTTGGCACTTGCTGGGGTAACAACACTGCCAGACATGACCATGAAATCGGCAATAAATGATGCAGAAAAGGCAGAAGTGCTCCATGACTGCTTATGTTCAGTACTTGGGAAGCAAACAGTGCGAGAAGGAAATGCCTCCTACTCATGCGAGGGAGAGAAAGTTAGAACAGAGCAGCAAAAACTGAGCTGTGTTGGTGGCAGGACCCGATCCCTTGCCTTCAAGAGCTACAAGAGCTCACTCAGCAGTGGTTAAAAGGTGCTGATTTTAACATGCCTTGGAACATGGCAGCAGTCCAAAAGCTCATGTTTTGCCAAGATCTACAAGGGAAGAAGCAATGACCCTTGTAATTACGGCCACTTAGCTGGACACTTACGCTGGGCAAAACAGTGGAAAAGCCACCGTAAGAAGTGATCAGCAAGGAACGAGAGGACAGCAGTGTTAACTAATGCCATCCAAGGCAGAAACAGGTCATCAGAGAAGTCTGATCCTGCTTTTGGTAAGATGGCTGTATCCGATGACAACGGTGGCTGTGTTGACACAGCATTTTGAGTTTTCTGTCAGGATTTTAACTGAGCAGCACACGCCATTAAAAACCAACTGTACAAAATCCATAAAGCCATTAATGTACAGAGTAAAAACTGGTCAAGTGAAAGGTCTCAAAACATAATCGTAAATGAGAACAAGTGTAATCATAAATGGCAAATCAACATCCAACAGAAGCACCTGTACAGAGGTCCAGCCAGTCTGCATTTGATTCACACTATTTAATCAGCGTCTTCCCCAAATGAGCTCAAAGAAAACACAAACCCAGAAAACTTGAAGGAAACATAGAAACTGCACAGCATAAATGACTGCGGCGGCTGGTCGTTAACACAAATTGCCTCCTATCACTTGGCAAACTGGGCTCTTGAGAAGGATTTTAGCACAGCTCAGGCAAGGTCCCACTCCTGGGGCCAGACTGTCCAACCCATGCAGCGTGGGCTCTTGGGGACAGAGAGCACCAGCACCATGTGGCTCCTGAGCTCCCGGTGTTCAGCCAGGGAAGTAACACCACCCAGCAGTGGGCTCAGGTCAGACACAGCAGACAGCATTACCCCCAGGCGCGACATCATCATAGCAAAGCAGAGCTGGAAGGGTGCTCAGAGGTCACCTTGCCACATCCCTGCCCAGGGCCAGCCCAGGTGCACCCATGCCACTCCAACCTCTTCACAACACCCACCAGCGATGGAGACTGCGGTCCTCCCCACCAGAGACTGGATCCACACGTTTCCTGCACCTCCACAACAAAATGGCACTACAGCACTTGTCCTGCCATAGCGACCACCCAGCTCGGTCCCCAGACCTCCACAGCAGCCTTTATCGACTTCAATTACATCTCCATGCGCTCTTTTCTCCTCCGCACTCGCAGCCCCAAATCCATCACTCCTGCGCTGCAAAAGGTGCTTCTGAGAGCATTAACCTGCCTGTCCCGCAGAGTTCCCGGCCGTCCCCAAGCTCGAAGGGCAGTGTCCTGACTGGGACACGGCAGCCCACCTGGGGCTTTACCATGCCAAGAGGCAAGACTGCTTCTTGGGTCTCATAAGCCATCGTCACACGCAGCGAGCGGTACCTGCGTTTTCTCAACACCAGGGCACGGCTGGCTCTGCTCTGGCTCTGACCTACACAAAATCACCTTCTCTAGCCACGCATTTCCCATGCAGCATATGAAAATGATTATTCCTCCTCACATATACAGTCATTAAATATCAGAGCAACTAATATAAACAAATGGTGGACTCTGAATTTGAGAACATCCGTTTGATATCCTTCAAATAAATCTGCTCCAGACCAGGCTGAAGTTACAAATTTAGCTCAAAGTCACAGGCTGAAATTCTCTGGCTTCTGGGCATAATGATCCCTTCTGGCCTTAAACCTGGCTCAGTTCTGCGGTCTGACCTGTCAATACATACTGCAAAACAACTCTGGCCACCCCTCCTCTCCTTGATGTGTCTTTGACTTGATGCACCTTGGTGCTACAAAATAACCCACTTCAACACTTTCAGGCTGCTGCATCTTCTGTCAAGCCCCAAAAATATGTTGTCTGCAGAGAAGAGTTCAGCTGCAGTTAGTTCAACTACAAATCTGGAACTTTGCAAATTGAAACACAAGCAAAACCAGACCTGGAAACACAGACTCGAGCACTGGCAGCCCATTTTTTCAAGCCAGAAGGCACAAGAATCCAAATTGGGAGCAACTACACAGTCTAACTAAACATCTAAGAAAATGGGGGGGAGGAGAAGGGGCCCTCAAGGCCAAACATTTGCAAGAAACAGCTGCATCAAGGGATAGAGCTCGGTTAGACTTGTCGTTCGCTGCTGTATTGGAGATTAAGAGGCAGGGGACAGAAGCTGAGAGGATTCCAGGTTTTAACGGTGATGCTGTGCTGACTGCATCAAGGTTACAACTCTGTAACCCAGCTTCTTCTGTTGTGATGGCAGAATGTGGCGGTTTGGTCCAGCAGCATCCCGAGAACCCTGGTGTTCCTGGCAGACAGCCCCCACCGCAGCTCAGAGAAGCGAGAAGCAGCAAGGAGGGCAAAGCCAGGCGGAACGCAGGGGAACAGGCCAGAGGCAGGCACATCCCCACAGCTCAACTTGTCCCCTCCATGCACGTCCTCGACGTGCTCCTGCGCATGCACCCTGATGCACCTCCTGGCCGGGTTCCTCAGATCTGCTGAGACCCCTGCGCTGGCGCGCCCGGCAACACCTCAAGCTCCCTCTGCTTCCCATGGAAAGACTTAACAAGAAATAACTCTTCCACAAGTTTCTTCCCAAGTGTGGAAGTCATGCACGAAGGGAAAAAGCTGCCAGAGATGAAAGGCAAGACAGCCCAGTCCTCTTCCTCTCCCCACTCTTCCTTTCTTTCCCAGCATTTTGTTGGCCAGCACCAGTGTCTCTGTGTTGTGTTTGGATTGTGGTGGTGCACAGTAAAAGCAGCAGCAGCAATATGCAGCGTAATGAAGCAGGGAGCAGCGATGGCCCCCAAAGGACTCGTTTACTCCACAAATCTCCCTTTCACTCACTTTTTGCTAAGAATTTTAACACCAAACTTAATTGTAAAGTCGTGTATTGATTGGAAAATGCAAATGGCAATTTAAATGTAATCTAAGCTCCCAGCATGATCCCAGCTCCCAAGGAGGAGGAGTCATCCGCCTTGGGCCCTACTGGAGTGCACGGCCCAAACTGAGCCGGGCCAGGGGCCTGGGGACCCCTGGGCTGCCTGTGTGTTCAGTACAGCCTTCCTGGAACGAATCTGGTGCATGTGCAATTAGGAGTTCATCCCTAGTAATGAACAGCTGGGGAAGCTTAGTCTCCTGGCCTAATTAACCCACTTCTCAGTGACAAGCGTCCAGCTATGAAGCTCTTCCGACCTTGCAAGACTATCTGAACCTACGTATCACCAACAGGACACCGCAGGAAAGGGACCCCGAGTCCACAGCAGAGGCACTGGCTGCCTGGAGGGAGAGGAGGTACTGTCCCAGGCATAGAGGGGGGCCAGCACCCATGGTATCACTTGTCCCATCAGGAATTTCTCTTTTCTAGGTGTGCATGGGGTGTAAGGGAGACAAGAGTGTGTCACCCAAAGGTGTTGTTCTCAGCTGTGCTAGGGAAGGTGGTGACAAGTTACAGCCCGCCACCACACCTCCATGGCAGCGTAAGTCCTCCCCTCAGCCAAGCAAACCCTCCATCCAATGTTCCTCCTTTCTGCAGCACCCGACCTGGCCTCCCACTTTGCCACCAGCCTTCCCTGCCAGCAGACTCGGCTCAGTGCGGACACCCAGAGCAGCGAGTGCCCAGCAAGGCTGCCCGCAGTCCCTAGGGCCAGTTCTCTCCCTGCGGAGTCCTGGAGGGGTTCATGCACCAGTCACAGCAACCACAGCCCCAGGGACCACGGAAGGAATCTGCAGGGCAACTACCTCTACTGCTGCCCCACATCACCCACAGACTGCAAGTATCTTCAGGTAACTTAAGCATACACCAGTCTTGTTCTTCCAAGCAGAGGAATCAGACTTCTCCCAAGGTTACCCACCAGTGCCCGCAGCACCCCAAACACGGCGTTTCTTGCCATCAGCCCAGCAGTGCACATGCTGAGGGAAACGAAGCAGTCTGAAAGCAGCCAAGCGCCCAGGCAGAAGATCTGGCACATTTGCCACTCTACAGCCCCCCAAATGACTGGCTTCTCTGCTCTTTTATGGCTGGGCAGGACCATCAGACCACTTAAGAGTAAAACTAGTGAAAGGCCTTGCTCTTTCACTGCCCTTCAAAGAGACAGCAAGCAACAAGATCTCCACAGCCTTCCAGAAAGGGCAGGTCTGAATCAGAGAGCAGACCATCACCTGTCCCGAATATCTGTGATATGGAGCTACAGCTCCTTGAAGTCTGTGTTCCATTTCACATTGGTGGTACTGAGCCATGGCTCCTCCTGGAGGGGTGATGGCACAGCAGGGATGGTGCACGACTGCAGCACTCTCACACTACTCTGGATCAGCCACACTGCATGTTTACACCAGCCTCATCCCCTGTAACCTGCATATGAATATTGGCCTGTTTTCTCCTTTAGCAACAAAGCTCTGCGCCTTCCTAAGATGCTGTAGCACAACCGTTTAATTCAAGCAGTGGGAGGGCAGCAATTTCAGCATGCCACAGTATCTCAAGAGACAGGTCACTGACGCGCTTGGTGGCCCGAGCATTGCCCCCGAGGCAGCAACTCCAGTACAGTGTAAGACACAGTCAGCCAGAGCCCAGGGAGGGAGAGCCATTTGTATAAACTGGTGCCTACCTTTCCAACAAGACATTGCTTCCCCCAGCGTCAGTACATGTTCCTATATAAAGACTGACAGGATCTCCTCTGCAAAATCAGCTCCTGGAGCTCTGGCTACAGGAGGTGCCAGCCCAAAGCCCAGGCACGGACCCAGATCTCACATGGTAACATTTTGCTTTGGGCTCTCCTGGCAAGCTGCTGCCGTGCCCACCGGTCACTTCACTTGGGTCCTGAACCAGGCAAGTGGTTTGGCACCTACTTCTTGCAAAGCACAGAAACGACATGAAAGCTTTGTTTTGCAGACCTGGACCTTTGTCTGTCTCAGTTCAACTGTTCAACACAGTAACAGCACTGCTCTGCCTACAGAAAGGAACAACTTAATACGTACACTAAAACACTGTAATTGCCAGCAGACTGGACAAGGCCAGGCCCAGTTAACAACACAGACAGACACAGGAGCAGGTAAAGAAAGCATCTCGCCCTGCTGAGTGAAGTCCTGGAAAAAGCAACCCAAAGGTCCAGAAACCAAAGGTCATGGAAATGCTCCCACAGCCAGACCCCCTGCAGCAAGCAGCGTGGTTCTGGGGAGCCAAGTCAGGTCTAGCTCAAGGCTCCAGTTGCTCTGCTCTCAGCCTCCCCTTCGGCACTACAGACCGACAGCCCGCTGCTTCCCCCACCCGCCATGCTGTGCTGACTCAAAACCAGAGCATGCAGGCGCTGCTGCTGCACACCAAGTACCCACCGAGTACTGTACTGGCAGCCAAAGGGCAGCACACGAGGCACAGAGGCAGACCTCGGACTGTGCAGCTCACAGCCCTCCCAGTCAGCACGAGGCGGTGCTGGAGTGGGCATGCCCATCGTCTCTGGCACATGTTCCCTACCAAAGTGTGTGCGGAGGCAGCCAGCTCTGCTTGGAAATGAGAGGAGCAGTGCGGATACAGAGGCAAGCACTCCAGCAGCAGAACCAGTGGAAAAACCAGTTAAGGAGCCTTGATCCTTGCTCCAAACAGGAGACTGAGGAAAAAACGGAACTGTGCTACATAGAGAGAAGGGGCATGCAGCTGGTACGTCCCTTCCTGCAGGGTCTGCTCAAAGTTTTGGCACTCTGGCAGGAGAGTCCCCCCATGCAAGGCCCCACAGCCCCTGCCCTGGCATTGCTGCCCCTACCACTGCTCCCCTTTGACCCCAGAGCCCTCCTTCCAGATGCTCCACGGCACTCCCCTGTCCGCAGCACTAACAGCCCTTCGCAAACCTTTCACAACATTACTACATGGACTAGAAAGGGCAGGAAGCTTTGGGAGCTCCAGCAGCAAGCAGGGTCTCCCTCTTTTGACCCTCCATCCCATTCCTCAGCCAGCCTGGCCTCACCGAGTCCTTCCCAGGGA
This sequence comes from Falco peregrinus, assembly GCF_023634155.1. NCBI lineage: Eukaryota > Metazoa > Chordata > Aves > Falconiformes > Falconidae > Falco > Falco peregrinus. Next base: position 64,585,359 of record NC_073725.1, on the reverse strand, counting down.
TCTCTTTCCCCACTGAATACTCAGCAGGAAATGGTGCCATGAAGACAGTACCCAGCTGGGATGCAGACTCTGCCCTCCTGCCCCAGTGCTCCTGCAATGCAGACGTGAACTGGCCTCATGCATAGCACAGGCAGATGGGGCACAGAGAGGCCAGCTGGGGCCACAGGAAGAAAAATAGAGTGCACAGGGTGCAAAGCAGAAGCACAGCCAGGTGTTGCAAAGCAATGTATGGATGAGCCTTGCCAGTAGTGCAAGGAAATCCTGGTGGAGACACCATCCAGGCAATCCATACTACTTGGCTGTCTTGGACATTACCCATTACTGCCTTCCAGCTGATGGGACACAGGAGCAGGCAATATTCAGGGTCTGTTCCAGGCAGCTTGAGCTTCCCTGGAAGCCAGAGGCAGGAGTTGGACGCCCTGCTGCCAGAGCAAGTGGCTGCCTCCCTCTGATCCATGACAGCTCATGGTGTGGGCGCTATGCTCGCTGCTTTTTACCATTGCCCACGATGAGGAGAGCCTGCCTGTTCTGCCAGGGGGCAGCTGGGCTGCTGGAGCGGGAGCGGAAAGGAGAGGAGAGATGAAGAGGAGCAAGGCAAGGAGGGCTGCAGCGGGGGCCGCGGCGGGGCGGGGGGGGGTGGGGTGGGGGTGGTGTGTGCAGCCGGGGAGCAGGCGCAGGGTGTGGATGCCCTCTGCTGGAACCGCTCCGCCAGCTGGCCGGAGCACCCCACTCCGCACCCAGCACCCGCACATGGCACAGGGTCTGCACCCGCACCCCCAGTACAACGCTACTGGAGCCTGGCAGGCGTGCAGCCCCCCAGGATGCCCGACCAGCTGGGCCAAGGGACGGCCGGCTCCTCCATGCTCCCCCGTGCCAAGGAGAGGCACTCTGGACCGCACCAAAAAGCCTCATGGCACCTCGCCAGGGAGCCTGCTCTCGCTTGGGGGTGAAGGGAGGAGGATCGAACCTGCTTCATGGGAATGGCCCGCCCGCTGCCGATACTGTCCGCTTTACACTCCGGCACCTTCTTCTCCCGCTCTGGGTCCGCGCCCTTTCGAGACTGGAAGAGAAGAGACACAGGTCCATTAGAGACAGGGCACAGGAGATGGAAACACACAGCCCCACCACCCCCAGGCGGGCTGCCAGACCAGACCAGACCGGACCACTCTCCCCCAAGGCCAGGTCTCCCAGCGCATGGAGCAGCCAGCATCTCGCCCGTCCCCTCTAAGGACACTCCAGCCCCAGCCTCCCCACCACCTGTCCCCTGGCAAGCTGCCTTCTCCCCCCACAACTGTCAGCAGTGCTGTTCTCCTAGCAGAATGGGGCTACCTCTGACCCGCCTCCCGCGGGGGCACACAGGACATGGCGACAGACAGAAATGGCATGGGATGCAGGTGGAGCATGGATGGAAGCAGGAGAGGCTAAGGCAGTGAAGGAACTCACACCTCTACTAATCCAACAGATTTATTCTGTTAACACACTTGCACCATACAAAGTAGCACAGGTCACTGGGCAGAGATACCAGCCCCTTACAAAAGAGCATGGACAATAAATATCTATCACACGTCTAGAGAGTTGAGAGCAAAACCCGCCAGCCCCCGAGGGCAGCTGCGGTGAGAGCAAACTCCAATAAATACAATATGAAATATACAGTCTGTTGAGCAGAACTCATTCAAAGTGCTCAGGACAGAGGAAAATATCAAGTCATACACGGCATGGAGCACAATCAATACATTCAGAATCACAACAATGGCAGAAGGGCAGCGGCAGCGTCTCTCTGGAGCGTCCTACACACCCCCTCAGTCCGGGAGCGCCCCATGTGCTTTGGATCAGAAAGGGACACGAGCCCACACGCCTGGGACACCAATTCACTTGCTTTTGGGCCCAGAACAAAACAAAGAGATTGAAAGAGAAGAAAACTAAAGAGACATAGATGGCTGCTCTGCTGCGAGGAGGAAGAGGAGGAGGAGCAGGAGTCCATGCAGGCTGCAGGAGGTGCAGTAGGGAGGAAGGAGCTGAGTGCTAGCAGCAGGCGCTAGCAGCAGCTCCCACAGGCAGCAGCAAAGCGTCTTTTGGCCCATCCAGCTCCACTCGCTGCTGTCGCCCGGTCCCGGTGGGTCTGCAGGTCTTCCCATCCCATGAGGGTCGTCCGCCTGGCATCCCCGAGCATGGAAAGTGCCTAGACAGCATCCAGCAGGCCCAGAAATGTCCCAGCTTAAAGTGCAGGCGCAGGCCGTCTCAGCGCTTCCTAGACTTTACATTGGGGGGATTTAAAAGGCTCCTGCGTGTCTCCGAGGGGGGGACCCATGCTGGCTGGAGGGCGGGCGAGCCTCTAATCTTAGATCAATCCCAGTGCCCATCCCTTATCCGGCCCTGGAGAGGCAATGAAAAGTGAGAGAATTTGTACAGAGGTGCCGTGTGTAACCACCTGGATCTTCTAATTTGGAAGGAGTTGGAAAGGCCTTTTTGTTGATGAAAAGTTGGAAACAGTGGCACATATCTGCAAATATCGAAAGAATAAAGAGTTTGGCAAGTTATACTCAGAACACGGACACGAGTCTGTCAGCGATGGGCACCAGCAGACAGGCAGACAGACAGGCCATGGAGCGAGGCACCGGCGGCAGCAGCAGTCGGGGTTTGCGGGGACAGGGTGGGTGCCCCTCGGGCAGAGTCTGTCTCCACCTGGTGGTCTCCGGCACGCAGACCCCCGCCTCTGCAGCGGCGGTACGATCCGGCGTGGGGAGCAGGAGGGGAGCAGGAGGGGAGTGAGGGCAGGAGAGGAGGAGGAGGAGAGGAGAAGGCAGAGGAGGAAGAGGAAGAGGAGGAAGAGGATTGGATGCAAAGGAGCCTGGCACAGCTCGGGGCTGGGGCTGCAGCTGCTCCGGGAGCTGAGCGGAGCGCAGCCCTGCCCAGCACTGGACCTTGGAGGGGCCCGTGCCCACCTGGGGGACCCCACGAGGACGGGGGCTGCTGGCTACACCTACGCTGCCTGCCTGGGAAAAGCTAGCAGCAGAAGAACAGCCTTCCCTTCCCCTCCCTATCCTCCCTGGCCCTGTCCCACTGCGGGAGGAGGTGTCAGGAGCTGCTGCTGCTGCCACGACCAAATGGGGTGAAGACTTCAATGTGAGCTATGTAGGTGCACCAGCACAAGAGCAAGCAAGTGAGCGTGAGCCCCAGCACCACGGCAAGTGAGCGCGAGCCCGGATGAGCACAGGTGAGCCCCACAGTGAGAGTGAGCAAGCTTGAGCCCAGAATGAGCGAGCAAGTGAGAGCCCTAGACAGATGATGACATCCACAGCAAATAAGCGTAAGCCTGCAGCAAGCCACCCTCCTCCTCCCCCCATGAGTGTGTGCCCACACCAAGTGAGCTGAGCATGGGGCTCTGGGAAGTGTGAGAGAGCGTGAATATGAGCTGACGGCGAGTCCAGAACCCATTGGCACACAGGCGAGCAGAAGGATGGGGGGCAGTGCATGAGCGCCCACGTGCACTGGTGCACAGCAGCAAGCATGAGCAAGAGAAACGGCGGGGAGGGAGAAGAAGCATCCATCAGCACTGAAGTGCAACAGTAAGCATGACCATCGACAACAGGAGACCTACACGGCATCTTCAGGTAGGCGTGAGAACACAGAGGAAGGGAGGGCTAGTAAGGAAACAACCATGCGTCTGCAGCAGTGAATCTGCTGCAAAGGGCAGTGTGTGCTGGGAGGAGGGGGCTGGCGGGGGAGAGCCTACCTGCCAGGGAGCACAGGGAGCAGGGGCGAGCACGTGTGCTGCAGCAGGGCTGGGAACACATGCATACAGAGAACTGGGAGGTGCACGAGATGCAAACAGTGGGGAGCGCACGGAGCATTCAGGACATCAGAGCAGATGCTTCTAGGATGTCAGAAGCTGGGGGAGATGGGTACACTCCCAGTACAAGGAGATGGGGGAATCTGGGATGCCAATAGTGCAGTGAGAGGGACGGGGCATGGGGCACTGTGAATTTATGTTGTCTGAGTCCAGAGCAATGGTGGCTGTTCAGACAGGGTAACATGGTGCAACACATACAAGGACTTTGTGGTGGCCAGTTCCACAGACAGCAGACACAGGCGTACCGAGCAATGGTGGCTGGAAAGCACATTTAGATGGGGAGGAGGAGAAAGGCCTGAGCCCAGCACATTTACAGGGGCACAGGGGGAGAGGAGCACATTTACATGGGGAACAGAGGCTATCTACGCTAGACGTGGGGACTAGGAGTACATGTGTGCTGAGAGCAAGGGGAAACTCATGGGCTGCACCAACAGTGAGGGCAAGTGTGTGGGTAGGACTGTGTGCACGCTGCGTGGACGGGTGTGTGCATGGTGTGAGAGCATGCTGAGAGGCAGGCTGCGATTCAACCGGCAGAGATAACAGCTGCAAACGTACCCTGCACCACTGGGGCCCACAGCTTTGCTGGCTCCCTAATGCCTCCCCTCCCTCCATGCCCCACAGCAGTTCCCAGACGCACTGCTCAAGTCACACAGACGCAGGGTTTGGGTACTGGAGCGAATGGGGCCCAGTGCCACGCACTAGGCTCTGCACAGCACCACTTGGCACAGCACAGCTGGCACCAAAGAGGAGGCCCAGTCACCAGGGGCTTCATGCCACGCTCAGGGTACATGGCCCCAAGGAGAGGTACAGCAGAGGTCACTGGTGCTGTGCATGCACAAAGTGCAGCTCTCCCCGGTAAAGCTCAAGGAGTTCTACTCATGCTCGCACACACACACTATAGAGACACACACACGAGCATACCCCATGCACACTCCTACGTGTGCAAGGAATGGCTTGCTCTCAGGCGCTCCCCCATGCACACCAGAAGCTGCTCTCAGCACCACGGGCCCTACACACGCAGAAGGCTCCCTCCCTCCCTGCTGCACACACACACTGCTGCAGGGAGACCCCTCCACACACTCGCTCTGTGCCCCCAGCCACCCGCCCCCTCCCTGGCCAGCACAGCAAGGTTCACCTAGAGACCAGTGCAAAAAAGCCTGTGGGGCGAGACCCCTACGAACCAGCTCCCTTCCCCTCTCCTTGCCTGACCCTCAGAAAACTCATCCCAAAGTTCCTCCGACCCCAGTGCCACTTACCGTGAATATGTTGGAGCGCCGCTTTGACTGCTTGCGGATGGGGGTAGGGGTGTTGGAGGCAGCGATGGTCTCAATCCGCAGCTCCCGCTGGCTGATGCTAGGTGTGGAGGGCACAGAGGAGGAGTAATCGCTGAAGGCTCCTCCACCATTGGTGGCCTAGGGCAGAACGAGACAGGGCAGTCAGAGGCAGACAGCTGCCCGGGGGCACGACTGCGGAAACACCTTCTGCCTTTGCAGCCCTGCACACAGGGCAAGGAAGTGCAGCATAGGACTGGGATAGGGGAAACATCCTACGCCATGCATGGCTCCTGCCCAACAGGGGACCTTGGGAAAGCCATTTCCCTTCTTTCTGCTCTATTTTTTCCACTGGTAAAACGTTAAAATTCTGAAATCAACAGTGAAGAGCAGCAAACAGACAAGAGACCTGACTGCTGGCTGTTGGCCAGCAGACACAGAAGCCCTTCCAGACAAAGGTCTGGAGCAAAGGCGCGGAAGGCAGCAATCAACCACGCAGCCCTGAACAGCAGCCTTTCTTCTCGAGGGGGCATAGCTGGGGATACTTCCTCTCCAGAACACAGGACCTGTGTAGCTATGCCTCAGACAGTCTGCTGGGGAGAACCCTACTCTCTACAGAGGCCATCAGACATGGAGCTGTGAGGCAGCCCAGAGTCTGCCTGGCTCACAGTCCCACTTGGTCCCTTCCCTGTCTCACAATGACAGCTACAATACGAACGAGGATGTGTGACCCTGTGACTCAAGCCTTCACCTTTCCAGGACAGGGTGCCACAAGCTAAACTCATGCTCTATGTAAAACATATCTCTCCTGCTGGTTTTGAGGTTTATCCAAGCAAGGATAATACCCTCACGATACCCTCAAGGGTGGTACACACCTCTCATGGCTGTGGACCACCGTGGCCTTGGCTGCAGTGGCCCATGCCTGGGAACACATGGGACAACACACCGTGTCTTCACTAGCAACTCGCTCGACTTCAGGGAGAGGGGAAAATCTAACTGTGCCATTTGTGCAACCACCTCCGCAGTGCATTTCTTTCAGACAAGTAGGCTGCTCACTCCCATTCTGCTCACGCAAGCTCTGCAGGCGATGACCTGGAAATGAGCTTACAAGAGGTCCCAAGGAGCAACACCTGCACAAAAGCATTTCAGATCTGCAGCCCAGGACAACTTACTATGAAAAGGCACGTGGCAGCCTGTGCTTTCTTTGGCAGTTCTGCTGATCTTTGAACAGTATTTAAAAAATACATTGAAAAAGCTGCCCCTAGATGGCTAGGAGAGCTCCAGCACCCCTTGCAGAGAGCAGCCCACCTCCTCCCAGCTCACATGCTCACAGAGCAGCAGCATCCGAGGGCCACGGGACTTCCTCCACTCCCACCTACTGCTTACAGCAGAAAGTGCAAGCAGATGCAGGATGCAGATCTGCCAGAGGTGCTCAGTGAGAAAATACCCGCGTGCGCAGGCTGTGCCCGATGGGATCCGAGCCTTATTCTGAGACAAGCAGTTAAGAAACATTAAGAAGCGTGAAAGAGGCGGAGCAGTGGCCGTGATCCACAGCCCAGTCTCCTAGAAAGGGTGCAATGTTCACTCAAGCTATGGACTGCCTCATCTTTGACGAGAGAAATGGGAGAAAAGGCATGAAAGATAACTTGTCCTAGAAGAGAGCCATTGAAATAGAGCAAGGCAACTTCTTCCTCTCTGAAGCGGAGCAAGGGACTTCTGACTGCGGGCAGCAAGGTGTGCCACAGGGAAACCCTGCTCTGGAAGGACTCTGAGATTGCCTCCTTCACAGCTGCATTCAGGGAGCTGGCAGCTGCTTCTGGGAAGTTACAGTGGCCCGACTTGCCAGGGCCACCCCAGGCTCCAAGCAGGTCCGGAGCAGCCTGCCTGCAGCATGGTGAAAACATCCTTTCACAGCAGGGAGGTGAAGCCTGTGGGAAGGCACACTGCCCTGAAGGCCACCACTTCCAGGTGGGTCTGGAAGACCCTAACATCACGCTGGAGCCAAGGCAGCCCAAGCGACAGATTCTCCGCAGCCTGCCCAGCTCTGCTGACTGCTCATGGGGAGAGGGAGCCTCGTGCTGAAAGGGACCCATCAGGCTGAGCTCCTGCCTGCCACCCGCCTGGCAGCATGCATGGCACCAGCCCAGGAGCTGGAGGCCCCAAGGCTGCTCCGTGGCTTTCAGGAAAGCCTTACCGAGAGCAGGCAGCCTCCCTGCCAGTATAGGACTCCGGCTGTCCCAAGCCTGTCTAGAGACAGGAAAGCTTCTGCTGCCCAGAAATGCAGAATGAGTGGGAAACTGGTCTACTTGTACCACTCCATGCGTGAAAAGAGGCTGGGCGTTCCGACCGCAGAAGCAAACGTTGCCAGGGAGCTTCCCTGCAGGCTGTCCAGCTGACGAACCCTGCAATGAAAGGGAGTCCTGCTACCATGTCCCCGGGAAGGGGGGACCACCAGGGACATGGAGAAGCAAAGCAACGTGCCACCCTGCCAGTGATTTCTGAATCCTTAACAGAGAGAGAACCTGCAAACCATGGATTCAACACTGCATGAAGAAGTGTTCTGCAAATGCTGTGATGAAGGAATAGATGGAGAAAGCTCGAGCTACAAAGTCAAAAAGAATTTGCTGAGGCAGCTCAAGTTTAACATCAGCCATAACAATGCACGTAGAATCAGCATTTAATTAATGTATAATGTGTGAACCATGCCAAAAAAAGAAAAGGATTTGAAGGGAGAGAAGAAATGGCCGGTGCTGCAACAGAGAGAACCTGCTACCCAGGAAGGTGAGCCAGCTAAGGCTGCCAGGAGTCCAGAAACCACTCTGAGGTAGTCTCCTGGCTAAGCTCTGCACATTCCAGTCACCCTGTCAGCACATTTAAGAAGCTACGACTGTGGGAAGGATTCAGTTCAGAAGAGGCTGTAGAGGTTGAGCTCCTGACATAGCAGCTGGGACAAACCCTATGGATGTTAGCTGATGGACACTAAAGCTCCTAGAAGGAAATCTTGCTAAATTGTGGTTTATATTTTACATACTCCCTGTAACCTTGTTTATAGTTTTTGCCTGGCCAGAATAATTTTCCTTAGCCCATAAGCTTGCCTAGTGATGGAGACAAGACAAAGTTCTTGTCTTTCTTGAGTGACAAAGGACACTGCAGACACCCAAACCTCAGGAAAGGTACTGGGGCTGAAGGATGCCTTGCACCAAGCTACAGAGGGAAATGTGAGGTCTGGTGCCACCTGTGAGTTTGGGGGCAGGGGAGAAATTCCCCCAAAGGCAGACAGCAGTACAGCCTCTGGCTACACAAGCACTCCTGAGCCACCACACTGCTCAACTGAAGCAGACTGCTCCAAGAATTCAGGAGTGATCCAGGCACCCAGAACAAATTGCAGGGATGTGGGAGAACCCTGATAAGATGACAGGTCTGGGCAAATACTGTATTTTTGCTCCTGGCAGCTACTTTGCTGATGTACCTGAACAACGACCTATGGTTGCTACTGAATAAGAACACAGCAGAAGCTGAAAAATCACACGTGCAGGACAAATCCTTCCCGTTAGTGTGTAACGGGTGAACATCATGAACTTCAAAGAATACTGACAGTGCCATAGGGTGTCTAAGCAGGGAAGAACTCAGCTGAAGTTAAGATGCAGCAACTCTCGGTATAAAAAGGCATAAGGCAGAACATGGAGTGAAATATGGGAAGGGCTCTGAACGGAAGAGTACAAACAAACATCAGCCACCAACTCAGCGGAAGAAGCCAGAGAAGTGTACAGACTGTGGAGGGCACAGCAAGCTGAGCAGGCTACAGAACACAGGCTTCCATGAGGAAATGCAAACACCCATTGCTTCACCTGCCGAGGCACACATGCTGACTGAACCCTGCTGAAACGTGCTGTGACAGGCAGGGAAGCGCTTGTTACCAAGCACAGGTGAGCTGCAGCTTGTGTTTCATTTCACTTGCAAACTTTAACTTTTCACCTCTTTCATCCACTCTCTTACTAAAGTCTCAGCAAATGCACTTCCCAGTGTCACCGAAGAGCCAGTGCAGGCCCACAGACCAAGGCCATCAGAGTCAAGCCGTGACACTGGGCCAGCCCACACCAGGAGGGCAGCTGAGCAGGGCCAGGCATGCCCGGGCATCCAGGCAGCACGGCGGGGCTTGGCACGGGGTGCCTGTGTTACCTCCTGCCAGCTGCTGGGAACCAGTTCCCTGGCAGAAAGGCAAATTTCAATCCCACAGCAAAGAGGCAATGGTGACTCATCCCACAGCCTGGGGTATTCCTAAAGGCATCTCAGGCTCCCTGAAGAAAGACAGAGAAAGGGGTAACAACGGTAAGGAAATCAGGTGGAATAGCTCTGCAAGTACTGCAAGCACCCACCGGCCTGAGAAACTCCCACCCACGCCCTGCAGGCAAGGGACAGGCAGCTGCCAGAAGGCAGCAGGGTGGAAGTCGAGGCCAAGCCAAGGAATGGGGCTCCCAAACCCATCCAACCTGCTCGCCCAGTGATGGGTGTGGGCAGGACACAGGAGGGGAGAGTCCGAACCAGTAGGCAAGCAAAAGCTCCCTGTGGGAGCTGCAGGGTCCAGGTGCCTGTTCAAACAAGTGCAGATCTGCATCCCACAAGCTGCTGGGAAGGCCTGAGGGACAGATGTGGCATCCCTGAGCCGCAGACGTGGCAACCCTGAGGAAGCGTGCAGGACTCCTGGGGCTGGCCCTGGCTTCGGCCATGCCAGAGGACCAGGGAGGTGCTGAACACGGTACTCAGGGTCACAGACCTGATGAGCATGACTGGCACACCCAACAGTGCTGGTGGAAAACCCTGACCACAGCTGACCAGCTACTACAGCTCCCTTCCTCTCCACCTTGGTGGAAGCAGTGACCCCTGAGGCACCAGGCACTGCTATGGAATACAAGCAAAAAACCTCAACAATTCCAAAGACAGAAATGAAACCAAGGCCTTTGACTGGTCCAAGAACTGTATCACAAAGAGGATCATCCACTGTGCAAGGACACCAAAACACCTCATGCAGCACCGCTGTTCCAGAGCCCTGCCAACCTGGGAACCTGGCACAATCATGAAGGTTCAGAAACTGGCCACCACCTCCTGCCAGGACAATAAAGTCCTCTGACAGGTGACAAAATCACCAAGGTCCTCTGGAGTCTCTCCTCTCCCAGTAATCGCAGTGGACTGGCCAGATTGTCAGGAGACCAGACAAGCAGTGGTCATTTCCAAAAATCTTAATTTGGCTCAACTAGTAGCACCAAACTACTTCCAGAACAGATGTCCCCAGGACTGGGATGAGAGGCAGGGCTGGCTCCCAGCTCCTGCCTCCCCTAAGCAATCCTTTGCAGGGTCCCTTTGCTCCCATTTCCAGGAGACAAGTGCCTTCTTCACTGACAGCTCCAGAAGACTGAGCTGTCCCTGCCTGCACGGGCCAGGAGAGCAGGCAATGAGCAGGACATCCCTCCCATCTCAGATGGCACCATCACCTCTGCAGGCACAGAGCTATGAAGGGAAGCAGACCTCAACCATAGCTACTGGCAGAAGACAAGATGGGAAGGGCATACTGTTTATTAACTTCCCCTTCCAGGGGGAAGGGAACGCTGTTGCTAACAGCCCTCAGAAAGGCAGCCTGCTAAGGGGAGCAAAATGCTGCCCAAGATGCCGTAACGGCCTGGAAGGAACAGAGCAATGCTGCCACCACACACAGCCAGCAGCTGCGGGCAGCAGCTCTCGACACCCAAAATCGGGCCCCAGGAGGACAGAGCAGCGCACAGGCTCCCAGGGGCTCCTCCTGCCCAAGCACTCCAGATACAAATGCCAGTCCCACTGCTCCCACAAGCGGTACCAAGAAGAAAGAGACCCTTCTGTCCCAGTTCGTGTGTCCTGCCTGCTTACGCCAATACCTAGCTGCGGAACAAGGCAAACAAAAGCTCTTTAACTCTTTGTCTGGCTTCTTTCCATCTCATCTTCATGTTAAACCCTGTGTTCCCAAGCCCTTCCTTGAGATCCTATTCCCTGTGCCAGCTCCTGCTCTCTTACTCACAAAGGCAAGTAAAAAACCTTGGCAAGAGCCCCATACCCTCAGGTGGAAAAAGACAGAACAGGGCACTACCGTGCAAAGAACTTGTCACTCTCTCCTTCGTCCCTCCAGACCGTGTACAGCCTGTCCATCTCCTCCCAGAGCCCCAGGGGGTAGCGCAGTGCCAGGAGCAGAGGACACCTCCCAGGAGCCAGGCCACTATCACCCAGTCCGACGAGAGGCGCTGGCACTTCTGCAGTCCAGACCCGGAGAGCAGTGCCTGGCCGGGCTCAGAGCTGTCTGCACCCTGCTCCCTCCTGTGTTAGGGACAGCTGCTCCAGCTCCTGCTGGAGGCCATACCCCTCAGCGTGTCACCACCATCACAGCGCACTCCTGAGCGGCAATTCCGGGCTCTTTTGCATCCCTGCTGTACTACCTGCCTGGTCAATGTGCTCAGTATTGGATGTGCATCCTCCCACCCAGGTGGCAAGCCCATATGCACCAGAGTGCGTGGGTTGCTCTGCCCAGGTCCATGTCAGAAACATCAGCAACCAGTGAACTTGTGTTTCTTAAAGCCAGCTGGATTTTCCCTGAGGACAGCAGGAAGCAGTTCCAGAACCTCATTCCTGAGCCCAAGCAAGAATGGGGAAATGCTCCACAGCATTTTACCATCACTTACCAGTTGCATTACTTCATATTCTATTTTTAAGAGAAGTGGTTTTGTAATGGAAGAGGGGTGTGTAAACACCACAGCAAAGATTACTGCAGCAGGTCACTGGGAACTGAAAGCATTTGTTGTTGAGCCACAGAAGGCCCAGGGAATGGGAATTAACTTTGATCCCCACTGCAGCGTCCAGGTTTGCCAAGTGCAGGGGACACACAGCGTCAGACAGGCACAGAGCACACACCAGGGAGGGAGGACAGAGGGAGGAAGCTCCAGAAGGACATGGCCTATCATTACTGCTGACACCTCTACAACACAAGCAATCAATCAATATTTCTTGCTTGGAAAGGCCTCACGGTTAGCTGCAATTCCCTTTTAGCTGCATGCTGCGTTACTTCCCTTTAACAGCTCTCGTTTCCCACCAGAACTACTCAGGTCCCTCCGGCAAAGCCCCAGGAGACAGCAAGGTACTGAGAGTAAAGGTCCTGTCTCAAGACCCAAGGAGCCAGCATTCACCTCTACACAGACCGCATCTGCAAACTGGGCTGAAAGGTACTCTGCAGGAAGGAAAGGAGGTTTCTGAGCAAAAACCTCTAACAAAGCTCATGACATGCAGTTAGAAACCTCTTCTGATGCCCAAATGTTGCTTCCCCAAGGCCAGTCTTAAATCCATTCCTTTTATTCTAGCATTTTCTTTTCTTAAAAAGTTATTTCCTTTCACAGCTGTGTATTACACATCAGGTTTGGTCCATTTCAGCCTTCACTCTCCTTGGCTAAACAAGCCAGGTGCTTAACTTCCTCTTGTGTTAGGGTCTCTTTTCCCTCCCACCTGCTTTTTGCTGTTCCTACACCCATTTCAACACATACTTACATGAGCAACTGCAATCAGCCTGAGGGGTCTGGTGTCCCCACACCCCTCACACATTTTTAGCTTTACCACAAACACACTGCCCAGCAGAGCAAGTGCCATTAGTACGTATTTGCTATTCTTCTCATACTTCGAACACTGAAGAAAATACTAAGCAAGTGTTCAGCTCCTCCCTGGGGAATGCTGCTCTAGGCCATCTTCCACCCTGCTCCCCCTTTCAGCACAGACTGCCTCTCCTCCCCAGCCAGCCTCTGACTGTTTACAATTTGCCTGCTAATAAAATCCTCAAATTACCAGATACACTCAAATCTGCATCTTCCCTGGACTCTGCTCTCCACCTTGGATGCCTCCGATTAAACTTCCCCGAAAGCACTGACATGCAGACATACTGCAGGGCATGGAACGGCTGTGTATGTTTTGCAAGCAGCTGTGCTCACTCTGCTTGTATCTCAAGCTCGCTGGACACAAGCAAGCGCTGATCAGAAAACTACATAGTACTTCATCAGGCAGCTCTGGCTGTCAGCAGGGCTCAGCTTATTTGCATGCACACAGAGACTTCATCTGAACTTGCTAGGGCCCTGGTGACCTGGAGCACCAGGAAGGTGGCACAGGTGTCAGCAAAAACCTGTACGCACCTACTCGCAGTCCAGCTTTAGCAGCCTATACGCTCAGGTATTAACTTCACATGGGTATTTAAAAATTCTTTATCTAGGGGTCCAGCCAGTGGCTGCGGACACTACTCAGGTGTGTACAGAACAATCTCCCCAGTCGTGGTTTACTGGAAGCCCTCCCAGGGCTGAGAGGCTCAGATACACCTGAAGGTTCAAAGCCCATCTCCTTATGAAAAAAACTGTCAGTCCAGCAGAATTTATTTTGCTAAACTTGCTTTGCATTTTCTTCAGTTTTACACGCTCCTCTGAATCCTTAGCTACAGTCTTTGAGAAAAAAGACCGCTTCAAGTGCTGCTCACTGCTGAGGCAGTCGAGGGGCTCACAACTACTCCAGCTATGCTGTATCCCATCTTCCATAAACCCAGCTGCTACACTTGCTGTTCCTCAGCCTGACAGCACTGTGCCAGACAGACAGATTTCCCAAAGTCCCTGCTACAGACCCTGTGATTTCATACGCTGGTTGCTTCAGAGCTGGAATCTGTTGGCTTGACTGCCCCAGAGAAGCAGCAGAGCCCAGGACCTCCCTGTCCTCATCAGAGCGCCAGCTCAGCACTTATGTGGGTGCTGGAAACATGCAGCAAAGCCTAATGCAAACAGGCAGCTGCCCAAAGAGTCTGCTTCACCGAGCCACTCACCATGGCTGCTTGCTTTGGTTTCTGACCTGCCTCCCCTGCATCAGTTCTGCTCCTCCAGAGCCACGGAACAAACACCTCTGGTTTCACCATCCTCCCAGCACAGAGACCTTGGCAGTCCCTGTCAAGATAACACCATGCCAGAAGAACAGCACCGAGCCCTTCATCTAGCCAAGGGGAGGAGAACCTCCTTCTCTGTGCTACCGCTTCAATTCACTACTGAATTTGCCCCTCCACAAATACACCTCCTAAGAAGCCCACCCATACATGCATGGGAGACCATCAGCTTCCCACCTCCGGGGGCAGCAGGCTGGTGGGCAGCTGTGACCACCCAGGCTTGCCTGCCTGGCCAGGGCAGCCAGACCGAGACCCCTCCCACGGACCTGCCCTGCCCTGCCCTGCAGCTTCCCTGTGGGCTGCTCACGGCTCTGCCACTGAGTCTCTAGAAGCATGCCACAATCTTTGGAGATCGTGAGCCAGACTCTGTGGTTTAGACACGAAACTTGACCTCAGGGCAAACATCAGGCTGCTCTGGGCTACAGACAGAAGTGCCAGGGTGACCACGGCTCTGCTCTTCCCAAAAGCTCCAGGGCTCTAGCCACAAGTCTAAGGCCAGCCTAAACGTGCTGTGTATTGAGTGAATTGAGGGGGTGCAGAGAAGCATGTGGAGTCCCCAGCTTTCCCCGGTCCCGTTTCCCACCTGGTTGATGTGAACAGAAGGAATGGAGGCCGCAGAGACAGATGAATGGCTGGGTGAATTGGGCAGGGACTTGCAGGGGCCAATGGAAAGCTGCTGTTTCTTCCGCAGAGCCACCACCTTCTGAGCCACTGGAAGAAGGGAGAAGGGGACAGGGTCAGAGTCCAGAAAGCAACTTTCTCCACACACAGATTTCTTGAGGGCTTCAGTGAGACCCAAACCCTTCCTCCGCCCGATGCCAACACCCTGGGGTGCAAGCTGCACTGCCCAGTATCAGCAGGGAGGATCTCTGCAGCACACCCAGCCTCGCAACCCCCATTGCTGGCCACCGCTGGGCAACCCAGCTGCACGGGACAGCCTTTGCCCATGGACGTTCCAGCAGGCAGCAGTGCAGGCTTCCCATGCCAGTCATGCCGAGTCCCCAGAGACCACCCACTCTCTCGGGTCTTACACAGAGCAGCGACTTCATGCGGGCACCAAGGAGCCACCCAGAGCCCTGGGCTGCTGCAGAAGAATCCCTGGGCAGCCAGAGTCCTGTCTTGGTCACCCCCTCACAGCAGCTACAGGAGCCAGTTACCAAACTGAACAGCTTGGGCAATGCCACCTCCATCAGTCCAGGCCCTTGTGACCCTTTACAGTCTCCAAATGTTTGAAAAACTAACGTGAGGAACAAATTTCCCAGTTCCTGTGACCATGCTGTCTGATGCCAACAGCCCAAAATTGCATTTCAACCTTCCCAGTCTCCTACCTTTTCTGGAAAGAAACATCTTGACCAAAGAGTGTAACAGCAAACAAGCTGGGCTGTTGGGGAATTCAGAACAACGCATCACCAGTCCTCGTTTTCTCTTGCACACTGGCCAGGTATCCACCCTCAGAGAAGGAAGGACCTTTCAGATGAACATGACTGAAGGCACTGGCAATGTCACACGTCCAGCCCAGTGCGCCTCATATCGTGCACCCTTGCAATAAAGGAGCTGCCACACTCCTTTCCAGAGAGGTAAAGGATACTGCACCACATGTGGTGAGACTGAACCCATCTGCAAAAGTCAGATGCTGACAGCAACTGCAAAATCCTGCCACCTCACAGCTGCAGTGCCATGTCCCTACAGAGACAGATGGCGGCCTATTGGGCCATGGCTACTTGCTCATCTGACAAAGCCGTGAGCCTCTCCAGACTCCCAAGACAAATATTAGTCCCGTAAATAGCAGGAACCCCTCCTACACCCACCCAACAGACAGTATTAACTGGCTGGTTTTCCCTGCTCTCCTCCCCTCCATCCTCTCCTCTGGCCAGCTTCATCCACTGTTCGCTGTGGGAACCATCTCTCCTTCAAACACTGGCCAGGCACACTGCGGGCTCAGGCACCCCAGGGACCCAAGGAAGTTGAGAAAAACTCCTCAGCAGTTGTTGTCCTGGGCACAACACCTGGCAGAGGCTCTGCCTTGTCACTCACCCTGTACCATTAGTGGTAACAGAATTAATCATGAGTCCAGCAAGACCTCACTGGTGATGATAAAATCTCACCAACCCTTAACTGAGGCATCCTTCCTGATTCTGCTTGCCAGGCAGAGGTTCTTCCACTTCTGGAACATCAGCCAGACTTTTGCAAGGACAATTTCTGTCACTCCAATCTCATGGGGCTTTGAGCAACCTGATCTAGTGAAAGGTGTCCCTGCCCATGGCAGCAGGGTTGGAACTAGATGATCTTTAAGATCCCTTCCAACCCAAACCATTCCAGGATTCTATGATCCCTTAAGCCAGTCTCTTGGATTGGTTGTTTATCACACTTCCTTTGGTTGCTACAGGCAGCTGTCTGATGTACAACCAACAAGCCCTGCCCTGTGTGCAGAACCTCTGTCCAGATACACATGGTGCTGCTGCTGTTAGCACTTAAGCATCACACAGTATTTTATAGCAAAACAAAGCACCCTGTCCTAGACGTTTTGGAGAAATCCCTCTACAGGCACTGCCAGGACCGGTCAAGCTCTGGGAGGAGCACCCGGACAGAGAAAAGGTGCATGTGAAGGTCCCCAGCAATGTACCAGGGACACTACAAAAAACACCTCAGGGTGGGGTAGCACCTTATGGAGTTGCAGGGCCTTGCACACCCTCCTGTGCACAAAACCCTTGGCCTCTCCATTGAAATGCTCCTGCCAAAACCTTCCTCAGAAGCATCACTCACTGGGCTGGAAGACACGGAAATGCTGTCTATCACCCTAACAGCCAGGAATAAACCAACCCGCTCCAGAACATAAGGCAGGATGCCATTGTCCTGCTCAGGGTGCAGAAACCCAAATCCTGCCCAGGCAGGAGAGCCAGAACCACCCTGGGCTTTCTAGCTGAAGTCCAGGCCTGCAGCCCTGCAGCTCAGGGGAGCAATGGAGAGCAGCGATGCTACCAGCATGGCAGCAGCAGGTTCTGGCAGGTGACAGGAGGAAGCTGCCTCGCACCGCTGGCTGTCCTCACTGATGCTCGGGGCCAGTGGGAGGAGAGGGCCACTCACCATGGGCTTGCTGAGGAGCTGAAGCTAGAGAAGGCACCCACAGCAGCATGCAGCCCGGCTGCTGTCCCTCCTGTGCCCTTCCAGCACCGGACCTGGCCCATTCTTCCTCTTCAGGAACAGCACCAAGATAAATCACTGCCGAAGGGCTCTATAGACAATTTGCTTTCTAACCTTCGTTTGGTACAGAAATATTCTTAAGGTAAAGGCCAAGAGCTAAGGCACCCACACACCGACAGCTTCTTGCTGTTGTCCTGACATCCTCTAAACTCTAGGAGACTTCTGCATACAGGAGCTCTCTGAAGGCAATTCTGAGAAGGAAGCTCTTTAACTGTACCTATCCAGAGCCAAGAAGTCAAAAGGCACGTTCCGTACCAGCCTCCCACCTCACCAGGAGCTCTGCTGTGAGCGAGGGGACCACGCTGACCCAACCCTCAGGGCAGGCTCACCCCGCTGGCGTTCTGAGAGGCACCAGGCACTGCGGCACTGCCCAGCCCATGTCACTTAGCCTGCACCTGCAGGGTCATCTCCTCACAGGATCTAAAGCCACAGGCAGGTTGTCCCACCTTTTCACAGAAGCAGTAACTGTGACAACATCTGGTGCTGGAAGCAACTTGGAAAGGATGAGAGAAGTGTCATTCCCACACAGCGAACAGATTTCCAGGGGGACTTTTGCCAGGCTGCACATGAGAAACCAGCAAGGGGACAGCTGCCCCTTTTCCACAAGCCATGCATCCTTCTCACAGCAACCCTCAGAAGCCTGACTGCCTGGACAAAGCTTCTGCTGCTCCAAAAGATTCAACACAATGACAGTTACACACTATAACGTAACGTACCTGATCTAGATCCCAGCATGACACAACCCAAAACTTAGACCAAACACCCAGGAGCTGTGCGGGGCATGGAAGGAGGTTCTCTGCTGCACCTGCCTGAGCAGGAAGGAGGGCATCACCACAGCTGGGGCCACCCAGTTCGTGGGGAACCTCTGAACAGTCGGTGAATGTGGAGATCTGAGGTTCTCCTTCTTGGAGTTTCTCTCGGGCTCAGCAGCAGCACGTGCAGACTGTGGGGCATTTGCAGAGGAAGAGCGCTAGCCTCAGACTTCAACTGACTACCGAGAGGTAGGATGGTCACTCCCTCAAGCTGTCATGCTAGACCAGCACGACATTCACCTGCTGTCCAAAATGGTCAGTGACTGCTTGTTGTTAGATGAGCCACTGGCACGGAAAGGGTCTCTGCGAACAGAGGTGCAGCATACGCTCGGCACAGCATGGACAAGCAAGCAAACCTTAGCAATGAAAGCAAAGACCACCGCTTAGAGAAGTCTTCCTGTTTCTGCTGTGGAAAGTCAACATCTTCCCCTGCCTGCAAGGGACAGGTCTACCACAACCTGGGCCAAGTAACTTGTGTTGGAGAAACCACATAAAGATGAGTTCTGCCTGGTAACTGGATCGCCACACGAGGCAAGCTCCTCACACAGCCCATGACTGCAGCACTCCAGCAGATCGTACACTGGTGCATCAGCACACAGCAGTGCTCATTGGGAAAAGCCGCTTACCTGCTGCAAAAACACCTCATCCCATCAACTCAGTGTTATCTGAAACGGGATCCTGGGAAGTCCCTGATTAGTTCTCAGATGCCAGCGATGTCGGGGGCCAACCCATTGGGCTCAGCTCTCCTCAGCTCCTTGCCAGCACCCCCTGCCTCATTCTGTCCCTCCCACAGCTGTGCTCAGGAGCATCTGCATGGTCCTGCAGTTGAGCAGGCAGGTGAGAGCACTGAATACCTGGGATTTACTCCACATCTCCTGTGAAACGGCAGATCCCTCTGCTCCATTTGCACCTCCCAGTTATCACACTGCTTTCTCCACAGCTCTGAGCAGCACACTGCATAATGGCACTGACAATGGCAAAACTGCACTGGCAGGCATGCAGCACAGCATGGCATTCAGAGGCAGGCCTACTGCAGGAAACATGGCATGGCCCAGGGAACCGCAGCAACACAGATGGCTCTTGTGTGCACAGACTCAAAGGCCAGAAGGATCTCTCAGGCTGGTACAAGGGCTGACCTATGTATACTGCCAGCCTCTAAACTTCGCCCAGCCTATACTGCACCAGTCACCTGGGCATGCAGCGAGCCTCTTCCACAAAGGGATTTGGTCCAGATTTGGAGACAGTACAAGAGATGTAGAACACAGCACTTTCCTACGCATTTTTTCCAACAGCTAATGAAGAAAGGGCTACTAATAAAAAGAACAAGGGTTCTTCAAAATTTGAATTCAGCTGGCTTTGGCTTCTAGCATGAACTCCCAGCCAGCCTGCAAAGTCTTAGTGTCTCTTGATTTTCTCCCCATGCAGATAGGTACATAGTTACTCTTACACTGTAATCAAGTCACCTTTCAATCTTCTTTCTGATTTAAGGATAAGCTCTTTCACTGTCTCACTATCAGGTACCTTTTCCAGCCTTTGATTAATATTTGTAGCTTTTAAAAAAAAAAAAAAAAAAAAGTCTTCCCAGTTTCTTCTGTGTCCTTTTGAAGTGCTGACACTCGAGTTTGACAACACTCTGGTAATGGTCCTCCTGCTGCCCTGTATGAAGGCAAGAACCCATCTGGACTTCCACTCGGTGTTGCCCTGCTTCCCCACCCGGGGCCAGCACCAGCCCTCCCAGCAGGACGGCCCACGCTCCTTGTTCCATACAGCATCAGCATCTGCCCAGACTGACATCGGTTTTATTTAATAGTCTCTGATTACCACAGTCCTTGGGGTCTTCTGGATTTCCTCAGCCTCGCTGGCTGCTCCTTATGTGGACAAACCTGCTCCCTTGCCTCCTTCCTGACCACACATACAGGCTGTGAATAAGTCCAGACAAAAGATGAAGCACAGCACTTTGCAGGTGCTCACTCCTGAGCCTTCAAGCAGCCGTTCAATGTCTCCCACCAAGCTTGCTAAGCAGCAATGGTGCTAGAAGCTGAATCCCAAGACTCACATGAGAGCTTTCATCTCACACATTGCACCACTTAAAAGTTGTGCTGTCTATGCTCCCAGGGTCAACAAAGAAAAAAAAATAACCCCAGACGACAATTCATTCCATCTTGATACAAGAAAGGCTGAAAAGCAGCCTAACAAACAGCAGCACCTAATCCTGCAGTGCCTTCCCCAGCTCCTTCCCAAACCCATCGGCTGCTATTGCTCACTACCATTCTCCAGGGAAGGGACAGACACAACAGAATGAATTTGAAGGAATAACCTGAACGGAATTGCTGACACAGGGCCAGACACATTTCAGAAGCCAGGATGAGATGCGCACACAGCCCACCCACTGTTGCTCTCCCCAGACTTGCTCTGCAAACCTCTGAGTTGGTTTAGTAGATCCTCCCCTTGGAGCTCTGCTGCAGTATTCGCTGTCCCCAACTATTCCCAGCTGTTCATTCCCTCCATTCCTCACGAAGAGGAGGAAGGAAGAAGGGGAGACTTACAAGCACCCTGCCTGACAGAGTCACCCCTGTGTCCCCAAGAACTCCACACCAAGGCAGAGGCTCCTGGGTGCTGAGGGCTCCCTGCCAGGGCGCAGGTAGGACAGTTTGAAAGGTTGCTCTCTGGGCTGACTTGTCACACCGTCCCAAGAGGCGGAAGAGCAGCAGAAGAGGGGACCATCTCTACATACCCCTGCATAAAAGCAGCACTGTGACTGATCCTCAGCCCTGCAGCAGGAGATTACTGGAAGGTCACAGACTTATGCAGGGGAAGGATGATCACCAGCTCCAGCTCAGATGAAGGAAGCACATGAAGCCAATGACAGGCTCAGTCCTCTGGTGTGCCCTCAGCCTATTACGCTGTGCTGCAATGAACCAAGCTGCATTTTTGCCTTCAGGCAGTCCTGCTGCCTGATTTCCAAATCAAATATGATTTCCAAACTTTATTCCATGCACTTGTTCCACTTGCAAACATTAGCAGCTCTCCTTTCCAAGAGCAACTCTGTCCTGCCCAGCCACTCAGCTCCACACAGACCCTTTCTCGCACACTAAATGCAGAACCTCTGCTGCACTCTGTAAGACAAGGTAGAGAAAGAGGACAGGGATATGTGCAGTCAGGATCCTGGCTTATTTAAGCAGAATGCAAACTCCCAGGACATGGTGCAGGCTCCCTCTCCCAGCTGCAGCATCCCTGTCATGCAGACCCCTCTCTAAAGCTAGGCAGAAATGCTCCCCACACACCGTTCCCATGAGGAACAGCTGCCCTGTCTGGCCATTCAGTTGCTGCTCCCCTAGCACCCAAAGGTTCGGCTGTGCTTCCTCCTGCCCTCCACAAAAGGCAATCAAAACCCTCTCTGCAGCCTCACACGTCCTCTGCAGGGTCATACAGACTGCTGGGCTGCACGGGCCCACCACGGGATGCCACTGTCCCCTGCAGCCCCTACAAGAAGGGCAGTAGAAAGGTGCTGCCTGGCCCTGCTCTGCGGACCCTCATGCACATCCGTGTGCAGTTCACCTACATGCCACACACAGAGGAATCATTCCATGCAAAAAGCACATCCTACTCCTTGGACCAGGTCTGTGAGTGTAAAGCAAGGCACTGCACACAAGTGCATGCCTAACCGCCTTGGCCTCAGGGCAGCACGCCCTTCTAACCGAGAGCCGGCAGTCTAGGCAGCGAGAGAGAACCAGCAGTCTAGTTAGCGTAAACCCCCTCTGCGGGACAGCACTGCTGCCCCGCCTCGCCTGGACACCCTCCACTGGCTGCAGTTACCATCCTGGAAGACTCTCTCCACATTCAGTCCGTAGGTGGCACAGGTCTCGTAATACGTGCAGCGCTTCAGATCGTTGGAAAGCTTCCGTGCCCGAGAATCATCAATGACCCGGGGGTTTGTGGCGCTGATGGCATCTGGAAACCAAAGGGAGAGGAGATTAAAAAGCAAGTGCCTGTGTCCCATCTAGCCACAGCTCCCAGGGCACACTCCTGGCCGGCCTCCCTCCCTCACCCACTTCACGCACCAAGATATACCCACCTTCACAGTACAACCCCTCTCTTACAAATGCCTTAGATAATCACGTCCCACATTTGTAGAAAAATGGATTTGTTAAATTAACCTTTTCTAAATGAACCTTATTTAACTCTCCTAACTGTCCAGCCACCAATGTTTCTGAAGACAGAGGGCAGAAACCAGTGGGAGGTGTGGCTGGCAAGGCAAAGCAGCCCCAGTTGCAGAGTAAAATGGACTTGCCAGTCTCAGTTGTTTTAGGTCTCATGGCCATACCCTACACGTTATAGAATCAAAAGGGAGAAATCATCCTCAGTTAGCTGGGAAAGACAGCTCTGCTAGCATGTAGTCACAGTTGAGGCCTTGGTGGACAACACTAAAAAATAGGCTTAATTTGTATCCCAGATGGTTGCTCAGTGCTTGCATGTTTTGGAAAAACTACTTTCCCAAGAGGAATCCCATTCCTTGAAGACATGCCAGTTACCTGGCTGATCCTGCCAGTAGCATATGCTTGTCTCAAAGCTGAAGCCAAGCACATCTAAGTACACACAGGCAGTACAATGAAACTGTGAATGGCTCATTACATCAGTTATGGTTTCTTTGGTCACTCCTCTCCCACTGCTTGGATAACTGGCAATTCTAGAGCTAACACATGCTGATGAGCACTGACCACAGAAGAAAATATTTGCTTCACAAGGCCAGGCTGGATGGGGCTTGGAGCGACCTGAGCTAGTGGAAGGTGTCCCTGCCTGTGGCAGGGGTGGGACTGGGTGGTCTTTAGGGTCCTTTCCTATCCAAAACATTCTGGGATTCTGGGATTCTATGCCTGGGACAAGCAGAGGCTGAAGATAAACCCTGACAGGAGGAGCTGAAGGAGTTGTGGGACTCACACTGTAAAGAAGTCCCCTTGAACTCTCCAGTGGGTTGCTTAGTGTGACCATACCAAGGCTGCAACCTTACCTGGGTCTAATTCTGGAACAACAATGATCACCAACCCCTCTGCCACTCCTGAGCCTCCACAAGCACATGCCTGCAACCCCAGCCCAGTCCTGAATCAAGATCACTCAGTCCTACAATTAATTTCACAATTTTTAAATATCCAAAGTTTAACAATTTTGTTCTACTCTTAAACTGGGGTCCAAAGCAGACACCCCTGCAACTCCCCACCCGCTGTCACCACCTCTTTCTTCCCAGCCTCAGAGTTCCTTCTTTGCCAGGAATGGGTCACACTGCTTAGGAACTGGGTCTTGCCAAAACATTTTTTTCCTCATATCCTCAATCCTCTACGCGTTACCAACTACCAGCAGGAAGGACACCCATTCTGGAAGAGCAGAGCTCCGACACTAGAAGCAGTGCCCTCACTGCTGCCCCTCCTTGCCTCCTAGACACCCGCAGCAAGGCTTTTGGAAGCCAGGCTGCCTCCGACCCACGCTGCACCAGGCAGCAATCCCGCTCCAGGGCTGCCCTCTCTCCGGGCAGCCCCTCTCCATCAGCAGCCCCTTGCCCAGGCACACCTGCACCGTGTCTCTGCTGCCTGCGCCCACCGGCAGCCTCAGCTGTGGTTTCCTGACAGCTCCCTTATTGTCTCCATCCCAGTCCCAGCTGGCTCCAGGCCCCAGCCCTGCAGGGGACATGAGGGGGAGGACAGTTCTGGGTTGCTGCTGCACTTCTCCCCATCCACGTGTGCTGGCAGCACCTCAGGGGAGATGGTACTCCATGGCTCAGGCCTCTTCTCAGGGTGCTCAAAGCAAGTCACCACCCCCCCCCCATCCTTGTTGGCTGCAGCTTGCCCCAGAGGACACAGGGCAGCATGCCCTACCAATGCAGAAACCCTCCCACACCCAGGCCCTGGCTCCTGCCTGCACCCAGCTGCTGCAGGCAGAATTGAGGAAGGCAGGCAATTCCAGGAGGTTTGGACATTTCAAAGAGGAAAGTGGCTCCATGAAGTAAGGCGGCTCTCTGCAGGGAAGCCAAGATGGTCTGAGAAGGAATTACTCAGCAACTCCGGGGGCCCCAGCATCATTCGGTCCCACGTATGGCTTACACACTGGTGTTCCCCAATGCGCTGGCAGGGCTAGTGCCCCATGCTCGCTTGTCAGCATGGACACCTCACCAGTGCTCCCAGCTGAGGCAGGGAGGATGTAGGGAGGAAGCCCGGCTGCCCTGCTCTCACCCTGTGTGCCCACCAGCACCATCGGCACCTCCGCTGTGTTCCGGTAGCTGCAGAGCCGCAGGTAGTAGTTGTACACTGTCTGGAAACTGATCTCGTCCTCCAGGCTGAAGACAAACACCACCGCATCGACCCAGGCAGCAAACTGAGGGAGACACGCCACCCGTTACAGCCTGCAGAGGCACCCCCAAGCCCTGTGCCCAGAGCCGTGGCAAGGGCAGCCACACAGCAGGCAAGTGGGGTGCTGTGGCTGGGCTCAGCCAAGTGTGTGCCCAGGCCCTGCGGCACGAGCTCCCTGGCACCGCAAGGAGGCCCTGGGGACACCACCGTAGAGGTAGCCTCTCCTTGGGCCTCAGAGTCATGTTTTATCACAACCGAGCTCTCAAGAGGCAGCCGGGTAGGTCACTCCCCAGGAGCCCTCCAATCCCACCAGCAGGATGGGTGGGAAGAGACTGCAGGAAGCACAGGTCTCCTACCTGGAGTTCGGGGGGGCCCCCTTCATCTCGAATCAGCAGCAAGTAACTCTGACCATCCACTACAATCTCCTTCTTAAATCTGCCACCTTGGGAAAAGAGCAAAGCAGCAAGTCAAGCGACAGGGGGAAGCAAGGAGGGGAAACCCTTAATGAAGGCCAGGGGAGGCTGGGGAGCCCTGCAGCAGTGGCCGATGAGGTGCAGAGACAGGGGTCATCTTTAGAGTGGAGAAAGGAGCAAGGACCCAGACCAGCCCCCGGGTGCCCTGGGAACCAGACCTTACCCTCTGGAGACTCCTCCTGCACGTAGGTGCCGGTCAGGTAGCGGTGCACGAGGGCTGACTTGCCGCTGGACAGGTTCCCCACAATGCCCTGAAACAGAGGCACATGTCACCCACTGCCTGTGTGCCCAGAACGTCTCCCTCTACACGAGGCCACCCCCTGTGAGTCAAGATCACCAGTGCCTGGGCACATGTGGACAATGGGCAGAGGTGCTCCCAAGAGGACAGAGGGGATGACATAATCCAGCCCAGTACTTGGTGTGAAGCCTGGGGACATTAACTGGTCTCAGCTGGGCAGAAAGCAGCAGGTACTGGGTGCAGCTTCCCAGAGAGGGGTGAGGACCCTCATCCTCTCCCAAACGGGCGCAGCCTCATCAGCACTGCGCTACCTCTTCCCACAGCTCTCCTGCTCCTCAGGGGGACACCTGCCCTCCCAAGCCACAGTCATTTCCACAGAAGGAAAAAACCTTCTCCTCCCAGCTCACACATCCCAAATTTTGGGGTGTTACAGCTCTTGACAATACCTGCCAGAAGAAGAACGAGAGCAGAGACTGGCCATGCGTTTGGTACAGCTGCTGCTGCTAACACCAGCAGCAAGGCACAGCACTTGCTCCTTGCTGCGGCGGCACGGCTGCTGTAGCAGGGTGCACACTTCCTGGCAGAGCTGGCTGGGCTGCCAACACAGAAGGACATCTTGCACCAATTTTTAACCGAGTTGAAAAATAAAGACACCTAGCACTAATTTTTAACTGGGTTGAAACACACTAAGCTGGGGGTCTGTCAGTCTGGATCATCCCACAGATTTGCTACCAAATGAATGCAGCTGTCTCTGAATGGGTCAGCCAGAAGACCCAGTTCAGGGGTTCTCAAACTACAGCCCACGGGCCAGATACGGCCCCCCAGGGTCCTCAATCTGGCCCCCGGTATTTACAGAACCCCCCTGCCCCCCCCCCCCCCCCGGGGGGTGGGGGGGGAAACCAAGCAGCCACAGATGACTTCCTGCCACTTCATCCACGCACCGGCCCCCTGACCCAGTTCTTCCTGACGTCGGAATTTTCCCAGCAAAAGAGCCTCCAGTGCTTGCAAGTGGCCCTGCCTGCTGATGGGAGAGCAGTCCTGGGGTAAAGGCACATCTTCTGCCATCCTTGCAAAAAACCTAGCTCCAACTGGTCAGCGTATATCCACAGCTATTCCCCACATCCACAGGGACAACACAGCTTGTGGGATAGGCTCTTGTGTTACCAACCATCCTGCCTTGCACTCCTCTAGCCTCAGCTGCAGCGTTGCTCTGATGGAGCTGGAGTGGAAATGCCGGGGTGATGCAGAGGTGCCCTTCACCCACAGCATACTCTTCTACCTCCTCCTTATGCCCCAGGCCTGTGGAGAGACGCTCTCATCCAAGAGCCATAAAAGACGTTCCTAACTCACTTTTACACAGGCCTGTGCACCTCAAAACCCTTGCCGGTGAAGCAGGCAGGCAAGCTCCTACCAGCCGTTTGATATGCAGAGCCCAGGGAGCCGTCCTGGCCGAGCCAGGGCCACGGTTTGCCGTACCTGGGTGAAGCAGGCTCCTGCTCCTTTTCCACACAGCTTCCCAAAAAGCATCTAAACTACCTTTGGCTTTGGATAGTCTGACCTTGCCACAGAGCTTCTGGCACATAACTGACTCCTGCTTTAGGGCACTCTACACCTCCTCCTGTGTCTAAACCACACTGGCAGTGCTCCTACAGAGACATTCTGTGGGTGGGTGTCCAGCACACCAACACTGCCGTTTCGAGCACCAGCCCACACTGTCCTGCGCAACCTGGAGCCTGGGGGTTTCTCCTCTACTGAAGGTTCACTCTGCCCCAGCGAACACATGAGTGGAACAGACTTCTTGTTGTTGTTGTTCCCCATACCATCCACGCAGATGCCTGTGCAGACATCCTCCTTCTGGCCCCAAGACCAGTTAGCATGGACTGTAGGGACTTGCTGTTTCAGTGGGATTTAAGACATCTGGTACATCTACCAGACAGAAGCCACTAGAGACATCCCTGTGCAAATCTCCAAATGGGGCTGTTGTGCTTCTGGAAAATCCAACATCCCCTGCGTGTCCATGGCTGCTTCACAGCAAATGCACAGTGACACAAAGGCATCCGGCAGTGCTTTCTGTGCATCCTTCCTCAACCCACCACTGGACCAGACCACGAGATTCACTGGGCACAGGTGGAGGGCCCGCATTTGCTGGAAACACTGGAGTCTCCACGGAGCTGTGCACAGTGTGTGTGTTTCTGCACAGGAAGTCCCAGGCAGAAATACAGTATCTTTATGATGAAAATTTCAAGCAGGCACAGAACACTGAACAGGTAACAGCATCTGTGAAAACAGCACATACCATTACACACGAAAGACAAAATCAAAATTCGAAGTCCCATCACGTGTCTCCAAGTGTCACTTGGGTATGCGAAGCCAGCACAAGGCACGGTGGTGTCAGAGCTCTCCACTCATCTACTGTCACAGAAGAACCTTCCTCCCAGGTTCCAGTGAGTCCAACTCCTGGAAACGTGACATGGCACTGCCGGCCAACCCAGGGGAGAGCCCATGCAGCTGAGTAAGAAGCAGCTCCTTCCCCAGCAGGTGCCACATGCTCTGCCTTCGCCCCATCCACAGCCTGCTGAGCCCAGCCCCTCCAAGCACCAGGAACGAAACCTGCGGCACACTCAGCGCAGACCCAGCCTGGCCAGGGACACGCCGCCCCAAGAGACCCAAGCCCTGTGTTGGGGCTGGGGGCTGCTCCCCCTGCCCATCCTGTTGCCTCGGGCTGAGCCTGCTCCCATGCTCCTAGGGCTGGGGAAGGGGGCAGCTGGCCCCAGGCATCCCCTGGCTCGGGGCAGGTCCTCCAGAGCCCAACACCACACTCTGGTAAGGCTTCCTCACGATGCCCAAGCATGGACCATGATGATTTCAGCTCTGGCCACCGGCTCTTCCCTGCTCACCAAGATCTTCTCCCTATCATGGTACTCAGGGACCAGTCTCGCAGACATGACCCATGTGTGGTGGCACCCAGGTGGCAAGCTATGGCACAGGGCAGACATACCACGCTGCCAGGAGCCACCTAACTGCAGCAGCCCAGTGCTCTGCTCCAGCTGGCCTGCCTGCAGGGACTGTCCCACCGCACCCAAGCCTGCCCCTGGCACCCGCCTCCCACTGCAGCCCCGGCCACACCACCCATGCGCTTTGTGCCGCTGCCAGGCAAAAGGAGTGAAGAGTTGGTCTGGCCCCACACGTGTTCGCAGCGCTACTTTCAAAGCTGCTCAGTTGCCGGAGCAGGTCTGCAGTACAGCCACACACACAGCCACACCAGCGCCGAAAGAAGCAGGGGGTGAGGAGAGAGCAGTGACTGGGAACATCAACACTGCCTCTTGCCATCAAAGAGAAGTTTATGGCCAACCTTTTCCAGGCAAAGGGATGAGTTTGGTGAGTGTGTCACCCCCAGCCCAGGTTCTCTAGCTTTCAGCCAGTGCTTGAAAGCTCCCGCTGCCCCGGGCCCTGCCCTAGACTGCCTGCACGCTCCCGGTGAGAGGCAAAGACACTCCGGTGGACATTTGGCCAGCAGCAGACTGTGCGCCGGGGGCACGGAATTGCCTGGCTTGCCCACACCTCCCATGGCCATACTGCACAGAGCCAGCAAGTGACAGAACCAAGGTGCCAGGAGCCTGGGACTAGGAAGTGCAGGTCAACGTGCTCCCACGGGCATGCCCAGGCCAAACACATTGCTGCCAGGTCTGTCACCCACTATAGTAATTACAGATCACACACACAGCGCGTTCAGACAGATGGGAACATGTACCAGACTGCAAACCTCAGAGGTAACACATGCATGCTCCCAGAGCCAAGTGATCTGCGGAGACACACGGGCTGCACAAACGCCATACCCGTGTCATGAAGGAAGGCAACACCCCTTTCCCCCAGCTACACTGGGACAGCAGCGTGAACAGCCTAGGATACAAACTGGAGTCAGGGAAGAAACCGTGGCGAGCACTGCACAGAGCAGGCAGCTCGAGGCCCAGCTCAGTACCCAGGCCAGCTGCAGCCCCGGGGCAACCTCTGCAAAACAGGGAGGCTCCCCAAGGCCACCCAGCAGCTAGGACTCCATGCCACACCAGGGACTGAACACACCAACAATATTTCACTCTCTCAAACTTGGATGGAGGTTGCATTTACACTCTGCTTATAACCAAAATCCTGACTTACACCTTGCTGAAACCAACTTCTGCATTGTCTTATCCTCAAGTGCATCTCGTGTATTGAACAAGCTCAAACAGAGCTGACAGTCTGGAAGAACAAAACCCTTGAGAGGTAGCAAATTGAAGTAAAACATGGTGTAGGCACCATGGAAACCTCTGTACCGAGACAGGCAGGGCGATGAGGGCAGGCAGCCTGCCCCTGTGCTGGCCACTGAACGGCTGGTGCCGCCCAGCACCGGGTCTAGGGGACGAGTCCCTGCCAAGGGCCCTCATTTGTGCCTGCCCACAGGACCACTGCCTCTTCTAGGCACAGCCTCCAGCAGATGGAGGAAGCTACGGGATAAAATTGAGGTGGGAAGAATTGCTGAATGTAACTTAATCACATCAAGCTTCTAAAACATCTTAGAGAAAGTGCACTGACCACGTGTGTCGCAAGCGGGAATGTGAGCAGGGAAGAAAGTGGCAATACCCTTACCTCCAGCAGAGGAAGTAAAGGCAATGGCTCCTTCCCATTGAAGGCAGAGGGATGTGGGCTGCGGTCAAAGCTTTCTGTGCCATGAAAAAGAAGCCCCCAACGAGTCTGTGGTTTTCCACACACTGTGAATCTTGGTTCACAGGCTCATTGTAGGTCTCCCTTGGGGACAATGACTGGCAGATCAGAGACAGGGCAGGTACTTCGTGCAAGCCTCTCCACCAACAGTACGTACACTCTGGCTTTTATCAAAAGACCCTGCATTTGCCCTGCACTACGAGGTCATTTTGTTTCAGACACATTTGTCACAGGGGCACACAGTACATTTGGTGAAGCATCACACATGCAGGACCAATGACTGGGCAGCTCTGCTGTGGAAGCCACTTCTGCAGCCGACACTGCTGCCAAGCCTCGTGCCAGCTGTGCAGGCAAGACCTTGCTCCACCAGGAGCACCTCCCTGTGCCGAGCGTGCTGTGGAGAATGGGGCCAGTGAAGCTGAGGTGGGAATCGAGGAGAGGGTTGCTGGAAAACTGAAAGGGAGCAAAGCCTGGGGACACTTGTTGCCAAGTCTCAAGCCATTTATTTAGTGAATCCCATACAGACCCCAGGTCCACATGGGGACCCCTTCTGCACCACCGTTAACTCTGTGGTAACTTGGGACGCTTCCGCAAAGACCAACCTGTCTGCAGAGCCCTGACAAGAAGAGCTGGACCCTGTGACAAACAGGGACAGCCACACTGCTAGGGTGGTGAGATGGGAGCTGAGGAAGAGAAGCACTGGTGGCCAGAGCTGTGGCAGTGTGTGCAGAACAGACCCACCTGAGAGCTCAGGACCCGCCTGGCCTTCCTCACCCCTCTGGCTGACCATCACCCCAGCCCCAGGCTGGAGCAGCAGACCCTTCGCAGCTGCAGAAAGACAAAGTCCCGAACGATCACCCCACCGCCCAGGGGTCTGCTTGCCCAGGCACAGGGTCCCCCACCACCATCGGCTACTGCAGCCTAACCCCAGAGACACGACGGAAGGGGCTTCAGCCCAGCAAGGACTGAACCAGGACTCTGAAAGGCCTCCAGGCTTTTATTTTAGGAAGAGCTGCATTGGCCAGGTGAAACCCCACAGCAACAGAGATCCCAGAGGTCATGGAAAACATGGGAAAAGGATTGTGCTAATTGAGGAAGAACTAAAAGCTTTAGGTCTGTTTAGCTTGCAGCACTGTTTTGTAGCCTACAGGATGTTAAAATATCAGAAGGCAACATACAAAATAGCTGCAAGAATATTTTTGAACAGAGACACATTTAAGTAGCTAAACTAATAAATGAATATTCAAAGTTTGTTACGATTTTTACTTAACTGCACATAAGAAAAAGAGTGGCAGTACGGTGCTGCTATGTTTTACAAAATGGCTTATTTCTCAGAGTAAGACTGAAAAAAATAATCTTGAATGGGCTGAAGGGGAGATGTGCCAACAGTCTTCCAAGGGAATTAAGGGCTGCCATGGAGAGTGCGAGAAGAGTGGTGTCGTGGAACAGATTGCCGAGGTCCCTGACAACAGCCAGCAGACACTTGGAAGCGCCTGCAGCGTCCTGCCGGCCCCGATGTCCCTTCTAGCATTACCCCAGCACTCACACACGGCTGCTGAGCGTGCCCTGCTGTGAAGGCCTAAACCAGCCCACCAGCTCATTGCCACCAGCAGGGGGTCCCGCTTCATCCCTCGCCCCCAGGCACAGATTCTGCCCCTTGTGCTCGCCAGCCAGCTCGGCTGGAGCAGAACACCCTCCATGTCTTCCTGCACTACCAACCTCTGCCGGCTCACAGATGGCCCCGGCCAGCTGGCAAGTGGCCACCAGCGATGGCAGGCCGTGGGAAACACCTCCCGTCCCAGAGGTGCTGCACCCCAAGTTCAGGCCCCCTCCCTCATGACCTCGCCCCACGTGAACATGCTGTGTCAGAGGCAAGAAGGGGGCAGAGGCAGCCCCCCTGCCAGAGACCATATCCCGTAAGTAGGTGACGAAGCCTGGTAACAGCATGCCCTGGGAAACCCGCCTCATGCTGACAAACCAGGAGCTTCATCCCCTCTGTTTGGCAGAACAAAACACCAGAGGTGACAGTTTCATCCCACCAGCATCCCTCCACAGCAGGGACACCGTGGGGCAGCCATGTCTGGGAGGTGACCAGTAGCAAAGGCCAGGGAAGCACCAGGACAGAGCTGAAGTCAGTGAGGCTCAAATGGAGAGGTCACACCTCTCACACGGGCAACTCCCACGTGTGGACAGCTGCTCTGAGGGTTACGGCTGTGGATGCATGCCCAAACCATCGTTCAGGATCTGCCCCCGCTTCTGCTATGCCAGAAGGTCTGGCCCCATGCAGCAGTACCTGTTTGGGGATCACAGCTCTGCTATGGCCAGCAGGAAGGGTGAGGTGGTCAAATATTGCCTTTCAACCTTCACATCCCAGTGCTCTCCCAGATCAACACCCTCTCCCTTACAAGCGTGAGCCACTGAGAAGCCCTCGCCTTCCCCCAGCATGATGGCAGTCCCAGATCCTCTGTCACGTGAGGCTGAAGCCTCTATGCATTTCCACTTGGCCACATTAAAACATGGGCTTTTCTTGGGGGTTTGGAGAAGCATCAGAGAACCAGAGGTATCCGCAGAGGCATGACTCGCAAGTACTCACCACCTTCAGCTCAGGCACAGAGCGACTCAGAGTCCATTCCTGGCTGTTTACAAACGAATCTGCAGAACAGAGAGAAGAAATCATCAGGTCAGTGTGGCCTCCCTCACGATGCCAACAAGGGTCTTGCCATGCTCTCCCTGCTCCCTCCAGGCAGGAGATTCATGGCTCTTCTCTCCCTTCCACCTCACCCAGAGACACAAAGCTGCACGAGGTCCTGACGCTGCCTGTTCCTGGGAGGCTCTGCAGCTGGAGCTCCAGATGGGAAGAAGCGGCCGAGCTGAGAGCAGCCAGGCAGCACAGAGCCCACGCACCATGGGCTGGGGACCCTCCCTCCTGTCCTGCAGGAGCACAGAAAGCCCTATGGCATCCCCTTGCTGGAGGCACATGGGACAAGGGAAGCACCAGACACCTTTTTGCGGAGCATACGCTGTAAAGGACCCCAGAACTGAGGGCCCATAGCCACGAAAGCAGCACCCTGAGCACTGCACCCAGGCTGCAATGGTAGCATGTCGTACACAGTGCAGATTAATAGCTGAAAGTACACTATAATCTGTGTTCGTGATTGAAAGTGAACACAATTAATTATGTGTATGTTATGTAATTTGCAGAACGTTGTAATAGGCTTAAGAAGGTTGTAACTGTCAGGCACGTCTTTGAGCGGCGCAGGAAACACCCTCTCTCCTGCCACAGAAATCACAAACACTTCATTTACATCCAAACAATCTCCAGGAGCTGGTCAAACAACAGACTTCCCAAATAAAACCAGACTCGGAGGAGGAGGAGCAAGAGCCTGGAGAGCACCTTGAGTATCACAAGTAGCCAGCAGCCACTCCTAACAAAACTGGAGTCCTTCATTTGCCTTGGATGAGGAAGTACATCCTCCACCCACAGCCAGATGGCTACGGGGTAGGGGGCCAAAACAAAAGAGCAGCACTTGCTGTACATTAATAGCATAAAAACAAATAAAGGATTTTTGGAGACCGGAAACCTGTGGGAGCACTGCTTCTTCAAGAACCCATAATAACCTTGCCAAATTCACTGCCACACACGGTTGCAGAAATGGAAATCTCAGATGGGCTTAAACAGGGAAGAGGCGAATCCACAACAACCAGCTGCGGGCAGCAACCGAGCACGACGGCCTGGGTGCTACTGCTGCTCCAAGGTCACCCGAGGCCGCAGCAGGACGCCAGGCCAAAGGGGAGTGTGGCCCTGGAGCTGCCCCACTACCCCATCCCAGCAGCTCCTGCCTGCCTGCAGCCCTGACCCCACCACTTCGGTGCCAGTCCCAGCTCTCGGCATCTGCACCGGCACTGACCGAACCAGCTGGGCAAGCTGGCGGCTGCAGGTCTCTGCCGAGTGGGTGTTTCATCTGGGGCTGTGCCAGGCACCGCAGGCTGAAACCAGAGCAGCGCAGGAGGTGCCGCCAGACCAAGGCAGGATCAGAGGGCAACGCCAGGCTCTTCAGCCCTGGCAGAAGTCTGTCGATTACTACCTTCACCCCGGTTTATGTTCCTGCCCTTGTAACTCCCAAGGGAAGGCTGGACACGCAACAGCAGCCACCCTCTATCTCCAGACTAATGCCTTGCCTTGTCTCTCCCCACCTCACCTGGGGAACCGGTGGGAGATGCGCAGCCCAAAGCTGCGTGGGGCAGGGTCTGCTCCTGCTGCTCCTGCCTTGCACCTCCTGCCTCCATGTCTGCACCCTGGTCCGCTGCTGCTCAGCGTGCACGAGGGGGAAAAAGGTGATCAGCCCCTATGCCTTTATCATGGCACTTGGGCAGCCGCAGCACCTGTGGGCTACAGCGTGTTTTTCCATCAAGCCAAAAACAGGTAAGAATAGGGCACTCATAAAGAGTATATGAATGGTAAATTCTAGGTAAGTAACACTTCTTTTGCAGAAGCTACAGACAAATAAAACACAAGTCTGATGCAGTGAAACAAGGTTATTTATAATCATCATGAAGGTTCTTAGGAGGAATTGTTTCTTCACGTGCTCTGTCTTTCACCTATCTTTCTTTTAGGCAGAGGTAAAATTTTTATTAAAACAATGGGTTAGTCAGGAGGAAAATTATATGTTCTTGAGCCCTTTCGGAAAGGTAACAGCACACCTGTATCTTCAACTTGGTCTAGAAAAAGCTGTCTCCACCCTTAACTTCTGCTGCACTTTTGTCAGTTAGGTGCAATGGGTACAGCGCCCCCCATACTTTTGCCTTTACTGGCATTCCCTCCCTCCTGATTAGACAAAGCAGCACACTTACACTGTTTCACTATATGCACGTTCCTCTCGAACTACACAAAACTGGCAAAAAACGAGCAGGTTTTTCAAGGGGTTCTGAGCAGAGCATAAGCCACACGCACTCACTGATTTGGCCTTAAGAAAGAAGAGAGAGGCAGTGAGACCTGGCGAGGGCAGGCTATTCTCTTTTTCTGTCCTCAGATACTCAGGATAAAGAAACTGTCCAGACTTTTGCTAGTTGCCTCCTTTGCTAACCATTCCAGCAGATCTTTGGTTTTTAACAAGGTTCAGGAATTTGTTAGCAACAGCTTGCTTTTTAACTTGCTGTGAAAACCTCTGAGTAAATCTTAACAGAAATAACGGCAACACAATGCCAATTCAGCCATATAACACATTCGATTGTTAACTATCACTAGCATGCCTATCCCGAAGCACAGACATACAACCTGTGCAGCTCTGCTTGTCCATCAGCTCCCAACGTGTGTCAAGTCTGAATTTTAGCCCAGGCCAGTGGCCAGCCCTGGTGATGGACTCGGCATGCCCCAGCCCACACACGGCACTGCCAGCCCATGGGTCCCAGAGCAGCCTGGCAGCTGGCACAACCCCTGCCACCTCTGCTTGGCAGTGCGCGTCAGGGCGCTGGCACCCCTCTGCATGCTGCAGCCAGAGCAGAGCTCCCGCTGCCACAAATCCCTGCACCCAAGCCACAGCCCCGCTGGCGTGAAGGAGCGGGATGGAAACACCAGCAGCGACACCCCCATGCCACCGCTCAATACCAGGGAGGACGCACTCAGCGCCACTGGCTCACCCGCACCAGACCGCCCTAAGCTGTGCCATGCCCCCGCCTGCAGCGGCCATCGCTGCCCAGCAGCTCTCGCACTGCTGCTGGGAAACCCATCCACCACTGCAGCTTGACAGAGTCTGCTTGGCCCCTCCAGGAGCAGGGAGCCCTCCTGGCACAGCCCAGGGGCCACTTCCCCTCCTTGGGGGCGATGGGGGCTGCTTTGTCCCAGCAGCAGCTTCTGCTGAAGGCAGGAGGCTGCCCAGCACATTACCAGAGATGCCCATCTGGATTTGGACCAAGGGTCTGCCCAGCACACCATCTCCAGCATCAGCTGGCATGTGGGAGCCCAGGAAGAGTAGGAACATGGTAAGAGTACATGACACTGACCCCACGTGTGTTTGCGGCTGCCGACTTCTTCAGCTCACGGATCTCCCACAGTTTGCCTATTTAGTAAACCTCAAAAAAATCTTACTCGAGTAACTGTTCTGCCTCCTTTTAAAACCATGTAAATATTTTTTTCAGCAGTATCAACACCCATTCCTTGAACACCCACTTTCTTCTGTTTTAGGCTTGACTTCATGGGGTGCCCAGCTTCTGTACCAGAGGCGGTGAGCTAACACCCCTAGCCAGCCCGACCAGCCAGTACTGCCCCATCATTCCCTGCAGCCCCTTGTTTCCACACTGTGGACTCCCAGCCATTGGATCAACCCTCACGCAGAAGCTGCTGTGCACCTCCCACCCTCCCTGCTATCCTCCTCCAGTACCTCCTGTTAAGCAGAAGAGGACATGTCCACTGCACATGTTGCTGTGTAAAGCACCTCGCTCGCAACAGGAGGAAGATAGGTGGCTGCAGTGGAAGGTCTCACGTGGCTCCAGTGACTGACCCTGCCCAGACCATCCAGCCATTTCACTGCAGCTGTAAGGATAAGGTGCTTACCTGCAGCGTTTTGTGGACAAGACACCCCCACTGTAAGCGCTCACAGAGGTATGGATAAACCCACTCTTACTCCAGTACCCAGGAGGGTAAAAGGAAGAGCTTACAGATCAAAGGAAGGGAGACTAAGGTGGAAATGGCCTTGACCTCAAGACAGTCACTGCATTCCTTCACAATTGCCTAGAAAAGTTACTGAGACACAGATCTTAGAGGAGCCAGCTCCCTGTTACCTCCTCCAGAGCCAAGGTCACAGGTGTCGGGATAAGAAGACCCTCGTGTCCACCTGCCGTCCCAGGCTGTACCCGTACACACAAACCCCTCCACCAATGAATTTCTACGCAAACAAAAGCACCCCTTGTTCAGGAGGACATCCCACCCTGACTTTAAACTGCCTGCACGGAGCACAACTCCCCGAACCAACCTGCTCACCCTCTGCCCTTCCCCACCAGCCAAGCAGGTGGCACTGCCGGAGGTTCCTCCTGCTGCAGGGACTGGGGATGGGGCAAGGCAGGGAAGTGAGCGAGGAGGCCGCATGTGCCCATGCACCAGGGTGGGCATGTGCCGGCACCTTGTGACATGTCTGGGATGCTCCTGAGCTTCTGCAAGAGCACAGAAGGAGCATCACAGTGTCCTGCAGCATGCCCTCCAGAGCCACTTCCCAAAGCACCCTGCCCGCCCCACAGCCAGCCAGTCACCGAGGAAGAGTGCTCAGACCAAGCCCCGCTGCACGCCTGACTGCTGGCACCAGCCAGCCTTCAACACTGACTCTGGGCGAGCTGCCTGCAGAGTCTGGGGGTCTTCTGTAGTGGTGCCTGAAAGCTGAAACTCCTCAAAACCAGGTGGTGTTAGCGTAGCTTCCCCAAGTTGTGCATTTAACGAAGTAGCATTTCCACACACAGACTTCTAGCACTCCCTGCAGACCACGGGAAGAAGCTTGGCTCTGGTTGTCAAAAGGAGGAAAAACAAATGTTTTCAGGTGCACCAACCAGCAGCCCGTAGCATGCACTTGCAGTGCCCCGAAGAGCAGGCTCCAGAAGATGTGGCGGTTCCTGCAGCACCTGAAGAATCACCATTACCAAACATGAAGCCTTGACACATACCATTCACACCTACCACCTAGACAAGGTACTCAAGGCCGTCAAGACCACCAGCTAGCCCAGGAAGGCCTGAGCATGTGGAGCACAACCCATTTCCATGTGTCGGGCTGGGGTCTGTGCCACAAATAAGTCAAATCTGTCACTGTAACTGGCCCTCGGTCCTTCATACCCCCCTGCTGCTCTGCTCCCAGGGCACACCGGTCACCCCTCTCTCACCAGGCAAGGGGACACACACAACTCATGCATGTACACTGACATCTGGGTGACACGATGTGCCCACTCGCAGGCCTTGTCCGCCAGCCCTCAGGTCACCGAAAGCCCCTGCGCCCTGCAGCCGCCTGTACCGCACACGGCTCCATTGCTCACTTTTCAGCACAGAGCCCCCCCGCCCGCCATTTTCTTGCACTTGCTTTCCTCCCCCGCCAGCAGCAGCCTGTGCAGGCGGGCGTGGATGACGCCCACGGAGCTGTCAGAAAGGCACCTCCAGAGCAGTTTCTCAACCACCCAAAAGAGCCACAGGCCAAGTACCTGGCTCCCGAAAAATGCTGACACAACTCGCTGATGTTGGCTTCGTCCACTCCAAGCATTGATCATTTGCTACTAAAATGCAGCATATGGCAATTTCCTGCACTCCATCGGTATAAACTCTGTTAGTACAGTACTACACACTCTGCATTTGCGCGGCTGTTACACACCCACATCAGCCTAAGAAAGGTCTCAGCCCACAGCTGCAGGAGCTCAGTTTGAGTGTGGGAGCCCCACCTCGGACAGCACCGCTGCCCTCCAGGGCTGCCAGAGCTCCCCCCCACCCACCCAGCTGGTGCGCTGGGCAGTGGGAGGTGCAGGGGGTGACACCAGCCACTCGGCACCATTTCCCACTGGAAGTGGCACAAGACCCCGGTCTTCTCCTGCCGAGAAACAGTGACCACATGGAAGCACACAGCAAGCCACCAATGACCTGACCTGATCTAACACACTAACCAAAATCAGGCCAGTCAGCACACCCTCCCCAGGTGCATCTCACCTCAAAAGCAGAAGCAGTGGACTTACAGCACCACTTGCACACCAAGAGCCTTGGCACAGCCAAACGGCCTTGGCTCCAAGACACAACCACACATGAGAGGCACAGCCCAACCTGTCCTGAAAAAAACACATTCAGGCCAATTTTGTTACTGCCTAGAAGCTAGAAGCTTCTGCTCGTGGAGATTCCCAGGCGTAGGCAGCTCTACTGCAGAAGGTGGAAAACCATGTGGCAGTCTGGATGTTATGGCAGACAGCGTCTCTACCGTGAAGAGCAGCAGATATGGGCATAAAGCAGGCACGCTATATAGCTGATGGTCCTCGGCCAGCTGGTCACCCCGGACACCTTCAGTGACCTACAGACCAGACCACAGCTATGAGACGGGCAGCATCACACATGATGGAGGCAAGGCCAGAAATCCTCCACCTCGGAAGCTGGATGCAATGGCCTCCTCTACCTCTACAGACAGCTCAGTGGGAACTCAGCCCCAGCTGCACGCGCCCACTGCCGCCTGCATCCTCCTGCTGCCACCAAGCTGGGGGGCGAAGGAGCTGGCCAGGCAGAACCGACTCCTCACCCAGGCTGCTCCCTTCATAAAGTGAAGCGTAGCAGGTTCATCTACCTTGTTCTTCAGAAGAACTAGTGCCAGACACATGTGGTCTCCACACACAGCAACTAATAATTAACCAACTCATTATCCAAGCCACTGTGGAACTAACTTGGACAGCAAAACCCTGGACACTAAAACCAGCCTTGAAATCAGGTCAGAGGCTGAGCAAACACAGCAGGGCCCACACCAACCACGCTCCAAAGTACCCATCTGCCCGCACACGCAGATGAAAGGGCAGCGGGGTGCAACATGCCTGGGCAGAGCCGCCCTTCCCCAGCCAGCCTTGATAAAGGCTCAACCCTGGCAGCGCTGGCAGAAGGAAAGATCTCTCCAGGTCAAGGACCAACACGGGCAAGGCTAGTGTTCCTGTCCGAAAGCGCAGCCAATACGGACACCCAGTGCAGGACATGTTCTCAGCAAGGATTATCTCACCGGAGCTTTAACCACCTTGAAGCAGTGAAAGGAGAGCACCTTGTGCATCTCTGGGAAACCAGGGCGTGATCACCAACGGCCACCCCTGTTCCTTAGCTATACCGCACACCGCAGCAGCAGGGACATCAGACCACGTATGCTGTGCAGCACACAGGCTTCAGAAGAAGACTTAAGCCTCTCAGCACCTACTACTTTCCAGCCCACATCCAAATACACGCAGATGAAAGAACTGTACCAAATTCTCTGCTCTGACAGCCAGACAGGGTCTGCTGGAAGGGACAAGCCGGCAGAGCTAGTGACATGGAGAGACAGATAATCCACCGCTTCCTCAGCACAACTGCTCTATTGGGGACCTACCTCTCCGGTAACAACCTGCTCCAAGACTGGCTGACCTCAGCTCTAGCTGTTTAACCCCATGAGCAAAGGCAGGTCAAGATTAAAAAGGCAGTTTTTTGAAGTTCCCTCTTCCTATGGATGCCTGTAGACTAATCAGAACACCTCTGCACCTCCTGCACATGCCTCCTCCGATCTCGCCCTGAGAATCAGGCCTCTCAGACTGGTGTCCCAGCAGCTCCTTCCTTGATACTTTCCAGACTTAAGTTTTTCTGAAGCGTGGACACCAGACTGGATTAATCATCTTGAGGCATGGTCTCTAAACTCATCACGAATTTCTGCTTCTCGCCAACACTCCCAGCTAAGCCGAGGCAGGTACCAACAAGAGATGACGCATATCATTGCCTACTCAATTCACTATGCAAACTTCACCTTACTAATGTAGAAACACCCACCTCATCTCCCAGCAGTCTTCTCTCACACATGCCCTACACCAGGGATCCTCAATACGGCCCCCCAGGGTCCTCAGTCTGGTCCCCCGGTATTTACACATACACACACCCCGCCAGGGGTTGGGGGGGGGGAAACCAAGCAACCAAGCAGCCGCAGATGACTTCCTGCCACTTCATCCATGCGCCGGCCCCTGTTTAAAAAGTTTGAGGACCCCTGCCCTACACATTAGTCTTCTGCATGGCCAAACACCAAACAGGAGAGTAAAGGGAGTTACCTTAAAACCTTAAGGCATTTTAAAAAGCAGGGCATTTTTCTGGAAGAGGGGAATATGGTTAGGAGAAACACTTCCTGAGCTGTCAGCAATGCTATACCCACCACATGATCCCTCTGTGTGCCAGAAAAACTCCGGTCCCAAACCAGTCAAGTTTTTCCAAGCCTGTGCCCATCAGGCTTCTTCAAAACTGCATCAGCCAATACCTCGGTACCTTGAAGCGTTCCTCTGAACCACTGACCACGATTATCTGTGATCAGTCCAAGCTGGCTGGACTCCGTGTTGACTTGGCTCTCGAGATCCAAGGGCTCTTGCCCTGCCTTGGTGCATTAACAGAAAATCATACCCCCTTGTCAGCCTTCACCCTGCTACACAAAGATCAGCTCTTTAAAAGCTGTTTTTGGGCAACAGACTCTGCATTCCCCTGAGCACCCCTCCCTGCGCTTGGTCCCAGCTGAACCTCTGCATCAGCAGGGAGCGAACGTCACCCACACAGCCCAGAGGAGGTCTCAGCAGGGCTGGGGGAGCAGCACTGGGACCATCTTCCAACTCTCCAGCGGGCTGGGTTTTTTGGCCCTTGAGTATGTCTACATGGCAGAATGCAGCACTGGAGGGTATCTCAGCTTGCTATAAACAAAATACTCCAGGTACTGGAAACAGGGTAGCAGTGTTGGCTTGGATCTCCACCTGGACTCATATATCCAGCTCTTCCAAAGAGCTGATAACCGCAACTGCAGCTGCACCCCCTCAGGAGGGCGTGTTGGGACGGTACCATCAGCTTTCCTAGGGCTAAGGTGGGCAGCACTAGCATAAAGCATCAAAGTTTTTGAAATGTCGAGAGGGTGTTAGACACACTATTGGCCTGCAAGTCTGAAATAGGAACAGGGCAGAGATCTCCTGAGCTGCCGTATCCAGCAAGTCCACGTTGGAGCATTAAGGCTGTGCACCTCCAGTCTACAGTGTCCTGGCTTAGAGGCTCACAGCTCCCACCGCAGTGAGCCAGAGCCCACTGACCAACATGCTGAGTGGATAGACAACGGGGAGACAGGACATAAGCCAGGACAAGCAACAGCAGCTCTGCTCTGCAGGCTTCACCGCCGCTTCTTCACATCTCACTGACCCCAGGAGAACCTAGTTCGACTGGCTACAGAGGCCTGTCCTGGGCACCAGGCAGATAATGCAAAAATGGTGTTACAAGCAAAGACCTAACCAACGTGTGAACTTTACAGCTCCAGCAAGCAGGGCTCATTCTGCTGTTCCCAGAGGCTGTCCAGAAAGGTCATTCCCGAGCCCACACCTCCAGTATGAGCCATGGTGGCAATGCAAATGACCCTGACAAGCAGCGGTCTCACATCAGCTGGCTGGCCGCCGCTAGGAGGGCTCCAAGCCCTCTCTGCCGCTCCCCAGCCAAGTGTCAGAAGGTTCTCTAGCAGAAGGATGCACAGGGAGCCCCGGCTGCCCCAGCAGAGCACCCAGGTGAAGGGCGAGGACACCACCAGGAGCGCTCAACCTCAGTTGCTTCTTTGGGAATGCGGCCGCCAGGCTGGCTGCTGCTGATGCAGCTCCCACTGGAAGCCACCGGCAAGCAGGAACAGGCCCCCTGCTGCACGGGCAGGGCCTGGCCCTCCCTGTCGGGATACACCCACATTCCCCAGCCATAAGCGCAGCCTCCCCTCGCCTGGGAATCTCCCGCCACCCAGCCAGAACCAGGCACCCAGCCCTGGGCACCCCTGCCAGCGCATGGCCCCCCTGGAGGAGCATGCGCAGGGAGCAAGGCAGCATCCCATCCCTTTGCCTCACAGCACCCAAAGGCAGCCTCGGCCACCCACCCAGACGGAGCCTCCAGGACCTTCCCTTGGAACACAGTGAGCCCCTGGGACAAGGAGGACTGTCAGGAATGAACCCCTTGACCTCCCTGTGTAGCACCTGCACAGCAGCAAAGCTCAGGCTGCCGGCAGCACTGCTCCTCCGCTGGTCACAGAAGCCCAGCCTTCCCAGAAAGCATCCTGGGCACAAAGCTCCTCTGGGCAGCCACTGCCTCGGGAGCGTGCAGATTCCTCGGGGAGCCCACCAGCCCCAACCCACCCCTCTGGCATGTGAGCCACACCAGTGAACTGCCTCCACAACGCCCAGACTCCAGAGCAGAGTGATGGAAACCCAGAGAGGCTTGCAGGTGCCAGGAAGCGGCTGCCCTGCCTCCCCGAGAGCGGCAGGTCCCAGCACAGAGCCCAGCTCTGCGGGTGCAGGCCAGCGTTCAACACCTTAAAAAAACCCATGGATGCTGTTCTCACCCCCCAGCCCGTGCCAGGCAGCAGGGCTCACCCGCACATTTGCTTCTGCAGGGCTGGGCACACTGCACAGCCAGGGAACGGAATGGGGTGCAGAGGAACAGGTAACGCGGCCCCTGTAGAGGCCCCCCACATGCCCAGGCAGCTCTGGCATGGGAGAACAGCCCACGGCAGTGAGGCCAAACACTAGAAAGTCGAGATCTGACAGCTGGCCCAGCTACCAGTCCCCATTGCATGCCCAGTGCCCACGGGGGTCCTGGCATCCCTCTCCAGCCAGTCCTGACCTTGGTGCCATCACTCAGGATGCCACCCCCACTCTCCACAGGCTGTCCCGCACTTGGCAAGCACCACTGTGCTCCTGAACGCACGGCCTCCACTTGCCCTAAGGAAGGACCCAGCAGAGCTTCGCCCGGACAGAGCCTGGCACCAGGGAGGTGCAGATGCACCTCTGTGCTCCCCGGCCCCTTCGTGCTGCTCTGCACCACTGCTCTGGCAATCTCCCAAACAGCTCAGGCTTGCTCAGGAGCCCACTAACAGGACTCCTCTCCCCATCCCATGGAGTTTCAGTTCCCTGTGCTCCACCAGTGCTGCTATGCAAGGTGAAGCTCTCCCCATCCCTGCTGGAACACCACTGCGGCAAGAAGGATATGGAACACGCAGTCGGCTCCCAGGTGCATGGCTGGCAAAGGAACCCAGACCCCCGCGGCACCTCCTCCCAGCAAGCCACGCTGCAGCTCCTTTGGCACCAATGACAATGGCGGTGCCCAGGGCCACCGGGTGCTGGAGTACGGAACGGCCCCATGAACGGTCAGGCTACCTCGCTGCAGCCAAGCCTTCCTGAGTGCCCACCTCACAGTGCACCAGGGCACAGTTGTGCCCTGCCCAGACCAGGGCCTCAGCTGGGATGGGCCATGGCTGGGACGGGCCATGGCTGCCCATTGCCATAGACCCCACAAGCACAGGGGGGCTCTCACCAGGCCAGCAGCGCTCCTGCGTTCACTTACCCAGCGCTCGCAGCGGACCGCTGCCCAGGAGGACAGGCTCAGTGGCACCGTGGGGGTCCTTGGGGCACATGCCGCTGGTGCTGCCGCGCTCTCGCCTTCGGAAGCGGCTCGTGAGGAGTCTCCAGAGTCCCCCCGCCTGCCCGGGCTCAGTGTGCAGCCGGCCCCCGACCCTGGCCAGCTCCGGGTAGAGCAGGTCCCGCTTGCTGGGGCAAGTGTGCAGGGAGCTGGCGTCCCCCTCGCTCTTGGTGCGGAGGCGCGCAGGGCGCAGGAGCCCCCCCGACTCCGACCGCCGCAGCTCGTGGCCCCGGCGCAGGCGGAAGCTGAAGCTTTTCCGCAGGGAGCTGAAGTTCTTCCTGGGGCTGGAGCCGCTCCAGCTGCTGCCTCCGAAGAGGTTCCAGCGGCGGCTGCCCCACAGGGAGCCCCCCCGGAGAAAGCCGGGGCTCTCGCCGGGGGGCGGCTGCCGGGCCGACGGCAGGAAAGTCATGCTGCTGGGGCGCGGGCGCTGTGTCCCGTCGGGCCCAGCGAGCAGGGCCGCCGCAGCCTCACCCTCGCCCTCCGGCCC
This sequence comes from Falco peregrinus, assembly GCF_023634155.1. Taxonomy (NCBI): domain Eukaryota; kingdom Metazoa; phylum Chordata; class Aves; order Falconiformes; family Falconidae; genus Falco; species Falco peregrinus. Next base: position 64,540,886 of record NC_073725.1, on the reverse strand, counting down.
CGGCTTGCGGGGCGAGCGCAGCCTGAAGAAGTCCAGCAGGCCACCGCGGGCCCGGCCGGGTGGCGGCGGGGGGATCAGCGCCCCAGCCGCCAGCCCGTTCCCCGCCACGCAGAAGCTCTTGGGCCGCCGCCGCTGCTGCTGGGCAGCCCGCAGCGCGGCGTGGACGGCGGGGACGCCCTGCAGGTCCAGCGACTCGCACACACTGACGGCGCGGCGGGGGCTCGGTCGCGGGGGGCCCCGGCCCGCCTCGCTCCAACGCCAGCCCTCCGCCATCGTCAGCTGCGGGGCTGCCCCATGGCCCCGGGCCGCCCGCCGCTCTGGGCCGCTGCCGGCGCGGGCGGCCGGCCCCGGGAAGGCAGCGCAGCGGGACCCCGCACGCCGCCCGCTGCCTGCCGGCTCCCACGCCGCGCCGGCATGCCCGGGCCGCGCTCCGGCGCGCCGCCAGCGCGGGGCTGGGGCTGGGACTGGGGCTGGGGCCGGGCCCGCCCCGGAACGGGGCCGGGGCCGGGCCGGGGCCGCGCCCTCCCGGGGTGCTCGGCGCCCGGCTGCGGGCAGGCACCGCTTGGCCAGGCCGCGGGCGGAGGCAGCGGAGCCGTGCCGAGCCGGCGCTCGGCCGCAGCCCCGGGGCAGGGCCCCGTCACCGCCCGGCCGCCCGCACCCGCCCCGCCCGGCCTTGGCCCCGCCGGGGCACCACCGAGCGCCGGGCAGGGCCGCCGCGGGCCGGGACCGGGACCGGGAGTGCCCACCAGGGGGCGCAGCGCTCCCGCTCGCCGCTGCCGCCGGGCGCCCCCGCGCGGCTCGGGCTGGGGGCCAGCACCGGCAGAGAGAAGCCGGCACAAGCACACTCCGCCCCGCGGCCGCCCCCCGCCCCTGGCGGGTACCACCACCGCCGCCGCCGCCCCCCTACCGCCCGCCCATCGCTCCCGTGCCTGGCCCCGGGCCCCGGAGACTCAGCTGCTCCTAGGCTCCCCTCTCCCCCTTCTGCAACCCGCACCTCGTCGCCGGCAGCTGCTTTTGTGCCGCGGGCGATGGTGTCTGACAGCCCACCGGCTCCGAGACCCCCGCAGCGTCCAGACGCCGGCACCCAGCAGCTCCCCGGACCCGCACCGACGGCGGCCAGGGCCCAGCACAGCAGGACGAACGGACCCGTCTCGGCCACAGCTCCACTCCTGCCTTGCTCCCGAGCAAAGTGTTTTTCCTTGATCAAACGCACCGTCGTTAAGCTCTGCTCCTCCTTCCCGGCCGCTGCCTCCAGAGTCCCCCATGGCAGCACCCACATCCTCCCTGGCACCCCCCACCTTTGCTGCGTGCAGCACTCCCCCATCTCCAGCATCGCCCCAGGACCCTCCTCCTCCTCCCCTTCTCCTAACACGTTTTCGCTCTCTCTGGCTGTCCTCCTCAGTGCAAGCTTGATCTGTGCTCCCTCTAGGGAGGGGGCAAAAAAAAAAAAGATGCTTGACTCCCCTTAAATTATTCTTACCTTTCTGAAAGCGGTTTGCTAAACCAGCCTAGGCCTTCTGCCTCTCAAGGAGAAGAGAACATCTTAACATCAGCAACTCCTTTCGCCCTCCTTATCCAGGAGTCTTTGACCCCACTGCCTCGACTCTTGAAATCCCACCACCTTTCTGGAATTGGCCCTTTTCTTCCATCCCTCATCCTCCTTCACAGTACACCCTCACAATTTTCTTAAGCAACACCCATCTCCTCTCCAGGTCGCTGTGGATGCGCCCAGCCCTGGTCATTGCCTACAGCCCTCAGACACGGCCGAATCCCACTTTGCCACGAGGCACCACCAGGTTCAGCCTCTCCCTTTCCCAGGGCACAGCCAACACCTCAGCTCAGCCCCTTCCTCTCCCTCCTCAGTCCCCTCCTAAGCCCACAAGTTGCACCAGCTGCCTCCTCTTCCACCACTGCCCCTATTACTGACAGACCACCGTTCACCATGCTGCACAAGCAGAGGCATCGCCCAGCCACCTCCTTGCCTTAGCTGGAGGTCCTTCTCTTCCCTCAACCATTCTGCACTTTTCAGACAGTAATCTCTCATTGAGCAGTACATCCTCCCAGCTACACGGTGCTGAACATGTGTGGCAGCTGCCCAGACCTAGGATCAGCTCAAAGATGCCCCTTTCCACACCAAGTCAGTGCTTCTTGGGCAGAAGGCGGAATGCACCCAGCTCCCCTCCCTCCCAAGCCAACGGGCACCAATGTCTGAAACCGAGCAGAAGGTGCCTGACAACCCGCCAAAGCTACAGCTCTGCCATCTGTGCCAAGGTCACAGAAACACACGAGCTGCCAGACTGGATTCAACCCTCATCCACATCATCTGGTGTCCTGTCTCCCAGAAGCAGCCACACTGCAGCGAGGAGCAAGGAATTCTGCAGAAAGCAATTACGAGGGAAGGTCTTCCAAAGAGTGCCAAACTCCAGGTGAGGCTGGTGGAGGCGGTGGCGTCTCCGTCACTGGAGATGTTAGAACCAATCGCACAGACATCTGTCAGTAGTAGTTCAGACGCAGGTAACCAGCCTTTGGGCAGGAACCAGACCACTAACCCCACAAGCTCCTTCCTAGCCGTGCTCTGACAGCTCCTTGCTCCCAGGGACTGGAAGTTGTTCCTGTAATGAAGCAGGACCATCTATATTCATCCCTTCCCAAAATCCTGGGTTTAACTGTCACTGTAACAACGCCAGATGGTACAACTTCCATATGAATCTCATCTTTTTAAAATATTCCGGCAAGTTCTGGGCTTTAAGGTATCACTAAATCGCAGAAGTATCTGCTGGAAGAGATGATGTACCACACACACTCCCCTGCTGAGGTGGGACCAAGCGTGCATGGATCACCCCAACAGGCATCTGCCTGACCCATCCTCAACGACCTCCCAAAGCCCACTGCAGTACCACACTGTCCTCGATGCTCCCACCCTGCCTCCTCCCACGATCTTGTCCAAATCCCCTTGCCTGCATATAAAGCCAGTTTCTTCAACAATATCCTTATCAGCTGGGAAGAAAAGCAGACCACATTCTTCCCTACAGTCTGAAATGTACTGAGAAACACGGAGAATTCCCGTCAGCTGACAATGCCTCCACTATCCCACCAAGGATGGTATTTTTAAAGCTGTTAGTGCTTTTAATGCATTCCCTTCAATTCTCTACAGTTTGTATACTACTTTTTTTTAAAATGCAGTGCCAGAACCCAGGCACAATACTCATCTGGGACATCCAGCAGCATTGAGAAGAAATACACTTCAAAGAGCTGTACAGCCACATCCCAAGAAGATACTGGTCTTTACTACAGTAACAACATAATGATATTTTTACCAAATTAGCCTGTTAAGAGCCAAAGGTTTCCATATGCTATATACATTGATATGATCCTCCTGGCATTATTCACACAGAAAGAAGAAGACCCTCTAAAACAGAGTAAAACGGAACCTCAGACACAACTTCAGGTGGCAGAGGGCTGCAGGCAGGGCACTTGCACCCAAGGAAGGCTCAAACCCCAAGAGATCTCAACAGCATGTGGGCTCTGGCTGCCTCTTCAGCCACCACAGCTGAAACACCGAGTGATGGAGGAACTGTTCTGAGAATGAGACCAGGAAACCAGAAGCCACCAGCATTTACAGACAGCCACCACTGAAATATCCCCCATGCACCCTTCAAGTGTCTCTTCTTTAGATAGTTTACTCCATGACTATACTGGGTTTGACTGGTGCTGTGTATCTAATGCAAATAAAAGACTACAATCCACCCACCTGGTGGGAAGGCGGCTGGGCCAGAGTCCCCTGTGCCATGCAGGCCTCCAGAAGCAGACGAGCTCAGAGGATGTAACAGGGACACCGTGCTTTTGCAATCCTGACCTGGGGCAGGTGCTTGGGGACAGAAGCAAGTTAGTCTCTTACACCAGTATTTTTGTGAGTCACACTCATGTTACAAATATTATGGCAATGAACATCTGGCTTAAATTAACAAAAAGCCACGAGAGGCTAAACAGCAGCTGCACTGGAAGGCAGTCCAAAAGTCAGGGAACTTTCCACTGCTGGCTGGTCCCCAGAGTGAAGTTCAGGGTGGAGTCCCGGAACGGAAAAGGAGTCTGAACCGTGACTGGTCAAATGCTCCACTGTGCTCCTCCAGACCTAACTGGCATCGGTGGTTTTGCTCCAGCTGTCTGCAGATGCAAGGGTTTTGTTGCAAGGATGGGGGGTGGGATGGCTGCATTCACCATCCCACCTGGGCTTGAAGGTGCTGTCGCTCCGCAGAGGGCCCCAAGTCTGGGGGATCCCCTGCAGCAAGCCACATACCCAGCTTGAGGGACTGGTGCTGCAGCATCTAAGAATGCCTCGGCAGTCAGGGATGGAGGGGTGAGGCTCCCAGCATGGCTGGAGCTGTAAGTTCTGAGTGCCCTGGCAGCAGGCAGATGCCAGCAGCAGACCAGGGCAGGACAGACATCAGCCAGCCCCGGGACCTACATGCTAGTGGGGCTGCAGAGGCCCGCAGCCCCACGCAGACTGTGCTGGTGGTGGCACTGGGGAAGACCCAGCTTAGTGCTGCTGCCCAGGCAAAGACAGGACAGAGCGGGATGACAGCACCACACTCAAGCCAGGCTGTGGGATGCCCAGGACCCCCAACACATGTTCCCCAGCCTGACCCATGCCAACAGTGCGAGGCTGGAGCAGCAGAGCAGGAGGGCTCCATGCAGTGCCACAGGACAGCAGCTGAGCCCATCCGCAGCGGCGGGAGCACCCCGAGCGCCGTGCCAGAACCGCGCCGGAGCTGCCAGGCTCCGCAGACCGGCTCCAGCCGGCTCGGCCACGCACCCGGAATACTGATGAGGCTCTGCCCAAACAGGGCAGGTCCGGGAGCGCAGCCCCCCTGCCCGGCCCGGGGTGCACAGTGCCGCAGCCCCCGCAGCCCTGCGTCACAGCCCGGCTGCCAGCGCGGCAGCAGCAGCAGCCTGCCGCAGCTCTCGCTCGGAGGCGGGGGCGGGGGCAAGGCCCTGCCGGCTGGCCCCGCAGGGCAGGGACCGAGCTGTCCTCTGCCCAAACAAGAGAAGGGTGCAGGAGATGGAGGCGTTTCGCCGGACCCTGGGCGGAGGGCCACTGTTCACGGCTGAGGTCAGCCACAGCTGGGCTCTGGGCAGCCAGCACAGCCGGAGACCCCAAGCCACGCCAGCTGGGCTGTGATAGCCCCTTCTGGTCACCCCAACCGACCCCTCCACAAAAGCCAATATCCCCACCCTCCCCACCAACAAAGCATTCGCCGGCCCCCCGTAGATCCCCAGGCTCTCAGGCTGGAGAACGAGGCATCGCTCCGGGTCGAGACCCGCAGGACCCCTGTGCCCTGTCCCTGCCCCTCTGCAGCCCCGGAGCCCGGGGTCTGACACCTGCGGGCTGAAGTCAGAGACCACAAAGAGCAGGCTGTTCCCTACGGTTTCCATGGAGAGAGGGGGAACAGGCCCAGCCAGCAAACAGTTAACAAAAGCCAGGAAGTAAACAGAAAAAGCACACAAGAGCCTGACTTCAGCAGCAGCTATCTCCCTCCTCCCACACGCTGCTCCGCACACCCCCAGCTCAAATTCTGCCTGCAAACCTTGCTGATGATGACAAGGAAATTACTGCTTTCTCCCCCCTGGGGTTCACAGCGCTGAAGCAAACCAGCTCCCTCCTACACACCATGAGGTCATGCCCATGTCACCCAAACCACCCTGCAGCATCCCATCTCTGCAGCACCCCGCACGCCGGGCACAGGCATCCTCTTGCCCACGAAGAAGAGAAACTGAGCACCAGACCTCCTCCAGCCAGGGCAGCTGTGCTGCGGACCCGTGTGTGACAGCATCTGCGAGACAGATGCCGAGACAGGCTTCCTAGGCAGGTCCAGACCCCGATGCTACAACAGGGAGGCCCTGGAAGATAGCACTTTGAGATGTTTATCTCCTGGGTGTAATAGAAGATTGGGGCAGCAATCACTTATGCTCATTAAACCACCACCTCCTGGGCACTTCTGCAAGCCGGGAAGTTAATACCAGCGTTCTGACTAAATCTCAGCCTCTCCTTAGCTGCAGTTAGTCTGGTACCTCCGCTCCAAGCCACAGGGCAGACTCGCTGTAATGTCAGCGTAGGCACCAGGCTGCTCCCAGGCTGTATGTACGCAGTCCTGCACACCTCACTGGCCTTGCAGGAGATGCTCGGGCAATGGCTGCAGGTATGAGCAGACTCAACCTGATTAGGCTAGATATTGTGAAATCTCCTCAGTGTTTTGAAATCCCAATAAAAAAGCCCATGTGGAAATTTGGGAAGAGGACTAAAGGAGACCTCGTCTGGTCCTCAAGCCCAGCCCTTGCCCTGGCTTTAAAGTCCCTCCCATGATCATCACTTACAACAGTGAAAATCCTCCGGCTTATTCCAAAAGCAGCGGAGGAAAGGATAAATTAGAAGAAAAATACCAAAGGAGTGAAAGTGAGAGACTGACAGTGCAGAAATAAGATTCAGAGGACAGGTAAATAAATCTGGAGGTCAAGAGAACACAGCCTCCTGGCCAGGCGATGGAAGAGGCTGGCAAATCCCCCTCTGCCTCACCAGAAAGGCACCGACCCTGTAGCAGCCTGCAAAGGGCGGCCACAGAGCCAGCTCCTCAGGGATCAGGAGCGCAGAGGATTGCTCCAGACCCTCCCAGCTCCAGAGCAGCCCTCACAGAAGGCTAGGGAGTTTGCCCAGAGGATTGAAGCCAAGATGTCTCCCAAGGAGGGAGCTGCACAGGGGAGCAGCCCCTCTTTGCAATTCCCCATCAAGCGGCTGGCTCAGGGCAGTGCTCGCTGGCCTCGCCAGGGCAGCAGGACACCCAGGCAAAGCACTGCATACAGCAGGAGGAAACAAAACCCTTCTCAGGTACAGAGAACCTCAAAAATGAAACAGTCCTGCCCCACAACTGAAGGGAACCAGCTGTGCCGAACACTGATGCTGAAGGATGTCTGTGCAGACTGTCACAGCTCTCAAAATGCTCTGCTGCCCTTGCCTTGCACCTGCGGGGCCAGGCAGCGCTCGTCACGCCCCAGATGGACACAGGCTGAGGATCGAAGGCCACGCAGTCACAACGGAGCACAGCACCATGCAGCAATGCACACATACAGCCTCTTTGCCCCACTTCTAGCTGAGCTGTCTTTTACACATGACTGCGCCACTGTCCCATTTGCACATCCGGTGGATAAGGACATTCCTACAGCCGTATGAAAAGCCCCCACCCTGGCAGAGGATGGAGCCTGGATCCCCCAAACCAGGTCTGCACTGGCCAGACAGACCACCCCTCCTCAGCTCCTTCTCGTTCTGCCACACGCAGCATCGCTGCGACACCACTGGTGACCTGCACAGAACTACGGGAGCAGCAGACACCAGCAGCAGGTAAGACTGGAAGGGCGTTCAGCTCTACAGAAAGGAGAGAAGCCCAGATCCCCAAATGGGATGTTCCCAACAGAGCTTCCCAAAGCTATGTGAGACCTGTCCTCCCTGGAAAACATGCACAATTACACTGTAAGAAGCCATGGAAAGGTCTCGTCTTTCCCTGCTCCCTCCAGGCACCTGCTCAAGAACAAGAGGGGAGGTAAACTAAGTCTTTTCAACAAACAAACTAAAAAAACAGACTGATAACAACATGAGATGCTCACATGGAACTAAGCACCCCAACAAATGCCTTCAAATACCATTTTACCTAGTGCTTCTACCTCGTCATCCTCCCGAGGAACAGCTCAGTGACTAATAACGTCAGCACACAAATGCAGAGATTGTTTTGCCACAAACAAGACTCAGCGGTGAGAGCAGTATTAGCAAACTCTTCTGCATCACACCTGGTGCAGGGTAATTACAGCACTCTAGCCAGCAAAAAAGTTCTCTGGAAGAGCCAAACCAGCCTCCTCCCAGCAAAACAAGCCCCAGACCCCATGTTTTAGCTTAAACACTCATTAGCAATTGGATTTAGAAAAGGAAATATAACTCTCAGGATGTTAAAAAACATAGATGTCATCTATCATATGAAACTAACACTTAAAATAAAATGGTATTGGTGAGAACATGCATTTCATTAAATCCACTCCCATCTTCAGGTGCTGCAAGGAGGACGGATCTCAGAGCAAGCCAGGGGCAGCCTCTGGCCTGCAATGCAGCAGCATCCCACAGCAGGTGCCGAGCCACAGCCTCTGCTCCAGGCTGGATGAGGATTAGATGTCTCCTCCTGCTCTTGCCCAGGTGCAAGGGTCCCAGGCTCTGACAGCAGGCACCCAGAAAGGGAATTCCTGCACAGGTCTTCACAAGCAGCACTGCATCTCCTCCCACCACCCTCCCCACAGACGCAGCACTTGCTCACAGAGGCACAGGGCAGCTCCCTTTGACCATCCACCCATGCCAACAGTCACGTGCAGTTTTATTTTCAGTACCTGATTGCCCATTAACCAACTTAACTTTAGGTGGCCATCCAAACATCCACCAAGCCACACAGTCTATCAGCCTCAGCTAACAGAAAACTATAAGGCATTTGCAGAATGTGAACTTCAACAAAGTATTTCACACAGTGGAAAGGGAGAAAAAGAAGTTAACATGAGAAAGGTGGATATTACTGCAACAGCCATAAAGTTTCCATCTACAGATTAAATAGACCAAGCGCTTTCAGGGCATGGGCCTGCTAACACTGAACTTCCAGTAACTCTGGTTGATTATACTCAATAAAAAAGCCAAACTCTTCACTGCGATGTACATGCTGTGACCCAAAACTGCCTCTGTGTCCAGGACGAGGGAGGTGGCAAACTCAACACCAGTGTTATGCAGCAGGTTGGGGGCAATCCTGGGAACCTGGGACCAGCCAGCTACCATCTGTAATGGGAAAATCAGTCAGAACAATGATGAAGAACAGAGCAAGCAGACACCTAAGTAGATGCAATGTCCTGAGAAAGCATCAGTATGGGTTCTGCCAGCAACAGCTGCACCTCGCAGAAAGATGTCACCTCCTTATGAAAGATGAACAAACCCATCTCAACTCAGGAGATGCAGCTGGTCCAGCCGCACTATGGATGTCCAGCCTGACCAGGTCCCTCCGCCAAATGTTCTCAAGGTTCTCTGGAAGGGGAAGGGGAGCCCTTGGGCGGATGAAGAGCTGGTTACAAGGGGAAAAGGACCACCAGAAGGCCACTGTCTCAGTCAGTGCTGAGAAGCTGGTGCTGGGAGCTGTGCTCCTCCACCCACGCCTGGTCTGGGCCAGGGGCGAGTGGTGGGGTGATGGCCTCGGCAGGGAGCACTACACTGCCAAGGGTATCAGTCCTGGGATTTGAAGACAGGCATGCCCATCAAGGTGAGGATCCTTGACTTCACAAGCAAAACATGGCTGCTGGGCCAGCTATTCCTGCCCAGGCACGGAGCCCTCAGCTGCAACAGCTTGGCTGCAGCCAGACTTGTAAAGCATAGAGGAAGAATAGGGAACGAGACCGAGAGCATCCTGTCAGCAGTAGTGCTTTACCCCCACCCTGAATGCCATGTTCTGGTCCCCAGCTCAGCAGGGACACAAAGAGCTTCCATGAAGCCAATGCAGAAGGATCTGTCAGACTAAGGAAGAGGCAGCTGAATGGGGTGAGACTCCCAGTCTATGATTTGATATCCAGAGCACTGCACATATAACAAACAGTATCTTAGAAGAGCTGGGGAAAGTTAGGTTAAATCGGCAAGTTTCAAAACAAAGGCAGGTACTTCTTCACAGGCTGTGCCGTCAGACTGTGGACCCCCTGCCACAGGAGGCTGTGGATACTCCAAAGTTCACCCAGTTCAAAAGCAATTAAACAAAATCACAGAAGAAAATCTAACCAGCGCTATTAAATCTGAAGACCCTACTACTGGCACAGGAGTCCCTCAGCCACATACCACTGGATGCTGAGTCAACCAGAGAAATATTACTATATCCTTTTCCTGGTTTTGTCCGATTCCTGAGGCACATGCTCCCAGCCATCTTCTAAGACGATACTGGGGCGAAACCAAACTTTGGTCTAAACCAGCACAACCTTCCTCACATTGGAACAGGCTGCCCACAGACTCAATGGAATCACCATCCCTGGAAGTGTTTAAAAAACAGCGATCCAGTGCTTAGGGACGTGGTTTAGCAGTGGGCTTGGCAGTGCTGGGTTAATGATTGCACTTGATGATCTTTTCAATGGTCTTTTCCAACCTAAATGATTCTATGATTCCTCACACAGACCCTGGGTTCTCCTGACCACCCTCATAACCCCTTTCTGTTTCCATCAAAGTCCTCTTTCCCATAGCAGGCATCGTACAAAGCCTCCGGGAGGAAATCTCAGCAATGCCTTGCACAAGGACACTGCTGCTTCCATGTCATATATTCTCCCTATATAGCATAGGGCCGTACTTGGCATTTTGCTGGACACACCACTGTAAATCTCTTGCTCCAAGAAATGCCACAGCCCAAACCAACCCAGATTATGATTTCAGAGTGAACAGTACAGCACAACTTCAAGGGAAAATAATACCAAGTAAGCCAAAATTCCCACAACAGTTTATTAGTCCTGGAGCTCTAAACGCACTCTCTCTGCAAGCCTGGGAACCTCAGACCCAGCAGCTTCCAGATGACAAGTTCCTCAGATGCCTCTGGCCCTAGGGACTACCCTGCCCTCACAGCAGAAGGCATCACATCTGGGCTTTCCAGGAGAGATGGTCCAGAGGGACACAGCAGGAATGTGCCCAGCAGATGGAGGCCATCAGGTGACCAGGGCTGTGACTGCCCAGAACAGAGGGGAGAAGAAGGCTAGGAAGCCCATCAATCCTCGCCTGAGTGGGGCCGCAGGACTGCAGGAACATGGTGCCCATCAGCCAAGGAAGGTGAGCTCCAGCACCACACCAGCACAGAGCCTTCCCCATGGCCCAGCTGGCTGAGGCGCTCCCACACTGCCACCCCGCAAGGCCCCCTCCAGCAAATGGGGTCCCCAGTCACCCTGAGACCACCTCACCCACCACCATCTCCCAGCATCGGTCTCAGCTGCCATCCAGGATGGGGAAGGCAGGGAGCCTGAAAATCCGGGAGCCAAGTGGTGGTTTCTGGGCAGGACCCTCCCCTACACCTGAGCAAGGCCAGGCTGCCAAGATCTGGGACCGCTGGGGAAGGGCTGAGGAAGACCTGGCTCTGCGGCAGACGGGTTCTCCCATGGACATGGGCCGGGAAGCCTGTGGAGCAGAGCCTGGCAAGACTCAGACCCCAGCAGCAGCGCCCTGCAAGCCCTGCAGCAGCGAGACCATGGCAGCTTTCCAAAGGACATCAGTGGGAGGAGGCAGTAAACATGGGACTAAACACATATTTAGCTATGCTTTATTTTTTAATCCCACTTTTGCTGCAATCATGATCAGTGTTTTTAATTAAAATGTTTATAATGTCAGTTTGTTAGCAGACACTGACAGCACTCAAGAGCTAACCATTACTCTGCAGATTAGCTCCCAGGGTCTCAGGAATGACCAGTAACGACTCAAACTGTCCCAGATCCTGCACCACTGCTCCAAAGAATGGGAAGAATAACCCTGCTTTCTATCCAAATTTTAGCTTGTTAATTAAAGACTTCTGCAGGGGCCACTAGCCCAGCCTTTCATGCACTTCCCTCACTGCTCAGCAGTTCCCAGCCCTAAAGCCAACTGAACAAATACAGCAAAAACACCTACCGGTGAGCCCACAGGAAGAAAGCATCCAGTCAGAGTCTCGAGTCTCGCCTCAAAGCTACAAGCCATGCTTTAGAGACCCACCAAGCACAGGGAGGCTGCCAGGGGCATTTCTGCATTTCCCTGGGGCATCAGCTGGGACAGCAGGGATGTGCAGGTGGGGCAGAAGCTGCTGTGGAGGGCACAGCTCAGAACGAGCAGCCTCCCAGCCCAGCGCCTTGCTCCCTTCTCTGCCCCGACCCAGCAGCTCCTGCGATGGCTGGGACAGCTGCAGACACAAATGCCTCAGAGAGCAGCTCTGAGCGGAGATGCTCGCTCTGTGACACCCTGCAGCACTGCAGACCCGGGGGTGCGAGACCTGGCTCACAGTCTGCAACCACCTGCGGCTGAGGAAAAATGGGACAAGCCCCTCATAAAACAGAGCTTTCCCTTGACCCTGCCCCAGCTGCTGAGCCCCTACAGGGTCCTGAAAACTGACCCTGCTGTCAGAGAGAGGGAGAGAGAAGCCACCCCACATCTCAGCAGGAAGGATCTCCTGCTGGGACCCCAGCAGTTCCCACCATGACTGTCAGCAGGAGAGGTAGGCTCCACTGGGCCAGGCAGAGCAGCCTCAGCCAGGGCCAGCCCCACCAGGAACCCAACTTACCCACGCAGAGCAGGGCCACCACCTGCCAGGACCCCCACCCACTGACAGGGCCAGCATGGGTGGAAATAGCCAGAGACTGAGGAGAGGGCACAAGGAATATTACTCAACCCTCACCTGCCTGCTCAGCAGCCGAGCCGCACACAAGGGTGGCCCTGTCCTAAGGGGCCGCTGTGTCACCCAAACAGAACGCGTGCAGCACTACAGGGGATGACCCAACCACCTGAATGGAGGCAGCCAGGAGGCATGGAAGGGGTACAAGCCTCCCTGCCAGCCCCAGAGCCCCTTCCTGCCCCAGTATAGCACAGCACCGGTAACTGCCACAGGACTGGCCAGAGCTGCAGAGCTGGCAGGAGGGGACACTGCAGATGCTGTCCCAGATGGGCCAAGGGGGTCATTCACAGTTTTAATCTAAGCTCATGATAATCCTTAATCAACCGCAGGCTGTAACGCAGCAGCAGGAGAGGAGCTCTGTATCCTGATGCTGATGCAGCACTCAGGAGCTGGACACCATCGCCAGTGGATGAATGAGGGGCTGCTGCAGCAGCCCTCCAGAAACAGGGCTTATTTGGGTGGTCAAGTTCCAGATTCCCAGGTGAAGAGGAACACCCTGAAGACAGTCCTTCCTCAAAGGCCAAAAGGGGGTACTGAGAGCTCACCAGTTCTCAGCAGTGAACTCCCTAACCCACCAGCTCACTTCTGGCACGGCTTAGGCTAGTGCATCAGGAGGTCATTTAGATTCACAGGGTGTCTGAGGTCTGAGAGCAGCAGCGCCTGCCCTGCCACTGCCCACATGATGTTACCTCAGGCCTGCGTGCGCGTGTTTTCATCCTGAGTAAGTCAGTGCTTTGTGGAAAATATACAAGCATGTAATTAAAGGCTGCATCAAAACTCATATGCAAAAAAGCCCAAATTAGGATGTAAAAGCAAAAGTAAATGTTCACAAGGCTGACTTTCGGAACCAAAGTAATGTTTAGTTTTGGTGCAGTTTTCTGGTGAGCCATTTTGTATGACTTTTCCATTTTATGTAAGAAAATCAGGTTTTATCTAACTTGTTTCACATAATCCAGAGAGCTTGAACTACAAAGCTGTGGTACCGTGGTACAGCCACTGTCAGCTGAGCTGCAGATTTGGATGCTGGTCATCAGATAGGGATCGCAACCTAGGAAAAATGGCCATACTGCCAAAGCCCCCAGGCGAGCATGCTCTTGCTTTATTCCCCTGTACACACACCAGCCCTGCCAGCCCCAGCGCATGAGGCTGTCCTGGAAGAATTCCACCCAAGCGCCTTTACTGCACTGCCTGCATCCCTGCTGAGCGGCAGCACTGCTTCTGCCCCGGCGGGGTGCCCAGGCTGCATTGCCGGGGCAGCAGAGGCTCTGCAGCGCGCCGCGGGAGGGCAGACCCCTCGAGCAGCCTCACCACACAGTCTGTCTCCATTGATGTAGCCATTATATACAACAGCACCCAGGCGAAAAGGGCTCCGTCAGACATGGCAATATTGGGTTTCTCCCCAGGGCCTATGCACAAAGACCAAACCACCAACGACAGATGGAGTGAGGAAAAAAAGAAAAAAAAAAAAAAAAAAAAAAAAACACACACACAAAAAACCACCAAGCCACACACAAGCGAAGGTGCTGGCCTCCCACCTGCGTTCTCACAGTCCCCCAGAGTCTCCTGCTGCAGCCACAGATGCCTCAGCCTGCAGTCTGCTCGTCCTCCCGGAAGGGCGCATGTGCGGCATCCCACCCGGGCCCCCGGGAGGGAGCAGCCTCCTCGTCGCTCTGCCCTGTCCCGCACAGTGCCACCCTGAGCATCGCCGCCCTCCCCACTGACACCGCCCCAGCAGCTGCCAAGTTCCCGTTGCCTGACCACAGGCGCATGCAGCGGAAGGCTTCAACCACACCGGCACCAATATGAACTTCCCCTGCGGTTGGGGCAGGAGGCGACACCTCTGAGTGCCTCTCACCGCCCCGAAACCAGCTAAGCACGTCAGGGAGGGCACGGCAGACTTTGGGCCAGCAAGAAGACCTATGAAGAGCTGTCACCAGCCTGTCCCCCAGCACACAAACATGGAGGAGGTTTCCCCCATTTGTGGCAGAGCGGCTGGTGACCAACAGGCTGCATGCCCACGCACAACAGGAGAGCACCCGTCTGTCCACCCCTCCCCTCCTTCACACCAAAGTTCATCTTTGAAGATCAAAGAAACACCTCCCCTCCTGCCCTCCCAGTGGTACCAGGCTGTGCGAGCCTGGTGCTGTAACTGCAATGCAATCGCTGTCTGGGCACAGCGAAGGTCCTGCGTGCAGCCCAGCCAAGGGGCAGCGGCAGAGAGGGATCGACATGTTCTCCTTCCAAGCACACTAGCGACATGGAGCTGGGGCAGGCAGCACGCAGCCACTGCCCCCACAGTGGCACAAGGCTGCTCAGGAAAGATTGAACCCCCAACGAGCATCCCCTGGCAGCATAGCCCCTCACACAGCCCAGCAGCACCAGACACTCCCTGGCATCTCCTTCCAGCCACGCCAGGCAAGCAGCTCCGGCTGCAAACAGCTCCTGCTCCCCCAGCCGGGCTGAGCACAGGGCAGCACTGCCCCATGGCTTGGCAGAGGAGCGGGCACGGCGGCTCGGGCATGGACTGCCACCCTGCGACCACACTGAGAGGGACGTTCATTTATGCTTCTCCCCAGAGCCAGTCTCTCAAGGTCACGCTAATACATGGTGTCTTCCGAGAGACCCTTGTGCCCTAGTCCCCTTCCCCGGATCAGCACCTGCCCCGGGACCACAGGGCCTCCCAGCCATCCCAGCCGAATCCTGCTGACTTTAGAAATCCCACTGGAGATCCCTCTTCATCCATGCACCCCATGCTGCTGGTGCCCGGTCAGTGGCACACTGGCCACCCACAACACCCCTGGCACCCATGCTGTGAGCAGCACATGGGACATCCTCTGCCCACTCATCACGCACCACCCTGCCCCAGGGGCCAGAGATGTGACCTTCGTACATCCTCCTCACCCCTGAATTACTGCCCTCACCTCTCCAAAACTCGTGCCTGCCTTACAGATGGCACCTTTCAGCTTCAGCCTCTAATCACCCTTTTGTCTGCAACATGAAGGGACAGCCATCAAAACCTTGCTCCCTTAAAGATACCTGACCAACCAAATAACCTCTGAACAGTCCCTGTGATACAGCAGGGCTACTCAGGGCCCCTCCTACGAGGACATCCCACAGTCTGGACACTCATT
This sequence comes from Falco peregrinus, assembly GCF_023634155.1. Lineage (NCBI taxonomy): Eukaryota > Metazoa > Chordata > Aves > Falconiformes > Falconidae > Falco > Falco peregrinus. Next base: position 64,525,315 of record NC_073725.1, on the reverse strand, counting down.
TACACGTTTTTTTGAATCCTCCCTGATCTCCCAATGCTTTTCTTCTGGTACAGGCACAGCAGAAGCAGGCACCTTCCCAGCAAGGATCATCCCGGCACCCAGCCTCCTCTCCCACCACATTCCCTATAGAAAACCACACCTGCACACACAGAATCCACACTACCCCTGCTGTCCTTGGCACTGCACCGGAAACTCATTTTCCACTAAGAAAAGAGCATAGTTCAAGTCTTCCCAGTCCCTGGCTCTCCAGGCACAGTCCCTCACCCCCCACTGTCAAAGACTTGCCCACATCACTGCTTGGATTCCTCCTGCTTTTGTCACTTTACGTAATCTTTATTAATTCAATCACCATTCTTGATTATTTTTTTCCCAGTAATTGATACAAATGCTAAATGCTACAAGGTGAAGAACAGATCCCACAAAACCCACCACAAATCCAGCTGCTCAAATACTGTTTTTATTTACAACAACATTTTGAGGTCCTAATTCTTACTTCATTTTACACGTTTCATGTTGACCACAGGCTCTTCTAGTTCCTTCATCAGAAGGTCACTCTGTCCTAAACCAAGTATCATAAAGAAGTCTAAACATATTGAATCCTTAACACCTGTACCTAATCACTCTGCTCAGGTGTGGTTATCAGTGTTACATAAAACAGATCCCATCAAACGTGTTACTTGGCACTCATTTCACCTCCTTTAATTCTTCATTAATTCAGATTATGTCAGCCACTCCGCTGCTTTCCCAGGGATCAGTATCAAGCTAACTGTATCATAAATACCTGAGTCATCCCATTTATCCTGTTACAGGCTGGCAGAGCGTTAGCCTGCTCCAGTCACAGCCATCCTATCGTCGGGAGCCACCAAGAGGCCAGCAATTAGAGAGCTCCGCAGCCAGCTCCCCACGGCTCTGGGCACAAGCTACCCACAGCTGGCAATCTTAACATGCTTGGTTCTGGTAGCTGCTGGTCAAGACTGAACAACCATTCAAGGGAAAGTACTTCACCTCTCCAGGCACAGGACAGAAATGCTTATACCGCATGGCTACCGACATTCCATGCTTGTTAGCCAGCCATAGACCAATACCATAGTTAAAAAACATCCCTGTTCCTAATAAACCTCGTAATTCCTGATAGTCACTAACCAAGCTGGATACAGACTGCTGCTTGTATCTTACTCCTTCCATCTGCTCACTTTCAGTCTTGGTTTACGTTCCATAATATCAACTTCTTTTAACAATCCATGGTATGACAGATGTACCACCTCTTTTGTATCCCAGGCTGAATTTTGAAATAGTGCAGCCTTTTTCATTAATTGTGGGGTTTGGGTGTTCTGGGCACAAACAAGACATTCTTTAGAAATGCGTAATTATTGCTTGTAATTTCTATTTATGTTCCTTCTCCCAAGTACTTCGGCTCTTTTTTTTTTTTTTTTTTTTTGGCTTTGCGACATCAACCCTTCTAAAACAAATAGTAACAGGTGAGAGTCACACAAACACCATTACCAGAAAGAGCATCAAGTCACTACTCAACGCTTCTGGGAGAAAGATTCAGGCAGTTACGGAGGGCTGTAAGGGGAAGGGAAGTGTCCTGCCCTCCTTTCCCATCTTCAGACAAGCCAGTAGCGAGGAAGGGGCTAGGATGGCTCCCAAGAGATTGCTTTGGTGGAGGTGTAGCAAGAAACACTGCTGAGAATCTCCCCCAGGGATGCCCAAGGCTAGGGCCAGACTGGTACCATTGGTAACACCATGACACCAGACCTGGTAACTTTGGCATTCACTGTGTGACGCAGCTCACGTCTAAAATCATGGTGTGATCAGAGCACCAGAATATTGTCTGGCATGAGCACCAAACAAACGCAACAACGGTTCACACCACCACCTACCTGTTTATATCTCTTGTTTCTGTTGGTGCTGTGCTGTGGACAAAGTGGGAAGGAACAGCACTGAGCCATCAAGGCTGGAAGGAGAGCGCTACCAGGGAGCGAGTGCTCTCACCACTCCACACACAACATGCTTCTGGACAGCATGTGGGGAGGTTTCGTGGAGGGAATAGGGATGTCCAGGGTGGGGGCGCTCACCCTGGAAGAAAAGCTGAGGGAACGGGGGCCTTGATCAGCCTAGAGAAAAGCTGCTTTTGGCTCCTCATCACCTACCAGGGTCCTTGAGGTAGACTGAGCCCTGACCTATCTTTGAATGGGCAGTCAGACTAATGTAGATATCGAGGAAGAGCTGGCATCGCATTAAATATTGCTGGGCTGCTCAGGGGCCATAGGGAGCCATGCTTCAAGAGCAGAGTCCCTTCAACCATCTGCATTTGCCCACAGCTTCATTCCAGCTTTCCAACGCTACAGGCAATGACTGAGTGAGCATGCTGGCTCTCCGCTGCCTGGAGAGCTTACTGCAAAACTCGGGAGCTCCAGGTACTGAAGCACTTAGGAAGGCAGGTCTGGGTTCCTGTGCTCGTAACCTCCTTTCCCCTGTACTGAAGTCATCAGAGAAAATACACACACAACTACAACACTCACTCCACCTTTAAACATCTTTGACGTCCAAGGTCTCCCTGGCCAAACCACAAATCCTCCCTGAGCCAGTGAGCTGCACCACAGGCTCTGGTGCAGGCTGGCAAGTCCTGAAAGCAGGAGCGATTTTCTGCAGGGAGCCATGTGCCAGCGCTGCTCAGCTCTCCCTGGGCCTCCGCTACCAAAACCTCGCTGCACCACTTGCACTGGGGAACAGCAACGCTGGAGACCACAGCATGCTCCCTGGGACCACGGCATGATCCCCAGGACCTTCTCTCCTCGGGGTACAACTGCACTGAAAGGAGGCTGCTGCACAGTTCTTGGAGAGGGAACATAAAAGCTGCTGGAAAGGAATGGCTGTGGTGGCAGCAGCAGCTCCCAGGATGGGGGTCCAGCCCACAGTGGGAGCCAGCTGCAGGTCCCACGGCACAGCGTGCCACAGCAATGCATACTGCACCGCGGCACGCCACTGGAAGGACTGCAAACAGAGAGCCTGCCTAGGCCTCCAACACACAGAGGAACAGCCAGCTGGTTGAAAGGAACTTCAGAGAAAGAATAAATTAAATCAAGCTCAGACAAGAGACTTGGGTTCACAGAGAAACCTCTGCTCAGCCGGCCGGACAGAACGAGTCTCTCCGCAGGCAGCACGTCCTCATTCTGCTGCAGCTCAGGCTGTGGCAGCCCCAGCGCTTCAGGAGGAGGAAGGTGCTAGAACAAGCGCAGTGTTTGCAGGCAAGCACAGTAAGAACAAAACAAACAAAACAAAAAAAACCAAACAGATCAGCTCCAAAGCATTAGTCAGGATAGCAGAAATGAAGACAAAGCTTTGTGAAAGGATCTTAAAATCCTGAGTAACTGGGTGACAGAATTGATATCTAGATCAATGTAAAGTGGCATGCTCAGAAACAATATCATTCTTATTTTACATACAGAATAATGAGCTCCAACTTCTTCTTAACCACTCAAATGAAATCTTGAGGTTATTCTAAACCACTCTATGAAAACATCAGTTTGCTACTCCACAGCAATCAGAGAGCAAACAGAGTACTAGCAATTACTAAGAAAAGGATGAAGAACAGAACAGGGAACATCATGACGCTCTTGCCCTGATCCACGGCGTGCCTGCAGTTGAAGGCTGTGCATTGCTCAAGTGCCGCTCCTCACCCTCCCTGGCGCTTCTGACCCAGATCTCAAGAACAGATAGAAGGGAACTAGAAAAGGTACCAAGAAGGGCAGGAGATAATCAAAAGGACAGAACAGCTTCTGTACACGAAAATGAAGATGGCAGAGGGGGAATCAAGTCTTCCAAGTCAGAAAAAAGGAGAAGGCCACCAGGGAACAATTTGTTCACTGTTTCTTTCAAAACACAAACTAGGGGACATCAAATCCAATTAATCAGAAGGCAGGTTCAAAACAGAAAGAGATCTCTTCATATAAAACATCACTAAGCTGTAAAATGCCTTGTCAAGGGATGCAGTGATGCTAAGCTAACACGCTCTCAGAAGATGATTAGGCAAATTCAAGGATGAAAGCTCTGTGCAAGGCTACAGAAACACGGAGATGCTGCTTTGGGCTCAGGAAATCCATGACAGGCAAATGGCTCCACGCTGGGAAAACAAACGGCCCACAGCCCAGCTGGCGCCCTGGCCCCCTGGGCACAGGCAGCAGAGGCCAGGGCAATAGGCTGAGCCACCCACGGAGCCCCTTTGGCATGAAGAGCGGGCTCGTCTCTCCTCTCCCCTGCCGGCCTCTGCCTGTGCAAGCAGAGCTGCTGGCAGTATCTGTGCTTTGGGTTGTCAAACAGTCACTGCAGCAGCTGAGAATCAGGGCCTTCAAACTTTGCCAAACTACCTATTCAAGCTGAAATTTTCCATGCTTGCTCTCTGCATTAGACTGGTATTTTTAGAAGTTTCAGCAAAAGCAATTCAGACATTTCCAAAAATGAGGTTAGGGAAAAATAAGGTAGCTTTGCCAAAGTTGTACATTTTTCCAGCTTTGACTGAGTTATCTGAAGAGCTAATCGACCTCCATAGTTCAGAGCTGGCACCAAGTGGCTGGCCCGGGGTCATCCTTCGTTCAAGGGGACTACTTTTGCTGTCTGTAAATGTGCATCCAACCAAACCTGGGCCAGCGGGCGGGGACACCCTCTTCAAGAGCTGCTGTTCACACATCTCAGGTCATGCTGCTGGATGCAAGAGACCAGACCCCTTGCGCTCGATTCAAACTAACAGAGAAGGAACCAACACAGCAGGGAGGCAGCCCTGCCTTTGGCTTCCACACATCAACAACTCAAGCTGAAGATGCACAAGAGCCTAAACTTTTGGTTGGGCTACACCAAGATACGGGCTGCAGCAGAACAGTTCCTATCTTGATCTGCTAGATAGCTCCCTCACTGACAGCCTAAGAAAAGAATTTCAAAATACAAAGAAATACAAAGGCACTTTTGACTTTAGCACTTCTCAGGTTTTGAGTGCTCGGCTCATAATTTTATTGCCATTGCTTAAGTTTATTTGAATGTGACCAGTTGTATTACACATGCAGTCAGGCTCTTCAGCTGAGATCGAGGGCTCCTATTGAATCCTGTATATTTTGTCACTGATAACAGATTATGAGAACAGCAGCAATCATCCCTGTGCCATTTAGTGGCACTTGCTGCACAGCACAGGTTAGAAAAACCCCACTCAAATTCAGCACCAAAATCACCTCTTATACTTGAACTACCGTGGACTTTTATCTGCAAAGAAACACCGGGCTTTGATTTGAGGCCCTGCAGGTATTTACTGCATCTCTAGCAAAGTTATTCCAATGGTTAGATGCTCTCTGATGTAGACGAGTACTTCAAAGTTGCATCTGCATAGCTTTGGGCTCTGCCCAGCGGGTCACATTCTGCTTCCAGCTTCTAAACTGACATGATTGCTTTGAAATACCTTTTCCACAAATCTTAAATGTTTTTTTGACTCTTTTTGTAACTACTCACATTTTTTTAAACAATAAAAAAAATTATATACATCAAACTACATACAGTACCTGGTGATGGCCTTGTCAAAGCCATAAAAACATTAGCCCTCCCTTCCACATCCGTGAGGTAAGTTCCAACTCGCGCTAAAAGCCTGCGTAGCAGGGTACTGCAGAGCGTTTCTCCCAGACTAACACAACGATTGGGATGTTGCACAATCTAAACATGGCCAAACTCAAATGCACTTTCTATTGGACTATAAATCATCTACCATTTTACATAATGCCTGGGATGAGTTGAAAGTTAATGAGGTATTTGTTTAATAACTTTCTTACATTGTATGACGCACAGAATACTGTACCAGCTTAAAACTGCCATGGCTTACAGGAAAGCCAGTAAAGGTAGACATACAAACTAATTAAGGAACCGAGAGTTTACGTGGGACAGTTTACACAGAAGCTACACTTCTTACATTTGTGTGAGGTCTCTGTGCCTAAAAGACAATGAGGCAAGTCCCAGGAAGGAATGGGACCCTCTTCCCTTCTGACCTTCCACCACGACACGGTCTTCTGAAGTCAGCAAGATGCTACAGCTTAATCTGCAAGCCCCGCAGTAAAGCTCTCTCAACAAAGCAAACAGACCAGCAGAATCACCGTGATTTGTGTTTCATGGGACTGAATCCACCTCCACCCACAGGAGACAACGGTGGCTGCGAGATTTCACTCCATGTCAGCCAAAGCACTACAAAAACAGGAGAAAGGCCAAGGCCAGGGCACTAGGCAAGGCAACGCAGCTGGTGGACCAGGGAGAGGTGGGCTGAAAGTACCAGCTCTCTGAGCCACCTGTGAATGGGTCTGCTCAGGAGATGCTGGTTTCCATGGGGCAGCTCTGCAGGGAGATGCTCTGCTGAACCCCACTGGCCCAAGTGCCTCTTCTGCACTGACACCCTGCTCAGTAAGCCACCATAAAAAAAGTGGGTCCCATCACATATTTTCCTCCTCCTCTTTTCAAGCTGAACTCAAAGCCATCTGTGTTTTAGATACCTACATCTGATCTCGTCACCCTCAGCTCTCCTACAGTCAACGGAGAAAAATAAGCACTTTTAGTGCACAAGTCATCCAACCTACTTTGCGCTCCTACTGCAGGCAGAGACTGACTGCGGAGGAGCCTGGGAGAACTGACTCAGGTGGTGTCACCCCCACCACAGCCACCCAATGCAGAGTTAGACGACTCCTCCAACTTCCAGATCCCACACCTCCTTCAGTGACAGCCTGCTCAGCTGACACAGCATGAGCAACACCATCATTTGAGGCACCTGAAGATGTTTCTGTCAGGATCCTCGAGATCTAGGCAGGGTTTTCTGGACCACCTTTCTGAAAGCAGGTATCCACATTTCTGCGCAAGGGCAGGTCTGCGCCTCCCCTCGCAGTCCAGGTAGACAGACACACCACACCTCGGAGCAGCAATGCTGGGAACGAAGCAAGGGCCTGCAGCTCCGAAGGACTGCAGTGCTTGCCGCCCCAGCCTTACATCTTAATCACAAGATCGTTCTATTTCCATGGAAACAGCAGAATTAGGGACTTCAGTTTAAAGAAAATTACCAATGTTGGGTGTTTAACTGTTAAACCTGTCAGCACTCCCATCTCCAACGCCAGGAGAGGAGACGGCGCTTCCCCACACCGACAGCTGCACAGCAGCAATGCAGCTGAGCCGCTCTCCGGCACCAGCACCGTGCCTGGCCACACTCGGGTTGTGCCACTGAGAGCGGGGCCATCCCGTCAGCAGTTACTCTCGTTTCACTTACCAGTCAGTCAGGCTCCCAGAGGGCTTACCTTGCATCAGTATATGAGGAAATGGAAGTTCCTGACTGGTGGGGACTGACCCCATCACCTGCTTGTGCACTGGTAACTGACCCCCGTGACCCCCGACATGCAGTGGTCCTGCTGACCAGGGCTTCCCTGATGTTTCAGCAGAAGGAAAAGGCTTTGTGTACTTTTGAGTCGTTCAGCGAGTTACTGGGTGGCTTCAGGCACTAATATGAGTATCAGCCAGCACAAAGAGATGCTAATGGCTCCTCTTTCACCTGACACAGCAAAGCACTGCAACTGTCATGGTCAACACAAAGAGTGGTGTGAAGCCAAGGTGCTAATTACCATCGCCAGCTGAGGGTTACCCTGTCCAACCCTACAGTTGTCACTCCACCTGCACCACGAGCCTTTCCTGAAAACAAAGCTGAGAAGGAGCTAGGCAGCATCACAAGCCTTCTGAAACAAGTACCTTGGGTCTGCAAAACTCAACTCAAGCTATGATACTGGCAGCATCATCAAGGCTGTTGAGCTAGATCAGGGGAGCTACCTACACCCAGGAAACACTCAGGTAACACAGAGGCATCTCCCACGAGAGAAAAGAGCTGCACCTCTGTCTTCTGCCCAGCCAGGGGTCCGCCTTGAGGGGTTACTGCCCTAAAATCTTCTCTTGGTGCTCTGATGCATTGGCATCGCTGTGATTGGCATGACCATTCGTAATGGGTCCAGGGAGTCTTGCACGAGTCTTTCTCTTCTTGGCCATTACACCCAAGTCCAAGGACGAAAATTGCTCAGCCCAGTTCCGATCACATGTCGCCACACAAACAGGCAGACAGTGGGTAACATGCTAACTGAGAGCAATAGCACATACTATCTGCTGCCTTGCCCATGCCTGGAAGGCACTGGAAACCTGACCATCAGCCAAATTCCTGCCGTGATTATAACCACACTCCTTAAGCCCTTCCTGCCAGGTCAGGACAGCAACATTGTCTAGTTTCTGTTTTCCTCTAGGAAACCAACTTCTCACCCACAGAAACCTTAACCTTGCTCAGAGACGGAAAGCTCAAAATTGGAGAAGATGGAGGGAAGTAATCTTCTGCAGCTGAGTCTGTGGGACGTGGCAAGGCCGCCCTGCTCCAGTGAGGGCTCACATGAGCCATCTCCACCCTCGTGTCAGCAAAGCTCCATCATAAAGACACATAAGCATGGCTGAAAACTACGTCTCCAGCTGATAGACCATGAAAGCTGGGTGTGGTTTAGGCCAGACTCTCCTTCAGCCTCTGAAGAGAATTCCCCAGGGCACAGTTACAGGCCTGCCAACCCAAGACTGCCTGTAATGACAAGAACGGGCAGGGAAGAGCCTCTCTGGCCCCTGGTCCATGCCTGCTGCTCCCCACACAGAGCCCTTGAGCATCCTGAACCCTGCAGTCACCTGAGCTTCTCACGTCATGCAGGAGACCCAGCCTGCTTCTCCACAAAGCCACTGCAGATGGGACTGGGGTGCTGATGGAGAGGAGACGCTGTCAGGACACTGCAAGATCAAACTACCCCTGGGGTACATACCCCAGCACATCCTCCCCACCCCAAGGGTTCATCAGCCAAGCCATCAGGCTGCCTTGCATACGGCTCCTCACTCTGTCCTTTCCTCTGCTGCCTGCAGCCTGCCCATCCTCCTCTCCCACCCCTTCTCTCCCCCTCATCTGGCCAGCCGGGGCTGACACCGCCTCAGCTGGTGGAGGGGAGCAGGCGGCGGGTGCCTGGCAGCGGCAGTGAGTCAGGCACAGGCAGCACTGCCTGTGGGAGTCTGCCAGCTGAGTCACCCAGCGTGGAGACGGGCTGACTCACCCTTGGACACAGCGCTGCAGGACGGATGGATGCTGGCTGGCCAGCAGATGCTGCCACGGCAGCTCCAGGTGCAGGTTTCCTCCCTGCCGCACCATTCCGCTGACAGCGGTTCCCCAAGGGCCCCAGTGCAGTGCAGAGCAGCGACCTGGGCAGGAGGTCCCCCAGGCCACCAGTGGTGCTCCAGGGATGCTGACCAGGGGTGCCATGCCTGATGTGCGACACCTGTTCCAGTGTCCCTGCTGCGGTCCCCATCATCTGCCCCCACGCCAGGAATGAAGCCACGGGTTGGACGAGCCCTCAGCCTGACCGCAACAGCCACCCTGCGTTGGCTCCCAGGGCATGCTACCATGGCCACCCACCCTGTGCCCCACATGCCACCCACCCGCTCCTTGGCCTGCCCACACCACCTTCCCCAGCCCAGGTAGCTGGCAGCACAAAGGTACTGGGACAGAGGGGACCTCACATGCCCAGTCCCTCCAACCACTGCCACCGTCTTTGGCTGGAGGAAACCACACACCACCTACTTCAGCAATAAAGTAACCCAAAATCTCATTAACTGGGCATTTATTTTAGTGTGCCACTTAAATCCGGCACCCACCACTGTGGTTTGGGACCAGCAGAATTAGCTCAAGGAGAGGAGGGACGCGAGCTGGGGCCAGCGCTGCCGAGGAGCCTGGCAGACCCGTCGCTGCCAGCAGTGGGACAGCCCCAGGCACGCAGACAGCCCAAGACAGTGGCAGGAGCAGCAGTACAACCCACCACCCAAAGAGGAAAGCAGCGACAGGGGCTTTGCTCACTGACAAACCGTGCGAAGGAGGAAGTGGTGTGGTGACGACCCCTTCCTACACCCTGTCACTGGCAGCGGAACCGGGGCCATGGGCACACAAGCAGCTTCTTCCCACATAACGCAGAGAACAGTTGGCAACAGCAGATGCAACGGGCTTTCTGAGGGCTGCCAGGTGCTGCCCAGGACTGGGGGGCTGTTGGAAACAGAGCCAACAGCTCCAGCTCAGGCATAGCCCGTGGACCTCCACGTGGGCTGCCAAAGCCAGAGCCCAGCCAGCATCTCTTCCAGCCCAGCCCAGTGACCAGGGCAGATGGGAGCTGCTCCTCAGCTCTGCAGGCCCCTCTGTCTGGGCAAGGGGGCTGAGAGCGAGACTGCAGCCACGGCTGCCTTCGGCGCAGGGCCGGGCAGCCCCAGCATGGAGCACCCTTCACGGAACACCCCCTGCACCAGGCCGGGAACCTGGTCCTGCACGCCCTGCAGCAACACCTCCTGCAGCAAGCAAGCACCTCCTCACTCCTGGTCCTCTTGGATAACAAAAGTACTTGTGGGAGAATGTAAAGCTGGGACAATGGGGTTTGGCACTGTGGGGCTTGGCTCGGTTTTTCATTTGTTTGGGAGTTTTGTTGTTGTTTAGCTTTTTTACATTTTCATGATAATTTACTGGATAGCCAAAAAGCCAACACTCTATAAATAAAATAAAGAGGACAATTTGGCTAAAAGGCCTGAACTAGCTTAGAGGTTATTAACATCCGAAATAACCAAAAAAAGGGTAAGAAATATGAAAAAAAGAGGAGGAAACAGATGTCAATAAGATCTTGAATGCAGGAAGTATCAAAAATTGGTATAGGAAGCCAAAGACTTCAGGAAAAATTTTTTCAACAATGCTAAGTACAACAGGAAGCAGCTTTGCAAAATAAGGTACCTTCACAGAGCTCCTGTGGGCAGGCACAGCCAAATCACGGCAGCAGATACAAGAGCAGACATCGTCCTTCAGTCCTCACATCGATTTCATTAAAGGAGCAGACTGAAATACTCATAAAGAGTAAACACAGAGACAAATGTGTAACAAAACAATATTTCTGTTACAAATTAACACTTTGCAAAGTCACTAATGATAAATGCAGCAAGAACCCGCTAAATTACTAGTCTCAGAAAACAGCCAGAGCAACTTCACACTAACAGGTAAAAGGATCTCTAGTGACGCTCTGGAGCCATCCCGGTGATGAGGAGAAGCTCCAGAGAGTTGGACAATGCTGTTGCCATGCCCATCTCCAAGACACGCAAGGCAGCAATCGCCAGAAATGCCAGGCCAGCCAGCTCCTCCCCAGCAAGGACCATGGAGCGCATCCTTTTGGAGGCCATTTCCAAACACATGAGGAACGAGCGGGTGACCAGGAGCTGTCAGTATGGATTTGTCATGGCAGACAATCCACCATCAATCCGACTGCCTCACACAATGGCCGGACTGAGGAAGCACGGGCTGGACACACAGAGCAAAGATGAGCAGAAACTGCCTGCAGCACCAGGCTGAGGGCAGCGATCAATGGCTCAATAACCAGCCATCAGCTAGCAATGAGCAGAAGCCCACAGATCAATACTGGGCTAACACCATGCCATCTTCATCAAGCACCTGTGTAATGGCAGGGTGCACCCCCAGCAAAGGGGGCAGGTGGATGTGCCAAACAGCAGGGCTCTGCTGCACAAGTACCATGATTAACTCTGACTGGGTGGTGGGAAACCTCATGAAGCTCAGTATGGAGACACACAGCCGTCTGTGTTTGAGCTTAAGGACACCCGTGCGACGGTGCCAGCTGGGAAGCTGCTGGCTGAGAGCAGCCTCCCAGAGAAGAGCTTGGGGTCAAGGCACACACCAGGTTGAGTATGAGCCAAGAACACGTGCTCACAGTGAGAAAAGCAAATCGCATCCTGGGTCACATCAGAAGCAGCATGGTCAGCAGATTGAGGGAGTGTATCATGCCTCTCTACTCAACGCTGATGAGCCTGCACCAGTCTGGGGCTCCCCCATTCAAGAGGGATGTTGAAAAACTGGTGAGGGTCCAAGAAATGGCTAGCAAGCGGTGAGGGGCTTGATCTACACAATGACACTGAGAAGATGACCTTCCTCAGTCTGTCAAAGAGGAGGCAATGCGGCAATCTAACAGCGGCCTTCAGCTATGCAAAAGATGTACTTGAACCCTTCTCGGCAACAGCAGACAGTGCAACAAGGGACAAGAGCCACGTGCCATTGCTTTGGACCACAAGGACTGAGTATTAGAAAAAACTTCTCCGCTAAGGGAGGAGTACCTGCAGAGACATGGAATAATTCCCATTCCAAAGAATTTTCTAGATTTAGCCAGAGAAAGCCACAGCCAACATGATTGACTCAGTGTTGCTGAGAGTCTGGCTTTGAGTTGGCTGGCCTGGAGATCTCCAGAGACCCAAACACTCCTCTGATGGCACAAACGAATCAGCATCAGACCTGATGTCATTCAATGCCTTCTCTATGTGATGCAATAATGCAAGTAAGATAGCAGTTGAAAAACATCTGGTTGATCTGACTTGGAGAATCTAGGACTAGGACAGGACTGAGTGATCCAAATCACTTTGCAAGCTGAGCCCATTCAGCTGAAGCACCTTTTCCTACTGCCCAGTGCAAGGTGTTCTGACCAAGGGTTACCAGCCACCCCCACAAGACAGAGGCTCAAACCCTGGGAAAGGGTCACAGGTCTGAGCAAATGAGTAGTTCATCCTTAGCCAGTAACGCAATGCTGAAGCAAAAGAGCTAAATGATCCTCAGATCACAGTCAATAGAGAAAGGAGATGCATTTACAGTAAATATAACTGTGGTTGGGTCAAATTAACAGCATCCTGCCTACAGTCTGATATTTTTTTTTATTTTAAGAACACTGGGTAATGAAGAGCCATAAAAATTATTTGAAGGCCACAACAAATGAATCCACAAAGAGATATTTAACAAGCATTATGTGATTAACTTTCCAAAAAGAACATCAAGAGATAATTGATTATAAAGTAAAAGTAAACTTTTTGGGGAGTAACATTCAGGTAACAAAGTTCTATTTAGTCCAAACTAAAGAAACAAGTACAAAAATGGAACTTTAAAATAGATGAATGCAAATTAGAAATTAAATGCTAACTATTAGTAGCTAGAGGAATTAGCAGCTGGAACAACCGACAAAAGAAAACAGTGCATTGGGCACTGTTGCCCAGGGAGAGTATGGAACCCCCATCCCTAGAGGTTTTCAAGACCTTTTCAGCTGGACAAAGTCCTTCACAACCTGCTTGGATGGCAAAGCTGACGTCACATCAAGTAGGACATTGCACTAGAGACCTCCCAACGTCCCTTCTAACAGGGACAGTTCTGCCATTCTCTACCCCTTAATGTTTTTCAGTCTGACCTACACGTTTGTCCAGGAAACACTTCAGCCAATTTATTAAGCTAAATAGTGGGATAATAATGCAAGTTTTATTAGTTTGCAATACACGCGAAAACAATTCAACAGACACTCCAGTATCAAACTCCGTATTTAAAAACAAAACCTGGTTGACTGAGCTCAACGTACTTCCAGGTATTTTCTCCTCACAAAAGGAACCTACTTCAGTCTCACCCCTCGCCTCTCACCACCACAATCTCCTCATACCCTTCCACTACAAGCTCAGTGAACATCTCATCGCAGCCACTGCGCAATGCTCTCTTTGCCAACCCACTTTCAAGCCTGGGCTCCCAAGCAGGAGGGGTTGGGCAGATTCTCCCACACCCATTTCTAACTTATTTACACCAGGCCACGTGTCATTTTGTCCTCCAATTTTTTTGTAGACTCTCTCCAACTTAATATCCACATCTTACAGTCTACCAAAGCCATCCTTCACCAAATCCTCTGAAGAAAGCTGTCAGGAGGAGGCAGAGCAGAAAAAAGACCATCAGAAGTTCTTCTGATGTTTATAGTTTGCTGCCCTTCCTCCAATACAAGAGACTCCACGAAGGCAGACATTACTAAACTCTGTATGCAAGATCTTATTGGAGGCAAATCCACAAGGCAGAGAAAAAAATTTAAAAAGATACTACAGAAAGATGGCAGATCCTCAAAGCAATGGTGCTAATGGCACAAACAGGAATTATGCTGGTGCAAAGGAATAACAAGTCTGGTAGGAGACCAACTTGGGTAGCTCACATGAACTCCTTATTGGTCTCAGGCACAGGAAGGCATGCATGTGGGAAGTGGAAATTAGGTCAGATTAACAAGGATAAATACAAAAGAGTAGCATCAGTACTACAGACTGAACTCAAAACAGCTATGCAAAGAGTAAGAGGCAACTGGCAACACAGAGCCATCAAAGACAAGCAGCAAGTCTCATGTACATTAGTAATCAACGTAACAACATGAAAAAAATTGATCTGTTCTCAGTGGACGGTAGACGCAACTGAGAAATGGCCCTGAGGACAAAGTGTCTTAGGCCTTTTTGCTTAAGTATTCACTATAAACAGCGAAGAAGTGTCTAGCACAAAAAGTAGTCGCCAAAGAATATACGTAAGCTTTCAGTTAAAAAAAAAAAAATGCAATATCAGATTTTGATTAACTTGACCCTGGAATGCTTAATTGTCTGGATCAACCTCGAAGAGCTCAAGCCCCGAGAGCTCTTGACTGATGAAAGGCAACTACACTGAAAAAGGCAAGAGTAGCGCCCACCTTTAAAAACAAATAGGGAAGCAAAGAACTCACAGATCACTGATTCAAAATGTTTAAAAAAAGCAACGACCCGTAAGCCCCTGAAACACAAGGCAAGCATTAGTACATACAGATTTATTAGGAACAAATGGTGTCTAACCAACGTCAGTTCCTTCTGCAGCAGGGTAGCAGACCTTCAGCACAGCGAAGAAGCAGATGTCAGGCATCATAACTTAAGTAACGTTTCTAACTGCTTCATGTGGTATTTTCTGAATTAATTTAAGGAAGGATAAACCTACTACAGGCTCAGAACAAAACTGATCTGATAAAAATTCTCAGAAAAGTTATCAAAGATAACCCAAGAAATTGAAATGAGTATCAACTTGGATTGGCAAGGTTTCTCCTAGGTTCAGCTCTGTTCAATATTCTTATTAACCAACCAGACAATGGAAGAAACTATACTTATTGAAACTGCAGGTGGCATGAAACTAAGAGTGACTGCAAGGATTAGAATCCTAAATGGCTTTCTCAAATTAGAGAAGCTGTCTATGAAGGAGCAGTTATGAGGGTCTACACTTGCACAGCATTAATCATTTCCCAAGAACAGGACAGAGAGCTGTAGTTAGCAGCTCTTCATAAAGGGATGGTGGTGGGTGGGGAGGTCAAAGTGGATCACAAACCAACAGGATTCAGCAATACTGTATTTCTGAGAAAGGACAACCACCATGTTGAATCATGTGAACACAGACAAGTCTGCAGAAGAAGTCCTGCTTTGTGCTTTTTCCAGCACTGGCCAAGGGCTCCATCCAGCCTTGGGTACCACTTTTCAAGGGGGATATGATCGAGGGGAAAGAGTCCAGAGGAGCACGAAGATGAACAGAGGATCAGAAAATATCACAAAGACATGAAGTTATTAAGCCTGAAGAAGAGTTTTCAAGCATGAAAACAGCCTGCTGCAAAAAGGAAGGGAGCAACCTGTTCCCTTTGTCCTTAGTAAGTGGCTGAAATTGGGAGCAAAAAAGGTTCAAGTTAAACTTTCTAAGGAAAAGGACAGTTAAACACTAGAAGAGATTTCATAGAATCCCAGAACGGTTTGGGTTGAAAGAGACCTTGAAGACCCCCCCAGTCCCACCCCTGCCACGCACAGGGCCCCCTTCCCCCAGCCCCGGTGGCTCCCAGCCCCGTCCAGCCTGGCCTTGGGCACTGCCAGGGCTGGGGCACCCACAGCTGCTCTGGGCAGCCCGTGCCGGCGCCTCGCCGCCCTCACAGGGAAGGATTTCTCCCTCAGCTCTGATCTCCATCTGCCCTCTCTCAGCGCAAAGCCGTTCCCCCTTGTCCTGGCGCTGCAGGCCCTTGGGAAAAGCCCCTCCCCAGCTTCCTCGCCGGCCCCTTTGGGTGCTGGAAGGTGCTCCAGGGTCTCCAGGAGCCTTCCCTTCTCCGGGCTGAACAGCCCCAGCGCTCCCAGCCCGGCTGCGCAGCAGAGGGCTCCAGCCCTCTGGCCATCTCCGTGGCCTCCTCTGGCCCCGCTCCAACAGGTCCGTGCCCTCCTTATGCTGGGGGCCCCGGAGCTGGAGGCGGCGCTGCAGGGGGGTCTCAGCAGAGCGGGGCAGAGGGGCAGAGCCCCCTCCCTCGCCCCGCCGGCCACGCTGCTGGGGTTGTAGCCCAGGGCACAGGGGGCTTTCTGGGCTGCGAGCGCACATGGCCGGGTCACGTCTGATTTTTCATCTGCCAGCACCCCCAGGTCCTCCTCTGCTGGGCCGCTCTCAGTCCATTCACCACCCCCCAGTCTGTACTGGTACTGGTGATTGCCCTGACCCAGGGGCATGACCTTGCACTTGGCCTTGTTGAACTTCATGAAGTTCACAAGCACCCACTCCCCGGCCCGTCAGGGTCCCTCTGGACAGCATCCCTTCCCTCCAGCCTGTCAGCTGCACCACTCGGCTGGATGTCGTCTGCAAACATGCTGAGGGGCACTCAATCCCACTATTTATGTCATTAATAAAGACATTAAAAAGTATTGGTCCCAGTATGGACCCCTGAGGGACACCACTTGTCACTGGTTTCCACTTGGACATTGAGCCATTGACTGTAAGTCTTTGGATGCAGCCAGCCAGCCAATTCCTTACCGACCTAACAGTACATCTGTCAAATCCATCTCTCTCCAGTTTCCTGGGAAGGCTTCAGAGGTACTGTCACTGACTGTCTTTTAAAAGCTGGTTAGACAAACATTTCTCAGGAAGGACAGACATCTTGACTCCAGGCAGGAAGGCGGGTAAATGATCTCCCATTGCCCTTCCCATCTCATTGGGGGATCACACAAGGTTGTTCCTCCCTCACATCAGATTCTGGACTCTTCCGAACCCTGTCAGCTACTCCCTCAGGAACCTAGCTGGCCCCAACACCTTGTCCTCACTGGCCCCAGAAATTCTTTTATTCTCTTGGTTCTCCTGTTAGTTCTCTACTGCTTCTTTCACCAGCCTCAAAAAGATCATCCTTACCCCCCACCTTCAGCTATACTATGTTTTTCAGGCGTCTCACATGGCTCTGCCCATAGCACCTTCTTTTCTCCCTTCATGCTTCTTCTAGCTAGCCTTATGTTTTAATTTAATACCATCTCTCAGCTCTGTGTTGATGATTCATAGTTTGCCTTTCTATTCCTGGACTGTCTCCTGTCCAAAATGAAGTCTCAGCTTATTTTCCCCTCCAGCATTTCAAGTGTGTACCCACAAGCCCAAGCTCAACATGATTAAAGAGAGCTGTTACTAATCCCAGCTTTGTCCCCTCTTCCCCCAAGCCCTTGCTGCTCGATGCCTGGAGACATCACTTAGATCCTGTCTGTGAGTTAAGGACACAATTCAGAAAGGGAACAGAGTTCACAGACCTAACTCTCTTCTTGTCTCCATATCCTGGTTGTCCTTAAACCCCTACAGAGCTACACAAGTTATAGCCCCTGAAATACAGCCTTTACCACCTGGCCACACAAAGACCCCAGGCTTCCACTCTACATCAATCACTATTGCACCCTTCCCCCACAAAATTGTCTAGAACACATGAAATCGTGCCTCATCCACATTCAGTCAGAATGCTGTTGCTAAAATTATTTTCCTAACCTCTCGTTCTTAAGCAGGCCAGCCCTTCCTTTGAATCCCCTCTCCGGGTCCTCCTCTTCTGTCACGTCAACTGCAAGCTGCTTGTCTTCACCCTCCCAAACTACTCATACATTAACAGCTATCCTTCCTTGGCTGCTGAAGAGCTGACTCTTCTCCCTCCCAAACATGACAGCAATCTCCACTTCCCAGCTGCTAAATTTCAAGCAAACACCTCTCTATTTTCTCCCATTTGTACTTCATGTTTGAAAAGAGCTCTCTGTAAACAACCTGAAATCCCCTTTATTATCCTCTTTCAAATTGCTCCTTAAAGCTCTCCTGTGCCTCTGCACTCACCAGGAACATTGAAAACAAACACAGATTAGATGACTGCCATGTTAAGCCCACATTCACGACACAGTCCATGCTGTCCCACTGCCTCTGTCCGCTCCCCAATTGCTCACTGGCATCTGCCTCTCCTCTTTAAATGAACTACAACACCTCTGCAGCAGGGCTCTCTTTGTCCTGTGTTTTCACAGCATCTGCTGCAGGAGGATCCTGATCAGATAAGGCTCCAAGGTGTGACTAAGGAAAACACCAGTAACAGAAGAAGCAGGCTCCTAAACAGAAGTGCCGTAGTACTTTCAAGCCTGCAGTACCCGGAATCCACCGGGGAGAGCACCGGCCTCGGCTGCCTGGCCAGCAGCGCTGCTCCCTTTATGCTCCATTCATTCACCTGGATACTGGGGAAGGGCAGTGCACTCTCTAGAGGCTAATCTGAAGGTCAAAACCCTTTTCATTAAGTACAGGAGTCAGTGCTGGGCAATATACCAAAAGCTGTCCCAAAAACAACAGCAGGAGGCAAGTGGGCAACAAACAAGCTACAGGGAGCAAGCGTCAGGGCTGACAGCCCACATTAGCAGCAAGCTGAGATGCGAGATGACGGACCCAGAGCCGGTGGCTCCCAACACTCCAGAACTACAGCATCAGCACAACAAGAGCAGGATCTTGGGCACAGCAGCCAGTTAGCTGTAACTGAGGCACAGTGCTCTGGATGACTGAGTGGATTTCATCACCACAGATCATATGGAAGGAACAAGATCTCACATATAACCCCAGGCAAGAACTTCCAGAGTGACTCATGCAAGCCAGAGGTTCCAGTGCGGAGATGCAGCCCCATGGCAGTGAGCCACTGCAGACAGATGCACACGTCCCTTTCCCCTCATGTGGCACTAGCTGGGTCACTCTGCTCTGGCTAGGTATCTATTTTCTTGGGATTTGTAGGAATTCAGAAGCAGCACAGATTTGCCAGGTTAGGTTGAACCTGAACAGCAGGTCTGAAAGCTGGGGCAGGAGAGGCAAGCAAACACAGAAGAAGAGCTCTTACTCATTTGAACCTCCTTTCAATAGGGAAGCAGGCTAAAAATCAGGCTAAAATTGTCTTGATTTTTAGCTTTCCTGCCTCAGAAGGCTCCTTCCTCTCACCACAACACTGCAGAAAATCCACCTGAACCGGCACACCCCAGCTTCAGTGCTGCTAGGGGTGCCCAGAGCATTGCGGAGGTAAGAAGGCGGCAATAAGGCCACAGTTGCCTTTTTCGTGCAAGGCACCATAGGCAGGAATAAAACTGATGTGGTTTGTTAGCTCCGTGCAGCTGCTATACAGGACAATCTGACTCGCAGAAAGTCCTGGAGGATTTTTTTAAAAAAATAAATAATTAAAAAAGCCAGATGCCAAAGTAGGAAGAGGGGATCATGAAGAGAAAAGGACTTTTCCTGCCCAGCGAGGGATGCAATAGCAGCACAATGGTATTACTGAGGTGTTCGTCAAGGTTAAAGCTCTGATCATCAGCACGTTGCTGGGGCAGTTCTTGTATTCCCCAGTTTCCAGTAGTTAAGCTTCTGCATCAGCCCTTCAGCCCACTGCTGCTGCTTTAGAACTCACAGCCACTGCCCACAGATCTCTCGCACTCGCCACCAGCTAAGAGCATGACTGGGATTTTAGCTCAGGGACTGCCACCCCATTGCCCAAGGGCACCAGGAACACCTAGTCCTCCCCGGGATCTACTTCAGATGAGGAGAGAAGGTGGGACCATTCCACATCAGCCAGCCCATCTGGAAACACAGGTTAAGGTCCAGATCAGACAGAATTTAAACTAAGTTTGGCCATCCAAATTAACCAAAAGTCCTATCACCAGCTTTGAACAGCCAGCCTGGATGCAAACGCCTTTAACCCTCATCTTGGTGACACTCCAGAGGAGGCGAGAGCCCAGTGCTGTGCAAGACTCAAAGGTCTCGGCAATGAAAGCAGACACGCTCTGTCAGGAGCACTAGGACACCTACTGAAAGTGGATGACAAGATCAGCTATTCGCAGACCAACTGCCAAAAAACTAACCACACTCAAATTTCTCCTACTGGGTCCTCGCCAGGCCAGGCCCTGGCCACTCCAGCCCAAACACAGAAGGAAAACAGTCCCAGCTACAAACCAAGGTCTTGCCATGCACCGAACGCCGAGGCAGCTCCTGGGGACAGGGTCACTGCAGCCATCCCTATTTCAATGGAGGCTCAGGCAGCTGTCAGTCAGTGGGATGTCGCTGCTTGGACCGTCCCTAAACAAGCAAAAAACTCTGCAACCAAACTGTGAAATTCCCTGCTGGGAGAAATCGTGAAAGCTATGAGTTTACGTTGGGTCAAGGAAGACCAAACAAGCCCAGGCAAGAGAGCCACCAAGGATGAAGCAACACAGAGAAACCACACCGAGCACGGGAAGACCTGCAGACATCTGGCAAAGCACTCGGAGAAAGCATCCCTTAAAGAGGCACTGGTTCCCATACTTCCCCAGGCATTTGACTTGTGCCGCAGCCACAGGCAGGATATTTAGTAAATGGGCCCTTGCTGTAAGCTGTCTCACACAAGCTCAGAATCAACAAAACAGAGGTCTGTCTTGCCTTCCCCGCCAGCCCTGACCATGCATTACCCCTCCCTCCTCACCTGTGCCCACATGCGCATTCATGTGTTGGCACCGCAAGCCCTGCGACCAACGGAAAACTGATTCAGCCGAACCCCAGCACAAAGCTGGGCTTCCAGCAGAGCAGCTCCCTGCTCCAGCAAGCCACGCAGCAAGCAGCTGCCAAAAGGGAGGGCAGGCTGCTGGGTGGGAAGAGTTGCATTGTCCACTCTAGCAGCAATCACACTTGTGTTAGATTGAGGTAATTGTGAAATTGTGGCCATGGAAGTCTCCGATGCCCTCATCGAAGCCACATCCAAATCCCATTCTCTCCCTGCAGCGTAGCTGACATGCCCATCTTTTCCCCTTTAGCCACAACGTTCTTGCCCCCACAACACCAGAAACCTCTTCTTCCCTCACCACGGCACCTGCAACTTCATCCTGCTCAGTCTTCAGCTATCAAGATCATCCTCTGGTCTTCCTGCTCCAGCTTCATCACCTCTCCCAATTCCTGTCAATCACAGCATCAAGCAATTTCTTTTTCTGATTTTCTGGCTGTTCCACAAGACTTTGTTCCTCAGCTATAAGCACCACGAGGTAAGACATGCATCTGGCAAAGGTGGCTCACAGATGTATTTCTCCAACCACACTCCAGGCCTCCTCCAGCTGTGCTCCTGCCCTGTCCATCACTCCCACAGGGCCAAGGTCTCCCCCCACACGAGGACGCACTCTCAAGCTCTCCCCACACAGATCTTTCTGCTTGTGCCACTCACATCAGGCGTCAGCTCTGGGAGATGCTGAGCAGCATCAGCTCTGCCGACTCCTCTGCCAGGCAAGGACACAGTCTGTGTTAGAGGACCCAAGACTTTTCTTTGCTAGCACGTAACGCAGCTCCAGAAGCCCTTCCAAGTACCCTCAGGAATCTCTCCTGGGAGTCTTTGCCCTGAGACTCCAGCACCCCTCATCCAAACAAAACAGACTGTGTGACCAGAATGTTGGCCCAATCTCTCATTTTTGTGTTCTTTTCACCACCTTTGCACTTGATTTCCAGGAAAGCTCAAGGCTATGGGGACAGAGGAGTCCTGCTATGATGCAGCATGCAGAAGGGGCAGCGTGGCAGAAGACACGCAGCCACCCAGGACGCCTAGTTCCAGCCCCCGGGAGCACAGATGTGCTGACGGCTCTGAAGTGTGCTGCTCTTGGAGGAGACAGCACAGCTCCTTCTGCCGCACCCCGCCACCATCCCCTGTGGTTTCCAAGACTTCGGGAACTCAGAGGCACACATAAACGGGGCAATTCTGCAGAGGTCATGGAATTAGCAGGAAAAAGCTAGCTAAGCAGAACACCCTCCTTCCCAAAGAGTGTAATTTACTTGAGGCTGATTCAGCTAAGCAAGGACATGCCAGCAAACCCTGTGTGCGGCCTGGCAGCACGGGGCTCCCCAGAACCCAGGCAGGACACTGGGAGGATTCCAGAGGGCTTCATTCTTATCTTCCTCAAGAAGATACTGCCTCAGTGACAACTTCTACCTCAGATGTTCCTTTGTGAATCACAGCATCAGGAACCAGTTTCAAGACACACTGGAAAAGGATACAGAATTGAGCCATAAAACTTCAGCTGAAACTGAACACAATGGCAAGGTTCAGCCAGTTTAAGTCATCAGAAAGACAGAGAAGTGACTTCATTAACTGCTACGAGCAGCTTTAAACACAAAAATACCCAGCGTCAAAGGATTACTTACTCTGAAAGAGAAATGCAAGAAAAAACATATCCAGGATGTTGAAGAAGCCTACTGAAAAAATTATGCTATTAACAGCGAGACGGTTAATAATGGCGAAAAACTCCTAAGGCAGCAAGGCCCTAGATCGTACCTCTATCTCAAAGATATGCCTTAACCAGATGCCTTATATTTAGGTGACTGGGAAAAGGCTAAAATCCTGGGACAAAAGTGTTTATACCAAGTGACCCAAGAGTCTGTTCTGGTCTAAAACCCAGCAAAACAGCTGGGACATGGAGCAATGCAAAGCCAACATTCACAGGTAACTCCTGCCCAGCAAAAGCCAGATGCAGAGCCACATTCAGCTGCCAGTCTGCTATCAGCAGATCATTCTGCAGGGCTTTTTTCATCCTGTGCCTCTGCCAGAGAAGCAACAGCTGAAAAACGTAGAGGAAAGCTTTTCCAAACTAATCCTGCTTCTTAAAATGCAGAAAGGAACCAAAACAAGTTTAGAAGTGTGTTGCAGGGGTATGAGAGGATGACAAAGGGAAAAACACACGGTTCGGGTAAAACTTTGACTACCCTCATTCAAACAGAGAGAGATTCTTGCTCCTGCTACCTGGCCACCAAGTCCTCTTACCATGGCTGACAAGTTTGTCCATGCTTTTCCAGAGACCTGACGCTTTTAGGTGGGCTGCAAGACATGTGCACAACAGCTAACATCAGGAAAAAAATTTTGATCATTTGACAAAACCTCTGCTGAGGGATCTCACCTACTTCTCCTCACCTATCTTCCATCTCCTCCCTCCTGCCCTTCGTTACTTTATGCAGGCAGAAGACCTCTCAGTAACCATCTTCTCAGCCCCGCAGAGTCATCCTCCTTCCAGATCTCCGTGCATGTCAGTGGATCCATGTTGGCTCCCGGTGCCCTGTGCAACTTGCAGTCCCCATCCTGCGTGTCCCTCAGGTAATTCTCTGCACCACTGACATTGCTCTCCCTGCCTAGAACCTGTGTTTTGGTCACTTCTGAAAACTCACTTCTATGAAAGAAGTGCTGTGTTATTACTGTTCTAATTACAAATTCTATTAATATATTTCTGTCTATAGTCTGTTCCAGAGTAACATAGTTGAAGGTCACTTCAACTTTATTACAAGTAGGGGTTGTAGCAACCTCAGAACTGAAGTTGCATATCATTTTGCTTTATGCACATATAAAATCTTTTATAGAGCTCAGCAGCTTGCAGCAGTCTCTGAAATTTGGCAAAGATACAAGCCTAGGATGAGGGAAATGCTTTTTGCTAGCCCCCTGAAAATCTGTCCAAATTTGGTGGTTAGAAACTACTGAAAACCACCGGGTCCCTGCCTGTGATTCAGCTGATGCTGGTGACCAGCCAAACCCACTGCCTTCCCCAGCTCTGGGTACCCAACAGCCTTCTTTCCCGCCACAGCCCCTCAGCAAAGCTTCAGCTACAAGGAGAAGACCAAAACACAGCAGATTCGCCCTTCCTCCCGCAGCAATGCTCTGAACACCACCTCCGTTCGAGCCCAGGAGAGGGTGACCACCCAGCAGCTGCTGGCTCCCTCCACAGCTGGTTTTCACCCCGTCATCAACCCCAAACTCTTCTTGTTCCTCCTCGGGAAAAGGCTCCTTCCCACTGGCCCAGCAGGGCTACCAGGGCTCCTGGCTGTAGCAGCCTACCCAGCACGCGCTTTATCTCCCTCCTTGGCAACGCCGCCTGCAGCGCAAGCCACAAACCCAAAGGATTTCTGTACAACACACCTCCTGCTAACGCCTCCCCTCCAACCCGCCAACACTGCTCTGGAGGTGAAAACCCGCACCAAAGCAACAGCAACCCCAGCTCTGGCACACCACTACTGCTGGAGAGAGGAAATGGCCCCGGCCTCCTTTGCTTTTAAAAATGCAGGAATTGCCTGCAGAAAAAGAATCTGTTAAGAGGACACGAGCAAGTCTGGCAAGAGCCAGCACTCTGTGTTAGGAAGCTGAATTTGGGATTTCACTGGCAACTCACATAACAGATTTTAGCACCAGAAGCAGTCGTTACGGTCACAGAATCTGATCTTCGGATCAAGAACATAAACAAACCAACAAACAAAAACCCTCTTCCAGTCATTTCTGTATCAAGCCCAAAACACGCAGTTTAGAAGGATATTCTCTTCCAGACTCAGGCACTTCAAGCAATGATAACATCTCTAGTAAAACTCTTGCAGCGGTTAATTACCCCCACCGTTAATTCAGCCTCTCACATAGGCTTGGTAATATATTACATGTAAGTGCATAATCACAGTGTGCTTTTCACCAGGACCACAGTTTAACCCAGTGCCTAGCAGGTAAGCAGGGAATGTAGCCAAGGTAAGGAAATCTGTGGGATTCCTGCTCTGCCAAATCCACAGCTGGGAAGAAAGGAGGGAGGAAGCGGGGAAGGACCAGAAGAGACAGGACGGGCCTGTGGCTGGAGCAGTCAAAGCCCCCCGACGACACGCAGCCTCCAGCCACATCACACACCCCTGCGTGACTCCGAGCAAGCCACATTGTGGCCACCTGCTAGTATACCGGTCACTCTTCACGCCTCATCTTCACACCTCATCTTCGGGTAAAATGAGGCAGCCCCCATCCAGCTTCAGGAGGCCCCGACCATTTGCAGCTGCATATGAAAGAATTTTGTTTTCACACCTTTCCTTGATCAGCAGAAGAAAACATGCGCCACCAGTGAAGTTGCTAAGAGACGCACCTAAAACGCCAACATGCTCACCATCAGCTTACGCATGTTCACATGGCATGAGACAGGGCGCAAGCAGGCAGCAGTGAGTGAGGACACACGGCTGCGGAGGCACACAGGCACCCAAAACCCAGGGGAGCAGCTCTACAACCCCACAGGGAGGGAGATGAGGTGCGAGAGGCAGGGATGGGGGAGCCCAGGAGGGTTGGCCACTCGCACTCCCTGGTCCCATGAGCAGGGTTGTACAACAGTATTACAGTTGGTAGCTTCTCTGTCCCACAACACGGGAATCACAAGCAGGATCAGACCACGTTATCAGTCACCAGTCCCTCAGGTCTTCCACTGCAGCCAGCATCAGGGGCACAAACAAGGAAGAGCTGCAGGAACCCCACAGGGATGGACACAAGACGGGCTTCCCTCACCAGGAACATCCTGACTTCCTCAGCTGGAGACCAGCGGGAGCCAGGAGGCGCAGGGTGGAAGGCATTGCCATGGCCTGGGCCAGCCCTGTGCACTCCAGCTGATCTCCAGTACAAATCCCTTCCCTCTTCGCCTCATTAAATTCCATTAATTCAACAGCCTTCTGTGGCATGAGACCTCACAGAGCAGTCACAGATGTGGAGAAAAGCCCAATCCTTTTACTGGTTTTACATGTGTCCTCGTTCCGATCCCACCAAGTGTCCTTTGTCCTCGCACTGCAGGACAGCTGAAACAAATTCTGGAATTTACATTCCCCCAACCATGCAGCCTTTTGCCCTTTCATTGCAGTCCCTCTTACTTTTCTTCTTTGCCAAGAAACCACCCCAAAGAGCAAAGTGTGGTGCAGACATCTGGAGAACAGCTCCAGGGAAGGCACCTGGCCCCAAGCTGCCACCCCCGTGCAGTGTCACCTGCTGCAGAGACCAGTGCTGCTCCTTGCCCGCACCCACGACGGCGGGGCCACCGCTCGCTGTGACACCGGTCCCACGTGCCACCCGCGGTGACGTTTCTGGCACGAGTTAGCGGGAGCAGACCCGAGCACACTGCCAAAAACCCAGCAAAGACAACAACTGCAGCAGGGAGACGGCAAGCCCCACGAGCCACCACAGCCGGCCGGCGCTGCTTGCGCAGACTGATGGACACCCCCAGCCGAGGCTCCCCTCGCTGAAGGGCGATGCCAGGCTGCGAACCCCTCAGCGTTCAGGGCTGCCGAGCCACCCCAACGGGCTCTGGGGTGGGCTGTGGTGAGCAGCACCCAACGCGAAGGCTGCCCCTCGCCCAGCCCGGCGCTCGCTCGGCCGCCAGCTGCCAGCCTCGTGGGCCGAGCCCGCAGTTTTCTGCATTTTTAATTCGAGCTAGCTTCGGCAGAGCGCACGTCCCGACACCGCCGCCCACCGAGCCCGGGCCGGCCGCCCCCCTCTCCCCGGGGCCGGCCGAAGCCCAGGATCTCCCGCCCTGCGCGGGCTCCCGAGCCGCGACCACCGGCGCTGCAGGTCGCGGCGCCGGGCCGGGGCCCCCGGGGCAGGGCCGGCAGCGCAGCGCGGCGCCCCCACCACTTCCCTCCCCTCCCCCCCGGCCGGCGTCGGCAGCCCCCGGGCCAGGGCCCAGCCCCCCCGGCTCACAACCCGGCCACGGCTCTCGGCTCCGGGCAGCGGGGGGCGCCGCGCCCCGCAGGCCCCGGCCCGCCTCAGCGCAGGCCTCAGCCCGGCCCCGCCACGCCTCCGGCCACCCCCGCGGCCCGGCCGCTTCCCGCCGCCACGGGGCCCGCCGGGCGGCGCGGCCGATGCCGGCCCGGCCAGCGTGCGCGGGGCGGAGCGGCGGGGCAGGCAGGCTCCAGCCGAGCCCCACGGGCAGGCAGCGGGAGAGGCCGCCGCCCCCGGCGGGCACCGGGAGCAGGTGCAGCGGCCGGCGGGGACAAAGGGCAGCGGCGGCGGCCCGGTACGGCGCGGCGCGGCCCCGCTCGGCCCAGCCCGGCCCCGGCCCCCCGCCTCACCCTCGATGGAGATGACGTGCTCGCGGATCTGGCTCTGCAGCGCCAGGTCCTCCACCCGCTCGATGAGGTCGTAGATGGCGTAGATGTTGGGGTGCACCGACTCGAAGCGCCCGATCTCGGCCCGGATCGCCGCCGAGTTGGAGAGCCCAAACTGCGGCGGCGGCGGCCCGCCGGGCTGCGGGCCTGAGGGGCCGGGCACCGGCACCGGCACCGGCCCGCCCGGCGCCGCCAGGCTCTGCTGCTGCGGGCTCTGCCCGGGCCCGCCCTGGAAGTTCATGGCGGCGGCGGCGGCGGAGCCGGCGGTCAGCGGCGCGGGGCCGCCGGCAGCCGCTGCATGGCCGCGCTCTGCGGGCTCCGCCGCTCTGCGGGCTCTGCCACCCCCGCCCCGCCGCGCTCCGCTCCGCCGCCGGCAGCGGCCCCGCGTCACGCACCGCCCCCGCCCCGCCCGCGCGCGCGTCACACCGGGGGGGAGCGGGACCGGCCCCGGGGCGGGGCGGCGGAGCTGGGGCGGGGGGGGGGGGGGAACGGGCCAGCCCCCGGCCCTGCGTCCCCCCGCCCCGGGCTCCGCCCCACCGTGCACTCGCCGCTGCGGCCAGCTCACGCCTGAAGGCAGCGAGGACCCGGGGGGGGGCGGGGGGCGGCTCACCTGGCCCCGGCTCGGCAGCGGCGCCCTAAGGGCAGCGCCGTCCCGCGCAGCCCGCGTGGACCCCGGTGCCCTCCGCCCTCCCGGCCCCCCCGCCGGCCGCCCGGCTGCACTGCGGCGGTGGCTTCACCGTCGCGCCCGTCGTGCCGAGGCCGTCGACGAAGCCCTGAAAGGCGGCCGGGACCCGGAGCGCCCCAGGGGACCCCCGCCCTGCCGCCCCGGGACCCTACCCAGCCGCCCGCTGCGGACTGCTTCGGCGGCGTCGGCCGCGCGGTGCCGGTGCCAGCCGGGGACCGTTGCAGGAGGATGCTCGGAGGCTGGGGCCGATAAAGCCCAGCCGGGCTGTGCCCCTGCCAGGAGCAGCCTGCGAGGGGTGCCAGTGCGAACAGGGGGCTCCGGCAGGCCCCGCACCCGCAGCACCCTGCGTGCGTCCCACAGCGCAGCCACCAGCGAGGTCACGGCCTGGCCAAGCCACCGAGGTCACAGCAAGATGGCATCTTCCGACAGGCTGAGCAACAAAGAACGCGGGATCATAAACCCCAGCAGATTAAATGAGAAACTGTGATTAGGGAGATGGAGAGCCAGCTGAGAGGATCAAGGTCCCAACAGATTTCTTCCCCCATCCCTTCAGGACCAGAGTCCTGTGGAGCCGTGATGCCCCGGTACCTGGGGGGCTCAGGGGGTGGCTGCAGAGCCAGGGCCTGGGCTGTGCCGGGGCCACGGAGCCGGGGGTGGGGGGGCTGCCACCCACTGCCCTTCCCAGAGGCGGGAAGGGTTGGAGGAGGAGGAGAGATTTCTGCAGGGTTCCTAAACCATGCTCTGGCACCCTCATGGATGCAGGCAGCTGGGTGCTGGGGTCGGTGCGTGGGCAAAGCCCTCTTCACCGCCCTCTCTGGGCCTGCCAGGATTCCTCGAGAGTGTGGTCCCAGCAGCCTACACAACGAGAAGTGTTTTATTAGGAAAAACCCTTAATGAGGGTTCTGTTGAAAGCTTTTAGAAAATCCCCATCTGTTACAGCGCCAGGATCAACCTCACCTGTACACTCACTGACGCTTCCAAAGCCCTCTTTGTGCATTTGTGAATCACGAGCTCGCTCTGCGAAAGCCGGACCAGCTCTTCCCTGCGTGTCACATGCCACCACATCTGCGTCAGCGCTGTGCTGCAGCCTCTGCCGACACTGCGGGCACAAGGGCTGCACGCCCTGCTCTGCGGTGCCCAGGCCATGCCTGGAGCCTTGCTTGAGTACTGTTTTTTTTTCATTTGAGTCTTTCTGTTCTTGTTCACAGCAGCTATCTGAAACAGCTGGCTGCAGATGACACCAAGTGGTCCAAGGGTCCCCTGCCCAGATCCCTCTGGCAGTGCTGCATGGGGGCATCTGCCCCCGTGAGCCTGCCCTGGGGCAACGAGTCCATTTCACATGTCCTCCCCAACAGAGACTTCAGTCTGAGACATTTCCTTGAGTGCATCGACTGTACTCAATGGCTTCACACCCACTGCACCAGAGCAGTTGGGTCTGTTTCTTCAGGAAGCCCCTTTGGTGTGGGGTGCTGAGGGGTCCACTGCTTGCCTACAGGTGGAGAGATGGAGCAATCTAGCAAGGTCGCCTTGCGGGTATCTCCCAGTTAGCGTTAAGAACATTCCTTTCATCCATCTCTGAATGAGAAAATGGCTTTGATGGTTTGTCCATCCAAAATAGCTGCCTGGGGGCCTTTTCTCCCGGCTCCTCGGAGCGAAGGCCCAGTAGAAAGTTGCCGGTCCCGGGTGTTTCTGAAGTGTGTGTGGTCCTGCACCACGGAGGCTCCCGGGCAAATGGCCACATCTTCATTAAGTTAGCACCTGGAAAGCATGAGCTATTGCACCACAGGGAACTTCCAGAGAGGTCCACGGGGAGATTCCTGTATTTCTGCAAGTCCTGTGGAGACCAGGCAGCAGGATTAGTCTGTTTTTAAATAAACATATGTACAGACCTACATACATACACAGAGCGGTATATGTTTCAATCTTTTCCCTTTCTTTCTTGGAAAAGGAAAAAGAGGAAAAAAATCCATTGCTTTCTGCATTTCTCCATATCTTCATGCACCAGCAGAACACTGAAAGTGAACACCATCTGCAGCTGGATGAAAAATGAAACCTGAAAAGATAAACCTAAGTGGCCACATTCATCCTGCAACCCACAGACACCAGTGGCTCTAATTAAGAAGTAGGCACCTCCTCAAGCCTACGGTGAGCTGCTCAGCCTGAGACTGCTTGCCTTCTGATCGGGCTCAGAGCACCAGTCTGTATTACAGCTGCAGGTCTCACGCTGCCCCTTGATTTGTGTTGGGCTTTTGAGGTCAGGATCCTGAGTGAACCCTGTGATCTGATGCTCTGAACCGGACAGATACTCTATAATCCTTGAGTGGTCATCCTACAATTAGTGATCAAAATGAGATTGCAATTAGTCTGGACAAATAGGTGATAATCTCAACCGCTAACACGCTTATGTAGTGCTTTGAAAGGCTTAATTTCCTTGAACAGAGGAAGGTTGAGTAAAATCACTGGAAAGGAAAGATTAGACTGAAAAATATGAATTTAAATGCAAACCCCAAGCAGAATTTCTTGGATGACCAAGAAAAAAGGACAGATTTGAAAATCCATCTTGAAAGGACTGGCGTCAGAAGTCTAATTTTGGGATGTCTCATGTGATGGGCTGGTTCAGGCAATGTTTCCCTATGCTCATCACAGTGGAGATGGGGGTGGTTCTGTGGCAGCCGGATCACTGAGGTCAGCAGAATGTCTCCTGCCCAAAACATGGTGTGGGGGCAATGCCAAGCATAAACACTGGCTGGGCAGAGAATGGGTTGGGAGCAGCCCTGAGGAGAGGGACTGGGGGTGCTGGCGGATGAAAAATCAGATGTGACCCGGCCACATGCGCTCGCAGCCCAGAAAGCCCCCCGTGCCCTGGGCTGCATCCCCAGCAGCGTGGCCGGCGGGGTGAGGGAGGGGGCTCTGCCCCTCTGCCCCGCTCTGCTGAGACCCCCCTGCAGCGCCGCCTCCAGCTCCGGGGCCCCCAGCATAAGGAGGGCACGGACCTGTTGGAGCGGGGCCAGAGGAGGCCACGGAGATGGCCAGAGGGCTGGAGCCCTCTGCTGCGCAGCCGGGCTGGGAGCGCTGGGGCTGTTCAGCCCGGAGAAGGGAAGGCTCCTGGAGACCCTGGAGCACCTTCCAGCACCCAAAGGGGCCGGCGAGGAAGCTGGGGAGGGGCTTTTCCCAAGGGCCTGCAGCGCCAGGACAAGGGGGAACGGCTTTGCGCTGAGAGAGGGCAGATGGAGATCAGAGCTGAGGGAGAAATCCTTCCCTGTAAGGGCGGCGAGGCGCCGGCACGGGCTGCCCAGAGCAGCTGTGGGTGCCCCAGCCCTGGCAGTGCCCAAGGCCAGGCTGGACGGGGCTGGGAGCCACCAGGGCTGGGGGAAGGGGGCCCTGCGCGTGGCAGGGGTGGGACTGGGTGGTCTTCAAGGTCCCTTCCAACTCAAACCATTCTAGGATCCTACGATTCTATGAAATTTATTTTCTTCTAGCTTTACTCTGTCATTTCCCCAATTAAATTTAAATGTCAAAGATAATACACACAGGCTCTTTTTCTGAGTATGGCATCAGTCAGGTGGCACTTTTTGCCAAAAACAGCTGCCCCATCATCACCTTCTCCACAGAGTTACAGGATGCACAAACTTGAGGGTACTGTGGGATCCCACTCTGGGCTCCACCAGCTGTAAGATCTCACCCAGTGACCTCTGCGGTGAGACCAGTAACTTTTCTTGGCCAAAGCACAGCTGATGTTTGGATAAAGCAGGAACTCCCCCAGAGGTGCCTGGCTGAGACCTGCAGGTACCAGGAGGTAGAGAACAGAGCAGAAACGCGTTGCACTGGTACATGTGATGCTCTCAGCCACATCTTCAGTAAAGAATGGGAAAGAGATGGGGTACCAGCCATGCCAGTGGCCCCAGAAAAACAATGCTCCCTCCCCGAGCCCTGCCTGCCTCGTGCTCTGCCCAGACCCCTGCGGTGCTGATACCCCTGCTGGGGCTCTTCTCACAGAACAGGAAGGGTTGATATTAGAAATGGACCTCAGTACATCAGCTGGTGAGCTCAGGTGATCAAATGAATATAAGCTAATTCTAATAAACATTTTTAACTGATTTTAAATTCTTGGGTCTCCCACGAACACATCCCAAAGTTGAGGTTTGCTTTTTTATCAAGGACTTTATTAGCATGTGTGTCCATCCCCACTGCTGCCCACCTGGATCCTTCATTGTCATGATGCTGTCCATAATCCCACATAGCTCTTCCCTTTCTTCTGCTTGGGGATTTCTTGCCTGTGGATGTTGCACTTATCACCAGTTTAAATACCAGGTAGAACTGATTTCCCAACACTTCTGAGTGTCACGCAAGGGGGACCTCACTGCCCTTTGCTGGTGAGATGCTGATACAGTGTCCTGGTGAGCAGTTTACCAGCAGCTTTGCAGCTCCTTCCCTATGCTGAGACCTGAGCCATCTTCTCTCCCTAGAAATCATCACCACTCAATCTCTGCTCTGATGCCATCGTAAGGCTTAGAAAGGTCCAAGGCATTTTCTCCAAACCTCAGATAATTTTCACGTTTCTTTCCTGAATCCTGAATCTTAATAACTTCAAAATGCAAAACTCTGGATGCCCTTTTCCAGTGCTGGTCTCACCTCTGCCGAATGCCGCAACACAGTCTCAGCACTGCCCCTGCATCACCTACACCACTGCCTCACACACGTGTGTCTGGGGGGGCTCCTTGCTTGTCTGTGATCCCGTCTATGATTTTAACTGTCGGTCATCCACATATTTTCCACACCTGTCTTTTCCTGCTGGCTTTTAGACCATTGAGTAAGATGCTGAATGCCACCAACACCAGCAGAGGTCTTTTAGGGACCTTTCTAGGAACACATTTGGCCAAAAAATAAATTCCTGTTGATGAACACGTTTTAAATTCATCACTTAGACTTTTAGAGTCAATTAATAGTTCTTTATTAGCACTGTACACTGCTAAGTTTTTAAATCAAAATGTCTCACAGCACTAAGATAATTTTCTTACCAAAGCAGAGCATGATACATCTGCACTTACCTTTTCAGCACAGTCTTCAGAAACCAAAGAGGGTTGTTGGAGGGCACCGCTCCCAGCAGGTGAGCTCTCAGAGAAGAGCAGTCGGAATTGTTCCTGCAAAGCAAAATGGTTTGTTCTTGATTACAAATGGGAAATGAGAATTACCGAGAGAGGAAAATTAATCACCCCAGTGCAGTTACCAAGGGTGCTGGGCACCAAAGCCCTCTCCCCGTCCCAACGCTCAGTACAAGGGCACTGCTGTGCCATGGGATGTGGCCCGGCCCTGGCCCTACGTTAAGTGTGAGTGAAAGGCTGGGTGGGGGTCCTGGCCCCATGCTGCCGGGGCTGCCAGGACTTGCTGGGACCCTTATCCCGCTGCAGCAGGACGTGTGCCAGCTCTGCCTTTGTACTTCAGTTCATGCAGCTGCTCAATGCTGAGGAGCAAGTGGGTCCCTGTGCCACTTCCCTTGTCCCAGCCCCTGCCCCTGCCAGCCCCACTGCTCCTGCCACAGGCTGCTGGTGGCTACTGCACCGCATGCTCCCTCTGCCTTGGGCCACTTTAGCACTAGCCATCCTGGTTTCCAGCCTGCTGCAATGTTCTGTAAATCCGCGGTGGTGCCAAGGGCCCAGCTCTGTCCTTTGGACTGGCCCCGGCTCTTCTTAGAAACTGCAAATCACGAATAATGCAGAGAACGGACCGGCGCTGGCGGAGCCTCCCCCAGCTGCCCCTCCTGCCTCGCTCAACAGCTTCAGCCTTCACAGCACCTCATCGCCACCGTTGGCCCCTCCAGCGGGCTGGGGGCTGCCCTGGGCTGGGGGGCTGCCCTGGGCTGGGGGGCTGCCTTGGGCTGGGGGCTTCCCTGGGCTGGGGGCAGCAGCCAGCCGTGGGCTGTGCCGTTATCCCACAGCTCCCGGGCAGCTCGGGCGTGGCCATCGCTGTTGCCTGGGGAACCACAGCGCCAGCCACTGTGGGGGAACCGAGTCCATGGCCCCGCCATCCTCCCTCGCAGGGCAGAACAGACAAACTTCTCCCCTTCCACAGCAGCAGCAGCAGTACCGGCACAGAGCCATACAGGCACGCCGCTGTTGGCAGCCCTCCTGCTCCTGACGTGTTCTTACATCCTCTCCCCACTATCCTTGGCAGGACCTGACCCTGATTTCTTCCTGATGCCTCTCACTTCCCTTATCTTTCTCCATTTATAAATTCTCATTTACCGTGATTTCTGTTTCCTGTTAGCTCCATTCATTACAATTTGTGTCCCCACTTCCTAAAGAAACAAGTTACAGATCCTGCAGCAGGGATTATCCAAGCCTCTGCTTCTAACGAAGCTCTAACGAGCCTCCAACACCTGCTTGGGCTGGGGGGTCTCACAGTGACTTTGCCTGTGCAGCTTCTCCACAGAACCTGAATCCCCCCACTCTCCCCACAGCACTGACAGCCACCTGAGAGGCTGGTGCCTGCTGTGCTGCGGAAGGCAGCACCCCAAGGAAAGCTCCATAGGGTCTGCTAATGCCCACGGAGAGCAAGGTCCTACAGTGGCTGAAAACAGTGGAGTGCTTCAGAAATCATCTTTCCACAAGATGATGGCAAAAACAAAGTCCTTCTTTAGGACAGCGTAAATCCAAAATACCCGACAGGTGGACTTTAACTAAACTAAAAGAGACACCTGGCTTTTTGTCATCATTTTCTTCAACTGCAGGAAGAAATGTAGCATTTCCACTACAGAAGTAAGCAGAGGAGCTGTCACCAGGCTGGATGCTGCAGACCCCAGCCGGTGTCCAGGGGGTGTTGGGGTCTCAGGGGACTCTTCTCCAACCTCCTGCTCAAAACCTCACCATCCTTCAAGAGATCGCCTTCTGCATTACACCAGGCATCCCGCAAAGCTGAGCAACTGCATTATCCTTCTAGGAGAGACCCCATCTTAAATGTGTGCAGCACAGGCCAGTGGTCCCAGGGTGACAGATTTTATGCAAGGTCACTGAAAGGAAACCTGCAGGCACGGCAGGAGTTTGCATCTCGGGGCACTGGAAGCCCTGCTGTCAGTGCTGCCTCCAGCCTGGGTTAGCAGGACAGCGGTGCCCCATCCCAGGTGAAAAGAGCTTTGGGTAAAAGCCAAGTCAGAGAAAAATGTGTAAATGAGCTTTCCTGAGCATGGAATTACAATCAGCATAAGGAAAATGTAAGCTCAGAAGGAGAAACTCTGGCAGATTAGGAAGCCTCTAGAGGAAGGAGATGGAGTCCAGGGATGCCCAGGTTCAGAGCGAGAAAGGGAGGACATCGTTCTCCCAGTGCAGACGCAGCACTTGGGGGGGGATGCAATTGCTGTGGTAGAGGGAGAGTCACCCCACTTCACTGGGCAGCAGCTCCAGAGGTTCAGCTCCTGGGGGGCTCAGTGAACGCCCCTGCACTGCGACACAGGTAGGACACCTCGAGGCAGGGACAAGCTCAGCCAGTTATGGTGGCTACCAGGGTGGCACATGCTTCATTGGCCAGGCATCCAACAGGGATCTCTCCGATGGGTGATGGCTGGAAACATTTTTTGCAAAAACTGGAAATCCTCAGAGGAGGGCTCTGGCCCAGCACTAACCCTGACACCCTGCAAAGTGCAAAGGCTTTGACACCAGCAGTGTGGGGGCACAGATGCAAGCGTTGGGATATTGGCTGCTGCAGCCGGGGATGCAAAGGGTTTACCTGGGCTCAGGACATGAAAAGACAAGCCCATGCAGAGAGCTGCCAGCCATAGGGGCATCCCCGGTGCCCAGCAAGCTGCCGTGCCACTGGCCTTTGAGCATGGCAGCACGTCATGGGGCTGTGTCACCATATGTGTGCCATCTTCTCACATGCGGCCACGGGCACAGATGCCCTGCTGCTGCTGGAGAGCCAGCGGGGGGCAGGTACTCCTGACCCAGCTCTGCTCACCCCACATCCCTTGCCTCCCCAGTCAGAAGATGCAAGCAAGCTGGTCCACTGGACCAGTGATCCCTGACACCTTGCTGCCGTGCTAAATCCAGGTGTCCAGGTAGAGGAATTCAGGCATAGTTTGAAGGGGGTCAGCCCTTCCCAGTTACTGCTGCAAAGCTCCAGTTTCCCTTCCTTGTGTCTCACATTGCCCCTTTCAGAAATACTGACAGGTCTTCTGCAGGCAAGTTCTCATGAGACGGGTACCCAAGGTGAGAGTGGGAAAGCCTGGACCATGACACGCAGCACCTGCTTGTTGGCACTTGCAGGCAGCAAACCCAGAGAGCATTCCATGTCTGCCCAGAAAAAGTGCTGAGCTCGGGAGAAACGAGTGGAAAATGGAGTTGCAGTTCCCTGTCCCTTGTGCTGGCTGCTGGTTAAACAAGGAGACCGAGAATGGGAAAAACCTGAGCAAGGCAGAACTTCTTGTGGAAGAGGAATTTAGGATGCCCCAAAGCCGCTGGACTTCCTCATCCAAAGAAGCATTTTCTCAGTCCGATACCAAAAACATCCTGAGCCACAGGTAGCAGTGAGGAAACCCAGGGCCGGCAGGCAGCGTCTCCTCCGCCACCTCTGGTGTGGAGCTGCATGGACATGCAGCTTGGCAGTACCTGGCAGTGCCCATGCAGCATGTTTTGGTGCCAGCTGACATCGTGGGGTGAGGGACCACAGGCTTTCCTAAAACCCACAGGCAGAAATCCAACGTCTGCATCTGTCCAAGCACTTTGAGTCCAGTTTGATACTCAAACTTGCAACCTAACCAGGGAAAATGTTTTCCAGCAACACTATAACCATGCGTGAAGTCATCTGTTGAGGCAATGGTCTTGGTTGTCTTCCTTCAGTCTCAGCGATGCCGTAAGTGAGGGGGGCTCAGGTGCAGGCACGGCACAGTGCCCCAGGGGATGTGGTGTCCCTGCCTGCCCCGCTAGTGGGGTCTGGCCCTGCGAGATGTGCAGGGCCGCTGAGTGCACGAAGGGGACAGAGAGCTTGAGGTGCTGCAAAATACCCCTGAGGCAACATGAAGTGGAAACCATCCCGGTACGAGAGGCAGGAGCTGCCCGTGGCCCCTGCCTCGGCTGGACCAGAGTGGCTGAGTGTCCTGGCCAGCTGGTGAAGGCGACGCAGCTGGGAGAGATTCCCCCAGTTCACACATTAATCCAACACAGTATAAACTGCTGGTGGGGGCTGCAGTGGGATATACTGTGGGGAAAGTGATCCTGGCCCCTTGCTTGCAGCACCCTGTCAGCTGGGGGCTGCGGGGACACCCCTGTGCCCCAGGTGCAGAGCAGACCTCTTGCTTTCCGGCACAGTGGACACAGCTGCAGCAGGCTGCTGTAGCCGTCGTGGTGCGGACGTGCACGGAGACAGGTGCTTGGCACGGTGGTGCTGGGGAGGTGTCTCTGCCCATCCTCGGGCCTGATCCAGCCAACAGCAACATCCCGGTCTTGTGCAACTGCTCATTAGTGCGTGCCTTCCAGACCTTGTAATTTATGTTATCAGCACCCTCAGAGGAAGCAGGGATATCTTCATCAGGGATGCCTACATTCTGCACGGTTATCGGAGGGAGCCCTCTCCAGCAGGCCACCAACAGCCACGTTACCTTTCTGCCATGGAAATCACCCCATTTCACCCCCACCACTCGCATCACGTTTCTCAGTTGTGCCTGAAACTTTAATCCCTGCTGCTCGCCCCCGGGTCTTAGGGACATGCAGTACTGGAACCGTAAGCTGTGCCAAGACCGGCAGAGCCGGGGTAGCATGCAGGGTGCCAGCGTGTGCCAAAACAGCCAACATGGCAGGGCTGGCACCACCCCTGTACACACATTTTCATTCATACTTACACACCATTTTCCACATCCTTATGCTCAGAGCGGATTCACACACCGTTGAGAAAACTTTTCTCTCATTAGTGTATAAGCACTTTTGTTTATAATGCCTTGCAACAACACTGAAAGCAACGGGGCTGGCAAAAAGAGCATTTACACTTGAAGGAACGGGCTGAGCAGAAGCGGCGTTGCTCAGCAGCAGGCGGCTGGATTCAGCCCAGTCCAGAGCCAGGGAGAGCCCTGGCAGGGACTGGCCTGCCACAGCCTGTTGCGAGCAGCTGTGACTTGTGATTGTGATTGATAACTACCCCCCACCCCCTCCCTGTTATAAAAGCTACAGCCCACAGGGATGTGTCATCCTGTGCTGTGTCCTGCACCCTGGGTAGTGGCATTCCTGTCCTAGCACTGCTCCTGGTGCCCCCTCCTGATGGGTGTCACCCCTGGTTGTGGCTCCCTAGGACAGCCTGGTGGGGCTTGGACAGGGGGTCCCTGCCTGCTATTGTGCCTGGTGCTCCCCTGGGTGGGTAGAGATGGGCCAGGACAGGCTGTTGCTGCTGGGTGTTGTGGGGGGGGGGGGGTGTTATTTGGGCCGCCCCCCCCCCCAGCCTCCCCATGGGCATGTAGGGAGGCTTTATCACACAACAGCACAATCAAGCTTCACTCAAATACCCATCATCTGCTGTAGCTGAAGTGTTTCCCCAGCAGTGCCACAGACCCCAGATGCTGAAAGCTTTGTCCCAGCGTGCAGAGGGACTGCAGTTTTGTAAGACTGGAGGTTTCCTTGTGAGAGTGCAGGCTACCCTTGGTGCCATGCCTGCACTTGGCCATCGCACACAGGGCAGCAGCTGGAGCCAGGACTGAGCAAGAGCTCCACAGTGCTGGGCATGTGCTTCCCACCCTGGTCCCAGGCCAGGTGATGAGGGAGGCTGCGTGCAGGTGAAGCTGCCCAGCAGGTGTTTGCCTGTACCCCAGCAGCTGACACGGAGGACACTGTTCCCCCCTAAGACCAGCGATACTTGTGCCTGCAACGAGAGCAGTGCCCAGTGCGTTGGGGAGCCTGAGTCACCTGTCCTTCTTCACCAGGTAGAAATGCCACTGCTATTTTGAGGCCATGTCTGCAGCTTAGGAAGCAAGCTAAACTTCAGACTTTCTTTTGGTGCTTCCTGCTTACTTTGAATAAAGCAGCCGAGGACGCAGCAGCCCACTGTGAGGGCGGCGAGGCGCCGGCACAGGCTGCCCAGAGCAGCTGTGGGTGCCCCAGCCCTGGCAGTGCCCAAGGCCAGGCTGGACGGGGCTGGGAGCCACCGGGGCTGGGGGAAGGGGGCCCTGCGCGTGGCAGGGGTGGGACCGGGGGGTCTTCAAGGTCCCTTCCAACCCACACCATTCTGGGATTCTACAAACACAAGCCCTGGCTCAAATAGGAGCTGTTTGCAGAAATAGATTTGCAGGACTCCTGGGGAGGACCACTGCCTGGAGGACAGCCTCACCTGCAAAGCAAACGCAGGGGAGCCAGTCTAACAGCATTCCCATGGCAGGGATCTGCAGCTACAGCTAACGCTGAGGCAAGAGACCTTGACTGCCAAAGCCAGAGCCAAAGACCAAGGCACCAGAAAGCTGGGTGATGGCGGGGACTGAGAGCAGAGGATGTAGTGGGCTCACCCCATGCATCCTGCGGAGGAAATGGCTGCACTGGCCATGTCCCCTCCACCACTGACAGGGCGAGTCTGTGGCGGAGACAGGGCGAACCCCATGCAGAGCATGACAGCCCCGAGGGAGAAGCTGGAGCCAGCCAACGCTCCTGATGCAAAACCACATCAGAGCAGCAGGGGCTGAGGGCCCTGCTGTGGGACCTCAGCATGGGGCAGGAACGGACCCACCTTGGCAGGCCGTGGCAGCCCCTCGCCCAGGGCAGGGGGGCCCCAGCCCCCACGCCTTAGCCCCCAGCAGCAGAGGCGAAGGGGTGTCAGGACACCTGTCGCCCTCCTGAGCAGAGAGAACCTGCCCAAGCCCAGAGCAGTATCGGGCACTGACCAGTGTGGTGCCCAGGGGACAGCAACCCCCCCACCAAACCCCACTGCTCTGGCACAGCAGGACCACAAGAGCAGAACCTCTCCCCAGATGGTGGGGGGCGACCAGGGGGCTGGTGTTACATCACACCGAGCGGCAGCCCACCACCCAAACCGTGGCTTGCCAGGGGACCCCTCGCAAAGTGCACGGTGAAGCTGAGTGTGTCAGCTTGTGGATGGGGATGGACGGGCAACACGTCTCCCGGGCTGACCTGCACATTTCGGTATCACTCTAAAACATGACACAAACAGGAAAAAACGCGTGTGAAGGCCAGGACAGGGAGAGGTATGCAATACGTGGGACCAGAGAGGACGGGGCAGCGAGCATCTCCTGCCCCATGCAGGATGCCGCCGCCCAGACCTCATCGGGATGGGGTAGCACGGTGGGGGCTCCAGGGGCAGCAGTGTCCTGGGCCATGGGCCATGCAGGAGCAGGACACCCAAGCACAGCTGTCCCTGCTGGAGCTGGTGACAGCAACCGGGAGCACCATTACTGAGGCGTGTCCAGGTCCCTGTGCTCTCGCCTGCTGCTCCTCCATTTCCATTATTGTAGGGTGCGTTTTCACCTTTAGCACAAGACAAGAGCTTACCCCTATTCGTCATTCAAATATTGCTTGGTAAGACACCATCTGGGTGTAATCATGAAAGCACTGCTGATGAAATTTACAAAAAAGGAGCAGATAAACCACAGCCATAGAACAGGCACACAGAGAGATGCAGCTAACTTGGCAAGCTGGTCCCACTCAGATAACATATATTTAAATAGTCAAACCAATCATCTCCCTGGTAATAAAAACTGTAGCCCCAAGATGAAGAAACAAGGTCTTTGCTCTAGGAAGGAAAAACATCTGAGAAGGATTCAGGGGTGGCACAGTAACAGAAGATGGTGCAAAACTGCCCCAAGAAGGCCCAGAGCAACTGCTGAGGGTTTAAAGGTGGATGTGATGAGGTACAGGCACAGACGGTGGATCTTTCTTCCAGCCACGGCACCAGCGAGATCTGCACTGACACAACACCTCCAGCTCCGGTGGAGACGCGCTGAAGGATGGAGAGGCTGCACAGAAGGGAAAAGCTGCGCTGGGGAGCTGGAAAAGGATTTTCAGCTCATGACTAAAAAAATCTGTGCCTGCATAGCTTGTCAGAAAGGTTCAAGAAGTAGAAATTATGGCAGGCAAGCACATTCAGGGAAGAAAATATTGAGAACTGAGGGTTCCTTCTTTCGGAAGAATAACAAGAACTGCTGGCTGCTGTGGAAACAGCACAAACAGAAATAAGCAGCAAGACATATTTTTAGTAGTGTTTTAGGAAGGTTTGCTACCAGAACATCCTCAATGCATAAAAATCCAAACAGAGCTTTTCTGGGAGGCAAGATTTGCCTGAACAGCAATTAGGAATCTCATTTCAGTGCAGGAAAGGACAAGTGCATCCCAGGACAAGGGCAAGGGCACGGCCCCCATCACCCAGGACAAGTGGCTTCTATCCAGGACCTCCAACAGAAGAAAAGAAAGGGCCAGTGGTACGGCTGTAACACACCATTTTTGTGAAACCAAACTTTTCCCTGAGCAGCTTTGCCTGGGGCTGATCTAAACACCACATATAACAATGCACAGGAATTGTACAACATCAACAGCTCAGCCCGTGGCTGTCACTGGCCTCACCTCTGCTCATCTCCCACCTTCTCTACCCTGCCTTGGCCAAGATAAACAGATTTGCATACATACATTGATTTTAAAAATAAGCTAGTTTTTGTAAAGGAATGAAAAAGAAGGAGCTAGACAGTGGTGCTGGAAAGGGCTGCAAAAGGCTGTTTTCACTCGTCCACGTGTCCCAGGCCAGGCTCTGTAATCTGACCAGGTTGCTGAGAATGTTTAGCCTGCCCTTACAGACCGCCAGTGGCGGCGATCTGACAACTTTCA
Organism: Falco peregrinus; assembly: GCF_023634155.1. Lineage (NCBI taxonomy): Eukaryota > Metazoa > Chordata > Aves > Falconiformes > Falconidae > Falco > Falco peregrinus. The sequence continues at coordinate 64,483,743 of NC_073725.1, read as the reverse complement.
CTCTATTCCAGTGCTCAGTTATTCTTAGAAAATTATCAAACTTTGAGCTCCCTTTCTGGAGCTTCAGCAATGATTCCTTTTTCTTGCTAAATTATTCCCTGCCTCTTTTCATCATCTTTTCCTGTATTTCAATACAGGCAAAGTCATTGCAATTGTCTCCTTTCTCAGCCAGAACAAGCCTGAGCTTTCGAGCTTTTCTCACTAACAGAGCTGAGGGCCTCAGACGCTGTGGCTGATCTCATGTGGGCTCTCTTGGCCCTCCAGACCCCCCTGTCACACAGGGTCCCACCCTCCCAGTGACAGACCCATGGCAGGTTTGTGGCTGGGCCCCCCAAGCCTTGCCAGCAGCTCGGATTCAGCCTGCGCCGAGCTCCAGCACAGCCCCGCCAGACCCTTGGCTATAAGCACATATACATTGCCTCTGTCCTGGGCTCTTCTGAGGTATCAGCATCCCAAGTGCTTGCAGCCCCCTCTGCAGCATCACCATCCCAGCCAGTGCGAGGGCAGGTGCCCTCGCACCCACACAGGCTTATCTCCCTCAGTGAGCACCCCGGGGCTGGTGGCTGTGCTCAGCACCCTCCTGGCAGGCAGCACCCAGCCCTTCCCCGCACCCTCTGCACAGCCCCGTCACCAGCACCCACGGGCGGCTGCTGGGATGCGATGAGAGACGGCGTTGGGATTTATCTGCGGCAAGTGATGGGTCACCCTCCATTCCTCCCTCCACAATCACAGACTCATCAGAGAATCATCCCTGTTGGAAAAGACCTTTAAGACCATCAAGGCCAAGTGTTAACCCAGTCCCCACTGGCCGCCTCTGCTTCCAGCAGACATGCAAGGCTCCTCACAGCCGCCCCGGCCTCTCACTCCGCACAGCCCCCCAAGCCCATGTCCCACCAGCAGCGCCGCCGTGGAGCGAGTGGGAAGACCTGTGCCGCCGCGGGCAGCTCCAGAGCCACTGCCTCATTGCGCCCATGCTGTGGTGCGGTGGGAGCAGCTGCGGCACTGGCTCCCATGGTGCTGCCAGCACTGGAAAATCAGAGCCCAAAGTTACTGAGAAGGCAGACGAGATCACAGAGAGAGGGGCCCACATTAATTGCAGGCAAACAGATGGAGTTGGTACTTACCATAGACAAGGAAGAAAAAAAATCAGGAGAGAACTGAAATGTACTGAGAGGCCACATCACATGACTGCAGCACGGGGGAAGTGGGGGAGGAAAGCGAGAGCTCACCGGGGAGATGAGCCCGGTGCTTTCTGGAAGAAAAATGCACCCAAGGATGGTTGGATGGACACTTTCTGCAGACAGGGGCCACAGGGAAATGGAAGCTGTTTTTCAGGGTAAATTTCATGCTCAGAACCCCAACTTTCTCAGCTCAGGGGTGCTCTCCATCTGCAGCACTTCCATCTGATGCTGCCATTCACAAGTGCCTCAAACTGGTGCTGCTGCCAAGAGAAGCAATGCCCCCTCCTCCTCCTCCTCCTCCTCCTCCTCCTCCTGCCACTCCCACCCCCAGACCAGATGCTCCAGCACCTTGGTGGCCACAGACCCAACCGGCTGGAACCACCTGGCAGATGGAGAGGGTCAGCATCGGCTTGGCCAGCGCTGGACACAGCTCACGCGTGGCTGCTCACTGAGCAGGAGGGAGCCTGCCCCCACCCCATGGGGCCAGAGCCACAGGCCCTACATGGGCACCAGGTGGCAGGGGGGCCCACCTGCCCACCCAGCGAGCATGGGTCTGGGGGGAACAGGAGCAGGGGGCTTGCTGCTCTCTTTGGAACCCTGCTGGCAGCGGGGAGGCTGCCAGATCTGGTATGCTGGGAGGTGGCCCTGGCAGCCTGGGGGGTGAAGAAGAAGACAGCCATCTGCTCAGCAGGCAGAGCAGAGCCCTTTTCCAGCCCCGAGCCTGCTGCAGTAACAGCCCCAGGAGGCAGGAGGGGATGGGCAAGGGGACTGAGCGAGGGGACAGAGCGGTGCAGGTGTGTCCTGACAGGGCTGCAGAGGAGCCGCTGGCAACAGACCCCCAGGGTCTGTCTGGGGTGCGGGGCTGGGAAGCAGTGTCCCACAGCAGAGCTGAGGCGAGGGCTAAGGCCCAGGGCTGAGCTGGAATGGGTGTCCTGGCCCCACAGCAGAGAGTCTGTGTTGCCGGTGGGCTTGTCAGGGTGCACTTGGGACCCTCAGGTGCTTAATCACACTTGCTGTTAAAAACTGGAGCTTCATTTCTGTGGAGATGGCTCTGTCCCGGAGAGCCGGCTTGTGCAGGGCACAGCTGGGAGATGCTGCTCATCTTTCCAGGAGCCAAAGGGGGAGCAGGGAACCTCATCCCCTCCCCATGGCCACAGCCCCGGCTCAGCTTAGGCTGCCCTGTCCCCCTCACACACCCTGTGAGATTAGCAGCTCCTTTTCCCAAACCCATCAGGACTTTCCTCTGCTGTGGTTCCTGCTACAAAGCAGGCAGTTAGTGGCAGTGGCTTGGTGGGAAGGGAGGTGTTTCATCAAGAGATATCACCTTCAAGTCACAATAACTGTCCTTTTTGGGCTGGGGATGAGGCCAAGAGCTTTTTTCCCCAGAATAGCTGCAGCTCTTTAATCTTACTTTGGAGCTCGGTGGTAACCGCACACACTAATCCCATCCATATCTGTGCAAAGTGCGGCTGTCAGGCAGCAAGCAAACTGCAAATCCAAAATACATAGTTCAGCTGATGAAGCTGTTTCACACCGAGACCCGCATAGAGCCTTACAGTCACTGTGCTAATGATTTGCACGTGGTTTATTTAAGCACAGGAGATGGTCACTGGCCCAGCCAAGGGCAGACGTATCTGCAGAGTGCTGAGGACAAGCCCTAACCTGGTGAGAACGGAGGCTAGAGGGGTGCAGGGCAAAGGAGCCCCCCGAGCCTGGTGAGCCCCAGCAAAGACATGAGGACAGCAGATGAGGAGAGAGGGAGCTGGCACAGCCCAGCAGCAGAGCGGGGGATGCAGGTAGAAACACTGAGACATCCTTTGGAAAGGTGAAATTGTGAGTAATAAAGGAAATGGAGAGGACCATAAACCCTGGCAGATTAAATGTGTAAACACAGCAAGGCAGTGAGACTGCTCTGAGAAACAACGAACAAAGAGATTATACCCAACCATAAATCTTTTCTTCAGATGCATCAGGAGCACCCTGCTTCTGCCTTCCAGAATTCTGCAGGGCCAACAGGTGCCCAGACGCAAAAGGTAAACTGACAGGGCAGGGCCACTGCAGAGGAGCTAAACCCATTTTTTGCATCAATATTCCCTAGGAAGCACTGGGAGGGGGTTGTCCTGCAGGCACTCCTCTTTGCAGAGTGCAGCAGAGGACCTGTTTGGAGAGGCAGTGGCTGCAGAAGACACTGGAGGAGCAGAGATGATGGCACAGTGCTGACCCATGCTGCAGGGAGCCCAGGATGCATGACCTAAGACACAGAGATATTTACTGGTGGCTGTCTCAATACCTGGTGGGTACCTGGGTGGTGGAGGGTCCCAGGAGCGATGCCATCCATCAGGGGAGCTCTCGGGAAATCCAGGCCCGTAGGTTCAGCAGCTGCAAACAAGTAGGAGCTGCGGTGAGTAAAGCTACAGCAAGGTGCACTGATATGATCTGCTTAGGGACGATGATGTGAGCTTGCAGCCCAGAAAGCTCCCCGTGCCCTGGGCTGCATCCCCAGCAGCGTGGCCGGCGGGGCGAGGGAGGGGGCTCTGCCCCTCTGCCCCGCTCTGCTGAGACCCCCCTGCAGCGCCGCCTCCAGCTCCGGGGCCCCCAGCATAAGGAGGGCACGGACCTGTTGGAGCGGGGCCAGAGGAGGCCACGGAGATGGCCAGAGGGCTGGAGCCCCTCTGCTGCGCAGCCGGGCTGGGAGCGCTGGGGCTGTTCAGCCCGGAGAAGGGAAGGCTCCTGGAGACCCTGGAGCACCTTCCAGCACCCAAAGGGGCCGGCGAGGAAGCTGGGGAGGGGCTTTTCCCAAGGGCCTGCAGCGCCAGGACAAGGGGGAACGGCTTTGCGCTGAGAGAGGGCAGATGGAGATCAGAGCTGAGGGAGAAATCCTTCCCTGTGAGGGCGGCGAGGCGCCGGCACGGGCTGCCCAGAGCAGCTGTGGGTGCCCCAGCCCTGGCAGTGCCCAAGGCCAGGCTGGACGGGGCTGGGAGCCACCGGGGCTGGGGGAAGGGGGCCCTGCGTGTGGCAGGGGTGGGACTGGGCGGTCTTCAAGGTCCAAGCCGAACCCACACCAACCAGGGATTCGGGGATTCTATGATGGGGGGTGGCAGTTGTGCAGAGAAGTCCTGACCTTGAAGAGAGCCCTGAAAAGAGAAGAGAGATTACACACAGATAAGATGGTCGAAAGGTGAAGTCTGCTTTGATTCCCAAAGGGCTTTAAGGAAATCAGACAGCCATGGGACAGGCAGGACAGCCACAGGGTAAGCATCCAGTTCCCTAGAAGACTGGGTAAGGCAAGAGCAGACGTCAGCTCTTGCCATGGAGGTCCCCAGAGCAGCCCCCGGCGGGTCTGGTCTCAGCATGCTCCCCAGCCCCAGGGAGGGGCAGAGCTGCAGGAAGGGGTCCCGGCTCCCTTGGGTGCCAGCTGCCTCAGGTGTGGCAGGTCATTGCACCCTCTGTGGTGCCGTCCACCCTGCTGAACCCTGAGACCACCTTGCTCCCACAGCAGGCCTGCTCCAGAGAGAAAAGGGGCAGTTTTCAGTCTCTGGGCCGACCTTCCCCAAAACGTGTGGCACCCAGAGCAGCACCGGGTGCCGGGACTGGCTGCTTGCCCACCTGGGTGATGCCCTGCAGCCTGCGAGCAGCTCTCCTGTCCTGTCCCGGGAGCAGAGGCAGTGCAGCAGGCAGAAAGAAGCAGAAAGCAGAGAGGGAGGCCCCCGCTCACAGTGGTGCTGGCACACGACACTGCACCCACCATGAGGCCAGGAGCCAGCACCCACAGGTGCCTGGCCCACGCAGCTGCCATGTCTCACCCCGGCACTGTGCCAGAGATGCTGCTGGGCTCGGCACTGTTGCCCTTGCCGCACTCCAAGCCTGGCCGGAGACAAAAGCAATGCAGCAGTGAGTGGTCTGGGCCCTTTCCCACTTCCATCGTGTGTACTCAGACAAACGGCACAAACAAAACACAGTGGGGGCCAGCCGGCGAAGGCGACCTTCCACAGAGCGGAAGGGGCCAGTCCCCCAGGGGGCACGGGGAGCCCAGGCAGGGCAGGGGGTGACCCCACCTCTGCATCTCACTGGAGCAGCAGCGCTCTAGAACTGGGCATTGCTTTACATGAACAATATTTCAGAAGAATATTGAAAAATCAAAGAGATTCTGAAAAGACCCACGCAGAATGATTTGCAGGCTAGAGCGAGTGCCTTACAGCAGAAGATTTAAAGAGCACAATCTGTTCAGCTTATCCAAAAGAAGATTGAGGGGTGACTTGATTACACTGTAGAAGTACTTTCATAGGGAAATATTAAATGGCTCTTTAATCGAGCCAGGAAAGATATAAAAAGACTCAATCTCTGGAAGCTGAAGCCAGACAAATCCACATTGAAAATTAGACACAAAATTTTATCAGCAAGGGTGATTAACCACTGGATAAAATGCATTAAATTTGAACAGTCATAACCACTCAAATGATTTTGCTCAGACATGGCTTATTTTCAACATCCTGCAAGTTATAAATCCTGTTTCTGCCTCCTACACAGTGTATGTATTTTTTAAATCTGCTGCTTCTTGTGCATCCTTGCATTCAGCACCCTTAAGGCCCTGGGATCTTCTCTTCTGTTTTTGCAGCAGCTTCTCCCCCACTCTTGGAGCCTTGCTCTGCCTTACCTCCAGCGGGCCTCCAAAGCTGAATCACGGCTGCTGAAATCCTCCCTTTTACTCTCTCTGGCGTGTGCATCAAGTGTAAGTGATTTCTTCCCACCTTCCATGCCCCAGAGACTCTTCCAAACATCATGTACCAGGGCTCAACTCACTCTGCCTCGCTCTTCCTCTCCGTATGTCCACTCTTCCCACAGCCCCTGCTCGACACTCCTTGCCTCTTCCTGGGCGACCCCAACACACAACCTGCTCTGTCAAGTCTTGCCAGCTCTCCATCTGTCAAAAAAACTTTGTTCCAAAACCCACGCCACTGAATCTCCAAGGGCTTGACTTTTTAAAGTATTAAACAGAACCACCAAGATTATGAGATGTTTTTCAATCAGTGTTTGTTATTCTTTTTCTCTTCAGACCACATTTAAGCTTTGTGTGGTGCTGCACATCTGGACCCGGGCCCGGATTCTAGAAATTGCTTGGGTAGGGGTGCACCCTCGCCCAGCCACGGCAGGAGAAGAAACATGGGTGGTATTTTAAGGTTATTACACAAGTGGAAAAGATTCCCCACCAGTTTTCTGCTGCTGGTATCCCACAGCCAAGGAGCCAGAACATCTCAGTTCCTTGTCCTATAGGACTTACAGGCATCCTATAGCGCTTTGTTGGGTTAGTACAGCCCCGGGTTGCCTTCTCCACCCTCAGCAGAGCCAGCCTGGGAGGTGGGAGCTGTGGGACAGCTCTGTCAGCCCCGTACTGGCAGGGAGGTGAGATGGGCTCCTCAGGAACCCTCTGCTCTTGCTGGGAGCTCGTCAAAGCAGCCATGCTCTGGTTTGGGGAATCTGCATCTCCCCAAGACAGTTTGTCAGAAATGCCTCTGCGATCTCCAGCATCCAGGGCTTTTCTGTCCCAGAGGCAAACTTGTGGTCACCACCCTCTGCTAACTACAGCTTATTGAAACACCTTACTAGCAGCTAATAAATTTTTACTCTTCTGTGTGTTTTCTCTTTGTCTTCTTCAGCAGGTGCTCTGCTGCTCCCAAAGCTTTGTCTGTAGTGATTTATTCAGCTCAGATTAACATGGGTCCCACCTCTTTCTCCCTGGTGCAAATGCATGTCCCATCCCTGTCCTCCCTTATGTCTAACTGCTCTCTGCCCCTTTTCTGTCACTGGAGCAGTCACCCCAGTTGCCAGCTGTGGTCCAGTGACCATGTGACCATGGTCTAGTCCAGTGACCATGGACGGATTGGCTTTGTGGCCACTGGAGGTCCAAGGCCACTCAATGACTGCAGTGACCAGGCAGGTCGCAGCACTGCTTTGTCCGAGCGTGGAGGCCAGCACAAGCAACACCTCTGAAAAAAAATCAGGGAACAGAAAATCAGGGAGCATTTTTTCTAATTTGGGTGGTGATACCCAGACCAGCTCCCTCTCTGACCATCCCCGTACCTGGCTTCCTCCCACCCTCCGAGCCAGTCCCTGCCCAGCACTGACACACCCCCCGCAGCCACCCACCCCCAGCCTCACCCCTTGTTTCTCCACACCAGGCACAGACCCAGGCTTTGCCCAGCACTTTCTGCATCAGCCTTAGTGACCCAGTGAAGGGGCAGCTCTTTCTTCCCAGCAGCTTCTTGCCTCTGCCCCCGGCACCAGGCTCACAGCTCAGTGCTGTGGGAGGGAGCAGCGCACCCACCACCCCACAGCACCTCGGGGGGGGGGGGGGGGGGGGGGGGGGCCTTGCATGTACCTCCCTGCCCACCGGTCAGCTTGAGCACCACAGGCAGGTGGAGCAGGGCGACCTGCTCCCCAGCAGCCTCTGCACCCACGGGCACTGCCCGCCTCTGCTTCGAGAAGCCCCAGCTCAGCCATTGGCTGCCCATCTCCCTCAGTCCCTCGGCACACAGCATTGGGGTCCTTTCCCCACAAAGGGACGATGCTGTGCCACCAGGCTGTGGTACCCAGGGGTGGCTTCTCAGGACCTTCTTGCAGACCCCTCACTCCTAATGGGGAGGGGGCGTTTCACAGCCTGGTTCTCTGCAGTCCTTTGTAAATGCAGAGCTCATCCTTGCCTGGAGACGCTGCAGCTCAGCATCCTCAACTCCTCATGCTCCCACCCTCGAGCTCTTTTTTCTGGCCCAACTGCATTCCCCACGACAAGTCTTTGACTGGGGCTGACACCTCGCGCTGTTGGTGGGAGCTTCTGAAAGCAGTTTCATCTGCAGAGGCATTCATCTCCCCCATGTCTCTACTCCCACATGCGCTGAGCTTCCCTGAAGGCACTGAAAATGTCAAGCTAAAGAGACTCCTTGCTCCCACCGTGATGGCAGCGCCATGGGTGAGGGGGCATCTGCCCGGTGCCCCTGCCACCTCGCTGCTCCGGGGAGGGGAAAGCCAGCACCAGCAGAGACCTGGAGCTGGAAAAGATGCAAACAACAGTCAGGGATGCTCTGGTGTAAAATGACTGAATCTGCAACTTTCTGCTCTGCGGCGTAGATGCTGAGGGAAGTCACGTCAGGGGACTGCGTCTCTCCTCTGCTGGAGAGTCGTCCTCCCCGTGGGCTTCCAGGAATGACGGGTAAGCAAGAACGCCAGCAGCAGCCTATTTTTAAATTCTGCTGTGCATGCAAGAGCTCTGCTTTGGCAGCCCCACTTTTCAGCTCTCTCAGTGCTATTTGCAGGTCATTAGAGACTTTGCTCCCTGTGATCGCAGGACAAGTTCTGCTATGGAGTTCTGCAAGACAGCTGCACACAAAAAATATATTTTATGTTTGCAGTGCCTCCTGCTAATGCTAATATTACACTTACGCTGCCTGGAGCCTTAAGCTCTCCTATCACACATCTCATCAATCTACATTGCTGCAGTCTAACGATAAGCTGAAACCAGTAATGAAGAATGCAGATCAGGACTGAAGGAGGCAGCCGAGAGAATCACCACCTCGGGCTCCATGCCCCAATGCCAGGACTCCCGGTCAGTGCTCTGAACTGGGATTTCAACCTGAGCTGGAGCCAGGAGGCCTGGGCCACCCCTGACCCATCAGCCAGCCAGTCCCTCCCACCCGGAGGCAGTTTGGACACAGGAGCCCGGCAGGGAAAATGATTAATTCCTCAGAGCTACCCAGCCCCTTGGAATTACCTCAGCAGAAAGGATGCTGCAGTTTATGACCACTTCACATTTCTCCTGATTTTACTGTAGGAAATGTCTCATACCATCAAAACGACAGATCCTTGGAGGTGATGCCCTGGGGAAAGGGGATATTGTCACCCAAAGATCTCCCTTTCAGCTTCATTCCTTTACAGGGTTTTGTACGTTTTCCCCTCCCACAAGTCTCCCCCTCCACTATCTCGTTTTGATGGTACAAGCCTTTTCTCCTCAAAATACAGAAATTTTGATCAAACTATTTTTGACCATGTTCACAATTATCTGAATGCTTTTCAGGAACACAGAAAAGCTGAGTCTCCAGCATTAAGCTTTAATACCAGATACTAATCAACCAAGAGAGAATTCAGCATAAATTATTTGAAATGTCGTTGAACATCAAAACCAAGTTGGAGGCAAAAACTATTCCACATCAAATATCCAGCTCTCTTTCAAACTCTCCTTCTTCATGAAGTCTGCAGGTAGGTTTAAACGCATCTGGGGAACTACAGTCCCCCAAAGGATCACTGGAACTCAGCCAGTTTTAATCTGCAGCTTCTCCCATTGCCCCATGTCATCTCTGTGCTTTGTAATCTGCTTACTGCCTGCCAGAGACCACGTCTTCACCAGAGCACAGCACTTCCAGAGGTGGGATCTGCCTGTAGTTTGCTGTCCTTTGACAATTGTCGACCTTGTTTTAGAATCACAGAATAATTTAGAATCATAGAATTGTTTAGGTTGAAAAAGACCCTTAAGATCACTGAGTCCAACGGTTAACCCAGCACTGCCAAGCCCACCACTAAACCACATCCCTAAGCGCCACATCTACAAGTCTTTTAAATCCCTCCAGGGATGGTGACTCCACCACCTCGCTGGGCAGCCTGTTCCAGTGCTTGACAACCTTTGCAGTGAAGACATTTTTCCTAATATCCAATTTAAACCTCCCCTGGTGCAACTTCAGGCTATTTCCCTTTGTCCTATCACTTGTTAGTTTGGAGACCAACCGCACCTCGCTACACCCTACTTTCAGACAGTTGTAGAGTGAGAAGATCTCCCCTAAGCCTCCTTTTCTCCAGGCTAAACACCCCCAGTGCCCTCAGACACTCCTCATAAGACTTGCTTTCTAGACCCTTCACCACTTTTCTATATATAAAGCAAAGAACAGGATATCGATTAAATTATAAAAATACTTCTACTGTTAAGAGGAACTGATGACTTCATGCTCCTTCAGTTGCATGAGAAATTTCATCTGAAAGGTTTCACAGAATCATCACAGAACAGTCTGGGTGGGAAGGGACCTTCAAAGGTCATCTAGTCCAAGCCCCCTGACATGGGCAGGGACATCTTCAAATAGATCAGGTTGCTCAGAGCCCTGTCCAACCTGGCCTTGAATGTTTCCAGGGATGGGTCATTGACCACCTCTCTGGGTAACCTGTGCCAGTGTTTTGCCACCCTCAGTGTAAAAGATTTCTTCCTTAAATCTAGTCTGAATCTGCCCTCCTTTATTTTAAAACCATTGCCACTTGTCCTGTTGCAACAGGCCCTGCTAAAAAGTCTCTCTCCATCTTTTTTTTAAGCCCCCTTTAAGTACTGAAAGGCTGCAGTGAGGTCTCCTGGAGCCTCCTCCATGCCAACTCTCTCAGCCTGTCCTCACAGAAGATGTGTTCCAGCCTTCTGACCATTTCTGTGGCCTCCTCTGGACTCGCCAACAGATTTCCAAGGACACCCCATAAACCAGGAAAGGAGCGGTTGGAGAACAGCCCTGCAGAAAGGAATCTGGGGGTGCTAGGTGGCAGCAGCTCAACAGCAGTCAGCCAAGAGGGCAAACCACATCCAGCGGTGCCTCAAATGCAGCAGAACCAGCCGCTCAAGAGAGGGGATTATCCCACTGTATTCAGTGCTGGTGCAGCCTCACCTCAAGTGCAGTTCTGGCCCCAACCATTTAAGAAGGATGAGAAGGTCCTTGAATGTGTCCAGAGAAGGCCAGCAAAGCATGCCCTCTGAGGAGCAGCTGAGGACTTTAAGCTTGTCGAGTTTGGAGAAAAGGAGGCTGGGGGGCAACCCCATTGCTCTCTGCAGCTTAACTGAGGAAAGGACATGGAGGGGGAGGTGCCGATCACTTCTCGCTGCAATCCAGGGACAGGATGCCTGGGAATAGCTCCAAGCTGCACCAGACCAGACATTAGGAAGCAATTCTGTACCAAGAGGGCAGTTAAACACCAAAACAAGCTCCCTAGAGAAATGGTCATTGCCTCAAGCCTGTCAGTGTTTTAAGAGGCACTTATGCCCTTAATAACATACTTTAAGCGTTGGTCAGCTCTGAAGTGATCCAGCAGTTGGACTAGATGATCCTTGTACATCCCTTCCAACTGAAGTAGTCTATTTTACCCTATCCTGTCAGCATCCCAACAGCAATCCTTCCCTCCTAAGCCTCGCCAAGCGCCACCGCATTAACGCCAACACCCCAACGCCTCCCTGTGAACCCAGGCCCAGCTGCCGCCATCCTCGCAACCCCTTCCTCCAGCCACCCCGCAGCACCGCACCTCCTCAAACTGGGCCCTGCAAAGCGGAGTATTTCTCAAACCGGTAATGGCGGAGGAGGGGAAGGGCCCTGGCCGAGGTAGCCGCACGGCGCATGCGCAGCTTGGCGCAGGGCACGCTGGGAAGTGTAGTCCCGCCCTCTGCCTTGGCACACGCTGCGGCAGAGGGCGGGACTACACTTCCCAGGGTGCATCGCGGCGGGTGCCTTTGCGCAGGCACCGAGTAGAACTACATCTCCCGGAGTGCCTTGCAGTTAGGCGGAAGCGGTTGCGATGGCGGCAGGTGAGGGGCCCGGGCCGCTTGCGGCTCCGGTTGCCGGCGGCTCGGCGGGCTGACCGCCCCGCTCTATGTCCGCAGGTCGGTAGGCGGTGCCGCCATGGCGCTGATCGAGGGCGTTGGCGATGAGGTGACTGTGCTCTTCGCGTTGTTGCTGGTGGTCGTGGTGTTGGGGCTGGCCTGGGCCTCCACCCGCGCCCCCGAGCCTGCTGCGCCGCCCCGAGCCGCCGCGCCGCTCTCCGAGGAGGGCCCGAGCGCTGCCCCGACCCCCGTGGAGCACAAGGCCCCGGCGGCGGCGGCGGCCTCAGCGGCTGCCGATGGGGCGGGTGGGCTGGCGGCGGGGCTGCGGCCCCGGGCCGGCCCCACACCCGCGCAGGGCCCCCTCAGTGAGGGGGACGGCGGCCCCACCGAGCCCACCATGGTGCTGCGGCTGAAGTTCCTCAACGACACGGAGCGCCTGGCCCGGGTGCGCCCCGGCGATACCGTCGGGGCCTTGAAGAGGTGAGGGGCAGGGCACACCGGTTCTCCTGCGGCACCGCTCGGGGATGTCCCGACTGGGGGCGTCCCCGAGCCCCGCTGGCCATGCCTTCCTTCCCTGGAGCAGCTGGGAGCTGCCACCCTTGTCCTTGTGTGGGTGGTGTGTGCCCTTGGTGCCTGGGCCTGTCCCTGGTGGGGCCATCAGGTGACCTGTCCTGGCAGGTGCCTTGGCTTCTGGTAGTGCCCCCAGGGCGGCTGATGGCAAAGCGCAGGCACAGGGGTGCAGGCATTGCGCAGGCAGGGTGGGTGGATGGGTTGGTTTGCCGCCTGCCCCTGGGGGGATGGATGGAGGGGTGTGTGTCCTGGGGGGAGTGTGACAACTCCCTCCTTGTCCCCTGCCCCAGGGCCTATTTTCCTGGGCAGGAGCAGCAAGTGCGGCTAATCTACCAGGGGCAGCTGCTCCGCGATGACACCCAGAGCCTGGCCGCCCTGCACCTCGCACACAACAGCGTCCTGCACTGCCACATCTCCCAGCACAGCCCGGCCCCCGCGCCCACCGGCTCCCACGCCTCTGCCGACCCCGTACACGCCGCCCTCAACGTGGGCAGCCTCATGCTGCCACTCTTCGTGCTGATGCTGGCCGTGCTCTGGTACTTTCAGCTGCAGTACCGCCATGTCTTCACTGCCACCGCAACCACCTTCCTAGCTGGCCTCACCCTCCTCTTCAGCTTCATGGCCTTCACCATGTACCGCAGATAGCACGGCCCCATGCCCAGAAAGGAGCCGCCACACCTGGAGAATGCGTGGTCCCGGGTGGAGACTGCCTGCTGCACCTGAGCCTGGGGGGTCCACAGACTGTGTCCCCCGGGGGCTGCAGGACCTGGCAGGGCCGGTGCCCCGGTAGGAGGCAGACAGCCTGCCCGCACGCTGTGGCTTGAGGGCTGGGCAGTGCTGCAGCTGGAGCCAGGGTTGTCGCAGGAGCGAGTGCTACCTCTGGGGATGGGGGGGGGGGGGGGGGGGCGGGGTCCGAGTGCCCCCCAGCCCTGTGCAGAGAATCTGCCTGGCTCCCCCACCCCACCTGCCACTCCCGGGCCTATGCACGGGAGAGCCCTCCTGCCCGGGCTTCTGCCACTCCGCTGGGACTGCTTGCCCACGGCAGGACAGTCTGGCCGCCCGGCACCTCCCGGAGCCTGCTCCCCGGGAATTCCGGGGCTCCTGGCGGGGGGCAACATGAGCTCCCCGCCGCTCTGTTACGATTAAAGAGAAAGGACTGTGAACGGTCGCGGCCTCCCGGTTCTGCTGCTGCGCCGCCGGGGGGAAGGGCGGAAGGGGGGGCACCGTGGCGGCGGGAGGGGCGGGGGCGGGCCCTTGAGGGGGGCGGGGTTCTCTGGCGGGGCGGGGCCTGCGCCTCAGGCTGCGCGTACCGCAGGGCTGTAGCTTGCGCGCGTGCGCCGGCAGAGCCGCCCCGCCCCTTCGCGAGGCGCTTGCTCATTGGAGGGAGGTTAGCGTTTATTTACATATGCCTCTACGCACGCGGACCGGCCCGCCCCCGGAAGTGTGGGCCGTGCGGAGGGCGGGGCCGCGGCCTCCTTCGGCCCTACGGGGGCTGTCGGGAAGATGGCGGACTCGATGTCCGGGCGGTGCTGAGCGGCCGGGGCGGCGGCGGGTCCCAGCGCGGCCGCGAGCGCCATGTAGGGCTGGGCCGGGGGCCGGGCGGGACAGGGCCGGGCCGGGTCGCTGGCCGGGCGCCGCGGGGCCCGCCTACGCTGGGCGGGTGGGGACAGCGCCCGTGGTGGGCCGGGTGTCGTGGTGCCGGTGCCGCCCAGCTCGGCCCGGGGGGTCCTGGTACCAGAGGAGGGGAAGATCGGGGCAACCCTGGGATCCCGGTACCGAGGGAGGAGAGCTCAGTCCGGCCCGGGGGTGCCGGCACTGGGATAATGGAAGATCGGGGTGTCCCAGGGGTCCCGGTGCCCGTCGGGGCTCTGTATGTGCCGGGGCGCCGGGAAGGTGGGAGATGTGCGAGCCGGGGGCACCGGGAGAGGGGAGGGGCTTGTGTGGGCCGGGGACAGCGGGGTCCCGGAACACCGGGGCTCGAGTGGGCTGCGGGCCCGTGGCCTGGGCGGCTGTGCAGGGCGGGGGTCCCGGTGCCAAGGGGGTTTTTGTGGGTGGGGGGACCTCAGAACGGCGCGGGCAGGCACCCCTGCACTGGGGCAGATCCCTGCAGGAGGGGTCCCAGTGTGGGCTCCATGTGTCCCTTGCTGGTTCCAGGCCTCCCAGAGACACGAGCTCACCGCCCCTCTCATCCCCCGTCTCATCCCCAGGGTCTCCCAGTTCTCGGAAGCCTCTCAAGCTGCCCTGCCCTCGCCATGCTGCGCCTGCTGCCATGGCTCCGTGCTCTGACCCGGGAGAGCGTGCGGCCTGGCGTCCTGCAGGGCCTGGCTGCTGGTGACAGGAGCAGGGCCGGGATGTATCCCACCTGCTACTGTGCAGGCAAAGCTAAGCAGCGGGCTGTGCTGCTCCCCCTGGACCCCTACGGCCATGGGCTGCTGCACACCTTTCCCCCAGATGCCTACAGGACTCGAGGCCATGGTAAGCGGAAGAGCTGGAACTTCATTCATGAGAAGATGAGTTATGACACCTTCTTCACAATGAAGCGTCTGATAGAGCGCTCACGCAGCGTAGGGGAAGTGCTGCGGTGGGTCACGCAGAACCCCAGCAAGGTGTCCGCCAGCCACTACCCCATCGCCCTGCACAAGCTGGGCCAGCTCTTGCAGCAGCAGCAGGGCCAGGCCACGCTGAACGGGGAGAGTCGCGGGCCCGGCCAGATGTTAGAACAGCCGGAGTTTCAGACTCTCTGTCAGGCCATCATCAGTGGCTGCTCCAAGTTCGATAACTTCAGCATTGTCAACTGCCTGTACGCCGCTGCTGCACTGGGTGAGTGTCCCGGGCTGCTAGCGTCTGCCTGTGTGGGGTTGTCCACAGAAAATGGGGAAAGCAGGCAGAGCAACTGGACGCAGGCTGGTGCTTGGGTTTGTGAGGTAACAGGAGAGCTTGCTGCTCTGGCTGCTATGAAGGAGGAAGGGTGTGCCAGAACAGGGGCTAGTGTCTGGGTTTGTGTGTGGGTTTACGTGTGAAGGTGGCTTTGTGGCAGGCAGAGCTGTGCCCTTTGAAGGGGGAGGCTCTGCCCTCTGCGGGAAGGGAATCTGCAGGGTGGACTCTGGGGGGCTCAGCTGGCTGGACCACCCTGCATGTCAGCCCAAAGAGCAGTCGAAGCAGTGGCCAACAGTGCCTGGCAAGTTGCGGGATAAACCACTCCTTGAGTTTTGTTCCAGTCCCTGAAAATCAGCAAACAGCTGCGCATCAGTGTGAGAAGCAAGATCTTGGGTAAACCCTTTGCAAGCCACGAGCCCTGTGTTGGGCATTTGATATTCAGGAGAAAAGGTTCAAGCCTGGCTGGGTTCCTGCACAGCAGTAGCCTCTGGGCATTACGGAGCCTGGGCTGGTGGGCAGGCGTGTCCTGGGAACAGGACTGCGCCAGGGCAGCTGCGGGCCCCACAGATTCTCTGCATATGCCCTGGCCTGTGAGGAAGGGGATCATGTCTGGCAGTTGCCTGCAGCAGCAGGGGGCTGCCCTCCCCACCCCAGTGGTTCCTGCCAGCCCCATGCTCCACTGTCCCACATGCACATCTTCTGCCATTCTGTTTGCTTTTTTTTTCCACCGCAGCTGCGTGCTGGGCTGAGGCCTTGGCCCAGCCACATATGGAGACGCCCAGTCCCGGCTGTGGGTTGATGCAGTAACTAGATCCTGCTGAAAGTGGGGAGGGAAGAAGTTTCTGCTCTTCCCCCCTCTGCCTCACAGCGCCTTGTGTTTGTTGACACTGAACTCTGGGCTGCCAGGCGCCTCTCCCCTCAGCTGGGCTCCCCCTGGCCTGCTCTGGTTTTGACCCACACTTTGTTCTCCATCTGTCACCCTTCCCTGCTCACCATGCTTACCCACTTGTTAATGAAAACGCCAGTCTGCCTTTCTGAGGCCTTTTTTAAGGAACAAAGCAACTGCTCAGACCAATTCTTCACTTTTTCCACCTTCTGACTGATGTTTGATTAATGAGAAAACACAGCAACTTACCCCATGCTGCCTTAGTTGCTTTAAAGCGCTTTTGAAAATTAAAATCCTGTCAGCTGGCTTAGGAGACCAGTGGGCTACCAGGGCCTCATACAGTGCATAATGCTTCATGCATCTCCTGAAAATATCTCTCCTGACACATGAGGGATGGCCTTTGCCTTTTTTCGTAGCCGCGCTGTGTGCCTGGCCTCCTGTCTTTCTGTGGCTGAATAATATGTAGAGTTGGAAGAAAGTATTTTCCCCAGGAGCCGAGTTTGAAAGACTAAAGCTAAAGTAGAAAATGGGAGACAATTAGAAATGTGAAAGGATTAATTCCTGTCATACACGGACAGGTTTTTTTTTTGTAATATGTGGCTGTCTTATTTGTCTTCCAACAGAAACTTTTTTTTAAAGTACTTTCTGAGGTGTATTATTTATCTTTAAGCAGTTTGAGACTTAAGAAATAAACCTTTCATTTGTGGATGAACTAAGGGACATCCATTTTGGTGAAATGGGTGGGAATAATCCAACGCCTCTACATGACTTTTTCTGCAGTGCAAACATGGTGGTGTTCTGGTCAGGCTTTGCCAGACCGGTCCTCTTCCCCTTTCTCATCTTTGGTTTGTCACTGGCATGGCAAATCTGCCCTTCTCCAGCCATAGTCTCGTGCCTGAGCTTTCGAGGATGGTTGTGCCTAGTGAAGATGAGAGGTGGGGTCCGGCTGTCCCTAATCCCTTCCCTGTCACAGGCCTGCCTGGGGAATCACCGCTGGTGCGAGTGCTGGAGGACGAATCCCGGAGCCGCCTGGGCCGCTTCAACCAGAAGGATGTCTCCATGGTTTTCAGTAGCGTGATGCGGCTGCACCCGTCCAGCCCCCACCCCCTGGTCGAGTCCTGCCTCAGCAGTTTGGAGCGGCACCTGGAGAAGGAGCGGCACCCCCAGACCCTCTTCCTGCTCCTCTCCTACTACCGGCTGCGAGCGCAGGCGCTGCAGGGACACCCAGCCTCCGACCAGCAGCTGATCAACAACCGCAAGATCCTGCGCCTTGTCAGGCACACGCTGGGGCAAGTGAGTGCCATGCGGGAGCATGAGCTGGCCCTCTTGGACGAGATGCTGGCTCTGTGCGCCCAGGAGGCGAACAACAAGGCCCTGGAGGCCATCTTCAGCTCTCAGCTCTTCTACGAGAACCGCCAAGAGCGATTCATCCGCAGTATGGCAGGTGAGGGCAGGGTCTGCCCAGGCAGGGTCCCAGCCTTGCCCACTGTGCGAGCTTCCTCCCCGGTGTGGGGTGTGCTGGGCTCTGTCTGTGCATGTGGCAGCCTTGGAGCCTCCTTTCTTGGCCCCAGAGGATATCTGGGTCTGTGACAGCACCAGCTGGGGCCTGGCTGAGCACCAGTGAGGCCAGAGCAGGAGATGCCCTGCACTATGGCCACTCTGTCACTGACATCATCCCAGCCCAGCCCTTCCTGGGGCTGTGAGCCTGCCTCACCTCAAGACTGGGAGCAGGTTGGTTTCGGTGGGGTTTCTAACAGAAGGCCCCCCATTCCATGCATGTTCCAACTGTGCCTTCTGGGTGCATGTGACTGGAATCTGCCCGAGCCTCTTCACAAGCCCCATAATTTGATGGTTTTTGGAAGCCACCTGGATTTCAGGAGAGGTGGCTCTGCTGCCCAGGTCTCATTACCTCCCACCTGCCTGCACTGCCTTTCCTGCCCAGGCTGTAGTGGCTTTTGGAGAGCTGCATTTTGGACAGAGCCAGGCCCCTCTGACAGATACCCTGCTGTGGTTTGCTCTGTGCAGAGTGGCTCCCCAGGAAGGCAGAGAACCTTACCCCCTACACCATGGCCCTCATTGCCAAGTATGTGGCCCGGCACCGGCTGCGTGAGCCACGGCTGCTTGATACCATCGCTAACTTTCTCCTGAAGCGTGGGGAGCAGCTTGACAGCAAGGTGAGTGTTGGCCCTGGTCTGTGGGGGACGCCTGGGGCTGGCTCTGGGGATGCCCTGGTGCTGGGGGGAACCAGGGCCCTTCTGTGCCATTGGGCTGGGGCTTCTTGCTGGGGACCAACTGGGACCTGGCCTGACCCATATGGGTTGTGAGAACCTGTTTCTACCTGGCTCTGGGCAGGCCTGGGCCTGACCTGACCTTCATCCCACTGCCTGGCCCGGCCCCACTCCCTCTCCTCCTGCCTGCAGGTCATCCAGAAGCTGGTGTTTCCCTTCAGTCGCATGAATTACCGCCCATCCAACCACAGTGAGCTCTTCCCCAAGCTGGAGGCCATCCTGGAGCAGAAAGCCGGCAGCTCGCCCCTGGCAACAGTCAACATCCTCATGTCCATGTTTCAGCTTAGCCATTTCCCCCAGACTGTCCTGCACCAAGTCTTCTCCCCAGCATTCATCACCAATGTTATGAGTATGTTGGGTCTTTTCCAGGGTAAACCCAGCCATTAAAGCTTGGGGCTGGGGTGGGGATGGACTTGGAAAGCGTTGGGCAGAACAGACTCCCCTTGGGAGCGCAGGACCACCTTGCTGGCAGGCAGCCCCGCCAGGAGTGTGGCTGGGCAAGGAGGGGCTGCCGGGGTGTCTAGCCAGCCATCCTCTCCCCACAGGCAGCCCCTACGCGCTGATCGTGCGCCGCTACCTCTCGCTGCTGGATGCGGCAGTGGAGCTGGAGTTCCATGATTACAGTGGCCCACGTCTCGACCCACGCTACCGTGTCCTCATGTTTGAGCATGCTCTGACAGCTGACGAAGCCAACAGAAAGTACAGGTCAGTGGTGGCGGCAGGCAGTGTGCTGGGGAGGGGAGAGCATGGCTGGGAGTGCAGTCTGCTGGGCACCCCGCTGCCTATCCCTCGCAGGTGGGCAGAGTGGTATCACTTGGGACATGTGGTCTGTGACCTTGTACTGGTAGGATCCCAGCTGGGGTAAAGGCCCGTACATGAGCTCTGAAGCCTGTAGTGGAGCAGTGTAGAATCATTTAGAATTCTTTAGAATCACAGAATTGTTGAGGTTGGAAAAGACCCTTAAGATCACAAGAGTCTAACCATTAACCTAACACTGCCAACTCCACTGCTAAACCACGTCCCTAAGTGCCATGTCTACAGGTCTTTTAAATTTCTCCAGGGACGGTGACTCCACCACTTCCCTGGGCAGCGTGTTCCAGTGCTTGGCAACCCTTTCAGTGAGGAAGAATACGTTGTTGGTGCAGCAATATTGGGAGGAGCTTTTCTTCTGAATGAGTTGAAGCATGTCCCCTCCTTGCCCCAGAACAGCAGAGCCTGAAGCTCAAGGCTGTTATTATTTCTCACTCCCAGGCACCTTCCCATCTCTACAGATGTGCTCAGAGGGAGAACGTGGGTCGGCAGGGCTTGGTGGGGCAGGCTGGGGGCCCTCTCTAGTGTATCCTCCGACTCTTCTTTTTCCCCTCAGTTACAAGGGGCTGGTGGCAGAGGCCCTGCGGCAGCTGGTGGGAGAGGAGTGCTATCGGCAGGACGAGGTGCTGCCCCCAGGATACTGCACAGGTTGCCTGGCTGGGCGCGCGCTTTGGGGCAGGGCTGTGGCTCTGGGGAGGGGGCTGGCAGTTGGGATCTGGGGGGCTGTGGGTGCAGCAGAAGCCCTGCAGCTGCTTGGGGGAGGCCTGAGGCTGGGGGAATATTCAGGGCAGAACTAGATTTAGCTGCTTTGTCCCTGCCTTACCCTGGTGCTTTGGGACAAAGCTTCCTGAGCCACCCCTGCCGCAGGAGGGCTCAGCTGGGCCAGTGCGGCGGGGAGCTCCCTCTGCGCTCCTGTTTGCTGGGTTGGCTGGCACAACAGCCCACCGTGGGGCACATGGGGTCCCTGAGCCTGTGTTTTATCAGTAAAGGGGTCTCAAGGCCCAGTGCTGATCCCTGTTCTCTCTCTCCACAGACTTCCTGCTGTGGATTAACCGCTCGGGCACTGTGCTGCCTCTCTCCCGTGTTCCTGCAGCTTCCAAGGCTCCCTCTGCCCATGCTACAACTTCCCCTGCCGCCATCTCCTTGCGCACAAGCGTCCTGGCCCTGACCTCGGACTTGCAGGACTTTGCCCCATTTGCTCCAGAGACGCCAAGCAGCCCCCCGGGCTCCCGGGAGAGCAACTTGGCTGGGCGGTTCCTCCCCACGCTTTGCCCTGCCCCGGGGGGGCCCTGCTACCAGCCCCCCTCGGACTATTACTGCGGCCTGAGCAAAGAGTCTTCCCTGGAGAGCCAGGGCAGCTCCACGTTAAGCAGCCCTTCCGAGTGCCTCTCTGCGCAGCCAGCTGGCACCCCTGACTGCTCCCCCAGGGGCACCTCCTCAGCCACCCTCTTCCAGTTCCCCATCAGCAAGATTCTGGAGGAGGAGGAGGAGGCTACCGCAGGCTGCCCTGGGCATGATCACAACTGCTTCCAGGGGGAGCAGGACCAGGAGGAACCGGAGGAAAGCAGCCCACCCCCTGTCGAGGATGCCTGCCCTCCACCCTCTCCGTGCCGGCCCAGCCCCAAGCGAGGGCCAGGCGATGGGCCGCAAGGAGCCGAAGAGATTCAGAGGTAACTGAGGTAGCCGGTCTGTGTCCCCGCTCCCTTCCAGCATCACAGCTGCCCTGGGCCCGTGCTGGCACCGGCTGCAGCCCCTGCTGTCCCCAGCATTCAGCCCCAGCCCCCTTCTGCCCTGTGCTGCCAGGTGCCCGGTGGCCACGCAGGCTGTGCTGCAGAGACCCCTGTCCCCACCACCCCCCGGCCCCGGGGTGCAGCATGTCCCAGCTGGGCGTGCTGCCAGGCATAGGGGGTGCTGCCCTTCACCCACTGCAGTGCTGGGGACCAGGTGCGGGCCACACTGCTGCCTGTCCTGCCTGCAGGGTCTGTGGCGTGGGGTAACGCTGCTCTTCTCCTCTGGCTCTGTCCTCTGCAGGGTGGTGCTGTCGGTCAATGACAAATGGCATTACTGCCAGAACTCCGACATACTTGTGGGCTCGCGAGCCATGAGGGACAGGCACTTGCGACTGCTGGGCTACTGTCTGGTGCAGGTAAGCAGGGGACTGCCCCCTTCCCCTCCTCCCGCCAGGCAGAAACAGCCCGTGGCTGTGCGACGAGATGGGTGACAGGCTGCGGGCGGCAGAGCTGGCATCCCCACTGTAAACAATCCAACAGGAGCCATCCTTCCATGCTTGCTGCTCATGAGAGGAAGCAGCGACTCATCCTTATGACTCCTTTTTGCCCTCCCCCGCCACACCCCAAGACTTTTTTCATTGCAGCTGGCAGGTGATGCCAGCCCTGGTGCCCCAGTGGAAAGTACAGACAAGGGGCCAGCCCCTTCCTGTCTGCTGGCCCAGCAGGAATCCCATCCTGCGGGTCTGCCGCCTGGAGCTTGGACCCAACCTGCTTGCTGGGCAGGGAGGGGAGAAGGGGAAGTTGGCTCAGCCTGGGCCCAGCAGGCATGTCAGCAGCAGCAGTGTCTGCTGCAGGGCCTCGGGTGGAAACCAAGTGGGGGATGTGGCTCGGCCTGATAACCTGCGCTGTGGTCCTGGCTGTCAGTTCTGCAAGCATGGATGTGCAAGTGGAGGCGAGGCAAGGAGGGAAACCTCCCTTCGGTGCCTGTCTCAGAGCTCTGGTCCATTTGGTGCAGCCTCTGTGAATAGAGAAGCCCTCGAGGCTTCGCCACACCTTCGCAATTGTCTTCAGATTTCTTTGAAAACTTCAGATGTTGTTTTAAGGTGTGCAGCTTCTATAAGCCTATTTGTGGGGTGATTTTTAGCTTGAGGACAGATCTTTCTGAGGAAAACAACTCAGAAGCGCAGGCCTCTTATTCCTGTTTACTTTACTTCAGAGATCACCTGAGTTGCAGTCATAGCTCTACCAAGCAGTCCCATAACCATTTCTTAAAGCTTCTTACCTCCCCTGCTGCGACGGCACAGCGTGCCAACACAAAGCTCCTCCTAATTTCATAATTTGCAACATACATAGTTCAGAAGCCCTTTGTTTATGCATAGCTTTGGCAGTCCTGTGACTCAGGTTGGGGTATTTCCTTGGAGATCCCAAAGTGCAGAGCAGTGGAGCGGGACCAGCTCTCCTGTGCACTGCGCCCTGGGTCTCTCTTGTGCTGGCATTCAGGACGGGCTGCCCAGGGCCAGCCATGTCCCCAGGCAGCAGTGGGGACCAGCAGCTTTGTTGTGCAGAGGAGGGCTCCCCAGTGTCCACTGCTGGGCTCAAGGCTGATGCCGCAGGCTCTCGCTGCATGCCTGGGCTCCGGGATGCCCTTGGTTGAGGAAAGGCGCTCGGCACAGCTGCCCCTGCTCCCATCTTTGTGCCACTGCGTCCGAGAGCCAAAAGCTGCCCTTTCCTGCTTGCCCTCTGCCCAGCACACCTGCCACCCACAGCAGCCAGGGACTGTGCTCACCCTGCAGTTGGCCCAGCTGTGGGGTCCATGCCCCATCTCAGGCTGTCTCTGGTAACCGCTACTGCTGGGGTCTGCGCCCCTAGTGCAGGTCAGGGCTGCTGATCACCAGCCCCTTGCTCTGAGGAGCAAGGCAGAATGGGCATGGGTGCAGGCAAGGAAGAGCATGCTCTGGCTCCTCGTGTGCACAGGGAGGTGCTCCGTCCGGCAGCATGCTGTGAGGTGTCGGGACCCGCCTGATGAAAGCTGCAGGAGCTCTTCCCCTTTGCTCAGCGTGCCTTATCAGTGTGCAGCTGCTGGCATGGTTAGCTCCCTTTGGGTATGTAACAACAGGCACTCTGGTCCCATCCCCTCTACTCCTCCAGCAGCACACGGTGGCAGATCGTGAGAAGATGAGTCAGAAATGGACTGTGGATAGTCCAAGGACTCCTGCAACAGAGCATGTGTCTGAACAGCCATGTTGAGTCACCCTGACGGACCTCTTCTCTCAGCATTGTATTCCTCTTTGGTCCTGTATTTCTTCCACACCTGCAGCAACCAGTGCCAACAAGCTTCAGGCAGTACTACTTGCAACAGGCTCTGTTTGTTTTAAACCTGCTGTCTGGTTAGCCAGCATGGTGATGCTGGGTCTGGTACCACAAAGGAGTGAAGAGCAGCCCTGTGGTTACCTTCTTCTGTGCTTGTGGTTCCAGAGGTCGCTTCCCTTTAGCCACCCCTTTAAGACAAAGAACCCCAGGCAGTTCAACTTCTTCCTGAGTTGAAGCTTCTTCATAGCTTGGTGGTTACTCTTCTTGTTTGAGGTTTATTTCCTCTATTTCTTCTTCTGACACCTTTACAGAATCACGGAGTAGTTGAGGTAGTAGCAGGGGCTTCTGGAGATCATCCAGCCCAACTCTGGCTCACCTACAGCAGGTTGCTCAGTACTATGTCCTGTCGAGTTCTGAATGGCTCAGTGACAGTTTGCTTTCTGGGTAACCTGTTCCAGACTCAAGGCCCATGCTGCTTTACCCTTACAGTACAAGAGGATTTTCTTGTGTTTGGGGGAGCATGTTTGTGTGTAGCTTTTTCTTAAGTTTAAATGGGATTTCCAGTATTTTGGGTTTGTGCCCTTGCCTCACTCTCTGTCACTGGGCACCACTAGGAGTCTGGATCTGTCGTCTTTGGGTATTTGTACATATAGATAAGATGCTTCGATCCTTTTCTTCTCCAGCTCTGTCAGCCTCTTCTCATGTATCATGTGCTTTAGTCCCGTAATCATCTTTGTGGCTCTGCACCAGACATGTTCCGCTATACCCATGTCTTGTTCTGGGGAGCCCAGCTTTGGACACTCCAGATGTGTCTCACCAGTGCTGAGCAGCAGAGAAGGATCCGTTCCCTCAGCCTGCTCACCATGCTCTTCCTAACACAGCCTGGGATGCTGTCGCGCCTTTGCTGCAAGGGAGCACTGCTGGCCAGCATTCAGTTTGTCCATTGGGACCCTTAGTCCCTTTTCTGCAAAGCCACTTTCCAGCCAGTTGGCCCCAGCCTGTCCTGGTTCGTGGGGTTATTCCCTGCTAGGGTCAGGGCTTGGCCCTTCCCTGCCTGGGGGCCATTTCTCCAGCCCTTTTGGGTCCTTCTGAATGGCAGCACCACCGCTCCTCCCCGTCTGGTACTGTGCGGCCTTGCCAGGGGTGCACTTGGTCCGGGTCACTGATGAGGATACTAATCAGCATTGGCCCCCATACTGACTGCTGGGGTATGTGGCTTGTGACTTGGTCCAGCTGGACGTTGTGCCTGTCTGCAGCTCTTTGACCCTGGCAGTTCAGCCCTCCTTGTATTTAATTTAAGGCCTTCTCTTGCTGACTGTTGCATTGCCGCGTGTGTGCTCAATGGGTGCTCGACTGCCTGTCATGTCTGGCATGCTGCTAAGCTGTCTGGCTGTGTCTGTGTGACCGTGCCAGGGCCGGCTCCTCCTCGGGGTGCCGCTGATCTGTAGCAGCAGCAGCTGCGGGTTTGGCAGTGCCTCTGAGCAGGGCTGCTGTGGCACAGTGCGCAGGGGCTGCCCGCCGTGACTGCAAAGGGCATTGACGGATCTTGCACCCGGACCCTTCCTTGCCTCTGTCCTCTGGTCCAACCTGTGTGCTGCTTCCACCCCTCTGGCAGGCGGTGGGAGTGCTGTGACAGGGTCACCTACTGTGGGCCCTCTGCTCTGCCCACAGGTGCTCTGGCTCTTGGCCCTTTCCAAGGTAGGTGTTCTTTTACCTGGTGGTCCTGACCTTTTATTGACAGCCAGCTCTTTTCCCTTGAAAGTTTCTAGGTGAGGACACGCTCCTTCCTTCCCAGGATCCTGCCCTGAAAAGCGGCTGGATCTGATGTTCCCACAGACCCTGTCCTGGCTCTGGCATTACTTGCTTCCAGTCTGTTTGCATGTGAAGGAGTTTTCTGTGTTCTTGATCCTTCCATAGTGTCTGAAGGGCAAGCCTGCTGGGGAGGCAGACCCTGCAGAGCTGGGCAGTGAGGAAACGAGCATGAAGCAGTGGAAGGAGATGGCTTTGTAGCAGAACTGCCAGAAACCTTTGATTCAGGAGCCAGAGGACTTGGTTCCTTCTCCCCAGACAAAGTTAGTAACCTTTTCGCCCCTGGCCTGCATGGGACTGCTGGAGAACACCGCCTGTCTGCTGTCCCGGGGCAGTGTGTGCAGTTTGTCCATGTGTCCCATCCCACTTGCTCATCTGTGATGGTCGCAAACAGGTCCTGAGCCCTGTGCAGCGCCCATGTCAGGATCTAGCCTTTCTGTGGAGTCCCTGTGTCATCTGTGCCAAATTTTCCCATCCTGGCCCCTCATGATGCCTATTGCTAGCCCTGTTTCTCAATGAGCTGGTAAGAAAAAGCTTCCTCCTTTGCAGGCCAACTCCTATGTGTCATGATCTGCAACCCCCGAGGGATGGCAGTGGCCTCTCCAAGCAGCCTTGGATGCTTCTGGTATAGTAGACCACCCCCTTGCCGTGCAGGGAGCGCTTCCCCAACAGCTCTCCTGCAGACCCAGCCCTGTGCAGGCTCCTCCAGAAGGCTGGGCCCCAGCCCTGCTCCGAGTGGGCTTCATGAATGCAGCCCCTGCAGGGCCCTGGTCTCCTGCTGTCCATGGACGGTGCAGGACCAGCTGGGTGGCACAGCCCTGAGCAGCGCAGCCGGTGGGTCACTTCCCCGCAGAGGGGGATGCTTTCCCCCTGCTCTCCAGGGTGGCCAGAGCTGCCTCCTGGTGTGCGGGGCTCATCCGCTCAGCCCTAGGGGCTGGGAAGGGCAGGTGAGTTCTGGGCTGAGCACTGCCCTGCATAGCTCCGGCCCCAGCCCCCTGCGGCTGCCTCTTTTAGCAGGATCTCCAAGCCTGGAGGAGGCTTCTCCTGTACTTCCATGTTCCCAGGTGGGATGGGGCAGGACTCCTCTTGTGCCTGGGTAGCAAAACACACCGAGAGCTGGACTGCGGTGGGGTGAGCGTGCAGGTCCTGTTGCTTTTAGCCCTCTGTGGTGCTGCCAGGCGGCCAAGGCGTGTGGGTGACAGCCACCCTTAGTCGTGCTCCATGAGCACTGATGGTGCCTTCGGGGATGTTGGACCAGCAGAGCTTCTAGCCGCCCTGGCAAGCTTTGCTCCCCGGTCCCTGAGAGCAATGTGGAGGGGGGCACTGGTGGTGGCTGGACTCTCCTGGTTGTCCCTGTGGATCCCTTCCCATGCGGCTGCTGGTGGGCAGGTTTGCACAATTCCTTTGGTGCTCCCGGATGAGTGTGGGGACAGGCATGCATCTGGGCTGGAGCAGGGGCTGTCGGTGACAAGCCCTGGGGCAAGAGGACCTTGAACTGGGAATCGGTGTTTTTAGGGACCGGGTCTGTTTAGAGAAGCGACTGCCGGGTTGTCCCCAGACAGTTCCTGCAAGGGCAGTGACAGGGCACAAGCCCAGACCCACCTCTGCTCCCCCCCATGTGGGTGCATCTGTCTTGTGGTCGGGGTGGCCCAGGGCTCGTGGCCCTTCTGGTGGGTGTTCAGCTCCAGGTTGTATTTGCTGTTGGGGGTCACAGAGTACTCCTGGCTCCACAGACCGACATCCAGTTCAGCTTTCCCAGTGGGGCCTCCACTCCCTCTCGGTGCCCTGTACTGGCTCCCCTGGGCAAAGGGAGGGGAGTTGCCCTTTCCGTGGGTCCCGCTGCTGCCTTTCCCTCGCTGGCTGTGGTTAAAGTGACGCGTTGGGGCAGAACTGTTACCTGGGCTCGCTGCTGCAGCCCTGCTGTTGGGGGCTGCCCCTTGCTGCCGCTAGCCCCAGGCTCCCCGACCCTGCTTGGCAGGAGGGCAGCTGCGTTTCGTTCCTCACCCCTCCCCGGGTGGTTGGCGACTGCGGTTAAAGGTTAGGGGAGGCTTGAGAGCCCCTGGCCCTGCAGTGCCGCACATCCTCCCCACGTGTGCCCCCCGTGTGTGCTGGGCTCACCCCAGCGGGGATGGGGATGGGGCCGCCCGCCCTTGCCAGTGGGTGGCCAGGGTCGGGGGTAGCAGAGCCAGCGCAGGCAGGCGTGTGGGGAATTTTGCCCCCCCAGGAGGCAGCACCTTGCCTGGGGTGGGTTGGAATGCTGAGCTGGGGCTCGGCTGCTCCTCCCGTGTCCCCCGTTCCGCTGGAACAGCACCGTCCTTTCCCTGGGAAGGTGCCGAGTCCTGGTTCTTCCCGCTGCCCCACGGATGGCTGGGGCTGGCTGCAGGGGGTGGTGGGGGTGGCAGGGCTGCTCTGACGGTTTCTCCCTGTCCCCTTTCAGCTGCCCTACACGGAGCTGGAGAAGGTGAGTGGCATCGAGGAGGCCAAGCACTACCTGCGGCAGAAGCTGAGGGAGCTGCGCTTCTGAGGGACAGACGCCCCGAGTCCCAGGCCCTGGGCAGGGGTGGGTGCAGGCGGGTGCTGCCAGCCCTTTTCCCCTTGGGGTGGGGTGGGGGTGGGGGAGACAGAGCCATCCCCTGTCCTGGGGGACGCAGGGCCAGGCTGTGGGCACCTGCTCCTTGATGTGGGGCTGGGGTAGTGTGAGATTATTTATTGCCATTAGCAGGGGGAAGGGGTGTGACTTGACTGGTGCATAGGGGAGTGTTTGGGTGCTGGGGGCGGTGGGGAGGGGGCGGGAGGTCCCTTGCTGCCGCCCCCCCCCGGCCCAGCCACCCCAGCCCTGTCTGTAAGAGTCATTGCCAGGGGGCCTTGCCTGGCTTCCTGGCAGCCTTGGGGATGTCCCTGCCCCCAACACTGGGAGGGAGGGTTAGCACCTGCGGGGTCTGGGGGGTGGGGGGGGTGCTGCAGCAGCCCCCACACATGGCAGGGAGCAGGTTTGCACAGGGGGCTGCTCCCCAGGCCCTGAGGCGGGAGGAGGGGGGGGGGGCGCTTGGGAAGCAGGGGTTAACTTTACAATAAAACTGGTGAAAAATGTGCAAAGTCCATTCTGTTTATTAGTAGGAGGCAGCAGCTGGGCTGGGCCCCTGCAAGGTGACCCCCATGCCCCCCCCCCCCCCTTGGCAGCAGTGCCCGTACCGGGCCCTGGCAGCGTGTGGTGCAGGGGGTGCTGCTGCCTGCAGCCCTGCCCTTGCACGGCCACGGCGCGGGCAGGGGGGCATGGGGCTCGCCCCCCTCCTCTCCCCACCTGGGCCCCCCTTCAGCCCGGCATGCTCACTACAAAGCTGTTTATTGCCTTTTAAATTACTCTGTTAAATAAAACATGGTGAGATTTAGGCAACACCTGATTGTCTGGTGGGAGCCCAGGGCCAGGCTGGGGCTGCAGAGGGGCTGAGGCAGGGCCAGGACCTGCAGCTCTGCTGGGGGGTGACCGGGGGGGCTCTGCCCCGTGGCGTGGTCAGGATGTGCCCAAGGGGGACTGAATGCACAGCCCAGCCCTGCACTGCTCAGGAGGGGTGCAGGGGGTCCCTGGTGGGGCAAGGCTGCGGGCCGGCATCTCTTTGGCAGGGGTCCCACCTGAAGGTGTGGGGAGCGTGGGGTGCCCGTCCCTGGCCGGGCACAGCTGCACAGCCACTGCCCCCAGCCCTGCACAGGACGGCAACGCGGGGGCCTGGCCGTGCCTGGCCCCGGGTGACTCGCTGGCTGGCGTGCGGTCACACCGGCATTGGCATTTCATTGTACTCGTCCACACCTTCCCGCTCATCGAAGATGGGCTCGGCCTCGTCTGCATCCAGCTGTGGGGAGATGGCAGCTGAGCAGGCAGAGAGGGCCTGCCCCCATCACCCCCCACCTGGCTGGATCCAGCCGTCACAGACCAAGCACCCCCGGGGATGAGGGACGCAGCTGGCCATGGAGCAGGTACTTACACACTTCATCTCCCGGTCAGTGAAGATACGGCTGAGCAGGCACATGCGGAGTGGCACCGTTAGGATGAGGATGAAGGGGAAGGCCAGGGAGGCCACCGTGGACATGACGGCCCAGAGCACAGCCAGACATGCCAGCTGCAGCCCTGTGAAGAGGTGCATGCGCAGTGTGCGCACCTGCACAGGGACGGGTGTCAGTGCTGGGGCCACACGTGTGCCAGACCCCCAACTCCCCATCCCACCCCAAGCACAACTGGCCCCCAGCAGTCCCCCTTCGCCCCCTCCCCAGACACAGCTCCCCCACACCCCTGCCAGGGTCTGGCTGCCCCACAGGAACTGCCCTGTGTCCCCCCGATCCCAACCCCCTGAACAAGGCTTTGCCAAAGTCTGTCCTGCAGACACCCCCAACCTGAGAGTGCCCCAGATGAGGGTCCCACCCCCTAAGATATCCCCCCCCCCAACCTTTTTGACATAGGTGACATCAGGGTGGTGCTTGGGGGGCATCAGCAGCAGCTGCAGGCGCTCGTAGAACTGGATGCCATTGAGGGAGGTGACACCCATGTAAAGGAAGATCCCGAAGAGCACAGCCAGTGGGATCTGTCGTAGCAGGTCCCCGATGACAATGGACAGGCCTGGGCCAGAGCAGGGTCAGCTGCAGTGCCCAGGCAGGGGGTACCCGGAGCTCCAACTGGGGCCAGGGCTCACAAAGCCCCCTCCCCAGCCCCACTCCTCCCTGCCCTGTCACACCCCACGCTTGGGGAGGCTCCTGCATCACTGGTGCCCAGTGGCCATGCCAAGTCAGCCAGGGCTCAGGGCACCCCAGTTTGTGTGGACCCAGTCCCCCCACCTCCATGCTGCTCCCTGCACCGCTGCAGCTCCCCATGGCTGCCCGGCCCTGCCACGGCCATGCAGGATGGAGCAGGGCCGGTGGGGGACCCACAGTGGGTAGGGCTGGACCTACCAACGAGCACAGCCACCAGCAGCCCGGTGACCCGCTGCTCCTTCACCTCCTGGATCTTGGGCTTGTCCCCAGGTGCCACAGCCTTACTCATGACGGTGAGGGCATTGGCGTGCGTGACGGAGCGCACCGTGGCCGCGGCGAGCCATGGCAGCCCGAAGAGTGCGAAGAAGCCACCCATGGCCACAATAAGCAGGAGGTCAAGGTGGAACCCAGAGCCCTTCTGCAGCATCCGCTCCTTCTTGCTGATGATCAGCCTGGGCACAAGGGCAGACCGTCGGCATGGCTTGACAGGGCTTGGCATGGCTTGGCACTGCAAAGCTTGGCATGGCTCAGCATGGCACTGTTCAGCATGGCACAGCACAGCTTGGCACGGCTCAGCCTGGCACAGTATGGCTTGGCACAGCTCAGCATAACATGGCACAGCTCAGCACAGCTTGACACAGCATGGCACAGCTTGGCTCAGCTCAGCACAGTACGGCACACCCTGCCCCATTCGTGCCCCGCACTGCCCTGCTGGACCCCCAGCCCGGCCCCGCTGCGCTCACGTGGTGATCTGTGTCTCCATGAAGATGAGGATGAAGACGAGGACGGCGGGGAGGCCACTGGCTACCATCATCCAGACCGGGAAGTCGCTCTTCTCACCCAGGGGGTTGATCACCCAGCCCCGCTTGTCCGGGGCTGTCACCGAGAACCCACTAGGCACGCTCAGCTTCTGTGAGGAGGGGGCGAGAAACACTTGGGCAGGGCCACCAGCTCTGCCCCCTGGTAGGCAGGTCCCCCCAAGTGAGGGGTGCCGAGGGGTGTGCAGTGAGCTGGGGAGGCACTGGCACTCAAAGGGCTCCCAGCAAAGCAGGGAGAGGAAAGGTGCGATGCCAGGAGCGGGAGGTAGCAGAGCACTGCAGACGCCGGGAGCAGGATGGCAGCAGCAAGTGGGACTGGGGCTGTGTGGTGCTGGGACCCCCCCAGGAGGGTGCAGGGTTGGGGTGCCCTGCCCGGGGAGGGTGGTTGGGTGCTGACCTGCGTGTAGGTGTCCTGGATGCTGTAGTCCACCAGCACCATCACCAGGATGGCAATGGGCACCCCGAAGTCCCCGATGAGCCGCCGAATCTGGGGGAAGAGCAGCGTCAGCCCAGCCCCAGCCCCACTGCCCGACCCTCCACCCCGGCTCAGCCCTGCCCCCAAAGCTGGGCTCACCCCAGGGCCCCACGCAGTGCCTGCGCTGCCGTCCCGCCTGCCCCACGCACCCGTCCGGGGAAGAACCGGCTGTTCTTGAACTTGCGCAGGAAGAAGGCGATGAAGAAGGTGCCGGCCATCAGCACCAGCGAGAGCAGTGCCGTGTTGGGCTGCCCCGTCACCTTGGCTGCAGCACGGTCGACTGTGCCATTGGCCGGGGCTGCGCTGGTGTTCCTCCACGCCTCTGCCTCCGTGACCGTGCTGTTCACCCGCAGGCAGCCGTGCAGGGGGTGCTCCTGGAAGATCTGCGGCAGCACAGTGCTCAGGCCAGGCCTGCCTGCCCCTGCCCCACAGACACCCCAACCCCAGCCCTGCCACCTCACCTTGGCCAGCTTGGAGAAGGTCTCATAGATGAAGATGAGAGAGATGAGGAAGGCGAAGATCTCCTGGGTAAAGCGGGAGACGAAGCGCACCAGGAAGCTGCCCTCGAAGGCCACCATGACCAGCACAATGAGGATGAGCCAGAAGCCGATCCAGACACGCCCCACCAGGTACTCCAGCTCATTGGATGTGCAGAACTGCCGGTGCCGTGCGGACAGATGGACAGATGCAGACAAACAGACAAGTGTCAGCAGGAGGGATGGCCGCAGGGCTGGGGCAAAGCCCTGGGCAGCAGCATGGGGAGGGCTCCAGCAGGAGCAGCGGGGCTAAGGGGGGATGTCTGTCCCACAGCACCTGGGAATGTCCCCCCGCCCTGCTACCCTCCACAGGGGCTCGCCCCACTCTCACTGTGAAGAAAGCCTCCTCAAAGACGAGCAGGGGCCCTGAGAAGCCGATGACAAGCAGGGGCTGGGCGCCCAGCAGGCAGAAGAGCACACCCTGCAGTGATGTGGAGATGATCAGCTCAGACACCCCAATCAGGTCCTGCGTCTTCTCCCCTGCAGGCAGGACAGGCTCAGGCACACCCCGTGGGACAGGGCCCGTCTCCCCAGTGTCGCAGCCGCTGGCCCTGCAGCTCCTACCCACGGGGCAGCACGCAGCAGCTGAGTGCCCCAGCACAGTGCCGTGCCCCCAGCACTCACCCAGCAGCCCTCCAAAGGTGATGGCCGGTGACAGCGCGGCAAAGTAGATGAAGATGACGGCTGCAATGCACTGGGGGTTCAGCGCATCCCTGAAGTCGCTCAGGTACTTGGGGTACCGCCGCCGCATGTCCCGGATCAGCCCCCCAAAGGGCCGGCCCGTGCGCCGCAGGGGGTCATCCTCCTCTTCACCCTCACCCTCCACCACCTTCAACTTCAGCAGCGCTGTGCCCCATGGACAGACAGTGAGACCCTGCCAGCCAGGTGCCCCCACCCAGACCCTGCCCGAGCCCTGCTGTGCTGGCACCTTTCTCCTCGGGGGACTTGGGCTCCAGCAGCAGTCTTCGCTCGTGCTCCTCCCTCTTCTTCAGCATCTCACGCTGGAAGTGGGCGACGCTGCGCAGCAGCTCCTCACCCTGCACCTCGGAGGGCGGCAGCACCACGCTGCAGTCCAGGAACTCATTGATGGCATTGAGGAGGTCGTGGCGGTCATCAGCCAGGTACGCAGCTTCATGGAATTGCTGGCGGGGCAGCAGCGGGGTCAGAGCACCCAGCCCAGGGGCACCGTGGGCTCCCAAGCCCCGGCAGGGATACAACACTCACCTTGTCAGACATGAGGGTGGAGATGGAGCGCCCGATCTCGTGGTAGTCCATGTGGGTGCTGCTGGGCCCCAGCAGCACAAAGAGGAACCGCACAGGGACAGGGACCTCCAGCACCGAGTCCAGCTCCACCGCCTCCTGCAGCCGCACGAAGGCCATGGTGGGCTGGTCCAGGAACTCCACGCACCCTGGGTGGGCACAGGGGCATCACCATGGGAGCCCAGCTTGTAGTGCCCAATCCCACCCCCCTGCCACTCCTCCGTACCCACAAGCACCACTGTGGCCTCGGCATTGTCCGGGATCTTCTCCAGCAGCTTCAGCTCGTGCTTGGACTTGGAGCGAGTGATGCCAGCTGGGGGCGTGGGGGTGAGTACCTCCCTCTGCAGGGACAGAGCGAGGAGCAGGGCTGGGGTCAGGGCCCCTCCCAAGGGTGAGGAGCCATGGCAGGCTGGGAGGAAGGCATGGGCAAAGGGCTGGGGATGGTGGGGCATGGCCACGGGAGCCAGGCTCACCTCCCGCTCCACATCGACCCGTGTGTCATGCTCCACAGCGTGGCCAGCAATGAGGGGCTCGGTGACAGCCGGCTCGCTGCCCTCAGCCACATGGTTGGTGCTGTGGTGGTGCACAAGCAGGGAGCCCAGGCTGCCAGCCGAGATGTTTCGGGGGAAAGAGAAGTCCTTCTCATCGCTTGGGTGGCTGCAGGACAAAGCCAGGGCTATCTGTGGTGGCCCAATAGGAGAATGGCCACCAGCCTGGCAGAGCCACCCCTGCCAGCACACTGCACACCAGTGGTCCCAGAAACAGCGCTGTCCCTTCCGCTGCAGGGAGTGGAGCCGAGCAAAGCGGAGGCTGTGGGCTGCTGCCCCCCACACTCACCTGTGCTTGAGCAGCAGTGCCCGCAGCACATTAGCGCGGTCCTCAGCCCGGATCTGGTCAGTGATGACCATCTGCTCCACCACCTGGTGAGCTACCCCTGGCAGTGTCTTCTGGTCCAGGTCGAGGAGCACAGCCCCTGGGCGAGAGAAGCCGGGGGCTGAAGCGAGCAGGGCCGGGACCCTCCCACTGCCCAGGCCCAGTGGGGCCATCCCTGCCTCCTTACCGTGGGACAGCGTCTTGCGCAGCTCCAGAAGGCTGCGGAAGGACAGGGAGGCCACATGTGGCTTGCCCCAGCGGTCTGTCTCCTCCTCCACATCCTCCTCAAACTTGATCCAGCGCGCCGTTTCCTTCCACTGCAGCTCCTGGTTCTTGTCCACCACCAGCTCGTTCAGCTCCACGAACACCTGCCAGCACAGCTGGGTCAGCGCCAGGATGGCAGGTACCCCCGCGGGGTGAGGGGGCCGCACACTGGCAGTCCCCCTCCACAGTGCCTGCCCAGCTGCTCCCCCCATCTGGCACCGCACTCCAGGACCCCCAGCCCTACCCGTCCCCCTGGGCACCAGGACCCCGCACCTCGTGGGGCTGCCGGTCCTGCTTGCGGTGCCGCATGCTGGGCTCCTTATGGTCCTTGCTGACATGGACCACCTGTGCCTTGGCACTCTTCCGGACGAGGTGCCGGCGCACCCCCGGCACGTCCTCAAAGCGGTGACCTGCCAGAGACAGTGAGGACAGCAATGGCAGCGGGTGGGCAACCTGTGGAGCTCACAGCCCTGCGCCCTGAGCCCTGGCACAGGAAGACCACCAAGTCCCAGCATGGGGGCCCGGGGAGGTGTGGGCTGGCGGCCCAGCCAGGGCAGCTTGGAGCAGAGGGACCCGAGCTGGGGCCAGGCAGGGACCACCACAGCCCCAGGGTCCCCAAGTGCGGCAGGGCAGCACCCAGCGTCAGGACAGCATCAGACAGGGAGCCAGGGACAGGGTCTGTGAGCTGGTGAGTGCTGCAGCACCTGGTCGCTGCTTCTCCAGTGCCAGTGGTGAGGGGCAGGAGCTGTGGTGGCTCCTTGCAGAGGGGTCACCCAAGCCCCCCGTGCCAAGGGCTGTGCGTGCCTGTCAGTGCGCGGGCTCTGTTGCAGGCAGCACTCCCCAGGGAGCTCTGAGGCAGCAGCGTCACTCAGAGTCCCCAGAGCTGCGAATCACCAGGGATTGGCGAGCACCCAGGGTAGGCACCACCACCGCCTCTGGCTCCAGCCACCCCGGCTACGGCTCCTGGCCACACTCCACATGGATGCAGACCTGGCGCATCCCTGGCATCCTGGGAAGTGGTCCCCTGTGACCATACCCAGCCCCTGGAGTGCGGCCAGAGCCTGTGCCCAACCTGGCTCCGCTGCAGCTGTGGGGCGACCCAGCACTGCCAGACCCACCAGCCCCAGCCCAGCTTGCCCCGGTGCACGGCTCAGCTCCTGCTGCGCCAACGGCTGCTGTCAGCATGGCCCCCAGGGTGCAAGGTGCCCCCCACTCACTCTTCATGTAGTCCAGGTCAGCTGAGGCCAGTGTCTGGGCCTCTGACTCGTCTGTTGGCATCTTCTGGTACCGGTCCTGCTCCACACCTGTCATGCTGCCAATCCGCCGCCGCTCATGCAGGTTGTAGCTGCGGTGCCCCAGCTGCGACTTGGAAATGGAGCGACCAGGGGAGCCAGCCTCGGTGGCAGCTGCTCCCTCCACCAAACCTCCCTCTTCCACATCGGGGCTGCAAGGCAGGCACCCACCTCAGAGCTCAGCCCCTGCTCTGCCCCCAGCCCTGCTGTGGGGCAGCTGGAGGGGGCTGCTTGCCCCTGAGAGCCCCATCCCCACCCAAGCTCCAGGTAAGCCCCTGCACTACTTGGCCCTGGTCCCCACTCACCTGCCTACCCGGGCTTCCTTGGGGGACATGGACCCACGGGGCTCCAAGGGGGAGCCAGGCAGTACAGGGGGCATCGCCGGCTCCTCCACCCGGCGGTCAGCCACCTCATCCTCCTGCAAGAAGAACTGAGAGGCGGCATGGGAGGAACTGGCTGCTGTGGAGCCGTGTGCCCCAGCCACAGGCACCACTGGCTCCAGCTCCTCTCCAGCCTTGGCACCCTGGCCATGCCCAGCCCAGCCCACCCCAAGAGCCCCTGGAGCAGGGGGAGCACAGCACTGCGCCCCACACCCAGCCCTGGCTCACCTGCACTGCATCGGGTGGGCCGGGCTGCAGGAGTTCCTCCACTGACCGCTCTGTCTCCGTGTCACATGCCTCATCCTCATCCTCTTCAGCCTCCTCGATGGTGGGGGTCTCGCCAGGGACAGAGGCACGGCGGTGCTTCTTCTTGCCCCTTTTTGGCACCCCCTTCTTGCGGCGGGTGTCAGGGGGCAGGTGCGTGGAGAGTGGATGATGGATGTGGTGGGATGACTGGCGGTGGTCTGCGGGGGACAGGGTGGGTTGGTGCCCTGCCTGCTGCCTGCCTGCTGCCCCCCGGGCCACACTCACATTCGAAGTCTTCCTCGCCGTAGCTGCGCCCGGCCTCCTCCGCGTTGCGTGGGTGTGCGTCACACAGGATCTCCTCGAAGCGCTCGACCCCCAGCGCCTTGTTCAGGTCCTTCTCCTCCTCCTCCTCCCCGAATACAGGTGAGCCGGCGCCTGG
Organism: Falco peregrinus; assembly: GCF_023634155.1. Lineage (NCBI taxonomy): Eukaryota > Metazoa > Chordata > Aves > Falconiformes > Falconidae > Falco > Falco peregrinus. The sequence continues at coordinate 64,447,356 of NC_073725.1, read as the reverse complement.
CGTCTCCTGCTCAGGCTGTGGGGGCAGCAGCGGGGCTGAGCGGGCACCCAGCACCACTGGCACTGTTGCCCACCATGCTGCCAGTTCCCAGTGTGCTGTGGTCACACAGCCCCGCAAACAGGCACCCCGGACACCGGCTCTCCTGACTCCCCACAGACTGCACCCAAGGGACGTGCCTGCCAGTGCTCCATGGGCCATGTACCCCCGCTGCACCCCTGAGCTGGGTGCCGGCCACCCCACACACACCCCAGCCTCAGCGCTGCAATCCCCTGCATGTGCCCAGCACCCCAGTACCTGCATCCCTGCTGCAGCCCCAGCCTGGCACCCCAGTGCCATACTCCCCGGTCAGCCTGGACACAGCACCCCCAGTGCCGCGTCCTGGTGCCGTGCCCCCGTGTATACCCCCAGCACCCCCAATGCTGTGCTCCCTGTGCACCCTCTGTTCCCCCAGTGCCATGCCATGGTGCCGTGCCCCCCTATGTACCCCCAGAACCCCCAGTGCCATGCCCCCCTGTGGACCCCAGCCCTAGCACCTGCAGTGCCCCTGGTGCTGTGCCCCCGGTGCTGTGTCCCCATCCCTATGCTGCTGGTGCTACCCAGCTGTGGGTGCTGGGGTGCAAGGGGTGGGCTCCTGAGCCGGGGCAGGGGTCGAGGGGGATGTGGGTGCAGGTGGTGCAGGGGTGCAGGACTGAGGGGGGCCGGGGGGGGTGCAGGAGGGTGGGGGGTGCAGTGCAGGGGTGCAGGGCTGGGGGGGGACGGGACGGGACGAGGGGTGCAGGGCAGGGGGTGCGGTGGTGCAGAGGGGGGATGCAGGAATGGATACGGGGGGGTGCTGGGGGGGCCGTCCCCACCCGGCTGGTCCTACCTGAGTCATGGCGGAGCCGCGCTCCCGCCGCAGCTCCCGCAGCGCTTTATCGGGGCGGCACGGCACGGCCGGGGATGGGGGCGGCGGGGGGGGGCGGCGGGGGGGGGCGGGGGGCGGCGGTTCCTTCCCCGGCCTCGCCAAATATTGACGGAGCCGCCCCGTGCCCGCCTCAAGGTGACAGCGGCCCGCAGAGGGCACCGGCTGCGCCCGCAGCATCGGGCTGCGCCCCCCTGCCAAGCTCCGGCTTCCCCCCTGGCAATGCACCGACCCCCGGCAATGCACCGACGCCCCCGGGAAAGCACCTACCCCCGGTAATGCACCGACCCCCCTCGGGAACCTACTGACCACCCCGGCAACGCACCGACCCCCTCCCCCGGGGAACGCACCGACCCCGCCCTCCCCCGCCCCCCCCCCGGCACAATGCACCGACCCCCGGCCGAGCTCTGACTCCCCCGGCACTGCACCGACCCCCCCGCGAACGCACCGACCCCCCCAGCCTTGCACGGGCCCCCGGAACGCACCGACTCTGCTCGCGGCCGCACGACGCCCCCCAACGGTCGCACCACCCCCCACCCCCCCGGTGCAGCACGGGTCGGGCCGGGCCGGGCCGGGTCGCCACCCACCCGGTAAAGCATGGCTTCCCCCCCACGCCCCCGTTCCCGGTCAAGCCCTCCCCGGCAAGGCAGGTGCTTTCCCCACCCCCCGCCCCGAGCCACCGGCAGTGCTCAGCCCGGGGGTCGGTCCCTGCCCTGGCCACCCGCAGCGACCCCCGGGAAGAGGCAGGTCCCTGACCCCCCCGGCAGGACGACATGGGGCTGGGGGCACCAGGAGGAGGGGGCCGGGGAGGACAGTGACAGCCGGACATGGCAGGGGGCGGGGATGGGGACAGGGGCACCCTAGGCACTGTCTCCTACCAAGGCGGTGGGTGTCAGGCTCTGCCTGCTGGGACACCTGCGGACGGCAGTGGGGGCTGCCACCCTCCCCGGGGACAGCCCCACACCTGGAATCTGTGCCCCATGGCGGTGCCACAGCCCCCCCAACCTGGCACATCCCAGCCCCAGTATCGTGTCCTCAAGCGGAGCCATGGTCTCCTGGCCCCCGTCCCCACTGTGCGGTGACTCCAAAGCCCCCAGGCCCTGCTACCGCCACGGGGTGACAGGGAACAGACAGCCCCGTACCATCCCATTACACCCACCACCCCATGGCATCATGACTGCCTTGTGACAGCGGCAGTCAGGCTGCATCCTCTGCCCACATCCCCCCACTCCTGCCACATCCCTCCTGCTGCCCCCAGAGACCCCTCTGACAGCCCCCGCCCGCTGAGACCCCCCCCTACAGCCCAGTGCCTGCAGTGCCCCAGCAGCTCCTGCGGCTCCCAGCGAGACAGCCCCCCACCTGGGAGTGCACCCCCACACCGCAACTCCAGGGTCCCGCCTGCTCCAAAACAACCTTGGACTCCCCATCCACTGCCCACACCGTGACCATGTCACCTGTCCCTGCCACCCCAGGGGCCTGGCTCCTCCAGACCCCAGCACTTGCACTCCAACTGTGCCCACAGTGACACCCAGGACCCCCTTGCTGAACACGCCTTGTCCCTGGCCTGGCGTGACCAAGTGCCCACGTCCCCATGTGCGCTGTGGCCCAGGGGGGCACACGGCTGTCAGTGGGGCTGAACAGCACCCAAGCCAGCTCCCCATGCCGGAGCAATGCCCCATGTCCCTGCGTGCCCCGGCACGCTCCCTCGCCCACGGGACACCCACGGCCATGCTGGGCCCAGCTTCAGCCCCAGGATGGGTGCCAGTGGGGCGAGGGACCTGCCAGCTGGGGCGAGGCCACAGCTTACCCGGGAGCACAGGAGGAAATCCATAGGTAGCGGAGCCGCGAGGAAGGGGACACAAGGTCCCATCCCCGGTCACGTGGCAATGGGGACTTGCCCAACGGCACCAGGCAGCCGCGCAGCACGATGCAAAGGGTTAATCATTAACTCTGCTCCTGGGCAACCCCATGAACCCACACCGAGTGCAGCGCTGGCAGCACTGGCACCGCACACAGCTGGGGCAGGCAAGCGGCACCGGCAGAGCCTGCGGCCCCAGCCCAACGCGCCCCAGCAGCACCTGCCTCAAGGCCACCCACCGCCCTGGCACAGTCAGCTCAGCCTGCCCCAGGGTGGCAGCTGTGGGGCACGGCCCTGCCCCATGGCCATGCAACGCAGCAAGTGCCAACGGGGTGAGCGCCATGCAGCCCTGCCAGCACCCCTCAGCCACGGGGCACCACCCTGCAGTGCAGCATGGCAGGAGGGACGTGCCGCAGCACCCCTTGCCCAGCCAGGCAGCGGCACGCACGCAGCCCCACCGTTCCCCTCCCAGCAGCCGTGGGGCTGCGCCCACCATGGCACTTACACTCTGGAAGGCAGAGGAGACGATGTGGTGGATCTCGGAGGACACCTGGGAGTGGGTCATGGTGCCGGCGTGGCGGCCCAGGACAGCCAGCTTAGCCCTTCTCCTTCTCACGGGGGCTCAGGGGACGCTGTCGGGGCAGCATAACCTGCAGGCAGAGAAAGGTGCTCAGGGGCACAGCTGGTGCTCCCCCCCGGCAGCGGAGATGCCCCCCTTCTCCCAGGCACCGGGTGCCACTGCTGCCCCCGCGGCAAAGCCACAGGCAGGGGGTCGGGGTCTGCCCAGGGGCCAGGGGGAGGCGCAGGCAGGGCTGGCCCCAGGCTGGTTTGTCTTGGCTGCCAGTGGGAGCGGGAGAGCAGTGGCCAAGACAAATGCCAGGAGGGAAGCAGAGCCGGGGCAGCGGGATGGGCCAGCCCCCCCGGCAGGACCCTGGGCACACACCCAGACCCGCAGGGCAGGCAGGGAGCCAGGCCCTGGGGGGCAGTGGCAGGAACGGACACCCCCCCCAGCCCTGAAAGCCCCCCAGTACCCCCATCCCATCCCCCCACACCTGCCCACCGGCCATCTTCGCCCTGCACTTGCCCCTCGGCAGCTCCCGGTGCACCAGGCTGACCCCTCCAGCACCAGCGTGCTGGGTTTATTGCCGCGGGAGGTGGCCCCACGTGACGGCGGGGACTGAGGAGGGTGGTGACGGATGACTGCGTCTCACATGGGTGGCTCACCATCACCATCCTCGTCACCATCACTGGCACCCCTCCCGCCACACCGTGCCTCACAGGCACCCTGGGGTGCAAGCATGGTGGCCACAGCCAGGCTTGGCATTTGCCAAGGCCGTGGCTCCTCGAGCCTAGCCACCGCACTAGATCACACCATCTCCTAGGTTTGGTGCCACCCAGCTCCGGCTGCTCCCTAATCCCTGCTCCCCATGCGGGGCCTGAGCCAGCACATCCACATTCCAGCGAGTGCAGATTAGCCGACCTGCCACACCGCTCTCCTGGGGCGCACGCCAAGCCACAGCCAGCAGCCAGAACTCCCCCTGCTACTTGGGATGGGGACCCCCCGATCTGTGCACCCCGCAGTGCCGTGCCTGAGAGGGACTGCAGCCAGCCCCCGCTGTGGCACAGGTAGCAGAGAGCTGATCCAGTCTCACCAGTGCACCTGCCCGACCCACTAAGGCTAGAACTGCGGAAGGAGCCAGCACCTCTGTTCTCCCTTCCCAAATGGAGCTGGTACCCCCAGCCTGCCCTTGCTGGGTGACTCGAGGGGGGTGCAAGGGGTCCCTTTCCAGCACAGGGCACCCAGCACCCTGTGCTCCTGGGGTCTCACATGGCTGCATCCCCCCTCAGCCCTGAGGACTAGGACCAGCAAGGGGGGGGGAGGCTCCCCAGTGCCGGTGAGAGCAGCTGCCGGGAGCAGGGGGCTCCAGGGCATTGTGGTGGGGGGGGCAGAACCCACAGGGAGGTCAGCAGCATTGAGCAACCAGCCGGGCACAGCCAGCGCCTTCGTGCCAGCCCAGCCAGACTGTGGGACCCCCACCAGTGTCATGCCTGGGCAGAGCTCCTGCAGGACAGTGCCCCATCCCACCCATCGCAGGGATGTGGTGGCAGGCCACTGCAGCTGGCAGGTGCCAGGGCTCCAGCGTGGGAAGGCACTCACCGCTCCCAGCCCTAAACCGCTTTTTGGGTTTAATCCCATTGGCAGCTCGCAGGGATTAGGGCCCCGGGAACACACTTGGGATTGTTCTCCAGGAACACCGGGCTGGGAAGCGGCACCAAGCTGCACTCTCACCGGCTTTCGGCATGGGGCAGCCGGCTGCCAGCCCATCACCCAAAAAGGGGGGCTCCTGGCCCCCTGAGGTGCCACCAGCCCCTCACCCCCAGGCTCTAGCAGTGCCACTGCAGGGACCTGGCAGGTTGGTGCCAGGGTGGGTGAGCCCACGGTGCCAGGCCCGGCGTGCAGGGGACACGCGGTGCCCCGGAGCCTGTGGCCTGACCCTGCTGGAAAGGGTGATGGGCACCCGGAGGGGGCAACTTCTGCTTTCCGTGGTGGTGGCTGAGTCACCGGGCAGGCACAGCTGGGCAGCCGGCCGGCAGCGGCTCAGCGGCTCGTGCCAGCCCTGCAGAGTGGCGCCTGGAGCCAGCCTGCCCGGGAGACCCCGCACCGCGCCGGATCGGTCCCCGCCCGCCCCCACCGCACCCCGGGCCGGGGGCGCAGGTCGGCGAGGCGGGACGCCCGGCAGCCGCGGGGCTCCGCCGGTGCCCGGGGTTGCGCCACCAGCGCCCCGTGCCTCCGGGCACCCGCGCGGCCGCAGTGCCACCACCTCGCCCTGCTCCGGGCCCAGGGGCTCCGGCTGTGCCGGGGGGACGGGGCGGCGGGGACCGGAGCGGCGCCGAGGCTGCCGCGCCCCGTGGGGCCGGCGGCGCACACAATGGCCCCTTGTGCGAGGAAGGGGCCGGGGCAGCGAGCGGGGCAGGCCCGCAGAGGGCCGCGGCTGCCAGCGCCGCGCCGCTAATTACCGGCTGGCTCCGATCAGCGCCTGTGCGCGAGCCGGCCCGGCGGCTCCCGCCGCTGCCGCAGCCGCATTCCTGGGACCGGCCCCGGCCTGCCTGATCCGCTGAGGCGATTAGAGGGCCCGGCCCCACGCCCCACGCCGCCGTGGGGGCCCGCAGGCTCCCGCCCCCCCCCGCGCCAAGCCCCCCCCGCCGGCACCCGGGAGGGGAGACCGGACCGGCGGCGGGCCGAGCCAGGCGGGAGGCGAGGCCGGGGCGGCGGGGGCCAGCCAGAGCCCCGCTGCCCGCCCCCTGCTGTCGGGCCCCCCGCCGCGGGGTCAGCACGCACGGGCGCGCCCCACGCTTGTGGCCGCTGCCGGGGACGAGGCGACCGCCGTGCCGCGCCTGGCCGGGAGCCGGGGCCGCGTTTGCCGGCCCTGGCCGCGCCCCGCCCGCCTGGCACCGGGTGTTGGAGGACGCACCGCGTCCCTGGCTGCCCCTCCCGCACTGGCAGCCACCACCCCGGGAACTGCCTGTGCCCGATTTCCAGCCGAAATTGCAGCAGGGCGAGCCCAGCGCAGGTCAGGCTGTGCCCAGCACGGCGAGCCCGGGCCCGGGCCCCGTGGAACAGGGGGAGCCCAGGGATGGCGACGGCTGCCCGGGGGGTGCTCCGCACCCCCAGGCCCGTCCCCCCGTTCTCCTGCCGCCACCTCTGCCAGCAGCGATGCCGCACCGACACCCTGGCAGGCACGGGAACTCCTCTGGGCTCCTCGACCGGGGCTGGGACCCTGGCACGGGTCACCCCGCCTTGCCACGGGTGCTCACCGGAGCCCGTCCCGCTGCGGCGTGCGGGGTCCTGGAACACCCAAGCAGGGGCGGTGCACGGCCACGGCTCACGGCCACCGTGGGGTGATGCTCGCCGCCCGCTGCCCAGCAGGACCCGCTCCCCCCCGGGTCGCCCGTCACCGTCGAGAGCGCAGCTGGCAGATGCTGCGCCCAGGCTCAGAGCCACAGCCAGCGCCCATCACGGCCCCTCGGCCACGGCCGCCTTCCCCCGGACCCGCCCCGCCGCGGCAGAGGGGAGCACAGACCCGTCCCCCGTCCCCGTGGGTCCGCACAGACCCTCGCCGCAGCAGGGGCTGCCCGGAGCCCGGGCTCCCACTGGGACGGCTGCCCCGGGACAGCCCAGCCCGCGGCAGCAGGAGGGAGCGGGTGGTCTGGCACGGCCATGCTCCCCACGCTGCTCCTCGGGGTGCTCCTGCCCCACGCGAGCTGGCCCTGGCAGAGCCGCCCGGCACCGGCGCCAGCAGCACCGGCCGAGGGTAGTACTCCGAAACAGGGCTGTGTCCGTGCCTAACAGTGCCCGGGCTCTGCCACGCTCCCCGCACCACCGGGAGCCCCGGCACGCACCACCAGCACCCGCGGTGGCCATGCACCGACCCCCCACCGGCACGGGCAGAGCACAGGCCCCCCAGCTCCCTGCACCCCCAAATGGGGAGCGGTGCCGGGAGGGGCTGGCAGCACACTCCAGCTCCCCCACCTACCCCTGAGGACCTGAGGGCAGGAGACCACCCAGAGCCCCCAGCAGCCCCTCACTTCCCGGGCAGCACCTGCACCCAAGGGCCGGAGTTCGCCCAAGATGGGGTGGGGGGGGTGGGGGGTAGGGGGGGGGGTGGGGTGGGGCGGGGGCTCCTGGCAGGCGATGCAGACCCCCGCACAGCCATGCAGCTCCGTGCCAGCCCCCCCCAGCTCCGTGGGGTCCGCATGGCACGGGTCAGCTGCCCCGACTCCCTCCTGCCCGGCTCACCTGGCTGCTCCGGGAGACCCCGCCGCCCATGCGCCCACCCGGCGTGGGGGGCTGGGGTCCCGCAGCCCCTCATGGCCGCGGCGGACCCGCGGGACGCAGCTGGGCCAGGACAACGCCGCGACGGTGCGGCCCCCAGCCTGGCAGAAGTTTTCTAGACACTGCAACTTTAGAAGCTGCCACCAAAAATATCCTCCCCCCATCCCGCACCCCCCGCCCCGCGACCTCGAAACCGCCAGATCCGGGAGATGAATCACAGCGCTGCGTGGCTCGGCGCCCACGCCCACGCGGTGCCACCGCCGCGCCCGGGGACCGGCCCGGGGGAATGACAGGCAGGGCAGGCACAGCCACCCCGGGCAGGGGCTGTCCTGCGGACCCCGCAGGATGCAGCCCCCCGCCGCCCCGGCCCAGACCTAGAGAGGCCGGGACCCCCCCGTGCGGCACCGGCCCCCCCCGTGCGAGGCTCCTGCCGCCCCGGCCCGCGGTCCCCACCGCTGTCCCCATCCCAGCCGCGGGAAGGAGTGGGCACAGCTGCCGCCCCCACGGACCCGCTGCCCCCCGCGCCACGGTGCCGAGCTCCACGTACCACCCCGGGGAGATGCACCGGCACCGACCCCGGGGTCCTCGGCGGCTGCCCGTGGGGGGTGTGCCTGGCCGCAGCCCTCCACGCCGTCACCCACGGTAGGGCTGGGGGCCATATGACCACCCACCCGCGGCTGCCCAGAGGCCGGTGTGTGTGTGAGCCCGGCTGTGCCCCACGGGCCCCGGCACGAGTGGGCGGCCTGGCCCCACTCACCCCATCGCCCGTCGACCCGGAAAGGCTGCGGTTTCTGCTGCGTTGCCGCCGCTGCCCGCAGGGGTACCGGGCGCCTGTCCGGCCGGTGCGCGCCCCCGGGGCGGGGACCTGCCCCCGCGGGAGACGGAGTGGGGCCCAGGGCGCGGCGGGGCCCGCGGCCCCTCCGCCTGCCTCTCTCGTGGGCCGGGTCCCTCCCTCCGCGGCGAGGCCAAGGCCGCCGCTCTGCCCCGCTGTGCCGGGGCTGCCGAGCGCCGGCCGCCGGCGGCAGCTTTTATACCGGCGTAGAAGAAAAAAAAACCGCCGCCGCCGGCGGCTGCTGCAGCGCCTGTGTCCCGGCCAGCACCGGGCCGCTCCGTCCAAACAGCGGCGGTGCCAAGCCCCGGCCTGGCTCCTCGGTCAGCCCCACCTCCGTGCCGCGGCTCCTGCTGCGCTCGGGGGCAGCCAGCAGCGATCGCCACCGGCAGCGAGTGCCAGCGCAGGGGCCACGGTCCTGCCCCGCAGACCAGCCAGCCGGGGGGGGGGTGGGGTGGGGGGGGGGGGGCGCGGAGGGCCATCCCACAGCCCCGTGGGCGCAGGCAGGAGCGGATGCCGGGGGCTTTGCCTGCACAGACCCGGCACTGAGGGTCCCGCGGGGGATGGACAGCGTGACCCGCCGGGCAAGGGCTGTGGGGCAGAAAGCGAGGGCCTGGGGGACAGCCCGGGCCCCCCCGCCGGCCTCGGCGCCCCTGGCAAACCCCAGCGTGGCATCCTCAGGCAGCCAGCCCAGTCCCTGCGGCCACCCAGTCCCCTCTAATGACAGGGCTCCGATTGTGGGGGCTGCACTGGGGATGGCAGCCAGACCCCCCCCCCACCCCGCAGCCCAGCACAAGGACCCGGCCAGGCAGCAGTTCCTGCGGCCCCCCCCTCCTTTCCATCAGCTGGGCCAGTATCCCTGGGCCAGGGGCCACCGCTGTGGGGCTGGGCTGGGCCACCCCCATCCCATCCCTGGGACGTCGCAGGAGGTGAGGGTGACAGGATTGTCCCCTGTAATGGGCCTGCCCACGCTGAGGGTCCCCAAGCCCACCCTGCAGCACTCTCGCTGCTCTCACTGCAGTGGCACAGAGCACAGCAGGGCAGGGGAGGCAGCAAACCCTGGGGTGACCCTCACCAGTGCAGGGATCCCCCAAGCCGGCCCTGCTGTGCACCTTCACCCACAGACACCGATAGCAGTGACCGTCGGGAGGACACGTGGCCAAGCAGGGCCCCACACCTGCCAGGTACAGGCAGGAGGGCAGTGAGGCAGGGGGCAGCCAGAACCCACCATGGCAGTGTGAGGCAGCACTGAAGGCCTGGGGAGCAGCGAGGGGGTATGGGGCAGAGCCCACCCAGAGTATCCCCTACCTGGGCTCAGGGCCAGCCCTGCTCCTGGCCCCCGATGCCGGAGGAGGCTGGGGCAGACGGAAGGGCTGCCCGCAGGGAGGCAGAGGCACCGGTGCCAGCAGGGTTGTTAGAGCGATCAAATCCCGCGCTCCTGGCAGCCGCTTGAAGCGGTGCAGCGACCCCGAAGGGCACGACAGCAGAGCTGGGCGGTCTCCACTGCCCTCGGGGCTGATGCCCCGGCAGAGACTCTGCAGCTTGTGCCCAGAGCCACTGCACAGGGGGGCGACACACATCTCCCCACAGCCCCCACGACCATCACTGACCCACTGACATGATTCCTGCCCGGAGCGATCCTGCTTCCCGACACCAGAGCAGAGACTATGGGGGCCTCTCTGGCTGCAGAAGCATGGGGCAGCCCCGTTTGCCCCCGGGGACCAGCTCTGCCCACATCCTTGCCTGCACCAAGGGGATCAGGGGCAGCCATAGGTGCCGTGTCCCCCAGGACACAACTCCAGGCCACACGGTCCCCACTCTGGGGCCGTGGGAGCCCATGCCAGTGTGTAAGTGGGAAGCAGCGGGGCTGGACCCATGCCCGGTGTTGCTCAACTCCTGGCAGCATTTCGCAAGCGGGCAGTGCTGCTCACCACTGAGCGTGGCACATGCCGGGCGGGTGCGAACCCCTCGGCAGCAGATCTATGCCATGAGGCTGGGCAGCTGCGGGGCTGCGCCGGGACACAGCAGACTTGCAGGAGGGTCCCTCTGCTCGGGGGGAGCCGGTGGGTGCGGAACGGGTGCGGGACAGACGCATCCGCTCCCCAGCCCCACGTTTCTCACCTGCTGAGGGTCGCTGTGGGGTTCAGAGGCCGGGCGGGAAGGGCATGGAGCTGCCTCGCGTTGCTCCGGCACCCGCTGCAAAATAGAAAGACGAGAAGGGCTGCAGCGCGGCAGCGGCACGACCGCGGCCCTGCCACCGTGTCCCGGGGCAGCCACCGCCCCGAAGCCGGGTCCGGGCCGGGGGCGCCGCCAGGGCCGCGCGGGAGCGCCCCGGGGCGGGGGATGGGACGAGGCGCGATGCCCTGGCTGGTGGATCAGCGGGAGCCGGGCGCGGGCGGGAGGGGGTCGGGAGGGAGGTCCCGGGGGGTAAATGCCGGCGGGTGGGGGTGCGGCTTCCAGCCCGGCCGGGGGTCCCGGGAGCGCGGGCTGGGCGGCACGGAGCCCCGCGGCCCCCCCGGCTCCCTCCATCCCGCGGCCGGGCCCGAGCGGGCGGCGAAGGGAAGCGGGGCCGGTCCGGTGCAGCGTCCCGGGGAGGGAAAGCGAGGCGGGCCCGGGGGGGGGGTGTCTCTGGGCCGGTTGGGCCGGGGCGGGAGAGGAATGGAGCGGCGGGCGGGGGCTCGGGGGGCCGCCCAGGCACAGCGGGGGGAAGCGGAGGACGGCACTGGCGACACCGGGCGAGCGGGCAGCATCGGGATGGGACCGGGACAGGGGCCGGCCCCACCGCCTCCGGCCACCAGCGCGGTGCTGGCTCCCGCTCCCGCCGCTTACCGGAGAGTCCCGCCGCGCCGGGCGGGTCTGCGCGGCCCCGCGGGGCGGAGCGGCAGCGGGAGCGCGCCGGGGCGGGGCAGGGCAGCACCGGGCGGGTCCGCACCAGTCCCGGCGCCGTTCCCAGCGGGTGCGGTCACCGCCGCCCCACAGGGGATCCCCACCGCGGCCGGGCCCGGTGCCGCAGCGTCCTAGGGAGAGGCGGGCGGGCTCGGGAATCGAACCCGGAACCACGGTGTGGGGCGGGGTGGAAGGTGTGGCCGGGGGCGGGGCCGGCGCCGGGAGGGGGCCCAGGGGCGGGGCGGCGCGGGGGCTGCCGGGAGGAGTGGCGGCGGGGCGGGGCGGCGCGGGGCGGCGCGGGGGCTGCCGGGAGGAGTGGCGGCGGCGGCGGGGCCGGGCCGGACCGGACCGGAGCGGAGCGGAGAGATGCAGAAATATGAGAAGCTAGAGAAGATCGGGGAAGGTGCGGTCGGGGCGGGGACTGGTGCCGGTACCGGGGGCCGGGGTCGGGGCCGTGCCGGAGGGCCCGGCCGGAGGGCCCGGCCGGGCGCGCGGGCTGGGGGGCCGGTGCGGCGGTGACCCGCTTGTCCGCAGGCACCTACGGGACTGTGTTCAAGGCCAAGAACCGGGAGACGCACGAGATCGTGGCGCTGAAGCGGGTGCGGCTGGACGATGACGATGAGGTGAGGGGGGGGCCGGGGCCGGGGCCGGGGTGGGGGCCGGGGCCGGTACTGGGCCCCCCCTGAGCACTCCGCTCTCTCGCAGGGTGTCCCCAGCTCGGCGCTGCGGGAGATCTGCCTGCTCAAGGAGCTGAAGCACAAGAACATCGTCAGGCAAGGGGGGGCTGCCAGGCCGGGGGGTGGGGAGCCCCGGGGGAGCCCCGCACCCCTCCGGGGCTGGCCTGGCTCCGGGGGCTCGGCCGGGTGCCGCGGGGCCTCAGGGTCCCCCCTCCCCTTGCAGGCTCCACGACGTTCTGCACAGCGACAAGAAGCTGACTCTGGTCTTCGAGTTCTGCGACCAGGTGAGTGCCGGCACCAGGGCGGCACCGGGAGCGGGTCACGGTGCCAGGCCCCTGGCCCTGCCCGACGCGGCCCCTGCTCCCTTCTTCCCAGGACCTGAAGAAGTACTTCGACAGCTGCAACGGGGACCTGGACCCAGAGATCGTCAAGGTGCGCTTGGGGGACTTGGCAAGCCCTCGGGCGGGCTGGCACTTGTCCTGCCTGGCTGCGGCACCGTGGACTGCCCCTGGCACCAGCCCACGGGCTCCAGGAGCTGATGGACTCTGCTGGGGCTGTGCTCTTCTCTGCAGTCCTTCATGTACCAGCTGCTGAAGGGCCTCGCGTTCTGCCACAGCCGCAACGTCCTGCACCGAGACCTCAAGCCCCAGAACCTGCTCATCAACAGGGTGAGGGCCAGGCTGCGTGCCAGCAGCGGGCTGCGTGCCGGTGGGGCGCTGCTTGCTAGTGGGGGCTGAGGCGGGGGTGATGCTGTGGAACTGTCCTGGCTGTCCGTGGCTTGTGATGCTGCCTCTGCCTCATGTTTTTGGTCGATGGGAAAGGCTGAAGGGCCTGAAGTGATGGCCACTGCCATCCCTGGGGTGCAGGACAGGGTGTGTCCCCCGCTGTCCTGCTGACGCAGCACTTTCCCTGCAGAACGGGGAGCTCAAGCTGGCTGACTTTGGCTTGGCCCGGGCCTTTGGCATCCCTGTGCGCTGTTACTCGGCAGAGGTGAGCTGGGAGGTCCGCACATTTGCTGGAGGCCTTCTCCTGGATGGAGGCTCAGCTTCCCCATCCCCCGGCTGGCTGAGCATCCCCCCTGGCCCTCTGCGCAGGTTGTCACGCTGTGGTACCGGCCCCCAGATGTGCTCTTCGGCGCCAAGCTCTACTCCACCTCCATCGATATGTGGTCAGCTGGCTGCATCTTCGCAGGTAGTGCTGCCGGGGCTGCCAGCACAGGGGGCTGTGGCTGCTGGTGCTGTGGGGCCTTGGGGCCCAGCCCCTCTCTCTTTCCCAGAGCTGGCCAACGCGGGGCGGCCCCTGTTCCCAGGGAATGATGTGGATGACCAGCTGAAGAGAATTTTCCGATATCCTTCCAATGCGTCGGGAGGGGTGCATCCCCCTCTCCTGGGCAGGGGAGCAGGGTAGGGTGAGGCAGGGATGGGCAGGGTGACCCCCGTGGTGGCCCTTGACTGCTGCCATCCCCACGTTGCTGGGAACCCCCACAGAGGAGCAGTGGCCAGCCATGGCCAAGCTGCCAGACTACAAGGTGAGGCAGGGGCAGGCTGGGGGCAGGGGTGGTGGGTGGCAGGAGCAGGCAGCCAGGGCTCACCTCTCTGTCCCCAGCCCTACCCCATGTACCCCGCCACCACCTCCCTGGTCAACGTGGTGCCCAAGCTAAACGCCACCGGCCGGGACCTGCTGCAGGTGAGTGCTCTGCCCATCCATCCTGCTGCCCCACGGGGCTTCCCTGGGAGTGAGAGGGGCTCTGGCTTCTTGGAGGGGGGTGCCTGTCTGTGGGGGCTGGGGGGCTCAGCCTCACCTCTCATCACCAGAACCTGCTGAAGTGCAACCCGGTGCAGCGGATATCGGCGGAGGAGGCTCTCCAGCACCCCTACTTCACAGACTTCTGCCCCCCCTAGGGACACCCCTGGCACTGGCCCAGCCCCCGTGCTGAGCTGGAGGGGCAGCACCCCAGCTCTGGGCATGCTTCTGGCAGTGGTGGGAAGGGCAGTGGCGGGGTGTGTGAGGTGAGGACCCCAGCCCCACAGCCCCCCGCCTCCAGTATTTATTAGGTTTTTTAACCCAGTGCTGCCCCAGTTCTGCCCTGGCTGCTGGGTGCTAGCACAGCCCCTCCTGTCCCTCACCCTCCCAGCCCCATAGTGGGGCCAGGAGCGCTTGGAGCCCTCCCCGGTGACATGGGGCCATGGTGCTGGTGGAGGGGCAGGACCCTCCCAGGACCAGGTGCAGGGACCTTGGTGGGGTGGGTGGGACCCCCCCACCCCTCCTTTCCCTGCTGCACCCCGGCCCCTTCCCTGGCAGGAGAGGGGGTCCCGGGCACCAGCCTCAGGGCTGGGGGGGGACCTTGTTTTTTTTCTACCGTGCTGCTGTACGTGGGTGATCATGCGTGTTTGTTACCTCCATAAAGAGCTTCCCTCTCCCCAGCACCTGCCTTCTCTTTCCTAGGGCACTGGGGACCCCCCCACAACCCCTGCAGAGCCTGCCCTGCTCTGCACAGCCCCTGTCCCCCCTGCCAGCAGCACAGGAGCCAGGGCCTGGGACAGGTCTTTAATGGGGCGGGGGCCACAGCGAGCAGGCGTCGCAATGTACAGTGCAGTGGGGAGGGGGGTGGGCGCAAGCAGCGCATGCAGGTACACTGGAGGAGGGCCGGGAGGGACCCACCACCACTGCCACCACCCCCAGGCAGTGGTGGTGGGAGGCCCAGAACGGGGCACCTTGGGGCCTGGTGCCAGCTCCACAGCCGCATGGGCTCCCCAGGTCCCGGCAGGGCAGTCTGGTGGGGGCCCCACTGGACCCCCCCCCCAGCCCAACAGGGGGACACAGGGCTGGACTCTCAGCAGGCAAACTCCTCGAAGGCGCCTAGAGCCGGGTGACGAGGTAGCACGTTCGGGGCGAAGCTGAGACTGTCCGTGTGGCAGCGCAGGGGTGGACGGGGGCTCTGGGGATGGGGGGGAGCTGTTGGAGGCTCCAGGGGGCTGCGCTGCAGCCACCACCCCCATCCCACTGCACTGGGCCATGCTGGGGGGCTCTGCCCCTTGCCCCGACCCCAAATGCCCTTGGGGCTGCCCTGGGAACCCCCCTAGTTTCAGGGAGGCCAGCACACAGCTGCTATGGAGCAAGGCTGTCCCCCCACCTTGTCCCATCCCTGAGTGGTCAACCTCCCCCAGGACAGGAGAGGGGAGGTTGGGGTGGTCCCCAGCTGCAGGGGAATGGGGGTCACTAGGCAGGAGGGACCCAGGGGGCATGGTGCTGGGGAGTGATGCATGAGGATGTGAGCAGAGCCGGTGGGGGGGTGGCCCCCGGTGATGATGCCAAGAAAAGCCTGGGATGGAGGGAGTGGGTGTGTGGACCCCTAGGGCCCATCTGCAGGGGAACGGGGTAAGGGGGTCCCTGCCCAGGGGGACCGTGGTTGCATCTTTCTTGCCCCTCAACCCTGGCCAGGGATCCCGATCACCCCCCTGGAGGGAGGCAGCCCCGCGGCCCCCCTGTGCTGGCATTGCCGGGGTGGGGGTCTGGGTGCTGCCCCCCCCGGGTGTAGCAGGGGGATCTCTACCTGGGCCCCGGAGGGAGCGGGACAGCAGGGCTGCCCGGGACCGCTGGATGCTCCTGGCCGGCGGCGTGGGTGCAGGATGGGCGGGCGGACGGACGGACAGAGAGGAGCGAATGAGTGCGGGGGTCCCAGTGGGATGAGGCCGAGCAGCAATGGGTGGGATGAGGTGTGAGGACCGCCCCTCCCCCCCCCCCTCCCCCTTGCCGCCTGTGCCAGGGTTGGGGGGAGAGGGTGGCCCGGTCGCAGCCCGGAGGGGTTGGGGGGTGCTGAGGGGGTGCAGCACCAGGCAGGTTGAGCCATGAGGGGCTGCAGGGGGCTGTCGGGGAGGGGTGTTACCAGGGTGCTGCTGTCGCTCCGGGGAGCCCTCTTTTTCTCCTTGTAGAAGCTGAGGAGTTTGTACCGGAACACCTGGGGGAGATGGTTCAGGGCCCCTGGCCACAGCCCTGAGCATCCTCTGGCTGGGGGGCAGTGCAGGGGGCTGGGGGGATGCTCACCTCGTACAGGTAGTCAAAGATCTCCAGTATGGTGAGGAGGCTGGCACCAATGAAGAGCCCCATCTGCCCTCCAATGTCGCCTGGCCGAGGGTTGGTGTTAGAGGGGGGGCTTTTTCCCCCCCCCAGACCCTCATGGACCCCCCTGGGCACTTACCCAGCAGCCCCGCCACCTCATACGCCTTCTTCTGCTCGATCATCTCGTAGTTCAGGGCCTCAAAGAAGATGTCCAGGACCAGCACATTGTCCCTGGGGAGGTACAGAAGGGTCCGGGACGGACAGAGGAGCTATCAGGAGGCATCCCCAGCCACGGGGGGGGGCTGTGCTGAGCCACCAGGATGGGGTGGAGAGGTCTGGGTCTGCCCTGAGCTGGCATGGCACAAGGATGTACTGTGCCATGCTGTGCTGTGCCACGCCACGCTGTGCCACACTGGTTGTGTGGTGCTGGGTGTTTTTCCCTGTGCTGGGGCAGATTTGCAGAGGGGAGGTGGTGCTGTGCCATGCTGTGCCAGTTCATCTATGCTTGAGGATGTCGTGTGGCCGTGCTGTGCCATGTCACGCCGTCACACCACCGTGCTATACCAGTTCATGTATGCTGGGGCATGCCACACAGCTGTGTTGTGCTGTCTCACACCGGTGTGCTGTGCCGTGCCAGTTCACACATGCTGGGGGATGCCGTGCTGTGCTGTGCCATACTGTGCCATGCCATGCTGTGTGGTGCCACGTTTTTCCCTGTGCTGGGGCAGATTTGCACAGGGGAGGTCGTGCCGTGCTGTGCCGTGTCAGTTCACATATGGTAGGGATGTGTGGCTGTGCCATGCCATGTCACACTGTCATGCCGTGCCAGTTCCTGCATGCTGGGGGATGCCGTGCCACACCATGTGCTCTCGAAGCCGCAGGCACTCACGCGATGTACTGCTCCGTTTTGTTGAACTTCTTGGCCAGGTACCGTGCTGAGGCCTTGCTGGGGATCTTCACCATGGAAAGCTCTTTGCCATAGCGCACCATGGCGCAGGGCGTGCGGCAGGCACAGTACTCGCTGTCCTTCTTCACCAGGAAGTCTGGAGGGGGGAAGCATGGGTGGGATGGGGACACTGGGACTCCTGCCCATGTGGGGTCGGGATGCTCCTGACTGGAGCCACCCAGGCGGTGGTGGGTGCCGGTGGCATGGGACAAGCGTGCCATGAGCATGGCTGGTGTGCCCGGGGTCTGAGCAGGCAGGGACCCCCTGTGGCGAGGGCATGGGGACAATGATGCCACGTTTGCAATGATAGAGCCTGGCAGAAGGTGCGGGGGTGGCCGAGGGGTCCTGGGGGGAAGCTGGAGGTGTCCGGGGATGCCAGAGGTGGGCAGGGTGCTGCCAGTACGTACCCAGCGCGGGGTCAGCACACTCCTTGTACTGCTCCGGGGTGCAGACGTTGGCGTTGCCTGCGGGGGGAGGCGGCAGTCGCAGGGGCAGGAGGGTCTCCCCACCGCCCCGGCCCTGCGGCAGCCACCCCCCAGCCCCAGCCCCGGCCCCGGCTCACCCGGCATGTGCACCATGCGGCAGTTGCAGTTCTCAGCCAGGTAGCGGGTCTCGCAGTCCAGGCGGCAGGCAGTGATGCTGTAGTTGGTGAAGAAGTCGGACTCGATGGGGGTGGCCTTGCAGTCCCCCCAGGGTGGGGGCAGGTACACCAGCTGCCGGCCGTGGGCTAAGGAAAACACGCATCCCTGGCCCGCAACGCCCACCTCCCAGCCCACCATGGTGCTGTGTCCCTCAGGCAGAGCTTGGCCCCATGCAGTGGTGTTGGGGGGGTCACGCCACCCCAGAGACCCTGCTCCCACCCCTGCCTCTCCTTGTGGGGCACCGGTGTCACCTGCACCCAGCGTGGCAGTGGGTGGGAAGGTGCTGGGCGAGACCTGGCACATGGCACCAGCTGGGAGTACACAGGGGCCAGACGTTCTGGGGGTCAGCATGGACCCCCATGCTCCTTGTGGTGGTCGATGGAGTGGTGCTGGGGCCAGTGCAAGGTGCGTGCTTGGCAATGCAGCAGCAGGAACCAGCAAGACACCCATGGGCGCCAAGGGCTGCACTCCTGCTGCCACAGCCCACACCATGAGCGCCGGCACACATGGAGACACCCACTCCAGACACCTAAATTTAGGTGTCTGGCTGCGCGAGCTGGATGCCGCCCCTGCCAACGGTCTGTTCTGCAGGAGGCTGGGGGGTCGCTGCCGGGGGCTGATGCGTGCTGCAGGACCAAGCTTCCTCAGCATGGGGCTGCCCCACACCGTGCTGCGGTATTGCCAGCAAAGCTGCCATGCCGGTGGCACGGTACCTGCCATGTGGCATGGCTTGGCACAGCATGGACCCATGGGGATGGCTGCCCCTGTGCCAGGACTGCCCGAGCCCTGGGGAGGGGGCTGTGCCCCCCTAGCCCCCTCCACGCACCGCTTGGGCAGAGCGGCCGGATACCCGCTGCTGCTGGCAGGACACGAAGGTCTGGAAGCCAGGTGCCACACCAAAGCCCAGCTGGTCAATGAAGGGGGGCTCCTCCTGGCTATGGATCTGCACCTTCACCCCTGCCTCGTAGGAGGTCTCGTCTGCAAGGCAGGGAAGGCGTTGGGGGTGCGGGGCTTCAGCCAGGCTGTGGGCAGAGCTGGGGGGGGCCCTCACCCGTGTCCCCCCAGACGGGCAGGTATTCCTCTTGCTGGACGTTGAGCATCAGCTCCAGGCCGTTCCCCGCACCACCCTGCAGCGTGGTCAGCACCTCCCGGCCTGGCCCCCCCGAGTTGAAGGTGTAGCACTTGCCGAGGCGGGTGAAGATCTGTGGGGACAGGGCAGGACCCTCAGCACCCACCACGGGGGCCATCCATGAGACAACAGTATCTGGGGTGCTGGGCGTGCACCTGCCCTGCACCCACCGAACAGAGCTTGGGGGGCAGCACCCGGGGACCCGGCACAGCCCCAGTGCTGGATCCCAGTGCTCCATCAGTCCATGACCAGGGAAGGGGCTGGTGTGGGGGCTGTGGATGGGGTCGTGGAGTGGCTGCTGCTACCTCTGCCTCAGCACAGTGTCCTTGGCTCTGCCAGGTCCCAATGGTGCTGTGGGACTCCCGGCCTGTAACCTGCCTCCCAGCACTTGCCATGGCAGAGGGACAGTTCCTCCCCAGCTAGGCAGGATGTGGGACCCCAACCCCTGGGAAGGTGCCCACAGACCCCCCCAGCCCAGGGCTGACCCACTTCTTCCCACAGCCCACTAGCATGGAGAAAGATCTCACCAGCCTCCACAGTGAGCACAGACCACCTGCCCCTGCCGTCACACTTTGTCCCCGCTGCCCCACAGCCACTTCCCACCCCTTCCCCATGCCCCGGGGACGGCTCTCTTGTGGGGAGCGGGGCTGAGCCACACACTCTGGCCATCACCCCGCCCTGGCCCCCTACACCTGCACTGCAGCCCGACAGCCCCCCCATCCTCCTGTGGCTCCCCATCCCCACCACACTTCCCCACAGCCCCACATCTCTCCATGGCCCCGTGGGTGCAGGGTGGGCAAGAGGAGCTGCCCCAGGGCAGCGCAGTGGGAGCTTCACCGAGTGCCTGGGGCTAGGGAACACAGGGTGGGGGCACGGCTGCCCCACAGCCCACACACCCCATCACCCCACTGCTCCAAAACCTGCTCAGCCCTGGGGGTCCTGCCCAAGCCCTGCCCAGGGCAGAGCCAGCTGAGGCTGCTGTGGGTCCTGCCCGGGGCGGAGCCAGCCGTGGCCGTGGCAGTGACTGTAGCTGTGGCAGTGGTGCTGGCACTCACGGCAGTGAAGTTCTGGGGGCCGCAGTCCTGGGCACGTAAGCAGCAGCGCAGCAGCATCTCATGGATGGGGTGCCAGGCGCGCTGGTGGAAGGCGCCCAGGTCGTGGCTCTTGCTGGGGAAGAAGCCGGCGAGGTTGGGGGGTCTGCCCCAGTGCCCGCAGACAGGGGGGAAATCCTCCCTCCCCACTGCCAGCAGCTGCCCCAGCCAGAACAGGTCACTGGGGGTGAGCTGGGAGCAGTTGTAGTTGCAGAGGGTGACGGTGGGGAAGATGAGGCCACGGCTTTCCACCTCCCAGCACAGCGACGCGGGGGTACACAACCTAGTGCTGCACCCACTGCCCAGCCTGCAGCAGGAAGGTGCCCAGCAAGCCAGGAAGGCACCAGCCTGGAGCACGTGGCACGACGCCGGTGCACCAGGCACAAAGATGTGTCCCAGCCCATGCAGGGCACAGGAGCAGGTGAAAGGTGGCTGGGCTGGCCATCCCCTGTGCCCCTTCATCTGGCCCTAGTGGCTCAGTGGCCATGGTGGTCCATCCTGCCTGGCTCTGCAGCAGGACTGGGCTTCAGCACAGCTCCAGGGGTATGTGGGGATATGTGGGGACATGTGAGTGGTGAGGGCACAAGCCAGGACAGAGACAGGGACCAGGGCTTGGCTTAGCCATGGTGGCAGAGGTTGTCACTCCCACAAGGACCTGAGAGCCAGCCTTGTGCCATCAACCCCAGAGCACCCAGCACCCATGGACCAGCACCCACAGCCAGGGACCCCAGCACCCGGAGCCTCCAGGGACCAGCACCCGGGGCAGAGACCCTGCCCAGAGCCCGCAGCATGACCCTGAGCTAAACAACTGTGAGCTGCTCCCTCAGAACCCCTCTCACGCAGAGGCCACAGCCTCCACCCCATGGAGGGGCTGCCCTGGGGGAGGGGGTGCAGCCATGGCCCCCCAGCTATGGCATGTGTGTGTCTGTCCCCCGGGTATGGTTGTCCCCCCATCCTGCCCCACGGGGGGGGGGGGGGGGGGCGGGGGGAGGGGGGGGGAACACATGACACGGAGGGGGGCGTTGCTATGGTAATGGGCTGTTCCTAAAGAGGGGAGCCGTCACCATGGTAACATGCTGCCCAAGGAGGAGGAGGGGGGCGACTGCCATGGCAACGGCTGCCCGGCACAGGGATGTGCTGGGACATAGCTGCTGGGGGGGGACACACACACAGGAATGGGGATACAGCCCTGTTACTGCCAGCCCTCTTGGTCCCCATACTCAGGGTGACCCACGATCAGCCCCCCAGCCCTGCACTCTGGGGCCATGCTGGCCCCAAGCACCCCCAGTTCCCATAGCCCAGCTTGCCCCATCCCTGCCAGCCCCAGGGGGAGGCAGCTGTGGGGCACAGACCCAGCCTGGACAGCCCTTGCTTTGGACACTCGCCATGTGCCCAGGGTCCTTGGGGACCCCAAGGATGGGGCTGGGATGAGGTGCCGCACACAGCCGATCTCTCCAGCCCAGGCACGGGATGGGAGCCCCAGAGCCCACTGCCACCGGAGGGGACGCGGTGCCGTGAGCTGCCAGCTTAGCACTGAGGCCCAGGGCAGAGGGTCATAATCCGTGACTAAGTCCAGGCATTAGCTCTGGATTTTCAGCCGCGAAAGTTGCAGTGGGTGCAGGCAGAGACAGGGCTGAGCTGGGCTGGGCAGCCCCACGGTGTGGCTGCGTGTGCCGGGGGTGGCCACAGCTGCTCAGGCAGAAGTTTCTCACTGCCCATCAGAAACAAGGTGGCAGCGGTGCCGGTTGTGCAACACATGCGGGCAGAGCCCGATGCTCCCGGAGGCATCGGTGACCCTCAGGGCAGTGGGAGCAGCACAGCACCCGCCCCCGACACCATCAGCACAGGAACGGAGATGGGTGCCTGCGCACCCCTGGGGCAGGCACCGGTTCCCCACGCTGGCAGCAAGCTGGTGCCCCTGTGGCTCAGCCATACTCTCCAGAGAGGTGCTGGCCCTCCAGCTGCCATGGCAGCTGTGCCACCCCACGTCCTGCCCTGGGGACCCTCAGCCCTCCCGCCACATGTCCCAGCCCTCAACCCAGGCGGCTGCCACCTGGCCCTGCCAGAGGGGCACCGACAGAGCTGCTCCAGCAAAGGGCGCAGGGGTCGCAGAGTTGCCGAAGGGGATGCTTTTCAATTGAGCTCCCAAGGAAAATTAATTTTGCACATTAGTAGTCTTAAGCTGACAGTAATGCTGTTGTGATAGCGTGGCCAAGCAGCGGGCACAGGCTGCCCAGCTCCCACAGCACGCTGCCTCCCCGGCACTGCCGCAGCACAAAGGACATGTCTCCTGTCCATGCCCCTCTCCTGCCCGTACCACCGTTCCTGCCTGTCCCTCCTGGGCAGGCACTGCCACAGGCGGGTCTCACAGGACCTGGCACAGGCTGCCTGCAGTCGAGGTTTGCTGGGGGTCCCCATTCCCACCCATGGTTGCACAGGGCAGGGAAGGCACTCCCTCCCACGGCCGCCCTGCTGCCCACAGCAGCCCCCACCTGCACAGGGACGTGGAAGCCCTGCTCCCCTCTGCCACGCTCCAGCAG
Organism: Falco peregrinus; assembly: GCF_023634155.1. Taxonomy (NCBI): domain Eukaryota; kingdom Metazoa; phylum Chordata; class Aves; order Falconiformes; family Falconidae; genus Falco; species Falco peregrinus. Next base: position 64,424,965 of record NC_073725.1, on the reverse strand, counting down.
CTGCCTGCACCCTGCATGTCACCCAGGGGCAAGCCTGCAGCCCGGGGGATGCAGCTTGGCCCCGCTGCTGGGGCACGGCTGCTGTGGTGAGAGCGACTCCCTGGCTCAGCAGCAGAGTGGGCACAGCCCCAGGAGTGGTGGGGGAGTGCTGAGGGCAGCACGACGGCTGCAGGGGGGATGACTCTGGCATAGGAGACCCCTGGCTGCGCCAGGGCCAGCTGCGCGGAGGAGTTGCGGGAGTGGGAGCCTGTTTGCAAACTCAGCCGGGGAAGCGGCTGGTGCTGGTGCCTGGGTGGCACCTGGGGCTGGCGTGGGGGGAGCAGGGGCTGTACCCCTAAGCATCCCGTGGCAAGGGGCTGCACACAGGCAGAGCTGCCCAGCCGGGTGCAGGGTCCCGGCACAGCACGGCTCCAGGCTGGGTGCCGTTCACAGCCACCAGGCACCCCTGCAGTGAGGGTGGGGTGAGGGCACCTCAGCTGGCCCACTGCAGTGCCTGGGAAGGTGGGCTGCAGGTGGTGGGACACGCCAGTGGGATGGCTGTGGGGCTCACCCACTGGTGCTGCAACAGCCTCAGCATGCCGGTGCCTGACCCTGGCAGGACACTGGCATCCGTTCGTGGTCCTCAGGGGCACGTGGCCACCCAGTCACCGGTGGAGCCCCCTCCTCCAGCTGGGCATCGCGCCCCGCGGCCGGCACTCACCACGGTGAAGTTGCGGGCAGTGCAGTTAGCACCGCGGAAGGAGCACTGCAGCAGCATGTCGGCCAGGTCATGGCCAGTGCGGTTGTAGAACTCGGCCATGCTGAAGGGCTTCGCCTTGAAGTTCTTGAAGTTGGCCTTGTCGCGCAGGGCAGCCAGGACGTGGGGCTCGGCCAGCTGCGGGTTGCTGATCTCGTAGCGGTCGTTGAGCAGCGCCAGCAGCTCGCCCACGTGGTACATGTCGTTGCGGGTGATCTTGGAGAAGCGGAACTCATTGAGGTTGCAGATGGTGATGGCTGGGAAGGTGAGGTTGTGGGCAGCCACCTCGTCCAGCTTGGTGACATGTGGGTAGGTGAGGAAGTAGGCAACACGCTCGGCGCAGACCAGCAGCAGCAACCCCAGCGAGCCCAGGAAGAAGGCACCCCACAGCACGCGGCGCAGCGACACGGCCCCGTAGGCGAAGACGTGGCTGATGCCGTGCAGCGAGGAGCTGTGAGCGAAGGCCCGCAGGCTGGAGAGCCCCGAGCCCTCCCTGCCACCCTCTGCGCCCGCCCTCATGATGCTGCTGCCGGGCCCCCGCGCTCCCCACCGCCCTCAGCCCCCCGGCCGCCCCCGGCCCATCGCCGCGTCGTGCTCAGACTGCTGCGGGCAGGCAGGGCAGGACCAGGACCAGGACCAGCCCCGGCTCCGGCTCCGCTCCCGCTGCCGCGGCGCAGCCGCTGCCGGTCTGCGGCCGCCCCCCGCCCCCGCCCCTCCCGGGCGGCTCCACCCGTCACCGCCCCCCGGCGAGGACGGGCGGGGGGCGCGGAGCCGGGAGCTGGGCAGGGTTGGGGGCTGCCCTCGCCGCAACCCCCTCCTCTCTCCCTCCCTGCTCGACCCCCCTCCCTCCGGGCACGGAGCCCCCGCTCAGCCCATTACGGGGGGGAACTCGGACACTGCAGCATCCCCCTGGGCCGCGCCGGGCCCCCGCACCGGCGGCCGCAGAGCAGGGGTGGCCCGGAGCCCCTCCCGGGGCAGCGGCGGGGCGGGGGGCGCTGGGGTACTGAGGGGTGGGAGCCCCAGCGGGGGGGCGTGTCAGCAGGCGGCTGTCCTGCCCCGGGGGGCACACGGGGGTCCCGACACCCAGAGGAACAACGCAGGGGTCCCTCCTTACTCCGGCGGGGGAGGGGGGGCGGTGTATACAAGGGTTCCCCCGCCCCGGACCGCCGGCAGGCACCTGCCCTGCCCCGCGGAGGGGCGGGGCCAACACTCCGCCCCGCCCCTAAATAAGCGTCACCCCACGGCACCGCCCCCTGGCAGGGCGGGAGGCCGAGCACAGGCCCCGCTCCCGCCGCTGCGACGGGCGCCCCCGAGCGGCTCGGAGGGCCCCTCGCAGCGGGCGCGGGGAGGGCGGTGCCGGCGCCCCCCTCGGCAGCCCGGTCGGCCCCGGCTCGGGTCCCCCCAGCCCCGCAGCACACAGCAGAGCCCCCACGGCCGCTTTTCATCCCTGGTTTATTGGGGAGCAGCGGGTGCCCCCCCGCGTCCGCTCCACGCTCAGGACTGGTCCTTGGTCTGCCGACGGATGAGCTCGGCGTACAGCCCCCCGCGGCGCACCAACTCCTCGTGGGTCCCTGCCTGGGGGGACGGTGGAGACAGCGTCACCCATGCGGCTGCGCACCACCACCCCACGCCCCCCAGCGCCCCCCGCTCACCTCGGCCACCCGCCCCTGCGCCAGCACCACGATAAGGTCGGCCCCCCGGATGGTGCTGAGGCGGTGTGCGATGAGCAGCACCGTGCGGCCCGAGGCTGCGCGGTCCAGCGCCTCCTGCACCACCTTCTCTGACTGGGCGTCCAGTGCGCTCGTCGCCTCGTCCAGGATCAGGATAGCGGGGTCCTTCAGCAGGGCACGGGCGATGGCGATGCGCTGCTTCTGACCTCCTGACAGTGCCGCGCCGCGCTCGCCTGATGGGGACAACTGCGGGGTTCTGGTGCCGCCCCACCCTGGGGGGACCCCTGGATGGGCAGGGACCCAGGCCCCGAGGACAGGAGCCAAGGGGCACAGCCATGTTCCTGCAGCACCCCCAGGCACCACAGCCAGAGAGCCCCCCAGAAGCCCCACTCCTGCGGGGAGCCTGGCGCAGCTGCTGTCCCTCCCAGCACAGCCTCGCACCAGCGGTGACTAGCAGCCAGTGTCCTCAGGGGAACTTGGGCCACCTTGGCCAGGGTCTCATGCTCGTCTGCCTGTCCCATGGGGCAGCTGAGCTCCATCCTGCCCCGCACTGCCGCCAGGCTCAGCCCCCTGCCATGCCCTGCAGCCCAGCACATACCCACAATGGTGTTGTAGCCATCGGGGAAGCTGCGGATGAAGCCGTCCGCGTTGGCAAGCTGGGCTGCAGCGTACACCTCTGTGTCAGAGGCACCCGGCTTCCCGAAGCGGATGTTCTCCATGATGGTCATTCCGAAGAGCACTGGCTCCTGCAGCAGCAGCCAGCTCCTCAGCACCGAGCCCTGGACCAGGCCACCTCCCTCCCCTCCCCGGGTGTCCCATCCAGGGTGTGGGGGAAGCATCCCACAGCAGCCCCAAACCTGGCTGATGAAGCCGATGACCTGCCCTCGCAGCCAGGAAGGGTCCAGGGAGGAGATGTCATGGCCGTCTAGAGTGATGGTGCCTTGCGTGGGCTCATAGAACCGCTCCAGCAGTGCTGCCACCGTCGACTTCCCTGCAGAAGGGAGGCCTCAGCCCCACAACACCGGCTCCGGCCACATGCCCCGGCATCATGGAGAGCTGGTGGGTGGGTGAGAGGCACAGAGGCCAGTTCCCAGTCCCTGACACCCACTGGGCTGACTGGGCAGCACTGCAGAGGACTGGGGTGCAGGAGGATGCAGCCAGGGACTGGAGAGGGGCTGAGCTGGCGTCCCTGGGGTGGCTGGGCTGGCTCTAGCCCCCAACCCTGGCTGCAACACACAGGTCAGGGTATCCCCTGCCCTGGGGGTGCAGGGAGAGCCAGGGGGAGTCTGCGGCCAGGCTGGTACCTCCTCCGGATGGTCCCACGATGGCCACCGTCTTGCAGGGGGGCAAGGTGAGGCTGAAGTCCCGCAGGACTGAGTAGCCAGGGCGGGTGGGGTAGCTGCAGGTAGAGGAGAGGGGGGCTGCAAGAGCACCGTGCCAGCACCCCCCAGCCTGTGGGGAGGCTTGGGTGGCCGGGATGCAGGGGCTCACCTGAAGGAGACGTGGTGGAAGCAGATGCGGCCCAGCAGGGAGTGGCTGGGGATGGAGCCTCCTCCCCGCAGCGCCACACTGGGCTCCAGCGTCAGCAACTCAAAGACGCGGGCGCCAGCACTCAGACCTCGCACCACCTGCAGGGACAGCAGTGGAAGCACCCCCCAGGACCCCCGGTCACCTGCCCCCCAGCTCCCGGGGGGGGAGTGGGACCCCCTGCCCCACCTACCTGCCCAAGGAGGATGGAGATGTTTGCCATGGACCTGTGGTGCACAAGGGGAGACTCAGGGTTGTGCTCACAGCGGGCCGCAGCACACCGAGGTGCCGGGAGAGGCATTGTGCCAGGCCCTGCCCTGACCTTTGCACCGTCTGTGAGGCCACCAGGAAGGACATGAGGTCCCCAGGTGAGAGCTCATCCCCAGCCATCAGTGAGCCGCCCACGAAGATGGTACCCAGGACAATGCCTATGGGGGGCGGGATAGAGTTGGGACCCAGAGGGGGTGCTGCCCCATGGCACTGCTTGGTTCCACCCCATGGCACCCACTCACCGTTGAGCGCCAGGTTGGAGAGCCCCTGGAAGGCAGCAATGCCCAGCCCCAGCCGCTCATTCAGCCAGCTGGCACGGTCCACCTCGGTGCAGTACAGCCTGTGGGCAGGGAATGGGGACTGATGCCCACCCAGCTCCCGGTCGCCCCCAATCCCCACTGACCCCTTACCCTGCCTGCTGGTCCTCCATAGCAAAGGCGCGCACGGTCCGGACATTTCCCAGCACCTCATCTGCTATCCCGGTGGCCTTGGCCACCTGCGGGGAGAGGGATGGAGCAGGGGGCCAGGAGTGGGACACCCCCTGCTCGGGCCCTGGGGGGATGGCGGGGTCCCTTGATGGGGGTTGTAGGGCTGGAGTGCAGGGGGAAAGTGTGGGGTTACCTGCTCCTGTGCCCGGCGGGAGAGGCTGCGGAGGATGGTGCCAATGAGGGCCCCGGCACCCACCAGCGTGGGCAGCGCCACGAGCAGGAGGCCGGTCAGCTTCGGAGAGAGCAGGTAGAGCGAGACAAAGCAGCCTGCCGTCTGGGTGCCACTGCGCAGGCCCTAGGTGGGGGGAGGGTCGGCAGGGGTGGGTGCTAGGGGCTGGGGGGGGGTCTGGTGCTGCTAGCTGCGTGTCTCACCTGGGAGATGGCCAGCTTGAAAGAGGACTTGAACTCCTGGATGTCGGTCGTCAGCCGGTTCACCAGCTGTCCTGTCCGGTTGGCGTCAAAGAATGCCACATCCTGCCTGCCGGGGGGAGTGGCAGCATGCTGGGGCAGTGGGCTGGGGGTCCCCTCATGCATCCCGTCCCCTCACTGCCCTGTGGGGCATTTTACCGGAGCAAGGAGATGAAGAGCGCCTTGCGCATGCTGCCCGCCACCTGCTCCCCAACCCGTGCCAGCAGCGCAATGTACCCAAAGGTCAGCAGCCCCTGCGGAGGAAACAGGCTTGGGAGGGGCACAGGGGCAGCCCCCCGGCACCCCCCACCTGGCTCAGGGTGCTGGCACCCACCTGCAGGCAGTATACAGCGAGCAGACGCAGAGCTGGGCACCGGACCTCCTGCAGGTAGGTGGTGATGTGGCTGCGGGTGCAGTGGGCCACCACGTTGACCAGCTGCCCCAGCAGCACCGGGATGTGGACGTTGAGCAGGGCTGCGCCCAGCGCCAGCTGCGGGAACGGCGGGTGTCAGTGCCACAGCACAGGGATGGCAGGTGTCAGTGCCGTGGCATGGGGACAGTGGGTATCCGTGCCATGGCACAGGGACAGTGGGCGTCATGCTGCAGTATGGGAACAGTGGGCATCGGGGATGGTGGGCATCACACCATGGCACGGGGACGAGGGGCCCGTGGCCACCCACCCGCCCCACCTTACCACCACGGCTGCCGAGAGGGCCAGGAGCTGGGGGCGCAGGAAGGTCCAGAACAGCGGCCAGTTGAAGGTGGGCTCCGGCTGTGGCTGGGCAGGCTCGAGGACAGCTGGGACGGTGGGGACGGTGGCCTCCTTGCAGCGCGCAGCTGTGCCCAGCAAGCCAAGCACCATGCAGCCCGTGGCTGGGCCAGCCAGGAGCAGGCAGCGCAGGGCTGGTGGCGTGGGGCTGGGGGAGAGGTGAGGGGGGCCAGCAAGCCCGAGGCGTACCCCCCCATACCTGAAACTGAGGAGAGGGGTGAGCATGGGCCACCTGAACCTGGGGCCAGCCCCGGGGACACAGGGGACCTGGACAAGGGCTGCTCCCCCCAGGCACGGCCAGCCTCCCCATGCTGACCTGGGCTGCCCCGGGGCAGGGGACACCCTGGCCCCCTCCCAGTGCTCCCGCCACCCCCACTCGCATACTCCCCCCCCGGCTGAGCACCAGCACCCGGACCCCCCCCCCCGCTCTGCCCCCAGCCCAGCGCTTGGGAGCCCACCGCCCCCTGCACGCCCCCAGCCCTGCTGCCCCGAGACACACACGAACCCCTGCAGCCCCCCGGAGCCCCAACCCCACCGCACCCCCTGACCCCAGTGACCCCGAGTCCAGCCCCGCCCCCCCAGCGACGCCGAGCCCGGCCAGCCCCCCCCCCCCCCCGACCCCGAGGCTCCCCGGTACCTCCGGGCCGGGGCGAGGGGCGGCCGCAGCGCAGCGTGGACACAGCGGAGCCCGGCCCGAGCGCCGAGTGCCCGCAGCAGCAGCAGCATGGCGGGCACCGACGGGGCGGGCGGGGGCGGCACCGGGTCGGGCAGGGGCGGGCGGGGGCGGCACCGGGGCGGGCAGGGGCGGGCAGCACTGGCTGCGACGGGCGGAGCTCCAGCACCGCGGCCCGGGCCCTGCGCCGGTCCCGACCCGCCCCGGCCCCGCACGAGCCCCTCGGCACCCCCCCGGGCCCCGCACCCCGACAACCCGCCAGGGCCCGCACCCCCGTCCCTCCCCGGCGCCTCCTTCGGCACACCGGGCCCGCCGGGGCCCGCGCTGCTCACCGGGCCCTGCACCGGGACCCAGAGCCCTGATCCGGGACCCTGCAGCGGTCCCGCCTTACTCCTGCTCGGACCCCGCTCCCTAGGGCGGGGGACACCCCCGAGACCCCCGCCCGACCCCCCGGTGTTGGTGTCGGTGCCGCAGCGGCCATGCCCAGCGGCAGGACGCCGTCCCGGTCCCGGGGCCGGTGCGGGGACAGATGAGCGCCCGGCACCGGGGATACCGGTCCCGCGGGGACCGCACCAGCACTGAGCTGCCAGGTGAGCCGGGAGGGACCAGCGGGCGCCGGGGCCGGGGGAGACCGGGGGGGCCGGGGACACGGGAGTGGGTGGCTTCAGACAGCTGCAATGCCCCAGAGCCCCCTGTGTGGGGTCACCCCGCACCTTCCTGGAGTCCCCTGGCCTGGCCACTGCGGGGGGGACCACCAGGCGACATGGGGGCACAGGCTGCCGCACCAGCAGATATGTCTCCATGGGGTCATTGGGGTGCCCGTGTCCCCACGGGGTGCATGTGGGCCCCTGGCATCCAGGTGACTCCACAGGGCCATTGGCATGCCAGTGTCTGTCCCTGAGGGGTGGCTGTGTCCCTGCGGGGTGTGTGTCACCACGGTGCTATTGGGGTACGTGTCACCACAGGGTGTGTGTCACCACGGGGCTGTCACACTGCCTGCGTCCCCATGCATGTACCTGTGTCCCCACTGAGGTGCCTGTGTCCCTGCAGGGTCGTGGCGGTCCCTATGTGACACACATGCCACTGTGGGGACACTGGGGTACATGTGTCCTCGCAGGGGTCCTTGCCAGGGCCTGTGTCTCCGAGGAGCAGTGTGCCAAGGAGGGGTCCCCTGCTGCCCTGCTCTGGCACAGGGGTCCCCTTGCCAGGCCCCGGCCCCCCCAGCTGTTTACGCTGCCCGGGCTATTTTCGGGTGCCCCAGCCCTGCGGGTATTTTTGGCCGCCCGGTGCGGGGCACGTGGGGGAAGGACTGTGCCGGCATCACCGGCCGGGACACCCGATCCTGGGGGACACGGTGGCCCTGTCCCCAACGGGGAGTTGCGCAAGGCGGGGGTCAGTGCGGGGACGGTGCGTCCGGCAGCACCCAGGCCCCTGCAGCCGTGTTCCTCCTGCTGAATCACCGCCCCGGGGCCCCTCGTGCCCGCGGCCCCGTCGCACCGGCCCGGTACCGTGAGTCAGGCCCTGGCAGCGCCGCGGCAGGGTGGGGCCAGACAGCATCACCTGCGGCCTCTGGCCTGGCCAGGCACTGGCACGGGCCACCAGAGGGGACACGGGTGACGTGCGGGGCTGCGGGAGCACCGACCAGGCGGTAAGGGGAGGGCAGTGAGGGCTGCACAGGGGGGTTCTGTCCTTCCCCAGGGGCTGGGGGTCCTGTCCCTCCCCATGGAGTGAGGGTCCCATCCTGCCACAAGGGGAGGGGGGTCCCATCCTGCCCCAAGGGTCCCGGGGTCCTGTGCTTCCCTGGGGGTCTGGGTGTCCCATCCTGCTGCAGAGGATTGGGGTACTGTGCTTCCCCAAGGGGCTAAGGGTCCCATCCTGCCCAGGGGTCCTGTCCTTCCCTAGGGGTAGGGGGTGCTGCCCTTCCCCAGTGCGGGTGGGGGTCCCACACTGCCCCAAAGGAGCCACAGTCCTGTGCTTCCCCAAGGGGCTTGGGTTCCTGTCCCAAGGGTTTGGGGTCCCTCCTGCCCAAAAGGGCTTGGGGTCCGGTCCTACTCTGAGGTCAGGGGTCCCCGGGGCATTAAGAGTCCACTGGGGCTCAAGATCTGGCCCTGAGCTCAGGGATGGGGGTCTGGGAGGGGAGGTGTCCTTGGGGATGGGGGTCCATGGGGATGGGGGTCTGGGGTGTGTGTGTCAGTGGGGTGGGGGTCCATGGGGATGCATGTCCGTGGGTTGTGGGTCTGTGGGGTGGGGGTCCACTCTACTCAGATTGCAGGGGGGCAGCACGGCATGGCCTGAGGGGTGGGCATGGAGGGCGTGAATTGGGGGTCCCTGCCAGGCCAGGCAGGGGTCTCCCCAGGGAGCTCTGCTGTGGCGGGGCATGGCTGAGTGCTGGCAGGGATCCAGCCAGTGGCCAGGCTGGGTGGCGTGCCCTGCCTCGGGGCCATGGCCGTGACTGTGGCCGCGGTGTGGGAGGCCAGCTCAGGCCACTCGAATTCAGGGCATGCGGGCGGCGCGGCGTGACCTCGCCGGCATTTCCGGCTCCCGGCAGCAGGGCAGGCTCAGCCCAGCAGCCCTGTGCACCACGGCCCATGGGGTTGCGGAGGGGCTGCACCCTGCAACCTGGCAATCGGTGGGTGCCGATGGGTATCCCCAGCAGGCGGGACGGTGGGCGATGGAGGCGCAAGGGGAGTACCAGCGCTTGGAGGACTTTGAGGAAGACTCACCCCCAGGCGAGGAAGAGCTGCTGGTGCATGTCACCGAGGGGCTGCAAGGTACTGGGGGGTCCAGACCCTGCCGCGGGTGGAGGCGTCCAGGCTGCTGGGGGGGCGGTGCTGCCCTGGGGGGTCACAGCAGCAGCCTAGGGGTCGTGGCTCTGGGCTGGGGGGCTTGACTGGAGGGCAGCCTGCCGGAAGAGGGCACAGGCCCATCCCTGCTGCATGGGGGGTGGGGGCACTGCTACCCCACAGCCCTCCAGCTGGTCACAGGTGGGGGGACTGTGGGTGCCAGGCTGGGATGTGCTGAGGGTGGGGGGTGTGGCGGGCCAGGGTGGGCTGTGCTGTGGCCCTGGCTTAGTTGCTGCTGTTTTTCTCTCCTCTGCCAGACTCTTGGCACCACATCAAGAACCTGGATAATTTCTTCACCAAGATATCCTTGCAGGGCCCCTGCCTGGCTGCTGCCCAGCCCTGCCCGTGGCCGGCACTGTGGCGGGGGGGCGGGGAGACCTGGTGCCGAGGGGGGGGCAGGGGGGTCTGGCACTGCAGGCACACACTCCTTAACGTGGCCCCAACATCTACCACTTCCACCAGAAGAATGGCTTCACCTGCATGATGCTTTCGGACATCTTTGAGCTGGTGTAAGTGCCTGCGGGACACCCGCCCCTGCGTGCCATGCCGTGCCGTGCCATGCGATGCCATGCTGTGCGGCCATGGGGCAAGGGGCTGCACTGAGCCTCTGCCACCCCCAGGCAGTTCCTGTTCGTTGTCACCTTCACCACCTTCCTGCTGTGTTGCGTGGATTATGACGTCCTCTTTGCCAACCGGCCACTCAACCACAGCCACGCCGGGGGGGTGGCCCCTGACCGCAGCAAGGTGACACTGCCCGATGCTGTCCTGCCAGCCCCGCAGTGTGCCCAGAGGTGAGGAGCAGGGCTGGGAGCTGCCGCCATGGCCGTGCAAGGGTCCCAGCACCGCCGTGGCCGTGCCTGACACACGTCCCCTGCCAGGATCCAGGCCAGTGGCTGGATCATCTTCCTGCTGGTGATGGCAGCTGTCTTCTGGCTGTACCGGCTGGTGAAGGTGCTCTGCAGCCTGCTGAGCTACTGGGAGATCCGAACCTTCTATATCAAAGCCCTCAACATCCCCTCGGTGAGTGGGGCTGCAGGGAGCGGGCTCATGGGGCCATGGGGAGGGGGTTTGCAGGGCCAGCTGTGCCCACCCAGAGCCAATGGGTGTGTTGTTTGGCGCAGGAGGGGCTGTGCAACTACAGCTGGCAGGAGGTGCAGGAACGGCTGATCTTGCTGCAGCGGCAGCAGCAGATGTGCGTGCACAAGAAGGAGCTGACGGAGCTGGACATCTACCACCGCATCCTGCGCTTCAAGAACTACACGGTGGCCATGATCAACAAGTCGCTTCTGCCCGTCCACTTCCGCCTGCCGCTGCTGGGCTCCGTCGTCTTCCTCACCCAGGGCCTCAAGTACAACCTGGAGCTGCTCCTTTTCTGGGGCCCCGGCTCGCTCTTCCAGAACAAGTGGAGCCTGCGGCCGCAGTGCAAGCGGGCAGGCGCCCGGCGGGAGCTGGCCCGGCGCTTGGCACGTGCCATGGTGCTGCTGGGGCTGGCCAACCTGCTGCTCTGCCCCTGCGTGCTGGTCTGGCAGCTTCTCTACGCCTTCTTCAGCTACGCCGAGGTGATCAAGCGGGAGCCGGGCAGCCTGGGTGCCCGCCGCTGGTCCCTCTATGGCCGCCACTACCTGCGCCACTTCAATGAGCTCAACCACGAGCTGCAGGCACGGCTGAGCCGCGGCTACAAGCCGGCCACCAAGTACATGAACTCCTTCACCAGCCCGCTGCTCACTGTGCTGGCCAAGAACATCGGCTTCTTCGCTGGCTCCATCCTGGCCGTGCTCATTGTCCTGACCGTCTATGATGAAGATGTGCTGACGGTGCAGCACATCCTCACCGCCATCACGCTGCTGGGGCTGGTGGTCACTCTGGCCAGGTAGGTGCACCAGGCTGTGCGGTGCCGGGCTGTGCGGTGCCGGGCCGCTGGCGGGCACAGTGGGCAGTGCGGTGGCTGAGTGGGAGGTGGGATGCCTGCCCCCCACCTGCAGGTCCTTCATCCCCGATGAGCACATGGTCTGGTGCCCAGAGCAACTGCTGCAGCGTGTCCTGGCCCACGTCCACTACATGCCTGACCACTGGCAGGGCAATGCCAGCCGGTCGGAGACACGTAGCGAGATGGCACAGCTCTTCCAGTACAAGGCGGTGAGCATGGGCAGGGGTAGGTGGTGGGACCAACCCCCCCCCCCCTCCCCCAGACACCCCCTGATGCCCCTGTCACCTGCAGGTTTTCATCCTGGAGGAGCTGCTGAGCCCCATCCTCACCCCCCTCATCCTCATCTTTGCCCTGCCCACTCGTGCCCTCGACATCGTCGACTTCTTCCGCAACTTCACGGTGGAGGTGGTGGGAGTGGGCGACATCTGCTCCTTTGCCCAGCTTGATGTCCGCAACCACGGCAATCCCCAGGTCGGGGGGGGGTCCCAGGGTGGGGGAGTCCCGGGGTGAGGGGGTCCCAGGTGCAGCAGCTCTGCTCACCCCTGCCCCACAGTGGCTGTCAGCCGGGCAGACGGAGGCCTCCGTGTACCAGCAAGCAGAGAATGGGAAGACGGAGCTGTCGCTGATGCACTTCGCTATCACCAACCCGCGCTGGCAGCCACCGCCACAGAGCGAGCTCTTCCTCAGCCAGCTGAAGGAGAAGGTGCAGCAGGACGCGGCCACTGCGCCGCCTGCCCAGTGCATCCTGGCCGAGGGGCCGTTGGGAGCATCCCTCCTCTCCGACGACTCGGCAGCTGCGGTGAGTGGGGCGGGCACGGGGGGGCTGGGGGGGTCCGGAGGTTTCCAGCCGGGGTCGCCCTGACGCATGTCTCCGCAGCCAGAGGGCCTGCTAGCCAGCGTCCTGGCCCGGCCCATCCTCTCGGCCAGCGGGCTGGCCCGGGACCGGCACTTTGCCCAGCCCTGCAGCACGGCCAGCGCCGCCGCCAGCGTCCTGGCCTCCCTGGCATCGCCCCTGCCTGGGCGGGCACGGGGTCCCCCCGCCGACAGCCCCGGCTGCCACAGCGACCGCCTGCTCCCGGAGGAGAGGTCCTGCCGATGGGGGGGGGGGGGGGGGGGAGGGAGGGGGGGGGGGGGGAGGGGGGGCGGGGTCTGCGTGCGGAGCGGGCTGGGGGAGGGGGCATGGGGAAGGGGTGTCGTGGCGGGGCCCCAAGTGCCGGCGCGGTTCTCACTGGCTCTGCCCACAGCCTGCTCCTGAGCAAGTCACGGCTGCACAGCCTGAGCCACTCGGCACTGCTCTCCGAGGTGGCCTCGGCCGAGATGAGCCTCCATGCCATCTACCTGCACGAGGTACGTCCCCTGGCTCCCCTGCCCGTGGCAGCCCCGGGGTGTGGGTCCCCCACCATGGCCCTACCCATATCCCTGCCTGCAGGAGCATTGCTGGGGGGGGCTGTACCCAGCCGGGTGCTCTGTCCTTGCCTCCTGCCTGCCACCCCCATGGGTCTTGCCTGGCCCTGGCCCCCAGGTCCTTGTCCCTAGTCCTCTGCTCTGTCACCCCCCGTCACCCTGGGTTTGGCTGGGGACCCCATGGGTGCTGCCAGACAGTGTTGGGGGTGAACTGCCATGGCTGGCATCACTGCAGCCATGTCCTCCCTTCTGCCACCCCATTGGGGATGGGGCGGTGTCCCCAGGGGACACTGTGGGGAGGCGGCTTGCCATGGCGGGGGGCTCTGACTGCCTCTTCCACTCTTCCAGCTCCACCAGCAGCAGCAGCAAGGCCCTGGACCCCAGGCCGTGGGGGTGTGGGGGGCCACAGGAGCACCCAAGCCTCCCCCCATGACCACAGGTGAGCACCACGCTGGGGCTCCTGGGGGAGCGGGGGACGCATGCTGCCCCCAGCCCCCACAGGGCTGAGCCTGGAGGTGGGGCAGCTGGGGGGTCCTGAGGGCCTGAACCGTAGGCAGGAGCTGCAGGACTGGTTCTTACCCACCCTGTGCCCCAGGCTCAGCTGCCAGGGCCTCACAGGCTCAGCACCGGGAGATGCCGCTGGGTGGCTGGGCCGAGGAAGAGGAGGAAGAGAAGGAGGAGGAGGAAGTGCAGACGACCGGCTAGCTGGCCTCAGTGGGTAAGGGCATGGCCCAGCCTGGCAGCCCTGGCCTGGGGAAGGTCAGTGACCACTGGGGCTGGGGCCCGGTGGCGTTCAGGCAGTATGTCTGCTGAGGTCCCCACTGCTGGGGTCGCCACTGCTGGGGTCCCCGCTGACAGACCTCTTTCCTCTGCAGGGTCCTGGGCATGCTGAGAGCTCCCGGTGCCAGGAGAGCTGCCAGGAGGCGCTGGCTGGGACCGGGTACAGCGGGGATGCTTGCTGCTGCCCACCGTGCTGCCTGGGGCCGGGGCACGGGGTGGTCCGGCCGACCCTGCCCGCATGGGCCCCCAGCTCAGGCGCGGGGCTTTGCGGGTGGCCCTGCTGCGGTGTGGGGCCAGGGGTGCTGCCAGAGGCAGCCAGCCCTGCGAGGTGCTATATTTAGGGGGGGGCACGGTGCGCCCAGGCTGCCCCTTCCTGGAGCTGGTGCCATCCCTGCTTGCGCTGCCTGCCGGGGCCACTGCCCCCCGCAGTGCCCTGCCCAGGGCACCGGCTGCACCGAGCCACCATGGGAAATAAAGGTTTATAGAGGGGCTGTGCCCAGTGGTGACTGTGCCCGGAGCCGGCGGAGGGCTGGGGGGGGGCTATGCTGTGGGGCTGTGCAGGGGGATATCATGGGGGCGGGGGTGATGCTGTGGACAGAGCTGTGGTGGTTTGGGGCAGTGATGCCAGGGTGGTGCCACTCGCCCGCAGCCACACAGGTTGGAGCAGCAGGACCACAGCTGTGTCCCCCCATCCCACATCTGCCCCACTCGTGGCCAAAGCAGGGCCGGGAGACCCCACCGCAGACCCCAGCCCAGCCCTGCCCACCCACGGTTCCCAGTCACGCACGGTGCCATGCTGGGGGAGGCAAAGCGCCAGGCCAGGGTTATCAAAACTAAACCTTTACTGGGAAGGCGGCGCTGCCTGCAGCGGGGTGGGGCGAGCAGCAGCGGTGGTGCCTCCTGCCCTAGCACACTCAGGGGGCCGGGCCCGGCTGCTGGCGCTCCTGCATGGAGAAGGACTGGCTGCGGATGCGAAAGGCCACCTCCTGCGTGCGGAAGGTGAGGCCGAAGATGTCCTCGTGGTAGCGGTTCTTGTCCTGGGGGAAAAGGTAGCATGGCAGCATGGCAGCATGCCGGGCATGGTGCCAGCGTGCTGCACACCCCCAGCCCTTACCCGCAGCTCACTGATGAAGTCCCCGGCCTGCCCCAGCGTCATGCCGGCTTGCTGCACCAGGATGTGCTGCACCGTCTGCAGCACCTCGGTGGCCATCGTCACATCCCCGCAGACATACATGTGCCCAGCGCTCTGGCACAGCACCCGGTGCACCTCTGCTGCCAGCTGCATCCGCAGCACATCCTGCACGTAGGTCTGGGGACACCGCGCAGGGCTGCTGCTGACACCCGGCACATGGCCGCAGCCCCATGCTGCCCCCAGCCCCACCTGGTCCCCACTCCAGTCCCACCTTGGGGGTCCCCAGCTCACGGGAGAAGGCAGTGAGGACCTGGCTGAGGGCCCCCTGCTCCTGTGCCTCCTGCATCTCCTGCCGGTAGATGTGGTCCAGCGCTGAGGAGCGGCAGCCGAAAACCAGCACCATGCTGCCCAGGGGGCCGCCTGTGGGGAGGCAGCAGCCGGGACCTGTCCCTGTGCCCTATGTCCCCATTTTCCCTCACCCTGCGTCCCTGCTCTCCCATCTCCTGCAGCCCCTCACACCGCCCTGTCCCCACATGCCCCCATCCCCTTGTGTCCCTGCGTCCCCAGCCCCGTGGCCCACATCTCCGCGCCACCATGCCCTGTGCCACTGTGCCCCTGGCCCCCAACCTTCTGTCCCCAGGTGGCCATGTCCCTCCATCCCTGCACCCTGTGCCCCATGTCCCCCTGTCCCCATGCTCCACATCCCCGCTTGCCCGTGTCCTGTAGCCCTGACACATCCCCACGCTGCCCTGTCCCCATGTCCCTCCATCCCCATGTCTCCATGCCACACACACCCATGTTCCCCCCACCCCCGCGTCACCCTGCTCTTGTGTCCCCATGCCCCCACCCTCCACCTCCTTCCTCGTGTCCCCACATCCCCTTGTCACCTTACCCTGCATCCCGGTGCCACCAGCCCCCGACCTTCTGTCCCCAGGTCGCCGCATCCCTCTGTCCCCCGTGTCCTGCATCCCGGTGCCACCGCATCCCCAACACCCACCCTTGGCCCCAGCCCCGTGACCCCGACCCCACCCAGCCCCCCGCCGCCCCCACCTCCGGCCCGCAGGTGGTGCAGCCGGTGCTGCCAGAAGCTGCGGAAGGGCGCGACGCCGGTGCCGGGCCCCACCAGGATGCAGGGCGCCTCCGCGGCGGCCGGCAGCCGGAACGACGGGGCGCTGCGGACGGCGGGTCACCGGGTCACCGGCAGCGCCCGCGCGGGGGGTGCCGGGGAACGGAGTCCGGGGTGCAGAGGGTGCGCGCAGGGCATGCTGGGAAACGTAGTCAGAGTGGTGGGGAACGCGCAGGGCATGCTGGGAAATGTAGCGGGGCGTGCCGGTGGTGTGCGCAGGACACGCTGGGAAATGTAGTCCGGGGCCGAGGGGCGCATGCAGGCAGGGGCGGGGGGGCCTGTCCCTTACCCCCGGATGAAGGCGGGCACGGTGTCCCCCGGCTGCAGCCGTGCCAGCCAGGTGGAGCAGACGCCGTAGTGCAGGGGGCCCTGCCCATCTGCGGGGACACGGGGGGGGGGGAGGTGCTGCATGGGCTGTGGCAGGCAGCCCCCCCACCATCCCTGCACGGGGGCCGTGGGGGGCCCTAGGAGCCTGGGACAATGCATGGGGACAGGGGACCACGTCCAACAGCATCTCCCAGGCACTGTGTGATAGGGCTGGGCGGGACCCTCAAGGGGCCCTGGGAGACCTGGAGACACCCCTCGGGGGTCCTGGAGGTACCTCTGGAGGGGGACCCTGGAGATGCCCCTGGGGAAACCTGGAGGTGCCTCTAGGGGGGACCCTGGAGGTGTCTCTGGGGCCATGCAACACAGGGGTGCCGTGACAGGCGTTGCTGTGTGTGTGGCAGGGCAGAAGGTAGCAGCCCCCCACCCGGGGCCCCCACCAGCCCCCAGCCCCACTCACTCTCACTGTGGTAGGTGACTACGGCCACTGTGAGGTGGATCTCCCCAGGGCTGGGGCCAGGTGCGGAGCTGATGGAGTAGTAGCGCGGCTGGAGCAGTGGCAGCTGGGTGAGCAGCAGGGAGGCCGGCAGCCCCACCGAGGGGAACTCCTCCAGCACCTCCAGCAGCGTGGGGCACCGGAACCACTTCCAGTCCTCATACAGCCGGGCGTCCTGCAAGGCACCCAGCTGGCCCATGGCCACTGTGCCCAGCACCCCTGCCCAGCAGGGACCCAGCATCCCAGCAGGAAGGGAACCAGCACCCCAGCATCCCAGCCAGGGAGGGGCCAGCACACCAGCATCCCAGTATCTCAGCAGGAAGGGAGCCAGCCTCCCAGTACCCCAGCCTCCCAGCCAGGGAGGGGCCAGCATCCCAGAGATGAAGGGGGACAGCATCCCAGTATTCCAGCTATGAAGGGGGCCAGTATCCCAGCATCCCAGCCAGGGAGGGGCCCAGCACCCCAATCAGCAGCGAACAAGCCCCAGCCCCCGCTCCCACCTGGCCGAGCTGCTGCAGGCGCTGCCGGTCGGCTGGCTCCTGTGCCAGTGTAGCCAGAAGCTGCAGAAACTGGGGGCTCGGGGGGGCCGCCACATCCAGGAAGAAGGTGAGTGCCTGGGCCAGGGTGCAGGGGGGCAGGCGGCTCTGTGGCACCCCGGGCTGGGGGGGCACGGGCCCATCTGCGGGAGGAGGGTGGGGGCGTGATATGGTAGGCATGCTAAGCCTCTGCCCCTGCCCCAGCCCCTTCTCCTGCCCCAGCCCCTTCCGCCCCTGCCCCAGCCCCTTTGCCTGCCCTTTCCCCTGCTCCAGCCGCTGCCCCGGCCCCTTCCCCTGCTCCTTCTCCTGCCCCGGCCTCTGCCTTTCCTGCTCCCTGCCCCAGCCCCTTTCTCTGCTCCCTCTCCAGCCCCTTCCCGGCCCCCGCTCCCCGCGGCCGCGGGTCCTACCGCCGGGATCCCCCTCCAGACTCTCCACCACGACAGGCTGCTCGGGGGGCGGCGGGTCGCGCACGCGGCCCAGGACCCCCCGCACCAGCTCGGCGCGGTTGGCGGGGAAGACGCCGAGGTGGTCCCCGGGCTGGTACCGCAGCTCCGCCTGCCCCGCCGAGTCCAGCCGCACCAGCAGGGTAGCCCGGCTGCGCGGGTGGGTCAGCGGGGCGCAAGGGGTGGTCCTGGGGTGGGGGCTGGGGGGTCTGGGGGCCCGTGGGGGGTTCCAGATTTGGGGGGGGGGTCCCGGGGTGAGGGGGGATGCAGGGGTGAGGGTCCCGGAGGTGGGGGGTCCCAGAGGTGTATGGGGGGTCCCGGGGTGAGGGGGGATCCAGGGGTGAGAGGTTCCGGTGTTGGGGGGGGGCATCTCAGGGGCTTAGGGCCCCGGGGGTGGGGGTCCCGGGGGTGAGGGGGGATCCAGGGATGAGGGTCCCGGAGGTGGGGGGTGCCAAAAGTTGGAAGGGTCCCGGGGGTGAGGGGGGATCCAGGGATGAGGGTCCCGGAGGTGGGGGGTGCCAAAAGTTGGAAGGGTCCTGGGGGTGAGGGAGGATCCAGGGGTGAGGGGTCCCGGAGTTGGGGGGGGTCTGGGGGTGTAGGGGTGGGGGCAGCCCAGGAGTGGGGGGTCACAGGGACGCGGGGAGGGGCGCGGGGGTCCCGGCAGTGGGGGATTCCGGGATGGGAGGTTCCAGGTGTGCTGGGGGGTCATGGGGGTGGGGAGTCCCGGGGAGGGGCTCACCTGGACTCCTCACTCTGCAGGTTCTCCACGGAAAGCACCGTGCAGGGCAACACCCGGCGCTTGTGCAGGTGGGACAGCCCTGGGGGGGCACGAGGGGCTAGCACTCACAGGGGGGCACAGTAGGGGCTGGCGAGGTCGAGGAAGCTGGGGGGGTCATGGGGGGGCTGGAGAGACTCTTGGCAGGGCACTGCCGAGATCCCATGTTTGTGCTGGCTGTAGGTGTCCTGCGGGGGGGTCGTGGGGTGTTCTTCCCAGAGCTGGGTGGGGATGACCAGGGGGGCGGGGGGCCATGGGACAGATGCTGGCGACAGGTGGAGGGTGATGCTAAGGGGGGGTTGGGGGCTCCCTAGGGGTGCTGGGGGGGGCAGGGTGGTGGTGGTACCAGCCAGGGTCTCCGTGGCCTGGGGCTGCCCAACCAGCCGGTGCCTCTGGCGCTTCCAGCTTTGGGGGGGGGCAAAGAGCTCCTCGGCCCCCCCTGCCACGTCCCCCACGCAGAAGGTCTCACAGGCAGCCTGAGGACACAGGAAAGGGCCAGTGGGTGCTGCAGGTGGTGGGTGCCCCCCTCCCACCCCCCCGGTGCCCCCACTGACCTGGAAGACGAGGCGGGCCCACGTGCGGAAGGACTCCTCCTGGGCACAGAGCTCGTCGCCCTCACCCATGGGCAGCACCCGCTCCCCCCCCAGCTCCTCCAGCCGTGTGTCCACCGCCCGGGCGAAGGCACAGAAGTGGGGGTATGCCCGGGACCCCAGCCCGAACACCGAGAACCTGCCACCACCGCGGGGGAGGGCTGAGCACAGTGACCCAAGACCCAGACCCTCTGATGGAGGGTTGGAGCCTGCACTGGGAGGGGGAGCACTCACAGATGGGGTGGCGCAGGAGGGGCCATGCTCAGGGATGGGTGGGGTATATGCTCAGGGATGGGCTGGGGGCACCCAGGGATGGGGCGTGGATGCTCAGGGGTGGGCTGGGGTGCTCAGGGCTGGGGTGGGGGCACCCAGGGGTGGGGCTACCTAGGGCTGTGAAGGGGAGCGATGTTGGTGGGGGCACCTAGCCTGGTGGGTCAGGGCTGTCACAAGCAGGGCTCAGGGTTGAGGACCCCTAGGGACAGCTTCTGCCACAGCCATGGAACAGACGTGGCTGAAGCTGCTGGTGCCAGGGCCAGTCCCCACCACAGACTCTGACCTTTCCCTGGCCCAGCACCATGAAGCCCCCCCGTCCTCCCAGACAGGGCACCCTGAGCCCCCAGCCAGACACTGTGCTCAGGCAGAGGACCCCATCCCTGTGGCCATGGCCATGCTGGCGGTACCGCAGGGCGCCCAGCGTGCCAGCACTGTCAGTGTTGCTCAGCTGCCGCCGCTTCTTCTTCCAGGAGGTGACGAGCTGGTCAGACTGTGAGACGCTGTTGAACCGCAGCTTGTAGCTCCTGTTCGGGACAGGAGGGTGAGGGCAGGGTGGGCCCTGCCTGGGTGGACCCTTCCCCAGCCCCAGGCAGGCACCCCTGGCCTCCCTCGTGTGCTCACATGGGTGGCTCAGCCTGGGAGGTGCTGGTGTAGGGTGAGGTCATCTCCATCAGTGCCTTGGAGAAGCTCTGTCGGGGATAGCATGTCACTATCACCATCCCATCCCATCTCCATCCCATCCCATCCTCTCTGCCTCCTTGCAGCCCTTTACCTCCGCGCACTCAGGGGGATCCCCATTGCCAAAGGTGCTGGTCACCACCAGAACCAGGGTCTCATGTTCCAGGGACACCACATCATACTCATCCATGCACAGCACCTGGAGGGGGGGACATGGGACTGGGACATGGACAGGGGGCTGCAACAGATGCCTTCCCCACCACCCAAACCACCCCCCACATGAAGGCACCCGTTGCAGCCCAGACTGCTGCTCCCCACCCCATCTCCCCCTGCCCACCTTGGGGTCGAAGGCACGTCGGAAAAGCTGGCAGAGGTTCCAGGCATAGGTCCGGGATTTGCCAGTCTCGGTGGCATAGAGAATGGTGGCTTTGACGCGGCGTGCCATCATGTGTCCCATCAGCTTGGCTGAAATCTTCACTGCACTGGGGATGGGGGGATCGCCGGGTCAGCAGCTTGGGCTTGGGGACCCATGGGCAAGAATCCCCCCCCTACAAAGACAGCCCCCAAAGGGTGGGCACCTACTTGGCCACCTCCTTGAAGGTCTTTCTCCTGGTGACAGTGGTGCCCTTAGAGACGTAGACCTTCCAGGCATCGGGCTGTGGGGCAAGCGGGAGGGATCAGCTGGGGGGCTGGGGAAGGGGGGGGTGGGGGGGCCAGGGGCTGGGCCCACCTGGTAGCGGAAGGTGGGGCAGAGCTGGTAGTTGACCATCTCCTGGTGGAAGACAGGGGTGAGGCTGCCCGAGATGGGGGGCACGATCCAGACCCAGTCTGCAGGGCACCCCCCCCGTGTCCGCAGCTCATTCTCCATGTGCTTCACAAAGGACTCTGTGGCCGCGTGGTGGTCCACGATTGTCACCTTGGCCACCTGCGGGTACAATGGGCTGGGAGTGGCTGGCACCTGGCCCAGGATAGTGGCAGTGTTGGGGTTCCCCTGGTGCAGCCGTGCCAGCATCACCCCCCAGCCATGCGTCCCACCTGGTAGCTGTGCAGCACGGCGATGTTCACCTCCACTGCTGCCTTGTCCTTCCAGAGGGACGATGTCGTTCGTGTGTCCAGCCCCATGCGCAGGGCCACCTCCTGCCAGTGGCATGGTGGGGGGCTTAGCTGGGGGGTCCCGGTGGGGGTTCTAGGCCAGCTCGCCCCCCCCAGTTGTGGGGCTCACCGGCAGCAGGTTGTAGCGCTGGCTGTCGCAGAGGTTCCTGGTGCCGATCTCACTGCTCATGTACCAGCCGTTGAAGGGGGCTGCCGGGAACTCCAGCCCCCCGACCTCCAGCAGCATGTTGGAGACAGCCGGCAGCGCGTACCACCGCAGCCCCAGCTCCCCGAACCACTCCAGCCTGCATGGGGGGAGGTGGGTGGGCTCTAGCCAGGGACCCTCACCAGCCCTAGTGTGGGTCCCTGCCGCAGATCCCAGCCCCGCTCCCCTCCCCAGGGGTGTCCCATCGGGGCTGGCAGGGCTCCGGTCCCTCGGGGCTGTGGGGGGCAGGCAGGGCTGGGGGGGGGGTGGGCACAGCCCCACTCACGTGGGGTGCTGGAGGGGCACCTCGAGGACCAGCTCCGGCGGGAGCGGGAAGAGCTCGGGGGGCTCGTCGGGGCCCTGCAGCAGCAGCGGCAGCACGTCGAAGCGGCCGCCGCCGGGGCTCCAGCCGTGCTGGATGCAGAGCTGGGGGGCAGCAGCATCAGGACGGCGGTGGCACCAGGCGGGGCCGGGGGCAGGGGGCTGGACAGGGGGTGTCTCCCCACCTCGGTGATGTCAACGTTGGCTGGGTCCCCCTGCACGGAGCCATCGGGCTGCCGGTACCCAGCATAGCGGATCAGCTGCGTGTTCCAGATGCGGAAATCACCGCGACCCGGCATCCGCTGGGGAAAAATGGTGATGGCCGACCTGGAGGGGCCAGGGTGGGATGTCACCAACACCCCCACCGGCTGCAGGGCTGGGGGGTCCTGCCCCAGGCGGGGTGGTCTGGCCGGTGGTGAGTACAGCAGCCTGACAGGGCTCTCACCGAATGTTGCCGCGGTTGGTGGCGTACTGGATGTGGGTGCAGAGGAAGCTGAACATCTCTCCCACACTGGCGCAGTCCCGGGCGTCAAACACCTGTGGGAGGGGGTCAGGGGGGGATGCAAGGGGACATCCCACTGGTCCCCCAACAAGCATCCGCAGAGCATCCACACTAGGGTGACCCGTGGCTGTGGGGCAGGCATGGGGCCGGGGTTCCTGCCAGCACCATGGGGTGCCCCCTGCCCCACCTGCAGCTTGTTCCACTGGATGCGCCCCACGCAGCGTGCGGCGTTGCGCCAGGCCTGCTTGGCCCCAAAGACGAGCTCGGGCTCCAGCAGCTGGTAGGTGCCGGTGGCCATGATGGCGGCTTCCACCTCTCGCAGCCGCTGGGCGTGCGCTGGTGAGTTCTCCCTGCGGACACCCCCACACCTCAGCCCCCCCCCACTGGGACAGACATCCCCCGCACTGGGACCCGCCCTGCACTGCTGTGGGGTGCAGGGCTGGGGGTGCCCTGGGGGGGGAGATGGGGACGTGGGGTGCCCCAGGGCACAAGTGGGCTGTGGGGTTACTGTGGGGCAGGAATGGGGATGCGGGGTGCTTTGGGGTAACAGTGGGGTTTTGGGGTACCTGTCTTGTGCAGAACAGGGGCTGTGGGGTGCTCAGGGCACAGCTGGGGCTTTGAGGTACTTTGGGGCAGAGACAGGGATGTGGGGTGCCCCGGGGCAGGGATGGGGATGTGGGGTGCCCCGGGGCAGGTCGGTGCCCTGGCCCCCCGGCACCCTGCTCACCGGCGCAGGGACAGGTAGTACTGGGTGATGAAGTCCCGGGCCAGGCCCAGCAGCTCCTCGATGGGCCGGGGGCCATCAGGGGCCGGGGCCGGCAGTGGCCGTGGCAGCACCAAGGAGCCCAGGCAGCGCTGCCCTGAGCAGGGCAGCTCCTGGGTGGGAGGAGGGAGGTCTAGAGAGGGGCCCTTCCGCACACCCCCAGTCCCAGACCCTCCATCCTGCACTCCCCCATCCTGACACCCGCATCCCCATGGCCCTCAGCCCAGTAAACCCCATCCCCCCACCCTCAGCCTCATCCCCCCCCATCCCCAAACCCCCAACCCTGTTCCCCAACAGCCCTGAACACCCATCCCCATGCCCCCACCCCCTATCCCCATGCCCCCATCCCTGTGCCCTCTAGCCCCACGCCCCCTACCCCCTCACCCCCCACCTGCAGGGCCTGGGCACAGAGAGTGTCATAGCCGATGCTCCCTGTCTCCCAGTTCTTCAGCCGGGCAAAGCGAGGGGGCTCCGCTGGGCGGGTGGGCACCAAGCTGGGGGGGACATGGCCCTCAGCCCTGCCCGGGCACAGGGAAGGGGGCCAGCCTGCCCTGCACGTGGGGCACAGCTGGGGATCTGGGTGTGTGACCCCCACACACCCTGCACTTGGTCCAGCAACTGGGACCAGTGGGGCTCCAGCACCTGCTGCCCATGGGGACTGTGACCCTCAGGGGGGTGGGCAGGGTGCACTGGGGTGAGGGGATCATTGGAGATGGGGGGCTGTGAGGGGACATGGGGGTGACCAGGGACCTCCCCTGGCCCCTGGTGCTGCTGTGGTGGCCCCTGGCTCAGTGCCGTGGGGTTGAGCTGTGGGAGCTGGCTGGGGGGGAGTGGGACATTCCTGGGCCTCATGTGTGTGTGTGTGTGTGTGTGTGTGTGAACAATGGCCATGAGTCAGAGCAGGCTCATGGCCACTGAGGGGGTGAACCGATCTCCTGCCCCCCCCCCGCGCTGGGGTGACCCCACACATCCCGGCACAGCTTTACTTCCCAGCCCAACTCGACCCTTGCGCCCCTTCCCCGTATGTCCCCATACATCTCCATATGTCCCTGTATGTCCCATCCACCCCAGCACATCCTGGTAGGTCCTGACTCATCCCACAGCCTGCTGTGGGGCTGGAGGCACTACACTGGGGCTGCTGGCGACATGCCACAGGGCAGGGGACACTGGCATGATGCCACATGTCATCGCAGGCACAGGGCTCTCTGCCGATGGGTGCCCATGGCTGCACCGCATCCTGCCCCAGCAAGCATCGCCCTGGCTGGGCCACCTCTGCTGTGGGGACACATCCCTGGTGGGCTCTGGCCATGTGGGAATGTCCTCATGAGCCGTGGTGGGGTCAGGCAGGAGGGGGCCGAGTGAGCAGTCCCGTTGGGGCATGACAGCCAGCAGACACGGTGCACTGCGGCACTGGGTGCCAGTGCCCCGACCAGCCATCCGTCCACCCCACCCCATTTGCCCCATCCATCCTGCCCCGTCCGCGCTGTGCACCCACCTGCCCCGCTCGGTGCCTGCAGTCTCCTCAGGCGTGGTGCTGAGCTGGCGGGAGCAGAGGCCGAGGCCGCAGGAGCGGGCAGCGCCGGGCAGCACGGCCGGCAGGTTGCCCATCGTGCCGCCACTGAGCCGCCGGTGCCGGGAGCGGCCGCTTCCTCCGGCCGCAGCGGGGAAGTGGTGACCTCGGCCGCGCACGCCTCCGCCCTGCGCACAATGGGCGCCCACTGCTGCGATGCTGCCCACCAGGACGTGGCACAGGCCATGCCGGGGACCCTGCCGTGGGGCTGCTGAGGTGCTTCAGCCCTGCTCTGCCCTCCCTGTACCCCTGCAGGTGGCCGGGGGGGGAGGCAGTGGTGGCAGTGCCAGGGGTGGCATGCACAGGACCCCCAGCATGGTGAAGGGACCCCCCAGCATGGCCACAGGCCCTGACACAGCCACAGAACCCCCCAGCATGGCCATAGCTCCCTCAGCATGGCTGCAGGACCACAGCACAGCCATGGGACCCACGACGTGGCCTCAGCCCCCCCAGCACAGCCACAGGGCTCCCAGCATAGCCATGGGACCCCTGGCGCGGCCATGGGACACCCAGCACAGCCACAGGACCCCCAGCATGGCCACACAGCTCCCAGCATGGCTATGGCCCCCCTGGCACAGCCACGGACCCTTCCTGCCTCCCCCAGCCACTGTCCCCGAGAGGGGTCCATTTCCCCTGGCCCCAGCCCCATGGCATGCCAGAGCAGGGGAGAGAGGGGCCGTGGGCTGGAGTCTGCCACCACCTGCCCCTGATGGGGCCAGCTGCCCCCCCGCCCCTCCTGCCAGCTCCTTTGGGGGGCCATGGGCAGTGTGCCCTCCTTGGGGGGTCCCACGTTCGCGCCAGGAGGCTGGATGTCCCGCAGGGGTCCCAGGCCTCCTACCAGCCCCCTGCCCGGGGGCTGTGGGGCGGATGTCCACCGCAAGCCCCCAGTTTCCCTGCCCCTCCCGTGTGGGGCTGCCGCTCCCCACCCAGTTCCTGCCATTGATGTGCCAGGCCGCTTCCCAGGGGCCCCCGGGCCGGGCACCCCGGGGGGCTGTGCCCCGGCACCCTCCGAGGGGGGGGGGGGGCGGCACGGGAAGGGGCACACACTGGGGTGACCCTGGGGTGGGGGGTCACCCGAGCTGCCGGCGGTGCTGGGGTCCCACGTGACCCCCGAGGAGGGGGTCCCGGGGCGGGGTGGGGGCCTGGCTGCGGGGTTCTCGGGGGGGGGGCCCCGCACCGACGGGAAACCGCGCCCGGCCGCGGCTGCCGGCGGTTCCTTCCTGCGGCGGGGGGAGGCGGGGGGCAGCGAGGGGGCGGGCGGGGCGGGGTCAGCGAGGGTGCTCAGGGACTCCCAGCGGGGCACGGGCTGGGTGCCGGGGATCCAGCCCCGCTCCCCCTCCCGGCTCGGGGACAATGCCGGCTCACCCCGTCCCAAGGGGGTCTCCGCGGCCCCCGCTGCCCGGGCTGTTTCGCGCCCCCCCGCGCCGCGCCCTCCACGGGGGGCGGGACAGGCCTGTCCGTCACTGCAGAGCGCCCATCCGATTGGCTGCCCTTTCTGGGGGGCGGGGACTCGGCCCTGGGGAGGGGTCGGGTGGGGGTGCTTGGGACTGGTCTTGCCACACGGCTGCGCCCCCTGCCCCAAGGCTGCGCCCCGCCCCTCCCCACGCGTGTCCCCCGCGGGGCAGCCCGGGGTGGGGCTCGGCTCGGCCGGGCCAGCTGAGCGGGGCCGCCTTGAGCCGGGCTGAGCCGAGCTGGGCTGAGCTAGGCCGAGCTGGGCTGAGCTGGGCTGAGCTGGGCTGAGCCGGGCTGAGCTGAACTGGGCCGAGCTGGGCCGAGCTGGGCTGAGCTGGGCCGAGCTGAGCCGGGCTGGGCTGGGTTGAGCTGGGCTGAGCCGGGCTGAGCCGGGCTGAGCTGGGCAGGGCTGAGCTGGGCTGAGCTGAGCCAGGCTGAGCTGGGCTGAGCTGAGCCAGGCTGAGCTGGGCTGAGCTGGGCTGAGCTGGGCTGAGCTGGGCTGGGCCAGGCGGAGCTGGGCCGAGCTGAGCTGGGCTGGGCTGGGCTGGGCTGGGCTGGGCTGGGCTGGGCTGGGCTGGGCTGAGCTGGGCAGGGCTGAGCTGGGCTGAGCCAGACAGAGCTGACCCAAGCTGGGCTGGGCAGGGCTGAGATGAACTGGGCCGAGCTGGGCTGAGCTGGGCTGGGATGGACTGAGCTGAACCGGGCTGAGCTGAGCTGGGCTGAGCCAGGCTGAGCTGGGCAGGGCTGAGCTGGGCAGGGCTGAGCTGGGCTGAGCTTGGCAGGGCTGGGCCAGGCTGAGCTGAGCTGGGCAGGGCTGAGCCAGGCTGAGCCGGGCTGAGCCGGGCTGAGCCGGGCTGAGCTGGGCTGAGCTGGGCTGAGCCGGGCTGAGCTGGGCTGAGCTGGGCTGAGTTGGGCTAGGGTGAGCTGAGCAGGGTCCTGGCGGTCACAGCTCCGACCGCGCGTCCGGGCCGGGTCCGGCTCCAGTTTCAGCACCAGGGACAGCGCCCGGCGGGGCGGCCGGACTGGGATAGGAGCGGAGGGAGACCGGGGTGGACTGGTGCTGAACTGGATCTGGGACTGCACAGGGACTCGACCGGGACTGGGCTGGACTGGACTGAGACTGGGATTGTGATTGGACTGGGGCAGGGCCCAGGACCAGCATCACGACTGGGACCGAGACTGGACTGAAACTGGGGCTGGGACTGGACAGGGACAGGGATCTGGCGTGGACCTGGGCTCAGATTGAGATGGAGATTGGGCCTGTGACAGGACTGGGACTGGTGCTGAACTGGGACCAGGACTAGGACTTTACAGGGAATGGACTGGACTGGACTGGAACTGGAACTAATCCGGGACTGGACTGAGACAAGGACTGGGAGAGGACTGGACTGGGACTGGGACTGGTGCTGAACTGGGACCAGGACCCGGACCGGGACCAGAACCTGGACTGGACTGAACTGGAACTAATCGGGGACTGGACTGAGACAAGGACCGGGACTGGACTGGACTGTGGCTGGGACCAGCATCATGACTGGGACCAGGACTAGACTGGCACCAGAACCTGGACTGGACAAGGACTGGACTAGGATTAGACTGGACAGGGAGTGAGACTGGGATGGGACTGGACTGGGACAAGAACTGGGACTGAGACTGCACTGGGATAAGGACTGGACTCAGACCAGGACAAGGGCTGGACTGGGACTGGGAATGTACTGGGATGGGAAAAAGACTGGGACAGGACTGGATTGGGACTTGGAGTGGGACTGGACTGAACTGGAACTGGGACTGGAGCCAGTACCAGAAGCAGCATCATGATACGGTCCAGGATTGGAATGAGACTAGGACTGGGACTGGGACTGGAACTGGAACTGGGACAGGGACTGGGACCAGTATCATGACTGGGACCAGGATAGGACTGGGAATGTGACTGGACTCGGACTGGACTGAGACTGGACTGGGACAAGGACTGGGACTGAGACTGGAAATGGGACTGGAATGAGACTGGCACTGGGATTGGGACTGGGACTGGAACTGAACTGGGACTGGGATCGGAACTGAACTAGGACTGGGACTGGGACTAAGCCCAGCAACAGTAACAGATCATGATTGGGGCTGGAACTGGACTGATTCTGGAACTGAGAGTGGTACCTGGACTAGACTGGACTGGGACTGGGACTAGCACTGGGACCAGCATCATTATTGGGACTGGGATTGAACTGGACAGGGATGGGACTAGGATTGGGACTGGGCGTGGGACTGGACTGAACTGGGACTAGGACAGGGAATTGGATGAGCACCAGGACCAGCATCATGACTGGGACTGGGATTGGAATGAAACTGGGGTGGGGACCAGGACCTGACCTAACCTGGCCTGGGTCTGGCACTAGGGACTGAAACGGGGACTGGGACCAGGACTCGTACCTGGTCTGGATTTGGACTAGGGCAGAGGCTGAGACTGGGACAGGGACTGGTGCCAGGGACTTGGACCAGCACCAGCATCATGGTTGGGACCAGGATTAGACTGAGACTGGGACTGGACTGGGGTTGGAATGGGGAATGAAACTGGGACTGGGATGGGGACAGGGACTGGAACTGGGACAGGAGTGGACTGCAACATGGACTGGGACCAGCACCAGGACCAGCATCATGACTGGGACCAGAACTGGAATGAGACTGGGACAGGGACCAGGTCTGGGACTGGAACTAGGCTGGGACCAGGAATGAGCCTGTAACAAGGACCCAGAACTGGTATTGGGACCAGCACCAGGGCTGCATTAGGAGTGGGACTGGGACTGAAACTGAAACTGGGAGTGCAGCCAGGACTGTGACTGGGACCCAGAATGAGACTGGGACCAGCACCAGGACTGGAACTAGAGCTAGACTGGGACTGGGACCCAGCACTGGGAATGGGATCAGACCTGGGCCCAGCAGTGGGATCAGCACTGGGACTGGAACCAGCACTGGGAGTGGGCCAGGCACTGGGCCATACTGGGACCTGGGGCGGCAGGGGGTGCTGGTGGTGGCTGATTCTGTGAGGGCAAGGGGAGGGATGGGGGGACATGCACCTGCCCCCATGGGCCCCACCGTGGCCAGACCACACATAGTCACCCAGACCCCGGAGTACGGCCGTGCCCTGAGCCTACATGACCCCATGTGACCCCACTGGGGAGCAGGGCTGGGATGCGTTGAGACTGGCTGGTCACCAGCATCTTGGGGGACCCCGGCACCTGCCTCTAGAAGGGGCACAGGACCCCAGGCCGAGGGAGGGGGGTCCCGCAGCGGGAGGGGCCCAGTGTGGGCAGTGTGGCACAGGGATGGCACCACACAGCTGTGTGGACAGGGTCCCAGCAGCGTGGGGGGGCAGCCCGCTTGCTTGCTCCCAGCAGCTGGCACCGGCCCTGCTAGTGTCGCAGCATCCTGGCATCCCAGTATCCCAGGGTCCTGCCATCCTGGCATCCCAGCATCCTGGTGTCCTGGCATCCCAGTATCCCAGTGTCCTGGTGTGCAGGCATCTTGCCATCCTGGCACCCTGGCATCCCAGTGTCCTGGTGTCCCAGTACATCCATCCCATCCCAGCCCACCTGCAGGAGGGGTGGGCGGGCAGCAGCAGGCAGGGGGATGTGGGCAGGGGCTTCTGGTCTGCGGCCCTGAGGGTGCAGGCAGGGGTGTGGTAAGGGGTGCAGGCAGGGCAGGCAGAGAGGGCAGGGCAGGGCAGGTGGGGGGGCAGGGCAGGCAGGGCAGGGCAGACGGGGGCAGGGCAGGCAGTCAGGGCAGACAAGGCAAGGAGGGCAGGGCAGGGCAGGTAGGTGGGCCGGTGAGCGCTGGGGTCGCAGGTGGGTGGGGCTGCTGGGGGTGCCGGTGTGCCCGGCCCTGGGGCGCGGGGGGGGTCCGGAGGGTCCGTGCTTGCGGGGCGCGCCGGGGGACGGGGCCTATGGGCGCCCCCGGGCCGGGCGTGGCGGGGGGCCCCCTCGGGCTCCCCCCCCGGCCATTGGCTGCGGCCGCGCTCGCCCCGCCCCGCGGGCCCGGCTGTCAACACGCAGCGCCTGCCGCCGCCCGCCGAGCCGAGCCGAGCCGGGCCGGGTCGGGCCGAGCCGAGCCGAGCCCCGCCCCGCCGAGCCCAACCCAGCCCAGCCCTGCTAAGCCTAGCCCCTGCCGGGCGGAACCGAACCCAGCTGGGCCGGGCCGGGCCGAGCCGAGCCGAACGGATCCGGGCCGAACCCCTTGCGGGCCGGGCCGAGCCGAGCCGAACCGAGCCGGGCTGAGCCGAACCGAACGGAGCCGGGCCGGGCCGAACGGAGCCGGGCCGAGCCGGGGCGGGGCGGGGCGGGGGTTCCATCCCCCCCGGCCTCTCCTTGACTAAATAAGGCCGATGCTGCGACCGCCGCGGCGCGCACCCAGCGGGTAGTGCGGGGGGGCCCGGCCCCGGCCCCGGCCGGGCAGGGTCCGGCCCCGGCGGGGGAGGGCCCCGTCTTAACCCCTTGCGTGCTCCCCCCCCGCATCCCGCCTTCCCCGGGGCCGGGCCGGGGCCCCCCAGCCCCGCCGTAGCCGCCCCGCCGGCGCCGTCCTTGGCTCAAGGGCAGCGGGACCCCCCGCGGCGCGGGGCCGCCTCCCCCCCGGCCCCCCCCCGTGCCCGGGGCCCGGCGGTGCGGCGCGGGCGGCTGCGCTGCCCATGGGACGGGCAGCATGCCGGTGCGGCGGGGGCACGTCGCCCCCCAGAACACCTTCCTGGACACCATCATCCGCAAGTTCGAGGGGCAGAGTGAGTGGGGCCGGGGGTGGGGGGGCGCCGGGAGCCGGGGGGGCGCCGGGAGCCGGGGGGGCGGGCGCGCGCGCGCATGGCTCCGCGCAGGGTTTGGGGTGCGGGTGATGAGGCAGCGCCCCGGCTCCTGGCCCCCGCCGGCCCCAGGGCGGCCGTGCCGGGGTCCCCCTGCCCCTCGGGGGGCCCAGCGCCAGCGGTGATGGAGACGCCGGCGGCGGCTCGTCCACCGCGGCTGCCGCCCGGCCAGGGCACCCCGGCTGTCCGCGGCCCCCCCGAGCCGTGCCGTTGTGCCGGCAGCGGGGCCTGCGGGGGGCCCCAGTGCTGGGGAGGATCGGGCACGGCATCCCGGCAGGGCTGGGCGGTGGCCCGGGGGCGATACCACCCCGTGGGGCTGAGCTGTGGGGTGTCACCGTGCTGGGGGACAGGCCATGAGCCAGGGGCTGGTGGCAGCATGGTGTCCTGGGGAGGGCTGGGCTGGCCCAGCTGAGCCTCTGTCCTCAGGCCGCGGTGGCGGGGGGGTCCCCATGGCGGGGGAGTCCCCATGGCGGGGGGTCCCCTCGGTGATGGTGGCAGTGCTGGCAGCCTTGGGGGGGCCCTCCAGGGAGTGAGTGGGGCAGCTTGCAGGTGTTCAGTCACTGGGAGCCCAGAGCCGTGGGTGGATGGAAGGATGGATGGATGGATGGATGGATGGAGCGAAGCATCCCGGTGGGGTGCTGGTCTGGGAGGGGCGTGAGGGAGTGACCCTTCCCTCTCCCCCAGGCCGCAAGTTCATCATTGCCAATGCCCGGGTGGAGAACTGCGCGGTGATCTACTGCAACGACGGCTTCTGCCAGCTGTGCGGGTACTCACGGGCGGAGGTGATGCAGAAGCCCAGCACCTGTGACTTCCTCCATGGGCCCCGCACCCAGCGCGGTGCCGCTGCCCAGATCGCCCAGGCGCTGCTGGGTGCTGAGGAGCGCAAGGTGGAGATCTGCTTCTACCGCAAGGATGGTAGGGACCTGCGCCATGTGGCCGCCGGCGGAAATTGATGGTTATTTGCGTGGGGGTGAAGGTGGCTGTTCGTTGTGTCATGGGCAGACAGACCCTCGAGTTGTGGCCATCCATCAGCTGTGCCGGGCCCTGCTGCATTGTGGGTGGCATCAGCGTGGGTGGGAGCCTGGCACCAGCAGCTGGTGCCTGTGTGCTGAAGGGCAGCACCTCTGGCCTCGCAGGTGGGGATTTGTCCTGCCTCACTGGCACTACTGGAGCTCTGCCGGCTGCCCTGGCTGCTGCCCTGACTCGCAGCAGAGCGATGGTGCTGGGGGCACCAGTGGGGTGCCAGGAATCCATGTGCCATGGGGCTGCAGCTGTGGGGTGGGAGCAGTGTGCTGCGACCCAGTGGGGGATGACGTGGGGTGTGGGGGCACTGCGCTGCCTGCCAGCAAGGACATGGGGAGCAGTGGGGGGACATGATTTGGAGCAGCGTGGTCTGAGTGCTGGGGAAGCAGAGGGGGTAGCAGGGTGGCAGCCTCTGTGCTGCTGTGCTGCATGGCTTTGCTGGCCTGGGCCAGCTCCTGCCCCACCAGCGGCCACTCAGCCTGCCTTGTCCTGGGGGTCTGGCTGCCCCATGGCTGGGTGGGATGTGGGTGCTGCGCTGCACCCAGCCCTGGAGCAAACCACTGAGGCTGTGGGGCTTAAGCCTGCAGTGGACATCGCAGTGCTGCCACACCGGAGAATGTGGTGCATGGGGGGGGTCACTGGCCAGGCTGGGCACAAGGGCCGTGCTGCACCCCCTGCCTTGCCCCAGCGCTGCCAGTCCTGGGGGTCCCTGTGCCAGTGGACGGTGACAGCAGGTGGGTGCAGCTCCACGTTGGCGGTGCTGGGGCTGCCCCGCACCGCAGCCCCATTTGTGCCTCCACCAGGTGTCCCGGCTCTCATGGCAGCTGTCCCGGCTCTCGGCACCCGGCCCTGGTTCCGGCGGCAGAGTAAACAAAGCTGGTTCCCAGCTGCTGGCCCCATGTCGGCTTTGCCGGCAGCCACCACGTGCTGCAACGATGGCTTTGGCTTCCTGGTGCCACCTGGCCTCTGGGGTGCGGGGTGCCAGGGGTCCCGGCTGGGGTGGCTGCCAGAGGCTCTGAGGACTGAGCTGGGGTGGGAGGACACCCCAGTCCCTGCCGTGCCCCTGTCCTGCCGCAGCTGGCTGCGGCTCTGCGGTGCTGGCCAGGCAGCTGGGCACTGTGGTGCCTGGCACAGCCAGGGCTGGCAGCTGGGGCAGTGGCGCCAAGGCGGGCGTACCTGGTGCCAGTGCCCTTTGGACCTGTGCATGGTGCTGGGTTCTGGCAGGGCACAGGCAGCACATGGCTGTTCCCTGCCAGCAGTGTGGGCAATGCTTTGTTAGTTCTCATTAGGGCTGTGCTAATTACCCTGCCCATTGCTTGCTGGCTGGTGTGTGCCAGCAGACTGGGACGGGGCTCAGGCTCCTGCTGGGGCCCTTGCTAGGACCCCCCAGCTGCTGTGCTTGCAAGCAGCACCCGTGCCCACCTGCTGCCTGCCTGCACTTGGTGCCTCCAGCCCTGGCTCTGGGCAGTGGTGGGCAGGCTGAGCCAGCAGCCCAGGGGTGCCTGTGCCCCTCAGCTGCCAGCCAGGATGGGACGAGGTGCCCCATCTCCAGAGAGCAGGGGATGAGATCTGTGTCCCCGGGCCGGGGGCTGCGGCCCTGGCACCAGTTGGGGGATCTGATCTGGGCTTGTGCCCCCCCAGCACTAAGGCTGCCAGGGCAGTGCTGCAGCAGGACAGCTGTCAGTCCTCTGCCAGCCCCCTCCCCAGCCTGGGCTCTTGGGTGCTGCTGTGAAACCTGTAAGCAGGCGGGATGTAGGGTCCTGGGGGTGATGTCAGTGGGGTCCCCTAGCCCAGGGCCTGACTTTGCCCTGGATGGCAGGGCTGACCCCAAGGGGGCAGCTCTGTCCTGCAGCCCCAGACCCTGGGTGGGGATGGGGCTTCCCCTGCCCACAGGCCAGCGGGGGCACCCAGGGCATGTGGCAGCAGGTGCTGGCAGTGGCTGGTGCTGCAGCAGCGCTGCCCGTGCCATGTCCCTGGGGAGCGTGGTGTTTCCGATGGGATATTTATAGGCAGCAGCAGTGGCGGGTGTGTGCAGTGGCTGGGGAGCTGCTGCTTAACTCTCTCTGTCATGGCCGGGACCTCCCTGGGGCAGGGGGCCAGGATGGGGGATCTGTGGGGACCTGGCTGCCCTGGCCCACGGGGCAGAGCTGCGTGGGGCAGGGGAGTGGGCAGGAGCAGCGTTGGTGGCAGAGTCCCATTGCCCTTGGGGTATGGGGTTTTCCTGTACCCACAGATTGGCCCTGTGTCCAGGGGGCTGGTGTGGTGGGTCCTGGCTGCAGTGGCACCACTCATGGGCATCCCCTTTGCAGTGTGCTGCAGTGCTGGTGCCGCCTGCCACGGTGGGGCTAGCACTGGGGTGGGGAGGCTGCCCACCGCACTGCGAGAGCAGGCACCGGGTGCTTGGGAGGTGGGGTCCCACCTGCTGCCTCTTGCTGCACTGGGGCACCTGAACCCCGAGCAGGGACCCTGCTGCCACTGGCTGTGGCCTTGCTGCTGGCCCTGGCATCTCCCTGGCGTGGCTGCCATTGCTCATCCCATCCGTGCCTTTGTGGTTGTGCTGAACCCCGCTCCGCTGCCCTGGCATCCCCCTGGCACCAAGCCCTGCCACAGTGCCCGGCCAGCCTGTCCTGGCACGGCCCTGGACCGCCATGGTGTGGCACACGGAAGTGCCGTGCTGTGCTGCAGGCAGGTGGCTGGGCCCTGCCGTGTCGCCAGCCGCTGCTGCAGCCATTAGTTTTGAGCGACGTTGTTTATACAGCCCTGGTGCTGCCAGGGACGCCGGAAGGTCGTGGCAGCCACAGAGGAGCCAGGGCCCTGCGGGGACAGCCTTGGGCACAGGGGCAGCTGCTGTGGTGCCACACCACATCTGGGGCAGGGAGTGGGCAGAGACCCCTGACACCCATGGCTGGGGAGGCTGATGGCCTGGAGCCAGGGCCAGCTGCAGCAGCACCTGTCCCTGTCTGCTGGCACAGGCTGGGTGCTGGCCTGGGAGCGTGAAGGAGCCGGATCAGGCCCCCAGTCCCCACCAGCCTGGCAAGAGCTGGCGCAGCCGGGTGCAGGTGCTTGCCCTGTGCCGGTGGGGCTGCCCTGGCCCAGCCAGGCACCGCGCTGGCACCGCACTTGCAGCTGGGTGGCCATGGGCCAGTAGTGCTGGTGAGGAGCATCAGTACACGGTGGCTCCCGCTGGTGTTGCCAGCGCTGCCTGGGCAAGGTCATGTCCTCACCGCGGTGGGAGCCAGGCCAGGCGCCAGCAGCCTCAGCCCCGGGGGGTGGTGGCAGGCAGCATGCCAGTGCCGGCACGGTGGGTGCTGTGGGGATGGGGATGCCAGCGGGGTTTGCATGGGGGAGCATGGAGGTGCATGTGTCTGGGTGCCCCTGCCTGGCCTTTGGGTCACAGCACCGTGGTGCAGGGTGTGGGTCCCACGGCATGGTGGGGGCTGTGCAGCAGGGAGGGGTGCGTGGTGCGGGCTGAGCTGTGCCATGGGGTGCCTGGTGTGGTGTGGATGCAGGGTGGGGTGGGTGGTGTAGGGTTGCGCGGTGCTGGGCAGGGTGTGGGGGTGTATGATGCAATGTGGGGTGCAGGGCGCACAACATGGCACAGTGCGTGGTGCGTGATGTGGGGGTGCACAGTGCACTGCAGGGCGCAGGGGTGTCAGGGTGCTGGGTGCTCAGTGTGGTGCAGGGTGGGGGCACAGGGTGCTCAGTGCAGGGAGGGATGCGGAGTGCTTGGTGCATTTGGGGGTGCACGGTAGGGGTACCGGGTCGGCGGCAGGGTGCTCAGTGCTCCCGGTGCTGCCCCCTGGCGGTCGTGGGGAGCAGCTCAGCCTCAGCTTGGCGGGGGCGGGGGCTGCAGCGTAGGGGGGTGCATGGATTTGAGGCGTTGGTCTGGAGGTGTGTGGGTGCATTTGGGGGGCGGGAGCAGCCTCCCCCCCGCGGGGTACATTCCGTCCCTGCCACTCGTGACTGCAGTCCCAGAGGCCGGGAGGGCCCGGGGGTGCAAGAGCCCCCAGACCTACTAGGGCAGGGACGGCAGCCACTTTGTGCAACTCCTGGCGCAGGGCCTGTGCCAGGCTGGGCAGGGTACTGGGGGTGTGTGGCCAGGGGAGGGGGACGTGTTGCAGGGCTGGAGGTTGCTGGGGTCTGGCTTGGGGGGGATGCTGGGAGGGGGGCTGGGGGATGCTTGGGGGGGGAAGTGGGATGCTGGGGCAGGACAGGGGGATGCTGGGGGGGGGAGTGGGATGCTGGGACAGGACAGGGGGATGCTGGGGGGGCAGTAGGATGCTGGGGCAGGACAGGGATGCTGGGGGAGGCAGTGGAATGGTGGGGGGGGATACAGGGGGACACTGGAGGGGCAAGGGTCTCAGCACAGCCCCCACCTCTCCCCCCAGCCAGTACCGCAGTACAGGCATGTGTAGGTCTGGTGTTTTGGTGCCCTGAGCCCTCAACCTTCGCCCTGGGCATCCCTGTGCCCCAAAGCCCTGCACCCCATTTCCCCACGGGCAGCTGGTGCCGGGAGGGCTGGAGGCAGCTGGCAGCTGGACCAGGGCGCATGGCATGGCATGGCGTGGCCGTCCCGTGGCGCCGGCAGCTGCTGCCCGCAGCCATATTTAGGCATAAAGCCGGCACAGCGGCGGTGCCAAGGGCCGCAGCCCCTGAGCTCAGCAGCTGGGCTGGGGGGGCAGCCGACGGGGGTGCTGCACACCGTGGGGGGGTGTGTGACCTGGGCTGGCCAAGGCCACGGCCAGACTCAGGACCCCCTGCACCTCTCCAGCCCACGTGGGTATGGGTCCGCATGCCTGCAGCCCCAGGGGTGCATGGGGCAGGTGCTGGGGGACCCTGACTCCCCCCGGAGGCCCTGCCGGCAGCAAGGTGAGGTGCATGCACCCGGCGCGGGGGTACTGCCGTTGCCCCTGCCCCGGGGCCGGCCGCCTGCAGGGAGTGGGATGGGGCTGCCACGGGTGGGAGGGCTGGAGGTGCCCGTGGCCGGTGCTGGCATGCATCCCAGTGTGGGGGATCAGGGGTATTAGGATTTCCCGCAGGAGCTGGGTACTGGGTGGGCGAGGATGAAATAAAGCTGCTGGCGGCGCAGGGTGGCCATGTGTCGGTGCCGCTAATCCCCCTGCAGCGGGTGGCCCAGCTGGGGACCCTGCTGTGGCCCATGGCGTGCCATTCTGTGCCCTGGTGTGCCATGCCCATGGCATGCCACATGCCTCCTGTGGTACTGGCCCCCTGCCTACAGCCCCACGTGCGGGCAGGGATTCCCCATGCGGGGCTGGGGATGGTGCCGGCGCCAGCTGGCGCCTGCCGTACTGGGCTCCACGGCGCAGGCTACCGGGCCCGCTGCCAGCTGGGGGGATGCCGCGTGGGGGTGCAGTGGGGGCTGCGGCTCAGAGGAGCCGCGTGGTGATGATGCAGCGCTCTGGCATTATGTGCTTGTCACCCCATCCCGTGTCCTACTGCAGCCATTGCAGGTGCTGGGGCGTCACTGGGATGCTGGGGGGGGGGGAGGCGGGGGGGAGCTGCAGAGGCCACCCCATGCATCCCCAGGGTGGACAAGGACCCCTGCAGAGGGAAGGGCAGTGGCTCCGTGGGGAAATGGTGGGGATGCGGGATGCTGGAGCCGTTACCCTGGGCTGCCTCTGCCCCACCTGCCCCCGCCCCCCCCCCCCCCAGCTGAGTTTGCAGCTGTGGCAGCAGGATTAACGCTGCAGCTGTTAACAAGTCCTGAGCAGCTTAAGCCTGGCCTGGCACCCTGGCTGCCCCCAGCGCTGCTTCCACCACAGCCACCACCTCCTGCAGGCCCCACGCTCACCCCACATGCTCTCTGGAATGTTTTTGGAGGGCTCTGGGGAATTGAGGGCCCCTTCCACCCTCTCGTGCCTCAGCGTCTCCCTGTGATGTGGCTGCAGTGGGGCTGGCATCCTGCTGAGTCAGCAAGTTCTTGCCCCCCACCCCCCACCAGGGCAGATGGCAGCAGGGGGTGCCCAGCAGGGATGGGGGGCAATGCTGCCACGGTGCTGAGCACCCCCTGCACCATAGGCAGCTGCTTCCTGTGCCTGGTGGACGTGGTGCCGGTGAAGAACGAGGATGGGGCCGTCATCATGTTCATCCTGAACTTTGAGGTGGTGATGGAGAAGGAGCACCCAGGCTCGCCTGACAAGGATGCCAACCATTGGGTCACCCCCGCCAACTGGTTCCCTGCAGGTAGGGCTGGTGCCAGTGCATGTGGCATGACTGGGGGGACCTGTGCTGGCACTGCCGTGCCAGTTGCAGCACCGAGTCCTACCAAGGTGGTGCTGATACTGCTACCACTGACCCCACATCCCGGGTGCTGTGCCAAAAGCGCTGTGCCACACAGCACGTGGTGAGGGCAGTGGGTGCCCAGGTCGCCAAGCACCCATGGAGTGGGTTTGGTGGGTGGACCCCAACCCTGACCGTGCCCCTTCCTCCCTCCAGGGCGCAGCAAGTCCTTCAGGCTGAAGCTGCCGGCGCTGCTGGCACTGGCGGGCAGCAAGCAGTCACTGCCGCAGGAGCCACCTGACGCCGTTGTCGTGGACTTCTCCAAGCAGAGCAGCGAGTCTGGTGCTGAGGAGGCCACCTCCTCACTGGAGCCCAGCTGCCTGGGGGGGGCCCAGCCTGAGGACCAGGCAGCACTGATGGGGGACAGACCCCCTGAGCCACCCGTCACCCACTCCTCGCCATGCGCCGACCGCCTGGCCCTGCACGCCGCCTTCTCCAACTGCAGCCTGGCACGGAGCCGCTCCCACGAGAGCATCCACAGCGTGCGCCGTGCTTCCTCCGTTGACGACATCGAGACCATGAAGGGCGAGGGTGACAAGCGCTGCCACAACCGCCACGCCAGCACTGGCACCAGCATGCATCGTGGCTCCAGCACTGGTACGGCACTGCTGGCACACCGCGGGTGTTGCACACAC
The DNA here is from genome assembly GCF_023634155.1 of Falco peregrinus. Classification (NCBI taxonomy): domain Eukaryota; kingdom Metazoa; phylum Chordata; class Aves; order Falconiformes; family Falconidae; genus Falco; species Falco peregrinus. The sequence goes on along the minus strand of NC_073725.1, from coordinate 64,386,400 downwards.
CAGTGCCAGCACCTGCAGCTTCTTGCCCCGGCGCAGCGTGTGGCCATGGGGTGAAGTCATTATGGCTGGCAGCTCATTAGGGCCAGGGCCATCTCCTGGCACGCAGGGTGCCGGGGCAGCTTTCAAGCGCAGCCGGAGGGAGCTGCCGGCAGCTTGGCAGCAGTGCCAGCACGGGGTTGCCGCGGCACTTGTCACTGTCAGGCTCCTCATTGCTGTGATGCTCTGCGCTGCCGGCAGCTCCGGCGCCTGGTGGGGCCCGGCACCTGGCATGGGGTGGGCTGGGGCAGCCTTGAGCCCCGCCCCCCGCCCCGGCACCAAGCCCCGCCCTTGCGTGGCAGGGACCCCGGCGCCACCCTGGTGTGGCTGCCCAGTGCACACCCCCTGCCTGGCTGCAGCGCATGGGGTGAGGGGCTCCCTGGCTCCCCTCATCGCGCAGCCCCCTGCCCCCCCCCGCGGTGCCCGGCCCCACCTGCTGCAGCCCATGATCCCCTTGGCAGCACGGAGCCACCAGCAATTGCCTTGTTAACCCCCAATCCTGCTAAGTGCATTAGGAAGGGAAAAATAATTATATTAATGGTAAATGATAGCAAGCTGTTGGGTCACAGCCCTGCAGCGCCTGGCTGGGGGTGCTCCCCTGTGCCGGGGCTTCTCGCTCCCTTCATCTGCCATCATGACCCCCTGAGCCCTGGGGTTCCCTGCTCCCCTCGCCCTGCTGTGGGACCCCAGCCCTGGGGAACAGCGGGGCTATGGTCCCCTATGGTGACAGTCCCCGTGCCCAGGGGCCATGAACAACGTCCGGAGTGCCCTGCTGAACTCCACCTCCGACTCGGACCTGATGCGCTACCGGGCCATAAGCAAGATCCCCCAGATCACCCTCAACTTCGTGGACTTCAAAGCGGATGCCTTCCTGGCTGCACCACCCGGCGAGAAGGAGATCATCGCCCCCACCAAGCTGAAGGACCGCACCCACAATGTCACCGAGAAGGTCACCCAGGTGAGCCCACCGGCACCTGCCACGCCAACGGAGGTGGCTGGGCAGCGCCAGAGGCGGTTGGGTGGGGCTCGGGGTATGGCCAGAGCCCAGAGGATGCTCTGCACGGCAGCTGGCTGCCGGAGCTCGCAGGGATGTGTTGGAGTGTGCAGGATGATGCTGGAGCATGCAGGGAGGAGCTGGAGCTTGTGGGATAATGCTGGAGCTCTCAGGGTGATGCTGGAATGTGCAGGCCGATGCTGGAACACACAGGGCAATAATGGAGCTTGTGGGATGACGCTGGAGCATGCAGCATGATGCTGGAGTGTGCAGGGAGGTGCTGGAGTGTGCCAGATGGTGCTAGAGCTCACTGGGAGGTGCAGGGGGCTGCAGGATGGGGCTGGGCGCTGCAGGAGGGAGCCGAGGGCAGGGCCGGGTCCCCACGGTGCCCTGGCCCAGTGGCGTGCTGGGGGGGCTGGCTTGAGCAGGGCATGCTGGGGCAGGTTGGAGGTGCAGGCTCGTGCTGGTTGTGCCACATGGCCTTTGTCATTCCCCCTCTGAGGTCCAGAGGGTCCCCATTGCTCCTCGCCCCCGGGGCAATTGGCTGGGGTGGTCCTTGCCCCTTGTGTCAGGGCGTGAGGATGGGTGGGATGGATGCCGTGGCTGGGTGGCCTGTGGCTGGGACAGACTCCACATGGCACATGGGATCCCCAGGGGGCTCCTAGTGGGGAGGAATGGGGCAGGCGCCCCCTGGGACTGGAGCATCCCTCGGCCCCGGCTCTGTCCTGGTGAGGACACAAGCCCTGGCATCATGGCAGGCTGTTCCATGCCTCCAGCTTGCCACAGCTCGTGCTGGGGGTGCCCAGGGGGCTGGCAGTGGTGGCTAATCCTTGGCACGTTGTGTAACTGCCATCTGGCTGTGGGGAGCAGGCGGCGGTGGATGCTTAATTACACCCTGATGCTGGCTCCAGCTAATGAACTGAAAGCTGCTGGGGGCTGCTGGGCTCCCGGGACCTCTGTCTACCCTCACAGGGAGGGCTGCCCGGGGGGGTTGGGGATGAAGTTGCAGGGACGGGGAGCTCTCCCTGTCCCTTCTGCCTCATCCCCAAGCCACCCAGGCAGCCCCTTGACATCCCCCCTCCCCAGGGGCCCCAGCAGCTGGCAGGGGACGGAGCTGCTTGGGTACGTCTGCCCACGCTGCTGGTCCCCGAACAGCCCCGCCCCCTGCCCTGCGTCTGCTCGCACAGGTGAGGGGGGCCCCATGCAGGACCCCCGTGATCCCATGGGGAACTCCCAGCACTGCTGCTGGGGCTCCTCTCCAGGCAGTGCTGGGGTGGGCACCCAGCCCCTCCCCCCTCGCGGGGTGCTGGGGCAGCTGCAGGACCCCTCTGCGGGGCTGGGGACCCCAGCCCCACAGACACAGGGGTGGGGCCTCCCCAAACTCCCTCAAAGCCCCCCAAACCCCCTCCCCACTCCTTGTGATGTTCTGGCTGGCCTGCCCTGTTCCTCTCCAGTGCGCTAACAAGCAAAGCATCCTGATTGCTGTGTAATTAATTCTGATGCTGTGGTGGCTGATGCTGTGTGGGCAGGCAGCAGCCTGCACCAAACCTTGGTCGTTCCCTCCTGCCCATGACCGGCATTGCCACGCAGTGCCCAGTGGGTGGGGGGGCACAGCAGCCCTGGCCCATGGTGCCAGGTCAGGGGGCTTGGCTGCGCCTCGGCTGCGCTGGGCTCCCTTGGGCGGGAGCACCCACCGCCTCCCCAGGGTGGGGTGGAGGTCCTTGCTGTCCAGTGTGTGCCTGCTGTGGCCTGGGGGACACCACATGCTGGCGTGGCATGGGGAGCGGGTGGGCCACGTAGGGGTGGCCACCGTGCTCAGGACCTTGCCAGCGGGTTGTGGGGCAGCCCCGGCTCAGGCGCAGTGAGCCACCGGGCTGGCAGCACTGGAGGGGCCAGGGCAGCGGCACCATGAATCACCCACAGTAACGGCAGGTGAAGGAGCCCACGCACTGCCCGCTCCCACACCGCCTGCTCCCAAAGCCCATGAAGGTCACCACACTGCTGGGCCTGCCAGCTCGCCGCGGCCAGCGTGCTGTGCCAGCCCGGTGGGGACAGGGACACGGACGGGGCCTGGCGTGGCTGTGTGGCTGGCGCTGGGTGGTGCGGATGGGGAGGCAGGAGGCCCCACTGCCACGCTGGGACGGGCTCTGTGGCATCTCGGCAGCTTGCGGCAGCCCTGGGGACACCCAGCCTGCTCTGGCAGGAACCCCTGCCCACAGTGTGGTGGGACAGTGCTGGTGCTGGGTGCTGCCGGCACCATGCTGACTGACCGGTCCGGACAGAGCAGGTCTCCGGTGTCGCAGGGCAATGGAGCATGTGCCACTGCCTGCTGTGACTGTGGTGGAGGCTGGGGCGGCACATCTGGGGGGACCCCCAGCCCTGCTCAGGGCTAGTGGGTGCGCCTGCCGGGACACCGGCTGGGAGGAGTGTCATCGGGAGTTGCCACAGGCCCGGGGCTCGCTGGCTGGTGGTGGTGGGCGGGAGTAAGGGTGGGGGGCGCAGGGAAGACCCCAGGTGATGGGGCAGGTGCTCCCCCGGACCCGCTGGGTGAAGATGCTGCCCCCCAGGGCTGCCCCTCGGCGAGGGGAGCGGGCAGAGGCGGTGGGCAGGCGCAGCAGTGTCTCGCTGCCAGGGCTGGGCAGCAGCCAGGGACACCGGGCACTGGCAGTGCCGGGAACCAGCCGGGGGGGGCTGCCAGCGCCTCCCCATCCCCACCCCGCCGCAGATGGGGCTGGGGGGTCCCTGGGGGTCCAGGCTCTGCGAGCAGCAGCAGGCAGGGGCACCCCAGGGAGTGCCCCCCCCTGCCCCCCGTGCCTCAGTTTCCCCGCGGGGGGTGTTTTCAGTCCCTCCCCGCGGCGTGACGGGCCCACGGGGAGTGGCGGAAGCTGGAGCCGGGGGGGCGGCGGCTGCCGGGCGGGGAGCGGGACCGGCGGAGGCGGGCGGCGGCGGGGGGGCTCGGGGGGGCGCCCGCCCGCTCCATCTGCCGCTAGCTCGGGCAGCGCCGGGCCGGGCCGGGCTGGGCTCGGCCGGGCCGGGGGGCGGCGGGGGGGACCGCAGGGCTCTCTCCGCTGATCGCGACCATGGCCCCGGCGCGGCGCGACAGCGGCGACCGCCCCGACGGGGAACGGAGGAGCGACCGCGTCCGCCGCGCCGTCCGCATCTCCAGCCTGGTGGCCCAGGAGGTACGGGGGGGGTACGGGGGGTTGTCCCGGGCTCCCGGGGCTTGTCCCGTCGCGAGTAGGTGTGGGTGTCCCGGGGCCGTTCCCACGCTGGGTTGGGGCGCAACCGGGATGGGAGGGGGCACCAGGCGTCGGAGCAGGCGGCGGCCGCGCTCCGGGGGGCTGGGGGGCAGTGAGGGGCTGAGCATCCTGGGGGGCCGGGGAGCCGCGAGAACTGTCGTGACAGCCAGGCTCCCGCCAGCTGCTGTGGGTTCCGTAAGCCAGGGTGGCAGGGGCACTGCCCACCCACGGGCACGCTGCCGGGCTCGGTGCTGCGACCGGCTCTGCCACGGCGGCTCTAGCGTGGCCGTGGCAGTGGCAAGGGGTGTTGCCAGCTGGGGCAGCATCGGGAGTTTGCAGTGGCTACCATGTCCCCAGGTGGTCCCCATGGCTGTCCCATCGATGGTGGTTTGTGGCACGGTGGCTGTGGGCTGTGTGGGTCAGCCCCGGGGCCCCTGGGTGTCTGCGTCAGCAGGTGGGGCTCGGGTGTTGGGGCGGACGCACCGCCCCGTGGGGACGTCACCCCGTCACAGGGCTCGTCACCCCGCTGTGCCACCGGTACCACAGGGTGTCGGTGCTGCTGCTGTGCTGTCCGTAGCAGGGTGCCTGCATTGCCTCCTGGCCTAGGGTGGCCACCCATCCCTGGCGCCCATGTCGGGGGGTGCCAAGGGAACCGCACCGCTGCCGCAGCTCAACGCTGTGAGTACCGGCCACTGCTGCCGAGGTGGGGACAGTCGGGTGTTGGGGTGTCCCCACTGCTGCAGCACCTGCCGTCCGCACTGCCAGGGCTGTGCTGGTGCCTTGCCAATGGCCGGTGCCCACTGCCGTGGAGAGCGAGTTAGGTGATGCGGACACTGGCACCTGTGAGGGTGGCAGGGGTGTCACAGCTGGTGTCAGGCACCTGCACTTGTGGTGGCCACTGCAGCTGTGGGGCAATGTGGGCCCTGGGTGTCAGTGCCTGTCCTGCTTTGGGTGTCCCCAAGGGTGCTGAGTCCCCCATAAGCGCTGGTGTGGGAGCTGTCAATGCTGGGCAGCACGGCATTGTTTGGTACCACGGATGCTGCGGTCAGTGCGTGTTGGGTGCCGGTGTTCTGGTGTTGGGTGTTCTGGACAGTGCTGGAAACCTGCTGGTGGGGGGTCCCTGGGCAGGTGTCAGGTGGGTGCTGGTACTAGTGTTGGGTGCCTGTGTTGGTGCTGGTGGGGGGTCGCTGTGCAGGTGTCGGCTGAGTGCCGGTGCCAGTGTTGGGTGCCTGTGGCTGTTGGGTACCTGCAGGTGCAGTTGTTGGCTGCCGATGTGGGTCTTGGGTACCTGCGGGTGCTGGATGTCGGTATCAGCGCGTGGATGCTGGGTGTCTGGTTGGGGGTGTCTGTCAGTGTGGGTCTTGGGGTCCGGGGGGGTACCAGCACGTTGACACCTGCCTGGTCTTGGTGCCGGGCAGTTTTGCCATGGTGCACAGTGTCTGCTGGGGTGGGGGGTTATCAGGGTGCTGGGTCATGGCAGGGTGCAGGTGCACCAGTGTGCCAGGTGGCAGTGGCTGGGGGTGCCGGGGGGTGGCCCCCGGCCACGGGTTGGGGTATTTGTGGCAGCAAGGGGGCTGTGCCCCGTGGGCGCGGGTGTCTGGGTCGCAGCAGGTGCCGTGCTGGGTGTCTCCGGGTGTGCGGGCTGGGTGTTGTGTGCCAGTGTCACAGCAGGTGTCGGTGTACGTGTCACCGTGAGTGTGAGGTGCTGCGTGCCTGTGCTGGGGCGGTGTATGTGTCACCGAGTGTCGGCACCACCAGTATCTGTGTCACGGTGACTGATAGGTGTTGTGTCACCGCCAGTGGTCCCACTGCCTGTCGGCATCATTGGTGTGGTATCGTGACCTGCTGGGCTGGTGTGGGTTGAGGGGCCACGAGGTCGCCATGTGCCAGCCCCAGTGCTGGGTCTGGGCTGAGGGTCTGTGCCCATGGGGTGGGTCAGGTGCTCTTGTTGTGGGTGCGGGTCTGTGACGGTGCCAGCCATGGGGATGTGCTGTCCCCATGGCTGGGGGGGCTGGTGGCTGTGCCCCTGCCATGCTGGGAGTCCCCAGCTCTGCCTGGGGCTGAGGCATGGGCTAGCACCAGGAGGTGGGGGAGCCAGGGCTGCTTCCCACTAGCAGTGCAGCCTTGGGGCTGGGGCCACGGCAGGGAGGTGGCCAGATGCTGGGGGTTGATGGTGTGTTTGGGGGAGTGGAGTGGGGTGGGGTGGGGGGTGTATCCGTGGGGCTGACAGTGCCTGTTCCCTTGTGTCCTTCAGCCATCCGTTCTCAGCTGCCAGCACAGCCAGGGGTTTCCTCAAATGGGATTTTTTTTTGGGGGGGGAGGTGTCCAGGTGGGAGAGGGGTGCAGGGTCTGTGCCACCCCTGGGGATCTGGACTGCCCCCACTCCATGCCCATGGGGTCCGGATGATCAATGTGTGCTGGGGTTTGGGCAGGGGTCTGTGGTACCATGGTACCTGCCACGTCCCTGGGGGTCTGGGGCTTGTGCAGGCTTTGGGGCCCTCTACCGCCATCCAGCCCCCGGGAGGTCCACCCTGCCCCACACAGCGTGATCCCGTGTGGGAAGGGGCATGCGAACGGCCCCTGTGCTGGGCAGGGGGGAGCAGCGTGGGGGAGTCTTGGGCAGAGGGGTCACACCAGGCTGAGTGGGGACACGGTGCTGGTGGGGCTGGAGGAGGCAGAGTGTGGCACTGCTGGGGCTGCCCATCCTGCCTGCTGCAGGCAGGGATTTGTCCCAATTTGGCGCGGCAGCTGCGTTAATTTTAGAGGCAGGAGCCGGCTGGCTGTTGGAGCCGCCCCCCCCCCGGCCCCCCTGCCCTGGCTAAAAATGGAGCCGGGCTGGCAGAGCCGCAGCTTAAAGGGGCAGCCGGGACCGGGCCACAGTCGGCTCCTGGGGCTGGGGGCCACGGCTAGGAGACCCCCAGGGCCCCCACCCGCCATTGGGTGTGCTGGAGCCTGGGGCGGGGGGGGCTGTGCCCCGCGGTACCTGCGCTCCTGCGGTGTCCTTGACCCTATGTGTCCCCGTGGGACCCCAGCCCCATGTGTCTCACAGCATCCTCACCCCCTGTCCCCCCTCACCGTACCCATGACCTCATGTGCCGCCGTGGGAGCATGACCCCATATGGCCCCACATCAGCGTGATCCCATGTGGGAAGGGGCATGTGAATGGCCCCTGTGCAGTTTCAGCACGCAGCCCCCCCCCAGCAGCGCCGCCGGGACCACCCACCGCGCGCGCCGCACGCGTGGCCTCGTCCGTCACCATCACGCGGTGCGTGGGGACACGGGTGCCAGCGGGAAACCCCTGCGCGTGGGTGGCGGCGGGTGAGCCAGGGCCGACGGGAACTGCGGCGCATCCCCGGCGCTGCTGCCGCATCAGTACGGCAGCTCCTGCGGCGCCGTGCCACTTCCCCGAGCTCAGCCCCGGGCACCACGCACCCCGTGAGGCCACTGTGGCACCTGGGGACGGGGGGTGACACTGGCTGCACGTGTACCCTCCGGCGACATCGCTTGCTGCCCTGTGGCCCGAGGGGGTGGCGGTGGTGGTAGGAGGGGATGTTTTGGCTGAACCGGCGGGGTGGGAGCCGTGTTCCCCAGCCCGTGAGCACCGCGCAGGTGCCCGCGTTGTGTCCGCGGTGTGCTTGCACGCCGTGATGCCCTGTTCACCGCTGCAGGGCCAGGCTGCGTCCCCCCGTGCCAGGCGCGGGTGCTGGCACTAGTGCGGTGCCCGGTTGGCCGAAAGATGCTGATGGGGTCAAGATGCGTCCCACCCCGTGCCGTGACAGGACAACTGCCGCCTGGGCTGGCTGCCTGTGGCCACCCGCGGCCGCACCAGGGTCTGCGCCACGGCGGCCCCGTGGCCCCGCGCCCGGCCAAGCGCCGCGCCGTGCGGCGCCGTGCCGTGCGGTTCCGTGCCGTGCGGTTCCGTGCCGTGCCGTGCGGCGCCGTGCCGCGCCGTGCCGCGCCGCGCCCGGGTGCGGGGGGTTAAGGGCTGGGGGCAGCACCGCCGTCCTGCGGGAGCGGAGCAGGCTGGGAAAAATTTCCGCCCCAATAATTTTCCTCTCGTCTGCCGGTGGCGCGTGCCGCCTCCCGCCGCTCCCGCCGAGCCGACCCGCGAGGCGCGCCCGGTGCCGGGGGCCGGAGGGGCGGCGGGATGAGCACGGGCGCCGCCGGCGGAGGGCCGAGTGCCCGGTGCCCGGGGCACGGGTGGCGGGCGGGCGGCAGGGAGTGAGCGCCGCCGGTGCGCCATGGGCCGGGGCCGGGGCCGCGGGCAGCCGTGAGGATGCTGGCGTCGCTCCTGCAGCTGCTCCAGGAGTTGCCGGGCCCCCCCGCCGCCCCTCCCCGGGCCGGAGCAGGACCCATGCCCGGCATCTCCCTCTGCGGCACCTGCCTGTGCCTTGACAGCGACACGGCCCGCTCCGCGGGGCAGAGCCAGGAGGAGAAGGTACCAGTACCGCCGCCGCCCAGCCCCGGCGAGGGGTGGTGGGTGCTGCCACACGGGTGGCAGGAGGGTCCGGGTGCTGTGCCTACCCCGGGGGACCTGCATCCTGGTGGTGGCCGCGGGTGGGCTCGGGCTCTGTCCCCCCGTGACTGCCACCGGCTCTGGGTTTGGGGTGGTTATGTAAAGCTGCCTCTCGCTCTGACCCCCGCTCGGACCACAGCCCCCCGGGGCGACCCGGCACGGGGAGCCCTCCCCAGCCCCCCCGGAACGGTGGACCCCCCGGGCTGGGGGCTGGATGGGGCCCTGCCGCGTGCTTGTGCAGCCGTGGCGCAGCTGTTGTGATGCGGCCGGTGGGCAAGTGCCCGGCCGCTGCGGGCACAGGCAGAACGGCACGGCACGGGGGGCGGGGGCTGTGGCCCTTGGCCGTGGTGGGGTGGTGGGCAAGGGCTGCGGGTCGCCCCCGTCGCTTCTCACCTGCGCCTCGGGGCTGTGCCTGCTGCCAGCTCCCTCGGTGGCGGTGCGGGGACACGTGGTGGCTGAGAGCGGGACAGCACAGGGAGCGACCCCCTCAGGGACTCCCAGGGGGCCCCCGGGATCATGCTCCCAGGCTGTGCCCCCTCAGCCGGGCAGGGCTGTGCCGGGTGTCCTGCCACCTGGTGATCTGGCATCACCCCGGCTCCCACCCCTGCCCTTGGGTACCCGGCGCTCCGTGCGGAGCCACTGGATGCAGCCGGTGGCCACCAGACCCCGGCTGCCTGAGCCTGGCAGCTGCTCTGAGCGGGTCCCGTGCGGCTGGTACCATGCCCAGCCTGGCTCTGCCTTGTGGGGCCCCGGCACCCTCTCCCCACCGCAGGGCCCCTCTGCCCCCCGGCACCCACTCACCCGGTCCCTATTTATAGCTGGTGCCCCTCGCCCCACAGCCAGTACATCTAATCCCCATGCCAGGCGGCTGGGACGGATGGGCACAGCTGCCAGGGCACAGTGGTGCCCCTCAGACCCCTGTACTTGGGCTCTGCCTGTGCATGCACGTGTGTGTGCAGCAGGGATGGGGTGGGCAGCGGCCCTGTGGGACCCAGGAGGATGGAGTGCAGTGCTGAGGGCAGTGGGATGCCGTGGGGCAGGCGAGGCAACACCTGGGGGGGGTGTGCCCCCCCATATGTCAGTACCGTGCTGGGGTGTTTTGCATGCCAGCCCTCATTTCTATGGGTGCTGCCTGCCCATCCCTGCCTGGGGAAGGACAGGGTGGGGGATGGCTTTCAGCAGGCAGCGTCCTGCTGAGGATGCGGGAACTGTCCGCACCCACTGTGCCCACTGTGCCTGCTGCACCCAGCTGTGCCTGCTGCACCCCACTGTACCAGCTGCACCCTCTGCACCTGCTGCACTCTACTGTGCCAGCTGCAACCACTGTACATGCTGCACCCCACTGTGCCCTCTGCACTCGCTGTGCCTGCTGCACCTCGCTGCATCCGCTGTGCCAGCTGCTGGAGTCCCACTCCCTGAGCTAGGACCTGGCTGGCAGCAGCCCCAGCCCTATAGCCCAGCCCTGTGGCGTGGCCGGGGCTCTGTGATGCTTCTGCCAGCTGGCCTGGCACGGGGACAGGCTGGGGCACCCGTGGCAGCCCACAGCTGCGTCACTGTGTGCCTCTGGGGCTGCCGGCCCCAGTCTGGCAGCAGCTGTGCCAGGGTCCTGCTGGAGCAGAGCTCTGGGGCGGCTGCTGCCGCTTTGGAGGTGGCATGGGCAGGGGGGCACAGGGATGTGCCTTGCCGAGGGGTAGCATCGTGTCCGTGCAGGGAGGTGTGAGTGTTTACAGGGGGAACTGCACCTGGGCAGCACCGGTGGGGCAGGGGGGCTCGTGGGTTGGTCTGCGGTGTGGGGTGGCTTTTTTCCAGCCGTGCCTGCCAACTGTCTCCTCCGCATCCCTCACCGCCAGCTCTGGGGTCATGCTGCACCCCATAGAATCACAGAATCGTTGAGGTTGGAAAAGAGCTTTAAGATCACCAAGTCCAACCATTAACACTGCCAAGCCCACCGCTAAACCATGTCCCTAAGTGCCACATGTACACTTGTCAAATCCCTCCAGGGATGGTGACTCCACCGCTTCCCTGGGCAGCCTGTTCCAGCGCTTGACCAGCCTTTCAGGCAAGACATTTTTCCCCATATCCAATCTAAACCTCCTCTGGCACAACTTGAGGCCATTTCCTCTTGTCCTGTCACTTGTAACCTGGGAGAAGAGCCCGACGCCATGTCGCAACAGCCTCCTTCCAGGCGGTTGCAGAGAGCCATGTTGTCACCCCAGAGCACCCTTGGGCCACTGGTACCCACCAGAGCAGCCCTGGCCCAGGGATACTCTGTCTGTGGCTGGCAAAGGCAACACGGGGGGGCTGGGGGGCTCAGCCCCATGGGGCAGCGGGGAGCTGCAGGAGCTGAGCCCCTGCCCACCTGCCTGCCCAGGTGCTGTCGCTGGGTGCCGATGTCCTCCCGGAGTACAAGCTGCAGGCACCACGCATCCACAAATGGACCATCCTGCACTACAGCCCCTTCAAGGCAGTGTGGGACTGGCTCATCCTGCTGTTGGTCATCTACACGGCCATCTTCACCCCCTACTCCGCCGCCTTCCTGCTCAATGACCAGGAGGAGGTCCAGCGCCACAACTGCGGCTACTCCTGCAGCCCCCTCAACGTCGTCGATCTCATTGTGGACATCATGTTCATCATCGACATCCTCATTAACTTCCGCACCACCTACGTCAACTCCAACGAGGAGGTGGTCAGCCACCCTGCCAAGATCGCCATCCACTACTTCAAAGGCTGGTTCCTCATTGACATGGTCGCTGCCATCCCCTTTGACCTGCTCATCTTTGGCTCTGGCTCTGAGGAGGTATCAGCTGCCCCACGGAGTGCCACAGTGCCATTATGGCACTGGCTGCGCCATGCCCTTTCTGGGCTGGGTGCTGTTTCAGTGCTGGGTCCTCCCCTAGGGTGATGCATGGGGGGTCCCATGTGTGCCCCCAGGCTGGGGCTGGGGCCCCACTGTGCCATGGTGGGTATTAGGGCAGTGGGTGCTGTTCCCCAGGTGCCGAGTCCTCCCATAGGGTGATGCCTGGGGGTCCTCCACACACCCTGAGGCCAAGGCTAGGTGCCTGTGGTGCCACAGTGGGAGCCAGGGCAGTGGGTGCTGTTCCCTGGGTGCCAGGTCCTCCTATGGGGTGGTTCCTGGGGGACCTGCACATGCCCCCAGACCAAGGCTGGCACTTGCGGTGTCATGGGGGGTGCTGGGGCAGTAGGTGCCAGGGAAGGCACAGGCAGCATGTGGCACTGAGCGCAGGTGCAAGCGAATCTGGGTCTGGCCCTGGGGGACCCCCACCCCCAGCACTGATGGAGCAGTGCCACGTGCAGTGGGGGAGTGGGCTTAACTGCCACCCTGCCACGCACCTCTGTGGGGCCCCCTAGCACCGGGGGGTCTTTCCCCCAGGGGTGTGTGTGGGTGGGGCACTGGGGTCACCGGAGCCTGAAGTGGGGAGAGGGGCGAGGGCTGCCTTGCCTGCAGAGAGGCTGGGGGGTCCCTGGGTTGGGGCAGGCCCCCCCCTCTCTTCTGGAGGGCTGGGTGGGAGTCTCTGTGGCAGTAGCCCTCGGTGACCCCTGCTGTGGCCCCCCTCCCCTGCAGACCACCACGCTGATTGGGCTGCTGAAGACGGCACGGCTGCTGCGCCTGGTGCGGGTGGCCCGCAAGCTGGACCGCTACTCAGAGTACGGGGCAGCCGTGCTCTTCCTCCTGATGTGCACCTTCGCCCTCATCGCCCACTGGCTGGCCTGCATCTGGTACGCCATCGGCAACGTGGAGGGGCAGCGCATCGGCTGGCTGCACTCCCTGGGTGACCAGATCGGCAAGCCCCTCAACGCCAGCAACCCCCTCTATGGCCCCACCATCAAGGACAAGTACGTCACTGCGCTCTACTTCACCTTCAGCAGCCTGACCAGCGTCGGCTTTGGCAACGTCTCCCCCAACACCAACTCCGAGAAGATCTTCTCCATCTGTGTTATGCTCATTGGCTGTGAGTGCCCCCGGCGTGCACCCTGGCGGGCTCGCTGCAGGGGCTGTGGGGGGCACATGCCTGGAGGGGGGGGCGGGGAACTGCAGGCACACATGTGCGCACATGTGTGAGTCTGGGGGTGTGTGGGTGTCCGTGTGCGTGGGCATCCATGTGAGCGTGGGGGTGTGTGTGCGTGCAATCATGTGACTGTGTGTGTTGGGGGGTGTGTGAGTGTACATGTGCCTGTGCATATGTGTGGGTGTACATGTGAGTGGGGTCATGCGTGTGCAAGCACATGTGAGCATGCATGCACGTGTGTGTGGGGGCATGCATGTGTGTGTGAGTATGCATCCATGTGTGAGTCCATGTGTGTGGGTATACATGTGCGTGTGGGACCATGCACGTGTACGTGTGGGCATGCATATGTGCATGTGAGCATGCATGTGTGTGTGTGTATGTGTGAGGGTGCATATGTGTGGGTGCGTGCGTGTGTGTGTGGGGGGTGTGAGTGTGCATGTGTGTGAGTGTGCCTGTGCACATGTGAACATCTGTACATGTCATAGAGCATGTGCACGTGTGAGCACACACTGCTGTGCCTCTGCACGCGAGCATGTGTCTGCGAGTGTGCGATGGCCAGAGCACGTCTATGAGACAGCTCTGCATACACGTGCGCGTGTGTGCACGGCTCAGTGGGCTCACGGGGTGCCTGCAGGCCTGGGCACCGCTGTGGGTGTGAGCACAGCAGTGAGGGTGGGTGCAAGGGTCACAACACCAGGGGGAGCCCAGTGGGACCCCTCGTGCCTGCCAGGGCTAGGCAGGGGGGTGTGCTCACGTGCGTGCGCAGGGCTTCCCAGGGCAGGGGGGGCATGTCTGCAGAGGTGTGCCCCCACAATGATGGGTGCCCCCCATGATGGTGGGTGCCCCGATGATGATGGGTGCCCCCACGATGATGGGTTCCCTGCACCCTCAGCCCCCATTGGCGGGGGGGGTCTGGGGGAGCGATGCTGGGGGCTGCCCCTCACACTGCTCACCCCACTGCAGCCCTGATGTACGCCAGCATCTTCGGGAACGTGTCGGCCATCATCCAGCGGTTGTACTCCGGCACAGCGCGCTACCACACACAAATGCTGCGCGTCCGCGAGTTCATCCGCTTCCACCAGATCCCCAACCCGCTGCGCCAGCGCCTGGAGGAGTACTTCCAGCACGCCTGGTCCTACACCAACGGCATCGACATGAATGCGGTGAGTGCCTGGCAGCACGGCTCCCCCCTGCCCTTCTGTGTGCCCCCATCCCGGCACCCTGTGACCCCCACCATGTCTCACAGGTGCTGAAGGGCTTCCCTGAGTGCCTGCAGGCAGACATCTGCCTGCACCTGAACCGCAGTCTGCTGCAGAACTGCAAGCCCTTCAAGGGGGCCACCAAGGGCTGCCTGCGCGCCCTGGCCATGAAGTTCAAGACCACACACGCCCCCCCCCGGGGACACACTGGTGCATGCCGGGGACGTCCTCACTGCCCTCTACTTCATCTCCCGCGGCTCCATCGAGATCCTGCGTGGGGACGTGGTGGTGGCCATCCTGGGTGAGCCCCGGGAGTCCCCTCCAGCCCCGGGCACAGCCGTGCCCCATGGGCTGACCGCCCCTCCTCACTGGTGCCTCCTCTCCCAGGGAAGAATGACATTTTTGGGGAGCCGCTGAACCTGTACGCACGGCCAGGGAAGTCCAATGCGGATGTGCGGGCGCTGACCTACTGTGACTTGCACAAGATCCACCGCGAGGACCTGCTGGAGGTGCTGGACATGTACCCCGAGTTCTCCGACCACTTCTGGTCCAGTCTGGAGATCACCTTCAACCTGCGCGATGTGAGAGGCTGCAGCGTGGGGCACCCATCCTGCTGGGCCGGGGGGGAGTCCTGAGCAAACTGGGGCTTCGTGGTGTGGGGCGTGCTCAGGGATGGGGGACACTCACACTGGGATGCCCACTGGCAGTGCTTGGCTGATAGGGGGACACGGCACCAAAAGCCCCCCAGCGTCACCCCACCAGCTTCCTTCTGCCCCCAGTCCCTGCCAGCCTGGGGGTGTTACACCTGGCTTTCCCCCCAGTCTCACCCCCTGTTCCCCGTAGACCAACATGATCCCTGGCTCCCCGGGCAGCGATGAACTGGACAGCGGCTTCAACCGCCTGCGAAAGCGCAAGCTGTCCTTCCGCCGGCGCACAGAGAAAGGTGAGGCTGGGGGGTGGTGCAGCCAGGGGGCCGGGGGGGGCCGGGCCCCGGGGGGCCATGGTGACCCGACATCTGTCCCCCGCAGACGCGGCCAGCACCGGGGAGCTGCGCAGTGGGCAGAAGACACTGCGGCTGGGCAGGAGCTGCCAGGCGCCTGGTGCCCCACACGGACCGGCCGAGTGGGAGCCCTGCCACTCCAGCTCGCCCTCCGGCTCCCCCTCCAGTGACGAGGACGAGCTGCCCGGGCCCGGGCCGGGGGCCACCGCACTCTCGCCCTTCTGCAGTGCCCGCCCAGGCAGTGAGGCGCCTGCACCCACCGAGGCCGAAGAGTGCAAGGGCAGCGATATGTGCAATCCCCTCTCAGGTGGGGATGGGGACCAGGGGGCTCAGCGTGGGGGGGTCCCTGGGGTCCCCCCGCTGTTCTTCCCCTCCTTGCTTAGGGCTCTACCAGCCCCCGCTGGCAGCTCCCGAACCCCCATACCCACAGTTGCACCCACCCTCTGGATCCCCATTCCATGCAGCCCCTACCCCCCTGCACCCCCTTTGCTTTTGCATCCCCATGGCATGCCTAGGGGAGCGTCTGCCTGCTGGGATGCATCCCTCCCTGCTCCCATGCATCTGCCAAGAGACCCTAAGGCCACTGATTCTCCCCCCACCCCCTGCTGCTGCCCTTACAGGAGCTTTCTCGGGGGTCTCCAACATCTTCAGCTTCTGGGGGGAAAGCCGGGGGCGGCAGTACCAGGAGCTGCCACGCTGCACCATCCCAGCTCATGCCGCCCTCAGCATCCCACTGCCATCCATGAACCGCCGCCAGCGTTCTGAGGTGGAGATGCGCCTTGACCTGCTCCAGAAGCAGCTCAACAGGTACTTGTGGGGCTTTAACGGCAGCACGACCACATGGGAGCCCCCCAGTCGCTCCCAACGGGGCGATTAGGGGGCTGCCATGAGGTTGTGCTGCCCCACGGCATGCAGTGCTCTCCATATACCCCGATGCATGTTTGTCTGCAGGCTGGAGACCCGCATGGCCACAGACATCAGCTCCATCGTGCAGCTGCTGCAGCGTCAGGCTGCACTGGTGCCGCCCGCCTACAGCACGGTCTCATCCCCCCACCAGCCCCCCGGCCCCCCGTGTCCACTGCAGCCCGTCCTCCCCATCACCCCCATCCAGCCGCTTTCTCAGGTGAGTGCAGCCTGCTCCCCAGACCCCCAAGTTTGGGGCAGTCCCTCTCCTGTGCCCCATCACCCCATCTTCCAGCTCTACTGCAGGTTGAGGTCATGCCTGAGCTTCCCAGGCTTGGGGCAGCCCCCTGCCTGTGCCCCATCTCCCTGTCCTCCAGCCCCACAGTAGGTTGGGGTCACCCCTGAGTCCCCCAAGCTTGGGGCAGCCCCCAGCCTGTGCCCCATCTCCCTGTCTCCCAGCCCCACTGCAGGTTGGGGTTACCCCTATGCCCCCCAGCTTGGGGAAGCCCCCCTCCTGTGCCCCATCACCCCATCTTCCAGCTCCACTGCGGGTTGGGGTCAACCCTGCACCCCCAGGCCTGGGGCCATCCCCCTCCTGTGCCCCATCTCCCTGTCCCTCCACCCCACTGCAGGTTGGGGTCACCCCGAGCCCCCCGGCTCGGGGCAGCCCCTCTCCTGTGCCCCATCACCCTGTCTTCCAGCTCCACTGTGGGTTGGGGTCGACCCTGCGCCCCCAGGCTTGGGGAAGCCCCCCGCCTGTGCCCCTGCCCCACTGCCCACCGGCACAGCCTGGCGCTGGGTGGGGGGCACACCGAGCCCCCTCTCCCATGTCCAGCTGCCCCTGCATGGCGCTGATGCCGGCTGCCCTTGCTCCCGCAGGTTCCCAGCTACCCGGTGCCGCTGGAGCTGCCGCGCACCCCGGACCCCCACGACGAGCCGCCCCCGCCGCCGGACGTGGTGCTGCTGGTGGAGCCGGCAGCCGCCGCCCCCCGTCGCCGCTCGCTGCCCGGACAGCTGCCCCCCGCGCCCGGGGCACAGCCCCTGCACAGACACTGCTCCGACCCTGGCAGTTAATGGGCAGGGACGGGGACGGGACCCCCCCGGCGCGACGGGATGTGGGACCCCTGTCCCAGGACGCTGGCCAGGCCGGTGGGCTCCAGGCCTCCGTCCCCCACGGACAATCCCTCCCGCCGCTGGCAGCCCACGGGGCGGGGGGCAGCGGGAGCCCCTCGGCTCCCCCACGTTAGTTAGCTGGCCTAACCCGGGGGACCAGGCCCCCCGCCCCGCCGCCATGCCGGCGCTCCCAGGGCTCGGCCGGCGGGACTGTCGGACGTGTGCTGCTCATCGCCTCCCCTCCTTCCTCCTCCTTCTCCCCGTAGTGCCGCAGCCCCCTCCCCAGTGAGACCCCCGGCCGGCCGGGGCCGTGCTGCCCCACGGCCAGAGCCCTCCTGGGGACACGGGGGGCAGCGTGGCAGGGGCGCATGGCAGGGGCTGCACACGCGTGTGTGTGCATTGTGTGTTTCCATGTGCTGCGGGTCTGCTTGCCTGCACTCGCCCTGTGTGTGCCTGCATGCATGTGTGTGCACATGTGTGCGTGTGCGTGCACATACCCATGTCCAGCGCCCCAGGATGCCGCGTGTGTCTCGGGGGGACTCCCGCTGAGTCAGGATGCCGGACCATGCTCCTGGGCCAGCCTGTGCCTGTGTGTATGTGTGCGTGTGTCCATATGTCCACCCAACCATGCTTCCCCGCTTGCCATGGCATGCGTGTGCACGTGTGTGCATGCATGTGCGTGTGCACACCCGTGCTCGCTAAGCCACAGCATGGGGCAGAGGTGAAGTGCATGGTGGGTGTGTGGAACCCCTCCAAGCTGTGTCCCTGTCCTTGTCCCAGCTGCAGGTGGCCCTGCTGGCCGGGGAAGTCTGTATGCCCACAGGACAGCGCTGCGTGGCTGGGGGGTGCCCCCCTTGCCAGCCACCGGTGCCCCTCCCCCAGATCCCTGGAACACCCCCCCACAGCTGGTGGCAAGGGCAGCAGGGTGCAGCCCCCCCAGCATCGCCCCAGCCTGCGGTGCCACCCTACACACAGGGAAGGGGACACCCTGGCAGGGAGGGGGGTGCAGGCAGGGCTGGGGGGCTCCTGCCCACCCACCCGCTTGCTCGCTGGCTCCTGGTAGTGTGTGCCGTGTTTGTGCCGTTGTCCCGTAACCGGGTGCCATGTGTGCCCGACCCCCCTGTTTCACACAGCCCTGCATGTCGCCTTCCACGGTAGGTGCCCCCTGCCTGCCCCCCCCCCCCCCCAATAAACCGGACAGACACCCCAGCTCTGTGTGCGGCTGCGCTGCGGGATGGGGCCGTGGCAGAGCTGTGCCCCCACGGCGGGTACCAGGAGGGGGCCAGGGCCCTGCAGGAGGGAAGAGTCCCCCCCACCATGGGGTGGGGGGTGTGATGACAGCACCTGCCCCAGGTGGGCCGTGGCCTCAGGTGCAAAGGGAGGGGGGGAGCAGCCTTGAACAGTGGTGTAATTAAATATTGCACTGCGTAATTGGGGAGGGGGGTGCGTGCCCCTCGCCCGTGCAGGCTCCAGTGCCTACAGCGGTGCCAGTGCTGCCACGTGGCCCAGGCAGAGACGGTGCTGGAGAAGGTGGCATCACTTTTACTGAGTTCAGGATGCAGCAGGGCACGGCCCACACCTCGGTGTCCCCGTGGCCGCCCTTGTCCTGTGTGGCATGGGGTGCGCAGGACCCCCGCCAGCCCCAGGGCAGGTCACTCCTGCCGGTAGGTGCCATTGTAGGTGAAAGGCTCCGGGGCGACGCAGGGGCCGGGGCTGGCAGGTGTCCAGCGCTGGATCTCCAGCCGGGAGAAGGTGGGGGAGTCCAGTGGCCGGACGATGACAGGGCTGCGCGAGGCCACCGAGGGGTCCTCGTCGAAGAAATTGAAGGGGCGCAGGAAGAAGCCGACAGCATTGCCAGGGGTGGCTGTGTTGGGGATGTCCTCAGCGTGAGGGACATGCAGGAAGCCAACGGTCACCCAGGCCACCAAGTCCTGTGCAGAGGGGACCGTGGCCATTGGCAGGGCACATGGCACGGCAGACCCCCACAGTGAGCGGTGGTGGATATTGCCATCCACCCGCCCAGACCTGTCCCCACTGCCCTGTGTCCCCTGGCTGTCACCTGGTCCTCGATGGTCTCGTTGTTGTGGATGAAGCCCTCGAAGCTGACCAGGGGCTCCCAGGGGTTGTTCTGGGCGTAGATGCTGCTGCTGCTGGGCTCATTCTCGTGGTGCCGCGTCACAGCCAGGTGATACCTGCGAGGGCCAGGAGCAGGATCAGGCCCACTGCTGGGGGCAGGGGGCAGACCCACCCATGTGCATGGGTGCCACCTCCCACCCCTGCCCAGGCTCCCCCAGCTGTGCCACCCACTGCCCAGCTGCACAGGGGAGACATGGAGCTGGTGGGAGGCGAGGGGTCCCCAGCTCTGGGGGTACTTGGCACAGCAGCCTGCACTGGTGAGGCCACTGGCCACATCCCCACTATGGCAGGACAGGGGGCCAGGGTCCCCCTTGGCCAGGGTGCTCACAGCTGGGACCCCAATGCTATGTGGGTGGGTGCTACCACCTGCTCCGGGGTGCATGGCAAGAAGTGAGGTGTCTCTGGTGGTCACCCAGCAGCCAGGGATGGTGGCAGCCACAGCTATGACCAGCTCAGCTGGCAGCACGGCTGCTGGGGTGGGGACAGGGAGCCAAGGGCACAAGGTGCTGGCAGGAGACAGTCCCTGCACCATGTTCGTGCAGCTGAGTGACGTTGGGGGCCGTGCCACAGCCCGTGGAGGCTGGCGGGAGCCCCGTCCTTGTGCTGCAGGGACCCCCCCAGCCCACCTGCCCCAGGAGACGCCCTTCTCCTCCTGCCAGCCACGTGGCAGCACCCGCCCGGCATGGGAGCTGTGCTGGATGCGGTAGCTGCGTGGGTGGCCCCAGCGGTTGTGCTGGTGCGGGTTGTAGAAGAGCAGATAGCGTGGCAGCGCCTTGCCAAAGGGGAAGGCAGCCTGGCGCTCGCTGCGACGGGGCTGCCGGTGCAGCCAAGGCTGCACCACGCGGGCGCCCGGGCTCCAGGGGTTGGAGATGTTCTCGAAGCGCACATCCATCGTCTCGAAGCTGTTGCTGGTGCCTGCAAGCAGAGAGGCCGTGAGCAGCAGCAGGGCCTGGGCTGCACTGGCACAGACGGCAGCCCGCCCGGTGGCCCCAGCATGGGGCTGGGACCCCGCAGAGATGCCACCCCAAGGAGGGGGGGATCATTTTCAGAGGGTCCGGAGGTGCCCAGACAGCAGTGCTCCCCTGGGGCCCAGGCTCCCAAGCCCCTGGCACTCCACATGGGGTATGGTCCCGCCTCCCGGCACCCTCCCCAAAGCCATGGGTCCAGCTGGGGGGCAGCAGGGGGCTGCACCTGCGATGTCCAGGTCCACCTTGTAGTGCACCAGGTGGGTGTGGAGGTTGCCCAAGACGTGACTGTGGACACGGCTGCCGTAGCGCCGTCCCTGTGGTGTGTAGAAGGTGGCATGGATGAAGCCAGTGGCATGGACTTTGGCCTCCATCACGCCGTTGGGGTAGAGGAGGAAGTCCCAGATGTAGTCATAGTTGTAGACAGTGGAGGTGGTGCGCAGGACCAGCGCGTGCCCCTCCAGGCCGGCATAGAAGTGGAACCCCCCCTGGAAGTCGCTGTCAAAGTGGCGGCGGAGCGGGACACCGGTGGGCAGCTCGAAGATGCAGATGGCATGGGAGAAGCGCACTGGCCCGTCGGTGTCGTAGAGGTGGTGGGCATCCAGGTAGGTGGCTGTCTCGGGGCAGTCGATGCCGCGGGCCAGCTCATAGGTGACAGAGCCCATGCCCCAGCCAGCATCCATGTACTTGGTCTGCATGGCGGCCGGCGTGTGGCCACCGTAGAAGGCAATGGCCTCCTGCACGCTCACCTCGTAGGCCAGGCGCTCCCCATTGAAGCGCAGGTCGAAGAGCTGGAGGCCGGCGGAGGAGCGCAGGCGGAAGGCCAGGCTCCAGCCCCCGTACTCCAGCTGGTTGCCCTGCAGCCGGTACCGCCGGCCCTGGGGCTCGCACACCTTGGCCCCGTGCACCTCGGTGGGGGGTGCCAGTGGCGAAGTGCCCACGGGGCTCATAGCTGGAGAAAAGCTGCCGGAGCGGGGGCTCAGCCAGGTAGGCCACCGCCAGTGTCCCCCGCTCATAGCGCTCGGCCAGCTCCTGCGCGCTGGAGAAGTACTGCCCATTGTACCAGAGCCGCTGCACTGCCCAGCGGCGCGGGTCGGGGTCCCCATGGTCCACCAGCACCTCCAGCCCCACCGGGTGCAGGAAGAAGCCCTCCACAAAGCGCTGCAGCACCAGCCAGCTGCGCCGCTCGCCGGGTGCCAGCCCCCGCGGCGCGATGTCCGAGAAGGTCAGGCAGCGCTGGGAGCAGTTGTGGTACCAGAAGCCGGTGGAGTCGCGCAGCAGCCGGTAGAGTGGCTCCATCGCCTCTGCCAGTGTGCGGTGCAGCAGCTCATACTCCAGTTGGGTCATGGGCCGGGCAGCAAAGGGCACGGCGCAGCCCCCCTTGAAGCGCAGCGGCTGGTAGGAGCTGGGTTGCGGCAGGGGCCCCACAGCGAATTCGGTGACATTGGGCTCTGCCTGCCCCCCAAAGAAGATGACTGCCCGAGCCTGGCGCCGGGGCCGGGGGCCGCCCTGGTCCAGGTAGCGCAGGGCCAGCCGCTTCTTGGGGGGCAGCAGCTCCACCAAGAAGAGGGTGTTCTTGGCCAGGGGCGCCCCCCGGCTCGGGGACAACCCCAGCTCTGGGCGGCTCATCAGGAAGGTCCGAACGGCCCTCAGCTCTGCTGGAGACAGGTCAGCGAAGATGGATGCCTTGTCCGGAGGCGGCACAGTGGGGCCAGGGCCAGAGCCAGCCGCAATGCCCAGCACAGCCAGTGCCCAGGCGAGCCGGAGCAGCCACATCCTTGGGGGACCTGGGGGCAGAAGTGGTGGTCGGCCGTGGGGCCATGTCCCTGCCTGCAGCCAGCTGCTGCTGGCTGCACTGGCACCACAGCAAAATAT
The DNA here is from genome assembly GCF_023634155.1 of Falco peregrinus. NCBI lineage: Eukaryota > Metazoa > Chordata > Aves > Falconiformes > Falconidae > Falco > Falco peregrinus. The sequence continues at coordinate 64,364,396 of NC_073725.1, read as the reverse complement.
GGCACAGGCACCCCTGGGTGACACCAGCACATGTGTCCCGTCCCGTCCTGCCCTGCAACACTGTGCCAGCGCAGCAGGCAGGGCACCATGGCGTGCTGTGCCGTGCCGGCTCTCCTGTACCTGGGGAGCATGACCCTACAGGTGCTGAGCACCTGCCCCATGGCAGCACCCAACCCCAGGAGCCCAGAGGGAGCTGGACAGGTGCTGGTGGTCCAGCCATGGGCACAGTCGCCCCCGTTGAGGGATCCCTGATGCCAGCTGGAGCCCGGGGGGGGCTCTGCTGGAGCCTGGCCCAGGGGGTGCCCAGCAAAGCCTGCAGTGGTGGGTAACAGGAGGGGAGCAGGGGGGGCTGGGCTGGCCACAGCAGCGGGAACGGGCTCTGCTGGGGGCACCATGGCCCCAGCCAGCCAGCACAGGCACTCGGCAGTACCCCGCAACAGCTGGCACCCCCCACGGGGGCTGCACAGCCTCTCTGGCCCAGGCCTGCCAGCACATGGGACCCATCAAACGTGGCAGCTTTGGCCAGGGGGGTACACTGGCTTGCAGGGCTGGGGAGCTTTTGGGGCAGGGAGGGGGCCCATGGCATGTGCGGACAGATGTGGGCTCAGACCTCACTCCAGTGGGACAGCGGCACAGGGGCACAGCCAAAGCCCTGACGCTGGTAGCCCCGAACCATGCCAGGGTCCTGTTGGGGGGCTGCTCCCCCTGGAGCCCAGCCAGCTGCCCCCAGACCCTGCTGTGCTGCCTTGGGGCTGCCTTGGACCCCAAAGCACCCACACAACCACGGCTCTGGGCAGGGTGCGAGGGGGCTCTGTACCCCCCAAGGGCGGCTGCTGGACCCCACCCCGGGGCCAAGCACCCCACCGGGGCAGACTAGGCAGGACCCCTGGAGCCCGAGGAGCACACACACACCCCCCTTGCAGGCAGCTGCCGCCGGCCCTCAACACCCCCCAGGCCCCCTCCTCGGTCCCCCGCTCACCTGCTCCCGCTCCGGGGACCTGCCTGCTCGGTGGCTGCCCGCTCTCTGCCCCGGCCCCGCCGCCCTGGGGGTGCTGACACCCCCCCCCGCACTGCGCGAGCCTGCCCGGGGTCAAGGCCGCTGCCGCCGGGGCCCGGCCCCCCCCCCTGCTCCGCCACACCCCGGGGCCGCACCACTCTCCGGGTTTCCCACTCCCCCCCGGAGATATGCGCCCCCCCCGGTATGGGTTTCCCCCATCGCCCCCCCACGGCGCATGCGGTCCCCCCGCTATGGGTTCCCCACACACCCGCACCCGGGGGATGCGGGGGCCGCCCAGGGTTTCTAATCCCCGGGGGATGCGCCCCCGCCGGGTTTTCCACACCCCCCCCGGGGGGATGCGGCCCCCCCGCTACGGGTTTCCCACACCTCCTCCCGCGGGATGCGGCACCCCCATTCAGGGTTTCTCACCCCTGGGGGATGCGCCAAACCCCCTCCCCGGGTTTCCCACGGCCCCCCCCGGGGATGCGGCCCCCTCGCCGCCGCCCCGCACCTGCGCGCTCCCGCCGCCGCTCGCCGCCGCGCTCCTGCCCGACACGCCCACGCGGGAGGGGCCCCACCCGTGGGGAGGGGGGAGGGACCCCAGAGCACCCCTGCCTCGCACCCTGGAGCTGGGTACCAGGGGGGCGCAACCCGCGCCCCGTGGCTGCAGCCCCCGTGCTGTGTGCGGCGTGGTGGGTCCTTGGCGGTGCTCCCCGCGCCCCCCCGCGGGGACGGGCGTGCGGGGGAGGGGGGCCCGCTCCACGCGTGGGGCCGCGGCCCGGGGCCGCGGGTTAATGAACACCCGGTGGGTACCGGCCCCCCGCCCCCGCCCGCCCGGTCGTTCCCCCCCCGCCAGGGCTCGGCGCTTTATGACCCCGCCGCGATCAAACTCCAGGGACGAGCCGAGATAACGGCCGGGAGGAACCCACGCGAGACCACGGCCACGCAAAGCCCCCTCCCCCGGCGGCCTCAGCAAGCGCAGAAGCCCCAGACCCCCCTTCCACATACACCCCGAGTGCCCCCCGTGGGTCATCGCATCTCTGTCCCGCGTGGGAAGTGGGACGATCCATGCGGGTTCCCTCGGTGCCCTGGAGAGCCCCCAGCTCTAGCAACCTGGGGGGGGGCGGGCTCTCCGGGGGGAGGGGGAGTGGAGGAGGAGGTGGCGCCCCCCCCCGCCCCACGGCCGGGTTAATGATTGCCGGGGTCAGGCGGGTCCCGCTGCCCGGCCGTGCCCCCCCGGGGCTGCCCGGCCCCGGCCGTGCCCGCTTCGTGCCGCTGACCCCGGGGAGGGGACCCCCACCCCGCCGGCACCCCCCGCATCCCGCTGCTCCCCGCCCCCGGAGCTGCCACGGGCGGCAGTGGGTCTGCACGTGGGCGGCAGGAGCGGGGGAGCTCTGCAGGAGCGGGTGACACGGGTGCGGGGCTCCGCGGGGGAGCGGGCGCTGAAGGGGTCGGTGGGTCTGCTGGGGTGGGTGAGGAGGGACGGGGTCTCGGCGGGGGCAGCACCGGGGCTGGACAAGCTCCGGGTCGCTGCGGGTGGCCCCGGTAGAGCGGAGCTGTGCGGGGGGCCGAGGGAGGGCAGCGTGCCGCGGGGACGCGCGGGGGCTCAGAGCTCCCACGGCTCCGCCCGGGGGTCGCAGGGCCGGGGCAGCTCCTGGGGGAAAGGCTGCGGGGGGCTGCCTGCGGGGGGTCGATGTCAGAGCAGCCTGGTGCTGCTCCGGCGGGGGTCGGCAGGGGGGTCCGCACGTGGGCAGCGACCCCCGGGACGCACCGGGGTGGAGGGGAGCGATGGCGGGGGGCGGGGCGGCACAGCCGTGCTGCAGCGCGTGGGGGCACAGCCCGTTCCCCCCGGGGCCGGCAGGAGGAGGGGAGAGGACCCCGCACCCGGGGGGCCTCTGGCCCTGGTCGCCCACGACGCACAGCATCGGCGACGTGGCCCGCGCGGCCCCGCACCCACACGTGCCGCTGCTCTCCCAGGCAGGGGCAGGCAAGGGGGGCTCAGCTGTCCCTGGGGACAAGGGGTGCCATGAAGGGTTTGTCTCGTTTGCCCCTCCCCCCCCCCCCCCGCAGCGAGACGGGTGAGGGGAACGGATTTGGAACCAGAAATCCAGGGAAAAAGGAAAAACTGGATGTGTGGTAAAGCAGGGGGTGGGGGTGGGGAGGTGACCCCTGGCTCCCAGAGCCCTGGTGCCTCCTGCCCCCCCAGGCGCTCCCCGCCCCAAGCAGCCCCCTCCTCACTGGCAGTGCTCTCAGTGGCACCCAATGGGCCCTGTACGGGTGGGGGACACTGCGGGAGCAGGGCACAGCCCTGGAGCTGGGATGGGATGCTGGGGGACACCTTGGGACCCACCCCTGGGGCATCCCCCCAGCGTCCCAGGGCCACCCCCAGCCCGAAGCCCAGCAGGGCTGTGCAGGGGGAGCAAGCCCGGGACTGGGGGCCTGAGCTCTGCCCCGAGGAGCCCCCCAGCCTGCCATTCCCTGGGCCTGCAGCAGCCATGGTGTTTCCAAGCCCCCCCCCCAAATTAAATATTGTGATGATGGAGATGTTTCCTGCTCTGCAGCTGCTAGCACTGGGGTGTGGGACATCCCTGGCCGGCCTGGGGGTTTTTGGTACAGTGGGTGTCTGCGCCCTGGGGTGACACTGATGCTGGCCCCTGCCTCGGGCACTTTGGTGACCTCCCGCAGGCTTTACAGCTGGCCAGGGTGACAGGGACACGGACTGCCACTGCCCACCCGTCAGTTCCCTGCCGTGCTCCCCATGGCAATGCCCACCATGCCAGGGTGCTCCGGGGGGCTGGATCCCCCATTTCCCCACCTCTGGGTGCTGCCACCCCACTAGGGGCCACGGGCAGTAGGGCCAGGGGTGGCAAGCTGGCACCCCTCCTGGAGACTGACTGTCCCTGTGGGTGCTGGACCCTGCCCTGGGGCCATCCCACCCTGTCCAGCTCCCCCTCACGGGATGGGGGGGTCCGGGGAGCTCCCTGAGGCCGGGAGGGCCCGCAGCCCCAAGGCGATGCCCTGGCTTGTCCCTCCTACACCCGTTCCAATGGCAACGCATCCGCAAACCCCCATCCCTGTGGGTACATCCGTCCTCATGGCAACACATCCGTGACCCACGCCCCTACAGCCTTATCCGTCCCCATGGCAACGCGTTCCCGCCCCCCCATCCCCATGGCAACGCCTCTCCTCACCCGCACTCCGCCCCTCCCACTCCGTCCCACACCGTTCACATGGCAACGCCTCCCTTAGCTCCGCCTCCCACTCCCTGCGGTCCCGCCCCCTCAGGCCTCCGTGGGGGCGGCTGTGGGGCGGGCGGCCCGGCAGGGGTCGCGAGGCCGCCGCCGCTCTATGGTCGGCTAGAGCGGCTCCGTCCCGGGACCCGCGGCAGGGCCGAGGGGCGCGGGCAGGGCCCCCGCGGAGGGGTGCGGGCAGCTCTCCGTGCCGGTGAGGGGCGACGGCAGCCAGCGAGCCCGGCGCAGGCCAGGCCGCGCTTCTGCTGGTGGAGCTGGGAAGCCCTCGGCGCTGGACAGCGCCATGACACCCCTCCCCCTCCGCCCTCCCGGGCGCCGGTTCGCGGCCTCCCGCGGGCCCTGCGGCACCCCGGCCGGGCAGCAGCGCGGAGGGCTCCCGGACTCCCCAGCCGTGCCTGAGGAGGGCCGGGGGGTCCCTCAGCAACACCGAGTGCAATTCCAGCAAAGCTTGTGTCTTCGGGGGAGTAAGCCCCGGAAGACAAAAAGGCATGTGGCTGGCAGGCTTGGTGCCACCGGGTGACACAGAGGGCGCAAGGACCTTGTAGAAGCAGAAGGGTTTCACCAGTCGTGGATGGGGAGCAGCAGGCTGGCGTGGTGCGTGTGTGGCAGTTCCCCGGTGGGAGTTTGAAGTGCATCTTGGCAGCAACAGCTGCTTGGCTGGCAAAAGCATCATATTTGCCATTTTCTTGGTAATGCCGAGGCGAAGCTGTGGTTGTAGAGTGCTTTAGCAGCATTCTAAAATCTGAGATGCAGACAGTGATCCCTTGTGTGGCCCTGGTGTCCTCACACAGTACAGAGTGTTTACCGTCGCAGCTCCTGCAGAGCCATACGCACCAGCTGCTGGGTTATAAACTCAGTCTCACTGAGGGTATGGAAAACTGTTACAGTTTTAAAAGCAAAATTCCTCTGTTTCTATAAAAGGAAACCACACAAGGATGCCTGGAATCAAAGGAGCCTTTGAAACAAAACTTCTGGGCGGGTGTTTGTGTTTCATAACAGATTAAGTTATCAGCCGCATGCAGAGCACGGCGCAGGTGATAAATGGCCATGGGAGACCGGAGGCCGGTGCTTCCTCCTGCCAGGCAGAAACCAGGGCAGAGCTCCTTGTGTTGATGAACTCACTTGTGCCAAAGGAAGGGCGAGAGGAAAGCAAGGACCAGGGAAACAGCAGAGGCAGCTGAATAAACCCAATAGTTAACTGGAGCTGCTTGAGCCTGCGGAAGGCAGAGAGTCTGCTGCAGCGGGAGGGTGTCTAGTCCTGCAGGGTTTGTGCCTCTCTGTCCAGGAATGGGCTGTAGGGGGTTTTGCGTAGAGCAGAAAATTGTGTTTCACAGCACAGCTAGTTAACTGTCAGAGCCTCCACAGGCAAGTAGTATGGGCTGATGATGTATGATGAGGTAGTAGTCTGTCTTCAGTGTCTCCTGGATCAGGAGTGGAGCAGCAGGAGGAGTATCTTGATCCCTGCTTTGATGCTTTTACACTGTCCCTCAGCAGCTCACCCTCACTTTTGGGAGCGGCAGCCATAGGCATCCTTTCCTGCCATATCACACAACGGCCACCTGCAGGAGCTTTTCCATGTCCTGTTATGGTGTGTCCCACCAGGGAAAGGATGAAAGAATTTGTCACTGTTGCACATGCCAAGCTGTGTTATTTCTGTTCCTGGAGGGCATGGTGATGCCATTATCGCAACAGTCAGGGTGGACCAGACAAACACCTCTTTCTGATTTTTTTAAGGTGCCCATCTCAAAGGCTTCATGTTCGTAGGGGATAGGTGGTCTGGTGGCAGCAAGAACTGGAGAGATTCTCCCTTGTTTTGGAGCCTGGGTTTTGAGATAACCCAGTTCTCTGGAGGAGGCGGCAGCAGATCCATGGCCTCTGAAAGGCTTTGAGAGGAGGCCGGAGAAACATGAAGACTTTGCAAAAGCAGCTGCTCGCAGTATCGCTGGAGGTACATCAGGCACATCTCTGGTTTTCAGTGAGGTGAGAGTTCCTTACAGATACTCACTTATGCATTGTTATTAGCCTGCAGTGAGGTTCTTGCCTCTGAACACATCACTCTCCTCCTGACACCGAGTTTTGAAATTGGGTCCTGCTTGCTTTGCCTAGAGTCCCCCATTCCTGTGCAGGAGAGACAGTGAACAGGCAGGTGATCTCTGTCCGCCCTCTCCAGATGCTTGTGACTAAGCAGAGCTCCGTCACCTTCCTGACAACCTCTTCCCCAAATCTGAAGCCTCCTGGCCTGTTGTTCCTCAAGTGGAAGCTGTTCCAGCTGATCCCTTTTGGGAAAAGGGCGACCAGGAGTGCTTGCTCTGCTGGAGAGTTGGGTGAACATGAAGGAAAGCGCTGGTGGCAGGGACATTGTCTCTTGTTCTTCTTGTGTCTCAGGTGACCTGACATCTGCATTGTTTTTTTACCTCATGTTTCATGCCTTTGGTGTGTCTCTGAGGCGTCCCCTGGCTGCTGCTCACCCGTTAGGATGGGGCAGGGAGCAGTTGTATGTTTCCCACGGGTTTTGCAGCATGGCCATACACAGGGGCTCTGACAACAAGACAAACCAGAGAAGAAATGTGCCATCATCTGGTGAGCACCGGCTGGCAGCGTGCCTGCCTGCACCTGTGGTGGGCAGGTCCTGTCCGAGCAGCCACCTCCTGGAGCAGAGGGATTTATCAAATGTGGCATTTTCAAAATAAACCTCTGCGATGCTTCTGTGGCCTTGAGCTGTCATCCTGCATTCCCTTCGCTATCACAGCGAGGACCGCCATCAGAGCAGGCTGGAGGGGAAAAATATGAAGATTTTAGTTACAAACAGGGCTGGATTGTGGTGCAACTTGTGAAAAGCAAACACAGGGATTGGACATGTCTGGAAAGCTTCAAACATGTTTCCAGAGCTCCACTGTGTGTGTTGTGAGACCTTAAGACCTCTTGTTTATGAGAAAATATTATTTGCCATCACCCCCCTCCACAATTAGAGCAGCCTTCTGGAAACTGTGTTGCATGCTGGTCAAAGGCAAGTGAGATTTTGCTCATATTCTCAGGAGCAGAATTAAGACCCAAAATGGACTCCAGTGCCAAGGAACTTTATTTGCCCAACAACAGGTTTGCAAATGCAAAGGCGCAGTCTGGGAGGAGAGAGGAAGGAAGGAAAGAGGAAGGAATGAATGAGTTCACAGCAATAGCTACTCCCCCGGAGCTGCAGTGTCCAAGTCTGATGGGGGAATGTTCTGTCTGATGTTGGTGTTTTTTACAGGGTTGTCACGAGCTGTTCTGCTTAACCACACCTTCCACCCGGTGGTGGTATGTGTGCCTAACACCGTTAGGTGATCCTCAGGTGTCTCCAGGCCCCTCAATCTCCTGACCCTGGGTCTGGGTGCATGCACAGGGGTTTGGTCAAGTTTCTCAGAGTTAGCCCCCCTGTTGTTCCGTGGTGTCAGCTGGTGTTGGTTGGTGGTTTTTCACCGACACAGTCTACACCATGTACCTGGCAAGCCACAGAAATGGGGTTATTTGTCCCCTTTTACCAAACATCTCCTCTTCCTAAGCCATCCCTTTATACTAATCCCCGTTAGACCTGAGAGGCTACACTTTGCTCCTGCTCAGCATAAAACAGAGTTGGTTGTCCTGTGCCTTCAGGGCACGTTGCTTTTAAAGCATGGAGGTGTGAAGCTGAGCTTTCCCGTCTCCTTCAATGCTGTCCTTCGGAGCCAACCCCTCCGCTCATGGTGCAGTGCGGTTGCTGCAGTTCTCAGATCTCCCCCTTCGGAGGAGGGTTTGAATTGCTCCATCTGGTGCCTTCGCACCAGATGCAGCTTTTTTCCAACTGTTCCATAACTGCAGTCAAAAACCTTGTAATCAAAAGAATAATCAAACGCACAATGGCCCCATAAACTCCCTCATCTCTTCTGCCAGCTGTTTCTTTCTTTTAAGAGAAAATCTTCCATTACTCAGGCCTTTTACAAGACTATGCTTCTTTCTGGGGCCTGGGTTCAGCATTTCACCGAAGGGACATTTCCTTTTCAGGTGCAGAGGTCTGCTTTGGGAAAGGCAGTTACTAAATCACCTGAGCTGAGCTGTGCCCTTGCTGCTGGAGAAAACGGGATAAATGGTTTTAAGTGCCCAACCGCCTCTCCCTGCAAGTGCAGCTTTCCTTGCTGCCCACCCCAGGCTGTGGTATGTCAGTTTGCCCCCACAGCGCCTCCGTTTTACAGTGCAGACTGTTGTCCCTGCCAGAGGATCAGTCCCACTCAACCCCTGGGTGTGGATGCTGCTAAGCCTGTCCCTTCTCAATCCCCTTTGGGCAGGAGAAGGACCTGCAGAGCCTCCTGGTTGCACCTTGGCGGCTTCTGGAGAGAACCTGCACGCTCCTGGCTGCCTCCAGCCTACCGCAGTCCCTGTCTGCAGCTTCCCCACCATCCTGCACGCTGGATTCCTGCTGCTGCAGCTCCTCCCTGCTGACAGAGCATCCCGCATCCCGCGGGCCCTGCTGGCGAAGCCTGGCAGCGTGCCTGCGTGCCCCAGGCTGCCTCAGTTCTGTCGTTTGTCACTAACCGAGCCCTTCATGGCATCGGCGGTGACGAGATTGTTTTATCAATTGAGTGTAGCCGGTTATCTCTGAGAGCAAAACGGTGCTCTGCAGCTCCTAGGGGACACTGCACCGCACTGCCCTTGCAGGGGCTGCCCACGTGCTGTCTTCAGGTTCTTCCCTTGGCTTTGCCCGTGCTGTTTCGTTAAAGTAGCACTTACAGCTGCGGAAGTTCCATGAAGAATTTCAGAGTGAAATTTCTCTGTGGGCAAATGAGATGGAGATTGAACCTCCATAATCCTCTGACCACTGTGAGTTTATCTGTGTCACCAAGGGTGTTTGTCACCGTGTCTCCTGTGTTTTTAGGGTCTTCTCTGTGACTGAATATCAAGGGCTACATCTTCCCAACTGTCCAAGTGTGGGTTTTTGTTTTTTCCTCTGGACTTTGCAGCCTCTGGAGCAAGCCCTTCTGCTTTCCTACAGGCCTCTCCATCTGATGGGGTGTCCTTGCGATGTCAGCACTTGGGCTGATGCATCCAGACCTCACCCACAAGGTGTCCTCTGCCAGCCCCGCGGTAGCTCCAGCCCTACCAAGCGGCACGCACCTACACCGAGCAGCACCACAGCAAGCCTGCAACATCTCTGGCGCGATCCTGAGCAGGAGGAGGTGGCATGTCTGTGTGAGCACGGCATGCTCTGTGGCATCCCTCCAAGATGTGCTCTGTATTCCCTTATTGGTATGCATGTAATGAAGTCTCATCTGGGGAAAGCTAATCACACAAAGGTTAATTGAAAGCTTGCTGTGTGGGAGGCAGGGAAGCATGATCTTTGGCCAAAAATACCTGGCAAAGTGTTTTGGAACAACTGAGCAATTTTTCATTCTGTTCATCTATTTTTGTTGCCGACTGTGATGCTGTCCTCCTCTTTTCCTTCTCTGGTGCCCCATGTGAAGTGGGCAGTGGGCTCATATCCCTGTGAGAGACAGCATTTTCTCTGTCCCGAGAAGAGGGACTGGCTGCTGCAGGCTTTGCTGTCCCCTGTGTCTTCCTGGCTGCTGTAGCCAGGCCCGCAGAGCACGAGCCCCTGCCGTGGCAATGAGCATGCTGGCTGCTGCCCGCACTGTGGAGCACAGGGAGGAGGAGATCTTGCAAGGGCTTTGGTCCAGAGGAGGCCACGGAGATGGCCAGAGGGCTGGAGCCCCTCTGCTGTGCAGCCGGGCTGGGAGCGCTGGGGCTGTTCAGCCCAGAGAAGGGAAGGCTCCTGGAGACCCTGGAGCACCTTCCAGCACCCAAAGGGGCCGGCGAGGAAGCTGGGGAGGGGCTTTTCCCAAGGGCCTGCAGCGCCAGGACAAGGGGGAACGGCTTTGCGCTGAGAGAGGGCAGATGGAGATCAGAGCTGAGGGAGAAATCCTTCCCTGTGAGGGCGGCGAGGCGCCGGCACGGGCTGCCCAGAGCAGCTGTGGGTGCCCCAGCCCTGGCAGTGCCCAAGGCCAGGCTGGACGGGGCTGGGAGCCACCGGGGCTGGGGGAAGGGGGCCCTGCGTGTGGCAGGGGTGGGACTGGGGGGGTTTTAAGGGCCCTTCAACCCAAACCGTTCTGCCATTAACCCTGGCAGTGCCAAAATAGTACAAATGAGGGGCAATTTGTCATGAAAAATGTTTGGCCAATTGTGAAGACTTTTATTGTTTGGACTTTCTTTTTCTCCACAGATCAGGAGATTTCTGTACTGGGAAGTCCTAGTGGATATTGTTCCTGGGATGAGATGTCTTACAGGGAGAAGTGTTGGTGCTTCCAGCATCCCTAGGCACCTGCAGCTTTGGTAACTGGATTTTCCTAGGGAAAGCTGGAAGCCAGCTGCAGGGTGGCCTCCCCCGTGCCCCACTGGCCCTCGGGGCAGCCCCCCTCCCTCCCCGGGTCTGGTAACAGAGGGCTGTGCAGTGTCCCTGGTAAGCGGGGACACAGGTCTGGTAACAGAGGGCTGTGCAGTGTCCCTGGTAAGCGGGGACACATACTGGCAGGGACAGCTAACGATGGAACACAGGGACCACATAACCAACTGCGACATCACTGTCTGTGATGCTCTCTGGGAATATTTGACCGATCTGGATAGTTTTTGTCTAAGGGCAGTTGCTTTGCACTGCAGCTGCTGTAGGTTAGGAGGTACATCCCTCTGCCTGTTGCAGCTGCCCGGGGAAGATGTGTGATCCCTGAGGGCCCTGAGGACATGAACTGGCATGCAGGCACGAGGGTGGTGTGCTAGAGAGGCTCTGTGCATTGTCTGCTGCCTCAAAGCCAACACGAGCATCTCCTTCCTGAGGCAGGTGTCTGCTGCCGTTGCCCTGCTCCATCCAGTGCCTGCCTCGGTGTCTGACAGAGCAGAGCAGCTCCAGCTCTTCCCTGAGCTCAGCAGCCTTTGTGCCCCATCCCACCGACCTCCCGGAGATGGATTTCTCCTCCCAGCTGGTGCTGCTGCAGGTGCCAGCCTGGTGACAGTCTGATTTTTCAGCATATAAGAAAACTGGAGGAAATGTCCTTTCCAGACTTCTGCCCTCTCACTGGGAAGAGCACGCAGGTCCTGCTGGGTGACAAATGCTGTGTAGACTGCAGCTTATGGCTCTGGGCAAGCCACATCCAACCTCTCCTTATCCTTCAGCACTTGGTTCACAGTGAGGTAATCGCCATAATTTTTAGCACTAAGAACATGTAGACCAAGAAATCTGTGTCCTTACGGGTATTAAGGAGAGACTGATGGACACTCTTCAGTGTCTTAAATTCCCCCGCCCCTTCCAGCTCTGGTCTTATTCCAGAATTAGAATTGGGAAAATGTCTCACAGCCTCATGAATTCGTTCTGAATGGCAAAGAAAGAAGACAGTGAGTTTGGGACTTTCTGTGATTTTTTGAGTCCTAAAGCACAAATGAGCATTCATGTCCAAGTGAGATCTGCTTCGCGGTCCCATGCTCCCTGACCCCCCTGCACGTGACTGGCACTTGGCCTGGTTACCATTGGCTGCATCATGTGTACACCTGGCACATTTGTGGGACAACTAGGGCATCCAAAAAAAAGCCACCTAGGGCCACGGCATGTGCTGCGCTCAGAGGTGGCACAGAAATCAGCAAAAGGAGAAGCATCTGTGTAATAACCAGCATAAATCACCAGTGGTACATCCCCCCACCGCCTAACGCTGGCCTGGAAATGCTCCTCCCATGCTGCCGTGGCGCTGAGCTCTGACTTCTCCTGATTCAGCTGCCCCAGTTCCTGCTGACATGTTCTCGCCCTGCCTAACAGCTCTGGAGCAGGGGGTCACAGGCAGATGGGGAGACATGAGGCCGCCGGCAACACCGAGGGGGGTTTGCTCCTTCTCGATGATCTCATACAAGTGTGAATGTTTGCAATATGTCATCTTCTGCTTGATGAAAAGCTTCTGGCTACTGGGTCTTAAATTCCTTGACTGGGTCTTAATTTCCTTGTCCTGCAAGTGCACTGAAGCAGCCTGGCCTGCTTGCTAGAAACTGGAGAAAAAATATTCCTCAATTTATGCCTTTGGGATGCCCGCGTGGAGCGGAGCGGAGGCCAGCATGGGTGGTCAGGTCACGGCTGGAGGAGCAAGGTTTTCCAGGCCACAGCACATCTGTCAGCACTGGGGAAGCCCCTGTTCCCCCAGAAGTGGAGCAGCGGGAGGGCAGGCAGCGTGGAGTAGGGCAGCATATGGACTGTGGGCACCCCTGGAGGGAAGCTGGAGTGGTTTGGTACATGGTGGTGCGGTGTGCCACAGTCCCACGTGAGCATGGCTGTTAGAATCAGCACTCTGCTGTTCGACCATCAAGGGGGGCTCTGGACCCCACCAGGGCCCCGTGTTGTGCGTGGCTACAGGGCAATGGTGAGGGTACCGCTGGCTGTCACCAGGCATCTTCTGCGCAAGACCAGGGCCTGTGCCCTGGTCGGCGTGTCCAGCCCTGCCACCCTGGTGCTCTTGGGGGTCCTGGACACCAGGTTGTCACAACCTGAAAGGGGTCATTTAGGACGTCCCTCCCCTTGGGGCTGATGGCCAGATCTGCAGGGGACCAGGGGATGGTGCATGCGGTGTGTTGCTGAACACCCCCCACCCCCACCTCTGACCGTTATCAACGGTTTCAGTTTTAATTAAGAGCCTCAGGATAACAGCGGTTCCTACTGTCCCCAACTCCCAGCAGGATATGTGGCTTTTAGATCACAAGCCTGTTTTCCATCAAGTTTCGCCAGACTCAGGATTCCTGGTTCGCCATCTGGTCCGAGGCCAGATGCCTCCTGCCTGGCCTTGTCCGGCTGGGTCCGCAGGACTCTCTCGGGGCCAGTGCGAAGGTGTGAAGCCTCTGGGCGGCATCGCGTGCAGCGGTGCGTTGCCTCTGCAAGTTTCTTAACTGCTCTCACAAGGAGTTACCTGCCTCTTGCAAGGACTCAGCTGTCCCTTTATCTGCTTGATTTTCCTTCTGGGCAGCAATTAACACAGCCCCTAAAATGGACCCCAGGCACCAGGATGGTGGAGGGGAGGTTTCTCACCAGGCTTGCTGTGAAACAAGCAGCACATCCCACGGGAGGCTGGGGAAGGGTCTTGTTGGGAAGAAAATACAGGGGACATGGCGGGATGGCAGTGGCCCTGCTGCCCTCAGCTCCCACCGCACCCTGGGCAGGACTGCCCCCCTGCTGCCCCTTGGCTGCGGTCCCTGCCTGCTGCCGGCACCGGGGCGCCCAGGCTTTGCCTCCCTAGGGACGAACTGTGCCACCGTGCTCCCACGCCAGGCGTGAGCCCTCCTTGCACCGTGCTCTTCCTCGCCTGCTTCTTTATTTTGCATTGTAATGCCAGGCCTGCAGATGTGGCTCTTGACCTTCCCCCTGGCCTGGAGCCAGCACCGCTCTAACCAGAGTTCACTGCCCCAGCGTGTCAGTGGGTGCCCATGTTCCCTGGCATGGCACGGCACAGCACAGCATAGCACAGCTCAGCACGGCTCAGCCTCCCGGGCCACCCACGTCTGCTGGGTGGGCGCGTGGGGGTGGGGATTTCTCACGTGTATTGACAGCAGCAGAACTTTGGCATCTTGCAGGAGTGTTTCAGCTGTCTGCAAAAATTCCATTCTCTACTGCAGAAAAAATCAGGGAAAAAGCTTCTTCTGTGGTTTTGGTGTTTCCAGCAGTGTCACAGCTCCCACATGTGCAGGCCCATCCCTCCTGCTGTGTGCCCCGCAGCTGTGGGCAGGGGAGGGCAGAGGGACAGCGGGATGTGGTATGGGGACCACATCCCTCCTCCTGTCCTGGGAAGGTGGCTGGGCTGCCAGGAGCATCAGCAAGAGTCTGTGCCAGCCCCTGCCACCTCATGTGGGACAGGGGAGAGAAGGGGATGTGGGATGCACCGGGGCGGTGGTTCCCAGCCCAGGACATGGCCCTGTGCTCTGTGACAGCAGGTCTGGGGGCTGCAGCATGTGGAGAGCAGCTCTTGGCTCCCTGTGCCAGGAAAATCTCTGATTCGGCACCTCCCGTGCCGTGCCAAGAGAGGTGATCTCCTCAGGCACTGGGGGTGTTCACGGCTTCCCCATCTGCCGGGCTGCTCTCTGGCTTTGCTCCACCCTGGGGATTTCGCAGCAGTGCTGGTGCCCAGAGCAGCACTGCCAGCTCCCTGCCGGTGCTGCCCACAGGTCGATGCTGGTGCTGGCGTTTTCAGGGCTGTTCTGTGTGGGGATGAGGAGCACGGAGCAGAGCATGGGGAAGGGATACCTGTCCCGGTAATCTCCCAGAGGGAGAGCCCAAAGGGCTTTCCTTGAATGGGGCCAGTGCAAGCTCTGGTGTGGGAGTGGGAGTGGGAGAGCAAAGGTGGGGAGGTGGAGGACATAATTTTCACCTGGTTTGGCAGGTGCTGGCCCATGGCGAGCGCCTCTTGGGACCCATCCTGAAGACCAAGGTGCAGGAGCTGGCCCTGAGCTCGGGCTGGGACTTTGAGGCCACCGACAGCTGTCTGTGCCGCTGGAAGATGCGCCACAACATCATCCTCAAGCGGCACCAGGGTGAGAAGGCAGACGCAGACGTTGGCAGTGCCCAGAGCTGGGTGAGCAAGGTGCTGCCTCCCCTCCCAGCCAGCTACCGCACTCAGGACATCTTCGGTGTGGGGGAGACGGGGCTGCTGTACCACGGCTCCCTGCAGCGGGCGCAGGGCCCTGGGGACCTGTGGGCACCAGGCAGCAAGAGGGAGAGGGACCATGTCTCCGTCCTCTGCTGCACCAGCCACACTGGCATGGAGAAGTGAAGCTTGCTGGCGGTGGGCAGGAGCCGGTGACCACGCTGCCTGCCTGAGGACCCCTGCACACTGCCGTCACCTACACCAGCTCAGCCAATGCCTGGGTCATGGCGCGCATCTTCCAGGAGTGGATCCTGCAGCGGGACCAGAAGCTCTGCTGGCACCACCACAGGGTCATGCTCTTCATGGGCCACAGTAGTGCCCACCCTCCCGAGCTGAGTGCCAAGCTGTGCAACGTCGAGCTGGTTTTCTTCCACCCAACACCTCCAGCATCACTCAGCCCATGGACGCCAGCGTCATCCCCAGCTTGAAGGGCCACTGCCAGGTGCTGGTGCTGGCCAAGGCAGCGCAGGAGCTGGTGATGGCCTGAGCAGGGCAGGCGGCTGAGATTGCCGTCTGGGTGACACTGCGGGATACCACCTACCTCCTGCACAAGGCCTGGAGGCTGGTGCAGCTGGGCACAGTGCAGAGCTGCTTTCGGAAAGCCAGCTTCTGCCTGATGCTGCTGGAGCACTGAGAGGCCAATGTGCAGCTACTGGCAGATGTGTCGTGGCTGCCCTTCATCCACAAGCAGGACCTGCTGGCCTTCACCGACATGGGTGCGGTGGAGCCGGCTGCGGGTGAGGTGGCAGACGAGGATTGCTTGCTGGCACAGCAGGGCTGGTGGGACATGGGGGCTGTGGGCAGGGAGGCTGAGAAGGGTGAGCTGGAGGCCAGGAGCCCCATCAGAGGTGCTTGCTGTGCCGTCCACAGCCATGAAGTGGTGCCAGATCCATGGGCTGGCCTGCCAGGCTGGGTGCTGGGAAGCAGGACGTGTGCCCCAGAGCAGGGAGTTAAACTGCCAGAGGGAGCAGAGCCAGAGCTCTTTGCCAAACCGCAGAAGTTAATTTATGACTCCAAGCAGAAGTGCAACGCCTCTGCTCCCTTTGCTGTCAAAGAGCGTAGTGAAAGCGTTTTGGGTTTTTATACTCTGACCGGACCAAACTGGCACTTGCCAGCCACCAGCACATGGCCCTTCAGCATGAGCATGGACCCCAGCCCCGGCAGAAACTGGGGGGCAACAGCACGTGCACTCCATGCAGCCCCACACACCCCAACGCAAAACCCACCAGCGTCCTGTAGGATCCCATTCCTGCTGTGGCACAACATGGAATTTCTAATGCAATAGCAGACTGGGACAAACAGCCCACCATTCCCAGAACCCACTCCGTGTACACCTCACCACCCCAGGTGATCCAAAGGCCAGGTGGGAGAAGGCAACTAAGGATTCCCAGTGGTTAAATGCCAACACAGCCCCAACAACGGCTGCAGCACCCAGTGCTGCTGCCCAAGCAGCCGTGCTGCAGGCAGCCGTGCGCCTGGGGATGGCAGTGCTGGATGGAGAAGATGCGCTCTTTCTGGTCCCCTTGCAAGAGGAGGATAAAAAGCAATTTGCTTTGACTTAGGAGGGGATACAATCTGCCGTCAACAGGCTCCAGTGGGGCTATAAACACCCACGCCGGGTCGCGCTGCGCTCACTGGGCTTTCCCAGGCAGCCCCGCTTCCCCAGGATGTGGCACTGCACCAGGGAGAGAGGCTGTTCCAAGGGGAGGGGGCTGCCCTGAAATGGTAGGGGATGCAGCAGCAGCCAAGAGCAGAGGTGGGATCCCACCCAAGCCACGCTGGATGGAATCGCCGTGGAAGTGTGAAGTACTGGGGACTTCGTACCAGGCCCTGAATGAAGTTGGCCTTTAGATGAATCCAACAGCCTGACCATCTGCCTAAGCGTATACAATGTCAGCTTTGCTATTTTGGTATATTAAGCTGATGATTACCATTTTGAAATAATGATAAACAACAAGAAAAGGAAGCAATCTAAGCAGAAATGGTCAGTCCTCGTGTGGGAGCATGTCACAAGACACTCCAGATACTTTGGTACTTGAAATTGTCTTGTGAAAAGCCCCAGATGGTTTGACCAGACGTCTTGTTTATTATAGTCAGTTTTGTAATAGTCAAAAATACCTCTCTGGGGCTCCTCCCTGAGCCCTGGCCAGGCTTGGGACAGAATCCAACAGGGGGAAGTTGCTCCAGATGTTTCCGCCTTTGAAATCATGAAAGGTGCTTGTTCAACTCTGTAACAGCTGGGCCCTCTTGCAGCGAGTTTGGAGACCTCATCGACGAGGGGACGCCCTGCATGGGACTTCCCCACTGCCGGGAGAGGGTCTCCAAATCCTCACCACAACCGGGGCTTCCCTGTGACTGCGGATCTGGGCCATGGTAACGTATTAGGGCAATTGGTGATGTATTTTTCTTAATCACTATAGCTAACCTGGAGGAATAATGATTAGGTGTGTTGCCTTGCTGATCTGGTCTATTGCTTGAACCAGGGTATCATGGGTTAATCCCTTTGCATGTGCATATTGCCTAATTTTCTGTATTAACTTAAAACAAACAATAAATTAAGGTTATTCTCTTCATTGGTGTCTGTGTGCTATCTACTGACCCTGCCAATCAGCAAAACCAAGCGCCCCCTCTCCGTTAGGCTCTGGGCTCAAGCCAGGAGCAACGTGCCGACGTTGATGCACGTGGTGTGCGGGAACGATGGGGATTTGTCCGTGAAAGGGACAGCATCAAGGCCCAGGACGTGTCCCCTGCCCCTGAAGCAAGTGTCTGTCATTTTGATATGGACCCTGACAGAGCCATCGAGTGGGGGTCAGGGGGTGTAAAGGAATTATAGAGGAATGAAGGCAGGTTAATTAACATTGATAATATACAGCTGTGGGCTGGCTTCAGGGGCAGCGCGTTCGCTGTGGATAAGGTGCAGCTGTGGCTGGTTCCTGCTAAGTAGTTAAATAGCTCTAAGGGGGATGGAAGGGGAGCACTGGGTGAAGAGAGACCTGGAAGAAGCAGAGGGAGGAGAGAGAGTGAGTGTCCTGGAGGTAGGAGAGACAAGGGGAAGGATGCAGGTGAGGCAAGAAGCAGAGGGACTGGCCTGAAGAGGATGAAGAAACAGCACAGACAGTAGATGAACTGTTGAAACCTTGTGGGGGATTGGTGGCTGTGCCAGGGCAAGGTGTGGGAACTACTTATTGAAGTTAATCTGGTAAGTGATGGTAAAAGCCTTGTTACAGCTGGCTAGTTTGTTAGTGCTGTGACAAGGAGGGTATTTGTATGGGAACCCACCATAATTCTGTATTCACAGACACAATCACCACAGACAAAAAATCACTCAGATAGCTGTAATTCTACCAAAACTATGGAATGTGACTTTATTCAGTTCCTGTCCATCAAACTACATGTTTTGCCAAGATTGACACCCCCTACCCCTTGAGGATGAACCTCATCTTGGTAAGAAAACTACTGTAGTGTGGTGGCCAGAGCATGGGTGATCCTGTCCCCCTGGGTGAGGGGGTCTGTTCCAAGGCTCTCCCCCACCCCCTGGCAGCTCTGGTCCCCTGTAAATCACCCCGGCCTCACACTGGCTCAATGTACCCCCGCACAGCCCTTTCATGCAGCATGGGATGGGGCAAGCCTGGCCAGTGGTGCTGCGGTGTTACCTTCAATGGTAATTCTTCAGGCAACCAGTCACTCATCTGCAACAGCTCAGTGGCAGGATGGAGAGAGGTGTCCTCGAAGTGTGGAATAAATCTGAGCCCCCAGTTCTCAGGTTTGTGATAACTGGCTCCTGCCCCAATCAGTGTGATGGGGAGCCCCTGGGTCCTGCTCGGTTCCCTCTGGCCCCCCAGGCAATCAGGAGCTGCTGACCAGCCTGGAGCTCACTGGGGCCAGCTCCCTGTGATCCCCGGTGCCTGGGGCTGGCGTGTGGCATACTGACACACGGGCTCTGAATGCGGGTCGAAGACCCTCTATTAAAATCAAGCGAGCCTTTTCATACCTTTACAGCGGGCTGACATACCAGCCTGTAACCATGCTCAGTAATTTGCCATGTGGCTCTTTTTTTACTGCACAGACACAGCAGCTCAGCAGCTCCCTTATCTACAAGGCCACAAGCTCTGCTGACGATGTCCTGTATCTTAGTTTCCCTTGTGGCTCCCATGGCCTCCTTCCAACGAGCACAACTGCGTCCTCTTCCCTGGGTCTGTCTTTGTTCACTGATGCTGTCCTGATTACACCTATTTGTAATAAGATTTTTATCCATCTAGTTAAGCCTAATCCACTAAAAAGATTTCTGAAAATATTAAAACCATAATTTTGTTGTAATTTCTGTTCTCCTTCTTGCAAGTTTTTGATACTTTTGTGAATAGATTCAGAATGACCAGACAGATTCATACAACAAAGCCCATCAAAATGCTGACAACCATGACCCTGCGCTAACAATAAAAACTGCTGTGGCTCTCTTCTGCAGCGTAGCACGCCTCACTGAACTGACATCCAGCAATAGTCCACTTGGGGCCAACGAAGTCACACAAGTTTGTTTCGCAAGCCAGTAGCCAGGCTTATTCAAGGTGGTTAGTGCTCGTGCTGCTCCTACTCCTGGAGCCAATATAGATGCTGCTATAATTTCACCAGAGCTCCAAAACTTTATATTATCCTTACAATCAGTTTGCAAGGCATGTGTAGCATGTTTGTGGTGGTGTAACTTCTGAGTTATAACCATGGATGCATTGGGTGTTAACAAGGTTAACCTTCCAGTGCTACGTGGTCCTCCTTTCGTATGGGCAGGAGTGCCAGGCCATGTGCAATCTCCACAAATTAGAAATAATCCTGTGGGCAGTTTAAGTGGGCGATTGCTAGACTTCGATATGTTGGGAGAAGTACAATTACCCCAAGCACTAGCATTTCTATATGCAGGTATGGTAGCATTTAGCCATTGAATTGTTTTTGTATCATTTTTGCCTGTATAGCTAAAATATAAACGATAATCCCTTTTTACAGATCCTATTAAGTCCAGTTCCTGTGGTTCAGTCCCACCGTACAGTAAATATGGAACCCAACCATCCTAATTGTTAACCACATCGCCAAACTCCTTAGCCGCATCCTCTTGTCCTGAGGGGATGGGCCAACCTTCGACAGGTGGTCCAGACAGACAGGTTGTAAAAGGATTTTCCGGAGAAGCGGTTGGTAGACATAATATGCCCTGTCCCGTGGGATTGGCCAAGGTTACCCAGATGTCGGGTTTGGGTTGAGGTGGGATCCATATTGATGCAGCTGATGTCGTGGCACAGATGATGGCGATGACTGAGGTAACGATGGTTTGATCCATCAAGCAGGCACTCATCTTGGGCCAGAACCGTTTCACTTCTTGGATTGTTTGTTTTGATTCCGCAGCAATTAAGATGTCATCCATATAATGGTAGATTAGAACATTTTCAAAATACTCTCATATTGGTCTTAAAACTGCCACTACACATTGTTGGCGGAATGTGGGGCTGTTATTCGTGCCTTGCGGCAACGCTTTCCGACAGCAGCTTTGATGTGGCTCTGCAGCATTGATGGAAGGTACAGAGAAGGCAAATTCACGGTTCATCTTGTGAGGCGCGAGGTATGTGAAGAAACAGCCTTTTAGGTCACTGACGGTGAGAGCCCATGGTTGTGGTAACACTGTCAGTGAGGGGAGCCCAGGCTGCAGAGCTCCCATATCTGCAGTGACCTCATTTATTTTTCCTAGATCATGTAAAAGCCTCCAAGAATTAATTTTCTTCTGCATCACAAAGACAGGCGTGTTCCATGGGCTAGTTGTGGGGGCTGTGCAACCACCCTCTAGCTGTTCACCCACCAGCCTGTGTAGCTGCAGCAGTTTTTCTTTCGGGAGGGGCCACTGATCTCCCATGGGGCTCAGTGGAGGCTCCAGGTCAGTGGTGGGACCTGCAGGACAGCAGCCCCCGGGCAGAGCCCGTGCCGAGGAGTGCACCCCATGGCCTGCACAGCCCCTGCCCCACAGGGCAGGAGGTCCAGGCAGCACGTAGCAGCTGGTCAGAACAGATCTCCCATCTGGTCCAATAATGGCAACAAGCACTTTACTGGGTTTTGGGAAAGTCTGACCACCAATTCCCAATAAGGAAGCACCAGCATCCACCGAAGGCCACTGACCAGGCCAGTGTGACACAGAAAAGACAGCGACATCTGCTCCACTATCAGTGATTCCTCACATAGTAATTCTTGTCTGTCCTGGCTGTAAAGTGCAGGATGATTTGGGTCGATCCACAGTTAATTGTCGAGTCCAATAAGTTTCTGGCAACCCTGTAGATCCCAGGTTGCTGAGCCTGGCGCTGTGCGGGTGGCGCTGGGTGAGTGGGGCAGCAATGCCCCCACTGCACCATTTGGCTCCTGCTGGCACCGCACACGGTGGCACTGGTGCCCATGGCGTTACTAGTATTTCTGCCTTGCAGTCAGCGCCTGTGGCCCCAACAGCACAACGAGGCCTCTCAGTGTGGGGCTGGTCCCCTTGGCAGCGCTGCCCCCCCACTGGGCGGACGCTGTGTGCCCCCTGGAACAAGCCCATCGTGTCTGGGGCTGCAGGTGTAGAGGTGGCTGGGTGGCCTGGGCACCGCCTGCGAGGCCACTCGGGGGGGCATGGGGGAGGGTCTGCTGCCATAGCTGGGGGGCGTGAGGGTGATCTGCTGTCATAGCGGGGGAGCATGGGGGTTGATCTGCTGCCATAGCGCGGGTGGGGGGCATGGGGGGTAACTGCTGTCGTAGCGCGACCCCTCGTGGCGCTGCGCTTGCGGTTCCGCGCTAAGGCTGGGGACCGGCCGTCCCGGTCAGTGGTGA
Source organism: Falco peregrinus (assembly GCF_023634155.1). Lineage (NCBI taxonomy): Eukaryota > Metazoa > Chordata > Aves > Falconiformes > Falconidae > Falco > Falco peregrinus. The sequence goes on along the minus strand of NC_073725.1, from coordinate 64,342,656 downwards.
CCGACACCGATCTGCGGAACGCGCCCTTCGCCGCGCGGGCAGATCCCAGGCGCCCCCCCCACTCCCCGAGCTTCCCCTTGGGACAGCCCTTGGTCATCTGCTTTCCCTTGAGACAGCCCTTTCGCAGGGGCCGTGCTGACCGCACCAGAATGTTGCCGGGACTGAACTGCCAGTGCAGCGAACGTTTCCCTGAGCAGGGACACCGTATTGCCCAGACCCAGCACTCCTACAAGCATTCAACATATCATCCATGCTAGGATTCCTTAAAGGTTGTAGTACTTACTGACAGTCAGCGTTGGCATTTTCAATAGCAAATTGTTTAAAAAAATACTCACGTACTTGCTCATTATCAATCGGCTTTTCCAATGCCTCATTAAGTCGGTCTAAAAACTTCATAATTGGTTCATTTGCTTCTTTTTTAATACGGACAAAAGTCTGCCCCTGTTTACCGGCTTCAGGGACAGCTTTCAAAGCATGGAGTGCCAGTTGTTTAACTTGATGCAAACCTAACTGGCAAATCCTAGCTTGTGCAGCACTGGTGCTATGTTCAGCTTGCCCTAGTGATACATCGGCATTGACCACTCGCAATGGGTCGTGCACCCCCAACACTGAGTTCTCAGCAGCTTGGACACCTGCAAGCTGCTTCATTTTTGACTCCCACATACTGTATTGCACGTCTGTCATTATCAAGCGAAACAACATTTTAAAATCATTTGGGGTAAACACATGAGTATCACAGAGAGATTGTATCAAACGGGTTGTATAAGGAGCCCCAAGCCCATGGCCCGTCACTGTTCACCTGATCTCTTTGGTAAGAGCATATGAGACTTTCCCATCGTGGGTCTTGATCAGGCATATACACCACAGGGAAAGCACGCAGCACAGCTGTGTCCCCTGCTCGTCTCGCTTCCCCCTTTACAGCCACCCATTTATCATGAGGAACTGGAGGATATAAATCAGGCTTCTTCTCTGGATAAATAAGGCCTGGGTCAAAAGGGTCATCCAGGTCATGATTATCTGGTAATAGAGCCACAAGAGCAGTAGCATCAGGTTTAGTTTTTGGTCTTATGGCAAGGTCTGCCAAAGGGGGTGGCGGAGAAGGAGCTGAAGATGCTGCATCTACTTCCTTTGCTTGTGAGCCAACATGAGCTTTTAAAGTTTCAAAAATAATTTGCCAAGGGCTCAACAAAGTGGCTGCTACCTTATCATTTTTTGTAGCACAGTCCTATAGTTGGACGCCTATTTTATCCCAAATCTCTGGAGTATAAATGTTAGTAATATTAATGGGTGGGTTGGCTTTTGATGTCCATAGAAGAACGTGTTTCAGTTCTTCCTCATCTACTTTCTTCCCATACTTCTTAAGAATATTAGTAAAGACTTGTAAAACAGTGCTCTGCTCCTCTGTTGAAGCAGTCCCTGTAGTTCTCAGCAGCTTACCTTTGTCCTGCGGTGGGTTATGGAGCACGCTGGATACACCGCCCCATGGTGCGTGGTCCCGTGGTTCAGCTGGGCTGTGCCACCGGACTGACCGCCAGTCGATTTCAGGCCCCGTGTTTGTCACGCACTGGTCATAAACCACAGCGAGGTTGTTGCTCGTATTCTCAGAAACAGAATTAAGACTCAAAATGGAGTCAAGTGCCAAGGAACTTTTATTTGCCCGACAACTGGTTTGCAAGCGTAAGAAAAGAGGAAGGAAAATGAAAGAAGGAAAAGAGAAGAGTTAATTGCAATAGGTACCACTGCGGCGCTAGGGTGTCCCAGCAGTCTGACCTCTCCAGTCTGGTGGAGAAAGAGATCTGCCGCTGATGCAGGTACCACACACACACAGAGGACCCAAAAAGAATGAACGAACCGTGGTGTTTGTTGTCACTGTTCTTTTATGGAGTTGTCTTGTTGAATATTAATTATTTTTCTCAGAACCATTTTGCATATTCCAGGAGCTGGTTTGCATAACCCCACACACACACACCCCCACACACACACACACACCCCCACACACACAGATCGGGGTCAGTGGCCCCCCCCAACCTTCCAAACCCCAGCTCTGGGCACATGTGGAAGAGTTACATGAGAGTTCCTGGAACCAGCTCTGCGTTCAGGCTCAGCAGGAACAGGAAAGCCCTCACCTGGCAGTTAGACCCCGTGCCGTTGCTGTGGCAGTGAGGTTCTTCGGGGTTTGATGTCCTGGCAATGCTGAGACAAACAACTGACTCAGCCTCTCACAGCGCTGGGCCATGTGTGGCATACTGACACACGGGCTCTGAATGCGGGTCGAAGACCCTCTATTAAAATCAAGCGAGCCTTTTCATACCTTTACAGCGGGCTGACGTACCAGCCTGTAACCATGCTCAGTAATTTGCCATGTGGCTCTTTTTTACTGCACAGACACAGCAGCTCAGGAGCTCCCTTATCTACAAGGCCACAAGCTCTGCTGACGATGTCCTGTATCTTAGTTTCCCTTGTGGCTCCCATGGCCTCCTTCCAACGAGCACAACTGCGTCCTCTTCCCTGGGTCTGTCTTTGTTCACTGATTCTGGCAACTGGCTCAACAAACACCCTCACCAGCGCTCCCCGTGAGCCCTGGTACCCGGGGCCGGCGCTCCCTGTGGTTCCCGGTGCCCGGGGCTCCCCACCGCTGGGACCGAGGCTCCCAGTGCCCGGGACGGCCGTTGCCGGGGGCTCCCCATGCCCGGCGTCAGCGCTCCCCACACCTGGGGCTCCCCGCGCCCGGGCAGGATGCTCTGGTACGCGGATCCCCTCGCCCGAGGGTCCCCTCGCCCGGGGCCGATGCTCCCCGTGGGTCCCCGTGCCCGGCGGCCCGGCTCCCGCCCGCCGCCGCCGCGTCCCCACCGCCCCTTCCGGGCGCGCCGAGGCGGGGCCGGCGCCATTGCGGCTGCGGGCCGGGGCGCGCTCGGGCGTCGCAGCCGCCGGCCCGGGCAGCGATGCAGCGGGTAAGGCCGGGCGGGAGGCGGCGGGGGGTCGGGCCGCGCTCGGCGGCAGCACCGGACGGAGCCCCCCGGGTCTGCGGCTGCCGGTGCCCGGGGGCGGGGGGGCGGGCAGCCAGCCCTCGGCCCCGCGTCTGCCTGTGGCCATGGGGGGTCCCGGGCAGCCCCCGGCCCCATGTCTGCCGGTGCCCGTGGGGGGGGTTGGGCTCCGGCCTGCAGCCCCCCGGCAGCTGCCGCAACCCCCGGCCCCGCTCCCGGTGCAGGCAGGCTGTGGCCCGGGCCGCCCTGGCCGGGCTCGGCGGTGGGGGCCCCGGGTCTGGGGCGGCGGGACCCTCGGGGCTGGCTGCGGAGCCGGGACCCCCCGGCTGGACACAGCGGTGCCGCGGCAGCCCAGCGGCAGGCGGCCCGGCGGTGGGGACGCGGCAGGGCCGGGGCGCGGTGCTGGCACCCCCGACGGGGCGGCTGGCGCCCCTCAGCCCCGGCGGCCCCTCAGCCCGCGCCCTGTTTTGCAGGAGCAGGTGCCGGTGACGTTCGAGGACGTGGCCGTGTACTTCTCCCCCGAGGAGTGGGCACAGCTGACGGCGTGGCAGCGGCGGCTCTACCGGGAGGTGATGCTGGACAACTACGACCTGGTAGCCAGCCTAGGTAAGCGGGGGCGCCGGGGGTGCCCCAGGACGGAGCCGGCAGCGCTGCCGGGCCGGGAGCACGGCCAGTGGCTCAGCCGGGGGTCCACGGGCTCAGCCGGGGGTCTGCAGCTGGAGCCCCTCGGGCCAGCCGCGCGGGCAGAGCTCGACCTGCCGTCTCTCCATGCAGAGCGGGACCGTGGCGTGCCCGCTGCCCCCCCCCGGGCCTGCCGAGTCCGTCCCTGGTCTGTGAGGAATAACTGCTGCAGGTACCCCGGCCCCGCTGCCCTCCACCCTGGCCCCCCCCTGCTTTGCTGCCATGGCTGGGGCTGGCGCCGGTGACTCCCCAGGGCCCAGACGTGGCAGCCCCCTGGCCCCACTGCTCCCACAGCCGGCATCCCTGGGGCACGGCCCCCGGTGACAGTGACACCCCTCGGGCGGTTGGGGGGATGCTGAGGTTCCTCTCTCCCGCACAGGCTTCAAATCCAAGCGCATCCACAGAATGGAGCCTGGGGAAGAGTCACATGGGGGCGTCCCTATCGGCAGGGGGGGACGGCAGACCTCCCAACGCCTCTGGCACCCGTGAGTGACTGCAGGGACGCTCCGTGTGGCTGGGGGCTCTGGGCTGGGGAATTGGTGCTGATGTAGCCAGAGACGGCAGCCTCGAGCGTGGCATGAGGCACCTGGCCCCGGCCAGATCCCGCAGAGGCGAGCTTCCACCTGACTTCCTCGCTGGGTGGGTTCAGATGTCCCACCCTGGCCCCCCAGCCCCAGCTGTCCCATGGGCATTGCAGGGGCAAGGGGAGGCCGCGGTGGATGAGGGGCTGGTGCTGTGGGCATGGGGAATATCGCGAGTCTGGTGGTGCCCCTGTGCCGGGACATCCACGCCATGACTGTGCCCCTGTTCCTGACAGCTGCCTGGGGCAGGACTGCCGGCGAGGACCTGTCTGAGGACGACGACCGGGGACGCTGGGTCCCATGTGCATCACCAGCCAGGGCAGCCGAGGAGTGGGGGTACCCCACACTCTGCTCTGGCTGGTGCGACATGGTGCCGGGGGCCTTGGCCAGGGATGCCCCGCAGGCGCTGCCGGGGTGGGAGCAGGGGGAGAAGCTGCTGGAAGTGCCTGTGGAGGGGGGTGGGGGGCTCCTCATCTGCGGCATCTGTGGGCAGAGCTTCGAGGATGCAGCCAGGCTGAGTGTGCACCAGCGTGAGCATATGCGCCCAGCGCCCTCCTACCAGTGCAGTGCCTGCGGCAAGGCTTTCCGCCACCATTGCAACCTCCTGACACACAAGAAGCACCGGGGCCGGCGCCGGCACACCTGCATGGGGTGCAGCAGGACTTTCTGCTTGAAAGGGGACCTGCTGCGGCACCGGGCAAGCCACGGCGGTGACAGCGGCTACGCCTGCCCACTCTGCCGGGGCAGCTGCCGCCATAAACGTGACCTGCAGGCGCATCGCAAGGGGCACGCTGGCGCTGTGTGCCGCAAGTGCCCCGAGTGCGAGAAGCGCTTTGAGGACGAGGCCAGCCTGAGCCAGCACCGGGCTGCCCACTCCGAGGAGCGGCCCTTCCTCTGCAGGCGCTGCGACCGCAGCTTCAGCTGGAAGGAGAGCCTGATCATCCACCAGCGCAGCCACGCACAGGAGCGCTCCCACAAGTGCCCCGACTGTGGCCGCGGCTTCAGCCGCAGCGGGAACCTGCTGGTGCACCAGCGCGTGCACACAGGCGAGCGGCCCTTCGCCTGCCCCCAGTGCGACAAGTCCTTCTGCAACAAGGCCAACCTCATCACGCACAAGAAGCTCCACCGACGCTACAAGACCTTCTCCTGCTCCCAGTGCTGTCTGGGCTTCAGGTCCAAGAGCAGGCTGCTGCTGCACCAACAAGTGCACGGGGAGGGGGATGAGGGGACCCTCAGGGCGGGAGACGACTCTCAGGACTGCCAGCAGTAGCTGCGGCCACCTTGACAGGGGCTTATCCCTGTGCTGAGGGGCCATGAAGGCTGTGGCAGGGTGGGAGAGGATGTGACTTTGCGGTGTTCTGCCTGCTGCCTCCTCCCCGTCGCTCAGCCCCAGGGCACATCCAGGACCTGTGAGCCCCACTCCGCACTCCTTTGGACCTCAAAAAAATCCCTCCAAGGCACTTCTCAGTTCCCCCAGTCCCACTGGTGCCCTGTATTTAAAGCCAGAAGAGAGCGATGCCAGTGTGAGGTCTGGTCTCTGGCAGTGGGGTGGAAGGGCCCCATCCTGTGCTGGGGGTGGCAGCCCAAGAGCCTTTCCCTGCTGCCCAGCGCCCTGGTCTTCCCCTCAGAGCAGTGCCGGGGGTGGGCTGGGTGGCTTGGGGGATGAACAGACCCCCATCCCGACCCACTCCCAGCAGCGCTGCCCATTGGCACGGGCTGGGCGAAGCCGGGGGTGGCCACCTCGTCCCCTGTCCCCCTTGCCCAGCTGGGGCTGTTCACCAGCAGAGCTGTGCCAGGCTCCACGGGAGCTGTGAGCCCAGCTGGGGCTGTGGGTTGCCCAAAGCTGGGTGTGCAGGGCCTGGGGACCCTGCAGTGCAAAGCTGGGGTGCAGAGCATGGCCATGTGCCCAGCCAGTGGGACCCCTGGTCTGCTGGAGCATGGCCCCCCGGGGTTGGTGGGCTGTCCCGGCTCTACCTGGGGCTCAGGCTGTGATCCCTCCCCCACAGGGCTCGGAGGCATGGGGCAGCTCCTGGGGGTCCTTGTGGGGACACAGCTGTCCCTGTACCAGTGTCCCCAAGCCCAGACACGTGTGTGGGGGGTTGTTCCTGCCCCGTAGCGCTGCCCAAAGGGAGGGGCAGCACTTGGGTAGCTGAGGTGGGAGTGGGACCCCCCAGGCTTGTCTTCTGTGGCCACTCTGCTGCCAGGGTGCAGAGCAGGGCCCTGGGCAGCTCCCGGCGATGCTTGGGGACACGGTTACCCATCACTCCTGGGAGGAGTGGGCCGGGGTCTGCTGTGCCAGGTTGTGGTGAGCTGGTGTGGGGAGTTTCTCACTGTCACAGCATCGTGGTCCCAGGGCCTGTGAGCACAGCAGTGGTCACCATGCCAGGTATCTCTCGAGGGTGAGAGTCCCTGTGTGCCTTTGGTCCACATGGCCTGAGGGCTGGGGTGCCTGGCAGGGAGATGGATGCATGGCCCCGTGCCCTGGACGTGAAACGTCTGGAATAGGGTGTCATGAGTGTGCCCGATCACTTGTCAAAGGACACTGTAATCCCTGCAGCTGTGGGCACACCGGGCTGCCGGCAGGCCCAGCACATGGGCCAGGCTGTGGCTGGAGCTGGTGCTGGGGCTCCCACTTGCAGTGAGGGCATGGCTTTTGCTCCCCGAACGTTGTGGTGCTGGTCCCCAGAGCAGAAGGTGCCAGTGCTGTGGGGTGGTGGAGCCTGGGCGCAGAAATCCAGCTGGATTTTCCTCAGAGATGGTGCTGCTGGCTGCCCAGCTCCTCTGGGCCTGTTGCATCCCCTTGTGTGCTCGTGTCCCAGCACTCACTGGCAGGAGCTGAAGAAAAAGCAGATTTTAGTGGTTGCAACTCAAGGGTCTGTGCGTGCTGCTCACCTCCCTGCCCCTGAGTGCCACGGTGGGGCAGCTGGCTTGGCATGGGCATGGTGGCATGGGTCCGGCGGGGTGAGGGTGGGACACAATCCTTAAGGCAGTGAAGGACACCCCTGAGATCAAAGCCACCTTTCAGCAAATGGGTTCCCTAAACTGTGCAGGGCTGATGACACGACACAAAGGGCTGAGTTGTCCTGGGTGCCCCGACATGTCCCCAGGAGCGTCCTGGGACCCACTGCATTCTGAGCTGCCTTGTACATTAGAGATGGGGGCAGTGCCTGGGGCGAGGGGTTGCTTCTCCCAGTCTTGGGGAGCGTGGCCACTGAGCCCAGGTTGTGGCTTTTCCCTCGGGCACCACCCAGCAGTGGTTCCCCTGTCCCCAGGGAAGTGGCAGTCTGCTGGTGTGTTTGAAGTCACAGAGCACCATGCCCTCAGTGCTTGCTCATTATTTAATAAATTGCTTTGGCAGGAACGTGGCTGTTGGTTTGGATGAGTAGTTGCCAGTGCCGCAGCAGCACCCAGTGAGCAAGTACGCTGCTCTCCTCCTCCTCTTCCTCCTCCTTCTCCAGTGCGGGACCAGCTGCTTAGCCCAGCCTTCCCCAGTCCTTGGCCTGGCATTGCCCAGGGACCCCCAAAGGTGTCTGTTCCCGAGGGCTGGAGGGACTAGGTGCCATTGGACTAGGTAGTTGCTGTAGGTCCCTTCCAGCTGAAATGTAACATAACATAACATGATATAACATAATGTAATACAATACAGTACAATACAATACAGCATGCTGTGCTGTTCTCTGAACTATGGCCTCGAAGGCAACATGCATCAGAGAGGGGCTGCAGCAGCCAGTGCTCACGTACTGGGGCAGCCCCCCAGCCCAGCAGGGGCAAGTGCTGGCTCAGTGAGCCCCTGCGCTTGCCCACTGTCACACCAGGAACCATGCACCGGCCATGCTGCCCTGCCTGTGCCCTGCCTGCTGCAGGGTCATGCTGCCCTGCCTGCTCCCTGCTAGCCAAGCTGTGGGACCGGTGGCTGAGGCCAGGCAGGCAGTGCCACAGCCACTTGCCATTTTGGTGCTGGCTCCTTCGTCACTGGAGTGGCCATGCTGTGCACTGGTGCAGGGAGCCAGGAATGGCCGCCAGGCCCCTCTGTCAGAGGCTCGTCCAAGTTTTGCAGTGAATCAAACTCAGTCTGGGGGGGCTGCCCTGGGGCAGGGGTCCATCCTGCGAGGGCCTCTGCTGCTGGCATGGGACGCTCAACCTCCTCCAGCTGGAAAATGCTTGGAAAATACAAGTATGTTAGTACTCAGGTGTACTTATTTGCACTTACTACTGCTTACTAGTCCTTGCTCGTACTTGTTAGTAGTTCCTTGTACTTACTAGCACCTATGAATAGGCGCAGGGGTGCAGCCCCTGGCCCCATGGCTGGCGGTGGGTGCTTGGAGCCCCACTCCACGGGTGCTGCTCCCCAGCCCTGCTCTGGGGGCACTGAGGCCGGAGCTGCAGCTGCACGTGGAGGGCATGGCCACTCCGCACACCTGCTCGCATTGTCTGCCCAGAGCTCCCAGGCCCAGCAGAGCTTGGCAACGACTCTATAACATGGTGCTAAGTGATGGCTGGTGGTGGAGCCCCAGGAGCGGCGGTGCTGCCCACTGTGGTGCCCGTCTTGGTGGAGAACGCACACCGCCTCCCTGCCCTGCTCATGTTGCCCAGCCACTCACCAGACACCCCACCGTTTGCTTTTTTACCAGCAATGGAATAATGCACAGTAATGGCAAAGCCAACACTATGCTCCCCAGGGGCTGTGGGCACCCGTCCCGTGGCCGCAGCCCGGCACGGTGCCAGGAGCTGGCAAACCGGTGGCTGCCACTGGGCACCCAAACTATGCCCTTGACTGCCTGGCCGGTTGCTCACCCTGCGCGCCCCCCACCAGCCCCACCGCCCCGAAGCCGCCGCCTGCGCCGTGGGCGCCGGGGCCCCTCTGGCCGACCCTCGGCGGCTGGGCACCGAGTCCCGGCGGGTGTCCCGGTCCCCACAGCCCGTCGCTGAGCCGGGGGGTCCAAGGAGGGCGGCAGCAGCCACCGCTCCCCGGGAGCCAGCAGGCAGCGGGGAGGAGGCGGAGGCTGGCTGCGACCCCTTACCGCAGCCGCCCCGTACCGCCGGTACCCCGCACCTCCCGGTGCCCCCCCGCCCCGTACCGCCGGTGCCCCGTGCCCCCAGTGCCCCCCGCCCCCGCCCCGGCCGCACTACAGCTCCCGGCAGGCAGCGGGCGGAGCCTTTGTCCTGCCGCGCCCGCCGCGTCCTGCGGCCTCGGCCCGCGCCGGCAGCGCCCGGTGAGCGCGGGGGGGGCGCGGCACGGGGGGGGGGCACCGGAGCAGGCGAGGGGGGGACACGCCAGGCGGGGGGCACCGGAGACGGGGGGGTACCGGGAGAAGGGACACCGGAGCAGGCGGGGTGGGGGGGGTACCGGGAGAGCGGACACCGGCGCGGCGGGGGCGGGGGGGGACACCGGGAGGGGGGCATCGGGCCAGGCGGGGGGCACCGGGAGCGAGGGGTACAGCGTGCGGGGCTACCGGGGCCCGGCCGCCTCCCGCGGCGGTGCTGGTGCCTGGCTGAGCCCCCGCCCCCCGAGACCCCCCGCCCCCGGGACGAGCTCCAGTCCGGGCCGTGCTCGCCGGGGGCCGCCACCGCCGGCCGGGCGGGGAGGGGGGGCGCGGGACCAGGGGGGCCGGGGGGGCAGCGCCCCGAGGGGGGTCCCCCCAACCCTGCTGTGACGCAGGGTGGGCGGCGTGGCCGCCTCTCCCGGCCCCCTGCCCCGCGGGGTGGGGGGCAGCACCCGGGGCTCCCCGTGGCCCCGCGGAGAGCTGCGGGCTTGCGGCTCCCGGCTGGCCCCTGCCCGGAGCTCCCCCGCAATCCCCCGGCCGGGGGCACCGGAGGCAGCCCCAGCAGCCCCCAGCCCTGTGCCCGCTTGCCCGGCGCTGCCCGTGGCAGGACCCCCGCCCGCGGGGGCGGCCAGCCAGCCAGGAGGAGGGCTTGGGGGGGGAGAGGCCCCGCACGGTTCCCGCCTGCCAGCGCTGGTGGCGCTCCCCGAACCGCTCGGTGGTCCGTGCCATGATGTCTGGGGAGCACCCAAGGGGCCCGTTGCCCTTCCCAGAGCCACCGGGGTGGGGTGCACCCCTGCACCCCCCAGCCCCTGCGCTCGGGTCTGGGCCCCGGTGCTGCTGGTGACTTTGGCACGATGCTTGCCTTCGCCTGGCCTGGAAGCCAGAGGCACGGGGGCTGGGGGGGCTGCGGGGGGTGCGTGGCTGCTGCACATGGCAATTTGGGCAATGGTAGGGTGAGCTGGCACCGTCCTGTGCCACCCTGTGCCGCATCACACCCACGCCACCCTCCTTGGCCCTGCCGACAGCCAGGGACGGGCAGGGGGCAACTGGGGTCTGGGGCAGGGGTCAGGGGGGTAGTTGGCACAGCCCGGGCTGCCAGAGTGGAGGGGATGAGGGGAGGCTGGAAGAGACTTTCCCATCACTCGGGCAGTTTCTCTGGGAGGCAGTGCCAGGACCCCACCGATGGAGCCAGAGGAGAAGTCGTGGAGGGGGGACCTGCCGGATGCCTGTGACACAGGTGAGGCTGCCGAGAGCTCCTGTGGGGACCCAGCTGCCCTGGCACCACAGGGACCTCGCAGCTGCCGGCATGATGCCGTGCTGCCCAGGAGCCCGAGAGCAGCTCTGTCTTCCTCAGGAAAGGGCTGGGCTAGTGTGAAGCATGAGATCGTGGTGAAAACGGAGCCAGAGGATGAGTCCTACGTCAGCTGTCACCAGGGCCTGGATGCCACTGTCCCCAGGGTTCCCAGCACTGGTGAGCAGAGCAAGGGGCTGGGGGCTCAGCAAGACCCGCAGCCCCTGGGGGATTGAGTCCCTGGTTCCATACCAACTGCTGTGGCTGGTGTCCCATGCCAACTGCTGTGGGTGGCATCCCGTACCGACTGCTTAGGGCGATATCTGTGTGGGAACATGGGAAAGGCCACTGCACCCGGGAGCTTTGCTCGCACAGTATGTGCCCAGTGCTGATCAGTAACCAGGTATTCCCTCCTGGAGGAAACGGGGTGGTTCCTTCTCTTGCACAAATATTTGATGACTCCAGGTGTCCTGGTTCCCCAGGGCTCTCTGGCCAGGGCACCCACCTCCTTTCCCGCAGGAGTGTCCCAGCACCAGGAGATACCCAGTGGCTGTGGGGAGCTCCTGGGAACCCAGGATTTGCAAGTGGTGCCTGGAGCCGGTGTCAGCACTGGCAGAGCACAGGGACGTCTCCAAGCACAGAGTCTGTCCCCACAGCAGACACACCGCGCTTTCCCCCTGGCAGGCATCAAAGCGGAGACCAGCATCAAAAGCGAGCCTGGGGCCGAGGCGTACGGCAGCGGCTGCCCTGGCTGCCAGGAGCGGGACGCACCGCACCACCATGCTGCCAGTGAGTGGAGCTGGGGTCCGGGGGAGTGCAGCTGGCGTGTTCCAAGGCTTTGCAGGCTGCAGGAGAGGTGCTGGGGGCCAGGGTGGGTGGGGGGCTGGGCAGGGAGTCAAGCTTGGCAGCGGGCACCCAGCCAAGCACCTTGATCCACTTCACCTGCCCACTGGCCTGATGCTGTCTGCTCTGCCTGCCTGGAAACTCTGCCTGTTGTGGCTGTCCCCTGCCTCCCTGGGGATGGTGACACTGTCCCCTGCCTCTCTGGGTGTTGGGAGAAGGGTTTGCTGGAGTCAAGAAGACGCTCAATATGAGTTACGCATCTTGCTCAACTTTATTATTTTCTAACACTACTTATATAGAACCGATACACATGCATATTCGTAAAGCAGAAATATAATTGGTTAGTAGTTCCTAAACGCGCGTGGTTCTCACACCCCTAATTATCATGACTAAAATAAGCATTCTATCCATGTAGCTAATTGTGTTGCTGTGCTTCAGCCTTGTAGTTTGTTACTCCCTATTTTCCCATACCGGTCCCTATCTTTCTTGGCCCTGCACCTGCTTTCCCAGCAGCTGTAGCTTGTTACAGCCACGGCCTGTTGGCACAACATAATTACTTGGTCTCAGGATTCAAGAACAGCTCAAGGCTACCTTTCTTGTTAACTTCAGCACGGCAACTTCAGTGCAATTCTGATTACAGGCCTATTCTAATACCAGGCCTGGATTGTGCAGATCTTCAGAGATTCTAAGGCCATGCTTCTGCAGCCATTCTTTTACACCTGGGGATGGTGGCACTCTGTCCTGTGCCACCCTGGGCATGGCAAGACTCTGATCTGTGCCTCCCTGGGGATGGTGACACTGTCTCGTGCCACCCAGGGCATGGTGACACTGTCCTGTGCCACCCTGGGGACAGTGAGGTCCCACAAGAGCCCAGCCCTGCCCTCCCTGCCGGCAGTGCTGCCAGCCAGGGCCCAAAGCCCACTGGCAGCTGCCTGTGCCTGCCGAGCACCACGCTCTCCCCGTGCAGGTGATGCCAGGCCCGAGGTCATCGTGAAGGTGGAGCCAGAGGAGGAGTCACACATTGGGTGTCCCCAGGATCTGGCTGGCCCAGGTGCTCCCAGCCACTGCAGCGGCGCAGGTGAGCACCGCGGGGGGGATGGGGGCGGTGTGGGTGCGAGTGGCCCGGTGTTGGTGCCGGTCACTCTGCTGGGAGCCCAGGGCGCAGGGTCCTGAAGCGCCACTTGAGCAGTGGGTTTGGCCAAAATGTCCTTACGAGGTGGGGCGAGGAGGGGCGCAGTAGGCTCGGGGAAGGAGTCTGGAAGCCAGTGGAAGCTGAAAGCTTCAACCAGAGCTGGTACAGGGACAGGCGCCGCCAGGCTTGGCTGGAAACAGCCCCTGAACCGGGCCAGAGCCTTCAGTGGTGCCCTCGGCTGGGGCCGGGGGGCTGGTGGTGCGGCACTGTGCCGGGACCCCTGCTCCCCTTGTACGCTGCAGGTGGTAGAAGGGGAAGGCAGCTGCCCTCCTCAGAGGGGGACCTTTGGCATTTGTCACCATGGAGCCACTGCCAGGCAACACGCCAAGGTGGCCACAGTGCTGAGTGAGGCTGCGGTGGAAGCCGTGGGCTGGAGGGCGAGTGGGCGGTCATGGGCAGCACCGGCAGGCGATGCTGGTCGCAGCTGCAGGATGGATTTTTCGTCTTTATGTTTGCGGCTTTATTTGGCATTTCAGTGTTCCTCGGGGTTTGGTGTGACCCTGCCACGAGCCTAACTCACACATGGTGTGCGGTGCCTGTGCTCCCCGTGCCAGTCCTGGCTGGGACTTGGCCGTGAGCTGGCAGCAGGCAGAGGTGACTGCGTGGGTGTCCCTGGAGCCATGTGGGTGTCCCCAGAGCCTCTCAGCTGCAGGAGCTGAGCCTGGGCTGCGTGGTGGGCTCGGGGCAGCCTCACTGATGGCTTTCAGTGGTTAGGGGAGCAACTGTCCCCAGGGCTGGGGCTGCACCTGACGTGGCCCCCGCAGCCCCCCGTCCCACTCCCAGCAACATTCCAGATGGTCTGGGCGAGCCACTGGTCATGCAGGTGCTGGCATTGTGCTGCGCTTCTGCCTCTCTGGGCAGCCTCGGCAGCCAGGAATCATCCCTGTCCCTGCTCGCTCCCTGGGATCCCTGCCCCGAACTCCCGAAACTGACCCCACAGTGACGCTGCTGTGCCAGCCTTGCCACTCTGCTTGGCATGTGCTGGTGCCACCTGGCTCGGGGCTCCAGAGGTGCCCCCCGTTGCAGAACAGGGACTTGGGCTTAGGCCGGGGGGATCTGTGCCATTTTGGCTGTGGGGGAGGGATCACACATGGCACCTTCGGGTGTGCTGGGCCCGAGCGGGCATGGGCCCAGCTGGGTGCCGAGGGCAGGGTGGCCTCGTCCTGCTGCTCCATCACACGGGACAGGTCGGAGGTGGGCGCAGCTCGGTGCCTGCGGGGGTGGGTGCAGCTCTGCCCAGCCCGTGCTAGGACACCCTGAGGGGGGCTGCGGGAAGGGGCTGAATGTGGCTGCAGGGGTCTCCCAGGGGATCTCTGGAGCTGCGGCAGGTAACGGTGGGGTCACCTTCTCTTGGCAGGCCCTGACGGCGAGCAGCGACCCAAGGAGGAGCCAGAGGAGGTGAAGCCAGAGGCAGCTGAGCTGGAGAAGAGCCTGGGGGCTGCCTTGGGGGGCTCGCTCGGACCCTGGCCCCGTGTCAGCCAGTGGACGGTGCAGCAGGCACAGGGCACCGTTGCTGAGCTCCGGTGCAGCCCAGCAGTGCCCAGGGAGCGACGGGCTGCCCCCGAGCCCTGGGTGCTCTGCCTGGAGAGGGGCACAGCTCCGGTGGTGCCAGTGAGCAGCACCAGGCAGAAACCTCCCTCTGCCTGCGGGGTGGGCAGTGCCATGGCCTCCGGTACCGAGCCGGCACGTCGTCCCTGTGGCCACACAGCCGAGCGTCCCTTCGCCTGCAGTGAGTGTGGGAAGAGCTTCCAGCACCGGGGGAACCTCATCACCCACTTGCGGGTGCACACAGGTGAGAAGCCCTTCACTTGCACCATCTGTGGCAAGAGCTTCAGCCAGAAGGGTGACCTGATGCGGCACCAGCGCATCCACACCGGTGAGAAGCCATTCAAGTGCACAGTCTGTGGCAAGAGCTTCTGCTCCAAGCAGACCTTCATCCTGCACCAGCGCATCCACACTGGCGAGAAGCCCTTCTCCTGCACCGAGTGTGGCAAGAGCTTCAACCGCAAGGCCAACTTCATCACCCACCAGAAGATCCACCGTGGTGAGCGCCCCTTCATCTGTGCTGAGTGCGGCAAGGGCTTCTGTGCCAAGAAGACCTTCATCCTCCACCAGAAAATCCACATCGGCGACCGGCCCTTTGGCTGCTCAGAGTGCGGCAAGAGCTTCAGCCGCAATGGTGACCTGACGCGGCACCAGCGCATCCACACCGGCGAGCGCCCCTTTGCCTGCACCGACTGCGGCAAGAGCTTCAGCCACAATGGCGAGCTGATCAAGCACCAGCGCATCCACACCGGTGAGAAGCCCTTCACCTGCACCGAGTGCGGCAAGAGCTTCAACCGCAAAGGCACCCTCATCACCCACCAGCGCATTCACACTGGTGAGCGACCCTTCGTCTGCCCCGAGTGTGGCAAGACCTTCAACTTGAAGACGACTCTGATGAAGCACAAGCGCATCCACACTGGCGAGCGTCCCTTCACCTGCCTGGAGTGTGGGAAGAGCTTCAAGTACAAGGGCAACCTCCGAACCCACCACCTCACCCATACAGTGGAGCGGGTCTACCCCTGCACTGAGTGTGGCAAGATCTTCAGCCACAAGAAGGAGCTGACAGTGCACCAGGGCGTGCACACGGAGGAGAGGATCCTCTCCTGCTACCAGGAGGGAGAGTCCTTCAACCCCTTCCTCCCCGTGCACCCCCTCCTCATGTCCTGCGCCCAGCTTCCAGTGCCACTGGAAGCCTTGTCTAAGTACAAGTAGGAGGGCTGGTGGCAGCAGGGACAGCCCACTGTCCTGCCTGTGGCACGTCCCCATGGCTCAAGCAGCCAGAGGAGGAACCAATGTCAGAGACTTGGCCCCGCTGCAGGGCCAGTGCCATGGGACACTGGCGGGTCCTGGGGACGAGGCGCTGGCTGGGGATGCCACTGGCTTTCAGCAGTGCTAGAGGGGCTGCCCTGCCGTGGCGGGGGCCAGGGGCCAGTGGCAGGGACAGGCAGCTGGGCTGGGACCCTGGGTGTGTGGGGCTGGTGGCCTGCCACCACACCAGCACCAATCACACCCCCAGGTGATGGGGGGCTTTCTATTATGGCAGGAGATGTTGTCCCCGACCCGAGAGTCCGCCGTCCTGTTTGCTGTTGGAAACCTTTTCAAAGTGGATCACAACGAGTAGGTGTGAAGAGATGGGTCCCCTTGCCAGGTTTGCTGTCCCCAATGCCGGTGCCACCATCTGTGCTGTGGCAGGTGCGGCCACCCCATCCTGTGCTGAGGGGCCCGGTGCAGCTGGGGGAATGGGGCAGGTCTGGGGCTGAGCACCCCTGTTTCCCCTCATCCCCATCAAGGATGCTGGACTCAATGAGGAGCCCATGGCTACCAGGCACAGCCCCTCACCACTATGCTCTGTGCACAGTGACCAGCCCCTGTGCGGGGGTGAGCCAGCACCCCTCTTTGTCCCCCCAAAGTCCCGTCAGGCATTTACCCAGGCATGGGTTTGGCTCCCTTCCTGCCCCAGCACTTGCTGTGTGCCGGGGAGCAGGGCCCTGCGCTTTGGGGCTTTGATGGAAACCTGAGTATTCTGCTGGGGGGCAAACCTCTTCCCTCGGCCACTGGTTCTGCAGGGGGGGCTGCTTTTGGAGGGGCCATGGAGGCAAGAGGCCCTGGGGCACACAGGGACCCTGACCTGGCTGTCTCCACAGCTTTGCCCTGGGGCTCAAGGTTATGCTTGTCACATCCCTGCCTCAGTTTCCCCATCTGTGAAAGGGGGGTAACACTACGTGCTGCCTCCCGGAGGGCGTGTTAACCCCTTCCTGACCATGCAGAGCCCCACAGAGGGCTAGTGCTGGGCTGGGGCGTGTTGGAGCTGCCAGGGACAAAGGACAGCTGGTGGCTTAGCTGACGCATAGGAGCCCCCACCATGGGACACAGTGTGCAGGGACCACATGTATTTATGGCACTGTTGGTTTTTCCTAACCTAGACACTAATAAAAAGTGCAAATGTAAGAGAACCCATTTGCTGCTTATTTCTGCTCACCCCCCGTGGGAGAGGTGGGACCCCTCATCCCTCCTTGCCAGGGGGTCCCACTGCCTCTCCCCAGCACCCAGCCCCATCCATGACTGTGGACCTGCTTGGGGGGGACAGAAGCATCGCCCCCTGCCCTGGCTCACAGGAAGGCACCTTGGCAGCACGGGGCCCAGGAAGGAACCACTCACCCAAACATTGCAAGCATCACATGCATGGCCAGCAGCCACTGGGTCACGGTAACAGCCCAGTGTGTGCAGAACCCCCCAGCTGCCCCTTTCTACCCACCACACTTTGACCTGGGCAGCACCATGCAGCCCATCTCCCTGGAGGTCGGCATCAAAAGAGTTTAATAATGAAAGAATAATAAAAAATTGTAAATTGTAAGGAAAAGAGGAAGAAGGAAAAGAACAGCTCAAGCCCTGAGTGCAGGCCCAGGTGTGAGGGGGCCACTCAGCCAGCTGCTGTCCTGACACAGGTAGTGCCCCATGCCCAACCCCCCAGAGAGGTTGCCCCCAGTGCAGTGCCCAAAGCACAACAGGGCACCCACAGCCCTGCAGTGGGACCAGGGGGGCCACACACCCCGGGGAGGGGGGGGGGGGGCGCTGAGGGGGGGCCACTCACAGCCCTGCAGTGGGGGGCCGCAGGAAGCACAGGCGTCCCTAAGGGTGGGAGCATGGGGGACACTCACATCTCACAGCATGGGGGGAGGGCATCCACGTCCCTGCAGCAAGGCTGTGGGAGGCACCCTCATCCCCGGGGGTGGGGGGGCACCTGCATCTCTGCAGCGTGTGTGTGTGTGTGTGGGACATCCCTGCAGTGGGCCCGTGGGGACGGGGCAGGGGGTGCCCCCCCATCCCTGCGCTGGGGCCATGGGGGCAGGCAGGGCGCTGCGGGAGCTGGTCTCCCACTGGTGGGACTACACCTCCCGTGGGCACCGGTGCTTACCATGCTGATGTGCCGCTCCCACCCCGGGGCTGCCTCTCTCAGCACAGGTAGGGGTGGCAGCCTGCGGTATGGGGGTGGGCACTGCCCCCACCACCCTCAGGGCTGCTGCAAATACCCCCCACCGGGCTCCCCGCTGCCCTCCCCCGCAGCCCCCCCCCATCCGGCCTGGGGAGAACTGCAATCCCACACACCAAGGGTGCTCAGCCCCCCGGGGTGCGGGGGGGTGGATGGTCAGCCCCCCAGACTGGGGGGGAATGGATGGTCAGTACCCCAAGATGGGTGCTCAGCCCCCCTGCTATCCCAGATGGATGTTTAGCCCCCCAGGATGGAAGGATGGATGGTCAGTCCCCCCAGATGGACATAGCCAGCTTTGGGGCACCAGGAGCGCCTCAAACCCCTGTCTGTATTGGCAATTCTCACCACTGTGCCAGCACGGCCGGCGGTGCAGGCAATGGGCTCAGGGACGGTACCTGTGCTGGTGGTTGTTGGGGCCTGGGGCAGTGCAGCCGGTGGCGTGTGGGTGCATTCTGCCCCAATTCATTAGTCCAAATACCGTGTTTGGCATGGAACAGCCATCCTTGCTGTGCTGGTGCAGCTGGTCATGGGACTGGAAGCTCCTGCGGAGTCCAGCACATCCCACCTCCGCCCTCCCAGATACACAGTGGGTGCCCCTGCCCACTCGCCAACAGCTCTGGTGAGGTGGGTGCCAGCACTGCCCTGGCACACGCCATAAGCCCAGCTGCTCGCCCCTTGCAGCCAGCAGGCAGAACCATGGCAGCCAGTGTGCCACAGGCTGAGCTCCCTGTGGTTGGTGCCATGGTGCAGAACTCCCAGGGCCAGGGGTCCGGTTGCTACAAGGTGGGAGGGAAGCGCTTGGAGACCTGGCACGGTGCATGGTACCCCCGGCATTACCTGCCGAGCCACACCGTGGGCAGGAGCACGCCTGCTGCCAGGCCTGGTGTCGCAGTGCTGCACCCTGCCGTGGCGAGGGCTCCGGTGTGCGGCACAGGTCCCACACAGAGCAGCCGGGGTCATGGGGAACCCCCACAGGCCTGCCAGTCTGCCCTCTCCTGGTGTGGCTGGTGGGCTGCCCCCACCTGGGACAGGCCAAGCGAGCCCCCCATGCCACAGTGACCCTGCTGCACCACCCATTGCCTTCACTCACATGGGATGCTCCAAGCGCTCCTCGTGGTGCCACTGCTCCCAGCGCGCCTGCCAGCACCGAGCTAGGCATGCTACTCGCTCCAGGTGCTAGTGATGTGTGAGGACATGGCCATGTACTTCTCCCCAGAGGTGTGGGCACAGCTGGTGGCATGGCAGCAGTGGCTCTACCAGGAGGTGATGCTGGACAACTACCAGGCAGTAACCTCTCTAGGTGAGGACTCTCTGGTGCTACTGGGCCAGGGTTGAGCCAGAATCCCCCCTCATCGGCTGGGGGCCCTAAAAGAGAAAAGCTGGCAGCAACTGGTGCTGCCCAAGCACTGCTGCAGCAGCTGCAGCTGCCGGTAGGTTTTACCCAGCCGGGCAGCTTCCAACTGGGAGCAGGCCTTGGGTGCTGTGGGATGGCTTATTTCAGTGGGAACGGCCCCACACCAATAATCATATGCCCCCCCCCCCCCCACCTGAGCACTTCAAGCCTGACCAAAAGCCAAACCATGTTAAGGGCATCACCCAAATGCCTCCAGCCCTGTCCGGCCTGGGGCATTGCCCCACTGGCAGCCTGTGCTGGGGCTCTGTCGCAGCACTAACAAACTAGCCAGCTGTAACAAGGCTTTTACCATCACATACCAGGTTAACTTCAATAAGTAGTTCCCACACCTTGCCCTGGCACAGCCACCAATCCCCCACAAGGTTTCAACAGTTCATCTACTGTCTGTGCTGTTCCTTCATCCTCTTCAGGCCAGTCCCTCTGCTTCTTGCCTCACCTGCATCCTTCCCCTTGTCTCTCCTACCTCCAAGACACTCTCTCTCCTCCCTCTGCTTCTTCCAGGTCTCTCTTCACCCAGTGCTCCCCTTCCATCCCCCTTAGAGCTATTTAACTACTTAGCAGGAACCAGCCACAGCTGCACCTTATCCACGCCAGCCAGCCCACCACCCCTGAAGCCAGCCCACAGCTGTATATTATCAATGTTAATTAACTTGCCGTCATTCCTCTATGCTTCCTCTACAGCGTTCAACCCCCTCTCAGCACCACCACACTCCCTCCTGCCCAGCCTAAGCCCCCCATGCCACCCTGAGCCCTCCCCAGCATCCTGCCTGAGGGAGAGCTGGTGGGGTGCCGAAAGCGAGGGGCAAGGGGGCTGCAGGTGCAGGGCTGAGGGGGCCACAAGCCGTCCCAGGGGTGCAGGTGGGGGGTCCGTGGCTCTCTGCCTGGACAGGTTGGCCTGCCTTCAAGCCTGAGATCATCTGCAAGATGGAGCGAGAAGAGACACCATGCATGTGAAACCCCCCCGGGGCACAGCAGAGGCGCTGGACTCCCATCCCAGGCAGGTACTAGGGAGCTGGGGGGGGCAGGGGGAGGATCTGCCAGCATTGTCCCCTCGTCCTTGGGTGCTCCATACACTGGGGAGGGTGGGCAGCTGGCAGGGTGCCTGTGCTGCTCCCCACGGGGAGTGGTCCCACGTGCTCAGTCCCAGCACTGACCCCTCCATCCTCCCCAGCAGTCAGTGATGCCTGGAGGCAGTGGGAGGCTGGGGGGGTCCCTGGAGAGATGCTGGCACCCGCTGCGCTGCCCAAGTGGGGCAGGAGGCGGCAGGGGTGCTTGGCTCACAGCCAGCTGGGCAGGAGCCAGGGGGGCCCATTGGGGCACCACCACCTGCTCCCCACCCCCCAGCTGCTGGAGAAGACACCCCCCCCCCAACATGCCCCAAGTGCAACAAGAGCTTCAAGAGCCAGACAGCACTGGCCATTCACGAGCGGAGCCACATGGGCGAGCGGCCCTTTGGCTGCCCCTGCTGCAGGAAGGGCTTCCCCTCCAAGGGGACCTCGTGTCACCAGAAGACCCACGCCAGGAAGCCGGACACCCCCCGAAACCAGCATGGGCATCCTGGCCAAGCCGCTGCCGCCCTGCAGGCCCCTGGCCCCCAAGAACCCTGCAGCTGCGTGGAGGGGGAAGAGCTTGGGCAAGAGCCGGGACCTGTGGAAACACCAGCAGATGCACATGGCGGCATGGCCCTTCCCCGGCCTGCAGTGTGGCTGCTGCTTTTGGCTGAGGCAGGTCCTGGCATCGCACCAGAAGGTGCACGGTGGGGAGAAGCCCTTCGGCTGTGCCGACTGCAGCAAGCACTTCGCTCAGAAGCATCACCTGCTGAGCCACTGGTGCATTCACACTGGCGAGAAGCGCTTCGCCTGCAGCCACTGTGGCCACCACTTCAGCCACGAGCACAACCTGGTCAGCCACCCGCGCATCCGCAGCAGGGAGTACCCCTTCGCCTGCACCCACTGCCCCAAGGCCTTCCGGGACAAGAAGACCCTCACCTTGTACCAGCACATCCACACCGGTGAGAAGCGGCGAGTGCGGCAAGACCTGCAGCCAGAAGCAGCACCTGAAGAGCCACCAGCGGGTGCACGGGGGCTTGCTGGCCATGCTGGAGGGTGGCTGGTGGGATGGGGCGGGGGTGTCCGCCCCCGGCAGGGGGGTGGGCGGAGGTCAATCCTTACCAGCGCGGCAGCCGCAAGAAGCGGTTTCAAGACGAGCAGATCATGCTGGCCCACCAGTGCACCCATGGCACCCCCAGCCCGTGGCTGCCCCTGCAGCCCACTGCCCCCTGAAGCTGCTGCTGAAGGGTCCCTGGGGTGCGAGGGGCTGCTGCAGGGGGGGGACTGCGGGGGGGTCACCCACAGCACCAGCCACCAGAGCAGTCACACGTGAGCCCGGAGAAGCATCCTCACAGGTGTGGGCTGCCTCCTCCTCAGCTGCTCCCTGGGGACACATGGCACCTGCCGGTGGGGGAGCTGTCACCGCAGCCCCTTCCCCACCACGCTGGGCCCTACGGCACCGGCAGCTGCTGCGGCAGAGCACCGAGCCATGGGTGCGGGACTAGCTGCTGGGATGGGAGAAGCGCAATAAACCACGGTGCAGTCAGGATGGATTACAGGACAGAGGGGAAGGTGCTGCTTTATTTTTCCACCGGGAAAGTAAATAAAAGTCTTCTCAACGCTGAGGACAAGCAAGCAGCGCTGCAGCAGCGCTGGGGCTGGCATCCCCCTGCTCGTCCCTAGGAAGCCCCTTGCCCAGCCAGGAGCAGTGAGCGGTGGGGTCTGCCCAGGGCTGAAGCAGCGTCCCGAGGGTTGGGGGCTCATCTTGGCGAGAGGTGCCGGACCCTCCCAGACCCAACTGTTCTTCCCATCAGCTGTTTGTAATTTTAGTTGGGTTTTTTTTCAATCAGACAGAAGCAGAAAACCACTTGTGCTCCAAATTTCCCTTTATTTCCCCCAAAAAAGCTGGAGCTGGGGGTTGGTTGGTGCATCAGTCAAAGCTCAGCTCTCAGGTTTGGCTTCAGATGGGTGCCGGGCAGCTGGGGTGGGTCTGGCAGGGGCTGCCGGGCTTGGGGGGCTGTGGAACTGGGGGGGGTGTGTGTGTCTGTGTCTGGTGGGACCTGCTGGGCTTAGGGGGGCTGCTGAGCTGGGGGGCCTGTGGAGCTGGGGAGGGTTACAGGGCTTGGGTGGGGGCGCTGCTGGGCTAGGGTGAGGTCGGGGGCTCCTGCAGAGCTGGGTTAGTGGCAGCCAGTGAAGGACTTTGCAGGTGTCACACCAAGAAAGCCGGGATGGGCATCATCGTCCCCCCCCCCAGCAGCCCCTAGCCCCCTCAGCAGGCCACAGCCCCCTCACAGCATCCCAGGCACTGCCGTGGTCTCAGTCCCCGCAAACACAGTCGATCTGAGTCACATCACCCACTCCCCCTGCAGCCACGCTGCCCCCCCAGCTCCTCACCAAAAGCCCCCAGAGGGCCCCAAACCCCCCCAGCCCCCCCCCACGAGAGGGCCTGTCTCCATTTCTAAAGGCAGCCAGACCCAGGACATGCCACCACCCATAGATCTGTTAGTGCCATAAGTGTGGCTCAGTGGGTGCCACTTCTGCCCCCCCCCCCCAATTACCCACCGGTGAGCAGCCCCCAGCGGGACTGGCCCAAAGGCACCACCCTGAGCCCCTGGCCCCCACCCCCACCCCTGAGCTGCGTGTTGGTGCATAACGAACCAGTGGGTTGGGGTTGTTTCACCTTCATCCAGCCCGAGGGTACCACGGGCTGGGGTGGTGGTCCCGGGGGGAAGGGAGGGGGTCACCACCTCCGAGCCCACCGGGGCCCCTTTTAAAGACGCTGCTGCGCTTTGCTGCTGGTTCCCAGCGTTCCCCCACCGTGAGCTTTATTTCCACAGCCAGTGCCCGCCTCCCCCCTCTGGGACGCTCTGGGGAGGGGGCGGGATGTGGGCCCCCCCCCCCCCAGCCGTGCATCTGCCGTGAGGCTGCTGCTGCAGCCCCCCGGTGCCCCTGGCCTCCCCGAGCCCTTCACGGTCCCTCCCGTGCCCCCCCAGTCCTTCCCTGTCCCGCCCAGCCCCTCCCGGTCCATCTGAGCCCTCTCTCTGGCCCCTCCCTGAGCCACCCCCTGTACCCCCCCCCCCCCCCGGTCACCCCAGTCCCTCCCTGTGACCCCCAGTTACCCCTGGACCCTCTTGGTTCCCCCTTCATCCCCCAGTCCTCCCCCAGTCCCTCCCCCAGACCTCACCAGTTCCCCCAGTCCCCTCCCTGGTGCCGCCCAGTCCCTCCCTGAGGCCTTCCCAGTTGCCCCAGTACCCTCCCTGATCCTGCCCAGACCCTCCCTCAGCCCTTCCCAGTTCCTTCAGTCTGCCCCCTGGTAGCCTCCCCCAAGCCTTTCCCAGTGCCCTCAGTCCCCCTCCCAGTGCCCCCCAGTCCCACCCTGAGCCCTTCCTAGTTCCTCCTTCAGCCCTTCCCAGTTCCCCCAGTCTGTCCCCTGGGTCGCCTCCCCCAAGCCTTTCCCGGTCCCCCTCCCAGTGCCCCCCAGTTCTTCCTTGAAGCCTTTCCAGTCCCCCCAGTCACTCCCGGAGCCCTTCCCAGTTCCCCAGTCTCCCCCTCCGGTTGCCTCCCCCAAGCTTTTCCCAGTCCCCCTCCCAGTGCCCCCCAGTTCTTCCCTGAACCCTTTCCAGTCCCTCCAGTCACTCCCGGAGCCCTTCCCAGTTGCCCCAGTCTCCCCCTCCGGTCACCTCCCCCAAGCTTTTCCCAGTCCCCCCGGTCACCCTCCCAGTATCCCCCAGTCCCCACCCGAGCCCCCCGCCCCCCCCGCCGGGTGCCAGGTGTGGGGCCGTTCCCGCAGGTTCGCGGGCGGGCGGGCGGGACGCGGCGCACCGGCGCGTCCCGGGGGGGCACATCCCGGGGGGTCCTCAGCGCCGGGAGAAATCCCCGCCTGAGGGAGAGAGGGGTTCGGGCGGGCTCGGGATGCCGCACCCCGCGGGGGTGCTGGAGCCCCGCCCCCCCCCCCACTCACCCTGGCAGCGGCCGCAGTGGCAGGCCCGGATGAGCGGCAGCAGCACGGCGCGGGGGGGCCCGGCGGGGCACGGCAGCTGCAGGACGCGCACCGGGCTGCCGGCATCCAGCCGGTAGCTGCAGCACTCGCAGACGCTCTGCAGGTACGGCTCCTGCGGGGGGCGGGCAGCTGCGGTGGGGGGGCGGCACCGGGAACCCACCCCAGCTCCTGCCCCCCCCCGCTGACCTCGGCGGTGACGGCGGTGCGGGAGCGGCAGCGTCCGGCGCAATAGGCGACCTCGACACCGCGCAGCGCGCAGGGTCCCGCCGCGATCGTGCGGCGCTCGGTGAAGCGGCGGCAGGAGGAGGGGGGGTCCTCTGCGGGGGCGGGGCACGGCCGGGATGCTGGCGGCGGCCGTGCCCCACGCGCGGCCCCCCCACTCGCAGCGCGGCCCCGCGGGGACTTACCGGGCCACTCCTCCCGGCACACGGGGCAGCAGCCTCCCGGGTCCCGCACCTTCACCGCGCCCTGCGGACCCCGCCTCAGCCCCGCGCCTGACCCCCCCACGGGTGTCCCCTCCCCATGCGCGACCCCTGCAGGTGACCCCTCCCCACGAGTGTCCCCTCCCCACGCGTGACCCCCCACAGGTGTCCTCTCCCCACGGGTGTCCCCCCCCACAGGTGTCTCCTCCCCACACACGACCCCTCCTCACACGTGACCCCCCACGTGTCTTCTCCCCACACGTGCCCCAGTGCCACATGAACCCCAGCCCCATGCGTGCCCCTTCCCCACAGGTGCTCCCTTCCCATGCATGCCTCCCCCCCAGTGCTCTGTTCCCATATATGCCCCCTCCTCACGTGCCCCCCCCCCACGCTCCCTCCCCACTCATGCCTTCTCCCCACACATGCCCCCTCCCCACTCCCCAAATGCCCTCTCCCGACGTGTGCCCCGTCCCTATGCATGCTCCCCATACATGCCCCCTCCCCACACATACCCCCTCCCACACATTTCCCCTCCCTATTCATGCCCCCTCCCCACGCGGGCCCCCTCCCCCCGCCTGCCCCACACCTCAGGGCAAATGAGGGGGGGGCAGCGGGCGGCGCAGGCCACCTGCCCGTCGAGGCAGCGGCAGGTCTCGCACCCCTCCTGCCACTCGCTGCCAGCCTGGGGGGGGGGCACAGACGGACGGGCCTCAGCCTCACCAGAAGGTGCAGCGGGGCACCCCCAAGCCAGCCCCCCTGCAGTGCTCACCTGGCGGAGCTGCCCGCGGTGCCAGCACTCGCAGTGGGCGGCCAGCACACAGTGCCCAGTGCTGTTGCGGTAGCGGCCAGGCTGGCAAGCGCAGCCGGGGGTGGGGGGGTCACTGCAGTTGCTGGGGGGGGTCGCTGGAGAGCTCCTGGCAGCTCCACTGGCAGCCGGCCAGCTCATGGGGGCCCTGCCAGCGCTCACCCACCGGGCAGGCTGCACATGGCACAGCACATGGCACCAGTGCCTTGACACCCCGGCGCAGGCACCGCAGCCCCGGCACCCCCGCGGCCCCCTGACACCTCCTGCCCAGGGTCAAGGCACGGTGTGGCAGACTCACGGCAGGCAGGGAGGCTGCAGGGGGTCCGGCGGGTGGGGGGCCCCAGGCACTCTGCCCCCTCGTACAGGTGCTGCCGGAGCAGGTGCCGGCGGGAGACCCGCTCGCCTGTCCCGCATGTCACCGAGCAGGGGGACCAGGGGGACCACGGGGACCACAGGCAGTCCGCTGCAGAGGGGGTGAGATGTGGGGGCTGCGGCATGGGGGCTGCAGCACAGGGACAGGGACGGGGGTCTCACCATCACAGTCCTCCTGGGAGCAGTTGAAGGCACCGCGAATGCAGACGCTGCAGACAGAACAAGGGGATCAGCACTCGCTGAGCCCCCGGACTCCGGCTCGGCCGCTCCAGGGATGAGGCAGCCATGGGACGATGCCGGGGGGGCGATGCCAGGGGCCGCAGCACCCACCAGCTGCTGCAGCCATGCTGGATGCGGCTGCCCGGCACATGCTCCTCCTGCACCTGCGAGAGGTTGTGGGCCCCGGGCAGGGTGGGGGGCAGCTGGCAGCGGCACTGCTCGGGGGGGACACAGGCCCCATCCTGCAGCACCTGCGTGACACCCAGCAGTGACCCGACGCCCCTGACCCAAGCCTGGGCTGAGCCATCCCAGCCCCCCAGGACCCCCAGCCTAGAGGGGTTCTGGGTAGGAGGTGAGGAGCAGGCAAGTGGGTGGCAGGAGGGTCTCTGGGTGGTGGGTGGCAGGGGGTTCCCAGGGTGGTGGTGGGTCCCCAGGGAGGTATGTGGCAGGTGGGACATGGGGAGGTTTGTGGCAGGGGTGTCCCTGGGGTGGCACGGTGGCCATGGGAAGGTGGGTGGCAGGGTGGTTCCCAAGGTGGTGGGTGGGTCCCTGGAGAGGTGGATGGCAGGGTGGTCTCTGGGGTGGCAGGGGGTCCTCATGATGGCAGGGGTCCCCAGGGGCTGCGGGGAGGGCTCTGGGGATGCAGCTGGACCTGTCCGGGCGGGCAGGCGCAGCCAGGCTGGCAGCTCTCCGGCAAGCACCTCGTCCCTGGGCGCAGGTGGGTGCAGGTGCGGGGGCAGGCATTGGCGCAGTCCCCGTACACCTGCCCACCGGGGCACTCTGCAGGGTGAGGAGGTGGCAGCTGCAGCCAGGAGCCCCCCACCCCGGCCCAACACCCGTGGCCCAACTGGCAAAGCCGCAGCCCCCCAGAGGCTGGCCCCCCCCATACCCGGCGAGCAGTTGCGGGGGTTGCAGATGCGGTGCAGCAGCAGCGGCAGGAGGGGGCACGGTTCGTCCTGGCCCCCTGGGCCCGGCAGCAGCTCCCGGTGCCGCTCAGAGGTGCCCCCGCCACAGCTGGCGCTGCAGGGGCTCCACGAGGACCAGGGGCTCAGCTGGCAACCTGCTGCAGGGGGAGCAGGGGCTCAGCACCGGCCCCTGCCATCCCACCATCCCACTGTCCCACTATCCTGCTATCAATCCTTACCCTCTCCAGCACCCATCCTGCTATCCCGCTGTCCCACTATCCTGCTGTCACGCTGTCCTCCTGTCCCACTATCCATTCCATTGTCCCACTGTGCCACCATCCTACCATTAATGCTGCCATCCCACCATCCCACTGTCCCGCCATCCATCCCACCATCCTGCCATCACACTGTCCCGCTGTCGCACCATCCCGCTGTCCCACCATCCATCCCACTGCCTTACTGTCCTACTGTCCATCTCACCATCCCACTGTCCCACCATCCCACCATCCATCCCACTGTTCCATTGTCACACCATCCTGCCATCCCACCATCCATCCCACCATCCCACCATCCCATCACCCAGCCCACCATGGTGGTACTCACCAGGGCAGGGCTGTGGGTTGCACTTGACCATCTCCTCTGTGCCCTCAGCACTGCAGGGCACCCCTCCGGCGCTCTCCTGGCAGTCACGGTGCCGGGAGCTGTTGCCGCCGCCACAGCTGCGGGAGCAGGGGCTCCACAGGGACCAAGGCCCATAGGAGGGACACGCCGCAGCCGGGCAGGTGAGAGTCCCGTTCTGGCACTTGCTGCATCAGGAGCCACGCCGGCATGAGCATCCTGCCCGGGGACTCTGCCAGGCGGCACAGCCGTGCCCACCCTGCCACCACGCCCCCCACCGCGGCACCCACCAGCTGTGGCACTCCAGCGCAGCTGCCTGCCCCGGCTGCAGCTCCCGGCTGCTGTTGGTGCCGGGCAGCCCGCAGCGGCACTCGGTGATGGGCACGCACGCCCCGTCCTGCAGCAGCTGCCCCGGGGGGCACCGGCACCCTGGGGGCAGAGAGCAGTGGGGCTGCACCCATGGATGCTGTGGGTGGCCCCGAGCCCCCTGCGGGACTGGGGGACCCCGTCGTGGGGACAGATGGAGCAAGGGGTGGGTGCACCAGTGCACCTGGTGCAGCCAGTGCTGTGAGGCAGGGGGCTCTGGCGGCCGCCCTGTGGGACGGGGCGCGGTGCTATGGGGCTGCAGGGGGCCGGGGGGGGAACGTACCCGGCTCGCAGGGGCCCTGCAGACACTCGACATGGGGCCAGAGGTCAGCGCAGGCGCGGGGGCAGCCGTTGGCGCAGGGTGCGGCAAAGACCCGTGCCTGCTTCTCGCACACCTCCCCTGGGCACACGGCCAGGTGTTGGGGTGCAGCGGGGGTACAGCGCTCACCTCGACCCTCACCTGCCACACGGGGGTCCCAGGGCGCTGGGGGTTACCTGGGCACACGGTGGTGTTGCAGCTCTCGCTCTGGGTGCGGGCACCGCGGCACCGCAGACCACCCTCCGGGTGCTGGGGCTGGCGCTGGCGCAGGCGGTAGCCCCCACTGCAGGGGTCCCAGCAGGGCCCCCAGGGCCCCCAGGGGCTCCAGAGGCAGAGGTCTGCGGGACACAGCCGGCACCAACCCCGTGGGGACACCTCCGGCACAGCATGGCACTGCACAGCACCCGCAGCCCCCCGCAGCCGCCCAGTACCTTGGCAGATGTGGGGGTCCGGGCAGAGCCGCTCCTGCCGCAGCTCAGCTGAGCAGGTGGCCCTGTCACCACCCCAGGGCAGCCCGGTCTGGGGGTCCAGGCAGGCTCGGTACCGATGCTGCACAGCAGCCAGGGCCGAGACCCTCGCCGGTGTCCCCCTCCGCCAGCCACTGCTGCACCGGCTGGGCCAGCAGCTGGGCGAGGGCACGGGGGTCGAGCGTGGTCAGGGGCAGGCAGGGGCCGCAGGGCGCCCACTCCGACCAGGGGCTCAGCGGTAGCAGCCCTGGGGGGACACAGAGCCGCTGGGAACCCCTCGGGACCCCCCATGTGTGGGGCAGGTAGCGCACCCACCCAGGGAGGATACAGGGGGTCCCCAAGCAGGGGGAAGGGGCTGGGGGCCCAGGGGGCCGCACTCACCCTGGCAGCCCTCGCTGCTGCACTGCAGGGTCCCGTTCTGGCACATGCTGTGGGGAAGAACAGTGGGTGAGCCATGGCGCAGCCCCCCAGCCACCCACATGAGGGGCTGCCCCCCAGTGCCCCCCCACCCCACTCACCACTCCTTGCAGCCCAGCAGCACAGTGTCACCAGCAGCCAGGGTCTGGGGGCTGCTGGGGTGCAGGCAGCCGCAATGGGTGGGGGGGAAGCAGCCCCCAGACTGCTCCATCAGCCCCTGCCAGGATAGGGGCCAAGGCGGGGGGGGGTGAGGGGGGCAGATCTGCTCCCCACAGCCCAACCCCCACCCCTCCTGCCTCTTCAGCAGCAGTTGGGCATCAGCACCTGACCCTGGCCATGGCCATGCGGGGAAGAGGCTCTCCTGGCCCCCGATCCTGTGGGGCTGTGCCCCAGCTCATCCATCCCATCCCCACCCCATCCTCTCCCATCCCACCCCCATCCCCATCCCGTCCCATCCCTACTCCATCTGGTCCCATCTCCACCCCATCTGTTCCTGTCCCCACCGCATCCTGTCCCATCCCATCCCCATCTCGTCCCCACCTCATCTCAATCCCATCCCACCCCATCCCACCCCACCCCACTCCATCCCATCCCCATGCCCATCCCTCCCCGCTCCCATCCCCACCCCCCCCATCCCCAACCCCCCCCCTCCCCGTACCTGTGGGCAGGCACAGCCGGGCAGGCAGGGGGGCTGCTGCGGGCAGCGCTCGGGCCGCTGGTAGCTGGAGCAGAGCTGGTCGCAGGGGGGGCCACAGGGCCGGAACTCAAAGGGGGGGGCACAGCTGGCCTCTGCGGTGGGAGGGGTCACGCGGGAGCCCCTAGGCAGGGCACCCCCGCACCCCCCGGGACAGGCAGGGGCAGGGCAGGCAGCACACAGGATGGGCAGGGGGCACAGGCAGGGAGCCAGGAAGGGCAGGCAGGAGTATGGGCAGGGGGCACAGGCAGGGGTGCGGGCAGGGGGCACAGGCAGCCCCACCACTCACCTGAGCACCCCGAGGTGTCGCAGTCCCGGCTCTGCCCGTCCAGGCCAGCACAGCCAGCGGGGCCCAGCCGGTGCCGGTGCCGGTGCTGCTGGGGGTCCTGGCAGGTGCAGGGGCTCCAGGGGCCCCAGGGGCTCCAGGGACAGGCAGCTGCAGGCAAGCAGGGCATGGGGTGACGGTGGCCAGGGACCCTACTGGGACCTTCCCCTGGCCACCCCGGCAGCCCACCTGGGCAGGGGCGCAGGTAGCAGGCCTGCACCTCACGGCGTGTGCCAACGTCATGGCCGAGGTCATGGTCACGGCCACGGTGGCAGGCGGCGCCGGTGGTGGGGCAGGGGCAGGTGGCCTCCCGGGTGGCCAGGCCAGTGCCACAGGAGCGGGAGCAGGGGCTCCAGGCACCCCACATGCAATCCCCCGGCTCTGGGGGGACATATGCCGTGTTACAAGGGGATGCGGCGCCCCAGGTCCCCTTGTCCCACCAGGACCCCTGTCCTGTCCCACGCCCTCCTGGAAGGTCTGGGGGTTGCACCAGCCACACAGGGTTTGGGGGGGGGTCGCACCGTCCCAGCACCCCTTGGGGATGCTGGTGATGCCCCTGACCACTCCCCTTCGCGGCAGGGGGCGTGGGGGGCACTCACCAGCACAGGGGATGTCCTGGCATTGGGTGCCCTCGGGGGTGCAGGTGCTGAGGGAACACAGGACAGGGTGGATGGGTCAGGGGGGGCAGCTCACCCCAGCCCCCCCGTGCCCCAGCACTGACCATTGCTGGCAGTGACCCTGTGGCCAGGTGTCCCCCAGGCTGCGCTCGGTGCCCCCCTCCAAGCAGAGCGGGGGGCAGGGCCCTAGTGCGCAGTCCCGGCTCTGCTCCTGCGGCCCCCCACACTCGTCGTCCCCCACAGGGGTCCTGGGGGAACATGGAGTGCTGGGGTCACACCAGCTCCCACCCTGCTGCCCACCCCCAGGTGCCCTGGGTGCCATGTCCCCCCCACCCCCGGTCCCATGTGCCCCCCAGGTGCTGTGTGTCCCCCTCCATGTGCTCTGTCCCACCAGGTACCATGACACACACACACACAAATGCCCTGTGTGCCATGTCTCCCCCTGGGTGTCATGACCCCACTGGGCGCCCTGGGTGCCCTGTCCCCCCCGGGTGCTGTGTTCTCCCAGGTCCCATGTTCCCATGAAATGCAATGTCCCCCCGCCAAGTCCCAGGTCCCCTCCAGGTCCTGGGTGTGTCCCCCTGGATGCCACATGCCCCCCGGATCCCATGTCCCCCTGGGCGCTGTGTCCCCCTGGATCCCATACCCTCCCCTAGTGCTGTGGCTCCCTGGGTCCCATTGTCCTTCCTGAGTGCCGTGTCGTCCCCCCCCCAGGTGTCATATCCCCCCTGGGGTCCCACGTCCCCCACGTGGGTACCATGTCCCCCCAGGTCCCATGTCCCCCCAGGTCCCATATCCCCCCCGAGTGCCATGTCCCCTTGCGGGTGCCATGTGTCCCCCCCTCGACTGCCGAGCACCCCCGTGCCCCCCGTGCCCCCAGGCGGTGCCACCTGAGGCGGGCCTGCTGGCCGTGCCCACAGGTGACACTGCAGGGGGCCCAGCGGCCCCAGGGGCCCCAGGTGCAGGGAGGGGACGGGCAGCTGGGGGGGGCGCAGCGCAGACGCCCCCCGGCGCAGAGGCAGCTCTGGCAGCCGCGGCGGTGCTGGCTGCCCGGCTCCCACGCGTGTCCTGCCGCGTCCGTGCACTCGCAGTGGGCAGGGGGCACGCAGCCCCCATCCTGCTCCAGCGTGCCTACGGGGGGGGCCGGGGGGTCAGGGGCGGCGGGGGGCCGGGACCCCCCCTCGGGGCACGGGGTGGGCGGGGATCCCCCGCCGCAGAGCCCTGCCAGCCCCGGGGCCGGGGGAGCCGGGGGGTCCCGGGGCGGGGCGAGGGGTCCCGGTGGGCGGACGCACCGTCGGGGCAGCGGCAGCCGGGCTGGCAGCGCTCGGCCCCGCAGCGCAGCCCCTCCTGCAGGTCCCGGCAGCTCCGCGGGCACCGGCTGGCGCAGCCCACCCGTGCCATACCAGGAGGGCAGCCCCCCCCTGCGCGCACCTGTCACGCCACGCCACGGCCCACAGCCCATCCAGCCCCCTGTGCCACGCGTGCCCCTACCCCAGCCCCCCGAGTCCCCCATGCCCCCTGTGCCCCACAAGTCCCCCCCGACCCCCTCTGCCCCCCTGAGCACCCCAAGCCCCCCAGCCCCCCCAAGCCCTCTGTGTCCCCCGAGCCCCCCGTGCCTCACAAGTCCCCCCTGACCCCCTCTGCCCCCCTGAGCACCCCAAGCCCTCTGTGTCCCCCAAGCCCCCTGTGCCCCACAAGTCCCCCCTGACCCCCTCTGCCCCCCTGAGCACCCCAAGCCCCCCAGCCCCCCCAAGCCCTCTGTGTCCCCCGAGCCCCCTGTGCCCCCAGCCTGCCCAGTCCAGTGAGTCCCCCAAACTCCCGGAGCTCTCCAAGGCCCCTGAGCCCCCCCAGTCCCCCTGTGCTCCCTGAGTCCCCTGAGCCCCCTGTGTCCCCCCTGTGCCCAACAGCCTCCCAAGACCCTTGAGCCCCCGTGCCGCCCCCAGCCCCCGCCAGGCCCCGAGCCGCACCGCAGGGCTGCGGGTTGCAGAGGCGCAGGTGGTGCCGCTCGCCGGGGCAGGGCTGCCCCCCATTTTTGGGGGGGGGGGCGGGTGCAGGAGCGGCTGCGGATGGAGCGGCCTCCCCCGCAGCTCCGGTCACAGCGCGACCAGGGGCCCCAGGGCGACCAGTCGCCGTCCACTGCCAGCCGGGGGGGAGAAGTCACACAGGAGGGGACTGCCTGGACCCCTGGACCCCCAATCACCCCCCAGACCCCAAACAGCCCCCCAGAACCCCCCTCCAGCCCCCGACTCCCCCAAACAGCCCCCCAGCCCCTCACTTAGGCCATCCAGACCCCAACCAGCCTCCCAGATCCCACAGTCCCCCCCACCCCAAAACCAGCCCCCCCCCCAGCCCCCCGCACCTGTGCATGGACGCAGCCCACAGGCGCGGCGCTGGGCGTTGGCGCTGAGCATGACAGGGCACCAGCGGCCCCCCGGCCCGGGGGGGCTGTACGCGCGGAGCCGGAGCTGCAGCCCCCCCCCCGCAGCTGCGGGAGCAGCCCCCCCATGGCCCCCACGGCATCCACTGGCAGTCCTGGCTGGCACAGGTCTCGTCCTGGCATTGGGGGGCTGCAGGGAACCCCCGGTGTCAGCAGTGGGGCAGGGACCCCTCCCACAGCTCACCCGTGCAGTGGGGCAGGGACCCCCAGTAGGGCAGGGACACCCCCCCCCATAGGCTCCCTGTGCAGTGGGGCAGGGATCGCCCTCATAGCCTATCCCGCAGTGAGGTGGGGACCCCCGCCCTATAGCCCACCTGCACAGTGAGGCAGGGACCCCCTCAAGCCCACCTGCACAGTGGGGCAGGACACCCCTCCCCATAGCACCCTTCCCAGTGAAGCGGGACCCCCCCCGGCGCCCCCCCCGCGCAGTGGAGCAGCCCCCCTTCCCGTGCAGGGGGGCAGGCCCCCAGCCCACCGGCACAGTGGGGCAGGTTGCAGGCCAGCTGCTGGACGCTGGCCCCCCTGCAGCCCCCCGCCCTCCCGCAGGCCCGGCTGCGGCTCTTGGTGGCTGGCGCCTCAGGGCGGGTGCAGGTTCCGGAGCAGGGGGGTCCAGGGCGACCAGGGGCCAAAGCCCCCCTCCTCCTCCTCGGCGCCTGGCATGGGGCAAAGGCTCCCAGTCAGCGAGACCCCCGTGTGCCGGAGCCCCCTGGGGCGGGGGTCCTGAGACGCAGCCCTCACCTGGGGCCGTGGGGGTGGGCTCCGGCACGGGGACAGTCACCGCTGCAGGGGGAAATCAAATGTGACACCCCCCGACCCCCATGCCTGGGGGCATCTGGCCCCGCCGGGCTGGGGTGGTGGGACCCCCAGCCCCATGGAGTGAGGGGGATGGGAAGGGGGCTGGGACCCCCGGCAGAGGGGCTGGGACCCGCGACATGACATGGGCATGGGGCTGGGACCCCCGGTGGAGGGGCTGGGACCCGTGGCATGTCATGGGGAGGGGGCTGTGACCCACAGTGGAGGGGCTAGGACCCCCAACGCAGGGGCTGTGACCCACGGCATGACATGGGGCTGGGACCCCTGTCAGAGGGTCTGGGACCCGCGGGATGACATGGGCAGGGGGCTGGGACCCCCGGCAGAGACTGGGACCCTCAGCACTATGAGGGGCTGGGACCCCCGGCGGAGGGTCGGGCACCCACCGGGGCAGGGGGGGGCTGCGGCAGTACTGGCTGTCGGTGCGGGGTCCCTCGCAGTCGGGGCTGGTGCAGCTGCGCTGGCGTGTGGCCACCCCCAGCCCCCCGCAGGAGGGCGAGCAGGGCCCCCAGGGCCCCCAGGGCCCGAAGCCCCAGGCCCGCCGGCAGCCTGGCACGGCCTTGCACCGCAGCCGCCCCCGCTGGCACGTGCTGTGGGCGGCAGCCGTCAGGTCCGGGGGGGGGTCTGGGTGCCGGGACAGGGGGCTGGGTGCTGGGGCAGGGGGCTGGGTGCCGGTGTGGGTGCTGCACTCACCAGTTGCTGCAGGCCATGAGCAGGGTGGCCCCTGAGGGCAGCTCCTGGCCTGGGGTGAGGAGGGGTCCGGGGGGGGCCTGTGGTGGGGGCCGAGCCGTTGCGCAGCTCCTCCAGCAGCTCCGCTGGCAGCTCGCAGGGGCACTCCTGCACACCCCGGGCACCCATGTCCAGGGACACCCATGTCCAGGTGCACCTACCACCCCAGGGAGCATCCACCACCCCAGGAGAACCCATGGCCAGAGGGCACCCACCACCCTGGGGGGCACCCACCACCCTGCGGGGTACCCATGGTCCTGGGGGGCACCCAGTCTCCCCAGGGAGCACCCATCCACCAACCCAGGCAGCACCCATGAACTTCAGGAGCCCCCCCAGCCCTGGGATTCCCCCTCCCCCCAGGTAGCATCCATGACCCCCAGGTAGCACCCACCACCCCAGGACCTCCCCCGCCGTACCCCCCCAGCAGGGCCCAGCCCCCAAGGCTGTCCCACAGGGAAGGGTTGGGGGGGACATGGCACCTTGGGGTGCCGGGGCTCACCGCGAGGCAGGTGCCACGGTGCAGGTAGGTGCCGGGGGGGCAGTGGCACCCCTCCTGGCAGGCCCCCCCGGCGCAGCCCACCTGGCCGGCCAGATGAGCGCAGCTGTAGGGGCAACCCTCGCCCTGCTGGCACTCGCGGTACAGCCGCCCTGCCGGGCAGCCTGCCTCTGCACCAGCACCGGGACTCAGCACCACGCTGCACCCACAGGCCAAGGGGCAGGGGTATGGACAGTGCCGTGGGGCAGTGCCATGGGGCAGGGCACACTCACCGCGGCACACGTGGGTGTTGCAGAGCTGGCTCTGCAGGCCGAACCCCGGGCACGCTGGGCGCTGGCACTGCCGCCGCCGCAGCCGCTCGCCACCCGCCACAGGACACGCTGCAGGGCCCCCACGGCGACCAGGTGCCCCACAGGGATCCCTCACCCCACGGGGCTCCCGTGCCCCACGGCACCTCTGCGGACACGGGAGGCAGAGCCGGGTGGCACCGGGGACAGCATCGGTGCCAACACCAGCCCTGGCACTCATGGCCTTGGGGAAGGGGCCAGGGGTCCGCTCAGCCCCGCTGCATCACCTGGCACAGCATGGCATGGCACAGCATGCACCACACTGTGCCACACCACGCTGCACAGCACAGGAGCACTGCTTGTTGCCACATGGCACCACGTAGCACTGCATGGCACCCCACACCGCATGGCATGGTGTGACACTGCATGGCACCCCACACCGCATGGCACTGTGTGACACTGCCACACAGCACTGCGCAGCATGGCAGCTGGAGGCACAGCCTGCTGGCACATGGCACCGTGTGGCACCTATGTCACCTCCCTGCTCCACATGGCACCGTGCCATACCCAGGTGGCACTGCCCTGCAGGGACCCCCAGTGCAGGGATCCCCACCGCAGGAACCCCCATGCCAAGGCATGGACCCCCCCAGCACCCCAGGACCCCCACCCAGCGCCAGTGTCCCCGCTCTACTGGGCCCCAGTGTCCCTGGCGGTGCCAGGTGGGGGGGCCTGGTGTGGAGATCCTGGTGTGGAGGTGCTGGTGCCTGCGCTGGTGCCCGTCCCAGTGGCCCCCCCAGTGTGGGGGTCCCAGTGCCCACCTGGTGCCCGGCCGGTGCCCACACCAGTGCTGCAGGGCTCCTGGCACTCCCGCACCTCCCGGGGCTCCCCGGCACAGGGGGCTCCACCGGCCGCTGCTGGGGGGTTGGTGGGTGACCTGCAGGAAAGCACCGTCCGTGGGGCAGGACCCCCGTGAGGGAGGACCCGTGTGGGGCAGGTCCCCCCGTGATGCAGGACCCCCATCCCGCTGGGTCAGGGCCATCCCGCTGGGGCAGGACACCCCTGCCATGGGGCAGGACACCCCGCCGTGGGGCAGGACGCCCGTGGGGCAACCCCCGGCCCTACCTGAACCTCTCCTGCAGCCCCACGCCGCAGCCGCAGCGGCTCCAGGGCGACCACGAGGACCAGCCGCAGTCCACGGCGCACGTCACGTTCTCGCATGTCACCGCCCCGTCGCGACAGACGCTGGGGGGAGCGGGGGGGCTCAGCAGCGGGGCGGCCGGGCCCCCGGGGATCGGGGGACGGGGTCGGGGGGGGTCTCACCACCGGCGGCAGCCCCGCTGGAAGCGCTCCCCGGGCAGCCGCTGCTCCCGCGGCAGGAGGCACCGGCAATCGTGGGCGCCCACGCAGCCGCCGTCCTGCAGGTACAGCCCGGGGGGGCACCGGCAGCCTGCCCCGCGCCTCAGCCCCCGCGGGACCCCCGGGACCCCCCTGCTCCTCAGCTCCTGCCCCACGCCTCAGCTCCCGCGGGACTCCCGAGACCCCGCGGGACCCCCCCGCGCCTCAGCCCCTGCCACGGGACCCCCCCGCGCCTCAGCCCCCGCGAGACCTCCGAGACCCCCCAGAGCCCCCCGCGCCTCAGCCCCCGCGGGGACCCCCGGGACACCCGCGGGACCCCAGCCCCTGCCCCATGCCTCAGCCCCTGCGGGGACCCCCGGGAGCTCCCCGTGCCCCCCAGCCCCCTGTGACCCCTAGGCCCCCCACCCACCGTGCCTCAGTCCCATGGACCCCCCCTGCCCCTGCCGTACCAGTGACACCCCCCTTGTGTACCCAACCTCCCCCAGCACCCCGTTGTGCCCCAAGCCCCGCACTGTGTCCCCAAAGCCCCTGCTGTGCCCCCCGTGCCCCCCGCCCCCCGTGCCCCCCGCACCGTGCTGGCAGGGGCTCGGGCAGGTGCCGTTGCCGCTCAGGTCCCCGCAGGTCTGGGGGCAGGGGGGCACTCGCCCCGCCTCGCACCCCCCCCGCCGGCACAAACACCATCTGGGGGCTGCAGGCTGGGGGGCAGCAGGGACCTCAGCACTGTGGGGCTCCCCTCGGCCCCCCGGCCCCCCCCGCCCCCCGGTACCTGGGGGGTCCCCGCAGGGGTGCAGGTTGCAGGGCTGTGTCTGGAGGGCCCCCCCGGGGCACGGCTGTCCCCCGTTCTTGGCGGGGGGGGTCGCTGCAGCTCCGCGCCCGGCTCCGCACACCACCGCCGCACGCGGCGTCGCAGGGGGACCAGGGCTCCCAGGCCGCCCACCCGCCGGGCACTGGGGGGAGGCGGGGGGACAGCGGGGGGCAGGCACACCCTGCACCCTCCTGCCCCTCACCGCGGGCATGGCCCCCCCCCAACACCCCTCAGTCAGGGACCCCTCAGCCAGCCTGGGGATGGTGGGGGGGGTCCCAGCCCAGGGGGGTCCTGGCTTGTGGTTGGGGGGCCCAGCCCAGGGATGGGGGTCCCGGCCTGTGATGGGGGTCCCAACCCATAACAGGGGGCCCGGCCCATGATGGCAGTCCCAACACATAATGGGCGTCCTGGCCCACAGTGGGGGTCCCAACACCGGGGTGGGGGGTCCCAGCCCAGGGCGGGTCTCAGCCCGTGATGGGGGTCCCGGCTTGCGAGAGGCGTCCCAGCCTGGGGGGGTCCTGGCTCGTAATTGGGGTCCCAGCCCAGGCACAAGGGTCCCAACCCCTAATGGGGGTCCCAGCCCGTGGGGGTCCTGGCCCGTGAGGGGGGGGTCCCAGCCCGGGATGTCCCAGCCCGGGGTGTCCCAGTGCGGGGGGCCGGGCAGAGCGGGAGCGGGTACCTGGGCAGGCGCGGAGGAAGCAGGGGCGGGTGTCGGGGCGGGGGCGGGCACAGCCTCCCCCGGGCAGGTCCCGCCGCCGCAGGGTGACCCCTAGCCCGCAGGAGCGCGAGCAGGGACCCCAGCTGCCCCAGGGCGACAGGGCGCACTCGGCTGGGGGGGCGGGCGGGGGTCAGGGCTGCGGGGAAGGGGGGGCACCCCGCGTTTCGGGGGTCCCCAGCCCCTACCCTCGGGTCCCCAGCCTCAGAACCCCAGCCCCAGTGCCCCCCAGCTCCCCGCCCCTCCAGGGCAGCGTAGACAGGGACACAAGCGCCGGCGGGGCCGGGGCGGGGGGCGGTGGGGCCGGACACACCGGGATGGGGGGACAGGGCACTGCGGGACGCAGGGGGCAGGACACAGCGGGACAGGGTGGGTGGGTCCCCCCCCGGCCCCGTCCCACAGCCGCGCTCGTCGGAGCCCTCGGAGCCGTCGGGGCGCCCGTCGCAGCGGCTCTCGGGGTGGGGGCAGGCAGCGCCCGCTGCCGCAGGGGACCCGCGGGGGTGGGCAGGGGGACCCAGAGGGCCAGCCCCACGGCACCCTAACCCACGGCGCCCCCAGCCCCACGGCCCGGAGCCGGGGCGCTGCTCCCCCTTGGCCCCTGCTGTGCCCGCCGAGGGGGCCGTGCCCACCCCACATCCCACACCTGGGGTCCCCTCACCTGGGGGGGTCGCCGGGGGGACCCCCGGCAGAGCCTGGGAGGGCAGCGCCGGGAGCCATGGGGGGAGGGCGGAGGGTGTCCCCCCGGGGGGGGCCGGTGCCAGTCGGCAGGGTGCTGGGGGGTGTCGGGGTGCCTGGCATCCCAGTGGGGGGGGGCACCGCTCAGCTCCGGCTGCCCAGAGCCCCCCAGGGCAGCTGCTGCCGACTCCGTGACCCCCGGTACTGTGGGACTGCTGGGTCCAGCTGGGGGGGGGGGCTTTGCCTCAGTGGGGGGCTGGGGGGGGAGCTCGGCCCCCAGCTGCCCTGGGGGGAGGCAGGACAGGTTGGGGTGGGTGGGAGAGTTCCCTGGTAGCCTCCACGCCTGCACGCAGAGACAGGATGAACTGGGGGGGCACAGTCCCCAGCCCAGAGCCCCCCCATTTCAGACCCCCCAGCCCAGAGCCCCCCGAGCTCAAGGCCCCCCAGCCCCCAGCCCCCCCAGATCAGACCCCTCTCAGCCCAGAGCTCCCCAAGCCCAGGATCCCCAAGCCCAGAGTCCCCCCATCCCATGACCCCCCTGGCTACCCCCCAGGGCCCCCCAGGGTCTGCCCCCCCTGCCCCACAGCAGGTACCTGGAGGGGTGGGCTCGGTGTGTTTGGGGGCCAGCTGGGCGCCCACCCTGGGGGACAGCTGTGAGGGCACAGACAGGGTCACCTGCTGCCGCCCTGGCCACCCCCAGCCCCCCCAGCCCCTCAGCTCACCACGGTCGGTGGCACCGATGGCGGCTGGATGCTTGGTCCCAGCACACTGGCTGCCGCGGGGCTGGAAGAAGCAAATCCGGTGATTAGGGGTCGCACCCCCCCCCCTCCCCCCTCCCCTCGGACCCCCATCCTGATGCTGGTACCTGCTGGTGCCGGGGGTCTGGCAGCCGGCCTCGTCGGTGCCATCGGCACAGTCGGTGACACCATCGCACCTCTGGGATGTTGCCAGGCAGCTGCCCGAGCCTGGACAGGCCAAGTGGGGTGGGGGGGCACGGCCCGGGCACCGGGGGGGTCACCAGGGGGGCCAGCCCTACGGGGGGACAGTGGCGTCACCGTGGCACAGACACCTGCACTGCAGCCACGTCAGCACCAGCACTGAGCTGGGCTGCAGGCACTGTGGGGGGGCAGAGGCGGGGGGAGGGGGCTTGGGGGGACTCGGGGTGTCCCCATACCAGAGGGGCAGCCCAGCAGCTCAGCGTGCAGGGCGATGCGGGGCAGGGGGTCCTGGGGGAGGAGGCGGACGTGCCGTGCCTGCACCATGCGGCCCAGCAGCCACACCGCCGGCGTGCTGGGGTCCGGGGGTCCCTGGAACAGCTGGGGGGCATGGGGGGGGGGGGGGGGACGGGGACAGGCAGTGGTGTGCAGGCAGGGACGGGCAGTGGGGCACTCACACACCCGTGGTGCACCGGCACCCAGCCCCACAGCACCCACCCCACAGCACCCTGGCCCATGGTACCCAGCACCATGGCACCCCCAAACCCCTACACCCACGACACCCAGCCCCACAGCACCCCGACCCACAGCACCCCTACACCCATGGCATCCCCAGCACCATGGCACTCCTGACCCACAGCATCCAGACCCACAGCATCCCCAGCCTCATGGCACCTCTGACTTACAGCACCCCAACCACACAGCACCCCAGCCCTATGGCACCTACAGCTCCACGGCACTCAGCCCCGTGGCACCCCGGCCCCACAGCACCCAGCCCCACAGCCAGCTGGTGGTGACCTGGTGGTAGCGGTGCCAGTGGGTGCCGTTGGTGCTGAACTGCAGCAGGAAGGTGCTGCTGAAGGTGTCGGCACGGCCGGTCCCCTGCACCAGCACCCCTGCCAGGGCACAGCACGGCACGTGGTGGCACACGATGGCACACTGTGGCACATGGTGGCACCACCAGCAACCAGCCTGGCAGGCAGTGCGGTGACCCACCAGTGATGTTGGTGGGCTCCAGCAGGTCCAGCTGCAGGACGGGGGGTGCGGAGGGCAGTGCCGGGTAGGTGCCATCTGCGGGGGCCCAGCCCCACAGTCCCTGGCTGGGGGAGATGCCGGGCAGCCGGGTGATGCGGGCGAGGGTCCCTGCCAGCTCCCGGGGGGTGGCACCGAGTGGGTGGTAGCAGGGGTCTGCAGAATGGAGGGTGCGGGGTTGGGGGGCGCACACCCTGTCGCAGCCGGCAGCCCTGCAGGGAGGGGGCTCACTTACCACTGAGGGAAGGCAGCGGGAAGGTGAGGAGGGGGCTGCTGGGGGGCTCTGTCGTCAGCATGGGAGGGACAGCTGTCCCGTTGTCACCTGCAGAGGGACAGCCACCATGCCACGGTGCTGGGGTAGCCCGCCCCCAGAAGGGCACCGTCGGTGGGACCCCCTCAGCCATGGCACCTGCTCCCCCCAACTCACCTGCCAGGGCGCAGAAGCAGCAGGAGTCCCCACGGCCCTCCACCAGCACCTGGCCCTGGGGGGGACACCGCCACCATCACCACCACCGCCACCGTCACTATCACCGGCTGGGTGGGTGCCCCCCATGGGATGCCGCAGCACTCACCGGGGGGCAGCCAGTGGCGCGGTGCGGGCAGTACGACGAGCAGTGGACAGCCAGGGTGGGCAAGCACTGGCAGACGTGGCAGGGCCCCCCGCGCCAGCGCTCTCCCAGTGCATGCCGCCGGCCCTGGTGCTGGCACTGCCGGCACGGTGCTGTGTGGCACCTGCGGGACGGGGGTGTTGGGGGACAGGCGGTGTCACAGGAGAGGGGGCGTCGTCAGGGAGCCCACCCGCCTGCCCACCCACCATCTCACCGGCGGGCCTTGCGGTAGATGCCACGGCACTGCTGGCCACCACCGCGCCGGCTGGGGTTGGTGGGGCTGCGGAAGGACCACTGGACACTCTGGGCACCGCAGGGACCTGGGCACTCGCCCCACGCCGACCATGCTGACCAGCCACAGTGCACTGCCAGCACGGGGGGCATGGGGTCACAAGGGGTCCCGCCGCCCCTTCCTGCTGGCGCAG
This sequence comes from Falco peregrinus, assembly GCF_023634155.1. Taxonomy (NCBI): domain Eukaryota; kingdom Metazoa; phylum Chordata; class Aves; order Falconiformes; family Falconidae; genus Falco; species Falco peregrinus. The sequence continues at coordinate 64,300,466 of NC_073725.1, read as the reverse complement.
TGCCGCCACGTGCTGGGACCCACCGGTGCAGTCGGGGTTCTGGCGGCAGCGCCGCAGTTGCCCGTCCAGGCAGGTGCAGAGGCGGCAGTTCACCTTCACCAGCTGCCCCGGCCGGTGCCACAGCCCCCCAGCCTGGCACGGGCACTGCCGTGGGCGCACACACCGGCCGCCAGCGTCCAGCACCAGCCCCGCTGCGCACCAGCACCCTGCCACAGCCGGTGGGTGGGTGGGTGCGCTGCGACTGGCCCCTCGCCTGCCCCAAGATGAGGGGTCTCCCAGGGTCTCTGCAGCCCCCCATGTCCCCCCACTCACCGGGGTGGCAGGGTTGGTCCTTCCGGCACTTGATGCCAGCGGCGAGGTCGGCGCAGGATGCAGGGCAGGGGGCACAGGGCCAGGGCCGCAGTTCCCTGGCGCAGGCAGAGGTGTTGGAGCAGCCCCCCAGCTCGCAGGCTCCTGGAGCAGGGGGAGCAGGGTCAGCCTCATGGAGCCCACCCACACAGAGAATGCACCCATCCCACTGGGACGCCCTACCCCATGGAGCCCACCTGCCCCACAGGTAACCCCTGCCCCATGGAGCCCACCCACCCATGGAACCCACCCACCCACAGAGCCCACCCATCCCACTGGGACACCCCTGCCCCATGGAACCCACCCACACATGGAGCCCATTTTTCGCACTGGGACCTCACACCCCATGGACCCTACCTGTCCCACTGGGACCCCCCATTTTGTGGAGCCCACCCTCCCCATGGAGCCCACCGACCCATGGAGCCCAACCATCCCACAAGGACCCTCTGCCCCACTGGGATCCCGCTGCCCCACAGAGACCCCCAGCCACAGAGACCCCTGCCTGCTGGGACCCCTGCAGCCCCCTTGCCCCACCAGCACCCACCCATTTCGAGGGCGGCAGGGGCCACCCCGGGCAGCTCGGTGCAGTGGCGACCGCCGTTCTGGGGGGGCTGGCAGCCGCGCTGCCGCAGCCGCACCCCGCTGCAGCCTCCCGTGCAATTGGACCATGTCTCCCACTCACCCCAGGCACCGTCCACTGCGGGCAGGGGGAGGTGTGAGGGGGGGCAGCCCCCACCCGCACCCCCTGCCTGCACCCTGACTCCAGCACTGCGGTGGTGGGGTGCTCTACAGAGATATCCGGGTTTTCTAGGGGATATTGGGGTCCCTGAGGGGGGTATGGGGGTTCCAGAGGGGGGTGTTGCAGTGCCAGAGGGGCGTATTGGGGTGCCCCGGGGAGTACTGAGGTCTCAGAGGGGGGTACTGGGGCACCCCAGGGGGTAATGGAGTGCCCCACTGGAGATTGGGGTGGTCTAGGGGGATATCAGGGTGCTCTAGGGGAGCACTGTGGTGTCCCTGAGGTGTGCTGGGAATGCCCATGGGAATCCCCAAACCCTCCCAGCAGCCTCAGCCATGGGAACCCCCAAACTCCCTGGCATCCCAGCCATGGGAAACCCCCATGGGAACCCTCAAACTCCCCCTGCAGCCCAGCCATGGGAACCCCCAACCCACTGGCACCCCAGCCATGGGACCCCCCATGGGGACACCCAAACTCCCCTAGCAGCCTCAGCTATGGGAACCCTCGAATTCCCCTGGCACCCCAGCCATGGGACGCCCCATGAGAACCCCCCCTGCACCCCGGCCATGGGAACACCCCATGGGCACCCCAAAGCCCTTGGCACCCCAGCCATGGGAGCCCCCAGCCCCCCCCCGGCATCCCAGCTGCAGGGTCCTCTGGTCTTCCTTGGCCGCCCCCAGACCCCCCTGAGCCCCCTGCCCCCGGGGCTCACCAGGGCAGGCAAGGCTGAAGCACTGCTGCTCCTGCATGGCGTGGCCGTGACACCGGTGCAGCACACCAGGCCGGTGCTGGTGGCAGCTCCGCATGCGCCGCTGCAGGCCGGGGCCACAGGAGCGGCTGCAGTCCCCCCAGGGCCCCCAGGGCCCCCAGACCCCACAATCCCGCTCGTCGCGGGGGGGGCCCCCCCGGGCCCCACAGTCCGGCACCCCATCGCACACCTGTGGCACCACAGCGATGCTGAGCTGGGGACCTGAGGGGCCTCGTGGCAGCTCCGGGTAAGGCAGGGGTCCCCCATGCTCCCCCATACCTGCTGGAAGGCTAGGCACTCCCCCTCCCCGCAGGCAAATTCCACACAGGGACCCCCTGTCCGGTTGCTTCCACCAGCGGGGATGTGTCTCTCTGCAGAGGGCACATGGGGTGGCTGTGGTGGGGTGGCCGCAGCCCCCTGCCACAGCCCCCCTCTCCTTGCTGGGGAGCCCCTCACCACAGGCCAGCTCGTCTTCTCCGCGGGGACAGTCGGGGGCACCGTTGCAGACCCGCGAGGCGTTGAGGCACACACCGTCGGCACAGGTGAAGTGCCCCAGGCACGATGGGATGGCGGTGGAGCCTGCACCAGGCACCATCAGGCACAATGCCGCACAGGGACCCCCCAGAGCGTCCCACCGTGCTGGGTGTCACTGGGGTTGGGGACACCAGAGGGACCCCCAAGAGCATCCCACCTTACTGGGGGTTGCCAGGGAAAGAGACACTGGGGGACACCCCAGGAGCATCCCACCATGCTGGGGGTCAGCAGGGAGGGGGACACCAAGGGGACCTCTCGGGAGCACCGCACCATGCTGAGGGTCACCGGAGGGAGGGACACTGGGGGGGGCTCCCACCATGCTGGGTGCCACCAAGGAGGGGGACACCGCGGGGATCCCCACTGCAGCTCACCACAGTGGTCAGGGCTCTCGTCGGAGTGGTCATGGCAGTGGGGGACACCGTCGCAGAGGTGGCTGTAGGGGACGCAGCCGGTGCCGCGGGCACAGGGGAAGTGGCCGGGCTCGCAGCCGCCATCGCAGCCCAGCTCATCGCTGCCGTCGGGGCAGTCGGCCTCGCCATCACAGAGCCAGCCCCGCGGTGCGCACTCCCCACTGCCGCAGGCAAAGGCGGAGGGGCCGCACGCTGGTGCTGCGGTGGTGGGTCACCATGGGGTGGCAGGTCCCTGGCGTGCCTCGCGCCCACCTGCTGCCATCCCGGCGCTCCTGGCACCATGCTGGCGCAGGGTGGGAGGAAGCTGTGCGGGACCCCTGGGACCAGCCCCCCTTACCTGCCGAGGCATTGGCAAGGGTGGTGGGCACAGCAGCAGGCAGTGCCGCCGCGCACCCTGCCGCGCTCTCGTCCCAGCCGTCCCGGCAGTCGCGGATGCCATCACACACGGCGTCCTCGCCAATGCAGGAGCTGTCAGGGCAGGGCAGCTTCCCGGGGGCGCAGGTCACCCGGTCTAGGGGGGCAGAACTCAGTCCCATGGGGCGATGCTGCTGCAGGCAGGGGGTCCCCAGCGTGGGGGGCTCAGCCCCGTGCCCCTCACCTGGGCAGAAAGCCTCATCTGTGCCATTGGCGCAGTCATGGTGGCCGTCGCAGATGGCGGAGGGGGGCAGGCACCGGGTGTCAGGGCACTGGACGTGGCCGGGGGGGCAGATGCAGCCGCGCTCGTCACTGAAGTCACCGCAGTCGTCGTGGCCGTCGCAGCGATGGGGGTAGGGCACACACCGGCCCACTGCACAGCGGAACTCACCCGCCTCACAGCTCGGGCTGCAGCCTGTGACCGTGGCACCATCAGGGCCTCCTACAGACCCCCAGGGCGGGGGGCTCACACCCCTCACTGTGGGGCTCAGCCCCCCTGCTGTGGGGCACGGACCCCCAGGGATGGGGGCTCAGGGACCCCCACCGTGAGGCTCAGACCCTCTTGCCCTGGGGCACAGCCCACCCACAGCTCACTCCTGCACTCCACCTCTCTGGGACCCTCACAATACCCCGCAGCTCCCCGGGACCCCCGAGCGCAGCCATGGGGCCACTCGCCTGCCTCGTCTGAGTCATCGGTGAAGCCACAGTCCAACTCCCCGTCGCAGACGCGCTGCGGGGGGAGGCAGTGGCCACTGGCACAGCTGAACTCGGGGGGCACGCAGGCGGCAGGGGGGCAGCCAGCCTCATCGGAGCCGTCAGGGCAGTCGGGCATGCCGTCACAGCGGGCAGCCCAGGCCAGGCACTGCCCGCTGGCGCAGCGGTGCTGGTGTGGGGCACAGCGTGGAGCGCACAGCTCGTCCGAGCCATCCTTGCAGTCCTCCTCGTCATCGCAGACCCAGGCACCCGGCACGCAGCGCCCGTCGGCATGGCAGGCAAACTCCCACTCGGCACAGTGCGGCTCAGGCTGGCACGGCTCCGGTGAGGACGGGCAGTGCCACCCACCCACCATGCATGTGCTGTGGGGACGGCAGCGGCTCAGCCCCGCGGTGACACCTGATGGCCTGGCGTCCTGACAGGCACTGGGTGGCTGTGCTGGCACAGTGCCATGTGCCAGGCGTGGACTCACCAGTTCTTGCAGCCCTGCTGCACCGTGGCACCGGCTGGGAAGGCGAAGCCATCCCAGAAACATGGGCACGCGGTGGGCTCAATGCAGCCGCCCTCTGCCAGCAGGGAGGGGATGTGTTGGGACACAGTGACCTGGCCAAGCCAGGCTGAGCTGCTGGCACCCCACGCTGGGCATGAAGCCGGGGGGAACCCAGCACCGTGGAGCTGGGGGCTGGGAGGGGCTCGGTGCAAGGTGGGCACAGAGCCCCATGCCCAGGTGGGGGCATGCACAGCTTAGGGTGGCCCTACACCAGCCCCACGCCAGTCCCATGCTGGCCCCAGGCCACTCCATGCCAGCCCCACACTGTCCCCATGCCACACCATGCAGCCCCACACCAGCCCCCCCAGGTCATACTCCAGCCCCACATCAGTTCCATGCCAGCCCCATGCCGCTGCCAGGCCTCACCATGCAGGACCCTCCCCGGGGGGCAGAAGCACCCCTCCAGGCAGGACAGCCCCTGGCAGTGCTCGGGGGGCTCCCGGCCGAGGTCACGGCAGGTGGGGGGGCAGGGGGGGCCGCAGGCGCTGTACTCCAGCCCCCGGTCACACTGCAGGGCTGGAGACAGTGGGGCTGAGTCAGGCAGGGATCCCCTGCCCCACAGCCACCTGCACCCCCTGCCTCGCCAGGAGCCCACAGACCGCGGCCGGGACTCACGGCACAGCTCCTGGCTCCTCCATCGGACGTGGACGCCGCGCCGGCCGCACTCCTCAGCATAGGCAGCAATGGCCGTGCACAGGCACTCGCAGTCCCCCCCAGAGTCGCAGCTGCCATCACAGTGTGGTGGGTGGGCGCCAGGTCCAGTGGGATGGGGGTGGTGGGACACCCCCTGCCACATCCCATGCAGGGACCCACTGCCCATTGCTGACACTTACCCGCAGGCGTCGAAGACGCACCAGTCGTAGAAGCGCTGGCATGGCACCGTGTCGTGGCACGGCGCAAAGAGCCGCTGCCGGAGGATGCTGCAGCGCCTTCTGGCCCACGTTGCCCTGTGGGGGCTCTCCTGGGGGGCCAGTGACACTGTCACATGCCATCCTTTGGCCAGCCGGGCACCGGGGCTGCCCCCTGACACTGCCCCCCCCCCCAGCCACCCTGGGTCCCTGTCCCTGTCCGTACGGTGCAGGGGTGCCGCACATCAGTGCTGTCGACCTCGGGACAGAGCAGGCTGAGGCGCCAGGAGTTGCCAAAGAGTGGGGCGGTGGGCTCCAGCACCCCTTGCCGGCTGGTGAAATCGTTCTCGGTATCGCCGTCGAAGTTGCCACAGAGCCCAGCCACGCGGCCCCGGTGCTGTGGTTCCAGCCGGACGTACACCCGTGTGCCTGGCATGGCACGGCATGGCGCTTGGCACCAGCTGGCCTGGGGACCCTTCTGGGCCCCCACCCCCAGCAGGGCTCACCTCCATCCCAGAGCACCGCCAACCCCAGGCGGGAGATGAGGAGGAGGAGGAAGAGGCCGGCGCGCTCCAGAGTCAGCCCGGTCCCACTGTAGACTTTGGGGGGTCGGACTGAGATCCCGTTCACCGTCACACCCCTCCCTGCCAGCACAGGGTGAGCCATCAGCAGCGGTGACCTCCAGCACACCCCCATCCCCCACCCCCGTGCTCCCCTGGCCACTCACCCCTCAGCATGTGCACCACAGTGTTGCCCGTCACCACCACCACCGACTTGGTGCAGGTGACGCCGCTGGTGCCACAGGGGACATTCTCGGCGGTGACAGTGAAGAGGCCGGTGGTCTCGCGTGCCAGCAGGTACTCGCAGTCCCCCGGGAAGGAGAAGGCTCGCCCGTCAAAGGTGATATAGTGGGGGTCCCCTGTGGCCACACAGGTCCCCGCACACTCCTCCTGGCCGCAATGCCAATGCTGCTGCCGGCACACGCTGTGGGGGACAGAGCTGAGCACCACTGCAGCACCCACCGTGTCACTGGGGAGGGGCGAGGGGGGCTCACCAGGTGTTGCAGTCCCGGATGATGGTTGCGTTGGGGCGGTACAGCTGCCCACCGTGGTGGCAGGGACACTCCTCGGGGGACACACAGCGCCCATCCTGCCAGTGCGAGACACCCTGGTAAGCAGGGCCTGGGGGGCAGCAGGGGCAGCCAGCCCCCCTGGGGCATGGGGGCTCTGGGCAGGCACCAGCAGAGGGGCTCGGAACCCCCCGGGCTGGGACCCCCCCAGTGCCCTTCGCCAGCCCTCCACATCCCTAACGCCCCCCAGTCGCTGGCCTCCTGCCTCCCTGGTCCTCCCTGCCCAGCTCTCCTGACACCCCAACTTCTGCAGCCCCCTGGGAGTGCCCCTCCTGGAGGGGGTCACCCACCAGGAAGAGGGTGCCAGGGGGGCAGACGCAGCCATCAGCGATGCCGGTGCAGGTGCCATTGGGCTCGGAGCTGTCACAGCGGCGCAGGCAGGATCCTGGGGCGTGAACCAGCCCTCCAGGGCAGAGGGCAGTCATGGGGCAGGGGGCTTCAGCACAGCGCCAGGACCCACTGGCACAGACGCTGCAGGGAGGGGATGTGGTGAGGGCAGCCCCTCAGCACCCCCTGGCCCAGGGAGCCCCCACCCTGCAGGCCCCATGCTGGAGTCCCTGCATCCCCTTCATATCCCATCCCCATCCCATCCCCATCCCATCTCCATCCCATCCTGTTTTATCCCCATTCCATCCCATCCTGTCCCATCCTCATCGCCTTCCCATCCCATCCCCATCCCCATCCCATCCCATCCCATCCCATATCCCCCCTCCCCAGCAGAGCTGCCCTGGGCGTCTCCCAGCTCCAAGCCACCTCCCTGTGCGAGCCATGACGGGGGCCGGGCCGGGCTCTTTGTTGGTGGCGCCGGTGCCTGGTGGCAGGGACATTCAATGAAAGCCGCCTATCCCGCGGTGCTGTCCCAAACGGGCCGTAGGAGGATTTCATCAGATGTCTCCTGCCACTGCCATGTCCCTCCACACTGGAGTGGCATCCCTTGTCCTGCCAGGCCCCTGCCACCTGCCGTGTCCCCACCCTGATCCCTGTCACCCCCTGGGCGCTGGCTGGGCCACACACCAGGTGCTGCAGCCACGGCGGATCTGGCTGCCGGGAGGGTAGAGCTCGGTGCCACGCTGGCAGGGGCAGGTGCCCGGTGGGACACACTGCCCATCCTGGGCCAGCACCAGCCCGGCAGGGCAGTTGCAGCCGGGGACACAGAGCCCCCCCAGGCCGGGGCAGGGGCCGGCCCCATCCAGGTGCAGCTCGGCACAGCTCTGGCTGCAGGGATGACCGCACTCCAGGTACTGCTGCCCGCCGCTGCATGGCATGCCTGCGGGGACAGGGATGGGGACATCGCTTATGGTGGCATCCCTGCTGTGCCCTGGCCTTCCGCCTGCACCCTCAGCACCTAGCCCCTGGCATCTGGTGGCAGCATCCCTTTCCCATTACATCTCATCCCCATTCTGTCTTCATTCCATCCCCATCCCCATCTTCATCCCATCCTATTCCCATCCCCACCTCCATCCCCACCTTATCCCACCCCATCCCCATCCCCACCCCATCCCCAATCCCATCCCATCTCCATCCCATTCCCATCCTCATTCCCGTCCCCATCTCCAACCCATCCCACCCCACACTCACCACAAAAGCTCTGGTTCCTCCAGGTGAGCACGGCTCCCTCCTGGGCGCAGCGCTGGGCGTAGGCAGCCAGCACAGGGCACAGGCAGTGCTGCCCACCCCGGCAGCTGCAGGCATCATGCAGGCAGAGCTGGAGGAATGGCTCCGGCTCCACAACCTGGTGACAGGGCTGGGGGCAGGAGGGACAGGTTGCGACATGGCACTGGCACTCAGCATCCCTGCTGGCACCAGGCACAGGGCACGCAGCGGGGGGGGTGGGGGGGGCACTGGGCACCTGGAAGGCAGGGCCATACAGCACGGCACAGGAGGCCTCGGCGAGCTCCCGCCGCCCGGCAAAGGCACTGCAGGGGTCAAGGGGGAAGGGCCCGAGTGCTGGGCAGTCACCAGCCACCCGATACTTGTTGGCGAAGGCAGTGATGCTGGTCTCCACGTCACCTGCTGGTGTGGTGAACTCATCCTGCTGGTTCCAGTTGTAGGTGCCGCAAAGCCCCCGCACCTGCCGTGGTGGCACATGGCTCAGGATGGGCTCCTGGGACCCCTGCAGCCGGGGCGCGTCCCACTGGACCCCAGTACCATGGTGGTGATATGGCACAGCCAGCAAGCGGGGCTCACCTTGCCAGCAAAAGTGGGCTGGAGGGTGATGTAGGTGGCAGGGGTCTCCAGCCCCCAGAGGACGTGGGCCCCCAGGGTCTGGAGCAGCAGGAAGGAGGAGGACGCCCTGCGCACGCTCAGCTCGGCACCGGCAAAGGGCAGTGTCACCTCCCGCCCGTCCACCGTCACCTCGCCTGCACCAGGAGAGCTGGGGCATGTCAGGTCACAGCCACTGGGCTGGCACCCAGCACCCCGCCACGGAGTGGGGATGGTCCCCAAGGGTCACCTGTGCCACGGAGGTGGGTGGTGGTCTGGCGGGAGCTGATGGAGAGGGACCGGAGGCAGCCGAGGGGCCAGTGGCCATTGCAAGCCTCGTACTCGGCTGTGATCAGCAGCTGCCCCTCTGCAAAGTCCTTGGGGGGAGAGACCCCAGTGAGTACCCCTGTGCCACCGTCCGCTGGGGCAGAGTCCCCTCCCCAGGTCACCACCACCACAGCCCCCACCCTGGCCAGCGTGGCAGCCACCCTCACCTGCACCAGGGTGTAGGCGCAGGTGCCATGGAAGGAGAAGTGCCGGCCATCAAAGGTGATGTAGTGGCGGCCCCCCAGCACCATGCACTCCCCCGGGCACCGCTCCTGGCTGCAGAGCCAGCGGCCGCCATGGCACGTGCTGTGGGCACAGGAGGGGACACTGGGCTCACCGGGGCAGACGGGGACACGCCGCAGCCACTGTGCCTCCCACCACACCGGGCATGGACATGTGGGCGCTTGCCCTGCACCCCAAACACTGGGGTGCGATGGGCGCTGCACCCATCCGTAGGGTGCAGAGACCCTGGCAGGCAGTGCAGGATCAGTGCTGGCACCCTGGCATTGCTTACCACTGGTTGCAGCGCTGGCGGATGCTCTGGCCTGGGGCGTAGCGCTGGCGGCGATGGTGGCAGGGGCAGGCACTTGGGGGGACACAGAGACCCCCATCCTGGTAGAGCCCCGGCACACACTCACAGCCACCAGCACAGTCCTCGTGGCATGGGCCCTCCTCGGCGCTGGCCACAGCTGCACAACTGGCAGGGCAGGAGGAGACGCAGTCCGAGAAGCGCTTCCCCGCGCCGCACTGCCGCTCTGCCAGGACAGGTGCCATGCTCAGCACTGGTGGGCTTGGCACCGGCTCTGGGGTGCACCCCACTGAGCGCTGCATGCGTAAGCAATTGGGGTGCACACGACTGAGGGGTACATGCGGTGGAGGGCTGCGCACCCCAACAGCTGGGGTGTAGGCAGCCAAGGGATGCAAGCAGAAATCTTTGGGGTGCATGCAACTGAGGGGTGCATGCACAAGCAGTCAGGGTGCACACAACTGAGGGGTGCAAGCAGAAATCTGTGGGGTGCACAGGACAGAGCGGTGCATGCCTAAGCCTTTGGGGTGCTCAGCGGGGTGGGAGCATGGGGAGCACGGAGGACGGGGAGCAGCTGTGTCAGAGCCATCACGTCCCCCCGGGTCCCTACCACAGAATCCCGGCCGGCGCCATTCCGGGTAGGCTTGGTGCCGGGCGCAGTCCTGTGCGTAGGCAGCAAAGGTGTCGCAGGCAGCGGGTGGTGGCGAGGGACTGGCGTCCCCCTCCTGGCACAGCACCTCCAAGCACGCCGCGTAAAAGCCGCTGGGATCCACCTGGCACGGGAGCAGCAGATGAGGATGGCAGGCCCAGCCCCCCTGGCTCCCCAGCCCCCCCCGTCCCCCCCAGCAGTGAGTGCCTGCTCACCATGTCCTGGCACTGGCGGAAGGGCTCGGCCAGCAGCTTCCCGCAGATGGCCTCGGCCACCTGCCGTGCTGCATCGCCCGCCGCGCAGCCGGGGCTGGGCTCCACCGCATCCCTGCAGGCAGGCTGAGCCCGGGGGGCACACTTAGAGCTGGGGTGGCCCCCACAGAGACACCCAGCCGGAGATGGGGGATCAACAGCCCCAGCTGCCCCAGTACCTCCGAGCTGGCATCGGGGATCTTCCAGGAGTTGCCAAAGCTGGCGGCAAAGGGGGCCACATCCCCCCCTGGACGCAGGAAATCATCTGGGGGCACAGGGAGGGCTGGGGCAGGTGGGGGGACGCAGTGGGGCACAGCTGCCCCCACACTGCATCTGCGCCAGCCCGGGGATGGCAGAGGCACCGCAGGTGAGGCGACGCTTACCGGCAGGGTCATCGTTGTAGGGGCCGCAGAGCCCCTGTGTGCTGCCCCACAGGTCAGCATCGACCTTCACAGTGACAGTCTGGCCCCCATCTGAGGTCACCCGCACACCCAGTCCACTGGCCACGGCCACCCAGTTGCCCAGCCATGTCACACTGATCCCTGCCAGCACCGCAGCAGGTGGCTCAGCTTGGCATGGCAGTAGGATGGGGACGGGGACAGGGAGGCACAGGCACCTCCAGCTGCGGCTTTGCCACTGCTGAGCACCATCTCCCTGTGTCACCCAGCATCACGCATGGGCTCAGCCCCACCAGGACCCTGGGATCGGTGGCAGCAGGGGACGGAGCATCCCACAGCCCTCACCGTTGTGCAGGTATGGCTGTCCCTCTGGCACTGCCACGCCATTCACAGAGACGTTTTGGCCCCGGGCCAGCACCGTGTCCGTCCCGAGGGCCATGTGCAGTGCCTAAGGCAGCGCAGTGTCAGCGGACCGGGGCCAGCCGCCAGCGGTACATGCCGGGGCCATGGGACCCCCGTGGCTGCTGGCAGCTGCTGATGCCCAGGGATGCCACAGCCATGCCGGGTAACACCACGTGGTGTGGGGATGGACCAATGGCCCCAGCTGCCCACAGAGCGACCGTCTGTGGGGGGAGCAGAGGCCACAGGGAGGGTCCCCATCCTCCCACCCACAAACACCCCCCACTGCAGGAGCAGCTGGTACCCGGGGATTGCCGTCGGCAATGGAGATGGCCCAGGTGCCGTCGGTGGTGGCGGCCAGGCTGTAGGAGCACTCGCCAGAGAAGTGGAAGTGTGTCCCGTCGAAGGTGCGGTAGCGGGAGCCAGCCCAGGTGAGGCAGCTGGCTGAGGGGCCCCGGTGCCGGGCAGCCGCTCCCCGCAGGGACACCAGCCACGGCGACGCCTCTCCTGCAGCCGGGAGGTGATGCCACTTGGCAAATGGCCCTGCAGGAACCCCCACACCCTCCCTGGGACCCCCAGACCCACCGTCAAGGGGCAAGTGGGTGCAGTCGAGGCAGGGTGCAGCGGAGCTGTTCCGCCAGCTGTGCCCCCAGGGGTGCCGGCAGCACTCGGCCAGGCTCATGGCAGAGAGGTTGCGGCTGCCCTCAGCTTCCTGGCACTGCCACGTGCTGTAGCAGCGCCCCAGCGAGCCTTCACCTGCGGCATAGGGAAGCACCTCGTCCCCACCAGCGAGCACCAGGTGGACGCCGGCTGACAGGGATGGCACGGTGGTGCCACCACACCCACACCTACCTTCGGTGCAGCGAGACCCGCTCCAGCCTGGGCAGCAGCCCCGCACCGTGCGGTTCCACGCCACCGGCCGCATCTCTGGGGGCCTGCGCCGGGGTGGAGCACCAGCATCAGGTGGGGGGACAGGGGGTGCATAGCATGGGGGTGGGTGCAGGGGGATGGTGTGGCACCCGCACCATGCCCCCCAGCACCCACCTGTAGATGTAGCAGAGCGGGGTGCCAGAGCTGGGCTGGGGGTTGCGGTGGGGCTCACCGCGGTCCCCGCCATAGACCCGGCGCATGCGGTCCTGGTCGATCCGCCAGCCTGCCAGGCTGTAGTGGTAGAGGCTGGCGCAGGGCACCACGTCCTCACGCCGCGGCGTCACCTCCTCCTCTGCCGTCACCTGCACCGTCCGCTCGCACCACCGCCTATGTGGCATCCTGTCACCCACGGCACCCACCCCCCAAACCCAGGCTAAGGCCAGTGTCCCCAGTGCCGGCACAGGACCGTGGCACTCACCCCGTGGCTGCTTCCACCGCAGCCACCCAGAGCAGCAGGGAAGCCAGGACCACACCAGGCACCCAGGACCGTCGTGACCTGGCCATGCCGCACCGCACCGGCCACCTTGGCAGGGGAGGACCCATGTTACCCAGTGCAGGGACGCCTGGCATGTGCCATCCCCACTAGGAGTGAGGCGTCGTGATGGGGACATGGGGACAGGGGCACCCCCTGATGCCACGGGCAGCCCCCCACAACAGGGCTCAGTCCCCACACCGGCCTCTCTTACCTGGGGCCACCCAGCTCCTCGCTCCGTCCCGGCTGGCTCCGTCCCCGCGGCCTCCAGCCTCCTCCCAGCCCACCCGAGGGGCTGCGGGTTTTATGGGTTGGTACCGGTCAGCAGGGACCATCTGTGGGGCTGGTGATTGGGCCCAGCTGCCGGCTGGGGGGGACGGGCTGCTGTGGGACCCCTTCATCGCCCCGTCTCCAGGGCAAAGCACTCAGGACTGTGGCGGGGGGGCTGGATCCAGAGCCCCCCGGGAGGTTCTGCCCAGCAGGGCTGCATCCTGCATCCGGCATATTTGGGGATTAGGGATTAGGGCTCTGCACCACAGCCCCCTTGGACCAGGACACAGACTGGCTGTGCCCCTGCATGTCCTGGTCCCACTCACCTCCCCCAGGAGTGCCCCGGGATGGGGACCCCCACACCCACCCCACGGGGCCAGGGCCACCCTCCTGCCCCATGGGGCATCACCCCCATCCGCTGCCAGCCACACGGCCATGCCCCTGTGTCCCACCCTCCCTGCCCCGTGTCCCCATGTCCTCCTGTGTCCCCACCTCCCTGTCCTGTGTCCCCTCGTGTCCCCACTCCATCTCTGGCCCCTCAGCCGTGTCCCTGGTGTCCCCATGTCCTTGCCCTGTGTCCCCACACCACCTCCCCCCCCACGGCCGTGTGTCCCCGTGTCCTCTTGCTGTCCCGTGTCCCCACGCCATGGCCGTGGCCCCGTCGCCTCGTGCCCCTCCGGAGCCGGCGGGAGGGCGGGGGGCAGGACCCGGTTTTCCAGGGGTGCAGCAGGGTGGCTCGGCACGGCACGGCTCGGTACCGCACGGCTCGGCTCGGTACTGGAGGTCACGGGGACACACACGCGGAGGCTCGGCTCGGTACCGCCCCGCGGCGGGATGTAGCCCCGGTGCCGCCTGGTGCCCGGTGCCCCCGGTGCCTCCGGTGCCCGCCCCGCTGGCGCTGCCGGTGCCCGGGGGCGGGGCGGGGGGAACGGGCGGGACCGGGGGGGGCGGGGGGACCGGCGGCCACCGCGGGGAAGGCAGGGCCCGGCGGCGGCGGCGGCGGCGGCGGCGGAGCGGGTAGGGGCGGCGGGGGGGTGCTCCCGCCCCGAGGGCGCGGCGACGGGCGCGGCGGTCGGGGACCGGGACCCGGACCTGGATCGGCCGGCGGGGACAGGCACCGGGACCGGGACCGGGATCGGCGCGGGGACGGGGGGACGGGGGGGCGGGGCACGACACACCGCGAGCGCGGGCCGCGGGGGCAGCGGCTTGGGGGGGGGACAGGGGCGCGCGGGGGCCACATGTGGGGGGGCTGCGCACTGCTCGGGGGGGCTGCGCCGGAGACACCCCACTGGTGTCAGCGGCGGGGACCCCCCGAGCCGTGTCCCCGGGTTGCTGGGAGAAGCTGGGGGGGGCGGGGCAGGGCTGGCTGGGGACCCCCTGCCCTGCTGCCTGCCCCCCTAAGCCCCCCGGCTGGGCCCGCGGGGCAGCGGGGCTGGGGTCTCCCTGGCTGAGCCCCCCAGAGACCCTCACCCCGCCATTCCTCTGCACGAGGCTGTGGCCTTGTGTCCCCCGCTGCAGCACCGTGAGCCACACCGCAGCTGGAGCCGTGCCATGAGGGAGAGCTTCGACACCCTGCGTGCCCTGGGTACGCCCCAGGGGTCCCAGCCCCGCTCCTGCCACCCCCCACCACCGGCTGAGCAGGGGGTGCCTGCCCCTGCCCTGGGTAGACAGCGCGGGTGACAGGGTGTCGGGGTCCCCGGGGGGCTCAGCCTGGTGCCATCCCACCCTGCACAGGTTCCCCCGTGGCCAAGCCGGAGCCGGTCCCACTGGCAGAGGAGATGGAGGCACCGGGTTGTGCCGGCTCAGGTGGGTGCTGAGGCGGCGCTGCCTGTCCCCCTGCCCGTCCCCCTGCTCCTGGGGGTCTCCCGGGGTCCTGGCAGGGCAAGGGGCCGCCCCAGAGCTGGGGAGGGACCCTGGCTTTGCCACCTTTGTCTTCCCAGCGTGGCTGGTGGTCCCCAAGGTGGAGGCAATCCCTGAGGGTGATGGAGAAGAGCCGGGGGCTGCAGGGGAGCCGGGGAGCCTGGAGCACAGCTGCTCAGGTGAGGGCGTGGTGCTGGCACATGGCAACCCTCCTGGCCGTTGGGCATGCTGGGGCCATGGCACGGTGCTGTCGCTCTGTCCCCGTGGCCAGCAGCAGTGCCGGGGCTGCCCATGCTTGGTGTGGCATGTGCTGGGGGGAGCGCACTGTGCCCACCACCCTGCCACGTGTGCCCTGCAGAGGACTGGCTGGTGAGGAAGGTGAAGGTGGAAGACGAGTTCGAGGAGTGGCCAGCTGGCCCCGGCACCGAAGCCCTGCTGGCGGGGCAGCCCCCGGCCAGCGTCTTTCCCCCTGCTGCTGGCACGCTGGACTGCACGGGTACCTGCAAGCCAGAGCAGCCATGCCCGGAGGAGCTGGGCTGTGGTGGGCTGCCCGCCTTCACCCTGCCATCCTGGCCGCTGCTTGGCCAGAGCCCAGCCGGCACCGGTGGCTGTGAGCACTGCTTTCAGGCGCGGCTCAGCCTGCAGCTGCCAGTGAGCGAGGGTGAGCCCCAGCCTTGCGGGGGCTGCGGGACCCCGGCCCCCCCACGCCCCTTCGCCTGCACCCAGTGTGGGAAGGGCTTTGGCAAGAAGGCGCATCTGACACGGCACCTGCGGGTGCACACAGGTGAGCGGCCCTTCCCCTGTGGGCAGTGCGGCCGCCGGTTCCGCCAGAAGATCCACCTGCGCTCCCACCAGAAGACGCACACAGGCGAGCGGCCCTTCCCCTGCCCCGAATGCGGCCGCCGCTTCCGCAAGAAAACCCACCTGGTGCGGCACCAACGCACCCACACCGGCGAGCGGCCCTTCGCCTGTGCCCACTGCGGCCGCTGCTTCGCCCACAAGCAGCACCTCCTCCGGCACCAGCAGCTGCACACCGAGCCGGCGCCGGGGGACGGGGATGGGGGGCTGCCTGCCGAGCAGAAGCCCTTCCCCTGCCCCGAGTGCGGGAAGAGCTTCAGCTGGAAGAAGAACCTGGCATCCCACCGCCGGCTGCACCAGGAAGGACAGCCCTTTGCCTGTGCCGAATGCGGCCGCGGCTTCAGCGACAAGCGGCACCTGACGGCGCACCTGCGGGGGCACATGGGGCTGAAGCCCTACGCCTGCCCGCACTGCGAGAAGACCTTCAGCCACAAGCCCAACCTCACCACGCACCAGCGCACCCACACTGGCGAGCGGCCGTTCGCCTGCCCGCACTGCACCCGCGGCTTTGCCCACAACCAGCACCTGCTGCGGCACCTGCGGGTGCACACTGGTGAGCGCCCCTTCGCCTGCCCCCAGTGCGGCCGCTGCTTCAGCTCCCGCCCCAACCTCATCGCCCACGCCAAGGCGCACACCGGTGCCCGGCCCTTTGCCTGTGAGCAGTGCGGCCACACCTTCAGCCGAAAGTCCCACCTGGCACGGCACCAGGCGGTGCACACCGGCACCCGGCCCCACGCCTGCACCCAGTGTGGCAAGCGCTTCAGCTCCAAGACCAACCTGGTGCGGCATCAGGCAGTGCACACCGGCCACCGGCCCTACATCTGCACCCAGTGCGGCAAGAGCTTCAGCCGCAAAACCCACCTGCTGCGCCATGAGCGTACCCATGCCGCCACCACGCCCCGGCAGAGCTGGCCAGCCCCTGCTGCCCCAGCCCCCCCAGCCACCCTCTGCCCCTGAGCACTGAGCACCGGGACATGCCAGGGACCCTGGTGGCACCCAGCGCCGCAGCCTCCTGCAGGCACTGCCTGCAGACCCCAGCCCTGCCCATGGCCCCTTGCCCAGGCAGGGCCCCCCCCCGTGCCCGCTGGAGATGCAGCGCACGGTGTGGAGTGCAGCTCCTGACCGTGCCGGCAGCGATGTGGCCGGTGGCCAAGCCCCGGCTCTAAAATGGTCTCACAAACGCATGAGTAGGGTCCAGCCCGCGGCACACTGCGCCAGGGCTGGCGGGGGAGTTGGGGTACAGGGGGAGCCCCGTCCCGGCCCCTCTCAGGGCAGGGGCTGTCCCCGTGGGGGTGCCGGTTTGTGGGGGTGCCGTGGGGCAGAGGGGCACCAACCTGCCTGGTGCTGGCAGGAATGAGCCAAAACTGCCAATAAACCAACTTTTGCCGCAGTTCCCAGCGGGTGTCTGAGGGCCGAGCGGGGGGGACACAGGCAGGGGCAGACAGCGGAGGTCTCAGCTGGGGGCTGGGGTCGCATTGCCTTCCTGCGGTGGCAGCGTGACAGCCTGCGGCTGCTGGAGGCCACAGGAGGAGGGGGCCATGCCAGGACGTGCCGCTGCTGCCCGCTCTGTTGGCAGACCTCGCCTCTGGGGCCCTGGGCCGGCAGGCAGGGTTGTGGGTGGGGGACAGGCAGGGTTGCAGGCAGGATGCAGGCAGGCGGGACAGGGAGGGGATAGGCAGGGTTGCAGGCAGGATGCAGGCAGGGGGGACAGGGAGGGGACAGGCAGGATGCATGCAGGGCTGGGGGCGGGGCTGAGGGCGGGGCTTCGGGGGCCGCCGGGAGCCGTGCGGTGAGTGCGGGATGGGGCACCGGGGCGGGGGGGCCCACGGGCACCGGGCCCCACGCGTGTCCCCGCGGCCCAGTGCACCCCATGGGCTCCGGGCCCCACGCGTGTCCCCCACATACCCCGCAGACGTGCCCCGTGCGTGTCCCCGCGGCCCAAGGCGCCCCACGGACAAGCCCCAGGCAGCCACCCCACATGCTCTGGACCACATGCGTGCCCCTGCGCCCCCCGGATACCCCACGGGTGTTCCTGTGACCCATGCCCCCCCCAGACATGCCCCACACATGTCCCTAGGCCTCCCCGTGGGCTCTGGACCCCACATGTCCCCACACCCCAGGGGACCCCACAGATGTGCCCCACACGTCCCCACAACCCAGGGCCCTCCCAGGACATTCCCCATGTGTCACCACACCCCAGGGCATCCCACAGACGTGCCCCACGGGTGTCCCCGTGCCCAGGGACACCCCACAGACATTCCTCATGCGTGTCCCTGCACCCCTGGACACCCCACAGATGTGTCCCATGTGTGTTCCACACCCCAGGGCACCCCACAGGTGCCAGGCCCCCCACCCTCCCCAGCCAGGCTCCAGCCCCCACAGCCAGGGGGTGCAGGGGGCACAGGGCCCAACTACTTCCTTCCCTCCAGCTGCTGGCACCAAGCGGATCTGGGGGTCCCCGGCTAGGATGGAGGGTCGTGGGGAGGCGGGCGAGGAGGAGGAGGAGGAGGAGGCAGAGGGGGAAGAGGAGGGGGTGCGAATCACCCCCCAGCTGCTGAAGGCCAGCACCGGGGAGTTTGCCCTGGAGTCCATCCTGCTGCTGAAGCTGCGGTGCCGCGGCATCGCCCACCTGGGCTGCCTGGGTGACTGCGCCAACCTGGAGTGGCTGGACCTCTCCGGCAACGCCATCACCCAGCTGGGGCCACTGGCCGCCCTCAAGTCCCTCACCGTCCTCAACCTCTCCTGCAACCGCATCACCAGCCTGGAGCCGCTTGGCTCTTGCCATAACCTCCAGAGCCTCAACGTCGCTGGTAACCTGGTGAGCAGCCTGCAGCAGCTGCGCTGCCTGACAGGGCTGCGGCGCCTGGAAAGCCTGCGCCTCCACGACCCACTCGCCCATCTCACCAACCCCCTCTGCGCTGCCCCGGCGTACTGCACCACCTTGGCTGACATGTTCCCCGGCCTCAAAGCCATCGACGGTGAGCGGGTGTCTGGTCGCGGCAGCGAGCTCTACCAGCTCTGCCGGGATCTGGACAGCTCGCTGGGCCATGGTGCTGGCGCTGGTGCCGAACCGGTCCGTGCTGCTCAGCCCTGGGTGGAGGCAGGTTTCTGGGAGCCGCGGCCACCACGGCACAGCTCCATCATGGAGGAGGCCTACAGGCAGTTCGGGGAGGCGCTGCAGGAGTGCCGGGAGCTGAGCCACCGTGCCGACAATGCCATCACCCAGGCGGAACGGGTGCTGAGCGGCCGCCCCGACCCCAGCTCCTTCATCTTCTGAGCCACGAGACCCCCAGTCCCATGAGGGGAGAACCCCCCACCCTGTGCCGCTGCTGTCCTGGCACTGGGCCACACACAGGGACACGGCAGGGACCAGGGGGCATTGTGGCGCCGTGCAGTAAAGCCATGCCATCCTCTGAGACCCCTCTTGGCTGCATTGTCCTGGGCCTCAAGCAGCTGGGGGTTGGGGGGGAACTGCTTCTACCCATAGTTCTGCCTGGACCCACCGTGTCCCCATCCCTCCTCCTGGGCTGGGGACAACAGGCAGGGAGGGGACGCACCTGGTGGCAGAGGGGGAGCTAGCATGGAGCCCCTGTGGCTGGAGGGATGCGGGGCTGAGCCCCCCATGGCCCCCTCCCTCCCCAGCGATCCCCAGTATGAATAATGCCGGTGACAGTGGGTGCCAGAGCTGGGGTTTACTGGAGAGCTGGGGGCAGGTGCGGAGGGGGTGCGTCCAGGACCGTCCTTTGGCCACAGGGTGCTGGGGGGTGGCAAGCGAGAGCAGGGGGCGGGGCTGGGCCCCCATGGCAGCATCTGTCTCCTCGAGCTGGCGGAGGTGGTGGCCTGGAGAGGGGACATGGGGAGGGGCTCACTGTGGGAGAAGGGAGAAGCCCCCTGCACACACCCACACGCATCTCTGTGTCCCCTTGTCCCGATCCCCCTGTCCCCAGCACCAGCTCACCCTGCTGGTGGCAGGCCTGGCTGGTGATGCGCCAGGGGGGTGGGTTGTGGTGACCCCCCACAATCTGGCTCCTCTCTTAGCAGAGGAGTACCCACATCCCAGCAGTGGCAGGGGATGTCAGAGCCCTGCAGCACCTACCATGTCGGCTGGGCCGGCGCCTAGGCTGGCAGCCCCTTGGAGAAGGCGTACATGCCAGGGAGGTATAGCGCATCCACCGCCTTGCCGGTCTCTTCCACCGCCCTGCACTCCGCCTCGTCCCGGTGCTTGATCTCCTGTGGGGCAGAGCATGTGGGCTGGCACCCACCGTGGCACCGCCGGGGTCCCGGCAGCCGGTGGCGACCCATGCTGGTGCCGCCCGGGGACAGCTCACCTTCACTGCTAGATGATGGCTGGGGCCGCAGTTTTGGTACTTGTCCAGCACTTTGGGGACATCGCTGTTGTCAAACTTGTAGCAAGCCAGGCAGGTCGGCTTCCGCTGGGGACAGAGCACAGCCCGTCACTGCCAGCCCCCCAGGGACACCTGGCGTGTCCCGGCCAGCCCTCTGCCCTGCCAGGCCTGGGGACATCGCTGCCGCTTGCTGTGGCACTGCCACCTCACCATGAACTGCTGGCACCCTCAGCCCTTGCCGGCATGGGCAGTGGCACAGCGGGGGCTGGGGTGGGCAGGGGGCCGTGTCCCCGCGGGGGGTGGCCCAAGAGCCCACCTGGTTCTCCAGGGTCCTGCAGTTCTGCCGCCGCGGTGCCCTCTTGCTGCAGGCTGTCTGCACCAGGGTCACCCGCAGCTCGATGAACGTCCCCGAGGGGTCTTCCTGGGGGCAGAGGGGACAGTGCGTCAGCCGCAGGGGGTTGGGCTCCCCGGAGCCCCCCTGTCTCTCCCGAAGAACTGGCACATGCAAGCTGCTGCCGTCGGTGCCCCCTGGCCGGGCACCAGCACTGCTTGTCCCACGGCCAGCCAAGGTTAATGAGTAGCTGCACTCTGCCCCCCCCCCCGCCCCTGTGCCCCCCCGGCCCGCCCCGCCCCGCCACCAGGGCGTCCCACAGCCACCACCCCCTCCGCAGCCACCGCCACTCCTCTGGGACCCCCTGGCACCCACTGCTGCTCTTCCATGAGACCCCTGTAGCCACTGCCCCCCCTCCGTGACACCCCGTCCCTCTGGGACCCCCCTGCACCCACCGCCACTCTTCTGGGACGCCCTGGTACCCACCGCCCCTGGGACACCCCTGGCACACCCTGCCACTCTTCCATGACACCCCTGTACCCACTGCCACCCCCCTCCAGGACACTCCCTCCCTCCAGGACACCCCTGTACCCACCGCCCCTCCCTGGGGACGCCCCTCCCCGCCGAGGCCTGGCCGGGGTCCCGGCCGCCCCCACCCCCGGGACCGGGCAGCCCCCGCTCACCCGCTCGACCACCCCCTCCACCGCCCGCTCCCTGAAGAGCGCCCGCACGCTGCTGCGCCCGTGGAAGGAGTCCAGCACGTCCCGCACCACCCGCCGCTGCAGCGGGCTCTGGCCGCCGGCCGCCAGGGCCACCAAACCCAGGCACAGGGCTAGCGGGAGCAGCCTCATCCCTGCGGCGGGGGGGCTCCCTGGCCCTGCCAGCCGCGCCGAGCCGAGCTGCCCGCGGGGCTCCCGGTCGTTCATTAACCCGTTTCCTGGGCACTGCCCCGTTCCGCCCCCGGGCCGCCCCCCCCCGCACAGCCCCCCCGGCACAGGCCCCGGGGGGAGGCCCCGGTCAGGGCTACCGGGGACCCAGGCGTGGCTACCGACAGCCCGGTCACAGCTACCGGGGGCGCACACACGCAGGCAGCTGCGTCCCGGGGGGCTGCCACCCCCGGGAAGGGGCCCGGGGGCCGGAGGGGGGGAGCGGCCCTCCCACCTGGGCCACAAGGACCGCTCGGGCTCGGTACCGGCCGCCCCCGCCGTGCAACTGGGCAGAGCGGGCCGGCCGGGCTCCCGGAGCTCTCCCGCCCTGCTGGCCCCGCGGGGCCGTGCGACTGGTACCGGGTCCCCTGCATGCCGCCGCCCCGGGGCACTGCAAAGCCGCCGGTCCCTCCGCCCCTGCCCCCCCCGGTCCCCGCGGCCGGTGCCGTGGCGGTGGCAAGGCCTCCCCCCCCGGTGCGGGAGGCGGGAGCTGCGGGTGCCGGAGGACGAACAGCCCCCAAGGGTCGGGCCGCGGTGTCACGCACCGGCCGCCCCCCGGAGCCAGTCGCCGGAGGGGGGGGAGGGGGAAGGCCAGGCCAAGGGCCCCGCACCGACAGCGCCTCCCGCCGGCGGGGCCTGCAGGGCCGGGCCCCGGGACGAGTACAGCCGCCCCCTAGCGGAGGCTCAGCCGGGCCTCCCCGATACCGGGGCCGACGGCCACACGGGGAAATGGCGGCGGGGAGACGCTCTGGCCCAGCTTGCGGCACTCTATGATGGGTCCGGGGGTGGGGGGGCCGCTCTGGCAGCGCGCCGAGGGCTCGATGGTGCGGTGTGCCGTGGCGCCGACAGAGGGCGCTGCCGGCCGCACTACGGGTGCCTCCGCGGGTCACGGCCGCTGACCCGGAAGTGCTCTGGACCCGCAGTGGGCGGGGCAGGCCTTCTCCTCCTCCTCCTCCTCCCGGTGCGTTGCCGCCGCGGTGACGTCACCGCTAGGACGACGTCATCGTGTCGCGGGACATCGTTCGCCCGTGAGTTTCCCCGGGGAGGCGACTCCGGGGGCCGGGGGGTGGGGTGGGGTGTCGTCATGGCAACGTGCGGCCCGGCCCATGGGGGGGTCTCGGTGAGGGGCTGCGCCCTGGGGGGGGCGCATAGTGAGGGCCCGGGCCGGGGCGGGGCACAGTGAGAGCCCGGGCCCGGGGGTGGGGTAGGGCACGGTGAGTAGCCCCGCGCGGTGAGACCTGGAGCCCGGGGCTGGGGGGGCGGCTGGGGCCTGGCTGGGGGGCCCGGGGCAAGGCGGGGAGGGTCGATGGGGCGGCCAGAGGGGTGTCAGGGTGTTGGGGGGGTGACACCGGGGGCAGCAGGGCGGCTGGGCTCCCCCGGGGGGTGCCGCTCTGGTGCGGGGCTTTGCAGAGGGGGCACCCGGCTTTCCCCCCAACCCGACCGCGGTCTCTTCCCTGGCGTGGGGTCGTGGTTTGGCGGCGGGGGGGACTTTGCTGTCACCCGAGTCCCAGGGAACCGGGTTCCTCCTGCCCCGGGAAGCACCGGCAGCGCCCAACCACGCAGTCACTCTGGGCACGGGGCTCCCCAGCGGGGGGGCAACGCTCAGGAACCGCCGGGCGTTCCCCGCCATTGCCCTGTCCTCGCTCCAAGGGGGAGGCGGGAAACGCTTCATGACTTCCCGGGACATTAGAAACGGGTTTGGTGTGGGAAAAGTGACGGGGGAGAGCTGAGAGGAGGCAGAGGAGGGGAGGTCGCATTTGTCCTGCCGTGGGCAGCCCCCCTGGGAGCACCGCCCGGGCAGTGCTGTGCTGGCCAACCCACTTGCCACACAACGGATGTCGTGGCCAAAATCTGCTGAGCTGAGCACAGGATCTGGCGCCCGCAGCCACCCCCGCGCCCAGCTTATTGTCACTGGTGTCCTGTCCCTGTCCAGTGGCAGCACAACCCAGCTGTGACCACCAGCTCTGAGCCCCTCTCCGGACTGTACCTGGCATGCCTCGGCCCCCCACCGCAGCCCCGGCCCTGCTCCCCACCTGCATGCCCTCAGACAGCTGCCTGCTAGCCCGGGGCTTCCCGGGCCGTAAGCAGATTCAGGTCCAGGGGAATTTCCATGTTTTGGCGTCAAGAGTTCTCCCCTGAAGCTGGTTCTTCCCCTTGGGGCAGGGTTTGCAGGCAGCTCACTGCCAAGGGACTGGGTTTGTGCCGTGGCCTCAAGGCCCTGCCTGCGCCACTGCCACCTTCTTCCTGCTGCTCCAGCAAGCCTCGGAGGACTCCCCCCCCCCCCCCCCGAATTCCCGTTACTGCCTCTCCTTGGCTGTGCCGGCTCTGTAACCGGCTGTGGGGAGCGATGCGGTGTGGTTAAACACATACACAAAGCCCTGGCAGGGCTGCTCACCAGGGCTGAGCTGGCTGCGGGATCCATCAGTGCCTGGTGGCATTAGCGATCGGGAGCTAATGACGCCTCATGCAGCAGAGAGCTGTGTCCCGCTGCTGTGACACCCCTGGGACATGCCCCCCAGCAGGTGTCCGCACCAGAGGGTCTGGGGCCCTGAGTGCGGTACGCTGCCAGGGAGGGGTGGGATCCCAGCCGGCTCCCACGTGGTGTGGCTCTGCTGCCAGATTCCAAAAATAGTTCTAATTAGGTGTTTGTCAAAGCGTCCCAGTCGCTGCCGGGGCTTTTTAAGGGTGATGTGGGGCTTGCGCGTGGATGGGGGGGGGTCTAATCTGAAGTGTCGCTGCAGTAGCCCCCTCCTCGAGGCACCGTGTCCTGCACAGGACGCTGGAGAGGAGGGAACAGAGCGGGCACCCCCGGAAAAGGTGGGCAAGAGGTTCCTTTCCGACCAGCACTGGGCAGAAGGCGTTTTGCTGGTGGGTCACGGAGCGGGTGCTGGGGAGGGAGGTCAGCCGGAGCGGGGCTGGGTGGCACAGGAGCGGGCATGGCTGGCGAGGCGGTGCCGGGAGCTGTCGCTGCCAGTCCCTACGGCCGCACGCAGCGCTCGGCGTGTGGTGACAGGCCTCTCGGCGTGGACTACAAATCCCAGTAGCGCTGCGGGGAAGCTTCGCTGTAAACAGAATGAATCCGGGCCAGACCCTGGGGTCAGCGCCTTCCTCTCCCCTAAAATAACTCGGAGGAGGAGGAGGGATACAGACACTGGCAGAGCCTCTCCCGAGGCCGGCGCGCCGCTCCAGCTTTGCCTGCCGGCGTGCTGCGCTGCTTGCTCTGCTCACCCGCTCCTCTCTCTCGCCCTCGCAGGGACCTGCAGCAGCCATTTGGAGGAAGTGGAGGAAGCTCGGAGCCCGCGACCCTGGCGGAAGGCGGAGGACAGCCGCCGCCCCGTGCGCTCCTCGGAGCTGATGTCCTCTCCCCTCGCCGGGCGGCCCTGAGGGGAGCGATGTCTGCGGGGGGAGCGCCCCAGGTACGTGCGGGGCACTGGCGGAGGGCAGTGGCTTCCCCGCCGTCCCTGGGGAGGGGAAAGCCCGAAGCGGGGCCAGCTCTGGCCGGGTCCCTCTGCGGCAGAGCAGGGCGGCTGCTGGTACGGTTGGGAGGAGCCCTGCTCCGCTTTCATGCCGCGACATTTTGGGGGGGGCTCTTGGGGTTTTCCCAGGGGCTGGGAGCTCTTCTGGTGATTTCTCCTCGTCATTTGGAAATACTGGTGCCCAAGGAGCCGCGCTAACCCCGTGTGAGACTTTTCTTTTAAATTGGCGCTTCTTAAAGTTACGGCAGCCGTCAGAGCGCGGGCTGGGCTCCGTGTCTCCTGCCATCTGCTCTCCTTGTGCTCCTGCCAAGCTACAGAGGAGTTTTGAGGGAAGAGAGGAATCCTGGGGAGGGAGGGTGGGTGGATTGGGTGTCGAGCTTCCCAGGAGAAGCCACTTTGCCTCCTTAAGGAGGTCTCCTCCTTTGGTCGAGATCCAGGCTGGGTTGGCAGCGGGGCTGGGTGATTGCACCCAGGCAAGGGATCCACTTGGGAAAGAAGTGATCTTGTTAGAGAGGGTGACGAGCATGTGGCTTCAGGCCTTAGTGAGCTCCATTCAAGGGTTTTGCTGATGAAGAAACTGAGGCACGGAGAATTCCTGTGCCAAAACAAGTCAGTGGCGAAGCGGGAGGTCTTAGCCTGAGCCCTTGTGCCTGCCTGGAGCTCTGCCCTGCCCTCCCACACCTCTGCCTGCACCTCCCTGCTCCTTTCCTGAAGGATTAGAGCTACCTTTTGACACGCCGTGTGTCACGGCGCAGGGGCAGCAGTGCCCAGTGTTGCGGCTGGTCTGCTGGGCAGAGCCAGCCCTTCTGCCTCCTCCAGTGTCGCATCAGCTTTTCCCAGCCCTCCACAGGGAAGAGGGCCCAGGAGTTTTCCCACTCGCGCTGCAGGAGCTCTGGAGTCCGAGGAGAACACCCTGGTGGTGATCCTGCTGAGTCAGGACCCTGTTAGCTCTCAAGTTCAGGTTCAAAGGGGTGCAAGGGCTCTCTGAGGGCCCAGGTGTTTGAAGTGGTGCGGCATGCCTGTCACCCCGGGCCAGGTGCACACCTCACTGTGGGGCAGATCTTGCTGGTGGCAGCCCATGGGCATTGGGTACCGATCCAAAACCCCACCGCTGTCAGATTGTTGAGGTTGGAAGAGCTTTAAAATCATTGAGTCCAACCATTAACCCAGCACTGCCAAGCCCACCACTAAACCACGTTTCTAAGTGCCACGTGTACATGTCTTTTAAATATCTCCGGGGATGGTGACTTTACCATGTCCCTGGGCAGCCTGTCCCAGTGCCTGACCACCCTTTCAGGGAAGATGTTCCCCAACCCCCAGTCTAAACTTCCCCTGGTGCAACTTGAGGCCGTTTCCTCTTGTTCTGTCACTTGTTCCTGGGAGCACAGACCGACCCCCCCTCGCTGCACCCCCCTGTCAGGCAGCTGCAGGGAGCGAGAAGGTCCCCCCGAGCCCCCTTCTCTCCAGGCTGAACACCCAGCTTTCCCCTGAGCTCCCCCCCCCAGGCTGTGCCCCAGCCCCTTCCCCAGCCCCCTGCCCGGCTCTGGACACGCTCCAGCCCCTCAGGGTCTGGCTGGTGCTGAGGGGCCCAGACTGAGCCCAGCATTCGAGGGGCGGCCCCCCCAGTGCCCAGCGCAGGGGGATGGTTGCTGCCCTGGTCCTGCTGGCCAAAACCCAAAGAAACAAACCCCTAGAAGGTGATGGTGATCTGCTGAAACTCTTCTCTCTCCTGGACCAGCCTGCCCATGCCCTGAACCTGCTCCCTTACCCCAGGCTGAGCGAGGTGCCGAGAGCCGGACACGAGCTGGATGCTGTTAGCACGGAGATCCCATCTGACCCCTGCACAGGTGACTGCTGGGGCTGGTGGGTGGTGGGCGGGTGGCCTCGTGCCAGACATGCTTCACTGGCATGGGAGGGAGTGTTTGTGGGTACACTTGTGTGTTCTCTGGAGTGTTTTGCTATTGCTGCTGCTGCCAACACCGCTCTTGGCGAGGCAGGGCTGGAGCAGGCTCTGGGAAGGTTTCTGATCATTTAGGGTGTTACAGACTGCAGCGGCACAGTTGTAGGTAGCCCTGCGGTAACACCAATTCCAACTGAGTGCTGGCAATGGTCTCCTCCTGAGCAGGGTGGGGGGGGCGCAGGGGATGACACAAATATCATATGTAAATATATGCATATGTGGCACCAGCTGGGAACTGGAGGCAGGTCCTTTGGCCTCTCTGCCAGCCGAGCCCTGCTAAAGGGAGAGACTTCTCTTCTGCTTGGGAGGCTCAGGTTGGAACTAATCGCATTTTTGTGGTAACCTTTGAAATCCGATCATAAAAGCATTGTGCGGGATCTAAGGTTACCTGGGTGAGTGTGTGAAAGGCTGTGGAAGGAATAGTTTTCCAAAGAACGGCGCTCCTTCCCACCTTTCGCATTGCCAGAAGAAGGGAGCCTGGTGCTGGTATTTCCTTTTATCTTTAATTACACTTCAGGCATCAGAAGCTTAAAATAGATGAAAGCGATGCCCCCAGGCCTCGTTAATTTTAGCTTGTTTGTGAATTAACGCAGGCATCTCCAGCGTAACGACGCCTATGCCGAATGCGTGTTTTGCAGTGTGACAGTTCATGGTGACCAGCTCTTATCCCTTCAACCAGGCTACAGATTTTTCAAGCCCGGTGGTTTGTTTGGTATTAAACAGTCGGAGGAGCCGTACACTGAAGGCCAGCAGATGCAGGAGGAGAGCAAGATCCTTGTCAGCCCCTGTGCAGGTAGGTGCTCCATGTGTCCCAGAGGTGGCTGTGGGAGGCATGGGAAACTGGCCTTGGCAGGGGATGTTCCTCTTGTAGGCAGAGGCCAGTTTTTGGCCACTCTGGGCCAGTTTGTGGCCATTTTGAGCCAGTTTGCAGCCATTTTGAGCATTCTGAGCCAGTTTGTGGTCATTTTGGGCCAGTTAATGGCAAGTTTTTGCTATTGCTGCCGTTCCTGGCAAGTCGGGGGTGGAGTGAGCTCATCGGGGTTCTGCTCTGCACTGCAGTTACGAACTGCAGTGATTTAGGTTTTAGGCAGTACTGCGAGGATCAGGGAGTTGGACTCTGATCCTTACGGGTCCCTTCCAACTTGCGACATTCTGTGGTTCTATGAAAGACTCTGAAATTAATGTCTTGAATCTTTTTGAAATCTAGTTGAGCCTGGTCGAGTGAATAAAGTCGAGCAGCCCGAGGAGAAACCCGGGGCAGCTGCTGGCTCCTTGGAGCTGTATCCCGCAGCCGCCAGCAGTTCCGGCCGCTGGTTTCATGGTGGGCAGCGTGTGCCTGAGCGGGCGAGCGTGGAGAGAGATGGTGCCACCAGCCTCAGCCCGCTCTCCACCCGGGTGGCCTGCTGGGTGCCGCAGCTTGGTGCTGGCCCTTTCCGCTGCGCCCAGTGTGGGAAAGGCTTCCGCCAGAAGCAAAGCCTCATCACGCATGAGAGGATCCACACTGGAGAGAAACCCTACAGGTGTGGGGACTGCGGGAAGAGCTTCAGCCAGCGGCCCAACCTCCTGACCCACCGCCGTGTACACACGGGTGAGCGTCCCTTCCCCTGTGCCCAGTGCGGCAAGAGCTTCAGCCAGAAAGCCAACCTCCTGGCCCACCAGCGCATCCATGCTGCTGGCGAGAAGGCACTGGCAGGGGGTGAGCAGGAGGATGGGGCTTCCAGCAAGCCCAAGCTGCGATCCCAGCAGAGGAATTACCAGGAGGACACCCCTTTTGTCTGCCCCGAGTGTGGGAAGAGCTTCAGGCAGAAGCCCAACCTCATCACTCACCGGAGGATCCACACCGGCGAGCGTCCCTTCACCTGCTTCCTCTGTGGCAGGAGCTTCAACCAGAAAACCAACCTGGTCACCCATTACCGCGTGCACAC
This sequence comes from Falco peregrinus, assembly GCF_023634155.1. Classification (NCBI taxonomy): domain Eukaryota; kingdom Metazoa; phylum Chordata; class Aves; order Falconiformes; family Falconidae; genus Falco; species Falco peregrinus. The sequence continues at coordinate 64,271,929 of NC_073725.1, read as the reverse complement.
CGGGGAGCGCCCCTTTGCCTGCACCCAGTGTGGCAAGCGCTTCACCCAGAAAACCAACCTGGTGACACACCAGAGCACCCACACCGACCTCCGCCCCTACCCCTGTGGGCAGTGCCAGAAGTGCTTCAAGGACAAAGTCTCCCTCAAAGCCCACCAGAAGACTCACGCACCACGACAGCGGCGCTGCCCAGGCCGCAGCCCAGCCGCCGGCCTGCCCTATGGCACTGCGCCCACCCTGCTGCAGCCCGGGGGTCCTGAGCAAGAGGGCCCTTTCAGCCCCATGCCACCGCTGCCCATTCAGAAGATCCCTGAGGGCCAGGAGCTGTATTCGTGTACGGAGAAGAGCTTTCCCCCGAAGGAACCACTCCTGCCACACCAGCAGGCCCCACTGGGTGAGCAGACCTTCCCCTGTGTCCAGTGCGGGGAGGGGTTTTGCCAGAAGGTGACTCTCCTCCGGCCACAGCACGGCCCTGCCACCGAGGCTGCCGGGGGGTGCACTGCAGCCTTCAGCCACGGCCCGCACCTTCTGGGGCACCTGGGGGTGCAGCCTGTCCTCGGGGATGCAACCCCCCCGGCTCCCCAGGCCCCCGGGGCGGAGAAGCCCTTTATCTGCAACCAGTGCGGCAACAGCTTTGGCCTCTGGCTCTCCCTTGTGGCCCACCAGAAGACCCACGTCGGGCAGAAGTCCTACCCCTGCCCCGAGCATGAGAAGAGCTCCAGTGATGAGCTGTCCCCCAAAGCTCCCCAGGAGAAGCAGGTGGAGGGGAGGGCCTGGGTGTGCCCTGAGTGCGGGAGAAGCTTCGTCCAGTATGAGCGTTTGGTAAAACACAGGCAAAACCACCGGGGCCGAGGGCCCTACCGCTGCGATGTCTGTGGGAAGAGGTTCAGCCTGAAGACCAACCTGGTGACCCACCAACGCATCCACACCGGTGAGCGTCCCTTCACCTGCGGGGTCTGCGGCCGCCGCTTCAACCAGAAGGGCAACCTGGTCACCCACTACCGTACGCACACCGGGGAGCGCCCCTTTGCCTGCACCCAGTGCGGCAAGCGCTTCGCCCAGAAGCCCAACCTCATTGCCCACCAGAAGACCCACACCGGCAGGCAGCCCTTCACCTGCCTGGAGTGTCCCAAGCGCTTCAAGAGCAAGCTCTCCCTGCGGGTCCACCAGCGAGTGCACGTGGCTGAGAGACCCCAGAGTGAGCCGGGCCAGGCCCCCAGCCTGCAGACCCACCCTGGGAGCCCCTACCCCTGCTCGCTCTGTGGGGAGACCTTCGAGGAGCACGGGGAGCTGCAGCTGCACCGGCAAGGCCATGCCGGAGAGCGGCCGCATGCCTGTGCCGAGTGTGGGAAGCGATTCCGGCAGAAGGTGAATCTGGCCGTACACCAGAGGACCCACACTGGGGAGCGGCCATTCCGTTGCGCCGAATGCGGGAAGGGCTTCAGCCAGAAGGCTCACCTTCTCCGGCACCGCCGGACGCATGCCGGCGGTATCCCGCCCTCCTGCTGCGAGGGGACCTGCCCAGCGCACCAGGAGCAGCCAGATGGGAGCGGCGCTCCCCTGGGAAAAGGGGCAGAGCCCCCCAGCATGCTGCTGCCCCCCTGCTCCCGTGGAGCTGCTCATGGATCACTGGCTCGGGAGGAGCTCCGGCCGGGAGCGCAGCCCCCCAACAGACCGGAGAGCCCCTCTGGGGCGGCCGACATCCTCCTGCAGCTGATGCAGGAAGACCACCACCTTGTGCCCGGTTCCCACCACCCGCAGGAGGGTCCCGCGGGGCAGTGCCCCTGTAAGTGCACCGAGGGCGGGGAAGGCTTGAGCCCGAAGCCACCGAGCCTGCCGCCGCAGTGCTGCTGCGCCGACTGCGTGAGCCAGCGACAGCTGCTCCTCAAGCCCCAGCCCGACTGCCGGGCAGAGCTCTGGTGCAAGTACGGTGGCTGCGGCAGAAGCTTTGAGGAGAAACGAGTCCTGAGAGTGCCTGAAAGAGCGCATGGTGACGAGAAGCCCTCGCCATGCCCCAGCTGCTTGTAACGCCCGCGCAGGCTGCTGAAAACCTGCCTCTGGGCGAGGGACTGGACCTCATCGCTCTTGCACTAAAAGACACCAAACCTAATGAGGCGGCGGCTGGCGCTGGGGGCCCATTGCTGACCAAACAAGGACAGTGCCGAGGGAAAGCTGCAAGCTGGGACTCGTGGTGCCTGCCAGGATGTGGCGGTGGCGGTGGTGGGGGCTCAGGAGGAGCGTGGTGGTTTTGGGAACTGAGGACCCTGCGGGTGGGTATCGAATGGGGTGAAGCAGGAGACCGACTCTGATGCACCGCATGAGCTTTCTGTCTGGTGAACATACCAAATCTATGGAGGGGACGGAGCTAAGGAGCAGTGGCAGGGCCCTGGGTCCACGATGTTCGCTCCTGCTGTGGCCGCACAGACTGTAGGGAGTGGGAAGAGCTTGGGATCTGGGATCTATCAGCTTAAAAACTGCTTCCATCATGCAGCAGACCTTGCAGTGGCACGTCTGCCTGCTCCTGCCTTTGGTCCAAGCAGAGGCCCAGAGACAGCCATGGGGCAGAGAGGGGCCTCTGTGGGTCACAGGCTTCTTCCAGAACCCTCCATCCTTCTCCTCCAGACTGGACATCATTCCACAAGAATGCGTTTGGACTGGAAGAGCCGAGACCCGCTGGCAGCCGCCAGTGGAGGGGAGCAGCCTGGCCAGGCTGGGTGGGAGGAGAGCACTGCAGGAGGCAGGGAGAGCTGGGGAGAGGTGTCTGGGCCCTTCCTGCCTGGGGGGCCACCTCCTGCCAGTGCTCCCTGGCCAATGTGGCAGGGGCCGGCTGGTGGCTTCCCTGGGGGTGGAGCAGAGGCGCTGGCCGAGCACCGGAAAAATGAGAAACAGCCGGGAAACGGCGTGGAAGCATCTCTGCTCACCTCTGCTTCCCAAAGGGACCCGGGAGGAGCCTGCCCTCTGAGCCCGGGGAGGGGGGGGGCACGCAGGGTGATGGGGGGGGGGTGGGGAAGGGGTGGGGAAGGGGGGGTGTAGCTTTTGCTTCTCTACTTGCTCTGTGGATAATCTTTCTGACTAGCACCTCTTTCTGGTACTCAGTTAACTTCTGGATAAGTAACCCACATGCACTGGGGTGGTGGCCATAGCCTGCGGAGCTGTGGTGGTAGCTTGTGGCAGTGGTGTCCACTGTTTCCCTGCTGGCACGGGTTCCTGGCTGCCGGCAGCGGCAGGGGTGCATGGGAGGCACAGGTTGCTTGCCAGGGCTTGCCTGGTGCATCTCTGCTTCCCTGTCGGCGCAGCAGAGCCCATGGTACCGGGAGGCGAAGCTGGGGAGCCATGTTGGCGGGGCAGAGCTTTAGAAATGGGAACCGAGCGCCTGAAAGCCAGCGTGGTTGCGGAGGGCGCTTTGTCTGGGAGGGGAAACCCACCTCGGCTGTTGCGTCCGAGGGGCGCCACTGGCCTACCGCTCCCCTCCCATGTGCCACCAGCTCTGCCCGGCTGTGCCACAGCAGCCGTGTCTTGCCGCGCTGGGCTGTAGAGCCGCGTGGCTGCAACCACTGGACAGTGACCTTCTTTGCAAACACCTGGGATGGCGTTACCGCAGCCCAGCTCAGCACCACGCTGCTCACCACCAGCACCCAGCTACTTGCATATGTTCCGGGGGTGCAGCGTAAGGGGAGGCTTTGTCACCTGCCGGGGGCCAGGGTGGCAGCTGGGGGGACGCCGGGATGGTCACGACTGGAGCTTTGGCTGGGGTGCAGCACCCTGAGCCAACAGCAGCCAGCTGGGAGCTGCCTGGAACCCAAAATCTGGTAGGCGGGGGTGGGTGTCCACCCCTGTCCCCCCTCACCCGCTCTCCCCAGGGCACGTGTGTCCCCCTCCTCCCCTCTGCCCCGCTCCAGCAGCATTTCAGGTCCTTGCAATTCTATTTTTTTGAGGTTATTTAAAATAAAAGCTTTCTCACAGCAGGTTCCTGGCTCTGGCCTGGGAAGTGTCGGGGCTGTGCTGCGGCATGAGCCTGGCCTGGGAGCTGGGGCCAGTCTGCGGCAGCAGGGTCTGCCCTGGGCTCGCACCCAGGCTGGAGTGTGGGCTCGGGCGAAGGCAGGTGAGTTTCTGGCTCGATCCAAAGCTCTTCCTGACCCTTGAGGCCAGAGCCGTGTCCCTGGGCCACCGGCCACCTTCCTGGTTGAGCCAGGGTGCCTGGCCACCTGCAGCTCGGCGGGCACGCTGCGTGCCAGCTCTGCTGGCCCCTGGCCCCACTCACAGGGACCACCAGCACAGCCAAGGGAGGGGCACTGGGCCCGGCTTTCTCCCCTACTGACAGACAGAGCACAGCACTGGATGGCACCTGGCCTCTGTTCTGCGGCCGTGGCTCTGCGGGACGGCAAGCTGTGGCTCAGGGTTGTGTTGGGCCTAGTTACCAGTAATGCCACTGGCTGGGAAGCCCCTCTGCGGAGGAAGCCTTTGCCAAAGCCACTGGCCCTGGGCTCCCCTTGCCCCACGGAGCACGGCATTCCCTGGCGAATGCCCCCAGCACTGCCCAGGCTGCTCCATGGGTGCTTTAGCCACGAGCTGCACATGGCTGCACTGCTCACCACGCTCTGGCGGGGACATGAAGCCGAGGTGACCTCTGGCTATCCCCCTATCACTGTACCCGGACAGATGTCCCCTGTCCTGTCCCACGGCAGCCCCTGGCTGCACACCTCCACCAGAACGGGAGCAGTACCAGGTCTGTGGCTGCCAGCTGCATCCTGGCTGTCCCCACTAGACCTGCGATGTCACCTCCCGGCCTGCTTCAGCACTCGTTGTCACAGTCCCCTTGGGGAGGGGACATGTCCCCACTTGTCCCCCGCCAGCCAGTTCCTGGCTTTGGCTCTGGAAGGCAGGTGTGGATGGTGTTTTGGCATCACCCGGCATGTCAGGCCTGGGCAATGGGGTGATAGCAATCTCTGCCGACGGCATCCCAGCCCGCCTGGCTGCCGAATGCTGACAAGCTGCGGCCTGCAGGGAGCCTTTGTGCCGAGCGTGCCTGGCGGGTGCCCAGGGCTAGCCCTGGCTGTGCTGCGCTGCCGCCACCCTCCCGTGCGCTCTGTGGCCACTGAACCTCTCCAGGACACCCAGGCTCAGTTATGGCCTGGAGGTGCAGGTGGTGCCACCAGCTCCTGGTGGTGCCGGTGCCCCAGTGCGGCAGCTGGGGATGCCAGGAGACTGCGACAGGGAGAAACGCCTGGTCCCTGCTGCAGCAGGAGCTCAGGGCCAGCATGGCCCCAAGCCCTGCATGGTGTGGCCCCAGTGCCCAGCCGTGGGCTCCTATCCCCGTGACATCCCTGTGCTCGGCCCCAGTGTGGCAGGCAGGTGCCAGGCTCTGTGCCGTGGGGCCTGTGTCATAGCGCTGCTGCCATCACCACCAGCCTGTGGCTCAGCAGGGACCGGTGCTACCGCCAGCTTTGTGCCAGGGTAACTGTCATGTCTGCCACACCACCACCAAAACGTGGGCCAGTGCTCCTGACGATGGCTGGTGGCACACGGGCACCACCGGGCTGCAGCTCCCTGCGCTGGTGGGGGGATCCCCCCATGCTGGCAGCCCCCCAGCATGGCCGGGCCCGGCACAGGCGAGCCAGTCTCAGTGTGGGAGAAGCTGCGGGTCCCGCGTGGGCTGGGGTAACTCACTGTCACCAGGGTGTCCCAGCCCTGAAGCTGCCGCGACAGCTGCCCCACAGGCTGGACAAGGGTCCTGCGGCACCGAACGCACCCGGGACCCTGACCCCGGCCGGCGCAAGGGGGCCACTCCCGCGTGAAGGGGCGCTCGGCAGTCCCGCGCCCACCCGAGTCACCCGTGGGCTCGGAGCCACGTGGCTGAGCACCCCGGTCGGCCCCCCCGTGGGACCCCCGCCGCTCCCGGCCCCGGGGTTTGCAGCACTTGAGGCCGGGCCCTGCGCCCGGGGGGGCCGCGCTGCGGTGGGCTGGGGCGGGGGGGGGTGTCCGGGGAGGGGTCCGGGGGGTGCTGCCGGGCCCGCTCCGCCGGGGCCCGCGGGCGGAGCCGCCGCAAGGCCGGGGTGACGGGCGCCGGTGCGTCAGGCGGGCGGGGCCGGCGGGACGCGGCGCGGCGGCGGAGCGGGGCAGGTCGGTGCCGGGGAGGGGGGGCAGACGCGCCGCCGGGGGGCACCGGGGAGCCCCGAGGGCGGGGCGGGGGGAGCGGGGACGGGGACCGGGACCCCCCAACCCGCGCTCCGACCGGCCCCGGGCCGGCCCCCCCGCCTGGAAGCGCCGCGGACACGCGTGGGAGCCGCCGGCCCGGGCTGCGCGGGGGGAGCCGGGAGCGGGGCGGGCGCGGGCGGCGCGGGTGGGCCCGGCCCCGCTGGGCTCGGCTCGGCTCGGCTCGGCTCAGCCCAGGTGGGCCCGTCTCGGTTCGGTTGGGCTCGCCCGGCGCGGGTGGGCTCGGCTCGGCTGGGCTCAGCCTGGCTTGGTTTGGGTGGGCTCAGCTCTGCTCGGGTGTGCTCTGCCCGGCTTGGCCCAGCCCGGCCTGGCTCGGCCCTCATTGCTGCTCCGGTTGAGGCCGGGCCCTGGCACCTTCCCCCTCGGGGCTGCTGCAGCTCCCATATCCCCCATATCCCTCATATCCCCCATACCACCCACACCTCCTGTACCCCCTACATCCCCTGTACCCCCTGTACCACCCACACTGGGATACCTCGACACGGCAGCCGGGGCAGGGCAGGGGGCACAGGTGGGTGGGAGCACCCCAGGGGTGGCTCGGTGGGTGCTGGTGGTCCTGGCACAGCCCAGCCTGGCTGGTCGGCAGAGGCGCAGGGCCAGTGCGGGGGCTGCAGCCCTGGTGTTTCCCCCCCCCAGGGATGCGGGTACCGTGACTCACAGTGGGTGCCCATGACAGACCTGGCTTCGCCCATGGGCGAGAGCCCCTTCGCCTTCCCAGGCGGCGAGGAGGGGCTGGGGGACGAGAAGGCGCTGGTGATCCACAGCCAGGCAGAGGAGGAGGCGGAGAAGGAGTTCAAGTGCATCCTCTGCGGGGAATGCTTCGGCCAGCAGCCCAGCCTTGCCCGACACCAGAAGCACCACGCTGGGGAACGCACCTTCATCTGTGCCGAGTGTGGCAAAGCCTTCAGCCTCAAGCACAACCTCATCATCCACCAGCGCATCCACACTGGGGAGCGTCCCTACCAGTGCGGCGTCTGCCAGAAGAGCTTCAGCCTCAAGCAGAACCTGCTCACCCACCAGCGCATCCACAGCGGTGAGAAGCCCTTCTCCTGTCAGCGCTGCGGGAAGCGCTTCCGTGAGCAGCGCTTCCTCCTCAACCACCAGCGCACCCATGCCGAGGACCGGCCTGGCACCACCACTGACACGGATGTCCAGCCCGGCGGCAGCCGCTCACCAGAGCCTCATGAGGCAGCCGGCGGCCCCTTCGCCTGTGCCCGGTGTGGGAAGAGCTTCGGCTGCAGGAGCAGCCTGGCCATGCACCAGCGCAGCCATGGTGGGGAGCGGCCCTTCACCTGCCCCGACTGCGGCAAGACCTTCAGCCAAAAGGGCTCCCTGAGGATCCACCGGCGCACCCACACCAGTGAGGCCCCCTTCACCTGCGCCCAGTGTGGCCAGAGCTTTGCCCAGAAGGGCAACTTCACCGCGCACCAGTGCACCCATGGGGCCGGGGCTGCCCTCACATGAGCCCCCGCCCCACCTCGGCACCCCCTGCCCACACCGGCCCCCCTCCAACCACAGGTCCTGCGGTGCCCGTGCCACCTTTGGGGCTGCCCCCCTCAGCCAGTTCCCACCACAGGGTGCTCCACTCGCACTCCCTCCTGCAATGGGGAATTCTGTCCTGCGGGAGCTGGGGGTCACTAGACGCTTCCCTGGGGTTACGGGACAGTGCTGTCGGCACGGTGCAGGGAGCCACCAGCATACCTGCTCGGGGCACATCACACGGCTCAGCCGCACACACAGCCGTGTCCAGCCTGACAGGATGCCAGGGAACGCCCAGGGCCGTGCTGCTCGCCTGCTTCCCACCCCTCGTCCTCCTGCTGGGTTTTTTCTCCTGATGGCTAGGAGGCCATTCCTACCAGCACCAGGAGCCTCAGGCCCTCCTGTCCCCTGTGCCAGGAGGAGCCTCATGCAGCCTGCGCAGTTCCCTGGGAGCCCTTCCTCCCCCTTGCCCAGCACCACAGTGGTGCAGCCTCGTGCTGCAGCCTAAACCCCTTGGATCAGGGTGAGAGACCGTGGAGGAGGAGGAGGAAGAGGAGGGAGGTTTCCCCAGGGCATCCGCACGCCGTCCCCCTGCCCTGGCTGGCATGGCTGCAGTCCACTGCGGTGAACCCACTCGCCAGCCAGCATGGCTGAAGTGCCTGGTGCTGGCGCAGGGTAACCTCTGCTGTGATTGCTCACCCAGGAAATGACAGCTGTGACTGCCAGAGCAGAGCCGGACCTCAGCAGCTGCCAGCCCCATGCCACATCCTGCAGGGATGGAGCTGCACCACCGGGCATGAAGAGGAGGAGGCAGTGGCTCGCCCCGGCTGCACGGAGAGCCCCCAGTGGCGCAGAAATCACACGAAATAAAAATTAAATAAAACACAAAGCTCGAGGGTGGAGACTGCTTCCCCACTGGCAGCAGCTCCAGCATGGAGGAGGGACTGCATTGAGGTAGGGGGCTGCACCCCGCTGCGGCAAGGCAGAGACCCCCAGCCCAGGCAGCGCAGAGGTCCCAGCACGGTACCAGCGGTGAGGAGCTGAAGGATGACAGCGGCGGGTAGCACCTGGCCAAGAAGGTGTGGGGTGAGGGCAGCAGGGAGGACGCAGGGTGGGAAGTCTCCACTCTGACACCAAACCGCGGGTGGCGAGCCAGAGCCTGGCTGGGAGAAGTGAGATGCACCAGGGTAGGAAAACCTCTGCCATGCCGGGCACATGCGGCTGCAGGAGAGGACTGGCACATGGCACAGCTCTGGCTCCTGATGAGGCCAACGTCCTGGTCACTGCTGAATCCTGAGGGAGCTGGGCCAGGGCTCCCTCCTGCAGACCCTCCCTGCACCCTTGTGTGACGCCCTGGGCCAGCCGCAGGATCCAGGTCAAGTGTCCAGGGTAAGTGTCCCCACGGGGGGGGGACATGTGGCACTTCACAACACCCCAGCCTTCACCTGGTGCCAGCAGCACTGCCTGTCCCGGGGCAGGATGCTCCATGCACGGAACAATGAACCAGAGCAGCAGAAATGCATTTTCCAAACCCAGGGACGTTGTTCCCCGAGCGTGTCACTCAGCACAGGGCCGTCCTGGTGGGCTGGCACCACGCTGCCCATGCGCTTCCCCCCAGCTCCCAGTACTCCCAGACAAGGAGCGAAGCCCTCACGGGTGCCTGCACAGGGACCCCCCCGCACTGCCCTGTCCCCCCACCATCTCCTTTGCTGCTGTTGTGTGGAAATGCAGGTACTTCGATATGTATCATTAAACGAATTAAAGCCTGGAAAATCCCACGTCTCTATCTCACTGGGAACATGGGGGGCCCTGCTGGGTCAGCCCATCCCTGTGCTGGGCATGCAGAGCAGAGCTGGGAGAACTGTCCCGGCCTTCCCATCGGCACTCCGACCCCACCGGGGTGTCCTGGAGAACAAATGCAAACATGTATTTAGCAAAACCCCCAAGTCACGTTCCATGGTTGTGGTTCACAATGTGCAGTCAAGCCAGGAACCACATTCGAGTGATGGCTCTGGGTGCTGCACAGCGGCAGGGGCTGCTCTGCTGGGGCTGGGGGTGGGGGGCAAGGGCAGCCGCTGCTCAGGCTCACTGAGGCCACCCCTCATTGGGGATGGAGCCCCTTGGATGCTGGTGTGACCAGCTCTGCACCACCGCCTGCCAGTGAGCAACAGGCCGCATGGCCCCACTCATCAAGGCACCGGCTCCATGTGGCTCCTTGCCCTCTGGCATGGCCGGGGGGCGTTTCTCTCTCGTGAGTGGGCGTTTGAGCCTTGTGCCGGCTGTAGTGGTGTTTGCTCCTGTCTCCCACTCGCTTTTCCGGGCTCTCCAGGTTGCCAAAGGCCCCACGTCACTGGTGGGATGGTGGTGGAGCGAGACACCAGCTCACCCTCTGCAGCGAGCCCCGTGCAGGCATCCGTCCCAGCCTCCCCTTGCCTGGCTCGGTGCCTACCACCGTCGCTGGACCCTGTACTGGGGACCGGCAGAGCGTGCCCACACCGCCACTATCCCCAGGGAGGGATGTCACTGGGATGAGCAGCAGCCAGAGCAGGGGAACACCCAGCATGAGCTTGGGGACACCTCCACGGGCTCAGGCCTGGCGTGCTGGCTGCTGTGGTGAGCTGGGGCTGTGCCATGAGCTCAGCCTTCACTGCTGGCCCCCAAGCACCCCACCCTGGGTGCTGCCAGCCCTGGGCACCCAGGAAATCCTTTTTGTGCTTGGTGCCGCTGGAGCGCCACTCATCACCGGTATGTTGAGGGTGCTGTGCCGGAGCAGGTTCCTGGCACGGCTTATGCAGTGGGCAAAGGGCATTGGCTGCCAGTGTGGGGAGCATGGCTGAAGCTCTGCTGCCAGCATATGGGCTGTGGTGGGCAAGAGGAACGTCCTGGTGCCCCATGGCTGTCCCTGCCCCAGAAACTCGGGCAACACAGTCACCATCCCAGCACATCCCCAGCTCAGCACCTCCCACCCCTGCCCTGCCTCTCCTCACTGCCAGGCTCTGCCCCTGCCGCCCTCACTGGTTTTACGGCAGCGGTTCCCTTTTGCCTGACACCTGCCCTCGTGCAGCCGCCAACACAGAGCGCCCAAGCTGCCAATGGGGAAAACCATCGGCGGAACTGGGCCCCCCTGCAGCACCGTCACCCGAGGCTGTGCATGCGTGGGGGGCAGTCCCATGTCCTGGGGTCCATGACATCCCTGGGATCTCTGATTCTCTGGGACTGTGTGGCCCTCGATCTCTGCAGTTGGTGGATCCTTGGGATCCCTGAGTCTCTGAGGTCCCTGTGTCCCCATGTCCCTTATTCCGATGTTCCCAACACCCAGTGTCCCAGCCCTGCTGTTCTCCATGCTGACACTCAGTGTTGCAGCTCTGCTCCAGGGGCTCCGTGGCCAGAGTTGCCCCCCCACGCCAGCAGGCAGGTACTGGGACCATCGGGGACCGGGGTTGGCAGGTACCAGAGCCAAGCTGGAGCGTGAGCTCAGGCAGGTTCTGGGGGCCAGGGAGGGTGCCAGTGTGTCTTGCCACCTTCAAGCAGCCAGTCCCCGTGGCAGGTCCCAGTGGGCTGCAGAGGCAGGGGGGCCACGGAAAGGCAGGACGTGGGTCATGCCTACACAGATGGGAACAGGGGAACATCCCCAGTGGCAGAAATCACAAACATCTGAGAACCCAGAGAGGTTTTGGGGGAAACCCAGTGTCACAGGACAGGTCACCCACCCCACTAGGGGGACGTCATTGCCCCAGCTTGGCCACGCTGGTGGGCAAGGTCTCCCTTTCTCCTTCCCACCCCTTTCATTTCCAGTAACAGGCTGAACTCAGCTTCTTCCCCATTCCTGTGCAGTTTGGGGCTTTCACTGCACCTGGCCGGGGCACACACATCCTGCAGGGCCCCCGGAGCCGCAGGTGGCTGGAGGCCCCCGGAGGGCAGGGGGTGGGGACATGCAAGACCCCGGTAATGGAGTGCGGCATCCGGGGGCCCCAGAGATGCCTGAGGCTTAGCAAGTCTCCTTCATGGTGGGAAACGGGTCCCCTGGGGAGGTGTCAGCCCATGAGCCGGCTGCCACGTGGTGGCTGCCTGGCAGAGCCCTGCTGGAGCTGCCCCAGCCCCACAGCCGGACCGCTCACCCCCAAGGACATGCAAGATCCTCCTTCCCACGGGGGTCTTGGGCTGAAGCAGCTCTCATGGGGCAGCCCCCCCACAGGAGCACCACCACAGGCTGCTGTTTCACCCATCCTGCTTTCCACTAACCCAAACTGCTCCTGAAATGATGGGGACTCTGGAGCAGTATGTCCCCCATGCTCTCCCACCCCTGAGGGGACCAGGGCACAGCACCGAGCATCCCTCCCTGGGAGTGTCATGCCAGAGCAGCACACCCCCTGGGGTACAGCTCCGAGGACAGCGGGGCTGTGGTGGCCTCAGCCAGCCCAGGAGCTGCTGCCGGCTGTGCCATGCTGTGCCAGGCTGTGCCTGGGGCTGGTGCCTGCGACAACACTGGGAGCATCGTATGGGCACCAACGGCGGCATGCAGTGGTACCAGGAGTAGCCCAGGACTGCAGGGCACACCAGTCACAGAATCCCAGAACGGTTTGGGTTGGAAGGGACCTTAAAGACCCCCCCGTCCCACCCCTGCCACGCGCAGGGCCCCCTTCCCCCAGCCCCAGCGCTCCCAGCCTGGCTGCACAGCAGAGGGGCTCCAGCCCTCTGGCCATCTCCGTGGCCTCCTCTGGCCCCGCTCCAACAGGTTCGTGCCCTCCTTATGCTGGGGGCCCCGGAGCTGGAGAGGTGGCGCTGCAGGGGGGTCTCAGCAGAGCGGGGCAGAGGGGCAGAGCCCCTGATACTCGGGGTGCCCTGACCTGGGTGCAGGATTTTGCGCTTGACCCTGTTGAACCCCATGAAGTCACCTCTCCAGCCTGCCCAGGTCCCTCCGGACAGCATCCCTTCCCTCGGCCCTTCCAGCCCTGCCCACCCCACAGTTTTAGCTCCTGCTCAAGGCGCCAGACACACGGCCATAGGCTGGAGGTTTGTGGTCAGCACAAAGACGCAGCACAGTGTGGGCATGGGCTGGGCTACCAAAATCCCTGGGCTACAACGTGCCTAAAGTTGTCATCCTAATTTTCAAATAGCATTTATTATTACTGCCAGGACTAGAAACCCAGAGTTAAATCAGGATGTTCACAATAATCTTGCTGTCACACATACATACCTTCTGACTCTCTTGGTAGCCGAATGTGTCCCTTTGTAATAGAAAAGAACACTTTGTTTTGCAAAGTGTCCATCAATGTGTTATGATGCAAAGGAGAGTCCAAAGACTGTTTTCCTTACCGTGAGATGCTCTATCTGTTTTTTTTCTTTGAGAAAATCCTCTCTAAAGGGTGGCTGGGAAACACTTAGTCTCTGGGATGTCCTGTTTGCCTTGGAACTTCCTCTGCAGCAGTAGTCACTTAACAGCTGTTGGCATGGTCTGCTAATTGGTGTACAGGTTTGCCCAGAGCAGCTGTGGGTGCCCCAGCCCTGGCAGTGCCCAAGGCCAGGCTGGACGGGGCTGGGAGCTACCGGGGCTGGGGGAAGGGGTCCCTGCGTGTGGCAGGGGTGGGACTGGGGGGTCTTTAAGGACCCTTCTAACCCAAACCATTCTGGGATTCTGTGAAACCAGCCCAGGGTGTGAGCCCTCAACCAAAGGCCCTGTGAATAGGCTTTTCCCGTGGATGCAGCAAGCTCCAGGGTTTGCAGATAGCGAAGCTCAGGGCAGGCAAAGGGAAGCACAGATAACCTCAGCTTTTGCACAAAGGGCAGCTCCACCTCCTCGCTCCCTGTCCATGTTCCCTAAACAGCCCACAGGCCCGGGTGATCTGAGTGGGAGGCTGCCCTTGCCCTGCCCGTGGCCCAGGACAGCCCCCACAGTGCCATCCCCATAGAGTTCACAGGGCCGAAACACCTCTGCTCCCTGGGGAATGGGGTCTGATCGCCATCCAACTGAGCCTCCCACGGCTCAGCAGCACAGTGAAAAAAGTTACATGAGAAACCAGCTACAGCCCTCGTCACAACTGGGAAATGCCATTGTAAAGCCACCAGACAGAACAAACCATAATCAAAACAAAAAAACTGGGACAAGTACAGCATTTCTAAATCCTGCATGGTATGGTCAGCCCTGAAGTGGTCAGGCAGTTGGACTAGATGATCTGTGTAGGTCCCTTCCAATGGAATTCTTCTATTCCTTTCCTTTCTTTTCCTTTTCTTCCCTTCTCTTTCCCTTTCCTTTTTTCTTTTTCTATTCCTTTCTATTTCTATTCTACTCTAATTCTACTCTATTATTTTCTACCTCTGTTCTATTTTACTCTATTCTACTTCTATTATATTCTATTCTATTTCTATTCTAATTTCCTTTCAGAAAAATAAGCAAAGGATTAAAAATGGCTTAAGTAATCAGAAAGTATGTGGAAGACTCATGACAAGTTTAGAGGAAAATAACTTTTAAAAAAACTTCATTGATGTTAAAATGAAGGAATTTCCTTCTAAAAACATTCAGGCAGGACAGAGAACTGCTTTTTCACTCTTTTGACCAAGATATTTTTAGGGTGCAGATAACCGTGAGAAGTTAATGTTCCTGTAATGACCCAGTGTGTGATACCAGTACAAACAAACTTGAAAACAAGCCATTTATTAAACTGCCATTATGGAAACACAATCAAAACTTCCATCTCTGTTGACTTTCAGTTCTCATTTGGAAAGAACTACTGGCCAAGTCAATATTCCTTATTCATGAAAATCACAACCCACACCCTAAAAGCAGGTATAACAATCTTGTTTCTTCCCCTTGGTGCTCCAGGAATAACAGTAGCATAATTTAAAACTATTTACCAAAGTCACCTGTGCACTTTGTGCCACACTTTGAATTTTGCAGCTTCTGACGGTTTGGGTTTTCTCCTCCAGATATGATGGCTGGAGTTTAACTGCTGCCTGTCAAGTGTAGCAGGGCATGTTAGAGAGAACGTGTGTGGGAAGAGATTTCTCTGAATTGCAAATCAGCTGCACTGAGCAAACTGCCTTGTATTGGCTTTCATCAAGGAGCCACTCCTGTACTCTTAACAGCAGAATCTGCACAACGGTCACAGAAATGGGCAAGTATGGAAAAACATCACCTCCTTGCTATGGGTCATGTTTCAGTTGGGTTCTTCTCCCCACTGCTCCGTGCCCACAGCTAGCACATCAGCTCTGTCCTCTTCAGTCACACAAGAGCAGGGCTGCCCGTTTTCTGGGCTCATCAGACTGAAGAGGCTTTTACTGGAACAAGTTTTGGCTTCAAAGTTCCCAGGCTGGGTGTCCATACACCAAAATATAAAGGCTATTCATGAAGTAGCTGCACCTCTGGTAGGGACATGGTTTAGCAGTGGGCTTGGCAGTGCCCAGTTAATGGTTGGACTTTATGATCTTAAAGGTCTTTCCCAACCTCAATGAGTCTGTGCTTCTATGATTATGAGTGGTCCCTGCCAAACATGTTTTTTTTAAGGTGAAAGTGTTGCTAGGGCTCAGCAGGTGCCACTAGTGGGACAGGATGAGCCCCAGTACCTCCCTGGCCTTGCCAGGCTCTAGCTACATACGGGGGTTGTGCTTGGAAACCATGCCCACCTTCCTGAGTGCTGCTTGTCTAGGCCCCAGGCTCAGTTCAGTTCCCTGAGCCACCCCCCCGCCCAGGCTGGTGCCCCAGCCCCTTCCTGGCTCTGGACACGCTCCAGCCCCTCAGGGTCTGGCTGGTGCTGAGGGGCCCAAACTGAGCCCAGCATCCGAGGGGCGGCCCCCCCAGTGCCCAGCGCAGGGGGACGGGCACTGCCCCGGCCCTGCTGGCCACGCCGTGTCTGACACCAGCCAGGGTGCTGCCGGCCCCCTTGGCCACCTGGGCATGCGGGGGGCTCGTGCCCAGCTGCTGCCCCCCCAGCCCCTTCCCTGCCGGGCAGTGCCCAGCCCCCTGCCCCCAGCTCCTGGGGCTGGTGTGACCCCCTGGCAGGGCCTGGCACGGGGCTGGGGTGACCCTCACACAGCTGGGCTCAGCCCCTCAGCCAGCCTGCCCGCCCAGACCCCCTGCAAGAGCCCCCTGGCAGGTTAGTGCTCCCCCCAACTTGGTGCCACCTGCGGGCACTCACCAAGGAGAGGACCCCCAGCATCGGCTACCACCAGCCGGGGCCAACCTGCGAGCAAGGCCGAGGCCTCAAGAGGCTGTCCATGAAGCCGCCCCCTGTGGCGGCCCCGACGGGCCAATGGCAGCCTCGCTGGCGGTCACGTGACAGGAGGGCGACGTTCAAAATGGCGGCGCCGGCAGTAGCGCGCTCCACCTGCGGCCCCTCCTCCGTGAGTGCTTCCGCAGGCCATGTGCACGCTAGCCACGCCTCTGGTTGGCGCGGCCTACTTCCGGGAGGCGCGGGGCTCTGGCCGAACACGTGTGGGGCTGTGCCGGCGGGAGGAGGGACTCGCGCGGAAGTGGTGCGGCCGCTCGCATCGTGTGGCCTACTTCCGGCATAGAGCCTACGGGAGGAAGGCACGCTAGTAGCGCCGTGTAGAGACCCCGGGCAGTGCTCCCCCGGCTGCCATGGCGGGGCACACGCAGGTAGGAGCCGTGCCCTGGTGCAGGATGGCCTGCTGTGCCCTCCCCAGTGCCGCAGCCCTCAATGCCTGAAGCTCTGTACCCCCCTCCCCCGCCTCCCTGCAGCCTTGCGCAGTGGCTACCATCATGGCTGGCACTGCTGGCCCCCTGGCCTAGCCACAGCGTGGCCTCATGCCACCCCCTGAGCTAAACCCCCCCTAACCCCCCACCTGCGCCCCCAGCATGGCCTCACTAGCTGGCCCTGCCATGCCACATTTTCAGTCATATGGCCACACAAAGCCAGAGCCTGGCCTGTGGCATGTGGTGCGATGGCTGCAGCAGGTCCGTGTGGGTGGCTCCAGCTGCTGGTGCACCATGGGCTGCCAGGAAATAGAGCCAAGCTCTAGGCAGCATCTCGCTGAGGCGTCGTTCTCTGAAGATTGCAGAATCCCTGAATGGTTTGGGTTGGGACCTTGAAGACCCCCCAGTTCCACCCCTGCCACACACAGGGACCCCTTCCCCCAGCCCCAGTGGCTCCCAGCCCCGTCCAGCCTGGCCTTGGGCACTGCCAGGGCTGGGGCACCCCACAGCTGGTCTGAGCAGCCTGTGCCGGTGCCTTGTTGCTCTCACAGGGAAGAGTTTCTCCCTCATATCTGATCTCAATCTATCCTCTTTCCGCCTTTGTCCTGGCCTACAGGCTCTACTAAAATCCCTAAGATCCTTATCCCCCACCCCCCTCTGGGGCATGCAGCTTCCTCAGAAAGTGCTGTCCATTGGTGCTTAAAACTGCATGATTTGGTTTTTCAACCCAGGGGTGGAAGTAGCACCTGGAAAATAAAACATATAAGAACCCCCTCTCCCACACGGTGGTGGGCTTCCCTGTCCAAAGGTGGTGCAGTTCTGCAATTCCTCGTGGTGCAATCCTTGTGTGGCAGGAGCCAGTGACCTTTGAGGACGTCGCTGTCTATCTGAGCCGAGCGGAGTGGGAGGCCATTTCAGTGAGACAGAGGGATCTGTACTGCAGCGTCATGCTGGACAACTACAAGCTCTTGACGTCCCTGGGTAACCCAAAGCTTTAACTACTGGGTTCAGGCTGCATCCAGGGAGGGCACAGCTGGGGCAGGGATTTTGTTACATTTGACTCCTTCTGAGGGGCTGATCAGAGCTATGGCTGCAGCGTGGGGGGTAACTGCTTCCAGCACCTGTGCTCTTGGGGAGTTTAGTGCTGGAAAAATGCAGGATTTGGGTCTTGTTGAGCTGATGGCTGCCTCTGAAAACAACGGCAGGTGAGCTGTCTCCCCTGAGGGCAGTCAGGGACCCACTGGGGGGTCCTGGCCACAGGCAGATGATGTGGGTTGAAGGGACCTTAAAGACCATCTGGTCCCGCCCCTGCCACACGCAGGGACCCCTTCCCCCAGCCCCGGTGGCTCCAAGCTCTGTCCAGCCTGGCCTTGGGCACTGCCAGGGCTGGGGCACCCACAGCTGCTCTGGGCAGCCTGTGCTGGCACCTCGCCGCCCTCACAGGGAAGGATTTCACACCTGTCAGAGGACAGTACAGTTCCCTGAACCAGTGAGGTCCCACTGCCACCACAACAGGACAGAGATCTCTGATTACCAGCATAAAGGGTCTGGGCCAGGCACCTGGGAGGACATCCCATGCCCAGAAGCTGCTCCTAGGCTGAGCAGCAAATAACCCCTCGCAGGAAAATCCTGTCAGTAGAGTTGGGAGTTGGTTCCCGTATTCCCATCAGGGCTCTGCCCTTGCAAATTAATCTCCAGCCGCAGCTCCAGTATCTCTTTTTTTTTTTTTTTTTCTTCCCCCCCCCCCCCCCCCCCCATGTTCTGGTGTTGCTTCTTCTTGGCCTCTTCTGGTCACGGTGCAGTGCAGCTTGGGGTCACAGAGAAGACCTTTATTTTTTCATGTTAACAGTTTATTGCTGCCATTTGTGTTAGAATGACATGCTCTGTTCTGCCCCCCAGGTTATCCAGGCCCAAAACCTGACATTTTGTACCGGATAGAGCATGGGGAAGAGCCGTGGCTCTGCATGCCGCACAGCCCAGTGATGTGGGACGGACCTGACTGCCCCTCTCCAGGTGAGCAGGAACAATCCAACCCCTTGGCTCACCAGGGCATGGTGGCATGTTCCAAAGGCCACTCCAAGCTTCTCTTTTTCTGTAGCAGTGCCCAGCATGTCTCCAGGGTTCCCGCTTGCTCTCCTGTCCAAATCCTTTCCCTCCCCATGGTCTCTTGTGAGGTATCTCTCTCCTTTCCCTCTGGCCCTGCAGCCCTCCCCACACAGTAGCAACATCCAAGGGAAACGGAGGTTGCCTCTCTCCCTGTGCAAACGCTGCAACTCTGCAGAGGTGGAGGCTTTCTGGCTGCTGATGGTGGACAGGGCTTCTCCATCATCTTCCTCCAGCCCCATGGCAGGGCTTCCCATGCTGGGAAGGTGATGTCCGTCTGGTTTCCCTACAGGGTATGGCAGGGATGTGAGCTGGCTGGAAGAGCCTCCCTTGGGCTGGTGGCCCTGTGCTGGTGAGCGTTGCATGCAGGAGGAGAAGACACAGACACCCTTCCAAGGTGAGTCCCGGTCCCCCTTCTTGCTCACCACCGGACTCTGGAGCAAAGAGCCTGAGGTGGGCTCCAGCCCCGTCCCTGTCCTCAGCTGCTTGCGCTGTACCCGGTCAGTGCTGCCAGGAGTTCTCCTGTCCTGTGCATGCAGCATGCTCAGGCAGAGCTCAACTCCCCTGTCCAGCCAGGTGGAGGACAGGGACGTGTGTCATGGGTGGCCCCTGAACCAGGGAGAGTGGATTTTTCTTACTTTCAGTGTCTCCCCCATTCAGTACGGCCCCTCTCTCCCTGTCCTGCCACAATGCCCCCACCAGGAAGAAGGCAAACTCTTCCCAACCCAGTCTCAGCAGGAGGATGGTGCATGCAGTGGTGTCTCCAGTCTTCCAGACTGCTGAACAAGTTCAGGTGTCTTGCAGGTCAGAGTGAGTCGCTGTCGGAGGCGGCTGGCAGAGGAGCGGGGCCAGTGGAAAGCGGAAAGAAGGCACAGACAGCCTTGTGTCCTGGGGAGAGAGGAGAAGATGAAAAAGAGGTCACGGCAAGCACAACCCAGAGCAGAGGATTCCCCCTTCAGCCAGTGACAGAACAGCAGAACAAGAAGGCACATCCTTGGGAGCACCTGGATGGTGAGCCTAGGGAGAGGTTTCAGAGGAGTGGCCCAAAAAGTCAGCGCGCCCTGGGAAAAGTGACATTTCTGCAGGGAAACAGGAAACTGTCTGTCAAGGAACTGAATGAGATTATTTTGAAAGACCACTGTTACTGTGTGAGGGAGACATGGCTCTTGCATTGCGCCTCACAGCTGTGTCCTGTGAGAGAGCACAGCTACTGCAGAAGCCACGAGGTTGGTGTCTCGGTGTTTAAGGGCCACCAGAACCATCACGTACAAGGGATTGCTTATCAGGGTAGAGTTAAAAAAATTGATCGTCTTACTGGTAAGGCTCGGGTCATGCTGCACAGGCTGGAAAAGCGAAGAACCCAAACAGAGCGAATCATCAGGAAAGCCAACAGAATTCTGTGGCATTACAAGTCTTTTGACAGCAAGAGGCTGAAGTTGCCTCAAGGCTCCTCTAGCCCCACCTGTCCACCTGAGCCTGCTGCCCCTCCTGCTAAGGCAGAAGACAACCCTGCAAAGGGAACATGCGAGGCATTTTGTTCTCCTGCAAATCGGAAAGCTGTGTCCACCAAGCATCAGAGTGAAGGTGGCTCCCTAGGGCTGTCGCCAGAAGCACTCGGTGCCCTTGCGGTGTCTTTTGAACCCCCACCCTCAAATGCAGCTGCAGAGGTGGAGAGCAAAGTGACACAGCCCAAGGTGCCTGTACATCATGAGGTGCAGAGCACACTGCAGGTCCAGAGCCCCTGCACTAAGCAAAACATTGAAGAATGTGAAGTAGTGAATTCAAATTATGTATCACTGCGTGATGCATACAAACTATTGATGCAGACTGTTGACCGCTTATTGGACTCTGTACACCAGAACTTTGAGCTTCATGGCTGCTCTCAGTGTAAGGATCGGTGGCCCATCATCATTCAGATCGACAGCTGATGGGTGGCACTGCGGGGACCTGTCGAGCTGACAGTCGGGACTGTCTTCCCTGCAGCAAAACCCACTGAAGCGATCTGAGAGAAGAAACGCTCTGAAAGGGATGTAGGGGCAGATCAGTGGGTATAAAACTTGGGGTGCAGTGCCTGCTGGGGAACCATCATGCTGGGAGGCTCAGGGGGAAAGGCCAAGGGGAAGGGAAGGATTGGTGTGGATAAAATGAGGAAGCATGGAAAAATGGTGCAGAGGGGGAAGGATGGACAGCCATGTGTGAACAGGCACCTGGTCAGGCTGTTTCTGGCTGGGCTGCGCTTGATTGCAGCGGTTCTTCCTGTCTGCTTATTAAACTATTCTAAATTATTGTCAGTGTTGTCACAGCCCCTGGCGGGTCCATCTGTGTGCTAACTGTGCTCACAATGGAGCAGCTGCTTGCTGGGCCCTGGCGGGGAGGAATCCCCGGGGTGTTCGCGCCCTCTGTGTTTTCTCGGGATTGACTGATGCAGCGTGAGGGGAGTGGAGCTCGTGGGGTGGCGTGTTTTGTCCACGCCTTTGTGGCCACGGCTCTCAAAGCAGGGGTTGCACTCGCGGCAGGATGAGGAATGGCCCCGGTGCCCCCTGCGGGCCAGACTCGGCCCCCGCCGCGGCAGGCCTGTCCCGGTGGGGGTCACAGGGCCGCCGCCATGGCCGGGCCCCGCAGGGGCGTCACAAAATGGCGCCGCCGGTGAGAGCGGCCAATCGCGCAGGCGGGTGGTGTCACGTGGGGCGGTGTGGCGCAGGGGGTTCTGGGGCAGCCGTACGACTTCCGGGTCACGGGAGGGAAGGCCCCCTTCGGGCGGGACTCACCACCTGAAGTACGTGATCCGGATGTTTGCACACGTCCCTTCTGCCGCCGTTGCCGTGGTAACGCGGGAGGCACTTGCTGCTTCCGCTAGAAGCGGGGGGCGGGGCCCCATGCGGCTGCTGGGGCCGGGGCCAGGGCCGCTGCTCCGTTTCGGGCCTGGGAGCGCTCAGCCCTGCCGGACCGCTGGTACCGGCTGCGGGCCCCACCCGGGCAGAGGCAGGCCGCGGGCAGGCGCAGGGCCCGACGGCGGGTGTTACCCAGCACCGTAACCGGGGACACCCCCCCTCAGAGGCTCACCAGGCCACCCAGCTGTGGTGCCCAGCACCGCTGAGCACCTCCTCCCGTGGCAGGCCCCGGGCCAGGTGGGCACTCGCTGTTTGCAGAGGGGATTTGCAAATCGGCAGTGTGTTGCGTGCCCGTTCCTGTTCACGGATGGGGTTGCTCACAGGTGTCCTGCTTCCAGTGCGTACCCTCGGGCAGCACCACGGATGCTTCTCATGGACCCCACATGCTCCCCGGTGGGGCTCACCCGCTTTGGGGGCGGCGGTTTGAGCCAGTGGTTGCGATCTCCCACTGCCACAATTATCTTTGTCCTATTTGTGGCTAGTTTTTGTTGACATCAGTGGATTGCAACACCTTATCAGCCTGTCTCCTCCCGTGGCCAAAGCTCCTGCTTTCCTCCCTCAGGAGCATCTTTCTGCGTAGCTCAGATAATGGTGTTCCTGACACTGTCTTTGTTCCCTGCCCTTCCCAAGGCTGCCTCCCTTGAGCAGAAGTCCCATCGTTCTTCACTTTTAACAGCTTTAAAGAGTCACCTCGGCCTAAACCTTGGGCACAGATTTGTTTAACATACAGTTAAACACTACACTGGAGAATCAGAGTTTGGTGACTGGGGAGTTTAGATGACCCAGGGAGTGGTGCCTTGCTGGGAGTGGGTTGTGTGGGGCCGTGGCTGCAGCCGGTGCCCAGATTGCCCGTGGTCTCTCAGCCGGAGCCAAGAGTCAGTCTCAGGGTGATGGGCAGATCCAGTTCCCCAGCACGGGATGTGGTGGGGGCTTCCTTCATGTTGGAATCCATCGGGGCCACGCTGCCTCAGCCCAAAGGGGCTGATGAGCATGTTGGGAACGGTGAATGGCTGTGGTGTTGGGGTGACTGCTCTCAGCGCCCTGGGGGAGCCCTGTGCTGGGGAAACGTGGGGACTGGGTCTCTGTGAGCTGGTGGCCGCCACTGCCACTGACAGTGTGATGCAGAGCAGCTTCCTGCCCTGAGGCCAGGCAGGGACCTGGTGCGGGTCCTGGCCCCATCTCACCTGGGTGCTCAGGCAGTGATGCTGCTCTGTGGTGCAAGAGGCACTTGTGTCCAGGGGCTTGGGGGGTTTTCTCCCTCCACCTTCATTAAAAATGGAAGAAGTAAATGTGTAACAGTGCAGCGAAAGTGATTAGTGTGGAAAAGGGGAAACTAGCAGAAGCACGGGTGTAAATCCTGCTGTTCTTTGCGCACGTAACAGGAAGATGGGTGCAAACAGAAACACACAAAGGTGTCAACCTGACCTGTTTGCACTTCACCAACCCATTTCATACTCTTTACCTCCTCTTCCCTCTTGTTTTCCTGTCCTTCTTTCCCTTGGGCCATGGGGTGTGTGGGTGTGTCTCAACGTGCCGTCTAACCACTTTAAACTGGCATCTTGTCTTCTCCTTTTGCTGCCAAGCTCAAATTGCACCAGACTCCCAGAATTATGAGCTTGACTGAAAAGATACTAGTTCAAAAACTAAAAGCTTTTTTTGTTTCGTTTCTATGCCATTTGGTTTTGAGCCATTGTGGTGCACTTCACTCATGTTTTTAGACATTCTACCATGGTTGTAAAGAGTAATTTTTTTAGTAAGGCTTCTGCACAGAGCAGGGAGTTGGACTTGATCCTTACAAGTCCACTCTGAGATCTTTTATGATTCCATGATCCCCTGCTTCTGCACCTTCCCCTAAACATCCCCTGATAAATTCCATGCGGTCTCCAAATGCCCTGTGCCCTGGTAGCCAGTAACCCCTGCCGGTACCATCTCAGCTGGGTGCCCCTGGCGGCAGCCATGTTCCCTTAGAGCGACTGGGTTCCTCCACCTGTCTTTGTTCCTCTGCCCCATTGTGATTGTGGAGATTAGCCTTTAACCACTCAACCTACCTGATGATATTTCTGGAATTCAGGAAATCTGGGTGATTAGGAGTACAATCGCCCAGCTGCAGCCGTAGACCTCTGTGTGACCCAAACCTCAAAGTAATAAATTCAAGTGAGTTCAGGAGAGATGTGCCCAGGGTCCCAGCCCCCCCCGGGGCTGCAGCGTGTGGATGAAGCACCCTTGGCACCAAGAAGGGCTTGATCGATAGGGTAGGCACAAGTGATGTAGGACAACATCCCAGATCAAGACATGCTGTCCTTGAGTTTAGGGAGTGGAGAGGTGATTGACAGGTGTCAGCACTCTGTGTATTTATCTGAATAAACAATGATACCCAAGGACTTTGCTGGCAGAAAATACAGCGCGGCAGGAGCAGGGCAGGGCCTGGAAGCTGGAGCAGGATGTGAAGCTTTGGTGGGTTTGCAGTGGGGGAGGAGCTGCCTGTGGGGGACATGTTCTGGGGCAGTGGTGGTTTCTCCATGTGTTGAAGCACCCAGCCTCAGGCTACAGACCCGCCTGTGGCCAGGCCCCAGCTGCTGCGCTTGCTTCTCCAGCAGGATGAAATATGTGGGTTGATGTTAGACTAGAACTTGGATCCGATGGATTGACTAATTGCTCTGGCGTTGGCCTGCAAATCTGAGCGCTGGTCCTCGACTACAAGGACCCAAGAATAATTCTGGAGATGACTGCCTGAGTAAATGCTCTAACATCTCCCAGTTTTTGATGAAAATGGTGCATGAGCAATAAAATCTCCTTTTCTGAGGCGACCAAACATGCTGTAGCCTCCTTTCTGTCTAAAAGGTGGTTGATTCTCCTGATAATCACAAGATCCATGGGTTCTTGCTACAAATAATCTTGGATCTAATCCAATGAGACCTCCAGGGTTTTTTCCGACTTACTTCCACAGTTCCACAGTGTTGTGCACTGAGGCTGTTGCTCATGTTTTCCAGCCAGTCTCTCGGCAGCCCTCTTTACACCCGCCTCTGTGTAACAACCGCATCTCTGTATCTCTTTGTTTTCCTTCGTAAAGACAAATGTCCTAAAGATACCCTATCTCCCATGCACGGTTCCTCCTCAATTCTCTTTTCCATGATGTTGTGTGAGTTGTTCTCTTAGTTTATCCTTTGTCTTTTCTTCCCCTTGCTTTGTGCAATGTGGCACCCTTTGTTCTGCCTGTAGCATTCACATCCCAGCACCAGCAAGTGCAGAGTAGTTTTTTTGGGAGCTCAGGGCTCCCCAGCACCTGGAGCTCTTCCAAGACCCCAGTTGTTTGATGCCTGGGATTGCAGAGGCGATGAAGAAGTGGGTAGAGGCAGAGGAGGTGCCCCAGCACACCAGTTTTGGGGAGATGTTTCCTCCAACCCAACCTTCGGGGTAGCAGAGGTGGATCTGCCCCATCCCTTGCCCAGAAGTGGCAGCGTTGCCCGCTCCTGCCCGTCCCTCCAGCCCCGCCGAGGTCCCCCGCTCTCCCTGGCATCCTGTGGCAACAGCTTGCGCCAATCGACCGCAGTGGAGCAGCACTGACATCAGGGGCCAAGGTCCAGGCAGGCAAGCATGCAGCAGCACCGAGACAGCCCAGCTGGGCGGCCGTGCCCCACGCAGCGCCATGAGGCTGTGGCTGCTCTGCATCTTGGCTGCTGCCGTGGCCCTCATGGCCGTGGCTGGAGCCGACCATGGTGACTTGAAGAAAGTGGCACGGGGGAGAGAGGTTGGTCGCATGCAGAGGGGGGTTAAAGCTGGGGAATAATGGGGCCAGGCGCAGGGGAGACCATGGGGAGGGGAAACCTCCCCTGGCACAGCGGGCATGGCATGAAGCAAAGCTTGCACCCCTGGCCCCGTCCCCAGGGACACCGGGTGCTCCGGCACCAGCACTCTGCGCCAAGCCCCTGCACAGGGGCCAGGGGAGCAGCTCTTGCAGCGCCCCCGTTCCCTGCGCTGCGCCAGCTGCCAGTGGGGCTGGGGACAAGCTCAGCGCACGGGGGTCCGGCCGAGCCCTTCACCCCTGAGGGTCACTGCCATGGTGGGGCTGCGCTCTGCCTGTGGGCCGTGTGCTCTGCCAGCCACAGCATTGCACAACTGGCAAATATTTCATCATGGAGGTGGTGAGGGGCTGTGCAGGGGAGCAGGGAGGTGGCAGCAGGTGGTCTGGCGCTGCATGGGGGGACAGGGGCTGTGGCACAGGGTGGTGGCTCAAGGCACAGGTGGAAGGCAGGGGAAGGACGTTGTTTGCAAACACAGCCCAAATCACAGCTGCGGATTGTGTGTCCGAGCAGGGATGGACCAGGAGAAGCTGGGGGTGACCTGGGCACGGCAGCAATCCTGTCCCCATCCTGGAGCAGTGGCAAAGGGGGCTGGCCGACTATTTGCCCATCGGATCCTGCTCACTGGGGTGCTCCCTGCCTGCACCTCCCTGCCCACACTCCTACCACCCGGCCAGACCTGGGGGCACTTACACAGCCGCCAAAGCAACCCTGGGCAGCAGCGGGCTTGGGCAGAACCGGTAACAGATCTTCCCTCCACAGGTGATGAGCAGCGGGCGCCGGCACCGGCCCCACCGACCCTGCTCAGGGTGCTTCTCCGTCCTGAGCGAGGTGAGCCACAGCCATGCCGCACCACCGAGGTGGCTGCCATGGGGGCCAGGGGAAGCAGCGTGTGGGAAGAGGAGGGAAATTGGTGCCACCACTTATCGGTGTCACCCTGACAATATCCGACGGCCCTGCAGCACCAGCCGCTGCTGCAGCCACATCTCTCCCCGCAGGAGTCGCGGTCAGTGTCCTGGCGTGCCAGCGAGGATGATGAGGCTCAGCCAGGCAGGCGGGTGCGTACAGAGCTGGTGGTGGAAGGTGAAAGGTCCGGAGGTGCCGCAATGCACCAGGAAGTGCCAGCCCTGGGCCTGGAGCTGCCCGGGGGGTCACTGTACCCAGCCCTGCCCACGGCCAGCCCCTGGTCATGTCCCCCTGCCAGCACAGGCTGGCCTCAGGTGTCTCTCTCACCTGGGGCTTGGGGTGATGCTGTGCCCACTCCCGCAGGTGAGAGCCAGGAGGGAGGACAAGGAACCAGCATGGCCTGCAAGACACCCTGGCAGCGTCCCACTGCTGCGGCAGGTAATGGCAAAGCCCCCCCAATCCAGTTCTGCTGAAAGCAGCGAGACCCAGTGCTGGGGACCCCTGCCACAGCAGGGACCTCCCAGCAAACCCCACTGTGTCTTGCAGGCGGTGCTGAAGCCCTGGCTGGCGCAGCGAGGAGCGGTGCTGCTGGCTGGGCGCAGCCCCATACCAGGAGAGAGCCAGGGACCCAGCCGCCCCCAGGCTGTGCCATGGGGCACATCCACCCACTCCCAGCTCTGAGGCAGCCAGGGGGGCCTGTGCCCCCCCCTCGGGCACAAATGAGCCTGTGCCTCTGCAAGCTGAGCCCTGCTGACTGCCATGTGTGCCCCCAAAGTGCTTCGCGGAGTGGCCCCCCCTGCCCCCCTTTGCCAAGCCACCAAATAAAACTGGTGAGCCAGAGGGAGTGAGTGTGCCTGGGGGGGGGACATGGTGGGTGACCCTCTAACAGGGCAGCCCCAGCGCTGAGGATGCTGCTTCCACAGCGGCCCAGCTCCCACACCACCAGGGTGGGGTGCCCACCCCAGGGGCACCTCTCGTCCCCAGGGATCCCCTCGTCAGTGTGGCCGGGACCCAGCCCGAGGTCGTGCCCCACTGGTGCCGGCACAAGTGGCTGCAGACACAGACACAGACGCACCCACACACGGCACAAGTGGCTGCAGACACAGACACAGACACACCCACACACGGTGCCCTGGGGACCCTCTCGGCAGGGGGACAGGGTGGCAGCAGGATGATCCCATCCTGTTCGGCCCCTGCTCACATCCCTCCTTCCCCCAGCTGGTGCTGCCTGCCCCAGCCCACGGAGGGACCTGCCCCAGCAAGCACTGCCCCTCGCCCCCAGCGCCTGCCCCAGCACCCCCAAAACCAGGGCCCCAACCCCTGCCTAATTAGCATAAATGAAGACAATAACCAGAAGCAAATGGGTGCAGCCACATGGCTCAATGGGCTACCAGGCAATGGCAGTAACTGGGACATCACAGGCGATCGGGCTGTAACCGGGGCGGGAGGATCTGCAGGGGGGCGTGCAGGGGCAGGGGAGCGCTGACCGTGCATCCTGTCTGTGTGTCCTGTCCCCATGTCCTGTCTGCATGTTCTGACCTGGCCGTGTGTCCTGTCCACGTGTCCTGGCCGTGTGTCCCTGGCACACAAGCTCAGCTTTGCTGCTGGCTGACTCTCTGGTGGGGAAGGTGGCAGCCACATCCCCCAGCTTGGGCAGAGACCCCGGGCACTGGGCTGCAGCAGCTGGCCAGGGAGGTCCTGGCTGGGGCAACTGGGGACAGCGGCTCCTGATGTCCCGTAGGAGCAGCCATGGGGCTGTTGACTCTGACCAGTCCCATCCCTATCCCTGTCCCCATCCCCGTCCCCACCACGGGCCAGGGGGCTCCCGCCAGCAGCCATGGGCTGCAGAGTGGTGGCAGTGGTGGTGGTGGTGGTGGGATGGTGACACACCACCAGCCCAAGAGCACACATGGGAAAGGTCACCACATCACTCAGCAGTGAGGGCTTGGCAGTGACATGCCAGCAGTGCTACGGACCCATGGTGGGCTTGGTGCCAGCACGGGGCCGGGGTGGGGGCAGCAGCTCTGCAGCACTTGCAGCCCCTCTCCTGCCTTCGCCCCTTGGGCACCCACTTCACAGCACAGTGGCGATGGGCTGCCTGAGCCAAGAAGCTGCCTGGTGCAGGAGGTGGAACACGGTGTCATCCATCCGCTCCAGTGAGCACAGTGTGCCCGGGGTGGGAGCACAGCATGGGCAGGGTTGCTGCTGGTTGGGACCCCCATGGTTGCAGGCAGCAGCCTGCCCAGCCCACCCCCTGCCCACCTCCTGCCCTGTGCCTGGCGGAGCTGTGTGGCACTTCCTAGCCCTCCATGGCGCTCACTGGGGCCACCAGCCGCAGGAGCCATGGAGCAGGCAGCAGCAGTGTTACCATCACTGTTTGAACGCAGGGAGCGGGATGGGGAGACACCACAGACACCCACGGGGCCTGGGGGGCAGCGGGGGCAGAGCCCACAGCAGTGAGGGGGCAGGAGGGGTCTCCCTGGGGAAGTTGGGCTCTGCCTGGAGGCCAGGACTGGGGCTGGCCCCTCCACCATGGCCGCAAGGCGGCTTGGCCACCCCCTCAGCCGGGGCCGGATCCTGCTGCAGGCAGCCCCTCCACCTGGGCTCAGGACAGCGCTGCAGGGATGCTGCGGTGTGACACTAGGGCTCAGCG
This sequence comes from Falco peregrinus, assembly GCF_023634155.1. Lineage (NCBI taxonomy): Eukaryota > Metazoa > Chordata > Aves > Falconiformes > Falconidae > Falco > Falco peregrinus. The sequence goes on along the minus strand of NC_073725.1, from coordinate 64,243,236 downwards.
GTGGCTGGGACCGGCCACGGTGGGGGGAAGGATCCAGCACCACTGGGCTGGGCTCGGTCATGGCACCACATGGCCACAGCTGGGGCCGGCAGCGAGGGGGATCTGGTGGTGGAGGGCACAGGCAATGGGGATGATGGCGAAGTGGGTGCCAGCCCAGCCGGGGGGCTCGGGGCACCACCGAGCTGCCTATAGCAGCCTGGCTTATCAGCAAAGCCAGGCAGGCTGAGGAGCAGCAGCCATGGCAGGGCGGCAGGGCCATGCACGCTCCGGCAGCAAGGTCTGCAGGAAGGCGATGGTGTCGGTGTGGGTGCGCTCCACCCCTCGCGCAGCCCCAGCAGCCAGGAGCGGCTCTGCAGTGCCCGGCACCGTCCCTGGTGGAGATGCCAGCGGCCGCAGGCCAGCACAGCAAGCCCTGGTGCCCAGCCCCGCTCCAGGCGGCTCCACATGCCCCACACCAGCTGCACACCGAGCCCAGGTCCCAGCACAGCTGCTCCAGCTCCTTCGCCAGGACAGTGCAGACCTGGCCAACCTCAGCCTGCAGGTCCTGGGCCTGACCGGGGGGCTCCCGCGGGGCTGGGGGCCTCAGCCCAGGGCAGCCCTTCTTGGGGGAGCTCGTCTAGCCACGGCCGCCAGGACACGTGCTGGAGCCCGGGGGGATGCGGCACCCGCCGGCCCTGCTGCAAGGCAGAGGGTGGGAGCTCACTCCATGCCCCGGTGTCATCAGCCCCCCCCCACGTTGCAGCCCAGCCCCAGCCCCCCGGTACCTTCAGCAAAGGGCCTCTTGGTTGCCGCCCCAGGATGGGCAGGCAGCCGTGTGCTGCTGGCAGGGCCTGTGCCCCCAGCGTTTGGGTGTTGGTGGGGTTCCGGGGGGACACTGCTGGTGCTGTCACCCCTGGGAAGTGGCACAGACATGCCATGAGTGGGGGAAGCCCCCTGAAAACTCCCCAGCCTGCAGTGCTGCCCAGGGCCCAGCCTTGCGGGACAAGGGGCCGCCATGCCCACCGGGTCAGGGCAACACCAGGGCCTGGCTATGGCTCTGCTCTGCACCATGGGGCACATGGCATGTGTGGCCACAGGGTCACCCCTGCCTGGTGCCACAGCCCAGAGCCACCGGCACTGCGCTCCCAGGCAGGGCCATTCCCTCCACCCTGGGAAGTTCAGCCCCTTCTCTCACCCTGAGCATCTTTTCCCCCCACACTGACCCTGCAGCAGGAGAGGAGCTACAAGTGCCACCAAGCCCCTGCCAGCACCCCTCATGCCACCCACCTGCTGCAGAGGGGCTGCAGCCTCCAGCGCCCAGCCCCCCAGCCCCCCGTGTGCCACCAGCAGGCACCGGCCAGGCCAGGCCGGGCTTGGGAGTGCCAATGTCCCACAGGCAGCCAAGCAGCCCTTGCAGGGGGCTCTGCCCCATGCTCCCAGCTGATGAGACCCCACAGTGTCACTCCGAGGCGTGATGGGCAGAGGGAGCCTTCAGCCCCCCTCGGGCAGCACAAGGGGGATCTGGCCCCACAGGGGTGCCCTGGCGGACTGGACTCCCCAAGGGTGCTCCCCCAAAGCCCAGACCCCCACAAGGATTTCCCCTCCACTGAAAATCAGACCTGCCCCCACTCCCCCTCCCCAGGATTCCCCAGGGACCAGACCCTGCAGGGATGCCGCCCAAATCCCAGACCTCACAGGGATGCCCATAAAAGCCCAGACCCCCCAGGGATGCCCCCATGGACTATATACCACAGGGATGCCCTGCCCCAAAGCCCAGAGCCCCCAGGGAAGCCCCTGCTCCCCAGGGGCAGCACTCCCCACGCAAGACTCGGGCTCAGCACTCCCAAGCACATCCTCGCACAACCCTGGACCTTGCAGGGGGGGTCTGAATTCCCAGCAATGAAACACGTGCCCCCCAGGGACAGCGTGTCAGGCTGTGAGAGGGGAGACACTCCCCCCCCGCAGGACCGAGTCCCACCGCAGCATCCTGCTGCGTGACCCCAGCCCCATCACTGTATTCCCCAGGGTTGCCCAGGATCCCCCAAGACCCCCCAGGACCCCCTGAGACCTCACCAGCCAGCAGTGTGGGGCTGTGGCAGAGCCCACTAGCCCAGCCCCAGCCCACGGCGCTGCTGGTGAAGGAGATGCCGCCCAGGGAGCCAGCACGCCCAGCACCATCCCCAGCTTGTGGGCAGCAGTGAGCAGTGGCTGCCAGTGACTCAGCTCGCGAGGGGCCACAGAGGGCGGCCAGGCCTGGGAGGCACACTCAGGGTGAGAGCCAACAGGACCTGGAGCATCCCACCCCCACACCGGAGAAACCTCCGGAACAGGTCAGGAGCTGCAGGGAGTGCCGAGCACCATGTGCCCAGCACCCACCCTGGCTGGGCAGGATTGGCACCAGCACCAAGTCCTGCTGCCACCCCAGGGTGCAGAGGACATCCCTGGCACCTGCCCGCGAGGGACACAGGGGGGTACAGGAACCCCAGTGCCAGAGAGCGCAGGGTCCAGGCAGCTGCCTCTGCCAAGACTGGAGATTGGCACCCAGCCCTGTCATGCCATGCTGTGCCGTGCCATACTGTGCCATGCTATGCCTTGCTGCAAGGTCCCGTGCCATGTTGTGCCGTGCTGTGCCACACCATGCCATGTTGCATGGTCCACATCATGCTGTGCCATGCCATGCCTTGCTGTGCCCTGGTGTGTGCACAGTACTGTGCCATGCTGTAGACTGAAGGCAGGTTAATTAATATTGATAACATACAGCTGTGGGCTGGCTTCAGGGGCGGTGGGTTGGCTGGTGTAGGTAAGGTGCAGCTGTGGCTGGTTCTATGAAGAGGTTGGGCAGTCAGTGAAGAGAGAGGAGAGAGAACATGTGTCCTGAATGAGGAGAGACTAGGAGAAGGCAGCAGAGGGACTGGCATGAAGAGTATGTTGGTATGAGATGGTAAAAGACCTTGTTGCAGCTTGATAGTTTGGAGAGTGCTGTGACACCATGGCATGTGCTCAATGCCGTGTCAGGCTATGCCTTGCTGTGCTGTGGTGTGTGCATAGTGCTGTGCTGTGCCTTGCCAGGCTGCATGGTGCGATGCCATGCTGTGCCAAGATGTGGGCATGATGCCGTGCTGTGCTGCACCTCTGAGTGAGCATCTCCCTGGCAGAGGCTTGTGGCCACCGGGCTCTCCCTAGGGGTGTGGGAGCTGCTCACTGGGGGGCCAGACCCCCTCACCACCAGCTCCTCCAGGCACTTCTCCAGGCTGTGGAGCGGGCAGCTCTCCACTGGCAGTCTCCGTTATAACTGCAAAAGCAAATTCCAGTCCCTGCCCCCAGAGCAGCCTGGCATCCCCAGATGTGGCTGGGGCCAGGGGGCCACCCAGATCTGCAATACTGGACACTCGCACCCCCTCACCCCTGTGCCAGGGTCCCCAGCCCTGTGGCTCACCTGCTGCACCCACCATCACTGGCTGTACCATGAGGCCCTGCCAGCCACTGGCTCTCAGCTGGGGCTGGGGTCTGCTGGGGGTGTCTTCCTGAGGGCGGGTGGGCTGCTCCCAGGGAGACTCTAGCTCTGCAGGGGCACCTGTGCCGGCATTAGAAGAGACCCCTGCTCAGGGCAGGGTGCTCCCAGGGTGCCAATGCCAGGACCCCCTGCCCAGCCCTTCCTGGGCACAGCCAGGGGGTGTGCCCCCCACCCACCATGGCTCAGCACTCAGCTCCCCTGGCCCCCACACACCGCCAGGACGTACCCAGGTCCCTGATGGCAGTGCCGGGGCTGGCAGGGGCTGCAAGGCGGCTTTGCCTCCAGCATAGCCACGCCCCTGCCGTCACCCACGGCTGGCCACCAAGGCAGAGCCCCCCATGCCGGTGCCCAGCAGGGCAGGACCAGGCTCTCACCCACTTAGTACGGCCCTGGTGCTCACCGCCTGCATCCATCTGCTCAGACCCTGCTGCTTTGTCCCTGCTGCCGGCAGCACACGGCTCTGTGCTGGCCTTTGGGCCACCGAAGAGAAACTCAGGGATCTCCTTCACCAGCCGCACCAGGGTGCCGAGGGCTGGGCTACCGGGGGGCCCTGTGGGACCGGGGAGGTGGATGCCAAGTGCTCCCTGGCTAGAGGAGTGGATCCCCGTGCTGCCCCTGCTCTGGCTGGGACAAGCACCAGGGCAGGGTCCTACCAAGGGAGGCCAGCAGCCAGCATGTCCCCTCTGTCATCTCCTGGTGCAGGTCCCACTGCCGTTTCTCCAGCAGCTCCCACTCCTCCATTGAGAACTGGACCGTCATGTCCTCGAACGTCACTGGTGCCTGCAGGGACATAACTGGGAGTTCCTGCCCACCTCCTGCCAGGGCAGGGGGCCGGAGATGAGCCACGTGTGTCTGTGGGGCATGGGGACGCGCTTGCTGGCTGCGGGGCAATGCTGTGGGGCTGGGGAGCAGAGCCAGGCAGGTGGGGGAAGGGGAGCAGGTGCCAGGGACAGGATGAAGGCACTCATGTCCCCAGGAACGCCCAGAGCACCCCAGCCCCTCACAGAGTTGTGCCAGCTGGCAGCAGGACCCCTGGCCGGGCCCAAGGTGTGCGGGGACAGCAGGTGCAACCAGCTGCGCCAGGCGCCGGGCTGGCACATGGCTGGGTAAGGTGTGCTGCTGCACCCATCCTGCATGGGCAGGGGGGTGAAAGGTGTCCCAGCACGCTTCCCGGCACGCTTCCTGTCAGGTCCCTGCATGCTTCATGCTCTGTCAGGGAGGAGATGAGATAACCCACCCTGACATGCTGGTATTTGCAGCAGGAGTCGCTTTGTCCAGTCTTTCCCCCTGCCGGCACTGGATGGGCCGGGGTTCAACGTCACCACCACACGATGGTCATGGCCAGCCCGGTGCCACCGAACGCATCCCGCTGACATCAGCCGTGCAGGGTTCTGCCAAGACAAGGCTGTGCTGAGTGGTGCCGGGGGAAGCGGGTCGCAGTGTCTGGCCCTGTCCTGCCACCAGCCCCTGTCCTGGGGGATGGGGACACCCCCTCCCCACGTCCTCCGAGCAGGAGGTGTGAGTGGCCATGGGCGAAGCCAGGCTTTGCCACCAATGCCCACAGCAGCTTGCCCCCGAGAGCGGCAGAACCGGGCTCAGCGCATGCACAGACTGTTCACATGGGGGTGCTTAATCCCCCCTCCCCGCCCAGGGAGGGCACCCCTGGGGGGTCGAGGCCCCTCTGGAGCTCCTTGTGTGTGTGTGGGGGACACGCAGACCAGACCCCGAGCAGCTCCGGTGGATGCACCAGTCGGCACTTGCCCTGCGCCAAGCTGGGGGGGTGAGGACCAGCCCCCCGACCAGAGTGCCGTGCCCCCCCCAAGTCCGGGGCTTCCCCCCCTGCTTTGCTTGCCCAAGCCCACGGCCAGCCCGGCAGCACCCGTGTCTCGTGGGAGTATTTGGTCCCTGCTCCTGGGGGGGCCCGCTCCCGCCGTGCCCTCGGCCACCCGCAGGGACAGGGACCCCCCGGACGGGCAGCCACGGGCAGAACTGGCAGCGACCCCGCCCCACACTGCCGGCGGGACCCTCTCCCAAAACTGCCCCAGAGGTGCTCCCCATCCCGGGGCGCTCCCGCTCCTACCTGCCGAGGCGCGGCCATGGCTCGGCGGCGCGGGGCCGGTACCCGCTCCGGGCCGGGGGGCAGCGGCGGAGCAGTCCCGCTCCGGCTCCCCGCTCCCGGTTCCGGGCGGAACGCGGCTGGAGCTGCCGCCCGTCCCCCCGCGCGGCTCGGAGCGCGACCGCAGTCCCGCCCCGGTGCCCCCGCTCCGCCCCGCGGTGGGCAGTGCCGCTGCCGGTGCGGGGGTTCCCCCCGCCCCCGGAGCAAAGCCCCCGGCCCGGTCCCGCGGGGCTGGGTGGCGCGAAGGGACCGGGGGGTTCCGCGGGGGGACAGCGGGGGGCGGCGGGGCTGGGCTCGGGGGCACCGGGAGGCCCGGTCGGTCGGTGGACTGCGAGGTCTGGGGCACCGAGGCACTGGGGAAGTTGACGGGGTCCGGTGGTCGGTGGCACCAGGGCACCGGGTGTCGGTGGCACCGGCGGATCCGTGGGAGTCTGGGGCGTCCGGCGGTCGGTGGCACCGGGGAACTGGGGCGGGGGACTGGGGCAGCCGACGGGGCGCGGGGGTCGGTGGCCCCGGCACAGCCGCTGGGGTCCGTGGCCCCGGCCCGCCGCGCCTCCTCCCGGCCGCCAGGGGGCGCCGCAGCGCGGACGAGGCTCCGCCCCTGCAGGCGGTGCTGCTGCAGGGCGCGCGGGCAGGCCGCCATGTCCCGCCGGGATCCAGCGCAGGTTCGGGTCGCGCCGGGGGCCGGGGCCGGGGCCGGGGCTGTCTGCGCCCGGGGCCGCGGCGGGCCCTGGCCCGGGGGGGTGGCGGCGGGGGGGCTCCGGGGGCCCCCTAGGGGCGGGGGAGAGCGGGCCCGGGGGGCCAGCCGCGGCGATGGGAGGCGGGGGGCCGGGGGCCGGGGAAGGCCCTTGGGGGGCCGGGGGCGCCGCGGGCGCGTTCCCGGGCCGCGGCCGCGCTTGGGCCGGGTCGGGGCCTGCCCCTGCCGCGCTTGACCGCTGCCTCCCCAGGCCCCGCGCCCCCCCACGCAGAAGGCGCCGGCCATGGGCCCGCAGGCGGCCGCGGGGCAGGAGCTGCGGGAGCTGCGCAGCCGCACGGAGCGGGCCGAGCGGCGGCTGGTGGCCTGCGAGACCCTGCTGGGGGAGCTGGGTAGCAGCCTGGCGGCGCTGGGCGGCCTCCTGCCGCGCTGCGGGCAGCTCCAGCAGCGCCTGGACAACGTGGAGAACCTCCTGAAGAACAGGAACTTTTGGATCCTGCGGCTGCCCCCCAGCTCCCGGGGCGAGGTGCCCAAGGTAAGGGCGCCCGGCCGGCCTGCCCTCCCGGCGAGCACCCCCGAGCCCCAGGCTTGGCCAGGCCTGCCTTGCTCTGTACCTGCCCTGAGCTCCAGCGGCCAAAGACAAGCACTGGCATCCAGGCCCGTGGTTTCCCGTTATCTAGCTGCATCGTAAGTCACCAAGCACGTAATATTTGTGATTCTAGGTACCGCTCACATTCGATGATATTTCAGTTTACTTCAACGAGCAGGAGTGGGAGAGACTGGACCGCTGGCAGAAGGATCTGTACAAGGCTGTGATGCGGGGAAACTACGAGACGCTCATCTCCCTGGGTGAGGCACAGAGTTTGTGTCTCTGGATGAGCTCTTGTGGGTAGGCTGGATGCTTCCCATCGTGGCCCCGCTGATGGTCTGGTTTGGTGGGGCAGGACACCCATAGCTAGCAGAACCTCTCCCAGGCAGTCGGACCCATGCATTTTCCCTCCTTCCTGCTTGTAAGCAACGAACAGTATCTGTAGTAAATAACGGGAGTGATAATAATACAAACTGTATTTATTGTTAAAAAAAAAATCCACGTTAGGTGCTGTTCCTAGTGAGCAGCAGTGAATCCTGAGTGAATTCCAGGGTCAGGGAAGCATCGTGATCTTCCAGCACAGTTCAGGAATTACCTGGGTGAAGTCTGATAACTGCACCTTGAACTAGTTCTTGTTATCTGTGTATTTAGCCCCCATACAAGGTCACAGGGATGTTTCCATCTGCCTTGGTTAAACAACTAGTCTAACTAACAGAACTAACCTAACTAAGAACTTACAAGCATGACCATACTCAGTCTTTCAAAGGACACCCAACACATTCTTGGATGATTTGGGCTGTAAGATGTTCCCCACCAGAAGCTGTTTCTTGGGCATGACTAGTAACGTGCTGCGCTGTGCAGCTGCTGAAGTTGAGGCTTCACTTTTCTCAATAATATTCTGTAGAAACAGAATAAACTTGTTCCTTTTGTCCATCTGACACAGACATTTCTACAGAGCAGAAAGTTTTCTGTCCCTACACCAGAATGACAGCTCCAAAGAATTGCTCTTCAGGTCACTGCTAAAGTTTAAATGGGAGGAAAATGTTACAGCCTTTCCCATTCCTGTAAGAATTTAGTTCATGCTCTGCTATTTAGATTTGGTCTGTGCTTGAGCCACAGCTGTGCTTGGTGGATCCTGCCGCAGGGCCAAGAAAGAGGCACCACCTTTCTGGTTAGAGCGTGGGTAACATATTTGTGTCTGTCTGTGCTGCCTGCTAGCTCTGGGGTCAGGGGGAGAAGGGTCGCTTGAAGACGTGTAGGTTTGACAGAATGAAGGCGTAGCCAGTTCCTAATAAAGCATGCTGTCCTCTGCCTCATGAATAGACTATGCTGTGTCCAAGCCTGACATCCTCTGCCGGATCGAGAGGGATGAAGAGCTCTGCGTCAAAGATGGTCACACATCCCCACAGACACATAGTGGAGATGGTCAGGAGCCCCCAAAGACACCAGAAGAGATGGACCAGGTGGAAGAGGCTTTGGGAGAAGATGAAGTCCCCATGGAAGATGACACAGGTAAATTCTGTGGGTGCCAGGAGGAGGTGGCAGTTCCTGTCTCAGCTTTGTCAGGAGATGTCCCAGCCATGTCTTTGTTAGAAATGAATTCTGAGGGTCTGTTGACTGAATTGACTAAACCACCACACCACAGAGGAACGTATATGCTTGGACAGGTGAATCCTGTGGATAAAAACAGACAAAGCTTGTCAGGAGGGACTGGGATGGAGTGTGGAGTGGTGGGACAGACGACTTGTGATCCCTTTTAGTCCTGTGTCCATGCAGTTTGGCAGTCCTTCACCAGATTGCATGCATGAGCCCTAGGGCTTCCAGAGACACTCCTGCTTGCCTTGGTGAGAGGAGACATGGTGGGAAGTGAGGAACCTGGGAGCCTGCAGCGGGAGGAGGAGGCGGGAGCAGCTCTGCTACTGCTGGGGGGCAGAAGCGGTCGGGAGAGCCGTGGGGCATGCCGTGGGAGAGTTGGAAAAAATAATGTTAAGAGTGTAAAGGCTGGGCAAGAAGGTAGGAGATGCTGGAAGGGGACTGGCAGACCCCGACAGAGCCAGGAGAAAAAGAAATGTGTGGGCAGAGCTGTGATCAGGAGCTCTTTTCTGTAGGACTGAGGGGCTGGGGGTTGAAGGAGCCCCAGGAGAGGCTGGGTGAGCACTGGTGGAGGGGAGAAGGCAGGGCGGGCTCCGTCCTTTGGGGAATGTTACCCAGAAATAACACAAACCCCAGGTGCGTTTTCGGGAGCTTGTTTGTCAAGTGCTCCCGGTAAGAGAGGGAAGGGATGTTACATAGAGGCTGTCACTCACTTTTGAGATTTTAGTTCATGTTCTGTTACTTAGATCTTCTCTGTGCTTGAGCTACAGCTGTGCTCATGGGTGAATCCTGCTGCAGGGCCAACAGCACCACCTTTCTGGTTAGAGCGTGGGTAACGTATTTGTGTCTGTCTGTGCTGCCTGCTAGCTCTGGGGTCAGGGAGAGAAGGGTCGCTTGAAAATGTTTGAGAGTTTGACAGAATGAAGGCTTAGCCAGTTCCTAATAAAGCATACGGTCCTCTGCCCCGTGAGCAGACCACGCTGTGTCCAAGCCTGACGTCCTCTGCCAGATCAAGAGGGATGAAGAGCTCTGCGTCAAAGATGGTCAGACATCACCGCAGATGCATATTGGAGACGGTCAGAAGCCCCCACAGACACGTACTGGAGCTGGTCAGAAGTCCCTGCAGGCAACCATCCAGGATGGTCAGGAGAAGCCACAGACATGTATCAGAGGTGGTCAGAAGTCCCCACAGACGAGCATCCAAGATGGTCAGGAGAAGCCACAGACACATGCTGGAGACGGTCAGGAGCCTCCGCAGACACCAGAACAGATGGACCAGAAGGAAAAGGCTTTAGGACAAGATAAAGTCTCCATCAAAGCTCGCACAGGTGAGTTACATGGGTGCGAGGAGGACTTGCTTTCCCAGGCCATTCCCGTCCCAGCTCTCTCAGGAGCTCTCCTAGCAGTGTCCGTGGGAGAGGGCATGGCAGGTCACTGTGCTTAAGAGGAGCATCACCAGGGAAAAGCAGAAGCCTTGGGGTGCATGGTCAAGGTGCTGTCAGGGAAAATGGAAGGAGTTCAAGGGCCTGAACACAAGGCAATATGGGAACACTACCTGTAGAGTTGACGGAGAGGGTTTAGGAGGGATGAGGTTGCTCTGCAACGGCAACAGCACCTTGGTGTCCTTCCACCCAGCCCTCCCTCTGCTTTTGGTACTTGCGTTTGGCTTTGCTCCAGCTCCTTTTAACGCCTCACATGCTTTCCATAGAATCCTAGAGTTGTTTGGGTTGGAAAAGACCTTTATGATTGAGTCCAACTGCTAACCCAGCACTGCCAAGCCCACCACTAAACCACATCCCTAAGCACCACGTCTGCATCTGTTTTAAGTACCCCCAGGGATGGTGACTCCACCATCTCCCTGGGCAGCCTGTTCCAGTGCTTGTCTACCCTTTCGGGGAAGAAATTTTTCCTAATACCCAGTCTAAACCTCCCCTGGTACAACATGTTGTGGCTTCTCAAGCCACAGCTCTCTCTGACTCCTACATGCCCCCGGTTTATCTCCAGTCAGCGTCATACCAAAGCAGGAAAATGTGAGCTCTCCACAGGTCTTTAACATTGTTCTCTGCAAACAGAACTCCCCATCCTGGTGATGAACATCATGTCCCTGAATGCACAGAAAGAGCAGCTGCACAGTGAAAATCAGCCCGAGACGGAGATGGAAGAGGACACAGCTGAGTCCAACACCAGTGAGTAATGCTGTGCAGGAGAGGCACAGGCACCTGCAGGCAGGAGGCAGCTCCCAGCTCCCCAGTGTGCTTGAAATGGGGAGGGAGATGGGAGCGTTGGGCCTCTTTCTTATCACTGAGTAAGGGAGGGGGCTGGTGTCAGGCGTTTCAGCCCTATCATCCCTGCAGAAAGGAAAGCAGTCCAGTGAGGTTCCTTCTATCAGGAACTGGGGGAGAGCTGGTAGCAGTAGCGTGCTTTCTTCCTCCAGCTCTGCTGCGTTATGGCAGAGCTGGCCTTGAGCTCAGGGTGGCCTAATGCTTCCAGGGGCACAGTCCTCTTCTCCATGCCAGAAGCAGAGAGCAGGGAGTGTGGGAAGGGGGTGGCAGCTGTCTGCAGACACCCTCTGTTCTGGTCCTGAAGCTTTGCCAAGCTAACGCACCGAGCACTGTCCTCTTCCAGGGACTCTGAGCCTGTGTCTGGCACTGGTGTGCAAGTGGCACTGGTTCTGGGCATGGTGCGTGCCAGCTGAATGGTCTGGTGGCGGCAGGGGGTGGAGAGTTCCCCACAGCTCTCAGTGCTGCACAGCACTCAAGTGAGCCAGTTTGCCTGCAACATTTGGCATTTGCTGGCAGTCCCAAACTTGACAGAAGCGAAGAGCCTGAGGTACTGCAGGCAGTCGCTTTTCAGTGATCTTTTTTCCTGCTACACCTTGTGGCCGTCATTGGTGTCATCATTTTAGATGTGGATCCCTTTGTGCTGTTGGCACTGCAGCAGGCCACAGCCTGGCTCTTCTTGGGAGCAAGAGAACTGTCCCCTGAGACCATGCTGGGGTTGCTGAGGGCACGTGGGCAGAACACTGGTGGCATTTGCATCTTTCCAAACTGTGTTCTTAGATTTGTTGGTAGCTCCTTTATTGCTAAAAGCCTGCTTGGTGCTTTGCGGCTTAACCACAACCTGGGTTTGTCCTGGGAGCAGGAATGACTGATGCCCATGTTGTTCTGTTTCAGAGAAAGGCTTTTTAACGAAAAATGAAATGGCATGTGAAGGGGATGCTTCTGAAAACGCCAAGGTGAAGGAAGAGAAGCCTGAGGCATCTTCTCCCAGCCCAGAGGCCCAGAAGTGTCCCAAAGATGAGCAGACTAAGGCCAAGAGCAAGAAGAAGCCAAGCAGGTGCACAAGCAGCAGCCTGCTGATGGGCAGCTGTCGGCGTGGCTACGTGCGTGAGTGGTCGCACCCCTGCACTGAGTGTGGGAAGCGTTTCCGTCTGAAGATCAACCTCATCATCCACCAGCGGAACCACGCCAAAGAGGGGCCCTACGAATGCACCATGTGCGAGATCAGCTTCGCGGACAAGCGCCACCTGGACCTTCACCAGAGCATCCACATAAAAGACAGGGCCTTTGGGGCCAAGGTCTGGGGGAATGTCCACCCGGAGCTGAGGATCCGGCCAAGGGGGAAGTTCTGCGGGGCTTTCTTTGGAGGCACCCACAGCCTGGGCAATGGGACACACGCTAGGGGGCCCTGGCTGGGCCAGGCCAAGGCGGAGCTGGACAGAGGGAGCCTGTCCAGTGCATGTCTCCCCCGACAGCAGAGCCCTAAGTCTCACAGGAAGTCTGTGGTGAAATGCAATCTTTGCAAAAAGTTTTTCTCTTGCACCTTCAGCCTTCAGCGGCACCTGCAGACCCACTCGGTGGACAGGCCGTATTGCTGCGCCACTTGCAAGAAGGGCTTCACCCGTAGGACTCACCTCTCACGCCACGAGAAAATACACGACCGCCAGAGAGCCCTGGCTGCGCTCCAGCAGCCCACGGTGGCACAGCCTGCAACCGTGGTGCTAGCACCCCAGCAGCCCCAACCGCAAGCGGCGCTGAAGGTGTCTGCGAGCGGGCGCGTTCCTCGCTCACCAGCCCCGGCATCCGAGAAAAATGTTAGTCCTGCAGCCAAAGCAGTTCCAGCAAATGTGCTCCTGGTTGCTCCTGCAGAACTCAAGCTGCAGGACAAGAACTGCCACATCCCCAGCTTGGGTGGGAGACCCATCCGACCTGTGGTTAGGCAAGGAAGTAGGGCAGCAGTTTCAGGGGTGACAGAAATGACTAGAGGAAAGATCTGAACTGTCTCTGTCCCTGGAGAGAAACTGTGAGTGTTGATCTTGCACGTGGTGGGGCGCTGGAGTTCTGAACTGTCCACTGGATTTTAGGAGCTTTCCTGAACTGGAGGAGGAATCAAAAGGTTGGATACCACACCACAGTGAGCAAATTACAGAAGCCTCCAGTGATCCAAAATGCTTTACCATTCCACTGACTCTCGTGTCTGCTGGCTGATGCACAAAATCTTCCCAAGCTGACCTTCCTGGGAGATTAACAGGTACATCTCCTGCAGCCCAGTGAGAGGAACTGCAAACAGCAGCTGAGTTCACCCATTACTTGATGCTGCAGCTGACCCCTCATCTTCGGAAATACAATTACACGGTGAAGATGATGGAGAGGAGGGAATCAAGCTGGTGAGCCAAGCTCCCGAAGAGCTCTTCGCTGACAAAGTTTCTTGGCCAAGACACCAGATGAAGACAGCGTGGCATCTCCGAGGCCCCATTGCATCCTGGCCATGCTTTTGTGTAATAACCTGCCCTGGTGAGGAACTCCTGCTAACTTCTTGATAAAGTTGGGAGTGCTTGAGCTTTGCACTGGAAGATCTGTAGAACAAATCAAACCACAATATTTTCTCTTGTGAGGGTGCTTGCGGGTGTTTCTGAGCTCCCAGCAGCACTCCTTCCTCCAACAAGCCCAGCCTGCGAGAGCCAGAAACACCCTGTGAGAGTCAGTTCCTCAGGACCAGGCTGCACAGATGGAGTCACTTTAGAAATACTTCACGGGTAAGACTAGCCCTGCACTGCAGCAGCAGTCTGCGTGGATCCCTCCCTGGGGCTCAGGCATGCCGGCTGCTGCGTGCCGATGCTGGCTCTTGCACAGGAACAGCAGCTCTGCTTGGCCCCGCTGCAGAAGGAAGCCCCCACTCTCCAAACTGCAGGTCGTCTCCTTTAGTCGTGTGCAGAATCCACCAAACCTAATCCTATGGAAGTAGTTCTGCTAGCTACCTCAAACATCTTGTGGTGTGAGACCTGCCCAGAGGCAGATGGGTACCTGGAACCTGGTAAGTGTCAAGAGCTGGGCCAGGTGTGGCTCCCGTGTTCCCCGAATCACTTGAACCATGCGTATCCATGGCCAGAGCCCTGCATGCGTCATGTGCACTGCTGGGAAGCACAGACTCTACAGAGAGAGGACACTGGTCCTGGTGGTGTCGCCGTGCAGACCAAATGGAGCAGTTGTTGGGACTCTTGAATTTAGTTTTCCAGTTGTGTTGTTTTGTTCTTTCCACTGATGTAATTATTTGATATCACTAAGTCTCTATCCCTCTCTGGGCAGGGAGCTTGGGAACAAGTTTGCTTATCGCATTTTTTATTCCTGGTCACTCACAAGGTCTGATGGGGCGGCTGCTGCGGGTGGTGCACTTTGGGTACTGAGGAAATGCCTGTGCTGGGTCCTGGCTTAATCCTCGGCACTGAGCGAGCAGTGCCTGGCCACCTCCCTGCCCTGCGGGAGGGGCAGCAGTGTCATTGCTGCTCCTCCTTGGGGACATGAAGATCATGCCACTGCTCCTCTGGGCCAGTTTCTCACTCGATTTCTGTCCCCTGTGATTGTGGTGTGGAGCGTGTGGGCACTGTAGCGTTAGCCATGAGGGGGTGACTGGGGCAGACAGGTCAGCGCTGTCTCCCCAAAAGGATGGTACTGGTAGGGTACAGGGACGGTTGATGCCTTATGGTTGTGCAGCGATGGTGGCTCTGGCACGGCACAGCAGCGTGGGCTGTAGTGACCGAGCTGGTTTTCCCTGCCCCAGTAGGGTAGATCCCAGAGACCCCTAGTTGATCCCAGTGACGTGAGTTGGCTGGTGTGGCAGTAGTGCTGGTGGGCAGCACTCTAAGGGCAGTGTGGGGGGCGTGGAGGGGCCGGCCTCTCCCAGGCTGACTGCCCCAGCCGGGGCATCTCTCCCAAAGCTGTTGTAACTGGGACTGGCCTTTCCTGTGAAATCCCAGGCCCTGTTCTCAGGCTATGGAATCAATAAAGTATTTGTCTGTACATCTGCCTGTTCTGGAGAGGGGGCTGAGCTGGCCCTGTCGTGCGTTGCTGCTGCAGGAGTAACCTCGGTCAGCCTGGGCAGAGCGAGGCAAAGGGCATCTCTAGCCTGGGGGTGCCGTGGGGGTCACTGCTGGCAGCTCTGTTACCCCCTTCTGCTGGTCAGGACCCTGGGGAATGTCCCAAGGGTGAATGTGGGTAAGGTGTGGGACTGCCATCTGCCATTGCTGGGGGGCTCGGGGAGCCCCCACAGCAGGGCTGTGCCTGGGGCAGCTGGACCACAAGGCCCCATAGCCTCCCACAGAGCCTGGGCCTGTCGTCTGTGCTGCCTCCGCTCTGAGCAGCCCCTGAGCCGCTGCAGGGGGACGCTGGCACTTTGCCACCATCCTCATCCTCACTGGAGACCCCCAGCATGTCCCAGTCTTCTGCACTGGGGACAGCACCCTGGTGGATGCCCTGGGGCTGGGCAGAGGGGCAGGATGCTCCCACCAGCTCCCGCACCTGCTGGATGGTCCTGCCAGTGCCCAACATGGCTGCCGAAGCCGCAGGGAAGCCTCAGTGGATATGGCCACCACCACCCCAGCCTACCCCCACACGAGGGCCGAAGCAGGGGGCATGAGCACTGCTTGGGGACACCCCACAGGGACCACGGCTGGGAAGGTTGGGCTCTCCCCAGCTGGGAGGACAAGCGGCCAAAGGGACCATGGGAAGGCGGGTGATGGAGTGGTGCTGAGCGCCAGGGGCAGGGCTGTACACGGGAGGCAGCACTCTGTCCTGCCAGCGCTGCACCCTGAACACTGCTGGGGGGTCCCACGGTGTAGGGGTTGCACTCCAGCTCCTGGCTTGCGTTAACGGTGAGGACTCGGGGAGGGGGGGCACAGACAGTTGGGCTCCTTCCCCACACCCGAGAGCAAAGGGCCTCGCACCCTTTGGGAAGGTGGTAGGAAGCAGTGGGTGATGGCTCCAAGCTGGAGCTGCGCATGGGACTGCACCCACAGGAGAGGCTCCTTCGCAAGGCAGCGGTGGTGCGGCGCCAGCCCCCCTCGCCAACGCCCCTGAGCACAAGAGGAGACCATGTCAGCCCAGTCCTTTATCTGAGTCTCTTCCCGGCTCATCCGACGACCCTGGCTGTTGCCCAGCCACGACAGCCCCTACCTGGGCCACCGAACGCCCCCACGCCACCTCCACACCGGTAGTGTTTAAATAACCCTGAGTTCAACCGCT
This sequence comes from Falco peregrinus, assembly GCF_023634155.1. Classification (NCBI taxonomy): domain Eukaryota; kingdom Metazoa; phylum Chordata; class Aves; order Falconiformes; family Falconidae; genus Falco; species Falco peregrinus. The sequence continues at coordinate 64,227,234 of NC_073725.1, read as the reverse complement.
CCGTGGTACCTGACAGCTGCCCCTCAGCCAGACCTCCCTCCCGCAGGGCAGTGGCACAACCCGGCTCAGCTCCGGCTGCCAGACCCCCGGGCCAGTCCCTGCCCCCCCTGCCCACTCCCCTGCCGCACACCGCAGCAGCCTGCCCCCATCCTGCTCCTCTCAGGCCAGGCGGTGCAGAGCCCCACGGCGTTGCGGCCAGCCCCACGGCATGTGGCACCAGCTGCCTGGCGCTGCACCTCTGCGGAACAGCCTGGAGAAATGCTGCCCCTCCCCTTCTCGGGCCTGCACGCTACCGGTTATCCTGGGTCACAGCCTTGCAGGGGCTGGTCTCCAGCTCCCGGCCATGGCTCGGCAAGCTGATGGCAGGAGAGCTGGCCACAGCGTGGACCTTCTGGTGGTGGTTCAGAGACTGCCGGTGCCGGAAGCTCTTGGTGCAGCTGTTGCATTGGAAGGGCCGCTGCTGGGTGTGCCGGCGCTGGTGCTCCTCCAGTGACGCTTTCTGGGGAAAGCTCTCTGCGCACTCGATGCAGCGGTAAAGCCGCTCCCCGGCGGCGCTGGCCCGCGTAGGCCGGCCGGCCCACCCACCCCGCAGCTGCACCCCATGGATGCGCTGGTGCTTCTGGAGGTGGTGCTTCTGGATGAAGCCCTTGCCGCAGGCCGGGCAGCGGTAGGGACGCTCCCCGGTGTGGATACGGTAGTGCTTGTTGAGGTTGGACTTCTCGTTGAAGCTCTTCCCGCAGGCAGGGCACTGGAAAGGACGCTCGCCCGTGTGCAGGCGCTGGTGCCGCAGCAGCGCAGCGTGGTGAGCCAGGCTCTTCCCACAGGCTGTGCAGATGAAGGAGCCATTGCTCTTCCTCGCCTGGCTCTGCTGCCGCACCAGGAGGTTGCGCTTCAGCCGGACGCTCTTCCAGCCCAGCGGGAGGGCACGAGGTTCTTCCCCTGCGTCACAGGGACGATGCTGCTCTGAGCTGGGCTGCTCCGAGGCCACCTCTGCGGTGGTGTCTTCCCCCAGAGGCATTCCTTGGGGCAGCGCAAACAGCTGGTCAGTCCCCACACCGAGCACATGCTCTGTTGGGAAGGGCAAACCTGGGGCCGGGTGAGCTTCCACTGGCACCACCACAGGCTTAAATTCCGGCTGGGCGGTCCCATCCTTGCAGAACTCGCCTAAGCCCTCTCCTGCCTTCTGCCCGTCCAAGCCAGCGTGGCTCTCCCAGGGCATCGGCTGCACCTGGCCCAGGGGAACCTCCTCTTCCAGTCTCACTGAGGGTGCCGGCGGCAGAGCCAGGATTTCAGATCCTTCCTCCAGGGGCTGCTGCTCTTCTGTCTTGATCACGACCTTCTCACCTGCTGAAAGACAGCAATTCGTTCCCAGCAGAGGAAGCTTGCCCGTGCCCGCACCCCCAGCGCAGGAGCGGAGGCTGAGCTTCCCCAGCAGCACACTGGCGAGACGAACCAGCAAACACACTACTAGAAATGGAGCAGGAAGGTTTTATCGAGAGCAAAGCAGGAAAAGGGCACGTGGGGTGGAGTGTTGGCACCTTTTGGGGGTTATCTGGGTATCTTGTTGGACCTTGGGGACATTTGATGGACTGACAACGCAATACGCATAAAGAAACCAAAACAGAGGAAATGTGAAGGCAAAGTTGAGGCTGCAGACTCCTCTGTCCTGGAAGGAACTTTGTCAGGAATGGCAGAGTTTAGGTGGGTGAATCTGGGGAAAGGGATCAAAGCAAAACCTTCCAGGAGCAGGAGGAAGCATCTGCCTGCAGGCATACAGCCACAGAGCCACCCCCATGCTAAGCCTTGCCTCAAGTCTCCCTATTTTGGGCTCTTTCTGGCAAGGGGGCTCTTCTGGGCTTAAAGATTTGGTCTTAAAAGTTTTAAGGAGGCCCTAATCACATGGCTTAAATCCCAACAGCTTCCAACCCCGTGCAAGACTGGAGGCACTCCCTGTGTGGACGCGATGGGCTTGGCTGGTCCTGTCTCCAGTAGGAGTGGCAGGGGCAGTGCTGCAGACGCACAGGCTCCTGCCCCGCTGCTTTGTGGGCAGGCAGCAGCGGCGTGTGGGCAGCAGGAGAGCAGCACACCAGCACAGACCCTGCCAAGCCCAGGTGTGTCGTTAGTGGTCGTTCTCAGCCTTCGCTGCCCTGACTCGCGGCCACCGAGGTGCCCTGACACCGCTCCCTTCCCCAGCAGCCCGTGGGTTGTCGTACCTGAATCCTCCCCGTCCTCGGCTGGCTGCAGCAGTGCAGGTTTGGAGCTGGCATCCCCGGGTCCTGGGAAGGAAGAACTGGCAGTAGCAGCTGCTGATGTTGGGGACCAGCACCAGCTCTCCTCGATAAAGGACTGCTGCGGGACACCCAGAGGGGTTCTGGGGTCCCAGAGCAGTGGCTTGCTCAGGTGTCCCAGGACCGTCCCAGCAAGTAGGCTGGTGTTGGCCAAACTATGCAAATGATTTCAATTACCCCAAGAAGCAACTGTCAGCCACTTGGCCTTCAAAATTTCAGCCAAAAATAATTAGTGCTAAAATTTAGGCCTGTCTACAGCAAAGCCCTACAGGGTGGTATATGTATGGTCCATATCCTGGCAAAAAATGGCACACAAACACAGGCTGCAGAACACAGCATGGACACGTCTCCTGAAATCCCCACCACACGCTGTCCTGACCGCATGGGAAAGGTCTCCTCTGCTCCTGCAGACACTGTGCTGAGTCCCGGGACTCCAGTGGACACTGGCTCCTCTGGCAGTGCTCCTGCCCACGGGGGAAAAGCCTCACAGGGCAAGTCAGGAGTGACAGAGGGCCAAATCCTGGCAGTGTCCGAGTGCCCCGACTGAAAGCACCGTGATGTTGGTGAGACAAGGTGTTCTTCAGATGCACAGGGTGAGCATGAAGCACAGCTGTCACCCACAACCAAAGGGCACCAAACCTTAAAGGTGTAACGATTTCACCTCTCACTACCTGTTCTCCAATCGCCCAGACGACACCGCAGCCTACAAGCAGCCATAAGCTGGATTCAGCCCAAGGGACGCTAACGCATCTGACACGTGAGCCGAGACTGATCCTCACCCAGAGAGACCGCAGCCTCGTAATTCCCCTTCATCGCAACCCTGTAGAGCTCCTTCTGCTGGCTGTCCAAGCTCCCCCACTCCTGCTCCGGCAAAGTGGCTGCATCATCCTCACATGCTGCTGGCACCTGAAACCGCAGGAGGCACTGCCTTGGCGCTGCCCCACCACATCCATCCCCCAAGCTCCACCGCTCCCCCAGGAAAGCGGACTGGGGGGTAAGGCAGTGCGGGCCCAGCACTTCTGTGGAAGGAGTCGTGTCACAGCCTGAACACAGGGAACAATGTCAAGGCAGCCCAGTGAGGCTCAGCTGTGTCCCCCCACACAACCAGGACAGGGTCACGAGCACCTCTCGTTCCCTTGAGCCGCATGGGCAGCCTGGAACAGCTGGGTGAGCAGTAACCCCCCCAAAGTGGGAAGGCACCGCCCCACTGGTAGGTGACCAGTAGGACCCAACAAGGCTGAAAACGCTCAGGGGGGTCATGTTCTGCTCCCCCTCTTCAGCGGGGACAGGGAAGAGCAGGAGGTCCCCAGGTGCTGCCTTGGCTCTCGACGCGGAGCACTGGCAGGGCCGCATCCATGCTGCTGTGGGCAGCTCTCCACAAAACCCCATGCCACATCTCACTGGCCACATGGGTGCCCAGGGCACATCCCCGTTAGCTGGGGCTTGTCCCTGTTACCTGAGCCTTGTCCCTGTTACCCTGGGCACATGCCCATTAGCTGGGGTTTGTCCTCATTAGCTTGGGCACATTTCTGTTAGCTGGGGCTTGTCCCTGTTTGTCACCTTGGGCACATCCCTATTATCTGGGGCTCCTCCCCATCACCTTGGGCACATTCCTGTTAGCTGGGACTAGTCCCCATTAGCAGGGGCTTGTCCCTGTCACTGTGGGCATGTTACTGTTAGTGGGGGCTCATGCCTGCCACCACGGGCACATCCCTGTTACTGAAGGCTTACCTCTGTCACCCTTGGCTCATCCCTGTCTGCCTTGGCTCATCCTCGTCACCGTGGGCATGTCCCCATCACCCAGGCCTCGTTCCCATCACCCAGGCCTCGTCCCCATCACCCAGGGCTCGTCCCCATCACCATGGGCATGTCCCTGTCACCCGGGGCTCGTCCCCATCCCTGTGGGCACATCCCCGTGGGCTCATCCCTGTGGGCATGTCCCTGTCACCTGGGGCTTGTCTCCGTGGGCTCACCCCCATCCCCGTGGGCTCATCCCTGTGCCTGTGAGCACGTCCCCGTGGGCTCGTCCCCGTCCCCGTGGGCATGTCCCCGTGGGCATGTGCCCGTGGGCACGCCCCTGTCACCTGGGGCTTGTCCCCGTGGGCTCGTCCCTGCCGCCCGAGGGACGCCCCCGCGGGCTCGCCACTGTTACCTTGGGCTGGTGGCCGCCGGGGCCGGGGCCGGGGCCGGGGCCGGGGCGGGCCGCCCAGCCGCTGCGGTGCTGCAGCTGCCGCTCGACGTGCTCCAGGCGCCGCGCGTTGTCCCGCAGCAGCGCGGCCAGCGCCGCCCACTTGCGCTCCAGCCGCCCGCCGAAGTCCCGCACGGCCGCCTCCAGCCCCGACACCTTCTGCTCCGCCGTCTCCGCCCGCCCCTCCAGGCTGAGCAGCCGCAGCGCCTGCGACTCCACCTTCCGCTCCACCGCCTGCACGGCCGCCACCACCGTCCACAGCGAGATCTCGGCCGCGGCCGGCTTGGCCGCCTCGGGGCCGGGCGCGGGGGGCGGCGGCGGCTGCCAGGCCTCGGGCGCCCACTCGGGCTCCTGCTGCGGAGAGGAGACGGGCCGTGAGGGGCCGCCATACCGGCGGGCCGGGCCCCTCGCCGCGGCCCAGGGCCCGCCCGGGCCCGCCGCCCCCGCGGGCTGACGCCGGGGTGGGGACGGGCGAGGGACAGGGCCGGGACCGGCCGCCCGGAGCCGGGGGGCGGGGGGCGAGGGGGGTGAGGGGAGCCGGTACCTGCGCGGGGCCCCAGCGGGCCATGGCCGCCCGCACCGCCGCCTCTGCCGCGCCACAGCGCCCCCTGCTGGCCCGCCCGCGGCGCCGCCACGCCACGCACCCCCCGCCCATCCCCACCCCGGCCCGGCCCATCGTGTCCCCATCCCGTCATCCCATTCCAATCCCATCCCATCGTGTCCCCATCCCCTCCCATCCTATCCCCGTCCCATCCCTGTCCCCACCCCATCCTATCCCATCCCATTCCGTCCGCATCCCACGCTATCCTCACCTCCATCCCATCCTCACCCCTGCCCTGACACTGCAGCTCCCACCTGCCACTATTCCAGCCCACAAGACCCCCACCACCAGCTGACCCACACACACCAGTGCTCCCCTGGCATCACTCCCCCATCACATCCCACCAGGAGGAACCCACCGGCATTCCCGGTACCCCACCCCAGCCAGGCACAGCAAGGCCCCCCCAGAGCCGAAGGAAGCCACATGGAGCCATGGGAGACATCCTGGTGACTACAGCATCTATTGGTGCCCTCCAGAAACAGGGTCCCACTCGCGCTGTCCCACCATCCCGGGGTCAAGGAACAAGGAACAACTGGCGCATGAAGGGTCTGTGTGGACAGGGCCAGGCACCATCCATCCCGGTGGTGGGCAGGAGCTGGGTGACGCTGCCGGTGCTCCAGCCTTCCTCGGTCAGCTCACACCCACAGCTGAAGGGAGTGAGGAGATGGCAGGAGCACAGCCCATCACCAGCACACCCGCTGGCCTCCCACCTGCGCTTTTGCTGTGCCTCCCGCCTCCACCTCAATGGGTGACGGGGAGCTGGTCCCTGCAGGGGCACATTGCCACACGTGGACCCTCTGATGTGCTATGGAAGTCTTTTGGTTTGTGCCAGCGCCTGCTAGGGTCTGCCAGCAGCAGACAAAGTCAGCAGGCTGAGTGAGGCACCTGACACAGCAGGGCCAGAGGATCAGGCGGTGGTTAGCCTGTGCTGGCGCAGCACCAGGAAGCGCTGGCTGGAGTAGTTCTCCGCGCACAGGTTGCACGTGTACATCACCCCAGGCGACAGCGGGTACTGGTTGGGGTTGGGCACCTGCCACATGGTACTGCTCTGGGTGCAGGGCTGGGAGGCAGGGCCCACCGCCTGGCCGGGGCACTGCTCCCCCTCCAAGGGCTGGCAGAACCCCTTGGACGCCCAGAACCGCAGGTGACGTCGGATCTTCTTTTTGGACATGAAGTTGCAGCCGCAGTGGGTGCAGACGTAAGGCACACTGTTCCTGTGGTTCCGCTGGTGGATGATCAGGTTGATCTTCAGCAGAAAGTTTTTCCTGCACACAGGGCAGGAGTAGGATTTCTCCCGGGTGGAATTTCGCTGGCAGGTTGCAGTCCGGCCCACGCAGGGGCTCTCTATGGGCTTTCTTGGGGAGGTGATGGTGCAGCTGGGATCTGCCTGTGGCATCGTTCTGCGGACATCTGGTATTGCCTCCTTAACCAGTTCATTGGGAACATCTGCCGCCAGACCTTGGCCACCATTCCCTGAATCTTTTGTGTCCTCCTCTTCCAGACCCTTCGAGGGTGTTACAGGCACTGCCTGCTTCTCCGCAACAACCTCCTCCTGCGGTACCTCCATCGGGACCCCCACATTGGCATCAGCTGGAAATTTTTCAGAACCCAAGTATTACTTTTCCATGCGGTTCTGAGAAGGCATAAACAGCAAAGGGCTTTCCTCCCAACCCTCCCCTCGCCTCCCACAACCTCCCCAGCCAGCACACATCTTGGCCCTGCTCTCCTCTTCCAACTCCGCATCTTCACACCTGGACCGCGTAAAAGATGAGCACAGCTACAGCTCATCCCCACAGACACCGCAAGGGCAGTCTGAAGTGGCAAATGTCACCTAGGTAGGATCGAGGGCGTTTAACAGAAACATCGGGGGTCATCCTTCAAAGCAAATCAACTGGGTGGGCTGGCTGACACCACACCACGCCTCATCCTTTATGGCTTCGAGGCCAGCAACAGGATTTACTGTCAGAACCTTTTCTTGGCCTGAATTGTGTAAAAACCCTTCCTGAAAGTCCCAGAGTGAGCCCTGTGCAAACCTCCCGCCACTCTCTGAGCCAGCCGGTGTTCCTTGAGGCTGCCAGCCCTGCCAAGGAGGGATGCGGGGCTCTGCCCCAGTACCTGCTGCAGGAGGCGGCGCTGGAGACCAGCTCGGATTCACCTCTTCGTGACAACATGTAGGGACCGGGCAGGAAGGTAACAGGGTTGGCTGGCTGAGATCTGCTGGGATAGCGGTGGCTTCGTGAGGGATGTGTGCTGTAAAGGCAAGAGGAGCGATGATGATGCTGGGTGAGAAACAGGCAGGCAGGGGGCCTAGGACCCCTCGCATATACCGGGTTCACCAGCCACTCACGGGCAATGCAGTCTGCCGTCATCGCCAGGCTCCTGCTTTCCTTCAGGTCCCTACAATTCTCCTCGCAAGACTCCTTTGTCACCTGCTCCAGCAGACTGTCATTGCTCAGGCAGCCCGGCTCTGCAGAGGAGAAGGGCACATGGCTTTACCAGCAGCCAGCTGGGAGCTCAGAGCAGGGAGTGCAGAGGCGGGGGTCCCCCCTCCTGGGCCCACCGGGCACCAGGATCTCTGCAGCACACCGCAGCTGCTGGGTCAGGGGAGCGTTGCCTATTTATGTGTCCCAGCACACATTCCCGGTGTCCTCTCTCAGCACACTGTCCACAGCGATCACAGGAGACACCTCAGTCCCTGTGGTTGGGGACAATCGTCCCGGCCAGCAGCCAGGTGCCAGGAGTCTGACATGAAGAAACAGCATCACACACCTGCGGCTGGCTCCGGGGACACGTCTGCTGCCTTCAGGTCTGACTCTGCTGGCACGCACAGCTCTTCTCCTCTTTCGAGCCGAAATAGGAGTTCAGGCTTGAACAGGGCACAGTCTGTTCAAGAGCAAGACAGACATCAGAGGCAAGGTGCGACAGCGTCTTTGTGGGTGCACCCACAGCCTGTCAACAGAGAGTCAGTCCTAGCCTGGAGAAACTTCATCTCTAACCACGGCAGTAGCAGCGCTGGCACACAGGGAGTTATGGACGCGAAAAGGGACCGTCAGGCAGTGCTTCTAGGGGGAATATGAAAAGACCCCTCTAGCATGTCCCCCAGCAACAACGGCAAGAAAATCCATCCTTGCTCCATGCGGGGAAAATCCCTGCTACAGAGGCCCCCCTGTTCTCCCAGAAATTCACCTTGCAGACAGGAAAATACCCTGAAGCACGGGAAGAGAACTGTAAGGCTCCTGACTGAACATTAGCCTGAGTGCACCTCCCCACAGTCTGCCCCACTGCCTGTACTGGCTCCAACCACCACATACTGGTACTGCTGCTCCGCCCCAGCAGGCAGCACTGGCTGAGGGTGAAGGGCTGGCTCACCCCACTGCAACAAGCGGCACGGCCATGGGAAGGCAGGAGTTCCCTGCCCTGCCTTGGGACACACTCGCCCCTCACCTCCTTCCTCAGAGCTTTTGCTCTGCCTCCTTGGGCTGCGCTTGCAGGGATGTCCCACGGCAAGAGGGGACAGCCCTGGCTGGGAGTTCCAGGCCCCTGCTCCATCACCTGAGCACTGGAGGGAATTAATTACAAGCACAAGGCCCTGGCAGGCTAAGCGGGGTGTCACAGAATCATTTAGAATGGAAAAGACCTTTAAGATTGAGTCCAACTGGACCTTTTGGGAAGTCCATTCCCAGCTGTGAGGGCCATGCATTTGAAAATCCACCCAGAAGCACGCCAGCCACTGCCCCAGATCTGCTCCCCTGCCTAGCTGCCCCCCTGCACCGAGGGAGCACAGCCAGCCTCATGCCCCACGCTGGGACAAACACACGGCACATCTGCTGGGCCAACAGCAGGTCACACCAGGATCTAGACAGGTGTGGAAGAAGGAATTTCTGTGATGAGAACCCAGGGAGATCACTGTTCTCCAAGTGAAGGAGACACTGAGTGCTTACTACCCCCTCCTGTGACCACTGCCAGAGGGGACAGGGAATTCAGGGGGTCCTTTGAGGGCTGGAGAGCCTAGTGACATGCAGAGAGGCAGTAAAGTAACCCCAAGAGAGAGCTCTCTGGGCAGCGATGGCAGCTGCCAAACCAGCACAAACGGAGCCTACACAAGGACACCAGCGTCTCGTAGTTGCCCTCCATCACAGTCCTGTACAGCTCCTTCTGCCCATCGTCCAGGCTCGCCCACTCCTGCTTGCTGAAGTGCACCGTGATGTCCTCGAAACTCACTGGCACCTGGGAATACAGGAGGGGCTGGGCTTTAGGAGGGGGCAGCTCCCACCCAAACAGCTCCCAGCCCCTCAATGGTCCCATAAGCATGCCTCAGGCTCCCTCTCAGCCTCTTCAACCTCCCACCAGCTCCCTAAGTGAGCCCCCAGGTCCACTTCCAGCCCCCATCATACCCCCCCCAGCCCCCTATGTTGCCCCATAGCTCATCACTGGCCCCCAGCCACCCCTCAGCCCCACAATGGCCCCCTATGTGATGCCCCAGGCCTCTTTCCATCCCTGTAAGTGGGCCCCCACCTCAGCCCCACAAAAGCCTATGTGACCCCCCAGGTCCGCTTCCAGCCCCACTGCCCCACCCCCAGCCCCCTAAGTGCCCCCCCCACTCATTACCAGCCCACCCACCCCCCTCAGCCCCACAATACACCCCTACGTGACCCCTCCCAGGCCTGCTTCCAACCCCCTAAGTAGCCCCCATGGCCCATCACCAGCCCCTCCTCAGACGCACAGCAGCCCCCCCTAAGTGACCCGCCAGGCCCACTTCCAGCCCCCACCACCCGCCCCCAGCCCCCTAAGCGGCCCCAGGGCCACAGACACCCCCCCAAGCCCCACAGGGACCCCCATCCCACGCCTCCCTCGGTCCGGCCGTACCGCGGGGAGCGGCAGCTCCCAGGGGAGCGCGTCCCACACCGCCGCCTCCGCCCGCTCCGGCGCCCGGAGGTGGGCGTGCAGCTCCGCCATGGCCCGGCCGCGGCCACGCAGGGGCCAGCCCGTGCCCCCGGCCCGCCTTCCCTCCGAGCCGCACAGCGCCCCCTGCCGGCCGGGTGCCACTGCACACTGCCCTCCCTTGCCGGTACCTCTGCGGGGCGGGGGCTCCCGGCGCCGGGCTCCCCCGCCGGAAAACGCCTCTGCGGGGGGATTTCGGCGGATTGCCTCCCCGCTGGCTGTCCCCCTCAGATCAGCGATTTCTCGGTGACGGACAGCTGTCCATCACGGCAGCGGCGCGGTGCTGCGGGCCGCCGGCCGGCGGGGGCGCTGCGGCGAGCGGCCGCGGGAGCGTCACCCCCCAGCAGGCAAAGCGCCGCGGAGAGGCGGAGCGGCGGCAGCGGCGTGCCACGGCCGGGGCGGCGGCGGGAGCGTGCCAGGAGCGGGCGGGGGGCGGGCCGGGAGGGAGCGGGGAGGACAAGGGCCGGGCCTGGGAGCCTGGGCAGGGGGTACCCGTGGCCCCACGCAGGTACTGGGGCCGGGTGCCGGGCGGGAGGAGCGGGCGGGCCCGTCCCGGGGCGCTGCTGACCCGCAGCCCCGAAGGCGCCCGGCGGCGGCAGGAGCCGCGCTGCAGCCCCGCGGGCCCCGGGCCCGGTGTCCGGCCGGCGGGCAGAGCCGCGGCGATGGAGCCCCCGCATCCGGCCGGCCTCTGCTTGCCCGCCGCGAGCAGAGCCCCGCGGCCCGGCGGCTCCAGCATCTCGCTGTGGACGGTGGTGGCGGCCGTGCAGGCAGTGGAGCGGAGCGTGGACGCCCACGCCGCGCGGCTGCTCAGCTTGGAGCGCCGGACGGTGACCACCGAGAAGAAGTACTTCGACTGCGAGAAAACGGTGGTGGAGTTCGGGAGCCAGCTGGAAAGTAAGCTGGCCGTGCTGGGCACCCTCATCCAGGAGTACAGGCAGCTCCAGCAGCGCCTGGAGAACATGGAGAACCTCCTGAAGAACAAGAATTTTAGGATCCTGCAGCTGCCCCCCGGGGATGCGGTCCCCAAGGTAACAAACAGCTCGTTAGCGGCTCTGAGGGACCCATAGGCAGCCGCAGGTGCTTTGTCCCTCGGGGCACAACCCCTCGACATCTCCTGAACAGTTCGGTGGGCACCGCAGGAGCAGCCCACCTTCTCATCGCCCTCATCGCCCACCATGCCGAAGCGTTGGGGCAGCGGTCGCTCACCTCCCTGCTCACATACATGTTTAGATCCAGCAGTACCCCCCTGCAAAGGGAGAGGTGGTCGAGTTTTAAGGATTAACGGCAGGTCCCGTGTGATGGGTTCGGGCTCTGCGCACAGGGAGGCGGGAATATTGTGGAATTCAGTTTGTCCTCCCAAGAATTAGCAAACTTCTGTAAACAGAATATCTGAGCCGCTACTCCATGTCCTGAGGGTGCCCCAAGGCAGGAAATTTTTTTTCCCTTCTTGATGCCTGATGGCAGTAATAAATAGAAAGGAGGGTACCCTGGCTCCAGGTCCCAGACCCGGTGCCGAGTGTGTCACTGTTACGATTGCAGGGCCCGGTGGTGTTTGAAAGCACTGCCACTTGCTTCTCTGCACAGGACTGGGAGAACCTGGAGGAATGGCAGAGGGAGCTGTACAAAAACGTGCTGAGAGGGAAGAACGAATCCCTGATCTCTCTGGGTAAGTATCGCTGTTCTAGTCAGTTACCAGTGCTTCTGGATGAGCTCCCTTGGTGTCTTTCTCCCACACCTGGGAAGCAGATCTGTAGAGGGGTAGAGAAGCTGGTGCCTGTTGTTGGGGGCAGCGCAGAGCGCAGCAGGTGTCACATCCAGTCACACTGGCACTCGCGGGGACGTGGGCGCTGGCCGCAGTCACCTCCACGCCCCCCGCATTGCCTGGTGCCAGCACAGCCCCTTCCCTGCGGCTGGCGGGGCTTTCCCCACGGGGTAGGTTGGGAGCTGTCTGCTGGCGGGCCGTGGAGGGCTCGCCGCACTGCTGAGTGGTGTGTTGTCACCCATGGAGGCAATTTTGGGAGCGCAGCTGAGCATGTTCCTTCCCGTGGATGCAGCAGCCATTTTGATGTGGCATGGAAACCTTAATATTTGTGCCCCTAAACAGATTATGTAATCTCCAAACCTGACCTCCTGTCCCAGCTTCAGAGAGGAGAAGTGCCCTGCGAGGGGGACGAGGCAGCTTCACCAGAGATTCCAGCAGAACCAGGTGCAGGCAAGAGGCGAATTACAGCTTTATTCTCAATCGTAATGTTTGGGTGTTGGTATCACCAGACAGAGGATGTCACAAGGTGATAAGTTTTTATTTGCTGTGGGGGGAACTTCTCAGATGTCCGGAGGAGCAGGTTCAGGGGGAGTAAAAGGGTGTTAGAAAAAAAAACATAATGGGTTTGATTTTTCTCATTAGCAGAGCCTCTGCTGTTTAAACTTGAGGAGAGCAGGCAGGACAGCAGAGAAGGAGCGCAGGAAAGCCTGAAGGGAGGAACGATGCTGGAGGAACCTGGAGCTGGTGAGCGTTGTTTGGAAAGGGTGTGTTTGGACTCAAGGGTAGGGAGGACGCTTTCCTGAAATGGAGGTTAAGGGGAAAACCACTGCTCTGCGTGGCAGAGTAACGCTCCCAGAAGTAGGAACAGGAGGTGCTGGAGCGATGCTTGTATGTGAAAGGGTGGCTGGGAGCAAACCTGGGCACAGTGAGGCAAGAGCCGAGCCGTGCTATGATAACCAGTAGTTTCCTCTCTACCTTACCAGACCACAGTATTCCAGAGCTGAGCTTTGTGGGCTCTGTGAAGCAAGAGGAAGAGCAGTGTGCAGAGGAGCAGGGAGCCATGGAGAATGCAGAGTTTACAGAGCTCAGTGTGGGTGAGTTGCGAGCAGTTGTGCAGCATGCTGTGCAGCTGGAGATGCAGGGAGTCCCCAATGTTCCTGCTGTGGGGCAGAGTACACCAAGACATGGGGACTGAGGACAGGCAGCTGGGGCAGTGCGGAAAGAGCAAGAGCTGTGCTGAGGTTAGGAAAGCAGGCAGAAAGTGTACGGACAGTTTTACTAGTAGGTAGATGTAGAAGTGCTAGGTAGATGAGACCCTGCATGTGAGGAGGCAGGCACTTGTGAGGTAAATCAAATGGAATACAGGAATCCTTAGGAATAGAAGTCAAGAAAATTCTCAAAGTCTTCTCCAGCGATGGTGGTGTTATGCCAGATTACCTGGGGAACTGAGTGAAGCTTTGCTCACTCAGTCTTGAAAGGAATACAGTAGTTAAGGCTGCGGTCCAGAGCAGAGCAGCGAGGTGGTGAGCTGCTGTGTTGGGAGAGACTGAACGCAGTAGGACTCCTCAGCCTAAGGAAGGCATGGCAGAGAGGGTGATGCAACACAGTGCTGCCTGGCTGAGCAGTGCACAGCAGGAACTGAAGGAACGAGCCTTCACTCTTCCTTGCCCTCTGAGAACCAGAGAGCAGGGATTTGCTTAAACCAAGCAGGGCAAAGGCTGTTATCGTTATGTGTGCAAGCTGTAGAACCTACTGTCACAGGACACAGCAAAGCAGGCTTAGAAGAGGTTTGGGCCGATTCCCAGATGGAATGTCGCCTCTGGCTTCCATCCTGCAGCAAGAGGCTGTCCCCCATCCCCAGCAGGACCCTGGCTGGTGCAGAGCTTGCCTCTTCCCTGCGGCCCCTGGGCTTCTCAGCACCTGGCCTAGAATGCTCAGCTCCCTTGTGTGGGTCTTGTCTCATATCCTCTAGAGTATATCTGCTTTTCTCCTGGAATTTCTTCTGCTTGGTGGCTACATCCTCAGAAGAGGGAGCTGCGCTCCAGAGCAGTGCCTCAGTAGCTACCTAGGGCTAGGGAAGTCACCGGTCAGCTGGGGTGGCTCTGTTTTTCCCAATAATTGAGTAAACATGCCATTATTAACAGACTGTCCCCAGCTCACCAGTCACCTCTTTTCCCTCAGTCCTGGTTTCTGTTTGTTCTTCTTGTGTCACGTCAGAGGTGTCAGCGGGGCTTGCTCAGTTTTTGATGGCATTTGCCCTGCCGTGACTAAATCTTAGCTGCTTTTTCTCAGGCCCCTTGTGTCACATTGTCATCTCTCCGCTGTCAGTCACTGCAAAGCGCTGGTGAACTGGGGAGCAATGCTTTCCAGACAGGAGGCTGATCCCTGCTTAGATTTTGCCCTCACACTGTCAACAGCGTTTAAAATGGTTGTGTTGGCAGTCTCCATCCTTGACCTTTGGTTGGTTTTCCACCTATGGGTCATATATGTACCCAGGTCAACTAAAATTGAATGTTCAGGCAGAAATGAGAGTCAAGAGAAGATCTGAGATAGGTTTAGCACGAATAGAGAACCCCAGGCACCTAGCTCAGAGATGAAAAGCAGCGAACCCTTGGAGAAAATGTATTTGTACTGCTTTAGGGAGGACTGCAGAGAAGGCTTCCTCGTTACATACATATCCTGAGCAGCAGAAGGCATGTATCTAGTCAAAACAGCCAGTGTTTGCATGTCCCCTTTCAAGAAAAGGGTTACGCAGGTGAGTCACCATGTCCTGGGAGTGGAGGGGAGGTGGATCTCGGGGAATGAGCTGGTGCTCTCTGAAGAGTGAGAAATACAGAGTCGTTGGTGTGGGGAGGGAGGCAGACGTGTTGATGAGAGAAGCAAAGGTCCATCCCTGGTCCATGGGGTCTTGGCACTTAGGGGAAGTAAGATGGCTGGGGATGATTTTGGAAACTGCCAGACTCTGTTGTCTTGGAAGGCAGCACTTCCCTCTGCCTCCTCCCTCACTTCTGCTTGCACTCTGGCCCACTGAAAGGGAAGCATTCCTGTGCTTTTCACTTGTATTCTCTCTTTTGGCCTTTCAGCTGGCTGTTGTTCTGTGAGCACAGCTGCCTTTCACACTCCCTGTGTGAGATGGGCCTTTCTGGTGGGGGAAGGAGTGGGAAGCATTTCGGAAGCATCTTGCGTCTCATGTCAGTGAATGTCCCTTTTGTTGTTCTTGTCAGTTCCAGCAGATAACATGGTAACATTCCAAACAGAGCAGCTGGACTCTGAGGAACACCCCCAAAGCTCAGAGCCCCCTGCAATAAAGTCGGAGGACCTGCTTTTCCAAGGTCCCAGCAAGGCGATGCCTCTTGATAGTCAGTGCAGGTCTCCTGTGCAGCAGGGAAGCCAGAGCGAGAGCAGGCTGGTACCGTCCACTCTGGGGAAAGAGGGTCCTGGCAAAAGCAACGCTGTCACCTTCTATGGACGTAGCTGTCCCAAGAAGAGACCTCACTCATGTACAGCGTGTGGGAAGGGCTTTTGTCTGAGGAAGATGGTGACGACTCACCAGGAGAGCCATGGCATGCAGTGCAGAAGTGCACACGCTGGAGAGGAGGGCTTCCTCCGTCAGCAGCGCCAGCGGACCCGTGCAGAAGACAGGACCCATGTGGCCAAGGAGAGATTCAAGCAGAACCAGAATGCAAAAGCCCACACCAGTGTCCCAGCCATGGACAAGGTGTACAGCAATCCCAGGCACATGAAAAGCATTGACGCCAACGGCAGCTGCAAGCCAAGTCAGAGGGACTGCCCACAGGGGAGGCCTTACAAGTGTGAAAAGTGTCAGGAATACTTCTCCCAAAAGAAAACTCTCTCATCGTCCACCGGCGCGTACACTTGGGCCGGAGCGGAAGGATCTTCTGGTGCTCATACTGTGGGAAGACCTTCACCCACCCCTCTGAGCTGCTCCAGCATCAGAGGGTCCACACAGGGGAGAGGCCATACCAATGCAACGAGTGCCCAAAGCACCTCAACCAGAAGCAGCACCTCCTCCAGCATGAGAAGAACCACCTGCGCAAGAGGAACTGTGTGGTCACGCAGAGTGTGAGGAAGGCACCACTACCCAGCTGCTAGGTTGCACAGGCTCAGGCAGCCCCTTGAGGAGGTAGGAGAGGAGACAGTCTCCATTGCTCAGTATTAAAGGCTCTTTGACATTTTATCCTAAAGATCCAAGCAAAGTAGAATTAGGATCCACCTTGGCACCACTACCCTTTTCTTCGTTGTGGTGGTATGCCACAGTACCTCATAGTCCACCCCAAAAGCTCTCCAGAATAAAGTGTTTTGGGCCTCTCTGAGTTTTAGTCTGTCTGAACTGGTTCCAGCAAGGCTGAGGGTTTGGTTGGTTGGTTGGGGTTTTTTTTGAAACAATTCATCTGGAGTTTCCCAGGCTTCCCTGGACAAAGTTCTGCTCTGCTCCTTTTCGTGGGTGAGTTTGAGTTGCACGTTCACAAAAGGCTCCTGGCAACTAAACATGTGCACAGGGTGAGGCCTCCCTGATGGCTTGCACAGTTCCCCCCTTTGCCAAAGAAAGGCAGGCAGGCAGTTCCCAGCTCTCTCCATGCTTCAGCACAGGCCATATGGTTTTCACTGCTGCTTCTATCCTGGAAGTGAGCTGGAAAAGATAGATTCAGTTCCTTCTCTAGAGCTTGAAATTGGATTTAATTTGCAGGAAATTATGATGATAGGGCCACATACTGCTTGGAGACACTGGGACGCACTCTACTGGAGACTGTGGGCTTGCACTGCAGTGACCAAGGGGAGTTTGCTCTGTTGTCTGTCGCCTCTGAGCGTGCCCAAAGGTGGCATTGCCCAAACTGCTTCTCATACCTCTGCAATGCTCCCAGTGGAACTGAACAGGGAAGCCACCCGTAAGCCAGAGGTGGGGTACACCTGTATTCACATGCTGAAGTGAATGTTGGGATGACTTCCTGCTGACTGCCTATATGTTAACACTGCTTCTTTCCTTTGTATTTCATTATGGTCTTCATCTCCCTCTCCTCCTGGTAGCTTGAGGTGCAGATGTTTTTTGTTCTTGAGGATGAGCTTTCATCGTATCCCAAACCGTTAAGAAATTCCCAGCATCTGACATGTGTTTAGTAAATTGCCCAAATGTGTAGTGCAGGTTCAGGGATGGCTTTAGAAACCCTTCTGTTGCTTCCTGGTCCCAGAGTGTCAGCCACCTGCACCCCCGCCTTGGCAGGCTTGTCCCCTCAGAGAGAGATGTTCTTCTGGCTCTAGCTGGCTGCTGTGGCAGGTGTTTTGGTCTGGAAACTCCTTTGGCCCAGGAGCGAGGTCTCTTTCCAGGTTGTTGTCACCTGCCCTGCCAGCGGAGCATAAGACATGAGCACTCCTGTGTTCACCTTGGCCCAGCTCTGGCCAAGCTCTGGGCTGTTTAAGTTAATTTGATTCTTGCCCAGAGCAGATCAGGGTGAGCCTGTGTGAACCTCTGGACCCGCGCTGTGGGAGCTAGCACAGAGCCACGTGTGCCAAAGCATCTTTAGCCACTGCAGCTGTTTGCCTGGTGACTAACTGCCTGCCACCTTTTCTTGTCCTAGTGCTGCTGAGGTCTGTGATTTCACAGGTTCTGCTGTGTCTGAGTAGATCTGCGTGTGGTGAGCCCTTCCCTGTGCACCTATCCGTGTTTCTACACACATCCCCACCCCCCCACCCCCCCAGATAAGAAATCTGTGAGGACAGGGTTTTATCACTTCTTGGTGTTCAGTGGCCACTTGCTACCATAAAGCAGGGAACATGGACTGGTTTTTCTCCATTGTTTGACATGCTGAAGGAGGAGGGTCTCTTCGCAGGTAGCAGTGTGGGGCATTTGATACCCAGATGAGCAGTTTGGGTCTTGTCCAATAAGCAGGTAAAAGAATGAGTTCTCCAGTGGCTTTCTACTGACTCCAGATAAACTGCTTATTTCTGTTTTACACCTTTATTACTTAGACTGTGAGCCCTCAAGGCAGGGAACTGTTTCTATCTCTTTGTAAAATGCCAATTAAATTTGCAGCAGCAGATACTTGATTTTTCATAACAATAATGTTAAACTTGAGCAAATTAAAGCTGTAAAGTTCTAAATGTTTCTTTTTTAAAAAAATCATTTTACCCATTGGTAAGGGTGGTTTGTAGTATCATGCCTTACTGATGGAGAGACAGAAACCTGCCTTGAATCAGGAAAAAGAATGGAGTGTGTTTTCATTGTTTAATCCTTTTTTAATATTGCAGTGGAACCTGAGCATGAGAACTCTTTTCCGTATGCCTATCTGAGATCCAAACAGGGCCTGAATGGTAAGAGTATCCAAAACCAGGATGTAGATAAGCTTGCTTACACAATTCTCATCCCGCAGGCAGGTCACATCAGTCCTGCTGCTGGCAAAAAGTTTTCAGCAACTGCAGTGTTGCAGTTGTCATCTGTTTAGCCTGGTTGAGTCCAGGAAGAGTGGGATGTATTCTGGGATAAAGATGCTGCCACATAAAGCAGTGGAGGGGCGCTTGTCACAGATTCCCCTGTGACCAGAACATCCTGAATCTTAGGATCACTTTGGCAGCACTCTTAGATTATTCTACAGTTACAGGTGCCTTTTCTGGGCTGTTTCAGTCTCTTAGAAAAAGGCAATAATGGGAAACATCAAAGTCCTGCTATGTTGCCATCTCTCTTCCCTGTTGCACTATTGCTTTTATGTTCCAGTGCCGGCCTCCTACCACTTTGTTGTTATTAGATATATTAAACATTAGTTAAAATGAAGAAGCTACCTGACAGCTGATGTCATGCTCACATCTGAGAGGTGTCTCTCTATCTGCAACTGTAAAAGAATCAGTGTTTGGGTGGTGAAAACATGGGCACTCCAGATGTCCCATCTCTACAGCACTCTCCTGTTTTTGACTGGGAGATTTCATATGTTAACCACCATCTGAGCATCAGAAGCACTTGATGTGCTCCATGTTTCATAACTTCTTGATGCTGCCTTTGATAATACAGATGAAGCAGTATTTTGCACGGTGAGTCATAGTTGCCCTATTCTAGCCCAGCTCCTTTGTATTTCAGAGACAAATATGTACATTTATAACAAATCTCAGAGCTATTTTGAGATACATGGCTGCTTAAATAGCGAAAATTTGACAATCCAAGAAGAAGCATCAAGTGATACAGAAATGTGCTGCTTTTCCACGACCAAGATAAAGAAGATAAAACATCCCTGTGCACAGATAGAGTAATGCTTACAGGGAAGAGCAGAAGTGTGGGAAGGTCAGAGAAGCTGTGGTGATGGGGAGGGAGGTAGTTTTTTGAGAGCACAGGTTCTACACCCACACTGAGATGCATTGTGGAGTCTGCACCCTCCATGAACAAACGCTGAGCTTTTATCATCCTTGAGTAGCATGCCTCAGTGTGCAACTTGTTCCTGATCTTCTGTTAGTTGGGCTGCTATAGCTTAGGCTGCAGTAGGGCAGCAGCCTCCACTGCAAAACCACATATCTAGGCTGAGATACTCTTCACAAAAGAAGACAAAGTCATGCACAGAAAGGGGGGGGCGCAGACGATGATGACACACAACACCCAAACTGATCAAGGTACACCCAGGGCAGCAACATCTTACTGGATTCTCAGGTTCTGGCAAATGCAAACTATTTTGGTTAAGAGCAACTAGCAACTCAAGCTTTTGTTCATTCTACAAGTGCTGTTGTTAAAGCAACTCCATGTTTTTATTGCTTTATGACTTCAGATCTTTGTTTATAAAAGCTTCTCTGTGTATCTTACCCCATAGAAGTAGGAATTCTTTACGTCCTGTGGAACGCTGTTGCTTCTGTATTTGAGAGAGGTACACCGGCTCTCCTGCATCCAGCTCCTGACATAACTATTAAATGCAAGGCAAGAAGAAAACATGTAAGTACAGAGGAGCCTTGTCGTCCCCTGGAGAGGTTCTCACCACAGGCCTGTCCCCTGCCAAAGGGACCAACAGGTGTCACCTAACACTGTTTCTAGGTTTTTAAGCCTTTCTGTCCCTTCCTGGGCTGGACCTGACATAGGCACCATCCTGAGACCTACCTGTAGCAAGAATGTCAGCCACCGAGTTGCATGTCAGCCACAGAGGTGATGTACAAGCAAACTTGTACCTTTGCAGTTCTGATCACCTCTTACCCTAAGGGAGGTCCAGTTTTTCATAGCCGATTGCCAGGCAGTTCAGTGAACTTACCAGATCAGGAGGATAAGGTGAGGTGGTGATTCCAAGCAGAGCATGGGTCACATGGTGGCTGTCAGTCACAGAGGGAAGGCCTGGGAGTGTCACCCAACCTAACTGAAGGTGTCTCTGTGGGGACACCTGCAGTGGAGATCCCAGATGCTTCTGGAAGACTTGAATTTGCAGAGTTCTCCTGTGGTGGCTGTACCCAGTGCACAAGATTCAATAAAAACTTCCAACCACCTCAGCTTCACCTTCGTTTGTGCAAGATACCCAAGGCATGAGCTCCTCCTGATGCTTGTGCAGAGCAGGAGAGCTGGGGGGCTGCTGCCATCACAGATGGGACCATTCAGAGGGCTGCCACCGCAAGGGGCTCCCCCTCAGCAAGTCACGCGTGCAGCTGCACAGGCAGCGTCCTGCAAACTGCAGCCCAGGGCCAGGCTGCGCCACACAGCTTTGCCACCACCCCACCAAAGGCCATGGTAGCACCTGGAGCCACACCAAGATGCACCACAGAGACCCTGCGCTGCATGCCAGCAGGGTGGGCCTGGGGCTCAGAGGGGATCCCGAGTCCCCATGGCTCTGAGGGGATCCTGATTCCTTGGGACTGTGAGAGGAGGCTGTGTCCTCATAACTTGAGGGAATCTTGTACCCTCATGGCTCTGAGAGGACAGAAAAGCCCCATGGCTCTGAGGGGATCCTGCACCCTCGCAAGTCAGTGGTAAAGCGATCCCTCACAGCCACGAGGGGACACCACAGCCTTCATGGCTCTGGAGGGGTCCTGAGCCCCCATAGCTCTGAGGAGACACTGGGCCCTCACAGCTGAGAGGACCCCCAGGCTTCATGGTTCTGAGGGTGCCCTATTCCTTCATTGCTCTGGGGGATCTTGAAGCTTTCACAGCTGTGAGGGGATTCCAGTCCCTCCCAGCTCTGTGGGGACCCTGATCCCTTCCAGCTCTGAGGATTCTGTGTGGTCACAGCAGTGTAGGGAACTTACTCCTCACAGCTCTGAGAGGATCCCCAGTCCTTCATGCCTATGAGGGAGCCCCCAGTCCCTCACAGCTTTGAGGGGATCCTCAGTCCCCCACAGCTGTGAGGGGATCCTGGTCCCTCATGGCTCCAAGGGGTCCTTGGATCCCTCATGGCTCCAAGAGGATCCCGGTCCTCCACGGCTGTGAGGGGATCCTGGTCCCTCACAGCTCTGTAGAGAACTTATGCCTCACGATTCTGAGAGGATCCCTGATCCCTCATGCCTATGAGGGAGCCCCCAGACCCTCACAGCTCTGAGGGGATCCTCAGTCCCTCACGGCTGTGAGGGGATCCTGGTCCCTCATGGCTCCGAGGGACCCCACGGCTCCGAAGGGATCCTGGTCCCTCATGGCTCCGAGGGGATCCTAGTCCCCCACGGCTCCGAGGAGACCCCAGATCCGCCCCGTCCCTTCGGCGGTGCGGTGCCGCCCGCGCCTCGGGCCCTCCCGCCGGGGGGCGCCGCAGTGCGCGGCGCAGGGCGGCGGCAGGGGGCGCTGCGCGGCGGCCGCGGAGCACGGCGGCGTCGCGCCGGTGTCGCGCCGGCGTCGGGCCGGCGGCAGAGGCCATGGCCGGTCCCCGTGTCGGGCGAGCGGAGGCGGTGGCGGCGCGGCTGCTCCGCCTGGAGGCCCGCCTGGCGCGGGCGGAGCGGCAGCTGCGGGCCGCGCTGGCCCTGCGCGGCCGGCTGCAGGCGCTGGAACGGCGGCTGGAGAGCGGCGGCGGCGGCGGGGCCAGCCGGGTGCCGGTGAGGCGCGGGGCGGCCGGCGGCGGGCGGGAGGCGGCGCGGCGCGGCGCGCCGCGGCTGCCGCTGAGCCTGGAGGACGTGTGGCTGCAGTTCAGCGAGCGTGAGTGGCGGGCGCTGCGCGGCTGGCAGCGGGCCCTGCACCGCGCCGTCATGAGGAGCAACTACCACATGCTGCTGTCCCTCGGTAAGGGCCCGGCGGGTGGCGAGGGCCGGCGGCGGGCGGCGGGACCCCCGGCGGCGGGACCCCCGGCTGCTGCTCACCCCCCGCCCCCCGCAGAGCTGGACGGCGCCGGCCGGGACGCGCAGGCCCAGGCGGAGGACGGGAGCCAGCCATACGCTCCGGGCAGCGAGGGCGGTGATGACAGCGCCGAGCCTGCAGAGACCTGCGCCGGTGAGTGGCCTCGGGGCGGCCGGGCAGCGCCGGGGTGGCCGCGCTCCCCTGGGCACTCGCTGTGTCGAGCCTGATCTTTCAGACGTGGCTGCTGGGCATCTCATCCCTACCAGCGCTACCAGCACATGGCGTCAAACTGCTTCTTCTACCTCTCCCAGATGCTGGGTCACCTTTGTCACACCAGCCATCCCCTTGCCGTTCGGCTGTGCCTGCTTCACCCGTTGAAGTGGGATGACGTTTGGTTTTCCAGCCTGAAGGCAGGCTGTCAAGAGGACTTTCTATTCCCTGTGCAGAAACGTGCACAATGTAGTTGGTTTTACACGTGTGAAGTGTGCCTCCAATTCCTTGCTTGTGTGACGGAGGTGGAATGATAATGTGCAGAGCACAGAATCTCTGAACAGTTTGGGTTGAAGGGACCTTAAGGCCCACCCAGGCCCACCCCTGCCACGGGCAGGGACGCCTTCCACTAGCCCCGGTGGCTCCAAGCCCTGTCCAGCCTGGCCTCAAATACTTGTTTATCCTCATTTATTTCATAGACTTCCCCCTCGCCCCAATAATTTTCATTGATAATTCTCACGAGTGTTTTTCTGATGGGTTAGAAGTGGTGTGCATTTTACCAATGGTGACCGTAAAGGGAACGGCATAATTCTGGCAGAGCCAAAAAAGAAACAAAACTGGAGAACAAGAACTCGGGTGGCACTGTCCTCTCCCAGGGCCATATAGAATGTGTTTTCATTTGCTAATGGGTGCCACAACAAAATGGACGTTACACTTGCATGAAAAATTTGTGTGTTTCTGAGGCTCAAACAACAGATGAAGGTTTTATGACAAATATTTTGGATCTGTTTAACAGACATTGGTCAGCAAGAACTAGAACTGAACTGAAGTTTTCTCTGTAATGTGAGCCAGGACAGAGCTGCTGTGGCTGGGGTGGGATGAGAATCGGAATTAATTTTTTGTATGGAATTGAAATAACATTGGTTCCTATTAACAGAAGATGGCCCAATCCATATTAAGCAAGAGGAGGAGTTGTGCGTTGCAGATCAGCGGGAGAGGGGAGCTGAAGAAGTTCCTGAAGAGCCCTGCCCGGGTGAGTAACTGCATACCTTGGAGGGAAAATAAAACAGGGATTAAATTCCAAGGTGCACTTTTTTTTTCTCCACCTCTTCTCATGTATTCCAAACCTTTCACAAAGAGCTCACAAGTTTTGAATAGACTTGCCACCAGTCCTGACCAGTAAGGGCTGGTATTTCGTCTTTCCCTTCTCACAGCAGTTTTGCAGTTTGCAGAGTATGTGGCTGGTTTTCATCCAAGCAATCCAGCGCAGAATAGGAAATGTTTCGTTCCCCGTTAAAGTCCTTCCCTTGAGTTGATAGCTCTATGCCGATTAAATATCTAGTGCAGTGGGCCATTAGTGACTTTTTGGGGCCGATGGGTTAACTTGGAGGAGGCAAAAATCAGTGGTAGAATGAGGTCTGTGGCTGGTGCCATCTCCCGTGTGGGGCTGTGATTGCATGAAGGCAGGACTCCGCGCTGTTCTGGCTCAGGGGGAATCGGGGACGCTGGCAGCTCCTTAGCTCCACGTCCCCTGCAGCCTTCTCTTGCAGGGCTGCAGTGCCTCTCCTGCCTGTCCAGAGGCTTCAGATTGCCTTTTCCCTCCTCGCCTCTTCTGTGTTTTTTCTGTGTACACGAGCAAGTGCACCAACTCCTTGGAAATTCTGTTGCTGTATGGGGAGGCTACGCAGCCCGGGGACCTGTTTCTTGCCTTCTCATTTGGTGGTACCTCTTTGTATTACAAAGAAACTATTCTGCTTTGGAGCTTGGCTGTCCTTACTCTTTACAAAGGGTTAGCAGCTCTACTGGTTGACTCCGCTGTTGTTTTACTCTGCTTCCTGCCTATGTAGGAAACTGGGATTTTTAGACTTTTCCATCAGGTTTCATTAAGAAACTGGGATTGTGGGAGCTTGACTTGCGGGTCAACAAAAACCAAAACAAAAGCCAGTTTCACCCTTGTGAAATCCTGAGCTTATGCAGTTGTGACACGCTCGTCTTGAATTTTCTCCTTTAGCCAAGCAAGCGTTTTGTGAGCCTGAAGCTTCAAGTCAGACCAAGAAAGGCAAAGAAGCATGTGCCAGGGAGCTGCCAGGTGCAGAGGGTGAGGACCTCCCAGGAGGCCCTGATGCAGGTGAGGATTCCCTGGTAAAAACTCCTACTGCAGGAGTTGCCCCTCAGGTGGCTTTTGATGTCCTTTCTTCCCTGCTTTTGTCAGCGCTTTTCTTACCTTTGTGAATTCCCAAATCTTCCGTGCTTTGCGTCTTTCCCCAGTGTTTCTCAGTTGTGTAAATTCTCCCCAATGAGCAGGATTTCAGACTTATGCAACTGACGTTTTATCATGGATTAAACAAGAGGAGGAGCCACGCTGCCCTGAACGACAAGACTTGGAGAAAGAAGAAGAAATCTCTACGGATCCAAGTGCAGGTCAGTAATGGATTTCAGCTGAGAATTCTGGGACACTAAATCTAATTTAGGGCATTTTTTTTAATACTATACTAAATGTCATGACCTTATAACATAAGCCATGAAAGAACTGGAACAAACCTCAGTCTGCTGGTTAGTATTTGTTCACAAAAATTTCAGGTTCTGTCAGCGGCAGAGACTTGTTCCTCTTTCAGCTGGCTTAAAACTGTCACAGGCTCTGTCTGGGGTGTCTGTTTAAGGCAGGCACGGTGGTGTGCTCAGGCTTTATGGATCAAGTTTGTACTTCCAGCTGGCTTGGTGGTGTCTAAACCTGTTACTGATGAACATAGAGCACTGACTTTGCATTCCCAAGTGGGAGAGCTGTCCTGCAGCAAAAGAGAAGGCAGCTTTAATGCAAAACGATTTTAGGAAGTGTTGTTCGGAGATGTAGGTGCTAGCATTCATTCGGAGTTTTTCTGCAGAGTGCACTTGAAGTATGGATCATGCCTGACGTGGAGTTAGTAGAGATTCATCTTTGGATCAAGGCTTAGCCTCAGGCAATGGGTGTGCAAATTTGGATGGGGTTATTAATTAAATACAATTTCCTGGGCCATAACCTGGGGCCAGTCAGTATAGCTGTCACTTGGATAACTGAGGAGGGGGTGCAGAGGAATATTCTGTGTAGAAATCAGTTGGTAGCCTGGAATTCCTTCACGTCATGTAAGCTATTTAAACATCCATGGCACGTGATGAAGTTACTATAGAGTAAATCAAGGGGTAAACTCTCAGTGTGCCAGTAACTGCATGGGAGCTACCAGCATCAAAGATTTTTGCCCCACTGAAAAAGGCCATCCAGAATATTGCCCTGGTGTAAGGCTGGATCAGCTCCCACCAACTCCTTGCTGAGGAAGACCTGTTGCAGCTGCTCTGAGGGCACTCCCAGGGTGGGCTTTCCAGCCGAGTAAGCCTGTTCCAGGCCTTCCAGTTTGTGCTTACATGTAATCTGGAGTTTCTGGGGTGAGAGGACGTGCTTAGACAATTACCGTAGAGCAGCTGGTGCCTTTTACAGCACTCAAATCATGCTTGAGTTTGGCCTGTGGTAACATGTTTGTGTGCTGATGTCCCAGTACGCAGCTGGAGAAATAATTGCTCAGGATGTTTATGTAGCGCAGTTAACTTTGGACTTGGCTGGTTGACACTGCTGAGAGACCTGTGGTCCTTCATGGTGCTCGGTGGAGTCTTTTTGTAGCAACCTGCAGATGTGGGAAGGATCACAGGCCTTAGGGTGCAGAAAAATCACGGTGTTAGAAAGCTGAAGAGCATTGGTGGAAATAATCTGGAAAATGGAACACTGGACGTTGGTCACAGGAAAGAGTAATTACAGAAAGAGGGGATTTGCTGGTCAGCAGAACAGTTTTGTTCAATGGCACATCTAGAGCTGTGTCTAAGTGGCTCAGGTGCCAGATACCTTTTTAGGTTGTATTATCAGGAATTGTAAACTTTTTCCAAGGAAAGCAGGAGAGGCGTCTGGAGGAGAGGCAGTCTGACTGACAGCTCTCAGTCTGGGCGTGCCTCTGCATCCAGCCAGAGCTGCCTCCCTGTCTGGGGATCACTTGTAAGGTGTGAGCGCTGCCACTACGCAGCACTGCTCCGAGCAGTCTGAGCAAGGACACAGCCAGAGAATGTCTCCCTGCAGAAGTCCAGCCTGCAGACACAAGGTACAAGAAAGGGGCATCCCCACTGAGCCACTGGGCTGGCTTCAGTGCCTCGGCTCGGACCCTTTGCTTCTCTAGGTGCTCGCTGGATTGTCTGGAGAGCAGCTGAGAGCACTGAGGTGCAACGGTGTCGGCTCTGTCAGGGAACTAACCTCACACTTCAGACATCTGACCAAGAGGATGAAAATAAGACATTGCATTAATGATTTTTTAATGTAGATTTTTTTAAAAAGTTGCAAAAAGATCTTCTGTTTTCTTGGAGATTTCGTTTCCATGGAACAATAGTACTTTCTCCCCTCAGTATTAAAACCTCCCATCTTATTACTTCAGCATGGCTGTTGGCTTGGAGGGATACTCTTTAAGAGGCTTCCTTAACTGAAAGACTGAAATCTATCTGTTTCAGTGCACGATGAAAACACAAAGAGGGACCCTCCAGAAGATTGCCTTGAGAGCATGGTGTGTGATGCAGAGGTACCGAGAAGACCTGGAGAGAAGTTTTCCAAGGATCCTAGTCCTGGAGTGACATGGGACAGTCAGTGGAATTCAGAAATGATGGAAACAAACACCACCAGGAATGGCCTTGGGGGTGACACTCAGTACGACCAAGGGTTTGATGAGCGCTTAGATTTCTTTAGCACTCAGGAAAATAGTGTTGGAAAGAGACCATGCACGTACAACAAATGTGAGAGAAACTCCACCCAGCAGGATCATCTTCAGACTCCCCAGGGAGCCCGAGAAGGGGAGATATTTCCGGGCCATGCATGTGAGAAGAATCTCAACGAAAGGGTGTTCCATCCACTGCACCCACAGCCGTGTGCTCTGGGTGAGAAAGGAATCGGGCAGGGGGCCGCTCCTGCCTCCTGCGAGGGGCTGCCTGCAGGGCCGCAGCTGGTGGCCCGTACCGAGTGCGGACAAAACCCTGCGGGTGGCACCAGGCTTCGTGACTACAACAGCCTCAGCGGAGAGGAGCAGCCATCTGCAGAAAGCGAGGAGAACTTCCCCACAGAAAACGCATTAGCCAGCCCCTGCTGGGATCACGGGCAGGACAGGTCGGAGTCCTGCACCCGCTGCAGGCAGCACTTCATGCCCCGGGGCAGCCCCGCAGGCCAGCAGCAGAGCCAGGGCAGGGGCAAATCCTACATCTGCAGTGACTGTGGGAAAAGCTTCATTTGCCATTCGTGGCTTGTTAGGCACCAGATGACTCACACAGGAGAGAGGCCATACAAGTGCTCTGAGTGTGATAAAAGCTACAGGAGAAAGGATTACCTTCTAAACCACCAGCGCCGGCACTCAGGAGAGGGGCTCTTCCAGTGCCCCCTCTGCAGGAAAAGATTTGTGCTCAGGAGGAGTTTGATGAAACATCAGGAAACTCACATGCAAGAAACACACCTGACATTGGCCGGTTGGCCCTGCACAGAGATCAGGGGGTCTGTGATGCACTCCATATAGAAAATCCCGTCCAGCCGGGGGTTTCGCAGACCCCCTTGGCCATCAGCCTTGCAGGGCTGTGGCAGGATCCCCCAGCTCTGTGCTGGACTGTGGCGGGAGGAGGAGGCTGTTGAACGGCCGTCCTGAGCCCCCTCCCAGGCAAAGGGAGAAGGTTGGTGGGGGGGATATTTTCCACAGATCACATTGAAATGGTGTGCAGAGCTGTTTCACAGCTTTCACTGGTGCCTGTAGCTGTTTGGGATGTGTTGGAGCCGTGTAGGAAGTCTGCGATGCTTGGAGTTACTGCGAGCCGTGAATCCATGCCAGAGAGAAATGACGGTGACACACAGAACAATTTGTAATGCTTCTGGCTGGAGACTAGCTGAAATGTTACCCCTCAGCTACTGAGAGGCCACAGTCCAGGGACAGGGCTGAAAACAAGTGAGTCAGTTACTAATTGTCCACCAAACAGTGCCAGGAGACACCTACTTGTGTGAAATGCTTTGAGAAAGGAAGCGTTGATCCTGTGGCTGTTTGAAAGAAGCCTCTGCAGGAAGTGGCAATGAGACAGAGGGGAGTAGAGCCTGAGAGGCAGCTTGGTCCCACAGTTAAATCACAGAGCTCTTAGGGCTCCTTTCTGCTGAACATTAAGAGAGAGTTCCTGAAGGCTGGATCCTCACCCTGGCGTTGTAAAATGACTGGGGAGCCTGGAATATGGTTTAAATTTTGCATAGCCTTAAAGTTGTGTTGTACTTACTTTGCCACGTTGTTACAGGTCTTCTGTGTTTGTTCAATTTTCCGAATCCTGTGAAAACAGAACGTTTAGATGCTTGTTAAACATTCTCCTTCAGAAACTTTATTTTTGCTCCTCTTTAATATCTCTTGAAGAGGAGAGTGCTGCTGGCAGTCTGATGTGTTGTGACATTGCAAGGGCACAATTAATTCCTTTAGTAGTAAGAGTCTGGATGTACCATCGGTCACCTTGGTTGTCGGTGGCATTGAGCCTTGTGGGAAACAAAGCGGCAGCAGTGGCAGTCAGGCAAGAGCCCGGTTTGATTCAGGGCTCCTACACTGTCAGACAGTTGTGACAAAATTGTTAAACGGCCTTTTTTAATGTGCATGTTTCTGCTAAAGTTTGTTCTGCATTCTTGTTGGCTGGAAATGTCATGTTTTTTAAAAATAAAATTGTTAGAGAAATGCTGTGGGTTGTTCTACAGGAGGAAGAGGAAAGACGAGCGGGGCTGACACAGGAGGAGGAGCTCTGGGCCTGCTGTCCCCCAGGGCCCCGTTTTCAGGACAGGTCTTGGCTTCAGATGTGGGAGTAACCGGCAGCGGAGAAGGGGAACGGCAGGATTCTCCCCGGCGGGAGCGGGGCGAGCCCCTGGGCTCAGCCTGCCCTCGAGGAGGGGGAGCTGCGGCCGCGACCCCCTCCCCGGGCCAGGGACGCGCAGAGCCAGCCCCGCGCTGCGGGACTGCGCAGCCCGCTTCCCGCCGCCGCTCCTCCGTGAGGGGCCCCGGGCCTGCCCCCCTCCTCCCCCCAGCGGGCACGTGGCTGAGCCGCTTCCCGGGATGCTCCCGGGCGTTTACCGGCGCCTCGCCGCCCCGCTCCCGGCCGGGCCCAGCCCGGGCCGCCGCCGCTCCGCCGTTGCTATGACAACGAGAAGAAGCGGGGTCGTAATCCCTGCGTCCCTTCCCGTGAGGTCACGCTCGTTTCCTCCAATCAGGGTTTTGTTTCTTTCTGTGCTGGCCAATGGGAATATATGCACCCGCCCGCCCCTCCTCGTAGGGGAAGCCACGCCGCAAGCGCTGGTGGTGATTGGCTGGCCGGGGCACAGCGCGCCATGGGTAGGGCAGGCGACCAATGGCGAGGGGGCGGAAAGCGTTTGACAGCCGAGGCCCCACGCGATTGGCCGGTGTCCCGGCTGAGGGGCGGGGCGCGGCGCCGCGGAGGAAGATGGCGGTCCGGCGGACGGGGTTTCTGAGGGGAGATACGTGTCCTCCACCTCGGCACCGGCGGAGCTGGTAGGAGGGGAGCGGCTGTCCTGCGGGAGAGGCCTGTGCTCTGGTGGCTGCGCGGGCCCGTTCCGGCGGGGCCCGGGCCCGGGCCCTCCCGCGGGGCCCGGCGGCGCGGGGGAGCTTGGTGCGTGCTTCCCGCAACGGGGCGGCTGCTCTCTGCGCCTCGGGGCGATGGGTGCCCCGCTCTCCAGTGCCTCTCCGCAGAGCCGGGACGCCGGCCCCGGAGGGAGCAACAGCCGCCTTAGCCTCGCCGGCGCGGGGAGCCGGGAGCGGGGGGGCCTGCAGCCGGACCGGCTGGAGGGGCTGCCATGGCACGGGGGTGCCTGGCTTCCTCCGCGCCTGGTACCAGAGCGGGCCGCGACCCGCACCGGCCCCCAGAGCCGTGCGGTGGGGCGGGGAGTTGCTGGCGCTGCAGCCGGGCGGTGTCTGTTTCCAGGGCCGTGCCCCGTGGGCTCTGCGGAGCCCTTTACGCCCTGATGATTTCTGTCATCGTCCTTTTCTAACGGCGCCTCTGGGTGTGCGGTTTTCTCCTCTTTCAATGCGTCTGCCCGAGCAGCTCCTCTCGAGCTGACGTCCCCCAGACTCGCCTCCTCCAGCACGCAGCTGATACGGTGGGGAAGTCCTTGTCCAGACCCCGTGGATAAACCTGTCTTCATTTTTTGGACGTTATTTGGCCGTCACCCTTCTGTTCCTGCGTTCTGTATAACATGCTTTGTTGTGGAGCATGGGCGAATTCCTCATGGATACGCAAATTAATGAAGTGTATATATATGCGTACGTAGCAGAATTTACTTTAAATGCAAATTGCACAGTAATGGTCCATTAAGTTGATTTTAAACCTTTTTGCCTTTCAGGTTGTACACTGTCGCTTTGAAGCAGGGAAGCCACATGCTGCGGAAGCGGTCCTGGTTCCTTCTGTCCCTGCACAGCGGACAGCAGCTGTGGTGAGCTCCGTGTCCCTGGCAGTGAAGTTTGGCACCATGTTTCACTTCTTTGTGACCTCAGCTCTTTCTGTTTTTCAAAACCATGGTTTTTCTTGAGAAGTTTAGTTCCATTTCAATCAACTGAAGTTTATTGGAAACTCTTTAAACCATCCTCCAGGCACGTTGGTTTTTGATTTGTTCCCGTTTCTTGTTTTACGATGGTTTATTGCTCAGCACTGAATTGTCAAAATGCCACCAGCGGGGCGTACAAGAGCAGTACTGTAACTTTCTATGGCTTCCATTTACAAAATAAACCTCTCTTGAAGCAGTGGATTCACAACATGGGCCAGGACATGGGAACGCCTTTCAAGCATCAGCGACTGTGTTCAAAGCATTTTGAGGACAGTTCTTTTGAAATTGACCCCTTAAAAATTAGAAAAAACAGATGTCTGTTGAAAGAAGCTGTTCCCAAAAAAATCATTTTGGGTGAAGACGGAAACTGGCTTGTTGGCACACCTCAGGGTTTCTGTGGTAGGATAAGTAATAAAACCCAAAACCGAATCTGGAATCCTGAGCACTTGAGGGTGCACTAAGATGTTTGCTATTGTATTTACTTCCCTTAAATTAAAGTAAGATTTACACATGAAGGACTTCAAGGAAGCAACAGTAGGTGAAACATGCTACCTGACAGTAAAAAGTTGCCAGTGATGCAGCAGGTTTTGTTTTTCTCCCTGGTACTGCAGAGTGTGGAGGTGGCACTGGGAGGCTGGTAACTGGGGGGAAATGAAAGGCATCTTCGTGCTCTTTGGGCTTGAATTCTAATTTTGTGCCTAAATGTTAGGGAGAAAATCTGTGCTATTTGTTAGAAACGCAGCCCCACTTTGTGCTGTAAAATGGATTTGCTCCCTGCAGAGCTGCATTTGTACATGACAGCCCTCATGCTTGGAAAAATTATGTTTAGAGTCACTGAGATGATTTGTTGGTGGCGGAGTTTCCATAGCGTGGGTGTTTGGGGCTAAGACAAAAGTTTAACTGCTCAACCTTCTCCCTGGTGTATTTGGTTTGGATTGCGATCCCATCTAGTGACACATTAATGAAATTTTTGGCAGCAGATTTGTACAATTGAGTTTATACCTGATGCAAGCTTATACATGATGGAAACTGCAAACATCTGAACCAGTGAGCTGGGCATTAGATTGAAAGGCAAATTAAAACATGTTCAAAGGCAAGCATGTAGAAATGTGGTACTCTGTAGATATAAAGTACAGATACAAAGTATGTACACAGAATGTATATATACATTGCAAAATAACCACAGTATTAATCTCTTTGTAGGGCTTAGTTTTTTGTTTGTGTTAACTTTTATTATTAGGGAAGAACTCTTACAGCCAGATCTGACAGACTGTGGCACTGCCTCAGGGCTTATTTAAAATACACTCTGGAGTATTTTCTGTTTTTCAGTGAAAGGAAGAGCCAAATTCCTTGATGGGGCTAGGTATCGATGTGACCACAGATTTTTTTTTTTTACGACTAATTTTTGCCACAGTCATTATAGAATCATAATTTCAGTTGAGTCACATTATTAAGTAATTTTACTCATTCTGAGTTGCATGCAGAAATAACAGCAGAGGATTTGTGTATAAAGCCCTCAGTTGGTGTGCTGGTTGTACGTAAGGTTGGCTGGTGAGCGCTTGTTTAATACTGTGTGACGAAGAGGGCTTTCAAGGATGTACAGCTTGCTAATGGTGTCAACTATTGAACACCTTGTTTTAGGTGCCTGGGACATTTAATAATGGTGCAGTGTGTGAGGGGAAGGACTTGGAAGATTGGCAGAAACAACTTTACAAGAAGGTGATAAAGGAGAATTATGAATCTTTAACCACGCTGGGTAAAGGTTAGTTTTTCCTTTCTCGCTGAAGGCTCACAGATCTATGCAGTTTCTGGCCTGGCTCTTGTCTAACAGTCACTCCTCAAATCCCTTGATTCCTGCTGAATTAATATTTAGATGCTTCGGAATCTTTGTGAGATGATAAGCTCCACAGTCTTTTCTTTAAAGATTGAAGGACAGTGGCTTTTCTAATGCCTCCGCAACTGCTGCCTCCCTGTGCTCTGTTGTTGTCAGGTACTCAGTCTGTGTGTGTAGGTGATACCTTGTCTGCGTGATACGGGTAGAACAGTGGCGAGTGGAAGGCTCTGCTGCTGGTGATGCACGTGTTGACTAAAACAAGGAACAAAGGAGAGTGGAAGAGGTTAAGAGACATGAGCTCAGGAGCAGCAGTGGCATGTGTTATCCTGAGTCCTGTGGACTTGTTATAGTTGTTAGTATTTTCATCAGCCCCAAATCCCGATGTATGTTTGTTCTTGTGATTTGCTAAGAGTGTTGAACTACTTTTGCTGCAGAAATAGTTAGATAACATGAATGATGACCGAGAAAATGAAGAAGTCTTACTGGTTAGTTTTAAGTGCCCAACTATACATTTGTTTGAAGTAGTTGTTTTTTAATTTGAAGATGTGAGCCCTCACTGGCTCCTCAGCGTTCAGGTAATTCCCTGGATTAACAGAAGAAGAACTTGCTGTATTTAGGAGCTAGAAGTGCCTTTACTTGTCCTTTAGACTGCAGGAACACAAGTGCTGTGAACCCCTAGAGCCTGAGTTGTCACATACTCTAGTTTGCACTTGGTGCCACACTTCGGTTCCGTTTAAGAAACACTGATTTAGCCTTACCTCATTCTGTTACTACTTCTGCACTTGCAAATTTGAAATTACATAAAGTAATGAGACAATGTGATTCCACTTTCTTTTTTATTCTTTACATACCTTCTATTTTTTATAGCAGAAAAGCTAGAGTCTGCAGACAGCTGCTCTAAAGCTCTGATCTGTTAAAAAAGTATGTGCTGTGTGTTGCATGGGGAGGGATTAGTTGGGGGAAAATAAGTTCATGTATCAGAAAGACAGTTAGGACTGAATTTGGCACCAAACAGCTGAATTAGGTTTTAAGGGTGCAATCAGTTCAAGACTTTCCACTTTTGAACATCTAACTTTCAAAAATATTCCAGAAATTATATTCAAAAGTTGAAAAATTGGAAGACAAATGCTGCTCGCCTGCTTCCCAGCCACCCTCTGCAGATGCCAGAGCAACTGCATTTGCTGTTACGCTCTTGCTGGGTCTTTCCCTGGAGGACAAGGGAGATGTGCTTTTAGACAGTGGGTTGTGCAGGGATTTGCTAGAAAACAGCATCACTAAGTCTTTTCTTACAGTTTTAGGAACAACTGGAAAAATACTGCCTTTTGCTTTCTCAAAGAACAATATTTTTGATGTAAATTAACAAAAATGACTCATGTTACAGAAGAAAGGCACAAGTAAACTACAGGGCTCAGAAGCTTAGAGTGAAGAGGCTGACAAGCTGTCCTCAGGACGGGTCTTTGTGCAACATGTCCTTTGTCTGCATCGATACAATTAAAGTAGCTTAGGAAATGTCTTTGTAATAACAGGGGGGAAAAAAAAAATCAGAGGACAATAATAACTGTCATCTCCGTGTTCTGTTCCTTGTGCAGACTATGCTGTTCCCAAAAGCAATATCCAGGTGAGAGGAACACTGCCTGTCAAGCATCAGCAGGATTTTGAGGAAAGGCAGATTACCACAAGTCTTGGTGCAGGTGCGTGGTGGCCTGAGACTTGTCAGAAATCAAACTGGTGACACATTCAAACTGCACAAGCTTGTAGGATTAGAGGGAGGGGGGATTCTAGTGCATCCCTGCTTTTTTACCCAAGACTTGTTTTCTTTGTACGGATGTGGTCATGGTGAATCAGGAATTGTTGTTCTTTGGAGATTTATGTTCTATCACATCAGTTAAAGGGAATGTTTGGAATCTTTTTGTTCCAGGCTGCGGCAGTCCTGTGATCAGATCCGAGTTGCAGAGTCACGCGAAGAGTGCAGAAAATGCAGAACTGCAGGGATCATTCTCAGGAGGAACCTGAAACCAGAGTTGCCAAATTTTGGACAAGGGGGTAACATGCAAGAGTCATCATAATTCAGCAACAGGTCAGGCAAATCCAATGGGAAGCAGAAGAGGCAACAGCTCTCTTGAGGAAGAACCTAATGAATTCAAAGAGATCCTCTTTTATCAGCAGACCTATGCAGGAGAGAGACTGTATCTGTGTACAGAATGTCAGAAATTTTTAATTTTTTTTTTAATTTTTAAATTGAAGATTGGACTTCTAAAATACAAACAAATTCACACTAAACATCATCGGGTATCATCTTATATATGCACAGACTGCGGTAAAAACTTTGGTCGCCACACAGTCTTGATTCGCCACCAGAGAACTCACACAGGGAGAGCAGCCTTACAAGTGTACAGAATGTGAAAAAAAGTTTTATGGAAAAACCGAGACTCACTAATCACTTGCAAACTCATAACATATACATGTAATCAGTGTGCCAGAAGCTTTCCTGGGGTAGATTTTTTTTTTTTCCATTTGGTTATCAAAAAATCCCTCCATCCAGAGATGATGGTTGATAGTCATATATTGATTGTAGGGGAAGCTTTAGGATAAGGGTTTTACTAAACTGAATCAAGTTCAAGCATAAAAGCTTGTTGGTGCCAGGCTAATGGTCATCGATTGGGACCTGATTTTAATTAGCAGCTAGATGATTATTAATATCTGGGAGGAGGAGTTGTGTCGAGCAGTGTTGATGGTACCAAAAACACTGTTAAAAAAAAGTCTTCTGGTGCACCAAACAGCATGTGCTGGAGAATGTATTAATGCAGGAAAATGCTCAAAGCTTTTTGAGTATGGGAAGACTGAGAAAATGTTGCCATCGGAACAGGATGGTCCACAGAGCTGTAAGCAGGAAATGGCGCTTTTAAAAGCTTAGGTTAAGGTGAGTGGTTGGGTTTGAGTTAAAAACAGTAACAACAAAAAAATTAGTTCAGCAGTTTCAGTCATAGGACAGCAGCAGTGGCAGTGAAAGCACTGTCATGTGGAAATAACGACCAGAATCAGTTGCTTCAAACATCTGTTTACTGGGGGCAAGATGCCAATTTAATTTCTGAGATTCTGGAAAAGAGCATGGATATATTCTTAATGTAAGGGCAAAGTACAGGTAACATCGCTCTGTAAACTGAAAAGAAAGCAGTGGCTTTGGCTATGGGGATGAGTTCAGCAGGCAGGAGGGGGTCCTGCGGAGACAGTGTTTGTCAGTCACATATTCTCTACGCAGGCTGGGGATATTTAGCATTTTTGCTTATTCCAGTTGAATGCAAAGAGTCAAAAAGTTGTGTTGCCTCCAGTTCAAGCACCTGCTTCGCAGTGAACCCGTGAGTGATGTCCTCAGCTTCCCATGAGGAGCAGTAGAGCAAGAGACAGCTGGTGCTGTGATGCAATTCACTAAGTTCTGAAGCGGACTGGGGGGATACACTTGGGACCAAAGGATCCCTGCCCATCCCAAGTACAGGAGTAATGTCCAGAAAGTTTTTACCACTGGCTTCTCATTATTTCCTTCTTATAATTGCCCTGGGACAGCTTTTCTTTTATTCTTCATAGAATCCCCGATTGGTGTGGTTTGGAAGGGCCCTTAAAGACCCCCCAGTCCCACCCCTGCCACGCGCAGGGCCCCCTTCCCCCAGCCCCGGTGGCTCCCAGCCCCATCCAGCCTGGCCTTGGGCACTGCCAGGGCTGGGGCACCCACAGCTGCTCTGGGCAGCCCGTGCCGGCGCCTCGCCGCCCTCACAGGGAAGGATTTCTCCCTCAGCTCTGATCTCCATCTGCCCTCTCTCAGCGCAAAGCCGTTCCCCCTTGTCCTGGCGCTGCAGGCCCTTGGGAAAAGCCCCTCCCCAGCTTCCTCGCCGGCCCCTTTGGGTGCTGGAAGGTGCTCCAGGGTCTCCAGGAGCCTTCCCTTCTCCGGGCTGAACAGCCCCAGCGCTCCCACCCCGGCTGCGCAGCAGAGGGGCTCCAGCCCTCTGGCCATCTCCGTGGCCTCCTCTGGCCCCGCTCCAACAGGTCCGTGCCCTCCTTATGCTGGGGGCCCCGGAGCTGGAGGCGGCGCTGCAGGGGGGTCTCAGCAGAGCGGGGCAGAGCCCCCTCCCTCGCCCCGCCGGCCACGCTGTTGGGGATGCAGCCCAGGGCACGGGGGGCTTTCTGGGCTGCGAGCGCACGTGGCCGGGTCACGTCCAGCTTCTCGCCCACCAGCACCCCCAGTCCCTCTCCTCAGGGCTGCTCCCAACCCATTCTCTGCCCAGCCTGAATTGAACTTTATAAGTTTTGCAGGGGCCCACCTCTCCAGCCTGCCCAGGTCCCTCTGGGTGGCATCCCTTCCCTCCAGCATGTCAGCTGCACCACACATCCTGCTGCTGTTGGCAAACTTGCTGAGGGCGGCTTGGTCCCAGTGTCTGTGTCGCCAACAGAGTTGTTAAACAGTGCTGGTCCCAGTACGAACCCCTGAGAAATGCCACTTGTCACTGGTCTCCACCCAGACATTGAGCCATTGACCACAGCTCTTTGAGTGCGATCATCAGCCAATTCCTTACCCACCAAGTGCTCCATCTCTCAGATCCATGTCTCTCCAGAGACAAGGATGTCGTGTGGGACAGTGTCAAATGCTTTGCACAAGTCCAGGCAGGTGACGTCACTCGCTCTTCCCTCCTCCACCAACACTGTAACCCCACTGTAGAAGGCCACCAAATTTGCCAGGCACAGCTTGCCCTGAGTGACACCGTGCCGGCTGTCACCCGTCACCTTGGTTTCCATGTGCCTTAGCATAGTTTCTCCCATGCAGCTTAAAGCCTTAGTGGTCCCAAGTGCGCTGTGTGCTCCTGAGGGAAGGCCCTTTGGAGCGAGGAGATTCTTTGTAGAAAAATCCTGTAAAACTCTGTCCTCCCAAGCCTCGTTCCTTTGCATAGCAGCAGCACGGCCGGGCTGGTGGGGCTGGGGGCAGTCACATGCCAGCAGCTGTAGGTTCAGGAGTGGCTGAAAGTGAGTCTGGGGTGAAAGGCCTCATGCAGGAGGCTCTGCCTCCTTCCTCACTTGCAAGCACAGGAGCATCCAACCAGCCAGACAGTTACTTAAATCTGATGCAGCGTGGTCCCCCTTGTCACTGCACTTAAATAACCGTCGCAGTGGATATACTGCTTAAATTGAAAAAAACCCACAAGAGCAGCAGCATAAGGTAAGCATCGGAAAGCGCAGGGAGCTAAAACCGATTCCAGCCCAAAGGTCAGCCTAAGGGAGAGCAGGACAAACCTGCCTGAGATGGGGTGAAACCCGGGGAATCCTGCAGTGCGGCATCGGCCGGGTGCCCGGGTAGCTGTGGAGGGAACCAGGCAGCAAGGCTGTGGAAACTTGCCGTTCCTTGCCCGAGCCTTGTCCCAGGAGAGCACATCGGAATCATGAAATTCTCCTGATTCCTCTCTGAGAAATTGTCTTGTTTCTCCTGCAGCAGGGAGAGTAAGAGCTTTTCGCAGACCATGTCATTTAGTAAGGAACTTAAGCTGAGACTCCAGGTACTTTCCATGAGAGGTAATGTTCATGCGTTGGGAAATACAAGTGGCTGCATAAATTGCGGGTCATGCAGTCAGGGGACAAAAACCTGGATCTTTAGCAAGACAGGTTTTCTTTCAAGAGTGTTTCCAATGCATTTGTTTATTTATTGATGTTTGAAAAGCTTTACGTCATGTTTAATCTGCAAATGTAAAGCTCGCCCTGCCATGTACCACCTTGTCAGGAGCAGTGGGGTCAGAAACATGTCTGAGAATAAAACATTTTTAATTTTAAGAGCCCCTACGTTCTCTAAACAGTAGCGGCAAGGTCAGGCTGTAGCATGTGGGGCTTTCCTGCCCCTTCTGGTTTAGTTGCCCTTTATGGGTTGCTGTCTGAAGTGTCCTCTCCCATTGTGTTCTCCTCGCTTTGCAAACTGAGAGCTCTGGCATTTCCTGATTAATGTTGATAAAAGATTATTTCTTTTTAAGTTTCTCTGCGCCTGTCCCTCTCGCCCCTTGCCCCTTCAGATGAAGGGTCTCACCACGTGTGTTCGGTCAGTGCCTCGTGGGCTGTGGCCACTGTCATGATGCAAATAAACACAAAACTACAGAAACTTGAGGTCTTGTACCAGCGCTTTCTGGGAAGAGGTGGTCTTCACTTCTCGATGTGGCTTTTTTAGTAAAAGCAACTGGAAAAAGAGCCCCTTTCCCAGAAAGCTCCATCTGCTTTTGTGGGAGTTAGACCTTATCATGTTTGTTGTGCATAATTTCTATTCTATCCTCACCCCATCCCGAGTGGATCTGGGCTGTGCCCACGTGTTACACACCCCAGGCGCTTCCTGTTGTCCCAGTTTAGAGGTAGAACTGGAGATGGTTTCAGAGGGAGACGTCAAGTGAAACAGGCAAGCAGCAGGTTTAAAGACACGGGGAGGCAGCGGTTCTTCACGCAATGCTTCCTCACGCTGGTGGCACCCGCGCAGCAAGGTGCTGCAGGTGCAGGGTCCTGAATCAGCCGGATAAATTCCCAGAAGGAAAAGAAAATGATAGAAACTTTTAAAATACAGAGATGCCACTTCTGGCTGAGGATGTCCCCGAGCTGCAGAGTGATGGAGGGACTTCAGCACCCTCGGAAGGGTCTTACACCCTCCTTAGGCGATGCCTTAGCTGCTCCTGGGGCAGGTCCGAGCTCAGCTGGATCTTGGATCCGACCTGCTGCTCTTGTGGAGTTGTGTCCTCGAGGGACCTTTCAGGAGGGGCGCTGGGGTGAGGACACGGGGGGCAGCAGTGTGGGGGGCTGTGTGGGTGCAGC
Organism: Falco peregrinus; assembly: GCF_023634155.1. Classification (NCBI taxonomy): domain Eukaryota; kingdom Metazoa; phylum Chordata; class Aves; order Falconiformes; family Falconidae; genus Falco; species Falco peregrinus. Next base: position 64,187,749 of record NC_073725.1, on the reverse strand, counting down.
ATCCCCCTTGAGGGAGCCCTGGGTGCATGGCCACAAGCGGGCAGCTCCTGAGGCATCAGCCCCCAAATGGGCAAAACCCACCCAGCCCTGGAGATGCTCAGGATGCTCCGGCGTGGGACATGGTTTCACAGCCTGGGGGTCCTGCACAGCCCACAGCCCCCGCAGAGCCCCAGCAGGAGAGCGGACGTCCTCCCGGGCCGGGGGGCAGCTCCGTCCATTCCTCTGTCTTAGCCTGCTGGATCCCATGGGATGCTCCTGAGGGGGTAAAGCCACTGCATTGGATCATGCTTTTAATTCCCCACTGCCACAAAGAGTAGGGTCTTTCGCAAATGCTGTCCTGGCGGATCAAACTTCCCCCAGGAGGACTTGACGTTCCCAGGGAAATATTGCCTGGGTGGGAAAACACATTTGAAAATCTGAGGGATAAACCCAGGAAACCCTGCCTGAGCTGACACCCGCTGAATCCATGGCTGGGAAAAAGAAATGCCCAGGTCCCAGCAGGGATTTTATGTTTCTTCCCAGTGTCCCCAGCATGGGAACTCCTGGTCCACTCCAGCAGCGGCCGAGCACCAGCTCAACGCCAGCTCCAGGATTCTCCATCCCGGGTGAGCCATCGTGGGCAGCACCGCCCGCTGCTGCCTGGCTCTTAATTTCACAGGGCACAGGAGCAGCCATAACCCCAAATCTCACCATAGCCCTGCCCACGGAGAGGTCCTGGGGAGGGGTGGCTGACATGAGGGGCTCGCTGCTGGGTCTGTGGCCTTGCCTGGCGGGTGTCCATAAACACGGCAGAGGAATCTTGGAGGAGACGTGAGGGAAACCCCGGTGCAGTGGGATGTGTGTGGCCATTTGTGTTGTTTGCAGAACCACCGGGGACAAACCCGCCAGGCACCGGGGGGATGCCAGCAGCCCCCAGGGAGCAGCAGCAGCGACACAGAGGGTCCCTCCCTCCACTCCCCATCACAGATGGGCTCGGTTTCGTACCCTGGTCTCTGCGTGACACTGAAGCTGAGCAGCCTGGAGCAGGTTTTATGGGGACGCAGGTTTGGGTGGGTTTGGTTTTATTCTGCTGCATACAGCCCACGGGCCTTGGCCTGGCAGCCGCTTGGTGACTGACACCGCTGCTGGCAACGGTGACCTCGTGGGTCCCTGTTGTCTCCCATACGTCGAGGTGTCAGTTTTGCATTCATTCATCACTGGCTCCCGATGAGCCGTGAGCTGTGCCCTGGAGCTGTTCAGGAGGTGGCAGGGCAGCTGGTCCCCATCCCCAACTGGCAGGGACAGCCGTGCCCTTCGCCGGGAGCTGCCTCCTTCCCACCCAGAGCTGCTGGGCGTGAGGGGATGGTGGGCAGCCACAAAACCCAGTAAACTGCCATTATTTGCTGGTTTCCCAAAGGAACAGGGTCTCTGTGGCTGTGCTGTGTCTGCCTGCTGGTCCCCACCACCAAGCGCTGGCCCCTGGAGCCCTCCCGGTCCTGGCGGCTGTGCCAGAGGTGCTGCATGCTGAGGTCCCGGGGGGGTTTGCAGGTGGACCCTGGCACCAGGGTGGAGGGATCAGCACCAGGCAGGTGCCTGAGTTGATTTTAATTTTTGTTTATTCTGCCAAAGACCATGGTTTCCCACCCCCTCCCCTTAATTGCACAGAGGGTACCAGCTGCCATGAAGCTGCTTTCAGAGGTTCCCCTTGGGGTCCCCATGGGCCACCACTTGCGGCCCAACAGCTCACACCTTGGACTGTGCTCCCAGGGGACCCCTGGGACCCTCCCTCCTGCCCAGGGCAGCAGTGGGTGCCCCCTGCCCCAGCTCGGGCTCAGGGCTGGGAGGGTGGCAGCTGCAGGGTGCTGGGCACTGGGCTGTGGGGGTTCTGGGGGGCTTCAGGTGCCCCGGCCTCGGGCCCGGTGCTGGAGGGGACGAGGGAGCAACCCCATCCCATCGTCAATTGAAATGGCTGCCCAGGCTCCCATGATGCCTGCTCAGCCCGTTAACCCTTCTTGTCCCACCACCCTCTCCGCCCGGGGCCCTGGTCCGTGTGTGGCAGAGGGGACCCCCGCCATGGCCCCCTGTCCCTGGGACCCTGGTGCCCCGGGGTGCCCTAGGAGCTTTTCCCAGCAGGTTTCTGTGAAGGCAGGGCCGTGACGCTTTTCCCTGCTCTGGCACCAGCCCTGGCCCCTGGCGCTGTCAGACCGAAGGGTCCCCAGATTGGGGTGAGTGCGTGGGGGGTCCCCAAACCCGGTACATCCCCACGCATGGGTGTCCTGCCTGCCTCTGGCCAGGGTGGGGGTCCTGGTGTGGGTGGCTGGGTGCTCCTCTCCCCACACCGGGCATTCACCCTGTGGCCCCGGCTCGTGGCACTCCGGTGTCACCAGCTGTGTGCTGGAGGGAGCAGGGGGGTCCCAGCAGCACAGCCCAAGGAGTGGGGGGGCACAGACACCCCCTGCCCCCACCGCAAACTGCCACCTGTGGGGCCAGGACCCTGGGGTAGCCCAGGAGGCTTTGGGTGCAGAGCACCCACTGGGCTCAGTGTTGGTGCTGGTGCTGGTGCTGGGCTGGGGCTTGGTGCTGATACTGGTGGTGATGCTGGTGCCAGTGTTGACGGCAGTGTCAGTGCCAGGGTTTGGTGCTGGTGCTGATACCAGTGCTGACACTAGTGCCAGTGCTGATACTGATGCTGATATTGGTGCTGGAGCTTGGTGCTGATGCTGGTGCCAGTGCTGATACTGATGCCCATGCCGATGCCCACACTGGTGCCAATCATGATGCTGGTGCTGGAGCTTGGTACAGGTGTTGGTGCCTGGTACCAATGCCTGTGCCAACACCAGTGCCAATGCTTGTACTTGTATTGGGGCTTGGTGCCAATGCTGGTGCTTGGTACTTGTGACAATGCTGGTGCTGGAGCTGATACTGATGCCCATGCTGACACCAGTGCTGATGCTCACACTGCTGTGGGGGCTTGGTAGTGGTACTGGTGCCTGGTACTGGCACTGATGCTGGTCCTGGGGCGGATACTGGTACCCATGCTGACACCAGTGCCGTGCCAGTGCCTGTGTCTGTGCTCATGATAATGCTGGTGCTGGTGCTGGTGGTAGTGCTTGTGTTGCTAGTGGTGCCAGTGGCAGTGCTGGTGCCTGGTACTGGTGCCGATGCTGGTGCTGGAGCTGATATTGGTGCCTGTGCTGACACCAGTGCCAGTGCTCATCCTGGTGGTGGGGCTTGGTACCAGTGCTGGTGTCTGGTACTGGTGCTGGAGCCAGAACGGATACTGATGCCCGTGCTGCTGACACTGGTGCCAATGCCTGTGTCCGTGCTGGTGCTTGTGTCAATACTGATACTGGTGGCGGAGCCAATGCTGGTGGCTGGGTGGCCAGGGCTGCCGGTGCTGGTGCCGGGGGCAGTACCAGTGTCAGTGGCGGGGCCGGTGGCAGGGCGGCCAGGGCTGCCGGTGGCGGTGCCGGTGGCAGTGCCGGTGGCGGTGGCGGTGGAGGGCGGCCGGGGCTGCCGGTGCCGGTAGGCGGCAGTGCTCCGCGCTCGGCGCCGCTCCCCCCCGCCCGCTGCCGCGAAGCCCGGCGGAGGCGGATGCAATTCCCCGGCTGCCCCTTGCTCCTCGGCGGGGCGGCGGGGCCCGGCCCGCAGCGCGCAGGCACCGACAGCGGCCCCGGCCCCGGTACCGGCCCCGGCCCCGGCGCGGCGGCGGGCGGCAGCGCGGCCCCGCTCCGCTCCGCGCTCTCCCCGCCGCGGCCCGGCCCCAGCCGCCGGGGCCCGGCCCAGCACCGCGGGGCCATGGCCGAGTGGGCGCCCGCCCAGGTAAGAGCGGCCCGGCCCGGCCCGGCCCGGCCCGGGGGCACCGGCACCGCCGCCGGAGCCGCCCCGCCCGCCCCGCCGGCCGCTCCCCGCCGCCGGGCCCCCTCCCCCCCGGGCCCCCCGGCACCCCCAGCCCGCCCAGCCCCAGCCTCGGGCTGCCCCCGGGGACCTGCCCCGGCATTCCCGGGATGCGCCGGTGCCCCGGGATGTGGCCGGACACCTTTGCCCTGGGATGGCCCCGGGATGCCCCGGTGCCCCCGGGATGTGGCCGGACACCTCTGCCCTGGAATGGCCCCGGGATCCCCGGGATGCTCTGGGCAGCTCTGCCCCGGGATGCCCCGATGCCCACGGGATGTGGCCAGGCACCTCTGCCCCGGGATGGCCCCGGGATCCCCGGGATGCCCCGCTAACCCCGGGATGCTCCATGCAGGCTCCAGCCCCAGGATGCTCCGTGCAGGCTCCAGCCTCGGGATGCCCCGGTGTCCACGGCATATGGCTGGGCACCTCTGGCTCAGGATGTCCCCGTGATCCCTGGGGTGCCCCAGGATGTGGCTGGGCACATCTGCCCTGGGATGCCTGTTGTGGCCCCAGGATGTCCCCAGGCACCTCTGCCCTGGGATGCCCCAGTGCCCCGGAATGCTCCGTGCAGGCTGTAGGCCTGGGGTGCCCTAGGCAGCTCTGACCCAGGATGCCTGTGTGTCCCCAGGATGTCGCTGGGCACCCCTGGTCCAGGCTGCCCGTGCCCCCAGCTGCTCCCTGCCCACCCAGCCCCATCCACCTCCTGGGGGCTCCTGCCAGAGCAGGCCCAGGGCAGCCCCTGCAGTGGGTGGGGGTGTGGGGTGCCAGGGGTGGGGCTGCTGCCCTGCAGGTCTGGCAGCTGCACACAGCATGGTGACCTGCCCGATGCTGGCCAGCGTCCATGGGGACAGTGATCAACACTGACCCCACAGCTGCCATGGCTGCGCTGCAGTCCCTCCCCAGCCTGCCAGCTGAGTGGGACGCATCCAGCCCAGTGGCACTGGTGAGCCTTCCTCATCTGCCCCTCACCATCCCCTCAGGCCTGCTGCATCTATCTGCCCTGTCCCCTTCTGGGGCTCAGACCCAGCCCTGGCAGCTCCTGTCTTGCTTGGGCAGCGCCAGCCACTCCAGGGGCCAGATCTTGCCCGGCTGAGTTGTTAGTGGGGGATGACATGGTGGCAGGTCCCCAGTGGTGCCCTTCCTGCAGCCCGGGCAGGCAGGGCAAGGGCAGTGCTGCTGGCTTTGGGTAGGTGGGTGACAGTGGGCATTGCGCGCAGACGTCCCTGAAGCAGTGCTGCTGGTGGGCGGTGGTGGTTGAAAGCTACCAGTCTGGGGGGGAGCGGTGCCTGCCATGGGGCTGAGGCTCCAGGCATGACCCAGGGGGGTGACCAAGGGCCCCCTTCCACCTGTGCCCTCCCCATGGCCCAGGTGCAGGAATGGAATGTGGAGGCTCCCCATCTGATGCCACTGCAACCCCCACTGCTGCCGGAGCGGGCGCATGTGCGGGAGGCACAGCTCCACTCCGCTGAGGCCTCGCTCTGGACCGTGGTGGCCACGGTGCAGGCGATGGAAAGGAAGATCGACCTCCTCGCCACCCGCCTGCTCAGCCTGGAGGGTCGGTCCGGCACAGCTGAGAAGAAGCTCCTGGACTGCGAGAAGACGGCCATGGAGTTCGGGAACCAGCTGGAGAGCAAGTGGGCCGTGCTGGGCACCCTCATCCAGGAGTACGGGCTGCTCCAGCGGCGCTTGGAGAATGTGGAGAACCTCCTGAAGAACAGGAACTTCTGGGTGCTGCGGCTGCCCCCCGGCCCCCGGGGTGAGGTGCCCAAGGTAACAGCTCCAGGGGGACACTGCAGGCCAGGTGGGGGGACCCTCGGCCCCCTGGGGAGTGGATGTCACTGAGCTGCCGGGGGCTTGTCCCTGCAGGTGCCGGTGACATTTGTTGACATTGCTGTCTACTTCTCGGCGGAGGAGTGGAAGAATTTGGAGGAGTGGCAGAAGGAGCTGTACAATAACCTGGTGAAGGAGAACTACGAGTCTCTGCTCTCCCTGGGTAAATGTCCCTTTCTGCCCCTTTCCTGGCAGGCTGGGGTGATGCCTGCGCCTCCTTGGGAGTCCTGGATGTGTGTGACCTGGTCCCCTGCAAGCATTGGTCGTTGCACTCGCCATGACCGCGGAGCCTCCTGTCACAGAGGGAAACAGGGACATGTGGGGACGGGGCCATGTGCTGTGCCATGCCATGCTGGTGCTGCTATCTGGGACAGCCCGTGCCGCCTGGCTCCTCGTCTCCCAAAACCCAGGGTCGGAGCATCTGTACTGCACAGGTTTTGGGCATGGGGGTCCTGCTTTGGGCATGGGGGTCCTGCCTAATGCAGGCAGGTTCTCTGGCAGGAGGGATGCTAGGGCCTGGCAGCCCCATGTGTCCCTGGCACGGGGGGTGGGTGCAGCCCCACACCGGTGCCAGTTGCGCTGTCTCCCCATGCAGATGGTGCCCTCTCCAGAAGTGAGGCGCAGCCCCGCAGTGAGCGTGGGGAGGGACCCTGCGTCCCTGAGCAGAGGGAGCTGGAGCAGCGGGAGCTGCCGCCGGACACCTGCACAGGTGAGGCACCGGCCAGGAGAGGGGGCAGTGCCGGGTCTCCCCTCCTCGCTGCCCCCCACCTCATGTTTCCCTCACCACACTGCTTGCCCTGGGGATGTCCCTCGTCCTTCTCCGGTGGTCCCCACACCCCAGGGCCCGGTTTTCAAGCTGTGGCCAGACTCTGCTCCCTGCTGCATGACTGGGGACCACTGAGAGTAACCCTGGAAAATCCCATGACTGATGTGCCTGGGGCATTGGGCGTTCATTGCTGTGTGATCCATGTGTCCCCCACTGCCACCACATCGTGTCAGAGCCCAGGGGTTGTGTCACAGTCACCCATCCCCATCAGCTGTGCCGTTGTCACCCATTCATCCCCATGGGCTGTTCCATGGTCACCTGTTCCCAAGGGCTGTCCCATGGTCACGTCTCCCCAAGGACTGTGCCACGGCCACCCATCCCTCCCCAAGGGCTGTCCCGTGGTCACCTCTCCCCACGGCACCCCTGGGGGTGTCTGTTGCCCCATAACTGCTTTGGGACAGGGATGTCCCACACGGCTGGAGCCTGGGGGTCCTGCACTCTGAAGTGCGTTGGCTGTGGGTCGCACTGGGCGGCCACATCCTGGCACCAGCCAAGTGTTTCCTTGTGAACAGAGTCGATGATCTCCACCTCCGACATCCTGTCGCGCATCAAGCAGGAGGTGGCTTTCGTGGGGGAGCAGCAGTTCACAGAGGAGCGGGGGATGCCGCCAGACCCCTGTGCAGGTGAGCCCGGGGCGGTGCTGCACACACACCAGCTGCTCAGCACTAGCAGCAGCTGCTGCCTTCTGGAGCCATTGCCTCCCACAGCCTGCCCAGCACAGGATGCAGCCCCGCTCAGCTGAGTCCCTGTCCCCATCCTTCCTCGCAGGCGCAGACGCCCTGATCACGGCACACGACTTCTTGTCATGGATCAAGCAGGAGGAAGAGCCCTGCGTCCGCGAGCCCTGGGAGCTGCCAGAGAGGGAGATGCTGACAGGTCCGGGTCCTGGTGAGTGATGCTGAGCCCAGCCCCATGGGGCTGGGAAAGGGAGCACCCACCCGGGCTGGGCTGTCGCTCGGGGACAGCCCCGGTGTCCCCAGCAGGCACTGACCAGAGCCTTTCCCTCCCCTGCAGCCAGTGAGGGGCTGCTGGTGAAGACGGAGGAGCGGTGCCCCCACACCGAGCCCCCCGAGGAGGTGGGCTTGCCAGGCAGCTCCGGGGAGCTGCTTTTCCCCGGTGCCAGCTTCGGGAACCCTGAAGGACAAGCAGCAGTGACAACGGCGGCAGTGGTGGCTCTGCCGGCACAGCACAGACTGGGCAAAGCTCCAGGCTCAGAGCCGGGGCCAGGGGCCGAAACGGTGGGGGTCCCCACCGCGACGCCAGGAGCCATTGAGGAGCGGCCGCATGGCTGTGCCGAGTGCGGGAAGAGCTTCAGCGGGAAGAAGAGCCTGCGGATTCACCAGCGGAGCCACGCGGCCGAGCGCCCGTACCCCTGCGCCGAGTGCGGCAAGAGCTTCAACTGCCACTCGGGGCTGGTGCGGCACCAGATGATCCACCGTGGTGAGCGGCCCTACAAGTGCACCGAGTGCGGCAAGTGCTACAGCCGCAAGGAGCACCTGCAGAACCACCAGCGGCTGCACACGGGTGAGCGGCCCTTCGCCTGCGCCGCGTGCGGCAAGAGCTTCATCCGCAAGCAGAACCTGCTCAAGCACCAGCGCATCCACACCGGCGAGCGGCCGTACCAGTGCCCGGCCTGTGGCCGCAGCTTCCGCTACAAGGAGTCCCTCAAGGACCACCAGCGGGTCCACGGGGCTGAGGCAGGCCCCCCCCCGCTGCCGCCTCCTGGCATCATGCCCCCCGGGGACTAGGGGCTGCCCACCCTGTGGACTGACACCCCCCGGGACGGGGCAGCCGCTGGCCATGCAGCTGCCTACCAAATACAGGTGCCCGGCCGGGACGGGGGGCACGTGGGGAGCCCGGGGGGGCCATGCACCCGCAGACCCAGGTCCGGCCCTTATCATGAACGGACATGCTTTGGCCCCCACTGCCCCCGCCACCAGACAATCTCGCTGCATGGGCCGGGAAGCAGCCCCCCGCCGTGTCCCCCCGCCGCCAGCCCCCCCGCCTGCCGCTCTGCTCCTCGGCCCCCGCTGCTTATTTTTACTGCCCTCGCCGTCCCGCTCTGTACAGTGCTTGGGGTGTAGTTTTGTATGGACGACGCGATATGGAATAAAGTCATGTTGGGCTGCAGTGCCTTTGCCCCCCGCCCTGGGGACTGTCCCCTGGCCCGGGCCCTGCGGCCATGCTCCTGCTCCCTGGGACCCGCGAGCTTGGGGCTGGGGAAGGAGGGGACGATTGCAGCACAGCGTGGGGTACGGGGCAGGGGTATGGGGTACAGGGCAGGGGGACGGGGTACAGGGCAGGGAGATCAGTGGCACCATGGGATGCTAGGCTGCCAGGTGCTCCTGTGTCACCAGCTGTGGCACCCCTGTGCTGGTGGGGTGGCACAGAGAACCCCCCAGAGCCAGGGGGGGTGGCTGCACCCATGGGTGAAACCCTGCAGGGAGAGGGGGGAGCAGGCAGTGATGCTGCAGCGTGGGTGGGTGCCTGGGTGCACACGTGTGTGCACACACCAGCCATGGGTGTGCAAGGGCTGCCAGAGGCCGCCGTGCTCCCGGGGCCGTGCGGGTCCTGGGGCCTCCCAGACGACTGCAGCCCCTGATCCACAGGGTCCTGTCCCCCAGCGAACCCTTTCTAGCATCGCTGATTCCCAGCGTTTCCCATTTTCCCCCACTTTCCCCCGGCAGGCTGTGGCCAAGCCCTCCCCGGGGCACCGGCCCAGCGCCCCCGCCCCTGCGCTCCCACACCCCCTGGCGCATCATTTCGGTGACTGACCCAACGCGGTGGCTGCGGTGCGGGCAGCGCGCCCGCTCCCACTGTAGCCCCCTGACCCCCCCGCTGCTGTCCACCGGCACCAAACCGGTCCCGGCTCCCCCGCCGATCTGGGCGTATCGGTTGTTTCACCCGTTTTCTTTACAGCCGGGTAAGCTGTGCCCCTTCCCCAGGCACGCTGGGACCCCAAGCTGGGTGTCACTGTCCGTCCCCACCCGAGGGAGATGGTCCCCACCAGAGCCGAGGAATCCAGCGAGGGGCTGCGGCGGTGAGTCCCTGTGTGCTGCAGGGGGTGGGGGGCATCGGCCCAGGGTGGCCTGGTCGGCTGTGCTCCCCACCTAGGGTGGGCTGCAGCAGGAGGAGGCGGCAGGAGCTCCTTGGGGACACTGCACGCTGCGGGGGGGACCCTGCACACCGCTGGGGGGGGACTTTGCACACTGCTGGCAGGGGGAGACCCCGCCTGCTGCTGGGGGGGCAAACTCTGCAAGCTGCTGGGGACCCTACAGGCTGCTGGGGGGAGACACCACACACTGCCAGGGAGCTGGGGACACTGCATGCTGCCCAAGGGGCCTTGCACCCTGCCTGGCACCCTGCACCCTGCCCGGGGGCCCTGCACAGTCCTGGGGACCCTGCACGTTCCCTAGGAATCATGCACATTCCCTGGGGACACTGCATATTCCCTAGGGACCCCGCACACAGCCTGGGACCTTGCACACTCCCTGGGGACCCTGCATGCTGCCTGCCCCAAGGGGGTCTTGCATGATGTCAGGGACCCTGCACGCTGCTTGGGGACCCCATACACTCCTGGGGACCCTGCACAGTCCCGGGGGCCCTGCACAGTCCTGGGGACCCTGCACGCTACTTGAGGACCCTGCACACTCCTGGGGACCCTGTGCATTCCTGGGGACTGCGCGCTGCTTGGGACCTTGCACACTCCCTGGTGACACTGCAGGCTGCCCAAGGGGGTCTTGCACGGTGTCGGGACCCTACACACTCCTGGGGACCCTGCACACTGCCACCAAGCTGTGCATGCTGTCACCCCACCCCAGAGCCACACAGGCAGCCGAGGCCTCGGTTCTGAGTCTGGACAGCCAGCCCGAGGCTGCAGGTCCTATTCCCCCCAGCCCTGATCTGGGGCTCCCCCAAAGGAGCAGGGTGAACTGGGTGTCACCAAGCCTGGGGTCATTTTGCCCCATATGCCAGCAGCCAGCCCATGCAGGCTGTGTAGCAGGGGGCTGCTGGCACGCTCCCCCTGGCCAGCTCAGGGCAGCCCAGAAGCAGGCCAGGCCAGCATGGCAGCATGCCGGCAGCACCGGGGATTTGAGCAGGGAGGAACCGCGAGCAGGCGATGAATTAGCAGCATGACACAGCAGCAGAGCAGCGGTGGCACAAGTAAGCAGGGACCCGAGTAGCAAAGGAGACCGGAACTTCCATGAGGCTACGTGGGGAGCTGGGAGGGGACAGGGGACACAACACGTGCTGTGGGGAGGCAGAGCAGGGGAGTAGGGGTCTCCCCACAGGCAGCAGCTGTTCACATGGCCCCTCATCTGGGGAAGCAGGCAGCTGCCTGTCTGTGGGGTGAACCCGGGAGGAGGATGGGGGGAGCACACAGCCCCCCCGGCCCGGCAATGGGCTGCCTTGGCAAGGGTAGGATTAATCCTCAGGTGCCCGATATGGGCAGCTCGCCATCCCTGCGGCTCCGCACAGCTCCTGGCCAAGAGCAGGTGGCATGGGAAGGTTCCTGAGGGACAGCAGGTCCTGCTCGCCCAGGACCCTCCTCACCAAACCGCTGCAGCACTGAGTTCACACACAGAGACGTCTTTTCTGTTTTTTGGGGATTTTTTTTAAACAGAAGTTTATGGTTATATGCAAATTAGGTCATTAAATGATTTGCATAAAATGTTCGCACATCAGCGACTAAGTGTTCCTAACTCCCCACCCCCCGAAGGTAGTAATCCTACTCACTAGCGCTGTCACACGGCCCCACTGACACCACGCACGCACACGCCTCCTCACTGTGTGCCAGCGCCCCGCTTTCTCACACGCACCCGGCCAGCCACGCTCGTGGGCCCTGCCCCAGGCTGCCCACAGCAGCAGAGGCGCGGCCACGGGTGCAGGCAGGCCTCCTGGGCACCTGCACGACTTACACACGTGTGTATCGCCACCTCCCTCCCCAGGCATGTGCCCAGCGCGCTCCCAGCGCCAGCCACTCGTGCCCCTTTGTACCTTCCCCGTGCTCGTGGGGGCCTGGCCGTGCCGGGGGGCAGGTGCCAACCTTGCCGGCGGCCGCATGCTTGTGCATGCCTCCCACAACCCAGGCGGCTCCCACGCACACCCCCGCACGCCGCTCCCCCACGTGCACACCCCTCTGTCCGTGGCCAGGCACGCACGGTGTGGCCGGAGCCCTGCGTGCAGGCGCCGGGAGGGCCGCAGGCACACCATGTCCTTCGTGGGACAGCGTCCCTGCCCGTCCCTAGCTGTTGGTGAGGAAGAGCCGTCTGTGTCTGGAGGCAGAGCCGCGCGGCCGGCCCCGACGCCGGCCCCGGCCCCGGTTGCCGAAGGGGCTTCGGCTGGGCACGGCGGTCTCTCCCCAGCTGGCGCTTCCGGCCTGCGGCTCGGGGAAGCCGGGCTCGGCTTTGGGCTGCTCAAGGAGCGGGCTGGGGTCTGGCCGGGGCTCGGCCGGTGGCGCCTGGCTCTGCCGGGCGCTGGCCCTCTCCTGACGCAGGTAGCGCAGCTCGTCGCGGATGTCCGTCAGGACGCCCAGCAGGCGGAACTGGAGCTCGCGGTCGCGGGCCCTCTCCTCACGCTGGGTGGCCCGCTCCTCCTGCCACATGGCCAGCTCCTGATGGTACAGCTGGTCCCACTGCTCCTCCAGGTCGAGCAGGTGATGGATGTTAGTCCTCCAGCTCTCCTGGCGGTCCTCCCGCAGGCGGGAGCAGCCCAGGCCGCGGGGCGGGCCAGGGGCAGCTGGGGCGTCCCCTGGGGGAGAGGCGGAGGAGGGCAGCGACTCCTCGGTCAGGGCGCCGTGCAGCGGGGAGCGGGCCGGGGGCTCCTCCTCTGCAGTTGGCTTCTCCCAGGTGGGCCCCATCAGTACCCTAGGCAAAGCGCCCATATCCGGGCCGGGGCCCCCCGCCTGCTCCTCGGGGTGCGAGGAGTCGAGCCCGCGGCCCAGGGGGGGAAGGTCGGACACCCCTTCGTGGCCCCAGTCCGAGTGAGCGTCCACAGGGTTGAGAGGGTCCTCAGGCAGGGAGGTGACGGAGCCCTGGGAGCTGCACCTGCGGATCAGCATGGCCTGGCGGGACAGTTTCATGTCTTCCTCCGCAGTCATGGGGGCTTCAGGCCCGGGCTGCATCCCTACGGCCCCGCCGTGGCCCCTCTCCACCTCCCGGCCTTCCCGTTCCTCCTCCTCTGACATGGAGGCGTAGGAGACGAGGGACTCGTTTCGCAGGGACGGGGAAATGGCTGACACGTCTGGAGTCCGCAGCTCTGGTCCCGACTCGGCTGGAACAGAAGAGAAGCCCTCAGGTGAGCCCCAGCCACCGCTCTGTCCCCCTGCCCCTCCCCAACACATGGACTGCCCCCGTCATGCACGTCCCTGATGGACACAGCAGGCCAACGTGCCCCAGCCGTGCAGCCCTCGCCCCTGCCTGCCTCGCACACCCCCTGTCCCACCACAACGAGCTCCCCAGGTCCCCACTAACACAGGGATGGCCATGGCCTTTGCCTTCCCTGGGATCTGCCGCCTTCTCCTGCCACTGAACAACCCTCAGTGGTTACGGAACTGTGCTCCAGGTTCCCGTTATGCATCCGCAGCCCTTCGGGACTCACAGGCCAGGAGATAATCACACAGACTGGGCAGGCACAGGGAAGTGTCTCCTGTCGGGGTGTCCCCCGCAGCGCCACCCCCAGTGCCATGCCGAGAGCGGCATCCAGCCCCACCAGAAGCACTCTGCCACACCAGGACCAGGTTCATGGTGCAAACCACCACCACAACCTTTTACCATCTGCCACGCTCCCAGGGGGTCTCCAGCCAGACCCCGCGCCCTCCCTCCACTGCCTGAAGCCCTGCCGCAGCCTGTCCCACAGCCTCACCCGAACTGCTCTGCCCTTCTCCTCGGCTGTACTCGCAGATGATGGAGGGGTCGGGGCTCTGCACTGCCAGCCGGGGCACAGCAGAGCCCTCCACATCTGGCAGGGATGAGGGCTGCCCGTTGGTGTCGATGTAGATGCTGGGGTGGCTGACGCCAGGCTGCAGGTGCATGAAGGACTGCTTGGTCGCACCGGGGAAGAACAGATCTGTGGGACAGAGAGAATCCAGCCTCAGCCACTGCGATGACGGCACTGGCAGTTCACATGTCCCCGCAGAAGGGCAGATAGGGCTCCCAAGGAGAAGGGTCCCACGGGAACCTGCAGAGGACATGATTGCACCAAGGCACAGATGCTCCTCCTGGGAGGCCCAACCGCTCACCCTCATCTCCCCCAGGACCATCCTGAACTTGCCCAGCCCTGTGAGGGTCAACATCCCGTAACGTCCCACAGGACTTCTTCCTTCAGCCCAGAGATCTTCTGCTCTGCAGCAAGGCGGGTGTCTGGTTCAGAGACACCCATGCCGCCCACCCATCTCCAGTGAAACCTGACAGGCCACGCTGAAATCAAAGACCAGGGGAAGAAGCAGGAACAACTAACCCTGGCATCCCCTAGGAACGCAAAGAAGTCAGACATATTCCTTTTGCGCAAATGAAAGGCCAGGGTGGGTACATGCCTCCTGGGCAGCAACAAAGCCCAGCTGGGGTGTACCTGTGGGCCCAGCTCAGTGCTACCGCAAGACCAATGTTGGGTCTTCCACCAACATCCTCTCCCCTCAAGCAACTCTCGGGCATTTGAACTAAAGGCATTAGCCAAGAGCAGGACCAGCGAGAGGGCTCCGTGCTCAGCGGTAGGCCAAGACACAGGTTTGCTGTGCAAGCAACAGAGGAGTCAAAGGCACAGCCCCATCAAGAAGGCATAGCCCACCCAGGGACCCTCTGGCACCCCTGGCCACACACAGCACCAAGCTGTGAGACGCTGCAGGAGGTTGCTGTGACTTTGCTCCGAAGCAGCTGCTCCTGCTCCTGCTCCCGCTCCCTCTGGCCTCAGCTACCCATGGGGGGATGCCAACCCTGAAAAGAACAGGGGAAGTAAAATCCCATCCCATCTTTTAACAGCTGCCTTTAGACAGTATCCAGCAAGGCCAGGCACTGTATCAAATTAAAGAGGAAAAACAAAACCAGAGAAGACCTGATCCGACAAAGTCTGAGGTGTTCCTGTTGACCCCAGGTTATTTCCACAGTGGATTTTTAATTCCAATGCATGCTGTTTCCAACCCTGGTGGTTAGCTACCCAGACACAATGGGACCACAGCCCTGCTGGATGCTGTAATCCCGGCACAAACCACATACGACACGAAACCCGAAAGCTTCCTTCCACGATCCATGCCGCGCTGGCTAGCACAGAACACAAACACTCGACAGACCCTGGAGCTCGGGAGGACCACGGCCTGGTGATGTTACGAGGCTGGACATCACTCAGAGAGCGCAGGTAGGGCACAGCATGGGACTCCACTACTCCAACTCTTTTCTCCCCAGAGAACCACCACAACTGACCTGGGTCCAAGATGATTTCAGGCTCTGAGTCGTGGCTGGCCTGTAAGAAGGTGGAAGCCACCATCTTCTCCAGGGGTGTCAGGCGTGGCTTGTGGAGCGGCCCACCGGCACGGTTCATGGGCAGGTGCTTCTTGGAAGTGATCTTCTTCTTGACGTCCAGCCGCAGGTCACGCCACTTGTGCTTGAGGTCGTCGATGGAGCGTTCGGTGTAGCCCAGGAAGTTGACGCGGCTTTGGATTTGGGTCCAGAGCTGCTTCCGCCGCACGGGGTGAGCCCGCAGGGCTTCAGACCCATACAGGGCGCTGAAATGCCGGACCACATTCCAGACCAACGTCTCAGTCTCGTCATTGGAGAAGTTGGCCTTCCTCTTCCGGCCAGATGCTGGCATCGCCTGCGAGGCTGCGGCAGAGGTGGAAGGGGCACAATTGAACCTCGGTCCCCACTCCTCTCTGTCAGCTCCTGGGGGGAACATGGGGCTGCGGGAGCCCGAGGGAGCCGCAGAGGAGGGAGCCGAAGCAAGAGCCCCCGAGGCATCCATGGCAGGGGAGGCTTGGGCCGGGGAGGATCTAAAGAGCCGCTTCGGCACACCACGCGGCACGGGGGCACCTCATCCCCTCGCCCCAGCTCGAGAGCACCTGGGAGGGGAGAAAAGGAAAGGGCAGCGGTGGGTGGCGGCAGCACGGGGTGATGGCAAGGGCCCCTGGTCCTCTCCAACCACAGGCACCCAGGGGCCCCCAGCCAGCTACCACCAGGGCCACGGAGAGGGTCAGGGTCATGGTGCGCACATTGGGACCACGACAGAGGCCACAGTGAGGGCCACGGCACACACCACAGGGCCATGGTGAGTGCCTCCACCATGGCATGTGACCTGGGGCTGTGGCCGGTGTCTCAGGGCCACACAGAGGGTGCTGAGGAGCACCTCGGGGCCAGGCTGAGGGCGATGGGGAGCGCCTCAAGGCTGCAGTGAGGGCTTCATGGCCATGTTGACAGTGATGGGGACTGCCTCTGGTTGCACAGCAAGTGCCTCCACGACAAGGCCTTGGCAAGCACCCCAGGACCACGACAGGAGCCACGGCAACAACTTCAGAGCCATGGCCATCGCTTCTGGGCTACAGCAAGCACCACAATGAGGGCTTGGGCTATGGCCAGCACCTTAGGCCCACAGCAGGACCTCAGTGATGGCAAGCACCTCAGCACCATGGTGTGGACTACCGACATGGTAAAAGCACTAGAGCCACCGCATGAAGCCTCAGGGGCATGGTGGAGGCCTTGGCCACAGTGAGTACTTCAGGTTCCCAGCATGGGCCTCAGGGCCATGGCACAGACCTTGGCCATCGGACAGGTCTAGGCGCCACAGCAAAGGCCTTGGCCATGGTGAGCATCTCAAGGCCATGCTGAAGACCTTGGCCAAGATGCAGACTTTAGCAAGTGTCTTGGCCACAGTGAGAACCTCAAGACCCCAGCGAGCACCTCAGATTTTTAGTGAGGACCCTGGGGTCACGGAGAAGCCCTTGGCCATTGCAAGCCCCTCAAGGCCACGGCAAAGACATTACAGAAGGCCTTGGCCACGGTGAACACCTCAAGCTTCAGTTAGGGCTCTTAGTGCCATGGCAAAGATCACAGCTGTGGCGAGCGCTTCAAAACCACGGTGAAAGCCTTGGCCATGGTGACCAACTCCAACTCTCACGAGGGCCTTGGGCCCTTAGCAAAGCCCTTGGCCATGGCAAATGTCTCCAGCTCCCAGCGTGGGCTGTGGGGCCACGGCAAAGACCGGGGACTGGGCGAACACCTCCAGCTGCCGCCGGGTGCATCAAGACCCTGGCAAAGATGCTGCAAGTCCCGGGCCCGCAGCGAAACCCCCTCAGGGCCCCGTCATGGCCCCGCCAAGGCCCTCGCCCACGGCACAGGCCGCGGCCCCGCCGACCCCCTCAGCCCCTCAGCCCCATGGCAAAGCCTTCAGCACCCCCGGGCCCTGCCGAGCCCCGCCGGCGGCCCCCTCAGCGCCCCGGCCGGACGCCTCAGCGCCCCAGCCGGTTGCCCCCCGCCGCAGCGGCTTCTGCCCCCTCCGAGGCGGGGGAGCCCCGGGGCGGGGGGGGGCGACCGGTTCCCGGCTGCACCCCCGGGGCCGGGCCGGGGCCTGCGGCAGGCGGCTTTTGTTCGCGCTTCCGCCGGGCACCGGGGACAAAGGGGCCGGGGCCGGGGCCTGCCGGGGGGGGGGGCCGGGGGCAAGCACCGGCCCCGGCCGCAGCCCTTCCCTCCCCCCGCCCCCAACACCCCCCAGGGCAGGGCGGCGGCGCCTACCTGTGCCGGGACGGGCGTGCGAAGGGGGGGGGGGGGGGGAGCGGGGGCTGGCGGCGGAGGGGCCGGACGCGGAGGGGGGCTCAGCTCCGGCGGCGGCGGCGGGTAATGGCTCCCGCCTCGGCGGAACTCGCCTTCATTTCCTCCGCCTCCGAGCGGCGCGGCGCGGCGCGGCGCGGGCCCTGCGCGCCCGCCCTTGGTCGCCCCCTGGCGGCACCGCCGCGCCCCGGGCTCCGCGGGGGCGGCGCCGGGCACCGGGCACCCCCCGCCCCGCCGCGCCGCGCCGCGGGGACACGCGGGCACCTCCGTGGCTGCGCATCCCCCTGGGCACTGCCCTGCGCGCCCCGGCCCTGCAGCCCCTCCCGCCCAGGTGCTGCGCGCACCCACCCCCACGATCGCGCATCCCCGTGGGGATTCCCCCGTGCAGCCGGTCTCGGGTGCCCCCTCCCGTGCAGCCCGTTGCCCCCACCCGCGGCACGCACCTTCCCCGCACCTCCGGCAGAGCCCCGTGCAACCCCGGGACCGGGCACCTCCGTGGGCACCCTCGCAGGCACCCCCGCCGGGCTGCTGCGTGAGCCTCCGGGATTGCATACCCGATGGACACGTCCCGCTGCATCCCGTGCCCTATCGCTGCACACCCAGGGGTGCTTGTTGTACTTCCCAGCATCCCGGTGCCCCCCCGCTTTGCATCCTGTGCTCATGCATGCCAACGGGTGCTGTTCTGTGCACCCCTAGGTGCCACCTTCCCTCTGGCAGGCATCCGGGTGTCCCCTGCACCCTGGAGGGCCCCTGGCAGCCCCTGCACCCAGATGGACATGTCCCGGTGCACCCTGCCCCTGCACCCCTAAGGGTGCTCATTGCACTCTGTCCCATGCACCCTGAAGGTGCTCAGTACCTCCTGCACCTCTGTGCGTGCTCCTTGCACCCTTTGCCCTGTGCACCCCGTGCACCCTCACCCCATGCACCCCCCCAGGCAAACTCACCAAGCACCCCCCGAGGCCCTGGGGTGCACCCTGTCCCATGCAACGGGTGCCCCTTGCACCCCTGCCCCCTCCACCCCAACTGGCACCCTTGCACGCACCACTCACCGCGTCCCAATGGTCCCCTGCCCTGGTTGCCCCCATGAGCCCCCCGCCCTGGGTACCCCGGTGAGCACCTCTTGTGCGTCCAACAAGCAGCTCCTGCCCAAACCTCCCCCCCCCCCGCTCCCACTGGGCCCATTCCGCTGCGTTCTGGCCAGGGTTCCCTCTGCAGGGCTGGCTGTAAGGGCTGGGTGCAGAGCACCCCTGGGTGCCACAGTGCTGTAGGGACACACCTGTCCCCGCTGTGGGGTACGGCCCTCCAGCTGCCCCTGGTGCACACAGGGGTGTCCTCCTGGTGTCCCATCCCACCTCAGGGACCCCAGGGCAGGAGCAGTCACCATGCCGGGGACAGGGTAACCGGTGGGTGCCTGTTAGGGTGTGCAGCCCAGGGTACACATGGGGGGCTGTGCAGGAGACCCTCAGGGAGCACATGGGTGCCAGCCACACCGCACGGGACACCCTGGCATGCACCCCAGGGCTCCTAATTAACAGCCATGATGGGGCTGTCACCCCGGTCCCTGCTGCCTGTGGCCCTGGTACCCAGGGGACACACAGCACTGGTTGGGGTGCTGCAGGGTCCCAGGGGTGGCTGCGGTGCCACCGGGCCAGGGTGTCTGCATCCCCAGGCCAGGGTTAGGGAGGGAAAGGACAGGTCTGGGGTGTCCCTGCTGCTCCTGGTGGCCCCAGGGAAGTGTGGGGGCTCTGCCCGGCTCACAGCAGGGCTGGATGTGACTTTAAAATATTTACAAACACCACCCATGTGCGCTTTGCTGAATTCCACCTTTTAATGCCTGTTGCAAACCTCCGGGCACCACGTCGTGACAGCAGCTGTTGGCACCCAGTCCCCCCAAACCCCTGTGGGAAGGAGCCACTGTCCCTGGTATGGGGACACCCCACCATCACCCCAGGACCCGCCCCCAGCAAACACAGCCACCCCACTCAGGGCAAATTCCCCCCGGGGGCAGCTCCACCAGACGGCTTCTGCTTGCTGCAGAAGCCACCCCCAGGAGGTTTTGGCAGTAGTTTTTTGGCTGCCACCATCAGCCCCCAGCACCACACCAGTGGGTGACATCCAGAGCAGTGGCTCCACAGCTGCCAGGCATGGTGCTCCCTGCCGGACACCCCCTTTGCCCCTGAGCCACACAGACCCACAGCAAACCCCACGGCACAACTCAGCTGGCACTGCTGCAGGAGACGGCGGCCAGGCCAGTCTGGTGATAGCCCAGATGAGCACCAGCCCCCATCCCTGGCATGTGCTGGCCACTCCGCTCACTGCTTGGGAGGGGCATCCCTAAGGAGGGCTCGCCTGGTGCCAGCCGACACCATGTGCACCACGTCCTCCAGCTCATAGAAGGCCTGGAAGAGGTCCGGCGAGGTGGCCTGGCACTCCAGGTACCGCCGCAGTGTGGCCAGGCTCCCCCAGACCTCCTGCTCCGAGGGACAGGGCTGCACCACTGCCAGCTCTCCTGCGTCCTCGCCCTCCGCTGTCCCCTCATCCCTGTCTACCTCTGCCAGTTCCCCATCACACTCCAGCTCCTCGTGCAGCAGCGCGCGGCGCTCCAGCTGCTCCTGGCTGAGTGGGCTGGGTGCCGGGGCCAGGGCCAGAGCCTCAGCACCAGCATCGGGGCTGAAGCCAGCAGCACGGAAGCAGCCAGCGATGAGCTCTGGGTGCACGTCGCCCCAGGCTTGTGCCAGCATGTGCAGGACATCCAGGAGGGTTGGCTGCCCCATGCTGCGCTCCACCAGCTGCCACCGCAGCAACCGGCGCCTGTAGTGGCCCTTGAGGTCGCCGGCAATGCCGCGGTCCAGCGGCTGGGCCATAGTGGTGGCCGATGGGATGAAGACCATCCTGACATTGGAAAGCTGGAGGTAAGGGTGCGCCTCATGCTTGGTGAGGAGGAGGAGGACACTCTTCCCCTGCCGCTGCATCCCCTCGTTGAACTCCCGCAGCCACTCAGAGAAGAGGGGGGCAGTCATGCCGGCCAGGCTGCCAGCGCGGTAGCTCCAGGGCATCTGTGCCAGGTTGACACCCTGCAGGCAGCGTGGCTGGGGGCTCTCCCCCACTGCCCGCAGCAGGACCTTCTCCGAGCCGTTGGCATTGGCGCAGAGGAGGAGCGTCAGCTGGTTGCCGGCACTCTCACCCTTGCCAGGAGGGCTGACTGGGAAGAGGACCCCCGTCTCCCCACAGGCATAGATCTCGGAGGGCGCGTAGCTGCGGAGGAGGCTGGGCAGCACCACACCGGCCCAGTGCTCAGCCGTGGGCTGCTCTGCGTCCCCCTTCTCCACCGGTGGCTTCTTGAAGGCGAGGTTGTGGCGTGCCCCGAAGCGAGCCAGCCAGCCACCGCTGGGCTCCGGGTCAGGCCGGCCAAGCGCCTCGGCAAGGTGTTTGGCCTTGAGCTGGAGGAGTGGGCGGCTGATGGGCAGGTCGGTGGCACGGGCGCCCTCCACCCAGCGCAGCAGGGCAGCCTCCAGGGCCGTGTCCTTCCCCTCCCGCTTGCGTTTGCGCTCAGGGTCACCGTTGCAGTGCCACTCATTCAGGATCCGCTCCTTGTTCTTGATGATGCGGCAGATCTGGGGCTGTGACACCCCGAAGCGCTTGGCCAGCTCGCTCTGTGACACCTTGGGGCCCTCCAGCATCTCCAGCACCCGCACCTTCTCTGTCAACGACAGCTCCTTCCGCTCCTTCCGGGGCGCTGCCGTGCCCCCCTCTGCCGTCCCTGGGGAGCGGCCGGCACAGGGGGCTGGCCGGCAGGGGCTGCCCGTGGCCCCCAGCCCCACCGGCTCGGCGAAACGTCTCCCGCAGCGGCTGCAGGCGTAGGGACGCTGCCCGCCATGTGCCAGCCGGTGCCGCACCAGGTCCGGCTTCTGCCCAAAGCCGCGTCCGCACTCGGCGCACTCGAGCAGCAGCTCCTCGGGTCGGCAGCGGCGACTCTCGAAGGCAGCGGGTGGCGAGAGGAACCCCCCGTTACTGGCACTGGGACTCGGCTCCGGCTCGAGGAGGCTGCAGTAGCTGCAGCCCCGCTCCCGCAGTGGGGCAGGGAAGTCACCGGGGCTGGCACGGCGTGACGGGGGAGAGGTGGGTGGTGGGGACACCCCCTCCTCGCTCTTCACCTCCTTCCCCAGCCAGTCCCCTGCAGAGACAGGAAGGTGTTGGGGAGCGCCCCCCGCCCTGGGAATCCCACCGGATCAAGCCCTCTGGCTCAACAGTGCTCAGCCCATCACCCGAGCCCTGTCCCCGGTCCCACTGGGCCCTGTGCCCCGCTCACCCTGGGAGGGGCCGGTGGGTGCCGAAGGCGGCCGGGGGCCCCGGTGCTCCCCGTAGCGCCCTGCCACCTCCTCACCTCGCTCCACCTCGGCCAGGATGTCGGGCTTGGTGATGGCATAACCTGTCACAGAGACAAGAGGAGGGACAGCTGGTGATGCCGCCGGTGACCACGGCCAGTCACCACAGGCCTGTACTAGCATCCCCCCGCCACCGCTCGCCTGTGGGGATGGGACAGCCGGTTGGTGTGGTCCCACGGTGACCCCGGCGCCGCCCACGGCAACCTGCTCCCGCCACCCACCGGGCCGGTGCCACTGGCCTCGCTAACAGCCGGGCCGTGACCAGCAGCACCGGGGCTCGTAGCGGGCAGCACCCGCGTGCCTCACCCAGGGCGACGGGATGCTCGCGGTCCTCCTTCATGGCACCGGCACCAGCCTGGTCCTCGGGGAGACGCGGCGGCTGCTCCTGGTGCTGCTCCCGGCCAGGCCTCACCTGCGGGAGGGATGGCGGCGGCTGAGCGCTGAGCCGCACCGGGATGATGGCGCACGGCCGGCGGCCAGCGACCTCGCGGCGCGGGCAGGGGGCCGGGTCGCCGGCGGGGGAGCCTGCGGGGGCGCCTGCGGAGGGGTGTGAGAGGCACCGGAGCCGCCGAGCCCCGCCGGGCCCCGGTACCGGAGCCGCCGAGCCCCGCCGGGCCGCGGTGGCGGTGCCGTACCCGGGCCGGGCCCTGTCCCCTCCCGCCCGGCCGAGCCCACCGCCGCCCCAGCCCCGCCGCCCCCGCCCCGCGCGGCCCCGCTACCGGCGGCGGGAGCGCGCGTTCCGGCACGTCCCGCCCCCGCTCCGCTCTGCCCACCTATTGGGCCGCCGCCAGCGGGCGCGGCGCGGATTGGTGGCGCTACCGCCCAATCACCGCGGGGCCGGAGGCTGCGGCGGCGGCTGCCCCTGCTCGGTGCCTCCCTGCTCGTTGGCGCTGCGCGCTCCGCCCGCCGCCAGGTGTCGCTGCGGCGCCGCACGTCGCCGCCGCCGCTCCCAGCGTCCGCTGCGTTCTCGGCATGGCCGCTCTGCCCCGCCGCTGCTGAGGAGGCGCCGGGCCCGCGCCGCCGCCGCCCGCTCCGCTCCGCCGCCCCCCCCCCCCTCCCCCCGCCGCCGCCGCCGCCGCCGCCCGCCGCGCCCCGCACGGCCATGGCCGACTGGGCCCCCGCTCAGGTAAGCGCCGCCGCCGCCCCACCCCGCTCCCCGCCCGCCCGCCGCCCCCCGGCCTGTCCCCGTCTCCCGTTCCCCGGCGGCGGCCCGGCCCGAGGGCGCTCGGCGGCGGTGCGGGCCCGTCCCCTCCCCCACGGAGCCCCGTTCGCCCCGCGGCCGGCCGGCGGCGGGCCGGGGACCGCCTCGCTCGGGCGGTGGAGCCCACGGCCTGTGCGTGTCCCCGCAGGACCTGGAGTGGGACATGGAGCCGCAGGAGCTGGCTCTGGAGCAGCCCCTGCCCGCCGCCGAGCAGGGCCCCGCCGCGGAGAGCGAGCTGCCGGCCGCCGAGATCTCTCTGACTCTGGTCACCGAGATCCAGGCCGTGGACAGGAAGGTGGATGCCCAGGCTGCCCAGCTGATGAACCTGGAGGGGAGGATGAGGATGGCAGAAACCAAGTTGATCGGCTGTGAGAAGACGGCGGTGGAGTTCGGGAACCAGCTGGAGAGCAAGTGGACTGCGCTGGGTACCCTCATCCAGGAGTATGGGCAGCTGCAGAAGAGACTGGAGAACATGGAAAACCTGCTAAAGAACAGGAACTTCTGGATCCTGCGGCTGCCCCCGGGGGCGAAGGGAGAGGTCCCCAAGGTAACGGTGTCCTCTGCTCCATTTTCCAAACGGGCTCTTTCCGCATGCACTCGGCGCTCACAGCCTGGTTCCAGGGCAGCTGTGGTGCTGAGCAGGGCCCAGCTTCCCCACAGCAGTGTATTTCCTTTGGTGCTTGGCAAGAAGCACCAGCACGGGTTCCTTTGTATTAATTACACACTGCTCGTTATAGACACACAATGCTTCCCAAAACACATTGACTGCTCTGTGCAGGGTTGCAAACTCCTTGGTGTGGCTGGAGCTGTGTTTTGAGTCATGCAGTACCACGTGGCTCAGTCCCACTGCATGGTGGCTTTGGTAACGTCCCCAGTGCCTGTTTGGAGGCACTTGGTGGCAGAACCATGTCAAAAATGAAGTGGGGAAAAGAGTCTGTGTTGTGCACAGGGCGTCACCTGCAGCATGAGGAGTCTGAGCAGAGGGCGAGGGGCAGGCAAGTGATGAGGGAAAACCCCATCATGTTCTTTGCACACAGGGGTGAAGCCAAGCCCAGGGGCCAAACGAGGTATGTGGAAGGAGCGGGCATTGCTACCTGGGACTGTCCTGCCCAGTGCTTGAGGAGTTTGAATGAGAAAACATCCCTGGTGCTTTCTGTGACAGGAGGCAAAACGTCTGAGCGTATGATGCTTTTAATTGCAGGTCCCTGTGGCATTCAACGATGCTTCGTTTAACTTCTCTGAGGAGGAGTGGAAGAGCTTGAACGAGTGGCAGAAGGAGCTTTACAGGCATATCATGAAAGGCAACTACGACGCCGTCATCTCGATGGGTAAAGACGGGCTGGGGTTTGTCCTGAGCCTCCTGATGCACCAGGTTTTCCTGGGGCCTGGTGGATGGAAGCACAGCTGTGCCTGGCAAGGTCGGGGAGGATGAATGGTGTGCTGGGCCAGGAACGTGTTATGCTGGCCATCACCAGCAGCCCTGGCAGTTCCTTCAGCCCTCACCGGTTCAGTTTAGCGGTGGATGGAGGTCATGAGCCTCACCGCAGTGACCGTGTTTCCCTGACGGTCTCTGTGGCTGGTAGCAGCCAAGCAAGCACCTGGGTTGTGAGGAGGAGGGGAAGCCAGAGGACCCTCAAGCCAAGTAGAGGTGAGGAAGAGGGAAGTTTCTTTGTCACGCAAAGGTCCACAGATCCACTGCGCTGGGTGCATCAGCCTGCTGGCCACATAGGGCAGCAGAGGGGTGCCCTGCCTCTGAGGTTCCTTCCAGCCCTTTCTGTGGGTGATCGGTCCTTCAGCTGCAGAGCCTTTCGTAAGGGAGGAGAGCGAGGTTTGTCAGCTGCCAGCCTTGGTGCTCTGTCTGACCCCAGCCTCATCTTAGGGAATGCTTCTCGCACAAGCTGTTGTGGTATCTGCTACTGTAGTGCCAGGGTAGAGCTGGGGAGAGGCAGGGGGCAAAGGCAAGCTCTGCCTTCTGCTGTCCCCTCCAGCAGCTGAGGGCAGCGAGTTCACAGCTAAACCAACGCACTCTGGTCACCCCTTCCAGTCCCAGCTGCGGGGATTCCCTCTGGGGGACATGGTGCCTTCACAAGCACCTATGTGTGTTCTGAGAAATCACTTTGCCTTGGCTGGGCGTCCGCGTGTGGTGGGTGGGAGCACAGGCACAACCCCTGGTAGACAGACATCCCCTCCCTGTGCTGAGGCCGCTGGCAGGCAGGCTCACTCGCCACCCTGCCATCCCACTCTGGCCAATCCAGGCTTTTTTGTCCTTTTTTTCTCTCTCTGTTTCTTCTTTTATTTTTTTGAACAGAGGTCTTCTGTGGTCCCTGTGTGCAAGGTAAAAAGGTGAAGGGTAAATACTGGCCTGTTTTTTAAAACAGTCCTGCATCCTGCTCTAGAGGTGCAGGAATGTAGCAGTCCTGCTGAAGGGGATCTGTGGATCTGAGCCTGGAGCTTAGAAAAATGTATCTGTGCTTCGTCTGAAAGTTTCCTTTGAGTAATGAGGCTTAGGAGTTTGACCCTCGCATAAGGCAAATGGATCCACCAGAGCAGCAGTGGAAATTAACACCCAGAGACTCATGCTTGTTTGGAAATGAAGTTTTCCGCTCTCCACCCTAGGAGAGATTGTGATTGTCCCCTTTCCCCCACCAAAATCCGCGAGCAGCCTGTGACTCGGACGAGTAGGATGAAGCGGTCCTGGCTGGAGGGAACCGCATGGGGAGGGCACTTCCCCTGCTGCCGCTGGCTGACAGCTCTGGTGCTGTTCCTGAGCTGAAGTCCCCATTGTAATGGATCCGCGGACCTTAGCAGAGAGGAGAAGAAAGGAAGCCTGGAGGTAAGCACAGATGCATTTTCTTATTCTCCTCCTCACGCTGCAGGCTGGGAGGTGCTCCTCACCTGAGCAGAGTGTGCTCCTGCAGTCCGCTCATGTTCCCAGGGCCCAGACAAGGTGAGCGGTGCAGATGTGTGAGAGCATCTTCTTAAGCCTCTCTTTCCATTACCCGTCATCCCCAGCAGCGAAGGAAGGTTGGTGGGCGAAGGTCTGAGAGTCTCTCTCCTGCGAGGGCAAAGGAAACATTCTGATTTTCTTTTTATGTACAGATGCTGCCATCTCAAAGCCCGACCTCCTGTCACGGATTGAGCAAGGAGAGGATCCCAACGTGGAGGATCCAGATGACTCTGAGGGAGGAGAAACCCCTACAGACCCCAGCACTGGTGAGCCATAACATCCCTGGGACTCGGTGGGGAGGTGGAAAGCAGACATGTGGCTGCCACCACCTGCCTGCACTCGTCCACTTGCCTCTGTGGTGGAGTTTTGCCAGCTCCAGCCTTGGGCACCGGGGTGACTTTGCTTTCCCAGCTGGCTCTTGCCCGATGCGGCCATCTCTCCTGAAATCCCCTGTAAAGCAGCTGGGAGCCCTCAGTGTAAACTTCTGTCACTCTTTCTCTTGTGTACAGAGTTTTCCTTTCCTGGTCCGGATGACAACTCATGGAGTAAATATGAAGAGACTCTGGCTGAAAGCCACGAGGGCTCTGAAGAAGAGGAAAGCATGGAGGTCCCTAGTACATGTGAGTTAGACGTGCAGAGCTTCACCGAGCGTTGCGCAGAGCTGGAACTAGAGGCGGGCTCGGGCTTCTGGCACTGGCTGGGGATTGTCCGGGGCGAGATCCTGCCTTCGCAGTGGTCTCAGTCAGGCTTGCCTCGAGGGCCAGCGTGGGAGCTGGACAGCAGCTGAGGCAGATGGATAGTGCATGAGCAGAAGCAGCTGTGGTACACAAGCAGCAGGCTGTAAAAGCAGCTGTGGACTGGCTAGGGGATGCAGATCACCTGTACAGTGTCACATCACTTGGCAAGGTAGCGTGTTTGGTCAGCCTTGAAGTGGAGATGAGCAGGACCGTGCGTAGTGTAGGCAAGCTTTGATGGCATTAGCAACAAAGTTTTTAAAAGTCTTTTCCACCAGTATGTAAAGTGATGCTTTTCCTAGCTTTCTCTGTCAGCCAAATGTGAGGCTTCTCGTGGTGCAACAAAAGATGTGTCCTTGTCAGTGCCCTGTTGCTCCAGGTCCCCGCTCTGAAGCGTGGGGACACATGAGCTGCTTTGCGAAGCGACCCGTGCTAGGATGTGCTTTAGGCTTCCCAGCCTCGTTTTCAGAAGCAACTCAACCATCCTGGGTGATGCTTTTCCAGAACTTCAGCCTGATGCAAACGAAGCGGCCTGTTTTCAAGCCGTGTGTTAAGATGTCTGGCAGAGTGACAAGTAGATGAAGAGGCCTGTGCTAGGGAGTGCCTAGTGGCCTTCTCTGGGCATGCAAATGCTTGGCAGAGCTTTACCTTCTCATTCTCTGCAGAAACCTGTGTTTTTTCAGCCCTCTCTTCCACATTCCCAGATCCTCTGGGCTCTTTCCATCCTCCCTTTGCCAGGGTCCTTGGCGGTTGCTCTCGGTTACTGTCTATACTGTGGGAGCTCTTTCAGCCCCAGGCACTGTACAAGGCCAGGGGGAAAAGAGGTTTTATTCCCCTTCCTTCAGTTTTTTTAAACTTTATCCTAAACTACGTGTTCTTAAAGACTTGTTCTGCTTCACCTCCTGCTGAGAAACCCACTTTTTTCCCTTTGTCTAGCTATATATAGAGGTCTCATCATTGTACTGTGAGCTTTCCCAGGAAGTCTTTATCAGTGATCTGGACGAGGGGATCGAGTGCACCCTCAGTAAGTTTGCAGACAACACCAAGCTGGGGGGGAGTGTTGATCTGCTTGAGGGTAGGAAGGCTCCACAGAGGGATCTGGGCAGGCAGGGCCTATGGGCTGATGGCAAATGTTTGAGGGTCAACAAGGCTTTTGAGGCATGACAGCGCCATGCAACACTACAGGCTCGGGGCAGCATGGCTGGAAAGCTGCCCACTGGGGAAGGGCCTGGGGAGGCTGGTCAGCAATGGCTAAACATGAGCCAGCAGTGTGGCCAAGGAAGCCAGCAGCGCCCTGGCTGGTGTCAGACACGGCGTGGCCAGCAGGGCCGGGGCAGTGCCCGTCCCCCTGCGCTGGGCACTGGGGGGGCTGCCCCTCGGATGCTGGGCTCAGTTTGGGCCCCTCAGCACCAGCCAGACCCTGAGGGGCTGGAGCGTGTCCAGAGCTGGGCAGGGGGCTGAGGAAGCATCTAGAGAACAAGGAGAAGGGTCTAGAGAACTTACAAGGAGCGGCTGAGGGTGTTTAGCCTGGAGAAAAGGAGGCTCAGGGGAGACCTTCTCAGTCTCTACAACCACCTGACAAGGGGGTTGGAGCGAGGAAGGGGTCGGTTTCTTCTCCCAGGTAACAAGTGACAGGACAAGAGGAAGCGGCCTCAAGTTGCACCAGGGGAGGTTTAGATTGGGGGCTGGGATAAATCTCTTGCCCACAAGGGTTGCCAAGTGCTGGAACAGGCTGCCCAGGGAGGTGGTGGAGTCGCCATCCCTGGAGGGATTTAAAATACTTGTAGATGCGGTGCTCAGGGATATGGTTTAGTGGTGGGCTTGGCAGTGCTGGGCTAACAGTTGTACTCCACAATCTTGAAGGTTTTTTCCAACTTAAACAATTTATGATTTGAAGTCAAAATACTTTGGCCTTCTTTGTATTCCCGTACTGCTTAGGTAGCTCCCAGACGGGAGTTGCAACCCCGTAGTGTCAGGTACTGTCCCGAGTGTGCAAAGCAGAGACCACCTCTGCCCCAAGGGAATGGCGCTCTGAATGACGAGGCAGTTCTTATCTCAGAGAAATGACATGAATGTCTCTGCCCTGCCAGATGAACAGCAGTGTGATGAGGAAGGTTCCGAAAGCCTTGAGCTTCCTAGCTCGTTGACAGGGAAGTGGGAGGAGGTTTTCTCAAGCCCAGAGGAAGAGCTCAAGCCCAGCAGCAAGAGCCGGAGTGGATCGACCCCGCAGCAGAGAGCCACAACAGGCAACGGGCTGAGGCGCTCTGCTCGCCGCGGGAGAGACTTGGCCAAGAAGGACGCTCCTGAGGACATGGCTGCAGTAGAGGGGCCGTACATCTGCTGTGAGTGTGGGGAGAGCTTCCTGGACAAGGAGCTCTTTGCCACCCATCAGAAAGCGCATGCCAGTGAGGAAGCCTGCACTTCCCTGGAGCATGGAGAAAGCTTCAGGCAGAAATCCAAAACAGCCACTACGAAAGCCCAAGGGCCCTCCCGCTCCAAGCCGTCCAAGCGCCCTGATGGGGAGAAGAGCTCTGGGTTCAAGTACGGCTTTGTCAGGCACCAGGTGAACAACATGGTGGAGAGACCGTACACCTGCTCCCAATGCAAGGAGAGCTTCAGCCTGGAAGTGAGCCTTATCTTGCATCAGAAGCTCCACACAGGGAAGGGTGACGGGCCGTTGACGTGCACCTACTGTGGGAAGGACTTCCGAGACCTCTCCAAAGCCATCCGCCATCAGCGCATCCACACTGGGGAGAGGCCGTACCAGTGCACCGAGTGCGGGAAGAGCTTCATCCGGCGGGACCACCTGCTCAAGCACTGGCGGGTCCACACCGGAGAGACCCCCTACCAGTGTCCCGTCTGCGGGAAGCACTTCCGCTACAAAGAATCTCTGAATTGCCACCAGAAAATCCACTCCCGCAACCCCCGGCCCATGGAGGATACGCAGCACAACCTGGAGTCGACAACTCAAACCAGCCATTTCTGCGTGAAAAAAGAAACTAAGCAGTAGTGCTGTGGTGGGAGGCCAGGTCAGAAGGGCGTGCGGTTACGATAGCGGTCTAGCAGGTGGACGTGCAGCATGATGGGAGGTGAACTTGTATCGCAGCTATTCCATGTGGTCATGCTACAAAGCCCGCTTTGTTGAAGCATCAAAGGAATTCCTCTTAAAACTCTGACTGGACAGCCTAGGCACCTCTTCAACCCCGCGGGGTGACGTGGGGCTTCCATAGCGGCGTAGGCCTTGTACTCATTGTCCCCTACGCAGGTTTGGATTTTGCCTGTAGAGAATAATCCCGAGCGATTCGCTGGGGTCTGTATTTAGCAGGTGTTTCCCCACCTATCTTTGTGCATATTCAAGAGTGACGAGCTTCGCTTTCTTTTTTCCACTCGTTTCACCGCAAGGCTGGAAGCATGAGGGAGGGAGGGAGGGAAGGAAGGTGCCATTCCCAGGCAGCTGGCCGCCTGCTCCCGTTGCATTGCCGTACCTCGAACGGCAGCCCCATGCTACGAGGCCAAGGCTGGAATGAAGGGAAGAGAGGCAAGGCAGAGACGTGGTCAGGGACACGATGCAGGATTTTTCGAAGGCGGAAAAGCAGAGAGGAGAGAGCGGCGAAGAGCAAGGTGAGAAAAAGTAGATGCAGGAGGAAAGGATGAGCAGGAGAAGGGGCTGAGGACATTGGAGCAGGAGGAGTCGGGAAGGGCAGCGTGTGGAGGCACAGTCGAGGACCTCACCCGGGGAGGACACGTCTCTGTTCTTTTGAAGGATGTTACTGGCACCAATCAGGCTGTAGCTTCCCTCTGGCCCGAGGGAACAGTGCTGCTGGTCTGTCACACAAACTCCTGTCAATGAAGGCGATTTTATTATATTTTTTAACTGGGTTTGGTCTCACACTCAGGTAAGTCAGATGAGTGAAAGCAACTTCTCCTAACCCCTGTAAAGAGCTGTTTGGGTTTTAGTTATTCTAGAAGTAGTATATTATTATTATTATTACTAATTATTATTATTATTATTATTATTATTATACTACAAGGAAGCTTGTGGCACTATATTTCACAATTGATCTAAAACACTTAAATGTATGAGATAACTGACCGGAGTTTTTCAGCGTCTGTGTAAATATTGGTTGACTTCTCGGAGCTAATTGGTGTTGTTCCTGAGGTGGCTGTAAGTGGTGTCCCTTTCGCAGTGTATTGTCAGCTGCTGGTTTGTGATCGTGTTTTGTAATAACTTTTGTAAAGTCCGTCAATACAGTGTTTCCATTCTGAAGCCCGTGTCGGGTGAGTGATCGCAGCCCCGCTCCCCTCGCCAGCCGCTGTGTTTCGTCCTTGCTCGCCCCTCTCCTGCGCTGACGCCTGAGCCCCCTTGCCTGGCACCTGGCTGTTATTTATTAGCTTTTTCCAGGTAATTTGCAGAGCTGATGAACCGCATGAGCCAAGCCGAGCATCTGGGGAGGCAGGTCCGGCAAACAAGCCTGCTCGGTGCGGATCTGGGGCTGCTGGGGCCGGCGTCTGGCATTCGGGGTTCTTGTTTTTAAGCTTTTTCTCTCCTGCCGCTATGGCTGGAAGCAGACTTTGGTTTTATGTGAGGATACTGTCACTACTCCGGGAGCTGGCCTGCGCCACGCACAAATAGGGCTGCAGCGATGGCTGAGGAGTCGCCGGCCACAGCCAGGCTCTGCTGTGAGGCAGAGCCAGGAGAAGCACCAGCGTGTGCGGCTGTGGCGCTGCCCCAGGCCTTGGAGCTGGGATGTTGTGGACTGGCCCTCTGGCACTGACAGCAGCCGGAGGAGCCCCGGCGTGCTCTGCTGAGGCTCTGGCTGCTGGCGCTGCGGGTTCATCTCTCACCAGGCAGGCCTGGCCCGGCAGTGCCGCGTGGCATCCTGGCACAGCTGGAGGGACCTTGGCTCACTCGTGCCCGCTGCCCACCAGCGGGGCCGCCGAGCCAGACGCGCTGCCTTTGCATCGCTGCTTCCTCGCTCGCACATACCCAAGCTGTTTGTACCGGGGCTGCCAATAAACTGTTCCTGCCAGGCTGGCCACGCCGGGCACTGCGCCCTTTTGTCTTGCTGCGCCATGGGCTTGTGCGTCCTGGGGCACGTGGTGCGGTGCCGGGGCTGAGCTGCGTGGCCCTGGGGCTGGCAGGGGCGGTGGGTGCCCTGCAGTGTCCTGGGAGGGTCCTGCTCTTCCCCGGCAGCGCGTCGCTGAGCTGCGCCCCTTCTGCCTTCACCCCTCCTTGTGCTGGGGGGTCCCCTCTCTCCTGGGGTATTTGCGGAGGGGACACCAGCATAGCCCCAGGCCCCCCTGCCCAGACGGTGGGTCTGGCTGGCCTGCCACCAGCATCCTGGGTTGCTCCCAGACCTCAGCTGTCCCCATGTCCCCTCTTCCACCTTCCCCCCGCCCCAGTGACTGGCTCTGCACGGTGGTGGCCACAGCTGGTGGAAGCTCCTGTTTATTCCCCCATTCCCATCCTGGAGCAGGGATGGGGCAGCCCCCTGGCTACCGCTCCCCTTTTGCTGCAAGGAGCTGCTGGTTGGGGCCACACAAGGTGCTGGGGGGGGGGGAGACCATGGCCCCTCCAGGGGCTTTGCCCCCTGCCCAGCATCTCCCAGGCCCTTCCCTGAGCCCAGTGCAGGGGCACAGTCCCCGCTCCCAGCTCTGCCCATGGTGTAGCCTGGTATTCCCGGGGGCAGCCACTGGAGCCCCCCTAGAGCTGTGGTGAGGCCCATGGAGCTGTTCTGGCTTTGTGATGGGTTGTGGGGGTGGGCAGGGCCCCCGTGGGGCCTGTCCGTGGGTCAGAGCCAGCGCAGGGACGTGGCACTCGCGGCCCAAAGGTTCCCTGGCTTCGCCATCGCCACCAAGGTGAGGCCAGAGGGTGCCCATGGAGCCAGAGCGAGTGATCAGCACTGAAGCCTGCGCCGTGTTTTCTGGGGCAACCAGGTGGGATGGGGCTGCCCCATGCTGGGGGGCTGTGGGGATGGAGGTGCTGGGGAGGAAGAGGAGGGAAGGGGGAGGCTCAAGGCAGGGGACACAGCGTCGCGCTGGCTCTGCCAGCGGGAGTGCAGGGCGGCAGCACGGCTCCTGGCATGCAGAGATACCGTAAATACACACGTATGTAATTCTGTGTGCGTATATATGTGTGTACACGTGTGGCCTGCAGCGCTGGTCGCGGGCACATGGCACTTGCACAACCGCAGCACCACTGACTGTGTCCTGATCCCCTGGCGGCTGATGATGATGAACCCACCCCTGGGGTAAATGTCCACGTCCCCATGGGCACAGCGGGTGTCCCTCCACAGCTGGGCTCAAGCGCTCGCTCACCCCAGTCACTGCCCCGCAATCCCAGTCTCCCCAGTTGCACTGGGACACACAAGCCCTGGGCAGTGGACCCCAATCCCAGAGCTGCTCCCAGTGTCCCCTTTGATGGGTGTCACTCCTGGCCGAGGGTGGTCCTGGGACAGCATGGGGGGTGGGTGGACGGGGGTCCCCATCTGCCATCGTGCTGGTGCCCCCCTGGGTGGAGGTGGGCACTGTCCCCCCCCTCCCCAGTGCAGGCACTGGTGGGCACCCATGCGCCTCCCCCCAGCATCACTGCCTCATCCTGGTCCCCCTTGTCCCCTCCCTTCTTCCACAAACCAAAGGGTTTCCGGCCCATCCCTGTGTTTGGTGTCACCGACTTCCCCGCATTGTCACCCCATGCTGGGGGTCCTCGAGATCAGGAGTGGGAGCACGGCTACGTGCTGGGGGGCTGCTGCTGCACACGGGGCCTGGTGGGCTGGGCATGGGCACGCGGCTGTGCTGGGGCCAGAGGGGACATGGTGGGATGGGGACAGGATGGATGGGATGGGACACGGTGTGGAGGGATGGATCAGGTGGGACAGGATGGGATGTGACAAAACCGGACAGGGCACAACAGGATGGAAGGTGACTGGGATGGAATGGGAATGGGATTGGGATGGGAACGGGATGGGGGTGGGATGGGGATGAGGATGGGATGGGGATTGGGGTGGGATGGGATGAGTCAGAATAGGGGCAGGAGAAGACAGGACAGGATGGACCAGGAGGGGACAGGAGGGATGTGACAGTGCCAGGACAGGAGGGGCCGGGGCAGGGCCAGGAGGGACGTGCCAGGGCAGGAGGGGACAGGGACGCCCAGGACGGGATGGGGCAGCACAGGAGGGGACAGGGCCAGGCCGTGCCGCGGAGCCCCGACAGCCCGGGAGCGCGCGGCCGCGGGGGGGGGCGGGGAGGGCGGTTTCCATGGCGCCGCCGCCTCCGGCCGCCATTTCACGGGCCCGCGGGGCGCGAGGCCGCAGTGCCGGGGGTCGCGCTCGGACCGGGCCGCCAGGGGGCGCCCCCCGCCACGCCCCCGGCCATGGCGGCTCCCGACGGGGCGGGCCGCCCCCCGCCCCCTTCCGCCCTGTCCCCCGTGCCCCCCTCGGTGCTCCCCCTGGTGCCCCCCAGCCTCGCCCCGCTCCCCGCGGCGCCCCTGGCCCCTCCGTGCCGCGCCGACCTCCCACCAGTTCCCTCCAGTCTCTCCCACTCTCCCCAGTCAGCGCCGACCCCGGGACCCCCCGGTGCCCCGCGTTACCCCCAGTCACCCCCCATCCCCAGTTCCCTCAGGGCCTTCCCAGTTACACCCCACCCCCTCCCCAGTTTCCCCACCACCCCCACCAGTCACCCCAGTCCTTCCCCAGTCCCCCCCCACTCCGCCTGTCAGCCCAATCACCCCGGGAACGGCCCCCTGTTATGCGCAGCCCCTCCCCAGTCCCTCCAGTGTCTTCCCAATCCGCCCAGTTACTCCCAGGCCCCCCCCAGTTCTCCCAGCCTCTCCAGTTCCCCCCGTGTCTCCCCAGCTGCCTCAAGCCCCTCCCAGTTCCCCCCAGTCACCCACAGCCCCTCTCCAGTCCTCCCTGTCACCCCAGTTACCCCTGGGGCTGCCCCAGTTCCTCCCAGCACCTCCTCAGTTGCCCCTTGTCATCCCAGTTCCTCTCTAGTTGACCCGTCTCCCCCCCAGTTGCTCCCAGTCCTTCCTCAGTTCCCTCAGACCCTCCAGTTTCCCCCAGTCTCCCCTCAAGCCCCTCCCCAGTTCCCCAGTTGCTCACCCCCTGCTCAACCCTTCCTCTGCCCCACTAGTTGCCCCAGTCCCTCTCCAGTCACCCTGAGTCTCTCCCCAGTCGCCCCCAGTCCTTTCCCAGTTCCTCCAGTTCCCTCAAACCTTCCTCCATCTCCCCTAGTTCCGCCTAGCGTCCCCCTAGTTTCCCCAAGTCCCTCACCAGTTCCCTGAGCCCCACCAGTCACCCCAGTCCCTCCCTACTTCCCCCAGTTCCTCACCCCTCGCTCAACCCTTCCCCTGCCCCCCGTTCCTCCCCAGTTTCCCCAGTTTTTCAGCCCCCGCTCGACCCTTCCCCCGCCCCCCCGCCCGCCCAGTGCCCCCCAGTACCCACCGCTCCTGCCCAGTTCCCCACAGCCGCTTCCCAGTTCCCTCCAGCCCCCCCAGTTCCTCGCCCCCCACTCATCCCTTCCCCCGCCCCCCCGGTCCTCCCGTCGCCCCGCGCCGCGCGGGGCGCCCCCGGGCCCGATCCCGCCCCCCCCCGGCCCCCCCCCGCACCGCCCCCCGCGCCGCGGGGCCGGTGGCGGTGCCGGGCGGTGCCGGCGGGGGGGGCCCCGACGGTGCGCGGCGGCGGCGGCGCGGTGATGCCGTCGGCGCGGCAGGGGGCGCTGTAGCGCGGGCGGCCTCCCCGCTCCGCCCCGCCCGGCGCGGCCCCCGGCGCGGCCCCGCGCGGCGGCGGCGGCCCGCCCGCCCCCTGCCGGCTCGGCGGGGCAGCGGCGGGGCCGGAGCGCCCAGCGCGGAGCGGCGGAGCCGGGACCCGGAGCCGCGCTCGGTCTCTCGCCGCCGCCCCCCCGCCTCCCCCGCCTCCCCCGGCCGGGCCGGGCCGGGCCGCCCGCCCCGCCCCGCCGCGCCGCCCCGCCGCGCCCCCGCCCCCGCCGCCGCCCCGCCGCGCCGCGCCGCCCCGGGCCCAGCCCGATGCCCGGCGGCGGGCGGAGGTGAAGGAGCGAGCGGGCGCTGGATCCTCCCGGCCGCGGCCCCCGGGGCCCCGGGCAGGGAACAAAGGGCCATGGCCGAGGGGGCTCCCGCTCAGGTAAGGGCGCCCACCGCACCCCGCCCGCCCTCCCGCCTGCCCGCCCGCCGCGGGTCGCGGCCCGGCCCGGCGCCCCTGGGCCGCACGTCGGGGCGGGCCGCGCCGTCGGGGCCGCGGCGGGAGGCGGCGGGAGGCGGCGGGGCGGGCGGGCGGCGGGGGGCTGTCAGCGCTCGGGGCCGCGGCCGCCCCCCCGGGGGCACGCGCAGGGACGGGCAGGGCCGCCGGCGGGGCAGGCAGCCCCGGGGGGGCGGCGCGCCCGGGGCCGGGCCGGGCTAGGGCCTCCGCGGCCGGCGGCAGCCGAGCTGCCGTCGGGGGGCCGGGCCTGCCCGTCCCGCCGCCCCCCCCTCAAACCGCAGCCCTGCGGGCCGCCCCCCCCTCCCCCGGTGACAGACCAGCCGCCCCCCGGTGACAGGCCGCTCCCCCCCACCTCCACGTCCCCGCCCGGTCCCCATGGCGACGGGGCGCCCTTGCCCTGACAGCGCCCGCCAGCCGCCTCCCCCCCCCACAGTGTCCCCTCGCCGTGCCCATGGCAACTGGGCTCGGCTGTCCGCTGCGTGTGTGCGGGTGTGTGTGCCCCCCCCCCGGGTCACCTCCCGGCCCCGCGGTGTCGGGGCCCCCCCGCCCGTCCCGCGGGACCCACCCGGGGCTGCCATAAGCGGCTTAACAGGGACACGGGGCAGCGCCGGGCTCTGCAGCGGCCGCCCCCCCGCCGGGGTCCCCGTGCCTTGGGGGTGCCCGTGTGTCCCCCCCGCCATGACCCCGCACCCCTGTGCCCGCAGGCGCCGGAGCCAGTGCTGCCGCCGCGCTGCCCCTCACCCCTGCGGCCACTGGCCGGCCCCGAGCGCACCTCGGAGCGGGAGACGCAGACGGCTGAGTTGTCCTTGACGGTGGTGGCGGCCGTGCAGGCGGTGGAGAGGAAGGTGGACTCCCACTCCACCCGCCTGCTGGACCTGGAAGGTCGGACGGGGATGGCGGAGAAGAAGCTGATCGATTGCGAGAAGACGGCAGTGGAGCTGGGGAACCAGCTGGAGAGCAAGTGCGCGGCACTGGGCACCCTCATCCAGGAGTACGGGCTGCTCCAGCGGCGCCTGGAGAACATGGAGAACCTCCTCAAGAACAGGAACTTCTGGATCCTGCGGCTGCCCCCTGGCAGGAAGGGGGAAGTCCCCAAGGTAATGGTGTCCCGGGGTGCGGGAGCCCCGCTCTGCACCCTAAACACTCCCAAAGCACTCACGGAGGGCAGGACAGGGGGAGACGCAGTGGGGAGCCCTGGCGCAGGCGAGTGGCTCACCGTGGGGACCTGGAGGCGCTGCCCCTCGCAGCTTCTGGGTGTGTGTCCCCTGGGCACCCGAGGGGAACATCCCCCCGTCCTCAGGCCGGAGGTTTCAGTCCTGCTTCACCCCCCTGTGCACCCCGGGACAGATTTACCTTTTTGTTTTTTTTTTAACCGCCGCTCCAGAGAAACGCTGCGGATGTGGTGCTCTGCTTTTTACCATCATTTCTTTTACCACCGTGGTGCTGCGGTGGGGGTCTGCTGGGCCAGGGAAAGAGCAGTGGGGGCTGCTGCTGCAGGGAGGGGGAACCTCTGGGGTTCAAGGGAAGATGGACGGGCTCCCTGCACTTGGCTGAGCTTCAGAAGGAGCCCACCATCAGTATTCAGTTCCTACTTGCATTTCACGACCCTCTCTCTAAAAGAAAGTGCAGGTGCGAGATGTGGCAAAGTGAGCATCACTGGAGAGAGTAGAGTGGATCTGGAAAAGGGGGGTTCTGACCCCGACACCCCCTTAGTGTCAGCAGAAGCTGAGTGCTGCATTTCCCTCTGAAGAGCTCCATTCAAACGCAGCACAGCTTGCACATCCTGAATTTATCCTCAAAAATTATTACTCGGCCAACAGGCTTGAAAGCGGCAGCCTGCTCCTGGCCGATTTGCACACAATAACTAATGATAACTGGGAGCCCTTCAGGCCTGGGTAGTTTTCCCTCGAGTTCTGGGGTAATTGAATC
Organism: Falco peregrinus; assembly: GCF_023634155.1. NCBI lineage: Eukaryota > Metazoa > Chordata > Aves > Falconiformes > Falconidae > Falco > Falco peregrinus. Next base: position 64,150,055 of record NC_073725.1, on the reverse strand, counting down.
TGGGGTTTTACGTCAGCTCATCAATAGACATGAGGTCCAGCCCTAGCGCCCGATTTTTATCTCCGTTATGTTCCCTCCAGGCGGGCGCAAGCCTGGTCACCTCTCCAGAGCCATCCCTGCCGGTGCAGGGACCAGGGGGAGGAGATCAGCATCGTTTGGGGAAATCACAGTCTGGGTTCATCACTGAGAACCGGCCATTTGGCCAAGACCTTTAATCTTGGAGAAATACCTGTCCAGGAGCTGTTCTAAATACAAAACCCACCTTGATGATGGCTGCGGAGTAGCTGAAGCCTGGCTGTGTCCAAGTGGGAGTGAGCTGCCGCCACTGCTGGCCGGCGATAATGCACTGGGGAGCAAGGTGGCTACTTGAACCTGTGCTGCTTGTGGTTGCAGGTGCCGGTGACGTTTGACGATGTGTCCGTCTATTTCAACAACAAGGAATGGGAGAAGCTGGAGGAGTGGCAGAAGGAGCTGTACAAGAACGTGATGAAGGGGAACTATGAGTCACTGATCTCCCTGGGTAAATACGGGGTGTCCTCGCCCTGGTGAAGGCAGGCTCTCCTGGCTGCCTGCAGGCTTGGGCACCTCCTGATTCCTCCTTGGAGATCCCCTTGAGACCCAAATGTCCCATTTTAAAAGGAGACTTAAAACCACAGGAGGTTGTTGCTCACCTGGGTAGGGGCATGCCTGCGTCAATGCCCGGGTTCGTTCCCAGCTGGGGGCACGGTGCTGTCCTGGCTGCAGGGGGGCTGCCCACAGGCAGGTGGGCTGGAGACCTCCCAGGGCCCCTTCCAGCCAGGGTTACTCGGTTGAAAAGCAACCCCTTCCCTGGGGCTGCTGGGAGGGCTTCCCTTCATCCTCTGGCTCTGCAGTGGGTACCAGCCCACGCACCCCTTGTAGAGGAAACTTTTGCAAGAGGGAAAAATTGTCTGATGCTACCCGAGCTGTGCGCCTTTGGGGCATTTCATACCAAAACTGCAGGAGAAATGGCACTGCTGGGACCAGAGGTGAAATGCTTTTGGCTTCAGGAGAGCCAGGAATTTGCCTGAGAAGTTCTAAAACCTTGCCAGAAAAACACACAGCTTGGGTTTCTTCTAGAAGGTAGTTCCTCTGTGTGAGGCACCCAGCTCCTGCCTCCATGAATCCCTTCTGCCCACCCTGGGAGCCCAGCCTGCTGGCAGCACCGGGCTTTTCTGCCTGCAGACCCTCTGGATGTTCCTGAGTGTCTTCACGTGTCCCACCCCTGGGCACTGGGGAGAGGTGGAAGCCGGTATTAGGATTCCTTGTGCGGTAATCCCTCGCTCCATCCCTCTGTCTCTCAACAGACTATGCAATTTCCAAACCTGGTGTTTTGTCTCAGATTGAGCAAGGAGAGGAATCGCGGGTCAGGAACGAGCAGGACTTGGAGGAGAGTGAGATCATTACCGATGCCACCGCAGGTGAGACAGCAGCTTAGCACAAGGGGAGCCGTAGGTTGCGTCCAGAGGAGCTGCTCACCCTGAGGCTAAAGCAAGTGATGCTGAGAGCTGTGTCTGGGGAGGTTCTTGGGAGGAGCCTTCCACACGAGCGGGGAACGTTTGGCTGGTCAGAGACTTGATGTCCAGCTGCAGCTCAACATATAAACCAGGGCAAGTGGAGCCTGGAGTGTTGGGCACTAGGAGCCATCGGCAAGGGAAGCATCTGCAACCAGAGTGGGTCCTCGGGGAGCTGGTGTGCTTGGCAAGAAAGGAGAATCCGGGTCCCATTGGGAAAAGCCATCCACCCAAAAAATCTTCTCCATCGTCTCTGGTTGTGCGGATGGTGCCTGGGTTTATCCTTGGAGCATCCTCCCAGGGCAGGACAGCCGGCTCCCATCCTGTGCACTGGGACTCAGGGTGCTGAGGTGTTTCTCCATGGGCAAGGCTGGGCTGGGAGTGGGGCACTGGGGACCCCGCATCCCGGAGCAACTCCTGCTCTCAGATAAGGGGGGTCGCTAAGGGGATAAGGGGGTCTTCTAGAAGAGATGCTGTCAGCTCCACTGCTGGTCTCTGGCCCTGAGCTGTGGGCATGGGGTCCGCCCCCCGCCTGTGCTTTTGGTCACAAGGATCTTTTAAGTTGAGGATCTTGAGGCCAACGGGAAGAGAAAAATAATCTGCCCGCAGGGAGCTGCCAGCCAGGGGATGTGGGGTAGCCGATGGGTGCTGAACTACCGGCGCTGAGTCCCCAGGCCAGGTGCAGCAAGTCCCCTGTGCTATGGGGGATCCCAGGAGAGAGGCAGGAGTGTGGCAGGGGCGGCTGAAGGGCAGGGGCTGAAGGGAGGGAGGAACTGGCCGAGCAAACAAAACCCCTCTGTGGGATCAGCAGCCAGAGCGGGGCTGCGGGGAGCCGGCGGGGATTGCTGTGAGCGCTTCCTTCATCCTGGCTCCCAGGAATGATGGTGGGTGGGAATCTGTCTTTGCTGCAGCTGGTATAAGGGTAGTGATCAAAACGGAGGAGCTCCTTCCTGAGGACAGCCCTGAGAACCCGGAGCTGCATGGGATGTCAGGGCAGTCGGAGGGGAGCTTCCAGAGTCCGGACGAGGAGGCAGCCTGCGAGAGCCCCTATGGCTCCGTCTCCCCGCCGAGGGACCTCCCAGGGACCAGCCTGGGTGACTCGTCTGAGTATGTAGCTGACTTCAATGAGATCCAGAGAGTCATCGTTCACCACGGGAGCTGCACAGGTGAGATGCACGGCATGTGGCGTGTTGGGGGGACAGGAGGCCCAGGAGGGGCTGTGGTGGATCCAGGCAAAAGTGGGCAATGGGTTGGACGAAAAAGAAGGGCTAAATGCCCCCAGAACCAGCACCAGAAGGGAAGTTTCTGGCTGTGGCAACCTCACAAGCAGCTGCAGTCAGAGCTGGGGCTGGGAGGAGGAGGCAGCACATGTGTGGTGGACACCAGAGCGTGGTCTCTGCGGGCACCTGACTGCTCCAGAGTGGAGTGAGCAGTGACACAGTCCTGGGTGGGTGGGAAAAGGCCTTGTTACACGTGGAGACTGGGGGAGGATGTGTCTCGGGCAGCATTTTGTGAGAGCCCCAGTGAGCGCCTGCTGCCAAAATCCCGCTGTTGCAGAGGGCAGGATGTCAGTTGAGGACTCCTGCCCTGGTGTTAGCCATGCAGAGGAATGGTGTAAGCCACTCAGGCACTTACACACTGGAGACTGCTGGAGGAGTGTGCGCAGTCCTGCACGCTGACCAGTGTGGGCGTCTGCGGGCAGGTCTGGAGGATGGGAAGGAGGGTGGCCAGAGGTCTGTGGCGTGCGAGCTGCCAGGAAGAAAGGGGAAAAGTGAGGTTCTTTAGTGGAGAGATGAGAAGATGGCACCGGGTGCTTCATGAGTGGGAGGCTGCCAGTTGGGTGGCAGGTATGGGACAGGCCCTACGGATGTGCTCAGAGGGCACAGGCGGGAAGGCAGGGAGACGGGCTGTTGGCCTCCTTGGGTTCCCTGCCTTCTGATGGCTTTGCGATGGCGTAACACTAACTGAGAAGGATAGAGCTGGGCTCTTGAGGTCTTCCCCAACTCCGACTCATAGATTCTGTGGTCTCCTCACAGTTTTCTAAAGGAAACCAGCCAAGCCACCGGCGGGGCTGGAGCCGATGCTCATCCAAGAGCCAGCACCTCTGCTGATGTGTGGGGCCGCGGCTGGCAGGGCTGAGCAGGAGCAGCAGCAATGCTCCCACTGAGTGCAGGTGCTGGCAGCCAGCGCTCGAGCGGCGATAGCCCATGCGTCTGCATAAGGGAAGCTCCTTGCTGTGGAGGTGCAGAGGAGGACTGGGAACGTGGGGTTTTCCCACTGAACCCTCCATCGGAGGGGAGAGGGTTGTGGCTGTGATCCATCCCGCTCCAGTCAGCTGCCTCTTCTTGGGAAAGTGTGGCTGCTCTTCCTAGAAAAGTACATAGGCCTGGCTCAAAGTCCAGCGTGGGGTGACGTGTGAGGGATCCACCATGGGCCTTACCTCGGGGCACGGTGGCTGCGCGTCCTGCTGCGCACGTTCCCAGTAGGGCCGGTCTCACCAAACACACACACCAGGTCACCCCCGGCATCTGCAACACAAGGAGGGGCCTGAGGTGCGGCCACCCATCCCACCGCTGTTTGCCTCTGGGAGGGAGGGGGGTCTCTCCCCGTGCCCCGCTGCTGCGAGGCTGGAGGAAGGGGACAGTACCAGGCTGGGCGCACTGTCTCGGGAGCGGAGCTGGGGGCCGGCAGCCCTGTGTTGTGCTTCCATCAAGCAGTGCCGGCGGTGGGGCGCGTTGTTGTAGCCCAGCCCAAGGGCAGCAGATGGAGCTGCTCCAAAATCATTTGGCTGCTGGAGTCCTCGCAAACCGATGGCACTTTTATCCTTCTCCGTCTCGTAGCATGGTGAAATTACAAAACCTTTTGGCAGGCAGGTCTCGCCACCCCCTCGGAAGGAGCCTGTCCAGGAGGCGGTTTGTCCGTCCTCCCTGCTGGGCAGCGCACAGGCTGGCCTCGCTGCTGCGGGAGGATGTGGCCCATGCCGGGGCACAGGGCTCCAGACTGCAGCTGGCTGGTCAGGCATAGTGCGCACAGCTGCAGAAGCCCATGCAAATGTTTCTGTGTCGACCCCCAGGTGTGTAAAAGACTGCCTCGTCCCACCCGGTGACCCTAATGCTGTTCCGGTTTTCCCCCTCAGAGGATGGGATCGTGATCAAGACAGAGGAGGAGGAGGAGGACGACGACCCTGACACCCTGGAGCCGTGCACCATGTTCTCGGGCAGGACCGAGCCACCAGCGTTTCCCAGCCACGAGGCCGGGCTGGGCTGTGAGGCGCAGTGCAGCTCCAAAACGCAGCCCAGGAGCCTGGCAGCTGCCCGCGTGGGGAAGCCCCCCGCCTGCGAGAGGGACTCCGGGGAGATGAAGCCGGCCATCGCCCAGCAGCGGAACCGGACGAGGGAGAGACCCTACATCTGCCCCGAGTGTGGGAAGAGCTTCATGCTCAAGATCAACTTCATGATCCACCAGCGCAACCACCTCAAGGAAGGGCCCTATGAGTGCCACGACTGCGACCTTAGCTTCCGCAACAAGCAGCAGTTCCTGCTGCACCAGCGCAGCCACACGCGCCGGGGCGTGGGGGTCCCCCGGCGCCCTGAGCATGGCCTCAAGCCCCAGGCGCGGCCCCCCACCTCCAGGGAAGCCCTACAAGTGCTCCGAGTGTGAGAGCAGCTTCAGCCACAAGTCGAGCCTCAGCAAACACCAGATCACCCACGTCGGGGAGCGGCCCTTCACCTGTGGCGAGTGCCGGAGGAGCTTCCGCTTGCAGATCAGCCTCATCATGCACCAGAGGATCCACGCTGGCAAGAGCGAGATGGCCTTCCTCTGCCCCCAGTGTGGGAAGAACTTCACCCGGCCCTCCCACCTCCTGCGGCACCAGCGGACTCACACCGGCGAGCGGCCCTACCAGTGCAGCCAGTGCGAGAAGACCTTCAGCGAGAAGTCCAAGCTCACCAACCATTACCGCATCCACACCCGGGAGCGCCCGCACGCCTGCGCCGTCTGTGGGAAGGGTTTCATCCGCAAGCACCATCTCCTGGAGCACCAGCGCATCCACACGGGCGAGCGGCCCTACCACTGCACCGAGTGCGGCAAGAACTTCACCCAGAAGCATCACCTCCTGGAGCACCAGCGGGCGCACACCGGCGAGCGGCCCTACCCCTGTACCGAGTGCACCAAGTGCTTCCGCTACAAGCAGTCCCTCAAGTACCACCTGAGGACGCACATGGGAGAGTGAGGGGCTGCGAACGGCTTCCCCTCCCTCCCCTCCCTCCATCCCTCCTCATCCTCCTCCACCTCCTTCTCCTCCACTCATCTCTCCCACCCTCCCTCCATCTCTCCCCACCCCCCCGGCTCAGGGCATGGACATCAAGGAAGCTTTGTGTGGTAGCGCTGCTGGTCTGGTGGAGACAGCTAGGCTGTTTGGAAATAAATTAATTAATTAAAGCAAGCAACGCGCGGCAAAATTAAAAGATTATATATATATAAAATTAACAGAAGCAGCTGATTTAGGGGGAATCTTCACCATCAGAAAAAAAGCAAACAAACCAACAACAAAAGAAACCTGTACAGGGTGTTTTGCCGGAGTAGGACTCTTAACTGCTTTTTAAATCTACTGTTTGGTTTTTTTAATAAATGTGGAGGAACTTGTTATTTGATAAGCAAACTTAGGATCGCCAAGATATTTTTTTTAAATTTTTTTTTTAAATGCTCTGTAGGCTGATACTGGCACAGTCACTTTTGTCCAGGAGCTCTGCAGAGGCGCTGCCTCGTCCCAGCTTTCCGGGCTGGACGTGACAGCCGCTCAGCAGTGCGTGGCGACAAGGAGCTCCCAGCCAGGGGGAGGTGAGTAATAAATAGATCCAGATGATGAGGAAATTCTCCATGTGTCTAGATTTGAAGTGCTGATAGGTGCTTGCCCGGCTCTTGGGGCTGTGATGCACTCCTGAATTATACAATAGAATAAAATACTAGTTGCAGTAAAAGAACCTTTTTCTGGTAGGACCCCATCAGCAAGGCTCCTCCAAACATTCATTTCTAGCGCTTTAATCCTTCCACAGTGGCAGACGCCTCTCCGGTGAGCGGCGACCCTGGGCAGCTGGCCCTGCCGCCACCATGAGAGCTGCACCGAAGGCATCACCAGCCACCACGGGACGCAGGAGCGGTTTGTAGATGTGGGTCTTGCCGTGGGGTGCTATGGGGTCACAATGTACCTGTGCACAAGACCTTGACGTGTTTAACTGCTCTTCTGCTCTTTGAAACATGCTGCGGCGTGCAGGTTGCCCTCATCCTTGCCGGTGGCGTTGACTGCGCGCTCCTCAGCCGCAGGAGCAGGGGGATTCCTGCCCCAGATGGAGGAGCAGGTCCCAGGCTGGCTCCGAGAAGAGCCCCAGCCAGCTCAGGGCTGCCTGCAGGAGACCTCCTGGCTCCCAGGCGCTCGCTGCCAGGGCCACTTGCCACACGGCTGTGGCTATAGTCACGGTGGGTGGGACGCGGGTGAGTCTCCTCGCTGTTGGTTTGAGCTCCTAGCTCCAGCGGCTTGGTTCTCCATGGTCTCGTTGTCCTCGTCACAGCTCCTGTAGCTGGGCTGTGGCTGGGTGAGCGGCACCCAGAGGGCCGTGGCCGAAGCAGTGACACCAGCTCCCTGGTGCCCACCGGGCTCCTGGTGGGTGGGTGCCGTGGGGAAGGTGGTGTCAGATCTCATGTTGAACAGTGGCATCAATAAACAGAGCGATGATGGGATAAGTTGTTGGGACCTGTTAATGCCTTTGCAGAACCAAAGGTCTCGCTCCAGAATCTTCTGTGCGTATGAACCTCTCCTAAATTTGTAATTTACAGCCTCTTCTGTGCTAGAACGTGCCCAAGGGCAGCAGAGGTGCCAAGAGCTGCCAGCTGGTCACCGCCGTGGAGGGGAGCATTTCAGGGATGCCAGAGCAGGCTCCGGCTGAGGTTCCTGTGTTCCCGCTGCCAGGTGGTGCCTGAAGCGCCCTGCGGCAGGTTGGGGTTTCAGGTCACAGTACTGTCCCAGGTGTGTTAAACATGCTGTGATGGGGCTGATGTCCCTGGAGGGAGGTGCTGGAGCCCAGCTGGCTGCCCTGTGCCCCTTGGCAGCCTCCCTGCATCCCCCTCATCAGAACTGAATGCAGTTAGGGGGAGTAAAGAAATTAAAACCAGAACTGACTCTGGTTCTCAGCAGCTGATGGTCATCACGCTGGCAGTGCCATGGACCCAGCACTGTCCTTTTTTCTTCCTAAAAATGGATGGATTCAGCTTTTTTCTTTTTGGCAAAGCAGGCACTTAGGTGCCCATACAAGCCCCTCTGCGGTGCTGGGACCTGCCTGGGGAGCCCCGGGGACAGGCAGCCCCCTCCTCACCACAGCATGGCCGGGCTGGCAGTGCCCGTGCTCTGCTCGGCGTCACTGGGCCTCACACAGCAGCTGCTCTCTGGTCGTGCTGCTCCTCACCTGCTGTGCACGCACGTAGTGGTGTTGTGGACACTGCCAGGATTTAACAACATCCAGGTGACCTTCAGCGGTGAGAATGTCAACAGGCCATCTGCAGCCACACCTCCCACGCTGGGGAGGATGACAGCCATCACAGGTGCTGAGCTCGGGGTGGCAGTGGCACCAAAAAAACCACAGAGGTAGCAGTGCTGCAGGGCACAGATTTGGTGGTGGCACATGCTGCGAGCAGCCTTGCTGCCCTCTGAGTTGTCTGCGGGTTATCAGCACCCTCCACTTAATTGCAGGCAGGTTTGTTTGGGGAGTGCTGGGTGCTGCACGGTCCTCGGCTAAACCACTGCTCAGCTGTCGGGGTTAATGGCACTGGCCCGCAGGACCGACTGCGAGTGCTCATGTCCCTGGCTCAGTCACTCTTATCTGGCCCTCCCTGGCCCAGGGTGCTGGGGGGCTGGATGCAGCTCAGGGGCCCTGACTGAGCGGGGAAACCGGGCTGTCACCCCAGAACACTACAGTGACGGTGGACCAGGGCTGAAAGCATCGTGCCAGTGCCTCCACAGTGGCTGGGACGGAGTTCGGGGACCTGCCATGGCAGGAAAGCGGGCAGCAGGGTGGCAGGGGCTTATGGCAGGGCACTAACCACCTGGGGAGCGGGGTTCTTTGCCTGCCTTACTGCCTGGCTGCCATCAACGTGCCAGTGGTGCGCAGTGTCCCCAGAAATGCCAGGGTGGCTCCTTGGGCCCAGGCTGGCAGCACACCAGGGTGGCAGCTGAACATGGGAGGGGGCTGATTCTGGGCACCCAGCACCTGCAGGTGCTGCAGCACAGAGGGGACATGCCCCCACAGTCTGCAGGAGACGAGGGGGCTCGAGGGGCTCCCGAAGACCCTCTTCTCATCACTAAGCATCACCACTACCCCCCGGGTGCTTTGGGGCTGGGGTGAGAGTACAGGAGGGATGTGGAGAGCCGGCAGCAGCCGTGGGGCGCAGGATGGAAGCTGGATGCCCGGTGCCAGGGCAGCCCCTCAGTTTGGTGGGATCTCCCTGTTGCAGGGGGCTGGCAGCGGGCAGTGGGCCTGGGAAGTGGCTCGAGGACCCGATGACACTCGGCTCCTGTGTGTCACAGCTGCCGCGCTGACCCAATCCCTTCAACTGCATTAACCACCAGCCCTGCGGCCAGGAAGCAGCTCCGAGGCCCAGGGAAGGAGCTCGGAGCTCCCACCCACCTGCCATGGCCCGAGCTGGGGCAAAGCTGCCCAGCGCTCCTGGCATGTGTATGTTATACATATGTTGTAAATGATTCAATTGATTTAAGTGGCCAGAGCAGCCGAGGTGGCTGGCAGCAGCGTGCTGCAGCATGCCGGCTCACAGCCCAGGCAGACTACAACTGTGCTGGGGAACAGACATGTGCACAGCGCATTGGTACACAGGCACACACGTTCTTGCACACACAAATATGCAGACTCATACCCACCCACGTGTCAACACACAAGCACACCAGCACAGATATACACACACGTGCCAACACACATGCACAGATACATGTACACACAGATCTGCATGTGCATACATATATATGTACATCCATGTGCAGACAGATGCATACACATACATACATGCATGCACATGCCAATGCAAAGGCACACAAGTATGCACACACACTCGCACCCCAACACACATGGCTACACATATGCACATGCATGCACACATATATGCACAAAGATATGCACTGACATACATGTGCCAACACACATATTCACACACATACACATACGCACATGTAGATGCATGCATGCAAATACACATATACACGTATGCCAACATATACACACAAGCACACACCAATGTAAAGGCCCATATGCATACACACATTCACTCGCAAGTAGACTTGCACACATGCATGCACATGACTCCACACATATATTCACATGCCAACATATATGCACAGCTATGCACATAGAAGTGCACAGGCACACCTATACACACACCCCATATGCATAGATACGCATGCACACATATGTCCATGTGGACAGATATGCATGCACAGACAGACATGCACAGACACCCATGTGAACATATGCATGCACACACATCCGCAGATAGACATGCACAGGCATCCATGTACAAAGACTCACATACACACTCCCCCATGTGCACAGACATGCGTGCACACATCCACACACAGGCACACACACAGCCCCATGTGCACAGACACGCATGCACACACCAGCACACGGGCATGCATATAGATCCCTCTGCACAGACACGCATGCACACTCCCCCATGTGCACACACACACACACGCACGCACACATCCCCACACACACGCGTCCCCCATGTGCACAGACGCGCCCACCCCACGCACGGGCACACGCCCCGCCCCCGCCCGCAGCTCCGCCCCCGCCCCGCTCCGCCCCCCGGCGGCCGCCCGGCGCCCCGCGCCTTTTCCGGGAAGCGCTGGCTGGGGCATGGCGCGGGCAGTGCTGGCGCTGGGCGAGGCGCTGCAGGCCGAGGCTACCTGCCCTGTGTGCCTGGAGCTCTTCTCCCAGCCCCTCGTCACCGAGTGCGGCCACAGTTTCTGCGGGCCCTGCCTGGCGGCCGTGCTGGGGTCGCCGCCGCGTCCCGCCGCCTGCCCGCAGTGCCGCGCCCCCGTGGCGCCGGGCTCGCTGCGGCCCAACCGCGCGCTGCGCGCAGTGGCCGAGCTGGCCGAGGCGCTGGGGGACGAGGCGCGGCGGCCCCGCTGCCCGGCGCACGGCGAGACCCTGGGGCTCTTCTGCGAGAGCTGCCGCACCCCGCTGTGCTCCCTGTGCCGGGAGGGCTCCCCGCACCGCCACCACCGCGCCCGCCCCGCCGAGGAGGCCGCCCCGCTGCTCCGGGTAGGGGGGAGCCCCCGGGGGACGGGGGTCCCGGGGCAGGGGCCGGTCCCTTCCCTGGTACGGGCTGGGGTCCCTCCCGGAGAGGGGCAGCGGGCCTTTCCCCAGACAGGGCGTGGGGTGCCCCTGAACAAGGGGCTGGGGTCCTCCCCAATGAGAGGCTGGTCCCTTCCCCTGTATGGGCCGGGGCTGAGTCCCTTCCCTGGTATGGGTGGAGGGTCCCTCCCAGACAGGGGCTGAAGTCTCTTCCCTGGTATGGGCTGGGGTCCCTTCAGGGCACACAGGTCAGGGTCACCTCTGGGCATGGGCTGGGGGGCCTTCCAGGCACATTTCAGGGTCCTCTCTGTACACAGGCAGGGGTCCCTTCACTGGCAGAGATCTGGGGACCCCTCCAGCACAGGTTGGGGTCCCCTCTGAGCACAGGCAGGGGTACCCCACAGTTTATGGACTGGGGTCCGCTCAGAGCACAGGTTAGGGTCCTTTCCCAGCCATGGATTTTGGTCCTCATCCAGCTGCTGGCTGGGAGTCCCCATCTGGCTGTAGTTGGGGGTCCCTGTCACCACAGGTGGGGGTCCTCTATCCCTGCCACCCAGCTGGGGCTGCTGGTGCTCCCGTGGCTCCTGCTGTCCATCACCTCCCCGAAGCCCACGCAGGAGCACAGGTCCCTCTTACTGCTCACCCCTTTGTGGCCCCACAAGGTCCCTAACGCCACGTATGTCCCCAGCCAGGAACAGGGACATGGTCTCCCCACTGTGTGTGGGCTGGTGTCCCCCCCCAGCAGCAGCTTGCTCTGCCACAGGGCAGGGCTCAGAAGAGCCCAAGTTTTTTTATTTAACACTCCAGCAAATTTATGGAGTGCGTCTCAGACACAGTGCTGCTGTCACTGCAAACCTCTTCCCACAGATCCCACTTCCGATACCAAAAGTTGTTTTTCCTAATTAAAAAAAACCAAACCAAAACAACAACAAAAACAAACAAACCACAAACTTCAGGGTTTCCTCATGAAGCTGTTCTAGAAATATTTCTGGCCAAAACAGCTGCGCATGGGGATCTCCCTAGCCTGTAACATGTGCTGCGAGAGGTGGGTGCTGTCTCCAACAGTGCTGAGCTGCACACCCACCCCGCGGTGAGCCTGCAGAGCGGTGGTGTCCCCCACAGGGGCTGTTCAGTGACATCTCCTGCAGATGTCACCCCAAAATCATCAAATATGTTCCCTCCCCCCCTCCAGGAGACGCTCCAGACTAACCTGGTTTTTCTACAAAAAGAGAAAGAAGAATTTAAACCCAAAGGAGAAGAGAAAATTTGTGACCTGCTGGTATGTGTTTCTGTGTCTGTCTGCATGCCGTGCCCCCCCTGCCTGCTTACCCACCCGTCTTCAGGGGCGCACCCCATCTTTCCCCATCTATATTTATCTCCTTTTCCATAACAACACTATTTTCTCTCCCCTTCTCTATCCATCCTATATATCATTTTTCCATCCTGCTCTCCTTCAGACTCTGCTGTTGCCTTGGGTCCATCAACATCCAGACTTGACACCCCCCCTCCCCCTTCCACTCTTCCAGCTTTTCCTCTCCAAAACCCTTTCCCCTTCTCCCCATGATCCTTGCCCGGCTCTGCGCAGTGCTGGGTCCCCGTGCCTGCGTGGAGGCAGCCAGAGGATGGGATGGCTCAGGGGTCTCCGTGCGGGTGCCTTGCAGGAGAAGGTGGCCTCGGAGCGGCAGAAGCTGAGAGGCACCTTTGAGCAGCTGCAGCAGTTCCTGCGGGAGCAGGAGGATGTCCTGCTGGCCCAGCTCGATGGGGTGCATGGGGACCTCACCAAGAAGCGCCACGAATACGTTTCCAGTGTTTTGGAGAGGAAATCGCTGCTGGACACGCTGATTGCAGAGATAGAGAAGAAACGTGACCAGCCAATGGTTGAGTTCCTTATGGTGAGGCTGCATCACCCACCTGGGTGCTGTGACCCCCCTGGCGAGGCTGGGGACACCCACCCAGGACCCTCTGCATCCCAGTGCCCGTGCAGCCCAGTGCCTGGGAGCAGACAGGCTGTGACACCACGGTGCGTGGTGTGGCTGGTGTGAGTCTGGGCCTGCCGCGTGAGCTGAGGGAAGGCGAGGATTTGGGGGAGTGAGTCACTGAAGTGTCCCCAGGAGAGTGGTGTGACTCCCCTGGTCCCCGTCACTCTGCTTCATGCAGCAGGGGAGTGACTGTAACTCACTGCCCTGGGGACCGTGGTTCTTGGCAGTGCCAGAGCTGACCTGGTGTTTTCTCTCTTTCAGGATGTTGGCAAAACCCTGAGCAGGTATGAAACAGGCTCAGTGTCGCTCTCCTCCTGCCCGGCTCTTGGGCAGAGGTTTGGAAATACTGCAGGTGGCTGAGCAGCAGCAGCTGGGAGGGAGGTGGCTTTGCCCTGCTTGGTATTTGGGGTTTAATGTGATGTTACCTGGAACCAGCAGTCATTGCACCCCTGTTAAGACGAGGTTCCCGTGCTAATAGCTGGGACGCAGCCCCCCTGAAATCTGTTGCTGTAGGGTGTTTTCCCCGTTTCCCTCCTGGCCCATTGTGCTTGTTGACTGCTGGGGTCAGAGCTCCTCTGTGTTGTTTCCCACTCAGCTGTGAGGCAGCAAAGGCCCCGATGCCGGAGCTGGTTTCCCCAGGGCTGGAGAGGACTGTTAAGAACCTCTTTGAGATGAGCCAGCTGGTCATGGGTGTGGTGGCCCAATTCAAAGGTAAAGCAAAGAAGCGTTGTGATGCTTGCTGTGTAGCCGGTGTCAGGGCTGCTCTCCATGCTGTGCTTCCCTTGGGCTCGGGTGCAGCGGGAGATCCTTGCTGCCTGGTGCCTCTACCTGGGCTTTGGGAGCAACACAGGCCTGCTCCGGACAGGGCCTGTCTCCAAGATGGGATTTGCTGGAGCATGGGGTGGTGGGAGCTGGGCAGCGAGCTCTGCATCAGGCTTGCTGTCCTGATAGGGAGCAGGAAAGGTTCCTCAAGGGGAGAGACTCATGCATCTTCCTTTCCTTCCTCTAGTGAACCTGCTGAGCACGATGGACAGAGAAAGGGGTAAGTTTCTGGAGCCAATAGGCACAAACGAGGGAGAAAAGCTTTCCAGAATGAGTTTCCTTACATCCTCGGCACAGAGATGGGCTCATACCAGAACATCTGAATCCAGGGTCTGTCTAAAACTTGGCCCTCTGTTTTGACTTGGCCTGCTGTAAAAACCTGTCCCCATGCCAGGCAGCACCCAGCAATGCTGTCCTCTTAACACCAAATGAGGGCTGGGACAGCACGAGGCCCTCAGCTTCCTTGTCCCTGGAGACTTTATTCTTATGCTGTGATGTGTAAGGCTGTGACTAGTTAAGCAGAGGGGCTGTTTGCATTTTGAGAAGGCTTTTAGGCATGGATTGGCAATGCTTTTGCAGGTGCTTGGGGGCCACATGGTCCCCACAGCACTGCAGGCACCGTTTGTGCTGAGGCCGGTCTCAGCCCTCTCAGTTTTTGGGATGAAGGACCCGAGGCACAGGATAGGTGTGCCTCAGGTTCCCCTGCGCTGTGGTCCCTGCTGTGAGCTGGGGCCTCGGAGGAGGGGGTTTAGCAGAGGACCTGGGGTGGTGGCACTGCGCAGGGTGGCACCTCTGCGGCCTTGTGGGATGGCCGCGGGATGGCAGCAGAACACCCCTCATGAACAGGCAGCTCTGGCTCTGCAGTGAGATTGCCTGGTTACTCGGTGGAGCAGGGTTAGGAACTTATTTTCCCTTTGGTGAGCAGTTGTTCCCCTTGTCACTGGAGCAGGGACTGGCCTGCCACCACTGCTGCCTTGCAGGCAATGCTCCTCACACCCACGGGGATATGTTGCTCCTCCACACCCAGTCTGGCTGCAGCCCCATCACACTTAGAGCCAGCAATATCCAGCAAACTTGGAAGCAAGTTTAGCAGAGTCCTTCATGGCTGTCCCCTGTGCATGGGGACGCAGCCTGGCTTACTCTTGCTTCAGGGAGTGTTCCTTTGCCCATGGGTCCTGTGTCCCATGCTGCCTGAGGGGGCTGTGGGTGCTGCAGGCATGCACCTGTTGGGCATGAGTGAGTGCCTGTTGTGCTCACAGGACATGTCCCGGTCCCGCAGAAGAGGGGGGAGAGGTGCTGGTTCGTTCCTCAACAGGCAATGGACTGACATTTCTCTCTGTCGTGCATTAGTGGAGGTGACACTGGACCCAGAGACAGCAAGCCCGTACCTCGCTCTCTCAAAGGACTGCAGAACCGTGCGGCTGGGAGATAGACATCAAAACCTCCCCAACAACCCCAAGAGATTCACAGGCAGCCCTAGCGTGCTGGGCTCCCAGGGATTCACGTCTGGGAGGCATTACTGGGAGCTAGAGGTAGGGGATGGGGACAGCTGGGCTGCAGGGGTGGCTGTGGAGTCTGTGCGGAGGAAGGACTCACTCACCATGGCCATGGGGAAGATCTGGGCCCTGCGGCGGGACTGGGATCGCCAGTACACGGCACTCCACATGCCCCCTTCCCCGCTGGCACTGATGGAAGAAGCCCGGAGAATCAGGGTCCACCTGGACTATGAAGAGGGCCAAGTGATCTTCTACAATGCAGAGAACATGGTGGAGATCTTGCAGTTCAAGGCCTCCTTCACTGAGAAGGTCTTCCCGTATTTTTGGCTCTGGTCACAAGAAACCTATATCCAGCTGTGTTCCTGATAGGGTCAGATGTCTCCCGGTCCCCTGCCTGTTCCCTTGGCGAGCTGAGCAGGCAAGAGGTGTGGGAATGACATAGCATTGCATTGCAAACTTGCTGCAGCTCTGCCTGGCCTGGATCCCCTCTGCACGTTGCTGCATCTCCTCCTGCCAAGTCCTTTGGAGCATTAAAGATGTATTGTCCTGCCTGGGGGTGTCTGAATGCTCTTATCCTGGCCAGATCCCACAGTGATGGTGTCCTGCTTGTCCCTGTGGCCACTGAGGACACATACAAATAAGCAGGAGAGAGGCAGGGAAGATGCTTTGATTGCCTATGTCAGTCTTTGGCAGTGCTGCATGGCTTGCTTTGGCTTGGTGTGGAGTGCTGCATCATAGGCAGTGTGGGGATGCAGCCATCCCACACCCAGGAACTCAGGGTGGAGTCAGGGAGCTGCTTATGGTGGTGTTAACTGCTTTGGCCTAAAACTGTAAAAACTTGATTGAAAGAAAAATATTCAGGGCCGACTGGATAGCTGGGTGAGGGCATAGCCTGAGGCTCTCCAAGCTGGAAGAGTGGCAGGGACAGGGGTGTGATGAGGATTTGTGAGATCCTGGGTTGTCAGAGGGGGACCAAATGCCAAGTTGTTTAATTTAGGAACCAGGAGCATTATGTGAATTTGGTGGGTGGCAGGGCCCAGGCAGAGGGACATGGGTCATGTCCTGGAGGTGTGGGATCCCCTGATGTGACCATCAGGCTGGGAACACTGAACCCAACAGGATCAGCCCTGCAGCTGGAGACTGTGGCCTCTGAAACCATCACAGGGAGATCCGGCAGAGCACATCTGCCAGGGACTTGGCTTTGACAGCAGAGATCTGCCAACCCACGCTGCATGTCCTGAGCATCCCATTTCTCCAGCTGTAAAATAGGACCATGTCTTTTGGAGCTGGGACCACTCTTCCTACACTTGCAGAGTCCACAAACAGCCAGGCCTGAGGGATGACCCACACAAGGAGTCTCCTCCTTTTCACAGCACATCCATCCTCCTCTGTGACCGTGGGCAGAGGACAGGGCAGGGAAGAGGTAAGGCAGGGCAAAGAGTCCTTTGAAAAGCTGGGTGCCTTTTTTAAGGCAAATAGCAGCACCTGGGTATATATCACAGTCTCCTGAAGGTAGAGGACAGGTGCAAGATTGTTTGGAGCAGCCTGAGTGTGCTTGCTTTTGGTACCTCACATGCCTATGCGAGCATGTGGTGCATGTTCGTCTCTCAATTCCCATTGCAATTTCACAAGTGCCATCACTCCAGTGTCAGTGCTGCAGGGATGTAAGCTGGCTCTCCTTCGTGCTACCAAATGTCTCACCAAAGCAGCTGATGCCGCTCACAAGCGCCTCACTTGAGGAGAAATTATGCGGAAAAGCTTCCTCCGCTCATGGAGGCCCTTTTCCCCCCTCATCTTTCCCAGTTACAGCCGCTTCCCCTCAGGCCTGGGGGCGGGAGGAGATGTGGCGCCAAAGCTGGATCTCTCCTCAGGCGCGGTGGACTATATTTCCCAGCAGGCAACGCGGGAAAAGCAGGTGTCCCGCGTTGCCTGCTGGGAAATATAGTCCACCCGTTGCCAGACATTCGCGCTGCTTGAGCCCGCCCCTCCCCCGGCTGGCTTTCCCATTGGCTCGGACTGACGTCAATCAATAGTTGGAGGCGGGTAGGGGGGCACTCACCGTCGGTTTACTGGTCAAAACGATCGCTGTAGGTGGGACGATTTGAGTAAAAACACCTGCGCCCGTCACGCAGAGGGAGGGTTTTGATTGGTTGAGAGAAGGTTTGGCGCCAGCTTCGGAGCGGGCGACGGGTAGCGGCGGGGGTCAAAGCGGTGTGGGCCGCGCTGACAGGAGGACGGGCAGGTTCAGCTCGGCGCTATGGATCCCGCACCGGGCGGTTCTTACCGCCGCCGTCGCCGCCGCCTGCTTCTCTCGCCGGTCTCCGTCACTTCACCCGCCGTGGTCAAGTCTCTCTTTCCCACCGATCTCTTGCCGGTCTTAGATCGCCGCCTCACCGTGGAGCAGCTGGCACAAGGGTCAGTCAAAGCAGGGGGGGCTCTGCTGCTGTGCGCTCTCCCCGGGGCTCCCCCCTTCCTCTTGACTGAGGGCTTCTACCATGCCCCCTCCATTAAAAAAAAACAACAACTCCCAAGGTCCGAGAGCCTATTCCCCTGCTTCTTCCTTTCTTGACTCGAAGGGTGGCCTGAGGGAGCCCCACTTCCCCCGCGCCATACCAGGCTTCCGGAGCCTTTTCTCCCCGACCCCGGCCCCGAAGCGAGGCTGGGGGCGGCTCTTCTCCCCCCATTCCAAAAAAACCCAAGGCCTTGGGTTCCATCCCTGCGGTGTGGCCTTGTGGAACTTTTCTCCTTACACACACACCCCACCCCCCCCAAAGAAAAAACACCCCCCACCCCCCGCCCGGTGTTCTGCTACCTCTGCTGCCCCCTCCCTTAGCTGCAAGGCCTCGAGGAGCTTTTCTCCTTCCCTGCCCCCAGACCCCAGAACAAGGCCTCGGGGACTGCATCTACCACCACCCCCAGCAAAAAAAGTGAGGCCTCGTGGATATCTTCTCGCCACCCCTGCCAAACCGAGGCCTTGAGGATCTCTTCACCTCCTCCCTCCAGAAGTGAGGCCTTGACGACCTCATCCTGCATTCTCTCCTTCCAACCCCTCCCCCCTTAAAATTAAGGCCTCGATGACCTTTTCTCCTAACCCTCCCCCAAAAAAAGCAAAGCCTCGAGGAGCTGTTTCCCCCCCACCCCCGCAAGATGAGACCTCGAGGTGTTCATCCCATGCCCTGCCCCCCCACTCCCCCCTTGCAGACCCGAGACCTCTCCATGGGTGGCCTCCCTCAGCCCCCGCCTCCCGGTGCCCCTACCGCTGCAGAGCTCTTTTCCCCCTCCTGCTTGGGGCCTTCCTCTCTAAATAGCCCCTTCTCCCAAGGGAGCCCTGAGATTTGGCCTTCCCCCCTGCCTGCATGTAGCCATGGCTCCTGCGCTGCGGGCCATCTTCCCCCTGCCCTATCCCACCACGTGCCACCATCATCTTCCCCTAGTTCTGCTCTGGACAGCCACCTCGCTCCTGAGCCCTTCCCTGCGCCTGACCCCAGGGTTGGGTGTTTTTCCCTCTCCCGCAGATTAATGCGGGTACTTCCTGCCTAGCTGCATCAGCTAAGCTCAGTTTTTGCTCCTCACTGCCACCTTTTGCCTGTCTCCTGTGACCTGACTTCTTTCAGCCTGTTGCACACCCTCTCCTGGTTCCTGCGCGCCCCCCCCCCCCCCCCCCCCCTTCACTGTTTCACACATGGGAAGTGCTGCGGTCTGTGGGCTCTGCCACTCCTTTCTCCTTTAATCTCATTACTCCTACAGTAGCCTCTTTAGTGTTTCTTGTATGGCTCCTGTTTTGACCTGGTCCACTCTGGGCTCAATGGCTCTCCTAGTATTTGTTTTTTGTTTGCTGCTTTTATATTATTGTCATTTCTGTAATCATTTGCTTTCTTTATGAGCCTTCCCTCCTTCAGATTCCTGAAATTCCTGTACAGGTTTTGTACCAGTCCATTATTCTGTCCTTTGAGTTTGTAGCCCTAGCTTGTGCCCTGGTGCATTTTTTAAGCCATGTGATGGAGGAGCCACACTCAAGTAGCCTTTCCCTTATTTAGGGTAATACAGAGTGAGGCTACGTATGATAGGCATGTCTGTCTGTATTGAAGCTGCTGTGACCCCTGCCCACACATCAAATGAGTGTGTCTGACTGGAAAGGCAACCAGGACAATTACCATCTTAAATGACACTCTCCTTGGCTCTGTTTTGGAAGCCTGACTTATAATATTAACAGCACTGCATATGCTGTTTTAAAAACGCAAACCAAACCCTGAAGCTTAAGTCCCTGTAGGTGTTAGATCTGAGCCTTTTTGTAAGGGTGGCAATGTGGTGATGGCATTGTCCCCATACTGAACAGCCCACAGAGCTCAAGAGGCTGTGGTCTGATTGCCAAGCTGGAATCCTTTCACTTGGCCAATGATAAAGGTTTTGGGTTATGATTATCTGTGCTGTATATCTTCATTCAGGTGCAGCTATATTGTGTATTTCTTGCTTCAACGAGCATTTAAAACAAATACCTAACTTCCTTTACAGTAAGCATGTAAATGCTGAGCAAGATCTGGGAAACAAGAATACCAATGGTCTACAAAGAACAGCATCATCAGAATCAGCAGACTCAGGTACAGTTTTCTCAATTAACAAGTAAGAAATGAAAAGCATTGTATCTTTAGATGACTTTCATTGCAAGCAGCTTCCAGGGTTTGGATAGTTTGCAATCTGTGCAGCCAGTTTTCATTTCTACACTTTTGAAAAGAGGGAGGCAGGCAAACCATCACTCAGCAAGCTTCTGCAGTTCATGGTTTGGGTTGTGGGAGGGTTTTTTTTGCTTTAATTGTCTTGGAATATGTTAGCAGTAGAGCCAACGTGGAGGAAAAACTGGTTCTGCGCCGCCCGCCCCCCCCCCCCCCCCCCCCCCCTCAGGGGAACTCAACAGAGATGACTTTTTCCTTTTTTTCTTAGCTTTCTTTTTATGACTTACTACACTATGTGGTTGCTGACCTGTCATGCTTTGTACTCCAGCATGATGTTTATCACTGCCGTTTTCTGATTGCCTTGATGTTCTGCTCTGTACATGGTAGTAGGTCAACACCTTATCATGAGTGTATCAGCCCTTCTTGCCGTGGAGATGGCTGAGGATGAAGGCTGCTAAAGATAGCCCAAGATAGACTTCACCAGTGAATTGGATTCCCACCATTCTGTAGTCTGTGGTGTCTTGCAGGTATTGGCCTGTGAGTGTTTATAGTTGCGCACTGGGGCTGTGATCTGGAAAATGGGGAGATAGCCTTTCATCCTTCATTGTTAGGATCCATTGCATATCTGCGTTCAGCTCTGAATAGGACCAATTTGAGTTTCTGCCCTTTGGAGGGTGATAACTTTGATGAAAGCAAGTCGTCACCCTCTGTTTTCTCTCTTTGAACCCAAACTGCGTGAACCTGCTCTGCATGCCTGCTTGAATCGAGGCCACTGAGCAGGGTTTGTCTTGTGGTTTGGGGTTTGGTTTTTTTTGTAGCTTTTTGTTAACATGAGCTGATTCTTTATCTGAAACCTGGGGAGTTGCATCTTAATACTGATCCTTGCCTAGAAGTATTTTTTTTTTTCTTCAGATGAGATGCTTTGTCAATGAAAATGGAATAGGTTGTTGCTGTATACCTTGTAGAACCAGGGAAGTTTCTGATAATTCATTAGTCCAGCCCAGTGATGGAAATCAGTGTCTCCATCTGAATTCACACACTAGTCTGACTGTGTGGTACTTCCAGCCTTCAAAGGAGCTTTATAAACTGCTAAAATACGAGTATAGCTCACAAACCACAGAGTGGGATAGAATAACCAAGCTTGCTAAATCTTCGCTTTCTTTTTGGCTTTTTTCTTTTTCTGTCTCCAAACCAGGTCTTAAGTGCTCAGAAAACACTCATAATTAAGGTCTTTGCTGTGCTGAGACCACTACCTGTCAATGTTTGTCACATAAGTTCTTTGTACTTGTTTGTTTAGATCCCAGTCACTGAGGTAGCAACAAGTCTTCCCGTGATGGTATGGAGAGTATTCTGGTAACCGTTGTCCTGTTGCTAGGGCTTGTGAATACTTCCATAATACAAAAGTGCCTCGGGGAATCTGTGTTTTAAATAAGCTTCATATTTGACAGTACTTAAATGTGATGTAGCTATAATGTTTCTCTCAGTTTGTGCTTATGAAGTGCATCAGGTGCACTAGCGCGCATTAAGAAGGGCCTTTTGACTGCTTGTTATGGAATGAACCCAAAATTTCTTCCTGTGAAGGGGCGTAACTAAAAACATGGCTTAAAAACCCCTAAAGGACTAAGTTGTTTATTAAGATGCGTGTGTGAGAGAATAAGCCAAGAAGAGTATTCCAGGAAATGTGGCAGGACTCTGTTCTATATGACATTCTAGGCAGGGCTAGGGGTACTGGTTTTAATTACTCCTGTATTTCCCCAAGCACTGACACTTGGCTGTTCTATGGCCAAAGCCAATGGTATGGAATATCTGTAACTGTTACTTCTACACTGAAGTGAGGCTGCAGGCAGGGCTTTATACATTAGTTTTCTGTCTGAGCTCAGGGCCTTTCTGGGGAAATCTGTAGCAGTGTCTGACGCTTCGTGTTTCCTAGATATTACTCAGTAGAAAATGCTGTGTCTGTGTCTCCTCTCCAGGTTGTGCTTTGGATTCGCCCGGTCCTGCAGCCTTGAATGATATTACGGAGGAAACGTATGTAACCCTATGCTAAGCCTGACCTGTGGCATTTCATGTTGCACCGTTAACAGATGTAGCTTAATGAGAGGCTTGATGTGACTTTCCCCTTGCTGGCCTGTGTGCAGTGGGCTCTTCTCTCTTAAACCTCTAGAAGTGTGTGCTGTAGTGTTCTGCAGCTTGAGATGCTAGGCTGTCTGTCTTGCGTCCCAGAGTACTTACTTAACCAGCCTTGGGTGTGAGTTAAGTGTGTTGTACCGACCAGGCTGTTAGAGCATGACATTGGCACCTTACCAGGAGTCTGAGGCTGCACCAAATTGCATGTACGTTGCAGTTTTCACCCAATGTTTAAACTATAATTTATGCTTCTACATGCCTTAAATGATAGCAAGCAGTTGCTCTGAGCTTTGAATTTGCCACTCTCAATTATATATATTTTTTTTCCTAATCTTCTGTCTTCAGAGAAGGGGGACAAGTGCCCTTGGTCCCTGGTTTACTGAGCTTTTTTTCCTTCAACTCAGCTTCTTGTCTAAACAAGCCTGGAAAGAGTTTAAGGAAAGGAGGGGCAGAAAGAGTCTAGCTAGAGTTTCAGAGTCTGGGATGGGATAAGCTGGCTATAAATAGCTTTTGAAAAAGGCAAAGTGTCATCAAGAAGCATGTTGGCTTCTGCTTAGCACAGGGGTCCTCAAACTTTTTAAACAGGGGCAGCGCGTGGATGAAGTGGCAGGAAGTCATCTGTGGCTGCTTGGTTTCCACACCCCCCCCCCCCCCCCCCGACGGGGTAGGGGGGGTCTGTAAATACGGGGGGCCGGATTGGGGACCCTGGGGGGCTGTATCCGGCTCGCAGGCTGTAGTTTGAGGACCTCTGGCTTGGCATAACAGTGACTTAAATACAAGGTTGATTTTCAGTGTACTACGTTTTGGTGCTAACCTGGGGCATCTCACTTGCTTTTAGGTTTGAGAAAGCTATTAATGAATCCAGCAGGCTGAAGTAAGTGTACATCTATTTTAACTTGTTTGGCAGTGACCTTTGTAGCTTATGGGCTTTTATTGGGAAGGGGGGGAAAGTAAGTTCTACTGATGTTGCTGTCTTTTTGAAACAAAATGTTGAAATAAATCTTGGTTATTTTTTATTGTAGCATCCGGATGCCTTTCAGAAGAATACATTCACTGCCGGTAAGTGAGGGTGGTACTGGTATTGTATGTTAAAGGATTCAGCATGTTAAGTGTTTTAGATAGATGCGTTCCATAACTTGTTAATTTGCTGGTTTCAAGAATAACTGATGTGGTACTCAATGAAAACTGTCAGAATTGCAGCTTGTAAACTCAAAATCTCATTTAGGGTAGCATGAAGTTTCAGCAATGTGGGTCTGTCACTAATGCAGTTGAAGCACTTTGGTACCCGTACTGAGATGTCACTATAAAAGGCTGCTGCATGTAGTTTGCACAAATTTGTAGTCGGAGACCTTACGGTCTTCATTAAAACCTATTTTGCTTAAAATGTTGAGCAAAGACTATATTGCACAATACTGAGCTGGCACCTCTGTATGAATGTTGTAGCAAAGCCTCCTGGGATCCAGTCCTGCTCTGAAGAGAAACCTTTTTGATTCTCTGGACAGTGATGCTTTTCAACTATTGGAACAAGATGAAAATAAGGAGAATGTAAGTGTTGCTTTCTTTCTGTCGTCTGCGATGATCCGGTGTAAGAGGCCAGTACCCAGGCAGCTGAATTAGCACACCCTTTCAACAGAGGATGTGGTGGGAAAGGCTTCTGTTATTCTTTGCCAGGCTGCAGGTCAGACATAGCAGTTTTGCGTAGCTTGTCTTAGGGGAACTTGCAGTGAAGTGCCACAGCACTGATGATAGCAACTGCAAACTGATTATAGGTTAATAAAAATTTAGAAGGCTTTGTGCAACTCTGCCTTTGCACTGCTGAACCTAACTCCTTTTAGATTGAGCAAGGGAAAATGTATTCATGCCATTAGCTTTAGCTAGCTGCGAGGGGTGCCTGCAGAAAGCTGTTCAGAGAGACCACCTCGTCTCTTCTTCCTGCTGCTGGCACGGGGAGCCCTGGCTCCTCAGGGCACAAATGCTGCTGGAAATCCCATCGGTAGGGCTGCCACAGGTCTCTACAGAAGAGCAGGTGTCAGTAGACAGCATTTGCTGCCTTTAATAATTACTTCTTTTGCAGAGCAGTTGTCTGACAAAAGAAATAGAAAAGCCTTAAGCCTATAGGGGATACCAAGAAGATAAAAGCTTGATTGTGTCCTCTTGATAAATTTGAAAACGTTTGGCATCAGACTATTCCTGTTGGCAGCAGAAAACTTAAATCCAGAAGGTCAGGTAGTTTTAAAAAAAAACCCTAAAAAGATAAAACAATCCTAGCAACTTACACAGTTTGTAACTTTGGTAAAATGATTGCTTTATTCCTTTTTAATTCAGGAATTGTTCGTGTTTAAGAAGCCAACCAAACCAGCTTCTTGTTGTTATGTGCATGTCCATTCCCCTGATGGAAAAGCTGTTCCCGGACCAAGGCAGAATTCATCTGCAGCTCAGATAGTAAGTACTGCGGTGTTTACAACTAATTCTCAACTCATCTTCTGCATACCTGCTGTCTGGGAGGAAGAAAAATTGCATCAACTGTTAGTCACCACTGTTTATGTGCCACATAGAAAACATGAAAGATCATTTGATACAGAGCTGAGGTTATGCTGCAGTAAGTCAAGGGGGTGTGGGCATTGATGTGGAATAAAGAAATTTATTGATAGTGAAAACAATTACAGAGTAGATACTTATATTGAGGTAGATGCATTCGAAACAGTGAAGAATGTGTAGGTGCAATTGGATCTTATGTCCAGATATGACATCCAGGAAGAAAATATTACCTTTTTCATATTCTGTTGCTTGGAAAAAGCAACTGAAAAAACACGATGGGACCTTGCACAGAAACAGAGCTGGGGGGCTGATTCTCATCTCCACTCCTTCAGTCAGGTAGTCTTTCATCCTGCTAAGTACTCTTGATCTGTAGTGTGGAGGCACGGCATCACCTCTGTGGTTACAGCATCCCGCAGCAAAGGGAAGGGATGTTATTAAAACTAACTGTCTTGTCTCAGTTTCCCATGGGCACAATACCTGCGGGTGAACAGGAGACCTACCAGCCAGCTTTCCTGCAGCAGTCTTCTCTGACTTCCTCTGAAAGTGAAGATGACGATGGATTCCTAGAGCTGTTAGATGTGCAAGACTTGAAGGTATGTACAAAGAAAATAAGATAAACACTTCAAAATCAGCTCTAATATTAAGTCTGCCAACAATATCTGTCGGTAATGCACATATGTTCTAGCAGAAGTCAGTGTGGTAAGTCAAACCGCAAAAAGCAAGGTACTAGGGAATCCTAGAAGATGAGTTATCATCATCTTTTTCAGCTTTTACATTTCAGTGTCTCTATCTTACATGTGCTTGTTCCTGGTGCCGACAGTGGGATTTATGTGGTGCATGTTAAAGAATTGCTGCTGTTCCTATTGGCAGATGGGAACTGCATTACTGGAGAGAATTATTTGAGCAGTGGGCATTTTTCTTTAGATACTTGCTGAGAGAGCTAGAGGCAATATTTGCTTTTGAGGTGCTTAAATAAAGATTGTTTCTAACTGAATTTGAAATGCTTAAAGCTTTGGAGCAAGACCATTGTTAATCAATCAATGAAATGATGTAGCTTAACTTCTCTGACATGTCTCAACTCGGTTCCATTATTTCATTGGGTATTGGACTAGTAGTTGAGTTAAACTCATAAAACTGCTCTGACAGCTGAACTCAACTGGAATACTGGCCCACGCTGTGCAGAAGCTGTATTTACAGTCTCTGCCTGTGGTAAAATTGATGAGAATCAACTTTCTTTTTCTCAGAATGATGAGGAGATGCCTTCTGATGTGGCGAGCCTCTGGACTGCACCGCTGGTCATGAGTGGGACAGACAATTGGGTGAGTGTTCTGTGAGAGCACACAGGACAGAGACAGGGACTTTGTTCTAACAGCCGTTTTCACTGCTGGGACAAACGATCATGCTGTTTCTGATCCTGTGTCCCTAATAAGAACAACAAATCAAGATATGGCATAAACCTCTTTCAGTATTCTGTTATCTTAAAAGTGTGTTTACCTGAAATACTGTCAGTGTGGAACAATGCTCACTGTATGCATGTCTGGGCATCAACTTTCTTTTTACAAAACCATAACTTCAAGAAGATTTTGATTTCCCTTATCAGACACTTGTTGACATATCTTGAACACATTCTGCACAGATTTACCTGGAATGCCTGTAGTTCGATCTGATAATAGACTGCAAAGGGAGTTTAGACTCCAGCAAAAAGCTCTTATTCTGCTGATAGATTGTCTGCTAATTGGTATAAAGCACTCTGCTAAAACTTCATATTGCTTATGGTGCTCCAAGCTCACCCAGGTCTATACAGCAAGAAACAAGTGTTACTGGAAATGTAGGTCCTGAATTTAGATGACCCTATTAACATTCTGCTGTCACTGTGCAGTGGTGGTGTCTGATCTAAGGCAAAATTTGTAATAGTCTAAAATCTAAGGCTTGCTTAGTTTCTAAGCTAAATCTTTGCTAGACAACCCTTAGCTTCTCTCCTTCCTCACAGCTGAAACGATGCCGGTTGTTTGGCTCTTCATCTCTCCATAATGGTGGAGGAAAAAACACCCAGAAGAGGATGGAAAGATCCCAGGAAGAGAATTCTCCAGGGAAAAGCAAGAAGAGGAAAAGCTTGCCTGAAACACCTTCTGAGGACTCAACGGTTGGTGGCTTGGCATCCAATTTTGTAATGGAGAAATGATTGGGAGAGGATCTAGTATAGGTGTCTAGTTTAAGAAGGGTAGTGAGAGCGCTTTTTTCAGGTGAATTGCTGGCCTAGCAAAACTGCGTTCTCGGCATAGCGCAGGAGACTTAGGGAAGCTGGTGCAGTAGTTGCATACTCCTGACCCTGAATTATGCCTTAATCTAAAGGGGAAGCTGGGGAGTTGTAGTTCAGGGCTTCAGCGTAAACTCTGAGTTTTCTGTTACATTATGGGGGAGGAAAAAGATCTTTCAGCTGTCAGTGCTCAGCATTGGCCTCTAACCTGTGTTCCTCTAGAGTCTGAAAATGGTAAAGGTGGAATCCTCCACAGCAGAGATCGAAAACATTTTGGATGATGACCAGAGAGACCTTATTGGTGACTTCTCAAAGGTAATCCAAATGATTTAATGCTAAAGTATTAACTACAGTGTTTTAATGACCTTTCTTGGTAGATATATCTCAAACCAGCCCAAATAAGGCACTTTCCTTCTTATCTGTACATAAATTACCAGGAAAGGCTGAGGCTGAGAAGGGTGCTCTTTTTTTGGTTTATTTTAGACACAAAGCGATTCATTTGTGGTTATTCAAAAAGATTTACAAAATCCCTTCAGCATAGGAGGCAAAATTGAAATTCTGTCCCTGAATTTTAGAATTGTTGGTTTTAGCTCTTGAGCTTTGCTGAAGAGATTCTTGTCAACAAAGTCTCTGTGCTACAAAACTAACTGCTGGACACTGTGCTGTTGCCTCTACGTGACTCATATTTGGAATTTCCTCAACTAAATGCTGTCTGTTTTAAAGGGCTATTTATTCCACACTGTCGATGGGAAACATCAAGATTTAAAATACATCGACTCGGAAATGGTATGTGCTCCAGGGACAGTAAGAAAAACTCTACTGGGAGCAGGGAGGGAGCTGTGCAAAACCATCCTGCAACAACTGAACTCTTTTGGTGGGTTGTTTTTTCAGATTGTGTCTGTGCTGACTGGGAAGTTTGCAAGCTTCATCAAGGAGTGTGTGATAATTGATTGTAGATACCCCTATGAGTATGAAGGAGGACACATCAAGGTATGTTGACCCTGTAAGAGCAACGTAGAGTTGTCTGAAGTTGCAAACTGGGGTCACTTGGTACCACTGGCAAGTATCCAAGGCCATGTGGATATGTTACAGCTGAGATGCCCAAGAGCCCCCTGGGGTCTGCAGTCCTGTTACACCTATGTGCTGCATGAATCTTGGGACACTGAGCTCACACCTCGTTCATAAAGTGATTCTTCCTTCAAAGGAGGGAATGTTCTGCTTTTCTTAATCAGAGGAGGTGGCCTGTGTGGCGATTGGGAAGATGGTTCCAGAGGTGAATGTAAGACACTTGGTATGCAGCATCCCGATATCTAGGGAAGCTAGAATTAGAATATTAAACTTCATTTAAACCACAGACTTCAAAGAACAGAAGTTGGTGCAAACCCTAACTGATCTTGGTTTGCTGCTGGAGCAAGCTGGCCAGCCCTCTTGAATGCAATGAGATGGGAAGGGAAACCCAACAAGCCACAATCTACAGCTGTGGAAAAGGCAACCTGAAACAGGTCCAGGTCACCCAGAGTCAGTGTCAAGACTGTAATGTTCTGGGTTTGCAGCTGTGTTCCTGCTGGCTGGAGGGGCTTGCCGGTGCTCCTCTGGGAAACTAAGGCAAGGGGACGGCTTGCAAGGAAGTAGAATGGGTTTGTACCTGTTGTCTGCTCACTGCGTGTGCTGGGGCATGCCTCTGCCTTTACAGGGTGCTGTCAACCTGCATATGGAAGAGGATGTGGAAGACTACTTGCTTAAGAAGCCAATCCAGCCATCTGAGAACAAACGAGTGATAGTAGTGTTCCACTGCGAGTTTTCTTCAGAGCGAGGTCCTCGAATGTGAGTTATTCCGTACTCCCCTAGATAAGGACTTACTGCTGAGCCAGCTGAGAGCAAAGCTTTCAGGGTGGCACTGATTACTGTGACGGCATGCTACTTAATGCGCGGTTTATCATGAGTAGAAGTTGGTTGTCACCTCTGGCAGGGTTGTGACAGCCCACGATGTGAATGGCCACGTTAAAGTTGGGCTGGCACACTGGAATATGTGGCGATGGAAAAGAAAAACCAGCTAGCCACAGTTTTGGGGCCAGTGTGGCCTGTCAGCCTGTTCCTTACTTCTTCCCATTTCTCAGATCACAGTTTTGGGCGACAGCTGTTTTCATGTATTATTTATTGAACACAAGATGTAGTGCAGGGTTTTTTCCTGCTGCAGGTGCCGGTTTGTGAGAGAGCGGGACAGGCTGGCTAACGAATACCCCAACCTCCATTACCCAGAGCTGTATGTCCTGAAGGGGGGTTACAAGGAGTTCTTCTTAAGGTGCCGTGTAAGTAACGTTCTCTGAAACTCATCTCTTTCACACTCGCAGGAGAAGAAATGATAGATAAATAATACCCATGTATTCGTAGTTGATCCTTCTCTTTGGAGTAGGGTGGTGTTGCTGGGGTAGCTTTTCCTGCTCCGTTCCACAGTGGTCTGTACAGAGAGAGCAGGGGAAGCTTGGCAGTGAGGCTGAGCTTGTTCTATACCTCAGAGCTGTCTGGCTGCCATAGCTGAAAGGTTTTTCCACTTGTCTCAAGAGTAAAATATAAAACTGGTTTCTGCCCTTTTCTAACAACTAGGAGTTCAAAATGTCATTTGTAGAAGGAATTTCTTAAGAGTGCTTGGCCTGCAAGGGCTAGGAGAGAAGACATGCTTGACAGAAATGGCCGTATAAAGAATGGAACCCTGAAGTCTCATACTATACTAAAATAGCAAAATCAAAGAACTTGAGGTTTGAGTTTTCAGCCTCTAATTGAGGAAAGGGAACTAAAAAATGCCCAGCAGCTCTCCTGCCAGCACTAAGGATGGCGTTTCTTGTATTGCTTGGCTTCTGCTGCTCTGGCACTTCAGCAGCTGTACTCTTTTCTTCAGCTAGTTTGTCCTGCTCTTCTGACACAAGCTAGACTGTGGCCTGACTGTCACTTTAGCGATTTAGATTTAGTCTAAATCTTAAGAGCGTCTCTTAGACTACCTTCCTGTTGTGTGAGCTGATGCGTTTCCAGAGAGGTGTGAGATATTTGGCCTTTCTGGGGCTGCCTGCGTGGGGCTGAGTGCTCTTTCCCAGGGGTAGTTTGAGTCTTCCAGCGTTTGGGCTGCTGTGGGGGATGCCGGTGCTTATGGCAGTGAGTGCTGTCCTGTTTTTTTGGCTCTCCCTGCGATCTGCTGGCTCTCCTGTGATGGTGGGCGCCTGGATTTTGTTTTGGCCCAGTGGGTGTCTTCTCCCGAGGTGGAAGGAGCCAGGGCCTCAAGGTGGCAGCATGGAACGGCTGACGGCAGCCTCGAGTGCTCTGGTCTGTGAGCCAGGGGCTGGCCGGTTCCCAGATAAATTCTTCAAATCTGTGCTATTCCAAGGTGAATACTAGACAGATGTTGTTTGTCTGTTGATGTCTGCCAGGAAATTTGGGGCAAGAGCTCTGTACACAGGGGTTAAGTCTTTTGTTGAGCAGCTATTGCTTCTGGAGTAGCTGTAACCTTGAACATTGCTTGGCTTCCCGCGTAGAGCTGGGGGGTCCGTTTCTGTTTATTCTGGCGGTAGTTGTTTGAATGGTTGGTACCAGGCTCTGTTGGTGAGTCTCAATGAGATCATCACTCCTGTCACACACTGAAGTGAAACCAACTTCTCTTTTTTTTTTTTTTTTTTTTTTTTCTTCACCCCCCCCCCAGAGTTTCTGCGAGCCGCAGAGCTATCGCCCCATGCACCATGAGGACTTTAAAGAAGACTTGAAAAGGTTCCGCACCAAAAGCCGAACCTGGGCTGGTGAGAAGAGCAAAAGGGAACTGTACAGTCGCCTGAAGAAACTCTAAGGGCTGAAGTGCAAAAGCAAAGACTGCCTGTCGTAGCAGGGGGAGGCTGCAGCGGGAGGGAGATGTGCCTGTTCCTTGATTGTGGTTATGGGGTACCAGTTCTCCTTGTCTGTTTTATTGGGAACACCATGGGACTTGTGGCTGCAGGCTTGATCTGAACAACCTGGACGCTGGCTGGGACCTGACTCTTCTGAATATTCTTGTGACACTGCTTGGTGGAAATGGCTTCTTGTGTTCTGTGACCTTCACAGATGGCCCAACAGCCTGCCCGGGGCGGGGGGAGAGGCTGATACGCGGTGTCACCGGTTCAGGGTATTTTAGTGCCTGTTGGTTGTTTTTGTTTTTTTTTTTTAATGCTTTATTTTATTTAAATACAGTCAAATGAAGCTAATACTGCTGCAGTTGCATCATCTGATTTGTACTTAAACCTTGTTTCTGCTAAGGGGCAGCCTGCTGTTGGGGTGTGTGTGGGTGTGTGTTAATTATTTTTCTCAGCTGCAGCTTTGATTCTGTGTTTTTGTAGCATAATGTGTTGTGGTGAAGTAAAATGGGAAATAGTTCATTACAGCTGGGTGTTCCCACCTTGCTGAACTCCTGTGTTCCGCTGTGGGAAGCCTCTTGAAGACAGTTCAAGGGGAAAATGCTTATTGTACGTAAATATCACATTCACCTTGTTTACTTAATCTAGATTGCTTTATTTCATAGTAGTTTGAATTTAGCTGCTGCTTTAGTTCTAGAGGAGTTTTGAAGTAGGGAGAACTTCTGGTAACTGAGGGTAACACAGAAATAGGCTGTCTTGGGTGATCCTAGAAGTACCAGGCTGCAAAGCTGTTACCAGGATTCTCAACAGCTGCTTCCTCCGAGGCTGTGTGTTACTAGCATGAATTACGTCCAGAAAGAGCCCGGCTGTAAGGAATCACGCTAACGATCCTGAGAGGCTGCTCTGAACCTGCCTTTGCTGCTGTGAGTTAGATTTTTTGGCCACTTCTCTAGCAGCAGAAGCACCTTCT
The DNA here is from genome assembly GCF_023634155.1 of Falco peregrinus. Classification (NCBI taxonomy): domain Eukaryota; kingdom Metazoa; phylum Chordata; class Aves; order Falconiformes; family Falconidae; genus Falco; species Falco peregrinus. The sequence continues at coordinate 64,118,436 of NC_073725.1, read as the reverse complement.
GCCAGGAAAGGCAGGAAATTAAGTCTTGAAGTAAAAGGAACTTCCTCAGCTAGCATTGAACCTGATGGCTGAGCCCGACAAATTGCCCACCTAAAGCAGAATGTGTGGCTCCATGGCACAGCAGTACCAGTCCTAAAACTGCTTTGCTGCTGCAGCCTTTGGTGTCCCCTAAGACCCAGCTATTGAACCTCACAGTAGCCCTGGGATGTCAGGGAAAGGCCAGCTGCTTGCTGCAGCAATGCTGTGGTGATCGCTGTAGCTCATCTTGCTCACAAACTTCTTGGTGAAACTGGTGCTCCTGAGGCTGGGCACGCAGCCTGGGAACAGCCGTGTGTCCTGGAAGCTCTCAGCTCTTTAGCAGAAATCCATGCTTTGCACAGCTGGGCTTGCTCTGTGCAAGCTAGTCTTGCGTGCCACTGTATCTGTGTCAAAAAAAATACTGAAATGGAGGTGCCTTATGTGGAATTTTAACTTGATTTTTTTAAAACTTTCTTAAAACATGCTGTTAATCCTCTTTGGAAACTGAAAGGATAAACTTTGAACATTAACTTTCTCATCTGAAAAAAAATTTATAATAAATCAGATCTTGCTGGCTTTCCTCAAAGCTGAATACCTTGAATGGGAAGGTGGTGACATGCTGAATCGCAGCCTGGCCGGGGCTGGAAGAGCCCCCTGGAGCCCCCCCAGCCCACCCCCCTGCTGAAGCAGCTCTCCCAGGGCAGGCTGCACAGAGCCGCGTCCCGGCGGGTTGGGATGGCTCCAGAGAAGGAGACCCCACAGCCTCTCCGGGCAGCCTGTGCCAGCGCCCGGCACCCTCCGGGGAAAGAAGTTTGTCCCCAGGTTCCGCAGGAGCTGCCTGTGGTGCAGCCTGTGCCCGCTGCCCCTTGTCCTGCCGCTGGGCACCCCTGGCAGGAGCCTGGCCCCGTCCTCCTGGCACTCACCCTTAAGGTATTTGTAGACACTGATAAGGTCCCCTCAGCCTTCTCTTCTCCAGGGTGAACAGGTCCACCTCATAGGGCAGATTCTCCTGCCCCCATCACCTTTGTAGCCTCTGCTGGCCCCTCTCCAGTAGCTCCCTGTCTTTCTGGAACTGGGGAGCCCAGCACTGGACACAGCGCTGCAGACATGGCCTCACCAGGGCAGAGCAGAGAGGGAGGATAACTTTCCTTGATCTGCTGGTCACACTCCTCCTCACACACCCCAGGGTCCCGCTGGCCCCTTGGCCACGAGGGCACGCTGCTGGCCCATGGGCAGCCCGCTGTCCAAAAGGGCAATTCACCTCCCACATCCCCCCTGGGAGATCTGAGCTCCAGGAGGAAGCTGGTGAGGGAGCTGGGGGCTTCGCGCTGGGAGGGTTTATACCCCACCTTGTGTTAAGAGTCCTGGGGTGGGAGATTGCTGAGATTCACGTTTCTGAACAGGCTCTGCGCCCTGCCAGCCCGCCTGTCACAGGCAGCTGAGGGTTAAGAGAACAAAGTACTTAAAATCCCAATGCTTTGCCTAACTCGGCTCACCTCGCAGCAGAAGATGTGCCGGTGACCTGCTTGGCATTGCTTGCTGCAGCTGGAAAAGAATCCTACGTTGCAGCTGCTGCTTTTCCTGTCATGTTCTTTGCTTGTCACTTCTGGGATTTTTCCTTGCTTCCATCTGTTATCCTTAAAACTGATGATCCCGGGCAGCTCCCTGGTTCGAAATCCTTTTTGCAGCTTTTCAAACAAACCTTTCTTTGCCTTTCTTCGTCCACCATTTTCTTTGCCTGGGAGGACTGTGCGACAGCTCTTCCCTGGCCCCTCAGAGCCTGTTCCTGCATCCCTGCTCCTGCTAGCTCACAAGCAGTGAGGCTGGATGTGTTTTGGGGCAGCAGCTGTGAGAGACTCTCCCCAGAGCTGGTGGGTTCGGCAGGGGGAAGAAACCGGAGCCACCTCTGGCGAAGCTCTATGCCATCCTCGATGCAGGCAATGCTCTTTGAAAGACATTCATGTGGCTTATGCTGGGCAGAAGCTGCTGTGTTAAGGAAACCATTGGCTTCTTGTCTTGGCAATGGCTTTTAGTGACAAGCGTAACCAAGCTGTCCCCTGGAGGGCTGGGGCGGGCAGCAGTGCCACGGAATTCCGGGAAACGGTACCAGGGTTTGGCCAGGCTGCCATCTGGGTTTTCTTTGGACTGGAGCTGGGCAGCGGCTGGTCCCATGGGGCCGTTCCTGGGGCTGCAGCACAACCCAGTGCCCTGTGAACCCTGTCCTGTGTGGGGTGACCCTGCTGTGTTGTGTCCCACCTGCCTTCCTTTTGGTCCTGCATGGCTCCATGGGGACGTCCTGCCATTGCAATGTCCCTTGCCAAAAGCCCTGTGGTCCCTGCTCCGTTTCAGGCACCGTTATACCGCTTTGCCAGGGAGGGTGAGGGAACAGTCCCAGCTCCCAGCTCTGCACCAGTGCCTCTGCTTCCCCCGTAACAGCGATAACTGGGACGGCTCTGCCCCGGGGAGCGGGGCCCTTCGGCAGGAGCAAGGAGCGGAGGCTGCCAGCCAAGGCAGAGTGGAAGGTCCTTGTTAGAGGTCACCAAATCCAGGCAAAGCTGGAAATGAAGCTAATCTGCTGCCGAGCCAAGCTTCAGGCATGCTGGAGAAAACTCCTGGCGCGGGTGCCAGCCCTTGGCCTGGAGCAGCTGCAGTGTGGCTGCATCCCCGTGCCGAAGGGGGAGGTGTGTGGGTGGCCAGGCTGGCATAGCACCGCAGCACCAGGGCATGGAGCACCGAGCACCGCTGCCACAGTGTGCCGGCAGTGGGACTCCTGCCGGGTGCCCCCTGCCCCTCCCTGCCGGGCCTGGCCACGGGCATGGCTCTGCGCCAGCGGTGCCGGGAGCCACGGGCTTCCTCCGTGCTCCGTGGGGGCCCATGCCAGAGTGAGGGCCCAGGTGGCTTCTGCCTTTTAAGGCTGCTCTGGGCTGATGTATTGGCCGCCAACCTGTGCAGCAGCGCTCAGCAGGCAGCAGCGGCCCAGGGGTCCTGGGCAGGTGGCAAAGACCATCTGCTCCGTGTTATGGAATGATGAGTTTTCCCAGCAGCACCCCATTCCCTTTGCTGCTGGGGCCAGGGCTGCGTGCACTGGTGGCTGCTGTTGCCCACCGAGCAGCTCTCGCTGCCGGCTCTGCTGAGCCCCCATGGCTTGCGCTCGGCAGCCCCTTGGCTTGTTTCAGATTCACAGAGCTGATGCCGCGCTCTTTTGGCACTGCCTGCTCTTGGTTGATGCCGCACACGTCACCCTGTGCCACGGCCGGGATGGGGTGCCCCAACACCTGCGCCAGCCACCCCCATGGACTGCAGACCCCCAGGGTCAGGCAGCAGATGGGCGCTGGGCTCAGCCCTGCGGTGCTCACCCGGCACTTTGCTTTGGTCTGGCACAATTTGCTCTCTTTTAGCATGTGGGATACAGCCGGTGTCACCCAGACACTGGAGACTCTGCTGTCACCCATGCTGGTGAGGGGGGACCCAGCGGCCGGGCAGGTGCGATGCCCTGGCCGATGGATGTCCTGGTGGTGGCTCACTCCTGCCTGTGGTGTGCAGCTGGCCCTGGCCCTACGTGACCGCGGTGCCCTCGTTCTCCCTCCTGCCGTGGGAACAGGGCCTGCAAATCACGCAGAAACAGATTAAACTGGCTAAAACAAGATTGCGTGTCAGGGCCGGATCAGGAATGTGCTTTTAGATTAATTCCGGTGCGTTCATCTGGCCAGGGAGCTCTGTCGAGAGCAGATTCAGGCACCGGTCCCCTGCACCCTCCTCCTGTACTGCCCTGCCAGCACCGTCCCCGCTGGGACGTCACAGAGCCAAGAAACCCACCGGCAGGCAAGTTTGCCAAAATACTTGTGTTCTCATCGAGCCAGGAGCAACAAACCCTCCTCCTCCCGCTGCTGGGGCAGCAGCGATGGTCAGGGCATAACCGTCCCTGAGAAGCTGCGGGGCTGCAAGTATGGGATGCAGGTGACACTGCTGCCACTAGGAAGGGGCCGTGGGGTGATGCTGGGGGACAGCGGCTGCTCCCCAGGTGCTGCCATCCGCCTCCTCCTCACCCTTCCCTCCTCCCTTGCAGCAGCACCCAGGAAATTTATTTTTGCTGCATTGCAGGCAACTCTCAGCTATTCCTGGAAACCACCAGTGCCACCAGACCTGTCACTTGCGGCAGCTCTGCCCCGGGCATGGACTGCCCTTGGCTGCTGCTGGAGGGGTGCAAGGCTGTGGAAGGGAGCGGGCAGGGGTCTGCGCCGCCGGGGTATCCCTTGCCCGAAATGCCCCTGCAGTGGGCAGGCAGGAGGGGGGCGAGGGCAGGCTGCTTGGGGGGCAGCCCCAGAGGCGCCTCCGTGCACTGTCCAGGCTTCGCCGTGCTCAGGAACATTTCAGGGTGCCCCAGAGCCTCAGGCACCTTTGGAGGAAGGATGTCACCGACGTGCCTGTGGCTTGGCCGCTCAGGCTGGCGTGGGTCTGTCTGCCTTTGGGGGTTCTAGCTGCTTTGGGGGGCGCAGCCCCCGCGGCCGCAGGCAGGATGTGCAGGCCCCGGTGGGGGAATTGCCAGTTTCCACTCGCAGAAGACACGATCCCATTTGTTTCTGTTGGATGAACTCGCCAGCAACGTTTGCTGGGGCTTAAGGCTCAAGCAAGGAGCCATAAAAAGGGAGAATAACATCAAAGAGGGAAGTGGAAGGAGGCCAAGGGGAACGCGGCCAAGTGCCCTTTCCTTCTTTCTCTTTCGCTCTGTGCGGGAAAGCCCTGAGACTGTGGGCTGCGTTGCATCCCAGTGCCAGGCGAGACACGGCCCTGACCCCACACAGCTGTGCCACCACAGGGCCACGCGACAGGAGGGTCCCCAATGGCAGCTCGGGGGTCCTGGGGTGGGCAGGGAGCTGGAGGCTCGGCTTGGCTCGGCTGGGGGAGGGGGGCCCAGGGAGGGAGCTCCCGCCTGGAGCTGGGGTGACACCACCCTGCAGCTTCCACTCGGGCAGCCACATGCAGTGACTTCTGCCATTGCCTTTGGTGGGACGGGAAGGTCGGTCCCTGGTGGGACACATGTGGCGGCGGAGGAGCCCTGTGGCTGGGTCCCGGGTGTCTCCACTGAAGGAATTAAGCAGGGTGGGGAAGGAGGCAGCGGCTACTCTGTGGTGACGAGATCGGCATGTGCAAAAGCGCCTGGACGGTTGCACAAGTCTCCGAACAGCTGCCAGGTGAGGACGCAGCCCTGGCCCAGCAGTGCACACCCCTGCCACCCCCTGCCTGGGCTCCCTGTGCCGGGCAGCAGCCTCTCTGCATGCCACAGCCCACACGAGCCCCACACGAGCAAACCCTGGTGCTGGGCGTGGGTCGGGAAGAGTGGCTGCCGCTGGGGGGATGCTGGCAGCTGCCCCGCTGGGCAACCCACCTGGTGCCAGGCCTCCTTGCCACCCTGTGCGGATCAGCTGCCATGGGCTGATGCTGCACGGAGGCTCCCTGAGGAGCTGCAGCCCCTTGCTGGGCACGCGCTCCGCATGCCAGGAGATGGCTGTGCCCTGGCCCATCTCGAGGATTCGGTGCCCTGGGAGAGGGCAGTGGCACGGTGGGAGTGCGGGCCTTTCGGGTGTGCCCTGGGAACACCCCAGGGCTTCCTGCTAATGAGGGATGATCCAGCAGCACCATGGCAGTGCAGCAATCCTGGCCTGCGTGACACTGAGCAACACCCTAATTAGAAGGTGCCAGCACTGTTGCAGTTTTAGCCTGGTTCAGCCCTGCTTCCTCCTCCTGCCACCATCCTCCCTGGGGCAGGGGCAGGAGCGGGACCCACGCAGGTCTCTGGCTCCAGCCACCACCCACCACAGCCCTTCTCACGCAGGGGAGAAAGCAGAGCCCTGCTTTGGGGGGCAGCACTATAATGGATTCAAACCTATATCCCACCACCAAGTTAACCAGCGTGGCACGTGGCAAGGTCCGTGGGGGACCCCTGTGCTCACGGGAACCACAGGCATCACTGTGGCCCCAGGAGATGTGCAGCCCAAGGTGCATTTGGGGCTGTCTGGGGCTTTCCTGGGTGCAGAGTTGGTGCTTTGCTGCGTTTGGTCCCAGCTGTTCCTGCCTTGCTGCAGGAGGAGGAGTGGTGCCCCAAGCTCCACACTGAGAACTGGTCACATCCCCACCACTCCCACAGGTCTGCGTCCCCCTTGGCCGCTCCTCTCCCCTACATCAAGTTGGAATTGGGTAAAAAGTCTGAAAGTTGTTGCGCAAGGCAGACCCATGGACATAGCGCTGCTAAGCCTTGTTCCTCTTGGAAACCCGGCCAAAAATCACGGCAGGACTCAGGATGAAGCACCACGTACCGCCTGGGTTCACACGGGAGCCCCAGCGCAGGGAGCCCTTCGGCAGCCACCGACCATTGCCCACCGTGGGGTTTGCTGATGAACCCCTGCACCGATGCTGCCCTTGGTCAGGGCATGCCCTGCTAAAACCGGAGCGGTGCCAAAACCAGAGCAGTGCCAAAACTGGAGCGGTGGGGTCGGCAGCAGTGTGGAGGCGTCACACCACTGAGAAGCAATTCCTCAGAAAGGTGGTCCCAGCTCCGTCCATCATTACAGCTGAAATGGCTGTGCTGACAGGCCTTGGAACCCCCCCCTCCTGCAGCCTGGAGAATCCCGAGCGCTCAAACAATTGCTGAGGAAGATAATGATCTTTTAATGGGAAGCAGTGCAGCCTCTTCAGCTTGTGCAAGCAAGTCTGGCTAGCTGGAGGAACTGCGCATCAGCTCCAGAGCTTCCATTGTCCCTTTCTCCCCTGGGGTGGAACACGTCCCTGAAGCGCCGCACCATGCCGGTTAAATCCTGGAGATGCTCAGTGGGGGTGACAGACCGTGGCCTCCTGCTCAGCCTCCGTGACTGCGCAGGACCTGGCGTCCAGAGCTGGCTGGGCTCCTCACGGGTGGGTGGCCCATCTCCCCTCCTCGCCGCCCTCGCCAGCTCTAGCACCTGCAGCATTCCCATTTCCAGCGCCAAGCTCAGTGCCAGGCCCACTGCAGAACCCCTCAGCCTTCGGGTTGGCTTTCAGACTGTCTCTGAGGAGCACTGTGGACAGTGGCCAGACCAAGGTACTCCCAACAGGAAACTGCCTGTCCTTTCTGAAGGAGACCTCTTGCTGTGCCATTCCTGTCCCCAGTTACGCAGGTATCCCCCGGCAGCAGGGGGGCAGTGACCCACAGCACCTGACCTGTGCCGCAGGATTATTTTAGGAAGCTTGGTGACAGCAGGAGCTCACATCCAGCTGGAGTCTCCCCTTCTTTCCCCGGCTGCACCGCTGCAGGGGTGAGAGCAAGAACACACTGCAATGACCTTGCATGGAGGGGCTGGGGAGCATCTGGTGAAATGCCGAGGGCACGGCCAGTGTCCCCTTCCTTGGGTGTCACCAGGCTCTGCCCAAGCAGATGGGGCTACAGCTGCAGAGAGGGGGTGCGGGGAGCCCTTCCCTAGTGTCACCTCCCGCCCTCGGAGGCTCTCTCCACACCTCCAGCTTCTCCCGTTGGAAACCAGCAGGACCCACTCCTGCCTCGGCTCGGGAAGCCATCATTTACAGCACCACCTGCTCAAACTATTGCCTGAAGTTGCTCTCTGATACGCAGCAGCAGCATCGCTTGAGATCCCGGCTGTGCTGCGCTGTGGGCTGTACGTGCACACGCACACGCACTGGCTGCGCACAGTTGTCTTTTGGATCCTGCTGAGGGTGTTTAATGCATCACTATTCCCAGCTGCTCACAGCTGATCCTTCGGCTGCTGCGCTGGTGGGACCATCAGAGTGTTTCCCAGTCTGGTTTTGGCACGAGCCACAGTTGCAGCCCCCCTGCAGCAGGGACTGGGGGGCACGGGGCAGCCAGCAGTGCTGGGCTCCTCACCCCATGGCCAGGGCCTGTTCGTAAGGGATTTCACCCCACGCTCATATCAGGCAAGAGTTGATCTGCCATTTCAACCCCGCTTTTGTGCTGTGTGAACAAGCCGTGCCGTGGGGGCCGAAGCAGAGAAGGGACTGCACTCGGCTCCAGCTGCGCCAGCTCCACCGGGCATCGGAACCTGCAGCAGCTCAGGCAGCGGGCAGCAGGACGGGGTGTTATCTTAAACTGCGGCAGCTGTTTGCAAAATGAACGTGTACCCGTGGCCTGGGGACGGTCCCTTGCCCGGGTAGCTGGCGGCACAATAAAGACACAGTTCAGAAGGAGGAGACAAAGGCACGATTGTTACAGCCGCAGCATGGACAGGGTTCAAAGGGGCAAGTGGCTGCGGTGCACGGAGGCTGTGGCGGAGCCACCGAGTCCTGCAGGGCTCTCGTGCTGTTGTCGCCTGCTGCTGAACGGCAGCTGGAGCTTGTGGAGAACAATTCCCAGTGCCCTGCCAACACCGGGGAGCTCCTGGCGGCTGGGCCCTGTCCCGAACACGGAGGCCAGCTAGCTAGTGGTGCCCACGCCAAGGGGGGACCCACCGTGGGAGCAGCCCTGCAGCTGCTGGGACACGCAGGTTTCGGGGGTATTGTGGCTGAGGGAGGAGCGCAGGGTTTGGCTCACAGGTGCTGCGGTTGGAAGAGAAACAACCAGCAGTGCCTCACGGAAAAACACTCTGGGAATTTCCGCGTGGGCTTTGCTGGATGCTGGCAGACCCGACCCCAGGCTGTGCCGAAGCTCAGGCCCCCCGAGATGGGAGCAGCCATATGTAAGCTGAAGGCCATATCTGCTGTGTTCCCTGTCTTCGTTGCTGTGTGTCTGCCGAGCTGCTGTGCAAGCTCAAAGCCTCCATGCTGTGACTGGGATCCTGGCTGGGGACTGCGGGATGCTCAGGTCTGCCCTTTGTTTGATCTACCCAGCCCATCTGAGGGACAGGGTGGGCTGCACAGAGCCCCTAGGCGCAGGCAAAGCCTGGCTCTGTGGGGTGCTGCAGCGCTCTGGATGGGATGGGCTGAGACCACACGTGGGCTCCTGAGCTCTGGCATCCAGTTCCCTGGGGTATCGCTGCACAGCAGTCTGCATGCACCCTGGCGCTCAGGTGAGTCATCAAGCCTCTAGGTCTTATTCACCTCAGCTGCGTTTCGCCTTCTCACACACCCCACTTCCCTGAGATCGCATTGCTTCTGCCTGGCAGAGCATCTTTCCATGAGCCCTGCCTCTGCTCCAGTGGGCTGGCACAGCCGACCCGAGCAGAGCAGCACCGACCCGGAGCTGCACTGAGTATGGCTGAATGCAGCAAGGAATTTGCAGCAACCTGGACTTCATACCCACGAGGCAGGAGCTGGACTTGGAGCCAGACGCTCTTGTGCTGCCTCTTCTTCCCCAGACGGATGCACGAGTCCTTTTTTCCAGAAGCATGTTTGTGCCGAGTCGGGAGCGGGAGCCTGGATGGGAGCCTGGGCTCTGCCCCAGGGCTGCTGGGCTGTGGAGGGGGCAGGCACAGGCACAGGCAGCTGGCGGGTGGCAGGGAACGCTGGCTGCCACACGATTCACACTCTCTTGCGTGTCAGCGGGAACACAGCAAGAAAGCCTGAGAACAACAAAAGGCGTGAGGTTAAGGGGCCTTAAAGTCGCTTTCTCTGCCATTTCTGCAGCCAAGTACTCACACTGCTTTTGGCCAGAGCCAAGCAGGAGCTGCTGTGCCCTGGTGAATACTTTGATGGCAAAACTGGGGTTCAGAAGCTTTTTCTTCCTGCTGGAAGTGATGAGGAGATCCCTGCACAATAAGCCAGGCTCTCTCCTCCCTCACCGCAGGACAGCTAGAATAGCCTTTTCTTTCTCTAGAGTGATGTTGCTATTGACAAAAGTATGCAGACACCCGCCCACTCATAAATAACTCCGTTATTTCCAAACAGAGCTGGACTTTGCCATAATTCCCTGCTGTCCCCTGTGCAATCAGGCTGCCTCTGTGCTGTGGCGAGCGTTGCTCTGCTCTCTGGCATGCCAGGCCCACCAAGAACTCCTCCTGCAGCAGATCCCTGGGCAGCTGGCTCCTCCAGAGCTGGATTTCAGTTGAGTCACGGTATCAGGTTGCTCGAAGCATTCATTACAAGCCATTTTAATCAGCCTAGGAGGAGAAGCTGTTCCAGTTAAAAAGAACAGAATACTCCTCACGGCTCCGCTGCGTGCACAGGGACTTTCAGTATGCAGCACCTGAAGGAGTCCCAGAGAGGCAGAGATTTGCCATTTCTCCCCCCACCGCAACCAATGCCCCGGGGCACTTTCATGTTTCACCAAATTGCCACTGAAAAGAATTTCAATATTCAAATAAAGCAGCCAAGATTTGTGCAGATTGTACTACATCTGTACAAATGGTACAACATTTATATTAATGGTAGCACTCATGATCCTTAGCATTCGTTGCATGCTTGGCTGGACAAACTGAGCTAAAGATACTTTTCAGCAAACCCTGAGCCTTGCTCCTACAGCTGTGGGATGTTTGAGATGCAGGCATGAAAGACCTGGTCTTTTTAGCAATGTGGCCTCTGTCAGCAGCCTGAATCCCTTCCCCCTCACCCCCTTGTTCTTCTAGGCACCCACTTCCCCATCACACATGGAGCCGTGCTGGCGCTGAGCAGCGACCTGCCATGGGCATCCAAAGGTCTCTGTCAATGACAGAAAGCAGCGTCACCTCCTCATCAACAAGAATGCCTTATGAGGAAACAATAGTAGCAATCCTATACTGCACATCATTATATGTATGTATATGCATAAAATAGCTATTTTACGCTGTCTCTTTGTTTAGCAACTTTAAATGCTTTAAAATTAATGGCCTGTAAGTATTAGAACCAGACGTAATTGCTGCAAGACTCAGCTGAAAGAGCTCTGTCCCGGAGGCTGTGGAGCGAGCCTCTGCACAGCATCAGGATGTTATTGCTGATATTTTATTAAGTCCCCTCTGTTGCCCTGAGAGGAAAGAAGATATTTTTTTAACAAGCATTAGTGTTTAAAAATAGGATGATTGTTTTTAGCTAAGCCTATTTTCAGTAGTAAATAAATGGCAACAAAAGAGCCAGGCCCCCTGTTCTGCACTGTTTGGTTTTGTGCAATAGGTCCCTGATACACCAGCCGTCCCTTAACAACAAACTCCCTTTTTTTGAACTGTTCCTTCAGTTCTGGCCTGGTTTTCCTCTCTGAACAAGAGGCTGTCTGTCGTCCACTGCTAGAAGAGAGATTATCTCTCCATTCTTTGTGCCTGAGCATTCTGGCTGGGAAGGCCCAAGGGATTACCACAGGATCATTTGGTAATAAATAGCCATATTTGTAACATTTGGTTACAAATCGCATCCTAATGCTCTGTAATAACTGGGAGCATTTACCATGCAAACACAAAATTTCTCTTTCATCACAATCCTTCCAAGATTTCTTCTGACCTATCTTTTAATCTAACCCTACGAGGAACCTTAGAAGCAATACTTACATGGATGCTCTTTCATCTCGTTGCCAAGTGAAGCCGTTGGTTCTCCCCTCCCAGATGGAAGCCTGACTGCGGCAGTGCGCGGCGATCTCAGTACACAACCTTGTCAGCAAAGCTGTCAGTAAAGGGAAAATTACATAGTTTGCTTGAAAGTGTCCTCGCTGGGCAGGCACCATCATGTGGTGGAACGATGGGGTTTTGGAGCTGCAAGGACTCAGCAGTCCCAATGCCCCCGTGCTGCTCAGCTCCAGGCTGTGCTCTCAGCCCTGGTGGCCTCAGCCAGCTGGTAACGTACAGCACAGGGTGGTGGGTGCTGCCTGATTGCGGCCCTGCAGGCTTAACCGGGGGGCTTGCAGAGTTTGTTTCCGTTTCTAAATAAGTCAGGAAAGTTTTTGTAGCAACTGCCTGGCTGTATTCCTGAAAGTATTCCTTTGCTTTCCCAGTGCTTACATCTCCTATTCCATGATTAAGGTCTTGAACCAGTGAGCAAGAGCAATGCCTAGCTGCTTCGGTCCAAGACAAAAAAAAAAAAAAAAAGAAAAAAAAAAGAAAGAAAAAGAATAACCTCTGCTAAAATATATGAATGCATTTTTGGAGGTGGCGATTCTTTTCTTTAATTAACACAGGGCAGTGCAGCAATAATTACACTCACTGGCTTTTTGCCCAGTAAAGGAGGGAAGTCAGGTGCACAACAACCCCTCTGCCCACCGAGACCGTGACCTTGGTCCCATCCGCCAGCACCTGGGGGAGCTTGTCTGGCAGCTCCCCAAACAGACAGATACTCTGCCCTTTGGCTGTGCTGGATCTCACCCATCATCACACCACCCAGGCATTTTTGTTGCCTCTCCTGTCTCTGGACAGCTGATCTGGAGGAGTCAGAGCTGTCTCCAAGGGTTTCCACTGCACTGGGCTGCTGTAGCTGGTGACTGCTGGGAGGTGGTGGCACAAGTCTGGTGTCACCGCAGGGATCAGCCTGCTGGGTGGGAGCCCTGGAGATCCCCACACGCACACAGGGACACACACAATGGAGTGGGCCTCAGACCTGTGCAAACAGGCACAGCTCTGCCTTGGGGGCCGTGAAGGGAGGATGCAGAGAAGAGCATCCTCAGGGGGCGCGTCAGGAGGGCGAGGGGCTGGCTGTGGTGGGGGTGTGAGGCGGCCGGGCTCTGCTCTCCCAGTTCCCATGGGACCCACCAAGTGCAGGCTCAGGGTATGGCCCGCCTTCCCCCTCCCTGCTTCTGCGGGAGATGTGACCCCGTTTTAAAACCCTTGAGCTAGATCCCCCAGTTCAACAAGCCTCTGTTACAAACCTACATTCATTCATTAATGTTCAGGCTGTTCTTATCCTCTCCCCTTTCTAATAACATTGCATTCTCACCAATGCTTATTTGGGATGACTGTGGGAAGATTTTGAAACCAGATATAGGCTTGGCAAAACATTCATTACGGCTGTGGCTCATCTTCTCAACCAAGAAATTGCATGTGCTCCAGAAAGAAATTCCCCGAGTGCTCCAAATCTGCTTCCATTTGCTGAAGCAGCAATTTGACATTTAAGTTGTTTGGCTTTTCTCAGTGGTTTCACATTTTACTTCTCAGGTTTCCTGAGGAATTCATTGCAGACTAATATTTAATCATGCTCTGGTAGGGTGACAGCTCAAGTTTAGCAAAAATATTGCTAATACTCAGATCCGGAATAATTTAATTCAAAAGAAGATGCTTTCCCAAAGCAATGGATTGATTTAGATACTAATTTTAGGGAAATGTTAGGGCTGGTTACAACCGGTACTACTCTGTCAGCATGCAAAACTCTGCGCAGTGCACTCCCGACAGTTGTGACAAACTGATTATCCCTTATTCTTCCAAAGGCTCCATGGCCAAGTAGAGGAGACAATAGGCGTCGGAGCCTGTTCTCACACAGAGGAGAATTAATCCATTGAGTTTTAAAACTGCTTTGGGGCTGACACCGACAGAAGTTGTCCATTAACAAAATCTGGGGGGGATGTCCACATGGGACATGACTTCAGTCAGAGAGCCCCCTTCCCAAAACTCTCTCTGCAATGAAAGATTCATAGAGCTAAAATTAAAAGGCTCTCTGCTGGCTAAAAGCAAGCCCTCTGAAGGTTTCCCAGTGCTCTGTTAGCAGATCTGCACACTGTCCTTGCTTCATCCAGCTTCATTTGGGGTTTATATAAACCACAAGCACAGTCTGCAGTTCACTAGCTAGTGTTTTTGCTAAAATCTTTAAACAGTGATTCAGTAACGATATGGGCCTCTAAGAACTGCACACAGCAAAGGCTCCTCTCACCAGGAGAACAACTACAGCAGTTTCTTTCGTGGACTGGGGACCTTTCTCTTGAAAGGAATGGCCTGAAGGTCACCCCTTAGGGATGCTAACAATGCCTTCAACGCCTTGTGACATTTGCCTGGAGACTGTCTGACCCCACAGCTTTTCAAACTCCCTGTTGCCTCTACAGTTTCTCCTGTTACCTAAAATTTCAGGTTTAATCAATCCCATGTATCTTCAGCTAGCCTGCTGCTCGCAGATCTACTCCAGCGACTCCAGAACTGGGGCTATTTGAGGACTAGAGGATTTTATATTAAGCGGCAACAGTAGCATGTATTTCATTATAATGTGTAATGACCTTTGGGGATTGTTTTTAATTTAGGAAAGAATTCTTGAGTCATTTCAGGCTTTCAAGACAATATCTTCTTTGCTTTCATATGGCATCTTTATGTTGCTAAAGGTTTGCTTGCTGGCGTCTGTCGCCAGCGTATTAAACTATACTCTTAAATGAGTTAATTGCGACACAGCTTTCTGATCTTCTGTCTTCCTAACGCTCTTGTAATCTTCTTCTCTCTGTCTGTAGGATTCATTTTTCCCAAGCTCGCTCTATCTGTATGATTCTGTTTATTGACTGGTGCTGGCACTGAAGACATCTATTTATAGAAGTCTTTATCACTTATTTCTTTATCACTTATTTTGTGGCATTTCACACCCATAATTTTCCCAGCTGCCGCAAACCTTCAGATCGAATAATCTGGGAGTAGTTTAGATGAGGGGGGCTTTGATTCCTTCAGAGTCTGTTTTCTTCCCCTTCAAAGGCAGTCTTTAATACAGATACCACTTCACAGTTAAGCGCTGCTAATAGTGATTAATTCAGCTTATCAAAAAGTTGAAAATAGCTGAATTGGGCTATTTGGTTGCCTGGATCCTTGTCTGGTGAACGCTTCCAATTAGGTTTGATTCACAGAGGTGCACCTATGTTTTCCTTAATTTCTGCCTGTCTGCTGCCGGGCTATTTTGTATGATAACTCCTCTTGACTGCAAAAATTAAACACCAAAATAATATTTTAAATCAGTCCCAACAGCCCTCCTTTGCTGGGCCCTAAATGCCTGCTTGCTCTCCCCGAAGCATGTTTTACCCGATGGCTCTGTGAAGTGCCATTGAGGGGCTGTCTCAGCCTTCTTGCTGAGTTTAACTTCTGCAATCGCTCAGACTTTCTGCGTCCTCTGCCTTTTCTCTCCCCTTCTCCCTTTTCTGAATTTCATAGTCTGCCAAGATTTTTTTCATTGGATTATCATTATTTTCCATGCTTTGTATGAACGAGTTGTATTTCTATTCCAAGCAACTGGAGTGCATTCCCTCCCCCCTCCCCCCCCCCCCCCCCCCCCTTCCTTAAAGTGTCTCATTTTTGGAAGATGAATAAGAATTTAAATGGGAATTCTCACCCATAGTAATGGAAGCTGCTGTCATTTTCCCCAGCTCTCATTTCTTTTTAAAGTGAGAGCAGAAAGATATGTAGAAAAAAATATTGCAGTTTGTGGCTTTTGAGCCTAAGCTTTGGATATTGCATGCATTTTTTTTTTCCTCCTACTGGCAAGGATGAAATTTTGCAATCAGGTCTCCACGTCTATCATGGAGTCCCAAGGGAAGAAATAGTCTTCCAGAAACCGTGTTTACTTTGTCTCTTCCGGAAAGCTAGGGTTTAACAACATGGTAATTAAATTTTTATACAACCGATTGAGTTTCATTCTTTGGCATTTTCAGGCAACTTTTAATTCTGATGTAATCTGCCCTCTGCTCTATGTATAATTCAAGCAGCTATCTGCTGCAGCCATGTCATGCAGCGCAATGATGCATTTTCTCTTTTCTCCTTCAGGCCTGTTTCTCGCAGTTACACCCTTCCCCCAGCCAGTACCTTCCTTTTTTCCCTACTAGAGTTTTGGATGTGAGGTAATTCCTCAGAGATCCCCTCTCTAACCCCAGCCTCAGGGGTTAGCTAATTTTCTCTGCTTCATATATGCTGCTCTCTCTTGGCAGCCAGGTCTGGGAGCAGATTCAGAAAACCTCTCCAATCGCACGCCTGAGAAATGCATCTCAGTAACACCTTTGAATGTGCTGGAAGGTCCATCCTTCCCCAGCCCAGAGCTCCATCGCCTGCTCAGCTGGGCAGGCTTCATCAGCTGGCTGAGGCACACGGCTGTGCTGCCCACTCAGGTGGTGCTGAGCTGGTGCTGAGCACCTTGGAGGGCCAGCGGGCCATCTCCAGCTGGGCAAAGGGCTTCTCACAAGGTCTCCCAGGTGATGCTGCAGTGAGCTGGGTGCGCTACATAGGGAGGTCTCCGCCTTCTGCTCTACTGTAGCTGAATAATTCGGGTTTGGCATGGGGTTTGGCACCCTGCTGCCTCCATTGGCACGAGCTGCCAGGGAAAGCAGCTTTTGATCAAGAAGGGCCGAGCTCTGTCCTTGCTGATAATATGACACTGCCTTTAATTCACACCGAGGGCTTGCTTCTAGCCTGAAAAGATGGTTTTCATGCAACTTCCCTGTGTGGCTCGTATTTAAAGCTAAAGCATATAAATGAAAACTACACACCCTTTATTTGCATGTCTGAACTGATGAGTGTGCAAAATGGGACCAGCGGTGGCTGCACAGCTGTGGATGAGCATCACGCATACGGGCTTTCCATCACACCTGCTCTTTCATAGGGTTTGCACAAATGGGCGAACTGCCCAAAGGGAAAATAAACAGCAGAAAATGCCCTGGGAATTCTTCAGACAGCCGAAGTGCTCTCAGCTGTTTTGATAACCAAGGGGAATTTCATGGGAGTCAGGTTTCTACAGTGACTGTGTCGTTTCAGAAACAGAACTTGGGCATTTCTGTAGACAGCACTGCCCTGGCTTCTGCCTTGTCTGTGAGCAAGGGGAACAACAGGTTGTTAGAGCTTTAAGGGAAGTAAGATGAGGTATAATGAAAGTACTGGAACCCAGATGAGGGATGTAGGAAATGTATGTAAACAGCAATGTCTTTCCAAAGATGATACCCATAGTTCTGCCTCATCCCACCACGACAAGGAAGTTGGAGAATTCAGGGTTGTTCACCAAAAGCCGGGAGGGCAGCCACGGGAGAGGGAAGAGCACGTGATGGGACACTGAGGCATCAGCCACCTCAGAAAAAAAGGCAAGTCAGAAATTATGCGATGGAACCAGAGGAAATGCTGAACGGCTGACAGAAAGTACAGCAGGAACCTTTCACTTCTTTTTTTGTTGTAACACAAAAACAAAGGAATTGGAAAGCAGCACACTCCAAACCATTAATTTGCACATGTACCATTACCCTGTGTAACTTGTTGCCACAAGAAAGTGTTGCTGCTGGCTTTTTAGGACTCAGAAAGGGAGTAGACCGTTGGGTCCCAGGAATGTCTGGAATAGTCATAATGAGTTGTATGGAAAGTGTATGAACCCTCCTGTCCCAGAGCTTCAGCCAGGCAGCAATCCAGGTGCAGGATGAGATTCAGCGTGAAGAGATCACCTCTGTGTTGGCCTGGCAAACTTCCGTGCCTGGCCCCAGTACCATCTGACACAGGGTACTACACTGAAGAGATGTGAGGTTCCGTTGCCTTTCACAGTCCCCTCATTTTGTCCAAGCAGTGATGGCACATCTCATAACAGAGGCATGGCAGTCCTCCAGACACCCGTGTCCTCCATCTCATCGTCCTCAGATCTGCTCCTTCCAGCCTCTAGATGAGTGACCAAAACGTCCCCCTCTGCCGCTCTCTGCGCCTTATCTTGTATCTGATCGCCTGAGGAAGGAAGAGAACAGTAAAATCAAAGCTAACTAGGCTCTGATCCCTGGGACGCTCTCCTTGTTGGTGAGGGATATGGCTTGCACAGAACTTCTTGCAGACCTGCAGGGCCTGATGGAGCCAGGCTCTTTGCAGCCTGCTTTTCCCTTGAACAGTCGTCTTCTGTCTCATCACACGGCATTTGTCAGTCCTGGTTACATGCTCTGTCTGCTTTGGGCTGGAAGCTCCTGGGGGCCCAAAGACCTCTCACCCGCTCCTGCGCCGCAAATGTCCTGTGCACCAGAAGCAGGACAGAAATAGCAAATCACCATCAAAGTGAGCGGGAGTAATTCACGAGCTGCATGTATTGCACAGCAAGGGAGAAAATTTCTGTGGCTTCACTGGGGATAGCTGCACAGAGTGGAGAATGTGATCAAAATCCCCTCTCTCCCCCACTTGGTAGTTTGAGAAGAATAATTTGATTGAAAGGCAAATCCTTTAATCTCCAGATATAAATCAACAGAATGGCAGAATTGCTTAGGACAGAGCATATTATATAGGGCATGTACTGTGTCTTTTCCCTTTAAACACACACGGGCCCTCCAGCTGTTAACCTATTTATAAAAGGTAACTCAAGGCTACACGCAGACTCCTGAGGACATCTCATTCTGTCATTGCAGCACAGACTCAAATTTTCTGTCTCAGAATAATTGGGCTTGGTTTACGAGAGGCCCAGGCTGGAGGAGAGATCAGCTCTGCCAACCTGATGCTAAACGCCCTCTCCAGTGCAGAGGAGCAGGATGAAGCCCTCCAGGCCAGGCTGTCGAGCACTTACCAGGACAAGGCTCTGCTTAGATGCAAACCTCAGCTACCACATGATGGCAAGCCTTGGCAGGTTCTCCTCTTCCCGCATGCGAACGCCCATGCTCTGGTTCATGTGCTGAGTGCGGGAAGCATCCCACACCCTGGGTCACTTACAGTAGGACCTGGGATGCAGGACAGCAGCTAGAGCTGTGCTTTCTGATGGTGCCCCGGGGACCGCAGAGCCCTCAGCAGCACTACTTGCTCCCACAGCCTCAGCATGGCACTGCAGCCACCCTCCTCCTCCTCGCCCTGCGCACCAGGTTACAGTTGACAGACAATCCCAGATCAGAAGATCACAGGGTGTGCCAGCTGCAAGGCAAATCCCATGACCAGTCAGAGAGATTTGACAGGTCTCTGGGGTGGCAGGGGTCCCTGGCCAAAATTCCATGCCTTCCATTGTGCTGGAGTCAGCTTTGATAAGCATAACAGCCCTGGCTGGCTGGCCGGCCAATATCTGCCAGCGCCCCACAATGCTTTTGTATTTGCCGGAGCGGCGTCCTGCCTCACTCGGGCTAGTTAGCTTCTTCTTGCATGCCTGATTCATCAGAGGGAAGTGGATGTGAAATGAAGACAGCAGCATGGGAGTGGAAGTTGCAGGCTACTTTTGTAGGAGTATTCAAATTCTCCAAGATGCTTACAGGCATTCACTTTCAAAAGCATACAGAAACCCAAGTTTCCTGAAAAAAAGTTTCCTGGGTGCTACTGTAAGAGCTGAGGCAATTCTTTGCTCCACTCAAACACTTTATAAAACTGGTGCTTTTTTTTTTCTTTCTCCTTCTTTATAGAGGGTTCAGGGTGCCTTACTTACTAACTGCCACTGACGAGCACTCATTTTTGGAAATGACCCCTCCACAGGCTCTGCTGCATGTCTGAAATGATTGAGAGATCAGAGGGATGACAGGAACCTCTCAGCAACACGGGGCTTTTAAAGCGGCATCCCTGCGGAGCCAGGACAATCCCCAGCAGCCTTGCCTCCCAAGCACTTCTCATGTTGAGCATTCACCTTTGGCTATCATGTCATATGCTTTGAAGGGAGAATGACAAACTCTTGATAAATGGGCCAGAAAGCCGCACTGTTCATCGCTGTTTCTCTCCAAGGCTTTTACTGTCAATGCCCTGGAACAGCCAAGCCAAGCCCTGCCACGTTACCGAGTGTCCTTAATTTGCACTGTCTCCCATCAAAGTGGCCATGAACAAGCATTTGCCAGAAACGAGCTCTCCCTGCCTGGCTCCCTCAGCGCTCACAAGTGACTCACATGATACAAGTCAGACCTACACGAAGAGCAGCCTGACTGCTGGCCTGCTTTACCTGCCCTGCTGGGCTAATGGGCCTGGCCTGGAGGGACTCGTTAGGGAGATAAGCTGGTCCCCTTACTTTTACCCCATCCACTTTCACTGCCTGACTTGATGAAGGGGCAGAGCTATTGCCCACGCACCTTCTCTCCCTCCACCTCCCCCTGCAAAAAAAAAAATTAAAAAAAATTACTTGCTATTACAAGGACAGATACACCGGTAGCTTCTCATAGACTTTGACTGCCATATGACCGAGGAGGGTGGTTCCTGCTGCCCTCTCTTTTAGGACAAACGGAGCTGAGAGACGACTCGCGGAGTCCAGAAAGGCAGCTGGAAAAGCAAGTGGAGAAGTAGGTTATATTCTTTCCAGGGATAAACAAAGATAAATGAGATGCTCTGAATTTTTGCATAGCAAAAATATGTGGGGAGGCAACGAATGGAGTCTGTCCTAGAGCTGCTCCCATAAAGCAAAGAGCAGACTTCAGATTTTGAACTAAAACAAGGAAGTTTCATATTAAACAGTGTCCCCACAGAAGCTAAGCTCAGGTAGAATAATAAAGGAGCCAGGAGTTTTTTCTGGGGAAGCTAGGCTTGTAAGCATGCTAGCAGCTAAGGGAACACATCAGTCAGTTGTTCACCTAGGAACAAGTCCAGCTGGGATTTCATCCCGCCTTTACATTGATGATTGCTGAACAGTTGCAGGAATTCATCTGTGTGGAGGACAGAGGTGTAGCTCATATTATATATTGCTTTTCCTTCCTTCCTTCCTTCTGATCAGGAACAAGTTATTCTGTCCTTCAGATGTAAGCTGAGCTATGAAATTCTCTCTTCCATCCTGCTCCTTCCAATACCAATGACAAAAATTCAACTGCCTTCAGCTGAAGCAAGACAGGATCTAAGAAAACCAGGAAGCCCAGTTCTCAGTGTACTGAGAAGCTATGCATAATAGGGTAAAAAACCCATAACAGCTTAAGATGTGCAATGAGGATGCCACATATTATGAAGAAAAAGCTGTAGATGGGGATGAGACAACCAGAAGAATTTGTTCTTAGCTAGCAATGTGTATGGAAGAACAGTGATGGGAGACAGCTGCCCGGACTGTGATGCTACATGCTGTAGAAACAGATCACAGCTTTTGGGCTGATGGTAGCCCACCACCCAGGGTTTATAAATTCAGATTTTGTAAGTAGGAAGCCCTTTGTGCAATGAAATAAGGATGTTTGGATCATATTGGACAGTTGCCTGCTGCAACGCATAGTTTATAATGGACACACCTATGGCATTGCAGGGCGGCTGCCTGCTCTGATTTCTGCTGGTTAGGTGTGCCTGGCTGGGACTAGGGCGAGTGTGAACTCTGGACACTTCTGTCTCCTTAAAACACCAATAGGTTGCTCCCGTGTGACCACTGTATTGAAGGCTAGGCTTTGGACTCTTTAAGGTTTTATTTTGGGGAATAAATTCAAGGCTCAGGGAAGAACTAGAAGTTCTTTTTGAAACCAAAAGCAGGTCAGATGTACTCCCCGACATGGCGCTGATGTAACCCACTGCTTTTTGTTGTATTACTATGGCTGCTCCACAGGCACAGGAATTGCTGTCCTGCACGAGAACCAGGGTCTACGTCATCTCGGAGAACAGTTAGCAGAAAGGCTCCAGAGGACAAGAGAGGTGGATCTGCTAAGGAGAGAGAGGGATTTTTAAGCCTATAATGATCTGAAGCCCAAGGTAGGCTGGGACAGCGCTGAAATTCAAACCGTTGCCTGATCCTTCCAAAGAAAGCCATTAGGATGCTATTTAATCTTAGACCTTAAAAATAGCACATGGTACAAGCAGTTGTTATATGTATGACTTTCATCAGGACACAGAATTTCCCTGCTGTCTTCCCCTTACAAGCTCTGGCCCTGGAAATGTACCCACACTCCCAGGTTTGGGAAGAGGGGGTCAGGCAGAAGCTGCAACCTTAACTCTACATGGATGGGGTGTGCCCCCTTCCACAGCCTGATGCAAAGGGTGTTTCCTCCCTCAAGTGACCAGACATAAGAGACACACCTATTTTTGTTTTGATTTAGTCACCACACTGATTTTCTTATCTAGCAGGCCAACATGCCACATATTTTCATGAGATTTAGTAGCTCAGTAGCTCCCTCGGGTCAGATGAGTGACACATACAGCCCTTGGGCACATGCAGGAGCCTTGCTGTCGACAGACAGGGGATGATCTCCCTCCCTTGTGGTTTAATTTGCATAATAGCTTGTGATGGTTTAAACCGTGAAGACTGAGGCTGAATATTCCTCCTGCATGTTTGTTGTCACTGTACCAATACTGTATGATCTCACCTTTCTCTTGTTTGAGGGAGTTTCAGCCATGTGCACCACGTGGCTTCACTCAGGGCAAGCTGTGCCTGGCAAATTTGGTGGCCTTCTACAGTGGGGTTACAGTGTTGGTGGAGGAGGGAAGAGTGACTGACGTCACCTGCCTGGACTTGTGCAAAGCATTTGACACTGTCCCACACGACACCCTTGTCTCTGGAGAGACATGGATCTGAGAGACGGAGCACTTGGTGGGTAAGGAATTGGCTGATGATCGCACTCAAAGAGCTGTGGTCAATGGCTCAATGTCTGGGTGGAGACCAGTGACAAGTGGCATTTCTCAGGGGTTCGTACTGGGACCAGCACTGTTTAACAACTCTGTTGGCGACACAGACACTGGGACCAAGCCGCCCTCAGCAAGTTTGCCAACAACAGCAGGATATGTGGTGCAGCTGACATGCTGGAGGGAAGGGATGCCACCCAGAGGGACCTGGGCAGGCTGGAGAGGTGGGCCCCTGCAAAACTTATTAAGTTCAACAAGGCCAAGTGCAAGGTCCTGCACCTGGGTTGAGTCAACCCCCAGTATCAACACAGGCTGGGCAATGAAGTGATTGAGAGCAGCCCTGAGGAGAGGGACTGGGGGTGCTGGTGGGCGAGAAGCTGGACGTGACCCGGCCACGTGCGCTCGCAGCCCAGAAAGCCCCCCATGCCCTGGGCTGCATCCCCAGCAGCGTGGCCAGCGGGGCGAGGGAGGGGGCTCTGCCCCTCTGCCCCGCTCTGCTGAGACCCCCCTGCAGCGCCGCCTCCAGCTCCGGGGCCCCCAGCATAAGGAGGGCACGGACCTGTTGGAGCGGGGCCAGAGGCGGCCACGGAGATGGCCAGAGGGCTGGAGCCCCTCTGCTGCGCAGCCGGGCTGGGAGCGCTGGGGCTGTTCAGCCCGGAGAAGGGAAGGCTCCTGGAGACCCTGGAGCACCTTCCAGCACCCAAAGGGGCCGGCGAGGAAGCTGGGGAGGGGCTTTTCCCAAGGGCCTGCAGCGCCAGGACAAGGGGGAACGGCTTTGCGCTGAGAGAGGGCAGATGGAGATCAGAGCTGAGGGAGAAATCCTTCCCTGTGAGGGCGGCGAGGCGCCGGCACGGGCTGCCCAGAGCAGCTGTGGGTGCCCCAGCCCTGGCAGTGCCCAAGGCCAGGCTGGACGGGGCTGGGAGCCACCGGGGCTGGGGGAAGGGGGCCCTGCGTGTGGCAGGGGTGGGACTGGGGGGTCTTTAAGGGCCCTTCCAACCCAAACCATTCAGGGATTCTGTGATTCTACAACTATGCCTCTGCCATAAAAAGCATGTTCTTTCATCACCTACCATCCTGCTATCTACATTTCATCCCTATGTCTTGTTCTCCTGTCCTGCATGCAAGGAGGGTTGCATTTCTGCACCAGAAGGGCCACGGTGGAATCTATGCATCTGTCCCTGGATGCTGTGTTTTATTGCAAGCGTCTTTCCAGCTGCTTCACCACATCGGTGAGTCCTCCTGTCCAATACAGGTGTGCACGTGCTCCCAGGATATCCTCTCCCCTGCCAAATATAGTCCTCTCCTGCCCCACCTCACCCTCCTCAACCCATGGGATGTCTTCATCCCCTGCCAGCCGTCATCCACCCTCAGACTGCTCTGTGTCTATGAACAACCATCTTGGTCTCCAAAGGTGAGATGACAAAGCTTTGCTGCCAGGAACTGAAATGTGCTGCTTGCTGACCATCACTGTGTGTCAGTGCTGTATGCACGGTCATGCTGGGGTTGCTCCCTCTGCCTGGGGAGGGGGTCTGCTCATACCACCCCTCCAAGACTGCACCAACTCCAAAGCAGTGCTGCAAAGACACCCTGCCACCCCTGAGGGTCTCCGCAGTCGAGGTCGGGCTCCATCACTGCCTGACAGTCCCATCTCCCTTCAGCCCCGTGTTTCCTCACCATATCTCCTTGGCCCATTCCCTATCACTTCAAAGTACCCTCGCTGCCATCTCCCCTCACCGTTCCCATCAGCCACCCTCCCCTAGCCACATCCCTTCAGCCCACTTTCTGCTTCCCCTCAGCCACGTCCCCTCGGGCCCCTATGCCCCTCAGCCCAAACTCCCCCGCTCCACATCCCGTCCCTGCTCCCCTCAGGCCTCTCCCCTCACCCCCACCGCCCCACGGCTCCCCTCCTCCGCTGGTCCCCTCAGCCCGCCCCCGCGGCCCCTCTCCCCGTGCCCCACCCAGCGCCATGGCCCCTCCGCGCCGCACCCTACCTCGCTGCCCTGTCACTGCAGCGCCGCCTCAGCCCCGCCCGCCGCCCTCCCGGCCCTGCGCCGCCCGCGCTCGCGGGGATTGGCGGGCGGCGGGCGCGGCGCGGCGCCATTGGCGGAGCGGCCGAGAGCCCGCCCGCGGCGCTAGCAGGGTACTGCGCTCGGCGTGAGGTCAGCGCGGCTCCGTTCCCTCCTTCTCCTCCCCTAGCCGGGCCCGCAGGGGAGAGTGACACTGACCAGGCGGCTCCGTCCCGGCGGCAGCCCCCCGCGCCCCCCTCCGCTTCTGGTAAGGGCCGTCGCGGCGGGCTCCGAGCTGCGGGCGGCGAGAGGGCGTGGGGATACCCCGCTCCGAGTGGGGAGCGGGCGTGGCGCCCTCTGAGGCGGTGTGAGGCGATGGAGGGGCGGCCCGGCCCGGGCGGCGGGGGCTCCGGCCTCGCCCTTGTGGGGGGGCCTGGCGGGGGGCGGCGGCGCTGCCGGGTCTTTTGTGAGGGGCACGGGGCGGGAGGCGCCGGGCCGGGGGGCCAGGCCGCGGCGGCGGCCGCCGGCAGCGCGGGAGGGAGGGAGGGCGGGCCGGGCTGGGCTGTGGGTGACAGAGGGCGGAGGGCGAGGGGGAGGAAGGTCCCGCAGCATCAGGAGAGCATCTGCGCGGCCGGGGTCGTCCCGGAGGAGGTGGGCGCTGCCGGGGGGCGCCTTTGTTGCAAGGGGGGGAAAGGCTGAGGTGGCCCGCGGGCGGGCGGGTGGGCTGCAGCCCTCGCAGCGGTAAGTTCGGCAGGGCTCCATTAGAGCTGCCCCCCTCCGACACATGGGGGGCGCGTTTGGGGGTCGAGGGCAACGCTGCGAATCGGCATTTCTCGTTGGGACCTCTCAAAACTTTGTGTAACGTGTTTTTTTCCCCCGTCCTTCCCCACTATCCTCCTGCTTGGCCAATCTCCTTCCCTGCTTTATAAGGATCGCTGTGGAGTTGCATCAGGGGATATTTGCGCCGCAGCTCGGTAACGCAGAAGGGATAAGTATTTGCAGAGTTGCTGCTTGCTCGCAGCCTGGTGCGCTGGGTGTGGCGCGGTGTGGATGCGGCACTCGAGGCCTGCATGGTAGCGCTGCCCAGTCATCGGCAGATTCAAACATCTATTTATATAGATCAGGCCCGGTTTCAAGATGAGCAAACTTCTTTTGGAAAGAACAGTTGTAGTGATAAGTATTAAACAAATGTTTGCTACAGCATGATGTAAGGTTGCTGATGATAAGTTGAAGCTCTAGACAGTGAAGTTTTTGGTCCTGAAGATGCTGTTCTACTGCCAGAAGCTACCTCTTAAGTGTATCTTGCTGTAGGTAGTATGCTTTGTTGTAAACTCTACCCCTCTTAGAAGGCTGTGTTAAGTGCATGATCTGTGAACATATTAAACCTGAACTTAGATGTTGGGGTTTGGTTTGGGTTTTTTTAGGTTCTTCTTGATAACTCTTGCTTGGTGGCTCCTTTCCTTGTTTCTTTTCCTTCCTTTATGTTCTTATGTTTCCATTCCTGTATGGATTTAACAAAGAAACTAATTTATTTTAGCTTTTTTTAAAAGTTTTCTTTTTCTTTAAAGCTGGAGTCCTATGTTTAATGAACCATATTCTTCCCAGCTTACAATTTCAGCAGAGTATCGGAAAGGCTTCTTGAATAATGTAATAGATGTCTAAGTACTTTCTCAGTATTTCAGCTTGTGGAATAGCAAGCCTTGCTTGGTGCCTCCTTATGCCCCCTTTATGTAGGGCTCTGTGTGTGATGCTGCTGTAGCTTTGTTTTGTGAACTGAAAGGACAGGGGTGTGCTGGTGTTGTACAGCTTATTTCCTCTTTGCCAAGGCTTGATTATTCCACCTGGTAGTGTATGTTTCACTGGTGAGATATATATATATATATGAGGTGCTTTTGCAACTTGATTAACTTTTAGATTTATTTGTCTTTCTCCAAAAAAGGAAGTGAAAAGTATTTTATGTAGCAATACTATTAGGATAAAAGTGATATTGGCTGGATGGACCTGTCTGTGTTAAAATTGCTTTAAGTTTGCGTTTTGTTTTGGTTTTTTTTTTTTTCTTAGGAAAACTGGTAAATTTTCTGATTATCTTTTCAGATGCGTTGTGGAGGGTTCACGTGCTCTTTTAATTTTTTTTTTAAATCTTTTTTGCCCTTCTCACACCAGAAGAGATGAGCTTTTTCAGATATAAAAGGGCCTTATCTGACTTGCTCTTGAAACAGCAGCAATATCATTTATCTTTTGTTTTCTTCGTTAGTGACAAATAATAAGCTTAAAGGCAGAATAGTTGATCTGTTTGTGAATGTGATTGTTGACTCTAAAACTGGAGGACGTGGATATTATTAAATCTGTATTATGTGTCTTTGCAGAGATGACATCAGGGAAATATCAAATAATACAAAGAAGTGTCAGTGGTTTTACGATCACAGCCCTGCAAGTTCAGCCTAGAGCACAGTGTTGCCATGGGTACAGTTTTGTGGGTTACCCCTCGTTCCCCCTGAGTCCTCAGATGATATTAGGAGAGGATTATGTCAGTCTTGTCCTTAAATAAGAAGTGGGAAGCCTGTTGGTAGTACACTTATGCCAGCGGATACTCACTGAAGCTTTAATATCTGACTTCATCATATTGTTTCTTAAAAGCTAATGGCTCTTGTCAGTCAGTTTACAAGTTGCTGGCCGGTGATCCTTGGGCAGGTTCCTAGGAGTGTTGAACACCACAGCTCAGCTCTGGGAACTGCAGAACCTCACCCTTGCAGGATATCTGGAGATCTGTTTTAACAAGTTGCCTAATTTGTCTGTGGGAAACTTTGAAGGTTAGGAGTAGTGTAGTGGTGTGGGTAAATGCATAACTTTAGCCCTTGCCTGCTCCTTTGTATGAGTTGGCTGTGGGCATCATAAGAGAGTGGGGTGAAAAGACCAGGAGGTGAATAATCACATGTCAGGCTCCCATAAGCTGTTGAAACCAACTTGGACTTACTCTGGTACCTCTGTGTGCCCTGCCTTACAGTACTGGTAAGTGTCATTTAAAGATGGCAATACTAATTCTGAAAACTGAAGTTTAGAGTACTCATTCATTTCTCTTCCAGGGACACTAGACAGTTAAATCTAGGTTTTAAATGCCAAAGTATTGCTTAAACTGTTTTTTCCATTATGATGTTAAACACCCCCCACCAACAACAATGTAAGCATAAGACAACCTGACCATCAGAAATCCAATGAAAGTAGAAGCAACTTGGGGGTTTTTTTTGGTTTGGTTTTTTTGAAGGAGCAGCAGATAAGGCTGTGTGGAGGCTGGGACATAACAATTTCTACTCCTAAGCTCATTTTATGAAGTCTGATGAATACTCAGTTTAAACAAATGAGTTACGTATCCTTTCTGGTGTTTGTAAAAGGGCTGACGCAGCCCTAATTTTAGTAAATGGAGCTATAATTATATTTGAGGTCCCAACCTCTGTAGTATTTCAGTGGTTACCTCTTTTTCCCTAGAAATAAATGAATCTGGGCCATTAAATCAGATTTGAATTCTTGCAGAGTTCAGGTCTAGTGTAGACCCATCGCTGTTAGTACTGTTCCTGCTGTTGTGTACTATTCTTAAGCTAACCTCCTGTTCACTAAACTATTGATATCTTCAGCTAATAACTTGGTACTTAAAGTGCGTTTGTCTCGATGTACATAGCGATGATGTGTAGACTTCCAAATTCTGATACAAGTTTGGCATATGACTAAAGGAAACCACTGGTTGGACAGGGTATAAGTCTGTCAAGATGAATTTGAACTACTTGCAATTAAATGAAAGTGGTGGTTACTTAAAAGCCAAATAATGTATAACTGCATGTTGGTTTGGCCCAGAAAAATCCCCAATAATTTATTTTGCTAGTCCAGACATAGATTGGAAGATAAGATTCTGGTCTTTTGCTTTGAGAATGAAGAGTTCAAGACATGTTACTCACCATGTTGTTGCCAGTCTGATTGTAGATGGCAAATTATGTTTTGTATATGTGCTTCTGGAGTTGGGGAGGCAAACTTGAAGCAAATATTACTCTGGAAGACAGATAGTTTTTTCCTGTAGCTTCGAGTTTACACTTCCTGTCCCAACTAAAATAGATCAATCTTTTCCTTAGTCAAATGCCATGTATATGGCTTCCTTGTGTTTTAATAGTGCAATTTTTTTTCTTGAAGGCAGATTAAATTATACTCAGCTGTAGATCAGAGAAATGCAGGTGTCTGTGATTATAGCAGACAGTATGGTGGCAGAACAGCTTGACTTGTGCCTGAGCCATCATTGCTGCCATCATCTGCTACAGAGTTTGTCGCCCAGAAGAATGGGTCGATGTGCTTTGGATCAGGTTCTTGA
Organism: Falco peregrinus; assembly: GCF_023634155.1. Classification (NCBI taxonomy): domain Eukaryota; kingdom Metazoa; phylum Chordata; class Aves; order Falconiformes; family Falconidae; genus Falco; species Falco peregrinus. The sequence goes on along the minus strand of NC_073725.1, from coordinate 64,089,859 downwards.
GGAGGTGGCATAAGCTGGGTTGAACAAAGTACGGCCCATGTGACTAAAGTGTACAGGTAAGCTTGCACAGCACGCAAACCTGTGTTTCCCCTGTGGTGGATTTCTCCAGCCTCCTACAACTCGGAAGCCAATTTCGTGACTTAGTTTCGCACATGCAGATGGATTTCTTGTGGTAAGAAAAGGTCAGTGAAATCGGTTGCCGTAGATGTTACGCTGTTTTTAACTTGATAACAATAAGAATAGGATATTTCTGCCTTACACTAGTGCACTGTTGCTCTTGGGGAGGCTCCTTAATAAAGTTTTATGTTGGAAATTGTTAAAAATTACAGTTATTTTAAATTATTGGGAATTCTAACCCCAGAGGATTATGGATAGACATTAGTGGGATATTTAAGCAGTATTTAAGCTCTAGCACTCAAATGTATCGGGATAGTGCTAAGGGGTGTGTGTGGGGAATATGTTTTCAAGAAATACTGGTCTGGAACTCCTCTGAATAAGTTGTTAAATTATGTCATGCAAGCCCATATTTTATAAATGTTGGTATGCTTGATAACAGAATGTTTGCAGTTGTTGCTCTAGAAAACAAGGGAGACGCTGTGTTAATGGGAAGTGTAAGTCTACTACCTAGATGAAAAATGGATGTATATATATATATATGCTAATATATTCAAACTCTGTAATACACATTCTTCCCTTGAAATACCTGCTGGAAGGTGGGAGGATGTGGGGTTATTTATTCTCTTGCTGTGCATGTGTCCTCCCCTAGAAATAGTGAAGGAAGAGTCTGATTTCTTCTCTGCCTACCCAACCTCCTCACTATTAGAAAATGATATTTCTCGTTGCTCTCTTAATCCTTGCTGGCCTCATGAATTTTCCTGTGAGAGAGTGGCAACTGCTGAATTAATACTTCCCCCAGGGAGTAGCAAGATACTAACTTTGAGATAAAGCTAGCAACGTCCCTGTGATTTGGATAAAACTAGCCAAAAAAAAAAAAAGAGAGAGAAAAAAGTAGTTGTAGTTGCATTATTCAGGCAGGTTTGTGTAATGCAATAGGCCCTGTATTAGCTTTCCTGTGCGAAGGTTAGATTTCTAGTCTCCAGGAGTGGTAATTTTTTGTAAAGAGACTTTAGCGTAGACAAACGCAAGTCTGGAGTCTTTGTACCCTGCCCAAAATGACTGTGTTAGCATGGTGGAAGATTTGATATGTGGGTGGAAAGAAGTTTAAGTATTAGGTATATCCTTGCACGCTGGGTGACGTGACACACATGGTGTAGCTGGAGATTAAAATGGGATGAGCAGTTCACTCGTGCTGTGTTCTGGCTATCAAGCTACTCATGTGTAGCTGCAGGAAGGTTCTAGGAGAAGTATGCAGTTAATCACATCCATTAGCATGATTAAAATCCTGATTAACCTGTGTCACTCACTCCCATTTTCCACCTACACTTTGCCCCTTTTACCTGGAATATTTGCAAGTATGAGCATAAGACAGACTGAGAACAATGCAGGCTCAAGCCCAAGGGATAGTGACTGGGTTTTAAATGTATGAAATAATTCTGGGCTTTATATTGTTGTAACAGGCAAGTTCTTCAGTAAGCCGTGCAGCTGCTGTCTGAACATAAAATCTTAAAACTCAGACCCTCACAGATAGAGGATCCTCAGCAAGATTGTCAGGAATCCAGTTGAGCATGAAGTAGGCTTGTCTTGCTGGTCAGTCAAGTGCTCATGGCTTGCTAGTGTTTCATATCTAGTGCCTACTAATGTTTTAATTTTAACGCCTCCATCCACATTTGATGATGGTCTCTTTGTGTTGGCCGGCATGTTGGATCAGTGCTGTCCTTGCCTCTAATGGCTAGGGCTAAAATGGGCTGGAGAGTGAGTCATACATGGATGTAATTCTATGCAAAGATGGCCAGTTTTAGGATGGAATTAAAGCTGGGAACTGCTACAAGTTAGGCTGGTTGGATTTTTGACAAGAAGTGAGAAAAGCCAAAAAAGGTAATTCTGTAAATTCCTTTGTGCAGAAACTCTCATTTTTTAAAGTTTACTGGTTTGGTAGATACTGTGCATATGAATGCTAGATCTTTTTGAAAAAGCAAGCTTTTCTCTGAGTATTAGGTCATACACTTCCAGCACGTTCCCGCCTGGGAGTGAGTCATTGTTCCTTTTGCAAAATTGCATTAGAGCTACATCATCCTGAAAAGCTGTTTTTCAGCTGAATTTAGGGTGTTGATGCTTGCTTTAAACAAAGTAAAACTATGGGAGGATTTATCAGATGAATTTCAAAGTATGTTTACATAATCTTGAGTTAGGACTGCTGAAGTGCTAGAATTGAGATCAATTCATACTTGTTAGTGAAAACCCTCTGATGCTGGGGGTGCTGCTTCCTGAATGTGCTGGGTTTCATCCCCTACCACCCCACTGGGGTATGTCTAGCTTTTTGCTATAGATACTCCGGCAGTTTGTCCTTCTGGGAGTGTGATACTGAGAGTTTGTTTTCATATTATGTCTTTTTTTTTTTTTTTTTTTCTTAGTAACAAAACTAGCTTGAGGTTCCAGCGGTTTGGTGATCAGGTGGGATTTATAGCACTGTTTTTAGGTGCTGCATCACTTCTAATAAAGTGGAAGTAGAACAAAGTAGTTGGAGAAGGAGATGCCAGGCATAGATAAAACCAGCTTTCTGTTGGGGGAAATGCCATAGAGAAACACAATCAGTGGCATAACTGAATGAGAGCAGTGCAAAGCATTAAGGATTAGGGGTGGAAAATCCAACTCCAAACTGTACATACCTTGAATTTGAAAGGCTTAAACTGCCAGGATGTTCATGGAAATCTGAAAGTTGTGCCTTACTGACAGTTTTCCTTTAATCCCCTCTAGAAAGTACAGTGCATTTTCTAAGCGTCTAGCTATTAGTAGTTTAAATTTGAGTTTCTGTTGTGCTAAGAGGAAGAGGTCTGCTGTTCAGTAAAAGGCTGTTTATCATAGGTTTATCATGGGCCGCCCAGTCTAGTAGGTGCTCTTGATACCAGTGACTAATGATGTCTGCTCAGGAAGTTCTCACGTGCTCTGTTCCCATGTGGGTAAGTATGGCTTGATCTATGCCTTAGTAGTCTTGTGAAATTATTGGTGATGTTAGACTTGAAATGCTGTTAGAAGTATTCAGGAAAACACTATTGCAAACAGCAGCTTACAGAAAACATTTTCAAGTGTAATTGTTAGCACTGCTCATGACAGTTCTAAGTACTTAATTCCTGCCTGTAACCTGATTGCTGTCTACACTAAGGGTCCCTTTCTGTTGGTCTGAAATGATGTTAATGCCAAACACATGAATATTGAATTTGGAACTTTTTGTTCTTGCCGATTGTTATTATTTTCTATCTCATCTTTTCTGGCCCCTTCTTGTTTTTTGTGTTTAACCTTGAGTATTTTACTTCTCTCAGTCTTCTGACCCTGTAAAGGCCACTTATGTACTACAGCTTTATTAAGTGTAGTGCTCTTTTTAAAGATAACTCTATGCTTACCTGTACTGGTCTTAAGGAATCTCAGAACAGTTTTCCTGCTGTCCATAGGTACCTAATTAGTAGTAGTGAAATTTATTGGAAACTTTGGAAGAGCAAAGACAAAAATTCACAAGCCAGCTCCAGCAGAGGCTTCGAATCAGGCTCTGCAGACATGAGAGGCAAAGAATGAGACAGAACTGAGTCACTGTCTCTTCCTTCCTTTTGACTCTTGTGGTAGGAGTGAATAGTTTTCTCTTTTTGGTCTTGAATCAAAGCAATTGGACAAAGGGTTCTAGGTGTTGATAGGTAGATGATTTGGACTTCTTGCTAAGTGGGAGCTGTGGATTTTAAAGGGATTTAGATATGCAGTAGTAACTTAAATATTTTTACATTTGTTGGTTTCCTGACATAGTTATTGATGCACAGCTTCAGAAGTGTTAGTTTGACTATAATATCATACATGCTAATGTTTTCTTTTCTCTCTGAAAAGGCGGAGAGAAACCTCTGGAAAGAAAGGTGGGATGTAATAGGAGACTTTTAAAATGATCTTGAGATTCTGGAGGAAATGTTTGGTCAGTACAGCAATTGGTACTTATGATTTGAGTGTCTGCATTCCTGCTGAGACTTGCAGAACACAGCTCTGAAGTGTAAGTTCTTTCTACCTACACCAGGACAGTTGGACAAAATGATGGGACATCATCACCAGGGTGTCTGCAAAACCAGTAATAATTTTTGAGGTTTAAATTTTGCATTAAATGCTTTTGGGATGACATGCCATAACACTTGTCACCCGGTATACGTATTGGGGGGGTGGGGGGGTAATACTGTGACACCATGATGATGGCAACTCTGTAGGATGCTGTGGGTGGCTCAAGCTATATTTTATGTTACAAATTTGCATTTACATATGAAGCGACAGTGTACGTAATCTGCAGTGTTAATTTTTTCAGGATATCTTTATGCTTAAAGCATATATTATTTTTTCTTAGTCTGTATTTTAACCTATTTAAGCATTTACGACATGAGAGTTAAAGGATATGTCCATCTCATGTTCTGAGGACTGGGTTTTTTTTTTACTGGTGTTTTAGGTAAAATGTACTTTTTCTTTTTCTTTTTTTTTTTTCATTGGGATTTGGACAGAGCATGTAGGGCAATGGGATCAAGTGTCACATTGGGGATTACAAATTTGTCCTGATGTGACCCTCTTAGTAGCTTGCATTGGTGTAATTGGTGAATGACTGACTGGATTTATAGGGATGTATATCTGCATTAGCAGTGGCTTGATGTAACTGTAGCTTATTTGCTTTTAGTTCAAACTATTTTCAGCTTGGGAATTCACTTTTAAAGAGAGATCCTATAATTTTCCTTGAACTAGCATTCTTAGGCTTGTATTTTCCCTTAAAAGTAATGATGGTTTTATTAGGAATAATAGTTTTACATCTGAATTTAGAGTATTGTATGGCATTGTCTGGTTGTTGAAAACCTAATTTGTCCAGTAAGCTGTGTATTTACCTCAGATCTGTGGATGCTAATGGCGTTTAAAAAAATTGATCAACTGTTCTTTTGTTGCATCAGCAGTTGTTGTCTTGTTCTTAAAACTATAATGACTCTAACTCACGGTATTTGATATTGTTTTGATGTGTTGTGTTCCTTTGCTGGCAGCTTCTGTGAGATTTCTCTCTCCTAGAATGAATAAATATGAATTTAAGAGTTGGGGAATGTAAAGAAACCTTTGTAATTTCAAGCTTAGTTTTTTCCAGCTAAGATTTTTAACTTGCCAAATTACTAGTAATTGCTGGTATTGCTAAAAGATTCGCTCTATGGGCACATCCTTCTATACTTGTCTCTAAACATAACTCTTGCAGGCTCCTCTGCATCCAGTAGAGGTTATTGCTGGAGACAGTAACTTCAGTAGGGTTTTTTCATTTTAATCTAGTCTGCAGTTAACGCATGCTTCTTTCTGCTGGCAGGAGCTCCTGGAATCATTTTCAGCTAATGATGAATTAGTAAATGGTTGTGATTCACTACACAAGAAAAGTGGAATTTGTCAACTCACAGCAGATAGCCATGTTGTACATTAAATCTTCGTATATGTTTTACAAAGACCTTTAGTTCTAAAGCGTTGATTTGTTTTTTTCCTTAATTACCATGAGCTGTGTTTGTGCTACAGGTTCTACTCTGCTACCCTGCTACTGCTGCTCTCCTCTCTTTTTTTTTTCTCCGTTCTTTGTGTCCTTATTAGCTAAACTTGCAGATGACCTGTGCTGCTGTTTTCCTCCCTTAAGTGTTTCTCACCTACCAAATCCTGTTTGTAGGCTATCTGAATGTATTGAACGTAGGATGGTTTTCTTTTTGCTTCAAAGACCTTTTAAAACGGCTGTTTGAGGGTTGATTGGAGCACATAATTTAATACAGTGCTCCTAAAAATCCTAACTCTGGCTGGCATCAGCTGATGCTGTGTCTTATTTAAACATACTGCAGACTTGATGTTTTTCCCCTGGGGGATTGACTTCCTGTGATAAAATGAGATTCCCTTTTAAAGTAGAGGTCTACGGTTATATAATGAGAGTAGGAAATGGTCCAAAAGTGACACTAGGAGAATAGGAAAGTTATTTTGGTAACTGGCTGTTAGATAGGACAATAGAAAATATGCTCAGGAGTAACTTGAAATCTCTTTGGAAAGTGAGAGGAATACATTTAAGGAATTAAGTAAGGGAGTGACTAGGTCAGAGCACGGGAAGGGAGGTTATGTTAAGGACAAAGTGGTACAGTGCACTTCAAGGATTCCTCTTAAGATTTAACTCTTTCCAAACGACTTTTAATTGCCTCAATAAGCTGCTGTGTTGTTCTGAACCCTGATATGTGTTCAAGTTTGAATCTCCAAGAGCCATGCTGGCTTTTGCTTTTTTGATTTGAAGACCTGAAGAGAAGTTTTTTTTTTATCATTTTTGTGTGTGGTTTTGTGTTCTCCCTCCACCCCGCCAATAATGCCAGACCAGGGAATTCCTTTCTTCCACCTACACTTTCTGTTTCCCCTTACCGATATGGCAGTCTTGCAGAGAATTATGCAGTAGTCAAAACTGGCTTTTTATGCTATTGGTAGGGCATAGGAAGTTTCTAAAGCAGATCCCCTTTACTCGGTAGGGATTGTTAAGAGGCAGCAATACAAACTTGCAGGGAAGCCAACTGGATTCTGGTAGGGGGCTGCTAAACTTGCTGCGCCTTCGTAGTCTCCTCTTAGACGGAGGAGTTCAAGTATCATCATGTACGCAGCACTGAACACTCTATACTGTGACTGGCTGTTCTTCCAGGTCTGATGTTCATATGGATTGGAAATGGAGTATTGGTTGCAGTTTTTTTGTATATGGCTCTTTTAAAGAAATTTAAGATTTATTAACTTCAGGTATCCACATTTTGTTGTATAATGGGAGAATTGTTCTTGTTCATTGTGTTTTTGATTTGTTTTCTATTATGCTGTTCCCTTGTTTTGTAGCAGTTTGTCTGTCCTTGCCTCAGAGGAGAAATACAGGCAGGAAGGAGGGAATGAGGCTACCATTAATTTAGTTTCCAGTTCTGTTTCTCTTTCCTGCTTCCTCAGCAACCTGTGCTAAAGTGTTGAGCTTTGAAATAGTGCTGACACTTTAAAGTGTCATCTTCAGGAAAATAAGTGGGGGTATCTACTTCTCTTGGGCCACAACTTTGGTCTGATTGCATATATGAAAAAGCAGTGTTTATAGCTCTTGGGGGTACAGTCTGAGGTCAGCATATCTAGATTTTTGGCAGAGCTCAGATATGCTGGTAAGCTCCAGGACATGGGGTACGCTTGAACAGCAGTGTAATTTTGGCACAATTTCATTTTGTCATGTGTAGAAGTGAAAAGGGATATACTGATTTCTGTAGGTGTAATAAGTCCATGTGTGGAATCCAGTTTGAGAATTGCAGTTTTTAAAACCTGAACTTGTAGATGTTGGCCAGCTATTCTGGAATCATCAGCTGAGACTATCCTTCTGTCTGTCTGCTAAAATCCTTTTCTTTGTCAGAAGAAATTGCATGTGCGGAGTGGGAGGAACACACATTGTCTGAGAGAAATGTTCTTGGCGTAGTTGATCAGCTATCTTAACGAAAGCAATAGTCTCTCTCCTGTGCTAATAGGACCTAAATGCCCACTGCTCACCCCAGAACACCCACTTCAGATGGTGTAGCTTGCTAAGCCCAGATTCTCTTGTTTACCTGGGATCCCATGGACAAGTTGCTCTCCCACGGAACAAGGAGATGTGTAGTTACTGGCTGCCTTTTTGCAGGTTTGTTTATGAAAGGATCTTCAACTGCTTTTCATCTGTGATACGCCTGTAGAAACAATGAAAATGCCCAAGATTGATCAAAACTAAACTGGTTTTCTTTTTTCAAGTCTGGGAGATGTTTATTTTCTCTAGTATGTAATTTATCTATAGCCTTATTTTTCAGCAGCCAAATATGCTGACTGCGCCTGTTATGTTTCCCAAATGAAATTATCTGGCAAGCTTCACATCTTCTAAATATCATTTTGAGGTGCTGATGTAATCAAATGGTTGAACGTGAACTGAACAGGAAATTACATAGTGCAAAACCTGCTCTTTAAAATCTGTACAGAATTAAAATGCATTTGTTCTTTTTATATACTTCTAGAGTAGGCATTTGTGGTATCCATTAATTTCACTTTTGTTCATTTTTTAAAATTGAAGCGATATCAATTTATTGAATGCTCAAGGAGGGTGGGGGGAATCCAGACTGAGGGCTTATATATCCCTAACATCTCATTAAAATTTCAGTGGGAGTTGTTTAATTATTAAAATAGAGTTGAAATAACATTGTGCTGATCTTACTTTGCAAATGTGAAGGGGGTAATACGGGTGCATGAAAATAGTTAATCTAAGTTGAAATGCAGTAGAGCATCCTGATTGTACAACTGTAAACCTATGCATTTTTCTAAACAGCTGTATTCTTAGTTAAACTTCACAATTTTATTCCTCAGTTTATAAATTTACACACAGATTTGTAAACGATCCTCTGAAAGATAAAAGTAAAATAGAAGTAGTCTCTTACTGATGTTGAATATCTTGTCTATCACATACAGATCACCTTGAGTAGCATCTTTTTCCATACTGAATTTTTAACCCATACCATTAAAGAAAGGTAACTGTATATAAGTGACTTGGACCTATGTTTTTCCTTAGATTACTTTAACTTTCAAATTAAAGCTTGCTGGATCTAATTATTTATGAAACATAAGATTTGGATTAAGCTGAAAGATGTTACTGGGTTATTAAGGAGGTATAACTACAAAGGGAAGGTGTATATCCACCAGCTGCACTTCTGACTTATTGGTACTGGACTCTTACAAAGTAGTTTTCTTTCAGCAGTCCTGTTAATGCTTTAGATTGAAGTCTAAATGTTTTTGTGGGATTGGGAGTAGAAAAAAATTTCTGGATCAGAGGAATAAATGGAATGTATGGGGAGGGGGGAAATAAAAGCAAATAACTTAACATGAACAGCAGAGGAGTAGAGTGAAGTAAGTCACTGTTTGTTTTGTTTTTTTTTATATCAGCAGGGCAGTATTACTTTCTCCACTTTGATAGCATATGAAAAAAAAATCAAAACATCAAAACTACCACAGAGTCAGGCAAAAGGTTCATCTATGTGCTGTAGCATATTTTCTGTTTTGTGCTTTATTTATGTTCTCATTTTCCATGCTCAGGTGACAGTTAAATGTAGGCTGTCTCCTCTTAACTAGTTGCGCTGGAGCCTTAGGTGTTGATAGCAGCTTTTGCACTGCAGCCTGTGTGTGTGTGAATCGTGTGCAATTCTATGTGGTCAGATGCATAATACGACTTCTTCAGAGTCTCTTCACACTACCAGCGCTGACCTACTGCAACAAAAAATGCCTTTTGTTCCTAGAAGGCAAATAATCTCTATAAACAGGCAGGTGCTGGTGGTGTTGAGGAAATAACACAGCTCAAAAGTCTCAGTATCTCCAAATAAGAAACATTATCTTCGGTTACCACTGTTACCTTTGTCCTATCAGCACAACATACCACACTTGCAGCTTGGAGGTCACGGTAATCGTTCTTATGTCCCTGCTTATCTCTGCTAGGAGTTTTTCTTCTAATCTTTCAAAGTACGGGAGCCAAAAGTTCTAGATGACATGCTTTGTATTATACTTTTCAGAAGCATAATACCAGAAACAGGGGTTGCATACTGAGGGGCCCATTTTCATCTACTAAACAGGGATGTAGGCTGTAGTTTATGGATTTGACTCAAGTCTTATGTTTAAGTCTGGAGATTCTGTGAATTGTTCTCTCTCTTAACTAGTTTTTACTAAATTACTTTTGTTAGTCTACTGATTTTTTTTCTTTTTAGAATATATATTTAAAGAAAGAAAAGTTCAGTGTGTTTGAGATGCTCACCGGATTGATCAGATTAAAGGCAGTCTCTTGCTTTCACGTTTCCTTTGTGTAAATTCTAGGTTAATTGACTCATTCATTCTGTCTCACTAAAGCTGAAAAGCTGCAGAGGTGAATGAACTGCAGGCAGCAGATGCTTGGATGAAAGAAGAAACAAACCAACCACAGGGCAAAACTTTCTGAGGCATCTGTGTTTCCTTCTGAAAAGCAAGTTAAGAATAGACAGCCTGTGCCTCACTAGAGATCTGCAGAATTGATCATTTCACAGAACATAATCAAAGTTTGCTTTAATTCCTAAATACTACATGACTTCAAGTTTTTTGCCTTTGTTCTATGATCTAGCCATTAATAAATGCCACTGTATTTTGATTTGTTTCAGTTGTGTGCTCTACAATGGCAAATCTTAATTCTGCATCCAGTTTTCTTTTGCTTCTTGTGGCCAGGATGAGAATTCTTGCGTGACTGGAATAAAATAATGGGGAAGATCTTGAAGGAGGTTTGAAAAATGGCATACTTAGTTGTAGCAGAGTAAATAGGATGCTCAGGTGCCAGGAGCTGTGGGTTCTGGCTTACATACCTAGGATTACTTCTGTTTTTATGCAGCAAGCCTCTTAAATGAAACACAGGAACAGTTCCTGAAAGAGAAGTCAAAACCGTGAGTGCTTGGTTAGGAGGGGGATGAGCAGACGCAGTCTTGCAGGTCTTCTGGGATGTGCAACTCGTGCATTTGGGCTTATATGTAGAAATTAACCCCCTATGCATGAAGTGCTTGCAGCAAATATTTGGTTGGTAGTGTGCTTCCTAGAAGTGGGATAGATGGGTTTGAATACTTTCAGGCTGAGGAGGAAATAGAACTGGGATCTCCAACATGCAAGGTGTGGAGCCTACTTCACTTAAAATGGTGGTGCTGTAGATGCTTTGATATTCTTTCAGCCTGATGCTGCTCGTGCATGTTTCATGTGCTTGAGTGTGTATGTGGGATCAGCTGTTCTGGAGGCCTATGTGAGGATGCCAGATCTATGGATCTAGATTAATCAGTTGCCAGCACCCTCAGACAGGTACAACATCAGAACTTCAAATGCTGAATGAAGTTTTGTATGGAGGACTTGACTGTCTAGAGCCTGTTGGGCACTGGAGCAGGCTATGTAATCTTTGAACTGATATTTTGAAAGTAAGTGTCTCAACCAACCTCTCTGAGCTGAACATCAGGAGCTCAAGAACAGTATTTGGATTTTATTGGGGGTGTATGTGTATTATGGTCACTACTTTTTTTTTCTTTTTTTTCTTTTTTTTCTTTTTTTCCTTGCTTGTTCTTCAGCAAGCGTTCCTTGCACAACAGAAACTTTCTTCTTACATACTGGTGTGTTCTCTTCCTGCAGCCTGAGGCCAGATCTGGGCAGTTCAGGATATTTTCTTGTCGCTTTTGGAATAAGTGCAAAGTGTAATTGAAGTGGTGTTGTAGAATCTGAAAGTATTTCTTCTTTCAAAGACCAAGGAAAAAAACCTCAAAATAAAAAGCCCTTCCCAAACTCCTCTGATACTTGGCAGAAGTCTTCCCCTTATGATTCTAATAATTTGGCTAAAAAAATATAACAATGTCTTATAAGCATTCTAAATGTAAGAGGGGGAAAAAAAAGGGGGGGGTACTGAATATTTTCTGAATAATAAAGTGAATCTTCCTGTAAAACATCTTTTTTACTAATTAATCATAAAGTGAAGCTAACTTTCTGAAGTACAACAGCATGTAACAAAAAGCTTTTTGGTAAGTTCGTTGTTGGGAATGATCTCATCCTAGTGACCAACTGGTCACTGTGCAATGCTCAAACTATTTGCTGAAACAAAAGTATGCTGCATCGGCTGACCACAGAGAAATCTGTTTGGCCGTGTCAGAGGGAGCCGAGTGTACGTTCAGATGGAGTTGTGGCGCAGCAGCAGGTAGGAGTTGCAGTCTGTAGAGCTTTGCACTTTAGTTCAGATACAAGAGCAAATGTTTGAGGTGGCTTAAACGATGACAGCTTTCTGTGATTTTTGATGTACTTACTTTACTGCCAATCCTATTGATTTTAAGACTATATGAAAGATTTAAATTAACGATGATACAACAGTGATCTCTAGCTGTATAGTTTTAAGTTACTTATTTTGAAGCTTAGTCCAGTGAATCAATACACCTTCTGTATTCAATTCACCCACTTGTATTTGCAGTGAATTTCTGTCTTGCCTGAGTAAGAAACTTCATCTCTTAACTGGGTTAGAGCGTTTATCTAACATTCCCTTTAGATTAGCTTTGTCACAGACTTACACAACAAGAACATTCAATGATTCCTGTAGCTGCTGCGTAGTCATACTCAGGAGTAAACCCTGATATGTTCACTACTAAATATTGGCAGTCGATGTAGTCATGCTGCTATGACTAAAGTCCTGTCCTCTGGCCTTTTGAAATGAAACCGTTGAGAGGAGGACCCTTCGCCCCATCTCCTCTCATGTTGCTGTCTGCATGATCAGAGTTTGGGTATGAGATTATTAGCTTTCACTACTAAATAAAACCCCATTGTTTCCAGAATTTTTACTGAAAGTCATTAGAACTGGTGCATGGTGAAATGCCACATGCTTTCTACCTGTTTCCTTTTTAAAAATTGTAAAATTGTTGCTTTAAAACATGCAGTTAATTGGAAAAACAGAGCAAACCGCAGTGATTCAAGTTCTGCTGCGCTTGTGCAAGTTGACAGTTTTATCTGCCTTTCTTGCTGAGTTAGAATTCAGTAATGTGCCAGAAATAAAGGGAGTTTGATTCATTCTAAGTCAACTTTAAAAACTAGAAGTTGTAGTATTCATTGTTTTTATTCTTTGAGTTTCTCACCCTGATATGATTACTTGTTGTCCTTGGATCCATTGAGAGCTGCATGCTGGTTCCAGTTTAAAACACAGTATTAAAAAGCATAGAGTCTGCTGAAACTCAAATATTTGTGTCAATTAATAAAATGCTGAGAACTGTAAAAAAAATGGAATTGTATATGAGACAATGTATTAAACTTGTCTTCCTTTTAGTTGGAATTTGTCTTAAAAATTATGAAAGAGTTAATTAGTAATTTTTAGAGTCATAACAGCTTCTAAATCTGAACGCAGCAGGAGTGAGTACATTTCCCCTAGATGTTGTTGACTTAGAAATCCCCAAACCCTGGGTGGCATAGGAACAGAGCTGTTTATACAACTTTTTGTTTTGTTAGTAGCTGTCAGGCATGTTGCAGAGGCCAGTTTCACTGTATCCCCACCTCCTAGTTACATTTCATTAGTGGTGAACATGATATATGGGAGCAGAGCCTGTAGGTGTGGGATTGCTGTTCACATACTGGCCTGTCGAAACAGCAGACAGTGAAACAGCTTTGCTGGATCTTGCCAGTGAGCTTAAAATAAATATTAAAAAAACCCCAACAAACAAAACCCAAAATGCAAACAGGTCCAGTTCATAAGTAACTCCTACAAAAGCCAGCCTCGTATGTTTAAGCAGAAGCTGGTGGCCATGCACCTGCACCTCGTGTGGGCAGAGCCAGCAGGTGCATCTCTGTGCCTGTCTAGTCGGCGTGCTGCCGGTGCTGTTCTGAGCTGCTCTATGGCCAGCAGCAGAACTGTGCTCTCTGGGGCTCGGCCAGGAGGGGAGTGAAATTGTGGATGGGCATACAAGCAGCTCTCCCCCCAACCCTTAATGAGTCTGAGCTGAAAAATTTCAAGTTCAGATTAAAAGCAGGATGGTATGATTATTTTTGAATTGGTCTTTGTAGTAACCTACACGTTAAACTGAAAAGGCTTTCTGATTCGTTCAATGAGGTTGAGTTGTCCTGTGGAGCAGCTGGCTAGCTATTTCGGCACAGAGAGCAACAGGGATGTGCAGCTGGGGTCACTGCTCCTAGCTGCAGTGCAACCCTTGGCTGTTCCCAAGGAACTTAGCCTGCATGCTTGAGCTAGACGGGGTTACTGGATTCGAGGCCCCTGTGTGGAGGAGGGAGGGAATTCTGTTAGAAAGTTACATCTTTTGGCCTTGGAGCAGCTCTCAGGATTGTTTCACTGGTCAGCTGGGGCCTTGTTGTGCTGAATAAATGACACATCAAGTATGTATGCGTGTTCTCCTGCCAGTGTGTAGGGTCCTTGCGCATCCCTTGGCTCTGCAGAACTTAATTCCAATAGCTGTGAGAAATGGAAATAGATGGGTTAAGCATACTGCTTGGAAACTAGTTTTATTGGTACATCTGAAGCATTTTCACAAGGGATTTTTCTTTTCGGCCCTAGTACAATATTTATGTTAGTCATGTAGCTTTTGATTTCTGAAGACATTATTCAAAATTTTTAAGGCAGTACATCTGTGCACTGATTTGCTTGATTGAGATGTAAAGTAATGCATGTTGTACTGCTTTTGGTCTTGATGAGGAAACTGCTGCTGTTCTTGCTCAGTCTTCAGAGCAGGTATCGCTTTCCTAGATAAGCACAGAACAAGTATCTGAGAAAACAGCTCCACCAAGCTCCCTTTGTTTAGGATATCATTGTTGTGATAACACAGACAGACTAATGCTGCTCCTCTGCCTTCACCAAAATAATATGGAGTCTGAGGGGAAGGAATGTTGTAAGATGCTGAATCTGTTCCTTTTTTTTCCCCTTTGTTTTTCTTCTTGCGGTTCTTTTCCACCTCACTTTCTATTTTCTGCGATTGAACAGCAATTTGTAAAAATGCAGTAAAATAAAAGGGCATGAGTATCACATCCTCCATACCTCTGGTTTTGCCATGCCCATAACTACTGATAGGTTTTAAAAAATGCAAATTAAAACTAATGTATAACAATGCATTGCAGCGTATTAGGGCAGGGTAGAATGAGCGTCAGATGAATAGTCTTACACCATGGTGCTCTGCTCTGCAGCCATCTTCTGCAGGGTATTATTTAGGAGCCTACCTGTGTCAAATACACCATTACGTATATCGTGTCTCGGATCTTGAAACAATTTGTTGATCTGTTCTGGTTTAACACATCTGTCTGCACCTTGTCGGAACCTGTTGTCATCTGATGTTGGGTGCTAAGACTCCATCCCACTTTTTCACGCTGGATTGAACAAATCTGGTTTTGGAGGCAGTTGTATAATGAGAAACTACTGGTGTTCTTGTGTTCCAGTTATTTTTTTGTTAGCTTTAGAAACCTTAATTACTCTTCTACAGTTGTGAATAAACACCTGAAGGATTTATCAGGTAATTTCAAGGCTACCCACTTTTGTCTTGAACTGCTGAGTGACACTGTTTTTAAAACCATTAAAGGCATAGTTTTGATGGAGAATACGTGAACATGTTCCAACTCAAACCAAATGTTTAATCTATTTGCAAACTGGCGTTGAGTCTTAGTCTAACTGCCTGGTTTTTCAACCCACTTGTGAAAGAGGGAAACTTAACTTTTGCAGATAGCCTTTGGTTTTTTATTTTGTTTGTTTCCAATCCAAGTCCTGAGGACTGCTTCTCTTGGGAAGAAACAACAATTTCTTTTGTACAGGACTTTTTTTTTTTTTTAACATCAATGTGTTAAGACATATGGAAAACCCCAAAAGCTTGGGTAAGACGTTTTTCTTTTGTCTTGGAAGTGTGATGTGTAAGCTAAGAGGCAAATAACTAAATATTAATGATCATAACCCTATCGGGCTACACTGTTCTCACCTATATCTCCCCTTCTTCCCTTTCACCTGTTATGAGTATCACTTTCTGCTTACACCTCACAGAACAAATCCACTTGTGCTTGCTCTGATTTTAGCTGGAAGTCTTAAATGTTGGTGCTGTATGATAATAAAGGGAGAATGTTTGTTGTCTTTTGTTCCCTTGCACCCTCTTAAGGCCCCAGTACTTTCTTCTGAGGGTGACAAGAGGGGTTGGTCTGTGTATTGGAGATCACTCAGAGCAGGCCTGACTTCTCAGCTCTGCCTAACCTGAAGTGCCAGCTCCAACTTGGCCCGGTCAGTTAGGTGTTGCTGCAGAGGAGAGGTGAAATGGTATCTTGAGACTTATCCTGAATTAACCAGAAGAATGTGGGATGTTTCATGGGCGACTTCAAGCTGGGATCTTGATGAGGTCCTGATAAAGCCTATGTGTAATCAGGAGTTCCACCATGTAATAGTTTTGGTATCTCAGGACTCAGATACTGCTTAATTGTTACTGCAAATCTGATCTTTTCCATGTAAAGCTTTGGGCAACAAGTCCTCTGAAAACTTTTGGAATGTAGTTGTATTCTGAATGGTTTTGCTTTTAGTTGATATAACACTTTATATTGTGTCTGTAGTGACACTCAAGGTCATTAACTTTTCTGTTAGAAGATGCCCTCTAGCTTCAAAGCAAATATTTTGATACCAGGTGAAGTATATAGTCTTTGTGCTACTGAATAGCCATGACTCCTAGAAAGGCTTTTTAGCTTGAAGAAGGGGGTGAAAAAAACCCACCCTAACCCAACCAGAAAACCCCCTGCTAGGTTTGTCTACAGGGCTTGTTACAGTTCAGTGGTGTATGTTTTCACATGCTATGGAACTACAGTGAGGATCTGTAATTCTTCACTGTGCAATCCAGACTCTAAAATAGCAAGATTTGAAATACTCAGCTGTAAAATGTAGCAGATCACTTTAGCCCTGAACAGTTTTAACTTTGCATTCAGAAGGGTAATTTGCCTCTGCAGTTGCGCTGTTGCAGAGTAAGGCTTGGTTCCCATCAACTGGTCCTCTCCATTGACAGGACATCAGTGGAGATTCTCTTATGAATGTGCAAGGCAGCAGCTGGTTTAGTAGCAGCTAATTCCAGAAAAGCAAGTAGGGAAGCTCAATGATTTCTAGCACTTAAGTAGCAATGATCATGTGTCTGTGCACTGGGTTTAAATGCTTTTTTTGCCTTCCTCCTTCTGATCCATAGTAATGTTTTGGCACTTGAAAATGCAGAGAGAAGTCTATTGATGATGCAGGGACTCTAAATCTTTGTGCAATGGAAAATAAAGCTTAACTTTTCTGGGTTTTCTTGGTTTTGTTTTTTTAATCTTTGGTGTACTAATTGCATTGCTGTCTGGCACCATTAAAAAAATAAAAAGTTATTCCCTCTGTCTAATAAGAGCTGATGAAGCATCTTCTGTATGCTCTTTGGCTAAATTACAGTCCAAAACTGATATGGAAAATGTAAAAGCAAAATCAAATTCTGTCATTAACTACTAAATTTTGACATGGACTAAACTTAAATGTTGGACACAAGGAGAATTATCATTTCCATCTACCTCTAATACAGGCCCTCTTGCACATGCAGGAAATGCTGTTTTCTTTCTTCCATCTATTTTAAGAAATAGTGTGCATGTGACTTGCCCTTGGGATGCTTTTGTTCACCTGTGACTAATGAGGAGTGTTAGGTGTTTCTAATAAGGCCTTATCTGGCTGTTCTGACAGCAATCCTGCTGTTCGTACCCTTTAGAGCCATTCTGCTCAACTTCGTCTCCAATTTCTGTAATGGAGACACAAGGCACTGGAAACTAACCTGTGAAGCTCATGTGTGCAGAGGTAATAGATACGGGGTGAAGGAAGATAGAATTTCCTGTAAAGCAGCATCTGTGTTCAGGAGCAGATTCCACAAAAAGCAAGCAGGAAAGCACATTGATTTCTAGTACTTAAGTGCTATGTATGTGAGTTGTTGTTTTGTTTATTCCCCTGGTTGCCCCCACCTTGTTCTTTCTGTTCTGTGCTGCCATTCTGCACCTTGAGAAAGCAGACACATCTCTCTTGGTGATTGATTATACATGGAAGGGATGAGCGTCTCTGTCTCTTGAAAATGTTGCTGCCTCTTATGTTTGAAAGTGTGATTAGGACAGAAGATAGAGCCATGATGGAAGCTCTTTCAGGATGTTTGCTATGGAAATGTGTGGCCTTAACTTGGAACTGCTCACAGAATTGTGTCTATAAAGAGCAACTAGTTCATAAAATACATCACTAAACAGAGGAGATACTGAATTTGCTGTGTAGTGGGTTCGTTTTACAATTTTGCTCACCTTCTGATGTGGTGGTGTGACTGATCTTTAAGGGCATGGTTAATGCCTAGTTCAGTTCCTTTTCAGTGTTCCCAAACATCTTGGATATTTTACCTAAAATACACAGGGTATTAAACCTGTTCAACTGATTTGCTCAGATACTGGTGTTTATGTAGTGCACGTTTGGGCATGAGAATTTGGTCTATATAAATGACCTTTTGCATGGAGATATCTTATGGTTGTTTTATTTGTTTATTTTTAACTAAATAACATGCGCTTTCAGAGTGTTTTAACTCAGGGTGTTGGTCAGGCTGCCAGTGTGTATTCTGCTTAGTTTTGGTGCTTGGTGGGGTTTGTGTGTGGGTTTTTTTGTGGTGGGGTTTTTTTTGTGTGTGGCGGTTTTTTCTTTTCCCTCCAAAGCATTCCATGTAAAATCTGTCATAAATACATTTCCAAACTGAAAATCCGAGGATTAAGTAAATCCTAAATCTCCCTCTTAAAGGTACTTTCAGGTCAAGATTGGGGCAGTTGCAAATCAGGGTGAAGCAGCACAGGTCAGTAGTAATGCCACATTTGAGTCCTCAAGTCCCTGTAAAAACAACCCTTTTCCAAGCACCAAGCAAACCTCAATTTAAAGAGCACTGGCTGTTCTGTGTGGATCCTGTAACAAAACACAGTGGCTTGATGGGTGTTTTTTTAAGCGCTCAGTGAAGTCAATTGACAGTATGTCTGAAAAGTGACCTGCAGTTGCACAGCTTTCCCCTGCCCTTATCACCACAGTCCATACGTGCCGGCGGTATAGGCCTCTCCATAGGGATCTGCATAGTGAGAGAGTGTCATTTGTGAAAGCAGGAAGGAAACACACAGTCCTGTTCTTGAGCCATCTCAAGACTTGCCAGATTAGGCTGTGGGAAAGCATCGGTGTTCTCTATGTTACTGCTCTTCTGAGAGGGTGTAGTGTAGGTGAAATGGCTAAGAGAAGGATGCTTTTTTTTAGTGTTGGACAGCCTGTTAGAACTTCACAGAATCCCAGAACGGTTTGGGTTGAAGGACCCTTAAAGACCCCCCAGTCCCACCCCTGCCACGCGCCGGGCCCCCTTCCCCCAGCCCCGTCCAGCCTGGCCTTGGGCACTGCCAGGGCTGGGGCACCCACAGCTGCTCTGGGCAGCCCGTGCCGGCGCCTCGCCGCCCTCACAGGGAAGGATTTCTCCCTCAGCTCTGATCTCCATCTGCCCTCTCTCAGCGCAAAGCCGTTCCCCCTTGTCCTGGCGCTGCAGGCCCTTGGGAAAAGCCCCTCCCCAGCTTCCTCGCCGGCCCCTTTGGGTGCTGGAAGGTGCTCCAGGGTCTCCAGGAGCCTTCCCTTCTCCGGGCTGAACAGCCCCAGCGCTCCCAGCCCGGCTGCGCAGCAGAGGGGCTCCAGCCCTCTGGCCATCTCCGTGGCCTCCTCTGGCCCCGCTCCAACAGGTCCGTGCCCTCCTTATGCTGGGGGCCTCGGAGCTGGAGGCGGCGCTGCAGGGGGGTCTCAGCAGAGCGGGGCAGAGGGGCAGAGCCCCCTCCCTTGCCCCGCCGGCCACGCTGCTGGGGATGCAGCCCAGGGCACGGGGGGCTTTCTGGGCTGTGAGCGCACATGGCTGGGTCGTGTCCAGCTTCTTGGCCACCAGCACCCTGAGTATTTCTCCACAGGGCCGTTCTCAACTTGGGTACTGATAAACCTATTTGAGGCTTGTTTGCTGGACATGGGACCTCAGTGCTTTTTATGACTTACAGTGAGAAGTCTTAACGCTTCTTCCTTATCGTCCTCTACCTTTGTCTAGAAATGGGTGCTGGCTGCCTCTGTGCAACAAAAAAGAATGGTTAACTATGGGTTGAATATGGTTGAGCTTGAAGAAGTTTCTTTGCAAAGTGAGAGCAAGAGTTTCCATTTGGAAAATATAGCTAATGAAGCTACATATATCACTGTACAGAGACTGGGAGAACAAGGATCTGGGGAGTCAGTCAGCTTAGCAGTAATTCAGGTTAAAGAGGTGGCAGTCATAGGTTAGACACTGGTGAAAACTTACGATCACTTCATGTTTCCAGCTGTTCATTAAACAACCTTTAAGGTATAAGAATTGAGTCAGTTTGAGTGAAGAGGCAGTTGCCTTAGAAATCACCCTCTACTTTAGCTGCAGTTGTTGTCATGGCTGGGTGGCATACACTGTGAAGGGCTAGAGGAAAACTAGAGGAGGGTATGTGGAGAGTTGCTGGTTATCCTAATGAACAACCTGTGAAAAACAGATCTGCCAGACATCTGGTTTAGCTAAAAGGAGCAATCTAGAGCAGAGAGGCTTTATAAAAGACTATTTAAAGATGAGCAAAAAATGAGAGATTTTTTTGAAAAGGCAGACAACCCTGTTTCTTACCGTAGTGGGCTAGGGAGACTTTCTTGGTGATACGCTCTTTTGTAGTGGCGGATGAGGATGAGCTGGACTAGTGGACTTCCCAGAAAGCTGGGATGATGTGAATATCGAACAACTTGCCAAGTAAAAGCTTCCCTTAGTCTTGTGTCTCCAGCTATACCGGTGCTAGTGAATTACATGATGCTCGGTGAGTTCTGGTAGTGCTGGAATACAGCGCCTGTGCTGATATGTTTTCAGAATATTTCCTCTTGCAATCTTTGGCCTTGGGCAACAGTACTCTCCCAGACACTGGTGGATGCTGTTCAGGAGCTAGCATGGACCAGGACCATTCTCAAGAGCCGTTTGCAGGTAGCCACCCTGGTTTAAAAAGTGAGGCTGTACAAGTGTGAGTACAGCCCTTTCCTAGTCACTGTGGTCCTGGGCATGTTTAAGTCAACTGTGAAATTGAAATTCTGATTGCAGGAAGCACAATCTGTTGAGCAGTCTTTCATTAGAGCACAAGTGAAATTTGAATAATCACAGAATGGTTTAGGTTGGAAAAGACCTTTAAGATCATAGAGTCCAACTGCTAACCCAGCACTGCCTAGCCCACTACTAAACCATGTCCCTAAGGACCATGTCTGCATGTCTTCTAAATACCCCTGGGGATGGTGATTCCACCACTTCCCTGGGCAGCCTGTTCCAGTGCTTGGCAACCCTTTTGGTGAAGAAAAATGCTTTTTCTTTGTCCTCATTAGCCCCAGCTAAGGCAAAACAAGCCATTGGAGGAGCTTCAGTTGCATATAGTTAACTGAGGTGTTTCTGTTTCTGTTTGGGACTTGACTTGGGTTCTCACTGCTCCTTTTTCTGATGTGCTTGCAACTGAACCTTTGCTCTGTGGATCTCGGTAACATCTCAGATCATTAAAATATCTGCCTCTGGTCTGTACTACCCAAAAAGATGGCAGGTTGTTGGGTAATGCTGTCCAAGCATGGGCATGGGCATATGCATTGACAAAGCATATGACAGGAATTGCAGTGGATCTGTATTGATTAACTATAACAGTAGGAAGAATTCCTGAATTCTTAATACCTTTATTTTTAGATGTAATTGGCTAGACTGAAGGCTTAGTGTTCAATGAACTGTTCAAAAAAAAAATATTTCAGAAGAGGATTAAACTTGAATGTGAAAGAGTTTTTCTTATGCATCAGTGTTCATGGAAGGAACTGGTCAGAAATTGCTGTGCTCCTTAAATTTGCATTCTCTGAATCCAAATTAGAACTGCTTTCACCAAAACTACTCATCCACACAGGAAGCTAGAGATGCTGTTGGGAATGCAACTGTGTTAGCTAACTTTAGTTAATTTAGTCCTGTTAGTTTTTCAACTGTGAAAAGAGATACGTTGGTCTTGCTTAAATCACTTTTTTCAGCTTCTCTTGAAAAGGAATGCACTTAGTTGTTTCTCACCAAGGGCATTTTCTGCCTTTGTTTTTTGTGGGTTTGTTTTTTTTTTTTTTTTGCATTTTGTGGATCTGGATGTTTGTGTGTTAAGGTTTTGTAGGTGTGGGGTTTTTTTCTGCTTAGACACATCTGAAAGATCTGTAGAAAGATTTGAAGATCACTTCTGTCAGAGTATTTAATCTCTGCCTTCTCTGGGTGTTTTCAGCTTCTTGTCAGGTGTACTCTGTCTAGTAACACAGTTGAGTACTCTCTCCCACCCTCCCTGTGCTATTTGGTTGTACGCTAACTAACCAAAGGCCACTGGCTGCTGGCACTTATTGTTAATTAGCATTTGCTGAACTTTCTAGCCTTCCAGGATCATTCTGGAAGGTCCTTGGTTGGTCCTTGGTACTAGTGATTTGGCAGTCCATGAGTCACTCTTCCAACTTTCTAGAATCTTTGCATGTCATTCCTTTAGTCAAATCGCTCTTGACATACGAAAATCCATGGTGCTATAGAAACAGCTACGCTTGTGCAGCTGCTTATTTACCGTCTGATTATATGAACCTCACTGTTTAACTTTTGTCAACCTGAATTGCTACAGAAGACTATTTTTTTAAAGCCTGTCCTCCTCAATGAGGATTAAACGTGGATATTGCTGAAGAGTATCTGCTTGCTTTATGGTTGAAGACCTTTATTATTCTGTGTGCTACCTGCAATTGGGAGGTACGATCTCTTTCTACAAGTAGTAAGAGTTGCGTGACTTACCGTGAAAGTCTGACCTGCTGTTCATGAATGTTTCCCTAGAAGATTATTCACTCGTAAGAGTTCAGTGGAACTACATCTTGTGTTTTGAATACTCTAAATTATTAGTCTAACTTCAGCACTTTCCCTCTCTCTTGGAAGAAGCTCTGCTCAAAAGTGTAGAATCATACCTAAAAGAAGTCTCTTTCAAATACTGTCAGCTTTATCTGAGATGCCTCATGTAAGTGTTGGAACAGCAGTTTGATGCTTAACAAAAATTCATTGAATATTTGACAATGGTACCCATGAAGAAATGTCCATCATATATTCTTTAATAAACTCGTGGTTTAGGATGTTGGTAAGTTCTGGTACAGGCAAGGAGACAGCATAGAGACTTGTGGCTATAAAGGCAGGTTTCTTTGCATCAAATTGTAGTTAATTTGCTGCTAGTATTATTCCTCTAGGAAAGGACTGGGATGAAAATCTGAGATGCCTTAATCTCCGGGTTTCATGGTCACCATGTATATATAGCTCAGGGTTTTCAAGACTTTGTGTTTGAACCCATGGTATTCGACAACGTGATACTGCTTTGCATGTGGAATGCTGTAGCTGCAATGTGTGCCGCCTCTCCTAGCTTTTCATATCAAGTGATCTTCATGTACCATGCATACTTAAGACGGGGAGCTATTTAAAGGAAGCTGTTTATCTAGAGATTTGGAAACAAAGTATGTAGGGTGAGAGACAACAGGAAACTAAAAGATCGAGTGGCTTTCGCAGTATATGGGAAGCAGTCTTACAAATCTGGGGAGGAGAAAACAAAGTGTTGCTTGTTAAGAGAAATTGAGGGAGTCTATAAGGGCACCTGATACAACAAATTGCACATACTTTCTGTTATAAACTTAATTGCACTGAAGTGCTGCATTCCATTTAGCTGGGGTAAGAGTGATAATCTGGAGTGTCACTAGAGGTTTGCTCTATTACCTCTTTCTTTGGCAGTCCAGCAACATAAACACAGATAGACAAGCATTGTTCATACAGAAAGTACTACGTTACCTAAACTGGAGCCTGTCTAATCACAGTAATTTTGTGAGGTGAATGGAGGGGAAATCACTTCTTTGCTTCTGTCTTGCATCTTTTTTGGGTGGTTTACCAAGGTAAGTTGCATGCTTTTCTCACAGACCAAAGAGAGGTGGTAATTTACTCCATCCTCAAAAGGGCTGCTGCTGGAAACTGGTAGAGACAAGTAGTTGCTACTTAAAGTAGTAAGAACCTTAAAAATTATAAAAAGCAGAAAGTTAATGTTTGCACTGAAATGTATGTATGCTTTTGGGACTCCTCAGAATAACTCTTCTGTTATAGATAGGGTGGATTTGTTGAACTCTCAGGTGAGAAAGAGACAAGATAAGAGACTGGGTAGTAAGCAGAAAGTAGTCTAGTGTATTAATGGGTTACAGGTAATTCAGTTGGTGGGGTGGAAAAATCTGTGTAGAAAACTGGTTGAAGTTAGAGAAGCTGTTGAAATGTTTAGTAGTAAAAGTGCAAGGAGCTTGGGAACCAGAAGAGCTGAGGAACAAGAACTACTGGTGCAGGATGTGGAACTGGATATTATAGGGATAGCAAACACGATGGGACAGTATGCATACCAGGCATTACCTGCTTTCTGATAGCGTAGGCAAGATAAAAATGAAGAGTGGGTGTGGCGTGGGATGCAAACGAAATAATAAACTGCTTTTCCTCTGTGTTGCGTTTCAGTGTCACTTGCATAAAAATTGCATTGGGGAGAAATAAAGTTGCAAACTTAGAATCAGGGTTGCAATGTATAGACAGATACCATTTAACGGTTTTCAGAAATATTTCTGCAAACTGGAAAACAATTGTGGCTAATAATGGAGCACGTGAGCCAGTATCTGCTGGGTGGATGATAGGTGACTTTTTTTTTTCTTTTCTCCCTGCCCCGCCCCCCCCCCCCCCCCCCCCCCCTTCACCACTGCTTCTGTAAGTAGTCAGAGTCTTCCTCAATTATGTGAGGGGGCAAGGTGGAGTCTATCTTAGACTACTGTAAGACCTAACACAAAAATCTTTGTGGCCACACCTCCAATTTTAGTAAATCTGTTAATTTGGAGTAAAAAAGGTTATTTAGCATTTCTGTTTGTCATTCAAGAACACCCCATACTTAAGGGGAAAAAGCAATCTTTACAACTGTGGGTAGTTAAAACCACCCTGGTAGTATAGGATTCATTCCTTCAGGGTTTATTTAAAGAGCAACTAGAGATGCAGTTGGGCCGAGCAATTAGGGCTGGATGCCTTTGGATGTGATCTGGTTGTTCAGCAGTGGGAAGTAGCTGGGGAGAAGGACCCCAATGCCCCAATTTACCACCAGGTGGCTAAACTGCAAATAATGATGTGGAAAAAGAAAATGTGGGTTAATGACCTATTTTAGCAGAGCTTCCTTCTGTTAGAAAGGGGAGCATTAGTGTTATCACACAAGCAAGAACTCATCCTTAATATTTGTATCTGAATCATACACAAGCTATTTCTCTGTTCCTTAATTAACTTACTAACTCTCCACCCCTTCTGAAGGGAACAGGACTCTTTCAGAAGGTTTTTCTCACTCCTGAATGCTTTACCACTTATTAAAGCTGAAGTGATACTCTCTTCACTGGGTTGTTTTCTCATTTAACTAAAAGCTCAGGCATTCTACTTCCATGTAATGTGAAATGCACATCTGTAGGGAGAAGAGCTAGCATTAGTGTTCCTATATGACTTTGCGTTAATAAGCAGGTGCTGAGATGATACTTTGTTGTGAGACAGGCTTGATTGCTTGCTGTGGTGAAGAATGAGTTGGACATCTCTCTATGTGGATTGAAATATTTAACTGACTCTTGACTGTGCAACTTAATGCTCTTTTCTGCAGAGCACTGCATAGAGTATAAGGAGTGTCATTTTGATAGAATTTTTTTTGTAGCTGTACTGGTTTCACAGTAAAGAAACATAATGAGCATAGTATAAAATACTGTATAGGAACGTTTGGGACCCAATACCCAGTAGATAAGGAGATGGTTCCCTGGTAAAGCTGGTGGGTACAGCTTCACCGAAATCATGGAAAATGTGCTGTGTCTACTGCAGGGCAGCTCCAAATTTCTTTATTTCTTTTAAAAAATCTGGATCCCCTTAAAATATTAATCCACTTGTCATTAATGTAATCCTTAAAAGAATACAGTGTATGCTTTCCTAGTTGAGTAACATGTCTAGCAATACATGTAGGTTTTGCCTTGAGAACGTATTAAAAACTTTGCAAGAGAGTCCACTCTGAAGTTTGGAAGTACAGAAAATGGCTTGGAGTGGGACAGCCTTTACCGAAAGAAAGCAAGCTTCACCTTTGCCTACTTGTTTGTCTCTGACTAAAACGTGACAGTTCTGCCATATGAAGGCCTTTAGGGTGCTTTGCACAGTGGTTCTACGTAGTATTAGCTGATAAATTGGACCGTAGATGTTTTGGTGCCTCTTTTAGCTTTGATTTTTATCTGGAGATGAACAACTGGTGAATCAGACCTGGCTGTCACCGGTGGCTATGCAGATGTATGCCTAACAGTGACTTTGAGAGCTTTTAAGCTGGTATAGGAGCACCTGAAATACTACTTAGTGGAAGGATGTTCTAATCATCCTGGATTACTTCAGCTTTAATGGTGTGTTTGTAAAAACCTATTAAGATGTGTAATGAGGGAAAAATTGCTCACAATTTTCATGGTATATCTGTAATAGCTTGAGCAAGTGCTTATGTGAAATAGCAATAGCTAGATAGTATTCCTCTTGAAGAACATGCATTAAAGAAAGGTGCCTGGATGACTGTAGTGGGGCTACAACAAAATTTCTCAAGTTTTAGTTAGAGTAACGCAAATCATCTCCTAGCCATCCCTAGTTAGTTTACATCCAAGTACTCTGTAATCATATGGCTTCCTCTTAATTGTGCCTGTGTTGTATTTTGCAGATAAGCAGTTTCTGAGGACTGAAGGACCGGCTAAAGGGAACACCTGCTTTTGAGGTATGAACTATTATTTTAATGACACAACACTAAATCTTTCATTAAAGCAAAGGTTTGATACAGCTATGTGTACACACCAAAACTTCATCTGTTCTGGGAAATACAGCTACTATCTAGAGTTCTGAAATGTCAAAATCCCTGACAGAAGTTCAGTAGCAAGGCTTGGCAGAGCAGGCACGCCTGGCTATGACAAGTAGAGTGTTAAATCAACTCTGGGAGAGTCTGCATGTCTTTAAAAGGTATTATATGGAGAGTTCTGTGACGAACTTCTGCAGAATAAACATCTGAAATGTACTTACCTTTCCATTCTGTTACGTTAAACACTCTATTTACTACCCTTTTTATATCCTTCCTCTTGGGTATTTATTAAAGTTTCTAACATTCCCCTGCTGCTGTTCAAGATAGCAGGGCTGGTGTGTGACTTGAGGGATGGCCTTTCTGGACAGTTGGACTTTTTCTTGATTTTTTTCTGCTGCAGAGGGCAGATGTCTTATTTAACTTGGTCACAAATCTTTTTATCAGAGGACTACAAAACATTAAAATGGGCAAGCTAGGCTAAAAAAAACCCCAAGTTTGATTTGATTTGTTAGGAATTTGGAGCAGTGGATCATCCAGATTTCTTGTCCTAGCTGTCCTTGTGGAAGGCACCGTAAAACTACACTTCCATTGGGGTCTATCATCAGGTCTGCAGTCAGAGGGTATTTGAGGTGCAGGTGCTCAGATAACATGTTTTAGTGAAGGAATACAATTTCTTCATGGTATTTGTATGGACTGAAGTACGCAGGTGTCTTTTACATCGCAGTTTTGACAGTGGTTGTTCTCAAATGCTGCCTGTTTCTTCAAGTCCTGGGAGCAGCGTCAGCCTGTTTACTCCGCTAACTAATGCGTCCTTCTGCCTTAACCTTAAGGTAGCCTAGAATGTGAATCAGTGAAACACAGGACACAGACTTGTACAAAAATGACTACTAAGCTGTCACTGTCACTCTGCCAGTACCATCCAATGATACTTGGCTGTAAGGAATGCAGAGGAGTCGAATGTAGTTCAATTACAGCTTGTTTTTACATCACCAACTGTATCTACTATGATTTACTAGAGCCGTCTTGAAGTGAAGTCAGTAGCACTGCATGTCTCCAAAAACTTTGTTATAGATGTGGGATAAAATTTCCCTAAAATGTTTTTTTTTTTTCTTTTATTCTCCTGAAATGGCAGGTGCAGAGGTAGTCTTGTAGGTGCCAAGTCCTGTCTCTTTGGTTGGGCTGATGCTCTTGTGTATCCATTCACGATGTGACTGGAACCAGGCTCGGTTAGGGGCAGCCACACCACCAGTTGTTTATACTGTGTGCTGTGGCTGCCTGCCAAACCATCTTAAGTTGTTCTCCAAAAGCCATTTGAATAAAAGCCAAATAAGATGGCTTAATCTCCCCCTGGGTGGGATGAAGGGAGGGGAGGTGCCCAGAATGCTGTGCGTGCTTTTAACCGTGGCCTCAACAGAGGTAAAGAGGTCATGGGAGGTGGACTGTCCCCTTCTCCTGGAGGGAGTGAGTATCATACGCAGCTGAACAGAGAAATGACATAGGAGGGCAAGAGCACTGCATTGCCTTTCCTGCATCTTCCAGGCCTGGCCTCCTTTTTTTTTTTTTTTTCCTTTTCTCACTCACCCTTTCTACTTCACTTAGCTTTGACCAATGTGGTCTTAATGTCTGCCAGACTCTGTGGATGTCTGGAATTGATCTCATACTTCAATTTACTTGGTCGTGTTACTAACTCCAATGTTGTGTAAGGGGGTGAGTTTGCTATGTTGTAACTTTCATCCTTTCCTTTCTCCATTGTACAAAAATGAGTTACAATGTAAGCTGCCTCATACAGTCCCAGGGATACATGGTAGTTGTACCTCTCAACATTTGTTGTTCTGTGGTTTCAGGACATGGAAACCAAACAGGTGTTTCCCACAGACTGTATTCAGAAGCTAAAAATGCTTCCTGAAGTAATTTATCCAGGAACATTTAACCCATGCTCATTGACTGCCTAGATGAATAAAGGCAACTTCCTCCCCAGTGTCCTTTGGAGAAGCCTGGGAGAGCAGGCAGGAAGGAGGAAGTGTTTGTGCAAGTCTGGCCCTGGCTGGTTGGTTCTTGTTGGATGACCCGATTGGGGAGTATCTTGGGTTCTTTACAAAACAATGACCTGTTCAGCTCGGATTGTCACTCAGAAATAAATGAGTTCTTCCTGCTTATTCTGTAATGAGCTCTTTCAGCCAAATACAGTTGTGTGTTCGGTCATCTTACTTGCTTTCTTAAACTACAGATACTGACTATGACTTGTGGCACCTAGAACTTGATTTGATTATTGTATTGTTTACTTGCGAGTAGGTGGGGAGAAAGTTTTTTTTACATTACCTGCTGGATTAATTTATATTTTTTGTTTCCTCTCAGTTAGAGCAGTTATACATGTGCAAACCCACATCTTTAGGATCAAATTTATTGATGACAAGTGAATGAGATGGGGGGCAGCTGCTGACATAATTGTGATAGCAAGCAGCAGCTACTTCCTTCTATGTGACTCCCTGCTCCCCTCCTGCAGCAGAGTTCTGCTTACAGAGAATTCTGCTTGGATAAGGCAAGCAAATAAGAAAGAACTTCCTCTGCCGCTGTGCTTCAGCAAACCAAGGGAGATTGCTTGTCCTCCAAGAGAATTTTGCAGTTTGCTGGATGAGGGGCTGCTGCATTACCATTCACCCTTTTAAAACGGGGTTGGTTAAGGAAGTATGCACTGACCT
Organism: Falco peregrinus; assembly: GCF_023634155.1. NCBI lineage: Eukaryota > Metazoa > Chordata > Aves > Falconiformes > Falconidae > Falco > Falco peregrinus. Next base: position 64,060,532 of record NC_073725.1, on the reverse strand, counting down.
TCTAGGCTGAGAATACTGAGAAGATTTAGCCCTTGAAGAGCACACCCTTGGGAAGAAGGTAATGCTACCATGTTACTTTACCACATGCGGTTTTACTTCCTTAAAGTGATGTGGGCAGAACCCTTTATTTTAATTACAATATAAAAAAAGGGGTTTTGGTGTTTTTTTTCCCAGTACTACATTGAAAAATTATTTATTTTGTGCTTTATCTTTCCCTTTTTGTAAGGGAAACTGCCTGTGTCAAAGGGCACAATACTGTTATACTGGATATTGCAGCCATACCTGCAATAAGGAAGTGAATAATTCTCTAAAGAAACTAATAGACCATACCCAATAACATCGGGGAGAGACCTGAAATTTGTTTTATTGCTCTTTCTTCCATGGAAAGCTCAGCTTTTGTTTTCTAACCAATGCCTTGTTTTTCAGTTGTTGTTGAATGTATTTGTTATCAAGAGTACGGAAATGTAAATACAATAGTGGTTGAACTGCAGCAGTTACTCCCTTCCTCCTCTGCTGGCTTCCTGCGTACACTTTGGAAGTTGGAAACTATTCTTCTGCATTAACTCATGTCAGAAATGAGTGTTCTTCCCCCTGTTGCCACCCCAGCAGATTTCAAAACCCAAAGGGTATGCGCAAAGAGAAACAATTGCTCTCACATATGTTCCTTGAGACTGACAAGTAACGTAAGGCCTCTTGCTGTAGCTTCTTTTAGCATTTTCCCATGGTCCAGCCTGATGTGCAAGCGTTGGCTAACAGGACATTTTTTTTTATTTATTTTCCCCCCTCCACCTTACCCAACCAGGTAAGTCACACAAGTCACCATTTTAGTTGGACTAAGTACACATTCATCCTTGCAACATTTGAACACATTTATTAGAAGAAAAATATAACAAATTAGGAGCAGTGCCTTCATTGACTTGAGTGTATTTCTCCCAGACTTAAGTTTGCAGTTATTTTGGGAAGCTGTTGCTTAAATATAGTGGTTCTTGTTCTAGTTGGGTCACTAGTAGCTAGTGTTGGTTGCTTTCTTAGGCAGGAATTTTTTCATTAAAACCAGCTCAGGGCAATGGAAAGGCTGAAATGGTAGACTAGTCAGGAGAAACTGGGTTCAGCTGTTTGATGGGTGGAAGCAGTTAAATTGACCTCACCTATGGCTGTTGTGCCTTTTTTTTTTTTTCTTCTTTTTTTTCTAACAAGTCTGTCATGAACTTTGTATGGCAGCAATAACTTTCTGGAGAGAGTTATTTATTTTCAGTTACCCAGGTCTTTTTTGCATAACCTGCCACTTATAATGCTGTTAATATGTCTGTACTGCACTAATGCTGCTCCCTTTTCAGAACGGAGGAGTTCTGTGATGCTCTTATGGCACTTGGCCAACTGCATGACTGAACTTAGCTAAATAAAAATCCCTGGGATCCTCTCTAAGAATAAACATCATGTGAGAGCAGGAGTGTTTCCCTGCTTTGAGAGAATTAAAATGGCGTGCTGGTAAAGAATAACAGCAGCAGCTTAAGGGCTAGGCTGGCATCCCTCTCTGGCTAAAAGGGATAAGCTACAAGTCCAGAGGAGGCAGAAGGCTCTGGCACGTAACCTTTAGCTTTCCTTGCTATTGAGTTTGTCAGTCCAGGATGACATAGTGCTTTCAGAATGGACTGTTTTTATAATTCAAGGATCTGGTAAATACCATTAGAAATGACATGTGAACATACTTGCTTAACTTTTTGGTCTAGCAGTGTTTTATATTGGGCCTTGGCCTACAGCTGAAATACCTACTAATGGGCTATTGAGCAAATTTCTGAGCACTTCTCTGTACCTGTATTTTCTTTCTTTTATTCCTCTTGGTAGCATGGGAGGTACAGGGACTTGTGTAGGTGTCTGGTAATGTTGCCTCAAGTGGGCCTGCATGTGGCTTATGTTCTGGCACAAGCAGTAATGGATGCTGAGATAATGTTATCTTGCAAGCAATTCCCTTGCTGAGGGAGAAGGTCACTGCTCTGCCAGCCTGTGGTGCCTTAACACTGGTAATGGAGCACATGTATTCTGTGGTCCTTCAGAAAAGTGTGTTTTCTCCCCTCTGGGAGTTTTGTAGTGACTCAGTGGACCTTTCCCTGCTTCACATATGATTCTGAACCTAAATATTATCTTTCTACCTTTCTTTGTTTTGGAGCTGTTACATTACAAAATAGGAATGCCTTTTTCTCTTGGATCACAAGCAGGCAATGTTTACTTTGCAGGCTTCTAGCAAATCCTTTTGTTGAGCTATTGTAGTCAAAGAGTTCAGCTCTGCTTGCAGAGGTGCCTTTGGTTTAAAGATGCAGAGGTTTGGCCTCTTTAAAGCTGTATGCTTCTACCTTGTTTTAAAAGGACTTCTGATTTTTATCTTTCTCACTTGTGTGTAGGTACAAATATCCCTACTTAGAAGTAATTCCTAGTAACATGGAGTATGTTTAATCTCCTTTATATGTGTTGTGGAATTGCCCCAAGATGAACAAAATCCATGCACTGAATTGCAAGAGGTGGTGTAAAAAGCCAGGCCCTTCCTAAGCATGTTCTAGCAACACACTACTAAAGCAAAGACAGACAAAGGTATCCCAAAGCTGTTCTTAAGAGTAAGAAGGAGCAGGCTCCACAGCTCTGAATCTTCTAGGTATACTTTGCCACCCTAAATATGTCTAGGGACTTCATTTCTTCATGAATTTTTGAGTGCCTGAGTGGCCTCTGTGGAAATACAGACTTGAATTTTGTTCCTGGCCTGAAAAGCAAACACATGTGAAGCAAACAAAAGGCTGCTAATGCTTGGTAAATGGGAACGTTGACTCTAGTTTGCCTACATGGTCGCAAAGTTCTGATCTGGCTGACGCTCTAAAACCTTGGCAGGGCACTAACAGAGCATTTGCTGCTCCTTTTTAAATGTCTGCTTCCATAATGCTTTGTTGTGGTTTCCAAATGGCAAACCCCTGCCTCTCTACTAGCTCCAATGTGTCTGTTCTGTTTCAGGGTTCCTTTTGGGGCATATCTGTCGGTTCTCAAAAGCCTGAGAGGAGGTCATGATTCTCCAGGGAAACTAATGAGTCTTTAAACTAACTTACTTGCTATAGCTAAGATCTTGCAGAATTTGCAAGTAGCTAAAATTAATTTCTTAGTATAGTGTGTTTTGTTTCATTCTTCGAAAGTTTTTTGACCTTCTAGTAGTGGAACGCTTTAAAGTATTGTTTGCTCTTTGCAAATCTAGTTGAAAAAGCACTGACAGGTTTGCTGTTTCACTCATCTGATTCTGAGACCTCAAGCTGATGATGAGTTGTCATTGATGAAAATAGTTTACTAGTCACCTTTCTCATTTTGAAGCTACCAGTTCTGTGTCCTGATCGACAGGTTCTCATGCTATATAATTATGTTGTCAGAGGTGCTTATTTTAATTAAAAATAAAGTAGCTACTTCAATATAGTCACTAACATAACTAGAGTTATTCAATATAGGTAAAGGAGTAAAGCTTCTATGTAAACGGAGTTCCTGGAAGGAGTGACTGTGCATACCTGGTCGCCAAACGAGCTGCTTCTGTTTTCATGGTTGTAGCTGCTGCTCTCCCCAACCTGTGATGTTTTAGGCTTCTTGCTCAACTTTTATCTTGCTTTTTTGAGTAACACTGACTAATGTCTTGATCTTGGAGCGCTTCTCTAGAGTCAGTTTGCTTGTAGCAGATGGCACCCAGCCTTTCTTGTGGGCATCAGATTGTGTATTTGAGTAGGAGAAGCCACAAAGTTGGCCTCCAGGAGCTCTACTTGAGAAGGTCTTTCCAGTGCCGTTTATGACTTGATTTATCCTTCTTGAGAGCCCTTGTGAAATAAAGGAGCAGAGTTGCTGGGCCTAAGTCTTGCCTCTTTCTGCCAGCCCATTTCCGCAAGCTTGAATTGTTTCTGCTGTTCTACAGGAAGTTTAACTTGGTATTTTTCAAGACTTACTACATTGGGCTTCTTGGTGTATGTATGAGATACGCTATGGATGTAACACATTAAATGCTATTTAATGTCTCCTTATATTATTCTTCAGTGAGAGCTTTGTTTGATTACCTTAACTCTAGAATCTGTCCTCTATGGTCTTACTTTCTCCGCTACCCTCTCAGATGTGTATAGACATAAGACAAAATGTTGACGGTTCACGAATGCATCGAGGGGCTGCACAGTGGTATTACAACCATAATTAAGCTGGACTGGATCTCTGAAAAATTTATTTTACAGCATGACTGGGCTCTTTCTCATCTCCTGGTTTGTAATTCCAGTGTTCATACTGTACAGTTTTCTTCACAAGTAGTAACAGAAGAAATCATGTTAGAAATTAAAGCAGAAATTCTTATGTAAGCACAAGATTGGTTATTCTGGGAGCTGCATATATAAGACAAATGTGGAGTAAGATGAATTTAGAGAAGTTGACATGAGGACCAAGTGACTGAGGTGAACTTTATTAGTGAAACTTCTCCCTTTTTGTGCGTTCATTAGTAGTCTTTTCCAGGCCACAGCAGTGAGATGATCTTGCAGGAAGAATAAGGAGGTACAAAATAAGTAATAAAAATGGGAATTATTGACTGAGCTACTGTATTAGAAATGTGCCATCCTTCCCTTCCTCCCAAGAGAAGGGACTCTTTAGTAAAAGAAAGCCAGAAAGCCAGTATTTTCTGGGTTTTGCTCTTAGGGGGGTACAAGCTACTTTCCTTTCTGATGCATGTGCTATTAAAGGAAAGCAGCTGACAGGAACAGCTGCTTGCCTTGCCTGTTTGGTTTGTGGCTTAGCAGTCAATATGCAACATAGAAAGAAATGTGCTTTGCTAACAGCCAGAGTTTTCATACCCTGCCCCCACTTCGGGTGTCTTTCCCTCTGTCCTCTGCCAAGTGAAAAAAGGAGATTCTTCCCCGCCATGATTAATGAAACTCTCCTTATTCGGTGCTGCCTCGTCTGGTGAGCAGCACAGAAAATCCTGTCTTCTGGCTTGAAAACCAGCAAAGAAGTGTGACTGTGGGGAGTTTCTTTTTTAAAGTAGTTAAGGAATAGGTCATTTTAGAGCTGAAAGTCTGTGCAGAAGGTGGGCAGAATCCTTTATTTTTCTTAAATAATAATTTATGATTTTTAGAGATGACATACCATGCTTTTTTAGGTCTCATTTCAATGCTTGTAGGCCTGTGCAGAGCTAGACACTTGAAAGTCCCTCACAGTTACTATCTATGAACTCATCTTCCATGTGGCTTTTTTGAAGGCCAGCCAAAACCATTAATCCCCATCTTCTAGAGTCCCTAATCCCTGCTGGGGTTTATAGGAAAGTTATTCTTGTACTCCCCATGAAGCTGCTCTGGCAGAGTATCTATCCTGCTGTAACTTAAGGCAAGTTTATTAATGTGACTCTTTTATCAGCTTGGAAATGTTACAGCTCATAATGTAGCAATCTGACTTGGACAGTCTTACCCCATCTTGCTGAGTGGTTAATAGTAGTGAAATTGCCCAAAGGAAGGGAATCATTCAGGAGGCTGGTGTTGTCTTATCTCAAGTATAATTAACAATAGTAAAACACTCTTTGCAGGCATGAATATATACCATGTATTTTTTTGGGGTTGGGTGCAAGTGAAGTCAGAGTTGGAAGTGGTCTGCTGGAATGATTCTTTGCAGTTGTATCACTCTTGCTTTTCTCAGCTTGACACTCTAAAGCCTCCTGGCTCTGGTTTTTGTCCAGTTGTGGCTGGGCTAATGTAAGGCCCTCTTCCTATGCGAGCCTCCCCCCTTCCCACCATCCTTACTTGCTCAAAGACTTTTCTTTGATTCCAAGTCAGCATCTCCAAACATTCAGGACTGGTTTGGGTGGGCTTCCTTCCATTTGTTGTCCTTTTAGGGTTTGTTTGTGATTTAGACAGGAGGGAAGTCTGAACAATTTTACCTTTGGTTCATGACTGTTCACTCTTGCCAGTTTTGGTAGCACTGGTCAGCTTTGGCTGTGCCACATCTTCTGTTGGTGGAAGTGGTTTATTAGGTGGCTTAGGGCCCTTGCTGTTAAAGGGACTTGTGCTAACTCTTTAGTGGTACATACTGTGGGGAAATTGCAAAATTCACTTTAGGCTTTTAGACAAATGCGGAACAATTTAAGTGTCATTCCCAGGGATGTGGTAGAGTTATTCTCCTGGGTGTCTGGAGTTTTCTCTGTCTGTGTTCAGTGACCAGAATTTGGCTTTTCAAAGCTAGGTAGCAAGAGAGTTGCTGCCTTGGCTTTGCTCTTGCTGTTAAATGTACTGATAAAATAGGCATGTACTTCATGCCTAGAGTTCCTTTCCATCTCCTTCTGGAGCCATTGCATTTTGTTACTTCCCTGCATAGAGAAGTCAAGTTCTGCAAAAAGTATCTCCTCATTCTGAGCAGAAAAGAACCTGAACTAAGGCCAAAAGGGAGTGTAATGATGGAAAGCCTGCAACTGAACCTCTGAAATCTGAGTGAGCGACCAGAGTCTCACTGCACAGTACAACTGTCTATGCACGCTGGACTTCATACTGAGATCTTTGGAACAAGGAAGGGCCAGTCTGTGCCATGTAAATACTGTGTTCCAGAGAAGTAAATCTCCTGAACATCATCTTCGAGCCCCGTGATGTGAGGGAGCTGGAACAGTAACAGGTAAGTCCAGCTTTCTCAGGCTTAGCAGCAGCTCTGAACACTTTCAGAACAATAACTGGCCTATTTTGTGACCTCTCTCATGTCTCTGCTAAAGCAATACTTTGCAACCAAGTTCTGTTAAGGGGAGTATGTGAATCCATAAGTAAAACATGATGCAGTCATGTTTACTTAAAAATCAATGTTGCAAGTTAGTGTAGATGATCTCATGTCACCCACAAAAGGAGGGTATTTTATCTTTTAAGGGAAGAACTCTAGTAGTCCAAACTAGAGTCGGATAATAAATTAATATATTTATCCAGAGTGCTCTGAGAGTTCTGAATTATTACGTATCTGTAGCTGCCATTGATATACTGTCTGCCTGTTGCGGTGATTATGGGAAGGTGCAGAATATATATATTCTTGTCATATGTGAATAATAACGGGAAAGCTGCTCCCAGCTGATGGAGAGGCATTGTGCCTGTCCACTCCTTCCCCCTGACATCCTAATCCTTTACTAGGAAATAACTATAGGGAGGAAAATATCAGCCCAGAGCTTTAAAAAAACAAGCAAAATTGACCAAGAAAAACCCCCTTGACTTCATATAGCTCTCTCCCTCCTCACTTGTGGCATCCCTGCCCATGGCCACATGTTGCTGTGTGGGACTGTGGTGCTCATGGTTAGGATCAGCATTTCCTAGCCCTGTGACTGCTGTTGTTTCAGCCCCATCAGCTGGCCAGGATGACTCTGGTAGCAGTGTGCTAACAAAAACCTGAGTAATGTGAGTAGTGACAAGATGTGGAAGCTTTTTAGATAATATTTGCTTTTATCTTAAAGCTGCATTTTCACATATATTTCCATGCGGGAAGAAGGTGAGGCGTAGCAAGAAGCTTAACGCCTGTCTTGTGTGGATACATGCAGTCCTTGCTTTTAGAGCTGGCCTTCTAGGTTAATTCTGGTTGTCTTCATGGTTTTGCAAGTCAGGCTTTTCCTACTGTACTGACTTCTGGCCTTGCACTGTAGACAAACTGAAGCAATTGCAGACAAGTAATAACTTGTGGGTCTTTTGAAGCAGCAGAAAAAAGACCTTTGTATATTAGTTAGCAGGATTGGTGGCTGCCTTTCCATTGCAGGAGTAGTTAGGACTCCTAGAGCTAGCTTCACAGCACCCAAAGTAATTTTAGCTCCTAGATTAAGAGCAAGGGAGTTACACAATGGCCGATCGTGTTCATTCAGATTTTCAGGTATCAGAGATGCAAATTCCAGAATTATTCCTCAATTTTTTTACATCGCTTTGTCTTGTTTCCATTCTTGGCAAAAGCCACTGCATGAACAAAATTGCATACTTACTGTAGGACCATGCTACTGTGTGCTCTCGACACTAATTGATTCTCTCAGAGTCTCGGACAGAAATGGATCCTCTCCAAAACTATGTGGCCAGCAAGGCTGGGACAGTTTTGGTTTGCCTTTAGGCCTTTAAGGCTTGCTGTCAAGATGCAAAATGCAAGTGCTTCTGAACATACCTTGTTCTGTTCATAGGCTCACTGGTTTCAAAAATAATAACAGTGATCTTCAAAGAGTATCAGAATCACAGAATAGCTGAAGTTGGCAGGGACCTCTGGACATAACGTAGTCCAGCCCCTCTCTGCTTAAGGCAGGGTCAGCTGGAGCAGGTTGCCCAGGATTGTGTGCTGTTGGGTTTTGAAGATGTCCAAGAATGGAGAATCTAGAACCTCTGAGCAGCCTGCAACCTCTTGGACACTTAGTCCAAAGTAACTACCCAGTAGTGTTGGTTATATGGAAGATGGTTGGTTGGTTGATTTGACTTTCTTTTTTTCTCACAACACCATTTTAAGAGGTTATCCAGGAGCTTCCTGTCAGTCAGATACTTGCCAAGTGAGAAATGATCTCCCCTTTAGCACAGTCTACGTCTTTGATTTTAAGAATGACACATGACAGACTACTATTGATGCCTCCTAAGTCTCCCTGTTCTATCTAAAGAATGTCATGTTGAGAGCAGCCCTGAGGAAAGGTACTGGGGGTGCTGGTGGGCGAGAAGCTGGACGTGACCCGGTCACGTGCGCTCGCAGCCCAGAAAGCCCCCCGTGCCCTGGGCTGCATCCCCAGCAGCATGGCCGGCGGGGCGAGGGAGGGGGCTCTGCCCCTCTGCCCCGCTCTGCTGAGACCCCCCCTGCAGCGCCGCCTCCAGCTCCGGGGCCCCCAGCATAAGGAGGGCACGGACCTGTTGGAGCGGGGCCAGAGGAGGCCATGGAGATGGCCAGAGGGCTGGAGCCCCTCTGCTGTGCAGCCGGGCTGGGAGCACTGGGGCTGTTCAGCCCGGAGAAGGGAAGGCTCCTGGAGACCCTGGAGCACCTTCCAGCACCCAAAGGGGCCGGCGAGGAAGCTGGGGAGGGGCTTTTCCCAAGGGCCTGCAGCGCCAGGACAAGGGGGAACGGCTTTGCGCTGAGAGAGGGCAGATGGAGATCAGAGCTGAGGGAGAAATCCTTCCCTGTGAGGGCGGCAAGGCGCCGGCACAGGCTGCCCAGAGCAGCTGTGGGTGCCCCAGCCCTGGCAGTGCCCAAGGCCAGGCTGGACGGGGCTGGGAGCCACCGGGGCTGGGGGAAGGGGGCCCTGCGTGTGGCAGGGGTGGGACTGGGGGGTCTTTAAGGGCCCTTCCATCTATGGTAGGATTCCATGATACACAGCCACCCATAGGTGTGTGTGCATATGTATATATTTAGGCATGCACAAACAAGAATTGTTTCTGTGCTCTTTCATTTGGGTATTCCTTCTGCCTTGATCTTTGACAGAGATCTAGTTCCAGCTAATTATTGTTATTTTGCATAAGTGCTGAATGTAGACTTTATTTTTAAACTGCTTTTACTTAATTAAAAATAATTGTAATAAGGGGCATATAATAGGCATTTTACCTGCCACTAGAATACAAATTCCTCGAAGTCTTGAAGAACTAGTATTTATTTATTTATTTTTTTTTTTTCCACTAATAACAGGTCTGCATACAGAGATCAATTTGTCTGGAGAGCTTCCATAATAACTAGAGGTAATGCAGTTAGTCCTTTCCAAGCAACTTTGCTCAGGCAGCATTGCTTTTCTTCCATGGAGGAGGTGAACATTAAGTTGAACAGGATGGAATTTGCAGGAGCGTTCCTTCCCTTGCAGGTGATCTCTTGACAGGAGCCTGGCTGCATGGTTGTTGTCCGGTACTTGGCACTGGGGAGGCCGCACCTTAAATACTGCCTTCAGGTTTGGGCCCCTCACTACAAGACACTGAGGTACTGGAGCGTGTCCAAATAGCAGCAACAAAGCTGGTGAAGGGTTTAGAGAGCAAGTCCTACGAGGAGCAGCTGAGGGAACTGCTGGTGTTTAGCCTGGAGGAAAGGAGGCTCAGGGGACACCACCTTGCTCTCTGCAATGACCTGAATGGAAGTTGTCATGAGGTGCAGTCTGTCTCCCAAGTAACAAGTGATAGGACAGAGGGAAATGGCTTTAAGTTGCACCAGGGGAGGTTTAGATTGGATATTAGGAAAATGTCTTCACCAAAAAGGTGGTTGAGCATTGGAACAGGCTGCCCAGGGACATGGTGGAGTCACCATCCCTGGGGGTATTTAAAAGATGTGTAGGTGCGGTGCTCAGGGCCATGGTTTAGTGGTGGGCTTGGCAGCGCTGGGTTAGCGGTTGGACTTGATGATCTTAAGGGTCTCTTCCAACCTGAACAATCCTGTGATTCTGTGGGTGGCTGGTCTTTGTGCTTGGGAGGCAAATGCTTAGTGGGATGCATTAAACACCAAGATGGCAAGCAGCAAATGGCACTTTGTAAAATAGCAGAGGTTTTGACTGCTGAGAGGTTTTTGGCCTGTATTGTCATGGATTGGATCACCAGAGACCTCTATTTTGTTGAAATCTGATGTGGTTGATACCTGTACTAAATTAAAGCCAAGTTAAATGTTGCAGTGACCCAACTTCCTCATGTCAGAGATGACTAAAAAGCATATTCTTTTGGCTGATGCAAAGCTTGTATTTTAAATGAGCAGTACAGAGCACTGAGTTTGTCTTTGAAGAGCCTGTTGGAGATGCAAGTGCAAAGGTGGAAAGGTTGAGTGATGCATTGATCTATCCTTGCTGGCACAGGGCTAAAGTTTCTTGAAAAACATCATTGTGGATCACAAGGCTTCTGCCCTGGGGAGGGTGGAGCAGCCCTGTAATCTTGTTTGTTACAGCTGTAAATATATAGAATCCTTTCATGAGGTCTTTCAGTGTTTAGTAGCTGTTAGAATAGTGTTCCTTCTAGCCAGCTCCAATGACATTTTTATTTGTATTTGGGAGCTTTTCATCACCTGGTGGCGTGTGAGTTGCATAACATATCTCAAATGCACTCTGTAGATCTGCCTGATGTTGGAGATGTATCTGCCATAATGGAGATGCAAAAGCTGATGTCTGATCATTTCATTTGTTAGGCTGGGCACAATCTTATTCAGAAAGACAGATCAAGCTGGTTTTCCTCAGGTTTCCAATTTGTCTGTCTGTGTTTGAGAACCCAAGTAGACTTGAATTGTCCTTGTTGCTGCTACCTCCCCTGGATGGCCTTGTGCTGGTCCCTGCAGTTTCTTTTGAGGTCCCTTTGCTTTAAAGAAAAATGGCTTGTTTTTTGTTAAATCAAGTACAGATAACTTCAATGTAAGTGAATGTCCACATCTAGGAAGAGTGGCTATAAACTGAAATATAGCTTTAGTAAACCTGAAAAATGTTGGACTGTCAGCTTACAGGCTGACTTTAATTATGGCTTTTATGTTGGCAGTGAGTAGGAGATGCACATGTGGAGAGAGGAGGTTACTTTACAGCTTTCCTCTGGCTAGTTCAGGATTTCTGCCCAGTTATCTTTGTAGACTTTATCATTTCATGAAGTGTAAACTCTCCAAGCTATGAATGTCTGGAGGGCAGGAAGAAAATAGAAGTTGTCTCAAATCTCCAGAAAACAGAGAATCTTTTTAACATTACTCAAGTGGCATGAATACTGGCAGACTGTCTGCTGCCTTACTTTGCTAATTCACATGCCATCTGAATAACTGAATATGGTTAAAGCATGCCTCATTGGCTTTAGTATTGCTTTCTTAAGGGAAGTCTAGCTGATGAAAATGTTTCAGGCTTATCAACAGAAATGTTCATTAAAGACCCTTTGCAGTCTAGTTGTAGAAGTTGGGTATATTTGCAGTATCAATTAGCAGAAAAAGTAATGCTTTACTTTCAATAGTGAAGAAATGGCTCATATCTTAAGTAATGAAACCCTACAAATTGATGGTACTCTCTGGAAATACTAATAAAACCCAGAATTATGTAGACTCGTACAAGGCATTATGAAATTGAAATAAGTGCACTTTTTAAAGCCATCAGCTTTGAAATTCTGAAGGTGCAGTTTAGAAAATCTAAAGGTATAGCATTAAAAAACACAACCCAGCCATTGTCAGCTAGAGTGTTTTGTTCAGATGACTTTCCCTGTCGTAGTCTATTGGCCTTGCTGTGGTAGTTTCCGTTCTGCTCTGACAGTTGCTCTTGGTTTATTCAAAATATTAACATGCCCATGAAAGTGAGTGACTAATAGTATTAACGAAGCACAGTTGGCATGCAGGCCGTGCTCACCACCTGCAGTGCTCACAGCCCCCCGCCTGCAGCCATCCTGAGCATCTTTGCAGGGTCACTTCAATTGCCTCAAACTTTCCAGATTCTGAAGTACGGGTCCCAGCTGAGAGCATAACTGCTTCCCAGTTTGTCTTTGCTGCTGGTGCTTGGGAAAGTTTGTGAACCCACCTGGAAGATACTGTGCTGCTTTTCCTCGGATCCACATGTAAATCAATGTGCCACTTTCACACCTTAGAGCTGTATTGCTAAGTGGGAAGTTGAGGAACAAGTGTACTGCAGTCAAGCTTTGCTCAGTCTTCTTATGGCTCTTGTGTTCACTTTCGTCTTTTGCCTTTTTTCCTTAGGCTTTTTTCCATACTCAAGTACATGTATATACATGTGTTCCACCCAAGACTTTGCTTGAACCACAGAATCGTTCATGTTGAAAAAGACCCTTGAGATCAGAGTCCAACTGCTAACTCAGCCCTGCCAAGCCCACCACTAAACCATGGCCCTAAGTGCCATGTCTACACGTCTTTTAAATACCCCTGGGGATGGTGACCCCACCACCTCCGTGGGCAGCCTGTCCCAGTGCCTGACCACCCTTTCAGAGAAGATGTTCCCCAACCCACAATCTAAACCTGCCCTGGGGCAAGGTGAGGCCGTTTCCCCTTGTCCTGTCACTTGTTCCTGGGAGCAGACACCGACCCCCCCTCGCTGCACCCCCCTGTCAGGCAGCTGCAGGGAGCGAGAAGGTCCCCCTGAGCCCCCTTCTCTCCAGGCTGAACCCCCAGCTGCCCCCTGCCCGGCTCTGGACATGCTCCAGCCCCTCAGGGTCTGGCTGGTGCTGAGGGGCCCAAACTGAGCCCAGCATCCGAGGGGCGGCCCCCCCAGTGCCCAGCGCAGGGGGACGGGCACTGCCCCGGCCCTGCTGGCCACGCCGTGTCTGACACCAGCCAGGGCGCTGCTGGCCCCCTTGGCCACCTGGGCATGCGGGGGGCTGGTGCCCAGCTGCTGCCCCCCAGCCCCTTCCCCGCTGGGCAGTGCCCGGCCCCCTGCTCCCAGCCTGGAGCTCCTGGGGCTGGTGTGACCCCCGGGCAGGGTCCAGCACAGGGCCGGGGTGACCCCCACACAGCTGGGCTCGGCCCCTCGGCCCGCCAGCCGGCCCAGACCCCCTGCAGAGCCCCCTGCCCCCCCGCAGGTCAGTGCTCCCCCCAGCTCGGTGGTGCCTGCACACACTGAGGTGCCCCCGGCCCCCTGGCCCAGTCGCAGCCCCTGCGCTGAGCCCCGGGGAGCACCGCGTGTGCCCGGGCCGGCGGGACGTGGCTCCGCTCCCCACTGCTCAGCCAGCCACCTTCTCACCCAGTGTAGGGTCCAGCTGTCCAAGCCGTGAGCAGCCAGTTTCTCCAGGAGATGCTGCCAAAGGCTCCACTAAGGTCCAGGCGGGCAGCACCCACAGCCTGTCCCTCATCCACTGAGCGGGTCACCTTGTCGTGGACCGAGATCGGGTCGGTCGAGTGGGACCTGCCTTTCATGAATCCCTGCTGGCTGGGCCTGACCGCCTGGTCGTGCTGGATGTGTCACGTGGTGGCACTCGGGGCCTGGCCCGGCACCGAGGTCAGGCTGAGAGTCTGTAGTTCCCCAGATCCTCCTTCCTGCAGGTGAGGTGGGTGTCACGTTGGGTGACCCCGTCACCGGGGACCCCTTGTGAGCCAGAGCTGCTGCGAGACGATGGGCAGTGGCTCGGTGAGCGCTGCTGCCAGCCCCTCGGTGCCCTGGGGGGTTCCACCTGGCCCCACACTCTGCTGTGTTTGCTCATGTTCAGATTTATTCAAACTGTTCTCTCGTAAGAGACCAGCAGTGCTTGGAGCTCTCATTTTGTTTTCTGCTTGGATCTGTTTTTGTTCCTTGTGTTCCTGATGTTCAAGTTCAGTTACTCACAGCTGAACAGGCTACAGACAGCTTGAGGATCTCCAGGATTGTTTCAGTGTGTGTGCGGTGTCACTTGGAGCTCATTTAACCTGTTTCGTTGGGAAGGCTTTTTGCTACAAGGGAAAAAAGCTCAAATGAGAATAGCAGTCGGAATCAAAAGCTGAGGGAAAGGTTATTAGCGACCTAGTAAGTGGAAGTAGTGAGGTATTGGATAGGGAAGAGGAAATTACTCTGAGCAAACCCCATTATGAGGAAGCAATAGTGGCTGAAGCTCTGCCTTGGCTTTGAAATTGTGTCGGCAAGCTGAATTACAACTTCGTTAAACCCATTTAAAGTGAGAAGTTAAAACATCCTGTTGATTATCTTATGTGTGGCTGTCAACTGATTGTGGAAGGGAACTGAGATTTGCATCAAGCCTTTGTTGTTGTTTTAGGGTTATTACTGTGCAGTTCAGTGGCACTGAATTTTGTGTAAATTAGGGACGCTTTGCCCCATCCCTAGCCCTCTGCAGTACCCTCATGTCCATCACTGGTTGCCAAACTCTGCCAGTGTGAGTGATAGTGTGTACTGCAGCTTGGTAGTCCAGGGTGCAAATGCCTGCATTGTCCTTGTTTTTCTCTGTGGAGGTAATAGGAACTTTATTCCCTTTTTAGTTGCGTGCTTTTTGGCTTGTTATCTATAGGAACTTGGAGGTTCTGGGACTTTTTAGTATATTCTGTATACTTAAAATTAGCCAGAAGGCTGTTGGAGAATTTGGGCTGAAAAGGGAAACAACTCTGCAGGTGTCTTTGTCTGTTCTAGCAGTTCAGGTGTAAAACCAGCAAATACTCCAAATCTGCCTTCTCTGCACTTGCTACTTTTGGCCTTCATAAAGGAGGGAAGCAATTGCTTAGGCTATAGACATCATAGTTGGAAACTCTTATTGTATTTGTGTTGTCTGAAGGAGAACGTGGTTTTGTGTGACATGGCTCTTAACTGAAATCCTGATGTTGCTGAAAGTCCAAATATCCATTTGAAATTAGTAATAAGATATTTTGTGTGACGCCTTAAGTAAGCGGACCCTTCATGTCATATGGCAGTTGGCAGCATGAGTGGTGTGGCAGATTGGAGCTGGAAACTGCTTGCTGCTGTTTGCTTCAGCTTGTCAGTTATGTGAAGGCTGCTGCCTACGCTCTGGTTCAAACAACTGTTCAAAGTTTAAAATCAGTGTTTGTTTTTTGCTATGGATATATCTATAGTCTTACACTTAACTAGTGGTATGATGATGTATGTGGTATCCGGTACTTAACGCTTGTCTAACCAGGTCTTGAGTATCTGGACCAGACAGCCTTCCCTCGACTAGTGAGATGGTAACTGTACATCGCTGCTTTTTTTTGGGAAGTAATTCCTGAATATAAGCCTATAATTCAGGACACCCATTTTGAGGCCCTTGCACTGGTTTACCTAGCAAGTGAGTTGAGCATGAATTTGTGTGTGTTGCTGGAAAGACTTTAATACCCTTGGCCTGCATCTCATTACTTCTGAGAAGAAGCTTCTAGTAATTCGAGTGATTTCCTGTGGCTCGGAACACAGAAACAAAGCAGGGATCTTACTGTCTTTAACTTTAAAAAAACCCAATAAATTAATCCTACCTGTTCAGAATGTGCCAAAAAAAATGATAAAAAATTAAATTGGGTCATAGATTTGTTGTGCCCAGCCGTGGAATGTAAGAAATGTCAGCAACTTTACTCATTGATGTGTCCTCTTCTTTTGAAAGATAGATGCAGACATCCTTTTCACAGAGGACTCCCTTCAGGATATGGTGAAGGAAGATGACTTAGCATATGTCTGCTCCCTGCTAGCCTGTTTTCTTAACGCCTCAATAGGCACTGTGAAGTGCTCATGAGAGCCTCGTCTAAGAAAAGCAAGCTGACTTAGGACAAGAGAAATGGGAATCATGACTGAGCTGTCACTGTTTCTTCCAGTCGGGGATTTTGTTCTGTATGTAGTTAGGAGCTAATTTTAAAGGAGCAAGTGGATCTGATAAAATAATACACAGATTTATGAGCAGCATGTATATCAGAGTGTCTTCTTTAAACAAACAAACAAGCAAAAGTGAGGAGATGTTGCTTTGTTTCTTATTCATCTTGATGTGCTGCTTTTGTGAATAGATTTCTCCTACCCCTTTGGTATGAAGGTTGCTTGAACTTTGTTTTCATAGAGGAGAATATGTAGTTAATGCTGGTACGGATACAGCCAGCAACTATCAAGACTAGTGTTAAGTGGAAAAAGAGAGGCTGAGTGCGGATCACCTGGTCTGGGGCAGAGGTACAGGCTGTAGGAGAGCAGCAGCCTGGCAGGGCTCTGCGGAGGGCTGAGGTGCTGTGTCACTGCAGGGCTGGCAGGCAGCAGCGCTGCGCTCTGCTTGCATAACTGGCAGGGCTGGTACCTGTCGTGTATATGCTGCTCTGGAAAAAATCACCTATTCCCTCTGCCAAAAAGCCAAGGGAAGTCAGTCAACGCCATGTGCCAAGTATGAATCTGTTTAAACAGTTCACAGGTTTTCAGGTATATCTTTTTTTTCTTCTTGTGGGCAGCATCCCCTGCCCCCACTTGCCTGCTCTTCCCTTTTTCCCTGTTCAGACAAGATGCACAAAATCTGGGTCAGACTGATCATAACTTTAAATTCAAAGATGGTGCATGCCCAGAGGCATGTACACAACAGTGCAGTTAAGGAAGCTACAAAATGGAAATACAAAGTTCAGGAAATAAATTCCACTCTTCCCAAGATGGGAAGCTAGAGGCAGTGGCTTATGCAAGTAAGTGTGGCTCGTATTCCTTCTGCTTTCAGAGCGTGGCTGGATAAGATGGTGTTTCTTCAAAGTTATTCTACTAAGTCACTTAAAGTAAGACCTCTACAAGGAAGTGCTGGACTAACTTCTTAGGGATCTCTAGGGTGTTGTAAGTCTGTGACTCTCTAACTTGGTTTGCAGAGCACCAGTTCTGCATATATTTGCAAACTTCAGCTGTGTGTGTGTGGTCAAATGATGGTGGGAACACCCAGAAAGGAGCTTGTTTTGAAAGGGAGAGACAAATTGACTTAGGTAAATAGTAGGAGCTCTTTGGAACAATATGCCCGGATAGGGGGTCGTGATATGGGTAGGAGATTAAAACAAACTCTTCTGTATCTTTCAGATTAGCTAACAAGAAAGTGGATTTAATTTATTGAAACAAACGGGTTAGTCACTGGGTACACAAAGATTCTGAGCATAAAAAAGAACAGATGGGGCAATACTAGGTACAACAGATCAGCTGTTGCTGGAACATGAAGAAGTCTAAACCATTTATTATTATTTTTTTAAAGCATGAATTAAGGGAATATGATTTATTTGCTGTGGCATAATTTGAAGATTTCCTGGAATGGACTGAGGACTATCTAGCTACAGGAGAACTTTTTCTTGTCTGTAGTACAGCTGTCGGTGTGGGACTGATAACATAGTGGTCTGCTCCTTTCCACACCTTACCTCTGAGCAAAATACTTACTCGTTGTTCTTCAGGGAGGACTTGACTGTCTTCTGAGGCTCTCGCAGAGATAGAAATCTTAAGCCATACAGGTTGGTGTTACACCATTGCTGCTGTTACTCCCTCTGTTATTTAACAAACAAGAGGATCTAGGCAGCTGTGTCACAGCTGAAGAATTACTTAATAAATTTTTAAACTGCTGCCTTCTGAAACCTCAGTCATTCCTCAGTTTTGCCCTTTCATCTTTAAAGTTAATGTCAGAATTCATATCCCTTGTACTCCATTAATATCTGTTTTGCACAGTGATGTAACGTACGGTGTATTAAGGTACATCTTGAGGAAGATTCTTGAATGCTTCCTGCACGTAGCTAACTTTGTTCCATACGAATGAGAAATGGTATGGGAAGCATCTGTCTTGCTAAGCTGGTCAACACATGAATATGCTTCAGGTTCTGCTTTCTACTCTTAGCAGACTGCAGTATATTTATTTTCCTTTTAGCTTAGTTAACTCTATAAGCCCTAGATCAAACTGGGAGCCTGGGAGTTAGTGTAGTTTGGCTGGTCTAACACCAGAGGTGGAAACCAGAGAAATTGTTTCTAGTCCCAATTCTAGTGGGGTTCTGGCTCTCCTTTGACCCTACCTGGGCTGTGGAAGGCTTCCTGCAGCCAGTGTGGTGCTTTGTGTTAGGGCAGCCGGTTATTTGCCAGGCACTCTTATGTGTCTGAGAGACCAGTTCTGTATTTGCTACAAAAATGCAAAATGGCTTTTATTAGTTACTCTGATTTAGTATTATTTTTTTTTATACATAGTTTCTGCATTCCCTGTGAAGTTAAATATAGACAAGGAAATGTCCTGCTGATAAGTCTATGTAACGTTATTATTTTCCCCCAGAAACTAGATTCCTGTAGCGTCCTAGCTCCTATGTAGGTCTGAAATAGTGACATTGTCAATGCTATTTTATGGCAACTATTTCATAAAGTGCTACCACATTAATGCAGACCAAAAAACCCATGATGTGAATCCATCAGTTGCTTGTGGTGGAATATGCTTATGTTGGAGGATGATCTGGGTGGGATTAGCTTGGAACTGAGTTTCAGAATTCATCAGTGCTTCCCTAACCCCACTTACACGGCAGGTCCGGCTCCCATGGGGTTCCACAGGCATTTGCTCTGTTAATTGAAGTGCAGTTGTTTAGGTCTAGAGGAAAGGTGGCTGACTGTCTCAGTGGAACAAGGACTAAATAATTTCTGGGCCATCTAAACACTGCTGATAAAGCTGCTCTGCCTGCAAACCTATGATTGTGGCCATACAGGTTTCTGTGCTGTCTGGTGTTGGCTGTAGATGGTTACTGCGTTTGGATAATGCAGAAGAGAGGATGCTAAATGTTAAAAGGGCCTCTCTCTAAAATAGACAGGTAGTAGTTTCCATTAAAGTGGGAGGATATCAATGTCTTGCTATTTGGACAGAGACCCTAAATTAAACTGTCAAGAGGAAATGCTCCTAAAAGGCTGCTCATGTTCCTGAAACTAAAATAGCAGGAATATTTAATCTGAAGTGAACGTGTGAAAACTGTGAGCTGATGATTACAGTCTGTAAACTGAACTTAGTGCCAATGAGCATTTGGAGTGAGGCTAAAATGAGAGGTTTTCCTAAATATCATTTACATAAAGCTCAGGTTCTTGATGGGTAAACCTTGCTGTGCTGGCGTTGGTGCAGAACCAGATAAGATACGGTGAACATGAAGGACTTGTGAAATCTGCAAGGCCTGATTCAGCCCAACCTGGCATGCCTGCTGTGAAGAAGAGGAGTTGGGTTTTTCTTTCGTTATCAGGTGTGTTCACTCCAGCCTTTGCTTGCTTATTCCCCAAGTTACTGGATGTTCTGTAGCTACATTCTGACTGCAGCCTTAATTCTTGCATTTCCTTGCAGCATCATGAAGCAGCTTGTTGAAAATTTTAAATAGCTTTTCTTCCCTATGCTAAATGAAAATTTCAAAAGGATGAAATGTTCATAGCTCCAATTTTATTATTTTTTTTTTTTGAGATTGACTGACCCAAAAGATACCATTTCACTTTCAAGTTGAAAGCAAGGGAGGATGTGGTTGGAAACATGGCTATTCAAGAGCCACATTTCTTACTTTGAAGAGACTGGCAGATCCAAAGATAAAAATTGTAGAAGTGACTTCCCTGTTTGAAACTCAGTGAAGGGTAATGTGGTCAACTGTGTGCAGATCTGTACGATGGCATGCCTTGAGAACAGTCAAGACTATCTGAAAGAAACCTTTTTTTTTTTGTAAGTCTCTTTTACTTAAAGATGTCTGTCTTTTTTTTAATAATAATCATAATTCATTCAACTGACCCTGCACAAAGGGTTAAGACTCCAAACCTTTCACCTCTAGATTTCCATGAAGTGGTATCTCTTCGAGGCCTTTATCTAAACCAACAAAAACTGCAGTTGCTGCTTGAAGTCTGATCTGGCTTGAAGTTTGACCTTTTATTGTTAAAGAAAAAAAGAATAGCTTTAACTGAATTAGTTTCCATAATATACTTGCATGCGATTACATAAACAACAATATCAGTGTGATGCCATTGTTTATGAAGAATTTGAAATATTGCCTTATAGAGGCTTGAACCTGTAGGTATGTTGTCAGTGGCCATATACTGCTGACAAAGAATTTCCTGTAGTTCAAGGAGTAGGAGCTTTTGTTTTTTCGGAACAAGAGGATCTGTGTTCTGCCATCACCATGTAAGTCGGTGACCCTGGACTGCTGCACAGTGGCCACTTGGATCCAGCCCTTCATTAACCAGCACATACAAATGCCCATTGTGTTTCCTTGCGAGTGTGTCTGGGCCTCTTTGCTCATGCAGCTCTGTATCTTCAGCTCAATATTTTTTTTTTTCCTTCTTAATGTGGTTTGGTGTTTCTTGTGCAATATAGTGAGAATTGGTTGTAAAATGTTGAATCACTTTACCTAAGCTCCTGTGTATCTTTTTGTTTGGATGAATTTGTTGTTGGAACTTGAAACTTCACTTCCATGTACTTGTTCTCTGCTGATTCCCGACCAGGTACTGCTGCATTGGCTTGCCAGACTCCTAAGAGAGAGTAAATCTTTCATTAACAGGGAGAGTCTCGGCATAGATTGTACATCTAGTAGTGAGTGTAATACAGATCAGCATCAAATCGCTTTGTGCTTCCAAACGTAGACCAAAACTAAAGGAAGCTGAGCTACTGTAGTAGGAGTTGTATGTATGCCTATTTAGATTCTAATGGCCCTTTATGGTTTTGGTTTTTAGTTTGTACCAGACAATTTCTGCAAATGGCTAAAATATTTGATTAGAGCTTTTGGTGTCTTTGCTGCCTGGATAGTTGTATGTTGTGCATACAGAACACTAACACTGCTCTGAAAGCTTCAGAAATGTGCCTTTTGTCAAGCAGAAGTGGTGGGTTTTGCTGCCTTCGACAGCTTTCTATAAATTCACCTCAGTATTTCTTAGCTGCTATTCCTAATAATAACTTCAGAAGGATGACATGTAAAAAAAATAAATAATTGTTTATGGGTGTATTTGTTATGCCAGCCTGAAAGCTTTAGCTACAAAACAGATGAATCAGTTCAGTTTTTCTGTTTAGTGCCAGGAAATTAGATTCTATGCTGAGATATGAACTGGGAAGGAAGAGATAAATGATGATTCTTTTTACTTGGTTTCCAATTTATAGCTTTATGTATAGTGTGTGTGTGTACTTTATTTTTTCATGTCAGCATTATTAAAAATTTACCTTCCAGCACAAATCCCAGGGCTAGAGTGGGTTTGCTGGTATTAGCAAGGTTTGCTGAGGACAGAAACATGCTGTGGGACCCTATCAGAGGGATCAAAAGCATCACTGAATATACATCAGAGATTATGTAAAATCCTAATCTCCATAGGGGAAGCTGGGTGGAGTCCAACCCAAGAACTAAATTCACTTGCGTCATTTGTCTTTCTGCTGCTGGGGATGTGTAATTAACTCTGAGATCTGGGGCAAGGCAGAAATCAATGTAAATTGTGTTTATGATAGCCAGGTATGGTGTTTTGGGGGTTCCCCCCCACCTTTCCCCCCCTTTTTTTCCTTTTTTCTTCTTTTTTTTTCCTTTTTTCTTCTTTTTTTCGCTCCCTTTTCCTCCTGCCCCCACAAGGTTCTGACAAAACATCACATGAAATGTAACTTTCATGCAGCAAAACCTGTTTTAGATGATCTAGCTGTTTGTTTCTGTACTGGTGTAAGGGTTTTGTAAGCATCTGGGAATTACTGAGCTCAAAAGCAAGTATTTCTTACTGTGTTAGGGTGCAGAAGGCACACAGTTGTCAACATCAAACTGAGTAAAATTAAAAGGTTTCTTATTAAAATGTTTCTTTTTCTTCTTCCCCACACCACTTTTCAGGTTGCAGAGGTGCTAAAGGATGGCTGACTTGGATCACAACCTGAGTCTTGCGGATGCTCTGACAGAGCCGCCTCCTGAGATTGAGGAAGAAGTGAAAAGGGACTTCATTGCCAGTCTGGAAGCAGAGAAATTTGATGATGTGGTTGGAGAAACAGTAGATAAAACAGACTATGTTCCTCTGCTGGATGATGATGATGAAAAAGCTGGGAGCCAGGAGCCAAAAAGCAAACCCCATGCAGATGGTATTCAGGGGGAACGTAAGTGTCTAAAGCACAAGACCAAAAAGCTGCACCACTTAAGCATGAGAGAACACTTCTGCTTATTGTAATTTTGCTAGGCCTGCTAAAACAGGACTCTTACATGTAGGTAGTTTTAACCTGAGCAGTTTATTTTAAAAGGAAAGATTGAGATCAAATCCTATTTTTTGCTTTTCTGCTCTACCTTCTGTTCAGTCCTTCAGCCTGTAAAATAAGTTCTTACTGCTGGTCCACAGAAGATGCTATTATTTGTTAATATTTTGTGGGGCTGCCTTGGGCTTCTCAGAGAAAGCACTGTCCATAGTGTGGGACTGCTACACTGATATATACAGCACTCTTCATCTCAAAATGCTAGAAACTGTGCAAGATACCGCCACTCTGGGTAATGGCAAATCCAAGGTGTAAAGATTGATGACTAGCTGTTGCTGGTGAGGTCTGCAGATCAGCATCTCCATGAGGTCCATGCTGTGACCTTCAGATGCAAACGTTTAATAGCCAAAGCTTTGGTTCTCCCATGGATTTAAGGGTCTACTTACTTTGATTTCTTATTGTGTGTATAAGCTGGTTATGTGCATATGTAGTAAAATGCAGCGTTGTGCCTGCTTGTTATGAACATTTGCTAGCCCAGTTGATGTTTGTTAGAGCTAATAGCTTTATCAGAACCTACTTAGAAAAAGGAGAGGTTTAAACAGAAACTTGCTTCCCTAGCTGAGTAAAAAGGAAAACAGATTTGGGGGTCGTCCACTACATTTCTTTCTTGGTAAGCAATTTAAATTCTTTGTGTGGTATTCCCCCAGCCAGCTAAGTGACAACTAGTGCCTTGATTTTTTTGTTTTGTTTTGTTTTAATTATTTTTTGGCCTTGATCTATGCTGCGTAAAAGAAGAAAACATTTGCTCCTGAACAGGTAACCTGGTGACTTCTTTCAGAAGAAAGTTTTGCCTTTTTTTTTTTTTTTTTTTTTTTTTTTGCATTAATCGTGGTGCTCATCAAGTGTTGATGAAAGTGGGATGTGTAGAACTGTCATGATCACTCATCAGAATAAACAGGACCTCCAGGACTACAGAATGGAGGATTATACAGTGGGGATTTCTGGTCTGTTTACGACACTTAATTGCATTGTTTAGAAGTGTATCAGGTGCCTTGTAATACAGAAAATGTGATTTTGAATTGTCCATACTAACATAGTTCATTAAATGGTAACAAAGAAGTAGGAAGGATGGAAGTAGGCAAAAAGATTATAAAACTGAGCTTTGGTCAATTCAGATGTGTATTGTGAATATTTCAATTGAATATTCAATTGAAAAAGGCTCAATTATAGTACCTCTAGTGGTAGGTGTTTTATATTTTAGCACTGCAGAAGTAGGAGTAACAGAGAAACATGAAGACTTGTTAATGCTTTGCATATGGTTTAAGGATGTTTTGAAATAATGCTTTGTTCTAGAAGTTACAGATTCTAAAACATCTCAGCACCAGAATGTCTCAGTGTTAAAATCTTTATATAGTATTGAATTTTAAAACAAGTTTCTCATGTCCTCCCCAATGTTTATCCCTTAAACATTACAATCGTAACTCGCTATTTCAAATAACTTCAGGTTCTTGAAGCAGGTACAATGAGGCCTTTTGGGTTTGCTTAGTAATTAAAACTCACTGAACTGCCCTATGTGAAAACTGCTGGTTCCTGCATACAGAGCTGAGGCAGGGATGTGGCAGTGCTCACGCAGGTTATCTTTGGGCCAGCCTCTTCTCCTCCTCTGCCTCTCCTGGCTTTTCTAACCCTCCTTCCCCTCCCCAGTGCCTTCTCTGGCTCTACGGCTGCTTGTTTGTCTGCTTGAGCAGAACTCATTTCCCTCCCACATGTCAAGGGGGGATGCAGTTTCTTGTTCTTGGTTTGGAGATTTGTTTTTCCCTTTTTTGGGATAGCTGGAGAACAGTTACGAGCATTATCTAAATCTCTGGCAAGATGAAAACAAGACCCTAACTGAGAAATTGGAGAGCTTGCTTGCCATGAGCGCATAAGATAATATTTACCATTTTCCCTACCTTGTAGCAGGAAGGGAAGGACTGTCGAGCTGTGCAGCTGAAAACAGTGTCAATTTACTATAGGCCAGTTTATAGGATTTGATCCTGTTATATCTTGTCTAATCTGTTCTTTCTTGAAGTGATAAGGATGCCTATTTCTTCCATGCGATCTATTCAGTGCTCATTACTGTTTTTAAAAATACAGTAAAGCTTAATAGACTTGCTTTTATTGAGGGTATAGAATAAATGAGCCTGGGTGAGATATTACAAGGTCCTAATGGGGGTGTTAGGTGTTGCTCTAGTGCAGTGCTTTGAGTGTAACACGAAGTTTTTAGGGAGAGGAGACTGCTATGTGAAAGGCAGCAAGAGTTCTATGTCCCTGGCTCCAAGTACGACTGCAAATAGCTTTTCTTTCCTGAGGGAAAAGAATAGCTCTCATGGATCAGGCTTTTCAGCCCCCTCTTGTTAATTTATTTATGTTAAAAGGCACGAATGTGTTCAGACAGCACTGTCTCTGCTACTGAGATTGTCTTTCCCCAGTCAGAAGAGGTTTAATCACGTCCCGTCAGACTCGAGCTATTCCATCTCTGCTCAGGGTTTTTCTTTCACTTTTTTCCTAAACCCAGGAGCCAGATTAGACAAGTTTAACAATCAGATGGGGGCCCCCGTCATGGACTTGGGTGAGCCATGGAAATGCAGAGAGATGGAAAAGAGGAAAGAGATGTGAGGAGCAGTTGTATGGCCACCTACAAATTTGTCCTAGAATAAAACTGTAATAAGTTAACTTTTTAAAATATCATTGGAAAGGCATAGCTTAAGGAGAAAGGGTTTGACTCTTTCTAGCACCTGGCTGGACATCATAATTTGGCAAATTCTGGGGTAATCCTCTTATGACATTGTGGGCTTTACATAACACCGAAGGATCACTTTGGGTGTGTGCTATGCTGTCTGCAGCTGGCTTTCCCTAGCAGTTCCAAGGCTCCAAGGAGTTTGGAGGATACTGTGGAGCTTCCTATTAAAGTCATGGAGGCTGTAGCAGCAGTTCTTGTTAGGGTGTTCCTGTGAAATAAGGGTTGTGTCCTAAAGTGCAAAGGAAGAGATGTTTGGGTGGGAGCAAGTTCCAACTGAAAGGAAAATACTGTGCTTTAATAGCTTACCGCAGGCAGTGATGTTCCTGTGAAATGTTTTAGTTCAAGTGAGCACCAGTATTGTTTCTGAAATGTTTGATTGTGTTACTGTTGAGGAATCAGGTACAAAACTAAGTCTGCGGCATAATGGTTCATGGCCTTGTACACAATAAACACGTTTTGCATTCTTGCACTCGCTGTTCACAAACTCGGTGGTGAGTCTTAACTTTGTATACTTTTTGTATTTTTTTTTAAATGGGAAAGCAAATACTGAGAATGATGCAGGGGGATAAAGTTCTTTTAATTTGCAGTGGGCAGTCGCCACGAGATGGCTCTGCTGGCACTGCATCATGCTGCCGGACAGGCACCGCTGCACAGCTGAGCACACAGTCCTCCCTGTATGGGAACCAAACACAGCCCCAGAGCCCGAAACCTGCAGCTAAACCAAATCTCCCTTTACTTTTACCTCCCTTTCTGCACTAGGAGTAAGCACCTTTCTTGCAGAAGGCAGCAGGGTTTGCTTTTGCAAAAGGTAGTTTAGACACTTTGTCACATATGAAACTGAAGTTGGAGAATATTCCATATACCCCAGAGTTTGAGGGATTAAATAAAGTCAGGAAATGGTGTGAAGGTACTTGCATTTTTATCTCGTATGATATGTTAAACACATTCTCCCTCTAAGTCCATCAACCTCTCTCCCCAATGCTGTTAAACCTTCTGATTAATATAAATCCCAAGATTGTTGTTTTGTACAAAACCAAGTATCAAGCATCATCTGAGTGCACTCTCGGATCTGTCAGGCACTTGCAAAATAAACATTAAAAAATAGTTCAGAGAGACCCAGGTGATACCAAAGGTGCACTCCTAAGCTGTGGGTGTTTTGTACGCTCTGCCCCAGATTTCAGCTGCTTTCCCAGCACCTCATTGCCCAGCTACAGAAACTACAGGTTCATCTCAGCATAGGGCCTTGTACCAGTAGTCTGTCAGGAGCCTATTTCAGTGTGAGGGTTGTGTTTGGTTTTTTTGGCACTTTCTGTTTAAAGCGCAGTGTGTTGTAAAGCTGCCCGGATCTTGTGTTGGGTTGCTTAACTATGTAATATGCATCGGTTTTCTTACAGAGGAAGGAGTGTCTTAAGTATTGTCTTGATAAGCCAGAGTGTTCTTGAAATTTTTTCCATGTTTTATGAACTAAAGTGGTGAAATTAATCTAGCTGTTACAGTTCACAAAGCAAAATTAATCTTTTTCTAGCTCAGTTGCTTTACACTGATTTAGCATTGCTCAGGTAGTGAACTTCCTTTGGGGTTCTCTACAGGACCCAGGAAACTGCAGGCTGGTCAGCCTCACCTCCATCCCTGCAAAGGTGAGGGACCAGCTTATCCTGGGTATTGTCTCTAAGCATATGGAGGAAAAGGTTATCAGGAGTACTCAGCATGGATTCACCAGGGGGAAATCATGTGTGACCAACCTGGTAGTCTTGTACGATGGATTGACTGGCTGGGTGGATGAAGGGAGAGTGGTGGATGTTGCCTACCTTGATTTCAGCAAGGCTTTTCACACTGTCTCCCATAACATCCTCACAGGTAAGCTCAGGAAGTGAGGCTGCCCGGGGAGGCTGCGGGGTCTCCTTCTCTGGAGCCATCCCAACCCGCCGGGACGCGGCTCTGTGCAGCCTGCCTTGGGAGTGCTACAGCAGGGGCTGGGCTGGGGGGGCTCCAGGGGGCCCTTCCAGCCCCAGCCAGGCTGCGATTCTCTACTGTAGCCATCTTGGGCTTGATCCCATCACAGGCAGCGAGTGATCAGGCAAGGTGATCAAACCTGCAAGATTCAGCCCCCTGTTTCAGGAGAGGTGTGAGAGTGAGATGGGGTGAGAGGGATCTTGGTGCAAATTCATAAGGCAGATGTCCTTTTCCTGCTTCTGGACCCCAGACCTGCCTGTGCAGCTGTGCTTCTGTTAGTGCCATCTGACAGTATGCATGTGCTTCTGAAAGTTCTGGCATTCCTGAAACACAAACCCAAGCAGACCTTGGCTTCCATTTAAATTCAAATTCTCTTTAATTCTCATGGTTAGAGAGAGAAGCTTGAGAATCCAAACCAAGCATCTGTGTCATCTTGGAATGCCAAAGGGCAAACAAAACTATAAGCCTTTTTTTTTTTTGTGTGTGTGACACTAGGAGATGAGCTTGTCTGCTGTTCAGAAGCCATTTTGAGACAGAATATTTAAATGTATGAATTGAAATAGCTTAAGCTAGTTGTTACCAGCTAGTTTTGACTGTATGACACTATTAGCATTTCTGTTCCCACTTGTGTTTTTTTGCTTAAGCTCTCTCACAAAGTTGTGTTTGACAAAGTCTGTGCACGCAAATGTGCGATAGGATGATAAAACATGCAAAGTGACTCTTGTCCACAACCTGTCCACCCCACCCTGGCCAGCCAAGAGCACTTTTTTCTTTTTTGCCCTCTGGCATCCCGCAGATACGTGTACTGCAGAGCAGCTGCAGATGTGATGGTGGCAATGTGCTCCGTTGTGTTTATGCTTCCATGTGCACTATGCCAAGTCACTGCTGGAGATTAGGGTTTTTTATATTGACACTGTCCATTTGCTTGAGATTATCGGTTTAGCAAATGCTGCCTTAAATTTGTTTATATAAAAACAATCCTTTGATCCCCTGGCCAGATGCAAATACTATCTTGTGATTCTGATGAGGATTATGTAGTTACAACATCTTGACATGTTTTTGTTTTTATACAATTTAGAATATGAGGGGAGGAGACCTGGCCTTGAGAAGATTGCTGGGTGCTTTCCCACTTGCACTCTAGCTAACTAAAACATGTTTGATTTGCTCCAAAGGAGCTGACCTTCAGAGGCATAAAAATGAAAACTACTAGTGCTAGGTGGAGTTGTTAGATTTGACCTGAGTTTCTGGAAGCTTGTCTTCCAAAAAAGCAACAATGATAAAGGAAGCTATTTTACCTGCTTTTTGTTTGTGCCTTCCCAAGAAGTACGGAAGGAAAGACCTGGCATTTCTGATTATTCTGCTCATTTGGGGACCCACTGTTGAGCCTAAAATCTTTAGATTTCACCTGGCTAAGTGTCTGATTTGGAGAGACCCTGCATATGCAATGGTGTCCTGCTTATCCCTGTGTGTTTGAAGAGCTTTTTCAGAAAGTTAAAAGGTGTTGACTGTATCAGACATGCTTGCAGGTTCCTCAGCAGTGCTGGAGCTTTTGAGATCGCTTCCCACCATCGTGGTTTTGATGGCAGAGAAGCAGGCAGCTGCAGCTAGTGGGATGTGCGCAGAGAAGAGCAGCTACTGCGGTTACTGCTCAGCATGGCGAGGGAGAGGAATGCTACAATGGCTTTAACCTATTCTTTTACACTAATTCCTGTGCTGTTGAAGCAAATGTAGGATTTTCAATACATATGTCTTATTTACACACATGCACACACGCATACGCACCTGCCAAGTGAGTGAATACAGGGGACTGAATAAGGTGAAGCTTCTCAAGCTTTTCTGGAGGAATGTACTTGTGCTTTAAGGTCCAGAAGCTGCAGATCGAGAGCCCTGTCAACTCTATGGTTAAGCCAGAAACACTGCTGGCTTTGAGCTGTCCATGTTTTCATCTACCATAGTGTTTGGTAGACCTGACTAATAATTTGGTAGGGTTTTTTTTGTTTGTTTCATTTTAAGTTTGCAGAGCCCTTGGTGTAGGAGAGGGTGGGGTTCTTTTTCATAGAAGACAGTTGGCTCAGATCACTTGCTGCCTAGGAGATCAATCTCTAAATGAAACTTTTCTACAGATGAAGTGTTTATTTTCTGAATAGCTGAAATGCACTGAATTGCCAGAAGCACTGTTGAGTGGACTATATGCAGTGCTAAGCTTACCTCAGGTACACACAGACTGGTCCTTCCAAGTGCTGCCAGACCAGTCTTACAGATGAATAATTTTTGCAACCTGAAGCAAGTGCTTAAAGTATGCCCACAGAGTTGCAGACCAAATTTGTGGTGTTTAGCCATATTTGTGATCAAGATGAGTCCTGTTTTTAATGCATGAATAATGTTCATGGCATCAGGACCAGACTATGAAATGTTTCAAGAGCTGTATTGTCTGTGCCAGGTCTAATCATCAGGTTTGAATTAAACTGAAAGCAATATGTGATTATTTTGTCAAATTTAAAACAGAATTTGCACTCAAATTTTCGATTATGGTTTAAATACTGAAGAGATGGGAATGAGTTTGTGTGTCATGGTAGTGGCAGTTGCTGTTTATTTTCCCCACTACCAAGAGATACTTTTTGAGACAATCAGCGTAAGTGAAGACTAGAGAAAACTTGCACAGCCCCTGTTACAGTGATATTGTCACCTACCTTCATTAAACCAGTGTTATGATGCCCACTTGAGCAGGACTTAAGAAAACTTGTAGCTCTTGCACTTGGGCAAAGCTTCCTTGCTGTTAACTGGAAAGTTCAGAGGGACCTGTGTAGCTCCTCTACGTAATTCCTCAGAGATCTCGTTGTAAGACCAGCATGCCTTCTGGTGACTGTTGAAGCAGTGTTGTATAAACCATCCCATGACCCTGATTTCTCCTTGCCTGAACTGATGAGTACGTTCAGTGGCTGGCAGTAGTTCCCCCAGTTAGTAGTTAAGACAGTTCTACCCTTACAGTAAATACCAGACCTTGTAAAAACTGACAGCAGGAGGAGCTGGTGTGTTTAACTGCTAAGAAACAGGTCCAGGGATTCCTGTACTATTTTTCAGCTACTTTTAGGAGGATGTAGGTGTATGTTTTTCTATAAGCTGTCTGGCAAGTTCATGTTGAATTTTTGTAAAACACCAGGATGAGCCATTGAAGTAACTGGAAGCTTTCCTTTTGCTTTACTGGGGGTTGGATTAAGCCCTAAAGTGCTGTGTCTAAAGTACACCGGTAATGTTGCTTTGTTTTAAAACTGCTTCAGCTCAGGGAAGGGACAGCAGCAACTCCAGGTAACTGAATATGTGTCTTTTTGGGAGTGATTTTATTTTATTTATTTACAGAATTGTTTAGGCCATTGCCCTGAGTGTTTCTTCACAGTAAGCAGAACTGATGGGCAAAGGAGCTGAACTGCTGTTAGAGCTTGCCCTGCTTCTTAAGCTTAACTAATACTACTCAGTATTATTGCAATGACCTGTCTTTGCTATTTCACAACTGGAAAATGGGATAAATTCTTAGAAATTAAGCAGAATTTATTTAAGGTATTAGAAAATATTTTAAGGCTTGGTGCAAGGGTGATACCTTCAATTTAGGTAAATGGCCCTGTAATACTCACCTTGTAATATTCATTCCTCAAGCACTTTCCCTAAGCAATTATAGTTATTGACCCTCAGCAGCTCAGTGGAGAGATTAGGGGGTGAATACAGAATTTCACTAGCATATGTTGATAATTAGGAAGAACTGTTTGAGTACTAGAACAAGTGCTTTTAAAAACAAGTACATGATGTTAATTAAATTCCTTAATTATTCCCAAAGATGGTTTCCAAGCAGCATTTTCAAAAACATCATGCACTTGGACATGGCTACCTGTTAGCAGAGTGGCTTTTCTAAGGTGGCCCGCTGAGCAGGCGGCAAAGCCAAGTTTAGAACTCGGTTCTGTGAGTCCACGTTGCCTCAGCTATCACCAGGTCTTGTATTGCTGCGGTGTTTTCCAAGTTCAGTGTGTAAATCCTGGTGCCTGTTACAATTGTATCTGACAATGTCATACCAAGATAGACTAAATCTCCTGGTGGTAAGTATCTTATGTGCTTTTTTTTTTAATTGGTGGTCTTTCACCTGAACTACCCTTCTCTAAATCTCTCCCCGATATCTGCTTTAGCAATGTGCTATCAAAGCTGAAACTGAGGTCTTCAGATCCTTTTTTCTAATAGTATTAGGATAGCTTTGTCTGCAAGAAACTTTGCAAATACTGCTTCACTTCAGTCATGACAATTCTGGGGAATTAGTACCTGTTATCTCTTGTCAATGCAGTCCGGAGGTAGAACAAGAGCGTGCCTCAGGCTTCTTTGCAGCCTCCAGGGGCTTGTACACATCCCTCCCCAAATCTTCTCGGGGTGAGCCGTCCCAGCTCTCTCAGCCTTTCATCATGAGACACACTCCAGTCCCTTAATCCTGTCCATGGCCTTTCACCAGCCTCTCTCCAGTAGCTCCATCTCTCTTGTACTGGGGAGCCCAACACTGGCCTCTGCAGTCCACATGTCTCAGCACTGCTGGAGAGGGTGAAAGAATCACACCCCCATCACCACCTGCTGGCAGTGCTCTGCCGAATGTAGCCAGGATGCTGTTGATTTTCTGTGCTGCAAGGGCACATTGCTGGTTCGTGTTCAAGTTGGTGGCCACCAGGATCCCGAGGGCTTTTCCTGACTTCCAGCAAGTTGACCCCCAGTGTATACTGGTTCCTGGGCTTATTCCTGCCATGGTGCAGGATGTTGCATTTCCCCTTGTTGAACTTCGTGAGATTCTTCTCCATTCATCTCTCCAGCCTGTCCAAGCCCCTCTGGATGGCATCACAAGCCTCCAGTATATCAACCACTCCTCCCAGTTTTGTATCATCTGCAAACTTGCTGAGGCTGTGTTCTGCTCCATTGTTCAGGCCATTAATGAAGATGCTAAACAGTACTGGCCCCAGTGTCAATTGCTGGGGGACACCGCTAGTGACTGGCCTCCAGCTGGACTTTGTGCTAGTGACCATGACCCTCTGAACCTGGCTGTTTGGCCAGTTTTCCAGCCACCTCACTGTGCAGTTGTCTGACCCATGCTTTGTCAGTTTGTCTATGAGGATGTTATGGGAGATGGTGTTAAAAGCCTTATTAGGGTCAAGGTCAACAGCATCAGCTGCTCTTGCCTCACATCCACCAAGCCCATCAAAGTTTATCATCTTCGCTAAGCATTATTTGCTTGAAGGAAATCCAGAGTCACAGTGGTCTAGTGCTGGCCTTTAGGAAAGCTTAGGTTGAAGTGATGGTATAAATAGATAAAGCAGATTCTAGTTGTTATGTCTTGAGTCTCCTTCATGGGACTAGATTTTCTGTGATTGAAGACCTCTTCCTTTTGGGTTTTAAGTTACACTGACTTGGTGCCACATGACTGCCTTAATATTTCAAAAATAATTTTTGGGGAAAATAACCCTTTTCTGTATTTGATGACATTACAGTGTTATCCTTACAATATTGCGTTTAAGTTTTGGATTAAGATTAACTTCATCCAGTGCTAAGATTTCTCTTGATTTCTTGCAGATACTTCAGCTACTGGGCCGACAGTTCTAGAAAATGGTGACCATGGAATAGAAGATCACCGCACAGGTACGTGCTTAATGTCTGAAGGAAACACGTCAACTTCTTTATTTGCTGTTGGAGCAGTAAAACTTCATTGTGACCAAACATGTCGTCTTTTTGAGTCTTATTTCTTCATAGAGGGTTGTTTCTGGTTTTGGTGAACTTCGCAAAGAATTTGAAACAAAATAGGACTTCATTCTCTTTTGGGTTTGAAATTGCTTAATTGCATATGGCCTCATTCTGAAGACGTATGCTTTCTCCATGGTCACTGTTGGGAAGGCAGCATCTAGGGTACCGGTACCTAAATGGCTTTGCAGTGACTGTAGTATTCACAGCTGAACCGTACCCTAACGCGTGAGTATGACTTCTGTTCCCCATGAGGCTGACAGTGATGTTTCTTCAGAGTGCATCATCCCTTGATGCAGTTTTTTATACTTAAAGCAGTGTAAATTCAGTAGCAGCTGTTTATTCTGCAGCTTCTCCTTCCACCTCAAACTGCGATTCTGTAAACATCTCCTAATACTTGCTTTAGTAATGTCAAAGATGAAATTGAGGTCCTCTGAACCTCTTTTCATAATGCATTAGGATAGCTTTGTCTGCAAGAAACTTGTCATGGCTCATATGGACTGATATTTCAAACCTGTTTGGAATCTGGAAAATAATTGATCTTTCCAATCAGCCCAACATATGCTGATATGCTGAGGTTAGCTGTCTTTTAGCAGTTACGTTTAGTGACAAACACTGGTTCCATTTTATGAGACTTCCTTTACTGTGAATTGGGTTTCCTACCAAATTCCAACTGAACTGTTTAGGATAAGCAGTACCAACTCTGCGACCGTGTGCTTGAACCAGTAGATTGTTTCCTTTTGTGGTAAGGAGGGTGTGGATTTTTGACAGGCCATCCCATAGTGCCTCTGTTTTCTTGAAGATAAAATATTCCGAAGTTGATTGTCATCCTGGCATTGGTAAGAGCCGTTTATTTGGTCTCACTTTTCACTATCTCTAGCCCAGCTTTAGCAGGACAGATCATTGCTAACATTGTTTGGAAGGTCCCAGCATTAGCATCCCTGCTAGTCCATAGGTGTGGCCCCAAGAAAAAAAAAATAATCCAGGAGATGATGATGAATGTATGGGAGTCGAGATGGAGATGAATTAAAACACTTCTTTGCTATCATTCTATTCAGAGTGTGAGCAACTTTCATGTCCTTATTGAGGATGGGAATTTAAAATTGATCTTTGTACTTAATTTGCCATTGTAAACCTGGTCAAAAGGAAGCTGTGCATCTTCTATAATTTAATATAAAACTGAAATTAAGAACACTTCTGAACCTTCCTAAGGATAATTCCTCTCTTTTTAATACGTATGACTAAAACCAGATAGAAATAAAATCAGATTTATGATACACCAGGTATGACTAAGTGTGTTGGGATTTTTTTATTGAACTTAGGAGCTGTGTTTAAAAAGTGTCTTGTTATTTACTTAATAGAAGCTTTCTGGAGGTTTAACTCTTCACACACTGAATGCTAGCAACTTTGATCAAAGATACTTTTATGTGTCTGAAGCTTTTTAATTTATTAATATGTTCCATCTTTGTGGGCAGAGTTGGGTATTTTTTTTTCTTGTTAAAGGTTGTCTAAAAGTGACATCAAAGTGGTAGAAACAACATGTCAAAGGATAAGGAGTCATGGGCATCAAGTTAATTAGGTTTTCTAGAATAACAGAAGATTTATACAACACCACTACTTCACACACTCTTTCTCCCTACCCCCTTCTCTATGGAATGCTTGAAATATCCGTGCTTATACATTTGAGAGCAAGGGAGAAATGCTGACTTCTGATCAGACAGGGGAGTTTTTTTTCCAGATTGAGGAGCAGTTGATGCTCTGCAGAAATGCAGGCGAGTTGTTCCAGACCAGGTGACAGACTTCAGTAGTGCCTGGTTCTACATTTAATAGGTGGTGCTGCCTAAAGCTTTTAGTTCCTGGCCCAAAGCCACCTTCAAGTTTTGGCTGGCTTGCTTGTTTTCAGCTGGACGTGTTCCCTAATCTGTCTCTTTAAAGCTGAAATGATTCTTATGGATGTGCAATGTGGGCCCAGTGCAGAGGTGGGGAATGGAGTCGCTGAGAGAGCTAAGGAAGGTGATACTAGAGGAAACCAGATTTTTACTACAAAACGCAGTGTTAAGAGCTACAGAGAGAGCTTGTAAAAGCAGAGCTGTGTTTGAATTGGATTCTGAAACCGACTTCAAGGAAAGTATTGGGGAAAGATGTCGTTAAGCTGTTTGAAAATACAAATGTCTGCTTATCTCTGGTCTAGATCACAGGAAGCATTGCTACATGTTTTTTTCACCTATCAAATAAAACAGGGTGATGACTTGTTATTGTTTTATGACACACAGCATTATCTACAGAGAGCTGGCGTATGTGTACGCAGAGGCTAGAATTAGGGCTGAAATCTTGGTGCTTGTTTGGCAGCCGGTGCTGCCTCCTGACTGGGTGCCCTGCTCCAAAATACCGTTAATGTAGTAGCTGGCCTAAGTCCAAAACTAATGTAACTCGGGGCAAACCCCTATATATTAACTGTTGAATTATTTTCGTTGTAACAGTGATGTATTTAAACCGTTGATGCAGGGGTGATACGGTATTTCAGAGCCTGAAGGGAAAAAAGTGAATGGTTGAATGATGTTGGCTGTTTCCTTGGGGGTTCACACCTGCAGCGGTGAGGCTGCGAACCCTCTGTGCCTGCCTGCTTTCCCTAGAAGGGAGAGGCTGGCAGCCTCTCTGAAGGGCTCAGTTCCTGGCAGTGCTGAGCCTGATGTGACAATTGCTTATTTGGTTTGTGGGTTTCTGTTTTTTTGGGAACTTGAGAGCTGCAGACAGGAGCTCTGCCTGGGGTGCTCGGCACACAGGCTGAACCGCACTCTGTTGGTTTTGTTCTTCCTAATAAGGACAAATGGCGGAGCAGCGGGGGGCCGTGCTGGGCAGGGAGCTGGGCACATCTGATGCAATTCCGGGGGGGATCATTCATGGTTTATCGTCACTGATGGCATGCAGGTGCTGAGTTGGGGAACTAACTGCTAACTTGCACAATGCAAAGGTTAGGGAGTACTTAGTGAAAGTCTAACATCAGGGTTTTTTTTTTTTTTAAAAGCGTAATTTTCAAACAGTGCAACATTTGCAACTCCTTATTGCAGGATATTTGCCTAGAGTTCAAAGGAATTATATATTTATAAAAAAGACAAATTTCTGGAACAAAATCCATCAAGGATGATCATATGGTTTAATCTGGGTACCTCTTGTTCCAAGATTCTTTTCATTATCTTGCAGGCAGATGAGAAGTAGCCTAGGGAAGTATCGCTACTCAGTGTTCATACTTTCCCTAGCTGGACTTTCTCTCCAACCAGCCTGCTTCTCGTTCTGTCATCTGAGATTGGGTTGCAGAAATACTTTGTCACTGTTTTCAGTGCAAATTGTGCTGTTAAGCAGCATCCTGAGCTGCTGCTCTCTTGATAGCTGTTTGTCGCTAATCTTGATTTATCACAGCTAACTTTTGCCTGTAGCACAATGTCGTGCCATAGCATGACTAGCGATATATTTTCAGACACTTCTAAAAGTAAAATTCCTCATGTCTCTAATCTGGCTTTTGGCAAATCTCCTGGCTGCACTAAATGAAATATTGCTTGTTGTGCAGTATGCTACCTGAATGTTCATGTTTACTAATGACTTGCGCTTTTTTGCCCCTTTCCCCATCCCGTTTCCCTCTCCTACTTCTTTTCCTCTCTTCTATTTTCTCCTCCTAGAAGCCTAGACTGTCTCCTAACACTGGGGCTGCCACTGATACAAGACCAGTGTACTTTTCTACCTGCCATTACACTTCTAAAATCTTCAGCATTTTACAGAGCTCTTGCTTTACATCCTTGGACTTTACGTGTAGAAGAAGCCAAAAGGGTAGCTGTGCTGTCGGCCGATCAGCCCTCCTCCTCCTCCCTCTCTGCTCTGCAGTGCTTGTTGAAACCTTCCTTTCTTTGTGTAAGCACAAATGTGCATGATGGTTTTTAACTGCACTATTTCAGCACTCCCACTGTTTTTTAAATCACAACTACAGCTCCATTTTTAGTTCAACCACTTTAAATTTAATTTATATCCTTTTTCATGGATGCTTAATAATGGAAGGTTTGATACTAAAGTTGTGCTTTCATAGCGGATGGGTCCACCATGACTGCAGCTCCTTCCCCTTCTTCCCATACTCACCGCAGCCTTTTAGAATAATGCTGAGTTTAACCTGCCTTTACCCTTGCTGCTTTGAAACCTTCTCATGTGAGGTTTTTATCTTTGGTAATGTTGTCTTCTTCAAAACAGGTGTTTTCACATCACAGCACTTACTATAGAGACTTGAGAAACAGATTAGAAAAAAAACCCAAAACACATTTCCTGAGCTGCAAGCAGATTGTCTCTGGCTTGTGAGAGGTGGATTATGCACTTGCCATCAACTGGGAGTGTAAAGGAAAATGATCAACCCCAAATTCCTGCCACAGGAAGCTGCTTTGCTGTCATACTGCTTCCTGTGAGCCTTGTAAGAAAGAAGGAAAATTGCCTCTCTTTAACTTCCTACCTCTAGCTTTTGGTTTTTTGTAATGACAGCCTTGGATGAAATTTTACCTGCCATGAGAAACAATCTGTCCTTTCAAAAACTGAGAGAAACAAGAGTTGTAGGACTAAATTGTTAAATATATACTGAAATAACTATGCAGGTTTCCAGCAACACCAAAAGGAATGGGCCTGTTTTAACCCTGAACAGAACTACAAGAGGTCAGCAAGTCTGTTGCAATTCCTGCTGTCTCCATAAAGGTGCAAAACTTTCTGAACACAAAAGTATTAGTTACTATCATTCAACACATAAAACAAAGTGCAGAAGAAGGAAATAATGTAGAGAGACTACTTAGTATTTTAGATAAGACAAGCTTAGCCTGCACTTTTGTAGATGAGTGAACATTTTGTTTGAGGATAGTTGTGCTGTGTAGCTAAAGGTGCTTTGCCTACACCACCTGATAAAAGTACAGGATATATTTGAATCTGAATCCAGGCTAGAGGTAGGACGTGATTATCCAAATTGCCAAAAGCTAGCATACTAAGACCTTCACTTGCCTAAAAATGGTATTTTCTTGTTGTGAAGAGAGTAGCTTGCGCCTGAATATTCCTTGTACCCTGCTAGTACCCATGGCTACATTATGATATTGGTCTACTAATAATTCACTGGAAGAGTGTTGCACGTTGAGTGAATACTACTGTTAATGCTACCGGAAGGTTTTCTTTGAAGGTCTCCCTCAAATAGTGACCCATCCAGTCTTGATCATTTTATTTATGTATTTTTTAACCTGAGACCTCACATGCTCCCCACCCAGGGTGACAGTGGCCAGAGTTGCTGCAATGAATTGTGTGTCATCAGCCTGTGCAGTGATATGCATCAGGACTCAAGGCTTTTGTTCTCTAATTTGGTAGCAATTTATTGCTTTACCTACCATTCAAAACTGCATTAGTAGCTGACATCCTTGTGGTGCCAATTTCTGAAGAAGCAACACCATTGGCTTCTCTGAGGAAGACAGCTTGTCACTTCTGAGAAAACCCCGTTGCCTACCAGCTCTCAGCTGCCAGAGCTGGGCTCTCCCCTTGCCGGTCCAATGTGCCGACCTGGCAGAGCCACCCTGCAGTTGCTTAAGGCCAGCAGCCTTGGAGACCAGGTCCTGACTGAGGCACAAAAATAAGCGTTTCCCCATGGACTAGGGCAACAATGGTAATTTGGACTCAGGATCCACTGGCAAGTAT
The DNA here is from genome assembly GCF_023634155.1 of Falco peregrinus. Taxonomy (NCBI): domain Eukaryota; kingdom Metazoa; phylum Chordata; class Aves; order Falconiformes; family Falconidae; genus Falco; species Falco peregrinus. The sequence continues at coordinate 64,021,895 of NC_073725.1, read as the reverse complement.
AGCTGTCACAGATTGCCCTCTGTCTTTCTGGTTTTACTGGAAATAATGCCGCACAAGTGGTGCATCTCAGCCTCCACCTCTGACAAGTCTCCAAAGGCTCACGAATGCCCTTTGGGGTGTGGGGGGCTCTGCTCGTGCAGCTCTGCAGGCTGCCCGGCATCCTCCAGCCGCACTTTGCACACCGGGTCTGCTGCTCAGTCACCCTGAGAGGTGAGACAGCAGCCAGCGGTGGGTGAGGCAGGGAAAGGTGTTCGGTTCTTCTTGTTGGGAAGTGCTTTCCTCTTGGTGTCCATTGCCAAAAAAGAAGATTGTGTGCTTGGCCTTGTTTTTCAAGACCTCTTTGTAGCTATTTTTTTTTTCCTTTTAGATGCTGTTGATTTTGGAGCCAGGCAGCATCACAGCTAGTTTGGAGGCATTATAACTTGGTTCCACAAGTCGTTCTTTCTCACCTTTTTGCCTTAAACGGGCTTAACTGTTTGTGCCCTAGAAGTAGAGAATAAATAATAAATTGCAGAGAGAAGTTCTTAGACTGAATAATAGAAGGTTTCAGATTAACTGAAAATCAGACTTTCTTCCCCCTCCACAGATCCTTTATTACACTGAAATGCAATAATGCTTTAAGGTATTGGCTGGAGAGGAGTTTCTAGCACTTAACAGCAGTTTGCTAGGTCAGCTGCTTTGCGAGGCAGGCAGTGGCATTGTGGAGCAGTCTGCCTGGCCCACTTTGGTGACATTGGGCTAACCAGGCACAGCAGTGTCTCGAGCAGACCAAAGCAAAGACCGCTAATACAGACAGGGGCATCCCCGGGGGTTCAGTCACTGTCTCAGCTGCTAACATGAATAATTCATTCCATTGCACTACCACTTTTTTTTTCTCCCCCATATTTTTATCCCTGTTTATTTTAACTATAATAATGTTTGCAAATTTGAATGTGAACTGTAGATAGAGGAAGAGAGCCGGTTGATTCTGTGTGTTTGTGGTGGTTCTTCCGTACAGGACTCTTACCAAAAGCTCCGCAATGTCACGCGTTTGCTCTTTTCTGGGGTAGAAACGTAAGGTGCTTGTCCTGGGAGGCTGTATGCTTTGGTGGGGGGGAGGTAGGGGATGTTGGAGGGTCGTTGCAGGGTGTTGTATCTTTTGTCACTCCCAGAAAATATGTACGTGTATCTTGCTGAAAACTCAGTGTGGTAAATGAATATATAGGAGTGTGTGTTTTATTTTTCAGTTTTTATTTTCAGAAAGCCAGGTAGCTACCAAATGTGTTCCTCTGTTTAAATTTCATGTTATCCATACTTTTCTCCAGTCTTTGGAGATGACACTATATCTTTGCAAAACCTACTATAACTTTCTTGTGCTTACAAACTTGTCTGTTATCACTTCTGATTTTTCTTAATGATTCCAATGCTTTGTATGATGTGAAGCTGTGTATCACTGTTGAATAAATCACCCTAATAAACATCTCAAACTAACCTCTCAATAGTTGTACTGTGGTGAGAATCTCCTTGGATTGTGCTGCTTGTTCACAGTTACTGTCTGCAGATAGCTGCACGTGCCTGATTAACTGCTCTGCTGTTATTTCTGAAAGAGGTAAATGACTTAAACTGGAATAGTTTGCCACCTGGACAGATGTTTGAAAACATGCCTGTCAAATTGCTTTACTTAATACATTAAAATTGAAATTATTTCAATGAGCCACATGAATTTGTTGCTGTTGGGGGGTGGCACTGCAGAAAAAAGGAGTACTGCCCACGATGCTCAAGGATTAAAAAGGGAACTGGGGATGGATGAGGTGGATGCTCATTTCCATGTTAGACTTAGAAGGTCCTTAAATCTACACGTATGAACTAGCCAGTAAATGTCTAGTGTTTGTGGCAGTGTACCTCTTGTGGCTTAAGATGCTTGATTTTTGTGAGCATTCACAGAAAAATGACATGTTTGTGGGAACAGTAATCTGCACTTAACAGTATTTCTGAGTATATGATGTATACAGTGGAAACATTTAACTGCCACCCCAGCTGAGGTTTAATTTTTGCTCTTTGTTATCTGACCCTCTTTTGCTGTTAGTTAAGTTGCTAGTGCACAAAGTTAAAACAAACAAACGAACAAAACAAAAAAAAAACCCCACCCAAACCAAACCCAAACCAAAACAAAAAAACCCAACAAAACCCACAAACCCCCTAAAAAAAATCATTCCTTATAGTTAGCATTTTGTAAATAGGACACTTAAAGGTGTGCTTTTTCTAATTAAACCTGTTTTCCCCTCTTTCACCTGCCTGCATATCTCCCATTTGGTGCAAGGTTTTATTTATAAAGGCTTTTATGCTTTTTGGACTTACGGGAGAGCTTTTTCAGCTTTTCAGAGTGAGTCTCCATCCAACCTTATTCACGAAAGGAGAGTTCGTGTTTTCTGTTGCTTCAGTCTAAAAAAAGTAGCAAACTGAATAATTCAGAAGGCTTGTTTAGTTCTTCAGACGAGTATGACTAAGAGGTTTGTGTGTGTGTGTGTGTTTTGATCTTTTGGGGGTGATTTATTTTTAGGCCCAAGATGGATGGGGGTAAGGTGACGGTGGGGGTGTCGATGAGGCTGAGTTGGGGGGGCAGAGGTTGGGAGTGGTAGGTCACTGTGCTCCTTGACTCCAGGTGAGGAGCCTGGTTGGGAGGTGGAGACGCTGCCAGGGGGTGCGCGGCTTTCCCCCTTGCTCCTGGAGGGAGAATGAGGAGGATGGAGGCTTGTGCTCTGCGGGGTGCCCCTTGTGCCCACTCTGAAGGAGCTAGTGCACTTTCAACCAAAAAATCTTAGTGGCTTTCTACAGCTGGCAAAGGAGTTGAGCAGCAGTTAGCATAATCTTAACTCGTGCACTACTCACGAGCTGTTCTGAAAGCTTAAACTTCCCAGATGTTGAAGCACAAGAGACATCAGGGTAGATTTGTGCCTGGCACAGGACTTTGCTTAGAAAACCCAAGCGCTCTGAAGAGCTCTTTCCATGCCCCGGATTAGAGCAAAGTCTGTAATTCTCACATGGCTGGAGTGTTCGGTGGGGTGTCATGGAGGGGAACAAAGTCACTGAGCACTCATGTCGCAGTGAAAGGTGACTCATGAGATCACCAGGGCTCAGATCTGTCACTTAAATGCACATTTTATTAATAAGCTCATCTGTATTGTCTGACTGCCGACTAGTTCAATGTACCTGACAGATATTTGAGTCCTTGTGAACCGAAAAGGTATGTTGTGAGCTGCTTAACAGTGGTTCTTTAAGTATACGTCATGTCTTGCAGCAGCTTGGCATTAAAATCATACAGATCTGTGCTTAAAATACTGAGTTTAAGAACTTTCAGTCCTTGAATCTCTGTTTTCCACATCTTGGTGAGTTGAATAGTCACATTTATGTGGAAGCAATGTAGATGTGTATTGACCACAGTAATTTGTGCTGCCATTTTTCTAAATCCTTCTTTCTTTTAAGACTTTGGATATTTTCATGAATATTCACTTCAGAATACTGGTTTCATCTGCACCTTGAAATCACAGACTCATAGAATGATTGGGGTTGGAAGGGACCTTTAAAGATCATCTAGTCAACCCCCCAAATGACTCTGAGTCTTGATACCAAGAGAGTAAGTTCCTTGAAGAGCTGTTGGAAGACTAAATAGGGGAAATTTATTTCTCTAGAGGAGGAGCAAGCTGCTGCTAACACCAACCTTTTTCGCAGGTGAAGTTTTAGAGGAAAGAAGCTTAAGAGGTGTTTTGCTGTTTTCATAAAACTAGGTAGGACCACTAGTGACCACTGCCTTGACTTCTGCAACACAGGGTAGTCCTCAGTGAGTAAGTTTCATGCCAAACTGATCACTCTTTTGCCATAAATACCTGATTTTGATTTCTTACATCTGAAGGTTTTCAATAACCCATTTTCTGGGGGTAAGTTCGGCATAGTTCCTACCAGAAATGTTCTTTTGGTTAAACCCCCAAACCAACAAACTAAAAAAACCCAAACAACCCTGAACACTTCCCTATTTCTATTTTACATTCAGTGAAATTAAATCAGTCAAAACTTTGACAAATTCACTTCCAGTATAGGTAGTTGCTGACTGATCAGCTTGCCTCCCCTTTCTTTAGAGGGTGTCTGAATGCTGTTGACAACGAGCAGCTGTAAGTTGGTCTGTTCATGATACCTTTGTTAGGCATTGACAGGCAGATTATTTTGATTCCAGGATAATTTCAGAATCCCAGGACCTAGAAGTGCATCCTTGTGCATATGTATTTGTAACAAAAATCAGACTGCTTCTGAGGACATATAATCAACCTTTTTTGAAGATTCTAGAAATGCAGCTTGCTTGTCAGCCCCCTGCCTGCCTGGTATACTCATGTTTTCTTTGCCCATCTGAGCAGAGGAGACTCCCACGTGCATTACACTAAATAGACACATACACACTTGATGACAAGCCCTTGGAATAACAGCTGTTGTGTTCAGCTTCCTTATGAAGACTTGCACTGTTATGCCTTCCTATGACATCTTCTGCAGAAGTTGCCACCTCTTCAATGTCTGCTTTACCTGGGAGTGCCAAGTCCCTGTCTGCGGAGGGGCGCACACACCGTGCCTTCTGTCTTGGAGGTCATTGCTCGGAGGAGCAAATAGAAATTCAGGTGAAAAGTGCCTTTTGTGAAAGCGAGTACTTTGTGCTGTTTAGGCTTAGTTAAAGCATGGTCCCTGCACCAGCAGCTGAAGCAAGGAGTGAGTGGCCGTTAGCATCTTTGGAGGGCTTGTCACCTCATGGAGACAAACCGTAAAAGCTTATTTGGGTCTGTGTGCAATAATCTACCCCTTTTTCTGAACTGTAGACTACTGCTTGTGCCTTTGCTTCACGCTGCAATCCAGGAATACCTCAGATGGTCTTGTGACTGTTTTCACAGAGTACAGACATTTCTCCCTGTTCCTGATGCCTCGCTTGGGCAGCAATAGCTTTCTCACCTGTAACTTGCTTGTTATATGTCTATGTACCTAGAAGTAACGTATATAAGTTAAATAGAAATAACTTTTCAAGGTCAAACTACTTACTAATTACAAGTCTGAACATACTTTGAAATTTCAGTTCTGACCCCAAAACAAGTCTTACGTAGTGTCTTAAATCCAGCGAGTGCGGCTGCTGGCTGCCACCAAACCCCACTCTTTTCTGCCCGCGTCGTCTGCCCCTAGGAGAGCACATGCCCTGCTCAGCATCTCCCTCGTGGCAGCTGGCTGGAGCAGAAACATCAGGCCAACAAGAGTGGTGTATGGCTGCAGACAGCCTCTTTTATGTACGTTGTAAATAGCATGCTTTCTCTGAAACTTTCTGGGTCTAATTTAAATGTAATAGCCTTGGCTCTGTGATAAAAGTTGTGTTTTGGTAATTTTAATGAACTCTACTGGGAAAAGAAATAATGTAACAGCAAGTTATTCTTTGCTATGGATGTCCTATCTTGATGTGGAATAGAAGCATAATTTTTTTTATATATTTTTGCCACTGCTGCTTTTTTTTTCTTTCTCTGCATCGCTATCTTCATTTTTTGCACAACAGTCCTCTAGTTAGTGTTTCACTAAACTGAATTTTGTGACTTTCCCAAATGCAATAGTAGGGGAATAAATGGACACCACTAGCAGTGGGTATTTTGGGCTGGGAAGTCATATCTGATCAATGATGAAATACAGCTCTTGGGCAGGAAGAAGCTGGGGGGTGGTGACTTCATTACAGATAAAGTATCCACATTAGGTGAGACTTCGGCTGTGTCTCACGTGGGTTGGATTATAGGAGGCTTCTGTTAAGGGGGTTTGTGTTGGTGGAGACTCTCCTGCCCACCTCGCTGTGCGACGGCATGAAGCTGTTCAGCAGGTGTCAAACCCCAATATTGGGAGAGGGGTTTTTTGCCTGCGTGATAGTACTGCATTGCCTTTGGGCTACTGGATTCAGCAAATTGCTGGGTTATTACTAGGGAATCATTTTACTAAATGTTTAAAGCACACTCTGTGTCATACCAAGGTTTTTACTGTTGTAAAGGTCACAATTTTGGGCACTACTCAAGCCCATTGCAGCAGGGAGTAGTTAAGATATTGTGCATTTGCAATGTTACTTGGATATAACCGTTTTAAATGTGCTAGTTGTCTGGTTTTATGAGCTCTGTTTAGGCCTAAATTCTTTGATCTCTTAAAATACAACAGAAAGATTCAGCCAGTTCATGTTATTGGTGTCTTACAGAGAGCAGATTAAGACCCTCGGGGAGCGGCAGGCTGTGGTGGGGGAGCCAGCCGGGCTGGCCCGAAGGGCTTCGCTTTTGACAGTCACAGCTTTTTCTGCAGGTTCAGAAAATATTTGCTTAATAATTCGAGTGACTCTTACCTAGTCCAGTGAGTAAGTAACTGAGAAGCCAAGTGAAGACTGAAAATAGCAAAAAACCCCGTATTGTTTTCCCTTTATTGATGATAGCACTGGTAATATGAGGGCTGAAAGGACGGTCTTTTGGCTCTGATGACTTGCTGGATTTCACAATTAAGAAAAAAAATAATCAGTTATTAAAGAGGAAAACTTTTCTGTATTAATTTTTAGATGAACAAAATCAAACTTTTCATAACTGTTATTATTTTTTCTCTCTGCTTTATCAGACATGTTTAAAGCAAGTAATTTTCTGTAATAACTATTCAAAATGTCCTTTCTGTTTGCAGTTTTGCACCATGATGTAGTGTGATGGAGAAAAAACCCACACACTAAACCAAAACAAAACACTCTAAACAAAAGCTTCCAAACAATAACAACAACCAAAAAAAAAAAAGGCGAACCCATATACTCTGAACAATGTAATACTTAGATGGTTGTGTGGCCCATCTATACAATGAAGCGTATGCATGATTTGTAGTATTTCCCTGCCAAGGAATGTTTTCCAGTGTAGGTGCTGTGTCTAGCAGCAAAGTTTGAGTTGGCTCCTGCTGGGTGCTTGCTAATACGTGAGGGAAAAAGAGTTGAAGTAAGATAACCCTTAGGCTGGCTGGCTCAGAATGCTGATTAGATCCTGAGGTTCAGTCTACTCTGAAAAAAAGTCTGCTTTTTTACATACGTTAAATGACATGCTAAAGAAGCTTTTCTTCTTGGATCGTAGTCTTGTTTGCTGCTTGTATCAAATCAGCTTAAGTAGTTGTGTAACAAGCTCTGTTATTTGCAAGAAAGTAGAGCATGGCAGGCCCACTGGAGCTGCTTTATGAAATGCTCCGTGTCTCTGGGGATGGAGGGGAGTCTGCCCACACACAGCTCCCTGCCAGGCTGGGGGCACCAGCATGTCGTTGAACTGGGCCATGGTACTGTCGTGGCGTGGGGAAACAAAGCTCTTGAGATGAGGAAGGGAAGAGCTGGGAATTAGCAAGGGTGTGAGTTTTTCAGAAAGCCAGCACTCTTTTGTACCGAGTATTGCTCTGGCTTCCTAAAAGACTGTTGACACGTGAAGGACAGTAAGTGTTGGAGCTGGTGCAGCTACTGGGAATGTATTGAAAGCCCCAGTGATGGCTACAAGTAAAAGGAGGGATCTTTTTGTTTAAAAAAAATGCTGTTGCCATGGCTGTGTCTCTCTCAAATGGTATTTTCCTAGCAACCTGCTACTTTGGCTTTTCGCTTTTTGCTTCTAAAGTTTGATTAAAAAGTGGAATGTATCCTGACTTGACTTGTTGAATAGAAAATAAGAAAGCTTATAATGAAGTAGTACATATGTCGAGAAGTCTATTAAGAGCTTTATGGTAAGGCTTAGTGAGATTTAAAAAATGGTAATACAAAACCTTTAGTTTTTGTATGCTTGAGTCATTCTAGCAAGCGTCTGACAGCTGGATGAATTAATGTGGTTTTTATGAAGCCTGAATTTCCTGAGCAAGTAGTTGTTACTTAGAATATGAGTTTTTGAGCTTATACCTTGAATTTAATTTCTTACTGCTGCATGTAAATCAACTGATTTGTGGAGGTGTGCTTTAGAAGTATTGAAGAAGAATGTGGACAAATATCTAATAGAAAACGTGATCCCTTTTTCTCTCAGTCTGTCCTGCAAGTTCATTAGCTTTTACACAAAATTAGCTTGATTGCCATTTCTCAGAACTTTGTTTGTGTACCCAGAATATTTTTGTACACTTAATCCTGTAAACAGTTGGACATTGAGGCAGCCTTTTTAAAATAGAGTAGTATTTTCAAGAGCTTTTGAGGCAGGCAAAAGAGAGATTGAGGCTTATTGCTGCAAACAAGTAGGACCGCTTACTCTTGCTGCTTTGTCATCCAAAGTCATGCCTTTATCCTACACTTAATGTTCCCCAATTTTCCTTTAATTAGACTGTCTCTCTGGAACTTAACTGCAGCTTGAAAAGTTGTTCATCCCCCCCTCCCTGCCTTCATTGCCTCAGACAACATCCTGGTTTTTTTCTCGCTTATTCTGATAGTTTGTACTACGATTTTTGCAATGACCCTTTAGATTACTGGAATTTATATGCTATGTACGCTTGAGAGACTTGTCAAAGGAAAAGAAGACAATAGTACTGTAAAACACATAGCAAAATTAAGCTTAGTCTGAATGCTTTATTGCTCCCTTTTTGCTGTTAAGTGTTTAGCTTAATAATAAGAATTTATGTTTCATATTAGATCAGTTATCTAAATATTTGCCTTTAGTTAGTAATGTGGCCAAGCCCCTGGATTGAGCTACTGAGCTAACAGCAAAAAGCAAGTAGGAATGCATCTTTGTGGTGGTTTAGTCATCGCACACCTGCAGGCCTGGGTGGGTGGCCAGGGGCTCTGACACGGGCTGGGAGCTGCGGCAGGGAAGGTGGGAGTGTGTGGAAGGTGCTGCGCTGCTCCAGCTGCCACCTCTTCATGGTCCGCAGCTCTCTCGTTACAGCTCTTCCTTTTTTCACCTCTAATTCCTGTTCTTCAGAACCTGGGGGTTCTGTTTGTAAAGTCTGATTTAATAGGGGTCTGTCCTGCTTATAAAAAATGCAGAAAGAATTGTGTGCTGGGATGTCGGGAGTGGCTTTGAGAGGTCATATGACATGGGCCAAATATGAACCTGGGGGTTAGGAAACTTCCCTAATCCTAGCTCTAGTGGTAGCTCACTCGGAGGCCTTAGCTCTTCAATCTTCTTCCAGTTCAGTCCCATCACTGAAAATAGCCTAAGGCTGATTATATTGTGCATTTTATCTTTTATAGCTAGGCTGCATCTGTTACTATCGCAGTGTTCTCGTTTTGGTGGTGTTGACTAGTAGCAAGGGTAATCTTGGATTAATCTGAGCTTTTCTGGAAAAAGAAAATCTTGCAGTTAAGAAATGTATCTGGATACAGTGGGTGAGGCTGGGGAGAGGAGGTCTTTGGTGGTTGGTAGTGAGAGTAAATTGACGCCTCAGAGCAAGTGTGCTTTTTAAATGGCCGAACAAATGGAAATTCAGCTTAGACGCTTAGCAAGCTGCCTGCTAGTGTTTCCTCATTAAAGCCCATAAAACTACTCTCTATGGAAATGTTTTTGAACAAATTCAGCTCACATAGTCTTGCATGAGTAATTCACTGAAAAATAAAGATATTATAAATATGCTTATCAGCAATCCCCCTTTTTGCTGCTATTTTGGTACAATTTGGGCAGTTAATTGCCAGTTCCAACCCATAAAATACCAAGTAAACCTTCGGCAGAGTTTGTGTTTCTGAAATAGTCAGGCTTTTGCCCAGTATAGCATAAAAGTTACCTGAATTATTGCTGAACGAGTATCAGAAAAGAAAAGGTTAGTGACTTTCCAGAGTTACAAACTCTGAAACAAGGTATGAGGGATGCTCAGGATCCCATTGTCCTCTCCTGGCCCCAGGAGCTCTGCCTGGTCCTCTCGGAATAGGTCTCTGCTCCCTTTGGGTGCTGCTGTGAGGCTTACCCTGCTCTTGAAAACTGCAAAATCCAATGTTTGATTATTATTTTAAGTATGTGCTCTTCCTTTTTCCATTTGTGTTGATGAATACTGTGTGGTACATCCTTTCCTTCATCTGATGTGATAAAAGCTCAACTCGATAGGTCAGAGTTGGTCTCTCCTCAAGGGAAGGTGTTCCGTTCTGCTGTAACGAGTCGGGTAGGAGCGTGGTTTCCCTAGCACAGAGACACTGTGGTGTTTGTCGAGGAGGCTGTTCCATAAATGTGGCCATTCATTTTGGCAGCACTGGATGGCAAAATAAGCTACTTCCTGGAGGTGGCTGGGTAGAAATTGAAATTTCTTACCAGGCATCTGGCTGTTCACATTTAATCAATGCCTATTAAACTATGCAAGATTAACAGCTCCCTTAAGAGTGATCATATAGCTTTAGGGCTGTAGATAATTCCATAGACAATTGATGCTGTGGGCAACTATGGAATTAGAAATGACTTGGCAAGGCACGGAAGTGACCTGAGACTCTAGGAAGTGAACAAAACATAATTCACTTCAAGGAAGAAATTATCCTGAAGGGATGCTTGATTTTGTTTTGTCATGTAACTCCTTATGTTATTTAACCTTTTTCCTGTTAACTAGAGCACACTGTATTTGACCTGTCTATTCTGAAAAAGAATTTTCTGTAGTTCTCTGAGACAAGTTAGTTTTCCCATGCCCTCAGGTTAGTCTGGCTTCCTGAAAAACCAGAGTCTGGCTAAACATGCTGTCTTTCTCTGCTCTTTCTGAACTGCTGGAGATTTAACAGTGACTTGCATTTAAGAGGGTTGGTAGTTTCCTCAGAGATGACTGTAGGACTAAGCAATGGCATTTTATTCGTCTGGACTCCTTTTTTCTGTGCAGATTAAAACTTCTAATGTTAAATGGCTGTTTACCAGATTCAAGAGGAAGATGCACTGGTACTTAATGATGATGCCACATGGTACGTTAGCGGGAAGGCTGGCAGGATAACTTGGGTTTCCTGAGCCAACCATTACAGTTGTTGCTTCCCAACCAGAAACTGGCAGGCAGAGCACTGGGACCTGAGATGTGACAGTGTTTTCCAGCAGAAAGCTGTTGTGGGTCTCATCATCTCTCTGTAATGGCTGTATGAACTGTTCCGTGTTAGTGGGATTTGGCAGAGGAGAAGGGTTAGAGGTGTCTGGGTACTTGATATGATGCCACGTATCCTGCCTTAATTGGTACACCGCTTTTTGTTCTTTAAAATCTCTTTCTTGGTGCCAGTTTAAGATGCGCTGCTGTAGAACACAATTTGTCAACAGGGTAGAAAGTCCAAGGGCGTTCCTGATAGCAGAGAACAAGCATCTGATCTCCATCTCCAGTACACGCAGATAATACGAAGTTGGCTATTCAGTTTAGTCAAGTGTCTCTGAGATGTGAAGTAAGAATGTTTTCTCTTGAGAAAAGATACTTCTGCTTCTTTAATATTAAAATGTGGCTTTAAAATAGGATTCTTGTTGTATTGGAGTATTATGGTGTCACATTGTCACCTTTCCAAGTTCAGCTGGACCGCTACTGTAGCAGCATCCTACTTCCTGCCATTGCTCCTGCTGCAGTTACGGCTTACAGCATAGAGACAAACCAAATACAAACCCAGGTAATCTGAAATTAGGGTTTTTTTGGCAAATATTGTTGAAGGGGGATGGTGCCAGACAGGGGAAACCAGAATGACTTGTTAAAAAGGCCAATTGTGGAACGTTGTTGATGGGATCAAACTTTCTTAGGTTAAGGGAGAGAGTCTTTAGAGCCCAACCCTGTGCAACAGGCACGTACACTGCTGGGCTGGCTTCTTGAGACCACCTTGGCTCTCTTCCCTTTCAGGTTATTCCTTTAAAACTAGCCTGGGTCAGTACGTTCCAGCTGATCGCATGCCGAGACGTTTCTGTTCTGAGTGTGAATGTATTCTACAAACCATGGACTTTGTTTAATTGTAAAGCTGTATAATATTGTGGGTTTTCTTCAAACCAACTGAGTGCACAAATCTGAAATGTAATAGTGAAGAACTGAAAGGCTGATTTCCATTTACTGTTTGAACCTACAGAAAAATACAGTCCCTCCAGATACATGTTTTAAAGAGTGATAGTGTCACATGGATGCAGTTAACACACAGGCAAGCATCTAACTTATTCTTATAGCATACTTTTATTTGCAGTGTGTTTAGTGTAAAATACAGTAGTAAGAGAAGCCAGATTTTCATACATAATTAAGTAAATACAACTCTTTGTTGTATTTACATTTGTCTCTTTTGTAAAATTCAGACTTACTCCATGTGCTGGTTACAGCCCAAAATTACATGGTTAAATTTTAGTAACTTAACCCAGCCTGCCTTCTATTCGATGTTTATGGAAGTCATCAATCCTGCTGAGAAACTAAGGCACAAACGGTATTTTGAAAAGGCTAGCCAGCCTTTTACCTGTTTCACTGGGATGACATATAAACTCTGACTTTGGGGTCAGACTTCGGGATGCTGCAGTGGCGAGCCCAGTGCGGTGCCTTTGCTGGCAGGGTGTTTCACTGAGCTGCACATTGGTGTGTCTTGAGGCTGTCCTGTGCCGCCTTTACTGCTGGTGACTGAAGCACCAGGCATATTTATTAATAAACTTGAAATGTGTCTGGTTTAAATTAATAGTGCTGCAAAGTGAGCATGAGCCTGGAAAGATGTTCTTGGGTAATCAAACCCAGATACTAACTACTGTAGGTAGAGGAGTGATTTCTTTAATAAACCCCTTGAAAAAGATGTTTTCCTTTCATGGCTCGTGGACTGTTTCACTGCTTCCACTCCCTGAAGGTTACTTAGAAAGTTGTTCTGTGCAAATATTGCCTTTAAGTTTGAGGAAACACTTCCACCTCCCTAACTATTGCCCCAGTAAACTTGCAGAGAAGCATCAGTTCCCTTCCCTTCTTTTTTTGCTGAGCTAAACCTCTTGGGAACTCAGTCTTTTCTTCATGGTATTCAAGAAAGCTGTAATATTTTTGTCCATCTTCCAGTCCCAAGTCATTGTTTTTTATTGTTGATCCCGGGATACTGATCAGAGCTGTGTGGTGTGTTTTGCTGAAGAAATCTTGCTGTGGTCTTAACGCATCCCATTCTCTTAACAGACATCCCTTGCCTGTCAGGCTCCTGCCTTCCCTCATCTCTTCATCACACAGTTCAATCTTTCCGTATTTGAGTAGTTAGCACAGCCTGTGTTTCTCTTTGAACTCTCTGTTTATGGCATAAATCCTGTTAGTTCATTGTTTTGGTCCCTTGCATGACTTTGAATTTCATAATGGCAAGCTTTGTCTCATGTCTACCATTCTGATACTCAAAATCACTGAACTTTCCCTGGATGGCATCCTGACAGTTTGCTGACTTCATCTTTTCACTTCATTTCATTTCATCAGGACCCTTTCTCATTTCTAAGATTAAAAATAAAAATCTTAAGCCTGAGTTATTCTGGTTTCTTGATCTTCAGAGACTAATAATTAGTTATGTTCCTCCAGCAAGACAGTATCCCTTTTGACATTGCCTTGCCACTTCTCACTTAGCCAGTTTTTTATTTACCTTTATGTCATTTCTCTGTGTTTCCAGTTTCTCTAACATTTCCCCTGGCTACAGATAAAAATACGTTGCTTTCAGCTAAGTCAAGTCTTCCGTGTTTTGTCTAGGAAATTGGTTATGTTACATCTCTTATGTTAACACTATCCTGTTTTTTCAATGATGCAAACAGCTTATCTTTCAAAATGTCACTCACATGAAAACAGTCTTGCAAGGTTTTAGGGACTGATCAAGTGTGTCAACAACCAAAATGATTGATTCTGCTTAAAAAAAAAGAAAACTCTGCATTTTTATGTATAGTTCTTGAAGTTTCAGATAGTTTAATGCAATATTCTACTAAAGCCATAGTCTCAGATTCAGCATAAATAGGAACCAAGTAATCAGTAAAAGATCCCAATTAGAGTTGCCCAGTTTAGTAGCTGAGAGTTGAGGAAGATTAGATTTAGCTGATCAGACTTTCAGTTAAAAAGAAACATACATATATATGTGTGTGTGTGTGTGTGTATATATATATATATATATAAAAATATGTAAGCTCTATTGGTTTCAACTACCAGTTGTGGTTTTTGTGTTGATTATAGAGGAGCTGGTCTTAGGAGTCACATCAATTTTTTTACTACTTATTCTTTAGGTTGTTCATTCTTTATCATTTTGTATTCATTGAAGTGATTTACTCAGAAGCTAGCCTTGAAAGGCAGTCCTGCTTGTTGAAGGAGTAATTGCAAGGGAGTGGAACTAGAAGATCTTTCAGGTCCTTCCCAACCCAAACCATTCCAGGATTCTACGATATAAATTGCTGTTTGCTCTTCAGGGTTATGGTTAGTTGAAGGTGAACTGAGTTCCACGGATGCCATCATTGTGGGGCCTTCCCTACCAAGGCTGCTGCATAAAAATGTTTCGGCACTAAATCTCAATGAAGTAAACAAACTTAACTAGAGCAGGATGTCTCAGTGTGCATCTTTGAACTGAGTGGTTAATTAAAATTTTGTGTTTCAAACCATACCTACATAAAATTATGGGGAGGGGGATTTGAGTTTTCTCTTTTTTTCCTCATTGATATACTTGGGGGTAACCTGCCGCCTAATGATGTACAGCACTTTTTTTGCAGCCTTCGAATGTGCTTTCCAGTTGGTGCTGCGAGTATGCTGGTTGCCAGTGCACAACAGACACATGTTGCACCTTGGCATCCCTCTGCAGAGCGGGGGGCAGCTCATAAGATGTGGTGCAATGCAGTTGCCCAGCTGTGTTTCAAGGTCAGACTTTCTGTGCACTGTTGTATTTTTCCTAAATTGAAAACAAAACAGAAGACTTGTCTGCCCTGACTGCAGAAATGCCCTGCAGTGCATTCAGTGCGGTTCTGGATGTGGCTGGAGCTTCATGGGCCATGAAAGTCTTCTGATAACCCTGGAAATGTCCAGTCTACTTACTGTCAAACAGCCGGAGCATTAGCGGTTCTGCTTTCGCTCTCTGCCTGAGACCCGACTCTGTCAAATACATCTAGGTGAGACAATTCAATATTAGACCAGAGATCTGAGGTAATATTTTTGTTTTCTTTCTTTCCTTTCCATCTTGGGTCTATAGGATGTAGGTGAGAGCTCCCATGCAAATATCAGCTGCAGCAGCCTTTTCTTTTAGGCGAACTGCTTCCATCACATGGCTGTGTTCGATCTCAAGTGGCTTGTTCAGGTACTTTGTATTAGTTTTAAAGAGAGAAAATAGTATTGACAAGGTTTATTTAGCACTACAAACCACCAAAAACTCCTTAGTGAGGAATTAAAAAATTCCTAGAAAACTGGCTGACTCTTTACAAGACTGTAAATTATAACGATTTCAAAAGAGCAGAGACAGCATGTCACTTTTCTCATTCTCTAAGCAGAAGCTTCCTGAATAAATAGTAATAGAATTGTAGATTCTTCTAGTATTATATAAAGGGCTTCATTCTTTGATGTCCCTAGTGTCATTAGTTTGACACTAGCTGGGATTAATGGCCATAAAACTATATTACAAATGTGGCAGATTTCTCTTGACTGCTTCTGATTCCTCATGTGAGCTCGCCGCTCTGCCATGGGATTTTAAAAGCGGAAAGTAGGTCACCACAACGTGTGTGAACATAGGCTGAGAAACGGGCTATAATCTCAGCATTAAACAAACATGACTGTAATGCTGAAGGGAAATTTTCTATTTTAAGCACTTATTTCCTTTATCACTATCTCATTCTGCAGAACAAGCTTATGGGGACTTCTCTGTGCATGCATCCACAGATGGGGTTCAGGAAGCAGTGGAAAAGAGATATATATATACACACACTTGTGTGTGTGTGTGTATACATATATGTATCTGTACGTATTTATATGTTTTGAGAATGACAATATATAATGTCACTTGTGAATGGTTCCTGTGGATCTCATGTGAAGCAAGCGGGGAAAGAGTGAAAGTGCCAAAATATGTAGGTCAAAAGAAACGAAGCGTTTTGAATCTAAGCAGCAATCAAACACTGCCGGTTCTGGGGATGGAATTACTGATACCATGCGGTTGAACACAGAGCAGTATTACATTAAAATTTCTCAGAGTTCCCAGGTTCCATGCATATTTATAATACATTCTTAGTCTTCCGAGTGGCTTTCTTGCTAACAGCTCTGGGCGTCTGGATTTGGGGATAAGTGTTGGCTAAGTGTTGACTTATGGTCTAGAAATATCTGAAATAAATGTTTTAGATTTTTTTAACTAGGAGAAGGGTTAATAAGTAAGCTGGTGCTGTCTCTATGCATGTTTTTACTTATGAGAGCTGAATGAAGGTAAGGATAGAAGGAAAGGTGGAAAGCAAGCAAGCATGATAGGTTTGGCTATTTTTAGGTAAGTAAAGGTATGAGCAGCAGGCAGAAAATGATAGTGCATTGAAATTATCTTGGCAGTCAGGGATCTCATGGGTTAAATCTGTTGGGAAGATGAAATGCTAAAAAACTATTGAAGGCAAGATTCATGTGTATAGGCAAGACGTTTGTAGACTGTTATGAAGGTGGCTATGTCAGGGGTTCTTTAAAGGGCCTGGAAAAAAGGAGGAAACTAATAATGGAAGCTAGGACTTATAGCTCAAGAGATTTAAAAACTACACAAATTATGGTACATAGTGATTTACAGCTACTGAAGTACACAAGTCAAAATGAAGGGACTTTCTAATTTATTAGACATAAGAAAAGGTTGAAAGAAAAACTATTAAACAGGGGTGGAGGAGAAAATGATGCAAAAAATGCTGCAGTATTCAAAGCCTTGTGTCCTTCAGTTGAGCTTTTTATTATTTCATTTGGGAAGTAGCACTGTTTCACAGGGGGTAGCGTCGGCCTCAACAGCAAGCCGTGGCACACAGCAGAGTACAAGCAAGGTGAGCATCCGAACCAACGGCACCGTCTGGAACTCGTGGCGATGGGGCAGGAGCTGCCAGGTAATGGAACAGGGCAAGCACCGTACCCAGGGTAGAGATATGAAGCATTACTAATTGGCAACCTTATTTGAATTAGTGAAAGGATACTAGAAGAAATGATGAAACCATGAGCTTACAACCAGCTAGAGAGCAGCAGGGTAATAAACAGGAGGCACTGCTCCGAGAACAGTCTTTCAGGCTGATTTTGTTTGCAAGGTAGCAGATGAGGTGTAGGTAAGATGAGGTGCGGTGAGTAAGAATGTGCCCTTGATGCAATTTGCTTGTTAAAAGTTTTGAGAAGAGACAGCCAGTTTTGTGTCCTCCTCAGCTGGAGAAAGAGCTCTTGAAAAGTACTTACGAGTGGATCGCTTTCAAGTAGTTGGCTGGGCACTTGAGATGTGATGGTGTATGGACCTTGTTCCTGTATGTGTTTCTGTCTGTAAATATTGACTTCTGAAAGAATACAGTTGGAGACTGTGATCATTTGATAGAGACTGTAAGTACTTTTATTTATTTTTACTTTCTTCTCTGGCCCCGATTACATTTGAAGAAAGAATTCAGCAGAGAAGCACTTGGAGGTTTTCAGGAGAGAACCTGGGAACTTAGCAGATCACAACCGAAATGCAGCACGGCACAGGAAAGCAGCGGCCACGTCCTCGCAGGAGCGGTGTGTGTGAGGAGGTAGAGGCAGTTATTCTGCTCCAGTTGCTTTTGATGACGACTTGGCTGGGTTGCTCTGCCCAGTGTCTGTCAAGCAGGCAAATGGAAGACGGTCTGGGGATATGGGGAACGTGTGATGTTTAACTGACCCATGAAAAGACATCTCAAAAATGAAATATTTTTCTTGGAGAGAACAGTAATTGGTTAATCTCTCTGGCATGGGTAAGAAGAAATCCTGTGCTATCTTAAAGATAAAAGAAGCATTTTGTGTCTAGCTGAAGAGAAATTTGCAGGCTTATTTTTCATGATATTTTTGGGTAGATGTGATTTGGTCTTGGTACAGAAGAATAAAGCTTAGAGGAGGTTGGAGTTCCTCAACACAAGTTACCAAATCATCATCAGGTAGTATGTAGGGGATGTTTTCTTCAAGAATTTTACTGGCTTTTTATACCTCAGGTGTTTGTTTATTTTTAAATCTGTTCTCTGGCTCCTGGATTTCCTGGGGGCGGGCGGGGGGCGCTGTGCTTTGAAAGTCCCAGTCCCTACTTGCAGTGTGCATTAGCTGCTTGTCGGTGTTCATGGTGTCCTGAACCCTCTTTAGCTATTAACCTCCATCCAGCTGAAGCTCAGGATTCCCTGTAATGTGTCCCAGGGACTGGCCCATCATCTCGGCTGGACTGCAGGTTGTGCCTGGGCTGCTCACTGCTGAGCAGTCCTCTGGTCCTCAGTTCCATGGGGTGCCCATGTACCCCAGAGGTGCCTTGCAGCACGTGTCTCGAGGCCAGGGCTTGAACATCACCACCTGTTCATGCACAGCACCCGTGGTTCCTGCTCATTGCCCAGACTTTTGGGTGGCACATCTGTGGTGCATCGTGTCCCTGTAGTAATGTTTTCTCGTCCTTCCCCACCCACAACTCCAGAGGTTTGGGGGAGACCTGTGTCCCTGCTCAGGAGTCTACTTCCATTGCCTGGAGGAAAAGGACTCCCAAACCTGTCTTCCTTGAAAAGCAAAGCCCGTACGCCCCTCCAGGGTGGCAGTTCGTGCCTCTGTATATCTGTGTGTGAAGGGCTTGAGCATTAAGCTCAGCACTGACCTTTGCTGAACGAATCCTTATGCTGGTTTGTTGCTGCTGCTTCAGCTCTTCTCAAAGGCTTCTCTCTGAAGTACTGTGCACTTATTTTGACCCTGGATTAATCTAGAGCAGTCAGTCTTCTCAACATGTGCAACTGCCACGTCTGGGATGCTGCTCCAGCCTCTGCTCGAGGAGATAGAATTATGTGTTTGAACCAGAGCATTCCCTGAATCAGTACAAAGCTGTTTAAATTTGGTAACAGCCCTTTCAGGGGAAATAACTTTTTCCTGCTCAGAATGAGGGATGACAGCACTCTGGGTCACAGCTTGCTGCTGTAAACTGCAGTGTCACTGGCTTGTGGTGACAGTGTAAGGGACACACTCTCCCTGCTAGGGGTAGTACCGAGCATGGAGGGGCTGTAGTCCACCGCAAAAACTCTTTGGGGCTTCCTTCCTTGTGCCTTGTTGCAGCATCATGCTGTGCTGGTGGCTTCCAGATTGCTCTGAAATCAGGAGGCTTTTGTAGGATGTTAAAGCAACACAACTCGGTGTGAGACTTTTATGGAAAGGCCAGCTATACTTATTTCAAACAAAACTCTCTTCACTTGCTATCATTCTCTCCTTGCTCACACTCGCAGACCTGCGTATCCACAAGCACGAGGTCTCAGCTCAGGAGCTGTGGCCGGGCTGGCAGCATGGAGGGTGAGGTTCCACCACCTGGTCCTCACATCTCTTGGGCTCTCCTCTGGTGCCAGCATACTGGGTTTAGGACCCCCCATCATAAGAAGCTGGCAGCTCCCGTGCTGTGAGTCTTTAGCCTCAGAAGTTTGCTTATTCCAGCTTCATAAATTTTGGGCAAGGCTGCCTGCTCAAGATGTTCAGATACCTTCTTGTACGTTGTTCTTCTCAATTAGTGAGGCTGGATCCAAGGCCAGGGGATGGGGGAGTGATTTAGCTGACTCAGTGTTGGTGTTACTGCTTTGGGTTTTCTATATGTAGAGATGTTCTTTTATATTGTCTGCATCTTGTGTTGGGCCTGTTGAACAGGTTTGTGGGTTTTTTTGCATGGCTTTGGATTGAAATACTCACTTTGAAGTATATGCAGAAGGCCCTTAGCTTTAGGAAGGAAGCCCAAGAAAACAGTAAAACTGTCTGAGTTGTATCACTTAGCTCTCCAAAATCTCACTTAAGAAAAAAACAAACAAAAAGCCCAAGAACAGCAAAAACTAAAAATATTGAACCATGCTTCAAGTGCCCATTTTTAAAATGCCTGGTAACATGGGCAGCATTCCTGTAATCCTCATCTTCCTGCAGAAAACACAAGTATCATCCTTTTAATTCACCGAGCAGATACCTGCTCAGAGTAACACTTCATGGGTAAAAGAAATCTCCTAGGCAGAGCTGTTCTGTTTATATGTGCCTATGGCAATGCTGTGGAAATAAGTCTTTAGAGAGCCTTGTGTTTAAAAAGAGGACTTCAGATGCCTTCGTTATTAAAAAAGGTAGAGTCTATCAAGTGCGGTTCTAGATGGAGGAATCCCAAGAGAGTATGTGGTGGAAGCTGTCCTGCATGGCAGTCCAGAGCGTTGTTGGTGATCGATAGAGACTTCCCCAATAATGTCTGGGATGCGCTAATGGATTACTCACTTCCCGAGCATCTGACGTTCCCAGCAGGAAACAGGAGCATGAGAACAAACATCGCTTGTACAGCAATTAGAGCTGAGGGTGGGAGGTGTGCTTTCTGTGCATCGCTGGTTCTTCTTTTCAGTTGATCGTGAAGCAGTTGCTGCTGAAGAAGTGCCTCTATGGGAAGAATAAGTAAGGAAAAAAAGCTATACAATAAACTGTAACAATTGCATTTTATTTTCCTTGCAGATTTTTTTTTTCTTAAGGAAAAATGTGAACCTTGTGTTGAACTTTGAAGTTACTGACTTTGCATCCTTAAAGTCAGGAGATACTGGTTCTGACAGTCGTACGCACTGAGCTTTTTTAGCAATCTGGATTATATAACAGCATGGAATTTCAGCAGGAAAGCAGTAAAATGCTTCGTGAATTGTCAGCGCCATCTGAAATGCCCTCTATTCCTGTAATATATTGCTGATCTTCTTTCTCCCATCTGACTCAATGGTGGATCTTAATTTGCTTCTCATTGCGGCAAATTAAAGTATTTAGTGTAAGCTCAGCCAGATTTGGTTTCAGCACTAGCTCCTGGTAGTTAAGCTTTTATCTTTTTCAAGGGCAGAAACATTTTTCTCCAAAAGCAGCAGCTGAAGTGCCTGTGAAGGCTTAGGAGGCTGGAAGGATGCCTTGAGTCCAAAACCCTTGCTAAGAGCAAGGAAACCAGAGGAGGCTGCTCGGGCTCTGTCTGCTGAGTGTCGAGTTATCTCCAAGGACAGAGACTCCACAACCTCTCAGGGCAACCTGTCCAGTGTTCAATTTCCCTCAGATTTTTATTTAAAAACAAACAAACAAAAACCCAGTTTAAATGGAGTTGCCTGTATTTCAGTTTGACAAGAGGAAAGTCACTGGGCAGGAAGTAACCAGTTTGACAGCTCTAGTCTTGATAAATTCTTCTCCAGCAAGGCTGCCAGCTTCATGCTTTATGTATTTATTAAATGCAAAACCTTCTTTTAATCTTGAGCTCTTATCCTCCTGGATAAAAAGGTACAAACTTCCTTTGGTAGGCTGATCTACATCCTTTTCCACGTAGCTGTCTGTGTTTATGCCTTAGAATTTGGGTATTAGTGAAGCTTGTCTGTAATACTAATTTCCAGTGGGTTTAAGACCCTGCACTCTGAACTGGAGTAGAAAAATATTCTATGTTGCAAAACAATGAAACGTAAGAAAATACTGAGGAGATACTCCTGTGAGGTTCTTTGTTTACTGCAAAGCCAGCATGCACAAGGGGAGCGCTGAGCATCTTTGAAGAGGTACTGTGTAAAGCTTTAAGGTGAGGCTTTTGTATCCCTTACCCTGCGTAATGCATCAATGTCCTGAGCGAGGGGAGGAGAACCCAGAATGTCTTGGCTGCCTGTAGGGTTTTTTACCTGATGTTCCATGCCTCCTCCTATCCTATATAACACCTCTGGTTAGCATATTGGAGGTAGTACCCCTCTGTGTGCATAAAAAAAAAATGGAGACGACACACAGGCAAGTATCTTGAGAATCTGCGTGGTGGGAGTTGGAAGTTGCTCGTGTCGGTGACTCTCCGTAGCAGCCTGCTGAGCGCAGCTGTGCAGAGCAGAGCCTCACGCAGAGACTGAGTGCTACCAAAACAGCTCCAAATCTCATGCAGAATATAAAAAATATGCATGTTGCCAAACTTGCTTTCTAACAATGCTTCTTAAAGTTCCTTGTAAAGGTGGTAGTATACCATACTCTGCAGAGGAGGTATGGACTTAGTGTCTTTTGAGATTGCTGAGAATTTATTGCAGGGCATGGCTTGTTCTGCCGACTGGCAAAACTGTCGGTCTTGGTGGCGATTTCAGCAACACAAACTTGGCATCCATTTAAGATACTAAACCAGTGCAGTGATCTGGTCAAATTAGCTTTAAGATCGGCTATATGAATGAAACTCTTAAGCTTCTCTTTTTCTGTTTGCTTGACTTGGTGCTGGCAGGGACATCTCACGGCTGCAGACTCATTAATTTTGAAGATACTTGACCTCTAGCTAGAGATCTGGTCGGTGACCTATCAAGATTAGCATCTCCTGCAGCGAAAAGGCTTTATCATGGTAATCCCCTACTAAGAGTGCTCCTTGCTGGAAGTTCACTGTGTGATGTCCTGCATGTTAGTGGGTACAGATATTTTTTTCTTCCAGAGGTCTGAGCACAGTAGGCTGTCCGTGTTGGGAGCGTCGGTGTTGTAGGTTGTCAAAAGTGCTGTTTTGTATGGATTAGCTTCTGAATTGGTTTATGTGACCGAGCTGATCTTTGCAGAGCAAATGATAAAACAAACAAATCGACGCTGTCAGCAGCCCTACTAAATGTTTTGTGCTCTTTCTCGGGAACCTGCTGTGGGATCAGTTCAGGGAAGGTGCTACTTGCATGGGATCCATATTTTTACTTTCAGAAGCAACTTTGCTTTGTAAGTATGTTGTTAATGGTATTTTTTCTTTAAGCAAACTTTGTAAGCTGTAATCCTACGTTGGTTTATATTATCAACAGTCGTAACCGGATTTTCAACTATCAGCAAGCTTTAATGCTTGCTAAAATTACTTTCCAGGTTTGTGGGATCTGTCAAATTTACATTTTGTGTTAAGTACACTATCTGCTGCTGAAACATATTGATAGGTGCTTTCAGAATCTATTATCGTAAGAGTTTGGCTAGTCATTTTTGTTTGCTTTTATGTCTTTTATTTGTAGATCACATATAGACTGTGTTTTTTAGGAGGGTCTGCAGAACTGGGTTTGGAACTGAAAAATCCTCTTTTTCTACAGTCCTTGGGACTGTGTTTCTGAGATCATGTTTCTCATGTTCCACCAAACTTGTTTGGATAAGGAGGAACGGAGTATTGGGATGGGATGGGGACGGCACAGAAGCTGGAAGTGTCTACTTTCTAGCTGTATGGCCCGTAGTGTTGAAAGACACTTGGACTGGGAATAGCAAGGGGTTTTTTGCTAACGCTTACTCTGATACAGCAATCTTTGTTCTCTGCTTGCATTGTCCCTGGCACTTGCATGGTGAAGATCAGCTTAAGCAGAGGCACGTCGCTGGCAGAGGGGAATGAGCGGCTGCTCTGGTCTCGGGAGCCTTGTGCCTGCTCCTGACCCGGCTGCCTCGGGCACCCGACTGGGTTCCTTCTTACGTCGTTTTTTCTGCTGGAAAGCAATGGTGGGTTTGTTCTGGTTGGGTTTTTTTTGTTTGGTTGGTTGGTTTGGTTTGGGTTTTTTTTTGTTTTTTTATTGATTAGCATATGTTATGAAAATATGCAAGTCTTTTTATAGTTCTGATGATTTGACAGAGGCAATTTTGGATCCTCTTTTTTTTTTTTGGATCCTTTTTTTTTTTGGATTTTGCTTTTGGATCCTCTTTCCACCTGGCTTTTAGGGCTTTTGCTAGAGCTAAAGATTTGCAAATAGCAATGCAGTTTTGCCCAGCGGTTATAGCAATTTGATTTCATCTGATGTTGGATGTAAATGTTTCCCTTTACACTTCTTATTTTTCTGCTGCCTTACTGTCCTGCTCATTCCTTTTCCAGCAAGGTGTATGGCTGAGGGAGATTTCCCATCCCTTTATTTAAAGGCACGAATGCAACCTGTCCACTGTAAAAAAAAAAAAAAAAAAAAAAGTAGAGGTTTTACTTGTTGTATACTTCTGGCTTGCTTCTGGTTCGCTGGGACCCTAATTTTATGTTCTTCCCCTGTGAGGATCTATTAATAATGGCAATATACCATTTTTGTGGTCTAGTATTTGTATTTGTGGTCTAGTATTAACAGATTTAGTTAAAATATTTGGATTTCAGTCAATGTGTGCTGTACAGTTGATCAGGCTTAGCGTGGGTCCAATCCAAACATCAGTTACATTCATCTTTGAGAAAGTTCACGTCAAATTTTTTTAACTGCTCTCAAGCCTCTTCCTTGCACTGACAAGGACATTCACAGTCTTCTGGGTTTTTTGCTTTAAATGGAGTTTTATAGACAAACAAATGACAGGCTTCTGTCTGGAAGAATTTACAATAGAACATAATTAAATCCCTTGCTATCCTGTACCACAAATAATTGTAAATAATAATGTCTCTTGACACACGTAGTGGCACTTTATCTTCAAAGTACTTTGCAAATCTAAACAATCATTGTCTGTCTTAATAAAATATTTTCTGCTTAAATTGTCACCTTTAACCTACCCTCAGAGTCAGCGATCAGCTAGCCTTACCTAGGCTGCATTCTGCTGAATGTGAGGGGTGATCGCCTTCACACGTTCCCTCTCCTGCGTGCTGCTTGTGCACAGTTGCACCCCGTCCTGTGCCCAGAGGAAGCAGAGCTGCCATAAAGCCAGGCCTGGGGAGCTTCTGTGTCCTCTCTGGTGAGGGTCCTGCACCCGGGTTGGGGCAGTGCCAAGCCCAAACACCGGCTGGGTGACAATGGGTTGGGAGCAGCCCTGAGGAGAGGGACTGGGGGTGCTGGTGGGCGAGAAGCTGGACGTGACCCGGCCACGTGCGCTCGCAGCCCAGAAAGCCCCCCGTGCCCTGGGCTGCATCCCCAGCAGCGTGGCCGCCGGGGCGAGGGAGGGGGCTCTGCCCCTCTGCCCCGCTCTGCTGAGACCCCCCTGCAGCGCCGCCTCCAGCTCCGGGGCCCCCAGCATAAGGAGGGCACGGACCTGTTGGAGCGGGGCCAGAGGAGGCCACGGAGATGGCCAGAGGGCTGGAGCCCCTCTGCTGTGCAGCCAGGCTGGGAGCGCTGGGGCTGTTCAGCCCGGAGAAGGGAAGGCTCCTGGAGACCCTGGAGCACCTTCCAGCACCCAAAGGGGCCGGCGAGGACGCTGGGGAGGGGCTTTTCCCAAGGGCCTGCAGCGCCAGGACAAGGGGGAACGGCTTTGCGCTGAGAGAGGGCAGACGGAGATCAGAGCTGAGGGAGAAATCCTTCCCTGTGAGGGCGGCGAGGCGCCGGCACGGGCTGCCCAGAGCAGCTGTGGGTGCCCCAGCCCTGGCAGTGCCCAAGGCCAGGCTGGACGGGGCTGGGAGCCACCGGGGCTGGGGGAAGGGGGCCCTGCGCGTGGCAGGGGTGGGACTGGGGGGGTTTTAAGGGCCCTTCAACCCAAACCATTCTGGGATTCCAAGTCAACCATGTCAAATGTAGTCATTTAGCAGAATAATAGCTAAAAGCCACTGGCAGAAAAGCACTGTCCGCCTGCCAAATCAGCACTGCTTTTGGGTGCTTGTGGCATCTGCAGGATTGTAGCACAAGAGGTAGGAATAATTCTGCTGATGGTCAGAAACTGAATTTATTCAAACGCTATTCTTCAGTGCTTTCTCTTGGTGGTGTTTACATGGAAGCGAAGTAGTAGAAGATCTTGTGTTTACTAGAATTATACTTTGAATCACCATTCTCTGACCCTCAGAGTGCATATAAGGGTAAAAAATAAATGCATTTTATTTTTATTTAGTTGGATTACAGTCTGAATAGGAACTCTTCCACTATTGCGAACTTCTGTTAGAACATAATATTGTTTCCTGTAGTTAGTGCTCATCTTGTCATGGTGTGTCAGTACCCAGCCTGGGGCTGGTAGGCAGCGTTCTCTGCATTTTGAATTTCAGTAGGAAAAAACCCATGTTTCCAGCAAGTTACTTGTTCAGTTGTTTCTTGTGGGACACTCAAGTTCAAACACTGGTGCCACGAGCCATCCTGTGAATAGCCTGTCTCATTTCCCTTTGAAGATCCAGTTCCTTTTTGCTCACCGCAGCCACAGCATGGCACATCTGGTACAACATTGTTCAGCCCCCTTGGAAATGGAGCACAGCTGGGACATCCCTGTCCAGGGCACCTTGGAGCTGGAAGCACCCAAGCACAGGGCTTTGGCCAGAGCAGGAAGACAAGCTGGGGTGCAGCGTGGGCTGGGAGAGCCCGTGTCCCACTGCCCGCCAACGGAGCCCAGCTGCTGGTAACTGAATCCTGGTGACACCATTGCTGCCTCCCTCTGAATTTAGGTAGAGAAATGCTACCCTAGTCCTCTGCCCTGTCTGTCACGCCACAGTTCATGTAATGCCTTGAAGGGAGTTAAAGCTCATTAATTCTTCTGCCTTTCCTGGGGATTATCTGTGAAGTCCCTGCTAAAGTGTATTGCTGCTAATGACTCAAAATAGGAATATGCAGACCGTCATATGCCTCTGACCTTGCAAAGTTTTAGACCCCAGGGACACTGCATGTCATTGAACTCCAGCGTTTAATTATGAGAAGTAGTATTTATGTACTAATCTGAGATTTTGCTGTGTTTCTAACTTAACTGAATCCTCTCCAGTTCTTGTAAAAACAAAATATCTGATCAAATTGCCGTAACCACTGATTGATTTGTACTGGTATTGTTTCATTATTTTGTGATGTAAACAGACCAAAAAAAGCACAAAAGACATCTTTCATCTTTCTTGCTTTCTCTCCCTTTATTATTATTAATAATTTTTACAGTCTCTCTGTGAATCTCTGTTCCACCTTGCTATGAATTCTCTGCAGCTAGCTGGTACCTCACCCTTCTAGAAAAGGCAGTGGTTGTTGCTTTTGTATACCAGCATTGTGTTTTTAATTATTGCTTCTGTTGTGTTCTTTCTGTGTGTTAACATTGGTTCTGCTTTTATTAACTGCAGTTTTGCACTGGATTAAGGGTCGTCTTCAGGGGTATGTTTTGAGGCACACTATCAATTTCCTTTACTGAGCTCCAGTCTTGCAAGTAATATTGTTAGCCTAAGTGAAGTTAAAAATATTAAAAACATAAAGAGGTGTATTGGCAAGAGCGCATAGCATATTCCATTGGGGAAGGAGAGAAAGAGTTGGTCTGAGAGAAAGAAAGAAAGAAAAAAAAATATTTTTTTGGAAACTGGAATCAGTTTGAAAGTCCAATATTGTCAATAGAAGAGTCGACAAATTCAGGTCTCTTAAAATGAAAATTAATCTTAAAAGTCATTAGTCTGGTTATTTGGTTTGAGCCTTGCCACTGCATTTGTCATATTTGAAAACTTTAGGACTTATGTTTTGGTCTCTTTCAAATGACTGCAGGATCTGGCAGTGTCTTTGAAAGCTGAAGTAATTGGGTGTTTTGCAGTAACAGCTGAGACTACGAGGGAGCTACAATAGAGTAGCCAGTATTGACACAGCTGTAGATCAGGATTTTTTGTGCATTAATTTTAAGTGTAAATCAAACTTTGTATTTATAGCTAGCTTTCATATGCTGTACTTATTGATACGTCTCTTATTTGCAAGGAGAGCTTAATTTATGCCTTAGTGCTTTTTCCTGTCCTAGCCATTACAACTAGCTGCTGCTTTTGCTTCACAGAATAGAATCACAGAAATGTTTGGGCTGGAATGTACCCGTAAAGGCCATCTAGTCCAACCCCCTGCAGTGAGCAGGGACATCTTCAACTAGATCAGGTCACTCAGAGCCCCGTCCAGCTTGTTTCCAGGGCTGGGGCATCAACCATCTCTCTGGGCAGCCTGTGCCAGTGTCTCACCACCCTCAGCATAAAAAAATTCTTCGTTGTGTCCAATCTAAATCTTTCCTCTTCTAGTTTGAAACCATTGCCCCTTGCTTGTCCTGTCGCTGCAGGTCCTGCTAAAAAGTCTATCCCCATCTTTCTTATAAACCCTCTTTAAGTATAGACAGGCTTCCATAAGGTCTCCAGGAGCCTTCCCTTCTCCGGGCTGAACAGCCCCAGCGCTCCCAGCCCGGCTGCACAGCAGAGGGGCTCCAGCCCTCTGGCCATCTCCGTGGCCTCCTCTGGCCCCGCTCCTATTCTGAGGACTCCAGAGCTGGGCACAGTACTGGGATTTAGAGGGCTGCAGCACTCTCAGGGACCTCTAAATCCCAGCCTCCCAGGACAGAGGTGAAATCCCCTTGTTCATGAAGATGTTGGTGCAGCTGGGGCTGTTGGCAGTGTTTTGTACGTCTGCGTATTGTGGCAGGAGTGTAGGGATGCTACAGACTCTTGTTTATCCACTAGTTCATCCCAAGGTGCCGTGCTGGGAGGAGTGAATAGGCTGGAACAAAGTGGAGATGTTATTAAAAACAGAAAGATTAAAAGGCACAGAAGGTGAGGAAGAGGAGAGCCCACAGTGTGTCTTAGTGCTGCTGCTGGAGGGTGTCTCAGTTCACAGCTGAGCTTTCTTGCTTTAGTTTTCTACATATCTTCTAGCTGCTTGTAAGGACTTCAGGAAGAGGCTAACCTGTATATTTTCAATATTCCTTGTGACAAACCTTATTTATGCAGTTTTATGTAGTCTAATTTCTTCTTTATTTCCATGCATTTTTCTGTGGGACATTTGTAGGCTGTGGAAGGTGCCTACCAAAGCTTTGGTAATAAAATACTTGACTCTACTAACGTCTCAAATTGCTGAAAGCTGTTAGTCTCAGTGCAGCTGTTTTTAACATGGGCAACAAAGAAAGATTAATGTTTTCCTTGGTCAGATACAAACCATCAGGTGTTTATGTGTTCAGAGAATTGTCTTTATTGTAAACTGGGGGAAGATTAGGTTTAAGTGTGAAATATAAAGGTACACAAATAAAGGCCTCTGAAGTATTTAGGGAAAAGTTATCACTTAAATGATTTGGAGTTTGTCTTCCTAGTAAAATAGAGAGCAAAACCATCCTGTGGGTACTGTATGTCTGTGGTGGTGCTAACATTTTTGTAAATATGGTCAGCTTTGGTGCATACGAGTTGATGCCTGAGCAGGAGAGTATGGGGCTTTGGCTTGCCCTCCTCCCCACTGTGACCTGATGAGCAAGTTGTGTTCAGCGTTTCTGTATTGACAGACAGGAAAGCTTCGCTACGCCTTGCAAGTTGAGGGTCGTTCCAGCTCTTACGTTAATGAAAAATCTCCCTAAAGATGAGTGTGAGGAGCTGGTGTGAATTGTGTGACATTTGAAAGCAGGACAGCACTCTGATGTGTGAGTCCATTCTTGATCTTACATGTGTATCAAGATGCAGAAATTCCCATTACTCTGTTTCTTATATTTGAAGAGTTGTATCAAAACAGGAACAAATGAATATTCATGGTCTCTGGTTTGGCTAACAGCTCATGTTACTGTTGGCCCCTGAATGTCATATCATGCCGTAACCTATTTTAAATATTTCAGTTTAATGTTTCACTTTTGACTGTGTCATTTTCTTCTCTAATCTCAGTATTCCCAGGAGAAATCATGGATGAAAAGCTGTCTTACAAAGAATTTCTCGATCGCAATGAGTCCTGGACGATGGACGACAGAGACCTGTGCTTTGAATCACAGCCCGTATTCAGACCCATGGAGATGGCTGGTATGACTGTATTAGTATTACTCATAAATCTGTAGCATCCGTTATTTCATCAGTTGTGTAGCACGATAGAGCCCTAGCCTGTCTATCCCTGAGGGTGGGTTTGTTCTCTTGCCTTGTACTCACGCCTGTGTTCTTCAGGATGTGTTGCTCTGTTTTCCTAAAAGGTGTGACATTTTGACACCAGCTACCTTAGCACATCAAGCCCCTAACGTGCCCTGGAGCACAGTCTACCTGGTTAAAAATAGAGTTGCTAGTCCGGCGTGTTAGAGCACATAGTGTGGGTGTGCAGATTTCCCCCTGACTTGGCTCACATGGTGATAACACTTTTTGGTTGACTCCCACAGTTTAACTGCTCTAGAGTGCTGTGGTTTTCAGTGCAAACCTTGCCAAAATTGTTGACAGCTAAAAGCCAGTCTTCCCTGGCTCTCAGAAATGCCAGTTCCAGCTGTCACGTAGCTGTGTCTGCAATGCAGGTCGGTCTGTTCCAGAGGCAGCCTGTGTAGCTGCTGACTCTCTTGAAAATTAGATGAACCTTGTGTAACTTGCTCCTGCAAAAAGATACCCTTTCACCCAACAACTTTCACCTAATTTTATCTCATTCTTGAGAAAGCTTATGGAAAATTACTTGCTAGCTCTTGGAGGGTATGAGAAATGGATGTGCTGCCCAGATTATAACAGGCAATAAACCTGGGAAAGATACTGGCTGGAACAAGATGAAACTTTTTTCTGTGTATATTCTTGAGCACTGTAGACCTGCTTACTAAATTATTTTCTTGGTATCTGAATCTCATGTTGACTAAGAGATTCTGTGAAGAAATTACATATTGTTACAGGAGTGAGCGACTGGAACAAAGAGTTGCTAGCTTCTAAAACACAGTTGTTGGATTTTTTCCTTCCCATTGTTTTGTTAGATGAAAGAATGGGATGTTGATGTAGTTGTGCTCAATAGCCAGATGACATACTTGTTGATTAGGAGCAATTTGCATACCTAGCCCACCACCCAGTATTCTTTTGGCCTGAAAAATGTGAATCTCTGGGTTATGGGTTGCATGAAACCACATTTCCTTAGGTTTTGTGTCTTCAGAGTACCTTGCGCACCTGTATGTGCATAAGGTACCGTGTATGCTTTGGTATGAAAGTATTCTTCCATACTGCTCTGTGTCAGCAAGAGATTCTGCCTAGAGGTTAGTCAATTCCCATAACTGAGCAGAGGCATCAGAGGGGATAGACAAGCTTTAATGACTTGTCAGCAGAAGGAGAAAAATATGAACAGCAGACTTGGAAAAGTCTATGGGTTTATTAAATATTTTTATACACACGCTTTGGGAAACAGTACGATGATTTCCCTCCCAAGGAGAGAATTCGCTGGTCAGTGGTGTAACCGGTCTCCTGACCAGCATTGCTGTAATTCCTTGTTCCTAGGTGAGAAACATGGGAAATGCCAGCTCTGCCACTTCTGTGGGCAGCTGAAAGAGTGTTTGAGTCTGCTCTGGGCTTTGCTGTTGTATGTTACAAACACTGTGTTGGGATCTGGCAGCGGCACCCAACCCTATTAAAGTAACAGTTGTGAGCAAAACTGTACATATCTATTTTACACACTGTCTGTAATGAAGGGCTTGTTTTTAAAATGTTACTGTAATGTAGAATGAATAAAACTCAAAGATGATCTAATTGCTTGCGAGCTTTGAAGGTGCTGCAAAGCCCTTAATCACAAGTGTGTCATGATTTATTACTGTAACTACAGGTAAATATCTAAGCATGAAGAGCTCCTATTTAAGCGATCTGCAGTAATATGCTTCTCTTAGCCCCCCATCATTGGCAAATCGGAACTACGTCTCTGAACAGCGAAGGATACTAGTGTCGGTGGAAGCGAGTTAAAAAGAAACTTCCGTAAATGTTTTATTGATCTTGCCTCCAGCTGTCTAGAAGCAGTGCTTCCAGATTCTTAACAAATGTCTGGCTTCATAATATTCTAAACAACCTGCACATTTTCAGCAAGTAGAGAATTACTATAAGGGATCACTTCAGGCAAGAACTGGTACTTCCCTGAACTGGCTGTATCCCATCCATACCGTTCATCCTTACCCACCTGCCTTTCCGTTTCAGCTGCAGTGTGTTTTGCTAGAAGCATCACCTTGTCAGCAGCAGAGGAGCATCGCTACCAGTCACAAAACCCTAAACCCTGAGTAGGGCACAGGCCCACTTCAAGTCTGTGGAGGGTCTTTGGAGATGGGAAACAAAAGTTCAGCCATAACTCCTTCCACTTCTCCCCATTCTCCCTCTGCAGCAGAGATGGGCTTTAATCTGGGTCGCACATTTTTGCCACATCATCTAACGGCTGGACAAAGAGGGTAGATCATCAGCATCTCTTTTAGTTTTTAAATTGGTTTCAGTCATGATGCTTTTTTGTGGGTTTGGGGGGGTTTTGGTGGGTTTTTTTGGTTGGTTTTGTTTTTTGGTTTTTGTTTTTTTTTAATTGGAATAAAGGCAGTTTAAGCTTGGTAATATGGTTCTAAACAGCTTGAAATTAAAATTTCCTACAATTTACTCTGAAGCAAGACATTTTCTTGGCATCTTAAATAGTCTGATGGATTTATAGAAGAGTTCATGCAGCTCACCTGATCTTGACATCTTGGAGCACTGTGGGTATGTGAACATTTGAAGTTTGGCCGTCATCCCCACAGATAGCATGCCTGACATAAAAATGAATAGCAGCCTTCAACTGTTTTAGCAACTTTATTTTTTAAATAAAAATTAAAGTTTTAACAACTTTAATTGTGCTTAACCGGAAGAAATCTGTGCAGTGTCTGAAAATTGGTGTGTGGCAGCCATTTCAGGAACAGAAAGTTCCTCACCTCCTGGGTAATGCCACATGTGAGAGAGTCATGAGAAATGTCACTCGTCTGCAAGAGGCCGCTTCAGTCGAAACCTCTTGTTGCTTGGCTGTGCCTGTCTGGAGGGAAATGCGATGGATATCTGGCATAAGCCAGCAAGATGTGTTGGGAATTATTGATCATAAAACACATCCAAAGGTTTGTACACTACAGGATAACTTGAGAGAGGAATGGGATGTTACATTTCCTTTCCCTTGCAGTGTTTTGCCCTTGATGGCTATGGTACAGTGACTAACTCATGGGAGGGTCATCTTCTCTTTGTTTTATTCTGTCAGTGAGGTCACCTATCTGCTCTCTGACTTGCATTTCAGCAAGTAATCCACCTTAAAAAAGCCAGCACGGGACTTCTCTCGTCCCATCTGGTTTGAATGCCCATGGTGATTACTTGAGGGGAAAGGAGATGTGTGCACACAAAAAATAAAACTTGCAGAAAAGGAATTTTCTCTTGGTGCATCCTCAGCTGCTGGATACTATCTTTTGCAGATGGTATTGATATATCCACTTAAAACATGGTCCAAAAGCAAAGCAAAGCTAATGCACCTTAGACAAACCGAAGCTGACACCAGACAACATGCAAACATGGACGGAAGATCCTGAGAGCCCCACCAGTGCGTCTGGTCTGGAACTAAGGGCGAAGGCTGCTCACCTGCCCGGGACACGGGGAAATGTGTTATTTTGCTCTCTGGCTCGTCACTTGGTTAAAACACTGGCCCATCAGTCAGTTTATACTGCTATATTGTTCTGGGGAGGAGAGCATGCAGCTTACAGAGGCCTTCCTGGGTCTGCTCAGGAGCTCAGCCATTGTTCCTGGCTCCAGGTAGTTGTGTGTCCCCCAGGTCAGGAGCAGATGCTTCCTCCTTGAGAGGAGGAGACAGGTTCTCCATGCAAAGGTCATAATCTAAACTTTAGTCAGTTTTCCCTAGGAAGCAGTTTTACTGTTGAGCATAAATTCTGATTATTCTGAGGTGTTTGCCCCTGGTAAATAATGCTGCAGCTTTTCCTCCGAAGTCCGGTGGTGGGGTCCGGTGCAGCTTCTTCTTGTTTTTTTAAATCATCTCACTGCACCGTTTCTTCCTCCTGTGTGGTGACGCTGGCCTCGTTTTTGTCTCCTGCCAGACCCCTTCAGCACGCACAGAGGGGAGAATCTGCCTGACTTACTGTTCCCTACTGACATGAAGAATGTGCCACTGTTTACAGACCATGTTGATGCTTCCAGAGACATCCATGGTGAGTTCCTCCTCGGCATTTGTCCCTGATAGTCAGTGTTTGCTGTGTTCTCTGTTGACTTTCATGTGCTGGAAATTATTAAACTGATAAGTTCACAGATTATATAATTAATTTTTTTTTTCTTTTTGTGCCTAAAGCCATTCCAATAGCTACTTCCAGGAAGGTTCTTTGAAGTGAAGGCAGAAGGAAATAGGACAACTAGACAAGTTGAGTTAAAGCAGGCATGACTGATGGCTCTTGTCTTCATGGGTAGAACCTGAATAGACATGAACTTTGTTCATAAAGTGGTCCTCAGTTTTTGGACTATTGGAGTTTAAGTGGTTATTTAACAAAAGAATTCACGGGAGCAGAAGCAGAAAGCAAAAGGGAAATAATTTGCCAGTGTTTAATGTCTTATACCTTGTTGAAAAGTATATGTACACAGATAATTTACAGTGCAGTTTGTAAAGAAAAGCTGAGAGGGTTGCTTACAGACTTTATCTAAACTGCTTGTGTGCAGAACAGAAGTTTATTTTCCAAGTGTATAGATGTCAAAATTTAGAGGGGAGTCATTAGGGCTAGTGTGGTGATTAATGAATGGCCTTCTATTTCATTAGCACCACATGGATCTGTGCTGGTACCTGAACAACCTTTCTTGGGGCCCCTGTATTCTCCTGCAGAGGCTCTAGATCCATCAGCCTTCATGGGCCTGGATTCAACTGCAGATTTTCTGCAAGCTGAAGAAGGTAAGAAACAGGTGTTTCGCTGTTACTGTCTGCCTTGGTAGCTGGAAAATCTCAGTTTACTAGTCCTAAAGAATCTTTACTTTGATACATAAAATGAGTCAAGATTAGAAGGTATCCTATTCACAGTGATGATTGGTGGTTCATTGTGAATGTTCTGAAGATGTCAGGAGATCATGGAATGGTTGAGGTTGGAAGGAGACAGAGGTCATCTTCCAGATGTTACGGTTAGATGAGTGGGTGGTGAGGTGCGCTGAGAACTGGCTGAATGGCAGAGCTCAGAGAGCTGTGATCGGCGGTGCAGGGCCTAGCTGGAGGCCTGGGGCTCCCCAGGGTCACTGCTGGGTCTGGTCTTGTTCAGCTTATTCATCGATGACCTGGATGAGGGGACAGTGTGCCCTCCGCAAGTTTGCTGATGGTACAGAACAGGGAGGAGTGGCTGGTACCCCTACCCCAGAGGCTGCGCTGCCGTTCAGCCAGACCTGGGTAGGCTGGAGCTGGGCAGAGGGGATCTCATGGAGTCCAACCAAGGCCAGTGTAAGGTCCTGCTCCTGGGGAGGGACAGCCCCAGGCACCAGCACGGGCTGGGGGCGACTGCTGGGGGGCAGCTCTGTGGAGAAGGGCCTGGGGGTGCTGGTGGGCAGCAAGTCGCCCATGAGCCTACAGTGTGCTCTCGTGGCCAAGGGGCCAGCAGGACCCTGGGGTGTGTGAGGAGGAGTGTGACCAGCAGATCAAGGAAAGTTATCCTCCCTCTCTGCTCTGCCCTGGTGAGGCCATGTCTGCAGCGCTGTGTCCAGTGCTGGGCTCCCCAGTTCCAGAAAGACAGGGAGCTACTGGAGAGGGGCCAGCAGAGGGCTACAAAGATGATGGGGGCAGGAGAATCTGCCCTATGAGGTGGACCTGTTCACCCTGGAGAAGAGAAGGCTGAGGGGACCTTATCAGTGTCTACAAATACCTTAAGGGTGAGTGCCAGGAGGACGGGGCCAGGCTCCTGCCAGGGGTGCCCAGCGGCAGGACAAGGGGCAGCGGGCACAGGCTGCACCACAGGCAGCTCCTGCGGAACCTGGGGACAAACTTCTTTCCCCGGAGGGTGCCGGGCGCTGGCACAGGCTGCCCGGAGAGGCTGTGGGGTCTCCTTCTCTGGAGCCATCCCAACCCGCCGGGACGTGGCTCTGTGCAGCCTGCCCTGGGAGAGCTGCTTCAGCAGGGGGGTGGGCTGGGGGGGCTCCAGGGGGCCCTTCCAGCCCCGGCCAGGCTGCGATTCTGCAATCTTGTGATCTTGCCTACCCCCTGCTCAGGCAGGGCCACCTAGAGCCAGCTGCCCAGAAACACTGAGGGAAGAACCTGCTCGCTTGGGCCCTGGGGTCAGTGCTGGTTATGGCTCTTCTCTGATGCAAGCTTTCACTAGCTGTAATCACAGAAGAATGTGATGCTCTGGTACCGTTCTTAAAGGGAACTGAAATGTTTCCTGAGAATGAGCTCATAAAACAGCAGAGTCAATATCTTCAACTGAAAAAATAGAGCTGTGTTGGTGTCAGTGGCAGGACTAAATGTGTTTGTTTTCCATGATGCCTGAAGAACATTGGATGGGAGCTCAGCATGATGTGAAGGGACCAGATGCCTCTTTCTTTGTTGAGCCACCAGGTAAAAATATTTTTCACTTGATCTGCAGGAATTGTCTATAGAAAGTTTTGCACAGCAGAAGCAGAGCATTGTCTGCCTTTTCCAAGAAACACAAGGCTGTAATGAAGTGGGACCTGACCAAGAAAAACACTTGTTTCTGATTCTCAAATCAGTTTAATACAGAAGTATGTGTTTTAGAGAGATGCTACTTAACGCACGTTTTCTGGTTTAGTGCTGTTAAGGGGTGGGGAGAACCCTGCAATTTATAGACTGTTTTATTTAGGGTAACAAATTTAATATATGCAGTTCCAAGACCAAGCGTCAGTAGATATCAGCGGCATGCCCTTTTTGGGGCATATCGTGTAGCAAGGCTTTAATTGACTGAAAGCATGCCCTTTTCATGGGTTTTGGGGATTGAATTAAGTTAGCAGATGTAGATGTGTGAAAAAAAATAAATAAAGTAAGTTCAGCAGCAAGCTGTGTGGATTCCAGACTGTGTCTCCATTCTGTGCATCTCCGTTATAGTGAAGATACCTTCATTTCCAGTTGGGATGTGTGTTCAAGTATTACTTGACACTAAAATAATAAATAGGATGAATAAAATTTACTCTTGAAAAGAAGCTTTGAAACTTTACTGCTGTCAAGGATTCTAATTTTTGTACACATCCAAAGTCAAATTTGTCGACTTGAGTGACAAGTCAGAGCACTCGAGTTCACTGCTTTTAAGGGTCAGTGCAGCTGAGGGCACCAACAAACATAATTTTGGCTCATGTGTAATGAACAGAATTGTAAACTAAATTCTAATTGCAAACCTGTGTATTTCTGTCCAATTACCTTTAGATTCTGGTTACAGTTAAATCTTTGAAGCTCCATTGGAACATGATTCCGTGGTGGCTGCATGTATATTACTATATTTGATCCTTAATGGGATCTTCATTGTTGATTTTGGTGAACAAGCTAAGAAGAGAGCAGTTTAACATTGCTTCTGGGTAGAAAGTGGTTCTGGAGCTGGTGGCCCTGCTGGGGCTCAGGGTAGAGCTGGAGTGCTTTGTAACTGAATGTTCCTCAGCTTCTCTCAAGACACAAGTGTTTTCCTAGGTACTGCGCGAATTAATTTTCTGAAAAGTGGTGATAAAAACTGATTCTGTTTTTGTCCGACCCAACTGGGATGCTGAAGTGGGGGAGCTTACTCATCAAGGCTGCTGCTGCACAGAGCACAGACCAGGCAGTGCCTTGAGAGGGTGATTCACATCCTGGCAGCTCCAGAAGAGAAGGCTGTTTGCTAAGATCTTTGAGTACTAAATGAAACTTAATTTTGTATGCCCAGTGTCCTCCACCATGACAGAAGCAATAAAGGTGAATTTGCCGGAAAGCCCCATGGCAGCGGCTCCTGGTTTCGTTCCTACTGCAGTAGCAGCACCCCCAGGAGAGGCTGATGCTGCTGGTGGACCTAAAGGTGTGGCATCAGGTAAAGTTGCTCCAGTCTAAAGACTGGTGCTGGGTTCAAGCCCCTCACGAGCCACCATATAATGGTGGAAAGACATGGGATTGCCTCTTCTGAAGGAAGCACAGCAAGGTGTTAACAAATCCCGTTGTGGCTAAAGGCTTACGATACCTGAATTGTGTTGGTGAAAAATAGCAAGTCTGTGTGACTTTTCAGCTCTTGTCACAGCCTAGTAACTGATTTAATGATTCTTTAATTTCTCAAAATTTTAGCTCCAGAAAATTAAGGTGTGTCAAGAACATGGTTGTACCGTGAGTCTGATACTGTATATAAATACCTTAAAAACTCTGTTTTAAAGAATCTTTAAAACAGACAGTTTTTAAGATGTTTATGGATACCATCAGACTCTTTGTACATTTTTGTACCAGTCTTTTATCCGGTTTCTTTGTGTTAATTCCAGTACATGCCATGATTCACCAGGGAGCATCCATACCACTTATAATATATATCTATTTACTGTCTTACTTTTCTGTAAAATCACAATCTTTAAATTGTGTTTTGGAGACGATCATGATAATTACTTTTAAAAAAAAAGGCAAAACCAAATGAGGGGTAGTGCATAATGGATCTTTTTGGTTTGGTTCACTGGAATATTGGTTTTATCTAAATGGATCCTGAAGTGCTCTTTTAGAAGGGAATTTTCCCATTTTTCTGATTTCTTTCCTTTTTCAGTTTAGGTATCTAATTTAAGATTTAATATATTTTCCATTGTTTGGGGAGGATATTTTTAGATGTAACTCAAACAATCAGTGGACATTTTTGGTTTTTTTAGCATCTACTCAGCAACATGTCTGAGATGTTCAGGTCACTGTGCTGCATTACACAGAGCATGGGTAGTGCTTGGGGCTCTTGAAATTAATAGCTGCAGAAGAGAATTCTAGTGCTTCCAGCTTTTGATAATTTGTAAAAAATTGCCTCTAGACAGCTGAAATATTAAACTAAAACTGACTGAAAAAACTCCTTTAAGGGCATTTTATGAAAACGCTAACAAATGCAGTGGTTTGATTGTACTGTGAGCTAACAAATGTTATTTTAAAACCACAGTTCAGTGTTTAGTAGATATGTAAAAAATGAACGAGGCCAACTTGGGCACGAAAGAATAAAGGGCAGCTGGTGATTCACTGGATGGCAGTCTTTTGTGTCAAGAGTGCCGGTGCTCCTGCTCTGGTTGCACCATCATACCACCCATGAACAGCATAAACAGTATTTAAAATGAAGTATGTATGGCTCTGGAATGTTTCAGGAATGTTTCACGTGCTGTTGGAAAACACAGCTGGGCTTACAAAGGTGACACCAAAAGTCTTTGTGTCCTGCTATATAGGAAAACCCCCTTCTTATGATTCCTATATAGATTCTGTTGGACTGCGTTGCTCCTCACAGTGGATCCAGCAGCTCTGGTCTCTTGCCAGCTGTGTAGCATCACGTAGTTTTTAAAGCAAAACAATGCATCTTTTGGCTGATGTGTGTTAGGAGCAGGCAGATGTCTGACACTGTAGTCAAAGATACAAAACAAGGCACGCAAAGCTGTAGTAGGAAAAGCACTTGGGTGCTTGAGGAGTGTTATAAAGACTAGTTAGTACAACTTGAGTGCACTGGCATAAGGTGGGGAATAGGTGATGCTGAAAGACAAGAAGATAAGACAGGGAGTGAAAGCCCCATTTTATCTAGCCGTAAAACTGCACTGTTGGGTGTTTACATTCTGTATTTTTTCGTTGATTTCTGTGATCTGTGTTTCTGTAACAGATTCAGCGTGTGTTCCTGCCTCGGATGTCATGTCTGTTTCTGCAGAAAAAGCTGGGTCCATCCTTGCAGAAGACACCAAGCCGCCTGGAGCTCTGGATGCTGGATTTGCACCTCCAGCCAAAGCCAGCCCTCTTCTGGATGTTGCGTTTGCTTCTGCACCAGAAGCCAAACCTCCTAATGCTGTCAATGATGCATCCGTCCCAGCGGCAGATACTGGCTTCAGCCCAGCAGCAGGTGCCATGTCCCATTATACTATGGATTTGGAGTTTGCCCCAGCAGAAGATGCAGGGTTTGCCCCAGCAGCAGATGTGGAATCTCACCATGCGATGGATTTCTCATTTGCCCCAGCAGCAGATACTGAATCTCCTCATGCTATGGATTCTGAGTTTGCCCCAGCAGCAGATACTGAATCTCCTCATGCTATGGATTCTGAGTTTGCCCCAGCAGCAGATACTGAATCTCCTCATGCTATGGATTCTGAGTTTGCCCCAGCAACAGATACTAAATCTCCTCATGCTATGGATTCTGAGTTTGCCCCAGCAACAGATACTAAATCTCCTCATGCTATGGATTCTGAGTTTGCCCCAGCAACAGATACTAAATCTCCTCATGCTATGGATTCTGAGTTTGCCCCAGCAACAGATACTAAATCTCCTCATGCTATGGATTCTGAGTTTGCCCCAGCAACAGATACTAAATCTCCTCATGCTATGGATTCTGAGTTTGCCCCAGCAACAGATACTAAATCTCCTCATGCTATGGATTCTGAGTTTGCCCCAGCAACAGATACTAAATCTCCTCATGCTATGGATTCTGAGTTTGCCCCAGCAACAGATACTAAATCTCCTCATGCTATGGATTCTGAGTTTGCCCCAGCAACAGATACTAAATCTCCTCATGCTATGGATTCTGAGTTTGCCCCAGCAACAGATGCAGAGTTTGCCCCAGCAGCAGAAGTCAACCACCATCATGCTATGGATTCTGGGTTTGCTGCTGTAGCAGAAGCCAAGCCTCCTTCCACCATAGATTCCAGGTTTGCCTCTGCAGAAGCTAAGTCTGTCCCTGCAGCTGACACCAAGAGTGTTGCATCTGAAGAGCTGATGACGTCTAAGTCTTCTCTTGAGCAAGACAAGTCACCCTTCGACAAGCCTCTTGCAGGTGAGTATGTATGCCTGAAAGCTTTGTTCGGGCTTGAAGTAGGAAGGCAAGTGGTGGGAGAAGGCCACTGTAAGTTGGCGTAGCGCTAGCAGCAACACTGCCAGTAGCGCGTAGTGATGGCTACACAGATGCACAATTGTTGTAAGACTGTCAACTAAAAAGCATATTTTTTAGTAGTTAAGATTATGATATGCCTTGCACAAAACATCTTAAGTAGAGCTCAGTTCTGCTGTCAAGATACAGAGGAATTGCTTCATGAGGATTTTTCACTTGTAAAACATAAAACTAGAATATCTTAATGATGATTTTTTTTACTTGACATTCTTAGCAGTGATTATGTTTTTACAACAGCTATAGAGACATTTTAGTTCATCCTATTAGTACTTATTTTTGTACTGCTATCATCCTCTGTATGTGTTCAGTTTATACTGAAATCTCCAACAGATCCTGTAGAACGGTGTTTTCAAACAAAGTTTCTTATCTTGAAAATGGTTTCTGAATAGACTGATAGGCTTTGTTGATAATTTTGTGACATTTCCTTGGAACGACTACAGGTGTTGAAGTGGTGAGGTGGGCGATTTCATTTTTCCATGTGGTGGACAGAAGATTTGCTGTGCTGTGTAGATTTCTCAAAGGACACTCTCCTTTCAAAGAGAAAATTGCTGTCTAATTATAGCAAATAGTTCTGGGCAGAGGCGGTATGTGTGGATTGATTGCAGGAAGAGTTGGAGCGAGATATTTTCTTTCTTACCTTCTAAAACTCTTTAGTTTAATGATAAGAGTAAATTTCAGAAGTGAGAAGTTTTAACAAAAACCCCCTCTATTAGAATGTAGTAACTGAGAGGCACAGGTGGATGAACGAAAGAGTGAACGCCAGGCAATAGAGGAAAGATGTGCTTTAGCAGAATACTTAGGCTTTCAGGAGGGGAAAGCTGGTAGAAAGTGATCTGAAAAACAGATTACCACTGTTTTGAAAGTGAGGAAAACTTTTAGTTTCTTGTGGAAGATAATAATTAGGTGAGGAATTGTTTTTTACCTTGATTAATGTAATCTAAGTTAAAAACAATACGCATTTTTATTCTTTACCTTCCATTTGCAGAAGCAACTGCAAATGTAGAACAAGAATCAAAAGTCCCAGAAGCTTGCGTTGGTCTTCTAGAAAAAGCTGAAGACAGCCGACCACCTCCCAGCCACCATGAAGAGCATCTTCCAGAACAGACAAACCATATTTCAGAGCCTGCAGGTGAGGAATGCCAACCACAATACAAAACTGGAGCCAGCACTTTGCTATCAGCTAATTCTCCCCCACCACCTAAGTTCTTTCTCACTGCCACTGTTCTCCAGTCCTTAGCAATGAAAAAGCAACAAAGGTTTAATTTCAAGAAGGTTATTAGTGCATGCTAACATGGGCACTGTTATAAATAGATGTAAATAGATATAAATAGATAACATTTGAAATTGCTATTCTTTAACTCGTCTTTTTCTTCCTCATTGTACCAATGTCTGTCATAATTTTTATTCCTATTTAAAATTGAAATAACATTAATTACATGTAGGACTGTTCTTTAACATAATTATGTCTTACAAATTAAAACTTACAGAATTATGTGTAGGATTTTTGTAGTATCTGCTTGAATGTATTCAAAGGTATATATGAATACTAGATGATTAGCATTAGACAGGGACTCCAGACTGATAATGGAGTATATTCTGGATTTGTATTCCAAGGGGAAGCTAGTATAGTCTGAATTTGGTTAATTACAAAGATGAAGATAAAAAAAAACCCAAACCAAACCCCAAACCTTCATCCTGTGCTTAAGCCCCAGGAAAGTCTTTGCTTCATGTTCTACCTCCACCTTGGCATGTCTGCCAAAATATAAAATTGCTGCTTAAAATGGGATTGTGAGGAGATAACACGTAGTAGACTGCCATATCTTATAGACTTCATTCCTATTAAAAATAAAATAAGACCTATACCCTTTCCAGTGGCTTGCTTTTAAACTGCAGGTTGCTTGCATTCGTAAGAACTGAAGCATTCTGTTCGTCTTTTTCATATTTCAGTTCCAGTAGAAGCAAAAGAAGCTGTTTCACTAGAAAATAAAGACCTCCTTCCGGAAAAATCTGTTACTGCTGTGGATGTGACCGTTACAGAGAAACAAAAGGAGGCGGCTGAACACAACCATGTCCAACATGCAGAACCTCAGCAAGAAAAAGCCCTGCAGGAGCCCACAGGTAGAATATAAATAATAATTCAGTTTTAGAATGGAAATATCCTTTGTGAACTATTC
Source organism: Falco peregrinus (assembly GCF_023634155.1). Taxonomy (NCBI): domain Eukaryota; kingdom Metazoa; phylum Chordata; class Aves; order Falconiformes; family Falconidae; genus Falco; species Falco peregrinus. The sequence continues at coordinate 63,979,146 of NC_073725.1, read as the reverse complement.
ACCTTTTCCTACTGACTGCATTGCCACTTGAGCAAGCAGAAATCTTTTTTGCACCAAGCAGCTGTGTGGTTCTTTGCATTCATTGGTGATTCTGTTTGCACTTTGCCTCTTATCTCTGCCCTCTTAAATACTCTTTTCCCCTCACCAAACTAAGAGCCTAAATATGTGTGCTACTAGTACTTTATCACTGGGACTAGCTTATTTCTTTTCTGCTGTAGGTTTTGAAAGCTCACCATCTTTTTGCTGTTACTGCTAGCTTTTTATTTTGGGTTTAAAAAGGACCATTAATTCTTATTACAATACTCCTAGTGAAGACCTCCTTCTAAATTGAGTTTTGTAATTACCAAAGGAAAACGTAATTTTTTTCCTGCTCCACTAACACAGCCTCTCTGATGAGCTGTGATTGCTTACACTTGTGACTGGAGGCTGATTTGTGGGCCAGGGCTAACTGACAAATGACTGATGCTCTCTCTGAAATCAGTGGCTTGTAGCTAAGGAAACCTAGCACTGCTGATAACCGAGTACAGCAACTGACTTTGGTACAGAGGTTCTGCCTTCCACTGCTTCACCGTGGGTGCTGTGGGAAACTTGGCTCTTTTGCTCCCTCTTCCCCATTATGCCCCTTTTCTCTTCCCCGGTCTCATCTTTCCGCTAAACTTCTATTTTCACATTTTGGAAGGATGCCAGCTAGAGATATAAAAAGCCTGTCTGTTATCTTGTCTTGCTAAGACAAAATGGATCCTTAATGCATTTTTAAAAAGCTATAGCATGTCCTTACAAGAACTGTTGGTTTTTTGGTGGGGTAGGAGCATGTATCAGGAATTACTATATTTTTAAATAGCATTGACCTATTTATCAGTAGTAGTTGAAATAGGTGGTGCGGATAAATGTCTATCCCAGCCTTACCGAGGTGGTTTTAGAATTAGTGTGGTATCAGTGCTGGGAAATTCTGTCTATATGAATGTATGGAATGTTTTAGATGTCTAAAATCACATATATATAGTGTGTGTATATAGATATACTTTTTTTTTTTTTTTGTATGAAGCAAATAGTTGCTTTGATGTTTGAGCAGGCTTCCTGTATTCCAGGTCTACCTACTGCACAAATAAGGCAAGCTAACAAATCAAGTGAACGCAGGTTTGGCAGAGCAAAACCTGCACCAGTGCCCATTACAGATGTACCAGAGGAACGTCTAATAGGTATCCCACAACAGAAGAGTACTGACCCAAAAGTAGACCCCTGTTCTGTAGTGGAACTCAGATGTGTTGCTGGAACATCCCCTCGCAGTAGGTTTTCACATAAGAAGGCGACTGAGCAGCCATCTGGTGTGCTGTCGGAGTCTGTGGAGAGCTGCGGAGATCTGCCAAGGGAGAGCTGGGATTTGGAAGGTTCTCTGGCCATTGTGAAGAAAAAGAAAAAGAAACCAAAACAAAAGAGAAACCAGCTGCCAAGAACAATGGAGTTCTGGGATGAAAATGTAACAGTCTCAAAAGCTCCTAGAAACTCTCCGTTTGCTGCTGAATTGCGAAAACCAGATGCGTGTCCTGTAATGCCTGCTGAAACTCACAGAGAGCAGTCAGTTGCCTCAGGAAGCAGAGCTTCAGGTATGCCAAAGGATGCTAAAATAACAACTGGAAGTCCTATCCTGGGTGAACAAAATGCCTTCTCAGTGCCAGCACCAGGACAGCAGGCCCCAAAGCCCAGTGCACCGTTAGAATCTGTGTTGGATGCAAAAAATGGGGTTGTCATGAAAACAGAAGAAACGAGAGATGGTAGTTTGATGCTGCAATCTAAAGGCAAAAGAAAAGAAGTTCCCGTGGAGCAGGTAGGCAAGACTAAGGTGGGGGAATCTGTTACAGCAAAGGGGCCAATCAAGCCTATGGAGAAAGATTTTCTTGATAAAAATGAGAAGAGGGAGTATAAGGAGTCAAAAAGTGCTGACCTGATGGCACCTCTTTCAGAAGCGATCCATCTAAGCAAAGTGGAAGCTGCTTTACAGACCAAACCTTCAGAATTGCTCCTTTCTGATAAAGATAATGAGGCTAAATGCATATCTCCCAGGCGTGAGGCATTCAGTGACACTGTCCATCCTGAGCTTCAGACTTCCAGTGGATCACTGGAAGCAGCAGCAAAGGAAGGAGGTAGTTGTGAAAAAAGCAAAGGGGTTGAAAATGAAGCCTGCAAACAGCCTGCTGTTCTAGAGGCTGCAGCGCGGTTGGACAAGCTTCCTAACGAGCCAGAGGCAGCCGATGAAGCTAAAACCATGTCCTTGGATAAGTGCATGGCCATTGACTTTAGTACTTCAGGGGGGGTATTGAAGACCCCAACAGATACTACTAAAATGCCTGTTACACCATTAGTTGTACCAAAACCTAAGGAAGTTACTGCTTTGCAAAACAGAAAGGCTGATGGTTTTTCAGAGCAGCCATTTCTTCTGTCGGATAAATCTGATGCAACCAAACTTCCCACCTCCGCTGAAGCAGTGGGCAGAATGATGGTAGCAGATTCCCCTGATAAAAACAAAGGGAAAGGATTTATTGCGTTAGAGCAGCAGACTGGAAAAGATCCCAATATTGCATATGGGATGGACAGACCTAAAAAAAAGCGTGGTGAAGGGAAAGTAAAAAAAATAAAAAGCTTCTCAGAGCAGATTATGTTTTCGGAGGATCTAAGCGAACCTACTGGTGGAGTGAGGACAGGTGAGGTGATAAAAGAAATAGCTTACCCGGATAAAGGCAGAGGTTTTGCTTCTAGAGGACATCCATCAGTAAGCATTACACATGCATATCCTGCAGACGAGCCAAAAAAGAGAAGTAGTGATGGAAGAAGTAAAAAAGGTGACAAAAGTTTTTTCCAGCAGCCTTTTCTTGACAATAAGATGGATCCAAGTAGTTTTCCTGAAATAATTGATAAAACTAAGGAAGTCAGTGATAAAGGCAGAGAGAGGGGCTGTATTACTGCTGAGTGTTTTAGGGAGAATACACCAGATATAACTAAAACACAAAGGCCAATTGAACTGGTAACAGAGGAGCCTAAAGAAAACACTGGGGAAAAGGAAATAGCTGATTTGGGTGCTTTAGACCAACCATTCCTGCAGGAGAGTAGGAGAGAGGCAGCAAAACATCTTGCTATGGCTGGCCCACTCAGCCAAACAAAAGAGGTTGATTTGGTTAATAAAGGCAGAGAGGCTGGAATTATCTCTGCAGGTGAATCAGTTGTGGTAAATTCTGATGCAACACTGGTGGCAGACAAACCTAGGAAGAGGTGTAGTGATGGGAAACAAAAAAGTCCTTTGGGGCCGGCAGCTGTCTTGGATGCTGAGGTGGAAACAAGCAATCTTCCGAGCAAAGATAAGGTGGCTGGAAGCACAAAAGACAGGACCTTTGGTAAAGATCCCGTGTCTGGTTTTGAAAAAGAGCTTTTGCTGGAGAATCAGGCAGGTATAACCAAAAAGGTGCTGGAAAAGCCTGAAATACAGTGTGGCAATAGAAGTTTCTCTAATCAGCCAATTCTTCCAGGTCGTGAGACAGTAGAGCCAGAAATAGTCAACACTAAAGAAACTTGGCCCAAGAGTAAAGGTAGGGAGCTAGGTACACCCGAGCCTCTCCCAGAGCACAGGAGAGACGCAGCCGTAGCACATAGCCCAACCAAGGAACCGGTGATGGAGAAGCCCAAGAAAAAAAGCAGAGATGTGAAAGGCAAAAAGGCTGAAAATAGTCTTGAGCATCCTGCTGCACTGGGTCCAGGTAACGCCCCTGCAGTAGGTGAACAGGTGGGAAATATTAATCAAATTCAGCCTTTTGATAAAGGCAAAGAGACTAGTTCCGGTACTTTAGCAAGTCTGCTAGATGACTTAACTGATACTACTAAAGTGCAAGCTCCTGCTAGTCCTCCAGAGCCAGAAAAATCACACGCAAGTAGTAAAGACAAATGCAAAAAGACGGAGGCTAACTTACAGCAGCCATTTCTTCTGGAGCATAAAGCAGGTGCGGAACTGTTTCCTCCTTGTAACGTGGAGGTAACTGACAAACCTGAGGCAGAAGCTCCTGCTCCGTGCAGGGAGGTGGGTAGACTCGCTATCCTAGAGCGTCCAGCAGCGGCAGCTCACGCTCAGGCTGCAGTAACTGATAGATCTAAAAAGAGGGGTTATGATGGAAGCAGTAAAAAGGCTAAAAATGCCCCTGAACAGCCTGTTTTTCCAGAGACAAAACCAAAGAGGACTGAAGTGCAGCCTCCCAGGGGATCTGAGATGGCATATGGAATGGAAGACATGGATTTTGTTGATGAAAACAGAAATATTAAAAACTTTCCTACTGGCCCTCAAATGCTTTGGAATAATAAAGGAAGCCACTTTGAACCCTTTGCTCAGACTGCAGTAACTGGCCCCAGTAACACCGGTGATGTTTCTCCTGGCTTCCCAAAGCAGGCAGATGAGGCTGCAAGAAGTGAGGGGCTTCCTCCTTCTGAAGCAGTAGCAGAGAAAAGCAGCAAAGAGCCCGGAGCTGGTGCTAAGAAGGAAATACAGACGCAGAAATCTTGTGAGCAACCGATCAATCTGGGGCACAAAGAGCCTGGAAAAGAGATTTCAAAGAAAGATGGTAAAACCAAAGGGACTGGTTCCCAGGATAGCAGTGAGGCAGGGAAACCACTTTCTTTGGATCATTCAGTTAAATGGGACATTAAATCAAAGAAGGACGAAGTTCACCTTTCTCCTGGGGCAAAGGTGGGTGATAAAGAAGTAAGAACCACTGATAAAAAGCACAACACTGACAACACTTCCTCAGACCTTCCTCAGAAGGTGGCAGATTCAAAAAACAGACCAGCTCCTGTAGATGCCAAAGGGACAGAGAAACCAGAAGCAACCATCTCTTTTGGAGAGAAGGCCACTGGGTGCATTTCCCCAGAACTTGCAGTGACACCAGAGAGCAAAGCAGAAGCAACTGTGCCGCGGGCTGTGGCAGAAGCGTCGATGGAGAATAAAGCTGAAGGGGCTGAGCTGGATGGAGGCAAGAAGAATGAGCAGAGCTCGCTGAAGTGCTTGGGCAGTTTGGACAATAAAGCGACTGAAGCAGAGGCTGCAGGTTTAAACCCGACAGCTGCCCAGACAACCAAAATTGGTCCTGAAGGTGACCATAAAGGTCATCCTCAGCCTGCAGAAGAGGATGCTGCTTCCGCTGGGGAAGCTCACCTGAAGGATGCTGCGGCGTTGAAGACTGAAGTAGATAAACCTCAAGATGCAACTAAAGAAAAAGAAGAAGAATGTGAACAAAAAGCCGTGAAGGAGGCAAAGAAAGAGAGAGTTAAAGCAGCAGAACAGATAAAAGGCTACATGAGACCCACAAAGGCAAGAGGGGTGCCGACTCTGCCAGCCAGGTCTGCTGCTCCAGACACAGAGAAACAAAGGCAGCTGAAACCCACTGGTATGAGCCGGCAGAGGCAAGAAAAAGGTGTGTGTTTGCGGTTTGAGCTCGCAGCAGTAATCCAGACAGCTTGTGTGCAGGACCTTGCTGTTTGTCAGTGCATTGGCATGAATACATAATTGTTAATCCTATGTGGCACAAGCGAGTGTGGCATGACTGGTTTTTTGGCTGATCTTAAAAGGCTGCTAGTTCTGCTTGCCTGTCTCACAGTGCTAATTCCCAGAGTTTGAAGGATTGACAGCTTGGTCTAAGTTCCAGGTCCCTTGATTTTTTTCAATTATTATTTTTTAAGATTTAATTTGACATATACATCATAGAATATTTAAGTAAACTTGCACTTCTTGGTGTTCAGTTATATTAGCTTCTTGTCATCTGGGACTGAAAGTGACCTTCATCTGCAGTGCCACGGTGAATCATCGGGATCACTGAATAGCACTGCATGCCACTGGCGGGCAGGGAGCGGAGTGTTCCTGTGGTAGGAAATGTTCTGGATCGCTGTCGCGTTGCAGGGTTTGGTTTTAATCCTACCTCAGGCTAACTGCAACCACCTACTTTTCCTCCTGCAGTTGGTTAATGACTGTATTTTAAGCTACCTTGAACTGCTAAGTCTACAGAATGTGCTTCCTTCTAGAATAATCACCTTTACTAAAGCAGAGTTGTAACAAAACAATAACGGGACTGACTCTGATTCTAAGATTCTCTCTGTAGTGAGGCAATGGATGGACTGGTAAGCGTTTTGGACTGTTTACCCTAGCTGTTGTCTGGGGAACAAGATCACTGTGCTCATAGGAAATGAGATGGATTAATGTAATAGAATTTAATGATGTTCATAGGAATTGTGAAATGGGGAATGTAGTATGGATAGAAATGAAACAAAAAAATATTCTTGTACTTCTGCTTGTTCTAAACCTTCCTCAGAAAGAACTGGCATCACCGCTGTGAATTCCAGTCTGCTGAGACGGGCTGAGGTAGTTTATCCCTGCCCTTAGGCGCTCTTAGTTTTTTGCCTTGTCATCAGGCATGAAACTTTGTTCCTGTTTCTGTGGAGTTCCTTGCTGCCAGTTTGCATGATGCAGCCACTAACTTAACAAACATAGAGCTCAAGTGCGCCTTAACATGCTGGTCAGGTTTTTGAGAGGTTTTGTAATTTTAATGAGTGTTGCATAACCTGAAGTAGTTCTATTTTAGTGAAAGCAGTGTTCTCTGCATGAACTTGTGCCTGCAGAAGTAATGTTCTTTGGTGCATGATGCTACAAAATAAAGGAAAAGCTAAAGGCAGCATCTTTTTAAAAAAAACATTTCTTTAAAGCTTTTCCATTGTCTACTAGAAGTCTATATTTTCCTTTGCTAACTGCTGTATTCAAGGGAGCAGAATTTTAGTAGCAAGAAAGAAAAGCTGCTCCAGAATGTTTTGCACAGGTAATGTGGGTACGGAGTTGAAGGATTCCTGGTTCAAGTAGCACTTCAGCCTGTGAGTAAGTTGGTACATACTGTGGCTCTGTAAGTTTGCGCAGGACTTTGATAATACTCGGTTGCTTTTCATCTTTCAGCACTTCATAGACTCAACAGTTTGGCTTTTTTAAGAGAAGCTCTGAATGACTGAGCTTGTTTTGGAAATGTCGGTTGACAGGTTCCTACGGCAGTTTAAATCCGAATGCTGTCGGGTGCAGGGTGCTGAGGCTGGCAGCAGCCCCAGCCCCTGGCATGGCTCTGGGCAGTCTCATGGTGACCGTGCAACAGCTGGGCTGAGTGACAAAGCATAAGTTGAAGTTGAGCTCTTAGCAGTGGAGGAGCAGATTTGCTTTGCCATCCAGAGACGTTACTGAGGTTGTCTCTCCTTCCATCCACCGCCCGGCTCATAGCAAAGCAGCTGTTCAGTGAGTTGTGAAACAACAGCAAAAGCCCGGGCTGAATCCCTGAGTTGGCCCAACTGGTGTGGAAGTGCCTTAGGCTGAATCTGAGGGTGAAAGAGTGAATTCATGCATCAGCTGAACACAAGTTAAAACCATAATCAATGAAGGGAAAGGTGTTGAGATTCAGGACCGTGAACATGAGTGTGCTTGTTTACTGGACGGAGAAGGAGCTACAGGGATCCAGGAGATCACTGTTATAGTCCAGTTTTTCACTAAGCTGTTGAGGCCATGGACTGTACGTACCCTTTACGTGCCTGTTCATCCTGCTGTTAAGATAACAATTGAAAATATAAAGGTTTTTTATTTTCACTGGTCCCCAAAATGTGGCCAGCGCTTCATCTGTATTTGTCAGGTGGCACTGGGAAGCTCATACTTTGCAACACCTAGCGTCCGCCCATATAAGCTATTTTTCATTCACCTGGTGAGCAGTCAGGTCTACTATCAGAATAATGCATGTAGGTATTTTGGAGGATTGTCTGCTGAAGTTTGGTAACTAAAATCTCTTTAGCCAGGTTCCCATGTCATCTTACGCTATGCATTCTAGAGCAACAGGACGGCTTTCCTAAATGCATCAGCTCCTGTATGTACTACTAAAATAGGTATGAGCTTTGTGATACAGCTCCCTTGGGAGTCATGGCAACTGTGATGCTGCAGATTTCTCACACAGACAGTGGTTGTATGTATCTTTCATAAATTAGGCCTGCAAACTTCTGTAATTTTTTTTTTCTAATTTTGACTTTGCAGCTTAAAGTTAAGAAATGGTGGATGTAAGGTTGTTCATGCAATTTGAATTTAATCCCTTATCTATCTTTTGGATTTATTTCAGCTTCTCGGGTTTTGTTGTTGCCATTGTAAGAACTGCCCTAGATTCTTCTGGAAAATTATTTTACACCTTTTAATGTCAGGAGGCAGCTGAGATGATAACCAAAACATGTCAGATCAGCCTTTAAAATGTGACTGAGCCTTTATGCTACCTCTTGTGTGGAATTAAAACTAAAATTGGGAGTTATGTATAAACCCCAGGGTCCTAAAGTCTGTACTTCCAAGCAGGTGCCCTGGCTGATGCAGGGGATCTGATGTTGAGGAGTGGTTAACGGAGGAAAAAACGGAAGGTTTTCATTCATCCAATGCTGAGCGTTTTGGTTCAGATTTACTGCTAGCATCCCTCTTCCCTTTGGTCCTCAAGCTGTATTTCAACACTGAGACTTTCAAAAGATTCTTTTTTCCTCCAATCTATCCTTAAAGAATAGTCTATTTGAAAAAAAGAAATTGATTTGTTTCAGTGTTTTGGATTTTGTATCTTCTTATGGTTTTTGATTTGCATAAGCTGTTCAGGAAAGGGCCATTTTCGTGTGCATCTGTTACAGCGATGCTCCAGTACTTAATGCTGTGGGCTTTGGTGCTGGCAGGGGAAAGAGCTTATTGCATAACCCCATTGTGTTCTAGACAGTTATGCTTCGGAATTATTCTCCCAACCATGGAGAGGCCTGTGGAAGTGGTCATCTCATGCTTTAGTTACCCCCTTTCCTCAAAAGCTTCCATCGCAGCCTCTGTCGCTGCCTTCTGCGGGCACCCTTCCAGCGCCAGACCTTTCAGCTGAGCTGATGACAAGCTGTCTTTGCAGCCCATTGGCACAATCACCGCGTGTAATACAGTACATATTTCTCAATATGACAGTTCTAAATCCCTTGTGTGTAAATAAGATACGTTCACAAGGAAGAAATGCCATCCCTGCTTAATGACAGTATTTGCTTTTCTTTTACAGCCACAATGAAGCCCTTTCTCTAAATATTTTCTTTTCCTGACTGGTTCCCATTATGTTGGTGTCATTATAATGTTAAGTCGGTTTAGCATTTCCACAGTAACCTTTCATTCATATAATGGCTGTAATTCTCCTGTGGGACCCCAAACTGTAATTGGGTTTGTCTAATCTGAGCTAATCAGCTATGTGAGCACGGTGGGGCAGTGGGCTGTGTGGGTGTGCATCCACCTCACCTGAAGTCACCGTCACAGATGCAGTTGTGGACAAGCACCTCATAACAGCAGTGGTGCTTTAATAATGCTTTTGAAATGCTCAGAATTCCATCACATTGCAGCCTCTTCAGTAATTAAGACCTGCCTGCTTAGGTGTATGAGAGAAGTGAAAACCAATGTCACCAGCCAATTCTCATGCCGGTATTAAAAGTATTTATGAAACAGCAAGAGAACTTCACTATTAAATGCTTCCCCCCTACATTTTTGCACGCGTGTGTTTGATTCTCCTAATCGTAATTAAAAGACGAGCTGAGCTTGGAGGACATTTTTGCAGATCTGTAGCTTGCAGATAGTGGGAGCCGAGAGGCCTGTTTGCCTTCTGTAGAACCAGTGCTGGGCTTGGAATGTGCCGTTTATAAGGCTTGCTCAGAACAGTTGTAACTGTTGCCCGTCTTTTTTGTCTTCCTTTTTTTTTTTTTTCCTGGTTGGTTTTGTACTGCATGTTACATTAACACTGGTGGTTTCTTTAGCTGGAAGGTCTCACACAGCAACTCTCATTTTAAGCTGGCACCCTATACTCTTTGGCTAGGACTTCCTAAGCTTTGTTTTCTTTCTTTATTTTCTGTTCCTGCTCATCCTTGACACTCTGACCTTCAAGAAAAGCTGGGAGCAAAACAAATGCACTTCTGTTTGTAAATTCTGCCAGGTTAAGAATGTTGAACACATTTCCTTAGGGATGTTGTTTAACTTTCAGGGGATATCTGAGTTTCAAGCATTATCTTTCCTTGCTGGTTCATTGCTTGTGTATCATTCAGGTGATTTTGCTTTGCTTCTTTTCAGTTTCTACTTTCAAATACTCCTACAATAGCCAAATACTGATAAGAGTTTGAGTAGGAAACGCTCTGGAGTGTTTTAATTTTGGTTTTGGCTGATCATTAGGATTTTTAATGTATTATATGTAAATTCTAAAGTAAGCAGGGTTTGATGTGTGATTATCCTGTCCTATAGAGCATGAGGCTTTGTTTAAGTATCATATGGCTCCACACCTGTGAAATGTTAAGTTTGTACCACAAAGTTATGATGGCCAGAACACTAAATATTCTGGTTCACCTTTTTATCCTTTAGCCTGGCTCCTTCCAGCCTGCGAGATGAAATGAAGCGTGCGAGTTCAGCGGGTAGTGTCAGACTTCAGGCTTCATGTGTTGATGCTTGTTTCACACACAGTGAGTTTTGGGCTGAGCACACAATGTGTGTGTGTGTGAGCTTACAGATGAGCAAGTGTGTAAATTGCAGTTTTAAGGCCTTGGCTTATATAGACAGAGTGTGTCCATGATGGTTCTGATCAGTCTGATCACTGACTGTTATTGGTAATAACACTTAATTAGAGATCACATTAGTTGGCAATGCTGGCAAGGAGTAGCTCATCATCCTGGAAAGTGATGTTGCCTTAGAAACCAGTGCAAAGGACTGCACAGAAACGATTGTGTTAGATTGGGGAGGGGGGGGAAGCAGAGGCATTAGAAGGGATAAGTAATAGCTTTGGGAGTGAAGCAAAAATAGAAACACTAGGCTGATTCATCTGCTGAGGCTGGAAGCTTGCAGATTGGGTATTAAGTCGTGACGTGTTGATGTAGTGATTTTAGCCTGCTCTGGTTATTGGCACTGCCTCAGCCTGGGCAGCCACATTTTACCTGGTAAAGCCCGGTGAAGTGGATAGGGATTCTTTGCAGCTTCTTCAGCACTTCCTTTGGGTATGCCTGCCTTTGTAAAATGCTCCTGTTCATAGATACCATATAAGCATTGAAATACATCTACGCAGCTCAGATAAAAGACTACAGATGTATTTAATGTTGGTACTGAAATTTGTGCTGTATGTGCTCAGCTTCCCCGACAGGCTTATTTGTGTCAACTGTACTTGTAAGAAAACACAGGATTTAATGATGATAAGAGGATGGGAACAGGCAAAATATAACCTTCCTCCTTGTGAAACAGGCTGCTGTCTTGCCACTGGAAGGTTGCAAGAAGCTCCAGGCAGTGGGTGAGACTCTACGTCCAGAAGCTGGACCAGGGTCTGACTTGCAAGAGCTTTTAACAATTTCCCTGCCATTATCGGACACATTCTGGAAGATGGTGGAGAGCGAAAAGGATTGTGAAACCCCAGATCTGGTATTTGAAGAGTATGAAATCTTCCTCAAAGTTGAGCTAAGGGTAAAAGCAGTGGTTGTGCTTCCTTCCAGGGAGTCTGACTGGCCCTTCAAAACCAACTCTTCTTTAGCATGGGCCTTTCCTCATTTGAGTGGTTTTTCAAAATCTGTCCAGCTCTTGTTTTCTGAACATCCTCCCACCCTTTTCTGCTTATCTTCATTGACTAGCTTCTCTTACAATTCTTTAGAAAATTTAAAGTTTGTAAGAATCTAAAGGAACAGCTGGGACGAAAGCTCCGGTGTGAGGACTGCCGGTCATGTCTTGTGAGTGGCGATTCCTGGTCTTGCTGAAAGCTTAGCACAACAACCGTGGCATAGCTTCAGGAGCAGACTATTAATAAATTTAAAGAGAAAAATGCATTTGTTAGAAGGTAGAGGTTAGGGCACGGGAACTGAGAATGAGAATTGGAAACAACATGCTATGGGCAGGATGAAGCTGTTGAGAAGCTGTGTATGAACTCTACATTACCTCCATTAATATCCTGAGAGATTAAATATTAGATGACTTTGGAGATTTTTTCATAGCTTCTCCTGCTTCTGAGTATCCCAGGTGTTGAATATGGTTCACTTCCTACATTTTAAAATTATTAAATAAAGTAGCAGTGTTGGTTGTTACTGGCTGTATATTGACATTATGAGTCAGGCTTTTCTTTCCAGGGATGCAAATTTCTTCTGTGATACTGGGCTCTGAGGTACCAGTCCCTAAGTCAGTGAGGATTTTCTCCTCTGTCTATTACAAATGGTAGCTGTTTGGGTTGTTTTTAGGAAAAAAGAATCAAATAAAAACCTACTAGGTGGCTTCAGGTAGCTTTACAACTTTACAAACTTGCCCTTGCTCTTTTTGAAGTGTATTAGGTGATCTCTAATGGACTGAGGTTTGCTGCAAAAATCTTGGTTTGGAATTGACTGAGCGGCAGAGGAGTAACTCTAATTACATGGGATGAGATGACTTAAAGGTCTGCCAGTTTGGGGGTCAAGCTAAATACTTTTAGCATGAGCAAGCACTTGCAAACAGTCCTACATCAGTTTAGGAGAGAGCATGCAAGCCTTGAGCTAAGGTCCCATTTTCCACTAGCAAGACACCTATGAATATTTTAAAGTAGAGAAAAAATTGTTGAGGCCTTTTGAGAAGTGAAGCTTGTGGGTGGAACTATTCTGGTTAATTAGAGGGTGTCATGAAAGATTCATATAACTTTACAGTTCCTTAGTCATTGTTTTTAAATATAGCAGTGTCTGAAATCCAAAGCTTAAATACAAGTGGATAAATGTGTGGATTGTAGCATTTCTCAGCAGCAGGTTAAATTCAGGGGGCGTAGTGTAGCTTCCAGTTTCTGAGTGTGAAAATACATTCATGCTCGGTTAAGCTATAGCGGGGAGTCCTTTTACTGCATCAGCTATAAGGACAAAATTTTCTCCCAGACTGGAGTCTATTGATGTCCGTAATGGCCAGTGTCTGTAAAGTATTGTAACCCTGGTTCAAAGAAGAAAATTTGCTTTAGTCAAGGATTAATCTGTACCAGGCACTTAAGAAAAAAGACGACTCTGCAGTTTGGGGCTAATGCAATCGTAGCAACCCAGCTACTGGCGGCTGACTGGCTAGAAGCAACCTCAGCCCTCTTGGGTAGGCTCCCAGTTTAAGCAGGGAAGCAGTGTCCAAGTCAAGAATCACAGTTAGAAAAGCCTGGTGGAGGATGCTGGGTGTAGAGGCTTCGCAGGATGGCTGAGTAGTGCACTTAGTATGTGTTGAGGCTGGTTTTGACCAGGTGAACACAGAGTATGAAATGCTAGGTGTAAATCAAGTGCAGTAGAAAAAAAAATCAGCTCAAAAATATTATCAGATATGTTCACAGTTGAACAAAAATATTTTAAAATCATGTTTACAGTATTTAAGACTGCAAAACCTCTCCCACCCTGTCCTATTTAATCCTTTTGGGCATTGTCCACTTGCTTGTGTGAGCGATACGGTTTGTGAATTGTGAAATCCTCATTACAGCAATGCTCGTGATTGCTGTTGTGACTCCAAAAGAATATATTAAAATTCACTGAAAACAAAGCCCTTATGCTGAAAGAGATCATTCTGCGCTGCGATGTTTGGAGCTGGGCTTGTTTGGGGGGTTTGTGTTTTGTTTTTCTTTAAGGGGAGGAAAACTGCTGACCTGAGTTCCTGAGTATCCTTAAGAGTGGTTCTTCAGCAGGAATTAATACTTCTAAACACATTGATTGTAATAGAGTTTGACAGAGAAAAAGGAGATGGCAACGTTTCCCAAAACGTGTAACAACCCAAGAAACACTGCTCACAGAAAAATCATTTTGCTGAGACGATTAAACCCCACTGGTGTCCAGCCAGAGATGGATATTTCTGTTGCAGAAGTGTATTTCTCTTGATTTATTGGTGTGGGTTTTTGCAAAAGAACAAAACCTGCCGTTTTCGTTCGAACTAGTGGCTGAATCCAGTAAATGAGGCGTGCGGCAGGCAGGGGGTGGGGAGGGCGTTCTGTCATGAATGCAGGGGGCTTGGTGTGTCGTCACCGGCGCCAGCAGCGCGCTCAGCTCGCTCAGCGCTGCTGTACAGCCACGGGAGGAGGCAAAGCGATCGGAGATGTCTCTCTCGAACAAGCAGCCCGCATCGCTCTCTGAATACAGCCAGCTGTGCAAAAGCAAGAACACGGAGAGCTTCTCGGAAGCCTTCCACTGCATGGAGTCCCCGAAAGACTTCGGCAAAACTGAATTCGAATGGCAGAGGACTGAGGGGAAGCTTAATGAGATTGGCTTGAATGTAAACTCAGGGGGACCGATTAAGGATGGGCTCGTTAAGACTGCTGGCTTCACGGATGAGGACAAGCTCTGCTTCTTTGAAGGAAAACTAGACAAAGAGCTAAAAATAGCTCAGAAAGACAAAAGAGAAATTGAGGTGCAAGGCAAAAAATACCAGGCAGCTGCAGGTCACCTTGAGAGCTGGTCTTTGATTTCCGAAACGTTCCCTCCTGCAGAAGGGAACTTTGCAAACCCTAAAACTACAGATTTTCATGTGGGACAGGCAGGACCTGAAAAACCTAGTCCAGGGCTGGGTAAAAATGAAGCCATCACCGATCAGGAGAAAGCAGCCGGGAAGGCTGGAATGGAGACCAAATGCCAGCCAGCCCCGAACCTGCCCAATCTGTCTGTGTCGGAGAGTGCTCCCAGCAAATCCGTGAAGGAACAGGAAATCAGTGTCTGGAATCCAAATTTCCACCCTATCCTGCCCAATGATTCGGGGTCTAAAGAAGCAACCGTGAAAAAAGATGGAGCCCCCAGCTATTGTGTAATTGGGGTGGTTAATGACAACTATGTGCAGAGTAGCTTTTCTTCCTCCTCAACAGCACCTAAGCCAGAACCTCCAACTACCACCGTAGAGCTTGCACAAGATGACTCCAAAAGTAGTCACTTTAACAATACCGCTGAAATGGAGGAAGAGATGGAAGACAAGCTGAGCTGTGCAGACGACGGCAGTTTTCTGAACAGGGCTGCCCACCAAAGGAAGGCAATGAGGCGTGCAATGTCAGAGTGCTCTCACTTGTCAGTGCCCCTAACCCTTAACCTGGCTGATAAATACCCTGAGCCAGTGCTTAGAGAAGACGTTGCTACTGGTCTGCTCTCTCCTAATAGCAGCCTGACCCAGTGCTCGAGCCCCACAGCCAGAAAGCCGGGCGCACCGATGAAAAGGTCAATGACCGTGTCAGAAGAGCAAACATCTGTCTGCAGCTTGGGTCCTGAGCAGAGCTGCGCAGGGCTGCCCAGCCTGGTGGTGAAGGAGCATCAGTCCCTGCTGGCAGAGGAGCCGGCTGCCAAGAAGAGAGAGGAGTGGAACAGTGGCAGCAACTCGGTCAAGAAAGAGCTGGGCAGCCCAAGCTTGTATCACAGCAAGCTGGAGCAAATCCCTGAAATCAGCAGCCAGGACAAAGAGAGGGAGGAGGAGGCGGTGGTGGCGAAGAGGGAGAAGAGAAATGCCACCGATGGAGCTGCCGGCTTTGATGCTCCCAAAAGCAAATGCACCGAGATGGAATCCACCAAAACTGCTCCACTGGAAAGAAAAGAAATTGAGGTCAGCAATATGCAGAGCTCTCCGTCTCCCAAGCAAGGAGATTTACCACGTGATGGTATGTTCCTAATTTTTACCTCCCTGGGGAGTGAGCAGACAGTAGCTAGAAAGCAACTAAGTGACTTTACAGGCTGCAGGCAGAGGGGGGGGGCAGCTCAGTACACCTGAAAAGAGTAGCGTGGTTCAGGTTCCTATAGTTAGAACAAAGGATGTGGTTTGGGTAGATGAAAATGGAGGAAAAACATGTAAAAAAAACAACAAATGCCTGGCTGATTCCACAGCATCTCTTGCAGCACCAGCTGTTAATTGCTTGCTGGGATCCTAAACCTGGCTAATAGATTTTAAAATCTGTGGCACCCACAGCAGTCTCTCTTCAGTACCCTCTTGCCACTCCCTCTTGTGAGCATAGGTGCCCTCCTGATTTGCAAGCTGTATTGTTAGAGCAGCGTTATCAAAGTTAAAACCTTCCAACCTGTGTCAGAAAGGTCTGCAGGTTGTGCTTTCCCATTAAGCTTTTAGTGCCTCTTGGTATTTCTGTTTGAGGAGGCAGCAGGAGCAAGTCGGTATAAGGATGTATGTAGTTACGCTCTTCCTGACTGTTTCAGTGCTGAGATTCCAAGTGGAATTTCCCTGTTACTTTCTGTAACCTCTTTCCCGAAACCCCAGTTACAATGGAGCCTTTCCCACTGCGACGTGTGAATAGCAGCTTGTTTTACTTTGTAGTGGTTTGTTGTTTCGATAGTGCTGTGATGGATGAGGTCAGTCTTCCCGGATTTAAAATCTGTGAGAAGAGTAGTTAATCTTTGTTCTCCAGCCTGAAACAACATCTCTGTCCCTCTTGCCAGCTTCAGCCAGCAATAAACCTGCTTTTTTCCTAGATTATGGGTGCGAGGATTGTCTATGTGCTTTGTCTGTTCCCTGCGTTAACAAGAGCTGTGCGTGGGAAGAGGAAAGAAAATGTGTTGGGGAATAAAGACAAAAGACTTGCATTGAGTATTTTTGCATCCAGTGACGACTTCTGTAGCAAACTGGTTTGCTAAACATTCGGAAGACTAATCTAACACTTGATATTGTCATACCCTGGGCTGAGAGTGACATGCCGATGTGCAGAGGGATGCGCTGCTCAGGTGGAGCTCCAGAATGCTGGGTGCGGGGTGCTAGCAGAGCTCCCCCACGATGCGGAGCTCGGAGCAGGATACTGGGCTCTGCTCACAATCCCGGTCAGTCACCGTCTCTGGTTTGCGGTGTGTTAGTGACACCCAACGGTCAGTCACTCAGCCCCTGCATGCCTGCGCCAGGCTCTGCTCATCCCTCCTTTTCCAGCTGTCTGTAATTCCTTTCAACACTGTCATATTCTGTGTCTAATTAGAGTTTTACTTTTCTCTATTCATTTATCGTGAGATGCTTCAATTTCCAAGACTGGCAGTCGGAGATCTGTAGAATGAGGTTTGGGCACTATGAACCACCCCTCTCTGAAGTGCCAACATGTCTTATCGCCTTCCCCTTTCGTTAGCTCAGTGTTACCTTGTTCCTTACGGTCTACTTGGTGTCCAGATTTTAAATAACTCTGGCAGCCGTGAGATGGAGTGCCAGTTTTGGTGGCAGCACATCATAGATTGCAGGCATCAGTCCTGCCGAGCCTGAGCAGAGATGTCAAATCTTTTCACGCAGGCAGGAGCCATCAGCTCTCCTGTTGATAGTTGCCAGAGCGATCCAGTGATCCTGGCTGTGAGCCACAGTTGGAGGGGACACCTGGAGACGTGTTTGCTTGGGCACGAGCAGGATCTGTGTGGCTCTGTGTTTGCCTGTGCTCAATTTTGCACGTAAACACGAAAGGGTCATCAAACTTCTTGACACCTTAAACATGATATCAATAAAAGCAATGCTGCAATAGAGGTGGAACAGAAAAAATAGTGCTGTGTTTGTGCACACCTTCCACGCCGCAGAATTTCTGGGGCAGTGGGGTTTGCTGACACCTGCTCTGCAACTGAAGTTTATTTGCGACGAGGCAAATTAGCAAGGAAGTTCATATTTTGGACAACCAGGAAACCAGATTTGGCTAGGCTGGCAAATTCTGTCAAGCTCAAGAGGCAGCCGTTTCAAAACACAGATATGTGGGATCTTTAAATCAGAAAAACATTTAAAACATAATTTAAAGTGGATTGACATGTTGTCCCCAGGGGGGCTGAGCATCAGTGATGTAAAGGTCACTGAAAGATATGAGTGCTCGGAGTCTTTTGGTTGGATTGTTTTTCGCAGATGGCTAATTCATATTGCCAAGCTTTCTTTTAAGTATCTAGGTTTAAAATTTTGCTCTCATAATCTTTATTTTAAAAGCTAGTTTATCGTCCATATAACCATAGGTCTGAGTGTGAACTGATACAGTAATAAATGAGGTAGCAGACGGCTCCTGGGCTTCCCTGGGGCAAGAACACCACAGAGTTGTAACTAATTTTTTACTCTCTTCTTCAAAATTAAGAGCTGATTAGGTTTGGTTTGTTCTGTTTTGTACAATGCATTGGTAAGAAATAAACTCTGGATTTATTCTCTCCTGGAAGAAAACATAGCAGCAGGTGCAGTTAAATGTTTTCTTTGCTTTATATATGTGTAGCTGAGAGAGAATTTTTGGAATACAAGAGAAAACGGACAAAAATTCCTCAGATGTTTCTGAAATTATTTCAAACTCTCTGTGATGAGCTTTTGCTTCCTCTCCACTGTTAATAAGCAGAGAGGCGGTTATAATAAAAATAACTCAACCAAGCAAGCTGTCTTGGCTGTAAGTATGGAACTGATTCTAAATCTGTCCTTTGCATTTTATTCACGGCTAAATTACCCTTTACCTGACGTGTCCTTGTCAGCTTCCCCTGCTTCAGTCGTGGCATTCACCTTGCAGGTCTCCTTCCAGTCACAAGGCAGTGTGTGCAGAATGGCCAACGTACCTCTTGTATCTGACAGAAACAGAATTTTCCTTCTTTTTGTTAATTCCTCTATTTTTCTGCCTATCTGTTAGTTCTAAACCCAGCACTTATATTTGGGGTGGCAGCTTTTGCCACTTGCACTTTCTTTCATCCTAAAAATTCTTGAAGGAGTTGTCCAGCTTGATTCCCGTCATTTGAATGGCATCTCTCTGAACTTCTGCCAAAAGTGGACTTCCTTGGTCCTGTGCACCCAGGGTTGGGGGGATTTTTGCTAAGCATCTGCTGTTCCTGTGCTTTTTTTAAGGTGCCCTAAAATTGTACATAAAACATTTCTTTCTTGCAAATAGTTTGGTGTTAGTATGATGGCATGTTTAGTTAAATTTCATTCTAAAAATTGTCAGAAAGGCATACCCATTCAAAACTCACGTACCCACAACAGGTATTTTAAGGAAGGAGATCCTGGCTGCGGATTAGTCCTGATCAGAGCTGAGCTGTGGAACTTGTTCTGGTCCCTTACTCCTTCAGCAATTACTGCAGATTCTCACCAAAACAAGCGGTCACATTGTTTCCTGCCCTGAACAGTAGCTCTGATGCATGTTCACCTTGTCTGCAAGCTGTTGTGTGTTTCATTGCACATACCTCGTCACCTCCAGTGGTGTCCCTTAGATAAGCAGTGCCATTCACTGCCCTCACCTTCTGCCTTTTCTCATTTTCTTTACATTTCCTCCAACTTGAAGTATTTTCTGCTCTGAAATACCAGGAATTCCAGCCTCCACTGGACCACACTCTGTTGGGACCATCACCTCTCTGATACTCAACAGCTCAGTGTGTGCATCAGAAAAATAGTCTTGGTTTTCTGATTCTATTTCTTTACAAATCTATAAGCAAGGTGTGCGGTCCAACATAACTTCTGAATCTTCTGCGGGTTTTTTTGCAGCAGAACACTTTGCGGTTTATACCGCAAAGGTAAATACAGAATCCCAGACTTCCAACATGACTAAGTGAGGCTGTGATAGCCTATTGCCTCATTTTACATAGATTAAAGTTAATTATGGGATTAGGAAATAGCAGCCCAGCTACCTCATAATGAACTAATGATACTTGTTCAGGTAATGTTAGTGGTCTGGAAGATTCCTTGCCAGTTGAAGTCATGCTTTTAATGAGAAAGGAAGAAAGAAACGATTGCAGGCTGCGGGCAGGAGGGGGAAATGAAGGGACCGGTGCTAAAACAGTGCCTGATATGGGCTGTGGATAGTTCTTGGTGTATGCATCTTCAGCCTTAAACATAAAATAAACATTGGCATCTCTCTCAGAGATCTCAGGGAGAGTTTAAAATTGATGCTGAAAGTATTGTAATCGTTACATAAATCAGGCAGGTTCCCTGTTTTGCAACACACACTGTGCTTTCTCAAAAATAGCAATAACTACCGGCCAGTGGCTTACAGCAGGTGCCTGAGTTTTCCTCTTCCCCTTTCTCTGGGGAGAGCTGTGAGAAGAGCAAGGAGATGTTCAGGAGCAGAAGAGGCGTTGAGGGCAGCGTGTGCTGGCTGTGTACAGGGGTGTTGTTTATGGCCACACACTGCTCATCCCTGGAAATTCCTGCTGCAAGCTCGAGGTGCCAAGTGTGGCGGGACTTAGAGAATGGGAATTGCTATGGATGGGTCTTCAAGGTACACTGGGTAGCTTAAGGGTATGTAAAATGTCATGCCTGAAGTCCAAGGCCACTGGTACATCAGCTGGTGTAAGGCGTGAGAAGACCCCTCAGGCTGGGCTCTCTGTTGCTTGTTGTTGATACGGGATGATATGCAAGTGTTTAATGTTGGACCCATTGGATCACTGGAAACATCTTATCTTTGTGCTTAAGTGTTCAGAGGCAGGATTGTGTGTGTAATTATTTTGCATTTTGAACAGTATGGAATCGCAGTTTTATGCCTTTGGATACTGGAAATACCCCGGGTGTCGCCTGGCCCAGGCACTGCCCCAGCTCGAGCAGCCAGCTGGAAATGCTGGGAGGTTTCAGCAGCACTCAGCAGCCCTAGGGACAGCCCGAAGCAGGAGTTGGGGCAGCCGTTCTCCCCGCTCCCCACCTGCTATCCCTTCGGAGGCGGCTTCAGTTGTGTGGGTTTGCTGGTATTTTAGCCTGGCTGGGAGGTGTGCTTGGCGCTCTCGCTTTGGTTTGTCAGGGGCATGGGCAGAAATAGAGCTTTTTGTTGGTTTTATGAATGTGCTTCCACTTTTATCAATGAAAAGGGAAAAGCTCATGATTTTGTTAGCTTTTTTTATGCCCGGCATCAAATTTTTAGCACTGTATCACCATCAAAAAGAGTATGTTCATTACTTTAAATAACTGTTTGGTTTTAGTTTGTGCAGTGTTAGATAAACATGGCGAGTAGTCTGATTTAGGATTTACCTTCCTGCGTAGAAGACAGTCATAACAAATCAACCTAGGTTTACAAAATGCAGGCAAAGAGGACATCTGGTTTATTCCTCAGTTCTTGAGTGAAAATGTACACATTGATTGAGTTGCGTTCAGTGCCAAATAAAATGCTTAGCTATTCTGTATTTGGGTCAAGCAGGAGATATTTTATTTAGGCTTTTCTGGAGAGGAGAAAGCAGATAAGGGTTGTATTTCTGCTTAAACTGAGATTTGTTAAATTTGTAGATACTTTTGTCTTAAGAGCCTTAAACAAAAAGGCTTTCTTTGATGGTGTTTTTTTTGATGGAGCAGCTCCTTCTGGGTGGTGATGGATGAAGAGGAAGGAGCTCATGCCTCTGCAGCATTGCTGGTGAAAGCAGTATTTAACATGGTCTGGTTTTGGTTTTAAGGTTGTTTACGTTTAAGAGGGAGAGTAAAGATGGTCGTTGCCTTATTGCTTAATCTATTTCTCTTAATGGATTTTCAGTTGATTACTCTAATCCCTATGAGAATTATGGAGCTGTTTCATTGAATGATGTTTTATTTCAGCTTAGCCTGCTAAATATCCCTTGCTGCTGATATGGAAGATGAGTGCCTGGCCTCGTTCAGGAGCGTGTTTGAATGCAGCTGCAAGTCCCCTTCCATTTTGAAGCACATAAATGAGCCAGCCTGGATCAGTGGCCGGGGGTAAGGCAGGTGAAACTCAGACCCCTAAAACAGGAGCTAGTGCCTTAACAAGTGGGGTAGGTGGGAAATGAGGGGGTTTAAGTGATACCAACTCAGGTACCACCAAAATGCTTATTTAACTAGTCAGTAAAGGGAGAAACAAGATGTAACATTCTTTAAAATCTTCCAGAGTTCAGTACGTAATTACTGCTGTCCTTCATCTTCAGCTTTTGCTTAGTGCAGTACCAGAAGACAGAAATGCTTACTTTTGGCCTTTTGAGATGAGCCTAAGCTATGTTATACTGGGGTCTTCACCTGTTCCTTTTCATGTGGAGAATGAATTTTTGGGAATGCTTATTCTTGTATAAGTTGCTGCATGATATTTGAGCAGTAATGTGCATAGGCTTTCATTCTGAGTTGCATGATTTTTAAAACAGTGCGATAACATGGTATAGCTTTAAAAAGATACGGGTATGTTTCTATAAGTACTTTTTCCTAATTTTACTTCTTCGGGGAAGGAAACACGAACAGTGAAGCTTTTCAGATTTAGAGCCTGGTTTTTTCACACACAGTAACCGCTTTCACGAGAGCGCTTTACAGCAAAACTGATGGTTGAAGGGATCTGAAAGACTGAAGGTCTGTGTTTGCCTCTCCTCTTGGGTTCCAGCTCAGCGTCACCTCACACGAGCTGTAACCCTGATGGTTTCATTTCTGTTCTGGCCGAGGAGGAGCAATAATGCTACCGTTGTAAGGATTTTATAGGATGTAGTTGTCACAAGGATGCTTTCGTGTGGCTTTCCTTCAGCAAATTGAGTTTTAGGAATTCAGAAAGGAAGAGAAAACAAACTAGAAAAAATTATATCAATTTATAAATCCATTATGTATTTGCATTTTGAATGCAGTATGTAAATCTGTGTGTTGTCCTCTGCCTCAAAAAAGTTATAATAGAAATAGAAATATGATAAATAAAGGCACTGTATTAGAGAAATTCATATGGAGAATGGCTGAATAAACTAAGACTCTTTAGCTTGGAAGAGAGAGGACTTGGAGAGGGAGATGATTGTGACTACTGTCTATAAAGTCATCAATGACATGAAAGTTGTGAACAAGAGAAGACTGTTCAGTTTTTCTAGCATAAGAATATGGGTCATCAAACAAAAATAGCAGCAGCAGATGAAAGCAAATGATGCTGGGTGACTTCTCAGCTATTTACAGCGAAGCTGTAAAACATCTTGTGCCAGGAATTTATGGACTGTGATGTTTTATTATATCTTTTTTTTTTTTACCATGAGGCTAATAGAATATTGAAGGAGAAGTCCCAAGATGTGGTATCTCCATCCTTGGAGATGCTCTGAAGATGATTGGAAGCCCCCTGAGCAATCTGGTATAATTTGAACAGGAGATTGGGCTAAATGACCTCCAGACATCCCTTCCAACCTATTGTTCTGCTGTTCTAATGTTAAATGATTACATGGGCTAAAGGGCTGTTGGACAAGTCTCCAAGACTGCAAGTCACAGGATGGGGAGAGCGATTTATTTGAGGAGGAGGAGGAGAGTGGGGTGTTTTTTTTTTTTCTCCTTATGGTTACAAAATCTATATATAGTTACTTATAATCAGGACTTGCCTTCAAGAAGCCGTATGATTAATTGCATACAGTGTGGGCATCCTCCACTACATAGCTGCAGTACAGACTGGAACAGAGCTCTGGGGGTCTCCAGTTTAACCCCCGACTCAAACCCACGTGTAAGCAGATGAGGTTGCTTCAGGGCCTTGTGTGTCCCTTCCAGGTCTGAATGCCTCCAAGTCTGGAGATCTTGCAGTCTCCTTGGGCCTCTTCCAGTGTTTGACCTCCCTGACACTGAAGAAGTTCCTCCTTATATTTGGAAGTTATGCTGGCCATGACTGTAAGCAACCTGATCTGCTGGGACCTGCTTTGAGTGATGGGTCGGGCTGGTGACCTCGGAGGTCCCTTCCAAACCTTCACTGCTCTGTGACTGTGTCACTTGAACACTTTGCTATATCCATGCAGGCAGATTGCTGAATTCTCACAGTAACCCGGGGTAATAGGTATAATCGCATTTTGAGTTATGAGTTCAAGGTTAAAAACATGAAGTGTTGTCTTGGCTTTCAGTATGTGGGTTTGCAGTCCTTTTTGTGTTCGGCTAGAACAGCTCGGAGGAGCGGTGTGGCAGTTCGTGTCACCTGCCATTCCTTGCTGTGTTATTCTGCTGCCTCGTTCAGAAGTGCCTGCTGTCATTTCCTATTGCCCAGCTGTTCTGTTTTCAAACAGGCTTCAGCAGCTTTTGCCCCCACTTTCTTGCTGCTTTTGAGGAAGAGCCCCCGTTAGCATCTGCAAAACTCCATCAAAACGCTGAGTTTGGTTTGCCTTGTTCCTTGGCCTTTTTTAAAAGGCGCCTGTGGTTTTCAGACAGCAGAGCTTAAAATCAACCAAACTCTCCCTTATCCCACTTTTTTTTTTAATTCATTCAGAGGGAGGTTCTGTACATCCTTGTGATGTGATGGGGAAATTCTCCATTCCTTAGCTTCCTTCTAATGAAAGAAGGTCTCCTTAGAGGAAAGATAACCAGAGGAAAAGCTTTGACATCAGAGTCTTGTGGTTTACTGGATGCCAGTTTTCTGTTGGGGCTGAACAACAGGTTGTAAGACGTGCTTGAAGGCTCCTTGGAAGGTTCTCTTGAGCCGTGTTAGTGCTACATAGGAAGCTTGGGAGAGGGACTCGCTGTTCAAACAGGGATGTTTTTATAAAGAAATCATAGACAGTCTGTGTAAACATTCATGTTCAGCCTTGGAGGACAGCTTTGGTCTTAGGCAGCTGATGAGGTAGCTGTTCTACAGTGTGTTCTTATTGGGGGAAAAAGACATTTTTAAAGCCATCACAGAATCCCAGAACGGTTTGGGTTGGAAGGGCCCTTAAAGCCCCCCCAGTCCCACCCCTGCCACGCGCAGGGCCCCCTTCCCCCAGCCCCGGTGGCTCCCAGCCCCGTCCAGCCTGGCCTTGGGCACTGCCAGGGCTGGGGCACCCACAGCTGCTCTGGGCAGCCCGTGCCGGCGCCTCGCCGCCCTCACAGGGAAGGATTTCTCCCTCAGCTCTGATCTCCATCTGCCCTCTTCACCTCTTTTGATTGTTTTATATCATGTGACATCTCTTCGAATGGTAGCTCACCTGCTGCTAGTAGCCACCGAGAGTGGCAGCACGTATAGAAGTGAGAGGTTAAGTATAAAATACGTTAAGAGTCTGCTCAGACACCAGGGTTCTTGTGTAAGTAGCTTGTTATGAGTGGCTGCTCACACCTAAAAAACAGGATGAATTGCCGTTCAGGAGACTGAGCCTACTCCACGGCTATGTGGCTGGCCCCACATGCTTTATTTGCGTCACAGTATTTAAACTTGACTGTTGGAGGCAGAATTATAAGTTTCCTCATTAGTGTTTTTTTATGGTTCACTCTGCTTATACAAGACAAAGCAGAGTTAAGTTCTCCATAATTTTTAAGACCTATAGGAAGAATGTTTTTCCTTTCATCACAAGGAGCTGAAGCTTGAGGGTTTTTTGAGTGTCAGTTTTGGCACAGATGGCCTTATTTTTGCCATTTATTCTGAAAAATCACCGCTGCTTGTTTGTTAGGAGTCTTCTTCCCTCTGGCTTCAGTTTTGTCTGACACACCATGTGGTCTTGTTTGCTGGGTCCTTCATCCAGCAATGGCAAATATCTGGTTTCTGGTGACAAATTTATTTTAAGAATAGACTTTTTAACTTGTTGGCTCTAGTGTGCCTTTGTCAAACGTGGTTTCAGTGCTACAGCTCCTGCACATGGCCTTGGCTGGGTGTTACTACAGCTTTGGGACTGTCTTCGAGCATTTGGCTGACCCAGCACCGCAGTGGCGAGCGCTCTGGCAAGGCTGGTGCAGGGTCAGTAGGGAACTCTTCCGGTTTCTGCCACCAACACCTTGTGTAGGTCTTGCTGTGCTCAGCTCCATCCATGCAGGAACCTGGAAGAGGCAGCTGGTACACAGGTGATGCTGGGGATGCAGCCTGGGAAGCACTGGGAGACGGGCCACTGAGCGAGGCCAGCACAGGGGGTCACCTGGGACTTCAGCCAGCAAGAGGGTTCAAACTGGGGGATGGGGGTTTCAGTGAATTATAACATCACTGAATTTCAGCAGGTTTTTGTATGAGAGAGGGCTGCATCTGCCGGTGTCAAACTCCTGCTGCAGACAAGAGCAAAACTTTTTCCAGGAAACCATTGCAGTTGTCTTTGGTGTGCGGGGTAGTTCTTCAGTGTTTTTCTTAGAACTGGCCTGCTTTTTCCAAAGCCACCTGGAGGCAGGTAGGTACTGTCAGTACGAAGTGATGGAAGCCCAGTGTCCATGTAAGAAGTGTCGGGCCACCCAGGGGTCGCTCCTCCACACAGCACAGCAGGAGTCCCGACCATCCCTCCTTCTGCCGGCTGGAGCACGTCTGAAAGGCACTTGATGCTGCTGTTAAGGGAGACGTAAGCACCACTTGCCAAGTTTGCTGTTTTGTAATTGATACCTGTAAAACCTCCCAAACAAAATTCCGGAGCTCACGGGTTCAGTCGTTATTGTGGAGTCACTTGTTTTCTCCGGTGCACTGAGATATGAATAATTTCTTCTAGTTTCGCTCTTAGAAATTGTGAAGCAGTGGTGCCTCACAGTACTGTGAACTGACACGCACAAAAAAAGTTTGATTTCCACCGATAAAAACATACTTGGTGAGTAATGAAGGGTGAGCAGGGGATGAGGATGGATGTACCAAGCAGCATGGTGCAGCTTGCCGTTGCAGTCAGTAGCAGCGGGGAGAAAGGACCCGATTGCAGGGTTATGCCTTTGAGTTGATCGAAGGAAGATGCCAGATTGGAATGTCCTTCCCTCTCTCCTTCAAGCCCCTGTCCCCCTTTCCCCCCCGGGAGTAATTCAGCTCTGGGTGCTGACTCAGCTGGGCTGGATTTTCTCCATCAGCGAACACCAGGAGCTGCAGCGGCCGAAGGAGGAGCCCTGCTCGGGGCAGAGCAGCGCCTGCGAGAGCTCCCAACAACATGTCTTTGAAATATCTTTCAGAGGTTTGCTGCCATGCTTGGAGGAACAAGCAAACTGAAAAGTCTCTTAAATAGTTCTTGCAGACTAATGAACAAATTTGATTAAGATTTGGCAGCTTTTCCTAATACTCCCTTGTAACTAGGAAATCTTCCCAGGCAGTTCTCTGCTGTGTGTAGGAGAGAGCGCCTTCATAATTAAACGATGAATGAAAGCGAGTGTACTGATGAGCACACTGGGTTGTTTCTCAGATTGAGGCAGCACAAAACAAACCTATCCTTCTGTGATCCCCTGGGTTGTGTGCCCCGGCGCATCACAGGCTGTGAGAGGTGGAACCTGAATTATGGCCCTGTGCCCCCTGGAGCAGGGGAGTTCCCTACCCAGCTCTCCCGCGTTCATCATTATTATTATTATTTACAGATATAAGTTGTTTAACCTCTATGTGTGCTATCCTGCAGTGTAGCTCCATCAGCCTGGTTACGCTACATTTCAGGTTTACATCAAAAAAATACCCTATTTGTTTTGTGTGTTGAAGTTATTCGCTCCAAATTTCTTGTATAGTAGCCCGTATTTCATTAGATAACAGGAAATTCATGTTGTCATTAGTTTGGAAGCATGGAAGCTGCTGAGTTTTAAATCGTGAAACTTTGGAAGTTGAGGTTTTTTTGAGGACCTGCATTAGGCTCCCTGAGCAGATGAATTCCCCTTGCTGCGGGGATGCTGTGATACTGTCACCAAGCAAGAGGTTTAACGTTGCCGCTGAATTAGCTGAAATAATAAGGACAGGCTATACATGTAAGGTGACTTCCAAACGGATGGAAAGTCACCTTGCTGTCTGAGGTATTTGAGCCTGGTAGGATTCAAAACAAAGCCATCCCTAGGCATGGGGTAAGACTGGTAGGATTCAAAACAAAGCCATCCCTAGGCGTGGGGTACCGGGAGCAGGGAGCAATGAATGGACAGAAGTTTGTTATTCAGAAGGAAGAACCATTGACAACAATTGCTCTTTCTGGTGTTGCTGTAGATAAAACTGACAAGTTAAATGAGGGAGAATGTAAAGGTTTATTGAAATGCAGTGGAGAAAACCCATATAGAGGAGCCAATGTAAATTAGCTAAAAAAAAAAAAAAAAAGGGGCTTTCTAACTGAACTTGAATGATTCTTGAGAATTTTGCATTAAAAACAGTGGCCAGCCTGTACATTTTGATGCTTGTTTTCTTCACAAGTCTGTTTTGTATGCCTAGGATGCTAAACCCAGTGCTGCAAAACATTTAGTATGGCTTGGAAGCTAAATAGCTAGGAAGAGGCTAAAGTAGTGCAAGGGAAAAAAGGCTACTAAACTGGTTCTGGAGTCAGAAAAATAAAAACAACAACAAAACCGTCCTGCTGTTGAGCATCTCCAGGGCAGGCAGAAAGCACAGACTTATTTTGTGTTGACTGTTTCAACAGTGGCGTTTATACCAGTATTGAACTTTCCTCTGAGATGCTCCCTTCGTGACTGACAAGCAAAAAAATGTGAAATATAATCATTTTCAAAAGACATGGAAAACAAC
Source organism: Falco peregrinus (assembly GCF_023634155.1). Classification (NCBI taxonomy): domain Eukaryota; kingdom Metazoa; phylum Chordata; class Aves; order Falconiformes; family Falconidae; genus Falco; species Falco peregrinus. Next base: position 63,950,932 of record NC_073725.1, on the reverse strand, counting down.
CTTTATACTGTTGGAATTGTTACACTATTGCCTGGTGGGCCCTTAGCATGCGCTGCAGCATTACAATCTGTTGTATTGTTATAAAAAGAAACACCTAACACAGATAACGCTTATTTTCATCCCCAGATGGCAAGGGAAAACGCATACGTTTGTGATGGGTTGATTGCACCGTATCCTTCATAAAATTCAAGTGCCGCAGGAATTGCAGTGGAAGACAACTCATAGCAATGCAATTGTACAGCAACACGGCGGAGAAGTAGCGTTTTAAAAGCTATTTATAGGGAAATTGCCTTTTGCACGTCTCATGGTGCAGAGCAGCATGGCAGTTCCGCTGTAGGATTTATAAGGTATAGGGAGAAAACTTGGTGAAGCTGCTACTAAATTAGTGTTTTGTTGTATTGTTTGCTTTGGAAGACAGTAGTTATCGTGCTGGTGGCTGGGCAATGCTTTCGAGACCGGTTTTTAAAGGGAGATGAGGAAGTGGTGGTGGCCGCTCTGCTGCTGTTGAAGCAGCGGGTGGGTTTGCTGTCCCCCCTCGGGATAACACCCTTTGGTGGCAATGGCAAAAATGAGCGATCACAGCCAAAACCTGCCAGCTGGGTGTAAGCTTTGTGCTGTGAAACACGGCATGCACAGCATGACATGATGGTTTCCACGCTAACAAGGGTCAGTATGATCCACGCACGCTAGAAGGAGATCCTGCTTTCCTGTGCGACCTTTCCCGTTAGCCGTCGGGCTCCTTTCGGTGCCGGGAATCCTCCCTGCTCCCAGAGAGCTGCAGTGCCTGGATGTGGGTGGAAGAAAGGTCAAGAAGAAACAGCCATAATGATAGGGATAGCTTGAAATAGCATCCTACGTCACGGTAAGTCATAGTGTGAAACCTGGAAGAGATCAGATCTTCACGATAAGCATTCCAACAATTTATTTTAATAACTCGAAAGTTGGGAAGGTTTGCTATTTTAATTAAACCAGAGGTTTTCTTCATCTGCTATCTGTCTTTTCCTGCTAATAATAGGAGAAATTGGATGCTAATGGCACCTGGATGAACCTGTCCTGTTACGGGGAAAATCTTTCTTCCTATAGGTGTTCTGGTTTTGTGGAAACTTTCCAGAAATAGCCAACCTGTAACTCTCTCAGTTCTCTCTCCTCCTGCTACTGTGTTGAATAATAGTACACTAAAAATATTGTATTTCAAAAAAGAACCTCAAACTTACAAAGTCTCCCCCACACACACTTTTTTTTTTTTCCCCCCCCCAGCAAAACCAGAGGAGACCAAACCAGCTGAAGCTGTGACAGGGAACGATATCACAGCACCTCCCAACAAAGAGCTTCCTCCCAGCCCTGAGAAGAAGACAAAGGTAGGTGTCGTTTCATGGTCAGCTTCCTTACTCCTTTCTTTGCTGCTTTCCTGCTGCTTCAGCTGTGGCAACACAGGTTCTGTTTTCTGAGCTGCCATTTTACTGCAACAAAGACACTCAGTTATGAAGTTGCAAACAACTTGTCCTGCAGCAAATGTGACTGAAAGTGGATTTAATAAATGTGTGGTAAGCTTTATTTAAATTAATTCTCTGGTTGGTGTTGGTGTAGAAGTAGTAAACATGTATGAGAACACTTCTGCTACACCGGTATTCTACTAGTTGTTTACGACACGTTTATTTGCATTACAATTAGCATTCAGAGATCCTGCTCGGGATCTGGTACTCTCATATTTTAGGGCTGGTTATGAAGCATGAGAGACCTACTTTTATAACCCTGCAGCATTCAGCAAAATCCAACCCCAAATTCTTCAAGCAGTGGTAGGGGCAGGGGGTTCTTGGTCCCCTTGAAGGCGGCGGATGGGTGACCACTAGAATTGATCAGATGAGGATTTAGAGCTTGCAATCCGTTGTGTGCATGTAATTGGAAAGCAATGTGCTGTGTATTGCACGTAGGACTAGCTGCCAGGAACACCCAATTACTAATCCCAGCTTTACCAGCGATTCCTTCTGTCACTTTAGATGTTGCTGGAATAAATCCTGTTCGCTTTGAATTGAATGGCAAAACTCCACTGGGCTCCGAAGGCAGCCCTCTTCTGCTGCTTCATTTTGGTCTTCTCATTCTGCTCAGAAAACAGAAAGCTAATTATTTTTTTGTTTGTTTGTTTCATTTAAAATATCATTTTTATGTTCTTGCAGCTCAATGTTTTGGTTTACAATGCGCTATTTTTTGTTGTATTTTTTGTTTTTATACTGGATTTTGCTTTTTTGAAAAAACATAAAGCCTGCCGCATCCACATCATCTGCAAAGCCTGCAGCAACGAAAGCCAGGCCCCTGTCCGCTACCAGCCCTAAGCGGCCAGCCTCTGCCACGCCTGGCCCAAACAAAAAACCCACGAGCCCTACTGCAGGTCCTACTCCAGCCACTACTGCTAAACGCCCAGCCACCAGTACTACACGTCCCTCCACCTTAACTCCAAAAGAGACTAAACCAAAGGTAAGAAACTACTTGCTTTCGTGTGGGAGCTCCCAGAACTTGTTTACACGTTAACTTACCAGCTGCCTTACCCAAGAGTCAAAACGATTCTGGTGCTCACCGTGGGAGGATGAGATCAGGGCTGTGAATCACCGCGTTGTGAGAGCCATGTAGTTATCGGTATTGGCTTCCACTGACCCATTTAGGGCATCAGGTCTCAAGCATTAATTGTGTCGTCACAGAGAAGAGAATTAAACTTGACTGTAGTACTGTGCCTTTCCTAGTGAACTGTCACAAAGTGCGCAAGATAATTATTTCTTCCCATTACTAAAGGAGGAGGGTTTTTCAAATGTAGATACACTACAAACATAGGATAACTCTTAAATCCAGACAAGAGCATGGGAAAGCTGAATGGAGAGCTTTGATAGTAATATTGAGGGGGGGGGAAATAATGTTTGAACACTTCAGTATTTCCCACAAATTGTGTCTTTATGATGTCTGGCCATTATAAAATCTGTAGAGAGATAACTGATAATACACTTCTGTGCTGATGAAATATCGGAGATTTGGAATTCTCCAGTAAGAGAAGATTTCTGGACAGTCCTTAAGTGTTGCATCTTAAAGCTGAAGTAGGATATCCACGTGTAATGTTAAGAATGGGAAATGTCCCTTGAATCTTCCCTACATTAACTTGCGAAATTTTAGTAGGAGAGTTCAGATTTGAAAGGGAACGTTAAAATCTGTTTCAGAAGCTTTCTGTTGATGTCTAAATGCTAGCATTTCTCCTATACATTTAAGCTTAAATAACTGAATTTGAGTGTCTTTTAAAACTAACTAAATAAAATAAGAGTGTGAAAGCACAGGTGCAAATCTGTACTTTTCCTGTGAATGAGTGTTTTCAGTTTTAAGTTCTTGTATGATTCTCAATCCCTTCTTAATGAACTCAAAATCTTCTCATTTGTTTCCATGCATTAACTTGCTGTTGTCATACTTAAGAGATCAGTCAGTTTACAAACAAGTGACTTAACAGGGACAGACAAGGAATAGTTTTCCAAGTGAGGAATGAACCACAGACACTTAATTCTTATGTCCGCAGTGTTTTAATGAATGCTGCCTTAAGCTCAGGATGCATTTCTGCTCATGAAGGAAAGCAGTCTCTCCCAGGAGTGTTGCTAGTGGACTGATGTTTTCCATTTTGTTCAGAAATCAAAACCCCCTTCGTATCTGTAAATGGCCTCCACACAGTAATGCTGAAACAGATCTGGAGGAGTTCTGATACTCAGCAGGGTCTGTGCTCCGTGTCCTGCACTGAACGTAGCCAGTTGCTTGTGCATGCCTTAATTATATGCTTCATCTGCATTATAATGTTTCAGAAGTGCCTAGCTTATGTGCTTAAGAATTTAAACAATTTCCGTTCATTTCAGGCTTTTTGTTGGCAAGCACTTTGAAGAGACTGTCAGTGAAATACTGGCTTTAACGTAGCCTGCTCATTTCCAGGTTGCAGATGCGAAGACCGCAGAGAAGCGGACCTCACTGTCAAAGACTCCATCATCTGCCTGTCCTAAAACTACTGTCAGGAGCACCCCTACTACTCCTAGGACCACAGCAGCATCACCGGTCACTGCAACCACTGCTGCAAAAAATACTGCTACTTCTCCACCGAAGCGGCCCACATGTAAGTAGGCTCTGGTTTTAGCTCAGGAGATCTCTCTTTGTAACCAGCTGCCAGTTCTTGTTTGAGTAGCACCACTGGTTCACACTGTGATGTCTTTCTCACATATTCCAGTATGCTGGCTGCTTTTTCCTGTCTTTAGGTGATTCTGTGGCCCCCTCAGTTTATTCAAATTAGTCTTCTGGTAAGCAAGCTTGCCATCTTCAGATTTGAAATAAGGAAAAAAAAAACCAAAACCTTGAAGTGCAGCCATTTGTGAGAAGCATAGCTGCTCTTAAGCAGCACTTCTGAGAAGTGTAAGCTGGCCTGCCTGTCAGTCAGGAGCTGACCTGAAGCTGAGCGATAGCTGGAATCTCAACCCTTTTAATACAACACAGGACAAGATCCTTCCTGTGCCAAGGTACTGAAACCATAGGTCAGACTTTTCTCACCAGGGAGAAAAACTTCCAAAACCAAGTCTGAATGACCTGCAAGGCCAGCTTGGATCAGCTCTGTGTGATTCAGGGTTAATGCAATTACAGAACATGCATGATTTATGAAAAGGAGTGCTATTACCTCTGCATTTTTCCATAGTAACAGAATAAACATGAAAAAACAACTTAAAACTTGGGAAGAATGAATCTCCAGGAGAGGACTTGAAGCACTCAAACTAGTGCATCTGAAAAACAAAAAAGGTTGAGCAGAAGTGGAGGTGTTTCAGTAGTGCGGAAAGGATTTGGAGCTGAAATTACATCAGCTTCATCAGAAAACTGTATCCCACTCCTGCTGTTGCTAAATAGGGAACTTCCCATGAGTTTAACACAGCACAAAATATGAGCAGCATATTAGCATCTTGAAAACAGTGTTTTCACTCGTTTTAATGGAGCTTGAGAGATTTAACGTCAGATAAAAATACAGTTAAATGTTCTCAAGTCTTTTCAAATGACTAGACCTCATTGGCAAAATTTGCCAATAAACACATAAAACTAATACTACATATTGGTTGCTTTGTTCTATGAGTCCCAAAGCATGAATTCATAACCTGTCCTTCCCAAAAGAATAGGAATGTTTTAACTATGTTGAAATATATTGGGCTAGATGTACATTGCATACTTTATGCTCATGGGGAAAAAGTAATTAATCAAGTGCAGAGGAAGTGTTGCGCTTTCGAAGAGCTGTGTATCTGAACTGATCCTCTGGACATCATTGTGAAATTCATTTTGTGTGGTCTTTTATGCAAACTGCAGCCCAGAATGCTTAATACGTTTTAATGAGTTCAGTAAATTTCTCCTTCCAAAATTGAGACACAAACAAAGAAGTGTTTTCTGATGACATTTGAAAAGAGATGGAGTCAATGATGCAGAGATGCAGGAAGGTTGTTCCAAGTGGCAAGATGTACAGAGGAAGAGGCTTCTGCACCAGCGAGGGTGGTGGGACGTTGCCAAAGTACAGTGAGAACTGGGTGGGCGAGGGAGAGATGAGGTCAGCTGGAGAAAACTCCATCGGGACTTAAAGCTGTTTTGTCTGGATCTGGAAGCGCACAGAGGAGTCGTGAATGGTAAAAGAAGGGAGTCCTGTGTTGGAAGAGGAGACGGTGAGGGGGTGACAGGGCGGACAGTGTTGTGGGGGCTGAAGGGGGGTCGCAACAAGCCGAACACTGCCAGTTCGGTTTGGGTAGAGCACGTGCAGCTTCAGCTGGATGCACAGATGTAGGTGATGGAGACCTGGATCCTTCTGATCACAGTTTAGTTTCTCATTACATAGTGCTGAGCCAGATAATCAGTTTCTGGGTAAAGACGATACTTCAGGAGGACATCTGCTCTTGCTTTTCCTGTGTCAAAAGGCAGGCTTCCTTGTGGTTTGCTCAAGCGTGTAGTCATTCTCACTGTTTAAAGATGTGTTTGTAGTGGCTTGTTTTGAAATTACCTGGTTTCACTTTTTCAGGTATTAAATGTCAGTCATTTTCTCTACAAAATGAGAGCCATGAGTTACGTGGTGCTTGATTTTTATTTAGTTTTAGTTTTTCAGTTTTTTCCTCTCCTGTGAAAATAACTCTTACATTTGTACAAGACCACCTCTCTGTCCTTCAGATCAGGAAAAGGTCAAAGTTTTTGACTGCCATCGTAGATCATTTTCCCAGTGGCCTTACCATTCTCCAGGTTTTCAGCATCACAGGCTCGTAACATAGACAAAAGCATTCCAGCATTTGTCCCCCCACTGACACCAGCAGAAATAACAGCTCGTTCTCTCTTACAGTAATATATTAGCCCTTCTGCCTTCATAGAAAACTGAGTCTGCTCTGTCCGTATGGTTTTCCCAGTTAAAGTTGTGGTCTCTAGAAATGAGCTTAGGTTGGTTTGACAGGACGTTTATTGAAGTGTTTGGTATTAATTATGTCTCTATCCTTCAGGCCTTATTAAATTATTCAGATGTGTTTCATCTCATTAGCTAGTATTTTGTCTGGTGTTTAATTGAATGCTTTTAGCAAAGTCAGGTTGGAATGATCCAGACTCGCCTGGCCTATAGTCATGTGCCTCTTGTGCTTGCTCTTTTCTGTATAGGTTATTCCACAAAGTACCCTGCCAGCTACTTGAGTTTATCTAAAAATCTGAGACTGTTAGTGGAAATTAAATATTAGAAAATGGGTGTTTTCATAATCTCTAACTTAGATATTTTTTTTTTTCATTTATTGTTAAGACTTCAATGTTGCCTTCCTTTGGATATTGAAATGAAGCAGATTTTAGCCAAAGCTGTTCATCACTGATAGTAAAAAAAAAAAGCTACAATGTCATTATCAGAGAGCTCCTTAAAAGAACATGCTGTTTACATTTTTCAGTCCGTGATTTTTGCCTTGATCAATTCTATGATTCTCTCCTGCTTTGAGAAATACAGATGCATCCCTGGTTTAGACTGTCCTCTGTATGTGGAGTGTAATCAGGTCACGATCATTGGTGTTTGCCCAAAGGCGTAGTTCAGTTTAGCAATTGATTTTTTTGGTTTTATACAACTATAACAGGGACCGAAATATGTGCAATAATGTCTGTGCAAAAAAATTGGCATGGGTTAGAACTGATCCGGCAGTGAGACCGATGTTATAGATGGACAAATGTGGTTTTGCTTTCACTACTTAGTAAAGAAAGGGAGCAGTGCTTTGGGGTTTTTTGAGAAATGAAATTGGGGCAGGGTTAAAATTATCTTAGTGAGTGCTGTCAAATTCAGAAAGCTAATTTAAGAAAAAACAAAATGCAAACCATACCCCAGGTGTGCTGCATCACTGAGTGATGGTCCTTTAGGTGAACTGATCCTCTTGCTGGAAAAGACCAGTGGGTTTTGCTGTTAGGAGGAGGGCCTCAGGCCAGTGTTCAGACAGAGCCGTTAATTCTTGAGATGCTTTCTTTCAAGCAGCATGTTAGAAATGGGGGCTGTGGGTAAAGAGGGCTGTCAGGGTGTGAGGAGCTGCGGAGAGCCCCTGACCTCCAGGGAAAGCTGTGCCATGATCTGGGCTTCTCATCTGTGCAAACTGGCTCCTGCTCGGAAATGCTTAACCAGTGTGTTTTGTGTTGGGCAGCTATCAAGACTGATGCAAAGCCTGCAGATGCTAAGAAGACCTCTGCGAAGTCGCCATCAGGTAACTGTTCAGTTTCCATCTAAATCAAACCCTCCTTGTTCAGGGCGGTGTTTATTAAGCAGGTGCAGTGGGTACATCTTTAGGACTCTGAGGAAGTTTGTGTAAATGGCCTCTGACCCATCTTTTTCCCCCCTTCCCTCCAACTATCACTGTGATAATTGTAGCAGACTTGAGCCGCCCTAAGAGCGCTACTGGGAATGTGGTAAAAAGTAGCGCCACAACTCCTACCACCACTTCCAGTGCACCCACCTTACCTGGAGTAGCCACCAGTCGTCCCAAAACCAAGCCTGCTGCAACCAAACCCACCACAACCTCAACTGCAACAGCAGATGCTAAAAAAACAACTGCGAAGGCTCCGACTAAACCTGTTTCCAAGCCTTCTCGCCCGACCAGCAGCGTTTCTGCTCCAGATCTGAAAAATGTACGTTCCAAAATTGGATCAACAGATAATATTAAGCATCAGCCTGGCGGAGGAAAGGTAAGTTTCTTCAAGCTTCATAACAATAAGCGCTTTGGAACAGTAGCTCTTAAGCGTTATGGGTGCTCTTTGCTAATTTTGGTGGCTGTATCCTCACTGCTGTTCTCATTTATGCTCTGCAGAGCTCCTCTTTGGGTTCTTGGTTTATGCACAAGGCATTAACAAGGCAGCAATAGTAGCGTACAGAAGGAATCCGCCCTAAGAGCCTTCATGGTGTTTACTGACATACGTACAGGAATTCAAAACTGAGGTTCTGTCTTTCTGTCGTACATCCTGACATAGAAACTAGTTGGTAATGAAAGCTCAAAATCTTGTCTATATTCCAAAACTTTGCCTTTGAATAGAGGAATTGAGTCTGCTGAGTGGTACAAGAGGTGGAATAACACACTATGACGCAGGAAATCTGGATTCAGGAGCAAGTTCCACAGCATCTTGCCCGGGTCTAGGAACGGGGACTGTGTTCGGCTTGTCAGGACTAAAGCTGAAATGAAATGGGTCCACATGTGCTGCTCTTCGGGTAACCTGGGGTGGCCGCCAGGAAAGAAGAGAGTAGTGTTGGATGATTTGTAGGGAAAAGCACACGCATGGACACAGCTTGAGGCTCTCAATCAGTAGTGGTCTTAAATTACACTTTCACTGGGAGTATCTACCATGTAAATGATGAAGGATTAGAGATATACCTCTAGCCCTCTTCTGAGGGTTTAAATAATTTTGTGGATATGTATAATCATAAAACCTTTATTGGGTATGGTATAACAGATACACCCATCTTTGCCTGACCAAATGTGTTAGCAGCTTGCCCATAGTCAGAGGGCTTTAATTTCTACCAAGTGGAACAGATTTGCCCACTTATCTTTGCCGCAGGTCTGCAGTAATGAATAACTTTGCATATAACTTTAATCTAGTGCCAAGAGAGCACGTTTCATGCTGGGAGCCTTAATCTCCTCTCAGGCACATTAAAGTCAAGGGCATTCTTGGGCTGCGGTGGTGTGTGTCACAGACAGCATCGATACAGCATGGATTTATTCTTCAGAGTTAGAGTATCGTTGTTACACAATGCCGTAGTACAGCCCTCGGAGGTCTAGAGGACAGAAACTTCCACTCCCCAAAACAGTTTTTGGAAATGACAGACCAAGTCTGCTAAAAGCTTTGAGGCAAGCCAGGAAGGTGGCCCTTTCAGATGCTGTATATTATAGCTTAAAACCAAACAAGTTCAGAAAGCCTTCTGCCATCTGGTCAAAAAACCCATGTAAGACTGTTCTGTTACTTTAAACCACGCTAGGGTTCCGAGGACTGCAGAGCTTTTTCGCTTACAGGGGCATTGTGTCAGTTTAAGGGAATTTGTTCTTACATTTAATTGTACTGTCCTTTTTCTAAATTTTCATAGAATTGTTAAACCCTAACAATTGTACTTTCAAGAAAATTGTCCTTTTTGTAGTCTTACTTACGCTGAGATGTTTTTAGAATCTGAGAATGGTATAGGAGTGCTGGGGTTTTATTGTTTACTGTTCTGTTGGTGGTAGGTTAGTGAGATACAGGATTTATGCTGAGCCCCCCCAAAAAAATGGAGGTTCTGCTGCACTTACCTGGATCTAGATTAGCAGAAGAATGGATATTCTCAGGTAGTTGCTGAATTTTTCTAACACCTGTAAATTTTCATTCAATTTTCTGCATAGCTGGATTAGCTGGGTCCACCTGCATTTGATTAGCCAAAATCTACATCAGCTGTTGGTCTCAAAGCCTGAGTCAGATCGGTGCATGGGTGCGAAATCAGAACTGGAAGTACAGTGTGTATGTATCCAGCAGAGCCCTCAGAGCTCAAAGGCCAAGAAAATCAGCCAGTGGATGCCTTTGCCTCAAAGATCTGTGTGAAGGAGGTGGTTCTGCACTGCTGTTGGGTTTAATGTTTTGGCAGAATATAATGTACTGGGGTCACTTGGTTACCTGCCAACGTGACTGCTGGGGAAAGGAGATACCGAGGAAGGGCACCTATGAGTTTTTTGAGACACTGAAAACTTAATTACTGCTTTATGGCCACAGGGTGCCTGTTTCATCCTGTGTCTGAGTGATGTTGCTGCCCTTCCACCCCCTTCGTTTCATTGTTCCCGGGCATGGGGTTATACTTTGCCTGAGAATTGCAGCATGTAAGAAGTTCTCCTGGGTCATCTGCTCCACTGAATTGATCTGGGTGGCTTGTGTTCCCATACTCTCCTGCCCACACTTTTCCTTTTGCTGGTTGAAATCATCCGTTTGTCTCCATCTAGGGGAAAATAGAGAAAAAGACAGAATCAGCCGCTGCTGCACGAAAGTCTGAACCCAGTGCGGTCTCTAAAATGGCTACTACTAAAACAACCGTATCAAAAGAGGGTGCCCCAAAACAGCCCAATGGGAAAGTGAGTTTATTTCAGACTTTTCTCTGTGGGAGATGAAGGAAAACATTTCCATTTTGAGTCACTTTCCCTTCTCTTCAACTCTTCTGCTTTCTCCTGTCAGTGTCACTGTTTCTTGCACAGACACTCTTCCAGTTCTTTCTTACAAACTCTTAAGATGTTCTTGGTTAAACATACTCAGAGATCACTGCCATAGGTGTCTTTTCCCTGCCTGCTGTGAATGTCAATGGTTTTCAGAGCAGAGTCCTCCCTGTTTTAGGTAGGTAGGTTTAACTTTGCGTCAAAAGTTTCCCTTAAAACCAGTCCTTCGTACCCAGCACTGGTCTGCAACTGAGAGGAGAGAGCTTTAGCTGCCAGGTTTAAGACTGCAGAGTATTAAGGACTTTATATCTTCCCTGCAGTATTCCCAACGCAGTTGTATCAGAATGCGGTAGCTCCGCACGCCAGGCGCTCACCGTGCGGTGGGCTACCCTGGCGCTGTCGTCACGCGCGATTTCAGCGCGAGTGGACGGGGAGCAAGGCGGGAGTGCCTGCGCTGCAGATGTAATTCAGATATCGTAAGGCAGAGCCTGTTAATGAGTGGATGGGATTTGTACCTCTAGAGAAGTCAGTGACCCCCTGCACGCTTCCACAGCACGAGCACCTTTTCAGAGCTGCTGTTGCACTGAATCCAGTCTTTCAAACTGGCTAAGGAGCTTTTGGAAACCTGCTGAAGTGAGAATGTTCCGGTGATTCCTTTTGTGCTTTGAATTTATCGCCTCTTTCTAGAAAGTAGGATACAGCTTCTGCCACGTTTTGTGCTGTGTTAAATAACTCCCAGACTAAACACATGTCGTGACTAACCTTTGTAAACATGGGCTTGTTACTCTAACTCAGTTACTACTTTGTGAGTAAAAGCTCACCTAGCATACTCCTTTTGTATTTTGAAAAAGTCCAAGTCACTTTAGTTTAACGGAGAAACAATCCAATTAACGTAAAACTCATCTGATAAAATGTAACTGAAGGTTTGACACCTTCATCGGAATTGTTTCTCAGGCCAGGCTCTACTGCCCGGAGGCTGGGAGGGATGTTACCTGGGGCTGGAGCCCAGCAGGCAGATGGAGCCCAAGCGCAGACACCTTCGTAGCATGGCGGGGAGTGGTGGCTATGGCTCCGCTCCTGAGCGGGCACTGCCTGCTCTGGGCAGCTCTCACCAGGGGTCCTGGCAGCGTCCCGGGGGCCACAGCCCAGCCCCTGCGTCAGGCAGGTACTCGCCAGTAATGCTAACCCGTAGGGTACATGGAGTAGTGGTCCTCACGGTAGCGCTTACGCTCTCGCACTAACACTGTCTGTGCAGCCTCTTGTTTCGTTCACTTTTTTTCTCACTCTTCTCCTCAGTTGCTTTCACACCCAATACTAAAGTTGGATTGAGTTTAACACAACTCTTTGTTTATCCACCGTGTTGGAGCATCCACTCCAGCCTGCCATATGACAACTCTAACCAGTCCTCTTCCCTTGTGTTGTTTTCCATTCTGTAACATTCCAGGTCCAGATAGTCTCCAAAAAAGCGAACTACAGCCATGTTCAGTCCAAGTGTGGTTCCAAGGACAATATTAAGCATGTCCCTGGAGGTGGGAATGTAAGTATGGGCTCTGGGCAAGCTGTCTTTCTACTAACTCCTTCTCTTGTACTATGTTTTTATGTCAGTCTGAAGAATGCTCTGTTTCAGGCAGAAAGGTGTGGTGGCAGTTTCAGGGCCTCTGGAAATAACGTAGGCTGGAGGGTTGTGGGGGTTTTCCCCATGGGATGCTAGGCTGAATGTGCACATCTTGGTTCATCGTACTACAAATATTTCTCGGCTGGTTTACGTGGTGTTCATGACCAAATGTAGGATGTCCACGTGGCTGACCCCAGGAGGCAGCTCACCGTGGGTTCCCTCTGCAGCCAACAGGCACCTCGTCAGGCCTCTGACCTATTTTAGCATCTGATTTTTCAGATTAAACAAACTGTGGCCTGGAAGCGCCCATTACTCTTCCCTGGCTAACAGAGCGAGCCTGAGTCAGATTGGTTTCACTTCTTGTTTCACAAGAAGGGAGACTTCGAAAAAGGAGGAGGAAAAGACTTCAGGTCTTAATCTTTGAGCAGCGATTAATTTCTAAATTTAAAGGCTACTGGTATCCCTAGCAGCAAAGTTGAGCTCATTAAAATAGAAGGCTAATCTTGTAACGTCTGTGTACTTGGTTTGGAGTATTATATACTGAACGCATCTGGCAAAAATAACTGTTTAACTATCTAGATACTAAAGCTTTTGAAAACGTGACTGTAGCTTGGCGGGTTTGTTTCCTTGCAGGCAAATCTGTGCTACTTTAACAAATCTGTGCTAGGCCATGTGTACTAGGGCTAGCTTGCAGAGAAACAAAGGTTGGATGGTTTCAAAACTACACTGAAGTACTTAAGCCCAAGGAAGTTTTTTCCGTTGGTGTTTAAACGTGCCGGGTTCCTGAGGAGTGATGTCCAGCTATCTTGTGATGCTTTCTCTGTGCCCAGTGCCTGAGAGCCAGCATCAATGAAACTCCCTTCAAATAATCAGTTTCTGGGGCCAGACGTACTGTTGCTCTGTGGTCAGTTGTTCTGCTTGATGTCTGGTTCAGCAGATACAAATACTGCGTAGGACCTGACCGTGGCGCAGGCTGCCATGGCTACTTTTCCTGGAAAATACGTATGTGTCTGTCTAGCTGGCCAAACCTTCACTCTGCGTGACTAATTCTTCCTTAAATCTTTGCAAGAGGCAACCAAATCTGGGTTTTTAACGAACTTGTTCCCTGTAGATTGGTTGCCAAGATGGTAAGAGACAGATGTTGAAGTCGCACGGGCAGCATTCACTTAACCAGGCTTGACTTCCCTTGCTAGGCACGTGCCCCTGCCGCCCTCTTGCCTTCCAGTTTGTGGCTGCTCACCAGGGGTGGGATTTGCCATTCCTACCTGCTGTCTGTGCTTACAGGAGTGCATACACATGTGTATGGAGCTTCCCATAGAAACACCCATGCAGGAGAAATCAACAAAATCTGATGTCGAGACCATCATGTCAATTAAGTGCTCTCGTAATATTTTTTAGTTGTGCACATTTCTGTTCCTGCTGCATACTTCATCTGGCTTTGTCCCCCAGGTTGGGAACAGGCTGTTTACACCTGGTCGGTGTTTTGTGGCAGAAGTCCCTTTGGCTATACTGTTAAAGAGCATCTGTGGTAACATAACTGTTCATGCACCCAGAGGAGCTGTTTTATCAGCCACTTCCATTTTGCCACTCTTACTTTCTGTAGCCTTTTAGTGGACGAGTCTAATGTACTTTTCCTTTTTTGAGGCCAACAGAAATGTGATTTAAATCTGGGGAATATTTTCCTTGCTTGATTAACTACATTAGGGAACTATTCTTCTAATGATTCACCAAACCTGTCCTTTCCTCTTTGCTGTCCTGTCCTGGGGACATTCCTAACTCCAGGGGACGAGCCTGTGCCTGCTTTCTTCTCTTCTTCCACACTCTCCTTTTACCACTGCAGTTCTCTCCTTGCTCAGCTACGTAGGCTTTCTGCTTTGACACTGGAGAATAAAGTGCTTGTTATTTCCAGGTTCCAAATGCCCCCAAACCAGCTTCAGGCAGTCATTCCCAGCCATCCAGCACCCCCAAACCCGGCACAGGCAGTACCAATGTGAGTAGATGAGACACAGCGGCCAATCTGGCTTCCTAAAAAAGCGTTTCCCTTTACCTGTTTTTATATCTGCTCACTCCCTTTGGGACACTGTAATATCATCGTCCTCTTCCAAAACATTTTCTTGTTCAAACAGTTACCATGATCATTTCTGATAGAAGACTTCCCGATGTTTAATTCCTGAACGACGCTGTTGATGGGGGCGTCTGGAAAGTCCGTTGTTCTAGTCTGTGGCTTCAGCTAAAGCTTTATAGGAATACTGTAGACAAGAGCTGTGGTTACTAGCAAATTCTGATTCAGCCTCAGGATTGCTTTGGTAAGAGTGGTGGACACCCTACCTAAGGGAAGCGGTTCCCAGCTGGTACGCTCAGATTGGGTACCCATTTTGCCTTCTGTGCATGGAGATAATTTCTTCTCCCCTCCAAGATACCCCAAAAGATATGTTCAAAAGCAGTAGATACTGTTCCTCCCCGTGTTATATTTGCCAGAAATATCTTGATACAAACATAGTTAGGTTTCCTAGGTAAAAGCTTGTTATGCTTTAGTATTTCCCCCCCTCTCCTTTTAAAGAAAGTAACAGCAAAGAGGTGGATTTTAAAAAGTTCAGGTAGTGTGCCTGTTGTGGAAGATTTAGCAAGGTGATTTGGAATGTCTATCTGTTTCTCTACCCTTTGGCTTGACCTGCTTAGATGGACTGGGAAATGGTCAGAGACAAAAAAATCTAAAAAGGGAATGGAGATCACACTTCCCGTCCAAGCCTCAGTATCAAGCTTTCAGATCTGAAGTTTATTTCTGGCACCAGAGTCTTGAGTACTGGGCTCTGTAAATGCAAGCCCAAGCCTTTAAACATGTCTCTCGTTGCTAACTCAAAACGGCCGATGTTAGAAATCTTACAAGGAATACGCTTCCGTTTAGGTGTAACTGGATCTCCAGGTGAAATCCTGAGGAGTCATAACCGGGTCTGTCTACCCAAGCTGGTAACAAACGTTGTTGTTTTAAAACGCATTCTGTGAAATAAATTTAGCTTTATTCTAGTTCCAAGTGAACAAGTGCTCGTTATAAAAGCTGTAGTAACTTCACTAGCAACCCTCAAGGAAATCAGAATCCGTAGCCGTGATCTCACCTTTTCGGAGCGTCTAGTGTCACTGGCTCAGGGTACGTGAGCACGGAACAGCGGAGCGGGGGGTTGATCTGTGCTGTCCCACTCGTTCCGAGCAAACAAGACATCAGGGCTTTGACTCATCCTGTTTCACAAGTACTGGGAGGATTCATGCTTCCTGAGAAAGACGGATTGCAAATTATCATGATAATTCTCAATAAGCTTTTAGAGTAGCTGGTAAGTGAATGAATTCTTATCACATTCAGAGAGAAAGATTTTCATTTTCTCTGTGAGGCGATGTATAGCAGAACTGTCTGTGCACGTAGGTGCCAGCTGGTGGTTGCTGGCATGGTTGGGAGAGGTGATCCTCTTAACGTTACTACCAACAGCCCTCAGACTTTTCCCTTGGAAAGTTACAATCTCACTTTATTAGGGGGTAAGACCAGATGACCAGAAGTTCTTTCGGATATAAATTATCCTGTGTTTGTATTTTTTCATCCACCTGGAGCTGCAGAAGGAATTGTAAGGATGTCAGAAATGGAGCTCTGTACAATGCGCTTGGTCCAGGAGTCGGAGAGGAAGTATTTTTTTGAGAAAAAAAACATTAAACCTGTGATGTCTTCACTCCACCCCAGAGAAGATGCTTTTCCCCAAATTCAAACTGATGTCTGCAGACACCATGCTAGAATATTTGGCTCGGTGGCTTGGCAGAAGGTCATTTACTGAGTCATGGATATCTCATGATTTCGTGACTGCGCCCCCGTACACCCTCTCACTGAGGGTTTTGTGTGCTGGTACCAAGTCACTGGTAGAATGAGGTTAAAGGAAATAATGCTGGGGAGTAGCTTCCTCGCTCCCAGTGTTTTGCCCTGGAGAAGGATGGCTTCTTCCAGCAGTTTGTTCCATCTGGGCACGATGATCCTTCCTGGTGCCGTGTTCCCAGCAGGGAGGACAGGCTGTGGGAGGAGGCTGCAGACAGAGCCGGACAGTCAGTCACGGGTCCATCCGCACCGTGAAGATGGTAGAGAGCAAAAGCTGGGGCTGGTGGCACCTCTCTGGTCCTACAGCAGGAGAGTGGCTGAGTAGAACCGTGAGATGACACCTGCCCTGGTGACTGTCTGGAGCTGCCCCGGCAATGGCCCATGTCTTGGGAGGCAGAGCCAGCACTGGGCAGAAACAGCCTGGGGGTCGTGGCAGTGGGGTTGGCTGGTTTTGGTCCCTCTCCCAAGTGCTTTTGAATTCCATGGATGTGCCATGAGCTCCAGACTCCTGTTTCTGGTTACTGTCCATCTGTCGGTTTTATCTGGTCTCAATTTCTGTCTGCTCACATTAACCACCTCTTTAGGTAACGCCGCGGCTGGCTGCAGCGGCCGGCACACAGGGACTGGGAAATCAGTAAACTGAGAAAATAATGCGGTAGAAAAGGGGTGCAGGGTCATTAAGCGTGACCTGATGTTTGAGATGGCCACTTGGCCTCCAGGTTCCCAGGAAATCATTTCTCTGTGTTGAGCTGTCTCTTTTTGTCTCTTTAGGTGCAAATCCAGAACAAGAAAGTTGACCTTTCCAAAGTGTCCTCGAAGTGTGGCTCTAAAGCAAATATCAAGCATAAGCCAGGTAGAAATTTTACTGTTTCCTTATGATCTGTCTGTAGATACTGCATATCACTTAAATTCAGTCCTGGGTTGCGACTGAAATCGCTTAAGGCGTGGTTGGCTTTTGGGGAGTGTTTCTGGAAGTGCTGTTGGAACTTCTTGAGCCATTCCTGGTGGTTTCATGAGCAGAGCAGGGGATTAGGAGATGTGGGATTTCACCATGCCTGTGAAGATAATCTACTGTTTTGACTCAGTTCTCTTTTTCCCTCCCCATTTGAAAAAAAAAAAAAAAAAAAGTGGATACTTACTGTGACTGTTCCGGGAGTCTGGAAGCTTCATCCGTACTTAGAAGGGGCTTTGGGGCTCTGAACGTGTGTGTGCTGTGGAAGGGTGAAGTAACATCCCTCCAGTTCTTCAAAGCAGATAAAAGGCTCTTTTTAGCCTTTGGTTCAGTAGCAGCTCCTGTCTTATATAAAACCCTTTTGGCTCTTTTAATGACATGTTATGGGCTGAGTGTGCAGAAATTATTTGGTCCTTGTTGAGAGCACAGCAATTATCGGTGTGAATTCCTGCGCATCTTGGGTTTGCTGATGGAGCGCTGAGCAGCCCCCCACCACTCAGCTGAAGCGTAGGGGGTCTCAAGTTGAGGTTGCCGTGGCTGTAGGCAGGTTGTTTGAACTGTACCTTCGCAGCATGCTGAAGTAGGGTCAGTTCACCGACTGTTGCTGGTTTGTCTGTATCTGAGGACAGTCACCTGCACAGGGAAACTCCTGGCAGTCAAACATCCATGCCCGAGGGACAAGTTCACCGACCAAAGGTGAAAACCATTATTACAGGGCTTGTCTTTGTCTGCTCCTGGGAGTTTCCTGCAACCTTTTTGCCAGCCTGTTAGGTTGAAAGCAGTTCAACCTCATACAGCCAGCACATGGTTCAGTGCCTCAGAAAGTGCTCCCGCTCTGAGGACGTGGTGCCACAAACATGACCTCAGTGCTCTGTAATAACAAGCTTTGCACGACAATAACCACTCTTGTCCAGGGCTGATTAAAGCAGAATAATCCATCCATCTGTTGTCAGATGTTTTAACTGATTTTGTTAGACCAAAGCAGTTGGCTTCCATCATTGGCCATGCCAAGCTCCCAGAGTGCTGAGGGCTGAGGATTTAATGATGCCACTGGGAAGCAAAATCGTGCTTAACAAGACTTAAATAGCTTTTTTTGAGAAACCCGCTGGAATGCGGACTGCACACACAGTCTGAATTGTTAAAGGGAATTTTATTCTCAATCTAGAAAAATCTTGCTAGAAATCTACAGTTGTTTGTCTGAGCTTGGTGTTCTCCTGAGGTGTCCAGCCAGCTGCCACGCGTGGCTTCTCCCTGCCCGGTGCTGCCTCCGGAGCAGCTCAGCAGTGGCACGTGGGCCTGTGTCGGGCGGGAGCTGATGGTCCAGGCAGGCAGGCAGCTGCCAGCCATGGCGTCGGCATGGGGACAGGTAACGAGCGAGGGAAGGCAGTTCACAAAAGGAGCAGAACGTGTCCCGGCACCAACAGCTGCGCAGAGGGGCTGAGCTGGCAGAGGCCTTGCCGAGGGACGCGGGTGGGAGCAGGCAGCTGGTATCAGCCGTGGGCAGCGCAGCAGCGTGGGAGCAGGTGGAAGCGGCACCTCACACCTCTGCCAGGGGAGGCGGGTTCTCCAGCAGCCCGGGGGAGGCCGCTGGTGTGAGGGATCCTCCAGCCCATCCGTCTGCGTGTGTGGTGTTTCACACCTGCGGGAGCCTTTGGGGCTTGGCTGTGCAGCCCTGCCTGTCTGCAGCGCTGCTGGGCCTGCACAGGTGGAAGCCACCGACGTAGCCAGTGTTGGAACCGAACCTTGACTGGAGAGACTAAATCTTGGCCTTGTCCCTCTGAGGGCACTGGGTTGCCAGTGGCTTCCCAGGGAAGGCTGTGAAGGGACAGACCTTGGGTGGGATGGCTCTGGGGGCACCGATACCCTCACTCCTGCGCAATCTTCTTCTAGGGGGAGGAGATGTCAAAATTGAGAACCAGAAGCTGAACTTCAAGGAGAAGGCCCAAGCCAAAGTGGGTTCTCTGGACAACGTGGGACACTTGCCAGCAGGAGGAACTGTGAAGGTGGGTGCAGCAAGCTCTGGCACGTCAGGGTAGGGTTTAAATTTGGTTGTTCTTGTCCTGCTGTTGACGTAGCGCAGCTTCTCCGCCCCCAGCCTTTTACAGCCATCTACTTAGTTCTGCGGCCTCTGTTGTGAGCCCCAGGAGTAAGTATGAGTTGAAAAGGAAGGAGCTGCAAACCGCCTCGTGGCCTGCCAGGATGGGCTCCCTGCTAGGTGTTACTGCGGGGGCTCGTACTGCCCCTCCGCGTCCTTCCTCTGAGGCTGAGAGCCGGGATCGCTCCGTAAGCTGGAAGCCCACCAGGGAAGCTGCCTGTGGCCCTTCCCCCCTTTGGCTTTTACTCCCCTCGGTAAAGCTGGTGAGATCAAAGTGCTGAGTGTGGGGAGATGGCACCTTGCAGCTCTCGGAGCGCTTTCAGCCCTGAGCTGTACTGCAGCCCAGCCCGGAGGCCCTTGGTGTGAGGATAAGAAAAGATTGCTCCACTCTCACTGCTGTGATTCAGCGCTGCTCCCCGGGAGAGCAGGAGCCGCCCCCAGCCTGGGCTCTGCAAATTGCAGCTCTCTACAGGAATGCGGCATCTGTGCTTCGGGGGTGGGGGGGGGGGGTGTGGGGAATTACCCCCGCTCGGCTGACCAAGTGAGGGATGCGTGGGCCTGACCTATTACACCATGTAACAGTTGGAGCAGTGTTGGGGATGATGTTTAGACAGTTGCTAGCACGGGGGCTTTGATGTGAAACACCGCTGCTTCTGAATGCACCAGCGGCTCTGGAAGCACAGAAAACAATCCTGTGAACGGCACTGGAACTGTTAAAATATGACTTAGTCTTTGCCCCCAGCAGGACAGACAGACAGAGGAGAAAGCCCTCCCAAGCGCTGAGTTCCCTCGGTTGTCGCAGTGTTGTTTTGTTTGAGCACTTTTGTGTTGTGGAAGGGTTTCGGGTTCAGCTGGCTTGAGCTATTGTGCTAAATGCAATGTGAATCTGAAAGAAATAATCCCGGTCCTAAAGAGCAGATCATGCAGCAGAATTCACAAGTATATTTAGCGTGTGCTTAATCATCCCCATTAAAACAAGGCAAGAGGTGACTGCCAGAATATTTGCTGGGGACACATCAGGACTCTCGCATCTCAGTCCTTTATGTAAGCTCCAGCCTGGCAGATTGGGGCTCAGTGAAAAGCTGAAAGGCACAGGAGAAGCTGCTGGGTGCTGGTAGGGATCGGGAGCTTTCTGTAACGGTGCCTGGCTGTTCCAGTTTACTGGAGCGTCTAGGCCATATACCAATGCTGTTTGCTGGTAACCAGGGTGTTCACTGAGGTTCTAAAATCTTCTAAAATCGACCTGTTTGGAATTATTCTGTTTGCTGTTTTAGTATTTCCCCCCCATCTCCATAGGTGCAAAGAGCCTTTTGTCAATAGCACTCTCATCCAGTATTTGGGGGGGGCTCTAATATTTAGCCTGGCAATGCAGAGACTGGATCGCCTCCCTGTCGCACCCCACAAATGCCATTGGAGCAGGGGCAGGTGGCGTGTCAGGGCTGGCACCCACCTGGTGGAGGGCTGGCTGCTCTGGCTCAGCTCCCCTCCACCGAGGGCTGGGGATCATCCAGGTCCCTGTAGTTCCTGGGACAGCACCTGGAGGTCAGTGCTGCTGTCGGTTCACGGCTGGGACCCCGCGAGGAAGGCCAGGCAGTTGAGCAAGAAGGTCCCAAGGCAGTCCCCGGTGGCCACAGGGCAAGGGCACAGGGTCAGAGCAGAGCCCCTTTGGACTGGGGGGTGCCACCTCCTCCCTACTGAACATACCAGCAGGGGGATGATGTCCTGGCTGGGTAAGTTGCTCCATCCCAGATCTGGGCTGGTCCAACGTGACACCTTCTCTGCTTGCCACGCCCTGCAGCCTTGGGGGTGTCTGAGTGTCTTTCCAGGCACCTCTGCATCACTCTCAGCAGGCTCCTGCCAGTGTTACTAGCCTCTTCTCTAACAGCAGTAGGACTTCGCTCTTCTCCAAGGCCGGTAGCAGCTGGTGGTCCAGGTGGGATGACCAGCTATGGTAGGAGAACAGACCAGGACAGGGTCTTCTCTGAAGACTGCACTCCCAGTTCGTAGGCCTGTGTCAAGTGAAGACGGGGCCCTTAGTGCAGGCTTGGCCTTTCTGTTTTGGGATCCACCGTGCGTCGCTGGGGTCTGGTGTACAACTGTGTTCCCAGAGAAGGGAGGCTGCTTTGCTGTCACGTACCCAAAGCACCCGCTTGCTTTTGCCCCTGTAGCGCTGGGCATTAGTCCTGTCGGCCTGCCTTGGTCTGCCTTTGCCACGGCTGTGCTGTGGCACCGCGGCACTGCAGGCTGGTTTGGGCAGCGGGTGCTGAGCTCCAGACCCTGCGCTCGGCCGAGCTGGCGGGCAGCGGCGCGGGGCCGATGGTGCTGCAGGGACGAAGTGCCCTGAGAGGCTGGAAGGCTGGTCAGGATGGCGGCTTCCCAGGGAGCAGAGGGGCTGCTTCCCACTTCCGAGCGCCGCCTCGTCCCTGCGTGTGCCTCGGCAGCTGGGGAGGGCGGAGGGGACTCCGGGAACCCGCACTTCACCCCCCCCACCCCGCACCCCCATCTTCTATTGACTCGTGCTGTCGTCCTCCCCACCCCGTTGTCTCATTGTAGGCTGAGGGGAGCGCGGAGCCAGCGCAGCTCCCGCCAGCCCCTCAGAACGGAGAGGTGACAGCGGCCCAGGCAGGCAGTGAGATGCGGGAGAATGGCGTAGGGCCGGCAGTGCCCACTGCCCTGAGTGGTGGTGACCAAAGGGAAATTCAGAGCTTCGAGACTCAGATACAAGAAACAAGTAAGTGCCTGCGCCTTCTCTCTACGCACGCTGCCGGGTGGGGTGGGGAGAGCACTGCAGCAGGGCAGAGCAGCCGCCCCTGGGCACTGGTCACACCGCTGTAAGCTGGATGTTGAACTGTCTGTATCGATGTCTGTAGGGGGGGGTTTTTTGACCTTTGTTTAATTCAGAAAATTGCCTTTTATTTTCCAGGCATCTAATGATGACATTATGGTATCGTCTTCCATTCCCCTCCTGTCCCCTCTCCTCTTTCCTCCTCCTGCCCTTCCCCTTCTCACCTGCCCTTGTGTCGCTGCAGATTGAATCTCACAAGCTGATGTTCCGTGAGAAGGCCAAGGCTCGCACAGACCACGGAGCAGAAATCGTCGTCTCCAAACCCCTCAACCCTCCCAGCAGCACTTCCCCCCGGCGTAGCACATCCGTCAGCGAGAGCCTGGGCTCAGTCGCCTCCTTGTCACCGCTGCAACAGCCAGCGCCCCTTGCAGCGCTTTCTCAGCAAGGCTTGTGACCCTTCCCAGCCCCGTCCCCCCCCCCCCACCCCCCCCCCCCAGAGTAACGCAGCTTGGCTCTCTTAACCCGGCGTCTGGCTTCAGGTGGGAAGGGGACAGCGTTTAGCAGGGCTAGCGTCCCTTTCGGCTGCGCTGACTTCTCGAAGCACCCTGGAGGCTCGCCCCTGCCCGAGCGTGCCAGGCTTCTGGTGGTCCCTTCTTGGCTGGAAAAGGTTTCCCTCCCTCTCCGCGCCTCGTCCCTTTGGCTTTTAGGGGGATGCTAGAGTGAGCGTTAATGTCGTGTGCGGGGATGGGCACCCGGGGGCTCCCACAGGGCCTGGGCGGCGGGGGCTGGGGAGGAGCATGCCTGTGCTGCTGGTGGCTGAAGCCAGGCCAGAGTTGATAGGGATAAGCTGTGATCTTTCTTTCTGTCTTTTTTTTTTTTTTTTTAAGAGAAAAAAAAACCCACCAACAAACCTTTTCCTCTTTGCTGCTTCAGTTTCCGCTGATCCTGTTTGATGATGATATATATTATACACACACGTTAGGCTGTTTTAACTGTTGACTTTAACCTTTTATTCTTTGTGACAATGTGTTTGATGATTTATTGTGCTACAAACCCATGCTAAGTTTCCTTATCTCTTTCCTTCTTTTCCTAACCGTAGGAGAGTAGAGACATTAACTGCTGCTGCAGTGCTGGCTTCTTATTGACATATCCAGCAATTGTAACTTTTTTTGTTGTTGTTTTGTTTTTGGGGTTTTTTTAATATTTTAAAACGATGGAGCAAATTCATGGGATTAAGCCATGTCTGAAACGAAAGGCACAAGAATGTGTTAAAGGAGAACTTGCTGTAACAGATAGACGAAGCCTGTGTTGACTGCAGCGAGACGTGTTGAATCGATGCTGGTAAAACCTCCTGTAGGGCCAAACCGCCAGCCCTGGAGCATGCCTAGCACCTTTGGCGCATTAGCAAGGCAAAGGCGGTTTATTTATTAACTGCAGCCAAAGCCCTGGGACTGATCTTTTTTGGCTAGGGCCTGAGGTCTGGAGGAAAGGCAGGAGGCTGCTTTCGTGGTGGAGTTGCAGGTTGACGCAGGCCGTGAGTTCCGAGGCAAAAGCAGGTCTGTGGCGTGCGTGTGTGTGGTTTTAACAGAGGCTGATGTGTGGGAAACTGTATTGTCAGGCCGAGCAGGTATGGTGGGAGGCCGAGGTGGGGAAGCAGGGAAAGGGCATCTCTCATCGGGGCGTGAGGCAGGGGTCGCAGAAGGTCTGTGGAGGGCTGGGAGGGAGGCCAGAGCCCTTGGCTGGGGCAGGGGAGGCAGGTTTCTAATGCCGGGGAGTTGCAGCTCTGACTAGGAAGGAGATTTACCTACTCTCTGAGGTGCGAGCTCCTCGTTTCATGTTGCAAATGACACTAAAGAAATGAAATGTAAATAAATTTAAAAAAAAAAAGTGTTCTTGGGTCGTCAAACTAATTTAAAGAAAAAAAAAAAAGGCGGAATAACGAAACACTGGGATCAAAGTGAACTGAACCAGGCATGTGCTAAGGGGGGTTGTTCAAGGAGGGGACAGAGGGAAGCCTGCAGCTTCTCATGCTTGTGGGAATATTTCTTTGGGAAGCTGACAATGACACGATAACCCGGAATCTGTATTTACACACAAAGATTCTTATTGCACTTGTATTTTTTATATTAAAGTTTGCATGATTTCTAATAAAATGGCATTAAAATGTACTAGTTTGCATCAAAGTCGTCTGCTAGTTTCGTAAGTGCTTTTTCCTCTGAATACAAATTTAAATAAGCAATGCAGATTTGCACCTGAAAGGGGCGGTTATATATACCCTAGAAAACTCCCAGTGCTTCCCTTCCTCTTCCTCCTGCTCCTCCTCCTCCTCCTCCTCCTTCTCCTCTTCTTCCTCCCCACCTCTCCCTTCCATGCCACATCCCCCTGATCCCAAACCAGGTCGCTCCCTGCCCTGGTGCTGTGTGTGCTGAGTGGCCTCGGCCATCCCTGCTGCCGCGCCACCCCACACCGGCTGGCACGAACCTGGCCAGCTCTGCGGAGGGGAAGGCCAGAGCTGGGGAGGGGGCCGAAGCTGCCCTCCTGCCCTGGGCTCTGGGCTGGGCTCAGAAACCTCATTTCTTAAAAGAGCCGAGCTGTGTTGGGATGCTCGGGAGCACTCCGGCCGGTCCCATGGTGCTGCCTCCGACCACCCGTTCACCTGCATGCCGCCCTCCGGTATATATCACTGCCCTTTCGCTGACGCTTCCTTCTTTCTCTTACTGCTAAATTCTAAACACCAGTTTGATCTTGTCAATCTTGCGGTTGGTTTTGGTCTGGTTTTTTTTCCAGCACTTGAATTGAGGGGAAGTTCGGAGGAGACCGAGAGGAGAGCAGGCTGACGGCCTCAGGAGAAGGCAGGGGCTGGGTGATCCCAAGCTGTGCTGTGGAACCGCTGCGGGTGAGGGCAGGCAGGACGGCGGCGGGGGGCAGGCAGGTGCTGTGCAGAGGGTCTGCGGTGTGGGGCCCCGTGTCCCTGCCCGCAGTCGTGCTGGTGAGCGGCTGTAGGTCGAGGCAGGGATGGCAGGTCCGGCAGTGGCTGTGGTTAACCAAAGAGGAAAGGGAAGCTGAAATGTCGAGTTCCTCTCGCTGCCCTGCCGGGGGGTGCGATGCCCGGGCAGCGGGAGGCAGCCGGCTCGTGGTTCAGGCGCTGCAGGAGGGAAGGCAAGTGGCAAAATTGCACTTTATCTTCTGAGACTGCAAAAAAAAAAAAAAAAAAAAAGGGCAAAAAGCAAGCAAACCCCTGATGCCCTGCAAAGGGACAGCGACACCACCTTCTCCTCCTGCACTGCTTTGATGTGACGTACTGACTGTGCGGCAGCCCCAGCCGGGGCTCCCGCGGCGGCGGTGGTGGCCAGGCCCGTCTGACCGTGCCCATACCTTCCCAGCCCGTCGGGCAGCTCGGCTGACCACGGACCAGCCGCCCCGCGCTTCTGTGCCACTTTCTCTAACACTTGTTGTGCCTGTGTTTAGCTGACAAACTAAATCCAGATACACTCGTTTGGTGTGTTTTTTTCTAGGACAGCTTCAGTTTTAATATGGATTTTCTTTTTTTATTTTAAGGAAACGGCTGTACATATTGCTAGCCTGGGAAGAGATCCATGTGTGGTGAAAATGATTTTAGTTTCCTATCTGGAGAGTGGGAGTGAGCTGGTTAGTGCTGAGACCTTAAGTGGAGGCTGCGGAGCTGCGAGCTGGCCGAGCGCTCGCCCAGCCGGGCAGAGCAGGGGAAGGAGCCGTGGTCGCCTTTGGCTTCGCCTAGGGCTAGAGGTAGCGGATTCTCTTGGGGGGGGCGGGGGGGCGGGGGCAGAAGAGTTGTGGTCTGAATTGGATGCGACTTGAATGTACACGCTTGTGTCCTGAGATGCCTCCTGTGGGTCCTGGCTTTCTCTGGAGCTGCACTTTGCGTGACTGCGCTGGGGGCGGCAGCGTGGGGTGCGGGGGGGTCAGGGCATGGATTCGGGGAGAGGGGAGCAGGCAGGCGCTGGTGGTCTTGGTCGCCGCTGGCTGCGGCACATGCCGGAGCACAGGCACCGGTGCTCCGTGCCGGAGCCTGCGCCTGCCTCGGGCAAGGTGCTCAGCAAAGACCTTTCCTGAGTCCCCAAGGTCGCGGTCAGGGTGAGCGTTGGCTTGGAGGGGCCTGAGGGGCTCAGGCGTGGAGCGGGCAGCACAGGCAGCGGTGGGGCTGCGGTGCGGTGGGGAGGGCTGGCTGGGAGCCCCTGCCCGGCCCTCGCGGGGTCCCCCCAGGATCCCAGCATCGCAGGCAGGAGGGTGTCCCCACTGCCCGGGCTGCTCAGCTGGGGTGGTTCCCTGCACATCAGTGGCATATGCAGTTACTTTGGGGCTTTTTATAGTTAAGGTACATTCAAGTAACCAAGTTTGTGGGCTTGAGGCCAGAGGAGCAGGAGGCGGGAGCCATGGTGGCGTCGCTGCCTGGCACGTGCCTGCCCTGGGTCAGAGCCCTGCAGCAAAGTGAATGTAGTTTTCTACGCTGACCCTCACCGCTGTCCCCCACGTAGCATCGGTGTGTGAGTGGGGCTGTAGGACCCTTGTGTGTTTGTGTTGTTTAGGCAGAATTTCTAGTTTTCTTGAACTGTGGCAGGAGCTTGATGTCAGTAACAACCTCGGGGGTGGCTGGATGGGGAGGGGGGGACTGGCCGAGCCCCTCCTGAGCCGGTCCTGGCTCCTCAGTGCTGGCCCTGCAGAAGCCGCAGCTGGCGGGGGGCAGCAGCCCCCAGGCTCAGGAGCAATTGTCACCCGACGGCCCTCCCGGCCCGGGCGGCCTGTGAGCAGGGTTGGAGGGAACTGCTCGGGAGGCAGCAGCGGGAGCTGCTCCATCTGTCCCTCCTCACCGCCCGACACCCCGCTAGAGCCCGCAGGCGCCTTTCCCATCTCCCGTGCTCGAGTCTTGCTGGCCGCCAGCCGGTGTCACGCGTCAGAGCAGACACGAGGCTCCTGCCTTGCATCCGTCGTGACCGTCCCACCCCAGCGCTCAGCACTGCCCGCAGCTTCGGTTACCCCTGACGTAGGTACCACCGGTAAAGGCGCAGTGGTGGACATGAGGGGGGGGGGTCGGACCTGAGTGGCCGGTGTGGCTGGGGGTGCAGGGCCCACCAGGCTGACCCGGCTCTTGGCTCCTTCTGTGCTCTCAGGAAGTCATTTACCCTCCCTGCCTCAGCTCCCCCATCGCCGAGGTGGGGACGCTACTACTTACCTCACCGGGCTGTTGTGAGGAGCGAGCAGTGTGTAAAGTGTTCTTTAAATGTGACGTATTACTACTAGTAGTATTATTTTTGTGTCACGGGGTTACTCGGCAGCAGCACCCTCCCCTCCGCGGCAGCGGGCGCACGGGGGGTGAGGGCCACTGCTGGCCCTGTACGCGGTGGGGTGGTGCTGAGGGGAGGGGGGGGGGGGGGCTGGGCCGGGGGGTTAGTGCTGGGTGTAAGGGCCCAGACAACAGCTCGGGGGGGTGGGGGGCCGGGCAGACCCCTCCCGCCCCGCAGTGGATCCCTACCGGTTTGCTTCTGCCTTTCTGTCGCCCTCCCACGCGGGGCTGTGGCCGTCATCCCCTTAGCAGCATTTCCCGACTTGATGTTGTGATTCTTACTATTGTAAAAGGTTGAAATAAAGCTTCTAGATGTTCCTCCTCTGCTTGGGCCTCAGTTTGTGGGGGGCGGGATGGCCGGGCAGGGGGTGCTGGCACAACCGGAGGCACCTGTGGGGCAGAGAAGCCATGGAGAAGGGGGTGAGGGACTTTGTCGTCTCTGATGCCCTCAGCCATGGGAAGATGCCCCATTCCTGGGCTTTGCTCCTCAGACCCTGGGCTCCCAGGGCAATGGGGTGCTTGGCTGGCACCTGGCACCCACCGCCACCCCCCTGCGCACCCACGCAGCCGTTTCTCCCCTCTGCCCACGCCCCTGCCTCCTCTGGGAGCCGAGCCTGGCTCCATGGCCAGCGCAGGGGCCTGGACATGGCTGTGGCTACAGCGAGACCCCGGAGCCAACCCCTCCCCGTGGCAGGTGCCCCCACTTAACAAATAATAAGGAAGGTTTTGTACCTGGGGGAGCTCACAGCGCGCCTTCCCCAGCCCCCCTGCCTGTGCCCAGGCCCCCTGCACTTCCCCCACCCCCCCGGGAGCCCCCGCAGCACCGGGACAGGCTGAGGGACCCCAGGCACCCCTGGCAGCTGGGGGTGTCCAGGGTACACACACACACACAGACCCCAAGACCCTTCAGCTGGGCAGTGAAGGCTTCTCCCAGCAGAGGAAAAGCCGCCACCGCTGCTGTCCCATCCCAGGAAAAGGAGCAAGAAAACAAGCTGGAAAAAAAATAAAGACAGAAAAAAAAGAATGAAGAGGACAGAGGCAGTTACTACTCTATCCCTTTTTATTGTCTTTAATCTATGTTGTAAAAAGATCCAGTATCACATAACAGCCACTGAAGTATCCCAATATCACACTAGTTCTGAACCATTTAGACAATAGCTTAGTCTTTTTTTTTTTTTTTCTTTTTCTTTTTTTTTTTTTTTTTAAACCTGCTGGAAGGGAAAACCATACTGCCCATTATACAGGCCAAAAGAAACAAACACTGGTCAAATAATAGTGACAACCTCAAGCAAGTGAAATGAAGATGAAAAGTTCCGAGTGAACACAGGCAGCAGGAGCCCAAGGGCCCCCCGCTGGTGCATCCACCCCAGCCCGGCGCAGCGGGGCTGGGGGCTCCTGGGCACCCCCAGCCCAGTCCCCCAAGCTGGCCACCAGCCCCCCGCCCTTGTGCTTCTCACCCACAGCCACTGGTGCTGCGGGGCTCTCACAGGGCCCCGCTGCAGTCTGCCAGCTCCGATGGCACAGGCCCCAGCTCCCGCAAGCCCGCGATGAGTAAATTAAATCCTGGGAGAGAACAGCGGGGAGAACGCAGCCGCGGCCCCCGCCACAGGCGGCTCCGTCCCAGCGCAGGGCGACGCTGCAGGGCAGGAACTCCTCAGCCCTCACTCCCCTCCTCGCGCCCGCGCCCCGCTGCCGTCTTTGGGCCGCTTCCATCCCCCAGCACAGCACGGCTGGGCAGCCTCAGCCCTCGCCCTGATTTAGATACAAAGAGCATAAGAAATGGTGAATAAAAACAAACGATCCCAGGCCCTGTGGCCGCCTTCCCCGGAGCTGCTGGGGAAAGCAGCCGCCGCCTCCCCTCCAGCAGCCCCCGCTGCAAACCGAGTGTGAAGTGCTCGCTCCCTCCCGCACCGTCCGCCCGAGGCCACATGCGTTACAAACACCAACGAAGCCTCACAACAGCCCTGTGAGGTAGGTCACTGTCTTCATTCGACAGGGAATCCAAGGCAAAACTGGGATTAAACTCCAGGTTTCTCGTTTAGTGCTGTGCCTGTCACAATCCTCCTTCCACAGAAATATGGTCCCTGTTCATAGAAAACAAAGAATTTTATGCCTATGCTCCTGGCTTCCTGCAGGAGAAAGCGCTCACAGGCCGACTGGCATCTACAATCACGTCCTGTGTTGCACAAGTTACAGGGATCCGGCCTCCTTGACGTAGGGAGAACAAGAAATTCATAAAAAAAACAAATGAACCAAAAAAAACCCCAAAACAACGCAAGAGGACAGAAAGTACAGGCGGATTAGGAACAAGTCACATCTCACACTAGTAACGCCACTGCAATCGCGCTGTGGGGTGGCAGGGCCCCAGTGAGGCTCGGAGATCCCGCATGGAATGGCACCTCGTCACCTCTGTCTGGCACCTTCAGGGCTTCCTCCCCTCGACGACGTCCTGAGGGCAACGCAGCGCAGCGGGGAGCGTGAAGACAAGGATCACCGCCCTGCACCAGGCGCCGGATCCACACTCGGCCCGGCCGCTGGAGCAGGCACAGCCACGAGCCAAGACGTCCGTCCTCCTGGCGAGCCGGCGGCAGCTCCCGCGCCAGAGCTGCTCCCGCCCAGCCCTGTGGGGATGGGGCAGGGGGCGACCGCAGCAGCTGCGTCCTTGCTTTCCAGTTCAGGGACTGGCGCTGGTACGAGCAGAGGAGGTGGGTGTCCACGGAGCTCGCGGCAGGGTCCATCGGCACGTCCAGTCCATTCCAGGTGGTACTGCGCTGGCTCTTCCTACGCGGTGACCATGCACGGAGCCGACAGCAGGAGATTCAGACAACATTAATCTTCTAGGATGGAGAGAGATGACTTCACAAGGGATAAATAGAACTTTATTTAAATAAACATTTGTGAACATCTTTATACAAATTACAAGTCCCCACACAATCCTCCAGCTCTGCCTAAGCGCCAAAGCTGCCAGGAGGGCCTTTGAGCAGATCCACCAGGATGTCGAGCAGCTGGCTGTGCTGGTGGTGCAGGTCCCCAGGGATGGCTGCCATCTCGTAGCACAGGCACGTCTCCACCATCTTGGAGAGCGACACACGGAAATCACGCAGGAGGCGGATGGTGTAGGAGTCTCCCTCCAGCACCAGGAGATCACTGTCTGTCAGGGAGACCGTTGCTCGCCAGCCATCATCTTAGTGGGAAGAAGAGAGGAGGTGAGAAACAGGAATGGTGCTGACCTTCTCCGGAGACATTCTAACCCCACCTGGATGCTCCAAGAGAACCTGCCTCAGCAGGGGGTTGGCCTAGATGGCCTCCAGAGGTCCCTTCCAAGCCTGACCATTCTGTGATTCTGACCTGTCCCAGCCTGCGCTGGCCACTTGCCCTCTCCACCACCCTTACCAGGGGCGGCGCGGGTCCTCCCCGCACTCATTTTAGCCCAGAGTCCAGGGACTCAACCAGGGGAAATGGTTCCCATGGGTCAGGCAGCTCCCTGATCCCTCACACCGGGATCCCCCCACAGCGGGCGACTGACGGCACAGCCCCCCTCAGCTCGAGACCAGCTGCAGCACCTCCAAAACCCCACAGGCTAAAGTGACACAGCCGCAGGGAGAAGGGCTCCCTCCTCCCGCACCCCGGCCAGGCTGCAGACCAGCCCAGCTCCTCAGGGACGAGCCCCCAGCAGCAGCTCTGCCTGCGCCCCCCTGGCAGCTACAGCCGGGAGCAGCTCACAAATCATCGCCTTCGCGGCCCCGCTGCAGCAACACCCAGCACAAAGCAAGAGGCTGAGAAAGCAGGGGAAGACAGCCGGCCGAGAAAAGATGTAGGGATCATGGGGACAGCGGTAGGAGCGGGGTGCCTGGGGTGTCAGGCGCGGCCAGAGCAGCCCGCAGCGGCATGAGAGGATGCGCAGGTGGGTGCATCGGCCCTGCAGCTGCTGCAACACTCACCTCGGACATGGATATCCGTGTCGGTCATGAGGAGCACGGCCAGCGGGTGGACCTGGGAGGAGTCCCGCACAAACACCCCGCCGTTGGACTTCACTGCCATGAAGTACGTCAGCCAGCGGCTGTACAGCTTGGATGCCTCCCTGCACAGGGAACAGCCTTATCAACCGCAGGCAGGACGTGCTGTAGACTGGCACTGGGGCACGTGTCGGAGGCAGCGCCAGGGCACTCGGCACAGCCAGGGCACTCGGCACAGCCGGCTGGTGCTGGGAAGTGCATGGTGTGGGGTCCCCACCCTCCCATGGTCACATGGTCACGTGCTTGGATCACCCACCTGTTGATTGTTGACTTGTGGAGCAGAACAGTGCCAGCCTTTGTCCGATACGCGTAGCTGTTGGGTTTGAACTTCCCTTGACGGGTCACTTTGCCTTGTCTCACCTGAAAGGAAAGGAGCATCTCAAACACCTGCACAAGCGGCCGGCACTGCCCGCAGCCTGGCCTTCTCCACCACCCTCTCTCCTAACTATGTGTAGGGACAAGTATGTTCCTCCACACCCAGACTCTCCGCTGTCTTAGCAGAGTAAATACATGGGGATGACCAGACCTTGCAGTCACAAAATGCCATGCAAGGGGCAGCAGCAGGAAGAGGAAGATGCCACCTCGACGGCTCCCAGGCCAAGCTACAAGAAGCCAAGCGTCGACCTGTGCGGGCTGGGGTGGCCCCTCCTCACAAGGAGTGAGGGACAGCACCGGAGCAGCATGCAGAATCAGGCAGCCTGCCTAGGACACAGGCTCCCAAGGGAGTACACGTGTGTCTGGCACCTCGACGCTTCCCTGTGCTCCTCACAGCGCCCTCAAGCCCAGGAGAGTGATGGCAGAGCGAGGAGCCAGTACCTGGATGAGGTTGGGGTAGAGCCCAGCCATGAGGACTCCCTTGACAAGTTCCTCCTCTTCACTGTACTGGTTACATACGGACGATGGCATGGTGCAGTCAGACGGGGACGACACCAGGAAGGCTTCATAGAGGTTCTCAGAGAACTGCTTGACAAGGCCTACGGGGAGAAGACAGCCCCAGGGCATGAGCCACCCTCTCCTTCGCCCCACTGAATGAAATATCCTCAGCAGGTCAGCACCAGCTCTGGCCTCGGAGCTCAGCCTCGGCGCTAGGACCTGTCCTGCCCATGGCCTCCCTGGCACGCAGGGTTACAGCCGCGCTCCCGAGTGCCAAAGCCAGAACCCGTGCCCAGTCCAGCAGTCACCTGCCCGGCCTGCCCCATTTCTGCACCACGTTCTTTCACCAGGGCTTCAGCCTTTTCAGGGGACAGAGGGGAGAAGCCGGACTCTGAGACTCACCATTGATGAAGCGAAGGCTGGGGCCATACAGGTAATAGTCCTGCAGGTAGTTATCCCTGGCACGACTGTCTCTGCGTCTCAGCACCTCCTCCCAGCCTGCCACAGCTCTGACAAACGCAAGGTGATCGCTCCCGCTCTCCCGGCTCAGAACAGCCTTGGCCTGGGAGACAGACACACACGTCAGCCCCTTCCCTACCTGCTTTCTGCCCTCCCCGGGGAAGAGCTTCTCACCTTGTCCACCTCTGCACGGTTTTGCAGGCTGCTGCTGAAGGGGTCCCGGGTGAGGCAGGAAACGATGACAAGCAGAGGGTGGAGGCAACGGTAGATGGATGCCAAGACTATGGCCTTCGCCAGCCGAGGATCTGTGGAGATCTGGGCAAGGCGCTTGCCCAAAGTGGTGAGGGCTTCTCGCTGGTCCAGCACTCCTGCAACAGAGCCCCCACGAGGGCACATCCATCAGCTCTGAGTGGGGCAGACGTGGTGGTCAGGGGAACCCGCCTACCAGGCTCGGAAGATTTGGTGTAACCTCCAGAAGAGGCACACAGCATAGTTGCCTGCAGCCGCCTGCCAGAACCTCCCAGGTCTAACTGACCTGAAGCCAAAGAAAAGGCTGTAACAGCCAGGTGACAACAAAACCCCAGCTATGAACTCCAGACCACAACGTTCCTTCTCTGATCCCACCCCCCTACCACTTTTATTTTTTTTAAGCCTTGGGAAGTTCTCCTCACTTCTCAAGCAAAGCAGCGTGGGAAATAAAATAGCACCAAAACATGTGCAGTTGGGAAGTCCCTATCAGCTGCCATCCCTGTCTCGGGACAATCCTGCCCAGTCTGTCCCACAGGATCCTGTGCCAACTCTCGCTTCCCATGTTTAGACAGCAAACATGTTTCCATCACACCCACACCAGGATACAGCATTAGCTCACCGATCTCCTGCAGCAAGATCACTGCTTCATCCACAGCTTTGATGTCAGGGCTGTCCAGAGCCTTGGAGAGAAATTCAACTGCCTGCATCACAGGAGGGGGAAGGGAAAAGAAAAAAAGAAAGGGCATGTTTCCCATATAGGAGTGTGGGAGAGCCCTCGGGAGCCCACTGCCCTGCCCCAGGGCCCCAGACTGCAACACTGTTCCCTCTTTCTTTGCCTACAGGGATATGAGCTCAGCCCTCTCCATTCTTGCAGTGCCTTTTAGACGTGCTCTGTAATCTAAGCAATCTGTACATTTCCTGGTCTTAACTTTGCCTAGAGAGCACCGCATTTAAGAAAGCAAGAAATAAAGCCATCAGCATCTCGGGTTTTTCCTACTCATGTTTACGGTCAAATCATGTCATGTCTCTGGAACGGGCACCGGGCAGGCTGCTCCCCGCTGGCTCAGCCAGCTGCAGTCTCACGGGCTTGCACTGTGCTTACTGTTTTCTCCGGCATGTGGATCTTGGCCTGAACCACCAGGTTCTCCAGTGGGGTGCGTAGGATCTCTGGAACCTGGTAAGTTGGCATCTTGTCCAGGCGGCTGCGAGGGAAGAGGTGATAGGCAAATCCCGACTGACAGCGGCCAGCACGCCCTCGCCTCTGCACCACATTTGACTTGGACACCCAAACTGTTTCCAGGCAGGACACCTAGGAGAAGGATAGGCATGAAAGCTCTCAGGGCTCTCTGTCCTGTTTAGATGCAGCTTTCCACCCAGTTCACACACCTCGGACTCCTGCCAGCTGACAAGCTATCCTGCTGAAGGGCAAGGGAAGCCTCTCCCCCTCTCCTACCTCAGTGCAGTGACGGCCTGAGCCACCCGGTGCAGGGCTGAGGCCCTGATGCCATCTGCTGGCCACCAGCCTTGGCTCCACATCAGGGTGCTCACCAGGGCTCCCCACACTGCCCGGCTGGGAGCTGCCAGCCAAGTGCCATGCCCACCTGCCCCATGCCAGTCCTGCTGCCTGATAGCACAGACGCCACGGGGCCTGGCACTGGGAGTTAAATTGGGTTAAAACTGGGCAAATATAAAAGGGTTGGTTTTAAACTGCAACTGTTCCAAGGTGTGACTTGTCACCTGGCCCTGCGAGATGTTCTGGCACAGGGAAAGGAAGGGGCAGCAGCCTGCAGCCAGAATGCCTTCTTCCAAGAGCAACAGCAGCAGAGCAGCCTTTGCGCTGTTATGGAAGTGTCAGCACACGGGCCTTCGCAGGGCCCAGCACCGCCAGAAACACGGCCCGAGAGCAGCGTACTCCCCCTCTAAAAGCTGGGTAACAAAGCTTAAGGCACTGGGGTCAAGATTACTTCAAACAGGAGCTGTACGTAACAGGTCAAAGCTGCCCTGCTTTGGCTAGAAAGAGGTTTACGATGAAATCATACAAAAAGGCAGAAAGCAAATGGAAAAGCTACAGGTGTTAGATGGCGTATCAGAGAGATGGATTTGCCTTAAATTTCTTTGAAGATACCAGACTTTTGCCTGCCCAGCAGAAGTCAATGGGAAGCCTGGCAGGGAGCTTGGGTAAAGGCAACATCAAACACTCTGTCCCCAAACAGGGACACAGCACCAGTGCCTCAAGTGCCAAAAGGGAAGCAGCTCTGTCCTCCCATTAACAGCATCTCAGACACTGCTCTGAGAACATCCATTAGCTCCAGTATTTCCCAAATTCACTTAGAGGCAAGAAAGCATCAGTACCTTGGTCTTCAGATCATAGCGTTCCTCCTTATGTGTGCCACTGTCCACCACGTGGACAATGTCATTGATGGTGATGGAGGTCTCAGCGATGTTGGTGGCCAGGACAATCTTCCTGACGCCAGGTGGAGGCCTCTGGAAGATGTTCTGCTGGTCCATCATGGGGATGTTGGAGTGCACTAGGAAATAAAACTAGCGTCAGTCCTGCCCTGTTGAGCTACTTTGCAGTACAAGGCTAAGTTGGGCAGAGATTCTCAGCCTTCTTGTACCATCACCTCCTGCTTCCAGAAACGGGGACACCACTTGTAAATACTGTCAGCAGTTTCCTGCCAGCCAGACCGCAGGAAAAATTTTCCAGACATCATCTGGGAAGGCTTCATTTCAGTTGCCTCAACCTATAGCCCAACATCAGCAGCAGCTCTGACCACCTCCCGTCCCAGAGAGGCTAACGGCACCACCAGAATAACCCTGGGCCCCTAGCAGAGTCCCAGTCCTTCCCACAGTCCAGTTCTGCAGCTCCCCCTTTTTGAAAAGGTCTGTGGGGCAGGGGAATGGGGCATCCTCATTGTCATTTAGTTTCACTTGGTCAAAACCAGTTACCAGCAAGGACCTGTAACTCTTCTACATCACCTTTGCCCTAGTACAGATCAGCGATGTGAAGAGATTCCCAGCAACTGCACAGAACAGCAGGGGAGCACAAGAACACACAGTTTTCAAAGAACACCTACATTTATTAGCAACTGAGCTGTGCTCCTGGCTGGCCTTATTTGGCATTGAATAGGGAGGACCATTAAGAAAACAAGCAAAAAAACCCGCAAACAAACCAACCCCCACAGTCTTACAGCCTTACAGAGCAATACCGACTTTTGTTATAAATTTCCCTCCTGGGATAGAGAATGTTAAATTCACTAATCAAAGCTGAGCTACAGAGTGCACCTCCATCCCCCAAAACAGGTCTTGAAGATCTTTTCTGTGTAGGCTCTGCGTGCAGCTACAGCTGTGCAGAATTTAGCAGTTTCCTCCTTGCCTAATTCTGAATTGCTGGAGGCAAACAGGAAGCCAGTTTCTCTGATCACACACAGGTTTGGATGGTCTCTGCTAGGAGGAGTTATTCGTGCTTAACACACACGATTACACAACAGGTACGTACGTCAGGGCATACAAGCTTGCTCTGTACCCGAGTGCAACAGCTAAAGAGCTCATCAAGTGAACCGGCCTATCCATTCTCCTGAATTCTGTGGAGAAAAGGTCTGGCCCTGCCATCTCACCTGGTAAGACGAGGTACCGGCTGTTCTGAGATCCGAGCATCTCTAGCAGACGCTGCTGCACTCCTTTGATTTCCTGCCAACCAGGGAGGAAGCAGAGGATCCCCCCTGAAACAGAGGAAGAGTTAAGAACAAGCAACCTAGAAATCCGAACACTTTTCCCCAGCTGGAGACAAAGAAACTGCTTCTGCTGCACAGAAGGGACACCCATTATTCCCCTAAGTCCATAGCAATCTTTAGCCCAAGAAACCCAAATAAAAGCAGAGCCCTGGTCTGGGATGCCCCCTGCCAGCTAATCTCTAAGGAAACCTGCATCATACTTGTCATGAGCAAATGAGATACAGCCATTATGGGAAGTCAGACCCAGGGGAACGCTGTCTAGACTCCATACTGCTATGCTATACCTGCTTCTGTGAGCTCATTAGGGCAAGGATTTAAAGCCAGAAAGAAACCAGGCCACCTGTAGTTTGAGAGTGAAAACCTGCTAGCTTTGAAACACTTAAAACATTTAGCAGTCATCCAAGAGTCATGCCTTCTTCACAAAAACACCACCTCCCAGACAAAGATTGGGCCTCCAATACAGAAAAATAACGAAATTGTGCAGCACAAGGCTGTAAATGCTGCAGCACAGACAAGTCTTGCTCTTCACCCCCGCAGGAACAGCTGTATCTCAGGACACTACGGCTGGGACACTGAGGACAACTGTTGTCTTAGTCAAAGACTCAGAATTGGCTCCTGCCACATGGCATGAGACAACCGGGTTAACAGGAACTCAAGGTGCCTTGCAGATGTCAGCTCAGCATCATGTTTCCTCCACAAAGGGTCTGGGACTCTGCAGGGTTCGCTTTCCACCCTGCCAGCAAAAGGAAAGAGCAAGGGGGCAAGGCAGAACCTACCCGGTTCTCCATGGGCATCAATCTGGAGCACGAGGTCTGTGATCAGATCAAGATCAAGGACACATTCATCATCCGATTGCTGGATAAAACAGGACAACACATGCAGATACATGAGCGGCAATCTAGCAGCCAGCAGAAAGACACACAGCCTCCCAGAGTATCTTCTGGAGCACGCAAACATCCATACTTGGACAGCCTGCCCAGGACTAGGAGCCAGGAACCCCAGGAGTCTGGTTTTGGCTCCATCTGGAACCCACTCTGGTAACAACGGCTGCCAGTTTCCTCTGCTGTGCAGTGAGAATATACAGTCCCTTATCCGTTCTCTGGACTTGGAAGCTAACTGAGACCTGTGTACCTCTATTGAACAGCAGCTAACAAGGAATAAACATTAACGTGACATTTTTGGGGACAAAACTGTGCCATATGCACCTGGGACTTCAAACTCACTATGCACAGAACAGCAGCTTTTGTATCTCTCAGTAAAGTGGAACATACCTATCAGGCCAGCTCAGAAAGCGCAGCTAAAAATCCCAGGCTCAACAGGAACAATTAGACGGCCCTGAAGGCAATGGGACACCCTCAGCGAGTTTGCTGATGATACAAAACCGGGAGAAGCGGCTGATACACCAGGTGGTTGCTCAGCCATAGGGAGGGACCTGTACAGGCTGGAGAAATGGGCTGATAGCTCCTAGTCCAGCAAGATGGGCTAG
Source organism: Falco peregrinus (assembly GCF_023634155.1). Lineage (NCBI taxonomy): Eukaryota > Metazoa > Chordata > Aves > Falconiformes > Falconidae > Falco > Falco peregrinus. The sequence goes on along the minus strand of NC_073725.1, from coordinate 63,912,819 downwards.
AAAACGTCTATAGAGGGCCCAGCCAGCCTCAACGATTTGGTGACTCCATTGACCCACAACTGAAGTAAGATTACCCACAGCAAAGAGTACGTGTCTGAAGGGCATTTTCCAGAGGTTCAGTATGACTAGCTGCAAAAAGCAGCGATCAGGGAATTCAGTCATGCAGGACAGGGAGTACTTAGGTAACAGACTCCTGTAAGCCAGAACCACCCTAGTCTCGGGACCAGGCTTGCAAAGAGCACACAAACACTCAAGTCTGCATCTATGTATATACACGCACAAGTACAACGAGCTGTTAGTTTACTCAAACATAAACAAGCTTCACGCTAAAGAGGGACAAAACTAACTTAGACCCATATCTGAAGTCATCTTTATCCATAAATTCATCAGAATACTCTGGGGATTCTACTGAGCTGACTTTCCCTCACGAGGGTCGAGGGGGAATTAAAGCTGTCAACAACCACAGGAAAGAGGGACCAGTGCCAGGCCCAAACCTCCCCTGCTGACATGCCAGAAGTCAGTACCTCATCCACGGGAAAGAGCTTAACCATCACACTGCGTACCCACCTTGATCTCATAGTGCCGGTGCCGATGCCGGCCCAGCTTGGCCAAGATCTCCTCCAGGTAGTACTCCTTCACCGGGTACATGAAACCCGGCACCTTGACCACAGGGCAATCCCCAAAGTAATGTGAGAAACGCTGATTGTCTCCCGTGGCACTCATTAAGACCAGGCGCAGGTCAGGGTTGAGCTTCTGAATGCCTTTCAGCAGGATGAGCAGGAAATCAGTGTTGACATCTCGCTCGTGGACCTCATCGACCACGACATGGCTGACACCTTCCAGGCTGGGGTTCCCCTGTAACTTCCGCAGCAGGATGCCCACAGTGCAGAAGAGCAGGGCTCCTCCCCGGGCAGGTGGCTTGCTCTCCAGTCGCACCTGGTAGCCCACATTCTTCCTCATGTTGGGACCCAACTCTTGTGCCACTCGCTGGGCGACTGAGATGGCGCTGATCCTCCTCGGCTGGGTGATCACTACATTGCAGCGGGCGCCACGTCCCTCCAGGATGTAGTGTTCCAGCAGGAGCTGAGGGATCCTCGTGGTTTTCCCACAACCTGTATCTCCTGCTATTACCACCACAGGGTTCTGCTCGATGGCTGATAGGATGGTGTCCTTGTGAGGATCTACTGGTAGTGGGTGGCTCTCCTGCCATGAGGATCCTCTCCTCTTCCAGAGGGCAAGGAGATTCTGGCTAAGGCGCACTTCCTCTGCTTCCAACATGGGTATATATGTCTTCCCCGTGATTGCATCACTTATCGCACCAGATTCCTTGCTCAGGTTCATCATGTCATCAGCAATCCGGGGCCTGGATTCCCTGATGTCCACTGGATACTGGGAGAGATGGAGAAAGTTGGCAGGGACAAAAAGATTAGTACCAGTCCTGAGAAGAACAGAAAGAGACAAGTGCCTGGAACAGACTGGCTTTGCAGTGACCACGAAGCTTTGCCAAAGTCTCTTCAGATTTTAGGTAACTCAGACACGTTCTGAATTGAGGTTATTTAAATTGCGAATTAACTCGAGCAGCTCCCTACATATTCCTCGTTGTGTCCCCTATTTTAAGAGAGCTATTAGCATTGATGCCTGAAGTGACAGGCACAAAACAGTAACTTAAGCTTTCCAAGTCAGTGGCTACGCTGCATGCAAATGATGCAACGGCCTCTCAAAGACAACTTTTGGAAACTATCAAGTTACACCACCACCATTCTCTCCCTCAGGAAGCTCAGACACGTAACTTGCACAAAACATAAGCATTCAGCTAAGCCAGAGGTATTTTATCTTGGCAAAAGAAAAAACAGAAGTCACACATCCCACAGGAAGAACTAAAAGGAGCAGTAATAGGTCAGGAATTGTCTAGAACACAAATCAAAGCATTGGCCCAGATGTTCGCAGGATTACAAGTTCAGCTACAAATCAGTACTTTTGGATTCAGCCTTATTCAGTCGCAAGCCATCCCTTCTACACATGGTGTGACAGCTCATGTCTGTGTAAGCACGGGAGGCAGACCAGACTCCTCCAAGATGCTGCCGTTTACCTAACTTTTCTAGCCCTTAGTCCAGTCACTCACAGCAGGTCATTCAGAAGCAGCTGCTGTCTGAGGTGCAGTCTTGGCTTTCTAGGACATCCATTGTTGTTTCCTTTATTTTACAGTATCTGTAAAATACTGTAAAGATCGCCCAAGATCTCTACTGTCCAGGCCAAAGAGTACTCCACCAGCGACATGCCAACTTCCAAACACAGGCATTATTTTCAGTGACTTCAACAAGCTACCCACATTTGTACCTGAGCTATGCTCAACCTCATCTTACCTTAGTGCTAACTCCTGCTCTGACAGTGAATGCTGCTAAGGAACCCTGTCTTGGCACTGCTTCAGCTCCCGTGGCTGTCTGTTCACCCTGGTCCACCAGGAAGAGGGATCTCCTGGGTGAAAGCACCACCAGGTGCCTGAGGAGCTGCACTCGCTGCTGATGTACAATACTGTGAGACACACTCTCAAAGGAAATGTGCATGGAGACACACCCAAAGGAAATGTGCCGGTATCAGCACCTCACCCTTGCAAAGCTACAAGGCACAACCACAGTTTAATGGAACCAACACCTGCACAAGGCAGCATTCATAGGGAGGCTATAAGCAATCCAAAGCTGCACTCCGTAACTTCTCAAAAGCCAAATAATACAGACAAATGTCAAAGGTGAATACAGAGACAGTCCACTGCCCAGTGAGGGTCCCCCTTACCCAAAGGTCAGCAGAGACTGATCAGTTTTTGTGGCAAACTATTAAGCCATGAATTCCCTCAACATTTCGATGTGAGGCTTTCAACCCACATGCAACTCCTGAAGTTAAATGGGATCAGCCAAAGGTGATTCTCAGACCGCTGAGCAAGCCTTACATGATTCAGATAGTTCTCAATCTTGCGTAGGGTTGCTTCGGGCACTTTGATGTGGCAGGGTTTCCTCTGGTTCTCACCAAGCTCCCGGAGTGAAGTCATGTTGTACATAGCATGGCTGAGGGGGTTGTTGTTCTTGTCCACCAAGCCAAGGCTCTGCAGAGGAAGAGGCAAACACCACTATCAGGCACAAGACTGCTGCATACGAAGTGCTGGGATATAGAGTACATGGGTCCTACATGTTCAGAGAGGCTAACTAACTCTTTATCCCATATCCCAAACCCATCATTCCTGCTTTTGCCACAGCAAGAAACAAGACATGATCCCATCTCAGCTCCCGTGAAACAGACACACTGGAGACAACCACTACCTGCCCCCAACACAACACCACTCACAAGGAGGTCTTAAACAGAGCCACCAAAGAAACAGCAGCCACAGTTATCTGACAAAACCCTCTTGCAAGGGCTGTTAACTCTCTTGCTATGGTTCTGTTATGTTGTGTCAATTCAGTAACAAGTCCTACTTTATTTTCTTGGACTTCCCCTCTTCTGACTCTAGAGTCTGCAGCGAAACTACTGCAGCTATGTGTCTGGGTTAGTACACGGACAAGAACGATAAGACAGTCTGTCTTAGTAGACAGCAGCAAGGTAGCCATGGGGACAAGCCAAACACTACCAGGGTGATCCCTACACATCACTTTTTGTTGAGGGTTCAAAACAAGCACAACAGCCTCCACAGGTCAGACACTAGATGGGTACAACAGCAATTTGGACCAAATCCCAAGGTTTGGAAATAAATGTTTATTAAGCATGAAGTCAAAGATCAGCAAGTTTCAGGCATCACCCCATTAGGCTCAAATATGGCAAGTGAGGTGCAAGGAGCTCTGTTCACAGACACATTAGACATGGAATGTAGGAGCCACGTGTATTTACCTTAAGCTTCTGACAGGCCAGGGCTGCTGCTTTGTTTTCTGCCTCCACCTTGCGACGGCCCTTGGCAGCAAAAGTCATCGGACAGGGCCAGCGGAGCGTGAGCTTGCAGATCTTGGTCTTGGTGCCTACTGTACGGAACTGCATGTATTCCTAAAAGACGCAGAAACAACATCAGTTCTGGGGAGGTGTGAAGAGTCTACATAACTACCCAGGCATTTTCAAATACAGCCCAATATTCCTAAGCAAAGCTTAAGTTGTTGGGGTGGGTTTTTTTGTTTGTTTTGGGGTTTCTGTTTGTTTGTTTTTAACAGTGCACCAGAACAAGTTTAACTTCACTGAATTCTGCCCGCCCCCAGCTCACAAGGCACTGGCTAAGCAAAAATGAGGGCATACAGCTGTGTGGAAAACGTCCCTGAGAGCCTATGGGGTGGAGCACAGCTACTGTTTGCTAAGCACATGAGGACTGGAAAGGCGGTGGGTGACACGCACCAAGGAGGAGGATCACCAGATACTGACAAGAACTGAGTTGTGGAAAGATTCCGTCAGTGCAGAAATTGCACATTGCTCCAACTAACACAAACTTGTGTTTGTTGCAGATGTATGGGGAAATGCAAACGTATCACCTCAAAAAATATTCTCCTCCATTCAGACAGCAGCTCCTGTATTGCTCTGGCTTCAAGTAACAATACTCCTCATGCTTCTGTTAAGACATTTCCCCAATTCTCACCACAAAGCCTTTTCCATGCTCTTCAGGCTGATTTTTCTAGGCCTAGTTTTAATTTCCCTTCTCTCCCCAGTTCTCAACTGCCCCAAAAAAACATTCAAAGTGATTCCAGTTGGAGTCTTTCAGCTTTGTCCCTGGCAGGAGTCAAACAGCATCTTACCTTGACTGTGGAAGAAGAGGTTGCAATCTGAATCACTTGGGCCAGGAGATTTTTTGGAAGTGGGAACTGTGTCAGGGCACGGATGGCAGTGTTGTCATCTGTCATTTCAATGGAACTCCCTCCTCGGCTAGATGGAAGATCAGAACAGTTTGATATGCAAATATCCACTTTGTGCTCAGACCTACCTCAATTCAGGTCTGCTACTGAGGTCTGAAACTCGGTAGTTAAAGGCACAAATAATTTTGGTCATCTGAAAAGTCAAGCAGTGTCTTGCTACTAAGATCTGTCAGTCATGGAACAATCACACAGCACCGTAAAGCCACCTACTAGAAAGCCATCAGAGCTTTACACTAACACTGCAAACCAGGTAGCATCAACAGATTTTAACAGATTTAGTAAATAAGTAATTCCAAACGCAAAGAACATCCCTAAAAACAACCATCACCATCAGGATCTTACAGATCTTACTCCTGTTGACTACTAAAAACCCAAGATTTGTGCCCATAAAATACGAAGTCAAGCAAGCAACTAGGATGATGAAGAGAAGCAGATTTAATACTGCCTTCAAAAATTAGGGTGGTCAAGAAAGGTCAAAGTGCACACGCACAACTTCTGGGAATGGAAATCTCTTTAGGCACAGAAGAATAAGAAAGGCAGGTAACAAGTAGGTAGCAGTCTATCCAAAGGGCAAGACTCCAGAGAAGACGCCTATGCATTCTCTTGTGATGACAGCCAGGTAAAAGACCAGGATGCCCCACCATTGCTCGCATAAAGAACGGTACAGTAGTCACTGTTTGGCCCACCTGCAGGCCACACCAGCACCGCGGGAAGCTGCAGCTCAGCTGCGAGGAACTGCAGGGGTGCATCATCAGCATGGCTGGCGGGGCGAGGGAGGGGGCTCTGCCCCTCTGCCCCGCTCTGCTGAGACCCCCCTGCAGCGCCGCCTCCAGCTCCGGGGCCCCCAGCATAAGGAGGGCACGGACCTGTTGGAGCGGGGCCAGAGGAGGCCACGGAGATGGCCAGAGGGCTGGAGCTCCTCTGCTGCGCAGCCGGGCTGGGAGCGCTGGGGCTGTTCAGCCCGGAGAAGGGAAGGCTCCTGGAGACCCTGGAGCACCTTCCAGCACCCAAAGGGGCCGGCGAGGAAGCTGGGGAGGGGCTTTTCCCAAGGGCCTGCAGCGCCAGGACAAGGGGGAACGGCTTTGCGCTGAGAGAGGGCAGATGGAGATCAGAGCTGAGGGAGAAATCCTTCCCTGTGAGGGCGGCGAGGCGCCGGCACGGGCTGCCCGAGCAGCTGTGGGTGCCCCAGCCCTGGCAGTGCCCAAGGCCAGGCTGGACGGGGCTGGGAGCCACCGGGGCTGGGGGAAGGGGGCCCTGCGCGTGGCAGGGGTGGGACTGGGGGGTCTTTAAGGGCCCTTCCAACCCAAACCATTCTAGGATTCTGTGATCAGCTACAAAGAAAAGTCTCTCCGTTACTGCCCTGGATTAGCAGCTATCAGGGCAGACGTACCTGGCATCTCTGCCTGGGGTTCGAGCATCCTGATGTGCCATAGGTAGATAATCAGAAACATCGATTGCTTCTTCTTCCAGCTCTCCTTCCTCCAGTTCCCCTTCCTCTAGCTCCCCTTCCTCCAGCTCTTCTCTCCTCATTGCTTTAGGCATCCTGCCCTGTTCCATGGGCTGGATGGAATCATCTGGCTCCATCCGTCGCCAGCAGGTTGACAAGTCAGCGAGAGAAGGTCCGGACTTGGAGCGCCACTTGCCCTCTGAGCACCACCTCTCGTCAGGACAGCCAAGCTGGTCAGCAAGAAGCCGGTACTTTGCAGCATCAAAGAGCTCATTTCTCGGCCCCAGCAAACCCCAGCCCTACAAGAGAAAAACCCCTTGTTAGCTGCAGTAAAGAGGCAGATCTGGGTTACTGCAGAAAACCAAAATACATCTGGCAAAGGAGACACATACAGGAGCAATTTCTTCGTATCCCACAAAACAAGACAGAAAGAAAAAGAACTTTCAGAAACTTAAAGCTTTCCTTCTGCCGTTTTTCTTAAGAAAGGGAATCTGTTCACTAAACATACTTCCCAAAGCACAACTGCTTAGCATCACATAGCTTGTTAGAAAGGGTGCGTCAAGATTTATTGGTATTTTACAAACTACTAACTATATTTAGCATCTGAAGTTTTGAAACCCACCTCAGAGCATGAAATTTATCTTTTTAGAAAGGCTAGTCTAAACAATTATAATCTGGGATAACACAAGATGAGAATTCAGGGAATGATTCATCTCCTTCCTTTCATTTCACAAGAACAGTTATTCGCATAAGCAGTACCAAGACCTCCCTAACCCAGCATTTTTTGCAACAGAAGAGTTCCTAATTACTGCTGGCCTACCACCTACATTTAGAACCTCACCTCACATGAATCTCCAGACATATCTACAGTGCAACACATGCTACATCTTACCAGACCGCTGCAATAAGTTAGAAGTTACATCTCTAGGCCTCCCAATGGCCCCATATTAGACAAGGCTGTATTATATTGTGCTGAGGAGCACCTAAGACAGCAAGAGTTCACTTTGCTAGCTATTGTACTCAAAGTCACTACATTCACACTCTCTACATCAATTAGATACTACTACTTTTCTTGAAGTGATGACTGTTTATTTAAAGCAGTATCAGTAGCTATTTCTATAGCTACGACTGCACAAGGCTTCTCATCATGAGGGCCTTCCATTAGGTTATAGGTTTAACTGGAAAAGCACCAGCGTTAACGCTTTGTATGCTGAATCTGTGGTTTCAGATTTGGGTTTTTTTTAAGTTCTAAAGTACAGTTTAGTCATTTCCAAAATCTGGGGAAAAATATATCATAAGCATAGATAGGAATTTTTTTCCTTTGAAAATTTCCAGGCTCTCAAAGGAAGCAAGAAACAATGCTTTCATTGCACACTGACTAGCGAGGATAAAATAAGCACATATTTCCAGTGGATGTTACCTGAATGAGCACTAACCATGTTTCGCGTGGAACGAAATCAGTCAGTGAAACCAGTCTTGCTAATCACAGGATTAAAAAAGCTAGCCTAAGCACAGGGGGCAGCTGAAGAAACTGCCAGTTTTCATGCTGCAATTCTTAACTTCTGAAGGCTAGTCACTTCTTAATGTAGCTTTCTCTGTCTACAACCAAATCAAGAAGCTCTCTTCTTGTTAGACCATCCACAGCATCTTTTTCCTTAGCAGGAAGATATCATTGTTCCTACTCCACAGATGAAAGGGAAGCTCCAAAAGCAAAGAGCAAACTCACTTGCTCAAGGTTGCAGACAACAGTCAGTGGCAGAGCTGAAGACAAAACTGCATCTCATCCTCAGATAGCAGCTATGGAACACCGTTACCTTAAAGAGTGACCTTTGTAACCGTACTGTACTTGTCTGACACTGGCTGTGCACAGATAGCAACCATGTCCAGCCGTAAGTAAGTGGCTCGTAAGACAGAACATAGTCTGTAAACAGAACACGTAATTGCCACATTATGGCTTACAGGAAGAGGAAAGAAAAGCCCCTGAAGGATCTGCACTTACAAAATACACACAGGTAGACTGACAGAAGCGCGAGTTAGTGAACTGTGGCAGCAAATACACCTGAGGGAAGCTCGACTTGCCACAGACACCGAGACTAAGATAGAAGCTGATTAAGGTCTAGGACATAAAGCACAAAGACCAGAACTCAAAGAATGTAGTGAGCTCCTGCCTGGCTGAAGCAAGTGGACTTTTATGTTCAGATGGATTCAGACAGCTCAAGGCTTCGCCCTCTACTCTTGATTAACAGACAGGCCAACTAAGAAAGTGAGCAGGCAAAGAGAGAGATAAAAGTCAGAAATCACACCACCAAAACAGACAAGGCTGGCACACTCAAAGGCTTGTTTCTTCAAGCTAAGGAGCAGCATAAGCTCACCTTGAAAAGCTGACATGCTGCAGCTGCTGCCTGCCTCTCAGCATCAATCTTCTTGGTCCCATAGCCTTCCACTTCCACATTCTTAGGCCATTTTATGTGCAGAGTGACTTTCTGAAAAGCAAAGATAACCAGTTAAGTGAGACAGTACAGAACAAACTCTCTCCTCCATCAGGAGCATATCTACTTCAAATGTCTCTGAACTCCAGGCAAAGAGAACTACAAATGAAAAATCCCAAACAAACTGCTTGTTTGGTCCCTTTATGGGAAGCTCCATTCCAGTAACATAGAAAGAAAAGCCTGGAAAAGGGATACAAGGTGCCCACAGTCACATAGAAGCTGCATGGCTGAGCCAGGCCCAAAAGCCAGGCTGACTTCCAGCACAGTGCCACATACTCTGGGCTTCACAGGCTGCAGTGTGTCATCTCAGAGGAATCAAATGCCAAGAGCTCATTACAAGAACAATTCAGTTTCAGAGTAACTGCTCCTACGTACACTGCAGCACACCAGACCATGCCTGAGAACCAACATGCGATTTCCAACACATGTCCAGTTGCAATGGCAAGCAATTCTTCCTAACTGCTTCCTCACTGTAATTTTCAGTAGCAGCATACTGCATCACAGTTACACAGGGAGCGACCATACTCATTGGGCACATGAGAATCCAGCCTTCTGCATATGCTGCCCAACACAAGCTATTACAAGAACTAACAGCACCGCCAGAGCTCCTCTTATACCAGTACAGTTGGATGAGAGCAGCTGCAAAACTTGCAGAGGCAAAGAATGCTGAAAGCTGAACCCTGCCCTTTCTTAAAAAAAAAAATCACTCCAAACCAAGAACTCGCTCTACTCCTGGCCGTGCAGATGCTGTAGCTGAGTTTCTGCAAGGCTCAAAGGAGGGAAACGCCTAAGGAATTCTCTCCTGTTTCTGCAGCAAAGATGAAAGGTGGCGTTTAGGTCTGCTGGGAAAACCCCACCTATAAGGCTAGAGAAAAGGCTCCCGACTTCAGCAGTCTACATCTGGCTGGCTGCCTGCCACCTGAATCTCATCTTACCGTAGGAAATTGCTACGCATTTTGCCTGGGGGCTCTGCATGAAAAGGCACAGACCTGCTGAGAAAAAAGGTGTCTCATGAAGGCCAAGTTACTGGGTGCTCATGAAAAAAACCTTGCTCACTTCCAACCCAGACTTATCCAGGTTGTCTCACCTGTCCTTCCATCCCCACACACTTCTCTGGGTGGTTGGTTTTGTGCGGGCAGGGGCGAAGGTAAGGGAAGGAGGAGGTTGAGATCCAAGCCTTGTTTTCTCCAAGAGCTCCTTTGGGGTTTTTGTTTATTATTTTGTTTTGTTTTAATCTAAAGTTATCCTCAACATTAACTCTATTTAAGTGCTAGCAAAAACATGAACTGATTCTGCAAACTAAAATGATAAGGCATTCGTTATGGTATTCAGAAATTCACGTTAGGAAACTGTACTACAGCTCATCAAGGAAAAGCAAGAAAAACAATAAAACAATAAAGAAACTCTAAAGTAACCATTTACTAACGTGTTGCCTAGAATGCAGGGACACTTTAAAAGGGGCATGGTAATAAAAACTCTGGGGAATTTTAGACAGAAATTTGTTGGAAAATGTTAATCCATCAGAACTGAAGCTTCTCCTGGAACATACATTACAGTCAAACTTCAGCTGGAAATTGCTTTCAGCTCTAGAATGAGAGCTAGACGATAAAAGGAGGCAAACCCCCGAACACAGAGCACCCATCAGTTAAGAACTTCTGCTCAGTTTATAGCACAGATTTGGATCTAGGCCTCTCACATCCCACCAAGAGCTCAATCTATTTGGCAAACTGTTTGCCTGGAATTCCTCCATTTTATTTAACAACAACAACAACAGAGTCTGTATTTCATTTTGCCCTTAAGTAGTATTACAAGCCTCCCGCCATCGCAAACAAATTCTTCTTTCTTGGCTGCAATTGAACATTTTAGGCTTTGGCATTTGTTCTATTAGAATCTACACTAAAATCTAGGCCTACTAAGATATAAAATACAGCATTTAAACTTCAATTTTCTGAGGTAGTGATGTACATTGCCCAACACATTTGAGTACAGACTATGTGTCTTTCTCCTGAAAAAAAGCCAGTTACAGTGAGCTACTTAGAAGAAAAAAATCCATCCTTCCACACACAAAAGGAGAGGGACAGGACCTACATTTATATACCTATTAAAGTATGTGAAAATAAAGAGAAACTGGAAGAAGTGAGACTATTTCGTGTTTGAGAGATGATCACAGAACACTGACATTGAATTAAAAGGCTTCTATAATTCTCTCTATTAAAGAGTTATTTCCAGGATTAGCAGTATTCCTGGCTCACTTCCCACTCTTTATGTGCAACATACCTACCCGCCGCCCATCCCCTCACAACAGGATTACCTTTTTTCTTGGCCCATTAGTATGGATGTACACCAGCTTGTCCCTTGCATGAGAAATGCCCAGGGCTCGTCCAATCACACTGTTGAGCAAGTTTTTAGGCTGTGGAAATTCCTTTAATAGGTCTCTGGAATCTGGAGGGAAAAAAAAAAACAACAAAAAAAAAAACAAACAAAAAAGAGGAACTAAATATCTTATAGTTCTTGTGCAGTCCTGTTCAAAGACATGTTGTAACACCTGCTTCACTGCAGCTCTGTGAGCATTAATATCTCTAAGGTTACAGTGAGAAAAGTAAGCAGAGGTATTAAGTGGTTCACCTACAATGTCTCCAGGCATCAGCAAAATGGTACACAGGAGTGCAGTCTCCCGAGCTCCACATGTAAGATGACACTGCAAATCCAAAATGGACAACCATACTGTTTGTCCCAGGCTTCTGAAACACACAGCTTGTTTCCCCCTCTTTCAAAAGCATGAATATCCTCTAGTTAAAACTGCAGCACTGACAGTCCAACTCCATGATCCAGTGATGCCAACAGTCACCTAACAGTTTGGAAGGACTTTTTTTTCGCCCCAAAAGGACACAGTGTCAACAGAAAAAATTACATACTACATATACCTGTTGAACCTGAATACAAATATCATAGCCCAGAATACAAAGCCCAGATTAACCCATGGAGTTGGTAGTTTCCTCACTATGGAGGCAAAAGCAGCTCTGTTTGTCATTCTTCAATGCTGAAAACAAACTGAGCAAAAACTATTTTGAACAGACTTTGGTATTTGTATCCCCCTCCTGAACCATGCAGGTCACCTCAGGGTTAAATCAAGGGCCTCAATGACACACAAGCTACACATGAGATGCAGCCATTGGCAGTAATGTGAAAAAACCCTGGGGACTTCTCCCTGAATTTATTGAGATGGCTGGGTTAGAGGCTGGGAATATGGGTTTGTACTAAATTGCTCAGAGAACCCCCTGGAAAGAAGTTTGCCAACACAGTATTTGGAGATCAACCAGCCTAAGCAGGAAGCTAAGAAGCAGCGCCAGAGGCAGCAGGCGTTGCGGGCTGGTAGGACTGGCTAGTTGAGCACAGGTCCCCTGCCCCAGCAGGTGAGAAATACTGCTCAGGCTACAGCGCTTGCAGGAAGGGGATATTAATGATCACTTCACATCACTCATTTAAAAAAAATAACAATAATACAAATCACACTGCCCCCAGACAGAGCAATGTCACGCTCACCTCATGTCCCAGCCTCCTCCCTGGTGCCAACACCAGCAAGGATGCTGCTCTAACTCCCCTCTCACATGCATCACTGCCACACTGTAGGGGAGAGCCTTTATTTTGAGCAGCAGCCCAGACAAGATCAGATTAAATTTAACACGGTAACAATTCCAGAGGTAGTTACACTACACAAAGGGGTGGAACCAACAGCTCACTGTTGTGGCGAGAGGTAGGTGCTGCTTCTCCCAGGCTCTAATGCTACCACTGCTCCAGCTCTGGCACAAACCCAAATGCACAGAGATGATTTGCAGCTCTAACCCAACAGAAAGCTAAATCAGAAAAAGAAGTACACTGGGTTTTGCAGGGCTCCTAAGTCAGCCAACTGCACAGTCCTGCAGGTACCCAAAAACAGTGCAAAGGAATAGGGGAGAGGAATAGGATCTCCCATTCCGGCAGCAGCAAGCACAGCTAAGGCACTCTGATCCTAAGTTCAGCCAACATCACAAACGTACGCTCCCCAGGCAGTCGGAACGTCATTGATCTTCTTGCAGACCACCAACCGGTTTGAGCACTACTTTTTAGAAGGGTTCTAAATTCTCTACAGCTATTTAGGGGAAGTTTCAGCAATGAATCAGAAGTCAGCAACACAAGATCTGGTACTGCCAGAATCTGGACTTTTGGATTGAGCTACCAAATCCAAGTAGAAATGGCCCGATAGCCACACTCATTAGAGCATCACCAAGATCTGCCACCATGTTTTGCCGAAAACTCCCAATTGCAGAGTCATTATAATGAAGATACACAGTAACAAGCTTCAAAGAAGCTAGCAAGCATTGAAGAAAAAGGGTCTGTAATACAGGCACACGCAAGAGACATTCTCCAAGAAGCTGCACAGCTAGGGAAAATCGAAGTTACAAGGATGTATCGTGAGGGCTCACCTGAAAGCTGACCACCAGGGAAATTGCAGGAGTTTTAGAGAAGGCAAAAGAGTTATGTTGCACCACTGCAGACCAGCACTTGTCAGACTGTGCATACTTAGGTGAGGGAGAGCAAAAGCCCATGCTGCTGATCGTATCACCCTCTTCAGAGAAAAAAAAAAAAAAAGAAAGAAAACACCAGCACACTGATCCAGAGTTCAGAAAAAAAAAAAAAAAATTACTGGTGACACTCAGTTTTGAAACTTCTTCCTCCAAACCACAGAAGAACCACCTGAACCTCAGAGAATCCACTTTCAGAAGCCAAATGGACCAGATACCATCCTTAACATCTACAGAGAGATACTGAAATACAACCTCTGTAACCTGCGATAAAGATGTGAAGAACTGGATATCATTTGAAGACAGGCCGCATTGTAATTCGACAGTTGTTTAATTCCGACTTGCAGCTGGAGCTGGCTCAGGTTGGCATTGCTTCTCAACCTGGTATGTAGAGGACAAGCTGGTATTTAGAGGGCAGCGTCAAAATGAACAGATTAAAACTGCTGCCTGCTCAATCTCCTTCAACTGTACTGATGTTGAAAAGACCAAGCCCCACACAATGGGCTTCCTGCCACTCTCCTGTGCATGACAGTCAGCTGCGGCATCTTCTGTTATAATAAAAAAAAGCCCACAGGCTGCTTACACTTACTTGGGCAAAACTCTTGGACAATTACAGGGGGATACGCAGGAATTACTGTGGTTTATGAACACTACTTGTCTGTGATTTACCTTCTATGGATAGCAGGAAAAGAGTCTCAGCCTAACAAAGACCTACAAGTCAATTTTCTGTAATTATACAGCAAATCGGTGACACTTCTACCTACTCATACAGCAAGCACCACTATATTCAGACTTCGACCTGCTCAAGAAAAGTGGAAAAGTGACTAAGATTTTGGCATTCTGCAGTTCTATTCCATGCTATGTTGCTGGGACACATGGAGGGAGGAGTAGTAACACAGTTCCCAAATGCACTATTAAATTCACTTAATAAATGAGAAATTTAAAAAAAAACCACAAACCACTAAATGAAACAACCTCTAGCACCAGCCTGTATTATTAGGCCTCTAGTTGCTTCCTCATTCAAAAACAATAACCTGAGAAATTTTGTGATAAGTAACAGGCAGAAGCAAGAAGCACATTCTTTTTAAATGCTCTGCTCTATCCTCCCCTCCCGCCCCCCCAATGCAGTCACCTCATGACAGAGCCAATTTCTCACATTCTGAGGTGAGTCCCCAGTGAAGACTAAATACTTAACCCATTCTAGAGCAAAGAATAGGATCTCTAAATAACAAAGCCTAGTTCTGGCTTGCAGATCAGACTCTGAATTACCAACCAAGACACAATGTATTCTTCACAGCTGACAATGCCATATTCAGCAGCACCATCTGACGTATCAACAGCGACTCTAAGGCTTCATGGATTACCCTCAGCCCATTCTTATCCCGAGTTTGAGAACTGGAAGGTTCTTATCTTGCATGAAGCCATGCCTCACCCATAGTTTTTAAAGAAACAATCCAAAATTGCAGAACTGGATTTGCAGAATGTTTCCTTCCCTGCCAGATTGGATTTCTTGGCATCTTCCTCCAAACACTTAGCTCTCTCACTGCTGAGAATGGATATTTGGGTAGAAATCATATTAGCGGTAGTCACAGCCCTGCAGAAGCAAGGAGTATAACCTAATACTCCCAAAACAGAGTTGATTTTTATACTCAATTCCTATCAAGCCAGAACTACATATGATGTTCAAACCATGGCTCTGAGATCACAAACAAACATTAAAAGCCTGTCTTGGATAGCAGACAACTGAGGGTGGGGTTATCAAAGAAGCCAATTAACTATTTTAAGTTCCACAAAGCCAGCGAGTGCTTTAGCTTAATTTGATTGTGAAAGTCCACCATAATTTCAGGCAACACTGAAAGAAAAAAAAATAGAAAGAAAAAACAAACAACTCCCAGCTGTAGTGGCCAAAGGCAACAAACCTGACAAGCAAAGACACTGTCAGGTACAAGACGACAACAAATGCCCATAGTCTTGTTCACAGAAGACAGAGGAGCATTACATTCATTTTGACAGTTTCTATCTTCCCTCAAATTCTCTTCCCTGGAGAAGCAACAAACAAGCTATCCCTGGAGAAGCAACAAATGAGCAGCAAGGACAAACTATTAAATACAACATTCATCAAGATATGAGCCCCCGCAGTAATAAATTCAAGTCAGTGAAGAATGCTCCAAACACATCAAAAATTCACAGGGAAGAAAGCCCTGTGGCTCCATAATATCCATTTCATAAGGAATTAGCCTAGACATGTTTTACTAGGGAGAGGTGGAGGGAGAGAGAGGTTCCACCTGGCAGTTTAGTTTGGAGTACACCAAAATATTATTACTTTTGGGGGATTTGGGGTTTTTTTGCTGGGTTTTTTTTTTTTAAACCATCATCTACCAATCCTCACCAAGACTCCTTTCAACCATATACAGTAATAAAAAACACATGCAGTTCTTGCCTAAACAAGAACAAACTTAAAAATTGGTAAAACTGACAGGGCTTCTTCAAAAGCAAGTCAGATCATCAGAGAATGAAAGTGACTGATGGCCAGCCTCCATCCCTGGAACACTCAGAACTCGGCTGGATACAGCCCTGATCACCCCCCTCCAGCTGGGCCTGCCCTGAGAAAGGGATCAGACCACACAGCACCCAGAGCTTCAGTGCAACCTAAATTTTTCTGTGATACTATGAGATGGCAAAGTTAATTCTTTTCATTTTTAAAAATTAATTAGAGAAAGATTCTTTCTTGGAGCAAAACACAGGTCAAGATCACGTAAGTCTCAGCAACAAGCGAAAAGTGCCACAGACCTGACTGAGCAGGCAAAGCAGCTCTGCATCATAGAGTCTGCTCCAAAATCCCACCACCTAGGCCAACAAAACCAAGCCTTAAATATTAATGCCAATACATTTTTAAGCTGGCCTCAGCTGAGAGTCGATTTTTCCATATTTGTATCCAAGGCTAATAACAAAAGCAGTCAAATGAGGATAGCTAACAAGCCATCAACTGAGAAGTTGAAGGCTTAGAACTTGCCCTTATAGTTTTCTTAAAAGAACTTTTATGATCTCTGTGTGATCAAGCAGCCGCTGTACAGGCAGGACAGACTTACAAAAAGACCCTGAAAACTTTTTATTTGCTCATCTGAAACTAATCTTCTAGCACTGCCAAATTGTCACCAGAAGAGCCTTCCACAGTCAATCCACCACATACACTGGAAGGATGTGTGAACAGAAACCCAGAGATAAAAGCACTCAAGTACTCTCTGAAAACACACCTTAGAAAGAGGAATGGTGAGGAATGAAGTACAAAAGGGGGAAGAAAAAAAAAAAAAAGTCTACTACTTCTCAGGCAACACCTGAACCAGCTCATTAAACAATAATTTGGGGCGGTTTAGCATTTACTTTCAAAGTCAGATAATTTGCTCTGTTGAACAGCTTGAACACAACCATTAAAGACCGACTCTGAGCTACAAGATAAAGCTCAGCAGAGCTTCTGAAAGGAAAATGGAACCAAGACCCAAAGAATTCAGGATCGACAAAAAGAAAACAATAATAACAATAATAATAAAAAAAGAAGTGCTAGAGAGTAGGAAGGAAGCACAGAACACAGAAGGATGAGCAGGGGGAAAAATGAAAAAAAAAAAAAAAAGAGTAGAATTTTTAATGTAATAAACTGAATTTCCAAAGTGGAAGATTACAGCCTAACAAATAAAACTGCAAACAAACCAGTGATTTTAAAAGGGAAAATGCAGCAGTTCAGGTCACAGCCTGGAAGTAGTAACCTCCGGCACAAAATTACTCCTATCTTGCTGAACTAGAAGCGTTCTTCACTCTTCATAATCTAACAAAAAGCAACTGTCAAAACACGACATCAAAACACACTTTCAAATACTCTTTTGAAAAAGCCACGATTCCTTCTGAACAGGAGGAAAGCATTTACCCTTCAGACGCCTGAGCCCCGTGCCCTCCCGCACACAGCTCTGCTGTAGGCTGCAGGACCGACGGCAGCAAGAGAAACCTTCCAGGCTTCAGCAGAGACATCAGCCCCGGCCAGATTCACGAGCGCTGCGAGCATCAGGACTTTTGCTGACAAGAGCTGCTCGCACCGCGTTCAGCGCCGCCCGCAGCCCCGGCACCGGGACCCGGCTGGGAGGCAGAGAGGGCGATGCTCCCCGCTCCCGCAGCCCGCTCCCGCCCTGACTAACGCGACTTGCTGCACGCCGAGGACAGAGCGGTTTTCCTGGCGATGCTGGATGGGCGTGCACGATCCACCAGGATTTCTAGCGAAAGACCCACTTACGACTCCTCTCGCGTCAGGCCGCGGCGGGCGCGTCGAAGCGGCGAGGACTCCCGGCCGGCCCGGCTGCCGGCGGGCGACCTTGAGCCGAAGGGCCCCGCACGCCGCTGCCGCTCGCCGGGGAATCCCCGCTCGCCCGCCAACAAAGAGCGCCGCGCACCCGCGCAGCGCGGCGGGGGCTGCTACAAAGGCCCCGGCCCTCGCTGCCCGCCGGCGGCCACCGGCACTGCCCGCCCGGCCCGGCCGCCCCCGCCACACCTCCCGGCGCCGGCCCGTTACCTGCGGCGGCGGCGCAGCCGTGCGTGCACACACCGCCGCAGCTGGCCGGCTCCTCTCCCTTGCCGCGCATCCCGGCGGGGCGCCCCGTCCCCAGGGCCGGGGCTCAAGGCCGCGCCGCTCCCCGCGATGCGGCCCGTCCACCCCTCCCACCGGCGGGGCCCGACGCGGCCTAGCCCGGCCGCCCGCAGCGAGAGGAGGCCGGCGGGCGGCGCGGCCCGGCTGCAGGCGGGGGGAGGGACGTGCGGCGCGCTCACGCTCCCTCCTCCCAGCACCGGGCAGCGGGGCTCGCTCCTCCCTTCCGCTGCGTGCGGGCCGGCGCGGCGCAGCTTCCCCGGCCGCCGAGCCGCGCACACCGGGGGCGCCGCCGGTTCCTCCCCCCGCCCCGCCTCGCCCCCGGCTCACCCTTCACCATGGCGGCGGCGTCCTCCTCCTCAGCGCCCGGCTCCTCCTCCTGCCTCGCCTCGCCGGCGCTCTGGGGCGCCGGCAGCCGGGTGCAGAGCCCGCGCGTCCCCGGCGGCGCCCGGTAACAGCGGCAAAGGCGCAGCGGCCCGGCCGAGCCGCAGGCAGCCGCCGCCTGCAGCAGCAGCCCCAGCGCCGCCATCTTGAGGTTGCCCGGCGCCGGCTTCAGGCAGGGCGCGGCCGGGCGCTCCTGCGGGAAGGCGTCGTCCGCGCCGCGGCGCCCCCCGGCGCGCAGGAGGACGTAGCGCAGGATGCACCCCTCGCCGCGAACCGCGGGCGGGGGAGACGCTGAGCCCACACGGGTGGGAGCGTCTCCCCCCCGCCACACCGGGACCGCACTGACAAAGCCAACCACAGGGAACGGGAAAGAAAAGGAAAAAAATCAAGCCACAAAAAGAATCTGCCTTCGCGTCCCTGCCAGAAGACGTGGAGGCAGAGAGCGGCAGCTCACCGCGCTCCTGCCGGAGAGGTGCCAGCCGCTGTGGGAAGACGGAGGACTCGCACCGCCCGCTGAAGCTTTAAACCAGCAGAAAGATATTTTCTTTCTCTTTTGGGGGAAAAAAAAATCAACGGCACTTGCATCATCGAGCTCTACCAGCCCTGCCTGGGGACATCGGCCCTCCTGACACATGTGCGTCCAACAGAAACAACGCAGCAACTCAAAGCACACACTCGCACACAGATACATCACACATTATGGATATAGGTTAGCTGAAAGGCTTTCGGGAATATTTCGTAGGTGTCACACACACACACCCCAAAAACGAGGATGTCTTCACACGCGTTCAAAGAAAGGTTACCACAGAGAGATGTCATCTGCTCCAAGGTCTGAGCAACCTGGTGGTGATACTGCAAACACAGTCCACTGGCTAGACCTCCACACACGGATTTTATTTTAGAATCATTACTAAACTTCTCTAATTAAAAGGAAAAAACCCACACGTGCAATTTTTACTATGCTTTCAACAGCATTCGTCCGCTCTCGGTTTCACTCCTTTAGACATTATTTGCCATCCCTGCGCATTTAAAGGCAGAGCGATCTTTCCGATTGTACTAATACAAGTGACTGCAAGACTGATTCAGAAGGGCAAATTCAGAAACAGGTACCTGAACGTTGTTTTGGGTTTCTTGTCTTCAGCTACACATACAATCTGCCTGCACCCTAACAGACACACCTGCAGACTAGGTAATGTTTAGATACCTAGGTAATTGCTAAGCAATATCTATACATTTTATTATCTCTGGCTGCAACGTATACTCTGGACTACCATTAAGTTGTGTGTTTCTTTAAACCAGGGTATCATTTTTATATCAAAATACCTTATTGCTCAGTGAATATTTTGTGTGTAAACCAAAAATTTACATGAATGGTTGTTTAAGCACCATGATAAAAAAAGAGGGGGTGGCGTTTTGGGATGGGTGGTGGGTGATTTGTTTGTTTGTTTTTACATGAGAAAGATAAATCTTTGATAAGCCACAAAAGGATTAACTAATTTAATTACACACTTAAGTTTTATGAAGGCTGTATTCCACAAGAAAAGGTTCAAGAAGAAGAAAACCCTGTGTAAGAAACAACTCTGGAGGAGCATGCATGAGCACAAAAAAAAACCAACTTACTACACCAAATATGCCTTTTCCAATCTGCACCCTTTTTAGAACGTCTGTGAATTAGCTAGTGATTTATCTGTGCAGTTATGTTTTACTCAAAAAAACAAAAGCAAACAAAATAAACAAACCCAGATCTTGAAGCAGCACCAGAAGACACAAAACGGGCTTTTTTTGCCACTGCCACCCCCCTTTTTTTTTTTGAAAGATATGAAAATTATTCTGGCACTCTAATTAAAAAGGCTTAGATTACAAATTCTAAGAGCATTGGTCCACTAAAAAGGAGAACAATCTTGCTAGACAACTCAATTTAAGGAAATGAATTATATGTAAATCTTTTGAGAGCATATTGCACGAACTCTTACTTTCAGAAATAAACTTCAGATGGTTTGGAAACAAAAGCTTCAAGGAGGACTAGAAAGGAAGGGTGGCTGGAAATGGTATGTAAACATTAATACATCCTTCTAGGAAGATGAATCTACTGTGAAATTACTTAACTTGATATAGTTGCTGGTTTATTTAGCATTTTCCCAAGATCTAGATGAGGCAATAAGCTGTCCAGCAGTGAAGAAAATAACAATCACAGCTACTAAGCTGTTTCAAGTCGTGAACATCAGAGAAGAAGCACAAAAGGTAACAAGAGCCCTAAGGAGATGAAAACCATGGCTGGAGACCACAGTGATTAAAAGCAAAACAAACAAAAGAAAACAGATGGAGTACATGCCTGGGGAAAGTCTTGGAAACACACAGTCAATGGGAAGGAGAAATCTGGGAGAAGATGCTGCAAGAGAGTGTGTTGGTGCACAGAAAGTTTCACATGGGTAGGGCTAGTGGTTTGTCACTGTATGATATAAAAATTATCTTACGAGCACAGAAAATATATAGTTAAGACTCAATTTATTAAAAAATTTCAGAAGCCATAGATTCCACATACTCAGTCCAAATATCTTTATTTTGCAGAGACGAGCGTTAAACAGCATATAAATAATCGCTTAAAGCCGTCTTCCCAGGCTTTGCCAGTTCAGGCTCACTTCGATGAGCTGTGGTTAATTCATCTTCTCTAGCCAAGCCTTTGTAGAGGCAGCAGCACTATGCAGAAGCTCGTTAACAAGCCACGTTATGTGAAAGACTTCCTTTTCCCCCAGAACACAAGTGTTAGAACACCCAGAATCCCAAACCCAGTCTGGCCATGACAAACCACTAGCCCTCACAGGAAAAGTTCCTTCTCTCTCTCTCAGACTCCAACCCAGGTCATGCTATTCAACAAATGAGAGGGTTTTTATTCCCAACTAAAATTACTCTGTACATAATACTCTGCCCTGGACTTATAAAGCATTCTGGGAATTTTTGTTTTAAATACAGAACCCACAATATTGGTGACTCACTAGCGTGGCAGTGTTACAAAAATGGCTGGTACGCTGCTGTGTTCCCCAAGCGCTAAAGCAGAAGCATGACTTCCCTGAGACAGGAGGTAGTGATCCATCATTGGTTCAGCCATATCTGGAATATTTTATCCCATTCCACGCACCTTATTTTAAGCCTAAATAACAGAGTTCAGAAACGAACAGCAAAAGAGAACAAAAGCCAGCAAGTGACTGGAGGGATTTCTTAAGAAAAAAATATGATCGAAAGAAAGAGGTAGGCAAAGCAATGACAGGGAAGAAAAAAGGACACAATAACAGTTGACAGGTATTTAAAGTATGAAACACCAAGGAGAAAGTGCTTACTGAACTGGTACAAAAGGATGCAGGTATGTTTAGGAGGGTAAAATTAAAAGGGGGGGGGAAAAAGCCTTTAAGCTAACAAGCAAACAAGTCCACATTGTCATCTATTGGGTAACAGAAGGAGTCTTCTCTCCTTCCAAATTCTGTTTCCCTGCGATACTCTAATGTAACTGAGCTTACTTGCAACATTTACCTCACATGCTACACTAACCAAGACAGAACTGATATACATTGGTTACAGCAACCACCCTCGCTGTAGGCTTGAAGTGCAAGTGTTGCAGGCTGGGCTCCCCTCAGAAATAAAGCGGTCTCAAGCATAAAAACACACATCCTACGCTGCAGAGCTATCGCTAGTTCAGGTACAGTCATCTCCACTTCCTCTTTTGTCCCTAACGCGTTGAGAAGGAAGTCTGACAAAGGCATTTGTAGGACAAACCTCTCATTTATCCAACACAGAGGACAGTACTGTTTCTTACAAATTAATTTTCATCATCCATCTGCTATAGCATTAAATCTCTGAACAAAGGAAAAAATAAGGGGTAAGTTGAAGATTGTTTCAGGTCCTTACCTTTAAGGGAATTCAGCGAGAACATCTCCATCACAGTGAAAAGGGTTGAATCCTGGGAAAGCAAGAGGTAGCAAAAAGAAACTGGAAGTTAGAATTAATATTTCCTTTGAGAGGTTTCAAGTGTTTCATGCTTCTGAAACTAGTTGTCTTTGGCACAACACAAAGCTAATGGTCCTCAACAAATTTCATATTGGTGTTTATATTCCATCTGTTTCACCTGAATCACACCTGTACTGGTCGCTATCCTGTTATAAGTGGCTGCTTTACACCCAAAGGGAGGAAGTGTCTTCTCAACCAGTGGTTTGTAGATTTCGGAAGTGCTTTGTTTCTGTGGTGATACTGATTTGGGGATATTTTTTAAAACTTTTGAAAGTCAGAACACCAGAAGTAGGTATACTACTGCCATTATTCCCCCTTTTAAAAGAAAAACAAGAGGAGACAGATACACTTTTGATAATGTGCTTTGCTGAAATTATGTTAAACTTCCTGGTTTAATTTCTTATTAAAATAGCTTTCACTCAAATTAGGAAAAAAAACCAAATCAACTTTGTTTTGGGTCGCTTTATCTGTCATGCCAAATACTAAATACATTTTAGGCATTCTTGATAACATAGTAACAAGGATTTTCTAACAAACTTGGCTCAGATGGGTGAGGGTCCGCATTTACACTAACATTAACTATCCACATTAACAGCTATTCCTGTGCACGCAATTAATATCCTACAAGTATTGCGCTTTCAAATTATTCATTTTTGCTTTCAGTGAAACTAATGACAAAATTACTGTTTACTTCGGCAACAGCAAACAAGGCCTAAAATAACATCACTCTCAGAACAGAACTCTGTGGACATGACACCTTGTTCAGCCAGCCACCTCCCTACAGGCACATGAAAACAAACCTGCTGTTACTGACAAGTCCACACTTTGTCTTTTTCAATGACTAAATAAATAAAAACATAGTTACCGTGACTTCTTTAAAAATGAAAACTCATACATCCTGTAGTAATTGTCAAGACTGGCAGAGGAAAACATCCTTGGTATAGCTAACTCATTGCACTGAACAAAGTTAGAAAACTCTTTTGTGGTAGTTAAGCAAGATTCTTACGGCTGAGGCATTCAACCGTGGAGCTAAGTCACAGGAGGAATGCAAATTGAAAGTGCAAAGAGCGGGCCACATAGCAGTAGGATCATCTCAGTCTAGGTACACACCATCCTAAAGCCAACAGTATTTCTGATGAATTATACAAGTTCAATACTACTCCAACACAAAACAGTAAGTCCTTGAACACTCAAGTCATCAGAAAGAGACAAACAGGAGTACAACAGGGAATGTTGCAATACATTCTTAAACCTAAGATATGGAGGTATTGGTTGCATCTTCCTCCCAAATTTTTAAGCATGACAAAAATGGGGAAGTTGTTTGCTTACAGACAAAGTGCATTCCAGAGAACACAGGGAAGTTGGTCTACAACAGCTTTCTAGGGCAATGTACCATTCAGGCAGATAAACTGGCAGGCTTACCTACAGAGCACAAATTGGTATTAAAGAGAACAAAGAACATCTAACCTACACTGGGATGGGCAGAAAGGCATTTCCAAAAATAAACACAAGATGAAGTTGAAGAAAATGGTCTTTTCTGCTCAAGACCAAGAAAAAAAATTGAAAAAGTGACACAGATAAGCTTACAAGACTAAAAACTGAGAGCCCCACTGACAAGCAAGACTACCAAAGTTGTTATTTATAATTGTGCCTGCAGATCCCCAGCTGAGATGGGGACCCTTACCGTGCAACTACCAACAGCCCCAAGGCTAAGACAGCCAGAGCCAGACTGCTTGGGAGTGGGGACAGGACAGGGAAGAGAACGAACGTGTAGAAAGATGAACTCAGGTAAAGTCCATGATCAGAATCCCACTGATGAGGGATCCCTTTAAAATTGCATGGAGGAATTCAAGTACTTTAAGCTTGAGCTTCCAGTGGGAACGTGGTCAAAGCAGAGAAAAGCTTGGCTAGATAAGCTTAGGTTTAAGGTACAGGTCATTAAGAGATCAGTCCCTGCAGCAGCATCACTGGATTACTCAGGACCACATCTGGTGGATCTAAATACAGAGGATCCTGAACTGGGCAGTTTTAGCACAGCTAAAGGTGTTCAACTATGGCAGCTGCTTCACCATTCACAGAAACGAAGGAGACGCATGAACATCATCGAAAGGGGGACACATTGGAAGATTCAAAATATATTTCACTCTGATAACAGGAGAGAGATGGGGGGCCTCATAGGACACTGGATTTACTAAGCATCAGAACACAATGATACAGGACTCTCACAGACAAGGCAACAGTACATTTGGAATGAAAATCAATCGTGCATGATGATGCCATCAGACTGCAGAGCGCCTCATGCCTCACGCTTGGCAAAATACTAGAATCCCAGATGGCGAAAGAGACACTAAAAGTTTGTTAGCAATAGACCTAATGCCCCTACTGCAAAGGCAAAGAGAAAAACCCAGTGAACGCAGCACTGGAAACTGCCAGCTAAAATGTTAAAGGCCGAGGAACTGGGTCTTTTGGGGTTTCCTTGGTCCCCCTGAAAATAGCTACACATACGTATGAAGAGAAAACCGCATCCCCAAGAAGAAAGAACATCGAGATGCAGCAAATATCACAGAATTCTTGATTACTGTCTACTGTGATACCAAGTGCTCTGTCATGAGAACAAATGAGAAACTGTGTTGTTTTACATATCGTTCACCCTCACAGATAACCTACACTGGTGTCTGTGCAAAGCAAAACAGTTTGACTTTCAGCTATTTGGGCCAAACAAGCAGCGGATCTGTGCAAGAAACCTTTATTTACCAATCTTAATTCTGCAGGATTCTCACTGCCGACAAGCTGGAAGCGGGAACAATAATGTGCTAGAGGTAGGACTGGGTGTTGAATGCTCTTGGGTACCAACTGCTCATGAGACCAGGCGTTGTGGACTAAACCGGAAACCCAGAGTGATGGTTCCAATGAACACCGGGGAAAAAATGGTGCCACTGGTGACAACAGAAGAAGTTACTGGGAAGTAAGGAAGAGACAAAACTAAGAAAAGGACTGCGAGTCATGCTGGAAAGCAGCTCTGTAACAAGAGCGAAGGCTTCCCCACGGCACAGATGAGAGAGCCAGGGGTAATCCCGGCTCCGCAGGCCGGCTCCGGATCACCCCATGCTGTCTCCCGACGCGGGGCTCAGCTCCCCGTCCCACCCGGGGCTCTCCCCGCTGGCCACTCGCCCAAGACCCGAAGGGAGAACCGCCCGGCAGCGCGGCCGGCCGGCTCCGCGCCCCCACCGGCTGCGCTCCCGGCTGCCCGCGGCGGTGCTGGGCAGCGGCGGACAGCAACCCGCGCCCCCCGCCCGCACACGGCCGGTGCCCCATCCGAGGAGCATCCCCGTCCGCCCCGCCCCGCGCCGCCCGGTCGCACAGGCCCAGGGCCCCGCACGGCCCCTTCCCGCTGGGCCGGGACTCCCGCCCCCCTGGGCGGGCACCGCGCCCGGGCTTGGCCGCCGCCCCCCCCGCCCCGGCCCCGGGGGCTGCGCGCCGCTCAGCCCCGCCGCCGCGCCCCCATCGCCTCAGCCCCGCCGGTCCCCCCGCCGCCGCCGCCGCCCGCCCGGCTCCGGCTCGGAGCCATCCTCCCCCTCCTTCCCCTTCCTCCCGCCACCCTTCCTCAGGCCGCGGCACCCCCCGGGCCTCGACCGCGGGTTCCGGGCCGCGGTCCCGCCACGCACCGCGCGGCTCGAGCCCCCCCGGGCGGAGCGGCGCCGGTCCCGCTCCCCGACACCGACCTCCTCACAACCAACTCTCTGGCGCCGGTCCGCCGCCGCTCGGACTACAAGTCCCAAGAGCCCCCACAATCCGCTTCCGGGGCAACCGCCCGCTCCGGCGCCTTCTCTTCCGCCCTCTCCCCCGGATGTGAAGCCGCCTTCCGCCGGCCAGAGGCACAGGAGTGCGAGGCCGCGCGGGGCGGGGCCTGTCCCCACGGCAACGGCTGGCGCCAATGGGCGGTGGGGCCTGCGGGGGCGCTGGAGCCGCCGCTCCGCCCGGAGGGCCCGGGACCCCGGCCCCCTCGGTAGGCCCCAGGCCCTCGGTGGGCCCCGGCCGCTGCCGCCGCCTCCGCACCCCCCGCCGTCCTCACGGGCCGCGGCCGTTTGTGGCGTCTCAGTGCGGTGCTGGCGGCGCGGGCTGGGCTGCCCGGCGCTCGGGCCATGTGCAGCCGGGGGACGGGTGCCTGTCCGGGGAGGCTGCGGAGCCGGGCGCGGGGCTGCCCGAGCGGGGGGTGCAGCCCCCGCGGGCTCAGACCGGGCTGAAGCTCGGTCCCGGTGTCTGGGCGGCCGCGGCGCTCTCCCACGGGCAGTGCCGGAGCGCGCCAGGGGAACTGCGCAATGCTGCCCGAGTCGGGGCAGCGTGTGGCACTAACATACCGAGGTACTAATCCGCCACCAGCCCTAACAACCATGTTAATATTTAACCAACACGCTGTGTGTATCTACAGGTAGAAACTTACTCCTGATCTTAAATATTCACTGGTTAGAGTTAGATCCACTGGACATCCACAGCACAGGTACTTGCTGTCCTGGTGCGGGCTTACTACGGACTGAACCAGGACTGGGCTAGTTACTCCTTTGGGGCAGGACAAGGCTCATCGCTGCTTCTCCCTGGAGTAATCCTAATGTGAGCAAAGAGAAGCAGAGTTTGTCCCCCACGTTACAAAGGCCCTGGTTTGTACTAATCACTTAATTAAACGCTTGTGCGCAGCTCCAGACACTGCCTGAAGATACTGAGTGGCAACCTATAAAATAGTATGGAAGTCTCACAGGTTTCCCTTACTTTCTGCTGCCATTAGGAGCCAGAACAGCAGGAGTGTGCAAGGACTTGTTACACTTGGGTTCTCAACAGGAATGAGCCAAAACGGATCTTTGCTTTCTATGGAATACTGCAGTTGCGTGGGTGTAGTGGTGAGCTTCATTAATGGTGCACAGAAAATGTGTCATGAGGGTAGCTTAATTTATCAGGGAAAAATAGCTGTAGGCTGGGTGTGCTTGATTTGCCATCGTGCTACCGATTCTCTGGCAATGTGGACAGCAAGGCAAACATGGAAGAAGATAGGCTTACCATTACAGAAAATGTTAATGTCTTAAATTCTGTGTGGTAATTTAAGACTGAACTCAACATGATTTTGATACAGGTTTTAGCAGTTACCACCTAACAGCTTATTTGCGTGCAGAGGTCTTAACTTGTTTTTTCTGGCCATTTCTAATCAATGTGATTTTTCGTATCACCCACATATGAAATAAAATATTATGAAATAAACCTTTCAGAGTACTAATCCCAAGAAAAGCTTTGTTTCAGTGAGATTGAAACAGCATTTGAAAACATTCTTACTACTTAAAAGCTTTTTCCATAGAGAAGTGTTGAGATGCCCAGGATGATTTAAGCTTACTGAATTTCTGTTTCTTACTGTGGTCTGCAGGCCACAGCCATCTTCCTGTCAGTTGTGCAAAGCACATGAGCCAAAACGTGATGGAAGTGAAGTCATCTAAGGGCAAGTGTCAAACTGGAATTTCCCCCAAATTTGTCTGCCTGCTTGCAGAACCAGAAGTCTAGTTAAGGCAGACTGAAGGCATATGTAGGGTGGGAGGAAATGGCAAAGAACATAGAAAATCTGCATCTCTAGCAGATGCTTAGGGGTCTCCAGCATCTTTATTCAGAAGATGAAGCTAGAGGTCCAGTTATTTCTGAAGGCCAAAAGATTAATGGGTAATCTTCATTCCCCTGTAGCATTTACAGATAAATAGAAGGACAATGAAAGAAAGTGTCAAGATAAGAGGAGTAACTTATGCTGTTATTACCAGCTTAGCATAAAAAGCCTGCATAATCATTCGAAAGTCATCTGTTAAGTAACAAGTAAAGCAATTTGTTTCTGGGGGCTTAGAATGGAAAATTGCTTTAATACAATGACTTTGTACAGAATATGTCAAGCCATCTAAAGCATGATCATTTAATTATAGTTCTCTACTTGCTTCCTACTGATTACAATATTTTTACTAGTATTACTTTGTAGTCTCTTTTCCAAGTAACCTAAGAGCTGCTGCAAAGGCTGGTTTTAGACGAGATCTAAATATAGTTTATCATTCCTTGTAGCTGTAAAATGAAGATTAAAAGCATGGACATTATTTCGATTTTTCTTTTTTTGTTCCCAAGCTTTGTTTATCTAGTAATCTATTTCTGTTAAAAAAAAAACCCAAACCCCAAAAAACTAAACCCCCAAACTTAAAAATACCATGTCCAGCAGAACTAACAGAAAACAGACTCCTGTCTACTGCCCTCTAGTTAACCAAACTACTGCGCAACCACTGCAGCTCCTCTCGGTATTCCTGCCCCATCTGCCACCCAGCATACCTTAGGTCTTCATCTAGACACCTAAAAATCCATGTATTTTCCCCAGCCATGTCGCTAAAGTGCTCCTCCTCTACTAACCTCCCTTCTGCCCGTGTCCCTTCGCCATCAGCTGTTCAACAGACAGCAAGTAGCACAAAAACCATGAAAATCCCTATGTGACCATTGCGTGCAGACTGCTTGAGCCTCACAGCACCACAGGTGGGAAGGGGGCTGGTTTTACTCCTTATTTCCACAGGAGAACTCAGTATCTGCATTTTTTAAACGCCTCAGTTGGGTTTATTTGAAACTAGTTAGCAAGTTTAAAAGTTATCAGAAAAGATGCTGAGGAGTCAGCACCATCTGAGGGACAGTGCTGCTTCAGGAAAAAAAAAGACACCCCCGTTGTCCATCCTTAAAGGAGAATAGAAACACGTCCAGTTGATATGTCTCTTTCCCAAATCAAGTTCATAACAAATAATGAAAACACTGTACCAAAGAAAACACATACATACACATTCTGGGTTTTGAGACTGAAAACTGTTCAGTTTTCCATGAGTTCAGTTTTCGATGAAGTCTTGTTGTAATTCTGGTAAAACATCCTTTTTAATTTGATTTTCATTTACTGTCTTTTATTATACCCCAGACATTGTAGCTCTCATTCAATTAATTAACTGAGTAGTTGATATTCTTTTTAGACCTATTAAGATCCAACACCTTTACAATCCAGTTACATCAGACCTTGTTGCCGGCTTGCTCATACCATTCTGTGTGTGGTTACACTTGGCTTTTTTTTTTTTTTCCTCATTGTAGTCCTAAAGACAAAGGGATGACTACTATGTTAAGGTAATTTTATAGAAGCTTACTATCAGAAACGCTCAGACTGATTGGTTCTCTTTCTGTCACAATAGCTGGAAGACACTGAAAAATATGGTAGCATACAGAAAAAGTATTTCCATTTTACTTCAAGCTTTCTTAGGGTTTTTCTATATTAAAAGGTTAGGTTTTGGAAAAGATGTGAGGGTTAACTTGAAAAGTTACTGTATTTGCTCTGAAGGTCAGTTGTCATTAAGGCAGTTGCTGAGCTCATAATTGTTATTAGAAAGTCAGGAATCTCTCTTTTTATCTCTATAGGATATTACCAATGGCTGCTGCAGTGATGTGGAATCTTAAAGGCAAATTGCTGTAGCTTAGTCAAAGTCAAATACAAAATCATTGCACTTAGCTTAGGGATGAATTACAGAAACCAAATTGTTGAGAAAGTAAGCATAACTACCCAAAGAAGAGGCAGAGAAGCAAGTAAACCAATCTAGCTAAACAGCATGCCTCAAGAGTGCTTTTGACTAAGACTGAATTGTCTCATAATTGGATAGACTCTACCGAAGACAATGAACATAGGCTAACAAGCAATGCATAAGAAAAATTCAACTTCTGAAATAAAATTTGATGAACAAATCACTGAAGTTGTTAACAACAACAACAACAGAAGTATTTTAAAGACACTAGAAGCAGGAAACTGGTTTAAAAAAAATAATCGCAGACCCAAAAAAGGAAAATCTGTTTGGCCTCATACACTAGTTGTAATCAACAGCACAACTGGGAAAGATCATTTTCTGATCCCCTCTGCTGTGAAGGAGGATGTTAAAATTCCCTACTGTACCATTTAAAGCTGCCAGTAATCTGGATAACACATTAAACGTCAGAAAAGCAGATACTGGAGCAAACTGATAAATGGCTTTTTAAATTAAGTCCAAGAATTGTGAAAGAAAATTGTGCAGTCAAGCTAATCTAAAAAGTGCCTCTAATGGAAGTTGTTAGACTGGATTGTCAGCAGATAATACATCACATCTTCATTTTTTTATTTGAAACTCCATGCTTTCATGTCTAATCTATCTTTGTGGCACTCATGATGAGACATGACAGGATGTGGGTAATTCTGGAGTAGTAAAAAAGTTACATGGGCTAAGTTCTGTGCTGGTCAAGAAAAAAATGTATGGATTCCCACCCACCCACCCCGAGTATGAAATAGTTATAAACCACCCAGTGATATCTTACTGAATGAAGTAACTTTATAATCTGTTCCCAATTAAACATCAGTATTAGAAATAGAAAAATCTTAATTTCTTGGAAGTGGACTGGCTTACTAAGGATCTTGGAAAAAAACAACTTTTTACCTTCTTAAATGGTCTTCTTTTCCATTTTTTTGTCTTGTCTCAAGCACCTTTTTGTGGACTAATTTGTTGTATAGGATACAATTTTCTTCTGAATTACATTGGTCTAAAAATATGAGCAACAATGACAATATCTTTCCAGCGGCAGCTGTAGTAGAAAGTAAACCTTTTGGAAAAGGTTTTGCATGGACACATCAGATAATTGTGAACATTAAAATCTTAAATGTTGCTCTTAACTTATTGCTTTGGCAAAAATATTTAATCAGGTATTAAAGAACACGTTTAGCATATTCTCAATCTGCTACATCAGTAGATCAGGCTGACACAAACCCCTAAACAAACACTATAGGGTACAACAGCTAATCCTGTAACCATTTTTCAATAAAACTTCAAACAGAAGTATTACTGTCACTTCTTTAAATAACATAAAACATCCCACCTCTGATGAACACATGTGGAAGGAAGCACTGCTTCTTCAATCTTAACGTTTCTTCTGGTGGTATGTGCGCTTTGGGAGCTCTCTGCAACTTCTTTGGGTGATTTTCAGGTGTTATTTTCTATAAAACAGATTGCTCTCCCAGTACTGTCACGCTTACCCTGCTTAATTGGTATTCTGCCTTGCGGTGCTGTTGTATAGAGAACTACAGAAGGATGATTCAGGAAGACTGAATTGGCTGGAAGAGACTAGGAACAGCAGACCACCACAGATCCATGAGACACCAACTCTGGCCACAGCCTCTGCCAACAGAGCCGTTCCCTGACTCAATGCAGAAATCCACTGATGTGAAGGATTATAATCTTAGCTTTTTTTGTTTAAGTGTGTTGAGTTATTCCAGTTTTGCCAGCTATTCCGAGCTGCCAATACAGAGAATTCTGCTTTGTGGAAAGGGCGGTCTACGAGCACCACAGCCCTTAGCTGTGAGCGCGAAGTGCCTCATTCCCTCATGCCCAGACAAAAAGGAAAGCCCTCAGGGAGTTGGCTGAACGCTGATTTTTCATTACTTGGGTTCGATTAATCACTGGTTAAGATGTTTTTATAATTGGATTACCACATAAAAATGAGTGGGGGGTGGAGGAAGCGCTCTGCGGTGGAAACTGGCCTTGTACTTGACCGGTGCTTTGTGTCGCTCTGCCCGGGGAGGGCCGCAGGGATCGCTACTAGCGGCAGAACGCGGAGCCGGGCTCTCGAGCGCCGCTAACGGTACATCTGCTGCCACAGCTGGACAAGATGGCTACCAACCCGTTGTGGAAGAGACACGGTCCCCTTCGCGCCTTATATAGACTTGGGGGCGGACTGACAGTTATGACTGGCTCATCTGCCTGCCCATCTTACTATTGCTCCGCCTCCAGCACATGCTGGTACTATTTACCCTTTCTGGTTGGTTGGATATGGAGCGCGGGCTGTAGCAGCCAATGGGCGATCGGTGGGGGTGGCGCCTGCGCACTGCTGAGGCGCGGGTACGGGCAGGCTGGCTGCAGGAGGTGCGCTCCCCGCGCTGCTAGCGAGACGCGGCGCCGCTGCCTCCCCGCCGTTGGGCCAGCACAGGAGCGGTAGCTGCCTTCCCCGGGCTGTGCCTGTTGCCCACCGCGTGGGCAGCCGCTGCGGGGGGCTGTCAGGCTGCGGTGTAGAGCCGGGCGTGGCGCCTCCGCCGCCGGCTGCGGGCGCCGCAGGTAGAGCGTCACGTCTGGCAGCAGCCGCCCGGGCTGGCGCGGCACCTGTGGCGGGCGGGCTCCCTCGGCGGCCTGGGCCCGGTCTGCGGCTGCTGGCGGCCAGGGATACCGCCCGCCTCCGCGCCACGCAGCGCGCCTGCGGCTCCACGCCACCAGCAGCGGCTCCGGCGAGGGAGCGGAGCGGGCGGCGACGGGCTGGGTGCCCCGCCGCGGCCGCCTCAGCGTGAGTACGGGGATGCGGCGCCCTTCCCCGGGAGGCACCTCTTGGCTGTCCCCTGCGGGCTCTGTAGAGTCGCTGAAGGAGCCCGCGCACTCCAGCGTGCGATTGCGGGTTGCGTGAGTCTAAAGCATCGTTTTATGAATGGCGGCGCTTTTTTTCCTGGTAAAAGTGTGAGAAAACCTTTCTGTGGTCCCTGTGTGTCACCTGGCAGCTTCCCCCGAGCTTCGTTCCTCAGACCCAAAGCGAGCCCCGGGTGGCTGGGAAGGGGCCCGGGCCTGGGCGGCAGGGGGCAGCCGGGGGGGGACGACGGGACGGGACGACGACGACGACAGCCGGGGGGCGGACGCTCCCTGGGGATCTCCGGGTCCCCCCGCGGCCTGCTGGCGATCGAAGCCCTGTGGGGGAGAGCGGGGGTGGCTGGAGCACCAGGGAGAGCAGTCGTGTGGGCCCGAAGGCGGCAGGGTTGTAAGGCTTCGCTTTGTATTCACCTCCACATCTTCCTTGTGAGCTTTTTATGGTTTTTTCCTCCCTTAAAAACTTGTACACCAAGTATTTCTTCCTGTACGTGCTTTTAGGGTGCTTTCTCTTCAGTGTTGTGTATATTGTCAGGAATATTTTATCAGTTTTTCGTAGTGTATCAATGTTCAAAAGCTGCTTGAACAGCCCTTGCAGTGTGTGCCACTTCATAGTGTAACGCTGCTGTATCTACTTTGGTTTAAGGGTATGAGCAAGGTCAGGTTTGTGGGAAGAAACAACATTTTGTTAGGTTGCGTGGTGTAACTGGGTCTGGGGGATGGATAAAGTTTGGCCCCAATTTGATAAGTGAAGGTATAATAGTGCTGGCTTGTGGTAATGTTCATAGAAAGGCACTAACCAAATTGGTACTACCATGTGGGACAAACAACATGAAAAGAAAGTTTTTATCTTTAGGAAGGTATAGATTTTCTAAAGCCCAGCATCTGCACTGATAATGGTCTTTTTGTATAATTCCAAACCCAACTTGCTTTCTCAATAGGAATGTTTTTTGAAGTGCACTAGAAAGCAGTACGCATCGGCTTTGATGTGACGGGGTTGCTGATCTCAGGGATGGGCTACATGTCTGTGTTTCACAGCAAACGTGCAGGACTTTTGAAATGATCGGTTTTGTTTTCTGTGTATGAAGTGGTCAGTAGTCTGAAAACTAGCTATGTTTTTTTTTTCTAACCTTCGATCCAAAAGTATTACCAGTGTGGTGCATTAAATAATGTAATTTGATAGAAGCCAGGTAAGAGCTAGCTGCAGGTGAAAGGGAGGGCCTGTGGTCTGCCCCAGCTTTGCACACCTGTTTGAGCACAGCCATGCATCTGGCTCCCAGGTGGACCAGTTCATGGTGTGAAACTGTCAGGTTTGTAGAAAAAAGTGTTTTGTTCTCTCACTTTGCCTCTTGAAGCTGGTGTTTGTGGGTTTTAGCTGTTTGCCAAGAGGAGCTCTTAGGGTGGAGGAGAGGGGAGCTGGGCTTGGCTACTAGTGGCTTTTGGGAAGACTTAATCGCTTCTTAGGAAAGACCCAAACCAGCAGTGGTTCTGTATGGTAATTTTAAGTTAACACAGGCTGTAAAGCCAGGTGATGTTTTATTCCTGCTAGCTATATCTGCTGAGTGGTTCAGTGTATGTATCAGGTCCTCTAAGTAATATTCATACCTTGTGGGATTTTCTGTGAAGTGTTTGGAGGTTTGCTGTTTTCTAAAGAGAGGAGACATGACTTTGCTATAGACATGTATTAAATTTGGTTGTGTTATGGAGATCCTTGGTTAGTTTCTAAGTTGTTATGTTCAAGTAATCTCAGAGCAAAGAGAATGGTTACCTGTTCAGTGGAAACTGATAGGTGGAATGACAGTCTCGGGGAGGGAAGGAAAGAAAGCTGTCTCTTAGACTTACGTATTCTACCATTTCCTACTGTAACTTACTCTGTAACTGTAACCTACCGTCCATGATGAATAAATGTCTTATGCGCTAATTATCTTCGTTAAACTTAAAAACCTGGAGGTTGTTCAGATTGAAATCTGTGTAATTCTGCACACTCTCTCTTCCCAGTAAACCATTGCTTTCCTGTCTGCCCTGGCCCTCGGAGCTTTCCTGAGCATCAGCAAACTAGAAGTGACCCCATTCTGCCTCCCTTGGCATTTGGAGAGCAGCAACAAAGTGGCAGCCCTTTGGAAAGTAATTCATATAAGAATAGAGGACGACAAGAAAACTACAATGGACTTTGTTCAAAGCTTTTATTTGCCAGGAGTCCAAGAAGTTGTGGCAGAGAGAAGGCATCAGCCAGTGAGTTAAATTTTTGTATAGTTACCTTTCTGCTTCCCTCTATTAAAAAAAAAACAAAAACAAACCCCAAACAAAACAACTGAATTGGTTATTTGGCAGCCAAAAAGGGATCAAAAAATTATTGTGCATAAATCCAAAATAGCAACTTGACAAAATTATGCCTTTCCCAGCATGACACTGATCCTCTTTATCTTCCTCTGGCTTTTTTGTTCAGATCTGTCATGGCACACCTACTGTGGTGCTTAGACACATTCTGTATGTATACAGTTTTCCTATTGATCTGCCACATAGTTTCCCTTGAATGTAACTCAGCTTGGATTTTCAGGGGAACCAAAATGTTTCAGAACAGTGTTATACATTTATATTTATTTGTAGCAAAGGCCTGTAAGGTGAAGTCTTTTCAATTATTTTTCCTGCTTTACAAGACCAAAATTAAGCAAAAAAAATCAGGAAAAATGCAACTTGCAGAAGAATATTCTAAAAGATACCAATGTTAGAATTGTTTTAGGTTACAATGTCTCTTTCCTGAAAAAAACCCGCTTTGTTGAGCGAGTGGGATGCTGATTGGATAGGCAGCTGTTCAGTGTTTTCGCCGTATTTTGGGCAACCTACTTGCTGCATAAACTGTGTGCTGTCTAAACATGGGTGTGAAGAAATGACTATTTCTTAACTAATCTGCAGCAAAAGTTGTAACTGCTGTGAGTTTTTCTGGGGTACCTGGTCTTTATAGCAAATAGCTACAACCCAGATGGTTAGTTTGAGAGAGCTATGAACAGCTACGGCTGTTTTGGAGGCTTTACAGTTCTGTATGTGCTCTTTAATCCTAATTAGTTGCTTAATCTAAATATCTGTCACAAAACGGTGTAGCTAAAGTTATGTCATTATTCCCAATTTATAATGTAGAGCAGAAACAATGGAATACTGATGTTTGGTGTGGGAAATGGCTTGAAAATTACAGAATAAGTAGCATGTGATTTTCTTGTTTTACTTTTGACTTTGGCTTCATCTTATTATGTCCTCTCAGCTGCTTCATATCTCTTAATTGCAAAGGCTTTCAAGTTGACCTCACAGTCGGGGGGTGTGTGTGTGTGTCCTTGTTGTTGGAGCAGTGTAAATCCCAATGGGGATTTGTGCAAAGCTTGCCTTTCCATGTTCCTCTGCGTGTACACTCATGCAGACATTCACAAATCTGCTGTGTTGCGTGCTTTGGTTATGTTTGGCTGAGTGATGTATTTAGCTTTTGCATGTTTCCCCTCTCTCACAGAAAAAAACCTTGCCTGGTTATAATTTGTAGTTTAGATTCTGGATCTGTGGAAGGTATCCACAGAGCATGGGGTGTGCAGAGGAGCAGTTTAAACTTGTGCTCTTAATTGAAGGCAAGTGGCTGCTCATGGTGTGCAGGCAAATAAATGTATGGCAAGTGGTGTTGGGTGTTGGTTTGGTTTTGGACTAGTTGGTGCTTTTTGCATGTTCCCCTGAGGAAGGGGCAGCGTGGGCAAGCAGAGGGAAGCTGAGGCAGTGGAGCAGGGAGCAGAGTCTGGAGAATGGAACAGATCCAACAGAAGCTTGAAAATAAATTGCAGATTCTTGCTTTTTATTTTATATCTCTACTTCTAGATTCTTTGTGTAATCATATTTCTTCTAATAAACATAGATGTTGGCTTTCATGGACTGCAGCATTATTAGCTAAACTAAAAATCTCTAAGATTTGAAGGGGGGGTGGTTGGTGATAGTAGATAATT
Source organism: Falco peregrinus (assembly GCF_023634155.1). Classification (NCBI taxonomy): domain Eukaryota; kingdom Metazoa; phylum Chordata; class Aves; order Falconiformes; family Falconidae; genus Falco; species Falco peregrinus. The sequence continues at coordinate 63,876,015 of NC_073725.1, read as the reverse complement.
TCTGCTCAAGTGTCAAATATGGTCCTGTGCATTGATCTCTTTCTTGTGTCAGATGATCTGGCAAAATCAGTATGTTTTGAAATTGCACATTTTTTTCAACTAATCTGTGTCAAATGCTTGTTTTCTCATTTTGATGACTCCTGGTAATACTGTAGTAACTCCCAGTATCGTGCAAGGCTAGATATGGACAACTACATCTGGAAATTTCTTAGCTTGTGTTTAATGTACATAAACTGATGGCAAAAGCATGTGAATTTTCTGTCTGGAAAGAACCATCGTAATCTTCTGATCTCGACCTCCCTACCACAAGGCAATATTCAGATTCTGGAATCCTAGAATGGTTTGGGCTGCAAGGGACCTGTAAAGGCCACCTAGTCCAACCCTCCTGCCATGAGCAAGGACATCTTCAACTAGACCAGATTGCTCAGAGCCCTGTCTGATCTGACCTTAAATGTCTCCAGGGCTGAGGCATCAACCACCTCTCTGGGCAACCTATGCCAGTGTCTCACCACCCTCAGCATAAGAAATTTCTCCCTTTTATCTAGTCTGAGCATGAGAGAGAACTTCAGCCTATGAATATGTAAGGACTGGTTCAAACCTGTCAAGAACTTGTAGACAGTGATTTGAAATGAGAATAGGGAAATTCGAGTGTTTCTGAAGTGAAAGCATTTCTCAGATTTGAAAGAATTTATCAGAATTAGCCTTAGGAAATCTCTTCCCTTGGCAGAAGAGTACATATGCTTATGCCTAACATGACTGTGGTCACAGGTTTAGTGTGTTAAAATCTGGGCATGCCTGATTTCTTTTTTTTTTTTTCTGTGAAGTTCCTTAGGCAATGTCTTTCTGCTTCTGCATTCCCATTGTGTCATGGCTGAAGCTTGTTGGGCAGATGAGATTCAGCCAGCATGCTCAGAAGATTTATCTTCTGCTTATGTTCCCTGAGGCAAGTGATCCCATTTGGAGTCATCAGCTTGTGAGGATTGTGCTACTCACGGTTGTAAGGACATTCAAAAACTTTCTAGTGAAAGATGTCACCAAAGAATAAAAATATTAATTTCCTCTTTGAATGGTGCTCTGCTGAGCTTAGCACTCTCCTGGGCTGTGGGGTGCAGAGCTTTCTACACCCTTGCTTAAACGCTAGAAGCTTGACCCATGTTCTCATCTAATTTAATGAGATGTTTTTAAACTTTAGCTGTTTTAGTAATCTGAATATGGCCTGTTTGGGTTTTCATATAGGTACACAAAACCTATCTCAAAAAAACCCAAGCCAACAATCTCACACACAGTTCCAGGTAGAGAGGAACAGCTAATTCTTATGTCACCTGAGGCTTATGCAGGTCCTTCCATTTCATCTTGAAACCAATATTTTTAAAACATTAGATCTGGTGAGCTTGAGTCCTTCTCAGAAGGAAGAGAGAAAGTCTCCTGGAAATAACACAAGAATGATAAACATCTCCTGAAAACGAAAGTCTGGTATCCAAGCTCAAGAAGTCAATTGTGATTACTGCATCATTGTGAACAGCCTTGTTCGTTAAAATATTTACAGATGAGGTAGTTTTTAGCTTGTGGTCTTTTATTTATTTGAAAGGTTACCTTCTGCAGATGTTTTCATACCTTGATAGTGGCAGCAGATATATCATTTGAGAAAGAAACCATCAGTAAGTGCATAGGCTTTTTAGTTTTAGTAAAAAATAGCTGGAGGAAAACTAAAAGCAAGAACCCTTGCAGATCAGAGGTTTTGGAAGGGAGAAGGGAAGGACTGTTTTCACTTTCCTCATTGCCGGAGGAACGGGGAACTGTTGGAGCTAATTCAGAGCGTGGTGACCTGCTCTGCTTGATCAGGCGAATGTCAATATCTGGTGGCCTGTTCTGTGAAAGGCTTTAGAGGTGTTTGTCTATTAACAGGACTTTCATAGGTTTGGTTAAAATGAAAGGTGATTTTTTATGCATTTTCTGTGTGTATGTGTTGATCTTTGTTTTTCTGCTGTAACCCTGCACGGATACTGTCAGGGAATGCTGTCCACAGCCAGATCTGGTGCTGGCTTTGTCTGAGCTTTGCTCCTGGTGAGGCAGGTGTGCATAAGGTGTTGATAGTTAGATCCACCAATGGTGTCTCTGTCAAATGCTATGCTGTTAGCAGCTACAATATCCCATGTTCTTCAAGTTGTAAGCTCTGTTAAACTATATATGCATAAAATGGGGAAACTTGGTACCTTAATTTAAAAGTATGAGAGAACCAAGCCACTTCATGTATTTTTTGGGGTGGTTTTTTTTGCTTCTTGTGTAATACCCTAGAAGTGTACTGCTCGTCAATCCACTGAAAAATGGATTCCCCTGCATGCTGTTAAATATCAGTTCTTACCATGTCGCTTACCTAATACATCAGTTTAATTGAACTCAGTTTCAGTGTGTGTGACTTGACTACCTATGTGTTTGCTACTCTTTCCCTAGGGAAAGAAAAAACCCACCTATCTGACAGTTATCCAAGCTTTAATCGATTTGGTACTAAAGTATAGCAATTATTGTCAAGGCTGTGGGAAGCTGGGATATGTCAAAGATACATCCCAGCTTGTTTGTGATGATTGCATAATGATAGTAGTAAATTTAATATAATTATCCATATGAATGCTCCCACAGGTTGTCTTCAATTTTTTTGGAATGCTTGGTATCTGATCTAATTTGTTTTATGACTTTCCCCAAGAGCAATTTGGTACTAATAATTTGCTGTTGTACAGACACTCCTTTTCATATTACAGGCATTTTCTTAATTTTCTGTACAACTAGAATCTGAAAAGCACTGACAGTGCAGAAATCTAGGGTTTAAAGCTCTAATTGCATCATACTGTTTTTGTCCAGGTATTCTGGGGTCTTGCCTGGATTTGAGAGAATCAGCAAGGTACATACAAAGAATTCATTTGTATGCTGAATTTGTTGCATTTAACTGTTCTAGAACAATTGGGAAAGATTAGCCCGTATCTTAAAGACATGAAAAGAAAAAGCAAGTGAAGTTAGTATACCATGCTCTTCAGGAAGAAAAATTAAGACTGCAAGCCGAGCAGGCAACCTGGTGTGAGTCACGTTTGCCTTCCTCTGTGCTAAAGTGTAGTCAGCTGACACGTAAAAGGGAGACCCTTAACCTAGCCCTAAATAATAAAGACTTCACGAACATAGACTATTGCAATTAATTATTATAGATTTTTATATTACACTGTATACTGGTATGCTTATGAATTATTAGGCTAAAGTAGCAATTCTGAGGAAGCCTTCAGTTTGCTTTTTGTTGTCTTATGGCTCTGTGTTACCAACTGACGCAGTGGTCTTCTGTCAGGCTGAATAACTTCCAGGACACTTAATGTCCTTCTATTGTCTCTCCTGGTTATAATCTATAATTTTGTTTAATCAGAGTGGAATTGGAAAGATTTCTAGTCATGCTCCAATTCTGAATGGAACTGTAGCCTGAAAACTGTTTCCTACTACTTAATTTCCTTTTAGACATTGGCTCAGAATTATTCTTACACATTTTTTTACTGGTCACTTTAGAACAGTACTTGTTTTTATCTAGTAAAGTAGGCCTGTTCACCTGAATTTCTGAACGTTGCATTGCCACACTTGAAGATGGAAAGAGAACAGATTAGATGTTCCAGTACCTTCAGGCATTTGAAACAGCGTGCGCTCACTGTAGTATGTTTGGAGGAGGGTAAAAAAAAAAGTAAATCCTGATCTTTGGAAGAAGAATATGCTAGTATCCAATAACTGCAATAAAACAGATTTCACACTGGAAGGTAAACTGAAGAAACTGCCTTTGGGTTGGTAAGGTTTTGCATCAGTATAAGTTGTTCCTTGTACAGGTGTGTGTATTAGCTAAACTTCCTGTGGAAAAACCTCATTACAAAGTGTTTCTCTTTGCCATGAACTTGTCACTTGGAAGAACTGCATTCACTGATGTGCTAACTGGTCTCTTTGAAGTTGCTTTATTAGCTTGGGGCCCCCTCTGAGTTATATCTTTCTGCTTACATATTGATTCCTAATTGTTTTCAGAAGCTTTAATTTAAAGAAAATTCAAAGTTTTTCTTTATCTGAGAGATCTGATTTTTTTTTTTCACTAGTTAGTGCTCTGTTCTTACATTTGATATATTGCTCTAAATTCTTTGATGTGTTTCTTAATTAAAATTAGAGTTCTTAAACTATAGCCACAGCTGATTCTATGCAGGTACAGCAGACTCCCCACACGGATGAAAAGGAGCCTCTTAACATTTCCCAAAAGAGGTTTTAACCCTAACTGTAATCTGGTCCTTGTTCTTTAGCCATCATACTGTTGATGTAAAGTAGGTCAGGCACCTTCTGAAGGGAGGAGGAAAACCACCAACCAGCCCACCATGGGGCTGGCGATGGAGGTTTGAGTTGAATTACATCAGACTGTAAGGTGAGTGGTCTTGAGTTAAGAACAGAAGATTAAACTTAAATTATTTTTTTATCCTTATGTTTTTGCAGGCATGTTCCTGCCTGCACTAAAAGATTTTTGAAGCTGTTGCGCCAAAAGCAAAAAGTGTATACCAGAACTTCTGCAAACTTCCACTACTAAGTGGTGTTTGGATTAGCTGTTTTTTCCAGCTCTAAAGTGACTGAAGTACTATTATGTACATTTATTTTGCTTGTATTATGAGGATTATTTGAATGTGTGCTTCTTTTGATCTCCATAAATTCAGATCAAATGCTAAGTGTATTTAGTATTTGTGAGCTACAAAAATCTATCTTAGGCTACTTGTTTAGATGTAACAAAACTCTGAGAAAGTGTTTAAGCCACAGAGTTGTTTTAGGATTGTAAATTTACTTATGGGAGCAGGTAATGTAAGATGAAGCATTGCATGGGTCAAAGGATAAGGTAAAAAAAAACCACCATAAAAAGGGTATCTGTCAAAATAAAATAGGAATTAGTTGCCTGTGAAGAGGAACTTAAAAGGATAGGCCTGGAGATAAGCCTGACATTGATGAACCTAGTTAGCAAACCATGAAATTTGGCAACAGTTGTTAAAATGCTTTGAACTTTAAGTGAACCATCCTCATTATACATTAATTTTAATAGGAAAACACACCTCCTCATCAAAAACTACCCACCTGTAAGAGAAGGCTGCCACCCTGAGAACATGCATAGTAAAAATAGATTGACTATATCTTCAAACTAAAGTGAGGAAGGTTGTAAGCAATGATAATTGAGGGGAGTGGGTATAATGGGAGTATGTCTAGAAATCTAATGTAAAGACTGGTGTGCTAGCTTTGTGAATTATCACCTAGCACCCTCCTCTGCACAGATTTGTAAAATAAACAAATACCTTGCCTGTGTGACTTTCAGCTAATGCATATGAGGTAACCATCCCACTTCTGGGACCACAGGGGTGTTGAAAGAGAAGAACTCTTTGATTTAATAAGAACGACCTTGCTGTAGGATCCCCTGCAGCTCGCAAAGGCATACATTGTCCTGTGTTATGTGATTGCAGTCCTGGCTCTCCCTTCCACAGTGCTGTCATGGAGAGTTGCCCAGAGCCTGAGGTCACTGAGTTCAGAGCTGCATATCAAAACTCCCCATTGTGGATCAAGAGTGTACTTGTATCGGATATTTTCCTCTGTGGAAAAGCTCTTGTCAATAAACCACCTGTGTGCTTCAGTCTGTAGTGATACAGTAGTTTGTGGGACTGTTTAGTAAGCAGTGTAACTGTAACACTAAAATTATGGAAAAAACCTTGTTGGTATGCAAGGTGATTTTGCAGTTTTAGCAAGAGTTCAAACTGCTTACTAGACATGGGACCTAATCTGTGTCCTTTTTTTTTCCCCCATTTAGGTATAATGCGTGTGCCAGGTGTTATAGCAGGCGCCACAGGCTGTCCTTTGTGCTAGGTATGACAGCTGCTTAGTGCCATGCTGCAGGCTGTCACTGCTTGTCTGTAGCCTAAAGGTTGTGACTGACAAGCAGGGATGCTGTTGGGGAGGCTGGCAAGGCTCTTGTGCAGTGCTTGATGCTTAAGCACAGCGCTGCTGAGCCCACTAAAGCATGTGGTGCAGCCCTGGCTGGTAAACCTTCGTTCAAACAGCAACTTGTAGTGAAGACAGTATTTGCTCTCACTTGGAGTATAAATGAAGTATTATCTATGTGGGTGTTTTGATATCTGGTGTTCTGCATGGCGCTGGTGTGGTGGTCATCTGTTACAGCAGCAGAGATTCAAGCAATAGATTAAAAATCTTGCAGCTGTGATAGGGAAGCACTGGAGAACCTTCCTGAAGGGAATATGGGTTTTCTGTTGACAGCAGTTTTTAAGAACCTGTGTGTCAAACAGCTATGAGGAGTGTCACTAATACAGGTTAGTCCTGTTCTGTGGCCAGCAGCACAAGTTAGGGCTTTGTCCCTCCAGGCAGTTCTTTTTATGATTTCCACCTGCTGAATCTGCAGAGAAGTAATTTCTGCACTTATCTAGAAAGATCTGGACTCCTGCATAGGCTTGTGACAGTCAAAATGATGATACATGCTTCTTTTTAATATATCTTTTTGTGCGGTTGAAGAATTGTATTGACCACTCTGTCTTGAGGATTGGAGTTGTAAGTTAAGGCTGGATATTGGTAGAATTTGTGGGGGAAATCCTTTGTCCTGTATCTGCCACAAACTCTTAATAACTTTTTAATAGTGAAATTTTTCTTTAATTACTGTTGGATTGTTTTTAGCCTTGAAACACTGAAACAATAAGCACAAGTAAACTTTTGCTTCTCAGACATCGTCACACAGAGTGCCAGAGAGCAGCTGTTATTTGCCGTTAGATTTGAGCCTGCAACTACATCCAATTTGGAATATTGAATAAGACAGCAGACACATATCTACAAGCAACTTCATGCTGCCAAGGTGATTTTGGCCTTCTGTTTTATGACTTGGGAGTTTCTCTGGAAGCTTTTAACTGGCTGTGTCTTTAGCAGAATGGCATTTTCTTTGTAGAAATAAGGGTGAAGGGGAAAAGCTTTTGAGGTAGTCCCATACTAGTAGGAGGTATTACCTTTATCTTTTGAGGGCTGTCTACTTCTGTCTGCTTCACAAAGATCATAGTAAGAGCTAGCTGAGAGGGGGACGGGGGTTAATTTCATAATTTTGTCCAGGCAAAGGAGCTCGTTAATGGAATGGGGCTCCACAGTGGTGTAATCCACTAAGTTGGTCCTTGCAAGTGTTGTTTTCTGAACTGTTATAGTGCCAGGGTACCATCAGAAATGCTCACAGGTGTCACTTAAATTTCAAGCCTTGATGCCTGCTGGAAAGCACATGGATCTTTAAATATCAGAACACTGTGTGCACAAGTTCTATGCTTTTCTTTTTAGGCTGTGACCTTTTTTACATTTTCACTTTAATATCTGAGAAACATTATGGTACAAGATGGGTAGGATGAATACTAATTTCTTGACTAGAATGATATTGACTTCTATGTGACTAGATTTCCTGGGAAAAAAGTTAAAGCTTTCTATCTTCAAAACTTGAAATATGTTTTGGGGTTTCCCCTTTTAAGAGCCTCTTAGCCCACTGCAAAAGTCTCTGGAAACACTAGAGTTAATCTTTTCAAGGTGCTTCTGAAATAACTCTTGTGTTCCGATTTAGAATTATTTGAATCTGTTTGACTTTCAGTGTAAATTCCACAGCTCATTTCCCTAGACTTTGGGGGGGGGGGAAAGCAGAACATCAGGATTTTTTTACTTGGCTTGGGTGTTTTCCTTCCTCCCACCCTTTCTCTGGAAGGAAAACTATTTTAGTCATTGTCCTTATTGCTTATGTGTTTCTTTTCTCTGGATAAATGCACTTTTTTTGCATCGGCTTTTACAATTTGAATATGTTGGGTGACTTTTGATAGATTTAGAAGTTATTATTCTACTGCAGTATAATGTCTCTGACAAAGATCAAGAGCAGTGCCTGTAGAGCTTTGCTATTCATACACTTTTTATATGTGCTCCTGAGAGATGTCAGGTGAGGAAAGCCTTAATTTATTGGCGTTCTTGGCTGGGGTTGCCCACAAGAGGGTCAGTCAGACCTGCTTTGAGTGGGGGCTTAGACTAGGTGACCTCCAAGTTTGCTTTCTGATCTAAATTGCTCTATGATTCTAGCTCTAATGCTATGGAAAATAATGATTCCTAAGGGCCCTAGACTTTCATAATGTTAGCCTCTAGTGCAGGGGTCCTCAGACTTTTTAAACAGGGGGCTGGCATGCAGATGGAGTGGCAGGAGGTCATCTGCGGCTGCTTGGTTCCCCCCCCAACCCCCTAGTGGGGTGTGGGGTTTCTGTAAATACCGGGGGCCGGATAGAGGACCCTGGGGGGCCATATCGGGCCCGTGGGCCGTAGTTTGAGGACCCCTGCTCTAGTGCAACACAATGAGATGGAGGAGACACTAAATTTTCAGGTGCTTTGAATCTTTTCTGAGTAACTGGAATTTGTCTTATCTGTATTTCTTTAATGAAATTAGCTTATGATTATCTTTAACTGTAAAGCAGCTACTGTTCCGAAGCAATTATGACACTTAAACAGACATGAATGCAAATGCATGAAATGAGTTAATGGTTCTGCATAATATTTTCTTCCATTCACAAGACTGTATAATTATACCACAGGTGCTACAAAGTGTAGACTACACTGTGAATAACACTACATTTCCCTGTAAGGAATGCTAACTTTCCACTTCTACCAATCTTTTACTAAAGAGACTTTTTTCTGGTGTGAGAAACTATTAAGATTCTTTTGAGTACAGAGAAGATTGTCAAGGGGAATCGGTTGGTGTGTAGAGCACTGTGTGTATGCCACAAGGCGTGTGCTGGTAAGGATGAAGAGGATGTTGTGGTGGGGCAGCAGAAACTGAACTGCAGAGTGGCCAGTTCTCCTCACCCGTTATAAAAATGGAAAGGAAATAGTGTGAATAGAGGATGGTGGTCTTCAAGGCAATTATCATCTTTTGAGTAGTTCTCACTAATTACTGCCATGTTATTCTAAACAATCTGTTCTCTGATTAGTCTAGTCTATGATAGCAGTTGCTGATGTCTGCCAATCTGTGACCAATGATACTGGGCGAGTAATTTCCTGAGGGCACAGTCATACCTTGATTTCCTTTTTGCTGATCTCTGTTATACTTCCCTGTAGCTGTGAGCAGAGCTGGAGGACTTTGAAAGCAGCATGTTAATTTTGAGTCATGGTTGTGGACAGCTCTTCTGGGAAAAACAGACCACGTTGATATTGGCCTAGTAATGTTTCCTCCTTAAACTGCTTCCCCTAGTTCAGAGAAAACATTTAAATTTTGAATTAATGACGCTATCATAACTCCTAAGTTGTTTCCTTCCCTCTTGGAGCATACTTCAGAAATACTTGTTGTGCTGTGACTTCTATGAGTGAAATTCAGTGTCACTTTTTATGCCCAGGGCCCAGTAGACCTTGGTGGTGACTGGCAGTCTGGAGACATAATGAAGAAGCAGGGTCGATGGGGTTCCATGTCACTGGTGACCTCCAAAAAGAGTAAGTGGCTCTTGCTTTCATCTTCTATCCCAAGGTGCCCGGTAGAAGGTGTCATTCCCTCCCGTTTCCTGTTTAATATGCAGAAGCAAGTAATGAAGAAACACATGATTTTGTAGTAATAGAAGCAAAGAAAGAAGCTTTCATTAAGCTAAGTCTTAAATCAACAGTGGTATCGTTTGTGGAAGCAAGTTTGTAAATCACATCAAATAACTTTGTTTAAAATTCCATTAAAATAGTGTATTAAAACTCATTTGTACTATTTTTTCCTCATAGTAATGGATCAACTGATGTCAGTTTACTTGTACTTTGTATTTGACATGTGATAACTGAATTTGTTTTACCTTATTGCTTTTAAAAAAACTCGTACTTTTGTGTACTCTTAAGAGTCCTCCAAAATCAAGCAAAACACAACCACAAAACAAAAAAAACCCAAACCCTACCACAGAAATCTACTGTGACTCCTTATTTATGGTGCAAGTTCTGTGGAAAGTGATGGAGTTGGCAGTCATAAAAAAAAAAAAAAAACTGAAAAAACTGTTTAGGGAAACTTTAATTTCTGATCTTAAGCTGTTGCTGGAGTCTTGGTGCTGAAGGCATTCTGACCCACATTGTGTGTGACGGTTTGAAAGACCCTTTTTAAGGATTGACATATTTAAGTAGTGTTTGGAACCTGATATTTCTGCAGAAAATGCTCTTGTCCTTTCCAGATGCATGATGCTTTTTCAGTTCTTTCACATAAGTGGATGGCTGCGACTCAGTTGCCTTTCTGGTCTTCATCCCTTGCAAAGAAGGGGCTCAAATGAAGCTTCCCCTTCCCTGGTCAGCTTTGTTTACATCTAGAGAAAAGGCTTTTGTTCTCCAGTCCTGGATGCGTGCAGACTTTGGGGGATCTGCAAAAGGCATATGAGCAAGTTTAGTTTAAGGAGGCATAAATGCCCAAGAAGACAGGTTGACACTTCAAATTAAATCAAGTAAAATTTGGTGTGCTTAGCACTCTTATTTCTTGTAAGGTTTTCCTTATGTTGTCTGTAAAGTAGTCTTCATCACCGTTCTGTTTTCTGTGAAGCTACTGAAAAAGCAGGATGCAGTCTGCATTTTGCTGCATAGTAAAAAGTTTCATTGAAAGCTGCTGAATGCACTGGGACTACCACTTCTAAGTGTGGTTTGAGATAAAGGTGCTGTGAGAGACTCTTTGGAGCACTGGGGTATGTATCATATGTACTTGCCCAATTCTTACACTCCTTCCGTAGATTTCCCAGTCAGGGCCACTGCATTTTGTTTCATGTTCTTCTGTTAATGTAAGCAGATCCTCCTCTTGCTATTGACATCGTCATGGGAGAAGAACAGCTCAAGCACAGACAGAGGCAGTCCCATGCAAAGTAAAACCTCGGTTTGCCTATGTCGTACCAGCATAGCAGGGAGCTGCTTTCACCCTCCTGGCATTCACAGGCACCTTGGGACTTGGTGGCCTGGGCTTACCTGCTTGTGATAAGGCATGCCTGGCAATGGGAAGCATCTATGCTGTGCCCTCCTTCCTCAGTGCCCTCTTGGTGGCAGGCTGATGGTGCTGCATGGAACCACTTCCAAGAATTCCCAATGAGCACCAAGGTGTGCTCTGCACCCCTTTCTCCTTGCCCCTTTTTAGCCCAGCTGCTCCACAGGATACTGAGCAAGATGGACCTTTGATCCGATCCAGTGTGATCATTAATCAGCACCTTCTCCTGAGGTACCCGATGCACTTAAGATCGGTTGGTTGAGTTTTTGCCTTGGGGAGGTGAAATTGGGCTAATAGCGACATGCAGAGGCTTCAGGCAGATGTGTGTTGTCTAATGAAACAAACCATTGTGTTTTTTCTTACAGAACACCTTGCTTCCTTTCATAGATGGCTCCAGCAAAGGTTTTCTTGCCATATTCATTTGGTAAAACTAGCCTGCATTTTAACAGTGGTGGTTTCAGCCTAGAATTGATCGAACTGCAGCAGAATGAGGGAGCAGAAAGTATGGATTATTAAAAGCAGACACTAAGTTCTGCCTTTCTGGTACAATGATTGATAAGTTAACAAATTCTTAGCAGATTAGTCCTGAGCTTCAAGCAGTGATATTGCTAATCTTCTGGAGGTAGATTCTTTAGTAGTTTTGCTTTTATTCTGGGCTAATTCTGCAGATAAAAACCCTCATTTTCTCTTGACTTATACTCTAGAAATCCAGAGGATTCTGGAAGTATTAGACCAAATTATAAAAGTCTAAATCTGTTTAAATGGATGTTTTAATCCACAGTTACTTGCAGTGTGGTGTATTGGGTCTCTGTTTCATACTGGAAGTTTTAAGAAGTAATAATAATCGTAAACTCAGCTGGAATACTGTTTTCTGCTTCTGTATTCCATGCAATTTTTTGTTTGATCCGTTTGCAATTAATTGCAAAGTAGGGCATTGTATATTTTATTATATGTAAGTTATCAATTTTGAGAAAAACTGAATTGGTAGCACATGTTTCTGCCTGTGAAAAACTAAAAGGCTGAAGAGCTGGGATGGCAGGGATGCCAGGTAGTCGCTGTTTACATAATGCAAGCTCTGGCCAGGTCTCTAGTGCCTGGCTCTAACAGCTGATGCCATGAAAGGTCTGAAAAGGAAAAAGTAAAGAAGCTTGAACTCGCCCCTTGGGAGCAGCACCTCTGTATTCCCTTCTTGGGAACATGCATCCGCTCATAGGGCGGGCTGTTATTAATAGCTTTATTAGAAAGAATGTGACACTCCCAGTTGACCTGCTGGAGCTGGCAAAGTTCTGATTTTGTAGAGAGTGATGGATGGTTGATCTGCTGTGCTGCAAGCAGGTTGAAGAACTGCTGCTTTGCACACTCTGAAACCATCTCCAGCATGGTGTGAAAGCAGGAGCCAGCGACCAGTAGGATAATTGCCAGGAGCAGGATTTAACAGCAAACGTTCATGTTGCAAATGCACCGCTGAGTTGTAGTGATCACTTCTTGACTCTAGCTTAGGCTGGTGGGAAGGGGAACGAGGGGCACTGAACAGCATGTGTTTCCTTTCTCTTTTACCTTAGTACTTGGGCCTGTCATCTTCTGCTCCGTGACATGAGCCTTGCTCTTCTGTTTAGGTTTGGTCATGTTAATTCAAACTTGTAGGGTGTTTGCATGCATCACTGTAGCCCGTTTTTGCAAACACAGCATTACAAGGTGTTTACATGTTTGTTTTACAAGTTACAGAACTTGTAACTCTTCAAGTTGACTTGAAGAGACTGTGCTTAAGAGATTAATGAAGTGGCTCTGTTCTGGTGCTTAAATGCTTTTAAGACTTTTTTTTTCAGTGCTGTTTACTCTTCTGTAAGAATTGGCTGAGTGCTTGCGTTGAGTGGCAGTTCCCCAATAGGCAGATTCTGGAAAAAATCCTTGAGAACTTTGGTTGCATGAAATTGAGTGCCAAAACTGGAATTATTCAGATACTAGGAATTCAGCTGGACCTTCTTAGGGAAGAGACCAAAGGTTTTTGAGCGTATACTCAGAATCAGAATTTTGATTTTGGAACTCATAAAAATAAGTACCGGTGGATAGTTCCTGTGCAGTGTAGTGTGATCTGTCTTTGATCACCCCTAAATGAGTAGACATATGTAACATGGTTCCAAAGTTTTGTCAGATTTTTTTTTTTTAGTTAAAATATCTTCTGCTTGTTTTGGAAACAGTCTGAAGGGGCTTGCTTGTCTTGTTTCCATTAATGTAGTAATGTTTTGGTTTGTTTTTTTGAAGCTTCTGCCTCTCTTGGAAGGAAAACTGTATCTTGTGTAGATATCAAAGCATTGATTTACACAAACTGCCATGTATTTTTGAAGTTTCTTAATGCAGAGCTTTATTCAGTGGTCAGAAGAGAGGAAGAGCCCTGGAATTCCTCTGTATACAACTTTCTGTGTTTGCTTTAAGACTTTCTGCCCTTAACTGATGTAAATATAGCTGTTAAGACCCTTCAGTATCCATTTCTGTTCAGGATGAAATATTCAGAAATCTACCCCTTGAGAGAGAATGCAGAAAGACTAGGAATGTGATGAGAACAAAACTACTAAGCATGAGCTGCTGACATAAACACTGAGGAGTCTTTCGGTGTCACAGCCACAATAATAAACACAGAATTACAACTTACTACTCTTGCTCTTGAGAGTTGTTTTTCATTTGTTTGCAGTTTGTGTGCTGGCTCTGCCAGCAGCAGTTCTCTGATCAGTGTGAATGCTGGAGAGAGATTTGGTAAACAAAACCCACTTAACCTTGTTGCCGTGTTGGACAATACCTGTGTCGCTGCTAGAATCCACCCAGTTTGCAGATGCAAGAAGAGCAAGCTTGTCTAAGCTACATCAGTGTCTCACTTCAGCAGGAAGGTAAGTGAAAGCTTTGCCATGTGGTTACTAAACTCAGCTGTGTATTTATTTAGAATGTGTGGTTTCATTTTTAACAAAAACTATCATAATGTTGGACTCTGGTTTTAGTACAGCATTTTCAGAGCACTTTTCTAAAATTAATGTAGAATTTTAGAAGAAATTCCCAGATATATTAAAAAGGCCACGAGTTCTCTACATAACGGTGGTTTAGAAACTGATTCTACGTTTCCATTCTTAAAAGTCAAGTGGTAACAATGACCAGAGTATACCTCAGAATTTAGCATGGGCAGCAACATTCTAATACTTACCTTTTGGGGTTGATTACCTTGGAATTGTCCAGGGAAAACTAATCACCAGCACCCACCCAAAAATAACACCCCAGAAATATATAATCTTAGTGAAGACTTGCAAGCTGGTGTGTGACTGAGTGCAGCTGGTTGTGGTTATTTGAAGGCTGAGCTGAAATCGGCACTCCTTGGACACCTAGCTGTGAGTTGCCTGATGATTAAAAGATGTTTAATACAGTAATTATGACAAAGAACATGTGTGGTAGCATCCATCAGTGGACAAGTGGTAGTTCGTTACACCACTCGTATCTTATTTGCTTCTTTGTAGCCTTTTCCTCATACTGGTTTACAATTAACAGATACTTAACAAGCTGCAGATCTAAGACAAAAACGATTGTAAGTTGTGTTACTTTTTCCTGGTCTGATCTCTGCAGGCCCACACAATGAAAGCCAGATGATTTCAAAGTCTGCTTTAGGCTGTAGGCAAAAGCATTATTAATGCTCCCTCTTCTGGTTTGACCAATATCGTAGAACCTGATGCATTGTTGAGGAAGGGGCACTGGGTCTTAGCCACAGCATGGGGAGAAGAGGCTGAACAAAGACATCAGGGCTGCTGTGGTGGCAGCTAATGCTGTAAAGAGGCAAGTGAGGAAAAGTGACAAATAAGACAATATTGGTCAGCATGCTAGATGCTGCTGGTGGGGGATTCGTCTAACCTAAGTTTTCAGTCAAGTTTTTTGGAAGCATTCAGAGCTACAAAAAGCCTTTAAGGAAGAACAGGATGGGAAAGAAAAGGCATGAAAGTGAAGTTTTAGAAAGAAAGTGATAAAGTATTACGGCTTCACTGGAGTTGCGGAGGAGCAGCTCTGTTGGCTTGGAAACACTTGTAAAGAATCACACAGAATGTGTCCCTTAACACACTGATTTATTTTGGTAAGGTAGTTCATCCATGGTCAGAAGGAGAAACAACAGCCTGTGGCAGTACATTGCATGCTGTTTTAACATTGATCCTGGCACCTGACTTTGTCACCCTGCAAATCTGCTGCTTGGTTATGGGTTTGGGTTTTTTGGGTGGGGTTTTTGTTTTTCCCCAGTTGTGCTGGGGAAAGATTATGCTAAAGATGCTTTCCAGTTTCTCAAAACTGGCTGGCATTGCTTTTCTAGTGAATGGAAACTAGTGTACCTGCGGAAAGCAGACTGGAGATACTGGGTCTGAACTTCAGTTGTACTTAAACCTCTGAAGCATGTTTCCCTTTTTAAATGTTTGGTCTCCTTTCTTCCACTGGCTGCTGAAACATCTCACTGTGAAGTGCAGTTGTGAATGGCCCAACTCCTGCATCCTGTGTAGCTGCAAAGGCTCTGTCCAGACAACGCCATGTCCTTGGAAGAGCACATAGCCCTCCTGGACTCTGGCTGCCACCACATACTCCCTTTTTCTCAAGGTGAGTAGATCACATCTTAGAACATTAAAGAGGATCCCTTGCTGTGCCACAGCCCTCTTTGCTCTTCCTCCTCACATGCAGAGAGGTTAACAACATGCTGACGGTGTTGTAAGAGTGTTTTTAGAGGGTAACAAAAACTGTCTAGTGACGTTCTGCATCATAACCAGACGCATCTTCAGTCCAGGTGTGCAGTCTGTGGAGACTTCTAAGCCTAGGGAACCACGTTGTGTCTTCGCCTGCATCCGAGGCAGTTGCCATCTCTAGTTTAATGTGAGCTAGATCATTTCTTGAGGATCAGCTCTGTGTCTTCTGCAAGGAATATTATAATGCTGGAGGCTTGCAGAACAACTGTTGTAAGTTCCTGTTAAGCCCCCACCCAGGAGGGCTACTTAAAAGACTGAAAATCAAATGCTGATTTTGACAGGCTGTGGGGTAGTTGCTTGGTAGACAGCTAGCACCAACTTTGTGAATTCACTGTTTTGAGTCTTTGTTATTCCTAGTTCTGTTTAACTGAAGGATGATAGTGGCTGTAGCTCTGCTAGTGCCTCTAACTGCAGAAGAGCAAGAATGTGCACTAAGGAGTTTTTGAGTAGGTTAAGGGACAGTGAGGAAAATACTTTTTCTGCTGTGCGACTATGACAGCATCTCTGTAAAAATATTTTTATCATAAACACCCCTCAAAAGTATAAGCTCATCTCTACTCATTAACTAACAAGGCAAACAAGTGCCAAGTAATATGTAGCTGGATGTGATTCAGGTTAGCGTAAGGGTGAGGAAGCTCAGTGGCAAAGTGTCTGGTCCTGGCTGTAGGACTGTAGCTGGCAGAGGGCCAGGGCAGAGGCTGCTCTTTCAGGGGACATGCTCATCATGTTCACTCTGTCACAACATGCGTGGGCAAGAGAGCCTGTGATCAACCACACTTACTTTAGTTAGCTGTGTCACTTCCTCCTTTTGCTGAAGTACTAAGAGGTGTGAATTGATAACAGTGTGTATGCAGTGTTGTGTGTATGAAAAGAGGAAAATTGTGCTTACTGAAGTAACTTGGTTCTTCTGATTTCAGGCAAGCCTCTCCACTTGCACTTTGAAACCTTATTATGAGAGGACAGATTGCACAGACTGCTGAGCCATGAACTCAAGACTCTGAAGATGTCCCATTTTGGAAAGAAACAAGATCCAGCTACTGGCACGTTCCCAAAGTTACACTCTTTGCTCCTACTTGCCTCCTGTAAGTTAAGAAAAATGGAGTTTGAGATGAAGTTTAAAAATTAAACATAGGCTTTTAATCAATAACCTGAGGACAACCAGTCAAGGCAGAGTGGAGAAAGCAGCTCACTGTCTTTCAGTGGAAGATAATTTGAACTCTCTCCTATAGTAATGTTTAAGTGACTGAGTCCAACATCTTACAAACTACAGAATTTGTGATGCCCTTGGCAGGACACAGAAATATTGGCCTCAACTAAGTTTTTAAAAATAAATAAACCTTGCAGTTCTTTGTGTTTCTTTCAAGGGAACAAGCAACCCCCAAAAAAAGCTTTTATGAACCTTTATTTGGAATCGGAGCAGATATGCCAGAATTTTGCCAGGCAAATGCTTTTTTTTTTTTTTTCCCTGCTGTGATAGAAATTGCTCTTCCAGTTGTATGCTGCTCTTAGTTTTGCAAGGCCTAATTTTTTTCATCAGCCCATTAGAGTTGATTATTTTTTTTTAAATGGTCTGCAGTAGTTTAAGAGAAGTGACAGAAGACTCAAGCCAATTTCCAGGGAGGAAGAGGGAAACCCAGCTAAAATACATCCTAGTTTTTAAATTAAGTAGGGTTGTGTTCATTTGGCTTTCTTTAAAAGGCATGGGTTTATGCCAAATCATTTTTTGAAAGTAACATAATGGCAGACTGCAAGCTGGCCATGTTCTTGATGTTCTTATGGGACACAGTTGCTGCATCTGAAATACATTTTATGTTCTGTGGTTCCTGATGCAAACTATCATGAACCAAACCAGATGGTGTTTGGTTTTTTCACCTACTCAAACAAACAAAACCCTTGAAACAACTTTGATGTTGAAAGTACATCAGCAGCCTCAAGTTGTGTGTTTGGCCTTAACAATCCGAGCTACAACTTGATTTAATGGTATCTTTAATCGGTCTGAGCTGAGTTTACTTAGCTTTGAATGGGGATGGATGTTGTTTTTGAAGAGAAGTGTTCTGGACTTGCCATCCTTCCAATAATCAGCTCTGGATGTAATGAGGGTAGAACAAGCAGGTGGTTAATGTTGAATAGATGTGACAAACACTAGAGGATGCTTGAATAACATGCCAGTATAGATTCTGTCAGCTGGTCAGCAGCTGTTTGACTTGTAACAGATTTATCTTTCTATACCTCCTTCCTTTTTCAAATACTTAGCTGCAAGGCTACACAAAAAACATTATTATTTAAGGGCAGCATGTGTGGGGTGTGTAGGTATAGACACCTACCATGAAGAGTATGTTCTAATGGATGGTGGAGTAATGCAGAATGATTTTTTTTTTTGTATATTTTTAACTTTCAAAGAGCCTCGCAGAACTAGATCTCTCATTTGTTCTCCAATGCCAATGGTTGCTCTGCTCTGCTCCAGGGTGGGTTTGGTGACCTTACGGGAGTGGCAATGTCACCAACGAGTCTTAAGTCAGTGTGACTTCACCTTGGTTTTCTGTCCATGTTTTATTAGCAGGTTCATTGTTTGATGGGAGAAAGCAGCCTGAAGGAACAGCCGGTCACAGCTCTCCTGCTCCCAGTCCTCAGACACATAAATACAGTTCTTCATACCGCCCACTGTCCTTGTACCCAAAGACCCCTTCGGCCACTTCTGCCAGCTGAATCGCTTTCACTGGCAGCTCAGCCATGGTGAGTTGAAACAAAAGCTGCAGCAAATCAATCTAAGCAAGGAGGAGTAGCCTTAGAGAGGAGCTGGGGGATGTCCGCTTGTGTTGCCCCTTGCAGCTGGAGGATAGCAGAACTTGAGGAACTGGAGCCTTTCAACTAAGCGGACTCTGAGGTAAGAAAAGTTTTGTCAGTGTCTCAAGTGTCTGTAGCCATTCTGAGAACAAGCAAATGGCACGTTAGTAGCTCTAGAGTCTTTTCCAGTTAGTAAATTCTGCCAGCCCAGTAAGCAAAGTTGCTCTGTGAAGTGCTGTTCAGTTCTGCTGGTTGCAGCTGCATGTGAAGCCAATGAAAGGCCAGCAGGGCTGAGGCTTGTGGTGGCATGTCGGCTGTTAGGAAAGTCAGCTGTGGGTCACTGCTGCTTGCTGCAGGCAGAACAAACCCCTTCATTGTTGTGATTTAATGCCCCTGGCAGCTATTTCTGTGGTGCATACAACAGCCTGCATCTGTCTTCTGACAGGTCAGGCTGACAAACAAGTTCCTAATTCAGTACATCATGAGAAGTATGAAAATGAGGTAGTGATAAGATGTGCATATGCTGGTTCCCAGGCAGTTTGGGCTGAAATTAAATTCAGTAAAATTACTGAATATTACTGAGTTCTTAGAGTAGGCTTGGCCTGCAGGCAAGACTTCATGCTCTAAGTACTCAGGCAGGACTTCTTCCTAGTTGGAGGGCAGTACTTCTGATGAGACATACTCCAGTCATCACTCCAAATACTAAGATCTTGAATGAGCCTGCTGGGATTCCTGGGCAGCAGCTACTTCCCATAAGTGAGGAAGCAGATACTGTTTGTCCTAGCAGACACAGGTGGCTTTATTTGTTCTTAATTTTAAACTGTGTAGAGATTTTCATTCAAGAAGTTCCTTCTAATTGAAGAAATCAGTTTGCTCATATAGTTAGTCTGTTACATAATAGAAGCAAAACTGATTAAAATAGGGCCTAGTCAGCAGGATAGTAATGCAGCATGTCACAGTCCTGTTAAAATAGCTTCACACTAAGCTCAGGCTCTTGTGTTGAAAGCTTTGTGTTAACTGTAGTACTTTATACTTTTCCCAAACATTTTTCCTCTGGCTTAATAAATTTGACAGAACTTACGGCTATGGAGATAATTTTTGGTTAATTTTCTGCATGTCCCTTTTTACCTGTTGCCTGAACAAAGAACAATCTATTCTGTGGCCAGAGGTACACATGTTCTGTTTGCATGGGTAAAAGCTGAATATTTCTCTGCCTTTCCTTCAGTAGAGCAGCAGTAGGTCTGTCTCTGCTCTCAAATTTTGAGAGTTTTGTACTTTTGAGATCCCTTCCTCTAGCAGAGCTGAAATTATCCAATGTTTTAACAAGTTGTTGAGCTGTAGACTGGGATTGACAGGTCATATTGTTAGAAATCCTTGCTTTTGGAAAAAGGCCAAAATAGTGCAGTCACACTGAGGGAGAATGCTGGCGTACCTCCAGGTAGCTTTGGCTGTAGTGGTCATCTGTAGTAGCTGGAATGTTTTTTTGGTTTTATTGTAATTCTTTTCAAAGTTTTAATCTCTCTTAATGATAAGTTGTTCTCTCTGTGCTCAGTATTGGTAAAATGGACAGCGATTGCCCAAGAAGCCCTGAGATGCTCCTTGAAGACATGATAGGAGAGAAAAGGCTATTTAGTTGAAGTACTAATTGGGCAATATTGTATAGAGGGCATAAAGCTTACATTTTGCGCTGTACAGTGATCTTATTTTTATTTGGGTTTTCTGTTATACATAACTGACTGTTCTCCAAATACTACTTTGCTTTAGGTCTTCCAACAAAGCAGACAGCTGATGGGCTGGGCAGCCTCAGACAGCATCTCCTGTTACGGAATTCAATTGCTTTCATCTGTGTGTGCACTCTTCTACTGGCTTGCACAGCCCTGAGACTTGCAACAGTTTGTGGTCCCTCTCCATACACAGTAGGACAAGAATGGCGCTGTCCTGCAGTGAAGGTACCAGATCTTCCCTGGAAATGCTTGATGAAGCAGTACAGGTGAGGTTATATTGAACAAATGTCAGCTGTGTTCTTTTCTAAGAGACAGTTTTATTGGTATGTAAAGTAGATTTTATGAAAACTACCTGAGCTTCACACTGTGAAAAAGACAGCTACTTGTGTGCCTGCTGAGGCTTGGGCTGGCTAAAGGATTCACAGTGGGACATATTCTTCTTCTTTATGTCGGTTTCAATCATTCTAAAATAAGTAATATCAAACTCTGGGTCAATTATTCTAGTAGGTGGGACTGAGTCACCTATGTGACAGTGAATAGTCTCAGGCAGTTGCCCACATCGCGGGGTGCTGCTTTGGCAGAGGGAGTTTACTCTGTTAAAGAGTAAATTCTGATACTGCCAGAGGAATTGAACTTCCTCTTGTCCTTACGGATGATCTTACAAGCACAGTCTTACACTTTGCACCCTATCTGTCCTTGGTTTGGGCTGAAGTGCACAGCATTTACTTTGGAAGCCTTTTCAGATAATGAAACGACAAAACCAGAGGAATGTCAGTGGAGGTGGCAAGGCAGTTGTCTTGATACCAATGGAAAGCTGAACTGGTGAACCTGGAAGCACTGTGAGTAGCGCAGTGCTGATTGCTCTTCAAATTCAGCTTTGCTTTGGCATCCTGACGAGCTGAATCTGCTGGTCTTTCAGCAGATTGGCACAGATGGGGAGGAGATGGGTATGTTAGAATTCTTAGAGTACTTGATGGTAGGCTTTTAATTTCAGCAGCTTCTCCCTTCTCTTGTCTTTGTTCCACAGAATGTACAGCCTTGGGAGCCTTGCATGTTTCCACTTTCAGATTCTGCATACCTACCAAGGTCTTCTCCAGCACTAGAATGACGATGGCCATGACCAGGCTGCCTTTCAGCCCTGGGTCCCTGGCAGTAAGCAGGGCATCAGGCTTGCCTCTGTGGCACTGTCATACCCAGCTTCACAGGGATGTGGTTTTCAGACACACATCTGCAAGTAGACAGCAGTAGAAGTTTCAAAGAGTTTGTGGTCTGGCACTGCAACCCAGAGAAGCTCATCAACCATGATAAACCTGACCTGTGGCGTGTATGAAGTTAGCTACGCATGCTGTGGTGTCAAAAGGCTGTCCGCTGGACTGGTGCAGCGGAGCACCAGGAGTGTGGCACTGCCAGGTGTCAGACCTCATTTCAGCAGCAGATGAGGAGATTTCTGGATCAGGAGGGGTTTAGGCACCTGATGGAGTTGTGGTGCCAAAGGATAGTGCTTTTTAGCAAGACCAATTTCTTGTCAGGTCTGCAAAATGAGGTTCAGCTGCCTTGTCACAAGAAGGTTAAGTGCTGCCACAGACAGAGTAATGCTGGGTAATACAGAGAGGAAGGGAGACATGGGTAAAAGGAATACCAACAGTAGAAAGAAAACAGCATTTTTCAGTCTTGACCTTTACAAAAGTGCCTACCAGGTGAGTACTGGGTCCTTCAGTGGCTAGAAGTAGGTTTCAAGGTGGTGCTTGCTCACTCCCAGATCAATTTCCAAACACTGCAGAGGTCTGAGGAAGACTTGTGATTTTGATATGAACCAGAGACCTGGTGAGGAAGAAGGAAGGAGAAAGCTGCATGGTAACTGCAGCTTTGAAAAATTAATCTCAAGTACATGAAAGTCAGGTTCCCCTTGCCCTGCATAATTGAAGTTTTGTAACTGCTTCCTTCAAAAAACTGCAGCTCCATGTCATAACACGCAATTGTCTTGCACTACCCTATCTGTAACAACATTGCTGTAACAAAATTGATACAGTTTGCTGACTTTGTATCTTTTTAGATAAGTTTGCTCCTTGGAATGAAGACATTGTCTCAGGGATTGTGGTAACAAGCCACTGGGAAGCCATACAGCTGAGAAAAACCTGCATTCTGTGAAAGGGACCTCTAGCTGGTGGCTGTTTGAAGGTGAGCAGGGTGGTGAGGTGTTTTCAGGGAAGGAGCTTCAAACCAGATTGCCCTGATTACATGTCCCAACTACATGTATCAGAACTAATACTGCTAATAAGGGTAACTTGAATCTGTATGAAGGTGACCATGAGCCATGTTCCAGCCTTGACTAAAACTTCTCACTTGAAAATAATTAACTTGCACAAAAGATGGTTTTTTCACATTCTAGAGCAGAAAGAAAAATAACATTCTTACTACCAGTTCATTAGGGAGTATACTAACTTCACTGTCTTTCAAAACTGTCTTTGAAGTTTGGATTTCTGATTGTTTGGTTGCTTTTGTCATTCTCCAGAAGCATTCTTTTTTGCAGTTATCTGTTTCTGAGTTAGAGTGTTCAGGGAGAATACTTGCAACCTATAGCAAGGCCACAGATGTTTTTGTATGAGGATTGTGATTTTGATGAAGAGCTTTTTGGCACTCTGATAATGTTTGATAAATTGGCAGTAAAATGTCCAGGTATTGCCTGGTTACGTTCCATAAAGTAAATGGCACGATTTGGTGATGCCCTGTGCTGAGGAGCTGGATGACTCGGGGGTTGCCATTCACTGTTGCAGTGGTGCTCCCTTGCGCTGCCCGAAGTCTGGAAACCTGTGAGCTGGGGGCAATTGATCTCATTTGTACCAAAGTGTGTTCAGATGGAGTGAAACCATGGAGAGTTCAAATAGCAAACAAAAAGCTGCAGAGTGAAGTGGGGCACTGCTATACCTTGGTGCAGGTTTCTGTTACTGGTTGTGTGGACCAAGGACTTTGCTGCTGCTTCCTTTTGGTTTGAAAAATATGGAAATTGGTGAAGCCCCCAACTTCCATTACTATTTTTTTTTTCTGGAGTTGAATATAGGAGGGAATTATGGAAATGTACTGAATTTTCTTTACTAAAATTTGTTGTATTTCATAATTATATACAGGGCGGGTTGCCTGTTGCTTTTTTGAATTTTTGTGTTTTGAATGGTTGGATTCACAAATCATTAGTAGAGACTCAGCAAAGCTAAATGTTTTTAAGGAGATGTGGGGAAAATTGCTTCCTAGTGATTCATTCCATTGCATTAGATATGATTATGAAAAGATAAATAAAACTTCTGAATTTACCTAGCAGTGAAGACTTGGTGCAGATCGGTTCATTATATTTTAAACCACTTGATTTTTGAAGCCATAATGAGCACAGCCTGAATCTGTGTATTTCCTTGTGAGTTGTCTCTCTTCCTCCTAGGCTGCCATCTGCTGTGAGCATTGCAACAGGTCGGTCAGTTTCTAAATATCCATGAGGATACATGAGTACTACCAGCTCCCTTCAGTCAAGCTCTATCACTAACCTGCTGCTTTGTCTTTCTCTAAGGCTGCCTTAAAGTTACATGTAAAACCTTCAGCCTTTCCTCATCAGCCGCTTCATCAAGTTGTGCGCTGTTCCTGCCACCACTGAAGATGATCCAATTGTTTCACTGCTGTGGAGCTACACAAGGCCTAAAACTGCCCGTAGGGTAATTATATATGTCAGCACCCATTTTACTCAATTGCATTTATCCACTGAAGTCAAGGTCTCCATGCAAGCTTCGGCTCGTAAATCCTCTGCTTGTATTCTCAGCTCTCCCTGTGCCTGCACACTCAACTGTCCCCTGAAACAAGCTTATAAAATCCTCACCAGCAACCAGCTAGTCCTGAAGTGCTGGTGGTCATCTTCCTCCTTTGTGTAGCCAGACACTACACCCTTGCTGGCTTTAACAGTGTTCCTGGAATGCCTCTGCTGTCTGAGGGAGGATGTACTTCTGGAATGCAAATGACTTGGTCAGCTGTCCAGAGAACAGCATTTGTGTGTCAAACCTGACTGAAGGTGGCCAGCAGATCACATTCTCAGTGTTCCCAAATCTTGTGAATTTTGGAACACTGAGAATGTGACTAAGTCTTGTTTCTTTAGGAAGCTAGGCTAAAGCTAGATCTTCCTCCTTTGGAAAGCACCACATCTAAATCGGGGGTCATGTTACCCCACAGACTCACAGCACCTCAGGTTAGGGTAAGAGGGGACTCTACATTTGGAAGAAAAGGCAGATCACATGAGGTGTTGAAATGCAGGGCCAGAGTAGCAGTCCCCTCATCCTTGGAATCTCATGGTTCTTACACAGCACATGAAATATTGCTTGGTTCTCACCAGATGAATGATTTCATATTTTTCCCTTTAAAGGTCCAGACCAATCCTGTTTCACAATACCTGAGCTATCCCTAACAGCATAAAACTTCACTTACAAGGGAAAAGGACCAAGGCCATCATCTTTGGTGTAACTGAATCACATTTTTCTTAGTCCCTACAATCATGAAAATCAGATTCTTTGTTCATTTCATTATCTTCTGGGAGCTTTTACAAAACAGCGAGGTGTGTAGTGTTCACTGAGGTACAGCTTCCTCCCTCATTTCCCTCCTAGTCCTGCCTGCCTTCTCTCTTTAATTCCTTTCCTTTTTATACTTCCTTCCTGGGCTTCCAAGACAGGAGGGGCATAACTGCAATCACAACTTCAAGAATTTCTGCTCCCAATGTTTTTCTGCTCCTGTGCTGCAGCTGGTGCACCTAGAGCTGCACAAACACACAGTCCTGCAGACCATGTTATGATAAACTCATTGATAAGCCACATACTAGATCTCCCTATACCCCATCTAAAGAATTGTTCCTGATTATGCTATTTTCACTTTAATTTTGCATAATTATATGCTCAAAAGACTTTTGGAGGAGCTGCCCTTTCTAGCTCAGGTATGTTGGCAAATTACAGCTATGCTTGCTGCTTTCCACCTTCTTTTCACATGAGGTATCTTGTCCTCAGTGCTCATCACTGGGTAGGGGAGAGATTCCATTCCTCAAGCTTTGAAAGTTGAGGCTCTCCCAAAGTCTTCTACTTTTTTTTCCCCCACCAAACCATTACTTATTAGGTGTCATTCCTTGGCTTCTGCCTAG
The DNA here is from genome assembly GCF_023634155.1 of Falco peregrinus. Taxonomy (NCBI): domain Eukaryota; kingdom Metazoa; phylum Chordata; class Aves; order Falconiformes; family Falconidae; genus Falco; species Falco peregrinus. The sequence continues at coordinate 63,850,584 of NC_073725.1, read as the reverse complement.
AGCTTCAATCACTGCAGGCTGAATGCATGCAGCTGTATGGCTCGAGGCTCCAGTATCAGCACTCCACTACATCCTGTGGTGCCTGATGAGGGAATAAACAGCTTGATCTGGTGCCTGAAGCCTGTGAGCTGTTTCTTCATTTCATTTCTGCATAGGAATGTGAGGGCCGTCTGTCCTACAGCAAGGGGTCAACTGCCTTCAGAAGTACAGGAGGAAAAAAAATATTAGTGTGGTGACACATCCTTGCTGCTGTACCTGAGGACGAGCTGTCCTATCGCCTATCTGATGCTTTGCTGTCTGCTGTCCTTCAGATAGAGGAGCAAGTATAAAAGGGCAACACATGTCCACTGTACCTCCTTCCACAGCAGGGAAGTGTTTTCCTATGCAAGGGGCAATCCAGTGCCAAAAAGGTGGCATCAGAAACTTCAGCCTGCTAAAAATTTCACTAGTGCCAGCGGTGGGCCAGGACCAAAAGGCCAGCGTTGCTTTTGAACAGGAAAATGCTTCCCTGCTCCAGGCACCCAGCGCCTCCGGCAGCGCAAGGCCCGCAGGATGACCGAGGGGTGCCGGGGGGGGCCCGGAGGGCCGCGCCCCCGGTGCCGCTGTGCGGGGTTGAGCACGGAGGGCCCAGTCGCGGGGCGAGCGCGGCGCTGGCACCGGGCAGGACACCGGGGCACGGGTAACGGCGCTCCGGCCACACGCGCCCCTGCGCCGCGGGGCTACGACCGGCCCGGGCCGGGGGGAGGACGGCGCCGCCGGACGCCTGAGCACCCCGGCGGGGTCGAGGGCAGCGCGGGCCCCCTCACCGGCTCGGAGGTGTGTTTGGGGGGGAGCGCCGCGAGCCCGCCCCCCGCCTGAGGCGAGCCCGCGCTAACGGCCGGCGGGGCGCAGCGCGCGTGCGTGTCGGCCGGGGGCGGGGGGGGGGGGGGGGGGGGGGGGGGGGGGCAGGGGAGGCCGCGCATGCGCAGGGGCCGCGCGCACCGCCCGCCCCGCGCTGAGCGAAAAGGGCCGCCCGCGCATGCGCCAAGATGGCGGCGGGGCTGCGCGGGGGGGGCCCGGCGGGGCGCAGGCGCTGAGGGCGGCGGCGCGGGGGCGGCCCGCGGCGGGACGGGAGCGGGAAGAGGCGCGGTGTGGGAGCGGGGCGCACCGGGCGGCGGCGGCGAGCGGGCGGGGGAGGAGCGGGTTCTCGAGCATGCCCGAGGGGGCGGGGCCTGCGGCGTTCGACGCATGCGCGGCGTGAGGCGGGTGGGAGGCGCAGGGCCGCGGTGGCGGCGCTCGGCGAGGGTAACAATGGCAGCAGCGGTGGCGGCCGGCGGGACGGGGCCCGCGGCCGCGGCGGGGGCGGCCGTGGCGGTGAGCGGCGGGCCCGGTTTGGCGGTGCTGGCCGTGGCGCGGCGGAAGGACGGCGGCCCTACGGGGAAGTTCTGGGAGAGCCCGGAGACGGTGTCCCAGCTCGACTCGGTCCGCGTCTGGCTGGGGAAGCACTACAAGAAGGTGCGAGCGGGCAGGGGGCGGCGCGGGCGCTCGGGGGCCCCTTCCACGGAGGGGCGGCGGGTTCCGCAGCGGACCAGCCCGGGTGAGGCGGGGGGACCCTGCCGGCTTTTGTCAGCCGTGGCCTCGCCGCTGCGCCCGGCGCCTCCTGCCGCGGCCTCGGCGGGCCGTGCCGTGCCGGGGGGGGGTCCCTGGGCCGCGGCCTCGGCGGGGCGTGCCGGGGCAGGGCGGGGAGGTCCCTGGGCCGCGGCCTCGGCGGGGCGGGTCGGGGGGGGCTCCCTGGGCTGCGCTCTCCCGGACCCCTCGTGTTCACGCCGAGGCGAGCCGCAGCCCGAACTTTCGTGTGCGGGCAAGCCCTGGCTCAGCTCGCCAGCGTTTCACACGGGTTGCGCTTAAACCGCGCCCCTGAGGTGTCAAGTGTGTTGAAAACAGGAAGAAAAGAAATATAAATAAATAAAAAAGCCGTTCGGGAGCACGTTCCCCTGGGCACGGTGCTGCGCGGGTGGCTCGCAGCCCAGGCCAGCTCGCTGCCGGTTCTCGCTGCTCCTTGCCCTTGTGTTGTTCTTCCCCTTCCCTGTGCTCCCTGTTCCCGTGCCGCCTTTTCCAGTGCTTTTCCTGTACGGCGGCTTTGTAACTTTCTTTCGGTATCTAAGCCTTGAAAAATTACCTGATGTGAACTTTCCAGAAGACAGACACATCTGTCTAGACAGCTTTGCAGCAATCCTGGCGAGAGGATTAGCTGGGGCTGGGCGATATCAGGGGGAGATGCTGGACAGCCTAGCGGTGCTTTAGTCTCTATATTTACCTGCGATTTGTGGCACATCCCTCCACTCGCTGGTGTCAGTAACCCGCCGCCAGGTCTGCCTGTTGTGCTGCGGGTGCCGTTGATGGGATTAGTTACGTGGCCGTGCTCTGAAACGGGTGTCTGAGCTGGTCTGGGTTAAAAACCAGAACGTGTTCAGGTGTGTGTTACCAGTCCTTTCACATAGCTTGCTCTGCCACAGCCGCACGCAGCGGCTTCCGCACGGCGGGGTGGAGGTCCTCGTTCAAGTGTGCAGCTTAAGCTATTTATGCTGTTGGGGAAATTGTAATGCAAAAATATATTTCAAGTTTGACAGAGTTTTGGTTGTGCTTCTCCACTGTTTCTAGACTTCTGAGAAGTGTTCTTTCATTTCATAACTGAACACCCACAAGAACACAATAAACTTTTGAAGTAACTTTGAACTGGCATCTGCCGTTCGGCAGAAGAGCGAGTCACCTTCTTAAAAGCATTAACGGTTATTGTCCCTTGCTGTTGTGAATCAAAACTATCTAGACAAGCTGGTTCTCAGCGGACTGGCCTGGCAGGGCCTTTTACGTGTAGTTCTGGAACGGGAGCTTTCATTTTGTGTGCCAAAGAAAAACTCCTTTATTATAATTGGTTTACACAGTATTACTGGTTATAAAAATTAGATGGCTTGATTTATTTCTTAAACTCTAGAAGGTAATTAGAATTGGGCTAAGAGGAAACCTTTACTGGGCAAGTGAATTTCAAAATACTGCTGTGTAAAATCCTTTGGGAAAAACCAGATAATTATTTGTTTGGGGAGGCAAGGAAACTGATGCTATTGGTGTTTAAAGATGTATCCTTAATACTCTAAATAGAAGTGTTAATTCCTTTTTCATGTGTGGCAAGCGGACTCTAGCTTACCTTGTGTCTATTTTCATCTTGCTGTAGGGGCGTGACTTCTTTCAGAAAAGTGCATGGTGATTATAGCTGGCTTTTGTGCAGTTTATACCCTTAAAAATGGATACGCCTACGTCTCGGCAGTGAAGTCGTCGGCTGTAGTAGGCGTTGTGTCTGGCTCTGGGAGCCCGGGGATGTTGGGGACTGCTCAGACTGAGTCCCCAGAGCAGCAGTGAGCTTGGTCAAGGATCCAGAAGTCACGATGGGCCTGGAGGGAGTTAGAGAACTGCAACTGCAAATCTTCTCATTCTTGTCTCTAGATTAGGCAAGTCTTCAACTATCTGGGAGCTTTCCATGTCTCTAGGGTAGACCTAAAAAAGTGAGAGGTTTAAGTAGTAGTGTGGAAGACTTGCACGGGGTATTGGAAGAACTCGTTGACAGGGAGGAGTGGGCTGCCTAGGCGGTGTGCTGTCTCTGTCAGAAACCTCTTGATAAATTGTTTTAGGCAGCAATGTGGGGTTTGTAGCCCTGCGTTGCTGTGATGTGGTTTTCCTGGCACAAACCTTTCAGGTCTGTTTTTTTTTTTGGCTAAAGTGCTCGTGGTGAGGAAGGCCCTTCCCTGGATGTGCAGAAAGACGGCATGTGTCAGGAGCTTGTGTTGGGGAGGCTCAGGTGTTTGGGTGGAGGATGCCTGTAAAGACGGAAGGAACACTGGAGGGGCTGTTAGTGGCAACAAACGTAATGACAGAAAACTTAATCGCTTACTCTAAACTTCTTCCCGCTCCCTATTTTTGTGTGCGTGTGATGTAGGGAAGTCTTTCTGAGCTATTTCTCTGCTTTGAGGGTTGCAGGAGGTCGTCTCCTTCTGGACGGCAGTACAGGTGTTTGAGCCTTTCTTCCTTGTGAGTTGGAAATGGGTTTATGCTGTGGTTTTCCAGGCCTGGAGGATACAACGGGCTTTCATAGCATTTGGGTAGGCTAACTGGTGACATCAAGGTGTCCGCTAGAAGCAGAAATTTATAGTTCAAAAGTAAACTGGGCAATTCACTTTTTATTGTATTAATGCTTGGTGATCTCTAATATTATGTGTTGTTTGCATAGTTCCTTTACCATTCAGCAACAAATCGCTCTTATTAAAATGGCTTGTCCTAAACCAGTTATTTCTTGTATTGAAAAATATCTTCCTAAGATAGTTTGGGATTTTTTTGAGTATGTATACGAAGGATGCAGAAACTAGCCTTGGCCTTGCAGCTGTAGTCCCTAAGAACTGTTCCCAGTGTGTTCATTGTGGCCAGTTCAATTTATTGGCCTGTACAAGCTTCAGCTACTCGGTGGCTCTGGAAGCTGTGCCCTACCCTGTGAGACGAGGTTGGAAAACTGATTTTTTTGGGGGGCAGGGAGGAGGGCGTTTGGGTTTGCTTTTTAAAGAGCGAGTGGAGCATTGTCCTGTCTTCTAATTCACCATTTAAGATGGTGTGGGCTGCCCATATGGACACCGAACTGTGCAGGGTATGAGGAGGTATCATCGCTTGGAAGTCTGGGTGGTTTGGGGGGTATCTGGGACCTGCTTGCACTAGTAGCAAGTGTAGGATAATAAGTTTTCTTTCCACATTAATGGAGTGGTGCTGTTGCAAGGTGTTGGACTGTTGCCAGTGGAGCATATCTGTTTTACTGCAGGACGATAGCAGCGGGCAGCAGTGTGGAATCCCTTTATGCCCTTCTATTAATAAGCCTCAGCCCGACAGCGAGGAGGGACGAACTGCTTCTTGGCAGCTGTTATGAAATGGCAGTTGTTGCAGCCAGAGATGTCTGTTTGGAGACCACCTGCTTGTTCACTGCCAGCCAAGAGCTGAATTTAGAGGATTTGTAGTTCTCCTTCTGCTGGCTCCGACTTCCCCTGTCGGTGCTAACCTTATCAAGTATTTCTTCAGTGACTGACTTTGATTTAATCTGAGGGAGCATTTTCGCAGTGTCTGCAGCTCTTTTGTGTTCTCGCCTTTAAGAAAGGAACAAGGGTTATAACCTAGATCAAGGTATTTTAATGTTGGTTTTCCTTTCCCTGTTATTCAGTGATCTGAGCTGAAATGTTCTTTGTTTAGGAGAAGGAAAGGATTTGTGCAACAGGGCTACAATGCAGAGCCATAATGTGGTTATTTCAGGTCACTAACCACATCAAAACCAGGTGTATGAATGTCCCTTAACGTCTGTGACAGAAGCTTTCCAGTGCAGCTGCAATGGCAGATCTTGCTGGTGAAGGGCAGTGATTTCCTCTGCTAGTGGTTACTCTCACTTCTTGAATGATTTGAGTTACAGTCTAAGACTTCTGACCATACATCTTTGCTGCTGTAAGGACGTGTGGGTGGGTTTGTATTTCTAATGGACGTGGAAACGGTAGAAAAATCTTTGCTGTGTCAATGTGGCTTTAGTATTTCAGCACTTGAACAAAATCCTCTTATGCCAAAGGTGTGTGTATCAGAACAGAGCATCATTTCTGCCTTCTGGAATTCTCTGTTTAAAAACCTTTATTTGCTGCAGAATCATTTTCTGCTTCTGTCTGCTGTGGAGACTGATGGAAAACTTGCATATCTGTTGTGACTTTGGTCCTCTGTGGTCCCCTCAAACCCACTGCGTATTGATCAGGGAATAATCTTACTGATTTTGATGCTTTAAACATCTGTTTGTGTTGCTGGTTAGTGTGCATAAGCAATTGAGAGGAGTCTTTTGTGTTTCCTTTTGAAGGTGGGTGGGTTTTCCCCCCCTTATTGTTTAGGGGGAACCTCTGACAAAATAATGAGTCGGGGTTCCTGATGTTATCTTCCTTTCTGATAGCTCCCAGCTGGCAGTGCTTCTTGCAAGAGGTAGAAGTGGGATCTGCAAGTAAAGGAGTAAGTGCCTGAAAAATTTCATGTCTAAGAACATACTTTCCAAGGTGTCTTCTCATGTAAATGTGTTTGGTGTCCCCTCCTGAAGGAAAACGTCTGAAAAAAATACACAGTAAGTCACTGCAAGACCACCACTTCTGGGTTCAGTTTTTTGACTGAGGTTGCAGTCATCAGTGTTTAGAGCCACCTTGTTTACAGCAGGCAGTGTTACCTTGTGACTCGTTTATGGGTGACAAAGAAACCTAAACTTTTACTATCTCCTTATTGCTTTTCATTTTCTGTTTTTGTTGCCTTGTTTGTGTGAAGAGTACGTTCTGTCTCTGGTTATCATTTTCATGAATTATGTCCCTGTGACTTATTGGCTCCTGAAACTGGAACTGAGAGAACCTTAGCTAGGGGGTTATGCTGAAGGCAGTTTTGTTCTAAGTGCCCTAAAGAAGCTGTGAGTTTAAGTAGATGGTATGGGTTGAGAGGTAGATTAGTGAAATTACAAGGGTTTGGGTTGGTGGTTGAGTTTTTTGTTTCGTGTTAAATGATGGCCATAAGCACAGAATTGCTTTATCCTTCTGTTTTACTGGTAGTAGAAGCCATCAATGCTTGCTGCCTTGTTCCGTTGTATGCATTTTTGGGGTGCTTTTATTAATTTTAAATACAGTGTTAAACATGTTGCAGAAAACTTTAAGACTTTTATCCTGTACAAAAAAAGCAAATGTAGCAGTAAAGAGGTTTTTTCCCCCCCATTAAATGAGTTTTAATGGTTATGGTTTTCTGTGTTCAGTGTTGCCAGAATGAAGGCTGTGTAGCTTCAGATAAGATATACAAAAGCTGCTTTTGCATCTTTTATCTTCCTGGAGTAGGCCTCCCATGCAAAACTAAAGCTGTACTACTACAATGTACTCTGTTTACTGGGAAAAATATCTATCTGTCTTAAGCTGGGCTTAAGCTGGAACCAGTGGCTTTGCTTTTTGAACATATTTAATGTGTGTGACGTGTGAAAGTGTTCAAAATCAAAGCTGTCCTGCTAATAGGAATGGGATTATTTAATATGAAGTCTGACACTTGGATTTGCTGTGCTTTTGTTTTCATATTTTTGCAAATCCTCAGTCTGTAGTTTAGCAGATATCTGTTTTGCCTGCACCTTTCAATTTACATTTGTTTGATTGCATTATAATTGGCATAGTTGAATTAAAAGCTCAGAATTTTATTCAGACTTGCATAAGGTGGTGGTGCAAAAGGTTGAACGTGCGAAATGATGGGAGATTGAGGGCTGTTAGCTGTGATTTCCAGGATGTGCATGGATGTAGGGTATGATAGTCACTTATTTTTAAACTATACAAAAAATAGTACAAGGTAAATCTTCCGTTAACAGATACAAAAATACACAGCACTGCATGCATTTTGGTAATCATCCTTCTTGGTTTAGCAACCCTCAGGACACTGATAAAAAGGATTTTGGCAAATTTACCAGTAGCGGTTTAAGTATTATCCTGTGCCTCCCTGTGGGAGAATTTTGCCACTTGTAACAAAGGCAAGAGAATGGCATGCTGCCCGCTGAGCTGCAGCACCTGGTAAGCGAGTGCAGAGCCTGGGATGGGTTTTTCAGTAAAGATGCTGGATTAACTGGGGCATCTGAGCGAGTCGCACACTCCGTTTTGCCATCCTCAGATCAGTAATTCCAACAAAAGATTGCTTAAACTGCTCTGGTGAATCCAGCTGCAGCACCCAGAGCTTCCAGTCCAAAAATTATAAAGAATAGTTGCTAGCTGAGAGGAGTGAGAGGGTCTAGAGGTTTTTTAAAAAAGCCTAAGAGCAGAAGTCTTTATCTTCAGCTGGATTCTAGCAGTGATAAAGACCGACTGTTATTGCTGCTTCATCATATCTCTGTGGTAGCTGTTGTGAATTGATAGGAGTTATTAATTGGATAAAACGGTCACAATTACCTGCCTTTCCTGGGGGAGGGAAGAGGACTAAGAAAAATGCGGCTTTGGAAATTCAGCTTTCTGTTCTTTATAGGCTCATATTTCTAGATTAGGTTTTATACACAAGGCAGGACACCTGGGGAATCTTACAGGTATCTGTGTCCTTCGAGTTGAGAAGATTTAATTTCTCAGATGCGTGTCCCTGTCCCTCAAGTGCTGAAGGAGCTTGCATCTCGGAGTCAGATACTGTGAAACTGTCATGGAAAAGTCTGTGTCTTTTTCTTAACTTCTGCTGTGTAGAGAGTGCTTTGGAAAGTTTAGTGAGGTTGACTGCAGTTTAACGCTGCTGTTTTAAACCTTTGAGGGCTCTGGCTCAATCTTTTAAGTGGCTTGTGAAGAATCCTTTGAGGGAAGAGCAAAGACCTTGTGGCTCATAGCGTTATCAAGGTAAATGACTCGGGTAGCTAATATTGCTGCATATTCTACATCAATGTTGGTTCTACTCTTAGTAGTCTTCTGGCATGGTGAGATTACATCCAGTAAGTGAATCCTGTAATATTAGGAGTAATGAAAACACAGCAGCCTTGGGAGGTTTTTTATATTCCATGCTGTGATTTCCCCTTTTACATATATGCATTTTATTAGAGGTGCCACCTTGGGAAATGCTTAGATTGTCGCAGAGTATTGCAGATGTGGTTGTCTGGATTGGTTTTTCCTCTTCGTATGTGACGTGCTGCGTAGTACCAAATGGATGCTCTGGGGTTGAATGTGTAGCAGTTGATTACAGGAGTCTGTAAAGTTGCTGTAGAAAGCTTTGTGTATGTGTAGGCCAGAATTAGTTTGTTCCTTTATTAGGAACTACAAACCAGATTGAAGTAGTTAATCTCTATCTGTAAAACACCACCAGCCATGATGAGCTGATAATGATTCACAGATACGTGTTGTATTTTAAGACTAAAGCTTAAAAAATGTTTGTGCTTGGTGCTTCTCCTGTGCGCACACCCCCGTCCTTCCTGGACACACAGTGATCCTTAAATCTTAAAACTCTGCTCTACAACTGATAAAGTGGGTCTGGGGAATTAGTAGGCCAGTCTACATGTTTTATTATCCACTGTCCCAAGTAAGCATGTGCTGGGTTTTTTTGTCTTTCAGTATGTTCAAGCAGATGCTCCTACCAATAAAACACTGGCTGGGCTGGTGGTGCAGCTGCTGCAATTCCAGGAAGATGCCTTTGGAAAACATGTCACCAATCCTGCCTTCACAAAGCTTCCTGTGAGTATTGGAGTTAACCCACCGCTATTACAACAGCATACTTCGTTCTTCCTCTAGTGTCTGTGCCACTGGTTTCCTTCCAGGAGACTTGGAGGGAGATCAGCGCTTAGTCCAAGGCTTTCGTTTCTGTGTCCTCTGGAAGGGGTGAAATAGCACGCTCCTCCTTAAAAGCAGATTTTCTATGTAATACAGCTTATTTTCTGTATATTTGGAAATGATTTCCTGAATGTGGTGGAGAGGCTTTAATTTCAACTTAAAATTTACAAGCTTACATAGAATTTTAGTAAAATCTGTTTGGACTGTTGCATCCTAAACTGATGGAATAGCACGTACTTTGCAAAGCAAGCAAGTTTCAATTGGGGTTTTCTGTTGATAAAACTTCAAACCTATAATGCTATATAATACTGAAAAGTGGCTTTACCGTGTTCTTTAATAGTACATAGTTACCTAATTAGTCCAGGATGGTTTTCCATTCACTCGAGATACTGGTATACAGAAACAATATCAACATTTTAAGGGTTGCTTATTTAAAATTGAAACTTGGCACATCTTTAGCGTAGTACCCAAGTGATTGTGTTCAAAGGCCAGTCCCACTGTGCTTGGAACCCCTGCCTACCACCAAATGAATCTTGTCCAAATGAGTGCGAAGTCTAAACCACTGAAAAGAGGGACCAGGGATGCAGCAAATGGGAAGGACAAAGTAGCAGAAGGATTTTGGTTGAGAAGGGCAAGGACTGCAGCATGGTATCGAAGCACCCAGTTGGTCAACTTGGGGCAGGTTTTGTGGGTCAAGACAACTGTCAAAAATGCATGTGTAAGCACTGGGGAAGTCTACGGCAAGGTCTTTGCTTGTCTTTGCCACACAATGCTTACTGGGAATGTAAGGTCATGCAGTCTAGCGTTCTGTTTAGATGTACGTACCAAGTTCGAAATATTTGTAACTGATTGCAATGTCATAAATGGCAGTTGTTCTGAAAACTATTGAAAGTACCCCGTCTTCTTTGGTCCACCATGTACAGAATAGTATCTCTTTTGTGGTGATTTTTTCCCCAGATGTTTTGCTTATGCAGCTTCCTTTGTGAGGAGTGTGAATTCACACGCGTTTTCTTCAGAAGAGGAGGTTTCAGCCATAGTTATTGTGTGAATCTCTTGGTGCTTAGGAACACACAGAAGCACCACAAGATGCCATTGAGGTGTCGCTCACCATCTCTTCCATTCTGATCGCCTGCTGCCTTGGTGGTTGTGAGAACTCTAGGGACAGAGGGAACATGGCAGTGCTTTATTTTGGTATGGCAGTGTAGACTGTAAAAATACTGATATTCAACAAGTTGATAAAACCATTTGAGTGCTCTCAAGTCTTAAATCAATTTGTCTTATCTTCAGAGTGAGTAATAAAGATTTTAGTGGCATTGTAAATATGTTGTTCCTGTGTTCCACTATGCTTGCTACTGGTTCAGGCTGCAATGGAGGCTTTGTTATTCTACCATAGCACTTCGAAGGTGTGCAGAATGCTTCTGTTTTACAGGACTGTGTCTGACTTGGGAGGGCGAAGGGACATTTTAAGTGACATTGCTGATCTCCAAAAATTTATTGAAAAGCTATTGCAGACTTCCACTGAAAAGAAAAGGAATGAAACTAAAAGAGGTTAAAAGTCCGTGGCTGTCTTAGCAACTGGCTGTTCATTATTACCATGTTCCTGGTGAGGGAGGATCTGAAGCTGAAGAGGAGGAGGTCACGCTTGTCTAAAAGAAACAACCCCAAGTCATCAAAACTTTGAGTGCTATGTACCTGTGGATGACTGCAGAAGTCTTCAATGTGTGACTTGCTCGCAACACCATCGCTAAAGGCTGGCGTTTATAGTCACTTGTGTGATGCTGTTCCCCTTATCGGTGCAGCCTGTCTGAGGTTAAGTGTTGTTCTTGGGAATTGCAGTTGTTGGCAAAGCACAAGGACGTGGCTCGCCAGGATCACTTGCTGGTGAGAACATGTCAAACCAAGGTTGTTACTCCAGTTCACACGAGAGTCTTGGTGCTTATTTTCCAAGTACCAGCCAGTGTCCCTCACACTTGTTCCCTGAGGTGTCTGTTCTGCAGTGCTGGAGCAGTCGGAGGCAAAGGGAAGCTGGTCTCTTCCATCAGTATTGGAGTTCACAGAGGTTTACCTGGACTGCATCTACATCTCTGCAGACTGCATCTTCTGAAATGAAATCCAAATGTTTTGCTTGGTGCTTTGAGTGGATGAAATAGACCCTGATCTATTTGAGAGAAGCTTGATAATTCTGTGTTTAAGCTCTTGTCCTTGGCAGGGATGCCGGACAGTACAGAGTGTGAATAGACCTAGAGTAAATGAAGGATTGTTAGTTTGACTTCTGTGCGTGTCTTCTCATTATTGCATTTAAATGCATGTTGTCTAACCTTACTGATGCTTAAAAAAGCTGATTAATTCTCTTAAAGGCAGTTTTGCATGTTTCAAATAAAGGCTGTACTAAGTTAATAACCCTTAAGATGGCAAATCGTAAGGCCAGTTGGTCTTAATTGCCTTTTTATGATGGATTTGGAGTAAAAATATTGAAGGGAGTCTGGTTTATTGACAGCTGCTTGTCTTCTGCTGAACAGGTTTTGTCCAATTGTTAAGTTATTTGCTTTTATGCTAATAGAAGTTACCACAGTTTAACGGGAGTGTCTTGCTAGAGTCTGCTGACACTTCAAAAAAACTGACACGTCTATGAAAAAGATTTGTATAGTTTTTAGTGGTTAAATACTGGCTGAACTTCTTGGGTGTGGTAGTAATATCCTAAGTTGCCTGAGTTGCTGCAGTTGCTTGTGCTGCTGGGGCCTCCTGCATCACTGAGCCCTGTGCCAGGCTGCAGGGCTGCCTTCCAGAACTGCCCTGGGAGCGCAGAAAGCTCTGGCCCTGTCATGGAAAGATGTAATGTGGGTTAACGTTGGGTACAGCAGTGGGACCAACAGTTTCCCAAAATGCAGGTGAGGTGAGCTTTGCTGCGGTGATTGTGTCTTGTGTGATTAAGTTGTGCGATATGTCTGGCGTGTCAGCAAAAAGGGAAAGGTCGATTCTGGATGACCTTATGTGTGTAGGACAGCTGAAGATAAGTAACAGCAACTTCCATGCTAGTGCTGCAGAAACGCTCCTTACTGTGGGTCTTCTGTTTTTGTATTGAGGTTTATTTTTCTTTTTAGAGCAGCCAGCGTTTGCTTGCGTGGTTGTAAACCAACACTTGTATTCTTGGAGCCAAGTCTTATGGCAATAAAATAATTTCATGTGTTAAAACATTTTGGTTTCGTTCAAGCTTCTGATCAGAGACTGCTTCATCTGCAGAGGACTTCAGTTTGCTAAGAATAGTACTGAAAAGCATGTGGCTCATAAACTGGCAAGTACCCGTATGGCAGCTTTGAGCTCTCTTTATTACTTTCTGTGCGCAGTAGGGCTCTAAACAGATGGTAGACCAGGAGCAGTTCTGTTCTTGTTGAATGCTTGTGAAGGATCTTTTTTTATGTTGTTCTTGGACACTGGTGTATTCGATATCTCACAGAACTGCTTTGTTTTCCATTAGCAGCTCTGGAGCCAAGGAAGGCAATGTTTCATTTAGATCCCATGCTACCATTTTTGCCTGGCTGCAAAATGAATTTAAAATGATTGTCAGCAGTGATAAGGCTGTCTGTAATTTGGTGTTCATTCTGTGTTAGGAAATGCTCCTGAGGTGTAATATAATGGACTTGAAAGAAAATTACCTGCTCTGATCTAAAAAATGAGGTAGAAGCTAGATCGGAAACATTTCCGATGTAGAAAAACTCTAGGAATCCTGTTGTCTTTGCAGTGGTTCCACCTTTGTGCTTTCTCTAGTTCCAGCAGGAGGCAGCTAGCAGAAAACTGCTGGTACCGGGAACCTGTCTGTTAGAGAGCTCCCCAAATTCTGCTTTGTGACTTGTAAAAGTTTTCTATTTTTACTGAGAAACACAAAACTGACCGATCTTGGGCTGGATGTTTAGCATGCGCATGGGGAGATAGGTTTCATTTCCTATTCCAGTAAGTGGTTGGGCATCTTGCAGCGCATGGAGCAACATGGCAAGGGGTCAGCTCAGAGTGCCCCTCCGCACAGCCATGCACTATGGGGCTGGGGGTGTGGGGCTGTGTTCCTGTAGGGGGGCTTCCTCCCTGGGGCTTCAGGGCAGAATACACGCATCTGTTGTGGAAGCCTAGCTAGGTGCTGGACCTGCCTCTTTTTGTCATTTCAGTGTATTGTTAGAACAGCGTGCTTTTAAAAAGGCTTCTTGGGGTAAACAGGTCTGTTTCCCAGACTTCAGATCTATTTGAAGTCCTTCTGACCCTGTATAAAAGCTGCTGCAAACAGTTTGGCACTGCAGTCAATAGAAGTGTTCCAGGGTAGTCTGACTTGAGTGCATGTTTGTAAATGAATTTTTACATTTTGTAAGAACTGAAGGAGAAAGGTGGGGGAAAAAAATACCGCTTTTTGGTGGATCAGTTTATTAGTTACATTGGAAACCAGTCTGTAACTGTAAAGAGGAGGCCTGGTGGACAGAAACAGTTTGTATTTGCTCTGTTATGCTACGTTGCTTTCCTTATCCCTGGTTAGTTCACCAGTGCTGTTGCAAATTTTTCTCCCTCCTGTTCCCGATGCTGTGTGGAGAGCCTCCAGCGTCCTGTGTGTCCGTACTCACGAGCCGTGCCTGAAGTAGCTCCTGGTGGTGCCTTTCCCTGGTCCTGGCTTCAGCTGTGCTGTCTGGCTGCCTGCTGTTTTGGGGGTGACTTTGACAGTAGCTTGCTTTAACCGAGCACATGCAAACATCCTAACCAGAGGTATTAGTCAAACAGCAAAGATAATTCAAAACTGTAGTTTATCAGAAAAATGTACCTTTCTGTGTAGGGAGCGGTCTTGCTTTTTTAGTAACCTTTTAGAGAAGGGACTTGGTGGGACTCGGTAGAGCTTTTCAGTCTCCTCGTGCTCCTAGTTGAATTTCAGTTCTTGAATCCGGAGTACCTGTTTACAAACATGTGACTCAGCTGTAGTCTATAACATGGATAGTGAAGAAATGAGTTGGATTTAGTATTTCAGGGCAGATCTACACGGTGACCTTTTCAGACCTTGAACAATCAGCTTGCCGTTGCAGTGGGCGAGGGATGTGAATGGAGAGCTTTAGGAGCCATAGTGAGCGTAGAGCCTGGGTTTTAGGTTTGGATTTCTAATGATTTGTTTTGGTCTACTTTATACAGATGAAGAGCCTCTTAACTGACAGCTATGATTGTAGGTTTTATTTACTGTGAAATGGGTGTTCAGACAGTAGTTTGGATTTCTGTTTTACAGCTATGCAAGGAGGTTTTTTGCAAGCGGTGTGCATAAAGAAGGACTTGGAGTTTTCAGATGTATCAGGTTGTTCTTGCAAACACAAAGAATTCTACTTAAACCAAATGCATTTAATCTTCTTGAAACATCCTTAAAGGAGAGTGTAAAACTCCAAAGTAATAAATCTGAAACTTAAAGTATGCATTTGGTAATTTAGATGTTTAAAACTTAGTGAACAAGAATGTATTTGTTTAATTACACAGAAGTCAATGTCACTGTTTTCGCTTCTGTTTTGGGTTCCAGGCAAAGTGCTTCATGGATTTCAAAGCTGGAGGTACATTATGTCACATTCTTGGTGCTGCTTACAAATATAAGAATGAACAGGGCTGGTAAGTTTTTATTTTTGATTTATACACCTTTTGCATGAAATCAAGCACATGAAATGCCTATGCAAACTACTTAAAAGTTTTAATACTTTCTGGAGAATTGGGTAGGCAAGGGAGTCGGAGATGGGAAGAGGCAATTTTTTTTTCCTGTTTTGCTGATGGTAGCTTTTTAAAGACACCCCCCACACACTTCTTTATTTAAAGATAAGTTCTTTAAGTGTAAGGTCCTGAGCCTGTAGGCTGGGAGTTAATTACAAGCTTGAGGCTTCTTTTTTGCTGTTTACTTGCTGTATGCCTGAGTAAATTAACTGGTAACTTAGAATCGCTGTTCCTCACCTATAAGGTGTAAATCTTTGCTACTGTAGTGAGTATAGAGTTCAGTTAGTTGGGGAAACATGAAGCATTATATAGATAGTAATAAATGCTCAGTTTTCCATTGCTTATCACCTCCATAAATGGGGAGCACAAGTAGTTAGAAACGCTGCTCGTGGAGCTATAGACTCTAGTATTAAAACTATTCACATGACATCGCAGTATTATTTTGACCTGTGTGTTTCTAAGTTATAATCCTCTTTCCAAGCAGCGGTAGCATGAATTACTACATTTGAGAACTTTGTAACAAATCTGAGGATGAAAAGCCAATAAGTAAAAGTAAGCAAAGATTGTTCTTGTACGTGAATTTAAATAGTTTCTGCGCTGATGTTGTGCAGACCTGTAACAGAATCCCTGGAACTGATTGTATTTCTCTTATCCTCAAGAGCAAGTTAAAAGGCAAAAATAAATTGATTTGGTACGGTTGGCTGTTTTTAGGAATTGTTTGTACTCGTATCAGCTAAATTGATACCTGAGGTGGGTGCATCGGAAAGCTGGTATGAGTAAGCTGCTGTCAGGTTTTTTTCCTACTCCAATATTGCCAGCACCTAGGACGTGACACATGGTTACAGTGTTGTGTGTGGTGTATATTTCAGGAGTGTCTTGCTACCTCTTTGCTTTAAGATAAAGGAGTTAAATGGCTCCTACTTAATGAATACTTAAATGTTCCATTTTTTCCAAACGAATTTAGTTTTCAGTCATTGAAATTTGTCAGCAAAACACAGATATGTGGTGATCGCCTCCTCTCTTCTCACTCTCTTGCCGATTCCTCAAAACTAGTGTGGGTAGTGTCTTGTGTTTGTGCATGTGGGGTGTAGAGGGAAGTAATACTTGAATTTAACTCTAAGGATCAGACTTAGAGCTTGGAATGTATCCTTCACTGACTCAACCAAATAATATGTGGTGTTTTGCCTGAACTATGATTTTGTAAAAAATTTATTTTAATGGTATGCATTGTCGCTCTTGCTTAACCTGTTTGTGAATGATCTGTCTTATAGGAGAAGTACCTTTCCTCGTCATAATAGGTATGTCTGAAAAATGCACTTATCCAGTGCAGCTGGACATACCTTGTCTATCACTGCAATTCAAGTAGTTGTTTGCTAAAACCTGTCAGAGGGTATCAATTAAATAAAGGATAGGAAAAATTTAGTACTGCTGTTATACCTAAATGGGCAACTGAGAAAAGTGCTATTTCTTAATGTGTTGACATGCTTCTCTTTTAAAGTATGGATTTCAAAAGCAGGCAGGAATTTGGGGACGTATATATAGTATTAAATGAATACGTAATGCAGACTTCAGGCAACCAAATGTAAAAAGTTTTGGTCTAACTTCAATGCCTGAAGTGTCTGTTTCATAGGTGCTGAAGACTTTATTAGGTCTCTAGGTTAGTCTGTGTTTATTTGGCGATTATCTTTCTGCACCTCCTTGAAACCATTGCATCCGAGAAGGATGCATTTTGCATACAGACTATGAAGCTGTCCCTGGCTGCATAGTGGAGCAGTTGCTTGATCTTGGCTCTTAAAATCCTATTATAATACTTCATTAAATTGTGTTGTGCAGTGAACTGACAGACTTCTTGATGACTGGCCCTACTTCTGGAAGTCAGTGTAAACTTTTCAACACGCACAACGCTATTTAAAGCGGTCATAAACTTATTTTAAAATTAAAAAGACTATTCTAATAAATATTCCAGGGTATTATCTTTGACATGTTTACCATGCCCTTAGTGTGAAGGGAAGAGACTGTGATACTGCTTTAGCATAGAAGCTGTCATTCATGAGCAGTCAATATTTCTGGTGCTGCCCAGCACTGCAGCATATTTACCAGCACCACCTGCATGGGCAGCTTCTTTCTGAGTGCTGGAGAGCCTCAAGTGACGGAGAACATGGTGGTCTCAGCTGAAGTGTCCTTGTTCAGTAGTGTAATATTGATGTGATGTCATCCTTGTGTCGTAATGGGTTTTGTGACTAAAAATCAATCTTGCTTTGGTTTACCTTCATCGTATGTTTATAAACTTTAAAAAGTGATTTGACGTGTTACTGGAGGCAAGCATGTGTTTAAAAGAAACTGTCATTAGATTTGGGCACTGGAATAAATTCTTGTCTTTTAAGTTGGGGTGTTAAAGCATTATCAGTCACTGCATGGTAATTATGTGCATGGCCTTTTCACTGTGTTCAGTGTACAGGGTATTTTTTTATTTTATGCACTGAAATTCCTCCTGCCAGTATTGCCACTCCTGGACACCAACTCAACGCTCCGGTTAAGAACATTTTCAGACTCCAGCAACAGCTTTTTTTTCAAAACTTGGGAGGTACAGAAGTACACCAGGCAGTGTTTTACATCTAAAAGTCAACTACCTGATTATCTAAACATACCATTGTGCTTTGGAAAAGGCTGAATTGTTAAGGGTCAGGGCAAAATGTTTGAGAGGCTCCTGCAGCACTACTTACCCTGGCTAGTGGGGATGAGCCTGCGTGGTGGTGCCAGTGCTGACCCTGGCGAGGGACTGGCTTTAGTGCTGCTCTTGTCCCACCTCTCAGGTTCTTGGGGGTCACCATTCAAATTCTTCATCTGAGTTGATTCATCTGTGACTTCTGAATATGTGTATGGCTCAGGCGGATAGGGCAGAATGCCTCTGGGAGGCTCTTGTGGTTCTTCCCAGTAGAAGGTCAGATTTTGTGTTATGCCCCCCATTTCTGATACTCTTAAATCTACATTGTTATTTCAAGACTTTTGCTTGCTTTGTCAATGCAGTAGCACACTTTAAAGTACCAGAGTCCAATAAAGATGATCATGAAATGCTTACATGGATTATTGACTACCTGTGTGCTGTGTGGGGTGGCTTGTTAGCAAATAGATGACTAATTTAGAAAATAGCAGGCAGACGGCTTGCTGTGTTTTTCCTGGATTAGAGTCTGGGACTGGTGGATGGGTGCAACTAGAAGTAAGAGATGCCAGAGCTTGTTCATGAGTTTTCTCATCTAGTTGTTGAAATCCATTTGATTATGTTTCTGTTTAATTATCCTTTGTGACTGTAGTGGAATGCACAGCCCTGCTAGAGGGTTTTGTTGGACAATGTCAACCTTCATTTTTCCTAAACATTTCACAAATCAGTTGCATTTTGTTGATTTAGTTCATGGTGATTTTTCTTGCTTGTGAGGGCTGCCAAGTGAAGCAAAAATATTTGTGATTGTGCTTTAAGTGTTCTTGTGTAGCTACCATGATATACTGTTTTTCTTGTGGAACGTGAAAGATTCTTGAGTACTGAGTGGAGGAGAGTTGAATTTAATATTTTTGAATAATTTTCCTTAACAGGCGGAGGTTTGACCTGCAGAATCCATCCCGAATGGATCGAAACGTGGAGATGTTCATGAACATCGAGAAAACACTAGTGCAGGCAAGAAACTCATGTACAGGACTGTGTTCGCTTGCTTGGGAAAGGGATTCGCTAGCCTTTCACGTACCTAAGCTGTGACCCAGTGAAGAGTTATGTCCAGGACTTCTGTAGGAGTGTTAGATTCTTCCCTCCCTCTTCCACCCATTTTAGTCACAAGTCCGATTATTACTTTAAAACTTCAGAATGTTTTCACTGATGTTCTGTGGATATGGACAGGGTGAAAAAAACCTCTTTGTAAGGTAGGAGAAGGCATTCCGAGTGACTCTGTCATGTTGTGAAAGTGTCACACTTAGGACTGAGTAACCGTTCTGTACATACCCATGCAATTGCTGACGTTTTTGAGACCTTCAGCCTGATAACAGTTTGACTTTTTTTCAGGTTAGGGTACACTTCAGACTGTCTTGCTTGTTTTATCGAACAGGTTGTTACCATAAGACAGCAGATAACAGCTGTGTGGAGACTAATTTGAAGTTAAATTTTTTAAACTGCTGTGTATGACAGAATTTTTTAATTTCCCCCCCCCCCCCCCCCCCCCCCCCCCCAAAAAAAAAAATATATAGTGTATAATATAGTCAAGATGTGACTTTCAGGAGCTTATTAAAAGTGGAGGTAGGAGGAAGGACAGCAAAAATAAACAGTACTCTTATTATACTAAAATTTCTGTTATTGCATGGTGGTTTCAGTATGTAATAGAGTACCTGTTAGAATTCAAAATGAAACGAGTGTGTACCTGTCAGTACTGTAGAAATGTGTGAATCTGCATGTCAGTGCAACAGGACAGATTCAGATCCGGAGGCTGACACGCAGGGAACTTCAGTTCCCTTTCAAGTGAAGTGTTCCAGAGCCTATCAAAAAATCTTTGAAATCAAAGACCGGGTTTCCATTAAAGATGTGAAAGCAGGAATGTGGGAACAGCTGCATTGGGTTGCGTTCCCTTTATCTGTGATAACGTCTCTGACAGAGCTAACAGCAGATCTGCAGAGACCAGAAGGAAACCCTGGGTGAGACTCCGGCGGGGAGGTGTGCCGAGGAAGTACTGCAGTGGCAGGGGTCTCTGGAGCTAGGGTCAGTGTGCCATGGCACAAGCTGCCACGTGTTCCTCTTGAGCTCTCTCAAGCATTGCTGATCTTAATGGGATTTTTTGATTTATGTCACAGGTGGCCTACTAATTTCTTATTTAACTTCCTATTCTCTCCACTAGAACAATTGTCTGAGCAGACCAACCATCTACCTCATTCCAGATATAGAATTGAAGTTGGCTAATAAATTGAAGGATATTGTCAAACGTCACCAGGTAATTGTTAAATAGCATATCTTAAAACATTTTGTCAGTCGTAAGATAAAATGTATTCACCTGACTTCAGCGTATCAGTTACATCTGAATTGTCTGACAACACAAGGCAGCAGCAGCAAGTCGCTTAAGACCAGAAGTTCACTATTTGTAAAATGCCATTAGTAGTTATCCTCGCATGGAGATGGAGTCATAACTGTTTTAGAAGTAAATCTGAAATTGCTGTTGAAGTAAAAAGTAGTTATGGTGTCTCGGTGAGCTGGCTGCAGGCCCTAGATGATTTGCTGTTGAATACCTGCATATATAAAGCAGAAGCTCATTGTTTGTCCAAATCTGAGACCAAAGAAGGTAGCATGTAATACAGCTGTTCTAGATATGTGGGAACAGCATAAGGAAGCTTTAGTCTTAAAATGATTGCTACTTTTTTTTTGCTTTATTCTACTTGCTTTTGTTCTTGCCTGTGTTGAACAGAGCATAAGTAACAGCACTCCTGCTTGTTAGGTAGTCAGCATATTTCCAAAAGAGTCAACATCTTCACATTGTAATTTAATATAGGAAATGATGAGCTGAACAAGCTATTAAGCTTCGTCTCTTAAGAATATAAACAGTCTTTTTACTTGTCTTGAGAGAAAAATCCTGGAATGTGAACTCTAGATGGTCTTGATAGCCTTTTGTGTTTTGATAATTCACGGCTGTAGCCAAAGTACAGTGTTTCTTTTCCACATTAAATGTATTTCCTGTGTTGGGATTATAAATCATCATCCCAACTTCAGTTGTGTAATTTTTCACAAGTTACTTGTAGTTTTTCAGCTGATTCAGGATGCTTGTTATTGCTTAAATTGGAGTTAATGATTCAATTTTCCTTTCATAAAGGAAGTCTACAGTGAACTCAAAGCATGCTATATCTGTGAATGATTTCGGGGGACTTCTCAGTAAGGCAGCTTTGTGTGTAAAGGGATGTGAAGAACTAAAAACAGAGACTGTCCCTAATTCCGCCTTTTGGGCTTGCTTCTTTGCCCTCCCTCTGAATTCTCATCTTGCATTTGTGTTGATGTCTGTGCTTGCTCGCTATCTTGACTTTTTCTGTTTAACCTGTTGCTGTTGTCTTTCCTCCACCCCATCCCTAGTACTGGTAGCTCCCTCCTCCCGGGCGTTCCCAAGCCCTCGCTGCTCTGACTGCAGCCTTGCAGAAGAGTTGCGTGTCTCTCGTCCCAGCACAGTGCCAGTGTCATCTCTGGGCTTATAAACAGAGCTGTCAGTAAGATGTTTGCTCTCTCTGCTGATGGAGATGCTGTTACGGTTTCTGGTAGTTGCACTTTTTCTGATTTTCTTTATAAATGTTGAGGATTTTTTGAGAAGAGCCAAGATAATAATTTAGGAACTTGAAAACAGGTAATGAGTGAGATTTAGCATTAAGTCTGTCTGCTTCAAGAAAAACATTTTGTCACTAGAGAATTCTTCCATCTTGTTACGTCTTTAGCTTCTAATCACATTCAGTTTAGCAGAGGCAGGGAATAAGCCTTACAATCTGCTTATACCTTTTTCTGAAAGCTGTTCTAGTGTAAAGTACCCATCCCTTTGTTTTCAGTTAGGCTAGCATCTGAGAGAGACTTTCTGTTCGTCTATTGTCTGATGGGGTTTTGAAAGCTCCATAGGAAGTAGGTGAAACTTAACTGATCTAATTCACAAAGCTCGAATTAGATATATAGAAGAGGATCTTTAGCTCATGGGAAATGAAGGGAGGAGAATTAACATTGTTCCTTAAACACTTTGCAGATTCTTTATTCACACCAGGGCTCTTTCCTTTGGAGCATTTTTAAATTCTTCCTACTTTCCAGCTCTCCTTTTTGCTGTTGCTCAGAGCACCTCCTCTCCCTTTACCCAGTTCTATGAACTCTTGGTGTAGGAGCTCTTTGCTCTTTGGCCCCTGATAGCAGACTAGTCTTTGAATATTGTTACCATAATGCAATGCATTTTCATGCTTTTTTGAATTTTCTTTCTTTTGATGCTGTCTTCTAAATAAGGTATTCACATATTGTTGGCTGTGACTATCCCATGTGCTCTTAAGTCCTTTAAATAAATCTGTCAAGTGTTTGTGGAATGTAAATTGTGAATAACATTTTCATACAAACTGTTTCAAAACATAACTCCTGCAGAAGATTCTGCAGACTGTGAATTTCAGCTGTCCTTGGAAATGACTCTTCATATATGGAGACTGGAGGTGTGTCCCCACAGCATGTGGGAGAATCCTTATGGCTCTCCACGTGAGGGAAGGACAGGGTTTTCTCGACTGGTCACACTAAGCAGTGTTAGGTATTTATTTAACAGATCATGTAGTAATTTTTTTTTGCCTGTAGATGCCATAGGAATATAATTACGGCCTGTACCCATATGCAGAGAAATTGCTTTGTCGCACTGTTTGTGGCACCTACATAAGCATGAGAAGTACATCTGTTGCTTCTCATATGTTGAGAAAGTGACGTGCTAAGCCAGCAAGAAGAAAAAGTGTTTTCATGTTTGGGTATTTTGACACACAGTGGTATCATGTTAGTGTAGTTCTGATTTACTCCCTTTGTTCTATGATTTAGGAGGCTTTCTTGAAAGAACGGGTGTTTATTCTGTCTCTTGACAATACAGCCTTTCTTGAGCACTAGGGCTGTTCTATTCAAGGCAGCCATTTCTAGTTAAGTTTCTTTTAGACTTAATCTTAAATTGTCATACTTAGAAATTGTTTTGGACCAAAGTGTGTATGTAATGGGGGAAAAAAGTTACAGATGCTTTCATACAAAATATTCACCAATAGGCTTGTATGAACTGATAGTTAAACAATTTACCATGAGAATTGGGGCAGAACGAACTAGGAGGAGGAAGCATTTGAGATGAAGAGAGTGAGAGGTGTAGTAGTTTGGCAGCAATCTTAAAATAATTGTCTTTTTCTGGCACTCCTTAGAGGTGGCGTTCTTGTAGTTGCATTGAAGCTAGCCTTGAATATTTCTAGGTTGTATGGGCTGTGAGAAGTCTGGGGTAATGTGCTGAAGGTTTCTCATACAGTTTCTTCCTTTCATCCACTTTTCCCACAGGGAACAGTAACTGAAGAGAAATCAAAGGCTACCCACCATGTTTATCCAAGTCCTACCTCAATGGATGATGGTAAAATTGTTTTCCAATTTTTAACTGGAAATAGTCTTGTAACTACATTCTGTAGCAGTCACAGGAGCTTTAGCACAGGCACAACGTATTCCTAGCCTGCTCCTGAGAGCTTGAAAAATGTTTCTAAGGTTAATGCCTCCAAGTAAAGTTACTGTGTGTCCTGCTTCTAGCTGTTGGGTGTAACGTTCATGTTTTTAACTGACACGGTGTTTTCTGATTAAGGTGTGTTAATGGTGACTACTCTTCAGTGTTCATGCTGGAAACTGAGGTGTTATTTATTGCTGAACACAGGTGGACATCTTGTTTGTCCCAAATAACTTGTAGGCTGCAGGAGATCAAAGCTAAGTGTCTGGAAGAACTTAAATTAACTTAGGTTAAAAATTAAAAGGAAGGACAGCAGAAGTAGGGGTCTTTAAAATAAATATTAATGGAAACTTTAGTTTTATTTTGTTGCTTCTGTGGTGGCTCCCAAGTGCATAAATACAGGTCAGAATGCTGAGTGAAACATTATTAGGAATCAACTGGATGTGTGAAAGGTAGATAGATGCTAAAGTAAATGAGAATTGAAAAATTGTCTGCTGTGTTCTCATCTATCCAGGTGCCAGGTTGTGAATGCTGGTACATACATTGCATGTAGTGATACAACAGGGGTAGTGGCTTTGCGCTGAGAGAGGGCAGATGGAGATCAGAGCTGAGGGAGAAATCCTTCCCTGTGAGGGCGGCGAGGCGGGGGTGGGACTGGGGGGTCTTTAAGGGCCCAGCCGAACCCACACCAATCAGGGTTTCTATGTGGTTTGACAAGGTAGATGCAATAACAAGTAGACGTGGTAAACAGAGATTGTTGGCTTTATTATAAATATAAATATATATTGGCTGCCTCTGTGACATACATAGGTTCCACAAAAGCAGTTCAACAGCTGCGTTCTTCAGTAAATAACAAAAAACCTGTTCTTAATTTTTTTCATGTTAGACACATCTAATTGTCTAGTGGATGATGTTGCATGTGAGCTTCACTGACGTAAACGGGCTTTTCCTGGTGAGGCCTGGCAGCTGCAGGCCGCTAGGTGGAAGTGTCCCCCTGTGCAGGAGTGGCCAGGGCCTGACCCACCCCAGGGCTCGCCTGTGTCCTGTCCTGCTGGTAGACACGGGCTTGTAGTTATTTTTAACGAGTTCAGGTTCTCACAAAAGGGTTGAGCGTAGTAGGTCCCATCTGTTTTGTAGTCAGCAAACATGCAGATGTGTTAAATAGAGCTCTTAACCCTTGGTTATACTAAGATGAGAAAACAGCCATAAATCCAAGCAGTGTAACCCTATACAGGTTCACATTCTCTGGCTTTGCCTTCTAACACTGCTCTGGGCTATATTCTCAATATTTGGGTTGCAGGGGGTAGGTTATTACATTGTGTCAGATGTGCAGTTTGAAAGAAAAAAAGTTTAAAACGCCAGTTAGACTGAGTGTATGCCTTATTGCAAAATCAGCAAAGTGTTAGTGTTGCTCAGTCAGCCTGTAGTAACTTGAAGTCCTTATTGGCACTGCTGTGAAAGAAGAAAGTTGAAATCCAAGTTTTCTTACACTCTTGGAAGTTTTTTATTAAAATCTGTTTTACCACCACCCCTTGCCCTGACATTCTTCCTTCAAAACCCTGTTGTTTTTTTAAATACCTGTTGAGAATAGAATTCAATACTGGGAAGAGGGTCATTTTAAATAAATAGAAATCAGTAGAAGAAGTTAATGAGGGGATTCAGATGCCTAACAAGGATACAGAAAGATGGGGGGAAATATTTATCAGTTGAGAAGAAAGCATTTGGGAGTTTAGTCTTTGTTATTTATTCAGAAATTTGAAAAAAGTGACAGATTGGGTGTGTCTCTGTGTCTGTCTCCCTGTGTTATTCCTGCTGTCTTTCCTGAATGTCCTCTTGGAGGATTTGCTGTGTCCTGTTCTGAGTTCCAGGGCAAAGCAGCCAAGGAATTTGGGAGATGGGATGGGACAGGACGAGCTGGCAGAGGATGGTGCCTCAGCCTCTCAACCAGAAATGCCTCTTGCTCCTGTTGAGAAACTAATCGTTGTTTCAGGTGTCTTTGAATCTTAATCTGAAGTGTGTTAGGATATGAATGTGTGTGGCCAGGGAAGGAAATGTAATCATCCTTAGCATTAAAATGACTTTACTAATGTAACGTCTGTCATATACAGGCAGAGCACGTGTGAGTTTAGACGCGGCCAAGGTAATGCAGGCAGGTGTGTTACTGTGGCAGGCCAGGCCATTGCAGTGGCACTGCAGCAGGCTTTTATCAGGGGTGGTTGCAATAACTTTACTGTGACTGACTATGGAAAAGCAAAATAGTGTTTAATGTGCTTTACAAGTGGAATCTGACGCTAGATCTCTCTCCCCTTTGCAGATGAATGGTTGAGACCTGTGATGAAAAAAGACAAGCAGGTGCTGGTACACTGGGGATTTTTTCCAGACAGGTAAAGAAAGGTGGGGGAAGAATGAAGACCCCAAATCTTACTTAAGTTTGTTGAAGGAAAAGCCTTGATAAAAACTTGTGAGTAGGAAAATCCATGTCCTCAAACAAGCTGCTCCTTGAGCTTGCTGAGCCTTACCTCTCCTGGTAGTGGTGCTCTGCAGTTATCAGTGGCAAACCTGCACGGACAGTGTCCCAGCTTGTGGGCTGCAGCTGTGCTCTTCCCTTGTTCTGCAGCACGCCAGGCTCAGGCCTGTCCCACAGTGGCTCATTTGAAAATGTAACCCAAGTACACAGTACTGTGTTCCTGTTGGTTTGATTCTCAGTGATTGTACGTCACTGTTCATATTATCAGACAAACACTGGTTGTCTTAGAGTATAACCACGCAGTAATTTAGTGTATCTGCTTTTTATCTTAATGTCCAAAGCCTGAAAAAACTTAATCATCGGTTTAAAACTGAAATATGCATGCCTATTTGTGGTCCTGGTAGGTGGGCGAGCTTGGAAAGGGGGAGTCTGTGTTTCTGCAGAGCCACTAGAAACATTGCAAATTGAACCAGACTTTCAGAGGGTGGCGTGAGCCTTTCCATAAAGTTAATAAAACTTTAAAAGGGAGAACTTCTAATGACCTAGTTGAACTGCCTTTGATAAAGAGAGATTTCATTCCATGGGTTGCCTTTTGTCAAGTGTGACTGCTGAGAGCATGCATTTGAGAAAGCTGTCTTGTGGTGTTAGAAGATTTTAAAAGATAACGTATTTACTGTTAGTAACATAAATTTATTTGTAATAACTGGTTTCTGAGTCCGGGTTCTGGAAAACTCAAAAGACTGATAACCCAGCAGTGACTTCTACTTAAATAACTTTTTCAGGGTAGTAAAATCTGCTTGGCTGTGCATGCACAGAATTCTCAAGAACCATATCCATATTTCACTGGAGGAGAGCAAACAACAATTACTTAAGTTTCTTTCTTCATACAGATAAAGAACTTGAAAACATTTTTATACTTTCATCAGCAGTCAAGTTTGTGTTGACTCTGTGTATGTGTATATGTATTTATAAGTGGTGGTATAAACATGAGGAATGCTGTATACACATCTTTCCTTCTGTATAACACGCCAGTTGGTTAGTACGTGCCTCGTGTTGATTATAGAGTGTTTTGGCTTTTGCTGTTACCGTGTGGTTTCTTAGTATTTTTATAGTTGGGCTTTGGATGGAATAGCATGTGGAAAAGTGAGTGTAAATAATAAATGGCTTCTAGAGCAATAGGCATTGAAGAGAGGATGCATACTCCTTTCTTCTAGGAATCCAGTATCTCTTGCTTTAAGCTCACAAGAACAGAAACAAGTTAATTAACTTAATGATGGGGTTTGCACAGGTGCTCAAACTACATTTATACCGCTGAACCTAGAGAGTAGATTTCCAATTTTAAGCTGGAGCTGATTTCACACAGATAGCTTTTAAATTCAGAAAGCTAAAAATGTATATTACATGTCTTGGACCCCTCCCTTTTCAGTGTGTCTTACTCCTTTAACTTTTCATTGTGTGAAAATACTTCACTATTCTGTCCCAGCAGTATGATTTGCACCTGTCAAAATTGCTGAGTAAATATTCCTGCTGGTGATCTTTCTGGATGAACAGCCCAGGGGACCAATTCTGTTTTTTCTTGCCTCCTCTCATTAGCTATGACACTTGGGTTCATGCCAATGAAATAGATGCTGAAATTGAGGATCCTCCAATTCCTGAAAAGCCATGGAAGGTAAGTCTCTTTTTGAACAGTTTCCCAGGGTTGCCATAGTGGTGTAGCTTATGCGCAGGTGTTACTGGATGGGTGTTTTAATGTGCTGCTGAGTAACAATGGCTGTACTTCCATATATCTGGAAAAGCAGAGTGGTATTTCTAGAGCTGTGATGAAAAAGTCTAAAATGTTTCTTTGGTATGGGGAGGAATGCTATTGAAAAAATACTTTGTGAGGGAAAAGGACAGACTTGGGAATCCCTGCTAGTGCCAAAATTACCATTTTTATTTTGGCCTGACATGAGTGAGGTGTTTTCTGTTAGAGGTCAGTCCTTCCTTACTGCTGAAGTACAGCCATCTCTGGGATGAAACCTGACAACTCATTAGAAAGCACAGCGGCATTATACAGTGTTTAAGGAGGGGATGTGGGGAAAAAGCCGTATCTTCATGGGTTTTTTGGAAGACTGTTGTTAGAGAAAAGAACTGTCAGGTTAGAAATCTGACACACGTTACAAGGCTTAAAACATACTTTGTCTTCAGAAAGTTAATTTTTTTTCTGTAGCATAGAAATGGCCACAAATATTAGTAGTTAGATAATATGGAAATCAAGTAACTGCTTTAGAGAACAAATCCAAATTTTTGAAGTCTGTGGTACAATTGAAATCTTGTCTGTTCTCTGAGTTAATGTAATGGCAGCATCATTTCCAGCAGATTCAGCTGTTGGGATCAAAATAGAGCCGTGGTCTGGCTGACAGATCGTGTGTGGCTGTGGGCTCCCCTGTGCCCTGGTTTCACACTGCTACAGAAGGTCTTGAGCAAGTTTGTCTTAGCTCAGTACCACTGTAGATACCAGCTTCTGTATGCTCTTAGTACGGGGCACAGTTCAAGTTTCTTGATTATTTTTTTTTTTTTTTACTACATTTTCCCAAAGCCTTGGCATTGCTGACAAATTCTAGTGTATGAATGCAACTGTCCATGCAGTTAGAGCCAACGTGGAAATGAATGAGAAAACTAGTAGCTGTGTAAAGAATCCCTGAGGGTCACATCTCACCTTTCTCTATGGAAAGGTTAAATTTATTAGGAACTGTGCTCTTAACTGATGTTGTAATGATGCAGAAAGTCAGCACATGTCAATCTGTTGAACGTGCGAGCAGTCAAACTGACATCAGCAGCCTTACTTAGGTTCTTCATGTAGTAATTAGTTTTCTTTGTTGCCATGAAACAGTAGTAGCTACTTCTTTATTGTTCTATTTTTTTACTCTTTTATACATAACAGGCACTGGTGTTCTTTGTGTATGCTGTCAGTCTGAACAGCAGAATTAAAAAGTAGCTCAGGTCAGGAAGTAAGTTGATGTCTGTTGAAACATTACTTACTTCAGGTAGTCACCTGTAAATAACTGGAACACATGCTTTTTGTGTCTAAATCTTACTATAAATAGTAATACATAGTAGATTGTATAAATCATAGATTCTATGATTCTAAAGCCCAAGAGTTTATTTTCAGCTATGTAAACTAGAACTTTACTTGAAGATGGGTATTTTAAATCAAGATGGTCAATCTTTTCTTTCCAAGATATAGACAACTCTTCTTCATTTTTTTGGTTGTTTGTGGCACGTCTGTTCAGGTGATCTGTATATTTAGAAGATTTTTATGGTAATTTTCAGTGTCTGAAGTAAGCTTCTTAATACAGAGCTGTTGTCCCAACTATGAGAGCTGACCTTAAACTTCAGAATGATTAAAAGCAACTGAGAAACAGACATGACATTCAGTAGCCTTATGGTCATGTTCCTCCTTTATTATATTGCCTCATGAAACTGTCATCTGTTATGTGTAAAACCTTTACGAGATACTTGGATATTCAGATGCTGGTAACAAAGCTGCAAGTATTTCCTTAATCCTGTGAGGTCTGTCGTGGAGTTATTTTTTTCCAAAATCATTGGTGTGTCAAGATGTTGTTCTGTTCTTTAGGTTCATGCCAAGTGGATTTTGGACACAGATATATTCAATGAATGGATGAACGAAGAGGATTATGAGGTAGACGAGAACAGGAAAACAGTGAGTTTTCGACAGAGAATCTCTATGAAAAATGAAGAGGTAAGTGCTTCTCTGCCTAATGGGTGACCTGTTGGTACAGGGATATTTTTTGTCTGCATAAGTCAAATTTTTGAGACTCAGAGTTGCTAAAGCTAAGCTGGTTGAGCAGTTTGAGGTGCCTGTGGTAACACAGTCTGGTTTAACTGTCTTCTGACATACTTTATTTATCCAGAAATGTAAGTGTGCACTTTGATTTCCATGCCCCCCACCCTTCCCAAGGATAGTAAGAGAGAAGAGGACCCTCTTTGACTTTCTCATAAATGAAGCCAGGGGTGTGTTAAACAGCATCAGTTAATATTTGATTTCCAAATTCTCTGTACTTGCTGAAACTAATTTTTTTATTTCTCCCAATGCAGGAAGTTAGTTAGGACTCTGAAAACATGCTCATTTAACCTTGAGACCAGGCTGCTCCCTAGGGAATCTCTCCTGTTGGATAGTGTTGCACTGAACGAGTTGCACACTAGCGTTTGAATCTTGCTTTAAGAGTACGGTTCTTAAGTACATAGCCATTGCAGGATGTGGAGGATGGCTGTAGAAAACTTAGGGGCTTTCATGTTGACAAATGGAAGTATTGTGGAGCTGGATGTGGTGCATGTTGCGATATTATTGCTTTTAGCTTCTCTGGTGTAGGACGTATTAAGGAAGAGAGTAGCCTACAGCATTTCAATAACTGTAGTATTTGGGATGAGCTAACCACTTTGCTTCTCAACAGCCTGTACGTAGTCCGGAAAGGAGAGACAGGAAAGCGGCAGCAAGTACAAGGAAGAGAAAGCATTCTCCTTCTCCACCCCCAACTCCCGTGGAGTCGAGAAAAAAGACAGGGAAGAAAGGGTGAGTGTCCAGGTCCTGCAATTTGAGGCAAATTTTATTGAAGAAATGCTTATGGGGATCTCTCTGGCACCTTTCACTTGTCTCGCCTTAGAATGCAATCATTAGCTCTACAACAGACTTGAGTGATTTTTGCTTGTGCAGCATACGCAGTTTCCTTACTCCTCTGTAGAATTGTGCTGCCTGCGGGTGGAGGAGAACCTAGTGCAGGTTGTCCATTATCTGAGCCAGTGACAGGGTTCATTGCTGCATCAAGAGTAGAATTTATCAAATGAAATAGTACTCAGCTGTTTCTAAAATAACTCAAGCTAGTTTTGTTAGTGCAGTCGTGTAGTATATGTATGCTTTTTGATGTATGGCCCCATAAATTACTGCATTTAATTGAGGAGTTTTTATCTACATAGCCAGCTGGTTTAAAGTCCACTTCTCAAATGCAACTTTAACAGAGTAGCATTTGTGTCCTGCAGATCAGGACTTTTCCCAATGCTTAGTTTGATCTCTTAACAAAAAAAAAGGCCAATATTGTATCTAAATAAAAGCTTATTTATGTGTGGAAGTGGAGGGGAGCACTTTTGTGCTAAAAATTTGAGTCTTGTTTAATAGACCTCTTGGGCTTTCGTAAGACAAACATGGAAATTTATCATTTGAGGTGAGAAGTAATTCCAACTATCAACTAGTTCTTTTTTTATCCCAAAAGTAAAGCCCAGCTTAGATGAGTAGGGAGAGGTGTGGGTGATTCTGCCTTTGGCTCCCTCTGTATGCAGAACTGCTCGTACTAGCCAGCCCTTTTTGTTAAATAAGGCAGCGTGCCTTGAAGTGGTCCGTGCCTCTTCTGCACGGCACGTGCCTTTATTGCCACCTCAAAAAGGACGAACGTCAGTGAATCGCTCCTCCCTTGAATCTCACCGTATGCCAGTGCTGCCAACATGCTGGAGACGGTTTCGGGTTGGAATCAAGATGTATGTACAGTGGTGGTCTTCAGTCTTGAAACAGTGGAAAAGACCTTTTGTTTTAACTTTGTTTTAGTAATATACAGAGAATATTTTTTCATTAACCACCAGCACCACTTCGTACAGCATTCATGTTTTCATAAGTATTTTGACCCAGTCCTTTAATCCTGGTATCTGAAGAATAACATCAAGATGAGAACATCTGGAAGTTGCAGCTGGCAGAGAATTTGTGTATGATCTGTTCTAGACAAGCAGCCTTATATGGGAAACGGAGAGGGCAGAAGGAAGAAGATGAGCAAGAAGATCTTACAAAGGACATGGAGGATCCCACGCCAGTACCTAATATAGAAGAAGTAGTACTTCCCAAAAATGGTAAACTATGCATACACTGGATTCTTTGAATGTTAAAACAATAGCTTGAACTGCACTGAAAAATATGTATGTATTTTGACAAATCTTTGAAATACTTTATGGCCATGGGGCCAGATGGTCTGTGCCCATCTAAGTTTTATCTAGTCAAGGGATTTGAATGTGACAGCTGAGAAGGGCAGCAGATTCACCTTCTCTTGGCTTTTTGAAATAAGTTTACAAAAATCCACTTAAATGTTTAGTTTCACCTGTTTTAGGGTTGTTCTCACACATTATACAGAGTTCATGTTTCGGGGGATGGAGTTTTCTGGAGGAAAATAATTGCATGCCAAGTACCAGACATAAGCACATTAAATGACTGAAGACTGTAGCAACATGCCAAATGCATTCAGTTCTTAATCCTTTTCAGAAAAGTGTTGATCTATGCAATACCTGTTAAGTAAAGATAAGTCAGAAAAATAATTCCTTCTATCAAGTCCTTGATGCCAAACTATTTCGCGTGTCACACAGTTTGATTTTTACCTGGTTTTAACCGGCATATAAGAACTATTAAGTGTTGTATAGGTGGAAAAAGTACAGTACTTAGTCCACGAAGTACATGAATAGAAGCTGCTTTGTGTTCAGATGTGAAATTACAGAGAAATCAAACAAATGGTCTGTTGTACTCAGACTGCACAGATGAACTCTTTTGAACTGCAAAGATGACCAACAAAACTGTTTATTGATAAGATGGTAGACAGCATGCTAGACTTCAATAATTTTTATCTTGTCTGATGGTTACTCATCGGAGTTTCAATTTTGCTTGCTTTTGTAGTGAACCCAAAGAAGGACAGTGAAAACACACCTGTGAAAGGAGGAACAGTAGCAGACCTTGGTAAAACAAACACACAACACCCTCCAGCACCCCCTCCCCCAAGTTTTACAGTAATTTTGCTTGCAGGCAAATCTCAATTTTAAAAGGAATTTCTAATTCTACTATCTTTTGTTGAATTAATTCAGTTTTCACATACATTGGATTTGAAACGTATTGAGTTGCCTTCCCTTGTAGTCTTTTTAAAAAATAGGACATTTAAGCTCTTTCCTGGCAGAATTTTCCTTTTTTTTTAATTATCCTTTCTCTGTATTCTTATCTCTTCCCTTGTCTGGGATAGTTGAGTGCCTGCATAAGGATGAGATTGCCTTAATGATGTGTGATCCACTTTGCTTTCCTCCTCACTTCCCTTCCAAAACAAATAAAATATTTTTTCCAATTAAGCAATTCCATTGCTAGAAAAGCTTATGAGCAGTCGGATGCTTTTTATTAGTGTAATTCTCAATGTTTTACCTTTCAGATGAACAGGATGAGGAGACAGTGGCAACTGGAGGAAAGGTAATAGCAACCGTTTCTTACTGAGTTTGGTAGAAACTGAGATCATAGAACAGTTTGGGTTGAAGGGACCTTAAAAAACACCCAGTCTAGCCCCCTGCCATGGGCAGGGACCCCTTCTCCCAGCCCCGTCCAGCCTGGCCTTGGGCACTGCCAGAGATGGGACATTGACCACCTCTTAGGGCACCATGTGCCAGTATTTCACCATCCTCAGCATAAAAAATTTCTTCCTTATGTCTAGTCTGAATCTTGCCTCTTTTAGTTTAAAAATATTCCCCCTTGTCCTATCAAGGTCTTAACCTCATCCTCAGTAACTTAGCCTGTAATGTTTTTCAAGTGGTAAGATTAAATTAGTTACTGATAGGAATGTTGTTTTGCTATTAGAAAAATTCTATAAATGCTGTAAGGTTATTTCGTAATTTTAAATTAGTATATTAAAAATGAGAACGAGGAGAGAGATGCAGAATGTTTTCAAAGAAGCATTTTTCAGATGCAAGGTTTCTCAAAGGTTATGCTTTTTCTGTAGGTTTCAGGACTAAATCTAAATCCTGGATAGCCTTCCTGATCATTTTAATAGAGTTGCTGGGGTAGTTTCTGTATTGAATTGCATTGTTGGCATGCCAGGTGCTATTTTTAACAACTTGTCTAGTATAAGATGGCTGCTTGATCATGCAGGTAGGAAAAGATCACGTCTATGTTAGGTTCATACAGTTTGGATGTGTCCTTAGTGTTATACACGTAATTAAGAAAATCTGACTTTACATACTGACATATTTCTAGTGTTACAGTATTTCAGTTCATATGTCCAGTCTGTGTATGTGTTCTCAGAAATGCTCAAAAATCTTTTCTCATGGTTTAAAATGGGGAAAGATAACTCCAGGTATGCGAAGCACTGACTAGCTAGTGAGCAGCATTTCTTTCAGGTTCAGGTGCAGGTACCACACTAAGGAACGGTGGGCTTAAGTGTCTAGAGAGAGATGTCTGAACCGAGGTTGCCAAAATGCAATTATTAAGTAAGCACTGGTTTCCAAGTTAGGGAAACCAACTCAGAAGGAATGCAACAGCAGGCTTTTCCAATATGGGAATTTTTTATGATTTTTTTTTTTTTCCTGGTCTGACTTCTCCATCCCTGGGTGTTGAATGACCTGGAACCGTGGGATTGATGCAGCAACCTTAGTATTTGTTCCATGTTAGATGAGAAGAGGTTTGTTTTTCATGTCCTCTGCTAAACGGTGTTTTTTGGGGGGCCCTGATCTTTTTCTTAGTTTAGTGAATGTGTTTTGAAAGGAAAAGGTTGTTGGAAGTTGAGGGGATAGTGAGAGGAAGGCTTCTTTTCTGAATAGCTTTTGTCAGATCACTAAATCTATTTAGCGTGATACCTTTTTGTCTTTGGGGGAATTTAGTCCGAGGAAAAGATACATCGTTGATACTAATGACTCTACATTTGGGACTTTGTTATCAGTCTTTTCTGTTTCTCTGAAATAGTAACTGAGGTAGAGCAAGCCGTTTAACGTTGAGTTGCCTGCAGGCTCTTCAACTAGCACCTGAGGGTTTCTGTGCAGTTTATCTGTCCTGACCCTGATTTTGTAGTACTGTCTCTGTGCCCTTTGCTGTATCATTTTGGATCAGGAGGTGAATATGTGCTGGAACTAAAGTTGCAGAATATCTTATGTTCACAGGAGGCTTCTGCTGTGAAGCAACAGACTGTGACCCAAGGCTTGTCATCTGCTTAGGAATATCCTAAAATGTGGCTTGCTGGTGTCTTCACAGCAGCCCTGTATGAGCAGACTCATGGCTCTGCTCGCCCTTGGAGTGGGAGCAAACACAGGGACATGCAGAGTTACAACCTGAACTTAGTATCCCCTCTTCTTAAGAGGAAAATATCCAAGACCAGCTTTAAGATTGGTCAAAGCGAGTTTATCCAAGCAAGAGTTTAGTGTAATGAGACGCAGTTTTGCAGACATGAAACTGTTACTGCTGACAAGAGTCGTCTCCCAGTGAAACTAGAAGTAATGAGTCTGATTTCCTTTAATGCTCTTCTGAGGAGTGAGAAGACGAATGTGGGAAGAGTAGCAAAAAATACAACCCGTCTTAGACAATATTAAGAACTAGTGTGGTGTCAGTAATTGGAGATGACAGCAGGAGCTAGGCTCACAGCTTACAAAGTACTCTAGGTTTGTGCTGTGTTTGTTGCACGTGGTTGCAGTATACTACAGAATTGGAACGCAGTGTTTTCTCTTGTAGTTAGAGCATGCTTCATTTTGTAAACAGGGTGCAAACCGTGGTGTAACTATACTGCCAAGTATGTCCTTGAGATTTGAGAGCTGGCTCTGAAAACTTACTGGCGTTAAGCTTCCTTTAATATTTTTATGAACACAAAATTACCCTTTCTCTGGTCTCTGAGATTCCCCACACACCCCTACACCCCCCCCCAGCCCCGACCAGAGATTGTGTCAGGAGTTTATTCTGCACAGGATTGGAAAGCACCTGTTTGGGACTAACTTTGTGCTGGCTAAGAGTTGTTAGGTATGTGTCTTGCAACCTACTAACTGTTGTATTCCCTTCCATGATACAGGAAGATGAAGATCCTAACAAAGGTGATCAAAGTCGGTCAATTGATCCAGGTGAAGATAACGTCACAGAACAAACCAACCACATCATTATTCCAAGCTATGCATCTTGGTTTGACTACAACTGGTAAGAAAGTAATTGAGAACTGGGGGAAGACTTCAGAGTTTTGGTGGTTTACTCATAAATCAAGCCGAGAGCTGAAAGAAATTACTTTTATGTAGGCCTAGTTCCCATATTTGGATACATCTTTTCTATTTAAAAATCTTTTTGAGCTGAATTCTGACAGTTTTCAGGGATTTTGAATGAGGAAGAGAACAAACAGCATAGGTCTTCAGTCTACTTTCTCAGCATTTTTTGCTTTGCATTGATTTTTATTCTTCCCCTGTGAGAAAATAATTCCTTTCTCTTTCCTATTTTGCTAGTCCTTGTATGATCTTCCTATGTTTGTATCTACTTCTGAAAGCTGGTGGCTTTTTATTTTGCTTCAGATCTTGACTTGGAGCATAAGTCACTGATTATACAGGGAGGATGCTCGTTTCATTTTGGAATCCTCCTTGGAGTCAGAGGATTGTGATGTGCTATGAGCATATAACTGACTATAGTAACCCTAATGTCCCCTGTATACTCAGACTTCTGTGGTGTGGGAAGAGAAGCGAGTAGCTGGGAATGAAAGTCATGCTACAAGTTAAACTCTTAGTAGTACTTTTAAGTAACAACTGCTTTGGAAACAGAGTAAGGAATAGTCAGTTGTCTGGAAAAGCATTTGAGCATGCATTTTGTCTTAGCTCTAGGAGTTGAGATATTGTTTAGGCTGGAATCTAAAAAGATGTGGTATGACACTTGAGGATTAAGCTTCACGTGCAACTTTCAAAAGTGGGTATCTTTTTATAATAATGAATTAAGATGGGATTTGCACTGTTAGCATAAGGCTTGGTTCAGTTCCCAGCTCTGGCAGACTTCTGGTGCCTTGAGTCAGGTGCTTAAGTTGACCTAAATCTCCATAAATAGAACCATCTATTTTCTCAGTCCCCCTGCTCTCCCACTTTGAGATGATCCTGAAAGCAGAAAAGCAAGGGTCACATAGTCTGAATTTCTAGGTGCTCCAGTTGCTTTGTGAGCAGAAAAGCTCGAGGTGTAGTTCTGTTACACACACAGAATGAAACGCTCCACTGATGCACTTCAAAAAGTGATAAAGTACTGTGGATCTGCTGTGGGTCAGGCAAGGCAACTTTGCGTAGCTCGAGCTAATTGAGGCTTACTTTAAACGAGGGTAGGTGTATCTATAGCCTCTGTGCTTCAATTCCTTGTTGTAAAATGAAGGTACAATAATACATACCTACTGAGAAAATTATGACAGCAATGACGTTTTGTCATGAGATGACTCAGGCTATTGTGCAAGTGCTTTTGGGAGTGACTGGGTGATAATGGTTGGCTACTAACTTGATTGGTGCATTTGTAATAGTGACAGTAGTTCCAACGGTGTTCCTGAGAGCTAAACCAGTCTGAAACACAGCTAAAAGACTAATGAAGTATTTGTGAAGAAATACGGACTAAACTTCATGTTGCATTAGGTGTAGCTGGCCTGACCTTGTAAAAGGCAACCGTAAATTATCCCTGTGGTGTGAACAGTGGACATCCACAAGGTAGCAGGGTATGTGAGAAGAAGCTTTGATTTTTGGATTCTAGTGCTCCAGAAACAGCATGTTAAGCTGGTTTGGATTTGAAGCTGAAATAACCAAACAGCTGTGAGACTGACATTTTTCTGTCTCAGAGCATGTCTTTTTCATTGAGACGGGGTTTTGTGTTCTGGAGAACTAGAGAGCATAGGTGTAGCACTGTCCCACCTGGCTGCAGGTGTTGTGGCCCTTGCTGTGCCAGCAAGGTGCTTCTTGGGTTATTTAAACGTAAAAACAAACCGCTGCAAAATAAACCTCCCAAATTGCAAATCTTTCCTTAATGTGTCCAGTCACAACTGATTTAAAGCAAACTGAAAAATAACTCTAATCTACTTCTCTCAGAATGTTTTATAAACTGCTGTTTTAGAATAGTCCTTGCTAAAATTAATTTTCTAGTAAAAAGATAGATTTTATTTAATGCTCAGTATAGTTTCAGTGTAATATCTTGAGCTTTGGGTAACTTCATTGTAAGAACTAGAAAATTTGTTTATTACTAAAATCTGAACAGTTTATTGGTTTATCTTCATCTTCAAATTAGAGTATTTTCCTATGAATGACAAGTTAAGAGGAAGCGGTATCATTGTAAAAGGACAATTGCATGGCAGGTGAAAAGCTGAACATACAGGAGGAGGGCAAGAATATATTTTTCTGTGTTACCTTTAAAAGTAGCAATTCTTAAAAGATCCTTGTAGTTCTCCAGGTTTTAGCATGCGTCAGTACATGCTATTCTATGAGTTTCTGTCTTAAGTTACTCTGACAAGCCCTGCATTTTTAAAAAAACACAACCAACTTTTCCATTTTATAATCTTGAAGCTATTTCCTCACTTAGTAATAGATGGGTTAAATCTTAGGTCCCTCAAAGAGTTTTCATATTAAGATCTTAGAAAAGAAAAAAATGAGTTGACTAATCAAGTTCCATGTACTCTGGCTGTTTGCTTGCATTACAATTTTGCTTTGCAGTGAAAACCCTCTTATATATCCCATTATATGCCATGGATAAAACAAAATTATCTTGTTCATTTGTTGCTGGTAGTATTCCGCAGGTGCAATCACCCTGCAATTAAAACACTCCAGGAGCAAATTTCCTTATTAAGATAAATCATATCACTTCCTCCAACCCTTTATTTAGAAAATACGAGAATGTGATTTCCTAAGTTTCTGCGGTGCTATTTGCATTGTCAGGCTGGTAGTACATGCAGAATGAAAGATTCTACTAAAAGAACATTTAAACTTAAATACTTCATCTGAAACAACTATGGAAGGAAAAAATGTATCAAAATAACTAAAGCTTAATTTTTTGTGATCTTTACCTTTGTTTATTTTATGTAACGCATAGCATCTCAGGTGTCGTTAGTTCTGCTCTTCTATATGTGGTCAGTTTTTGCTCCATATGTCTTCCTTGGAGCGCAAAGGGAAGAAGTAATTTTTAAGACAGTGTTTTGTTGCTCCAAATAGCCATACTTTGGATTTTATTTTCCCGGTTGACCAGGGAGGTACTAGCTATGTCTTTGAAGCCAGTCTCTTACCTGACTTGTGAGCACTAATAAGTGCTGCCGATCCAGCTTTGGGCTGGGACTCAAAGCACGCACTGCCATCTTGGCAGTATGTGCCATAAAGGTGTCGGTTCCTTGGGGTATTGGTGGTTCGCCGAATGTTTGCACTAAACAGGCTGGAGGCGAAAGATGCTTTGTCAGAAGCTTGGGAAGGTACAGGTGGAAATGGGCGGCTGCTCGGTACTTGTCGGAGTTTGATCAGGGTGGCATTGGGTGCGTAGTTTTGCTTTGACCAGTGACTGAATTGTGATGGTTTTTCAATGCAGCTTTGTTTGGTGAAATAAGCAAATTTCAAAGGGTCATGCTAGAATACTAAGGTTTCTATAAAAAAAAAAAAACAAACCCTTGTTATAAATGTTCTCCCTGAAAATAGTCATTTGGAGGTGTGCAGAGTACTTCAAGATTACTTAATACTTGGTATCTGAATTGTCTGTTTCTGCTACAGTATTCATGTGATTGAACGTCGCGCTCTTCCTGAATTCTTCAACGGAAAAAACAAGTCCAAGACTCCAGAAATGTAAGTAAAATATGAGTGTAGGCGTATAAGAGTGTGGCAAGATAAAGAAGCTTCCAGTTTCATGAATCCTGTGGTCATTTTAGCTGTGCATGTGTTAAGCTGATACTGTCTGTAGGGGCATGAAAGAAGGAAAGAGCACCCGTACAACTGCTGCTTGTAGTTTGGTAGTGTCTGTGTATTATTGAAGTAGAGGTAAAAGTTCAAATATCTAAGTAATAGTTAATAGTGGTTGTCCAGGAAAAATAAACCTAATTTCTCCCAGGTAATATTGGAACAAATTCTTGAGCTTTATGCGGTACAAGACATGATCGTCTTCCAAAAACATCTGAAAAATTTCATGATACTGTAGAAACCTAATAATCCTCCTTATTTTTCTCTCTCTTCTCATGCCATGCTGTATTTCTGAGACTCAGGAGTTTCATGTGTAAGCGGTGATTGCTGAGTTTGTTGTAGGATGCTGTGTCAGACTGTGGAATGGATTTTGCACAGTTATCTGTGTTGATTTCATGGTTCCCTCAGCAGCTGATGGGTAATTCTGAAAGTGCAGGTGAGGGTCAGTAAATGTATCTTTGCAGGCCTGAGATGTAACCGTGTTCTCAAGTATTAGGTAGTCCAGTTTAAATCGGAGACCTGGAGTTGTGCATTGCGAGAAGAAAAATATTTTTTCTTATATAGCTGCTCCAAACCCTCTGGTGGCATTTTAATTCTGGATGTGCCTGTTAAGCCTAGGTGGAGTTGTCTCAGTTGAATTTAGATCCAGTTTGTACCTATTTTGTCTCCTTGTGGGGTCTGGTATCTACTGCAGAACTGAAGTGTTCTTAATTGAAAATTACACACACAGAGCTGTTTAAAATAATTTTGAAAGACTGATTATTGTCTTGAGGTAGTGCAGTGTTTTTCATACATCGAATGATTAACTTCTGATCTGACTTAGTGTAACAAGATAAGCTGCTGATTTTGCATCAAATGCTTATCTTGAGAATCTACTGCAAGGCTTGTTACGTGCCTTAGTGACAATACACCTCCCCTTCCCTGAGAATTTTCTGTTAATCACAGCAAATTTGGTTATTCAAAGCAGTCTTGAAAGGTGATTGATTACAAGAAGATAGTGAACATCAGGTTTTGGGGCAATGTGCTTGTTTCTGTTAAAATTTTAATCCCAAAACCTGAGAATTCATCCAAAAAAAAAAAAAAAAAAATTGAACACTTGTATGCTTGTCAACTTGGACAGTGGAATTAGGCTTGTTGTGTTCCCTTTATTTTGATACCAAATCCTGGTCTAGTGGCAAAACAGCTCTTGGGGATTTTAAACCAGTTTTTTGAATTAACTACTAAATGAAGCATTTGGGATGTCTTCTCAGCACATTGTCTTAACATCTGCAAAGCTGTGCATTTTTCATACACAGCATTTCTTCAAACTAACTTTTTCCTTCCGTTTCTTAATCCAAATGATGGTGGTGGTAATTGCTCTTCCAGCAGGTAAACAAGGCAGACTTCAGAGTGTTCTTGTGCTTGAATCTCCTCTCCTCAGGCATGACTTTGTGAGGCTTCTGAGCTAAGATTGAGATATAAATTAGAAGCTAAACTTTTTCAGCTCAGAGGAGTACTGGGAGACCTTGTAGCAGTTGCGCAATGCGCGAGGAGGTTACTGAGAAGATGGAGCCAGGCTCGTTACTGAGGTGCATGACAGGGGAAAAAAGTCAAACTGAAACACAGCAAGTTCTGCCTTTGATATAAGGGAAGTACTTGACTCTGAAGAAGATGAAGCACTGGACTGGGGCCCTGGGAAGTTGGGAATGTTGTTCTTTGGAGTCCTTCAGGCTTTGCTGGACAAAGCTGTAAGCAACCTGGTCAAAATTCAGTGGTTTGAGTAGGAGATTGGCTTGGAGACCTCCTGAGACCCCTGGCACCCTGAGTGGTTTTCAGTCTGTAGTCTTTACTCACAACTTCTGTACATGTTGGCGTTGCAGCGGTAACTGTAGCTGCATGATAGTGATTCCAAATTGCATTTGACACTAGCTCTGCTCCATTAGTTTTACTATTTGGCACGTTTGTGTTTGGGGGTTTCTAGGACTTGGTGTCGAAGACTGCAAACAGATTGAATTGTGAAAAATGCTTACCTTTTGTATTTGCCACTGATGTGGTTGTCACATGTAGGCCCATGCTTCCTTTTTCAGTTGACGTTAAAAGATCAGGTCTCCTGACATTCATCCATGTGCTGCTGCTGGTTATTGCCTGGGAGTGAGCAGATCAGGGACTCCTCCTAATGTTGCTGTTACCCTGGAGATGTATTTTTCTTGCCATTTAGGGACTGTAGGAATAGCTTGTAGTCTTGGCTTTGTGTTTTCCTTTTTCCATTCAGAAGGATTTCCCTTTTTTATTTAAATGTTTTGCCTCCACCTTAGTTTTCAGGCCAGACAAAGTACTGTGTTTCAGAAGCTCACACAGGTTTGTTCTTGTGACAGTAGTGCCTGAGGGGTGGTTTCTGTCTTAAATTGGATTTTAAATATTAGTTGACATATCTCTCTCACTGTTGACAAGTTTTAGCTGATGAGTCATGTCGTTGTCAAAAACAACTCCCTGCAGGATAACCTTTAGGGGTGTTTCTGTCTTAGGCTTCTCTCTTCACCTAGTAATGTGACCTTAACAAATATTAAACTAATTTCTGCAGCCAAGACTGCTTTAAAATACCTGTTCTTAAGCAGACAGTAACCCATTTCTCTCCAGGAGCATTTAGAAGCGTGACTGAGTATTCCTTTATGGAAGAAACTCCGTTTTTTCTCGCCTACCAAACATTGGACATGCAAGATCCCATCACCTAGTTCCATATCTTTTTTCCAGCAAGCTTCATTTATAATTTGCTCAGAATGAAGATGTGGGATTTTGGCAGGAATGTGTACTTGCAGCATCTGTCTGCTTATGTCTTGCTTGTGAAATGCCTTGGTGTTCCACCTCTGTATGATTCATTCTTGGTTACCAGCTGCTTTTGCACGCTGCATGTGAGGCATCCCTGTCTTGAATTTTCTGAAGGCAGAAATCTGCTCATGATAAACTGTTGTGAACACATCCTTGCATGGGATACTAACTTGTATTTGGCAGATTGGTATTGTTCAATCTAAAGAACAGGGTTAGCCATAGTTTTATGGCAGTTTGTTTTGTTCTGAACAACTTGTGTTAGGAAGCATTAATACATTGCAGGAAGTTACTGAAAAAGCCTGTGAAGCAGTGTCTGCAGTGCAGGA
Organism: Falco peregrinus; assembly: GCF_023634155.1. Lineage (NCBI taxonomy): Eukaryota > Metazoa > Chordata > Aves > Falconiformes > Falconidae > Falco > Falco peregrinus. The sequence goes on along the minus strand of NC_073725.1, from coordinate 63,808,073 downwards.
AAGGGGCTGAACCCCAAAACCTGCTTGCTGGGACTGTTGTGCACTGAAATACAGCGGTCTCATGGGGGTGATTTCTGCCTTAGCTGTTCCCAGCTCAGTGAGTGGGGAGTGCTGTGCTGACTTCTGGGTTCTTGCCCTCTGCTTTCCAAAGATCTTTTGTACATTTTGCTGGTGTCTGACCTTTCCTGGCTGATGTTTTTATGCGTTAAAAAGCCTGCATGTAGGAGCAGTAACGTTCTAGCCAGTGTACTGCTTCTGCTTTTGTGCACAGCTTTTTTTCCTTCCAGACTCACAGAGGTGATTGACAAACATTTAGTCTGTTGCCATGTGAAGACCAGACCCTACTAATTTTTTCCTGCAGCTAGTAGTCTGTTCCACAAGTATTTGGTTAGTGACCAAGCTACAGCAGCTATTTGCATGATTTGCAATTTAAGCTTGCTTTGATGTACTGCTGATCCAAACACAGATAAAGTCTAGAGTGAAACAATCTGGAAGAGATGGGTCATATTCAGTATATATATAAAAAAAATTCTATTTACTTATTGCTTTTGATACTGATTCTTAAATTTCGTCAATAAAAACTATCTGTTGATGTTTGCTTGTCAGTAATACGGGTGTTTGAATCCTGAAATACGTATTCTAAACTTTTAGACATTAATATGCATGAACTACCTATGAATTGTCTTCCAGATACCTGGCTTACCGCAACTTCATGATTGACACGTATCGCTTAAACCCTCAAGAGTACTTGACGAGCACTGCTTGCAGAAGGAATCTGACTGGAGATGTGTGCGCTGTCATGAGGTAAAAGCCACGGATGTTTCAGCCACTGCCCGCACTTTAACAAAAAGAAATAGGAGCTACATTAGGTGTGGAAGTGCTCTAGTACAACAGCGTAGGTGTGGGCAACAGCCATTGTGCTGTTGATTAGCAGTTTCCCCATTTTTATGGTAGCCAGATTGTTATGCTATTCTTTATTTGTAATATTCTGCCTGCTTGCTGAGCCATGCCTACGGAGTTTGGATCTTAACTTGTGATTATTTAGGTTCTGCTGTTCAGTACATATGTGGAGTTTTTCCAGGAATTCCAGTTTTGCAGCTCTGTTTTGTCAGTTTTATGTTTCACCAGTCTTAAGCTGTGAGGTGCAGCAGAGCCCTAGAAACGTGGGGCTTGCTATATGTTGGTTCAGTGAAGAAAAGCTAGATAGGTGAGGAAAGCAAGTCAGTGATTGTGCAGCCCTCACAATCTGTACACTGTGTGCAAATGGTTCTATGCACGCAGCCCTAGCTTTGCTTTGCTTTTGTCCTGGAGTAATTCCTGTTATCTGTAACCAAAGATGTCATGTTTTGTTTTATGCAACATGCCAAAGTGCAGTCACATCTGGACAAAGCTTGTGCTTTGTGGTTTGTATTGCCATTTGTGATTAGTGGAGGACTGTAGAAGATTCTGGATCTATGTTTGATCCAGAAACATAAAATTCCTCCTTTGCTCTCTCCTTTCTGCAGTGTCAAGCATGAGCAAGGCTTTAGTTAATAAGATTGTAATTTGTCACGTTGTTTCATAGAGTACATGCTTTTCTGGAGCAGTGGGGTCTCATTAACTACCAAGTGGATCCAGAAAGCCGTCCCATGGCAATGGGCCCTCCCCCTACTCCTCACTTCAATGTGCTGGCCGATACACCCTCCGGACTTATGCCTCTCCATATCCGCACTCCGCAGGTGAGCCCTGCAGGCTGCACTAATGTGTGCTTGCCTGAGCTCTAGCCAATGTCATTAACATGGTAGCAGAATAACTTGCACATGATCTCATTAAATGTTCCCTTTCTGTCCATCTAGGACACCTGAGAGTTTCAGGTGGTTGGAATCTCTTAAACCAAGTCTATGGGCATTGTATGCAAGTGATACGATGCAAAGCCGTCTCTCTAGACTTACATTCAACTTCTTTGTTCAGTCCATGTTCTGTTTAACATTGGTCTGAAAACCTTGAATAACTTTCGATTTTTGCCTCTCACCTTTCTCTTGTGATGTTTTTTCACAGGTTCCAGCTGCTCAGCAGATGTTGAGTTTTCCTGAGAAAAACAAAGAGAAGCCTACTGATCTGCAGAACTTTGGACTTCGCACAGACATTTACTCAAAAAAGACTTTAGCAAAGGCACGTGTGTTGGGATTTTTTTCCCCTGCACCTTCTGTTAAGCCTTCTTCCGCAGTTGTTCTCCACTGGATGATATTGAGATGGCTTATATTACTCTTACACTCCTGTTTTAGGTTTCTGTGTCTTAGTGTATGACACTAAGCTACATGGCTGTGTCAGATACCTGATTTTGTAGGAATAGACACATACCTATCCCAGGCTGGTCAGTACTGTCAGTCTTCAGACACTGAAACCATGTTACTGCATATTTTACCTGAATGGTTCAGAATCAACAAACTACCCAGTAATTCAGCACAGGAACTGAGATCTTTCGGCAGGGTCTTAAACTATTATGTTTTCCAAGTCTGAGCAGGTTTTGCCAGACTGAGAGAACTAGGAAGTTGCTTCAGTACAAAAGGTGCCACAAAACCGTTGCAGGGGTTTTTTTAGCACTGACATTGCAATGTATTGTATTGGATAGTTCAAGTTTTGAGATACATTGCCATGATGTCGGTAATTCCGTAACCTCTTGCCTTCTTCCTGCTGCCTGATAGCCTGTGTGTACCTGGTAGCAGGAGGTGTTGCAGGAGTGCCGTGTTACTGCTTCAGCATAGCCTTCAGTTTGGGAGTCTACAGAGTTCTCCCGACTACTGCCTCTATGTACTGAAGTCAGGCTGATCTGTGTCATTGGTTCATTGTCCTAAGAGATCACTGTTTAAACCTGAGAGAGAACTATTTACACTACTTATACACTATTATTTATACTATTTATCAGCTAACAGATAACTGTTTAAAAAACTCACCAAAACAGAGTTGTTGTAGAGATGAGTGTTTTTTTATAAAGCCTGATTCCATATGACGTTTCATGGAATAACTTTTTCACTTAGTTTAGGGATGTTCACCAAATTAATAAATTTTTTACTGTTTCTAAACTCTGGTTCTGTTTACAAGCATCTATACCAATGGACTTGAGCAGATTTGTTAGCAGAAGTTGATTTCCCTTTTTGTTTTATGTATGGCCGTTGCTTTTTCGGCTGTTCATACCAGCCTGTCTGAGAACTGATCAGCTGCTGGATGACTCACTTTGATTAATGTTCTGTTTGGGTTAATGATCTGTTTGAAATGCATCTTGAGTTAGGATAGATTTACTAATCCTAAATATGCTTTTCATTTTGCTGTCGTCTTGCACAGATACATCCAATCTAGATAATGTTCTGCCATAAGCAGGTGACAAGCTTTTTATCTTTATTAGGCACGAAATGGATTAGGGTGTCATAATCATGGAAGGGGAAATTTTCACCAAGAGCTTTGTAGCATTTAGAAAATCTCAGGAGTTAACCATGAGCTATAGATCTGGAAGCAGCAATCCTTGGAGCAAGTGATTGCTAAATATGCAGATTATCTTCCTGTGATTACTCTTGTCTTTTCAGATAGCTCATCTCACTTGTAAAGATTTATTATTTTTTTTATTAAGTTACAGATGAACTTTTAGACAGACAAACTTTTTTTAGAGCAGCATGCACCTCACACAGTCCAGTCTGTCTGCCTTGGAAGCAGAGGCTTGATGGGGACTAAAGTTATGGTGACATAAGCCCTGTTCTCTTGAAAAAGGTGCCCTTTAAGCTGAGAGAATCCCAGGTGTGCCTGGATGGAGTAATACTGTCTCCTCAAGGGACAGCAGCCTCCTTCAGTGGTATGGCACCTGGTGAGGGGGTTAGGTACTCTGTTGTGTCTGTTGGTTGCTGCTGTCCTTTGAAATGTAGGATGCTTTGTGTAAACTGCTCTCTTCTTGGCTTAATTTTACTGGCCAAAGTCAAGCTGACCAGAATACCATCAGCACTCCTTGGGGTTTTTATATTTAGGAAAATCCTCTTTGCTGTTTGTGCAAGCAAAGATAACCAGGGAAAAAGGGTACCAAATCACTTTGCTTTAGCTTGGAATAAAAGAGGAGTTACAGGTTCTCCTAGGCATGTTGGGAAGGTGGGATCTGTAACCCCCAGCCTCCACAGAGACTGCAGGAATGTACTCACCTGTGTACCTTAGCTACGTGAGTAAATTGTGTGAACTGAACCACTGTGAGAGATAACCAGGGATTGGTTAGCTGTAGTAGGAAGGTTGTGAAAAATACACGTTTGGGTGGATTAAATAACAGATTCTTCGCCTTCTTAATGTTTTCTTCTGAAAAGTTCTGTGTGAAAGGACCTGTATTTCATGTCTGTTGTTTTTTTTTCCCACCCCACCCCTGTCTTTTGTAGAGTAAAGGTGCAAGTGCTGGAAGAGAATGGACAGAACAAGAGACATTGCTGCTATTAGAAGTAAGTTCATGAGGGCAAAACCAAAGGCGGATAGGAAACCAAAACATGCAGGGTGTTACATGCTTTGAAAATCTACATGTAGGTTAATAATTGTTTTTGAAGGGGAGTTAGATGACATACACATGCTTTTACAGAAACTGGAATAGCAAAGAAGTTTGTAGTGGGAAGCAATCTCTTGGGACTGAACTGATGTGGCTGGAGGAGGAGAGTGGCTGCTATCTATATACAAGGATGCTTGTCTGTTGTGGGTTATGGGTTTTAAATTGGTAAAAGGTTAAAGCTCACCCTTAAACCTTTGGTTTCTTTGACCATCATGGCTATGTTACTACTCAAAAGAGATGGCAGGAACATCTGTGTAATAGAGGAGCTTCATGTGCTTTAAGGTTCAGTTCTATCTAACTTGTACCTGCAAGCTAGAAATTATTTAAGAACTGTTGCATAAACTCAAGTTCAGATCTTGCAGTGCAGAGGGGGCTTTTCATTAAAGAGGAGTTACGAATACTATGAATGCCCTTCAGGTGATGGTTTACCTGCCACTGAGATACGTACTTCGAAATTCTGATAATCTTTACAGGTTCCTGGCTATGCTATAGCATGTTAGGGAAGCAACTAGTTTTTGAAGTTTAAATTGTTAAGAAACAGTTTACTGTCTCCTGCCACTAAGAAGGGCTCTGAGAAGCTCTTTATTTGGTAGCACTTTAATCCATACACCTACTCGTTCTTTTTGCCCTATAGCTGCACTTGGTGTATTCTTTAAGCTTTTTCTGGAAGTTTACAAGAAATAGACATGAGATGACTCAAACCAGGTACTGTAAAAATGAGCTCAAAGAACTGCTAGCACACGCGATCAGGTTTTTGTCCCCAGATTGCTTCATCTGCTGCTCTTGAACCGCACGGTAATTGTCAGGTCTCTTGGAGTTCCAGTCTAGGATGAAAACCATCGCATGAGATGCACTGCAGAATTATGTTCTAGTCTTCCACACTGATATCAGGGCAGCATTGTATTTCATAGTGCTTTGTCAGAAGAAAAATCTCAGTGGTCTGAAATAATTAATGTGCTGCCAGTTCCTGTAAAGAAATTATCATCTGCCTAGCTTTCTTTTACAGGAGTGTTTTCTTGGTGTAGAGGTTGGGTGGTTAATTTTTATTTTTTTCCTTTTGTGCAATTCAGGGTTCTGGTATAAGAATTCTAGTTTTGGAACTGGTATTTTGTTTGGTTTTACTTGGAGAGAGCTTAAAGCAGACTGCAATTGCGTGATTGTTCTGGCTTTTTTGTCTTTACATGTGTCAGTAAACCCATTGAAAAGTTAATTTCATAAGGAAAAGCATGGACAATGGATCTTGACAGTGCTTGACAGCGCTGAACAATACTCGGCTTCTGTGTGTGGTTTCTGAGCTGGCCAAAGTGCCTAATCAGCAGCATACTTTGCTTCAGCCATCACAGATAGGGAAGCGTGTGCGTGAAACAGCCAAAATAGTTCTGGGAGTTTTTGCCTTAGGTTGATACGCACTGTTGAGCTGATACTTCTCTATTGGCACTTGGAAAAATTTTGCCTGTAGGTGAAAACAGCTAAGATGTCCTTCATGGCGTTCTTGTATGGAGAAACAAGACTAATAGCTTGATATGCTGACTTCTTCGCTTCCTAGTATTTGTATTTAAAATTAATTCTTTTGTATATTTGTAGCTTATGGTCATATATAGCAAGTAGTAGCCTAATGAAACGCAGGTGACAGTCTTCATTTTAAAAAATAAATCAAGTCTTAAGCCTTGAGATTACAATTTTATTTAATGTGAGTTTAAATTAATAATGTTTTTGTTCTTTGTGATTTTAACCTATGAATAAATCAGTAAAGAGTATATCAGTTCAAGTGTAAGTAATTCAGCTGTAACAAGCCAGCTCAGTCCATTTAAATCCTCAGGGTAGCTTTGAGCAAATATATATGCAGTTAAGTTACAAAGAATAAATCTTAGCTAAAATAATTACTGTCCTTCCGCCTGTTGACTGAATAAATTGGGGGGAGGAAATACTGTTTCCCTTCCAGAATCATTTTCCCTGCCACACTGCGGCTCCGTATCTCCACAGAGTTCTATTCTTGCATAGTTAAGTGCATTTTCAGCTATTTATTTTAAGGACAACTATTGTGAGAGCTAGCTCGTCTAGCAGGAGAATAACTAGCAGTGAAGGAGAATGAGCAAAAAAACCCTGCATGGCTGTGAAAAGCAGAGCTCATCTAATATGCTAGTGTGATTAAAAATGGATAGGCAATGATAACTTAGGGCACAGAGATTAAATTAGGGAAAGTGAAACAAAGGTTGAACACTGAATAAATGTTTCCCCGTGAATATGACCTAGTGAACTAATTGGTTTCTGATTTCTTTAAAGATTTGGGCAAGATCAGACAGAGGTCAGGAGAGCGGTTCAGAAGCAGTTAGGGGCCGTTAATTCCTGTGGTACGGGCCAGGCAGCCCGATGTAGTCTGTCCTTGGTTTGTTCCCAAACCAAATGATTCTTTCAGAACCTTTCCTGCTGTCCAGCTCATGATCTTCAGCGATTCCTGTGGTATGCTTCCCATCCAGCTACGTGCTGCTGGAGCACGGCGTTCCTGGCATCTGCTGCTCGCCCAGCTAGTCTTGCACCCAGGGTTTTAAGAGAAGGGAAGGAGCAGGGAACCAGTGGCCTTCAGAAGATAAACTAGGGGTGTTTCCCTCCTCCCCAGCCAGTTTAAGCAGCGAGCCCTAGCTATGAGAAAAACTTAAAACTTCAGGCAGGTAAAGCCTAAATCACTTTTGGATCAGGGGGCTAAAAAGCTCCATCTGCTGCAGGCAGCTTGCTCTTTTTTTCTCAAATTTGTGCAGTGCCTGTTGGATTTCTAATGCCTTTGGATTTAATTCATCTGTCCTTTCAGTTAGTTTGCTTCCACATCTTCAAAAATGCTACTCAATTTCCATGTTTCCCCAGCTGATCTTCAGCATCTGTGACATGCCCAAGGGTCCTGTTCAGGTGGACTGCTTTGCCTTTGAAGAATTCTCATAGCTTATGTTTTAGCTGCAAAAACACTGAAACACTTTTCCTCTAGAACTGCTGTGAAGAAAACAGTATGTTTGGAAACTCCTGGATTTTTTTTAACAAATTACTTTCGTAGTGGTGGAGTTGACTGCTTTCTGCAGGCGCTTGTCTTCTGAGTGTGCAACTGTCGTATGTATAGTAACTTGTTTTGTGGAAATGTCCCGTCCCAGGTCAGGGAACTCAACACTTGAGGCTGGTGCGTCAGTTTGTCTTCTGCTTGTCACTGATAACTGCTGAAACATCTAGCATAGTAACTTGGGTACTTGTGTGACTGCTCGGGCACACTGGATGTGACCTGCTCATGATGTCCGACATACAGCCCAGCATCTTGCTGTTGAGCATGTGGAAGGTTAAGTCAGTCTTGCGTGTTACGTGAAGGGAAAGACTGCGGGTGTTGGAGAGCCATTAACTTCCTCTGTTCTTAGCAGACATGCTTAAATGGGCATACTGCTTAGTTAGGGAAGCTCGTTGTCATGAGTACTTAGTTAAGGAGGAGGAGGATTTCTGTGTGTTCTGAAATATATTATACCTGCAGACGGGTGCCTTCAAGTCCAAGGCAGCCTGACTGATGGCCAATCCACGTAGGGATCCTCCAAGCAGCCTCCTTCAAACTCTGTGCTTCCCCCTCCACCAGTTACTGCTGAAATGCTTGCTCGCTTGCTGTGAAGCAATGCAAAAGGTTGTTAGTTGCCCTTATGTATGTGTGGGGTAAGTACAGTGTAAGTAAAAAAAAAAAACAACAACCAAAAAACCAACAACAAACAAACAAACAAAAAACCCAGCTTGACTTCTTAGCCAAATGTGTTAAACTTAAAAACGAAAGCGGGGTCTGCAACTCAAACAGAATGGTGTTTACCAGCCTTGCTCAGACCTCTGGTATTAAATATTTCCAGAAGAATTCTGTTGCACCTGTGAGTTGCAGATCCCATTTTCATTTTCAAGTTTAATGTATTTTGTCCAGAGTTCAAATGGCTTTTTGGTTTTTTCTGAGTGACTGGACCATGAATCATCTCAGTGATGTGAAAGTTAATGGTTGAGGGGAATGCTTTATGCTTTCCAAATGCTCAAATAACTAAAACAGTTTTCATGAAAAAAACCCACTTGTTACAGGATAATATGTATTAGGCTACCACTTTGGGCTTTTACAGTACTAATTTGTTATTTTTTCAACAACTAATGCAGGGACTTCAGTAGCTCGTTGTTAAGTAGCTTTAAAAGCGTCTGAAATTCTGCATTACAAAATCTTTGATTTAATTTGGAAGTTTTTATCGGGTGGCTTATCTCTACGTAATAAAGATTTGTTAACCTGAAAGCATAACAGAAATCAGACTGGTTAACTCTTGCTAGAGAACTGCTCTCGTCTGGCTTCGTAATGTAGAATACATTTTCTTTATTTCCTCTGGTATCTTGGTTTGATGCTGTTAGATTTTCATAACATCTGTTGGATGTAAAGACTGGACTTCACAGTCATGACTAGTATGTATGTTTGAAATAAATCTTGCTCCTGCCCCAGAGAGCCTAGTGCGTTCAGACAGAAGTGAGAGAACACACGAGTGCCCTCAGGGGGAGTACTTATGGGAATTAGAACAATAGGTGAGACTTGGTGAGATAAGCAAACTTATTCCTCCGTAAAGCTTTTCATGTGGAAGCAAAATGGGGAAACACTGACTATGCAAATATTATTAGTAAATCCCAAATCTTTTGACAATACTTTTTGGTAGAGTAACAGCATAAAACTCGTGATGATCCCTGCAGCTTAAATTTAACTGATGTCCTAGTGAGGTGTTCATATTTATTATGCAGAATAATTTTGCTTCCAGGAAAAATATGATTTTAAATAGTTGTCTGATCCCAATTTATTGTTCCATCACCAAAATAACTAGTATTGAAAGTATTTTTGCATGAAATAAGGGTGGGTGGGTGTGTTCCCCAGAGCAGTTGACATATATACAATGATTTTTGTCTTTTGCAGGCTCTGGAGATGTACAAAGATGACTGGAACAAAGTCTCAGAGCACGTTGGGAGCCGTACCCAAGATGAGTGCATTCTCCATTTTCTGAGACTTCCCATCGAAGACCCCTATTTGGAGAACTCCGACGCGTCCCTGGGCCCGCTGGCGTACCAGCCCGTGCCCTTCAGCCAGTCCGGCAATCCAGTGATGAGTACTGTGGCTTTCCTGGCATCGGTGGTGGATCCCCGGGTGGCATCAGCCGCAGCAAAGGCTGCGTTAGGTATGAGTTGGCCCCGGCAATTTTTTTCACCTGGTCTCTACAACTTTGCTCTCTGTTAGTCTGGTCTTAAAGTGGACTGTTTCTAGAGTTTAAGGATGAGCAGTAAGTGGTAAAAAACAAGTTTACAGTTGTGTAGAAAACAGGTCTACTGATACCGGGTCTTGTGTTCTGTTGTTACCGAAGCAGAGTTAAAGTAGCTCTTAAAGGTCACTGAATGTCTAAAGATGGCTTGCATTTCCCTTCTGTGCTCACCGACTATTGATAGTACTTGCAGGTGCCACCTCATAGTTGGTGTTACTGTGACCACTGTCAGTAGTTTAGCTATGGGTAAATGCACAATGCTGAACTTTCAGTTTTCTGGTTTTACTTGTCCAAAATTATCTGCTGTAGTTATGTGTCCTTTAAGAAACTTGATGAAATAGTTCCTTTCACTTTTTTCCTTATTTTCCCACACAAAAGACAATTTTATATAACTGGCAAGAGAACCTTTCCTACCACATTCAAAAGAGAAAATTAACTACCTAATGTGAAAAGAAGGAACTTATATATTTGAGAATTCACTTTGTCACGAGATTTACCTGCACATTGACAGGAGAAAATTGTAACTTTTGATTTGCCATGAAATCCTCATAATGTAACGTTTTCTGTGTAAATTTTAACAGAGGAATTTTCTCGAGTCAGAGAGGAGGTACCACTGGAGCTTGTTGAAGCTCATGTAAAGAAGGTGCAGGAAGCAGCACGAGCCTCTGGGAAGGTGGATCCAACATATGGACTAGAGAGCAGCTGTATTGCTGGAACAGGTCCAGATGAGCCGGAAAAAATCGGTAGGCTCTCCATCAAAATGCAGAAGTTTTTGCAGATGAGTTTCCTTAGGCATTTTCTTCTGACTCGTAATAAACCGTAAGTTCACCTTCAGCAGGAGATGGAAATTGTGGCTGAGGAGAGTGTGACAGGTCATTCCACTTCTGCTTGCTGCAGGATCATTAACTCTTGACACTGAATTAATGAATTTGTGACTAGCTTTAATTTTAGAAATTTATTTTCCTACTCTCACTACATGGAAATGCCATTGCTGGGGTGCACAGACTTGAGTGAGCAAAAATACCAGAGCAGAACATTTCATGCCGATTCTGTGGGTATTAGAGGATGCTGCCTTTCTAGCATTATAGTTACAGTACAGCAAACTGTTTTGCTGGCTCTTTGTGCTGCAGCTCAATCTGTAATGTTATATCACATCTTTTGGTAATCAGTTTTAATGTTAGTATTTTATTCTGAATAGATTGCTAACTGCGGTGGCAGCTGAAGAGGAGCTCTTTGTTAGATGTTGGGCTGGTACACGATTATGTCACAGTTCCTGGCTCTGGTTGTTGTATTTTACACTGCCGTATTAACAAACTCAAGCTTTAGAGCTCAGTTTCAGTTGAGCTGTCTTCTGTAGTATTCAGCAGATATTCTGGTATTAAGTCTCTTACCTGAAACCTTGTTATCCATTACTATGGAGAGTAAAAGCATACTTGTGCAGCTCCCTATGAAGTGAAACCACTTTGTGTAGCCCCTTTCTGTTTAACTCTGTTTTGGCTCTCCTTAACAGATAGTAGATACAGTTTGCTACGTACCTACTGACTTTCTCAAAGACTTTTAATCTCTTCAGTTTGGTACAGATCTACTGTCTTGTCAGAAGATCTTTATTTTTCTTGCCGGCTTTGTTGGCTGCTGCTTTGTTCAGCTTATCACAAATCATTTTAGTGCATTTAGTGACTAGATCTTTAAAGGCACATATAGCTTTGGGTAAAACTGAACAGAATGTAATCTAGATTGACTGGAAGGTTTGATTTGGGCTGTGCTTGTGCATCTCATAGTTGACCTGCTCTCACCCCACTAGAGACATGAGCAAGATGCCAGATTGTGTGTTGGGATCGTAACAGGCCCCTTGTGTTTCAGTGCTGTTCAGTTCTCAGCCGCTAGTCGCAGGTGAAGAGGCAGGTCTGCTGTTTGTAGTACTTAATGTCCGTTGTAAAACTACACTTCTAAATTAGATTTAAAAGTACTGCTTAACTCATGAAGATTGTAAAATAGACATGAACAGACCACGCAATCCTGTCACATTTTTCAGTTCTACGCTCAGCAGGACAGACTTGGTGCTTTGGGAAGATGTGGGGTGCATGCTGAAAAGGGAGCACTGGCATCTGGAGTATCTGCTGCTCCCTGTTCTGCAGTGCTCGGTGCAAAGCTGACAGCAAGCATTGAAGCTCTGTTGAACGGGCAAGGCTTTGGTGTTTTTCACGTCTGTTGTGAAACAAATCTAGGTGTTACTCCATCTGTGACTAAGTTTAATTTGATAGTTATTTTAAAAGAAGTTCAGCTTAAGTTAATTTTTTTTGCCTGGGGTTTTGTTTCTCTCTTCCATATTCTCCCAGGTACGGATGTCACTGCAGTATGTTCAGGACCTTTATACCATGTATGCTACTTTGGGACTTAATTTTTAATCCTGCAGCATGACCATGGAAGGTTACCATTGCTAGTCTTGTAGGTTAGCCCTTTTTCTAGGAGAAGTTGTGCACAAGTTGCAAATAGAGGTTCTGAAGTGCTTGTCATCTAATATGGGGAGCTGGAGAGCAGATGACCATAACACGATTATTTCTGAATGAGCTGTGTGGTGAGTTCTATAAGTAATGCTGTCCTGTTATAGTTAATGCGATTTGTATTGGGCTGTGACTAATGGAATAAATTAGGACAACAGCAGATGGTTCTCCCTGGGGGAGCTGCTCAGCAAGAGTGAACTGGGTCACTCAACAATCTGTGGTGCCTTCCACCTCCAAAACAGCTTTGCACTGGGAGGCACGGGGGAATCCATAGCTTGCACTCGCAGAGGTGTGTTTAATACGCTGAAGTACAGTGTTGTGGTGTGCAGCTGCTGAAATGGAGCTGGGTTTTTGCATGGCTAGACCTGAAGTTTTATATTTAAATGTCACTGTGGAGAACGAAAAATATCTACTTAAGGTTCCGTACCATAATTAAAGTTCATCGGTGTTTACATTTTAGAAATAAAAGTATGTCACAGCTCCATAATTTAAAAACTCTTAGTATTGGTAAATTGTAGGCATTATGGACTGCGAAAGGGGAAAATATAACTGGAGCAGACTGCAGGAGCTTATGCTAATATCCAAGAATCTCCCCTTTTAAGGCTTCATTGTTATTTTTTCTAAAAGCTGGTGGTGGTTCCTTTTAAATTGATAATAGTAAGGCTTCGGTAGAGTTAAGAGGAGACTCAGGTGGTTCATATGCTGTGGTAAGCGTGGAAGGCATGGTCTCTTCTTTCAGAGGTAGTGCCCCACTGGAGATTGCAGTGATAGGTGAAGGTGTGCTGCATCTGCTTTAGTAAAAAGGAATTGAGGAGAGCAAGCAAGGGGTCCTAGCTCTTTAGGCTAGTGATTAAGCACACCTGTGGTACTTAGTAGTTTCAATTAAGTCTTCACTGAGTATGTGCACTTTCTTAATGGCTTTCCAAAGGTGATTAACTATATTGATTGCATATATGTGCACTGAATGAGGCACAAGGCAATCTCTGAAGTGCCTGTGTTGCAGGCAGTTACTTGTGTGTTTTAGGTCTTGGTCCAACAAGTATTTCACTGGAAGTATTTCTGCTGGCACGGGTGTATGGGTGCTTCAAGCTGTAACTCATCTGTGACAGTAAACAGAGGGAATGGTCACCTCACTTACTGGCTCTGCTGCAACTGCAATTTAAATGGGTGATTAAATTTAACATTTTATGGATTATTGTGTATCATTCTGAAATACGCATACTAGAAAACTATACCCAAGTATATGTACCTGCAAGAAGCTAGTTTACTTCACTTTTGGCTAGATGATTTCTCTTGTGGTCTCCAGGGTGTGCTTTAACTCTGAAATAATGCAGGCATTGCTAAAATGAGCAGACTGGGAGTACTTCACTCACTTTGCGTGTATCCAGGTGCCTGTGAGCTACTTCTGCACCGCTGGAGGATGGTGGACTCGTGCAGCTCGCACGAAAGCTGCAGCAGCTTTCTGTGAACTTCTCTGCAGAAGCCCACCTCGTTGTTGTGCTGTACGCCTGCAAGCTGTGGGAAGCTGAAACAGAGGAAACTGGGCATTGTGGAGTCCTGACTTTCTGGGGGAGATGCAGAGTTGTGGTTTAGATAATAGCATAACTATGGTATTCAGACCCAGGATTTTTCCATAGCTGCTGTATGTTTCCTCTCAATTAAATATTAATATTCAGACCTGAGTTTTGACAGGTTGTATGTGTTGCCTTAGTGAAAGCAAAGGAGACTAGGGTGTCTTGAAGGGCAACTTTACTTGCCGAGCTGAAACTCTCACTAGTGATTCTGTGCATTTGTATGTGGGGGTTTGCTTATTGTTCTTCTGATGACAGCAAAGGTTACGTAGCTGCTTGTGCTGCAAGTATCTGTTTGCTGGTAATGCAGTAAATTCTTACCATGGAAATGTTTTACAGTTTTCCTTGTTGACCTCAACTTCTCTGTGAATTCACTAGGCTTCATCAGAATTCAGTTCTAAGTGTTCTTGGGGCTCTGTGTTCTTGGAGATAATAGGCAAAACAGAACCAGCTTCCATAGAGACAGAAAATATTTGCTGCTTCAGGTTTGAAGAGGTGCATGGAGAGGCGACGTTTCCTGGTCTGCAAGTTTTCTCCCTCTTGAAAGATGTCTTGTGGTGTCTTGCAACCATCTGCCTCTTGCTGGTTTAAGAAATACTGTTAATTTGATTCCCCCGCATCCTGCAAGGTATAATACTAAACCTGCTGAAGAGGGTTAAAGGGCATCGCTGGTGCCATGTAAAAGGGATTACAGGATCTTTTCTCATTAAAGTTAGGTCTTCCCCTTTCGTAACAGGGACGTGTGTATCCACTAATCAATTCCTGTTTGCATTGTCTGTTATGTATTTTCATTAACTTCATTTAGATCATACAGGAAAATCACTATGGTTGTGTTTGTATGTAACAAAGACAGGAGTAATTTCTGTCATTCTCATGCAGGTCAGAAATGTTTTGGCTTTTTTCCCTAATCCTTTCATATTTGAACTAGATTAATTTTTGTGGGACTTGTAGTTATTTTGAGGTACTTTCAACAGCCTGTAATTCAGAAGCAAAAACTTGCTTCAAGTCAGTTGAACCTATTTAACCCCCAAACTAATAATTGATAGCTTTCATTTTCTTTTTCCTTACACATGTAGTATTTCAGCGTGGTCCCATCGATGTGCACAAGTGCAGAACGGCTGATGGCAGTGGGCACTGTGGAGGCATAGTGCTGTCACTGCAAATAACAGCTTAGTAACTAATAAAACAGTTTTCAAAAACCATGGGCTACAACCTGCCTAAAGTTGTCATCCTAATTTTCAAATAGCATTTATTATTACTGCCGAGACTAGAAACCCAGAGTTAAATCAGGATGTTCACAATAATCTTGCTGTCACACATACATACCTTCTGACTCTCTTGGTAGCCGAATGTGTCCCTTTGTAATAGAAAAGAACACTTTGGTTTGCAAAGTGTCCATCAATGTGTTATGATGCAAGGGAGAGTCCAAAGACTGTTTTCCTTACCGTGAGATGCTCTATCTGGTTTTTTTCTTTGAGAAAATCCTCTCTAAAGGGTGGCTGGGAAACACTTAGTCTCTGGGATGTCCTGTTTGCCTTGGAACTTCCTCTGCAGCAGTAGTCACTTAACAGCTGTTGGCATGGTCTGCTAATTGGTGTACAGGTTTGCCCAGAGCAGCTGTGGGTGCCCCAGCCCTGGCAGTGCCCAAGGCCAGGCTGGATGGGGCTGGGAGCCACCGGGGCTGGGGGAAGGGGGCCCTGCGCGTGGCAGGGGTGGGACTGGGGGGGCTTTAAGGGCCCTTCCAACCCAAACCGTTCTGGGATTCTGTGAAATAAAAAAGGAATGTTTTATAAAACTCACCCCAATACTTGCACAGAACTGATAGCAAACACTTAGAATCCATTGTGATGCTTGATGTGTAGTGAGTATATCATAAACCTACCAAAACTCATCCTGCACTTACATCTTCAGCTGCCGCAGCAACCTGCACATTGCTGGATGTTGCTTTTCTGAAAAACTTGACCTTAAGGTGGGAAACCTTGAAACACGCTGTAATCAGAAAATAAAAGCCACCACATTTGAAACTGAGTTTGGAGTGGAAAGACCGTTCAATCTTACTCGAAAGACACAAGAACAAACTGAGTAGAGCAGGAAAGTGTGTGTCTTGTAGGACTTTATTTTATGCCATTTGTAGGGGCCACTTACATGATTATTGCCTTACAGCTTTCCAAGTGCAATTCAGAATCTAGCGAGGAGCATTGTCACCTGTGAAGCTTTGCATTCCTGAGCATATCACATGCAGCTGTGTGACAGGAACCTTCCAGGGAATTTCCACCCCCCAACTCAGAGTGTAAATGTGCAGCCGCAGGTGTCTGCAGGAGCTCCTTTGGGCTGGGAGCCTCCAGCAGGTGAGGTGGTACCTGCTGGCTGCTGTATCTTGTTGCTGACATAGGATTTTGAGAGTTGAGTCTCTGCTCAGCCTGATTCTAGCCTGGAGAACTTCAGCTCCAGGTTCTCATCTTCCAAAAGAGTGAGAAAATTAGCATGTCATTAGCTTTTAAGAGACAGGGTTCTCTCCTTTTTGGCTTAAGATTGTCCACAGATTAGAGCTTTTATGGCCTGTTTCACTGACTTGGAGTTTTGCATGAAGCAGAACTTGAGAATTGTCTTCACTTCTTCTGTCCTGTGGTTAAGTTTTGGGTTGTTTATACAAAATTACAGATCTTTTTTCTTTCAGTTATGCTGTATCCCAACACTAGGAATCTTGAAGTTCTTGTTGCGTGGGCTAAGCTACCTGGGAATGAAAACTTGTGTATTCCTGTGCAGTGTTCTTTTAGTTTGAACTCATAATCTTCCACTCTACCAACCCAAGTGCACCTGGAGTGCTCTGTGCTTTGGCTCCACTTTTTTTGCTGAAGAAGAGAATAAAGCTTTCTTTGTAAAGCTTTCCCTTTCATTTTCTAGGAGGGATGATATTTTTAAGCCCAGTTTGGAGCTCTACTTCTAGGCTTGAAATAGCTGTTTGACAAATCTAATCTAGATTTTCCCTGTGACATTACTGGGTCACTAAATCCTAACTCAGATAAAACTTCTGAGGAAGTATGTCCCCAGTCTCCATAAACTGAGTTATGGTGGTGGATACCTCCAGATAAGTAGGTTTATCACTTAAAATAACCCATAGGGAAAACCATTATCTTTGTCAGACATTTTGGTATGATTTTCTTATATATGGAAGGGACTTCTGTAAAAAAACTTTTCTACAGAACTATTGCTATTAAAGCAAAACACTTCGTACACCTCTTTTTCAGTAATCTTCATTTTACTGGTGGAAAATGAACACCCTGCACCAGCTAATGTCTTCAGAAGCTTAGATGGATCAGGGCTTTTCCCCGGCAGTTTTATACTGGTATGGCAGCATGTGTTGGAGTCTCATCTAAATAAGCTCCTTCTTTAATGTCCCTGTACATTGCATTGTACTTGAGTTTTTCTGTTCTTGCAGAACAGCAATGAAGATCCTAGACAAGGAGTACGCGATTGTGCTGACACTTCTTTCTTGTCCATTTTTGCAGAACAGCTGGGTGCAGCAAATCAGGATTTCTTGGACTTTTAAACAATCCATATGCAAAATATCAGCAAGTAGTAGTATGTTACTCGGGCACCTTCATGGTGTTCTCCATCAGTATGTTTGTTGTTATCCTCTTATCCAAGAGGCCTGCTATCATTAGTGGGAACGTTTTAAATAAATGCTTTGTAAAGGAATAACTTCCCGAATGAACCAAGGACTAGGAGTGAGAGATGCATCCTAAGCACAAGCCTGCTCTTAAAACAGTCACTTCTTTTATGAGGTGCATGCATTCAGAACGATGGTGTCAGTGATTTTTTTAAATTTTTTTAAAATTTTTTTTCCTTCCTCATTTTGGTCTTGCTTGTATACCGGTCAGACTGTTTTACCTAGTCCTCGGTTGTAGATGCTGAAGTTAGATGGGATGATCACTGGTTATCTGCTAGTCAAAAAGCAATCTGTAACGCAAGGGTGCCTGGCTCTGTTTTGGCAGAACTCTTCAGACATCTCTGTAATAGCTGTTTGAGTGCCAAACAGACAGTAAATAAGAGGTTACAAGCTTGAAGAGCTCAGTCTAGTCAGCCAGAAAAACAAACTAAACGAGCAATAGCAGGAAGCACATAGTAGTAGCATGCTGAAGCCGAGGTTTTTCTGTGCGTGGTGGTAGGACACTCTGAAGGTGCTTGTGGTCAAGGGCAGGTTTTTACTGGTGTCTGGCAAACTTGTTCTGGGCTCCAGTTAGGAAGGTGTAAGAGGCGGTGGGTGCTGTCCAGCAGTGCACTTCCACGGCCATAGGAGAACCTGCCGAGTGCCCACATAGCTCATGTTACATACTTGAGAGGATGACTTCTTTGGTCAGACACCAGATGGTGGAGATTTTTGATGACCAGCTCAGACCTGGAGGCTGCCGTGGTATAGGTGAGCTGCCTCTGCTCTTGGCAGAGGTCTCCTGCTGAGCATGTGCTTGGCACGCTTTTCCTTTTCCATGATGAAGTACTTCATGGCTCCTGTATGGGCACCTTGGCTTGGAGCCAGTCTTGGCAGAGGTGCTCTCATGTGATTTCTCTGAAATTCAGGTCACGGTGTAAGGCAGAGGCTCCACCTCCTGGAGCAGTCCAGGGAATTGTTACTGGCCAGAGAACCCAACTGGTGGTTGTATGGAGAGCCCTACGCATTTTACACCACCTGTCAGCTGTACCTGAAGACACTGGGGAGAATTAAAAGCTTGCCCGCTGCTAATTTTCTTTAGCGTTAGCCCTGAAGGTGCAACTTGGCTCTGTTTTTTCAGAGTATCTTGGAAAGCATGCTTTTTAAAAAGCTGGAAGCTGAGCAGGCTACCCTGTGATCATGTTGGCATGAGGTGTGCTCGTTCATAGAATCACAAAATCTGTTGGATTGGAAAAGATCTTTAAAATCATTGAGTCCAACTGCTAACCCAGCACTGCCAAGTCCACCACTAAACCAAGTCCCTGAGCACCACATCTAGGTGTATTTTAAACACCCCCAGGGATGGCGACTTCACCGCCTCCCTGGGCAGCGCTTGACAAACCTTTCAGGGAAGACTTTTTCCCCAATACCTGATTCAAACCTGCCCTGGGGCAAGGTGAGGCCGTTTCCTCTTGTCCTGTCACTTGTTCCTGGGAGCAGAGACCGACCACCCCCTCGCTGCACCCCCCTGTCAGGCAGCTGCAGGGAGCAAGAAGGTCCCCCCTGAGCCCCCTTCTCTCCAGGCTGACCCCCCCCATCTCCACACCACTGAACTGGTGCTCCAGCCCCTTCCCCAGCCCCCTGTCCGGCTCTGTTTCTTGTTTGTTGGGATGGCTGTGGTTTGGATGCAGGGGGAACTCAGAGCTTTCAGCTGGTAATTTCTATGCTTTTCTTGCTTTATCTCTAACCAACAACCAGCTCTTGCGCTCAGATGTGATTCATATCTGGTTTGACACCTAACCAGGCAGCTGCAGTTGGGCTCTTGAGGAGCTGCAGTACAGCTTTTTTTCAGTGAGGAGGCAAATAAAGTGTTTGGGTTTAACTTGGATCATTGCCTTGATCAAATCTTCAGTACAAACCCACAATATTGGTATCGTTGCAGCTGAGGAAGGAGCAAGAGAATGAACAGTCCAGGTCTGAGCAGGAGCACCCTCCAGGAGTATCTGCCACAGGGCTGTGCCTTTTGGGCCAGTTTCTTTAAGTTTCCGTGTTCGGTTCTGTCTCAGACATCTGCTTTGACTGTGGCTGTGAGGGCTTGGGTACAATTTCCCAGTGCTTTTGGGAGAGCTGTGTTTGGAGGAACAGCACAAAGAGCCGTACAGGACTGGGGAACCAGTTGGCCATGGTGTTTGTGCAGAGCAGCGGGTGCGAAGGGTGTGGGACGAAGTTTTGCTGTGCAGGGTTTCACGTCACACCGGTGCGGTGGTTTTCAGGCCGGAAATGACAAGAGATCCTTAGTGTTTAAGAACAGTATTAGTGCTTTAATAAACGTGTGTAATGTTACGCTGGTGTTGAATAATTTTGAAGTCTGCTTCGGAGAATTCTGGGATTTGTGCCACCTGCAAAATGGAATTTAATTCTTCAGCTGACCTGCAGCGCATGACAATGCCTCTGGATGGACCTTTCATCGAAAGCAGCTCAGGGGATCTTGTGCTAAAGAGGAATTACAAGTCTGGCAGTACCATAATTTAGGTTAATCACGTAACTGACAACCATCTACAGAATCAAATTGGCTGTATTGAGAAAAACACTTTATAATACTATGACTTACCAGTGGGAATTACCCTGACTTGAATACTGCAGAACTGTGCATCAGACTGTCCTTTAGCTAGAATTGATAGATTTGGTGGTTTCTCACTACATGGATAGACTGGAGGTTTCAGCAGAGCATAGATAATTTAACATTTTATCTTGCTTGTTGGGCTGAAAAGAAAAAACAGTTAAATTTAAATTTGGAAGTAAACTTGATCTTTGAAACTAAAATTAGTTTAATAAGCTTTTAGTCTTCCAGGAGTTTAGTGTTACAACTTTCTTTAAACCGCTATTAGTAGAGAACAGAAAATGTTAGTTGACCCTGAAATAAATGTTGAGTGTGATAAATTGATGTTATGGGGATTCTGAATACTTATTTGTTTCCTCAGATGGAGCTGAAGAAGAAAAGATGGAAACTGAGGCAGATGGGCAACAGTCTGAGAAGGTAAGCTTGGCTCGGTACACTGGTCCTGAAAAAGATACTTCTGACATTTGCAAACCCAAATTCCTACATTCTAAAATGCCCGATAAGAAAGGTAGACGGTAGTGTGCTGGTCAATGTACATCCATAGGGAACAGGTTTCAGTCTCCATAGTGCATTGTTTTCTTACAAGTGATGTAGTCTCAAACCATACAGAGACATTTCTTCTGCCAGACAAATGACAATGAGACATTGGCGTGGTGTTTTCCACACCTGAGGAAAAAAGGTTGGACTGGGAGGAAACGTAAACTGGGCGATACCAAATGAATTAAGAGACTCAGTCTGCAGAAAGACACTGTGGGCTAAAGCAAGCACCACTCTGAAGCCTTGCCCTAGAAAAGTCTGTCTTGTGACAAATAGCCTTTCCAAAGTTAAATGCAGTTTCAGTTCAGACGAGATCAGAGAGATAGGACTTTCCAGGAAATGGGTGAGTTGGGGTTACTCACGGTGTTTGGCAGACGTTCCTGAGTGCGGGGTGTGGAGCTGGGCAGTGAAACTGGGTGAAGCTGTGGCCCCAGCTGCATCGTAGCTCCCCGGTGGCTATGCGAGTTACGTGCAGCCTGGGGGATGTGGGAGGCGAAGACCCAGGGTGCCTGTTGCTGAGCTGGTCAATAAAACTTCTTGCAAGAAGTCTGGGCTAACTCTTGGTTATAGATGTGTGTGTATTGTGTGTTCCTGGCATTAGGTATGATGCATCCTGCCCGTAAAGATCAGATACTTAGAAATTAATTCCTTCAAGCAATAATTAATGCCTACAGGAATGCAATTGTTTGGGACTTTTTCATAACACCATGTCTACAAACCCAGCACCTCTTTTCAGATAGCCTACAATAATGGCGCTGGCTGTGATTGTTTCAGACCTGAACTGGAATTAAACTAATATCCTGAAATCTAAACATCACCCTGCTAAATAAATGATGGCGGGTGCTTGTTGAGTCTGCAGCAACAGGTCATACTTCTGCGTTGCCTGCTTCATCAAATGAACGAGATAAAACCGACCTAACGGCTGCTGCGCGTAGTCTTGGTGCTATTCCTCACTGTTTTCTGGTAGTTCTTTTGCTGCCTTCCTCATAAATAGTCAGGTGCACTTAGCTAGATATAAGACTCCGTCAGAGCTTGAAAAGATGAATTATTCTGTGGAGCAGAGTAAATGAGAAACATTCAGGTCAGTTTGGAGTGTCTCTGAGGGAAAAATGATGTTCACACTCTGCCACAGACTCCCGGACAGAAGCACCCTCCTGCAGTGCGTAACTCAGTGGTAGCGTTTATTGCCACAGCAGGCTGTTGTGGCCATGAGTTCTGCAGAATCTGAGGCTGTGCAGATAGGTGAGTGCTGTATGAATTGTTAACGTAGGCACTGGAAAGGGTATAGTGCTTATGCACAAAGTACGGGAATAAATGGGGGCAGAACATGTCCTTGTCTGCCTTCCTAGCTGAGGATTTCTTGTACCTTCAGATAAACCCAAGCTGGCCTGGGTTACTGAATCTAACAGACTTTGGGCAGTATAGCGGTTACTTTGTTTTATTCAGATTTTAGTTACGATTTGTCAAAATGGGCTTAAGTAGCAGTCAGCCTTTAAAATTTAATGTCTTCCTTTATGATAGTAAATTAATTCAAAAGCTATAAATGAAGTTAACAGTAAATGTCTTCTATATCTCTCATCCTTCAAACAATCTTTCATCCCATTTAGGTTGAAAACAAAGCAGAGAGTGAAATTGAGGAAGGCGATAAAGTACAAGAAGGAGAAAATGAGAGAAACCCAGAAAAAGAGCAAGACAGTGAAGTGACTGCAGACACCAAGCCAGGTAATGGTTCCCAGCCGTTCCTCAAGCTGTGTTAGCTTTAATAGCCTTCCTCCAAAGTGGTTGGAATAGTCTATAAACTCAGCTGTGGCAGAAATATTTCCTCTTGTGCGTCAGGCTGCTTCATGGTTCAGTAGTAAATATTCTAGTTTAATTTCACTGCAAAGCTCAGCCAGTAAATTCTTTCTTGAACTCTTTTTAGACCTCAGCTGAGCTTTCTTTCACTGTGTGTAGTGACTGGGTGAAAAAATTGCAGTGGCAGAGTGCGTGTAGGTCATATAAATTATTTTATTTTGCCTGTATCGCGTGCCATTTGATCATTTTTGATGCAAAGAAATGAGACTGCTCACTTCTGCTCTTAGAAGTTAATGTTAGTCGAGCTTCCCTGTGATGTGGAGCCTTTATTTTGACAGGCTGAGTACTGTTTTTTTCCACATAAGACATTTTCCTTAATTATTTTTACATGTTTCCCTTGTGCCACATGAATATATTGTTTTTTCCTGGAATTTACATTCAGTATTTTAGCACAGGTAGAACAAGAAGTGTTTGCATTTGGTGTAATGTAGAATTTGTTGTTATGGAAATGCAGCTGAAATTGTTCTGGTGCGTGAGCTGATGGCAGCGGATGAATTGACAGGATGGAAACTAAAAGCTTTTAAAGTTGCCCTGTTTGTTGGATCAGATCCTCTTAGATGGGAATTGTTCCCCTGTCAGCGTTTGGACGAGCAGCAGTAGTATAACGTAGAAATGTGACAGCATGTGGATGAATTAATTTGACTAATAGCGAGTGCGCGTAGTGCAATTCCTGTCCTGACGCGATACTGTTAACGAGGGCAGAATGCACATAACAGACTTGGCGGGAAATCTCTTTCAGAAGAAAAGGAGGCAGAAGAGAACAAGGAGAACGTTGATGCAAGCAAAGACAAAGAAAATGAGGCTGGGAAGAAGAAAGTGGAACATGAAATCTCGGAAGGAAACGTAGCTACAGCTGCAGCTGCTGCCCTTGCCTCAGCTGCCACCAAAGCAAAGGTCTGTTTTGTACAAATGTCCCTTGGCTTGCTTTCCCATTCGCATTGGAACTCCTCTGAAAATGGTCCTTTGTTTCAGATCTATGCAATTCCATCTTCTAATCTCTATACCTTGAAGGAGCACAAGTGCCTTCTTCAGTTTCTTCTGTTGGAACCCCTAAGTGAAATAGCATACAATTTTAATTTAGACAGCTACTTTTATGACTGTGAGGTCGATGAATATCCTAAGAAATATCCCCAAAATGTGTTTATCATTTTTTGGAAAGCCCTTTCTCTGCTTGACAGGTCTGCCTGTAGTGCCAAGGGCGCAGGTCTGGGTGATCAAACCCTTCGGCTGCCTTTTGTGCTGTGGACTTCACACAAGCCTTCTGGACTCTGTTTTCTAAAAATAGAGTGATGTTCAGTCCTAGCATTACAGTTTTTTAAACATTTTTTTATTAAGAGGTACTGTGTGTCTGTTAAACAGACGTTTTTGTCTTCCTATCATTAAACTTCTGTTTGTCTGTCTGTAGTCTCTTAATGAGCTGTGGTTTGAATCTGTGTCCTATCAAATAGTTTTTCTTTACCATGTAATTATTAATTGCCTGTTTTCTTTCATTTTCTTTTTGCAGGAACCAGACTGCTTTCACTTCTCTCAGAATACCTTTTTCAAAATCTGTTCTCTAGTCACATATTTTTTAGATTCAAATTGTGCTGTTCCCTGTCACGTCCTTTATAAAAAGCAAAGCATGGATGGTGTATGTTTCCTGATGGATTTCCAGGGCATAATAAGGCATTGCATGTGTCATACTGACTTTTCCAGTCTGATCTTTGAATCTTACCCCTTTAACTTTAGGCTTTATTTCCCAACTGTCACGTATGTTGAAGATGGTGTGATGATAGGTGTTGTCCTTTATGAACCTGTGAGATCTGAGGATATTTTTTGTTACTTCCTTTCAAGCCCAGTTATAAAATCACGAGTTGCATGAATTCAGCATTGCTTAGTGTCAGAGCCAGGCACCCTACCTGCGTGGAATCCCACTTGGCAGACAAATTTCAGGTTCATCATTGCGGTCAAGCGCAGTCCTGACTGGCTGTAGTGCATCACTTCGCCCGTCTGCACCTGAACCCGTGGTGTTCCAGCACCAAGCTCTTGTACGGACAGTAACTTACTTTCAGTTCATCAGACTTACAGATATTTTCAGCCAAGTTGGAAAAAAACCTGCGCGCATATATGTATATATGGAGACATGAAATTTAATCTCTGTTTTATGGAAGGCTACTTGTTCCAAATAAAGATGATCTACTTTCCTTCCTTTGGTGATAACAAGTGCTAGAGCGAGAAGGGACTTGGCTAATGGCCACTTTCATTATGGTGATAATAACAATAATGATATTCTAGAAGTATTTTATCTCTGTATTACAGGAAGTAATGTATTATAATTATGATGTTCACACTTTAGGGTACAATTCAAGTTCAACAGGGATTTCTGTTTCCACTGAAAACCCCAGACAGTATTAAGGCTTTCAGTGAGATCTGTCTTGTCAGAGAGAGTAATTCAGTTCTTCATAGTAAACCCCAGACCTGGTCATGTGAAGAGCTGGTACAAAGTTGTTTTCCTTACGATTTTACAAGAGAGGAATGTTGCACTTAGCTTCTAAGGAGAAACAGGGGTTAAAGGCAGGCACTTGAAGTGTGTTTTACTTTTGGGATAAGTGACTTCACCAGTAAGTTGTGCTGTGAGAAATGGTATCCAAGGAATGTGTACGTTTAGGGGTGAGACTCTGTATTACTACGTATAGAATAAAGCAACATTTTACAGGTTTGGCTTTTGTACAGGCAATATTAGAATTCAAGTCCCTTTTCCTCATTTTCTTCTCAGAATCCTAAATCAGTGTAAGCTATTTTTTTCTTTCTATGTGTAAGTAGCACCTGATAGAAAATGTCCTCTCTCTTGCAGATTGCTCTCAGCTTTTGTCGGTTGTGACTGAGCTGCAGAGCTGCTGCTGTAGCTCTTGATCCATCACTTGCACTGGCAAAAAGGACCGTTCTGATTGTAATTTGACCTCCTGCATAACACTGATCTCATAACTTCCCTGAATTCCTGTTTTGAGGTAGCTGTGATTGAGTATATCTTTTCTAGTGGACACTGATATCAGAACTCCAGTGATGCAAAACCTCCTGTAATTGTACATAATTTTTTCTGTTGGTGGTAACCTTTGCAGTTAAGCTTTATTCCTAGTCTGATGTGCTTCAGCCACTACCCGTTGTACCGTTGCAGCACTCTGCCTACCGAATTGAAAAGGCTTTGGTTATCAACCCCTTCTTTTGTGTGTTATAGTTTAGAACTGTAAAATTCAGGAATAGAAGGGACCCTATGCCTAAAATCATGTGTCTTCTTTTTGCAGGCAGCTACATCCCATCTTCTGTTTCTAGGCAAATCAAATTGTCTTTTAACTGGTTCCTGTGTGCTGCTGCTGTAGAAGGTCACTGTAGGACCTCCGTCGTCTCCTGCTTGAATGTATGCGTGACAGGACGATGTTTTTCCCATGGTGTGCCTTAATTTATATAGTTCTGAGTTATCTGCCACCTTTATTTCTTCTGTTTCGGTCATAAAAGGCAGTCTTATCCCTTCTTGGCCTCACAAAACAAGAGCTAGGTGAAGCATCTAGTCTCCTTTCACAAAATAGGAAGGGGGAAGAAAGTAAGTAATTTTCTCTGCCTGTTGTGCTTCCAGCGAAGCTCTTGCATGTGGATGAGAAGACTTTAGCACAGCATTCCAATGAGAAGTCCTTGGATGCTCTCCATTTTCCAGAGCTCTCTTGTGGCCTAGTTTTACAGTTGTCTCTACCACGTGTCACAGTCATGCTCTTCCTGTGACTAGCTAATTTCACAACTAATGCTGGGTTTAAGAAGATTAGGGGATGGGCGAAGTAAATGTGTTTATCAGGCAATTTAAATCACTGTTAAATTTTGTCTTACTATTTTCTTGTCAGCTGCAGAGTTTGTAATGACTTGTTCTTTGTCAATGTGGAAGCACTGGGTAATGCCAGGCTAAGGAGAAGTCTCTTTGGGTTTCTTTAGGAAGAGCTTCAATGATGATTTCCTTTCTGACATGCATTTTGAGACCTGTCCTTTACCTAATTGTGTACCTTGCTGATCTTACAATAATCTTGTCTCATTATTAAAATTGCACACATCAAGCAAGCTGCAGTGGCTGTCAGAAGGCTCCGTGTATCAACAGAGGTGCTTGCGTCACTCATTTTCATACAGTTGAGTTTGTTCTACTACACAGTATTAATTGACATTACATTTTCTAGTTCTGTCAGCCATTCAGTTAGTTTATTTCAAGTGTGTGCAGCACTATTTAGTCGGAATTTAACTGACCTTGAATTTCACCATGGCGTGCTGTTGAATGAATTTGGGGGATTGCTCTGGTTCTTTCAAACTGTACCCGATTTTAAATTAAAGTTAGTGAGAGTCTTGAATGTACGTTGCCTACATTTACTGAAGACTTGCTTTATTGCTGGTGGGTTACCAGAGGTGAAGGCTGTCAAATGACACAACATATTAGTGATGGAAACAATACCAGATGTTTTTTGAGGAATTCTGTTTAGAGTTAGGATTACCAGGGAGTTTTATAATGCTGCTTTTCTCCAGCTCAGTATTTCTCCCAATTCTGAGCCAGAGTTTGGGGCACAGCTTGCTAAATATGAGTCTCTGTTGACAGCTTGGGCTGGATGAGATCCAGCTTTTTCTTTTTCCCTTCTTCCTCTCGACCCCTCACCTTTCCCTTCTCAAAAGCCAGCCTTCCTTCCCCCTCAGCCCTTGGATGTGTCAGCAAGGCTTTGCTTGGACACTATGGTCGGGGAAACATTCTTTATTAACACAGAGACTCCCAAGCAGTACCCATGACGGGTGTTTTAAGTGTGTTTTCATTTTGAACAGCAGGCTTTTAACAAAAGCTAGTAGCAGGCATCATTAACATGCCTTTCACACTTGGAGAATGTGAAACACTTTTGTAGGCTGTCTCATGTATCGCATATATATCCTATATCATTTATGGGTAAGTGTGTATATGTACATGGTGTAAAGCTAAAGGCTTGTAAAAAAATCTGTTTGCCTTTTCCTGCATTTCACTTTTGCAGTTTAAATACAGTTTTGCCTTCAACTTTCTTCTGCAGTAGGAATACTGTGCAACCTGGTTATAAAAGGAAACTGGAGATGTAATTTTTTTTAACAGTTTCTTCTAATATCTGTGTAGATTTCTCTGCAAGTTCTCTGTAGCCCAAGGTGGAACTGCTGTGCCAAGAAAGCTTACGGTTTAGTGGTGTGGTGCTGCATGTAATGGGAATGTGCTTAACTAGATACATAGCTTCTCATTTACTTGCGCAAAAAATATTTTAATGGCAAAGGCAGGCAAGAGTCATCTCAGGGTTTCTGTGAGTTGTTCCAGGTAAAAGCCTCCTGTGTGTGTTTTGGTGAAAGCTTTTTTGGATGACCTACAGCTGACTCGGTAGAACGTACCCTCTCCCTCATTTGCATTTCCACTGAAAGTGCTCTCTCTTGCACAGCACTCGGAAGGCTTCGCAGCAAAGCTGGATTGCTTATGAGTACTGAGCATCCACAATACCTCTTGTATTAAAACTTGACACCTGTTTATTTGATTAAAAGCTTAATAATCTTCCAAGAGCTTCTGGTTCCAAGCACAAGATTGATAATGCAGTGCCCTGTTTTCTGTCCAGAAGTGGAATAGGATAGCTAAAGCTAGATGCATAATTGGCTTTTTTGTTCCCTTTAAAGCACTTTATTTTGTGTAATGTGCGTAAAGCAAAAACCTGTTTTTTCTCCTCAGCACCTAGCAGCAGTGGAAGAAAGAAAGATCAAGTCCCTGGTCGCCCTTTTGGTGGAAACGCAGATGAAGAAGCTGGAGATAAAACTTCGCCATTTTGAGGAGTTGGAAACCATTATGGACAGAGAGAAAGAGGCAGTAAGTAGGGATTCTGGATTAAATCATTTACTGCAAAGGTCTGTGTATGCTAACAGCTGGAAAACTAGCAACTTCAGCTGTTCCTCACCTTTATCGAAGGTCTTTCTCCTTCAGCTAGAATTCATAATTGCCTCCTGTAGTCACATCTGAGCCCTCTCCTTCATCTAGCATCTTCTCTTTACCATAAGCAGCAAACTGGTGGTATCCTAGGTTTGCTTCCTAATCCTTACTCCTGTCATCTAAGTGTGAATGTGGAATTGGTCTGGAGCTTTTATGCAGACCTTATCACATGAATGGTATCTGACATAAGAATGGCTTTTCCCTGTAAAGAGAGTGAAATGAGTGGAAACCTTACTTCCCTAAGGGAAGGGAAACCAGCTCCGGCTGCCTTTCCTTCCTGACTCGGTTTTAATCATGTAGTTCAAGCGTTCAGGTTTTTTTTGGAGGGCATTCTCAGTAGCTCTTGGGGAAGTCCTCAGAGTGAGATGTGGTAACAGAAGGAATGCATGCTCAGCAGTAAGAGCTTCTCATTTTGTGGTGGTGGTGGCTGGCCTGAGCTGGAGAGGGCAACAGCAGCTTCAAGAGAAGCAGTGATGGCAGGAGGTGGGTAAAGGTGGTTGCTCCTGGGGACTGCAAAAGTATCAAAATAGAGTTGAGAAATCCAATGATGAAATACTACTGAGGAGGAGGAGCTGGGCAAACTAAGTGAGAAGGTTCTTAGTTTCTGTCCTCAATTTAGTGAGGCTGTAAGCCTGGCCACAAGTCTTGATTGAGGTCTAGCCAGCTGACGGTGGTGGGGACACTTAAGAGAGTATATATAGGGTGCATCCCAAGCAGGGCTGTATTTATGTTGTAGGACTGTTAATGACACCTTACTGGAGACTTGTGTAACCCTAAAATCAGGCAGAAGCTGCCTCTGCCTGTCCGTGGCTGGATTGCACATCAATTACGAAGTGTTCTTTCATCTATAGTTCAACAGGCTTTCAGAGAAGTGGTTTCTCTCCAGCTACTGTCGAGATGACTCAGAACTTCATTTTAATCAGCAGTCATCTATGTTTTCTGTTGTGTGGCTTCCTCTTTTGTCAATAGGCAATTACTCTAGATGTGTTGAAGATATTGACTCATAAGTCCAGGGATTTTCACATTTGCCCTCCCATGTAAATTTAATGGAATTTACATCCTCATTTTGGCATTAATCATGGATAGTTTGACAAACTGTGTTATTTTGTAGCAGAATGTCAGCAAGAACTTCTAGATTGCTCAGCATCCTCAACCATTTCAGTGTAGTGTTCGCCTCTGACACTGACTGGCAGCTGAAGAAATGGGCCTAACTATTTTGAAAAGGTTCTCTGTAGATTTCTTTCTTTGGAGGTTATATTCTGTAAGTGGCAGGGTTGGGTTTTTTCCCATTTTGAGGCACGTGACATTTTCCTTCTTGAAAATATGCATATAAATTTTTCCCTTGGCTTCCTGGTCATTGAAGTCAGTCTTTTCACCTGTCATTGTGGGTATCTAGTGAAATACTAAAAGCAAAAAAAAATCCTTCGTGCCACTGCACACTTATGCATATGTCCTTATTTGCTGCACTGGCTTTTTCTTATAGTAAAGGTAAGGCGATTCTAAGTGTTGAAAGAAATCTGCGCTGCAGACTGGAGGGTGTTAGATGTTAGGCAATACATATTTACTTCAGCGTTTAAGCTAAAGTGATTTCAGCGCTGCCAACTCTGTATAACCAGGGATTGTGTTGGTAGGAGCCTTGTTGACCCAGAACCTTGCTGTCTTTTCTGTTTAGGAAGGAGTTGCATGCTGAAGATGAAACTGTAGTACAGTGATGCGTATTGTATGGGTATGCGTTAAGTGCTTGTAATACTCCCTTCTAATTGTGAATCGTTTTGCAGCAGCGCAGAAACATGCTGTTGCAAATTTGAAGGTCGTCAAAGAGTGTAGTATTCATGCATATGTACCCTGAATTCTGGCTAATTTCCTGAATTGGGTTGTGTAGGGAAATCCTGTGGCAAATGGATGCGTGCTGGTCTTTGTTAAGGTACCTCACTCTTGCCTGACAGCCATGGCAGGTGTGACTGAGCCTGGAGAGTGGAAAAGCAAATGCAAACTGCTGCTGGGCTGCCCTCCAGAAAACATGTTGCTGCAAGTTGTCTGAATGCGAGCCTGGGGGTGCGACTGTAGGTTGTGTCCGTGAACCTGCTGGTGACGTGGTGGCAGCACGTGCAGGAGCCTGGGACAGAACTGGGTGGTTTGGGCTCTGCATCATTTTTAAGACCAGCTCATGTTATAACTTGCGTTTGTGCCTTATTCCTCTGTCCTAATGTCTTTTCTCATCCTGAGGAGAGGGAATGTGTAGAAGGGAGGTTTTCACTGGTTTTCCTACAAAGTGTATTTTCAAGTGCTGGATGCTGTTTGGAGATACTTGTAAAGACTTTTTTTTAACTGTAGCAGGATAGGATACCATGAAGAGAGCAAAGCAGGAATACAAGAGAGTATAAAAAGAATATGAAAAGTATGGTGTAGCTGTACTTCTTGCCTAAGCTTTTGGTTTGGGTCATTTGCAGTAATTCTTCTCTGAACTGCCTGCCACCTACGGAATCTGTTTCCACACATGCACGATTACACCATTGGTGTATGTGCCTCTTCATTTTATTAAGTTCTTCCTGCTAACGTATCAGAATGGTCAAGGAAAAAGGAGTCATGGCAGCATGAATAATCACATTGTAGTCCCTACATGCAGAAAACCAGCCCCCAACAAGGAGTATGTATTATTCATTAGCTCTGTCCCCATCTGGTTCTCCTGGTGAATGCGCGCTCTGTAGTACTCTGTTTTCATCCGTGCTTTGTCAGCAGTCAAACTGCTACACAAAGTATTGATGGAGCTTTGGGATTTGTGGAGAACTTCTGCTATGTGGAAGTCTCCTTGGCAACCTGCTTTTCAGAGAAATTATGGAGTATATCTTAAAATACCCATTAAATATTTGTAAACTAGTCACACAAATCCATGTGTCAAATTTCTTTAAAAGTAGTAGATGTAGAAATGCATTGTGATTTCTTAAATAAGTCAAATGACATACACTTACTTAATGAGGAGAGTGATGAATCATATAAATGCCCAATAGTAAGAAATACTTTCTGTAGCTTTTTGTGTCTTTTCATTTTGGGCTAGCTTATCCTTTACATGGCTTCATAATTAAATGAAGTAGCTTATTTTATGTTAATTGGACTAAATTACATGAGCTTTTTTACATAATACTCTTCTTAATAGTGCACATCCCTGCTGTTTGGCTGTCATGGTGTCCGAGTCCTACACTTTAAAGGTACAGAGTAGGGTCCTACCTGTAACCACAGAGCCTGTGCTGTTGCACACATGTTCTGCTTTGGGCTTGCCCTAGAAAAACCTCTTCAGTTTCCTGTTCTCCCTCATTGCAACATGCAGAAGACTGAGAGGAAAACCTACAGTTTCTTCTAGAATTGTGCTGAGGCTGAATGCTCTGCACAGTGCTCATTGAGTACCATGTTGTATTACTGTGCGATTCTTCAGGTGCAGATGAACAAGGTGAGTTCATCTGTTCCAGCCTGAAAACAGCCTGGACCCTTTACTAAAACATGCTGGAAATCAGGCAGCTGTGTATCAGTAGGATAGGAACTTGATTTGTAGAAACGCATCTTAAATATATAGTTCTTAACGTTGCCTTTTTCCCCTGCTTCTGCCATAGTTGGAGCAGCAGAGACAGCAGTTGCTGACGGAGCGCCAGAATTTCCACATGGAGCAGCTGAAATATGCTGAATTGAGGGCTCGTCAGCAAATGGAGCAGCAGCACAGTCAGAACCCACAGCAGTCTCACCAGCACTCCAGTGGGCCTGGGATGAACCCCCTTGGGGCACCAGCACATCCAGGCTTACTGCCCCATCAGCAGCCCCCACCGTACCCTATGATGCACCACCAGATGCCACCGCCTCACCCACCACAGCCAGGTAAGGGTTGCAAGGAGCAAATCCCCTTACGTTAATCACCGTTTGTGACAGAGTAAAATGGGAGGAAGAGGTACTGCTGGGTAGGATTGGAGGAGGTGTAACGGGTGGTCTGTGTTACGTAGTGTCTTACAATGGTGCTGCTTGTAATAAAACGCGGTTTGCTAGAAGGAAGAGCTCTGCTTGCACTGCAGCTTGGTTTTGTAGCTTTTGCCCCTGTACCAGATGTGTGGATGGACTTTGGGGAGGAGGTATGAATTACCCAAAAGGAGGGAGTGAAAGGGAGCACCAGACTCTTCTCAGTGAAAGGGCAAGAGGCAATGGGCACAAACTGAAATACATGAAATTCCACCCAGACACAGGAAAATACTTTTTTTCTTGTGAGGGTCGTCAAACCATGGAGCAGATTGCACAGCAAGGCTGTGGAGTCTCCATCCCTGGAGACAGTCAAGCTCTAAATTAAAAAGAAAAAAACAAAACCAAAACAAAGAAACCCAAGCTGCCCCTGAGTATCACTTTCAGATGGTTTTAGCTTTTTTTTTTATTTCCTTGGACTTTTTTTTACGTGAAGTGATCTGAGCAGTGGTGCTCCTTCAAAAGCAATCGTTCCCTCAGATTTTCTAGTTCATGACACACCTAGCAGTGTAAAAAAATAACTTGGGGGAGGGGACTGGACCAAGAAGCAGAGGGAGGAAGCTCCTTAAGCAGTTTCCTTTTGGCAGGACACCTGATTCCAGTCCGTTCCTGCCTTCTACCCTTTGGTAGCGCTTGATGCCCGATGAGAGTGGCAGCACCATGTTGGTCAGGAGAGTCACCTGAAAGTCTCCAGTCCAGCCTGGGGCTCAGAGCAAGGCCAGTTGCATCAGATTGCAAGGGACTTGTCCTTGGAGGTTTGCATATCTCCAAGGGTGGAGATACTCCTAATACCAAAGAGCGGAGAAATTAGGTGATGATGTGACTGTGCCTTGCCTGAGGAGGAGGAACAGCATCCACTGGGCATAAAAAATATTCCTGCCATTTACTCAAAACAACTCTTTGTGCTTAATGGCAAAACTAACAGCCCTACTGTTAAGTAACTAAGTTGCTAACAGGTAGTTGCAGTCTCACCTTTAAGCTATTGTACTGTTAAAAGGGATCGGGACTACGAAATCCTGCATTTTTGCTGTGAAGCTGTTTATGGGAGTTAGAATTGGCAGCTTTCCTGTACTTGCTAATGTTGTTGAAATGATAATTCGAACTAGAATAGACCACCTAGGATGTAGTAACCTGATGGTAGGGCTAGAGCACAGCGAAGGAGAATAGCTTTTGCCAATTTTCAGCTGTTTGACCAAAATCTTACCTAAAAGACGACCCGATCGTTTATTAGCTGAAAATATCTTGGAAGATTATGCATAGGCTGCTGCTGAAGAAGCCAAGAGGTTTGGAGTGTTGTAATCAAAAAATAGGAGTTGGTAACAGGAAGCATGCAGGCGGTTGGGTGCTCATCTTGGGAAAGGACCTGTGTTAGGTGTATGGTTTGGGAAAGAATCAAGTGAATAATAGATGAGCAGGACTTGCAGATGAGCATGAAAATGTGAGTCATCTAATCGAACTTCGTGAATCTCCGCCATAATAAAACTTGATTCAATCAACAGATGTGGAGTAATGCTAATTGGACAGGAAAGTAAGAGTTCGTTGTCTAGGTGCTTAAGGTAACTATCTTTTTAAGGGACCAGAGTCAGTGAGTTCATGGCTTCATTGTGCACTTCTGGGGAAAAAAAATGCTGACATTGTTTTGGGAGCTGGTTTGCCTTTTGCTGAAATTGAATTGGGAGTGTGATAAAATATGGTCTATTTTTTTTAGATTCAAATAATACCACAGCTAGATTTGTCTGTTGTATGCTGTATTGACAACTTAGGTCTATTCACTTAGCTGTAGAATGAAGAAAAATTCTGTGAAATGGAAAAATAGCAAATTGAAAACAGATTAAAGAAGGGAATTGTTGCATATCATTAGACTAGCTCTTACTTACAAGCTGCTTTTGAGACTGAAAATGTAACTAGATTAGATGCATTGTTGTATTCACTAGGGGACTAATAAAACTTGATTTCTAATATATTCACATCCTTGGTTCACATAATACCTTATTACTTCAGCCCCATCGTAATCATCCAGGCCCTCTATATCCCCAGTGATCCCTTTCAGTGTGTATTGTGGGGAGTGTGGTATGTGTTAATTAGTACGTCTCTTTCAAATTTGATTAAAGTTAGTTGATAGGTTGATTTTTTTTTTTCCACCGCCACCACCCCTCCTGTTAGAAAGCAGCAAGCTGATGGATGAGGCACAGCATGCAGGCTCCAGCGGCAGGGAGGCACCTGGTGCTGTGCTGTGCCCTGCAGGTACGGGGCTGGGGCCGTGCCTTTCACCCAGCCTGGCAGTTTGCCAGTTTGGTATTTTTGTGAAGGTGAGAATTCAGAGGTCCTTGGAGAGTCTGAAGGCAAACCCCCTCAAACACGAAGATATTTTGAAATATGAAGAGAGTCTGTCTGCCACATCCCAATGGATCTTGCTTAGAAAGCAGAACAGCCTCTCTTCCTCAGGCATTTTGGTGGAAGTTGGTTAGGAATGCTTGGGAAGTCCGCAAGTGCCAGAGCCCTTCAGCTTCACAGTGGAGTTTGTGCAACTTCAGGGCAGGGGAGAAAATGGAAAAGCCCAGTTTCCTCGAGTGAGTTCAGCACTTGAACTCAGAGCCAGCCCTGGGGGGGTGTAAACAGTCACTTAGGGACCCTTCAGTCCGCACAGAGAGTCACTCACAAACTGGCTCTGTTTAGGTAGTTCTAAGATGTCTGGAGTTTGACTTTCCTTGACAAATCAGGACATCATCACAGAGGGAATCTCTGCTGGAAATACCCTCTGTTGCATGCAGCAGTCTCCAGAAATCTTCCTGACGTGCTGAAACTCTCAGCAGTTGCATTTTGTGTACGCTCACACACCATGTATTATATAAGTTTAAAAGATAATCCCTTATTGCATCACATTGGTCACGTTGAATCTGTGGTAAGTACTACAGAACTTCTATTGTATTCTATGTATTTCCTTGACTTTCACATTTTTAGGGCAATTGTGGTGTATTTATTGGACTTGTGAATCTTGGAGCTTTAATAGTCCAATACTTTCACGACAGACCTGTACAAACATTAGATGAGCAGCAGTTTTTCCTGCTCAGGTGCTAATTTGGGATCCTTTGAAACAAACCACAAACAAAACACAAATCTGTTAATTCCCTGACTGCGTGCCTGCCCATCAGTCTCCTGCACTCTTGGTGGAGATGCTGAACCTTGGATGAGGGAGGTAATGAAGTTCTTCCTGCTAGGGAAGGATGAGATACACTTGCAGAAAAAATCTGAAAGGTCTTTTTTTGCCCATCTTAGTCCTGTCGATGAATCTCTGGCTTCAGAGCTGTTGGCGTACAGCTTCCCAGTGCAGAGCCTGGCATGCGGCTGTAAGGAGGACTTCCCAGCTTCTCTCCCCTAACAACCTGCCGGTTCTGAGGAACCTCAGTGATGAATGCCACGGGGTTATTCTTCATTCGGGTATAAAGATGTTATTGGAGACTGAGACAGGTGCTGCCTGCTGGTCTGTCCAGCAGCTCTGCGGGAAGAACTGACCCGTTCAGGTGGTGTTAGAGACAGGTCCCCACACAGCTTGTGGTGACGGGCACCGGTGGGCAGGTGGGCAGCCTTCCAGAGGCTGCAGGGGGAAACACGTGACACCATTGCCTGTTCCGCTGTGTGGCTTTAACTCCAGGCTTTACCTTGGTCCTCACTGAGGTTTTCAAACATATTTCTGACCTTAATAGTGACTAAAAGTGTAACTGTTGGTTCAGTAGACCGTGAACAACATGCTAAGCTGGATGTCTTTAAAGTGATTGGCAAAAGCTGAAGAGATGGTAGGAAGCACAGTGATGAAAAGATCTGAAAAGACATTTATAAATGGAAGGGGAGGAAAAAATAAATCCTGCTTACAGCCTTTCTGGATTCAGAGGCAGAAGCAGTTAAGCCACATCTCTTAGCTAGAAGTTAACAGTGAAGCTTTTTTCCAGAAGAGCTTTGTTTAGCTTGGCCGTCGGTCTCTGGACACAGGTGGGGAACGTCTCCAGCAGTGAGCCACTTCTCACGGGCATGGCCGTGCCCGGTTCTGCTGGGCTGCAGAATTCCTTGGGACACACTGAAGAGCCAAAATCAGCCCAGAGGCCAGCGCCCCCGGGCAGGTTCGGTGGGAGAGGAGCCAGGAGAGCCCCTCCAGAGAGGGGAGTGGTGGGCAGATTCCACAGAAAGCAAACATTTTCCAGTGGACAGCGTGCAACGCATAGCCAGGGAGGCACGGTAGAAGCTTTTGCTGCTTCTCCCAGGGTTTTTCTTTCTGGGTCTGAGTTAGTGGTCATTTTGCCAGTCGTAGCAGGCGACGTGGATTGGTGGTTAAAGCTTTGAGCTTGAAGTAGGGCTCTGTTACCAGTTTGCCACAACGTGGGGTTTCACTTGATGCCTCCTGCAGTGCAAGCCTGCGCTCTGCATCCGGCTGCCTTCAGGTGGTCCTCTGGGACCTGGGTGTGATGAGGCTCTGCTCAGCCCCCTTGACCAGAAGTGTGTTGACATTCTGAGACACCAGCACTGATTTCAGACGAGTCCCGTTGCTAGGTCCTCTCACACATTTTTGCTTTCACTTTTTTTGACTGAGCTTATTTTATTCTCTCCTTTTCTCTGGAGGGAAGACTTTCAAAACAGAAAAATAAAACTGGGTTCCAGTTTCAGTGTGAAAAACTGTACCTTGTAATTACAACAGGGGGAAAAAAAAAAAATCCCAATTTCTTCATGTGTTACCAGCCTTGCTGCTGGTTGTATCATTGGAAGCACATTATTGATTTCTCTTTGGGCACTGTTCAGGTTATCTGTGAAATAAGTGCCTTGTGCTTCTGGTGTGTAATACAAGAAACTTTAAATTCTTGGAGGAAGAGTGATAGATAGGTATTAATAGCTGTCATTAACTTTTCCCTTCAGGGGGGATTTTCAACTAGTAAATAACTTCTGACCCAAAGCAGAAATGGAATGAGGAGGTAAGGACGCACCTTGCACTACAGCTGGTTGAGTAACTTCAATAACTCATTTTTCCCCAAATATACTTTGCATAATTTTCTGACAATGGTTGAAATAGTCAAAAGAATGGCTTTGTGAGTGATTTGGAGCTTGCATTTTTTCCAGTAAGTGTTGTGCATTTCATTATTTAAAACTTCTGGGTTTAAACTGAGCCTACCGGATGCGATTTACTTTCCTATTGGACTGTCTGCAGTTCCAGAATTTTTTTGGTACACATAAGGATTTTGAGTTTGCTTCCTTTTTAGTAAATATTTCCTAAGAACTGTCAGTGCTTTCTTTTTATCCATCATACGTAATGAGCTTGCTGGCAGGAGACATGCAGGGAGCAGTGGGATGACAGGACAGCAGAGACACATGGGCGGTAAATGGGTTTGCAGTGTTCATCCACAGCGCTGTCATACGTGCGTGGTTGTGGGGTTTGCAAGGTGTTACAGTGGTTGGTAATACAGAAACATTAAATCCGCGTTGGGTGCTTTGTGGTATATTCTTGACTGCATGAAAACCCAGCCAGGCAAGAGGCATTATGGGCTGGAATAATAAATAAGAGTCAGCCACAGGACAGCAGTTCCACTGAGAGTGCTGGATGATATTTTAGTGACTTGCACTGTGCTGTTGTCTTAACATCTGCAGAGCTTCTCCGGTAGGTCTGAGCAGCTCCCAACTCCTGACAAAAATTTATTATTGAAGATACATTAATATTTGGAGGTTACCGGTGGTGCTGCCCTGCAGAACGGTTGTCCTTGCTGGTGTGAGACACTAAGCAGCTTCTTGACAAAGTTATCTTCCATTGTACATGTTTTGTTGTGTGAAAATGATGGTGAGCCCTCAGCTGGGCAGTGTTTGGGGGGCTATGGGAGAGAGCCCAGCGCGGTCGGAGGTGTCAGACTTCGGCATGCCGGTGCCTCGGCTGTCGTCGCCCAGTGAGCCACACAGGAGGGGAGTGACAGAGCCACGGCGGGGTCTGTCAGCGAGGTGGAAATTCTGCCTCTCCCCCAAGATGCAATGCTAAATGAGTTATTGTGGTTAATTATTCACAGTTCTTGGCTGAGGGACTGTCTGCTGCAGCGCGTGTTGGGGGAGGACGTGCCGAAGGGAGGGCTGTGGCTGGGAGGGGGGCTAGCAGTGCAGATTTCCAGGTCTTCCAAAAACCGTTCCCAGTGGGAAGGAGCACACCTTGCAGTGCTGCGGAGCTGCTCTGCAGTGAAGCTAGCAGGCATTCCCTGGAACTCCGCTTGTTCCCCTATCAGGATGGTGAAACAATGAATGCAGTAGTAGAAGAGTGAGATTTCAGCAAGGCACATCCCCTGCAGATGCCAGAGGAACGTCGGCATGCAGCCTGCTTTGCTCCTGTCTGAAATCCTGGCCGAAGGAGAGGCTCCCGTCACGTAGCACCGGCTGCGTTTGCAGCTCCTCTCTGAACGGTGAATAGGGAGAGGTGTGCAGGAGGGTTGGAATCGGCTCCAAGCTCTGTGCATCATGCCCCGTCAGCTGCTATAGTGAAACAAAAATACTAAAACTGTTTTACCACTCCAGTGCCCCTCAAGCAGCAGATTTAATAGAGGTAGAGGCTTATTTAATAGAAATAAATACCTTGAAGATCCTTTAAAAAACATTCCTGAGCCTTTTCCCTGTAATGTGAATCTGCAATTGGCAGTTTTGCTAATAGTGGGATGCTTCAGAGCGCACATGAGGAAATGTCTACATCTCTAGTGTGTAAAGGATTTTTTTAGTCTGCTAAATCTCATTTTATTGAACCTTTTGGCTTTATCTCTTCCTGCGTCTGTTGTTTTTTAAGCTCTCCCCCTTATGTAGGTCACTCTTCCACATTTTATGCTTGAGCCGCTGTCTTGAAGCGGTATCTCTTGTAAAATGAGAAAAAAACCTGCACAGTCCCTATAGAAATAAGACTTGCTTTTTGCCATAGTGGTGGTAGTCATTTCCCCTTGCTTAATCCCAGTTTGGGTAGTGCTCGATTACTGCTCTGCTTCAGCATTTTGGAGTTCTGGTATATAGAGAGGTGATAGGATTGTTCCTCTGCAAGTACTCGAAGCTAGCTTTAAGGTAAAATAGTTGCATACCGGGCCAGGAAGGCAAAAAATGGGCAGGCAGCCCTGCACACAAACACAGAGGAGCTTCTTGGCTTACGGGTGTCTTCAGAAAAACTGCAGTGCCGCCTCTTTTTCAATCTCCAAGATTTAAGAGAGAAAAAAAAAGCTCTGCAGCCAGCCCACTCCGTGTGGGAGGGTGCTTCCCAGCGAGCGCTCTTATGAGGTCCAGAGTCATGACATGCTTTGAATTTATCATAAAACAAATTTTTTTGAAGTTCATCTAATTTCTGTTTCGTGGTGGTTTTAGCTTGACTGTGGTTGACTGGAATATAAAACACAGTCCTTGAATCTTTGCGTCACTGCAGGTGTGACAGAATGCTTGCCCAGTGCCAGATCTTAGGACCTCATGTGAAGCCACCCAGGCTGTAGTAAGTCTGACCCAGCTTTAGGTATTTCAGAAGAGTTTTTTTTTTAATATTAATCACTTCATTAGTGCAGCAAGACTCTTGTAGGCATGTGGTGTTGGAAGGAGGATGGCCAAATTATACTTGGAGAGGTTGAGGCTCCTGTCAAGTGGCAGCTCCCAGCCTGGGAATTTCTCCGTTCTCAGCTTTTCTGGTATTCTGAAACACAGCTGTGGTGTTCCAGTTTTTACACTTTTTATTCCCCAATCAACCTTAATTTTGCCAGTAAATAACATCCCTCATAGCTGTGAATATCATCTTTGGCTACAAAGCCCTCTGCATCTTTGGGACGTATTTTATCCCCAGTTTCTGGTTCTGGCAAGATTCAGCCCCCGCTGCCCTTCTGCCCCCAGCACTTTGGGTTGCCCTGTACCTGCTTCTGCTGGTCTGCCTTTGCCTCTGCGTGCCGGTAGCTGCAACTGGTCCTTTTGGGGGGGGCTGGAAATGGAGGAGTTCATTAAAATGAAAGATCTGCTCAAGCCAGGGTTCTTCAGAGCATCGTAATGTTGTCTTGACTTACCAAGTGGCCACTGTTCTTGTGCGGTGCCCTTTCAGAGTACAACACTGGAGTCAAAGCGTGGGACGAGGATGAGGATAGGGCAGAGGAGGAATGAGTGCTCATCTTGCTTGTGTGAGCTAGTCTAGATCCAGACACAGTTTCCAGCGTTAAAGCCAGGTATGCCAGCTCCATTGCTCTGTTCTCTGGCAAACCTGCCTTTTTGCAAGTAGGTTCTGAGTGTGTGCGCTGGGTCAGCCCAGTGGCTCACATCCTGGCTCTGGTCTGACAGCAAATGCTTCATGAAGACCATAAGAAACGGGGTGAAGCAGATCGAGCCTTCCCCAGCCACACACCTCAGGCGTGTCGACACTCAGTGCCTGGGGGGGGGGGCTGCTTTGAACTGGTGTGTCCGTAGGCACCGACCTGCCCTCTGCAAGTTGATGTTAGCCAGTTCCACGGTGGAACTACTGGCAGCGTAGGCGTTGCGGTGGCCACCTTTAATCCTGGATTCAAATAGATACTAGATACAGGCTTCCTACTTGCTTTTCCCATACTTCCTATGTAATAGGCTGTCTGCTTCTTTCCACCATACAGACCTTCTCCCAGGTACCTTGACGGGCAGTAGTTGTATGCCGAAGTCTCTAGGCTGAGTCCATTTCTCCATTAAATATTATTTTGAGTCCACTGGAGGGCTTTAAACTGACCAGGATTATGCAGCCTGTCAGCATGGTGAGGCAGATGCTCGAATTCCCTCGTTGCCTATGAAGCGAGACCAGCCTGCAGTGGTTCTCTGCTCTGGGCTCACAGGAATAGGCTTATATTTGCAAAAGCAGCTGCTGAAGATAGAAGCTGCTCTTGGAGGACTACTTGCACAGGTAAATGGAGCAGAAGAATAGAAAATTTTCCTGGAAAGTAACTACTTTGAGTTGAAGTCGTCGGGACATTTCACAGGTGAAGAGAACAGGGCATCAGCACTGAAGTGGCCAGATCAGCCCCCTTCTGTAGGAATTGAGATTACTACTGATATGGGATTTTTTTTTTTTCTTCACACATTTTGTTTTTAATATTTCACCCAGAACTTCCAGCAACTGAAATCCAGGCTGCTGTTTCATATGCTGTGACTGTAGTGCTGCCGGTCATCACATAGCATCGGGTGTGTCAGAAGTTCCCACATCTGCCTCATGCACGTTGGGGAAAATCCTGACTTCTGGAGCTTGACCAGCTGCCCTTTGCGGCCACGTATCCAGACAGGCTGTGCTCCAGAGCTCATCTGTTTGGGCTGGGCTTGTATGTGCCCCCAGCTGGGTCCTTGCACGTAGGCAGCCTTGCAGCATGAGGGGAGCTGTTTGCTTGTCTGTCTGCCGCGCGTGTGTTTGAAGCTGCAGGGTGAAGTTTCCCAGAAGCTCAGCACTAGCGCAGAACCGACTGCAAAGGGTCTGCAGGCGGGCAGCGGCTGGGCTGTTCGCAAACCCAGCGGCGTTTGTCTGTCAGCGGCGCTGGTCCTGTAGCTCTTAACCCACTTCTAATACTAATAGATTACCGTGTCTTTAAGTCTCAGCCAGTGCCTGGCTGTTGCTTTCAGTGACAGTGTGTTCATGTTGCCTGCCATGCCCTTTCTGCCCAGTCCTCATCTCGGAGTGAGCTGGACCAAAACAGATGCGCAGATGCTGGCAGCAGTAAATTCATGCCGTGTCTGCTTAAATCTTCGGTTATCTGCGTATTATCTGTGGATGTGCTGGAGGGACGGGCTGACAGAAGCCAAGTGAAATTCAGCCAGGACAGATGCTGAGTCCCGCAGCTGGGAGGACTAACCCCGAGCAGCATCCCCGGGGGTCCTGGTGGGCGGCGGGCTGAGCATGAGCTGGCAGGGACCAGCAGCATCCCCGGAGGGCAGGCAGCAGACCGGGGGGATGATTATCCTCCCACTGCTCGGCAGCTGGTAGAGCACATCTGGAGGATTGGGCCCCCCAGTATAAGAAAGGCATGGATTAAACTGGAGTGAGTTCAGCAGAGGTCCACCAAAGATGGTCCAAGGGCACTTTCCCCTCGGAGGGGCTGGGGGGACTGGGCTGGTTCAGCCTGGGGAGGGGAGGGCTTTGGAGGGACCTACCCTTAAGGTAGCCCTTCTACTACCTGTGAGGAGGGTTTGTCAAGGAGACAGACAGGCCTTTAGGGGTTTGTGGTGGGAGTAAGAGACACAAGCTGGAACACTGTTCACTATCCAGTTTCAACTGGATATAAGGAGATTAAGCACTGGAACACA
Source organism: Falco peregrinus (assembly GCF_023634155.1). Lineage (NCBI taxonomy): Eukaryota > Metazoa > Chordata > Aves > Falconiformes > Falconidae > Falco > Falco peregrinus. Next base: position 63,765,265 of record NC_073725.1, on the reverse strand, counting down.
TACAGAGAGGTGGTTTGAGCTCCATTCCTGGTGCTTTTAGGTATCAGTTGGGTCCTGACAAAGCCCTGAGCAACCTGGTCTGACCTCAGAGCTGACCCTGCTATGAGAGGAGGTTGGACCAGAGACCTCCCAAGGTCCTTTCCAACCCAGATTCTTCTGTGACGGCGATAACGCTTCTGTCCTCGTACAGCCTGCTGCTGCTGAGGGCGAGGGGAATGGGCCACGGTGAGGAATGTCCCACACAACTTGTCTGCAAAAGGGAAACCAGCCACTGGAGCTCCTGTGTATGGGGCTTGGTCACCTTGAGTTACCCACAAAGGCAGGCCATGTCATTTTAGGAACTGTCCCACCTTTTCTTCTTTAGGCTGTTGGCTGGAGGCATGAGGATTCCAAGGGGCTTCTTCAAAACCACCAATTCACCATCACCAAAGCAGAAAATATTTTGCTAATAGTGGGGACAAAGGAGGGGATTACAGGCTCCAATGTACACAGCTTTTCTGCTTGGCTGCTGCTGCTGCTCTTTAATGTATAGTGATGGAAATGCCGTGATGTGCACTGCAGGCCACTGATCAGCAATGGAGTGTGGCCAGGCATAAATTTTCAGAGCTCTTCTGTAAACGTTTGAGAAATCTGATGGTTTCGGTAGAGCTTCCTACCTGATGCTTTGGTGGTGCTGGCCTTGCTGCTGTGGCCAGGCAGCCCGGCCAGCACACGGGGCTCTGCCTTCTCACAGTTTGGTGCTTCGGAGTCCCTGTGAATTTAAGGTGGATCAGCACCTCTGCCACAGATCTCCAGGACCATATGAAGCCACTGTGCTGTGGTGGGTTAGATTCTTTTGCACTGGGACTTCTCGTGGCTCCAGTTTTGAAGCAAGTACTTGTTTACGCTGTCATCCTGCCCTGCCCTTTGGCAAGGATAGCCTGTCTTTCTCAAAGAGCAGGTTATCGGTTTAAAGTGCCATGGAGCTGCAGGCAGGGACCATCTGCCAAGTGCTTTCTGTATCAGAGATGTGCATCTTCTGGAGGGCTGTGGCAGGGCAGGGCAGACCTGCTGGGTTAGCAAAGGCACCAGCCACCAAGGAAGGGGAGCGAGTTCATCTCTGTTGCATTTTTGCTTTTTGGGCTGTTGTTGGGTAGGTATTCCTGCACGCTTGGAGCGCTCTTCAGTGGCTAGGGAGCTGTCTTCAGGGCAAGGATGGAGAAGGATTTGGAATGGCTGGTGGACTTCACCTCTGTGAGAAGGTGGGACGTGGCCCTCAGGCAGAGGTGTCTGTGCAGGCACTAAAGTAGTGACGGTTTCCCAAAGAGCAGGGTTTGCTTTTCATCACCAGGGTTATTTTAAAATGCAGATTATTACTAGTCTAGGTCATAAATTCCCAAGCATTCAGGCGTAGAGCAGCCCAGTGTTTCCTCTTCGGCCAAGCTCTGTCTTAGGCTGCTTTGTCTCCTGGCGGCTGGGGCTGTGCAGAGTTGCTGGTGGAGCCACACGGTCCTCCCTCCAGCTGGAGGATGCTCGCCAGGATCTGCAACCCACCTGTTTCAGGCAAGAGCTTGTGAGCTGGTGCAATTTCCTGACATCCTAGAAAATGGAAGTAACAGATAGCAATAAAATACTAATCAAAGCTCTTGTTTGGAAGCTGAACATAAGTAAGAGTTAATAGTGTTTATGCTAAAGTGTTGCCTTGGTCCCAAATCCAGCGCTCCCACTTCCTTGGCTTTTAACAGCTGGTGTGGCTGTGATGCTTTTCATGTACATTGAGCCTTTTTTTTTTTTTTTTCTTTTGTTCAAGGGTTCTGTCGTTGCACTTTATTTCACATAATTGCCTGAGGTTTGGGGTGGAATGAGCTCTTCTGAAGGGAGCCTTTACAATCTGTGGCTAATAGCTGCTTTTCTAACTGAAATAGTGTAACTTTATGTAAGTGTGTAAAAGTAAATGTAATTGGATTATGTAAAATAATGTCTTCAGATGAGGTTTTAAAGCATCAATCAGCAAGTTGTAGGTGTCCAAAGCTGGGTGATTCTGACAGTTCCTTTATGCAGCTGGAACATAACGGTCTCCTACAGAGCTGCTCTGTCAGGAAGGCTCGTTGGAACCCTCCCTCACATCAGAACACAGGGTTTAAGAGTAGAAACTTCTGTACATCGAATTCTTAACTGTATGATTCCAGTTCTCCCATTAATTTAATCCGTCAGGCTTTGCGGCTGCTCTTTTTCATCAAGTGCCCTTATTTTGATGCCTTGTTGCTGTAGTGCAGTTTGTGTCCCCTGCCTTCACTCCTGTTGCTGTTGAATGCCCTTTTCGTAGGGGTTCCCCTGAAACGCTGGGGTTTGGCTGTGAGTGCTCCCCTCTGCTCGCTGCTCCCCTCCGCTCACTGCTCGTGCCGACGTTCATGAGAGCTCAGCGCCCTGTGGCCCTTCTGAGGGAGGGGGTTGGCTTGGGGGGATGAAACGGCATTTCCTTTGGGGTTCGGGGCAAGTACAGAGCCAGCTCTCATGCACAAGGCTTGTTTTCTTTTTTTTCCTTCCCCTCGCTGCTCAGGGAACAACTGGGCTCTGGTTTGCTCTTCAGATCACCTCTGTGTTTCACATGTCTCACGGTCCTGTTTCCTGGCTGCTCTTGCAGGTCAGATGCCGGGGCCTGGTTCAATGATGCCTGGACAGCCCATGCCGGGCCGGATGATGCCGAGTGTGTCAGCCAACATCCACCCAGCCGGCGCCGGGCCCCCCCCACCTGGCATGTCACCGATGTCGGGAAATCTAATTGGACCTCGCGTTCCTCTAGCAGCTCCAAATGGCATGTGTAAGTGGATCTCCTGCAGGAAACCTTTCTGAGTATACCTGGTGTGGCTTTTCTGTCATTCACCTTGTTGCTGGAAAAGTTTTTACAGTTGAAACCTCTTTTATCTGCTGCAGGAATAATAGGATCTGTGCACGGTGGCTGTCAAAGGCTGGTGCCAGAGGTGTGCTTGAAGCTTTAAGTGCTTGTCTCCCCTCTAGGCATCCAAACATACTCATTGTCCTTTATTTTATTCATAACATCTCTTACTTTCTCTCTAATGACACTGAGGCTCTGTGGTCATCATCAAAAACCTCTCCTGACTTAGTCTGGAAGAATGAATGCACAGTAGAGGCTCAGGAATTAACTATATCTAAATCATGAAATAGTGGAGGTCAGAATGTAGTTCAGTTCAACACTACTGTACAGAAAACTTAGCGCTGTGAAATTAGGGAGAGGAAGTTCTAATTAGGAAGAAGCAAAAGGTATATTGGGAACATTCCTTAGATGGCATAAATATGTACACCTCCGAAAATGAAGTTGATTTATGCCAGCCAAAAAAAAAGCAGCTGAAGTCAGTAGCCACTGTGTGGGTGATACTTGAATGAGCGTGAGAGTGTGGCCGAGCCCAGAAAGCAGAGGAGGAGCTGGCGTGGCTGGTGTGGGCTGCTCTGCCGAAAATCTGCCTCGAAAAAACTGTCTGTTATTTGCAGCCTGAGACAAGCTGCTGGTCTGCTTCAGCACAGCAGCTGTAACCCCAGAAACGTTGTGCAGCGTAACTGTGACCAGACAGGCAGGAATTGTAATCGCTTGTAGTACCTCTCCCAAAAAAGAATTTGGAAAAGCTATCCCATTTTGGCTTCAGCTGAAGCGAGTGGCTGAGGAGCACTGACTCACTGGTGTGAACCAGCACAAGCACGAAATACTCCATTCCAATGCTATTCTTGTTCACACGTTTGCTCCTTATTCTTTTGGTGTTCTAGCTTTACTAAGCTTTCCTTCTCTTTTCCTGAGTCTCTGCCTCTGGGAATATCTTATGTCAGGTTGTATTCCTGCTTGCTGTCTTCCCTTATCTTAATTTCTTTTCTTTTCTCCCCTACTAAACAAGTCAGTCATGTTCCATTAGCATCTCCTCTCTGTGCACGAAAGCCCGCCTTTTGTATCCTTCGTTTCTTTCCTCCTACTACTTGCTGCATCTGTAGATTCCTCTGCTTTAACCTACATACGCTGTTCAGAGCTTAAGTGCAGGCTCTGTTTATGTGAAATCTATTGTTCCATCTATTTTGAACTGAAAAGAGCCATAATCTAAAGGCTCAAGCACAGAGCTGGGAGATGAGAAATGCTAATTCCAGCTCAGAAAGTTGCTTCACGTGAACTTTGCCAGCCACTGAGCTGCATGCCTGTCATCTTTTCTGTTAAAAAAATGAGAATTTTCTTCTTCTTTCAGAGTCCACACAGCACCCAGCTGTGGAAAAGCACAATAAAACACGCAGTGGAGCTTCGTGTGAAGCTTAAGGGACGGGGGAGCCGCGCTCGTGGCCATCTCTGGGGCCAGTCCCTGCTGCTCTCTCCTTGCCCAGCCACGTCTCCCGTGGCACACAGACATCTGGGAGCTGGCGCCTGGTTCCTTTTCTGTGTTCAGCCCCTGCCAGTGTCCTGCTCACTGTTTCTCTGCTGGTTTTTTTTGCAGATCCCCCTCCTGCACAGCCACCTCCGCCCCCGGAAGGGGTGACCCCACCTCCGGCAGGAGCCCCGCCGGCCTCAGCCACTCCCTAAGCAGTCAAGGAAGAAGGAACTTCTACAGCAACGTAGTGGTGACCAAAAATGAATTCCTCAGTTACCTTCTGTTCCCTTGGGAGGTTTTTGCCTCCCGTTGGCCTGCCCCAGTCATGTATGTGCGCATATACATACACGTATACAAGCACATATACACAGCATCTTTTTTCCTTCCTCTCCCCACCGCTCGTAACCTGGCAGTACTTGGCACTCCTTTGGGAAAGCTTTAGATCAAAGATGCCAGTAGTGCCTCCATGTTGCTGGTGGGAAGTCCTTTACGCCTTGGTCTGCTTGCCTCCCAGAGCGTGCTCGGGTCTGGTTTCTTTCGTCTTGGTGTTTTGAGCTTTGGGTTCTCCTGAGGAGGGTAAAAAATAAAAATAAAAAAAAATCCACATGCTTCTAAGGTGGAGGCATTCACTGAGCTTTAGGATGTAGCGCATGCCCACTCCGCCTGTGATTTAATGTTTTGGGTTCTCCGGGTAGAGCAAAGCATCAAGATGGGATGTCAAACCAGTGTTTGAGCAGAGAAGGAAACCAAGGGTGCGCTGTAGCACAGAAGGTGCAGGGTTGCCAGCCGTGTTCATTACCGATTATCTGATCATTAAGGACAGTAGCCAAGTCCTGGGGCTGCCTCGCTAACTTATTAAAGAAAATGTTGATCCAGTGCGAATGAAGCCAGGAGTGAATCAATTGGAATAAAACCACTCAATGGTAGGAGTTTTCTTGCTCCGGTTTTTACCTTTCTTTTGCCTTTGAAGGTGGTAGTTGAACCTTCCCCGAGTAGTTTGGTACAGTAGCCAACTGAGGAATAAAACCATGATTTTTAGTCCCTCTTTTTGGAGCATATACTTTTTACTTTTTAAAATGAACAAAACAAAAAAAAGTAGATAGCGAAGAAGTGCTAGCATACGGGGTTGGGTTGGGATGGCTGAGATGCGAATGCCAGAACTACCTCCTGCAGACAGCCGAGGTGGGGTTGGCGGCCGCGGTACATGTCCCCGGGACAGCGCACCCATCGCCGCCGCTCGTGGAGCTGCCTTGGCCAGGGGCGGGCACGGCTGCAGTGGGCACATCGGGAGTGCTCGCTGAGCAGGACCAGCAGCGCAGTGCTGCCGGCACACACCTCCAGGCTGCCAGGACTGCTGTTTGCTCATCGGTACTGACTGCAGAAAGTCCTCTGCTGTCTGTGGTTCGGGTTCTCTGCTCTCTTCCTGGCGTTAAGAGGCTCTGACAGGTTTCCATGCCAGAGCTCTGTAGGCTGCTTGTTTATTTAGAGGGTGGCCTTCAGCAACCGAGTGCAAGGGGTGGGCTAAGGCTTGACTGGGCAGAGGTCTCCCAAATAACCTGAAACTACAGAACCACTTAAATGGTTTTTTTAAAAAAAAAAAAAATAAAAAAAAATTGCTTTGAAGAGCACTCAGGTGATTGCCTCATCAATGTTAATGGTTGAACTTCCCCGGTCCTGAGCGCACATGAGCATGGTGCAGTGACCATTTCTGGGCTGTCCGCACACCCGCTGCGCGCTCAGCCCGTTGCCACAGCCTGGTTACTTCCAGGGCTTAGGAGCGATGCTTCCCACCGCCAAGCTCTCAGAACCCACAGTGCCTAGCAGAGAGCGGTCAGGGCCTGCCTGCCTTCCACCTCCCACAGCGGAATTTCATCCCCAATGTTACCTTTCCCTCCAGGTCTTTGGGGTGAGCATGGGATTTTCTGGTTCAGACCGTAGTCCAGTTTAGAATAACCTCAGGTTGTTTTTAGCGTGATCAACTTCAAATATAAAGGATCCAGATGGAGACTATTTTTTACTGTACTAGTGATGATCCTACAGAGTACCTGAATTCTTGACACTGTTGTGTTTCTGTATAAATAATACATGTGCTGACTTTTTCATCTGATCCTATGTATAGGGCCGGTTTTATTCCTGCAACACAGCCACCCAATTTTGTGAAATAAAAAAAAAAAAAGTGGTTTTTGTACAAAGCTTGTGCCGGTTTGTCTGGAGTCTCCTTTTCCCCTCCCTGTGTAGTGTGGGTGGGAGTTCTGAATACGATCCAGGTCTGTTTTGGGGCTGCATCTTGACTGCGATGGGGCAGGTGTGGAGCCGGGGCTGGTTACTGGCTGGCTGGGGACACCAGAGCGACGCAGGTGGGCGAAGGCCCTTCACAGCGCACTCGGCGATCTGCCGCTTTGGACAACGGCGTTTCACATTTTAAAAGCTTAATGAATGTGGACGATTAAAGCAGCGTTTTGAGGCCTAACGGGATTATTTCTGTTTGGTTCCTACTTTCCCACTGCCTTGCTGCGTGAGCTTGAGTGATTGCTCAGGCTTGTGTTCCCAGTTGAATCCCACACTTGAAAGGAGTCCTCTGCAGGGCAGGCTGTCATAGAGGACTGGCTGCGCTGACCGCGCAGGGTCCCACTGTTCCTCTATTCCCATACTGGCTTTGCTGTTAATTGTTTAATTCAGATGCCTGTTCAGATCTTTTGTCCTCTCCCACAGGGCTTCAGAGGCTGCCAGGATAGTTTGCCTTTTTGATTAAACTGAAACGGGGAATCCAATCTGGATTACATTCTAAATGCTCCTGCTGCTTCACCAAGTAAGAGCCTTTTCCTCTGAAGAAGCAAGAAGCATCCTCCTGGGCATCCTGTATGCGTGATGCCCGCGGTCCCCCCTTCCCTGCGGCTGAAGAAGGAAGGGCAGGGGGGTGGGGACCTCCGGGGCTGGGGGCCGGTGCTGAGCTCTGCCTTGGTGGGCCCCTTAGTGCTGCTGCTGCTTGGGGCAGGTGGGAAGGGCCGGGGGTTCTTGGTGCCTTTGCTGATGTCCTCAGCACGGCTTGTCCCATCCTGCCGCACCCTCCGTGACTTGTTTTTCCTCCTCTTGCCTCAAACGAAGACCTTTTTCCTAAGGAATGCAGAGAGTACGGTGGATCACAGCCCAGTTTTTGAACTGTTTTCTCTGTTTACTGGCCTTTGTGGCCGCAGAAGGGGCTAAGGCTGGGCTGCTGTCGTGACAGCGATGAGAAGGTGGTGCTGAGCGGAGCCTGAGGTGCAGCTTGGAGCACGCGTGGCTGGCTGGATCCCACAGCCGGTGAGGGGCTGGGGTCGCTCAGGCTGCAGTGGTGTGGGGTGGCACAGGCTGGCACAGGGCTACAGAGAGCAAATCCCTTCTGTTCACAGCCTCACGATGTGTTTCGGCCAGGGCTCTAAACTGTAGCTCTTCCACACTGGCTCAGCATCTGCTCCGAAACTGTGGTAGGGTGGTTTGGAGCCCAGGGTGTCATTAGGGTGAATGGGAGCCCACCTGCTCAGTGCTGAGCCCTTCTGTCCCCCAGACAACCTGCTGTCCCCCACTAATCCCCACTGCTGGGGGGGCGGGGGGGCGTTGCATCTTCAGCTGAAGAACCTGATGCTGCCGGAGCCAGGCGATCTGACATGCGGGTGAGTGCGCCTGGAGGGGCAATGGAACGGGTATGGGCGTTCGCTCCCCTGCCAGCACTTGTCTCCTAAAGCTCCCTGCCGGGACCTGTCTGGTGGTCCCAGCCCCACCACGGGGTTCCTAAGAAGCTGGTTGTTCTGTGGGGCTTTTTCCCCCCTTGGCTGACTTAAAGGCAAAAATGCACGTTAGGACGCCGAAGGAGTTTGGGGTTTCAGGGTCTGCAAGTCTGTGTTGTCCTCAGACACTTACTTCAATTCCTGCACCTTTCTCACGAGAAACTTGGAAATGCAGGATTTGGCAAGGCTGGAAATGGCTTTTCCAGTCCCACAGGTTTTATAGCAGCGGGTACGATGGGGGTGGCCCCGATGGGTGTTGCCAGCCAGAAGCACCCATCCCATGCACTAATCCCCCAAATCCCAGTCAGAAACGCTGGGTCCCAGACAATTGGGTGGCAGCACGGATCTGGGTGACCTGCCAAAGGCTTGGCTCTGCTGGAGCCGGTCCCTTGCCCGGCTCTCTAGGAACAGTGTTGCCCTTTGTCTGTGCCGTGTCCTGCCCGGCCATGTGCTGTCTGCATGGGCATGTCCCCTTTCACTGGAACCTCCTGCCACTGCCGGGGTCACCGTGCGGGGACCCTGGAGCTCCCGGGCAGCACCGTGTCGTCTGGAGGCTGCAATGGGAAACTGCAGGGCGATCATTTGGAAGTTGGGGTGGATTTTTTTTCCAATTCTCTCATTTTCTGTCCTTCTGAGTTGTGATTAAAAACCACCTGGTGCCTGACACAGCATCCAGTGCTGGGCTCCCAGTTCCAGAGGCAGGGAGCTACGGGAGAGGGCCCAGCGGGGGCTGTGAGGCTGATGAGGGGACGGGAGCCTCCCCCGCAGGAGGGAAGGCCGAGAGGGCTGGAGAGGAGCAGACTGTTCAGCCTGGAGAGGAGCAGGTTCGGGGGCCCTTATCGATGCCCACAGGCGCCTCCAGGGCGGTGGCAGGAGGACGGGGCCAGGCTCCTGCCAGGGGTGCCCAGCGGCAGGACAAGGGGCAGCGGGCACAGGCTGCACCACAGGCAGCTCCTGCGGAACCTGGGGACAAACTTCTTTCCCCGGAGGGTGCCGGGCGCTGGCACAGGCTGCCTGGAGAGGCTGTGGGGTCTCCTTCTCTGGAGCCATCCCAACCTGCCGGGACACGGCTCTGTGCAGCCTGCCCTGGGAGAGCTGCTTCAGCAGGGGGGTGGGCTGGGGGGGCTCCAGGGGGCCCTTCCAGCCCCGGCCAGGCTGCGATTCTGTGATTAACCAGCAGCTTTCCTAGCCTGCTGCCGGGTCTCTGGCACTGGGATGTTTGGCAACACTGGCGGTCGCCGTGCAGCAGCACCCAGGTTGCCCAGCCAGATCTGGCTGCCGAGCCATGCGGAGGAGCGGGTCCTTCCCAGGCCAGCACCTGCCACAGCACAGGTTCAGCCCGAGTCCTGCTGGGGACCCTGAGGGATGTCTCCTCTTGGGGCACTAGTCTGCATGCTGTTGGAAGAGCCACTAGATCCCTGCAGGATCTGTTCCGTGGAAATCCATTGCTCCCTCCCAGCACTGGGGACCAGGACGCTGTAGAAGACCCACAGAGCCAGAGGGGGGCTCTGCCCTCAGAGGATGCTCAGCGCAGGGCTGATCTCTGCGACCTGCACATCTGGTCTTCTTGGCTGCTCTGATCTTGGCTTCCCTCATCATTAAATACCCATGACCTGTCGTGAGAGGGACACGGTGTGTGCTCACCACTCTGCACCACTGGGGTTCGGCTTGTCTGCTCTCCTGAGCCTTTTCCCTTCATTTTTGGTCGGGTTGAAGAGGTGTCACTGCTCCTTGTCCTTAACTGTCAAATAGCCACTTTGATTCATCCTGATTTCCAGCTGTAATAAGAGCAAAGCCTTGAAGATAAAGAGCATTTCTGAAGTGTTTGGTGCCCTCTTTGCAAAATTGCAAGTATTAAACTGGTTTCTTAAGCTAGGAAGGAGAGGTGGGGAAGGTGCTGTCACTTGCTGCTGCTTTGCCCCGGTCCATGACACTTTTATTTATCACTCCTCGCAGACTCTGTGAACATTCGCAGACACAAAAGGTGTTGAATGCAACTGGCAGGAGCTGCGCTCGGTCCTGGGGCCATGGCGCCCTGCGGGCTCTGCCCCGGAGCAGCTCAGGCCCACTTTGCTCAGGTTTTTTTCTTGGTCTTTGCAGCTCAGAGCTGCAACATGCCAGTGTTAAACATCTCCCACCTTTTCCCTCTGCAGCCGCAGAGGAGTGTGGCTGGAAGGCGGTGGCTGCAGGGAGAGGAGCGGGGGCTCTGCCCCCCAGCAGGTCCAGCCGGGCTGGTGGCTGCTCCAGCGATGGGACTTGGCGACACCGAATCCCTCAGCCCAAAGCACCAGCTCCCTGTGCAGGTCAGGGAGGGGGTTTGGGTTTGGGTTTTGATTGGTGGGTTTTTTGTGTGTGTTAGGGGTTTTTTTCTTTTTCTTTTTTTCTTTTCTTTTTGAAGATACCAGCCCCAGCGCTGCGGGGCATGTGGAGGCTGCAGAGCCCTGTGTCGTTCCCCAGTCTGCCAGCATCCTTCCCCAAGCTGCGCGTGCAACCCTAAACATAGCTCTGTTACGAAGACTTCAAATTACAGCAATTTTCAGATCAACTCAGTGTCGGGAACAGTTTGGTGGGTGACTGGTGCGTGGTGGGTGAATTTGTTCCCTGCAGAAGTGGTTTGGGTGTTTTTATGGGGTATTTAAGGCTGAGGGCAGCGGGGCCGGGGTGGGTGCGGAGGAGGATGAAGGTTCGGTTTCAGTCTTCCAGCTGAAGCAAGCAGCGGCTTCCTGCAGCTCTCAGTGTCGCATCCCAGCTTGTCACCTCGGAGCCATGCCCCAGGCCGTGCCAGCCCCGATCAAGGGCAAAGCTGTCCCACTACCACCGTGCCTGCCTGAGCTGAGCTTGACCTTGGGCTCAGACGCGCTGTCGAGGATGCTTTGAGGGAGGGAAGGGCTCGTGTAGCCAAGGCCAGCGGTGCCCAAGCTGGGGCAAAAGCCACCAGCCTCGGTCTGGTCTGTTCAACTCTGCATTTCCTGAAGTCGGGTTTTCTTTGGACCTTTCCACTACTTGTTAATTAAAAATATCGGGAAAAGGGTAGTTTGAGCATCTGCGGTACCTGGGCGGGGAGGGACGATGTGAAGCAGGCACCCCAGGGAGAGGTGACAGGAGAAACAAAAGCTGCTGCAGAAGTGCCGGCCCCACCATGGACCCCTGCTATCCCAGGGCTCTGGAGGCAGCCCAGGGGACCCCGATGAGCACAGGGAGCGGGCAATTCCCATGTGCTCCCTTGATGGGAAGGTGCCTCTCTCCAGCCTCTGTCTGTCCCCTCGGAGTCCCTGACCATCACCCAGCCTGTCACTCGTCCCCCTTGGGGACAGCAGGAGGAAGGTGCCGGTGTGGGGCTGCCCCACGGCTGTTGGCATGTGCCGGGAGTTGCCAGGTGGGATGTGGGGCTGAACTGAGGGCTCCCCACAACACAGGCAGACCCTGCTCGGCAGCCAGAGCTGGGCACTGGTGGGAGCGTGGAGCAGAGCGGGGCTGGGGGGGGCAAGCCCCTCTGCTGGGTTTTCAGGACCCCCAAGGCAGGGCAAGACCCGTGAGCCAGCTCCGCTCCTGGTGCGGAACCGGGCAGAGAAGGGGGTTGGGGTACAATCCCTCCCCAGCTACACCGTGTCCTATGGATGGACCATCACCGTCGTTTAATTCACCTTAAATATTTTGAGTCACTTCCCCAAACAAACACGCCCTGCGGCAGCGGCCAGCCCAGCCATGAGGAGGGAGCTGCTGCCCCATGCCTTCTGTGGGAGCAAAGTCAGCATCGACCATCCATCTGTCCATCCGTCCATCAGTCCATCTATCTCCATCCATCCGTCTGTCCATCCATCCATCTGTTCGTCCATCCATCCATCCATCTGTCTGTCCATCCATCATCCATCCATCCGTTTGTCCATCCATCCATCTGTCTGTCCGTCCATCCGTCTATCCATCCACCCATCCATCCATCATCCATCCATCCATCCGTCCATCCATCCATCTGTCCATCTATCCATCCATCCATCCATCTGTTCATCCATCCATCCATCCATCCATCCGTCTATCCATCCATCCATCCATCCGTCCATCTGTCTGTCCATCCATCCATCCATCTGTCCATCCAGCTGCCCCCTCCAACCCACTGCTGCTGCCCCTCCCCAGGCAGACCAGAGGCGGTTTGTAGGCACCATGGCCCCACGCCAGCCCCAGGCTCTGCTGCCTCAGCGAGCCCCGGGTCGAAGCCCGATGCGTTAAGGCTCTGCGTGTCCCGGGGGGTGGGAGTGGGGGGGCTCTGGAATTCACCCCCCACCCCCTGCAGGCACCAGCCACTGTCCCCCCGAAGCAGCGGCTGTGAGACCCTCCCTCCCTCCGTGCCCACCTCAGCTGCCTGCTGGGGGCCCGATCTGGAGCCCCCAATGCAGGGCTGGATGCAGGGGCTGTGCCGGGGGGTAGGGGGCTCTTCCCGTGCAAAGGTGTCTGCAGGGAGATGCGATGGGGAGCGTCCCCAGACTGGGGGAGCAGCCTCCGGCCAGGCTGGGGCTGCCGACACCCCCGTGTACCCCAGGGATCCCATCGGCTCCAGGGCAAGGTCCCCCCCCTCCACCCCAGGGGGACACTGGCTGCAGCCAGAGCTCTCAGGGTGTCAGTACCCGGTTGATGGCAGCCGGTGGCCCCGGTGAAGGAGGGGGTGTCCCCCCTGCATCAGGGCCAGGGTGGGGGGGTGCTCCTGGGCAAGGAGCCCCATGCTGCAAGGTGACATGGGCCAGGGCCACCGCACCCCACCAGCGAGGGGGAGCTGGTGCTCTGGGACACCCCAGGGGCTAGCACGGCCCCCAGTCGTGGCCGTCCCCGAGACCTGGCGTGGTCCTGGGCGACCCGCGGCAGTTGCCAGCAGGGGGTGGCCCCGGGGGTCTCCGGGCATCCCTGCCTGCCCCACACACCCCCAGGGCTGGAACCTTCCATCAGCTCAGCAAGTGCCAACCGCCTGAGCAGGAGCACCCTGAGGCATGGCTGCTGTGCACTCCCACCCTGCCCCAGTGAGGAGGGGCTTTGGGTGCAGGGGGGGGTGCTGGGGAGCTTTGGGTGCAGGGGGGGTGCTGCTGCCCTGCCCGAGCTCCATCTCCTTGCCCTGTGTGACTGGCTCAGCACCATCCCCCTCCCCAGCATCCCACCCCTTGTCCCTCAGCCTTTTGCCACAGCCGGGGGGGCGCCCGGTGGGGGAGCATGGGCAGCACATGGGCCCCGGTGCCTCTCCCTCACCCTTCTCCCGGGCTGTCACGGCTGTGCCCCCCCGCCATCCCGGTGGCCTCCAGCCCATCCCCCTGGAAACGCACAGAGGGGCGGAGGCGCGGGGAATGTTAAGCAGGGATGGCCCCCCCCAGACCCCCCGGACCCCCGGGCGGGCACAGAGCAGGGCTTGTTCCCGGCACCGCGGCTGCGGGGGGGTGCAGGGGACCCATGGACCTGGCGGGACTGAGTCTGTGCGGGATGGGAGTGAGGGATGCGGAGTGTGGGATGAGGATGTGGATGCGGGTTGCAGAGTGTGGGATGTGGGGTGCGGGATACAGGGTAGGGATGCAGGATGAGGGATGAGGGATGTGGGGTTTGGGATGCAGGATGTGGGATGCAGGATGCTGGGTGAGGATGTGGATGCAGGATGTGGGATGTGGGCTGAGGGATGTGGGATGTGGAATATGGGGTGTGGGGTGTTGGGATGACAGACGCGGGCTGTGGGGTGAGGATGTGAATGTAGGTGTGGGCTGTGGGATGCAGGATGTGGGATGCAGGATGCAGGGTGAGGATGTGGATGGGGTGCGGGAGCAGGCCCGACCAGCACGTTCTGCGCTGCAGGCAGGGGACACGGGTGACCTTGGGAGGCCGCGGGGCGGGCGGCGGGTGCTGCGGCCTCGGGGGGAGCGGGGCGGGGCGGGGGGGGCTGGCCGTGGCACCCTCGCAGTCTGGGTGCTGCCCGGCTCTGTAGTGCCCCGGGGGGCGCGGGGGGTCCCTCCGTGCCCCTGGGCACCCACAGGTGCCCCCCGTGGCCCCGCGTGTGCCCGCTCGGTCCCGCCCCAGCGCGGGTGCCACGGGGCTCCCGCCCGGGGCCGCCCCCCGCCGTCCCCCGCCCCAGCCCCATCGCGAGGCCGGTCACGTCCGCGCCGCCTCCCCCCGCCCGGCCCCGTCCAGCGCTGGCGCGGGTCGGCCTCGCCGCGGGGCTGCGCCCGGGCCGGGAGCACCCCCTGCCCGCACCCTGCCTGCCCCCTGCCCGCACCCTGCCTGCCCCCTGCCTTCCCGCCGCCTGCTGCAGGGCCCCGGGTCGCGGCGGCGCGGGCCCCGGTCGGTGCTGGGGCTTCGGTGCTCTGCCCCAGCCCCGCTGCTGCTGGGGGTATCCCGGCCCCCCCGGGCACGAGTGGGGCTCGGTAGGGGTCCCCCGTCCCGCTGAAGGATGCTAGGGGGTCCCGGTGCTCCCCCATGCAAGAGCAGCTGGGGGGGTTGTCGGTGAGGGACCCCAGGGTGCGGGGGGGGGTGGGTGGGTGGGGTGGGGTGTCTGATGCGGGGTTCCCCCCCCAGCAAGCGCAGTTTACGGGGGGGGGCAGTGAGGGATGCTGGTGCATGGGGGGTGCGGGGCGTCCCGGCGCGGCTTCCCCCCCTGCAGGAGCAGCCTGGGGGGGTGTCAATGAGAGATGCCGGGGTGCGGGGGTCCCGGTGCGGATCCCCCCGCAGGAGCAGTGGGGTGCGCAGCGCGCCCCCGCGGGGTGCAGGGACGGGTGGCCCGGGGCAGCCGGGGGGTCCCGGGGGACGCCAGGCGGTGCCGGGGGCTCCCGGGGGGGTGCCGGGCGGTTCCGGGGGGTCCCGCTGCCGCGGCCCGGTCCCGCGGGCGGAGCCGGCGGCTGCCGCCCGCCCCCAGCCCGGCCCCCCCGCCCCCCCCGGCCCCCGGTGGCGGCGGCGGCGGCGCGGGGGGGGCGCGGGCGGAGCCGCTGCCGGTGCCGGCCCCGCTGGCGGAGCCGCGGTCCCTCCATGCCGCCATGGCCCCCGCGGCTGCCCGGCCCCGCACCGCCCTGGCCCTGGCCCTGCTGCTGCCGCTCGGCGCCCTCGGTGCGTGCGGGGGGGTCGCTCGGGGGGGTCGGGAGCGGGAGCGGGGCGGGGGGGAACAGGGGGCGCACACACGGGAACCGGGGGGGCTGCGGCCCGCGATGGGGCCGGATCCTGCCCCGGGGGGAGCGGGGGGGGGGATCCCGGCGGGGGGGGATCACCTGTAGGAGGGCGGGGGGGCGGGGGGCGGATCCCGGCGCGGGGAGGGGGGGCTGGATCCCCGGGGGAGCGGGGGGGCCGCGGTCCCGGGCAGGGGCTGCATTCCTCTGCAGGCAGCGGGGCGGGGGATCTCCTGCCAGGGGCTGGTTCCCCTTTGCTGGGTACCGGATCCCTTTGGAAGCGGTTGGATCTCCTTGGAAGGGGACTGCATCCCCTTGCCGGGGCGGGGTGGGGTGGGGGGGCTTGATCCTGTTGCAGGGGGCTGGATCCCCTTTATGTACGGGGTGCGTCTGCAGGAACCAGCGGAGGGCTGGATTCCCCTTGCAGGGCGGGCTGGATCCCCTTGCCGCGGGCTGGATCCCTTGTGTGTATGGGCTGCATCTGCAGGAGCCAGAGGAGGGCTGGATCCCCTTGCTGGGGTGTGGGGGGGGACTTGATCCTGTTGCTGGGGGCTGGATCCCCTTTATGTATGGGGGTGCATCTGCAGGAACCAGCAGAGGGCTGGATCCTCTTGGAGGAGGGACTGGATCCCCTTGAGGGGGCTGGATCCTCTTGTGATTGTGGGGTGCACTTGCAGGAACCAGGGAGAGCTGGATCCCTTTGTAAGGGGGCTGGGTTCTATTGCAGGGGGGAGCTGGATCCCCTTCTCAGGGGCTGGATCCCTTTGCAGGGGCTGGGTCCGGTTGTGTGAATGGATTGCACTTGCAGGAACCAGAGGAGGGCTGGATCCCCTTGTAGGGGGGGATGGATCCCCTTGCAGGCAGCTGGATCTCGTTGTGGGGAGGGCAGGATCCCATTGTGTGTAGTGGCTGCATATGCAGGAACCAGAGGAGGGCTAGATCCCCTTGCAGAGGGGGCTGGATCTATTTGGGGGTGGGGTGGGGGGGTGCAGGATCCTGTTGCAGGGAGGGGACAGGATCTGTTACAAGGGGCTGGATCCCATTACATGTATGAGGTGCCCTTGCAGGAACCAGAGGAGGGCTGGATGCCTTTGCAAGGGGGGCTAGATCCCTTTGCAGGGGGCTGGATCCCCTTGCAGGGCAGCTGGAGGGTCTGGCTGGGGCAGCTTGCCTTGGGAGGGGCCGTGTCGTGGGGGGGGGCACAGAGCTGGGGCGATGCCTGGGGCCATTGTGGGTGCAGGAGGACCCATGGCGCTGGGGGCTTTGCCCCTTCAGGCCCTGGGAGGGGCTGTAAAAGCCTTGGGGTGCAGCCCCCCCCCCCCCAATGTCTTGTCATGGTGCTGGTAAGTGCGAGGTTGAGCAGGTGGGGACCTGCTGGGACCCCCACCCCCCAACCAGCCGCTGTGGCCTCCCCAGGGTGTGGGGGGCACCTCTGATGCATCTTTCTCTCCTTGTCCTGCTCCAGCATCCGAGTGGCCCCCCCAAAACACCAGCGAGGCTGAGGGGAGAGGCTGGGAGGGCTCCCTGGAGAGCAGCCCCCCGCGGTGGGACCCGACGAGCAGAGATCCTCTGGGAGGGCCCAGCAACAGCAACGGCACCGGCTCCGGGGGGGCTGCGGCAGGGGGTGAGCCCCCGGCAGGACCCCAGCTAGAGCCCCCCAGTAGGGGCACGGCTGCCACCATGGACCCGGCGGTGATGCTGGAGGGGTGCGTGGGGTGCGCTGGGGCGGGGGGCACCAGTGCTCTGCCCCCCAAAGCCAGCATGGCGGAGGATGGCCAGGCAGCAGTGACCTGGCCTGGTGACGGGGGGAACAGTGGCGGTGGCCCTTGGAAGCCCTGAGGAGCCAGGGAGCGGTGAGCGACCCACGCAAGCGTCTCTGCCCGGCCCGGGGGGTTTGGGGGAGCTCACAGCCACCCCACCGACCCCCCCCGGCCCGCCGCTCGCCACCGACTCGGCTGAATCTGACCTGCTGCTGGCGGCCGGGGGCTCAGCTGCGCCGCGGAACCCCGTGCTGGGTGACCCCAGCCCCATGCCAGGTGCCGCGGGGGACTCAGGGCGTCCCCCCGAGCTCTGGGGGGCCACATCCAGCCCGGCCCCGGCACAGGGGGCTCGCGGCTGGACGGATCTGACCTGGCTGGAGGCAGAGGAGCCCGTCACCGCCACCCCGAGCCCAGCCGAACCACCGGCTGACCGGGCGGCTTCGGAGATCATCGACGTCGACTACTACGACCTATTTGAGGGGGGTGAGGGACTGGGGGGCTTCCCCGGGGGCAGCCAGGGGGCGGCTGGCTCAGTGCAGCAGCGGGAGCCGGAGGGAGCAGCCACGCCGTGGGCCCTCCACGAGCTCTACGATGACTTCACGCCCTTTGACGAAGCCGATTTCTACCCCACCACCTCCTTCTATGCCGATGGGGATGAGGAGGATGAGCTGGAGGAGGATGAGGAGGATGAGGAAGAGGAGGAGGAAGATGGGGGGCTGGAGGACGAGAATGGCTACCGGCCACCTGCCTCGGCCATGCCTGGTGCCCAGCCAGCGCCGCGGGACCCCCACCCCACTGGCCGCCGCAATGTGGCCCCGGAGCAGCCCTCTGGTGTCATGGGGGGCAGCCCTACGGCGTGGCCGCGGCCGGGGGAGCGGGGCCAGCCCGACAATGGCACCGAGTGCCGGAGCGGTTACGTGCGGCACAACAGCTCCTGCCGCTCCGTCTGCGACCTTGTCCCCAGCTACTGCCACAACGGCGGCCAGTGCTACCTGGTGGAGAGCCACGGGGCCTTCTGCCGGTAAGGGACAGGCACGGGGGCCCCAGGTCCTGTGGGGAGATGGGGGGTGCATGTGGGAGCTCTCCATCCCCATGCATCCCATCCCTGGGCTCTCCAACCCTTGTGCACCCCATTCCCAGTTTCTCCGTTTCTGTGCACCCCGTTCCCAGTCTCTCCATCCCCATGCACCCCATTCCCGGTTCCTCCATCCCTGTGCAGCCCATTCCCGGGCTTTCCATCCCGTGCCACCCACCCAGGCCCCTTTGCCTGCCAGCCCTGTCCCGCTGGGAGGCGGAGGGTCTTTCCCTGCCCCCCGGGCAGTGGCTGCCCAGGAATTAGGTCAGGGCCCTGCAGCTGAGGCTCTGGGGCCGCCGCGCTAATCGGCCCCGGCAGATTGCGCCCGGGGAGGGCCGATGCCGGCTGTCCCGTACGGCTCGGCACGCGTGGTGCAGCTGGCACCCAGCCCGCCTGCATGGGGGGATGTGGGTGTCCCCCCGATCCTCGCTGGCCACCCCGCTCCCCACCACTGCTGGGGCTGGGAGTCATGGGTGCAGGGGACCAGCATTGCCTGGGGGGACCCTAACTCCACTCCTGGTGTCCCCCACTGTGACCTGTCTCACTTGACCCCAGCGTTGGGGGTGGGGGGTCCCATCAGACACCTGTAATCTCCCCAGTTACAGATGCCGATGTCCCCTGAGGAAGCTCTGTGGGATGGTGACACATTTTGGGGTGGGGGTCCCTAACCACCTCCCCTTGCAGGTGCAACACGCAGGACTACACGTGGCACAAGGGGACTCGCTGTGAGGCCATCGTCACCGACTTTCAAGTGATGTGCGTGGCCGTGGGCTCGGCTGCCCTCGTGGTGCTGCTGCTCTTCATGCTTACCGTCTTCTTTGCCAAGAAGCTCTACCTGCTCAAGACGGAGAACAGCAAGCTGCGCAAGACCAAGTGAGTGGCATCGGGGCAGGGCTGGCACCCAAGCACTGTCCCCAGCTGGTCTGGGGTGGCACCTCGGTGGCTGCGGCGGTGTTGGGGGGGGGGGGGGGGGGGGGCTCAGCTCCCGGCGGTGGCACTGGGGCTGGATGCAGTCCTGTCCCCGTGTGCTGTCATTGGGACCCCCTGTGCCAATGGGCACAAGGTGACGGTGGGTGGGAAAGCTCCCGCAGGCGGGTGACCTGCGGGGTCGTGGCTCCTGCTCCACCGTTAATCCTTTAAAGCTGCTCCTGACTGGCACCAGTTAATCTGCTTCACTGGGAGCGGGGGGCCACCGGCTGGGCTCACCACACTGCCCAGGGGCCACTGGAAATAGTCCCTGCTGTGTCCCTGGGGACAGGACTGGCATGGGCAAAGTTGGGGTCACCCCCCGCCCCAGCAATCCCTGCCCACCTCCCTGGAGCTGGGCAGGAGAATGCCCTCCCAGCCTGGCTCTCTAATGAGCTGTTAATTAGTGTTTGGACGTGCCAAGTGTAATTAGCAGCAACACTCGGTGCCAGCCCATGGGTCTCCCTCTCCAGCCCTGGGAGCCTGCGGCTCCTGCCTGCCCTGGGCTGCCCTCAGCACTGCCCTGCCTGCACCTGCCTGCACCTTCCCAGGGCTGGCAGCATTTAGCCCCAAACCCTCCATCTGGGGGCACTGAGACCCCCAAAACTGCCAGCTCTGGGGCCATTTAGCCCAGAACCCCGGACCTGGGGGTATTTAGACCCCCAAAACCCCCAGATCTGGGACTTGTAGCACCAAACCTCCATCCCTGGGGAGACAGCTCCAAACCCCCAGAGCTGGGGACATTTAGCCCCAGATCTCCATCCCTGGGGACATTTAGCCCCCAGACCTCCAGTGCTGGGAGCATTTACCACACACCCCAACACTGGGTTCACCCCAAAACATGGCTGAGGGCATGGGGGTTGCTTGGCAGCGTCTGCAGTCTCACTGCTGCGCTCTGCTCTCCCCCAGCAGATACCGCACCCCGTCCGAGCTGCACAACGACAACTTCTCCCTCTCCACCATCGCCGAGGGCTCCCACCCAAACGTAAGAAGGCTTCATGGCACTGTGCCCCCCTCCCGCTTGCTGTCCTACCCTTGTCCCTCTGTCTGGTAACATCTTGTCTGTCCCCCCACCCGTGGTCCTGGCACTGTCTGGGGGTCCCTCTGCACCCTCCTGTCCCCATCCCACCACAGCCACTGCTCTGTCCTCGCTGCCTGGTCCTGCCGTGCCGCATCCTGCCTGGACCACCTGAACCAGACCTGGGCCAGGCAGAGTCGGTGTCACCCTGCTGTCTCCCTGGCCTGTCCCCTTCTGCCCGCCTGGCTCCCCGGGGAAGCACCATCTGGAGCTGCCTGGCGGCTTTGGCTCCATGTACGGGTGGCAGGGGTGGCTGTGCCGGCATTTTCAGGGAGGGGCAGCCAGTGCAGTGTGGCTGCAGCAGATGATGCTCCCTGGCTGCAGCGTCACTGGGGCAGGACTGGTGGACGATGGCCAGCAGTGGCGGGTGATGCTGGAGGATGAAACACTCCAGGATGCTGCTGGTGTGGTCAGGATGCGGCCGCCTGCGGCCCCCGGGGCTGCCCATCCGACCTCCTGTCTTTCAAATCGAAACAGAGAGAAGCGAAGGGCTTTGCCGAGCGTGAGCCGGAGGAGGAGCGTAGGTCCCTCTAGCCTTTGCCTTAGCCCGCTGCCGGTTTTCCCCGTCTTTCGACCACCTTTAGCAGCCGTAGCGTCTGCCGCCGCTCGGCCGAGCCGCCCTGGCAGGAGGCTCCCGGAGCCAGCTTGCTCCCCGCGGTGGAGAGGATGAACCTTGGGATGAAATCAGTGCTGCTCCCCAGCATCTCACTGGGGTCTGGCCCGTCCCTCATCCCCTCCAGGATGGGGAGGGCTCGCTCCTACCATGGCACATGGTGCCTGGGACGCAGCACACTGAGGATGTGGAGGGGCAGTGGGGTCAACATCCCTGGGAAAGGGGTTTTTGGGGACATGCGGTGCAGCCCCTCGGCTGGGTGATGGAGCTCGATGCCCGGCAGCAGTGCCCATCCCTCTGTGTTTGCTGTGGAGCTGATGGCACGAGCCCTGGACCAGCTGGGTGCCGCTCGTGGTCACTGCTCAGAAGATGGAGGTTTCCTATCCTCATGTGAGCACAGCTGCGTGACGCCAGCCTGTGGGTATCTGCATCCACATCCTGCTTGCCATGTGGCACCGGGAGCACCATAAGTTCTATGATGCCAATGGGTGCCTCACCACCGTGGCCCATCCTCCCCTCGCAGTCCCCCACTCCAGGGCTCATCCTGCCCCACCAGCACTGACGCCGACGCCGGGGCAATCCCGGCACTGCCGTTACCCAACACAGCCAGCGTTACCCAGCACTGACATTGCCCAACGCTGGTGCTGGGAGGGCCGTGCTCCCCATGGATGCCGGACAGACTCGGGGTGCAGCCCAGCTCCGAGGGGAAGATGCTCCTGGCAGCTGCGGGGGCACATCGGGAAGAGGCGTCCCTGGCTTTAGCGCTGGCGGATCTGGACAGCAGCAGGGCAGGGCCAGCTGTACGCTAACAAACCCAATAAACCCAACCCCTCGGGCCTCCTGCCAAGCGCTGCTCGGGGAGCTGCTCATTGTCGTGGGGACGATGAGACGAGCTGGGCTGGAAATGGGAAGAGAAATTGGGTGGAGGGGGGATGGCAGGGGTGGCTGTAGAGGTGGGGGGGGGGGGGACGGCTCCCGTGGCCATGCGGCTCTCACGTGCTGTCGGTGAGCGGCTTTGGGTGCTGGGTGGTGGGCAACCCGTGGCAGGGAATGGCAGCGAGTCATCCCAAGTGGGTCGGACCCTGTCGCCCACCAGCTCCCCCCGTGCTGAGACGTCTCTATTCACCTTTGGGCAGCCCTGCCTGCTGCCAGGGGCTGCCTGCAGGGAGGCACAGCCCAGGTCAGGATGCTGCATTGCTGGGGACATTGGTGCCTCCACCCAGTCCCCGCAGCGGGTCACCTCCGCATTGCAACAGTGTCCCCCATGGCACAGTCATCTCCTGATCCCCCATTTCTCCTGGCAGGATGACCCCAGTGCTCCCCACAAGCTGCAGGACTCCCTGAAATCCTGCCTGAAGGATGAGGAGCCATTTAACATCCACAACTCGACATCGCCCAAGCACGACGGCAGCGGCAAAGGGGAGCAGGACGCTGGTGAGCTCAACTGTCTGCAGAACAACCTGACGTGAGCAGGGGAGGAGGAGGAGGCGAGAGCGGGAGCCAGCCCTCCCGTCCCCTGCTGTACAAATCTGTCTCCTCCCCGTCTGGTATCTCTTCTTCCCGCTCCGTGGCATGCTTTGGTGTGTTTTGTACAGAGGAAAACAAAAATTAATTAATAATAATACAAAGCCAAAGGCTGTACATGGTCTTTGGCCACGTCGTGTCGTGGGGGTGTTTGGTTTGTGCTCCATGTATCTCGCTTGGGTTAGTTCAGCGCTGTGATTTCTAAACCTTTACCGCTCCGCAACTGACTTTTTTTGTACTTTTGCCCCACTTTTTTTGAAATACAAGTAAAAACAAGAAGAAAAAAAAAAAAGGAAGATCTTGAAATAAACCATTTTTTTTTTAAAGTTAAGCCTCTTGCCGGTGCCTGCGATCTCCTGACACAGACACAGCCTCCCGGGGTCCCCTCTGAGCATCGTCCGGGGGGGTGGCGGGTGCCCAGTCCCCCTCCTTGTCCTCCCTGGGCACCTCCTGGCTCTGCAGTGCATCCCACCAGAGCGGGGACCTTGCAGGGTGCTGCCATCCCAGACACACTGGGCTACAGATGGGACACCCTGGGATGTTTGGCAGAGGTACCTGGGCTTCAACCTGCTCGCAGGGTCTGCTCCATCCCTGTCCCCACCATGGGGTCCCCCTGCAAGGTGTAGGTGCACACGGGGTGTAGCTGTCACCACCAGCATGCTCCCAGCCACCTCCTGCCCCAACAGCCGCCCTTCCATGGAGCTGCCTGGGATGTCGGTGGGATTTTGGGCTCTGCAGCTGAAACGCTCCAGCACTGTCACCCTCCCAGCCCCTTGTTTCCATTCACTCGGAGAAGAAACCGGCATCACCATCCCAGCAGCTTTGGCAGTGCTGGCCTGGCTTCTGTGGGTGTAAATCAGAAGCAGCTCCCCCCGATTGCCACCACCCTGCCCTGGGACCCCACACGCAGGGGGGTCTCCCCCCAGGGAACCCCAGAATTCCCACTGCCCTCCTCTCTGGCCAGGGCTCTGTCTTGCTTCCTGCAGGAGCTGATTTCTTCCGGAGACGGATTCATCCACGAGCTAAAACTCACGGCTCCTCAGGAGAAAGGAAATGAAGCAATTAATCAACATACAATATTAAGCGTGCTGTACGTTAGGGATGCAGCCGGCGATCTCCCCGGGGTAGGTAGGAGCTAAAGCTGCAGCTCAGCATGTTTTAGACCTTCCCGATGCTTTCTGTGAGCTGCTAAATAATTAATTCTCAGCTCACTTGTGGAGATTAAAAAATGAGGGGTGGTGGTGGGAGCCGGCAGGCGATCCCAGAGATCCCGCAAAGCAGAGTGGCTGACTGGCATCACCAGGGCTTTGGATTTTGCCATTCCCCTTCCAGCATGGAGCGGTGCGGCAGGGAAAGCCGTGGGTAGAGCATCGGGGCAGCACGGACACAGCAGTGAAAGGCGGCTGGGGCCAAAGCCAGGGGAGAGCTGTCTGGGGGGGAGCAGGAGCCTGGCTGCGCAGAGAGGAGATGCTGATCCCCAAGAGAGCCTCATGGAAAGGCAGGCTGTCCTGGCATGGGCAGAGGCTGGGCACGAGCTTCCCGTGGGCTGGGCAGGAGGGAAAGGGAGCTGGAGTGGGATGAGCATTACTGTGACTGGAGGGAGAGGACCCATGCTTGCGTATGAGAAGCAAGGGGAGAAGAAATGTTTGCAGGTATGCGTAAGGATGGGGATGTTGGAGGGGGTCGGGAATGACATGGGGTTGTGGCTGAGAAACGCCTGTGGGGCTGCAGGGAAGAGGAGGGGAGGGGCACTGTGGGCTGGGGGAGGCCACCCCACGTCCTGGAGGGAGGCAGCAGGCCTGGATGTGGGCAGGCACGGGGTGGGATGGGGCAGCCAGGGAGCGAGTCCAAACGGTGAACACGCAGCTGCACGGTGGGCTCCGGAAAATGCCTGCTCCTCACTGGGATCCTTTCTGACAGTGCCTGTGGGTCCAGCTGGATGCTGCCTGGGGAGAGAAGAAAATCTCTTTTGCAGGGAAGAAGCAGCCAACATAATGTTGGTCTCTTGACCAGACAGAGGAACCTCCCTCCTGTTTTGCTGGTCAGCAGCAGACAGGTCTCCTGGGGATGGAGCAGCCTTCAGCTGCTGGGTGATCCGGGGAAGCAGCCATCCCTGCCACGCTCCTTCTTTTGCTTGGAGGTGAGGCTGGTACAGCACAGCCCCTCCATCATGGATGGTGCCCACCTTGGAGGTGAGGCTGGCACAGAAGAACCCATCCGTCATGGATAGTGCCCACCTTGGAGGTGAGACTGACATGGCACAGCCCCCCCATCGTGCTGCCACCACGGCACAGCCCTTCCATCCTGGCACAACCCATCCATCCCAGCACAGCCCATCCATCTTGGCACAACCCATCCATCACGGATCTGCCCTGGCTCAACCCAGAGGTGCCCACCTTGGGAGCCTCCCAGGTGGGCAAAGTGGCAACCAGAGATGCCTGCCCTTTGCCACCCGTTTTTCATCCTTTCAGAGGAGCCCAACACATGGCCAAGGTGTGGCAGGCAGCAAAGGGCAGTGGGGGACCAGCTTCTCCACAAAGCTGGGGTGGTAACTCCTGGGTGTTAACCCCTCGGTTATGAGCAGTGAGGGGTGGACATGAGGAGCAGTCGAGGGGACGGGTGTCATCCTCGGTCCAGCACCCTTGGCTGCAGCTGCTCACCCACATGGGCTGTGGGACTGACTGGGATGCCCGGCAAAACTGGGTCACGAGGATTTAAGCAGGTCTAGGGATGCTCCTGTTCATAACACACACATTAAGAGAGCTGGGGTTTCCCCTGTCCCTCTGCTCTGGGGTATTGGTCTGACCCCTTAATTCCCCTCCTTGCTGTGTCCCCGCTGTGGACCCTACTCACCTACCCGGCGCGCTCCCGTTTCTCACATGAAGACACAATGTCCGCTCCCCATCTCGTTCCAGCCGGCCACAAGCCCTGGAGCCCCATCTTGCTCAGTGGCCAGCGTCCCTCACCGTGCCTCAGTTTGTGCCCAGGTGACGGCACGTCCCAGCCCATGGGGCTCTCCTCCTGCTCTGGCTTTGCTAGAGCACCGAAGAGGGAGGAGCGTGGTTTGCACGCACGGGTGCATCGGGATGGAGGGGAAAGCTGGGGTTACCCGAGGGGCCAGGTTCCCCATCAGCGCCTCGCCTGACGGGAGAGCAGGGGGGAACGGCGAAGAGCATCCGCCGTGTGCTGTGCTGGTCACTGAAGCCGATTTCATGGGCCCTGCAGAGGAATTTGCCTCCCAGCCAGCAAAGCAACACATGGGCTTTAATCAAACGCCTAATCGCTTTGAAACGGGAGGCTGTGGACAGCTATTAAATTTAAATGCTTGGTTAGTTTGTCGAGTAGGGAGGCGGCCTTTTGTGGCTGGGCAAGGGCTGGCACGGGACGTGGGGTGCGAAGGGAAGGGAATTGGCAACGGCACCGGGTCTGTCCTCCTCACTCCGTCGTCCTCCTTTCTCTCGCAGACACATAACAGGATTAGAGCCGCGACCTCGAGACAAGGAGCCTTTCTTCCTTTTGATGAGCTCCGGCTGCCTGAAACAAAATAGCTGGAGTCCCGATTCACGGGCCGAGCCCTGGCCAGGAGAGCGAAGGAGGGGAGAAGGGGTCGGGGCGGTGGCCCTGTGGTCCCCGGCAGGCTGTGAGCAGCCTTGAGCCATGCTCATCGCCCTTGGTGCAGGATGGTCCTGCTCTGGGACCCAGGGTTCGGCCGTCCTTCCCTGAGCTCTGGGAGCATTCCCTGGGAGCGGAGGCTGGGGATGTTTGATACCTGGAGCTGGTGGGGTGGTTTCTCTGTGACCGTGTCCCCTCCAGCACCATCTCTTTGCTGCCTTGGTGTTACACATGCTGAGCACTGCCACAGCTGTCGTTGCGGGGTCCTGGCACCCACCACACTGGCAGAGGCACCCACTTCACCTTAGGCACAGCCCAGGTGCTCCCCTTGCCTTTCAGGAATATTGGGAAGATGAGGCTGGCCGTCTCCTCCCCCTTGGTCGGTGCTTATCTGACCCACGTCCTCCATCACAGTACGGTCTGGCTCCCTCTGACTGTAGCTGCAGCCCAGACATGCTCCAGTCCTACACATCTACATGTGGTCAGGTGAATCCCACCCTTGCTGTCCCACCTCCAGCCTCCCTGGGGAAAGGAGGGTCAGGCTTGAAGGACCACTCCTAAACCTTCTTGATCCACCTGGACCACCCCTGGGAGCTGCTCTGCCAACCCCCAGGACAGGATAGCTGCACGGGGAGCTCAGGATGCTTCCCAGTGACCCAAAGGCACATTTGGGAGGAGACATGTCCTATAGGTCACCGTGAGGAGCTTGTGGGAGCACCTCTGCTGATGTCCAGGACTTCTCACCATTGCTGGGCTGCCTCCTGGTTTGTAGGAGCCCTTAACTGGTGTTTGGAAAGCCAGAAAGCACCAGGATCTCAGTATTTAGTGAGGGGAAATATCAATTACTCCATTATTCTCAGTCTCACTCTAACGGGGAGCAAATCCAGTGCTAAACTGACTCTGCGTTGGATTTAAAGAGAGGAGAAAAGCAAAATCCTCTTAACCTCATAAACTGTAAAATGCTCAGTGTGGGAAAGGACAGCTGGGCACACGTTCACTGGTGCTAGTGGAGCCCTGGGGATGGCTTTAACCATGGCAGCCCCTGTTCGTCACTGCTTTGTGCCACACTGGCCAGCACGCAGGCTGGGTTAACTGGTTCTGCTGGGAGAGGAAGCAGCAGGGCACAGGCAGCCCGAACAGCAGCGCAGTGATGCCAGTCAGCCACCGGAGACGGGTCTGAGATGTAAAGGCAGGAGGCAAATTGGCCGAGACTGAGTGTGAGGCGACCGAGCTCCCAACCCTCCTGCAGGGAGTGGAGGGCAAGGAGAAATAAAGACAAGGGACCCTGAGACCCTTTGAGAACTGGTAAGTAAGATCTCATGGGAGGCAAGTTTAAAGGTGAAAGGAGTTAAGGAAACTGGCAGCTCTTCAAAGAAACGATGCAAACAACGCACACAGAAGCCATCCCAATAGGAAATGTAGTAGGGACCAGCTTGGCGACGTCGCAAGCTCTCCACTGACCTCAGGCTCAAGAAAAGTTTACAGAAAGTGGGAACTAGGTCAAATTACTAAGGACAGTTATAAGAGTAGCATAAGCATGTGGGGGAAACATCAGAAAGGCCAAGGCACAAATTGAGATGGAAATAGGAAGAATCATTAAGAGGAAGAAGAAAAGACTACATCAGCAGGAGGAGAATGAGCAAGGGAGAGTTGGTCCAGACTCAGTGAAGAGGGAAGGCTGCTGAAAAAGGAGCTGAGAATTCAAGGGTTTCACTGTTGTTGTTTTTAAAACCAGTCTTTAAAAACGTCAGCTGCAGGCAGATGCCAACCACAATAAGTAAGACATTGTGCTCTCCACCTAGAGAGTGTTAACTGCATTAAGTGAGAATACTGAGCAGCGTACACAGATTGGTTAGGCATTTTCTGAACTTCATCCTACGGTACTTAGAAAACCAGTTAAAGCCACCTCACACTTACCAGGTAGCACAAGGGATGGATAAGGTTTTACATGATGGGGTCCAATTTGGAGCATGCTGCTTCAGGAGAGATGCAGCCCATGGCAGAAGGTTCAGAGAAAGCAAGAAGGAAAGTGAGAGATCCAGAAAAGACAGTCTCTGTGGGGTTGGGGTGGCAGTGTGGAGAACTGAAGACCAAGTGAGACATGAGAACAGTCTCAAAGGGCGTAAAGGCCTTCTTCAAAAAGGCTGGGAATAACCAGGGTCTGTGGTGGCATGTCAGAAGACCCCCAAAAGAGGTGAACTTCAAATGGTGAGCTTCAGTTGCTCGAAGAGACAGTTCAGAGAGACATCGGGGAGCATTTCCTAACTGTAAGGAGGAAGCACCACAAGGACAGGCTGCCTGGGGAGGGTGGGCACCTCTCCTTGCAGAGGTTGTCAAGAGCAGATTAGATGCATCTGAGGGTGGCAAGAGCTGTTGACTCTCCCAGGCAGGGAGGCTGGGGGACTGTTGATCCCCTGGCTTCCTCTCATCAATGTTTCCTATGAGCCTGCGTTTTCCAGCACACCACTTTGCGTGGACAGAAGTGGGGCTGAAAGGGTCAGCTAGTCTGCCTTCTCTATCTGCTAGACGCTTTACACCTGACTTTTTGCTTCTCTCACTCCCCAGTATTTCTTGATTCAGGAATATTGCTCAGCTCTATGTATACAATTTGCGTGAATTAGAAGCCATTCTGCAGAAGCACCTAGGAGTCTTGGTTTTGAATGAAGATCGCCTTTTGCTAGGTGTTGCAAAAATGCAGCCTGAAAATACAGTTCTTGCTTCAGAGAGCTCAGAATTTAACTGCAAGGCAAGAGACAGCAGATGGAGACAATCTGTTAGGTAGAGAAGTACAAAGAAACAGTGAGACAATACTGACTGGCATGGCAGACAGCGGGGTTTAGCACAAGATGAACCAAACTTGCTGGGTTTTGTGTAGACACTGGAAAGGAGGAGATTTCAGGAAGGATTTGAGAGAAGACGAGGAGATTCTTCTGTAGCTTTAGAGCTCTAGCTTCTGCTAGAAGTGGTGTCCCAGGCCAGGGATACAGATATGGAGCGGAGAAGTGGATCTCTGAAGTTGTCTGTATCATCCTCAGGCTGCTGAGACTATGCTGTACTTGAGATGGGAGAAATAGGAGAGGGCAGGAAAAAAGGAGCTGTGGGAGAGCTCTGTGAGCAAGAGTTGGGAGGGAGGACAAGAAGGAAGCGCTGTGGAAGGGGTGATCAAAGAGGCAAGAAGAAAAGCAAAATGGGGCAAGATGAGGAACAGAGTCAGAAAAGGCTAAGGGGTGCGAAGGATGAGGGATGACGGTGGGTGGGAAGGGCAGAGGACCTGGCAGAGAGCGATGTCTTTAGAGAACCAAACACCTGCATCTGGAAGAGGAGGGCAGCGTTTTTCTCTGCCTGCTTTGATCCCCTTTTGCTCACAGCCAAACTCAGGATCTCAGTGGTTCCCTGCTGAGACGAATTTGCTGCTGGATCCCTGCTGGTTTCAGCACATTTCCCAGGGATTTTTCAGTCTCTGCTGGAAAAGGCCTAGAGACCCCTCATGAATAGCCAGCAGGCATTTTGCTTCAAAATGGTAAAGTGAATTTTAAAGGTGACCTGAAAATTGAATCAAAACTCTTTTTTTTTTCCTCCTCGCTTTATGAATGCAGTAAATTATTCTTCACAGCTACTGGCAATCAGCAAACAAACCATGGATAAATGTAACGAAGGATACTTAGGTTCGACATTAGCAGCAAGAGTATGAAGTGAGGATAACGAAGGACTGGAAAGAAATGCCAAGAGAGGGGGCAGAGCCATCGTCACTGAAGGTTTCTAAGAACAGGTTGGACAAACATCTGTCAAGAAAGGTTTAAATTGAGCTGATTTGCCTGGCGGCAGGTGTTGCTCTATCTACACGACCTCTCTGGGTCCCTCCAGTGTTATGCTCAGTGATCCTGCAATGCTTCTGCTTTTTCCTCATCAGAAATGTCAGGCCTGCTCTTCTGTCCTTCTGCCAGATTGCTGCCTCTGCAGAACGGGATTATGAGCTTCATCTTCTTGTCACTGGGGGCTGACAGAATGGCAATTCTTAATTGTTTTCTCTTGTGTTTTTAATAGTTGCTACATACACGGGGGGATAGATATGTATATACGTATAAAAATAGGTAAAAAGTAAGATTTGAAAAGGGAAAGAATAAAAATCATTGCCCTTCCTATCTATTGTCTCCATTTACCTTGTATTCCTTCTGTCCCAGTCATATCAGTCTCCTCTAAAGCCTTCCAGGACAGCAAATACCCAGATGTGAGACTAATCCCAGCCTGAAGTGGGTATCTACCTTCATGCAACCAGTGTGAGGAGAAGCTAAAAGATGGAGACATATGCACTGATGCCATTCTGCATTTTTCTTTTGTAGGTGCCTTTTAAAGGCAGCTCAGGTGTCCCAGCTGCTTTACCGTGTCCTCAGGCATCTAAATTCATATTTATTTTCCCCACCTCCTCCCTGGTGCTTTGTCCCCACAGCCCAACCCAAACTGTTGTATGATTCTGTGATCTGCAGCCTCGGGGAATCACAGACTAGAGGCTTTGTAAATACCTGTGGGATTCTGTTTCTCAGCAGCACTTTTCCCAACCACTGCCAAGCTAAAGGAGGCAGGAAGGGGGAAGCCAGCGCTCCTCGCTCCCTGGGTGCTGCTTGGCTATTTCACCCTCTGCGTTTCTAAGCCAGTCCCCAAGGAAGACGGCGAGGTCCCGTGCTGGTCGGTGTAACATCTGAGCCCCACTTCCAGCAGGCACAGGGGAATCTGCTGGCTGCCAGAAGTGGGGAGAGTGGGTCCAAACACAACCACCACAGGCAGCGACGTCTGAAATGAGGAGCTAACCATATCGAGCTCTGGTGTTTGCAAAGTATAGGCAAGCTGGGGGGGGGGAAAAAAGAAAAAAAAAAGTCAGATGTCTGCATTGCTAGCGCAACCAAAAGAAGCCAGTTTTCCCCGAGTTTTCCTATTGAGAAGGGCGCTGTTAATGGCAGAGGGGTGAGGGCCGAGGTTACGGCAGGGTGACACATCTGAGCAAGAGCCACAATGGCAGGAGCAGGCAGCAGCCGCCCCAGGGAGTAGCCCTGCCTTTTGCGCTGGGCTCCAGGCTCCCTTTTCCCACTGGCTGTCACAAGGAGGGACCTGCTGGCTTAGAAATTCTTTTCAGCCTGGCTCTTGCATTTCTTCAGAGAAATTCGGCACCTGGTTCAGCTCATCCATTATTCCTTCCAGCTGCTTTTTGCCATGTCAAGGCCCGAGCATTGAGCGGGCTGAATTTATCCCCCGAACACAAGCTGAGTTAAAGGGACAACTTACCCGTTTCTTTTCTTACTCGGCCATTGAGTCAGCCCAACATCTGCTCTCTTATTAACCTTCTTTGGCCTCAAAGCACTAATGATCTTTTATGACTCAAAGCATTACTAAAGCATTTAGCATTATATCAGCAACAACGAAGTTATGCGAAGACAAGAAAACCCTCCCACTTTGGTACGCTCCTTTTGCTGTGCTGTAATTTGATTTGTGCATTAAAATCCAAAGGGACGGGAATATCCCAGATAGCTCAGCAATAAGTAACACAGGCATCTCTGTCGCCAGAAAGAGATAATCAAAGAAGGTAAATCAAAGTGCCTTCTCCCTAAAAACTGTTTTCCACGCACTCACTTCAAGAAGCCTGGTGCTTTTAGTTAACCTTCCCTGCCACGCTCTTGGGAATTACCTCAAACACCACAAGATTAATTGTCTTGATTTGTTCGGTTGTTTTTTTCTTTTCTACTCTTGGTCATGAATTGCTTTTTACCCGCTGGTCTGACATAGCAGAGGAGCTTAATTGTAAGCAGCATTGTTACCTATGGATGCCATATGGCTCCACTAGGCAATACTTAAAAGGTTTGCTGCATTGTAAATACTGCAAATAAGCATGAAGCAGATGGGAGGGAAGGGGCAACGGTTCTAACAGCAAAATTCTCACTGCCTTCACACGGTAACAAGTCATGAAATGTGAGAAGGAATATATTAAGAAGGACAAGAGGTGTTTTGAGAGATGCAGCTGTACTTTGCATGCGGTTTTGGTCCCCTTCCCACTGCAAAGAGAAAAAGAGAGGATTTTACATTTCATTTACAAGGCATTTAGGGCTCTGCAGCTCCTGAAGGAACTGGAAGAAAAGTGCTACAGAGAGAGAAATGTGACAGTGCAGACAAAAGGTGGTCTGAAAATGGCATATTCGCTAGCATACAAATGCAGCCCTATTAGAGCTCCCAGGTAGGAACATCTCCAGGCTCTTCGCCGTCTCTGAACTCCCTTTGCTGTCGTCTGTGTTGCAGAATGGGGCTCTGCAGACAAACCATGTGAACTAGGAGGCCAGGAGCCAGACTATTTCAAAGGGTGGTGAGGGAATTAAGGCTCTGGCTGCACCAACACAGAGCAGGGACTTAGCTGGTTACTGGACTCCCTGAGACCAGACCTAGGTTCCCAGCTCTGTGAAAGGGTAGGAAAACAAAGGCAAAGTGATTTGGACTTTTAAAGAAGCTTTCAGCTAAAGCTTTTACAGAAATGAACCCATCAAAGGGTAAGAGAGGAAGTCCTTTCACAGCTAAATAACTGGTTAAAAGACAGGAAGCAAAGGGCTGACACAAATTATCGGTTTCTGCGATGTCGGGATATCTGAGGGTCTGGGCTGAGACCTGCCTTTATCCAGCATATTCCTAAATACTCTGAAGAAACGATGGAGAACAGGATGATAATTTTTACAGATAATACACATATGAACATAGGAAATAGAGAAGAACAGCTGTGACAGCTCAACCAAATATTCATGCAGCCCACTGCCTTTTCCACATCAGCCATCCTAACCAGAAGGTGAGGGAAGACCGAGGCAAAGCAAGTGCTTCTTGTGTTCCCACAGCTCTTCTCCCAGGCCCCAGGATTTTGCAGCTCAGGGACTTCTTGAGCTGGTGGTGGTCCTCGGGTGATCTCTCTTCTAGGGACTTGTCCCCTTCTCCCACTGATTCACCCTCCTAAACCTTCAGCAGGGATAATTTGTGGTTCTGAAGAGCCCCACACTAAAGCACCCAGGCATCTTCTCTCTCTTGCTCAGCACTTGCCATTTATTAGCATCGTTTGATGCCCCCTAATGCTCACAGCAGACGAGACAGTGCCAGGCTGGTGCATCTTCTCCCCAGGCCCCTTGGCGCAGCCAGGGCTCCATCAGGGCTCCCCGCAGCTGGGCAAGCCTCCTCTGCATTACAGAAACCAAAGGTTACAAAAGCTTACATGAGGCAATGAAACGGAGAGGTGAATTTGGTGCCAAAATATGCAAATTCATGCATGCGGGCAAAAATAACACTAAATAATGTAGTTTTTTGTGGTTACAGGCTGTAAATTTGCTGTTACTACTCAGCTGCTAGCTGGGAACTGCTGCGTCTCTTTCTTTTGAGAGTGCCAAATTAATGTTCAGCAGCACTCAGGTGTGCTAATAACTTAATAGGGAATATTAAGAGAGTAACAGATCCCTCCCGATATCCTGCTGTCCCAAGGCATATTTTCTGTGCTGTGTAAATGCCGGGCACCGCAGCCCCCAAAGGGGCTACTCTGGGCCAGGGATCAGGGCGGTGAGCCCCTTCCCACCCCAACCGCTCCATGACTCGTGACTCAGCGACCAGGGCCGCCGCATCCAGCTGGAGGCCAGTCGCTGCTGGTGGGCCTGGGATCCAGTCCCACTTAGTGCCTTCAGTGACAGCGGGATGGAGGGTTGTGCTGCGGCCCAGGGGCTGGGGCAGGCCGGGGGTGGGGGGTGGGGGTGGCTGAGGGGTCCTCATGGAGCCCAACCTTGGGACAGGCCCAGTCCTGTAGCAGGATGGCCCCAAGGCACCGGGCGGGGCTGGGGGCTGCCCTGCCGAACCCCCTGGCAGGGAAGGCCCGGTGGACCCCAGGGCGAGTGTGACCAGCGATGTCGCATGCCCCGCGGGCCGCCAGAGGGGAGCCGGCCAGTGAGGGGAGCCAGGGCGCTGGGAGGCCGAGCCACCCTCAGAGGCACGGGGGCCTGCCCCGGGGCAGGTGACACCCACGGCCCAGGGCAGCCGGGGCGCTGGGAGGCCGGAGTCACCCCCGAGACACCGGGGCAGGTCACCCCGCGGCCCCCTCAGCGCAGGGTGGGCTGAGCCCAGCCCGGGCGTAGCTGCCC
Organism: Falco peregrinus; assembly: GCF_023634155.1. Taxonomy (NCBI): domain Eukaryota; kingdom Metazoa; phylum Chordata; class Aves; order Falconiformes; family Falconidae; genus Falco; species Falco peregrinus. The sequence goes on along the minus strand of NC_073725.1, from coordinate 63,731,274 downwards.
GCCCCGCCAGCAGGCGGCGCTGTCCGACAGCGCACAACGCATGCGCGGGGCCGCAGCGCCTCTGTCCGCCCGGAAGCTCGCGGGTCCCCTCCGTCCGTCGCGGCCATGTTCGCGGAGCTGAACGAGCTGCTGGGCGTCTGCCCGCAGCGGCCGGAGCCGGTGAGAGGGCGGGCAGACGGGATCGGGGCCACCGTGACGGCGGGGGAGCGTTTGTGGGGCTGCTGGGAGCTGTAGTCCGGGCAGCGCGGGGCGCCGGGAGCCGCGCGGGGCATGCTGGGAGGGGCGGGGCCTCCTCGGGCGGCGGGAGCGGGACATGGCGGGAGCGGGGCCCTCCGGCTCTTTCCTTCGCCCGGCCCCGCCGCCCCCCACGGCCGGGGCTCCGCTCCCCGCCGCTACGGAGGGGCCGGGCCTTGTCCCCGCAGGCTTCGGCTCCCGGTGTGTCGGTGCGTGGTCGCTGCCTGTGGTGAACTCGCCAGCCACGCTCCTCCGGGCCCTGTGGTGCGTTCTGGAGGTTTCTCTCCCTTGGGATAACTAAGTGTAACCCATCCATATAGTTTTTGTAGTAATGAAATGGCGCTGTACCTAAATGCCCTTGCCCTGTATAAGCGGTGAAATGCTTCGGGTGAAAAGTTAATAAAATACTCCTGTGTTACACATTTGGCCATGTTTTACCTGATAGGTCGTAGCGTAGATAATAAAAGTTGGTTTGGGGTGGTAATTTATTTTGAAAGTCTGAGTTTTCCCCCATATCTCCTTGTGGGGTGGATGATGCAGGTAGGGAAGGGCTTTCTCCCTGGGCTGGAAGGCACCACAGGTAATTCCATGCCGGGTAATTCTGTGTCAGGTGGTTCTATGTCAGCCTGCCCGGAGCAGGGCAGGGCTGGGCTGCAGGAGGGAGGCCCAGCAGAGAGCTGCTGGATCCAGGTCAGACCCTCGAGCCTCGAAGCACAGCTGGGCTGGCAGAGGTCATTGGCTAAGGCTCGGTGGTGGTGCTGTCGCTCTGTAAAGGGTAGGGTAATGCTGAGGCTGTGTAAACTCCCAAGTCCCTGTGGTTCCTGTGGGTCACCCACAAACCTGTTTTTGGAGACAGAGGGCTCACCTTGATGGGAATAGGAAATGCTGCAGAGCAAAGGAGATTTGGCCTCAGGATCCTGGGTTTTCACTTGGCAGCCCAGGCAGAATCCAACCGAGGAGCTGAACCAAAGGCTCCTCTACAAAGAGTTGGCTCCTCCTCTCCCATCAGCCAGGGACTTGGACTTCCCACCATGTGCTCCAGATTCCTCTTTGTCGAGGTGTCTGGCAGCAGGAATATGGCTGGCTACAGAACATGCGGTGTTTCCTGATGCCAGAGTTGGAAGGCTGAGTTCATGCACTATGAGATGGAGTAAACTGGTGGTAAATCATGAGTATTCTTGTTTTGCAAGTCCCCCTCTGCACCACTCCATGTCACCACCGATCACTGCATGGAGCCGTGCAGTCTAGAGCTGGGCTCTCCCCCTGGGGAGACACAGCCCATGGTGTGTGCCGAGGTATCTGTCTGTGGCTGGCTGGAAACTGGTGTCCTGCTGTGCTTAAAAAGCATCAGCCCTTTGCAAATCTCTTCTTCCTGTCTCTGCCATCCCAATTTCTGCATCTCCACGGTTAGTTTGTGCCATTTTCATAGTGCTGACGACTGCCTTCACTGCTGGTAGGTGGATGAAGCTGCCGCCTGTGTGGGTGTTTCTGACATGTCACCGCTGAATGCCTGTGACACCCGCTGCTGGCCTGCCAAGGGATTTTGGCAGTTTCTAACGAGTAGCTGCAGCTTCTGCCTTGTAGCCTGCAGGTGGAAAGAGTGTGAAAGCAGAGTGTGGAGGGAGCGGGCTGGGGCAGACAGATGGAGAAGGTGCTACAAGAAGGCCTTGCCTTTGGAAGTGCTTCATCGCTAGCATCGTCTTTCTGGGCTTGAGAAGGATGCACAGAAGGGGGAAGAGAATCAGGCCACGTGTCTGTGGTGGCAGATTGGGGGCTGCGGGGTCTCTGCATGCCAGCAAACGAGGTCCTGGTGGTGGGGCTGGGGCTTACTTGCTTCTCAGCAGGAGAGTTCCTCTTGCCTGGCAACATGGGGAAGCTGCCTGCCCTCAGGACCTCCAGGGCCTCACAGATTCCTGCTGGCTTTGCTGGTAGAACCACAATTCCTGTATTTGTGTCCCGTGGTCTGGTGTTGGTCAAGGCTTTGGGGCAGTTCTGTGGCCACAAGCAGGATGCTGGAGTTGTCTGGAATTGTTGCCTTCCTTCCTTCCACTAGCTGTGCTCTGGAGATGCACGGTTTGGACATTGCCACCCCTTGCTAGCTGGGCATCTAAGTGTGAGGAATGAAGAGTCTTGAGTGCTATGTAAGCAGCTGCAGTGTGACAGTGAAGTGAGGGCTGACAGGATTTAAGGGTTGATAACTGGAAGGTTTGCAAAAGCGAAGTAATGTATGCTCTGAATGATAGCATCCTGCGGTGTTCTGTGCAGTGTATGTGGGAGCAAAGAGAGAGCCTTTCGAGAGCTGGCAGGCAAGGGAGGGTACGTGGGGTGGCATTCAGCCTGCTGTTGCAGGGGGTCATTGCAGGGAAGAAGGAAGCTGAAGAGGATGGAGTCATGTGGAAGATAAACTGCTGAATGTTTAAGCTTGTGCTGTTTGCACTCAGAGACTCCTCTGAGAGACTTAGCCATGGAGGATACATCTCAGCGAGGTGCTCACCAAGGTGGTGCCTCCTGTTACTGTAATGGCCACAGAGGTATAATCCTTTTTTTTTGAGTGGGAAAGAACTCTCTGGCTGAAGCAGAGCGGCATTTCTCTACCCTGGCTTCTGCTTTGCATTCCCTGCAGATGTGTTCAATATTTGCCATTCTATTAGCACCGCTTTATAACACGTTTTCAGCATTGGGGAGTTAACTCTGATAGATGGCTTGTGAATGGCCTATGGATAGATTGCTTCTTGCTGCAAAAGACTTTTTCTTTTCTTCTAATAGATTGGGGGGTGCGGAGCAGAGGTTAGGGGAGGCATTAATAAGTCCTTTGTGATTAAAAGCAGCCCTTCTATGATTTCTATCGATTAAAGAAACATCTTGACTAAGATTTTAATGGAAACAAATGCCTTGATGAGACTGGTACTGATAACAAGCATGCACTGATGAACGGAATTAATTTCCTGCATGATCAAAACAAGGTGTATGTACTTTGTGCGGGGAGCTGTGCTTCGGTACACATATTTTGGTGATAAGCTTTTCTGCTCTGAACGTGGCATGTTTGAGGTAGGCCTGGAACAGGGGACAGGGAGGGCTGTTTGGGGCAAGAGAAGTAGCAGCTGTAGCAGGGCTGCCATTGTAAGTGCACAGACAATGCTGGCTGTAGAAGCAGGAGGATGGACTGGGAACAGAGTGCTTGGCTGTTGTACCCCTGCCATCTGTGCCACTTGGAGTAGAAAGATGACTGAATCGGAGGAGACGGGGACAAAGATGGGAAGTGGGAATTGCTCACAGCCACCCGTGATGAGGGCATCCATCAGCAGGGGCATGAATACCTCTGTGCTCTGGATGTGCTGGGGCACTGGAAAGCGCAGTGCTGCTTCTCGGTGTCCTCTGCAGCAGCTGCCTGTTGCCATGTGGGGAGGTGGCTCTTGGTGGGCACAGAACATGGGAGTCCAGCCGGGTCTCAGTCTAGCGCAAGAGCTTTTAGCTGGTGGGCATGTCTTTCAGAAAGCGGTGAACTCAACATCTTCTGATGCTTCCCCGTAGGATGTGGCCAGAGGAAGTGCTGGCATCCTTTTGTAAAGGGACAGGTGGCTGGAGTGCTGCTTGTCCACTTCTTTCTCTGACTAATACCTGCAGAGTTTCCCCTAGCCTGAGCAGACATCTTGTCTACCAAGATGGAACAGTTTGTGCCCTCATCTTTCTCTCTTAAGTTATTTTGCTGCTTCTTTTCCAGGGTAAATTCACGCTGCTGGGAGACACCAGAACAGATGGCAGCTTCCTGGTGCACCACTTTCTCTCCTTCTACCTCAGAGGTATGTCAGCAGCAGAGTTCTCCAAGGCGAGGGTTTGCCTTTGCCTGCTCCTTCGAGGTTCCTTCAGGGTAAAGTGTTTCTATATGGGCAGAAGCTGGTATTGCAGAGCATGAGGCATCCCCAGAGTAGCACAAAGCTTTGGGGTCAAGATTTATGGATTACAATCCTGACTTGTGCTTGGAACTTGCTCTGTATCCTTGGGTACATCTTGTAATGTCTGTGCACCTTGTTTTGTCATTAGTGCCGTGAACATTGTAAATCACATGGGCATCTGACAGTGAGGTGTTGACTGTAATTCCTTCACTAGCCAGGTTTTTTATAATGTAATTAAAAAGAACAGGAACAACTAACAAGTAGATAGCTGGTAGTCAGTAAAGAAACAAACAAAGAGCCTGGCGAGTTGCCTGATTGCTTTTCTGCTAACACTTTCACCTGTGAGTAACCTACCAGGCACTGCAGAGCAAGTGCTGGACTCATGGACTCTTCCAGCTTTCTGCTGGCAAAGCAGCTAGACGAGCAAATATGGACCTGTCAGCCTTGAAACTTAGCTCAGAGTGCCGTGCAGGTGACAGAGCTGTGTGCATCCTGCCCCCATAACTGCTGCTTCCTCAGCTATGGCTTTACTCCATTTTTAAAAAATGGTTTTACTTAATGGAAGAGAGCAAAACTGCAGGAAAGCCTGTGGAGAGCAAAGAGCAGGTGGTTGTTGTTGTTATTATTGATGTTATTGTTATTATTAAAAATATCTTAAGGGCGGTGGCAGGAGGACGGGGCCAGGCTCCTGCCAGGGGTGCCCAGCGGCAGGACAAGGGGCAGCGGGCACAGGCTGCACCACAGGCAGCTCCTGCGGAACCTGGGGACAAACTTCTTTCCCCGGAGGGTGCCGGGCGCTGGCACAGGCTGCCCGGAGAGGCTGTGGGGTCTCCTTCTCTGGAGCCATCCCAACCCGCCGGGACGCGGCTCTGTGCAGCCTGCCCTGGGAGAGCTGCTTCAGCAGGGGGGTGGGCTGGGGGGGCTCCAGGGGGCCCTTCCAGCCCCGGCCAGGCTGTGATTCTGTGATTAACCAGCAGCACTGTCCTGGGAGTTTACAGCAGCAAACCTGATAGAGCTGCCCATGTGCCTGGGAAGTCTCACTATCTCTTGTGGGTAGGCAGCCCTTTGGGATTATTAATACATCAGGAGGCAGGTGTGCTTGCTGTCACCCTCACATTTCTACCCCAGGACCTGGGTGCCAGCTACTCTGTGTCTGCAGCCACCCCCATGTTGTCCAGGTACCTGCTTAGTGCTCAAAACCTTTGGGAGCTTCTGAGGAGTCAGTGGGTCAGTGAAGGCTCAGCTGGGGCCGCTGACTTGTTCCACTTAAAATCCATGTCCTGCTCTTCAACAGGGAGAAAAAAATACTGAGTTTGTTTATTCTCAAACCGTAAGGCCATGTTGTCACATGTCAGGTTTTCCAAAATCATGTTTTAGTGAGGTGTCTTTGTCAGAATTGCTTGTTCTCTGTGTTTTTCCAGTCCAGGTCACTTGCCCTATGAGAGCCAAAACAGGAATTTTTGGCACGTCAGTGGTTTCAGTAGTTCGTGTCACGGTCGGCTGTTGGCCTCCTTGAAGTAATATCAGCAAACAGTGCCAGGAGATATCAGGGCAGGATGGCACGAGACAGAAGAAGAGCCTCCTACTTGTTTTATATCATCTTTTTCTTGTTCTTTTCCTTTCTTTTTAAACTGACTAACATTTTCCCTATTGTGGAAATCCTATAGGAAGGTGAAAATTGAAAGCCCAACCATGAGCAAGTGAGGGGCTGCCTAGACTTGTCTCACTTCAAGGCATTTCCAGACATATTTGTATCCTGGCCACTGTGATTTATGTGTTTTGATGATGGCAGCTTGCAAAATTGAAATGGTAATGTGTCTTTTTGTCTTCTCACCCAGCTGGCTGTAAGGTTTGCTTTGTGGCCCTGCTCCAGTCCTTCAGTCACTACAACATCGTAGCACAGAAGCTGGTAAGTGTCTCTGCGTAGGTTAATAATTACAGGTACAGGTAGTTTCTGTTGGGTGGAGAGGAATGAGAATGGGTATCAGGAATTGCATGTGAGCAGAAGTTTCCACATCTTGACAGGGACAGTCGGGATTGCCACTCCTGCGGTAGGGGATGGAGAGCATCCATCCCCAGGAGAAACCCCACTGGAGAAGGGATGTGGTACAGGGCAAAAAACCTGGCTACGAGGCTCTCTGCAAGGGCCTCAGGGGCTCTGCCCCAGAGAGGGCAGAGCGCTGAACAGCTGCTTGCTTTCTTTGTGCTTAGACATTCTGGAGATCAGCATTCTCCAGTGCTGGGCCAAGGCTGGTAGATGTAGTTTCATTAGTGCTCTGGGGGAAAAAATGATGTTATGTCTGTGTCCTTAGGGCCTCTCTGTACACCTGCAGGATGCACTGGCTGTATGGCACAGGAGCTCCTGAGGCGACTTCGTCCTTTGTCCTGTGGTTACCTTGTGGTTACCTGAATCGCCTGTAGATTCAGAAGGACACCTGTATGCCTCTAGGCCAAGCCATCAGTTTGAGCCGTCTGAGAAGCCACAAGCACTGAAGTACATCCTTAGGGATTTTCCTCCCGTGGTGAGTCAGGCAAGGATTATGTGTACCCTGAAATGAGGAAATGGAGAAACAAAGTAGGCAGGGTCATTTGCAGTGTCAGCAAATCAGTCTGAGCTCTGGCTTTAAAGCACATCTCTCAGCTTTTGTACAGTGCTCAGATGTGAAATACTGCAGTTGGGAAGTCCAGGTGACCCTCTGGGGCCGAGGGGATGAGGGCATGCATGCATTGGTTCTCCCTTCTCTTGCAATAACGGTGTCTTCCCCACTGTAAATGTGGGTTGAGTTTCGGTGCTTGCTAAACAACTGTATTTTATTTACTACTCAGTTTTTACCTTTTCAAAAGATCAGTGTTCTGAGAGCTCAGACCTGAGTAAAATAAAATGGACTGAGCAAGCAAAGCATTTCCACTTGGAGCTTTAATTCACAGGCAGATACTCAACATGTGATTCCCCTGCAGAGCAGATTCCCCACTGCTGAGCAAACCAGCCTCTGCAAGCACTGAATAGTTCTGGCCTTTGATTGCAGAGAGAGGAAATCTTAGTGGGGAACTTGCTAAGTGGGACAGAAAACGGGGCATAGCAACTGGTGTAGGTAGGAGATTCAGCTGTTAAAGGTGGGATCCTTGCCTGCTCTAAAAGCAGAATCGCGTTTGTTGGCGTGTTTCCTGATGTGGTGAAATTTCCTGATGTGCAGCTTGTGTGTATGCTTATAATAGGTGCTGTTGTCATCTCCCTCGTGAGAGAGTCTGAGAAGGGAGAGAACATGAGGATTAGCTGGAGCACGTGTGCAATGCAAATTGAAATGATTTGCTGTCTGATGCTTCAATAAAAAGGTTACTGATGTGAAGGGAGTTGATAAGAAGAACAATACAATGTCCCATTGGTTTCAAGTCTGAGTTAGTCTTACATTATAACTTCACAGGTGTCTGTGTGGTCAGTTGTGAATTCTTTCTAAGCTCTGAGGATTTGGAGGTTGTAATGTCAGTTAGTTATATCTGTCCGAGTTTCAGTAAGATCTTGTCTTTGCTTTAATCCTTCTTTGCCTAAATGAACACATCTGGCTCAGTAAAGGTGGGTTTTGGCAGTATAGTTTCACTCTAGACTTGCTTAAGAATTTGCTGCTGTACATCTCTACGGGAGACCAGTTGGGATGTCATTTACGTGTCTGCAGCAAACACTGATTTCGGGCAGTACCCTGAGCTGTGTCATGCTGCAGTGAGGTGAGCTGCGTGCTCCACCAAATCACTCCCATCACGTTCTCTTTCTCCATGGCAAGCTCAAGACCAGCTGCCTGGTTCTCTGTGTTGGCCAGGAGAGTTGCAGGGGTTAGGCTGTAGTTCCTCCAGGAATTTGGGAGAATCTGGTCTGTGTGCAGCCACCTGCGTTATGTTATCCTATCCACAGGTTCGATCTCCCATGCATAATCATTCCTAGTGGGAGATTACGCACTTAAGAAAGACTGCAGTTGGAAGAGCTTCATAACTTAGTGATGCTCCTCTTTCTGCTGGGAATGGGGTGGTACCAGGCCTGGGAGGAAGGGTCCTGGAGCCAGGGTTGTATTATGCAGTCTTTACAGTAATGTTTTGTGGATCTGGTCCGTGTAGCACTTGATATATGGTGATATACTAAATATTTATACATAATTGAAGTAATGCTTGCCTTATGTGCTGCTTCCCCACAGCGCTGCCAGGTCTTACCAGTCCAGAACCAGTTCCTTAGGTGTTAGCTAAATGCAGTGATGGATTTTTACTTGAAGGAAAAAGCTTCCCTGGATTTTTGTGCTGTGTTGGCTCTGCAATACTGGCTTCATGCTTTTCCTTTTCTGCAAATCCCGCTCTTTTCATGAGGATCTGCGCTTAATTTTAAGGGACAGTTAATGTTATTTGTCGTGACCTTGTAGAGAACATGGGGGCTGTAGCAAGACTAATGGCACCAGGGCAGCTTACCAGATTGATGTTCCCACCCTCTTTTGTTTTAAAGGAAAAACATATTTGTCCGAATTTGGTCTCCCTCTTGTCTGCTCCCCTGTCCCCTGCCACAGCGCTGAGCTCACAGACCAGAGGACATTGCCTGGTCACCTCTGTGTTCCCCTGCAGGTAGTCGGACTTGAGAAGAGACCTTGGCCGGTTGCCTGATCACAGATTGTTGTACTTTGTACCACAGCTGCGTTCGCTGTTTGAGCTAATGACCGCTGCCTCACATACTCCATTACTAGTTCTCTCCCACAAATATTTTGCTTTCTCTTATGAAACGGCCAGCAGCAAGTGGCGGTTCTGGTTCGAAGGGACATCACTGCTGGCAGGCTGGTGGGCCGCCACGCTGCCTGGCTGGCAGCATCCTAGATGGACAAGAACAATTGTGCTCCATTGCAGAGCTTGCAGCTCCTGTCATGCTGAGCTGCTGTTTCAGAAGCATTTCTGGGCTTGATCGATAAATGACAGATTGCCAGAGATAATGTCTATGTGCTCTCAGTGACAATGGAGTGTGGTAGTGTGAGATAATGAAAGCTTTCAGTGCTGGTAATGCATGCTGTTTGGGTGCTCTGCAACACCATGGCTCTGCAGCAGGGACGTGTGTAGTGTCTATGGCAGTCAGGAAGGTGCCATTGGTCATTTTGAGCACTTTTTCCACTGTCTCCAAGCTGTCCTGATGCGTCCTGAGGTTACATCAGGTGGGCTGCTAGCTGGGAGAGAAGCAGAGGTTTGTTGTGGTCGATAACTGCGATGGGGTGTGTCCAGGTCTCCATCCAATGCTGTCTCTCTGGGGGACCTAATTCCCCAGTTGGAAAATGAGACTGGACTTGCTAAGTCCATCCAGGAACATCATGGCACCAAGGGGGATTGAATTCCTTGTCTGATCTACAAGCACATTACCCTGGCTGCCTTCCTGTCATGCTGTGGCCCTTCTCTCCATCATCCAGGGAGGCCCTGGTGTAAGAGCACTAAGCTGCTGGGTATTTTAAAGAGGGGACACTGTTTTCTTGCTGATACGAAGTATAGAGTTTGTGTGTGCAGGAAGAAGTGGCTGAAGCAAAGTTAAAATCAGTTCCTGAATTATTGGCATCAATAGTGAATTTAGCCACGACTGCAGCAAAGTGTTTCAGCAAGTGCCGAGTCCTGTGGCCTCCAGAAATCCACAAGGGGATGAGGTCTGTGAGACTGCTTTGCAACCAGCCCTGCTGTATGGCATGTCAGGTATTTGCCAGCTGTTCCCCGCTCCTGGCCTGCCACATAAAGGTTCTTTTGTCCTTGGCTAGAAATTTTTCCGTCTTGCAATTGCCCAAAAGGCTTCCCTTAGCTCTCTGTTCCTGCCCTGCTTTCTGGCATGGTTTTAGTGAGCAAATATCACCTGCAAAAGCCAAATCCCTCTGCCTGCAGCCCACATCAGCCTCTGCTGGGCTCGGGGCTGGTGGGAAGTATGCAGGGAGAGCAAAGGGCCCTGCACTCTGTAAGAGTCATTCATGGGAATTACTGCTCCTGGCTTGCCTGGGAGAAGGGGAAAAGGGAGGAGGCAATGTGGGTTAGATGAGGCAAGAGTGTGCTGCAACACTTGCTGGTTGATGCTGTTCATTGAGAAGGTGCTTGAAGACAAAAGGGATATGTCTGAAATTGTGGGCTGGTGCCTTGCCTGAGGCTCTCCTTCCCGGAGTTTGCATGGCAGGTGGGACCAATTTCCTCCCAGAAGCATGTGTGGAAGACCAGGAAAAAGAAGGGCAAGCTCAGAGCTGATTTAAAAACTGGATCTGAGGTGGGCACATCAGACAGCCTTCGCCCTAGCATAGCCTCTGCTAGTCCAGGATGCTTGTCAGAATATCCCGTGGCCATGATGGAAGATGTTGCCTCCGATCCGTTGTTTTCTAATTGCCGTAGACAGCGTTTTCTGGCAGCAGCCCTGATGAATGGATCTCTCCCCCTCGCATTTCAGCGGGGAGGGAAAGCAGTGGAAATCTGTCTTTCCTCTCATTAGCACTGAACGTGTGGCAACTGATAAGCCTTGCAGGAGCTCAGGGTTAATCTTCCTGGAAAGGACCTCGTTCTTATCTACCCAGACCTTCTCTCTGGAGGTCCTCATGTGGAAATGCTATGCTCACAAAGCAGCTGGGCCCAGCCCCTTGTAGGGATTGTCTCATTGATCAAATGCTTAAGATGTGGCTGTACAATTATTATTTTTTTTAAATAAAAAAAGGGAAGGGGGTTTAAAACATTTTCATGTCAGGATAACAGGAATGTCAAGCAGGTGAAACAAGAGGGTAGAAAGCAGGAGATAGAAGGGGACACATCACTTTGCTGCAACTCTCTCTCGTGTGTGAGCAGAGAGAGCATGGTGACTCTCAGGGGTGTCGTGAGGACTGGGAAATGCTTGGAAAACCTCCAGAGTCTTTTCAAAGGAAGGTGTTGGGACAGTGCCAAGCGCAGTGCTCTGCTCAGCACTCGAGGTCCTGGAGGAAGAGCTGCTAACAAGCCTTTCCCTTGCTGGGCCACGCAGACTCTGTGCTCAACTGTCTTGCAGCTCCTAGCATGATTGCTTAGGAAATAAGCAAAAATCTGTGTATTCTGTGATGCTTAAAAAGTTCCTGGTCAAAAGCACCAGCACTGCCAGTGTGTGCCTCTTCCAGCGTTCAGACAGAAGCCAGTCCTGGCTTAAAGTAAGGGCTCCTGCTTCTGCCCTAGGGCTGACCTCTGTTCCTGACCAGTCCTGCTCAGCCACCTTCTTCTGAGGGCTCTCACAATCTTGCAGCATCCCAAAGGGATGTTTTCTCTCAGGGAATATGGGAACTGCTTTCTCAGGATCCTTGTTTCTGGTTCCCTGCCTCTGGCTCACCAGTTCTGCCTGTCAAGCAATACTGCATTGAGCTGAATCTTCCTGAACCCTTTGTAAACCCGTCTATCTTGCCATCTTGTCCACCTACCTGCTGCGTTGCACAACAGCCCTTTTTCCAGGTTGCTGAGACGCTGCAAATCTTGGCATTAATGCTTCTTGGTTCCATTTTAAGAAATCACAGTCCTGTTGTGAAATGTGGGTAGCAACCTACAATGGAAAGCCAAGCAAATTTCCTGCTGGAAAATGCACAGTTTGGGTGAGGTTTGAAGATAATGTGCATGAGATGTCTTTGCACAATCACGTCAGTAACAGGTAATAAATTTTCTCCTTGAAAGGTAAACTGATGCAGTTACCAGTTAAGCTGAGGAGCTATAGAATGGTTGGCAAAAGTAGCCCTTGCTGATGAAAGAAAGGAGGATGAGACAAGAGTTCATGAACTAGATCTGCAGCTGGGGTCTTCTGCATCTCTGCTGCAACTCTGCCAGGGCTTTCTCCATTGCAGCTGGACGTGCCCAGTGTGTGGCTCTCAAGGTCGGCCTCATCATCAACCGGGGCTGAGAGCAGGAAATCTCAGCTTGAGTTTGAGCATCCCCAGGCAGCTTGTCATGGTCCCTTCTTCTGCGAAGGGAGTCAGGGCTGAGGCTGCTTGCACAATCCCAGGTGTTGTGCAAGTGTTGGGGTGCCCAGCCCATGGTGTTCTCCAGATCCAGGCCATGCCTTGCTCAGGTGTGTGGGTTGTGCCAGTCATTATTCCCACAACAGTGATTCAGAGATAGTGGAAACCAAAGGCTTTTGCCACCCAAGAGGAGAGGGCGAAGAAATTGCTCACAGTAGCGTTTCTTGGGGCAGTCTGGAGAAGCCTGTACCCACCCTCTCCCATCCTCTGGAGTTTTTTCTCCCATACAATGAGACTGTCTTCCCAGGAGCAATTCCAGGATGTTCAAGTACCCAAATCATGGTGTTCATTTTCTTATCTCCTGGCAAAATACAGGAGAGCAAATGTGTCCAACACTGTGTGTAACTGAACTGCCTGTTTCATCCCCCTGTGGAGGACTCACTGAAGCATTGACTTTTACTAGCACATTTAGAGACTTGATAAAAATCAGCTGTCAATCTGCTTGGTTCTGTTTGCACCATTCCTCCTAAGCTGTTCACTCTGCAACATAATGTTTTCTTCTCTTGAGGGAGTCAGTCTGACAGCTGCCAAAGAACGGGGGCAACTTGTCTTCTTGGAAGGCCTCAAGTCCTGCCTTGACCTCTTGTTTGGAGAGGAGGAGGAGCAGTCAGGAGAGCCCAGTCCTCTTCAGTTTATAAGGTAAACCTGACCAGTTGGTGGTTCTTCTGGGGCTCAGCAGGGCCCCCAGCACAGAGCATTTCCCTCCTTGTGTCTCCTGCCACCGCAACCAACACTGAGAGCGTCAGCAAGGTCCATGGCTGAGACCCCGTCTCCCTTTGGGCTTCCCTCCAAGGCCCAAGGACTCAGTAGCTGGACACCTGAGTGAAGGGAAATGCCAGTGACACGCACATTGCTGTGCTTGTCCTACCCTGTCTCTCCCTGCTGCTCAAAGAGGGATTCTGTTCCCCTTCTCAAGCATTTTAGGGCAAATTCTGCCCCTGCCCTCATGGCCAAGTGTGTCATAGGTCTAGAGAAAATTCATTTCAGCACTAAACAGTTTTTGTCAAATACAACTCCATCCCAGCAATTTTATTCCTTTATTATTATTATTATTATGAGTTTTATTCTCATCCAAGAGAACAGCGCTGCTTTAACTGTGCTGGCTTTTGTTTTTATTCTCACTTCACTTTCTCCATGTCTGATGATGATAGAAAAAATTACACTGAGGGCTGTTAAATTGGCAGATACTGCCCTGTGTAACCACTGCCAAGTACTTGCTCAGTTCCTGTATGCTTCTGGCTCTCTGTTGTTTCAGAGTCCTGCTGGGGCAGGTGGGCCTTTGGTGAGACCTAGGGCAGGTGCTGAAACCCCGCAGACCCCTGTGCTGTGGGACCGTGCCCCCCTTTGGGTCCATGTGAGCGGGCATTGCTGGAGTGCAGTAGCATCAGGCACTGGACAAGCTGGAGAAGTGAGTCCATGGGAACCTCATGAGGTTCAACAAGGCCAAATGCAAGGTCCTGCACCTGGGTTGAGTCAACCCTCAGTATCAACACAGGCTGGGCAGTGAAGTGATTGAGAGCAGCCATGAGGAGAGGGGCTGGGGGTGCTGGTGGGCGAGAAGCTGGATGTGACCCGGTCACGTGCGCTCACAGCCCAGAAAGCCCCCCGTGCCCTGGGCTGCATCCCCAGCAGCGTGGCCGCCGGGGCGAGGGAGGGGGTTCTGCCCCTCTGCCCCGCTCTGCTGAGACCCCCCCTGCAGCGCCGCCTCCAGCTCCGGGGCCCCCAGCATAAGGAGGGCACGGACCTGTTGGAGCGGGGCCAGAGGAGGCCACGGAGATGGCCAGAGGGCTGGAGCCCCTCTGCTGCGCAGCCGGGCTGGGAGCGCTGGGGCTGTTCAGCCCGGAGAAGGGAAGGCTCCTGGAGACCCTGGAGCACCTTCCAGCACCCAAAGGGGCCGGCGAGGAAGCTGGGGAGGGGCTTTTCCCAAGGGCCTGCAGCGCCAGGACAAGGGGGAACGGCTTTGCGCTGAGAGAGGGCAGATGGAGATCAGAGCTGAGGGAGAAATCCTTCCCTGTGAGGGCGGCGAGGCGCCGGCACGGGCTGCCCAGAGCAGCTGTGGGTGCCCCAGCCCTGGCAGTGCCCAAGGCCAGGCTGGACGGGGCAGGAGGGTTTCACCACACACAGATGAGTAAAGGAGCAGTGACTGTAGGGAAATGTAGGACCTGGTGATTGTCACGGCAGGGAGGGTGCAGGCTGGCATTCCCTGCGTTGGGTCAGTGGGTGACGAGGGGGACACACAATGCATGCATGGGCCAAGCCGGCTGAGACCTCCTTCTTTTCCAGTGAGAGTGCTTCTGACCTCAAAGCCTTGTTTGACTTCGTCCACGTGTCCCTGACCCCTGCTGGCAGCGATTCCTGGAAGGGCCCCGTCCTGCTGGTGGACGACCTCAGTGTCCTGCTCAGCCTAGGTGCCAGGCCGGTGGCGGTGCTGGACTTCATCCACTACTGCAGAGTCACCGTCTGCTCCCAGCTGAAGGTACTGCTCCTTCTGCATGCAGCCTCCTGTACAGAAAAGCCTCTGGAGCAAAGCCTGACTTTTCTTTTTCCACCTGTGCATGATGAGGTTTTTGGAAGGCTTTAGGTGCCCAAGAAATTCAAATCATTGCTGTAGGGCTACTCTCAGGGAGTTGTGCTAGTCCCTGGAGTACCTGTGTAGGGTCCTCTGCAACTGGTTTCCCAGGAGGTGCTGTGCAGAGAAGGGCTTTCTCTGTCCCTGAAGTGTGAGCAGGGATTCGAGGTATAAAGGAGTGTTTCTTAGAGCTCCTGTCTCTCCAGAGATCTCTACTCACACCTACATTTGTGTGCATGTGGGAGGGCAGGGAAGGAAGCAGGTTACGAAGGCAGTGAGGGGCTGGTGAATCTCACAGGGGACAGAAATGAAGGTCCATTTGGAGGGCACGTATGTCTCTGCTTCCACCGATCTTCAGCATCACTCTGTGTTGCACTGGCTGGTTTCTAAGGGCATATGACAACGCAGCACTTCTGTGAAGATCTCCCCAGTGATGTGCTAACTTCTGAGAGCATCACAGCCAAAAATGGTTAGTTACATCTGTGCTTTGCTATTTACATTGCAGCGTCCCCCACCCTGGCCACTTCTCTCTCTGCTTGAGTGAGGAAGATGGTGTCGGGTTTTGTTATCCTGAACTTCATATGGTGCCAAGGTGTTTGTGCTGTAAATGCTGACAAGGAATGTTCTGCTTGCTGAGAATATTTACTTCCAAACCGGCTAAAAAATATGATAAATCATGCTAACAGACTTCTATTTCTGTCTAAGATGTTCTGAAGATTTAAAGTACATTTTAATTGACTGGGAATTTCATGTTATTTTAAGTCCTTGGTGACCTGCATGGGCTGAAGCAGAGACTCTTGGGATATATTTTTAATAGAGTTGGTGTTGCGTTGGGAAGCTCTTTGCTTCTTGTGAGAGCTGTGAAGGTTCCAGCATTACAGCTCTGGCTGCGTCCATTTGGCCATGTCTTTATTTAGCTGCTCTGAATTCATTCAGAGTTGCCATTTGCGTGGCCTGACAGACTGGTTTAACTAGACGGCTGCCTCGTAACAAAGGCTTGATTTATTTTTAGGCTGCACGTTACATATATGTGTGTGTATGTGTATATGTATACACAATCTGTATACAGCAAGCTGTTTCAGAGTTTTATATATGTATCTGCTGTTTATTTTCCCAGTGGATTTTAGCTCAGAACCAGCTGCTGTGCTGGGGGATGTCTAAGTAGCTTAGTTAGCAACGGGAGCTTGCACAAATGCCCTGCTATCTCCCCTTCCTTACGCTGAGCGGATTAGGAGTCAGCCAGGGGCTCATCGTTGCCTGGTGCTCTCGTTCCAGGGGAACATTGTGGTGCTGGTTCACAGCAACGAGGATTCAGAAGATGAGGAAAATGAACTGGTTGTGAATTCCCTGTGCCATCACAGTGACCTGATCCTGTGGGTGGAGGGGCTGGTGACTGGCTTCTGCAAGGATGTTCATGGGCAGGTAACGCACAGGAGAGCATGGAGAGGTTGCACATGGTATTGTCACATACAGCACTGCCTGCAGGCACGAGGGTGGGCAAGACATGCTCCCTGGGGTGGCCCAGGGCTAGCCTCGTCTGCAGCATGATTAAGGACTAACAAGCAGCCTTGCTGCGGTCACCAGGATCTGCTGGAGCACCTGGGCTCTTACGGCTGTGACTCTGCTTCTGCGGAGATGTTCAGGGGCCATCCTGCCACCTGGGACTCCCCCATCTCTGGAATCTGGAAAGAGTTTATACAGCAGCTGCAGCACAGGCTGTCTCCTGCTCCAAGGTGATGGCAAAGAAAAATACCTATTTCGTAGGAAGCTTCCCCAAACTGCCTTTGTCAGTGGATCTCAGCCTGGCCCGTAGTGATCTCTTCTGGGCTGGAAGAGCAGCTGAATACCCTGGGGCTTGGCTCCCGCCTGGTCTTTTGTCAGCGGCTGCCACCAAAGGGACTGGTTACAGGCAGCTGTATGATTATTTTTTTTTAATCAGTGATCCCCCTTCCCTGCAGGCCAGCAAGAGGCATGGGCATGAGGGTGCTGTGACTGGGGTAGCCAAAGGGATGATACTCCTGTTCCTTTCCCTTTGCAGATTAAAATAATTAAGAGAGTGTCCTTGGAGCTGACGGCAGAGCAGGATCTCGTCCAGATCTACCAGTATAAGATTCAGGACAAGAATGTCACCTTTTTTGCTAGAGGGCTGTCAGCTGCAGTCCTGTGATGCTGTGATACTGCACACCGCTGTGAGAGCAATGCAGAGCATGGCTGGGGAGCCTGGTACCTCTAGACTTTGATATGCCACCAAACCAGCCCGGCTGCTTCACCAGTGCCTTCCAGGAGCAGTGCAGCAAACTGACCCAGGAGGGAAGCTTAAACCCTTGTTGAACTGCATGCCAACGAGGGGATTAGCCTGCTGAAAGCTTGCTGCATCCCTTTTGTCCTCCCACCCTGTTCCCAACGTATGCAGGCCAAGAAACAGAGCAAAAACTTGCAAGAATGGCGCTTAAAGCGTGTAAATACAGGCAGGGGGGATGCCTTGCGGGCTAGGCGTGCCTCACCTTTTCCCAGTGTGTTAGGGCACCGCAGTGCCAGGCATTGCTGCGTGGAGGCATCACCCCACCCTCCCACTGGTGTTTAACAAGATGACACAGCACGGGTGGAGGCAGGGATGATCCAGGAGTGTGTTGCAATTCTTACCTTTCTCCCAGCTCTAGTATGGGAGAGATTTGCTCAACTCCCATCTTCCACACCATTAAAAAATCTATAGCTACACATAGACCTTGCTGCAGTAAGACCTAGAGGCTGCCTTGCTTGGCTGATTCCTTGTTTTGTTACTCTCCCTCTCTCCACGTGAAACCCCAGTGCCCGGGTGTGTTTAATTTGTGGCTTCCCAAGGTCATCCTTGGCTTTGGGTGACGGACAGACACTGGCACATGAGCTTCTGTTTCAGCCGCTGCTTCCCAATTGTGAATCCATTACCAGCAGTTATATGACCTGCCTGTATTGAAGCATTATTGGGGGCTAATAATCACTAATTTTAATTAGATAAAGGTGCAGTCATTAAGTAACTGTGGATCTCTGTATGGGAAGTGCTCCCCACAGGCTCCTTGACAGGGCGGAGAAATGGGCATCTCCCAAGTCTGGGTGAGGAGGTGGCTTTGGGTCCCCCTAACCTTCCCCACGAATGCCAGGGCAGTTCTGGGAGCAGAGCTCAGACCTGGAGGTCTCCTGGTAGAAGCTCCAGTGGGACATAAATAACATCCTGCATGCTTGTGAGACAAGAGCGACCTGCTAGGTCCTTTGCAGCTCCAGAGCTGGGGTAGCAGCTCCGGCAGTGGGACGTGTTCCTGCTTTTCCCACACAGAAATGCTGTGGGGCTCAGTGACCCAGGCTTGGGAACGGTCCCCTTTGGCTTGAGTTCAGGGAGCCTGGCACATGTGGAGGCTGCGGCTGCTTATCAATAGCAGTCCTGGGAGGCTGGGCAGGCTCTGGGGATTGTGGCGAGCACCAAAGAACTCGGGATGGGGAATGAGGCCCCACGTGTGCTGTAGCATCACTCAACCTTGCTATATCACAACGTAACCTGTGGGCCTCCATGCTGCCGACAGCACCTAGTCGTGGCTCCAGCCCAGCAACCTCCCACCTTCCGGGCTCAGGTGGTGCCTCCTGGGCCTGACCCAAGCCCTGGAGCATCGCGGGACCAAATTATCCTTGGTGGGTGAGCCCCGAGCTGCCTGTGTGTGTGGCCCAGGCCAGCAGCTGGATCCGTGGTGTGGTGTGCCAGTGGTACTTGGGGTCCCCAGCCTGGCAGCTGTGGCGCTGGGAAGCAGCTGGGTCCAGAGGTTACTGTGCCCAAACCCCTGTCCAACCTCCATGTGGAGGCAGAGCTGGGGACTCCACTGTAGCTTGGGGTCCCCAGTGCCCCTGAGCTGCATACAGAGCCTGGGTCTCTTCGGGAAGGTTCTTGGTAGCCGATGGTGCCCAGCCCAGCCGTGGTACAGACCACCATACCTTGTCCTGGCAGAGGCAGGTGGCTTGGCCTGCCACGTCACACAAACCCTGGGCTGGTGCCCGCTGTGCCTTGCTGGGGTAAAATGCGTTTCTTAGCTGCCAGCCGTGGAAGCAGCAGAGCCCAGTGCTGCGGCTGCTGGCCCAGTGTGGTGGCAGTGCCCGTGGGACGGTCCGTGGTCACAGTCTGCAAAGGGAGGATGAGACAACCAGTTGATTTTGGGGAAGGGAGCTGCTGGCACCGGTCGCTGCAGGCACTACGGCTGTTTAAAATGCACGTGTAATGGGCGTATAAAGGTGTATAATTGAAGTAATACCTGTATGATTAGCTTGCCCGTGGAGAGATCTCAAAACATCCCTGCTCCAAGGCTCTGCCTCTTATCCGAAACCAGCAGGGTGACTATGTGACATTGCTGCTGGTTTTTGCCCTGTTCTTTCGGTGCTCAACGAGTGCCTGCATCCAAGCGAGAAACCAGAGGCTGCCCCAGGCTTAGAGCCTGCGTCCCCCTGGGGTGCATGGGTTGGGCACCACACAGGGAGCAGCACGCTGACCCCCCGGTGTCCCCGTGCTGGAGGACGTTTCCCCAGGATCCGAGGCCCTTCTGAACGAGCCACTCTTTGCCAGCACTGTGCATGGGTGCAGGCTTGGACAGGCAGTGCCTGGGAGATGCCTCCTGGAGAAAGGAAGGGGAAACCTGCGGTGGTTCATGGCAAGGACCAAGCCCAGTGCTTCCTGCATCCCTGCCCGACATGTGCAGCTGGCATTTGCCATCAGGATGTGAATGCTGGAGGCCAATCTGGCATTGCCGCTGAGCCAAGGCCACTCAGTGCGGCCATGACTAAACCGAGACCTTGCTCTGCAGCTGACGCTGCGGGAAGGCAGCACAGAAACTGGAGATTAGGAGGGATGCAACTGATGGCAGAACAGGGTGACCTTGTGCAGGGCCAGCCAACATCAGCGTGCTCAGGGCTGCTGCTACGCACAGCTCTGTGAGCCAGGGTTTGTGTAATTCTGCACCTTGGCCGATAAAGCTGGCAGGGCTTGGCCTGAGGTCTCTGGTGTTTGTTTCCTCGGCCCCAGTGGGAGCAGACTGGGGCCTTGGCCAGGCAGCAACTGGAGAGAGGCCCACCAAGGCTGGGACTGGGGGGACAGGGGTGCAGGTCCCCTGCGAGAGCGCTGGATGCGATGGTATCGGGCAGGGCTGCCAGCAGTGGGGACTGTCAGAAAGCATCAGAGCCCGATGGCGGCAGGAAAGGCCCTGCAAAAGGCTGGATTGTGGGGGGCGCTCAGCCCCAGGAGATGAACAAGCAGGGGCTGCCTTCCCCCTGTCTTGTTTCTGCTGCTTTCCTTTGCTTCTTCCTTGCTTCTTGTTCTGGTTTCTCACCAAGACATGTCTTCTCCTACTACAACCTTAAAAGGCTGGAGAGATGGGCCCCTGTGACCCTCATGGGGTTCAACAGGGTCAAGTGCAAGATCCTGCACCCAGGTCAGGGCAGCCCCCAGTATCAACACAGGCTGGGCAGAGAATGGGTTGGGAGCAGCTCTGAGGAGAGGGACTGGGGGTGCTGGTGGGCGAGAAGCTGGACGTGACCCGGCCACGTGCGCTCACAGCCCAGAAAGCCCCCCGTGCCCTGGGCTGCATCCCCAGCAGCGTGGCCGCCGGGGCGAGGGAGGGGGCTCTGCCCCTCTGCCCCGCTCTGCTGAGACCCCCCTGCAGCGCCGCCTCCAGCTCCGGGGCCCCCAGCATAAGGAGGGCACGGACCTGTTGGAGCGGGGCCAGAGGAGGCCACGGAGATGGCCAGAGGGCTGGAGCTCCTCTGCTGTGCAGCCGGGCTGGGAGCGCTGGGGCTGTTCAGCCCGGAGAAGGGAAGGCTCCTGGAGACCCTGGAGCACCTTCCAGCACCCAAAGGGGCCGGCGAGGAAGCTGGGGAGGGGCTTTTCCCAAGGGCCTGCAGCGCCAGGACAAGGGGGAACGGCTTTGCGCTGAGAGAGGGCAGATGGAGATCAGAGCTGAGGGAGAAATCCTTCCCTGTGAGGGCGGCGAGGCGCCGGCACGGGCTGCCCAGAGCAGCTGTGGGTGCCCCAGCCCTGGCAGTGCCCAAGGCCAGGCTGGACAGGGCTGGGAGCCACCGGGGCTGGGGGAAGGGGGCCCTGCGCGTGTCAGGGGTGGGACTGGGGGGTCTTTAAGGTCCTTTCCAACCCAAACCATTCTGGGATTCTGCAATTCTCAGGGCCACTCTCCTTTCTGACACTGCCTCTTTCCTTGTCGGGCTCCCCCAGGATCTCGGGAGCAGTGCTTGGCAGCTGGGTGCCGTGCCAGGGGTGACTGTCAGGCTGGTGACACCTGCACCGGGCTGGCTGGCTGTGTGGCAGCAGCAGCCTGGCTGCCTTCCACCACCGCCCTCCGCCCCTGCTGGCACCGGAGCTGCTGCATCCTTTGCTGCACACGTCAGCCTGCCCAGGGCTCCCTCTGCACCGGGGGAAAAGTCTCCGCTCCCGTGCCACAGGGTAAGCCCTGACCCTGCGGGTGCCCTGTGCCCAGGCTGCGTGACATCCCACTGCATGCTGGAGCCATGCTAGCAGGAACGGAGGGGGCACCCCTGGGGTGAAATAAAAGACCCCTGGGTCCATGAGTACCACCTGCCCCTTCCCCTCGGCACTCTCCCTGCCTCTCACCCTCCTTCCAGGGGAGCATCCCTCCCGGCCCGGACCAAGCCATGTGTCGCTGTCCCCAGGGTCCTGGTGTCTGGCCCACTCCTCTTCCCGCAGCTCCGGGTATCCCAGCCACCTCTACGCCCCCCAGGCTCCCGGTACAACACGCTCCCTCCCGGTCCACTCTGCCCCCGGTGCCCAGCCCCACCCCATACCCCCTGTCCCGCAGCATCTAGACCCCTCTGCCCTGCCATCCCAGTGTCTGCTCCGCCCTAGAGCCCCAGGGTCGACCACTGCCCACGCCACCCCCTCTCCCTACCCCAGGACCCCCATTCCCCTCGGCCACACCGTCGCTCCCGGTCTAAACGCCCCCCCCCCCCCCTCGTCCCTCTATACCCGCTTCACGTGCTCCCGCCGCCCCCGAGCCGCTTCCGCTTTCCGAAGGGGGCGTAGCCCGACGAGAAAAGGGGGTGTGGCCAAAGCGCTGAGGGAGAAGGGATGGCGGTGGAGGGGCTCGGCTACGGCATCGGGGGCGTGTTTTGACTTGGTGGGCGTGGTCTCGGCGGCGGCGGAGGGGCGTGGCAGGCGTCGGGCGCTGCGCGCGCGTCTAGGGCCCGGCAGCGGCGGCGGCAACGGGGGGAGGGCGGGAGGGGGTGGGTAAACCGGTGCCGGGCTGAACGGAAAAGGGTTAGGAAGAAAGGGGAGAGGTTTAAAAGAAACTATATCTCCTCCAAGATTAAAAATTTAAAAAAAAGCAAAAAAAAAAAAGCCCCTCTCAAAACATTTTAATAATTCAGACGGACTCACGCGGAAGAGGTCAAAGGTCGGAGGGCGAGGAGCAGCCGTGTCACCGCCGGTGAGGTGAGAGGTATTGGCGAACGCGATCGGTTCCTGACAGATACCGGATTTATTTTAAATAACCGACACACACCCCCTCCCCCCGCCGCCTCAGCGCGGTTCCCGCTGGGCCTGGGCGCGCGCCTTCCCCTCACGCACGCGCGCGGGCCGGGCGCGCGCCCCCCTCCCGCCTTTCCCCGGCCCTTAACGGTCCCACCGAGACCCCCTCCTTCCTCGCTCCTGAGGGGAACCTGCGGCCTCTAGGCCTCTCCTTCTCTCTTCCCGCGGCGGGAAGCCTGAGGAGGGGCCCCCCGCGCCCCCACCTGGATGTATGGGTGGGGGTGGGGGGGCTTCCCGCCTCTCGTGGGTGGGTTTTTGCCGTGGGGGTGCACAAAGGAGGCCTCAACCCTGTGGTACTTCAGGTGCCTGTTGGATTTGGCAGTGGAGAGGGGTGGATATCTCCTTCTGGGGGGGTGCGTGTGGGTATTGTGTTTTATTTCATAAATGTGTTTTGTAATAATTACCGAGAGGGTGAGTGGGTTTTTTTAGGAAAAAAAAATATTAATTTTCTTCTTTGCAAAGAGCTTTCCGGAGATACGCGGAAGGGACAACCTTACCCACCTGGCACCTGAGGATAGTGAAGGCAGTGGTGTTTGTGGGGAGGGAGGGGAGGTGGTGAGGAGGATCGGCAGAGGGGCTGGAGTGGTGACCGTTCTGCCTGCGCTGCCTGCGGGAGGGCTCGGAAGGAATTGAGATCAAAACAGTGTTTACTGCTTAGGAAACCGGGAGTCATCAGCCTGAGGTATTGTGGTGCTGGAGGAGAGCGGGGAGTGGAGAGGAAGGGAGGGAAAGCATGAGGAAGTGCATCTGAAAGAGGGATGTAGAAAGTTGTGGTGGGTCAGAGGTGGTGGGATGGGGCTAAGCTAGTGAAGAGGGTAAGATGAAGGAAAGAGTTAATCACCTCCGCTGCAGAATCAGGAGAACGTGCTTTATAGAAGAGAAGAGAAATAACGGTGCACCAAGGGGATGCATGAACGTGGAGTAAAATGCTCTGCTAGGTTTGCTTGGCACGTCAGTTGGTGGTTACGAATTGCCTCAGAACCAGAAGTGTTCTGTTGCTTTGGTTTTATGGGGTCTTTGCTCTCTGGTGACAGCATGGTGCTGCAAGTATCTTTCACTCTGGCTAATCACCATTGTATTTGGAGTTTGACTGTACTTAGGAATCTGCTTCTTTGTATGAGACCAAATGAACATTTTTATATTATTGTCTAATGTAATGAGCAAGGAACTGTGTGAACCCTGAAGTAGTGAGGCTGTGTATTTGGGAGAATCCCAAGGAAAGGACTACTGCTGTAATGCCAAAATTTCCTGAATGCAACGTCTGCTTATTTTCTGGGATTGTTGAAAGACAAATGAACTTTCCTTTCATGAAAGGGGCAAAGATGAGGTATGATCTCACTCTTTGTCAAACCTAGAACTGTTATGACAGTGTACTAGTGTGATAAATGTAGGATTACACGAGCTGTTGTGTAATGTAGAGAAGAGATTAGCTGACTTGAATTCAGAAGAAAGGAAAACACCCGGGATTTTCATTGAATGTATGACTCGTTTAGAGCTGTGCTGTTAGCCCCTGAGTCCTTCCACCAAAACTCTTCTGCTCAGTATTTTCAGTTACAGAACTTAACTTGGTACAATACTGTTTATTTTTCCAAATGTTATTCAGATATAACATCACAAAAGAGCAAAGAAGAATCAGGTTTTGTCTCGGGAGCATTAAAATAGCTTTTTAAGTGTCAAAATCTCAGTGATGAATGAATTTGTTGAGCTCTGTTTGAAGACAGCTGTTGAGTTATTCAATGTGATTTTCATTCAGTGCGTTGTTAGGCCTGTCTGTCATCAGAGTTCATATAATTATTAATAGAAAAGTCTTTTATTTTTCTTCTTCTTTCCCTCCTAGAAGAGCAAAGAGTTTAAAAAAATACAGCAAGTAACAGGGAACTAAAAATAGTTTTACCTGGCTATAGCAGAATGTAGTAGTTAATGAGTGGAAGGGGAGTAGCATCAGTATAGCAATTTCAGCACATCCTGTGACCTGGGAATCATCCTTTCTATTCTTGCTGCAGCCAATTTTCTGTGCTGGGCTTGTGGAACTGACAGCCCTCCCTTGACTGCCTTTCCAGGGAGCTGCAAGCAGCTTTCTCCCATTTTATAAAGGACTTTCTGCAGCGTGCTGTGGCATTGTGGAGTCCTGTGATGGGGAGCATGATCCTCCATGCCAGGTGCTGTTTGAGCAAGGAGGAACTGATAGCGCTTTTTCAGAGGAATTTAGTCTTGAGTATAAAATGAGACCAGAGGTAGGTGTAGACTGAGCTTTACAAGCATTCATTAGCTGTAATAGCTTGTGTTGTAATTCATTTGAAACTTAAATGGTGCGTTAAAGGGTGAGAAAGAAAGGTCTTAAGGAGTGCCAGGCAGTTCTGTGGCAGTGCAGCCTTCTGTTTCAAGGTCTGTGAGCTATTGCTTCCCACAGCCAAAATATCAAAAAGAAGGTGGAGGAACAGGGACTTAAGGGTGGTTGTCTTCAAGTGAATCTTTTAATTTGTGTTCTCAGGTGAAGACACAGGCCCTGGTGTTTCAAAACAACTGGTGTCCTTTCTGCCTAACTGGGTTCCCTTGGGAAGAAAATAAAATTCTAAGGCTCCTGTCAGTAAGAGTGAGTTTCAGCCGCAGCAAGAGAGGGGTGGTGAATGAGGAGGGGAGGAGGGTTGCATTTCTTTGGTAAAAACTGAATTAATCTTGTATGGACCATTGTGATAAAGATGCAATGGGAATAATAGTTGGTTTGTTTTCAAAAGACAATGTCCAAGTCAGGCTTTCAGACTTGTTCAACAGAGTGGTCTGGGGATTGTTTCGCTGTTGGGAGGAAGGAGCTTAGCGATTTGCTGATCCCACATTTCTAATTGGTGATCATTAGAAAGAAAATTATTTAGTTCTGTGTGATGCTAAAGATGACAAAAGCTGCCTTCTCGGATGTTGGGAGTCCTGGTAGTTTGCTTATGCATGCTTGCCAAGTGTTACTTCTGTAACCTAGAACCTGGTGAAAATCAATCCTGTGTGAGTCACCTTACAGGTGCTTGTGTTTCGTTGTGCCTTCTCGGGGTGCTTTTCAGGTCTGAAAGATCTTAAAGTGCCATCTTCCTTTTAATGAGAGGTGTTCCAATTAAAGATTTGGTGGTTTTGTTTTTGAGGAAACAATGGAAGGAAATACATGCTGAAGTTTACATCTTACTTTTTGCTTTCTGTTTCATGGACTAAGTGGTTTGTCTCCTTTATTTCTGTCACTCTTAGCATCCTGCCTGTGAGAGGATCCCTGCTAATTAGGTGAATGACACAGGCAAAACTTCTGGCCCTCAAGAGTTCAGAGTAAAAATACCATGAAACTGGAATGTTTGGGAGTTGTAGAGAAGGTCTGTGTAGAAAAGGAAGTGTGTTTCCCCGAAAAGCCAAAGGTAGACTTCTGTTTTTCTGCCAAACCCAGAGGTTTTGGAAACCCTTCGCTTGGTAGCTGTCAGAAGGTGCCCAAGTAGTACTACACTAACCAGGTCCTCCTCCTGAAATGGGAAGATGATTTGGTTTACGTTTCCACAACATATTTATCAGGAAAATGATAGTATTTAATGCATAAACTTAGTTTGATCGAACTCTAATTACAGTTGGTCGGGAAGCTCCTGTCAGTGATGACTGGTCTGAGTTATACTGGTGTGTTTTTAATTCAATGAAGCAGCTTATTCAAAAGCTATTTCTGAGGGTTTTTTGGGGGGGAATTTCCTCCTAGGAGGCAAATTGACCCAATATAGGCTGTGATCTTGGTAGACCAGAAAAATCATACTGCTGTTACATCAACAGAGATCACCAAAGCTAGCTGCTGAACTAAATTCAAAGGATTGCGGGAGCAGTGATGAAAATAGTGGCAATGCAGAAGGTGTTTGAAATGTGTGTGCTGGCAATGCAAGTTTCAGCAGAAGGAAGGTAACTTAAATAACTCTTCTGTCCTTCCTCTATTAAAGTCAGAACCAGGACCGGTTTCTGCATGGTGGAGGGACTGCACCTTTGTGTGGGGAAGTGGAGCAGTCTGTGGAAAATGCAGAAGTCTGCTAGAAGTATTTACACAGATGTGGTTTTCCTGGGGAAGGGTTTCAGAAGCCCACTGTGTCTGTCGCACCCAGGACTGAAGTAGCGATGTAAGTGGTGGTGTAGTGGGCTGCTCAATGGACTACATTTCCTTCTGAGGAATGTATTCGCCTGTTATAGACACTTTTGAAAAATGTTACTGTCCTCTTTAACTTGCCCTACCCTGTAGAACTGTTGAGTGAGGTATGGATGTTAAGCTTTTATCATGGCACAACCTCTTAAAAAATAGTTACGGTAGAAGAGGTGACTCAGATATACAGACATCTGTTTGAGAAATAGAACCGAAAACCATACAGTCAGAATATATGGACCTAAATTAAATAGGTTTTTTGTTGCTTTGCTTTGTTTTTTTTAAGTACAGATCACTAACAACTAATTCTGATTTCTGTCCTGAAGGAGAGTTTTGAACCAGGAAGTTTATCTTTTGCAGGGAAGGGAGCCCCAGCCATAGATAAAGAAACATGAAAGAAGTCACGCTCATTTCAGATACTCATTTGATGAGGTAAATGAGTAATTGCAGTTGCAAAACTGTTGAGGAAAAAAAGCCCCAGTGAATTTCCGATTGTTATATTGTGATGATAAATGACTGCTATAGGTGCTTCTCAGTTACATGAACTTTGTCTCAAGAAAGCAGTGCTGGAGCTGGGTAGAAATCACATTAAAGCACTAGTTACAAACATTGCTTTCATCACTCCTGCAATATGTGGCTTATTCAAACTTAGAGGTATTTCCTTTTTTCATTTGAAGAGTAGCAAGACCGTGTAAGAAGGATCAAGGTAGAAATCAAGCCTGACTATCAGAGGCCATCAAGGGATACAAAAATTATTCTGTGAATGTCTTAAGAAGATAGTGGAGGAAAGAACATAGAGGAAAAAGTACTGTCCAGTGTCACTGAAACAGAAGTGTTCCATAGCTTTTGACTCTTGCTGAAGACCCAAGTCAGCTGGTGAGCAGCTAATGCTGGTGACAGCTTAGCAAAAAGGGCAGGTTTTCAAGCAGTCATTTAAGTGAGATATTTTCATATGTGTACTTAAAGTACAGACTAAAAAAACCTTAAAAGCTTTAGTAGGCATCTTTTGAGAAATGGGAAATAGGTGATGCTTTGAAAGACTAGAGAAGAGCAAGCAGTTTGTGTAGGTGGAAGAGTGGGAAGAAGAGAGTGGTGAGTAGTAGTCATCTTAAAATCCTGCAGTGAGTAGTCACATGATTTGTAAGCACCTGAAGGATTACAGGAAGCACGTAACAGCAAGTGCTGGTTTGCCACAGGTGTTTCCTTGGCAAAGTGAGTTTACTTCTTTCTAGGATAAGATGTTGGGTCTGTTTCTGGCTGCAGAAACAAAAGCTTCCATGTATCTTGAATTCAGTAAGGTTTTGGGTTTTTTTGCCCTGGTAAGATTCCCAGTTAGGTGAGACTTCTAAAAACAAAGCTTAAGAACATGCTGCTATACGATGGATACAGATGCAGTGAAACAAATGTACTCGGAGTACCAGTAAGGATCTCGCTAAAAAGGAAGGCTGTACTGAGAGCATTACTGAGGGCTGTGGGTTTTCATTCATGACTTGAGTGGTAGAACAGATGATGCATATTAAAATTGTAAGTGACATAAAGCAGGGAAGGACTACAAATATGATAGGATTAAAAATTGAGATGTGGACTTGATGACTTAAATGTTGCCTGAAAAATTGGCTACATGTCAATAAGAACAGTGGCAAAGTTTTGAATTCAAGTAAAAATAACCAGCTGCAGGCCTTAGAATAATTGAATAGGTATAATCCATCATTAAATGAACCTTTCACCCACACTGGTGACTAAGGTTCTCCTGTGGGGAAAAGGAGGCAGAAGTTTTGTTTGGGTATATAAACTGGAAAATAAACTGCAGGTTATGATGTAATCCATTCCACCCAGTGCCAGTAGGGCTTCGCTGGGACTCCCTGTGACATGGCTTTGATATGACGCTGGAAGGGTGACATGAACCAAGTGGAGAGGACATACAGAGGAGCAGTCAGTCTCTGGAAAGCATGGTCAGGGAAAGCTGTGTGCGCTGAGAAGGCTGAGGGGAGACTCGAGGGAGTGACAGTTACAGGTAGTGCTGCTGAGGCTGCCCGCAGAGAGTGGCACAGAAGGAGCGGTTTAAATAGCAGGGAGGGACACAGGTAAAATGTTACAAACAGTGATTGAAAGTACTAGAGAATGTTAGGATGGCTGCGGAGTCTCTGATTAAATGCTTAAGAACAAGTTGGATAAATATCTGTTGAGAATAATTTGAGCGTAGCTTTTAATGCTCTAAGTGAGGTGCATGAACTGGAGCCCTTGCAGTCCCTTCTAGCCCTGTCTTCCCTCACCATGCTCTGTAGTTACTAATGGGGTTTGTTCTGTGCTGCGAGTCTCTGACCGTGACTGGGTGACTGCTGGGGCAGGATAAACAGAGTAGGTGAAGGGCCTTTCACTGCAGACAGAATGAGGCATGAGGCATGTGAACTGGAAGAAAAAGCTTGTGTCCTTCAGTGCAGAAGTGTCTGTCTGGCCTTGTGTGTTTCACAGAAAGCTCATGGTTATGCTGAAGTGTTTATCTAGCTTTTTTTTTTTTTTTGTAATTTGCATGCTTTAGTAAGGTGTGAGGGCTACTTTGGGGAGGTTTTAATCTTTATTGCTAGTCCATAATATATGTAGTACTTGGAAACTTCAGAAATGACACTGAGGATGGATCTGACAAAGTTACTGCTTCATGAGTGACACAGAATCTAGAAGAATGGTTTGAGTTGAAGGGCCCTTAAAGACCCCCTAGTCCCACCCCTGCCACGCGCAGGGCCCCCTTCCCCCAGCCCCGGTGGCTCCCAGCCCCATCCAGCCTGGCCTTGGGCACTGCCAGGGCTGGGGCACCCACAGCTGCTCTGGGCAGCCCGTGCCGGCGCCTCGCCGCCCTCACAGGGAAGGATTTCTCCCTCAGCTCTGATCTCCATCTGCCCTCTCTCAGCGCAAAGCCGTTCCCCCTTGTCCTGGCACTGCAGGCCCTTGGGAAAAGCCCCTCCCCAGCTTCCTCGCCGGCCCCTTTGGGTGCTGGAAGGTGCTCCAGGGTCTCCAGGAGCCTTCCCTTCTCCGGGCTGAACAGCCCCAGCGCTCCCAGCCCGGCTGCACAGCAGAGGGGCTCCAGCCCTCTGGCCATCTCCGTGGCCTCCTCTGGCCCCGCTCCAACAGGTCCGTGCCCTCCTTATGCTGGGGGCCCCGGAGCTGGAGGCGGCGCTGCAGGGGGGTCTCAGCAGAGCGGGGCAGAGGGGCAGAGCCCCCTCCCTCGCCCCGCCGGCCACGCTGCTGGGGATGCAGCCCAGGGCACGGGGGGCTTTCTGGGCTGCGAGCGCACGTGGCCGGGTCACGTCCAGCTTCTCGCCCACCAGCACCCCCAGTCCCTTTCCTCAGGGCTGCTCCCAACCCATTCTCCACCCAGCCTGATACTGGGGGCTGCCCCGATCTGGGTGCAGGATCTTGCACTTGACCCTGTTAAACGCCATGAGGTTCGCAGGGGCCCACCTCTCCAGCCTGCCCAGGTCCCTCTGGGTGGCATCCCTTGCCTCCAGTGTGTCAACCTACCACACACCGTAGTGTTGGGAAGCTTGCCAAGGGTGGCTCAATCCCAGTGTCCGTGTCATCGACAAGGATGTTAAATGGTGCTGGCCTCAGTATGGACCCCTGAGGAATGCCACTTGTCACTGATCTCCACTTGGACATCAAGCTGTTGATGGAACTCTTTGAGCGTGACCATCAAGCCAATTCCTTGTCCACCGAGTGGTGCATCCATCAAATCCATGTCTCTCTGGTTTAGAGACAGGGATGTTGTGTGGGACAGTGTGCAATGCTTTGCACAAGGCCAGGTAGATCGTCCAAAAACATTTACATATTTCACATTGCAGACAAGAGGCATGGGATAAGATGTTAAATTTTATCTTCTAGAGAGGTTTAGAAAACGACATGAGTAGCAATGGCAGCTGTAGTAGAAAGACAAGCGTTTTGAGGACTGTGCTGGGTGAACTGTTTGTGTGCTCCTCTCCGAAGTCTTGCATAAAGAGCTGTAATGATGCGCAGGCTGCAGGGATTTCTTGCAGAAAGAGCCAAGCAGATGACGTTGTGTTCCAGAGGAAGTACAAATGTAGGCGCAGCTACTTTATATTACAGCAAGGGAGCTTGATTAAGGCCTACAGGAAGGTAGAGAACACCTAATTAACACTTGGAGTACATAGTATTTCTATGGAAATTAATTTTTTCCATTCTTCAGAAATCTTAAAATGGTAGTTTAAGATGCCTCATCAGTGCATTCATATAGACAAGGTATATCCTACAAAGGATCAGAGATGCTCTTTGTAGGTTGCTGTTTGTATCCTGGAGTGAGTTTCTCTACAGCTGGAGTCGGGAACTTCCCAGGCAGCCAGGGAGTGAAAAGCTGATTGAACTCCTGGGTGTTTGTGCCTGGCTGCCCAGTTGGGGTGTATTGCCACAGGCCAGCATACTCTTGTTGAGGTAGAAGGTGGATTTTCTATAGCTGGATTTAACAGTAAAGCTCTGATATGTAACTGCGTGTGGGTGTTGCATCAGTCTTTCGGTATTTTTAGGAGAAAGTGATTCCCTAGCCATTTGTTGTAAAGCAGCTATATTGATAAACAAAAAGAAGATTATTCCAAAAGCAGTCACATGAGATGCATTGCATAAGGACAGCTGCTGGGTCAGGCTGATGGCCTCTTTAGGTTAGTGTCTGGTTTCTGAGTGTGAACAGTATTTAGTACAGGGGAAGAGTGTACAAATGAGACAAATACGTTGGATACTGGCAGGCAGTGCAGTGTTCGAGAGGAGTGGCTTGTGGCCGAGGGGCTTCTCCAGCCAGAGGAATGCCTTGGCTTTGCGCTGAATAGTGCTTCACAGCTTGCTCATCGAAAAATTTGTCCACTTGCTTTTTTAACCCATGTGATATAGATAATGTCCGGGGGTAAAGATTTCCACAGCTTAACTGTGTGTTTATTTTGAGTCGCCACTTTGTAGTTACATTTGATGCTGAATTATTCCTGTACTGAAAGAGGCCACCCTCCCCTGTTTGGTTTCCTCATATCATCTCCGTTAGAGAAGTCTGTTGTATCCATTTGCTTTAAAAATCTTTTCCAGATTGAAGTCTTCCGGTACTTTTTTGTTTTGTGGAAGCTGCTCTGTATCTTTGATCATCTTTGTTGAACTTCTGTGTACCTTTCCTAATTTTCCTGCATGTTCTTTTTGAGATGAGGAGGAAGAGGAAAAATGACCAGAACAGTGTGTAGCACTCAGTGTGTGCATAGCACAGATTTAGTTATTAATGTAATGATTTCTGTTTGTTCTTTGTTCCATTCTTAACAATTTGTAATATACAATTTCCTTTTTTTTTGACTGCATTGAGCTCATGTTTTCAGAGAATTAGCAATTAGGACCCCAGGCTCTTGTTCATGAGTGGCTATAGCCAGTCAAGAATGCATTCCTATATATGTAACATTATTTACCCTGTATGCATCATGTACCGTTCATTGGCATTGAACTTAATCTGTCATTTTGCTACCCGGTCACTTGGTGTGGAGCTATTTCTGCCAGCTTTTCAGTCAGCCTGATCTTTGCCCTGTGAATAATGGACAACTGAAAGTGTTGTTTATGTCCACATTACACCTTTTTTCCAGGGAAGTTGTGAATCTGTCAAACACCGCAGTTCCCTATGGGACTGTGTGATTACCTCCCTCTGTTAAAAGAATCAGATGTTTGTTACAATTCTTTCTTCACCTGTCTTACACTCAGCTTCTAGCCACATGAAGGCCCGACCCCTTTATCGCATGATACCTTAGTTTTTTATATAAGGAGTTTTCTTGGGCACATTTTTAGTAGTCTAGGTAGACTTTCTAAATTGGATCTCTGATCTATGTGCTTGTTTGTTCCTCTGGAGAAGTCAGTCTTAACACATTAGTGAAGCTGACTTCCTTCATGTGTGGTAACTCTCCTTCCAGCAAAAAATTCTGTTTGCTATTTTCTACTGTTTTCTTTAGAATATATGCTTTGGTGATCAGTAGTTTCCCAGATATTCCCTAGCAAAAGCAGGAAGAATACTTCCCTCCTTTCAGCAACCATACTGGGACAAAAGGTTACCTGTCGCTTTAGCTGTCTGGTGTTGGTGATCCACTGGATCTCCTGCAGCCATACCCTCTGGTCTGGGACCCTGCCTGGTGTAACCTCTCATTCTGTAACCCCTTCCCTTCTCTGGTGTGCCAATCTGTGGTAGAGTCTGATGTCCCTCCTAAAAGGATTTCAGCATGGAAGCTTCCCCCCTCCCTGTAACTTACCCTCTATGAAGATAAATTCAAATTTTATTTAGTTTTCTTCAGTGTTTTTCTGTTCTCTCTGTGTTCTTCCTCTGTGGGCCCTACAGACTCTCTGGAGGACTTGCTGCTCATGGTATCTGAATTAACATTTAATATTAGTTCTTATACCTCTTCCTAGCAGTTCCTCAGACTCCTTTTTGATCTGCTGTATAATATTATCGTACAGAGTGTGCAAGACCCTCTCTCCTTATTTTCCTTATTTGGACGCATCTTCAATTCTTCACTGATTTTTTTGTTTCATTTCTTAGGAGCCTCCCATGTAATATTGCTAAGTAGCCTCTGTCACCTCCAAATTTTTTCTTCTAATTCCCCACAAGGTTTTTATAAGCACACTTTTTTAGTGTAGTTTTTCATGTCCTGTTCCCCCTCACTCCTTTTTTTTTTAATCCCTTTGCTGTTATGCAAAGCATTGGGTTTTTATTTGGGACTCTGTTACTCCTGTAAAGATGTAACTTTAGTTGTCAAATGAGATTTTCTTGTAAAAGCAGAACCACTGTCCAAATCTGATTCTCTGTGCTTTGCTTGTTGGGAGTTTTAAATAGAGAGTTAGTTCAGGTACTGCTTGGGTCTGATCCTGCTGAGGTGGTGCCACGTATGAAGGAAATCAGACCTAATGCTGTCTAACCTGATGATAGCTCACGTCTCTGTTGATTTTTATTTCTGATGAACCTTTTAAGGACTTAAGACTACAGCCTGGTTCTGCATGTCCTGCCATGATGATACTGACAGGGAGAAGTGTACTAAAGCCACACCACTTGTGCTGAGCTTGGCTCACAAGGTACTAGCTACAGAACTAACCATACAGCAAAAACAACGTTGGAAGAACCTTCAGTGGACTGAATAATGAACTGGTCTTAATCTTGTCAATAGTGAAGTTCAGTGTAAAATGTGTTGGAATGGTGAGTTCCAAACTCAGTAACTTTTTTGGTAACATGAAGGAATTGCTACTTCAGAGTTCTTTACGGTCTTTGCTAATAGATGGTGGAGGAGGTTTACAAGGTGTTTGAAGAAGTTTTCAAAAGGCATTCTAACTACTATTGTTTAAAGTTTGTGTACTCCATGGCACTTGAGAGTTTATATCCTTTCCAAAACTCCTGGTAGTTTTTGATTATAGTGCTATAACTGTGGGCATCTATTTATCTAAGTAAATGTCTATTTTCCTTAGTAAAAAATTCAAGGATTACATTAAAAGCCAAACACTACAGTCTGATTTGTCTCTTTTGCCCTCTTAGCTCTTTAGAGTAGGAGTTTAGTACTCAGTTGCCTAAGGCCTGAAAAAAATACTGATGTATAGCTGATAGATTGGTATTGTGGAAAAAATCCACCTTGGTTAGAAATCCTCTGGGTAGTTCACCGACAGATAAAGCAGCTGCTTTTTGGAGGGCTTAGAGACTTTACCTGGCTGGAAATCGACATGCTGCTTGGCACGTTTGTTAGAAAAGCACATTCTGGTGAGACTGTGAAGAAAGTAAGAGTTCGATGCATGTCTTTCTAATATTTACAGTACTGGCTTTTGAATTACGATTCTTAGCTTTATATTTCACAGAATTATACTGACTCCATCAAAAAGTAGACTTTCCTTTTACAGACTAGGGAGAAATGAGCCTAGAGAGGACAAGCCTTTTGTCCAAAATCTGCTCAACAGCTTAGTTTCAAAATTGGAAATAGAAGTTGGGGATTGTCTCTGTGGTGCATGTCCTGCACCTAGTCTTCTCTGACTAACCCTTGTCCTAAACTAATTTTGCAGGTTTTCTATCATGTATCTTCATCACTAACCCTGCGTGAGGTATATACTATTTGTGAAATTGTAGTAAGTGATACTAAACCCGTATTTTAAGGGAGAAGCTGTCTTATGTCATGTTTGGCTCTGTGTAGTAAATTGACAGTGGAGGCCAGATCATTGCTAACAAGAATGAGGTTGGGCAAGAACTCTGTGGTCATGAAGAAGAGATTGGGAAATGTTTTCTTGTGTTTGATAAGCTGTTAGTACACTTAAAGCCAGTAAGCTTCCTTTGGCAGGATGCCAAAAGAAGGGTAAACTTTGAAGCTGTGAGGTTCTTCTAATTTTGGATACTTTCAATTTTTGTTACATACCCCAAACTTCTGTGTTCTGTGGTTCATCATGTGGAATACCTGGTCATCTCATCCACAGCAATAAATTGTTGTCTGGCACTGTTGAAGTATTTTAGGAGGCAAGAGAGGATGTTTGATAGAAGCTACATTCAATGAATTACTATTCTTAAGCAGGAGTTTAGCTGAGATTCTTCTCTTGTGGCAGAAGAATTCAAAAGATGTCCTGAAAATAGGTTTGGAAACTTATTTTGACTGTTAATCCCTTCTTTGGTAGCAGATAACACATTATCTGGGATGTAAAGATCATGCAAGTGTTTTCTTTTTGAACCTTTGTGGCAGTGTTTCTCTGTCGTTGTTGCTACTCAAGCATTTCAAGATATGATTAATAATTTGTAAAATGAGTTAAATACCATTGTAAAATGGGGTCTGTTTCAGATAACTTCTGAATTTTTGAATTCTCAAAATATAAATGAATATTGTAGGGGAAGGAAAATGGGCAAAAAGGTGAGAATGAAGTGAGTGGCTACTGTTAATTTGTGTAGAATTTTGTATGCAGATGTGTGTAACTCCTTGATCTTCAAACATCTCAAGTTCCTGGCAAGTGTACTTTTATTTGGTTTTGGTGGTTTGTTTGGGATTTTTTTAGTTGACTGAAGGAAATGAGTTGCCAAGCAAGTTTAGAGCATGCAGCCCAAATGTTAGACAGGTGTGAAGAGCTTTGAGGTGTCTTCAGAGAAGGCTAAACAAGAAGGGAAGAGGATGTGGGGGATGTTTGATCCTTGCATTACAACATTGTACTGTTGAGAACTCGGAGGTTCAGCTTCAATCAAAACTAGCTTGTTTCTGACCAGAGGAAAGTGCAACTTGTACTGAGGATGCGTGTGCCTGGTTATCCTGGGCTAGAAGCACATTTTGTGTATTGAAACCTGGTTCAAAAACTCAGTTCAGACTGTTGTTTTGGCCGTATAGCTGGAATGGGTAGAGTGCAGCCAGAAATTTAGTTTATTGAAGTGTTTCTACTTTTTGAATATGAAAAGTACTCTTCTATGAAGAATACTCAACTGAGAACATATGGGCTGTTCTGGAGCCTTCTTTCTGAAAGAGTGGTGTCAGGATTAACCCATTTCAGACACAAGCCTCCAGGAGCTTAGTGCACTGGTCATGACTTTCCCATAGGAAGTATTCAGTTCCCCCGTGACCTCTGTGTCCTTACACAGCACAAAGCATGTTATTCTTCTCATGGGAATGCAAGTGGAGAATAGGAACTCAGTGTTAGAGCTGGTTGTGTAGCATTTCTGTGAAGGGAGGTTAGTGTCTTGAGCATACTTCTTGTTTTTCCCACCTCTGAAATCTTCAGAAGAATGTTTCATCCCTGGCCCTCATTGGAGCAGAATCCACACTTGTTGAAGAGTGGGAGAACTGGGTTCCCAAGGTCTGTTCTTCTCTTCCTTCCCCTTCTTCCTTTTGCTGATTACGGGGGGTGAGAGCTGCTGCAGCACCTGACACCAGTCATGTTACAGAGGGGACTGCAGCAGTGATAGCTTCTAACATCTTGAGGCTGTGAACCACCTCAACAGTCCAACAAAGGGCAAGAAAATCTGTTTTTTATTCTTTTTTCGCTGGTGTGTGAGTGATCTGACATCGGGCTGTTTTCTGCATCTGCAGGGAAACTTTTGAATTCAGTTGTTGTCAGGGGCTGTTTGTGGTGCTGAGTTTCTGGTGGTGCTATGAAATCATAGCTGTAGTGAGGACCAAAAAGAGGTCAGAGACATATTTGCAGGTCGAGTAGAGACTGTAAATCAGACAGTACACTCAGTATTGTTGGTTGCTCCTGCATTTCTGCATTGTGTGTCCTGGGTGTAGCCCAGGAATGCATGAATTACCTGTAGCCGTGTGTGTGAATATGTCCCCGTAGGCTGTGGAAGCAGAGGAAGTGACACATGGATATGAAAGAGGCATTTTCCTCTATGGACTCCCTGTTCTGTGGCTCAAGATCTTAACTGGAGCCTAGATAAAAACTTTTTTTTCTCATTTGACAGTACAAATTTGAAGTAGTCTGTCTAATTTTGTCTCTAGCAGCATCGATCCTGCTGTTCCCACTTATTCTGTGATAACTTTGAAGGCAGAAGGCTGCTACTCTGATTCTGCTGTCTCTGGGGAGCCTGCGTTGGATTGATGGATACCTGGCAAATGACTGCAGCACTGGGAGGGTGAATTATTGCTAATGGTCCATATGCCCGCCTTGCCCTCAGGTGCTGAGAGAACAGCAGTCAAATTGATTTGCTCTGTTGGCAACAGCAGACAACAACTGAGTGACCTTCATAAATCCTAATTTTTAGTAAACTCTTTGTTCTTTCCCTTTCGTTCCTCCCCTGTCCTTCCCCCAAATCCACAGCATTGGTACAAAAGCTTCTGAAATTCTGCACCTCATCTGGGGCTGCTAGAGTGATGTCATGTACTGTTCCCCTCGTGAAGAACAGGTGCGTTGGAGTGACAGGCCCTGCGTTTGAAATGTTACGTCCCAGTTAGGCGATGCGGATGGTGGTGGGGGTTTTTGGGAACACAGGGACCATGTTGGATCCATTCCTGCTTTACCAAGCTTGGTGTTTTAAATGGAAAATGCTGGGTTAAAATTAATGTTGAAAGTTTAGATACAGGACTTTGCTATAGACAACAAGATGGAGCAAATTATTGTATGTATTGAAGCGCAAGAAAAATTACTACAGAACAGTGTTTACTTCTTGTTTTGTGTGTTGTGTCCCCTGTGTCCCCGTCCATCCCTCCCCAACTCTTCACTAGCTTGGTTATATGTTTTTGTGACACCTAATGCTAAGGCCTGATTCAATAACATTTTATGGAAAACTGAGATGTTGAGTATACTTGAAAAAACCAGGTTACTCTTTATAGTAAAGGGAAAAGATTTTATAAATTTGGTGATTTTGCCTCTAAGTTTACAGTGGGCTCATGTTGTCTGAGCTGCTGCTATCAGCTGCATTTTCCTGCGCTTTCGGTGGGAAAGGGAGCCTTTCTGTGAAGGCGGTAAAATGCTTTCAGGCAGAAATGTAAAGAATTTGGAACATGTAACTATTGTTAAGTGAGATAAAAGCTTTTGTCTTGGGGGAAAAGTAATATCATTCAGCGTCTGTAAGGCTGAGTTTATTTTTCCAGCAAGAAGAAATTCTACACTTTTTCCTTTGCTGGTATGTCATGGTTTTTGGAAGAATTTGCAGTAGTGCCAGCAAACTACAGCACCAGTAGGATTTTTCCAAGAAAGTATAATTGTTCCAGGATCTGTAATGCTATGGAATAGCCAAGATGCGCAGTGTAATATTACCTTAGTTTGGACTTGGTCATATACTCATTTAGGAAGGAAATGTAAGATTTCTGTGTCTGAGTGTTGCAAACCTCATGTGCTGGTACAGCTGGGGATGAAAAAGCTGCTCTCTGTACGTAGGGATCTTGCGCTATATTTCTTAAACCTTAGTGAGGCTTGTAGAACCATATAGTGGGTTACCAAAAGGGTCATACTAAGACCGATTAGATGTGTGCTTCGTAAGCACTGCTGCATGTTTTGAAGTGGCAGTGCAAGTCTTTCCATGTAGAGGCTTTCCACAACGTGATGTGGGACTAACCTCTGGAGAACACCTTGGCATCTGCTCTTTTACTGTGGTCAAACACTGGAACCGTTTGCAGAGAGGCTGTGGAGTCTCCACTGGTGGAGACAGCTGAAACCTGACTGAGCACGGCCCTGCCCAACCTGCCCCAGGTCACCCTGCGCAATGTCCTGAGGTCCCTGCCAGCCTTTGCCAGGCTGCTGTGTCTGTTGAAGTTGCCTGCGTTCAGCTTCAGTGCAGCTTCATTGTCTGGTGCAGAGTTGGCCACCACAAGCCTCCTCATTACATAAAAGCTTCGGAAATAGAAGTGAATCATCTGTTCAGCTCTCAGACAGGTGGGAAATAGAAGAGCCTGACCTCCTGTCAGCTAGCTAGAAGTTATGGCGAGCCAGAACTAGTTTTTGAGGGGTATGGATGAAGAGCTGCTGTGCTGGCATATGCTGTGGGAGCAGCAGGGAAGGCTGGCGAGGCAGGGAGCAGGTGGCGTGATGCTGTGCTGTTAAGTGCTGATGCTGGTGCTTAATTCCAGCTGAAAAATTGTTTTGTCTTATGGCAGCAGTCAGCATGGACTGTGTTAAGTGGTATGTAACATAACACACTTGCTGATCAGGATAAGGATCAGCTTCACAAAGGGTGGCCTTGGGGCTTTAAAAGTATTGTGGACATTTAATATTCTCTCTACCTGTCTTGCATTGTGAATGAACAGCAAATAAATGATTATGTTTTCTCTTGATGAGATGGTAGAAGCCCTCGTTCTGGAGCTGCAGTATTATGTATGAGAAGAGTTTTTGGCTACTGGAGAAACTCATCTGCAAGTGTGTGTGTGTGAGGCAGAGGGTGTAGTACACCCAAAAAAGTATGAAAAAGTGGTGTATAACATGGTGTCAGAGAAAAATTCAGTTTTTAGTCATATTTCCCTTCCTGTCTGTGGGCGAGGGAAGGGGCTTCAGAAGGAAATGGCATGCAAGCTGACACAGGCACTGTGCTTTTCTGACCTGTGTGGCTGAGCAGCCAGACTGTCTGAAAATTCTCCTTGGAGGAGCTGGCTGCTCAGCTGCTGTGGGCAGGAGAGCGAGGGACGCTGGGCACAGGGAGCCTGCTGGCTCTGGTGTCTCATCTTCACTGGGCTCCTGCTGCCGCGTCAACTAGTCGCATGCTATTAGGATTTTCAGGATTTGGGTTCAAGACCTTCTTGCCAGCCAAGCTGTGGTGTGCGTGCATGTCTGAGCTGTGGTATGTACGTGTGCCTGTAGCACGCTGGCTGTGAGGTGTACTTAGTCCCTTACACAATGTAATCTGCTGTGGTTTGTAGCAAATTACCAGTGAAGCGATGGCAATTGGATTGTTTCAGCAATTGCTTTTTCTCCTTTATGTAACACAAAAATGGGAGAAAAGATTCTGTTTACAAGATAGAATTATTAATGTAACTAGGTGTTGTGAATTATTACAATCCATTTCCTGCCTGCAGCACTGCTGCAGCTCTGAATTTCCACTTTGTGACAAATTTGTGCCCCTAGCCTTTGTGTTGCATCTCACTTGAAACATTTGCAAGGCTGCGCTGAAAAAACATCTGTCTCTCCAGGCATGGATGAGTAACCTTGGTACAAGGTGTCTTTCCCACACCTATGCTCCCTCCACAGACCCTGATCCTTGGCCCCCCATCCCCACGCGTGCCCCAGCCAGCCCCCGGGTAATAGTTACCATGGGAGGTGCTGCAGCTAAGTGAAACACTGGAATTGGATGTGTGTGTGCATGTGCAAAAGCATCTTAACTGAAGCAGCACTCGTACACAGCTGAATTTGTGTAATCCTGGCGATAATAATGTTTTACAGTTGTGTAAATGGAAGGAATGACTAGAGAGCCTAAGCAATTGCTTGATGTGTAACTTAATTTAGAAATTAAGATACTTTAAAAGCTAAACCTTGCTGATTGCTTTTGTTTCCTATGATTTATCTGAACTTCATTGTATATCTGTCTCTTGTACCTGAAGTGAACCATGAATGCAGCATACTGTGTTGCAAGGTTAAGGAAATGTCCTGATGTCCTCTTGTTTCCAGCCAGACTTTGACTTGGATTTGCAGTTGTGCAAAAAGAACAACTCTGAATGGATTTGCCTTTAGCACTTGTCCTAAAATCAGAGGGTTTCTTTCAGTTAGTTAATCTTTGTTTGCAAAAATTACTTTGAACAGAAGCGGTTCCCGCTTTTAACATTTACGCGCACTGTTGTAACATAGAGCTAATGAAGATTTTGGAATTTAATTTGCAATACCCAAAAAACTAATAAGCAAATATTACCTTTGGAATGGTTAATGTTTTCTCCTTAATGAATGCTGGTGTTTGACATCAGGTGAAGCAAGTAAATAGGGAGTTTTTCTCTTTGCAATTAGTAGAAATGGTTCCCAGTGCAGTGCTAATAACCAGAATTGCTGTTAGTATGTAAGGCTGGTCAAAGAGCTGGTCACGACATCTTTCTGCTACGGAAGTAGAATATATTGTTCCCAAGTTACTCGTAGAACAGGGATCAGAAGGGATGGTCCAATCCTGACACTCAGCCCTACAGCAAGATCAGATCTGCTTGGTCATGTCTTTCTAGACTGCCACACCTAGCTCACTGGTTAGGTGTGGGGAGGAACTGTTGTTCTAGAGAAATGGCAGTTTATTTGCACTTGAAGGTAAAGGTGGAGAATCAAATGCCACATAGTTAAACTGTGGGGATGAAGCCAGGATGGTGTCTGCACAGCATGTGAGGAAACTGGTTTCTTAGGGATGAGAATTTTTCTTCATGTTAGACCTATGCTTTATTTTGTGGATGTTAGGTATATCCACTTGAATTTTTAAGTAGTCTAGGCTTGGGTGGGGTTTTTTTGCCTGCTCCTTACTTCTGTGACTGATTAGAATAGAGTATTTCAGTTGGAAGGGATCTGCAGCAATCATCTAGTCCAACTACCTTTTAGCGCTTGAAGCTTTTACCATAATTGCAATTCTTGCACTTGCAGCATTCGTAAACTTTCATTTCTAATGTGCATGAGGCTGATATGAGGCACATTTGTGTTTTCCTCCTCTCTGCTTGCTTTAGCTGAGCAATCAGGTTAGTTTGTGTCCTGTCATAAGGGATCAGATCTGCTGTTGTGATGGGACAGCCATGGAGTCTGGGTGCTGATAACCAGAGGTTTTGTGGTGTGCTCAGTGCTGGCTTTGCTTTTAAGGATTATTTCATGTTTGCTTTTTGTCCTCTGCCCTTAGATTAGGGATATGATCCTGTGAGTCCCAACATAACATAGCTCTAGCAAGACTCATGCTGAAAAAAATCACCAGTGAGGTGAATCCCTGAATTTTTCTGTTCCAGCATACCAGAACTGGAAAGGAAGTTACAAGCAGGTAACTCAGACGGTGTTTTTTTCATTTCAGTTACTGCCATATATTCAAAAGGTATTTTTTGATTATTCTTTTCAGTAGTCTGAGTATGTACATGAGTAGGCATGTGTATGTGGGGATTTCCTGTCATATTTCCCACTCTGAACAGCTCTGGAAGAGGGCTTTGCCATTGGAATTTTAAATTAAAATTTATTTATTTTTCTACTTGCTCCTGAGACATAGAATAGATAGTCCATGTTTCTGGTGATTTCAGTGCACCTTTAAAAACAATTTTTATTTTTTTTACATTTGCCTTGGACTTGATTTAAACATGTCACGTTTGCTACTGGACCAAAACAAGCTAAAGGGTAAATCCCCAGCTTTTTCTGATGTAGTCTCTGCAACTTCCTTCCACACCATGTGTCTGTTGCTTTGCGGGGTACCGTATTCTAGGTTCCCCACATGACTATAAGACAAAACCTTTCTATTCTGCATGACCATGATGTGTAGTGTTTTGGCCTGCTTGTCAGCCTTAGCCCTTGCATTGCAAGGTCTCTGGGCAGCAAGAACACACTTCTCATGCTTCCTCTCTCCCAAAATCCTGGAATGTTCATGCTGGTGCTGGACTGTTGGCATACTGAAATTGCCTACAGCCAAGAAAGTGATATTGATTCTTATGGAAAGATGTAGTGCCTTGCTAAAAGATAAGAGCAAAAATATTTCTTCAGGTTTTCCATTTGGTCATTAGGCCAGTGTTCTGGTGCTTCTGTTGCTAGGAGTCTGATTATTTTTAGTTGTATTACTGGTGGGGGAAAAAATAGGTAGATCATTGTAAAACAATCCTGTGGGCATTAAATAAAATTTAATCTGAAATTAAAAGCATAATGGCTGTACTTAGGGTTTCTATTCCTTTATATGCTTTCTCCCATATAGCTGAAAATGGATTCTTAGGAAAGAATATGAAACAAAACAGCACCTGTGGTGCCTCCCCCAGCTTCTAAACATTTGAGGCTTACAGAATTGCTAAGCCAGATATGCATAAAAACCCTTAATGGATTTCTTGCTTGTGTGAACTTATCAGAGCTTCTCCTCTAGTATTCTTTATATTCAAGATGGTGAAGGCAAGTTGTTCAAAATGACCACCTGTTTTTAGTGGGTAGCCTGTGTTTAGGTCTTGTATTGAATTCACTGGTGCTATCATTAATGGTATTTTCCTGTGGACAAAATGGCTTATTTCATATGCTTTGGGTGTCTTATTGTCCCAGTCTTAGTCTGGAGAAGCCAGGAAAAAGGTCTCTATTTCCTCTCAGATAAAAATGTAAAAATCTTGGATAATCATAGCTTTGAACTTTAAAAAAAAATTCTGTCTTGCATTCAAGCCTCTCACTTCTCAGCACATTGTTGTGAACCACACCATTTAGATTGAGATTTAAAAAAAAAAGAGACTAAGTTTCTTCTGCTCCATCTTTCCTAGAAATTTGGTTCGTGTTTTGTTTTAATGTATTATCTTAACCTTTTCTTAGGGCTTTTTATATTGCATCTTTTATACTTTGTAAATCAAATCGCAAGTTTAAGTTGACTGCTTC
Organism: Falco peregrinus; assembly: GCF_023634155.1. NCBI lineage: Eukaryota > Metazoa > Chordata > Aves > Falconiformes > Falconidae > Falco > Falco peregrinus. Next base: position 63,687,944 of record NC_073725.1, on the reverse strand, counting down.
TGACATCTGCGATTCAGTTTGTCCTTGGTAAACATCCTAGTCAAAAGTCTTACAGTCAAGTCAAAATATGTTTTGACAAGAAGTATCTGCATTAGTTTATTTTACTGTGTAGCATACTCTGGCTTAGTCTTCTGAACTGTGGCTGCTTATGCTTCCCTCCCTTGTTCCCCATGCAAAAATAACTTTCTTTAGATTGTCTTAGCTGTAAAGCCTGTTCTGGTCTCTTCTCTTGTTACTGGTGTGTTGCTAATAGTTAAAGCACTGAAAGTGCTTCAGTCTGTGTCCAAGAGCACTTCCCTTAAGACCACGTTGCTGACAGCTAGCCTCAGTCCTTCTTTTCTAATTGGCATTTTGGCATCTCCTCAGAGTACTGCTTAATTCTTTCACTGCTAAGCTCCTTTTCTTCCTCCCTTTCAGACAGTTTGGTTCCTAGCTCCGTTCCTGCGCATTCTCTCTGACCAGCGGGTCACAGCAGTGGTGCCTGATGTCTCTTCCGCTGGTGGCCGTTCTCTGCCCTTCCTTCCCTTAGGCAAAATCCAGTAGCTTGATCAAATTACCTCTAGGCTCATGAGTGCTTGGTGTTTCTCCCTTCTGAGAGAAGGAAGAAGAATGCTGCAAGTCTTCTAAAACAAGTTGGTAATGTTTATTTTTCTTTTATTTATCTGGTTTTCTCACGAGCTTCCTTTCTTTCCCACTTCCAGCTGGACACAGTGCCTTTGCTGAAGCATTGCACATGCTGGAATTGCCCGACCCCCTGATGTATTCCGGGATGGCAGCTAGGTGACGGCAGTTGAGGATGACCCTGACTGAAAAACTGCGCGAGAGGATATCGCGGGCATTCTACAACCACGGGTTGTTGTGTGCTTCCTACCCTATTCCTATCATCCTCTTTACTGGTCTCTGTATTCTGGCCTGCTGGTAAGTCATGCAAAGTACTTGTTGTCACAGGGTGCTGCTGCTTTGTGGGGTTTTCATAGCAACGCCATGAACATGCTCTGGTTTCCCTGTCTTGTGGGCTATCCCAGAAGCTTTTTTTTTTTGCTTTTTTTTTACCTTCATAGATTTTTGTTATGCCTTTTTGTGGGACAAAAGAAAAGAGAGATGAAATTTCTTCTTGTGGTTTAATGAGTAAATAGGAAAACCTAATTGAGTAAGTGAAGTAAAGCAATAAATAAAATAGAATTAACTCCTGGTGGTGAACTCCAAAACCATGAATTAAAAATGGGGAGAAGGAAAGTTGATCTTTCTCTCCATAGTTGCCTGTTCTGTTCTCCCTTAAGCTTGCACTCTTCTTTTTCAACTCTTGCCTTGGCTCACTTGTGTTGTGTGTGTTTGCAAATTCTTTGCTCTCCTTATGGACTCTAGTTGGGATATGAGTTGCAACTGAATGTAATTTCACTCTCAGAAATGTTACAGAGGTCTCTTAATCATTTCCAATGAGGTGTTGTTATTGCTGGTGTTGAGAAGACTTTTGTGTTCAGATTTGTGTGCAGACACATGTGTGTGCATATACAGATTCTACCTTCAGGTTAATTCTAAGCATCTCGTCTTTTTTGGTCAAAGTAAACCCTACGTGATGATCTACTCTGCCTTTAGAAAAGCTCCACCTGTTTTAGTACAGATGTAAATTCTTCTTGGAGCACCGCTATGAATAAGGCAGACTTCTTTCACATATACAGTTTAAAAATTACGGAAGTGACGATTTTTGTGTTTTCAAAACCTGTGAGATTGCTTCTCATGCCTGTGACTCTTCAAGCTTGTGAGCAGGAACCAAGGTGTTGCTTTTCTGTTTTTTCACTGCTTCATATGAATTCTTCTAACTGTCAATGATAATAGTTTTATTTTCAGATCTCTTGTTCTGCAGAAATATGAAGCTTCTACAAGGTCTAAGCAAGTGGATTCTACATTCAGTTTAGTTTTGTTAATATGGTTACAAGTAATGGCTCTGTCTTTTGCCTTCAGCTTTGCTGGATGTTGCTTTCACATGTCAGGCCTGCGTGAGCCAAAATGGACTTCCACCAAGAGTCCTGAGTCCCCATGCCACAGCCCTACTCTTGCTTACGAATTGCTCTCAGAGCTACCAGTGGTATTAGGCTCCCCTTTTCAGTTATCTTTCAGGTGCTGTTGCCTGGGGATAAACGCAGGAGTACAAGACAACTGCTTCAGTATAAAACATTTATCTAAACAAGTGCTGCATTTTGGGAGAGCTCAATACAAAAACTGCGTGCTTACTCCTTTTCCTAAACTTGTGGTTTCCCAGACAGGAGGAATCTGATCTAGGATTACTAGCAGCTGTCCTCATTCTTCTTGGGAACCTTGTGACCACTAGGTCAGAACTGGTATCTGTCCTGCCGTGCTAGTCATATGTTCAAGCAGTGTGAATTAAGGTGTTTCCACTAAGTCTCTGAAGCTTCAAGCTGGGTTGTGTTTGACAGAGTAGCTGCTGGTAACTGTGTATTTGTGGAAGTGTCTGCATTACTTGGTGCTGATATTTGAGGATTCTGTGGCTGTTGGTTCCCTTTAGGCTGCAGAAGTTTGTCCAAGACACCATCAGGCATAAAGTGAATAGTCTTGTTTCCTTTAATGAGTTTGTCACTTGTTAGAAAAGCAAAAAATGGCCCTAGGAGAGGCAGGGTTTTAACAATACTGTGCTACCCTCTGAGAGCAAGAATACCTTGCCAAAAAAAATCAAAGTGTAGATAAAGTGTTCCCACTTTAGAAGCAATTTTTGAGGTTGTTTCAGTTCCTGTTTTGAGCTGGTCTGTATTAACTGGTCTTAACTAGGCATTAATTCTGGCTTGAGAAGTGGCATTACTAACTAGGTCAAAACTATTCCAAGAGTCTGGCCGTTCTACACTTGAGCACTTTAGTGTGGTAAGACTGAACTCTGACAGGATATCTGTGCACAGGACACACTGAAATATTTATTGCAAGTTTAGTTTGGGGTTCAGGTCTTCAAGTATTCCTCTTAGAGCCTGAGGTCTGACTCTTTAACTGTTGACCTGGATGATGGGGTGGGCTGCACCCTCAGTGAGTTTGTGGATGATAAAAACTTAATATATCCTGAACTGGAAAGTGGGAAAACTGGATGAAAACTGGGAGACTGGCTAATATGTGTGGGCAGAGAGGAACCTTATGAAGTTTTGTGCCAGGTCCTGCACTTGGGTCACAAGAACCCCACACAATGCTACAGGCTTGGGACAGAGTGGCTGGAAAGCTGCCTGGTGGGAAAGGACCTGAGGGGTGTCAGCTGACAGTGGCTGAACGTTGAGCCGGCAAGGTGGCCAAGGAGGCCAGCAGCAGCCTGGCTGGTGTCAGACACGGTGTGGCCAGCAGGGCCGGGGCAGTGCCCGTCCCCCTGCGCTGGGCACTGGGGGGGGGCCGCCCCTCGGATGCTGGGCTCAGTTTGGGCCCCTCAGCACCAGCCAGACCCTGAGGGGCTGGAGCGTGTCCAGAGCCGGGCAGGGGGCTGGGGAAGGGGCTGGGGCACCAGCCTGGGGGGGGCTCAGGGGGGAGCTGGGTGTTCAGCCTGGAGAGAAGGGGGCTCAGGGGGGACCTTCTCGCTCCCTGCAGCTGCCTGACAGGGGGGTGCAGCGAGGGGGGGTCGGTGTCTGCTCCCAGGAACAAGTGACAGGACAAGGGGAAACGGCCTCGCCTTGCCTCAGGGCAGGTTTAGATTGGGGATTGGAAAAAAATTTTCACTGAAAGATTTGTCAGGTGCTGACACAGGCTGCCCAGGGAGGTGGTGGAGTCACTGTCCCCGGAGGCGTGAAAACACACCTAGATGCGGTGCTTAGGGACGTGGTTTAGTGATGGACTTGGCAGTGCTGGGTTAATGGTTGAACTTGGTGATCTTAAAGGTCTTTTCCAATCTCAACGATTCTGTGATTCTAAGCTCAACACAAGGGAATGTGAAAGGAAGAATAACACCAGGCATCTGTACAGGCTGGGGGTCAACTGTCTGGAAAGTGGCTTTGCAGAACAGGCCCTGGAGGTCTTGGTAGACACCAAATTGAGCACAAGCCAGCTCTGTGTCTTCATGGCAGACGTGGTCTGCAGTATCCTGGCTGCATTAGGGGTACAGTGTTGCCAGCAGATTGAGGGAGGCGATCCTTCCTTTCCACATGGCACTGGTGAGGCCACGCCTGGAGTGCTGGGTCCAGTGCTGGACTTCCGATTAGAAGGAGGACATGGAATTAATCAAGGAGGTCCACCAAATGGCCATGAAAATGATGGATTAGAGCATCTCTTGGGAGGAAAGGCTAACAGAACTGGGACTCTTCAGCCTGGAGAAGAGAAGTCTCGGGCGATCTTACCACCATATATAAATAGATGAAGAGAGAGTGTAGAGAGAACAGAGCCAGGCTCACCACTTGGTGGGTGCCTAGTGACAAGACATGAGGCAACAAAGCTGAAACACAGGAGATCCTGCTTACACATGAAAAAATACTTTTTTACTTTAAGGCTGTTGAATAGTGGAGCAGGTATTCCAGAGAGGTGGTGTTGGAGTTTCCATCCTTGGAGATGCTCAGACACAGCCCTGAGGCACCCACTGTGGCAGACCCTCCTCCAGGCAGGTTTAGCCTAGGTGAATTCTGGAGCTGATTTCCAGGTTCAGCTCTCTGTTCTGTCTGCGTGCTTTCTAGTCTGCCTGTAAAATTCGTAAAGGAGCTGTGCAATGCAAAATTACATAGGAGAATTGGTTCTATCTCCCTTTTTAGTTTCTCCAGTGTAAGTCCAGTTGATTTATCAAGGTGCTAGGAATGTGCGCTTCCCCTCATGCTTTCTTCCTTCTGTCTTGTGTTTTTTTTCCAAGCTGTAAAAGAAAGCAGTGCTAAAGGGATCATACATCCTTGCTATTGGATAATTTGCAAATAACTCCTCTTTTCTTGGCTAGGTAGCTTGGCAATTGCAGCCCACATATTACTCATTCATTTAAAATGAGAAATAAAACTTATTATATCTACTTAAAATGAAGTTACATTACCAGCTGTACTGTACGTTTCAGGTTCCTTGGCTTGTGCTATAGTTTGGGTATTTTCTTGCCAGAGCTCAAATTCAGGGGCGGCTCTCTATTGTGAACATTTGACAAGTATCCTTAGAAGTCTGAGATGCTTCTTCCTTGTTTGCTTTATGTGGAATAATCTGATATTTGTGGTGTGTGGCTGCAAGCAGTTGTTAGCTCTGTGGTTTGTGCAACTATAGCTATTTAACGCTAATCCCTTAACAAATGGGTAGGGACTATGATCATGTAAACCTGGCGCAAGATACTTGGTACCTTTTTCAGGCTGTACTGTGCCAGAATCCTTCTAAACAAGTCTTTTCATCAGATATAATAAAATTGTATAGTTTTGGGGGGGTCAGGGTGCCAAGGCCAACAAAAAGACTCAAATTTCTTTTTTAATTGGGATGCCTGAATATATGAAGTGATATGAAATAAGAGGAAAACGGAAGTGATCAACAGTCACCTCTGACTGCTGGCTACTTGGGGGGGCGGGGCAGGAAATACTGAAAGTATTGTAGGAATTACATGGGAAAATTACTTTTTAGCTAACGTACTAACCCACTTTAGGTTGAAGGTAAGTCCTGGAACTATGTAATCTTGGGCATTTCATGCGTAACCTGTCTGCCCTGTTCTACTCTTTCCTATGCACCTGCTGTTGGCTGCTGGGCAGATGGAGCCTTGGTCTGACCCAGCACAGCTAGCTGTATGTATATTTGGTTTAAGACTACGTCCATCTGAATAGCCTTCCAGAATGCAAAACTGGCAGCTGTGGGGCGTGTTCAGCATGTAGTGTGGGTTGGGTGCTGTCTGCAGGAGTTGCTGCAGAGTTGCTTATGGGAAGAACTCACTGATGGCCACAAAGTGTCACATCTGTATTTTTTCCTGTCGTCATATTGTGAGGAGTCTGAGTAATGGTCTTTGGCACCGATTTACTGCTGGAATTTGAGCTCTTCAGAAGAATTTCATTTTCTTAGGACAGATCTCACTGATTCATCTCGACCACCTCACTGCAAAAATGCATGAGAAATGTGCTGAAATTTCAAGAAAGAAGCTGATGAAAAATAACCAAGGCCCAGCTTTGAAGTAGAAGCTCATTTAGGTGGTGTTTCTGTCCAGCATGATTGGTAAGAGACCCTCAGCACTGCTGGCATAGTGATGTAGATTAATGTCTGAAACAAGCATGGACCAATTAAGTAGTAAGAACTACAAGTCCTTCTAATGAGGAAAGAAGATAAAAAAGTGATCCAGCAGTTTCATACTGACTTTTGTCAACAGGGAAAGAGCTAATAACATCCTTGACATTGCTGAGAAGGTTAGTCCCAGTCCCTGAAGAAATGGGTGGAAAAAGTAGAAGGTAGTAAAGCAAAAAGGAAGCATTCTGTATTCTTCAGCCTAAACTAGGGTTAATAAGTACTTACACTGTTCAAGCAAGCAACAGTGGAGTTACATCTTGAGTTCTTGAGAGAGGTAAAACAGGCTTTTCCTCCGTTTGTATGCAAGGATAGCTTGTAAAATTCTGCTGCAGAGCAGTTAACTCAGTTGTTCTCATTTTCCTCCTTCACATATTAGTAAAACTTGACCATCTTTGGGTTCAGATGAATTTTTAAAAAGCTGAAATAAACCACATAGTCTACAATTTATTTATCATCAGTTCTGGTTCTCAACTGATGTGACAACAGCCAGCGTGCAGGTATTTCTCCTGTTCTAAGGGTCAGGAGTCAAGGATCAGGCAGTACAGTCACCACAGAGTGTCTGTTGCAGGTTGTTTGAATGTATTCTGTCTGGAACCTTGGAAGTATTTTGTGTAGACACAATTTTTAATGTCACCTATAGACAAGAGAGCATATCTGGTTTTGTTAATAAATTAATATTCAAAGCAAAAGCAAAAATCCCTGTGGCTCATACTCCCTAGTCATAAAGCCTCAAAATCCAAGTGATTCTTCACTTCAGAGGGAGGGTTTTCTGCTGAACTAGCTATTGGTAGATGTAGGGCTTGTTTGTTAACTTCTTGTTTTACTGTGTATCCTTTTGTAGTGGCATTCATTTTCGTCATCCCACTTAAGTGGATCTGCATGTTTGGGGTTTTTTTTTCCTTAGTAGAATGAGAGTGCTGCTTAAGTCTATCTGACACAGGAGTAGTTCCTCCTCCCCAGCTCAGAGAAGAACAGATGATATCTATAAATGTGGTAATCAGGGTAAATTTGAAATTCCTGTGTAGTTGTGAAGAATAGTTTTTAGGTAAAGTAAGAATTTTACATCAAACAGTTCACCCTCTGAAGCAGGTTTAGGGGAATTAAACAGGGTGACTCTTTGCAGGTGGTCATTATTTTACTGAAGCACTAGTTTCTGCTACTAAAGAATTGTAGAACTGACTGGAATCAGAGCCGTCTTGTGTGTGTATGCATATATCTTTCTAAAAGAACATTCCATTATCTGATGGGTTTGTACTGTATCTTGTGTGATAACCAGAGGAGCTGAGTTGCAGTCAGACTCTTTATGTTCCAAATCCACAGAGAATACAGCCTCCTGTGGGATCACATGGTGAAATTAGAAGCAAATTCTTTGTAATGAGACCTCTGCTCTGCTTTGCAGAGAAAAGAAACCGGCAGCACAGAGCAAGGGGAATCTTTACTTTGGCAGTGCAGATATTTGAAGGCCCTATCAGTGGGAAACAGAGCAAAGCAAACATCACTTACTCAGAAATGGGTATTGTGTATGTGTTCACCGAGGCTAAAAAGGGAACTCGCTGTCGGATATCTGGCCTTCTCTACCTCTGGCAAGACCCTTTTTATGAAATTTCATCTCTCATTAGCAATGCGTTTTCAGGTTGCTCTATCTTCTGTGTTAGTTTAGGCTGGAAACAGGCTAAAAGCCTGTTCTGCAGTGTGCAGAATGGAGGTGGTAGCTATTTTAAGGCAACGTATCACCACCTTCCCTGTTACCTAAGACCTGGCAGCTCTCTACTTCCCTTCATATTTACCAGCTGAAGGCTGTTCTGGGGTGGTGCGGATCTCCGCTTTGATTCTGAGAAGGAGGAATATGCAATTGTAGGGTTTGCAGTTCTGCTGAGTTGCCAGCTGCCTTGGGCTGACCTGGCAGTTCTCCATCTTGGCCTTCTAAGCTGTCTTGAAAATATGTAAAGTAGTTGGATGAACATTTTTTGCTTGAATTTACCTCATGCTTGGTAACTAAAATGCACACTTGCTTGAATTCAGTGATAGCAACTTGTAGATGATCTATTTTTCCTTTATTTTGGATTTGCAGAAGGGTGTCAGGGTGCACTGTTAAGTGAGCAGCTAAAAATAAACCTTCTCAAAACAAAAACTTCTTTTTGAGCTTTCCTGTCATCTGTTTTAGATCCTACTTTTCTTTCTTCCTTTCTCTGTGCTTTCCATTCTGGTGTTCACCTCTTTCCCTGATGGTCAAAATAATCTCTAACAAAGGGAAATGTGAGGAGAATCAAACCTTAGTGCTAGAAATCACTTCCCTGTAACTCACTTGGAGCAGTTCTCACCTTTGGTAAGAACTGCCCTTGGAAATGACGTAGGCCTGCCGCATCTGGCAGTCCTTGCAGCATCTAGTGTCTGTGGGAAGCCAGGATGCTTCTGACAACTCAGCAGCAGCTCTTGGTTGGGTGTTTTTTTAAGTATCTCTTTACTTAAAACGTGCTTTGACACTGATGTCTGAAGTAGTTACATTGAATTTCTCTGTATGGCTGAGTGGTTCTTTTTTACTCTGTCCTTTTTTATTTCTGCTGTCAGTCTGTCTCAAGTATCGCTGACAAGATCAGCTGGTATCACATGCCTATATAGGGCCAAATAAATTCAAGAACTAATGTTTTAGCATCTTACTAAAATAACTTACAGAAAGTGTAATCTAGAACGTGTGCTGTGTGTGTTCTTCCATCAGAGAGTCTCAAAACCTTTCATAAACATGAATCCTCAAATATCACTGTGTTGTAAGTAAATATATGCTCCTGCTTCCCTCATGGGGACATATATTTACATTGTAGTTGGCTCAAAATGAGGGAGCTTTTGAAAAAGAGTCCCAATAGTAGGTCTTGTTCCTGAGCTCTGCTGCAAAACAACACCATGAGCCATCCGCACTGTCTAGATCATGTTGCAGTGAGGACTACAGGAGCTAAACGGATGTGTACAGACAGCAGGGTCTGTTTTAACCTTTTATTTACATCTTCTAAACATGGATTTCCTATGGGGCCTTTTCTCTGAAGGTAGTTGCTCAACATGAGGATTATAATAATAAATAGTTCCAGATATTTTTTTTTATTTTTTTTTAGTGTGCCAGACAATCTGCTAGGAAGTCCTGTTACTGATGGGCGCACATTGGTGTCTTCTAATACCACAGCTGACACAGCTCTTCTAGTCTCAGTAAAATACAGAATCTTAGAATGGTTTGGGTTGGAAGGGACGTTTAAAGGTCATCTGGTCAAACCCCCTGCCATGGGCAGGGACATCTTCAGCTAGACCAGGTTGCTCCATCCATCCAACCTGGCCTTGGATGCTTCCAGGGCTGGGGCACCCACAGCTGCTCTGGGCAGCCTGTGCCGGCGCCTCACCGCCCTCACAGGGAAGGATTACTTCCCAATATCTAATCTAAATCTACCCTCTTTCAAAATATGAAGACATTATCACCAAAGACAAAAGCTCTTGTTCCTGATGGAAGTAATAATGTGTGAGAGTACAGCCATGACTGAAAAGTGTTATGCCTCATTGTCTTGAGCAATGATGAGTATTGGAATTAGGACTCATTAGCTTATAGGGAAATGAAAAGAACTGTGTTACTTGGCAACATAACTTTTGTTGACTGATCAGCCTGGAAGTGTAGAGGAAGCTGAAGGAGCCCATCAGTGTGACCTGCAGAAAATTTTAGACTAGATGGAGCAAATCTAATGCTGTTTTTTATCACATGAGCAAGAGGCAAACAGTTTGAATAACTGCAGTGTTAGGTGCTACTTTCCTTTTCCTTGCCTAATGTCAGGATGGATTAAAAATATGGATCAGAGGGAGCATGTAGATATTTTCCTAAAGTGTAAATCCTGTCCCATATTACTGATTTAATCAAATTGCAGGTAAATGCTGAAGTTGATTTAGATATCAACAGATCTACCCTGACCACAGGCCTGAAGAAGATGGTGGAATATGGGAGTGTCAGTTGCCTTGGTTTGCTGACAGCTGCAGTAGGATACAGTCCTCAACCACATACAGACATCCGTAGATTTTTTTTTTTCTTTGTCAGAAATTTCCCTTTTGTTCTTCCATTCATTTTGTTGCCTTTGAGTCTTCTAGTAAGTGCCATTTACTCTTCCCTGCATTGCGTCTGCATGTGCTTTCAGGTTTTTTGGACAAGTTTGAAAATCCTAACACAAAAAATAAAACACAATGAAACAAAACCAAACCCCCTTGGTCATTCAAAAATAGCCATTAAGGTGCTGTGAGTTGTTGCATCCTGTATTTTGGGAGGTGACTTGTACTTCAGGATGGGAGTGGTTTGCTTTTTCCCCTCTACAGAAAATTAAACTTCTTTTAACAACAGAAAAAGCAAATAAGGATTTTCAGCTAACCTTCTTTTTAGCTGTTAGCAGACAGCTTGTCCTGTCTTGGATCTTTCTCTGAGGCCTCATGGAACCCTGAGCCAACTGGCAGCTGTATACAGATTGTCGTTGCTTAGATGAACTTTCCTCCTTCCTAGCTTCTCTGGTAGCTTCAGTAGCTAAACCCATGGCTACTGCAAAGAGCAGGTGTGTATGTCGGAGGAGATCATTAAATAGTAGAGGAGGAGTCAGCACACATCCCCTCTCCACTCTGGCAACAGGCATGTTTCTTGGTTATGAAGTAGTTTTATTCAGGTGTAAATATGCTAGTGGCTGAGACCAACTTTGTGGAGCAACTGGCAACCATCTCCAGAGGCTAGGATTTTTTAAAACATAGAAATCTGTTTTTTTCCAAGTTTCTGTGGTATGTAAGCTGGCATGTTAAGGTCATACCTTACGGCCTCGAGCACAGAAGAGGCGTAACCGAATCCGGAATTGCTTGGTGTGACATGCTCAATACTGACTGAACATCTATGGTTGTGGCCAGGTTGTTATTTTGCAGACAGCTGTGGAAATTTCAGTCACTCACCTTTCGCAGCTGTTCTCCTGTCCCTCTGCCCCACAGCTCGGCCAGCAGTTCATGTTAACCCCCAAGTGCAGGAACAGGGGTGAGGCCTGTTTAACAGGGCTGTTAATGACCTGGATGAGGGAGCAGAGCATGTGCTCACCAAGTTGGTAGATCATGCTGGAGTGGGGAGAGCAGTCAGTACGGTGGAGAGCCCAGCTGCCATTCAGAGACACTTGGACAGGTTGGGAAGCTCAGCAAAGGCAAAAAGGCAAATGCCAAGTGCTGTGCCTGGGATGGAGTAAGCCCCTGGAGCAGGACAGGCTGGAAAGCAGCTTTGCAGCGAGTTGGACGTGAGGCAGGCAGCATGTCCTTGCAATGGAATGGCCAGTGCATCCTGGGCTGCCCCAGCAAGTGTAGCTAGCAGGGTTAAGGAGAAGGGAGTCTTCCCTCTGCTTGGCTTCTGTGAAACCACAGTTCTGCATCTGCTCTGGGGCTCTGCAGTATGAGAAAGGCATTGACATACTGGAGCACGTCCAGCCAAGCTATCAGAACGAGAAGCTGTGGAGTACCATGGCGGGGGGAGGAGAGGCTGAGGAGACCAACTGTCTTCAGCCCTAAGTAGCGATCTTACTGCTGGCCCACAGCTACTCATTGGGAGGGTGTAGAGAAGGAGGCAGGTTCTTCTCAGCATATGCAGTGGAAGGACAAGAGAAAATGGACAGATGGGAAATTCTAAATAGATCCAAGGAAAAAAGTGTTTATTATGAGGGTTATCACATAACTAGAATAAGTGCCCAGAGAGGCTGTGGGACTTCAGTCCTTGGAGATGCGCAAACCCAGGCTGAATGTGTCTCTGAGAAACCTGCTCTTCTGGGCCCTGGTTTAAGCAGGAGTTTGCACTGGAGCCCTCCAGAGACCCCTTCCATGTGGCGGGGGTCTGTGATGATGGAGGTCATTGCTCGAAGCAGGGCTAACCCCTAATTTAGGCTTGGAGCCCCGTGTGATTGACTTTTGAATATCTGCAGCGATAGAGTCCACTGCTACTCTGGCCCCTTTTCCAGTGTTTGACTGCTCTTATTGTGAAGAGTTTTTTTCCTTATGTCTACTTGGAATTGTCTTTGCTGCAGCTTGTGTCCTTTCCCTGTACATCCCTGAGACAAGTCTGGGGTCATCTTCGCTATAACCACTAACTAATTAGCTGAAGACTACATCTTAGAATCCCTTCTCAGTCTCCTCCAGGTTGAATGAGTCCAGTTAACCCAGTATCTCCTTTTGCACTGTGTTCTCCTGCCGTGTCACCATTTTGGTGGCCTGCACTGGACTGGCTGTGGGGGCATGGGCTGGCGAGGCTGGCAGGTACCTCTGGAGGTCATCTGGTCCAACCCCCCCCTGCTCACGCTGGGTTTGGGGGTGCTATAGTGAATAAGCAGGGTGAGGGGGGGTGGCTGCTTGTTCCCTAGGCTACCTGTGGGTGGCTGGGACAAAGGGAGGGATGCAGTCATCTTCTGGGAGGTGGCAATTTCTTGCTTCTGTAGGCTAAGCTCATTGCACCCACTGAAATGACCTTCATCTCTGGCTACAGAAGTTAGCTTTCCCCACCTGGCAATTAATAAGAAGGCCAAATCCTTGCATCCCAGCAGGTCTTTGGGAAGTGAAAAGAATCCACATGCAAGTGACACCTCTGCCAGGATTTGGGGCATTTTTGCGTTGAAAGGCAGTAAGAGTGGGAAGAGTTTTTAAGGTGGGATTGCATCCTAGCAATCTTGCTCAACTAGGAAGAAGTACTTGTGAAATGTTGAGCGTCCGGAACAGCTCAGCGTTTCCATCACCTTTTACTTGGTGACATAACCATGACTTCTGGCAGTAGACAGGTCTTCACCACGGACCGTCAGCTGTGTTGCTGTGTGGCTCTCAGCCTTTCCTGCAGCCTCTGGGTATCGAGGCTTCCTGAGCAGTGCAGCGTGGGCACTGCCTGTGTTGGCCTGTCTGGCAGTAGCCTGGTCTTAGAGATGCAGATTCAATCAGAGAAGCTTCTGAAGCCTAAGCTGCTCCATCAGTGCTGGTGAGGCAAAACCAGCCTGTCCCGTTGTGACTCCTGCAGCAATGCTGACTGTTAGAGTCAGTGCCTCTAACTTTGAATGAGTTAAATTCTAGAAAAGACTCTTGTTCTGACTCCTTAAAACTGACAGGTGATTACATAGGGAAATCCATCTTTGGATAAGCATGTCGTATAATTTGAAAATATTTTCCTTAGATTTCTGGACAGTCATCAACATCAAAGTCATTTAATGAAAAAATCATTCTTCCACAGTCACTTGTTCATCTCATTCTGCTTTCTTTATCATGTATACTCGGTTGTATTAATGTCTGTCTCAGCCTCAGTCAGACACAGGATGTATCTCCCCCAGGCTTTTGTTTTCAGCAGATCATTTGTGACAAGCAGGTGCCACATGTCATTCAGAAGGGCTAAAACTGATTGCTGCTTGTGAGAGAAAAGAGGCTTTGCTGTGTCTCCAGACTGTGACTTTTGTTGGGCATCTTCACCTGAAGTGTTATGACCTGATTTTATTATTCCTTTTTCTCTTCCCTTGCATTGCACAATGAAATGATAATAATTAGATGTTTTATTTTTGTCAGACTAATAAAAGAATAAATCCAAGAAGCTTTGCCTTTGATTTCATTGTTCTTTTTCAGCCTTTTGTTGTTTGGTCTGGAGCTTTGTCTTTAGCTGTTGCTTGTCCTGTCCATGGCTTTTGATGATTCAAGCTAATCTCTAATGAAGTGGGCACAATGTTGCACGAAAACAATTCCACAGCCTTTATATTTATCCTGGCAATATTGCAAGAAAAGTTCAGCTATAAACAGGAAAATACATCAGAAATTTAAGGCCTGATAGATTGTTGTGCATCAGACAACAAAAAGAAGTTTGTTTTGATGCTGGCAGTTCCAGCTTGTTGGTTGATACCTCTATAACAGCAGGCTTGATTTTTCCACCAGTTCAATTCTGATATGGTTTTAATCACTTTTGAGAACCTCTGGAGCTAAACCCACTGTTCTAAACTCTCTGAAACCTCATTTTTTCAACTTGCAAATGGTTTGAAGCCTTTGTTGTGGGATAGCTGCTACAATCATCTGAAGATTGTAGTAGCAAAGGCGAAAGAAGATAAATATTTTGTAGCTGTTATGGTGTCTCTCATTGCTGCTATTAAAAGTGCTTTGAGGACCAATGAAGTTAATGAAAAATACTGGAAATAGTTTAAATCTTAATGAAGAGATTTAGGTAATTAGTCTAGGGTTTGGGTCAGGAAAGCAGCCATCTGAGTATAACAAATGGTTTTTTTTTTTTGTGCAGGCTACAGAACAGTTGAGACATGGCTGTTCTTACTGTTCTTAGCACTGCTAACTTTTCAGGTGATGGAGAGTAGTTCAGGCGAGGTCCTGCAAGAATTTCCCTTCTTTTTCTTCTGGAACTTTTAGCTGCCCCTTTCCAAAGGAGGAAGACCAAGTTACCTCTTGTGTTGCTGAAACACATCAAACAGTTCATATGAAAGCTAAAGCCCTCTTGTATTGCAGCTGTGTCTCCTGTCCTGCGGAGTTCAGCTTATGCTGGAGCAAGCTCATTTTTCATGGCCCATTCATTTTTTGAGCTCTTCTGTATAAAAGCCTAATTTAACAAAAAAAAAATTAATAAAAGCATAATATTTTTTAATTATGTCTTACCCATAGTTACCCACTGCTGAAGCTGCCACTGCCTGGAACAGGACCTGTGGAGTACAGCACCCCTGTGAAGGATTACTCACCACCCTCTCCAGACTTGAGTCTGCAGCAGGGGGATCTCAGTGAGCGTCCCGACTGGGTGAGTCTTGTGCTCTAGGGGCGGGGTGTGCTGGAGGGGGTTGATGAGGGGGTGAGCCATCCCTGCTGTGTTACCTGCACGTTACTGTAATCAATGGAAAATATTTGTGGGGAGGTGGTGCTTTGTGTAACTGCTAAGTTTAGGCTTTATTTGTCTTGTATTGCGTTGTCAGAAAAATGGATGCTAGGCATTTGGGAGAGTTAAAAGCTTTGAAATGCTGGTTAAGAGCCTATTTTTCAAAGGTAATTGTATCTAAGGTAAATAGTACACTTTTTAAAGCATTATTAGGTTTTAAATAAGTTTAACGATGGGTTCTGGGATAACGGCCCCCAATTTCCTAATATCATATGAAGGCATACATTTTCCCTAGAGCAGGAGGACAAGCCTCCTGCTGACCCTGCTTCACATTTCCTGCCCTTGGCCTTCTCTGAAAGGTGAGGATAGGGTTTGGTGAGCCTTTACTGCTGTAACTGTTTGCAGAGGTGCTACCAATAATTATGGTGGTGGTTCTCTCTGAAAGGATCTGGATTCTGGCTGTCAGCCAGCTTCAAAGATCAGTAACTAGCTGTCAGAGTAGGAATGTCTGTCTGGCCTGGAGGTGGACGGCAGACTGTCCAGCTCCTCAGCTCTTGCAATTTTTTCTCCTTTGGTTTCAAAAATACTGCATCTACCAGGGTCTTTTCTGATGGTGTAGGTACTCTAGGCTTCACCTTCAAGACACAGGCTTTTTTCTTAAGGTCACAATCAAGTGGGTTTTGTTTGAATTTTAATTTGGGCAGCCAAAGACACTCCCTGTGGAGCTAGCTATTACAGTCTGGTCTACAGGGTGTAGGGATGCTTAAAGAACCTAGTGAATTGAGCGTAATCTAAAAGTGAGGGGTTTTTTTGTTTTGAGGTTTTTTTAATTGACTGGTATGTATCGTGCAGGTAAGTGAGACTTATATCCTTATGTTAAGGGTAAGAAATTAATTTTCTTCTGCATGAGCAAACTGGGGAGTCCTGATGTTTCCCAAGAAGGCTAATAACCTAGTCCAGGAAATCAGGAAACAATTCTAAAATCATCCTTTGTAACCTGCATTGTTCTTTTTCATTCCGGGGTGTCTCTTAAGTAGAAGTTACCTGTTGGCTTAATGCTTTTGATGCCTCCAGCAATCTGCTCTCTCTGCTTGTGTGCTCTTCTCACTGTGAGTGAAATAATTTGCTGCCTTCTACGCTCCCTGGTGCCACTGAGAGCTTTTTGCACTATGCTGTTAACTCAGGCTGCTGCTGGCTGATTAAATCTTCCCTTTGCTTTGTTGCATAGTTCAGCTAATAGAGCACAAAAGTTCTGGCTGCCACAGCACGTCGGTGCTGCAGTCCCCAGAGCAGGGTCAGCAGCCTGGGTACAGAGACCAGGAAGATTCAAACGGCACCCAGCAGAATCGACACAGGCTGGGGGATCTGCAGTGTTGTGAGAGGCAGTGAGTCCCTGCTCCTGCCTTTCATCCCAGTACCAAATTCAGCAGGAGCTGGGAGCCTCTGCCTCACAAAGAAGTGCAACGGACTGATGCCAAAATGGTCAGTGGCATTTTGCCTTTTTGAGAAACAGACTCTTTTTGTTCTTGCGAGGTTGGTACTGTCATGTTTCACCTCTAATTTGGGAAAGGAAAATATAGGCTGGCAAACCCCTTCCTGAAAGGTTGCCAAGCTGTGGTCTAATTCTGCTAAGCAGCTTCCCACTCACTGTGTGTTTTCATTCTCCCTCTCGTTTTCCCCACAGTATGTTGGTGCTCCCGTGGCCTACATTCAGCAGATCTTTGTGAAAGCTACAGTCTCCCCATGGCAGAAGAACTTCCTTGCTGTTGATGTATTTCGTTCACCCCTCTCCCGCGTCTTCCAGCTAGTGGAGGAGATCAGAAACCATGCCCTGAGAGACAGGTAATTACTGTTTGTTGAAGTTTGTGTAGAAGGCAGACTGGCCACTGTTGTACACACCTAGCTTCTAAATTACCACACATGTCTGATTATTAGCTTTAATTTTGTAAGATTCTCAAAATAAAAAATAAAAAATAAAAAAAAGAGATGTTACTGCTAACAAGTGATATCATATCCATCCAGTGCTTAGAGCTGTTTGCCTTTTGTGCTAGAGAACTTGCCTTTCCTCTAGCCACCTAAAATTGTCAGGAACCTTCCAGTCAGAGTCCTAGGCAGAGAGGTCTGGAAGCTTCCAAGGTTATACCCGTTACAGGAGACAGTAGTGTCATATAATCCCTTCTTAAGTGTGCAAGCTTCATATTCAAGCAAGTTCATTTGACCCTACTGTGCCTGCTGTGAAGATCTAGAATTTCAGGTGGTCAGGAACTTTCTTCTGATTTTTCACTTTGGCTCTATTTAGGACCAGTTTATACCTGCTTGTTTTTGTCCTGACACAGTCTTCGTACAAAATCAGTTTTCCTCTGCTTCCAGATATTTACAGGGACAACTCATGCTCCCCACCCCAAATCCTTGTTTGTTAAGCTAAACATATGAAACTCTTGGCTTACCCTGGTAAGACAGCTCTGTATTCAGTTTGTCATCCTGGTTCCTCCTCTTGGCACTGTTAGCATTTCCTTCCTGAATGTGGGAGATGAGAACTGTAGACAGTATTCTCAGAGAAGTCTCATTTGTGTGTTATTTTCTGTGGAAATGCCCCTCCTGAAATACAGTGAGATTGCAGGTCCATTTTTCATGGCCAGTCACATCAATTTCACACATTATGAAGTGATTGATTAATGTCTCCCATGTCCTGCTCTGTCATTTCCAGCTGATGAGCTCCTGCCTTATAGCAGAAACTGTTTTTAGTCCCCAAGTGCATGATCTTGTAATTTGTACTGTTAATAGAAAGGGGATTAAATTTATTCCAGCCCTCGCATCATCCATTTCAGATACTCTGTTCCTTTTCTGTATTAACAGTGTTTCTCTATTTTGTGTTGTTGGCAGATGTCCCCATATCTTATTCCAGGGTTATTTAAAAAAAAATAAAAACCCTGGTTCTCTGAACTATCTGTGACAAATTCCACTTTGTTTTCCTTGATACTGGTGGTTCTCCTTTCAGCAGCTACATGACCGTTTCCCTCATAACCTAGTTCTTTACTGCATCACGATTTTTGTGCTAACTTTCATGTCTTTCCTGTGAATTGAACTAAAGCATTTTCTGTGTGGTGCTGCATCAAAAGCTTTGAGGCCCCAGTAGCTGAGATCTGCTGTGCTTTCCCCATCCAAGAAGTCAGGCATTTTAAAGAAAAGACAGCTCAGATTAGTTTGGCATATTCTCTCTTTGTAAACCAAGAATGCATTTTACACACATTAATTTGCCTCTGAGTTTTTTTGAAATAAGTTTTCCTTCAAGTTCTGAGTTTTTATCTGTGGTCAGATTCTTGGCTGTGTTTACTTTCTAAGGACCAAAAGGCTTCCTTACTTGTCTCTCTGTGTTCAGTGGGAATAATGATGCTGAGAACAGGCCAAGTGTGGTGAAAAATGGTGGGATTAGAGTCTGATCATCTCCTAGCTTTTCAGCCAGGAGCTTGCTTTATTCTTTGTCCCCTAACTCACATGGGTAGGGAAGATTTACTGTTTATTCATACTTCCTTGACAGCGTTCTTCATTGCTTCATTTTTGAGTGTCTGCTTTACTACTTTTCCTGGTGATTTGTCCTTTGTTTTAAACCATTCCTTGCAAGCTAGCTGTCTGCTTTCTCTGTGGTCATTTTTTAGAAATGCCGTTTATGCTGTTAAATTTGGAGCTCTTCCCTACCAGCTCACAAAGCCTTGGCACTGACATTCTTTCTGTGTTTTCAGTCTGTCTTCTCCTTTATCATATGTGTGACTTTTGATAGTAATCTGTATGTAATTGCCAATTGCAGTTAGAAACAGCTTACTCCCAGGGAGTCTGTTGTCTTCTCATTACCTCCCCTTGGTGTTGCCCTTGATGAACAGCAATGCAGCGTGGAAGCAAAATTAATCTTACATAGCCACCAGAAGGAAAAGACTTAAGCACTTAGACCGAAACCTTGGGATAAGAGCTCCCATTTTGGTGACAGACTTGGATATTTCAGGAAACATCTAACTCTGAGACAAATAGTGAAGGTATCTTAAAAGTCATTATGAAGTTCCTTGTTGTCAGTTGCTTTTTTCAGTATCAAAGTTAAGTGCAACTGATTTTCTTAATATGAAAAAAGGCCTTCTTTTATACTAAAGTACAGAAGGAGCTGAAGATTATTGATAACTGGATGGGAAACACAAGGCGAGTGCTTAACAACTTTGAGCAGTCATCATTAGTAAAAAGCCAGAAGTGACCTGAAATTTGTAGTTTGCTTCAGTTCATGTTTTTAGGTCTCACTGCTTCCACAACCTACTGGTAGGGATGTTAGCTGCGTGTGTTTGCTTCAGAAATGACTGTACATAGGCTTATCTGCAGTATAAACTGTCATCACTGTTCTGTTTCAGAGTTGGGTAAAGCTGAAATACAAAAGAAGAGCTGTCTTACTCTTCCTGGAGCTATTATCAGAAGCATCACTGCATCAGTTCCTTTAAATTATCTTTCAGAAAGCTTTTATTCCTGTAAACACAGTATTTTTGAGCATGTTTTCTAGTATTTTCTTTTGATAGCTGTGACATTCCTAGGTATCTCACCATGTGGTGACAGGGTATAGATTCTGGAGGGAGTTTTCACAAAGACATAGCTCAAATCATCGTTGGTTTCCATGTTTGCTCTTTGTAGTCATTATAGAAAAAAAACTCCTCTAGAGAAGGCATTTTACAGTAGGACTCTAACTGATCTGTCTTCTGGAGCCACCTTCTCTGTTATCTGTGAGGCTGGAGCCAGGGAAGACTGGTTTCTTGTGTCTTAACTTAGCCTTTGTTAAATATACCCGTCCTGTGCAGATCCCACCGGTTGCCCAACTCATGCTGAGGGAATTGTTCTCCTCTGGACCAGCAGCTCTTTCTTATCTAGCCAAAGAGCGCACTGGCAGGTTTGGGCACTAAACGTTCGCAATCAGATCCCGTTGTGAGCCCAAGTTGAGTCTTGCTTCTTTACTAGCTGATAAGGATTATGTAATTGTGTTAAAATGAAGTTGGGGGAACAAACACAAGTTCCAGTTCATACCAGTTACACCTCTATTAACTTCTGAACCTGTAAGGCTTTTTCTGTTCCATACAATGCAGAGGAATTCTGAAAACATTTTGCACAGCTGCTGATATTGAATCCTTTGTACATCTTAGAGCACTCTGTACACCTTAAATGCGCCACCTCAGGAAGGCTAATAAAGATTTCTGTAAGATGTCCCAACGCCAATGGGGAAAGAGGTATGCAGAGGAGTTTAAGGTCTTTGAAGAATTCCAGGGAGACAGTTTCTTTTGTCAACTGGGGGTATCTTAAATGCGGAACTGAAAATTCAGGCACCCAAGATGGGCAAAGAGTGAAAGCTGGGTGGCCAGACAGTATGCAGAGAAATGGCAGTGGGGTTCTGGAGTCTGTACACCCATTGCAGTGGGATCCTGCTCTATGGCCCGAGGCTCTCGATCCTTGGTTATAAAGAACAAAGGCAGTAACGTGGTGATTGCAGGTCCTTGGGGTATTCATCTCGGCACCTTTGCCTTTTGTTGGTGAGAGCTGCAACACACACGGCAGTGTCTAACATTTGTGTTTCAGTTCTGGTGTCAAAAGCTTGGAGGAAGTTTGCCTTCAGGTAACAGATCTTCTGCCTGGCCTCAAGAAGCTGCGGAATCTGCTCCCCGAACACGGCTGCCTCTTACTGTCTCCAGGGAACTTCTGGCAGAATGACCGAGAGCGATTTAATGCTGACCCAGATATTATCAAAACCATCCACCAGCATGAACCAAAGACATTACAAACATCAGCTACTCTCAAAGGTAAAACAATGGAGTGCCAGAGAAGCTGTGATGAATGCCTACAGCTTGCATCGCTGTTTTGTCCTTGGTATCTGCAACATCTAGATGGGCAATATTACCAAATTGGGTGGCATTTTGTTACTCACAGCATCTGAAGCAAAGCTACCAAATATATGTCGTTTCTCATTTTATATCTGTATTTGACCCCAGTTCTCTTATTTGTGGAAAGTGAATTAATTCACTCAGACTCCTTTCTGTAGGTGTAAAAATAGCAGGTAACTTGTCTGAGTCTTTTTGTTCCCCATATTCTACATATGCTCTGTCTTTTTCTGTCGTGCTACTGTGTGTTGTACTCAAAGACTGCCTCATTGTCACAGATAAATGAACATTCATCCTGTGGCCTCTTGTGCATTCACTGATAGCTCCTTGCATATAGCCCAAGCTGACACTGGATATTATGAAAGTATTTTTCTCTCTTAATTAAAAAAACCCACCTCTGGCTGTGTCTGGGATCATACTGTTTAGTGGTTCCATAAGGCCAGAGAAAGTGCTGTTCCTTTGGTTTTAAAGGAACTTTATAGATCTCAGAAAGCCTGTCATGTGTCATGTCTGAAAAGTGATTTCATAACCCTAAAGGAAGTTGTTTTAAAGGTTGTTTTTTGAACATCCAGAGTGCATGCACGCTGTGGTTTGGACGCATGGAGCCTCTCTTTGAGAACTCATTCACAAACGAGATAGTGATCCACAGTATCCTGGGAGATCCTGAGAACAGTGACAGTGTTCTCATTGTGGGTGGTTTTTTGTAAGTCTGCATTTTAGCGCGCAAGTTTAAACAGTGGAGACATTAAATAGTCCTTTACAATGCGAAGTCTTCCTGGAACCTCTGGTTCAAATCACACACTGACATGCACAAAAAACAAGCATCCAAGGTTTTTTTGGCTTCATCCTTAAAGATGATGCCAGTCTTCTCTTTTGAAGGATGGATTGGGTGCCCACTTGACGTGCCCGTATGCTAACACACAGAGCATGGGGAGCGAAGAGGAGGAATTGGAAATGTGTGCAGTTGGAGGGCTACAACCTCAGCCAGCTGACAGAGGTGGTGTGGGGTAGTTCGCAATACTGGAATGCTGCTGTAGGTAGGGAGACACAGGCTTTTCAGGAAGGACATGCTGGGAGGGTGAGGAGTTGTCCTTTGTGTGAGTGAGCAGCGGGCACATGTGGACCTTGGCTTAGGAGCAAGAGAGCTAGTTGAGAGCTTATGGGTTAGGGTTAGAGGGCAAACCTTGGCTGCTGCAGACTGCCCAGTCAGGAAGAAGATGACAGACAACTTCCCCACAGGAAGGAAGATTTTTCTTGCATTTAAAGAGAATTTCCTGTGTTTTCATTTGTGCCCATTGCCTCTTGTCCCATCAGTGGGCACCCTTGAGAAGAGATGCTGCTGCTTTACTCTCCTGCATAAAATATTTATCCACATTAATAAGGTCTCACCAGAGCACTGAGAAAGCACTTCCTATAAGAACATTCGGCATTTGGCATTCTTCACAATGAACACCTCCTGTATCCCATCTTTTTTGTTTATTTGTTGTTATCCTAATGTTTCATTCATACTGTGGTTTTGCAGATCTGTTGTTTGGACTCCCTGGGAAGTACAGCGGGGTGAACCTCTATAATAGGAAGCGAGTGGTATCATACACTGTCACACTGGGTCTCCAGCGATATGATTCCAGGTAAGGAGCTTTAGCTGTGCTAGTTCTGTGTTAGGGATCCCTTGTTCAGTTCTTGGCAAGTTTGCTGTTTTCTCTGCTCTGATTATTGTTATATTCTGCTTTGATCTCCATTTTCATGTGTGTTATAGAGTACGTTAGGATCTTCTGAATGTGCTGTGGAAAAACAAGTTGCTGTTTTTAGGAGAAAACTTGCTGTGTTTTAAGGAAATAAAATACTATCAGTTCTCAGTTTTTCTTTAAAGAAGTGTGTGTGTATATATATATATATATATATATATAATATATATATATATATATATATATATATATAAAATAACCAAAGCTGCCAATGGGAGTTCCTCTGATGATGGCTTCATCAGAGCATCTGCACACAGAGCTGTCATTGTTGCGGCCAAGGCCCAGTAGGTCTGTTTTGACCCAGTTCCTGCTACACAGAGTTGTTTGCTTTCCAGTAAGCACTAATTCAGCTGGTACAAACTGTGAAACCCCTTTGGCACTGCTGGCAAAGCTGGCTTGGATTGAGTGGATCTGAGGACTAAATGCTCTGCGCAGTGCTGCACAGAATTCCCCAAGGGATGCGTAGGACAGAATTGGCAGCACAGTAGTTGAAACTTGCTCTGCTGCTGCCCATGCAGGCACCCTTCAGCCTCAAGTACTGTCAGTAGCACCTTTCATCAGATATCCTTATGTAAAATTCAGGGGATGTTTGAGACTACAGCATGCTCTGTTCCCCCCAGGGCCAAGATTTTGGATGATGAGCCTTTGCTTTAAACAGTTTTGCTGAGTCTTCACAGCTGTCTTTGAATCTTCGTAGAAATCAAGGTCTGTGAGATTGCCACAGTACGTATGTGACAGATGTAGTTTGGTCTACAGAGGAGCAGACTTAGGAGTCAGGCCTAGGGAGAACAGTGTTTTTGTGTGAAGTCTGTGTGGACCTATGGAGTTTCTTCCTACCTGCTCTGTACCCACTGAGCTCCTCCTTGGAACTGTGTGCTGGTTGCTGGGTACAGTGTTAAGTGACATCCTCCTGCTTGCTTCTCACCTCAGGTTCCTCAGCAGCCTCCGCTCTCGCCTCAAGCTGCTGCATCCCAGCCCTAACTGCACACTGCGAGAAGAGAACATTGTTCATGTCCACTTCAAGGAAGAGATTGGCATTGCTGAGCTGATACCCCTCGTCACCACCTACATTATACTCTTCGCTTACATCTACTTCTCCACACGTAGGTTTGTGGGGTGGAGAGCCTTGAGGGGAGAGCAAGCTAATAAGTCACCTGTACACCTGCCAGCTGAATATATGTAAGGGGTCAGTGGTGCGGTGCCCTTTCCCTGGCTGCGGATAAGAGAGACTCCTGTCCATAGCACTGCAGTTCCCTCCTGTTCCAGCAGGAAAGGTGTTGGTGAAATTTTACCCTGAACTGTCATGTAGAGAATTAGTAGTCCTGTTTATGTGACTTTGGCTAATTTGTCCCTCTTAGCCAGTGTGGTGTTATTCCTTGTGATGTATTTTGAGGTGTTTGCTGTCTTGGGCAGCTGTAAAATGCCATACTAATGACATTTTTTCCAGTTTATAGAGATGAATTTGTTGTCAGACAGGTCAAATACATGTTCTGAGCTGGTGGTTTTAGACCTTACTAGCCACATTTTTTCCTTTTTTCATGCTTCAACAGTGCTGTACTGGAACTAGCTGGGAGCTCCAGGCCGTGCATTAGCCTCTGTCCCACCCTTGTTACAGCACCTCGTACCTACTGGGAGGAGCTGGGAGCTGCATCTCAGACATTGAGACTGAACTACCATGACTTCTGGGTTGCAGGCTATTAAGCTACCTGCTGATACAAGTCAGGATGAGGATCCCTTCTTAATTTTTTACTAATATGTAATTTTTTTCTGCTTGGTAACTGAGATTTTGCATTCTGTTTTTCAGGGAAGATTGACATGGTGAAGTCGAAATGGGGTCTGGCACTGGCAGCAGTCGTGACAGTGCTCAGCTCTCTGCTCATGTCCGTTGGGCTGTGCACGCTGTTTGGTTTGACACCTACTCTTAATGGAGGGTATGTTTCCATCACAAAGCCTCTTCCTAAAGAAGGGTAGAGGGAGGTGAAATCACTTGAAAACAGTTGTGAAATGCTTAATCTTTAAGACCTTGTATTTTTCAAATAAGCTTATGTGATACTGTTCTACACACTGCTGTGCAGAATCACCATCAGATGCTCTCCTGGGCTGAATGTGGGCCATGTGTCTCTGCTGGCCAGCAGATTGCCCTGACTGGGTCTCAGTCTTCCTGGGGATGCCTGACTGCTTAGCTGTTGGCTCTTTCTGCCTAAAGCAGAAGGGAGTTGTTGGGACAACGTCTTATTCATAACTTGATTTCCTGGCAGCTACATAGGCTCCAACATACATTCCTCCTGCAGTGACTTGTCATAGCATCCAGAAGGGCTTGTTACTGTTTCTCTGGCTGATGGAGGTTTATTACATTTACTCAGAAAAATCTTTAAAGGTGGCAGAACTGACCTGTTTATTTGTGCTTGGGAGGCTACCTGGGTGACTTTGCCCCCACCGCTGATAGCTGTCAGCTCTTCTCTTAACTGGGGTTCCTGTATGTGTTAGAGTTGGCATTTGGGATTTCTGATGTGGTTACTGCCGTGCATTGTATTTGTGCCAAGCTGAAAACCCCTGAGAATGCTCTAACTGGCACCTCACCTACCCATTACTCATTAATTAAAGTTCAGTTCAGGATCGTTCTTTTGATTTTCAGTTCCCTTTCCTAAGTAGTTAAGGAAATATCTACCATTTTCTTCCCATCTCCTCCTTGCAGCTATATACCATAGGAACAATGAAAAGTCTTGACCCACAAGGAAGACTCCTCAGTGCTGGTGATAGTTTACCAGAAGCCAGAGACAAGTGAAAGAATTCCTCTCCTAGAAGCCTAAAAGGGCTATGAATAATCGGCTTCAGAAAATGAAATATGTGTTGTTTCTGGTTTTACTGCTGTGGTGTCTTGGAACTTTTAATTGTGGATCATCACAGTGTTATTCTGTGAGCTGTACAAATAAACCCGATAGGATCCACTGGGAGTTGTATGATTTTAATGCAAGAAAAAAGGTGATACTTGGATGCGGATGAGTGGGAGGAATCCAAGGCAACAGTTTTGGTTAGTGCAATGACCAAGGCCTTTGCTATCACCCTTACTGTTGTCACACAGAAGGGCTAAACTAACCTAGTTATTCCTCCTACAGGATAGAAAGAGTTAATTCAGTCCTTATTTCTAGAAATTATTAAATGATTGCATGGACAGTTTTGTGTGGGGTTGAAACTTAATTCTTGCAGTACTTCATAGATTATGTCTGATTAGGTGGAAGACCCTTGGATTCTGTGGTGATGGGGTGTGATGACATTGAGGGTTTTTTTACTTTTGGTGAGTGACCTTTTCCTGATTCTCTGGTGCCTGCCGGAGCACTTTCCCTCTAGTTACATGATTCCCCGGTGGGAACAGAGTGTTCTTGGTGTGTCATATACCAGTGGCGGCGTGCTAGGATTTGGCCAGCTTAGGTTGCAGTCTGGTTAAACTTTGATCAGCCTTTCAGCCTTTTTTTGTCTGTTTTGTTTACAGCAGAGCCTTCCAGATGTGGGTGTATTCGTTTTGAACGGTACCTGTATTTATGATAAGCCTTTTTCCCTCACTGGTTTTTGTAAGATATTAAAATAAAGCTTTGCTGCTTGGAGGTCAGTGTTTGCTTGCCACAGATAGGATATCTGTGCTGGATCTTAACCAGTATCACTCAATTTTTATAATGTAGCAAAATGATTATAGGTGAGGTAGGCATTAGTCTTACTTTACAGGAAAGAAAACTAAGTGGAAATAGGTGGCAAGATCTGTGCAGGATAGAAGAAAGAATAAATAGTGAAGTTGAGGAGAGTGCCAGGAGTTCACTAGATGTGGGATTCCTCTGTGCTGGTGGACTGGGAGAGTCTTTAGATTAGAGCCCAGAGCACAAGGCACCAACCCACAAGCTGGCATCTCAGCTAGGTTAGAGGAATCACAATCTGAAACGATAAGATACTACTCCCTGTGGCCTATACAAAAAAGACCTAAACTGACTAGCTCAAATGTGGACAATTGCATTTTAGGTGTGATAAATTGGTAAATCTTCCAGACATTTTGGATAAACCAGAGGTTGTTTCTGTTCCGAAATATATATGGAGTCAGAGAAGATCTGTTTTCTTTATGAGTTAACAGTAGTGTTTCTCTTGACTCTCTGGGATGCTGGATCATGCTATGATGCAGCACCTTCTGGCATCAAAGCAGTAAGTGAAGTGTAAATGTTTTGGTAGATGGATATGATAATGGCATCTCCCTTTGCTCTTCCTCTTGTAAGCTCTTTCTCAGTGTTTGGCACTGTATGGCAGAAAATACAATGAGGATCTCTTGCCATCTGCCTCGCTTTGAATGGGGACAAATGAACTTAGGCTTTGGAGTTGCAGGGCATGAGCAGCTTGTGTTTGTCCTGCACAGTCACATTGCTCTTCAAGAAAAGCTGATGTCTCGTTGCATTTAAACTGCCAGTTATTTAACATGAAAACTGCTGACTCGTCAAGGACTATTGAAACTCATAACCTGGGACTATTAGTTAATTATCTCCTGCAGTAGAAGCTACGGTTTAAGTAGGACATAGTTGATGAGAGAATTATGAGTTTTCTTTTCCGTATTTGTACTGCCTTCTGAAGGCTTACTGCAGCTTTTCTGCAAATGGTGCTAGACCCCCTGCCTGTCTTGCAGGACTGTGTATAAGGACATGACTCTGCAAGGACTGTGCAAGAGCATGCCCTTGCAGATAACATGCTCTGCAGGATGGTACACTGCTGTGCTGGGCACCAGAGGTCTCCCTCATGTTTGCTACATTCTCTTTATTTAGAGATTTCCATCCCTAAGGATTACAAAGAGCTTTTCTCACATCTGTCTCCTGTCCTAAAGTACTGCTTGGAGGAGTGACACAGGTTATGAACTGAAAATGCTTTACATAAAGGTAGGACTGAGTTGTGCTTGCTAAATTTTGGATTCTTTGACATTAACAAGAAGTGGCCCATGAGAGGCTTATATCTATTATTTTTTTTTCACTCACTATGGAAATCCACTGCCTGCACAGCTTTAAAACAGGAGGTGAAGGGACCAATGCATTGCAGAATTGTTAGAGCTAAAATTTAGTTAGGATACCTGGAGAAGGGTGCGTGAAGTTAGGGGTTTGGGTTTTTTTATGTAGTCTTGCTTTCAATGGAGCTCTTACTGTTTCGGCTTGCCATTTGTTCAAGGAATCAACTGGAATGAAGTAGCTGAGTTAGCAGTGTTTTTCCCCAGCTGAGCTTGTAAGGTACAGGCTGCTGACAGCTACATCTGTGCAAACATTGTTGAAGCCCATGTCAGATGGCCATAGGCGATCAAAAACAGCATTTGGGAGGGTTGTCCTTGGGGGTTATGGCAGGTAATGACAGAAAGCAGGTGGTGTTCTTCTGAACCCCTGTTGTTTACCCCTCTTGGCTGTTAGTGGTGTGCCAAGGGGTGTGTGCGCATGCACGCACATTCTCCTTTTGGACCCGTACATACTAGCACAGCACAAATCCATTACCCTTCTGCCGGGAAAGCTTTACTGGTTTTGCTTAAGTTTACCTGAAGGAAAATGAAGAGATTTGCTATTTACCATGTTCTGGCACAGAACAGCTTTTTTCTCTCTGATCCGGACTGCAGGTAGTTGAAAGGAGAGAAAAAAATTTAGGGGTGAAAAAAAGAGTTGGATAAATTCATGGTGGTGACCTTGGGTAGTCTTTTCTGCATGCACGTATTCTGAAGGGCAGATCCATTTCAGTGTGTTCTCTTGACTCTTGGGTAGAAACCATCCCTGGCAGAATTTATTTATGCACAAAGCATAGGTACATTTCATGTTGTTCTCAGTGTTGTGTCTTCTGAGCTGCCTGGAGTGCTGGAGAACAGAGCTCCATGCATGTTAATTTATCTCCTCCAAACAGAGAAGCTCCTTCATGTGTCTCCTTTGCTGTCTGAGACTGGATTGCTCACAGCAGCTGCAAGGTGTGGAAGCTTGTGCCCACTGGGTGTCTAAACCAGGCACTGTCCATGCTCTTCCTTGAGAATTTTTTGGGGAAGGTTTTGTATAATATAACGCTTAGCTGTGATTTATCAGAATTTTCACTGTTGATGATGGGACGTGCTCCCTACCCTCTTGTTGCAATGCTTTCTTGCTGACTGATTCCTACTGAGTCTATTGCAGTGGTGTTTGAAGCCTGTCTTTTTGATTTGCACCTCTTTGTACTACATGCTGGAGAGACTCTTAGAGGGGCGCTGTCCCAAACTGGGAAGCATTAAGACTGGTTTAGTGGTGGTCTACGGTGGCCATTTTCCAGAAAATCACGCAGCTTTGCAAAAATATTAATATCTGTCCAGGGCCTATGAAATACAGAACCCTTACCTCATCATAGAGCAGTATTTTATGAGAAGAGATTCAGCTAAGAGCACTGGATAGTGTTTTGTTACCTTGACTTTAGGATGTGTGTTTGCTGCTTAACATTCGTTCTTCCCTTCTTTTTCACCAAGGATCTTATTCTCAGTTCTGGTTCTGTTTCCTCTAGAGAGATATTTCCGTACTTGGTTGTAGTGATTGGCCTAGAGAACGTGTTGGTTCTCACCAAGTCGGTTGTCTCTACGCCCGTTGACCTGGAAGTGAAGCTACGCATTGCCCAAGGTATGCAGCCTGCTCTGGAAAACTGTTAAGGGAAAGCAAATTAGGGCAACCCAAGGACTGGGAGATGGGGAATCATCTTAATTCTGCTCTGTGAAGGAAACAAGAGCTGTGTGTATTGAATGTGAATTGTATTCTATTAGTCGTTTTGTACTGTTTTCGTTAATTCCAAGATCTAATATAAGCCTGTAACTGTGGGCACTGCTTTTTGAGATTGTTGACTGATGCATCAGCTAAACAAGTTTTAAAACATGAGTAAGGGAGAGCTCTATCTCCTGGTATAGTTATTTAGCACCTTGTCTTTGTGTCATGAATATCCTAAGTGCAGTCCACAGGTCATACGAAGTTCTGCTGAGCCTGTGACAAAATTATCTATACACTCTGTACCTGCATGAGGATTTGAGTGTGCACAAACCATGGATAAAGGGAGTTTGCAAATTAAAAGGTGTTTCTAAAAGTCAGGGAAGAGAGACTCTGGAGTGTTGGCTAGAAAAATCTACCTAGGTTTGAAAATACAGGTGGTTTGTATCCAGGATCGGAAACAGGACTCAAAACTCAGTGGTCCTTTACACTTCTGAATCCCTGTATTGCCCTGTGCAGTACTCTCGGACTGCTTAAATCGGGAGAGTTTTGTGAGCTGAGAAAGTCATCCTGAGCTCCCTCTGTAGTTAATGATAATCCTGCTAATGAAGACATTGGGAGTCTACAGCCCAGTTCTTTGACTTCAATATTCAAAACAGGTCAGATGAATTTTTGCCTGAAAGTGCCTTTTTTGCCTGTCATCTATAGACGCCTAATTTTAAAGAAGGAAAATCAGTTCCTTTTTGCTATGCTCATGTCTGTCCACTGGTGAACAGTCTCCTTTTACCTGGCTTTGCATGTCCTTTCTCCAGGCTTGAGCAATGAGAGCTGGTCCATTATGAAGAATATGGCGACAGAGCTTGGGATCATCTTGATCGGGTATTTCACCCTTGTCCCAGCCATCCAGGTGAGTATGGCTGATCAGCCTGAGTTTGCAGGACAGAGGCTTGGAGGCACTGCAGGAATGCAGCATGCAGTATTCTGCTCCTCTCTGACTGGTTGGATTAGGAGTCTTTTAGTGGGAAATATGTACATCTATACAATGTGGATCCCTCAGGAGCTAGCCTTCTGTCCAGCAGCTACCCCTGGATTCCCATTCTCCCCAGTTGGGATCCTTCCAGTAGCTGGGCTTACACATTCAGTTCATCCAGTAGCTGCATCCTTGCTCTCCCCAGCTGCTTTACACACACCCCTCCCAGGCCACTCCCCCTGCTCATCAGTAGTCACTAGTGATCGCAGCCTGACATGCATACTCCGATGAGCGTGTGTCACTGGTGACCCAGACACACGGGCTCCTGTGCCCCCATGGTACCTGTTCCAGTTGCTGGTGCTTAGACCCTGCTTGTTCCAGTTGCCGGCACCACAGATGAGCACAGGTGCACAGAGGACGTGTGGGTTTGGAGAGCCTCTCTCATTGACTCGCCATGATGGCTGTCACCCCTGGACCACAGGGCTGTTCGCTTTGCTGTGACAGCCCTGGGAGGAGCTGGAGCAGGGAGTCATTTCCCTCTCCCCCATCCATTCATGCTCCCTGTGTTTGTGGAAATGAGCTTCCTACCACAGAACTTAACGCTGCCCAGTGCCTTTGCTGTGGGCATGCCTTTATTCCAACCTTCAAGTGCCCTTTTGTGAGCTGGCTAATTCACCTTATAAGTGGGTGGAAGTTAAAAACAAAACCCTGCTGCGGAATATCTGCTTCAAGAATTAGGGTGGACAGTCTATTTGGGGCTCTTTCACCAGACTGAAATCTGTAGGTTTTTACAACCACAGATAGCACTGTCTCTGTTTCATGCGTGGGTGAACTGAAATCTCAAGGTAGAATGATCTGTCAGGGGTCATGTCATTCGGTCTGTGTTGCACTGAAAATAGATCACAGTGTGTTACTTTCTCTGCTGTACAGTCCTCTTTTCAGGACTGTGCTTGCAGAGTTTTATCAGGAAGCTGACCCATTTGATTTCTGATCCTTGACCAAGCAGGGCTTGTTCCTGGTGAGCTACATGAGGAGAAGCACCATCTAGACAAATCTTCATCACCAATTCCATAGCACCTCTGCAGCCAGGCTTCAGAGAGGTGTCAGCCTGTTGTCTCTGGAAATTTCTAGCAGGCGCAGTCAGCAAGCGAAGGCAGGAGCACCCCAGCATCTGCATAGTTGGAGACTGCTCTGGGCACTCGTTAGGTGCTCACTGGCCATGCGTGACCTGCGTGAAGAGGGGTGGGTTGTGTGTACCCTTGCTTTAACACTGGGGGCTCACCAGTAGAGTCTGCAGATTAGAACGTATTATAATCCAAGAAGATGAAACGTTCAGGTTGGACTGGAGCATTGTAGGCTGAGCGTCACCGTTCCTGAGCTTCTCTCTCTATATGCAAGAGGGCAGCAAGACAGGAGCTACAGTAGAATTCCCCAGGCTACAGCCGGCTACCTATTGTGGCCTAATATTTTTTATTTGAAGCCTACTGCAGAGATTGCTCAGCTCAAATGCTGGCATGATCCACCCTTTGAGTCCAAATTAGGCTCATTTGTATGGTGTATTAGCACCTTTTGGCCTCTGCTTGACCTCAGAAAGTGAAACCTGACAGTATGTGTGGAGCGAGTGTGGTGCCAGGAGCCCTGGTGTCTGGGTACCGCTGGGAAGTTCGCTCCGTGTGGCACTCTGCTGTCGAGGAGCTTGCCAGGGTGCACCGATGGCAGGAGCTGGAGGCGTGTGATGAAAGGGACGGGTCAGAGCCATGTAACAGTGTCAGTAGAGCCATGGGAAAAAGGGACACCACACCACACCCCCATATTACTGCAATTAAAGTACTCCTGTTTGTTGCAGTATTTTTGACACATGTGGTGACATCCACTCTCTGTGCTCCATGCAGTCCTCTCTGTCCTTGGATGCTTGCTTTCTCCAGAGGGGGGCTCTTGCAGGGATGCTGTCTGTTAAAGTCTGCTGGCTGCTGTGTGGGGGCTGGCTGCCCCTTGTCTTCATCCCTGAGAGTGAAGGACACTGTACAGATAAGTGCTGTACTCACGTTGCGGAGTCCAAGGACACTGGCAGGAAGAGAGCCAGGCTGCGTAAATCTGGCAGGGACCTTTGCTCCAGGTTGCCGGGGAGCGGGGCAGTGCTGGGTCGGTCAGGTGCTGGCCGGCAGAGGCAGCGCCGGGGGAGGCAGGCGCTCCTGCGCAGAGGGCTTCACCTGCCCCAGCGGCTGTGATGGGTCTTGTCATTTTCCTCAGTTACCCCTTGGCAGTGCAGCGCATTCAGTAGAAGGGAATTTTCTGTTTTCCGTGGCTCTCCTTGTCCTAAAATAGAGTTTGGGTTCAGATGAGAATTGTGCGTTCGCTTTAAATCCCTTGTAACTGTGAGCAGCCGTGAACTGGCCTTGTGTTGCGGTGGGTCAGAGCCCTCTTCCCCTGGCACAGTGTCACCATTGGTCCTGAGGTGCTGCAGGGCTGCATGCTGTGAGGGCTCCTCCTGTGCTTCCCACCCCTTACCCACTACCTTGTGCTGAAGTTCACACACCGATACCCCGGTCCTGCACCCACTGAGATCACTTTGGGTTTGCCATAGGGTGTGCGGTATCCAAGTGTAAGAAGATTTTAGATTTCCAGGCCTAGCGCAGCGTCAGATGTCTCTGACCCTAAGCGGAACAAGTGCAGGTATTAACAGAATCAGTATCTCTCGATGCAGAGCCTGCCATTTGTGGAGCCTGTTTGCAGAGGTATGGGTGAATTCCAGATGGCTGTTGATTTCCTTCTGGTTTTCTCCTTGAGAGAGGAACCTGTGTTGTGTTTTCATCCCTCTACTTCCCTCTCCTGCTAGATGTTGTGGAAGGGGCTAAAGAGAAAAAAACCATTGGAACCTGCTGCTTTGTGCTGCTCTTGCTGGGAGGTTTCGGGAGGGGCAGCTGACCTGATGGGTAGTCTCACTTCATATCACACCGATTTTTTGACAACAAGCAGCTGATTGCTTATGTTGAACAGTTTGGACATGATGGGGAGGCTTCAGGGTTTAAGAGGTTTTGGATAGCCTTTCATGCTCTCCCTTTCCATTTCCCTGTGCTGATATGGACATCCAGCCTTATGCAAGAAGCTGAGGCAGACATGGGAAGGAGGGGAACAAAAGAAATGAATCTCTGTGGCCTCTCTCCTCCCCCTCTTAGGTGGATGTGCCCTGGCTTGGTGTGCAGGCAGTGAGCATGCCACACCTGAGGCACCAGCAGGCAGGCAGCCGGTGTTTGCCAGCTCTGTACTGCAGGTGAGGGCCAGAGTCTTTAATCTGTTGTTTAGCCCAAGGTTCTTACTCCTGCTTACGTTCAGCTTTCTTGAGCTCTCCATGTTTACTAGATCCTTTTTGGGTCCTGGTAGAAATTTGTACCTCCAAGGGGAGCCAGACGCCTCTCAAAAATATTTTAGTTCTATGTTGCTGGGAGGTTTTGAATGTAGTGGGGGAGAGAGGATGGCGCTTGGCAGTAATGGGGATTAGGGTAAGAGATACATTGTTTTATCGGGATGATAGGGGAGTCAACAGCATTTCTGCCGCTGGGCAGTGTCATAATCCTGATTTCTGCAATGGCACCTGCTGGGGAAGTGGAGCATTACAAGAAGTTTAAGGAACACCGGTTTTTGCAAACGTTTCCCATGTGGTTGTTGTTCAGAGAACTCTCTGAGAGTGGGCATGGAACTTTTCTTCCAGGGGCATAGGAATGAAATTTGCCCGTCAAACACACATTAACCAGAAGTGTGATTTAAACAGAAATGGTTTAGCTGGGGCCCTGGAGAACGGCTACAAGCAAGTACGTAGATGTGCAGTGACTCCAGCGGTCGGTTTGTCTTTGGTTGGAGAGTGATTGATACGGTTCCTGAGCAACCTGTGTTCCTGGAGGAATTTTAAATCAGGGCTGAGGTTTATTGATAAAGTTCAGGAAACTGTCACCGTTGGGGGCTGTTTGGCCTTATGATTTGAATGTGTGGGCAGGAGGCTGAGAGCTCTGGCTGCAGCCCTGCCACCGCTTTGTGAACTGGGAAAGCATCCTCTGCTGGTTTTTCCTGTGGTGCTTTGATGTTTTATGGCTAAGAAGAACAAGGAATGCGAATCCGGATAAATACGCTCTTGGCTTCTCACATGGA
The DNA here is from genome assembly GCF_023634155.1 of Falco peregrinus. Taxonomy (NCBI): domain Eukaryota; kingdom Metazoa; phylum Chordata; class Aves; order Falconiformes; family Falconidae; genus Falco; species Falco peregrinus. The sequence goes on along the minus strand of NC_073725.1, from coordinate 63,653,430 downwards.
CTTTTCTAGCACTGAACTCTCAACTATTACAAAATATCGATAATAGGATTTGTCAGTAAAATAGACTCAGGCCTGCACTCTGGGCAAGAGTTTGCTGAGTTTCCCTTTTTCTGAAGTTGAAATATTTACCGCTGTCTCCGCAGCTGCCGTAGCTAATCAGTGTGTCCTGTCTGCAGGAGTTCTGCCTCTTCGCTGTGGTCGGCCTGGTGTCTGACTTCTTTCTGCAGATGTTTTTCTTCACTACCGTGCTGTCCATTGACATTCGCCGTATGGAGGTGAGGAAGGGCCAAGAACCCTTTTTTCTTGGTTTTTTTTTTGGTTTGTTTTTTTTTAAAAAAAAAAAAAACCCGAGGGTTTTTCCTTGGATTTTCCTTCTCTGCTATTGCGGAAGGATTAAAGGAAGCACAGCCCGTGATTTTTCATTTTCTAAACAGAAAAAACAGAGTCATGTAAGTTCCAGGGCAGTACTTGCTTGGTTATGCAGGGACTGGGGACAGGACACTTGAGGAAACAAGGCATCCTTGGGTATATAAAAACGTGCAGATTTAGGGTAGATGGGCTTGAAGGAGACATGGTCACAAAGCAGATGACCACAGCTGAATGAAGAAGAGAGTGTGTGCTGGAGAGAAGCTGGGACAGACTGACATCAAGGTGAAGGTGGGAACTCAAACACAGGCATGCGTGCACATTTCTTTCAAGGGACCTCACCACCTCGGCTCTCACACGTTTGCTTTTCTCTTGGCAGCTCGCTGATCTGAACAAACGGTTGCCAGCAGAAGCCTGCATGCCCCCAGCGAAGCCTGTCAGCCGCTCTCAGCGCTACGAACGCCAGCCAGCTATGCGACCTGCCACCCCCCACACCATCACCCTGCAGCCGTCATCTTTCAGGAACCTGCGCCTGCCAAAGAGGCTGCGGGTCATTTACTTCTTCGCCAGGACACGGCTGGCCCAGAGACTTATCATGGTACGGCATGTGGTGTCTGTCACCTGCTGCCCCTTCCTGCTGGACATGAACCCAGCCCAAATAGGCTTTGGGGGAGGGAAAGCCCAATGTTTTCATGCGTCCTTGTTCCCCTGTAAGATTTATGCTGCCCACGGTAAACACAGTTCAAGAAGTACTTCCCTAAGAACATCGTTCTGCATGCATTGGCTCCAGGCCTCTGCCACTTGCATGATGTTTGGGTGGTAGTGGGTAATTTTCTGATAATTGCTTTGAGACAAAAATCTGCTTTTATATGAGCAGATTTTCAAGGACCATGTGAGTGGAGAGAAAAGATTTTTATAGAGCAGAAATCATGTTTTCTTTCTGCAGATAATGTGGACTAAAGACATGGAGGTATTTTGCTACATGAAAGACTAAGGCTTTTCCTTTTGCAGGTGTAACTGCAGCAGTTACGCTGGTTACTGCCGCTGCTTGTCCCCCCACTCCCTGTTCTGGATGTCTGTAATGGAAGTGGAGGAATTTGTGTGTTCCTCAGCTCTACAAACCATAGTCCAGTCTGTTACTGTCAATTACATCGATGGCAGTTCAAGTTAAATTAATATATCGGTCTGTGAGCCATGGCTGCTACAGTAGGTCCTGCAGAGCTCCTGAGCCAGAACCCTGAATGAAGCCTTTCCTGCCCTGTCTGAGAGTGGCAGAGGTGCTGTGCCAGCTGCCAGCAAGCAGTCTCGTCCCTGCTCTGCATCTGTGTGGGAGGAATGGGGTTCTTACCATCAGGTTGAGTTGGACAGCTCATGGAAAAGTCGCGTTTGGTTTTTGTGTGTGCTGCGCAACCTCTCCCAATCCTCTTAGGGGATAAGTGTCTGCCGGGAATAAGACTATTAACTGAGTGCAGGGCGTACCTTGGTTGGGATGTTGTTGATGGGCTCAGACAGCTGAGGAGGTGTCGGGAGTGTGAAGGCCGTGTACTAAACAGGCTTGTCTCTTTGCTCATCATGTGCAGGCTGGGACGGTGATCTGGATTGGAATCCTGGTTTACACAGATCCTGCTGGTCTCCGCACCTACCTCACATCACAGGTCACCGAACAGAGTCCTTTGGGTGAAGCGGGTCTGCCTGCTATGCCTGTTCCTGGAGGGGTCCTGCCTGCTGGAGACCCCAAGATTGATCTCTCAGTCTTCCCATCGGACCCTATACAGCTGTTGGAAAACCAGACGCAGCAGCGTGAGCAGAAGTCAGGGCTGGAGTCCCTGAGCAGGCTGGAAACAAACCAGCACACTTGGGCCCAAGGACCAGAGGGCAAAGGGAGTGGACAGATGGAGCTTGGAGCTGAAGCAGAGGTTACCTGGGGAGCAGAGGATGAGGAGATTTGGAGGAAGCTTTCCTTCAGACACTGGCCATCTCTCTTCAGCTACTACAATATCACTCTGGCCAAAAGGCAAGTGGGCTGACATCGAGTGTTGCAGGCATTTGGAATTGTGGAACTGACCCCAAGCGTTATTCTTTCTTCTGTCCTTCGTCCTTCTGAGTTAGATAATTTGTGTTCCATGCAGCTTACTCCAAATGTGTCTGCAGGAGGAGACTATTAAACCTGCCCTCCTGCGCGGTGCAGAGCTACCAAACTCTCCAGGGCTGTTTGTCTGAGAATAAGGGTTGTGTTTCTCTCTGTGCTCTTGGGTGTGTAATTAGCTTGTTGTCTTCCTTCACCCTGGAGGTGAAGCTCAGAATTTTTATAAAACAATTTATCAGTTGAAGGCTATGAAGATGATGAGGGGATGGGAGCCTCCCCCGCAGGAGGGAAGGCCGAGAGGGCTGGAGAGGAGCAGGCTCGGGGGCCCTTATCGATGCCCACAGGCGCCTCCAGGGCGGTGGCAGGAGGACGGGGCCAGGCTCCTGCCAGGGGTGCCCAGCGGCAGGACAAGGGGCAGCGGGCACAGGCTGCACCACAGGCAGCTCCTGCGGAACCTGGGGACAAACTTCTTTCCCCGGAGGGTGCCGGGCGCTGGCACAGGCTGCCCGGAGAGGCTGTGGGGTCTCCTTCTCTGGAGCCATCCCAACCCGCCGGGACGGGGCTCTGTGCAGCCTGTCCTGGGAGAGCTGCTTCAGCAGGGGGGTGGGTTGGGGGGGCTCCAGGGGGCCCTTCCAGCCCCGGCCAGGCTGCGATTCTGTGATCTGTAAGTGATGAGGATGGTACATGTGAGGAATAGACACATCTGAGCTTAAGAAACTTCTTGGTGAGATCTCCTGTCCTGCAGTGCACAGGAAACCAGATCGTTACATCCTTACTTAAATCTGTGTAAGATCCATTTGATCTCATCAGTAGTTTTTTTCCACTGTTGGCTCTTAACCTCTCCCACAGAGTTAAGGGTTAAGACCTGGGAAATATCTTTATAGATAAATACTTCAGAGCAGCTCTTCAGAACACCTAAAACTACTGGACTGGAAGCACGTACTAAGACCTACCTTGGCTGCTAGTGAGAAGATGAGCTGGCTTACCTATGAGGATTCTTCTTTCTTTTTGTGTTTGTTGTTCTTAAGCTATTCTCATCTTTCCATTCCTTCAGATACATCAGCATCCTTCCAGCAATCCCTGTCACATTGTACCTGAACCCACAAGAGGCCTTAGAAGTGCGGCATCCCCAGGAGGCTAACCGCTACCACCCCTTCTTATCTGCAAGCAGTGGGAAGCTAGACGCTGAAGCTCAGCCTGACCAAGCCTCATCCAAGCTGCAAGGGCACCAGGATGTCACTCTTTACAAGTGAGAGAGTCCTTGACCCAGGGTCTGACCATGCCTTAATTCCCTTGGAGACACAGGTTGCTCTTTGGCTGTTTGGCTTTTCTCCTGGCGGGAGACCAAAAAGTATTTATAAAGCTTCAGCACAAAACCCTGTAACACTCAGGACACTCTAGCGCAGCGTTAAATTAATCTCTCCCGGCACTATTTTTCTCAGCAGCTGAGTCCCCTGGCAGGAGGTGGTGTGTCCCTCCCAGCTTGTTAGCACATACAATACATTATGGGGTTTATCACTGGCTAACAGGGATAGGAGTTTGTCTTTGGGAATAAATGTCATGATGCAGTAATGCTTATTGGGTGTCAGATCAAACTCATGCAAGCAGGGACCTTCCTTTCCTTCTGCGAGGCCAAGCTCACGGCTTGCCGGCTGAATCTGCACTTCTTTGGCTGCGTTGAACGCACTTTATGTTATCCTGATCCCCAGCTACTGATTTTCTCAGTCTTAGTTGCTATGTACTTTTCTTACTGAAAAGTCTGAAATCCTTGTTGAAATTGACATTTTCCCATTAAAAAAAACCACTTCAGTTTTCCACAAATTACTATAGCTTGTTGGAAATTTTTCTCAGCTGAAAAATTTAGACCAGCAACATGCATAATACTTACCCAGTATTTGTCAGACTCGATCCACGGACTAACAATTGGATCTTTTATCTCATGTTCTTTTTGTCTTTGTGTCTGTCTTTCCCACCAGGGTGGCTGCTCTGGGTCTGGCCTCAGGCATTATCCTGGTCCTCCTGCTCTTCTGCCTGTACAGGGTGTTCTGCCCCAAGAACTATGGGCAGAACGGGCTCTCACACAGCAGGAGGAAGAGGGGGGACCTGCCCTGTGACGATTACGGCTACTCCCCACCTGAGACTGAGATCGTCCCCTTGGTTCTCAGAGGTCACCTCATGGTAGGTCGGACGAGACAGTCCTTAGAAGCAAGGCATTTTACTGACTTGTACCACGCATCTTCTGTTTTCTTTGTTTTATTTAAATAACTACCTCCATGAAGGACAGACCAGCTATGCAGCCTTAGTGCAGTGCAGCTGTGGAGGCTAACAGCTGGGGCAAATGATATATATGTATGTATGTATTTATTTTATAGGATAGTGTAGCATGGAGTTCCCTGCAGCACTTTTCCATTTCTTCCTGGGAATTGCTCTGAGCTTTTTGCAACTGCTGTTACTACCTTCTCTGTGTAGCCAGCTGTCAGCTTTTATTGGCTGGGCTGATCTAGCCGTGTTTGCTGCAGTAGCTCTAGATTCCTGATACTTAATGTCTACTGGATCCTTTTTTCCTGCTTCCCAAAAGTTAGTGCACGTTTGAGCTGTAAAACGGTGTTTCCAGTGCTAAAAGCATCGGTGGGTTCACACAGAAGTGTGTTGCTGCTCAGTTCACTCTATTTTTTCTTGAGGGGAAGGACGTTTCTTCCCATTCTGAGATGAAACAAAGCACTCGAGCATCCAGTCTGGCAGTTTGAAATGCTGTGCCATGTCCTCCAGAGAAGCTGCACCTCCGTTCCTGATCCTGCCATCTCTTTGGGCTGTACTTTGTCAGGGAAAGGGAGGACAGATGGAGTCTGTTTGATTTGCAGCAGTCTAGTACACATCTAGGATTCTGGGCAAAGATGTACCCATCTTGTCAGAGTACCCCTATGGTTGCTAAGCCAGCCACGTAGTTTTGACATAAAATTTATCATCCATACAGTTTCTCAACCACATGCAAGGCAATTGTCAGAATGCAGAGGCCTCGATGGTGCTAGATGCTCAGCTGTGCTTGTTTTTCCTTCCCAGGACATCGAATGTCTGGCTAGCGATGGGATGCTGCTTGTCAGCTGTTGCCTGGTGGGTCAGATCCGTGTGTGGGATGCTCAGACTGGTGACTGCCTCACCGTTATTCCCAAACCGAGGTACGTGTGTCCATACCACGTCGTTCAGCCACGGGCAGACCCCTCCACAGGTGCTGCTCTGCGGCTGGTGCAAGCCCCTCTGTAAGAAATGAGCTGAGGGGGGATAAATGAGCTTTTATCGCTGTGTTTTAGGTTGCGAAGAGACAGCAGCGGCATCTTCGATTACCAGGAAAACTGGGATCATAGTCCAGATGGCAAGAATGGTCTGGATGACTCTTTTGAGAGCGCTCACCAGCTCAAAAGGATGCTCAGCGCTCCCCAGCCTCTACTTTTCTGTGACCAGCCAGACCTGACGTCTCTCATCGACACCAACTTCTCCGAACAGGTGAAGGTGGCAGAGTCAGAGACGCGGCTCCGCGCTGTGGGCAGTCGCCAGAAGGAGAGTGGGTATGACTTCAGCAGCCTGGTGGGTAAGGTGTACGAAGAGCACGGCACCTCCAGCTGCAGGAGCTTCACCGGCCTCCCCGCCCTGCATGGACAGGCTGGTTTCTGTGAGGGGAGCGGCAGCCCCCGCTCCCTGGGCTGCGGAACCGAGGAGGGAGGCTGCAGCAGCCGCAGAAGGAGCCTGGGGGATGAGTCTTTCACGGGATTTGATAAAACGTTGCTGCTTCCTTCCTGGGGAGGAGACATGGAGAGCTCTGTCTGGAGCCTGGACCTGCAAGGGAACCTGATTGTGGCCGGCCGGAGCAACGGAAAGCTGGAGGTGAGGAGCAAGGCTGGCTGCCAGCCCAGGCATGGGGTGAGCTGCCAGCAGCAGCTGGAGACTGAATAACCTTAAAGATTGCCAAGCCATTGAGTAGCGTGGCTGGTCAGTCATGAGATAAAGTAGAATGAATAGGAATTCTATAGGAGTGATACAGGTTTTGAAGCAAATTCTAATCTGTAATTTAAATCTCCAATGACAAACTTTCAGAATTATTTTAATATTAACTTAATTTTTGGAAATTAAGTTAGAATTTTTGCTTCAAAACAAATGCAGGGTTTTTTTTTAAACAAAGATATGTTTTAAAATAATTTTTTTAATTATTTTTGACCTGTGCTGCATGTGAGTGGCTCTCGCTCTTCCCAACAAAAAGACACAGGCAGGCCACTCCATTGGTTTTTCTGTCCTGTAAGTATGCTTGTGAGCTCAGCTGCCTTCTCCTAAGCACCTGCCTTGAGATGCTGACTGAGTTCTGCTGCTGGATCTTGTCTTCAGTCCACATCATAATACTGCTTCAAAATGCAGAGCACTTCACACTCAGAACAGGGCGGATGTGGGGCTGACAGGGAGTGAGGAGTGGTGCTGCGGGCCGGGGAACGGGGTTGCCCAGGGTGGGCGTGTGGTGCACTGGGGCAAGCATTTGTTGTGACCCCAGGAAGAAGGGCAGGCAGGTTGTGAAGTTTTGATTAAAATACCACTTACTGGAAGTAAGACTAGAAGGAAAAAGAAGATAGTGTGATCTTATGTCCCTCCTGTTGCGGGAAGCCCCATGTGAGCACTGGAGAGACCTCTGGTCTGAGCACAGCACGCAGTGCGGGTTGTGTCTGGAGAGGGCACCCGGCACTGTGGTCCTTAGAGCTCTTACAGGATTTTATTTGAAGAAAAGAATTCTATTTATCATTCCTGCTGTCAAACAAGAGGGTGTTCACTTGAGAACTTGCTGCTTCACTGTAAGATAGGAGGACACTGATGATTGTAATCACTAGTGCTGAGTGGGAGCTGCCTTTGGTAAGACCAGACAGCCCAGGGGGCCGGGGTTCTCTGTGGCCCAGCACAGGGTCACGGCTCCTCGGTGCACAATGCCCTTCCAGCCAGCAGCACTGCAGCAGCCCCTTCTCCTTCCAGGTCTGGGATGCTATCGAGGGGACCCTCCGCAGCAGTAATGATGAAGGTCAATCTGGCATCACAGCGCTCGTCTTCCTGAACAACAGGTAATTTTGCATCTGTGCTCGGTGATCTGCAAGGGGAGGAGGACACATGGTGTAAGCCAGGACCCCAGCTCCCGCCCTCCTGCCACGGAGGTCCAGCAGCTCCAGGTAGCAAAGGCTCAGCTGGAAAGTCTCTTCTTCCCACGCCACCTCTCAAGCTGGGCATGGTGGAGTGAGCTTTCCTGGGTCCGGATCTGTTCCAGCAGCTTCACTTCTTCATACAGATATTCAGTCGTTCTCGTAGCTGAATATCGAGAATAATTCATGGCTGGGAGATGGGGCCTTTGGTTTCTGTGTGCTGTTATTCAAGAGGCACTGCTGTCGGCCAGTTTATTGTGCTGTCTGAGTTTAATATAATTTACGAGTCCTCTTCCTTGCAGTCAGGAGTGCCTCCTCACAGGGGGAGCCTGCGTGGTTTGTGCTCCGCCTCGGAAGGTGTCTGGGCTCAGGGCTCTGCACCCTGTGAGAGCGGGGAAGGACCTCCCCTTATGTGCCTGCATTTCTCCCTCAGGATCGTTGCTGCCCGGTTGAATGGCTCTTTAGATTTCTTTTCACTAGAGACACACACGTCCTTGAACCACCTGCAGTTCCGAGGTAAGCAAGTGTCCGAGCACACCGTGCACTGCTCTGAGCGCTGCTGAGCCTTTTCCTCCTCCCTTGCCGTCTTGTAGCTGGCTCTTCCTTACACCTGCTTCAGCTTTTGTAATAATGCTCCACTCCACAACTGCCAGCTGCTGAACGGGCTGAGGAGAGGTGAGGAATACTTTGGGATTCCCTATGCAGGGAGAGCATCTCTCGAGTGCTGGTTTTCCCCAGTGCAGAGGGCTGTAGGCTGAGACACACCTCTGCCCTCTCCCCTGTCTCGCTTTCTCCTTCAGCAAGGTCTGTTCTCGCCTGTTTACACAGCTCGTGGCCCCACAGTCACGATACAGCCCGGGGCCTCAGCACAATCACAGCGCACACAGCGCTAGTCTGTGGCGGTAACTGGTTTGCAGTGCAGTGGCACTTGGTTCTGGAGTGGCCTGGAGGGAGGCAGCCGTAGCTTTACTCTGGGAGAACGCTCACGTTCCTGGAGGGGTGGCCAGGGGCCTGCAAGCTGTAGGGCCAGAAGTGGAGCAGGCTCTGCAGGGAAGGCCTGGCTGTGGAACTGACTTTCCCCCATGGGGTGTAAAGTGGTATGTCCCACTGCCTGTCCTGCCTCTGACCCGGGTGACTGCAGCGCTCTTGGGCTTCAGGGGGGATCAGTCATAAAGACTTTGGGAGTCGCTGCTTTGCAGAAGGGAGTTCTGCTGCCCAGGACCCTATCAGAGACCCTCCCTCCAGCTCATGAGTGGCTGTAGCTCATGTTGGTGTCAGCCAGAGTGCCGAGTGTTTGGCTTGTTGGAGGACCAGGTTCAAATTCCTTAAAGCTCAGCATCCAGGCATCCCTGAGCCCACACCGTTTCTAGGTGATAGTAAGTTTTGGATTGTAAGGCTGCGTCTGCTGCAGCGAGGACTTACCTGCGTGTCTCACCACAGGAGCCCCGAGCAGGAGCAGCATCCCATCCTCCCCCATGTTCAGCAGCAGCGACATTATCATGTGTCAGCTCACCCACACCGTGTCCTGCGCCCACCAGAAGCCCATCACGGCGCTGAAGGCGGCGGCTGGACGGCTGGTCACAGGGAGCCAGGACCACACTCTCAGAGTAAGGCTTCCTCGGCCACAGTCGGGAGCTGCTGCTGGGCACCTGCCCGCCCTCTGGGTGCTGACGGGAGCCAGTCTCATATGCGGGCAGGGGGCAAAGCTGACGTGTGTACGTGCACAAAGGTCAGCAAGTGTTTGGGGTGAGGTGATTGGAGTCCAATCCAGCATATTCCTGGAGCTTCCTGCGTCGTACTCATCCGCCTGGATGTGGCCCCTCGGCAGTTTGGAGGGCAGAGCCCTGCCTCAGGTGTCGTCCTACGCAGAGCGCGAGATCCTCTTGCTCAGGGCTGGGTGACTATATGAATAGCAGGCTTCGAGTTTTGGGGTGTCCCCTGTCTTCTCCTCATCCCTTCCAGCAGCGGCTGTCCCCTTCAGCTGTGCATGATGCTTCCCTGCCCCGTCACTGCCGTCCAGTGGCCTCGCTGTCCTGAATGGCTGGCAGGCTCTGTCCCTGCCGCATGGCAGGGATGGCAGTAGGGAAGACAAAGCACAGGCTGTTGCTTCGGCAGCAGGAGCGGTAAGGCTCAGGTGGTGTCGCTCTGCGGCACGGCTGCCTGGGGACACACATCTGCCTCTTCTGCCCTGCAGGTGTTTCGGCTGGAAGACTCGTGCTGTTTGTTCACGCTGCAGGGTCACTCAGGAGCAATCACAGCGGTGTACATCGATCAGGTAGGGTGCAGCTGGTCTGCGCGGGCAGAGCGCCAGCGTGTACAGCTGCTGGCTCAGCTAGAGGGACCTGGCTGGGACCCCGCCTGGTTTGCACCCAGAGGAACTGATAGTGCTTCGCTGAGGACGCGGAGGGGCCACTGTCACCATGCGCCTTACAAGCCGAACTGGGATAATCCCATCCAGCTCACCTGAGTGCGGCAGTCCCTTTCCCTGGGGGCTGTTTGTTTCCCTGCCCCCTGTGGAGCAGGGAAGCCCCAGTCCTGCTGTACCCGAACTGCCCTGTTGAACGCAGCTCTGGGGCCAGGGAGCCCGGAGCACGGGGCTGAAACCGGCCTAGGAAATGTTCCCAGCTCTGGGAATGTTGCCTAGCCAAGCTGGCGCAGAGCCTGCATGGCCTAGCGAGCAAGGGCAGCGACAGGGCCTGGCCGAGCGAGCATGTCCTGCATAGGGGCAGTGCTTAGAAAGCAGCAGCACTACACCCATACGCTTCACAGCTCCGTTAAATGAATTTCAGTTCCTCTGCACCTGGCAGGCTTGGGGTTCTGTTCCCTGCAGCTCGGGAGCGGGAGGTGCTTGTATCCGGGATGGGCCAGGGCGTTGAGCAGCTCCCGCGGTGACGGAGGGGCTGCCCACCGTCCTCTGGGGTCCCTGACTGGTTCTGCCCGTGTCCTTGCAGACGATGGTGCTGGCAAGCGGGGGCCAGGATGGTGCCATCTGCCTCTGGGACGTGCTGACAGGGAGCAAGGTCAGCCACATGTACGCCCACCGAGGGGACGTCACCTCCCTCACCTGCACAACCTCCTGTGTCATCAGCAGCGGCTTGGATGATGTGATCAGCATCTGGGACCGCAGCTCAGGGATCAAGCTCTATTCGATCCAGCAGGTTGGTAGCGGGGGAGCTGCGAGGGAAAGGTTAAGGGTGCCCCTCGGCTTGTCTGGACCTTGCGGGGCGCGTGGGCTGAAGCGAGCTCCGGTTAAACTTCCCCGTTTGTCAATGCAATGTGCAAAAGCTCCAAAAAGACCGAACCCGCTGCCCGGCCAGTGCACATCGCCCGGCTCCGTGGCCCCGCTCCAGCACGGCTGCGCCTGCGGGGCCAGTGGCAGAGGGGCTGTGGCTAATCGGCCTGTTCTGAAGCGGCGTGGGACGGCAGAGGAGCTGTCTGCCTGCGCTCGGCTCCCTCACATACCCTCATTCCACGCAGGAGATAGGCTGTGGCGCCAGCCTGGGCGTCATCTCCGACAACCTCCTGGTGACGGGAGGCCAGGGCTGCGTCTCCTTCTGGGACATCGGCTACGGGGACCTGCTCCAGACTGTTTACCTCGGGAAGAGCAATGAGTCACAGCCAGCGCGGCAGATCCTCGTGCTGGAGAATGCTGCCATCGTCTGCAACTTCGGGAGCGAGCTCAGCCTGGTCTACGTGCCCTCGGTGCTGGAGAAGCTGGACTGAGGAGGGGCAGGTGCTGGAGCCCAGGTGGAGGGAGGCAGGTGGGATGGGGCACCCAGGCCCCTGCTGCCGTCGAAGGCAGGGGCTGAGGGGACGGGGACACCAGCTCCATTGCTCTGTCCGCACCTCCGTTGCCTCCCCGCCTCGTAAAGTGGACTCTCATCACCTGCAGCCTGCAGGGCCTGAGCCGGCGTCTTCATCCCCACTTCCCCCATCCTCTGCACGGTCACTGGGGCATCCTGGGGCTGCGAGGGTGGTGCGGAGGGACACAGGGGAGCCGCAGGGACGGGGGCGCCCAAGGTGCTGAGCTCTGCCCCAGCACCCTGCTCGGTGGTGCCAGCTGCCTGGGGAGGGGCTGCAGCAGGGCTAGTGGGGCAGCGGGGCCTCTTACCTTGGGGCAGCAGAGCTCTGCTGGGCCCTGCTCTGGCTCAGCGCGTTCCAGCTTGGTCACAGCCCAGCCTGGCTGTGGCTGCTCCGCTCACCTGGCACGTGCCACCGGGGCTGACCTCGCCTGGGCACTTGGCTCGGCCTCCATGTGCCTTAGAGCAGAGGCAGGGCCACATCCCGCCTGGCCTGGCCACGGGCCTGCCCCGCTGCTCGCAGGCTCTGTGCTGCAGCAGTCCCTGCCCTATTTATTTATATGCTGTATATATTTATTTATTATGGCAGGAGAGCGCGGGAGCAGCTCGCCCGCCCTCCCTTGCTCCACCAAGCCACAGTGGCAGAGCCAGGGAGTTCAGCCCTGCTCCCGCATGCAGCTGCCCCTTCCTCCTTCACCCAGCCTGCGGCAACAGCACCTTCCTCCTCCTCCTGCTGCTGCTGTGGGGCCAGAGGCCTCAGGCTGGCAGCCCTTGCCCCATGGTCCCCGCAGGAGCCGGGCAGGGAGCCCCACCACCGGGCTTCTCCCCCCCCCCGCCACCGCCGGCAGGGCTCGGCCCCCCTTCCCCGGTTGCACTACAGGCCCCACCGCCCCCTCCAGGAAGGGGGCATGAGCCTGGTGGTCCCAACCCTGCCTGCGAGCAGAGCCGGGGCCGAGCCCGCCGCTAACACCCACTCACCGCCCTCCAGTAAACACCGATGATGTCTGTTAATTGCAGCCTGGTGATTGTAGAGGCAGCGCCGGGCTGGGGGCAGGCCGGGACCCCCGGCACCGCCGCCCCGCACCTCGGGTGGCCTTAGCCCGGCTGTACGCTTTGTACCGTACAGGGACGCTTTTTGTACCAGATCGTGTTTTATAATGTGTACGAGGACACCTCCATTAAACAGAACTAACCCGAGCCTGGCTGTGGCGCTGGCGACCTCTCCTCACCCGGAGGGGCTGAGCACCCCACGCCGCCGGCAGCACCGGGCCCAGCACGGCTGCGGGTCTAACTCTTTATTTTAGTAGCAAAGAGCTGAAAAAGTCAGTTCTAACTGGAGTCAAACATGGCAAGTGCCAGTGTTACACCTGTACAAAGCAGAGGGGCTGGGGGGGGCGCAGGGGATGGCAAACCGCCCCCCCCCCGGTGTCCCCCACACCCCGGGGTGCTCCCATCCCCCCCTGGGGAAGGCAGTACCTGCAGGCAGGGGGAGCAGGCAGCGCCTGCAGCTGTAGTGCTGGCTCGGGGGGGGGGGGGGGGTGGGGGGGGGGGGGCCCCGCTGCCCCCTCACGTCTTGTTGAGTGTCCAGAGCGGGTCGAGCATGCTGAGGGGGTCGTCGCTGGGCCGGGGTCCCCGCAGCCCCTCACCTGTCTGTGCCTGCAGGAAGTTCTGCTTGTTCATGCGCTGCTTGCCCTTGAGGGAGGCGTCCAGGCTGAAGGCCTCGGGTGTCAGGGAGGCTAGCAGCTCCAGTGACGAAGAGGAGGGGGCGGCAGGGGGGGCCACCGGCTGCCCCCCGGGTGCCTCGGGGCTCTCCGCCACATGGTTGCTGCTCTGGGTGTCAGCAGGTGGCTCAGGGATGGGTGGCCCCGGTGGGGAGGGCTCGGGGCTGGGGGCACCACCGCCGTCCATCACACCATCAGGCAGCACCTCGGGGTCGGTGGTGTCTGGCAGGGGGGCAGGATCCGGCCCACAGCCCGCCCCGGGCTCAGTGCTGGATCCCCCCGGCTTGATGCTCAGCTTGGCGATGGTGGCCTGGATGGAGCTGATGGGCATGTCCCCCCCCAGCACCAGGTCCTGCAGGTCCTGGTGGAAGTAGAGCTGCGGGAGAGAGGCCCGGTCAGCAGCGGAGCCCCCCAGCACCCGGGGACGCCCCCCACCCTGCACCCACCTTGGGGGAGGCGCTGTTGGTGGCCTTGGGGGTGGCGGGGGCGCCCACGCCATGGCGGTGCAGCACCTGCTCGGCATGCAGCAAGACGGCCTCGTAGCAGAACTTGAGGTGCAGCTGCAGGGGAGGGGAGCAGGATGAGGCCCCGCAGGCAGCAGCCCCACAGCCCCGGGGGGGTCTCAGCCCCATGCCCTGCTACCTTCTCCTGGAGCATGTGCTTGCGCTGCTGCCGCATCCGCTTGACCAGCTGGGCTAAGTCGGGGATGCCGTTGCCCGCCTCCACCTCCTGCATGGCCGCATAGAGGAGGCAGAACGCCCCGGTGCGGCCCACCCCAGAGCTGCGGAGAGACCCCTCCAGTTGTGACGGGCCCAAGGGACAGCAGGGGCACCCCCAGGCCCACGGGAGCCCCCCGGCCCCGCTCACCTGCAGTGTACCACCACAGGGGTGTGGAGCGGGCGCTGGTGCAGGTAGTGGCTGTGCACCTCCTGGATGAAGCGGAGCAGGCTCCCCTTGCTGTCGGGCAGGCCCCTGCAGAGGGAACACGTGGCAGGTGTGGGGGTCCTGCTGTCAACCCCCTCAGGACCCCCACGCTGGGGCTGGAGCCCTGAGGCACCCCTGCCTCCAGCAGAGATGGGGCAGTGCTGGGGGTCCCGCAGGATGCCAGCGGCCCACCCTCTGCCCCCCCGCCCCATGGCATACAGCTCCGGCCAGGAGGTGAACTGGAGGTGGATGACGGTGCGCTTGAGGCTCTGGTCCCGGTACTGCAGCGTGATCATCCGCTCCACATGGGTGGGGGTGACCTTCAGGCTGGTGAGGATGAGGGTGACGGGGCCCTGCACCACGGGCTGGCCCCGCTCGGCAGGGAAGTACCGCAGCACCTTCTGCTGTGGGGAGGGAACACAGCAACACCGTCAGCAGTGGGCCTGTGTACCCCTGGCAACATCCCACACACCACCCCCGGGGGGCTGCCATGGGACCCTCAGGCCTGCAGCCACTGCAGGGTGACACCGCAGTCCTGCCCCAGCCAGCTCCACCAGCCGCGTGTCCAGGGAAGGGTCTACCTTGTCCAGCTCCTGCTCCGACACCAGCATGACAATGACGGAGACCTTCTGCTCGTAGATCATCAGCCAGAAGTCGGCAGCGGTGCCCAGCAGCGGGGCCTGGGTGGCGATGATGGTGGGGCAGTATGGCGAGAGGTCCTCCACCCTGCTGGCGTTGATGTAGTCATCCTTGCCCGAGCAGAGGACGATGCGGTTCCTGTCGTAGGGCATGATGTCCTGGTGCCGGTTCTTCATGGAGTAGCAGCGGGCAATGGCGATGGAGAGCTGCCGGGCGTCCCGCTCCTGGGCATCCTGCAGCTCCTTCCAGACGGCATCCAGCTCGGCACCGCCACCAGGCCCCGGCTGCTCCAGCCCCTCCACCAGCCTGCGGAAGCGGTCGAGCTCCGCCAGCAGCCGCAAGATTCGCTCCGGCTTCTCGTAGGGGTCGTTCTCGATCAGCTGCACCGCCTTGGGCTTCTGCCCCTCCTTGGCGTCCGCCTTGGTGGGCTGCAGCAGCGGCTGGCCCACCGCCGCCTTGGAGCCGCCGTGCTGGCTCTCGGGGCTGGACGACAGGAGGTCGTCGGTGGAGGAGCTCTGCCGCTGGAAGGGGGCCTCGCCGGGCCCCGGGGGGAGCGCAGCCGTGCCCGGCGTCAGTGAGGGCGGGGGTCTCTGTGGCAGGGGCTGCATGGGCAAGGCTGGCTGCGGGGAGGGGGCCGGGGAGGGGACCAGGGGGCCCTGCACCACCACTGCGCCCTGCACCTGGCTCAGGCCGGGGCTGGGAGAGGGGGCGACGTGGTGGGGGCCAGCCTGGCTGGCGGGGGCAGCCGGGGCAGGGCCCAGAGCCATGGTCCCGGGGGGCAGCTGGCTGCTGGGGGCGGCAGCGCTGGGGCAGAAGGGCAGAGCCGGGGAGCTGGCGGGCACCGGCTGCAGCCCCCCCAGCGCGGTGTGCAGGGGCTGGGGGGGGGGTGGGGCCTGGCTGGGGGCCCTGGGGAAGGGCAGGGCCCCCGTGTGCGGGGCCAGCCCCTGCCCAGGCAGCTTGTCCTGCCCCGGGAGCGGGTAGAGCTGCGGGGGCAGCGGTGGCTGCCCAGGGGCTGCTGGGGGCAGCTGCCCCACAGGGCCGGCAAAGGGCTGCTGGGCAAACTGGGCCTGGGACGGCAACGGGGGCCGGGCGCGGGGCTGGAACTGCAGTGGCACCTGGGCTCTGCCCGGGGGCAAATAGGGGGGCGGGGGGAACTGCTGGGGGCCCTGGGCCCGGGCAGGCATCTCCACGCTGGGCTGGAGCTGCGCTGCAGGGGCGAAGGCGTGCGGGGGCTGCCCGGGGGGGAAGGGGTGCTGAGCCGGCTGCCCGAAGGGCTGCAGCCCACCCTGGGCATAGGCGAAGGGGGCTGGGGCTGCCGCTGGGCGCTGAGGGGCCAGGAAGGGGCCTGGGGGCACGGCCGGCCCCTGGCTGGGGACTCGTGGGGGCGCGGTGCAGCTGGAGATGGGGGCCTGGATGCTGTCCACCGTGGTGGTAGCCGGCCGGGTGCCTGGGGCTGGCTCAGGGCCACCAGCAGCTGGCTGGGCACCCATGGGCGGCCCCAGGGCGGGGGGCCTGAGGGGGCCAGATGCGGGCACCCCGGGCTGGCCCAGGCCGTAGGATGCAGCGGGAGCCGAGCCGGGCAGGGGGGCGTGCTGCGGTGACGAGCGCGGGGGAAGCATGTGTGGCCCCGCGTAGCCGGGCTGCACCGGGGCTCTGATCAGTGGGGCGGCCGGGAAGAGCTGGGGGGCAGCGGAGGGGGCTGAGCTGGGGGGAGGCCCGGCCACCTGCGGGGCAGAGGGCTGCAGGAGCTGCACCGGGCCCCCCCCGGCAGGGGGAAAGGGGCTCGGTGCCGAGGTGGGCGCTGCCGGCAGGTGGTAGTGCCCGGGCAGCACAGGGGGCCCCGGGAGGTGGGCAGGGGTGAAGGGCGGCAGCGGGGCACTGGCCAGCTGGGCCACGAAGGGCTCGGGGCCGGGGGGCCGCAGCCCAGCAGCCAGGGCCGGGTTGAGGGCGAGGGTGGCCAGCGCGGGGGGCGGCAGGCGAGCCAGGTGCACGGCCAGCACGTCGGGCGGCAGGCTGCGCAGCTCCTCAGGCAGCTCCGGCAGCACCAGGGAGCCCAGCGGCGGCAGCTCCCCGGCGTCCAGCCCGCCGCCACCGTCCAGCTCCAGCGGCTTCTTCTGCAGCGCAGGTTTGGGGGCCGTGGGCCGAGGGGGTGGCTGCTTCTTCATCTCCCTGCCGGGGGGCAGCGGAGCTCAGCACCCAGCGGGCCTAG
Source organism: Falco peregrinus (assembly GCF_023634155.1). NCBI lineage: Eukaryota > Metazoa > Chordata > Aves > Falconiformes > Falconidae > Falco > Falco peregrinus. The sequence goes on along the minus strand of NC_073725.1, from coordinate 63,636,520 downwards.
GGGGTGATGTCCACCGCCCCCTCGGGCGCAGGGAGCCCCCGCACCATGGCCACAGCCTGGATCACCCAGCAGCACCCAAAGGTGCCTCCCACCCCCAGGGTGTCACACTGGGGACCCCAAGCCTGGCCTTCCACCCGCACGTCTCTACCACGGGCACGGCCCCACCTACTTCTCCAAGATCTGCTGCCTGCTGGCCTCGGCGGCTTGGCAGGCGGCCCGGGCCTTCTCCAGCAGTTTGGCGGCTTTGCCCTCCAGGTCGGTGTAGAAGTCCTTCCCCTCCTGCGATTTCTTCATCAGATCCTCATAGGCTTCGTAGGAGGCCACCAAGGTCTGAACGGTGGTGTTCCACCTGGGGAAAGACAGGGCGGAGGGGCTAAGCAGGGATTGAACATCAGGCCAAAGCTGGGTGTCCCCACTCCTGGGGAACCCACCGGGTGCAGAACTGTCCCCAGCAGCACGGTGGGATGGGGACAGAGCTGGCAGTGACCCCACATCGCTCCCCTGGGGAGTGCGAGGGCTGTTCCCGGGCACCGAGATCCCACACCAGGAAATACTCCCCCCCCTAGCGCTGCAGCCACCCTGCACACCACTCACTTGTGCTCCACCTCGGCCAGCGCCTTGCGTACAGCCGCATATTTGACATTGGCATCCGTCAGGGCCTTCAGGACGTTCTCCTGGGCAGCCAGGTTCTGCTCCAAGTAGACCTTGATCTGGTCGTACTTCTTCAGCTGCTCCTCAAAGAGTTTCTGACAAGAGAGGGGAGGACCTGAGGGGCCGCAGGCGGCTGGGGAGGCTCGGGGTGGGTTGCAAGGGAGTGGAGCTCTTGCTGCAGCCCTCACCGGGACGTGCGGCACCAGAAAGGGCTTCCCCCAACACGGCGGCAGCACCCACCTTCATCTCAGAGCGGTCGGTGGTGACCAGCGAGGTGGTGATATCATCCTTCTGGATCATTTCACGCAGCTGCTGCTCCAGGGATGTCCGCTGGTCCCTCATCTCCTGCACCTTGGCCAGGATTCGCTTCAGGTTCTGCAGCACCTGCTTGTCATCTGTGGGACAGGGAGGGCTGAGCAGCCGTGCCGAACCCCACCGAGCCCGGCGCAGCCTCCCCAGCCTGAGCCCACTCATGGGCCATGCTGCCAGCCCAGGGAGGGAACTGCAGGGGTAAGGACCCAGCCCGTGGCTTCTCCTGGCACAGCCGGCGGAAGCCAGGCATTTGCCGGCACAGTAACCGGGCCTGTGCCCCCTCTGCCCCCACACCAGGGTCCCATTCCGCACATTTTTCAGGGGGAGAACCCCACCCCCCAGCTCGCAAGGGACCACCAGCTGGCCAATGCCAATGCAGCACCAGCAGAGGCCCAGGGCAGCACGAGGGGGAGGCAGCCCCCCGGCACGACGCACCGCTCACCTTCGGTCAGGGTGGGCGAGGGCAGCGCGGCCCGGACCTGCTCCAGTGGCCCGCTGAGCAGGCGGAGGTTGCTGATGTGCAGGTTCATGGCTTTGTGGAGCTCGGTGTTGGTGAAGCTGGCCTTCTCGTGCACCTCCATGTACTTGGAACACTCCTTGCTGACCTCAGCCAGCCCTGGGGACGGCGGTGGGGGGGACCCCTGGGGTGGCGGGACCTTCCCAAGCAGCTCCTGCAGCTTCTGCTCCTGGGCCTTGTCCTCCTCAAGGAGATCTCTGATCTCCTTCAGAGAAGCCTCCACATCAGTGAAGACACCGGAGAGCACTGGAGGGGAGACACACGGAAGCTGCCCAAGGGCTGGACCACCATCTACTCCCGAGCTCTCCTGGTCCCCCACCCGCTCCGAGCGCGCAGCCAGGCATCGGCACAGCAGCCCAAGGAGTAAATCTGGCTGTGGGCACCCAGAGGAGACAAGGACACCCAGCCCAGATGCGCCAGGCTCAGGGCCTGCACTGGGCTCCAGACAGCACTGACCTCCTTGGTTGCGGCCCCTGGGAGGCTGCAGCCACCGGCAAGGTGACGCTGGCCCAGCCTGTGAGGAAGCACCATCCCCCCACAACCAGCCAACGGGAAAAACACTTCGGGGTTCAGGAATTCATGTCAGCAAAAATTTAGCCGTCAGAGCGGCCATTCCCAACACCAAGCGCCAGCTGAGGATCAGCATGCTTGCCCCCAGGGCTGGCCCAGACACCCCTGGTCCTCCTCCATGGGTCCCCATGTCCCTACCCTGCATGGACTGGACGAGGTTCTTGACGGTGTCGGGGCGCACGCTGAGCGCAGCACATTTCTCCATCAGGATGGGGGGGATGTGACTGTACATGTCCAGGTTGTCCACAGTCTCAGGGTCCAGCTGCATGGAGTCCATGAACTGGCTGCAGGTGAGAAAAGAAGCCCCTAAGCAGTGGCACAGCCTGCCCACCCCCCTGCAGGTCACCCCCATCCCAAGTGGCAGCCAGCTCAGGGCACAGCACCACGGTACTGTCCCCGATGGACTATGCAAAGCTGCAGGGTGAATTTGGGGACCAGCCACCAGGACTGGAACCTGCTGGGGGACAGGGTCTGCCCACAGCTGGGCAAACTGGGACTTGCTCATGCTCAGCACGAGGGTAACAGATCAGGGATGCACATGTTCGCATCGGGGCTGGGGTGGGAGCCCAGCGAGGGGATAATCGGGACAGCCCTGTGCCCGGCCACAGGGAGCCCCACGCAGGCACGGCTCACACATACTCCAGCACTTCATTCTTGGCTTCGATTTTCACCATCACGTCTCTCAGCAGTTTGGCTTTCTCCTCGCTGCGACAGAGAAGAGAAAAAAGATAATTCTTCAGTACTGCGACAGGACTGTAAGTCACGAGAACTCCGAGCCCTGTGGGCATCGGCCAGAGCCTCGCCCATCCCTGGGCCTTCGGGGCAGCAAGGCCAGCGCCAGCTGCCAGGAGGGACGCTGGACAGGAGCCAGGCAGGAGGACAACTCGGGGACGGCGGTGGTTCCCCAAGGAAACCGCTGCGGCCTGTCTGGTCCCCTCCAGCTCCCTTCAGCCTGCGGACAGGTGGTGGCACGGGCTCCTTGGGGAGCTCAGTGCTGGAAATCTGCACGCCCAGCCCTGTGACCGCTTGTGGCAGGCTGCCCCGCTCCGGCCGGAGCCATGCCCCCCCTGTGCCACGGCCCCGGACACACCTGTACAGGGAAGAGGCCTCGTGGGCAGCCATAGGCACCAGTTTGGCAAATATATCGGGGCCGGTGACGGCCGGATCAGTGGGGTTGACGGGGAGGGCTTTCACCAGCGGGGCACCTGGGGGTTGAACACACAACATGTGCCTGTCAGAAACCTCCACGGTGAACAGATTATTCCCAAAACAGCTCTTCCTTCTCAACACTGCCATTCCTGGCATATCCCCGGAAAGCCCAGCACTGTGGCGTGAAGCCCCACTGGCTTCCCAGAGCCCTGTGGATTCACTGTGTGCCCCTCTCCCCTCAGGAGCTGGCAGGAGAGGGCACTGCCCACCCTCACCTTTCACAGACTGCAGGGTGTCCAGTGCAGGCACAGCTTCATGGTAGATGAAGTCGTTGTCCTTTTTGGCTGAATTGTACCTAGAAACAAGCAGCAATGCCACGCCGATGAGAAGCGGAGGGCATCCCCGGCTCCCTGAGCTCACTCCCAGTGGGGTCAGGCCCTGGGTCTCTTGGGATCGCTCCAGAGAGAGCAAAGAGCAACCTCCTCATGTCTCAAGAGCCTCAGGCAGCACGGGGTGCTTGGCTCTGCGTGTCGGGGGACACTGGGGACACTCCCTGGGCTGCTCCAGCCACTGGGCATTTCTGACACCCAGAGAAGCAGGACGGTGCCCCATGCACAGACTCACTTGCCACCAATCACATCCATGGTGAATCTCAGGGCTTCCTGGACAGTTTCAGGCTGGCCCTGCAGAAACGAGCGTGAGTTAGCACAGGCTGAGAACAGGTGTCGCTGTCCCAGCAGCTGATCGCAGCCCTGTGTGCTGTGACCACAGCCCGAGCGTGCCCATGAGCCGGCAGCAGCCTTGCCAGCCACCTCTCCTTGTGCCCCATAAAGGAACCCAGATGCCTGGAGGCCCCAGATCCTTTGTGTCCCAGTTTCACATGCCACCGGGCTGCGCTTCCCCAGTGCAGGCACCAGTAGCTCTGTGGGGAGCCCACCAAGGTGGCAGGGCTGAGCGCTGCAGACCCGCTGCCCATGTGCTCCTGCACAGCTAAAACCAAAACAACCCTGCTAAAACCTTGGTAGGCCAAGCAGCCAGGAGATACCAGGGCCTCGGGCTTGGCTGGACGTCCCAGAGGGAAGCAAAGTGATGCTTTGAGAAGCCAGCACAGGTCTGCCGAGCTTCTGAATGGCAAGGAAAGCTTCTAAACTGACAGCAGTTCTCATCTTCCCAGCCTGGCATCCCACCAGCCTGAGCTCGAGCCCAGCACAGTGGCTTCAAAAACCCAATTCAAAAACCCTGCCCAGCTGGGGCAGGAACACACCTTTGCCAGCTTGATAGCTTCGTTGAGTTTATCCAGAGCACTCTGGAAGTAGATGACCTGCAGAGAGACTGGGAATTAGGGTTGGTGCAGAAGTAGATGCCCTTGCTTTGCACAGGAACAGCACCACCAGTCCCCACAGCTTCCTACAGCATAACTGGGCTTTCCAAGAATACCCACAAACGCTTGCAGGAGGCAGGACACCGCTGGTGATACATTCATGTCCCCAGGGCGTGGGTACCCAGCATCGTGGGTGTGACAATCTCTGCCAGGACTCAACCTCCCAGGGCAGGACACAATCCTTAGCCTGGATCAGGAGACAGGCCGACATGGCTCTGCTTACCCTTTCCCCGAACTTCTGCTGCTCCTCAGCCTGTTTTCCCATGTGCAGCTGCAAGAAAACACGCAGAGCTCTGTAACTCCAGGGAAATCTTTGAAACGGGCAATAAAATCCCACAGTGGCCCGAGCCCATTTATTGATGGTGTTTTGCTGCTGAGGGGTGCTCACCACGACTGAGCAACCCAAACTGGGACGGAAGCAAAGGCCAGGTCCCCCCACCAAAGCCAAGCAGCCCCCCAGTTTGTCTCCCCACTTACATGGGCCACAGCAGCAAAATAGTAGATTTTCATCTGAACCAGCTTCTTCCAGTCCTTCTGGATCTTTCCCAGCAGCGAGGCTGTTTCCGAGTTTTCCAGTGCGCGGCAGGCCTCCTTGTAGTAATCCACCACCTAGGGAGAGAGAGATGGGTGTTTAAACCCCACAAAAATTTGGATCCTAGGTGGAACCGAGCACAGCAAGGGGAAGAGGATGCACCAGCACGGGTGTTTGCGCCCAAGGACTCGGATCACCCAGCCAGCACAGCAAAATGTGCCATGGGGGACTTGCACATGAGTTTTGGGTCAGAGCCAGGGCTAGTGACATCACCACGGTAAACCTACCTCACACAGAGGGTCCAAATCCCAGAAGGGTTTGGGTTGGAAGGGACCTTGAAGACCCCCCAGTCCCACCCCTGCCACGCGCAGGGCCCCCTTCCCCCAGCCCCGGTGGCTCCCAGCCCCGTCCAGCCTGGCCTTGGGCACTGCCAGGGCTGGGGCACCCACAGCTGCTCTGGGCAGCCCGTGCCGGCGCCTCGCCGCCCTCACAGGGAAGGATTTCTCCCTCAGCTCTGATCTCCATCTGCCCTCTCTCAGCGCAAAGCCGTTCCCCCTTGTCCTGGCGCTGCAGGCCCTTGGGAAAAGCCCCTCCCCAGCTTCCTCGCCGGCCCCTTTGGGTGCTGGAAGGTGCTCCAGGGTCTCCAGGAGCCTTCCCTTCTCCGGGCTGAACAGCCCCAGCGCTCCCAGCCCGGCTGCGCAGCAGAGGGGCTCCAGCCCTCTGGCCATCTCCGTGGCCTCCTCTGGCCCCGCTCCAACAGGTCCGTGCCCTCCTTATGCTGGGGGCCCCGGAGCTGGAGGCGGCGCTGCAGGGGGGTCTCAGCAGAGCGGGGCAGAGGGGCAGAGCCCCCTCCCTCGCCCCGCCGGCCACGCTGCTGGGGATGCAGCCCAGGGCACGGGGGGCTTTCTGGGCTGTGAGCGCACGTGGCCGGGTCACGTCCAGCTTCTCGCCCACCAGCACCCCCAGTCCCTCTCCTCAGGGCTGCTCCCAATCCATTCTCGGCCCAGCCTGTGGTGACACTGGGGATTGCCCTGATCTGGGTGCAGGACCTTGTGCTTGGCCTTGTTGAACCCCATGAGGGTCACAGGGGCCCATCTCTCAAGGCCCCTCTGGATGGCTTCTCTTCCCTCTAGAGCATCTCAAGCTCTCCTTTGAGGAGCTGATGGCTGTGCTTGAAGCCCGAGGCAACGAAAGCAGCCCATGCTGCTGTCTGACTGCACTGACGCCATGCAGGATGCGGGACACCCTCCCCATGTTCCCAACCCCACGCGTCACTCTGTGCAGCAGGAGCGTGGCTGTGCCGGGAACAGCAAGCGCTGAGGCTGAATCAGCCAGTTTGGCACAGCAGAAAGTGCTCAGGAGCTCACCTGGGCGCTGATCCGGGCCACAAGGAAACTCTTCCTGTTGTCCAGCATGGACTTCTCCAGGAGACACTCCTGTGCCTGGCCCTACCAAAGACAAGAGGGGAATACTCTGTTTCCTCTCCACCTTGGAACAACTCCGGTATCCAAACCAGCGCCAGGCCCTGACCCCTGGCAGGACCCACCAGCTACAGCCCCTTCCTTGACAGGGCAGTGGACCCCAGCAAACGCCAGCCTCAAGGGATGCCCAAACAGCCCAGGGATGAGCAGAGTGGTACAGAGCCTTCCCACTTCCCTGCTGCCTCCCCAGACCTCCTTCCCTCCTGCAGGTGGGAGCCCCTCTTGCCTACAGCAGCACAGACCCTGGCGAGGGGCACCGGGGTCCCACCTCAGCTAGCTCCAAGCACTTGAGCTCCACAGGGAGCACCCAACTCTACAAACGCCCCTCGCCCAGTTGAGTGGCAGCTGCCCTTGAGGTGTGCAAGGAGCCGTCCCAGTGCAACCAGCACCCTGGTGGAGGCAGAACCCAGTTCCTACCAGCATGAGGTTGATGTTGAGGTTGAGGATCTGGTGGCTCATGTCTACACTGTAGGAGTGAGGGAAGTGATCCCGCAGGTAGGTAAACGCCCCGGCAGCACACTGGAAATGGGTGCAGGAAACTTTCATGCCCTGAGAGAACAGAACACGTGTCAGGTGCGCACAGCCCTCCTGCACGCATGCCAAGCCAGCCGACATCCGTAGGCATGTACCAAATTCGTGGAGCCTCGGTCAGACTGGAAAAGCAGCAACCTCCTTTCACACAGCAGGGTTAGGGTGATAAACCCCAGCTCAGCAGGGGTTAGATGTTCCCCGTGCTGCCTGTGCCTCCTCCGAGACCCCAGAAAGCAGCTGCCACAAACCCGGAGCAAATCCCTGGGGATCACAGGGCTCTAAACAGCGCGGTGCTTTCCCCAGCTATGCACGCCCTGAGCTGCGTCAGACCTCCCCCCTCTGACCTCTGTGGCAGAGCCTTGCCACAGCAGGGACAGCAATGATGGGGCAGGGGGGGACACAGCCATGAAGGGGGTGGCCCCTCATAACACTCTACAGCCACACTAGGTCACAGCAGACATCCAAAGCTGGTGTCTGACGTTGAGATGCTTGTAACTACCCGTGTTACGGTGGAAAAAGTACTTGGTGCTACTGGTTGGTGGCTGTTAACCACGAGGGAGAGAAAAGTCATTAAGGGAGGACCCAGGGGATCATTACCTCCTCGGACACTCTCTTGTCCATGGCACCCAGCATGGAGTGTAGCGCACCTGCGGAAAGAGGACGGCAGCTCAGTAGGGTGAGGGCAGCACCTGCCAGCAGCCACTCACCGCTCCTGGAGAAGCCCAAATCTGCGACAAGCGGGCCACAGCCACCCAGCAGCACCCAGCTGGCTCCCTGGGCCAGCGGGACACAGGGAGCTGCAGTACTCAGGGTCCCCATCTCACAGGGCACCAGAGGAGTGAAAGGCTGCACATGCAAGTTGTTTGGCACAGACAAATCCCAGGCTGGAAACAAACCCTCAGTATGGAAAAGCAAATAGCAAACACCCTCCTGGCTTAGCAGACGTGTTTCTTCAAGGTTCAGGGAGCAGCGCTGGGCTGGGCTTTAAACTAAACTGCTTTGCTCTGTGCATGGTGGGCTGGGAAAGCACAGCCACCTCCTGAGCTGCAGTGAAAGGGACAGCGGCAACGCCCGGGATGGGAGTATTTTCAGGTGCATTAAGTGGCCAGGGGCTGAGCATCACCTCCCCTCAGGGGCTACCAAAAAAGCCCCACTCTGAGCCATGATTGCCCATGGCTGGAGAGCACGGGTAGGGGGACAAGCATTAGATTTGATGCTTTACATCCATTTGCTGCTTTTGAGGAGACGAGATGCTGGATGAGCTGGACAAAGCCTGGCTGAGGCTGTCACCATGCTAGAAAGGGCACTTGCAATGCTGCAACCTGATGTCAGCCTCCTCGGTGCAACCTCTGACTGAGATGTAGGGCATGCTCACAGTGGAAGGGAAAGGAGAGGAGCTTCTGACAAAAGCCAAAGTCAACCTCTCATGCAGTTCCACTGCTGAGCACCCAGCCCCACAGGCAGCATGGAGGAGGGGAAGAGGCACAACCCCGCTAAGCCACGGCTGCTGGTGGGACCAGGCAGGCTGAGCTGCTGCCTGGCCGCTCCGAGGAATGCTGATGTGGAGCAAAGGCCGGGCAGAGAGGAGGGACATCCCTTGCACCAAGAGGGCAGCCGGTCTCCCAGGCCCTTACCCAGGTTGTAGAGGATGCACGCCTGCTCATACTTGATGTCCTCATGAGTCACTGTCTTGCCTGAGAAGATCTCAGTCCTGTGAGGAGAGAAGCCTGGTTAGCAGCTGTAGATGGAGTTACTGGTGTTCCTGGGCACAGGTCATGTGCCAGAAAATGGTTCTGTCAGGCGACATGATCCCTCAGAGGTTCAGGGAAGGGGCCCTCGTGCCCAGTATCACCCTGGGCATCAAATCAAGGTGCCAGAGGCGGTTGGAATGGTGCATCTCCACATGGCAGGCTTGTTTTGGCTTTGTAAGCGCAGACATCCCCTTTACACACAGCCAAGTATCTTTGCCGCCCAGGGTGATCTCAGCCCTGTCACCTTGCACGGTGACACTGTCCTGCCTCTGCCTTGTATCCCCTCAGAGACAACCATGTTGCCTTACGGCTGGGCTTAGACATCCTGCCAGATCCCCAGGGCAGGACGCCATTTCCCAAGAGGTCCCCAGGACACCCAGGTACAGCTGCTGGGTGGCAGGGAGGAGCATATCAGATGCTGGTGAAGGACATGCGCAGGGAAGAGGAAGCAGATGCTCTGCTTTGGGTCAGCATCTGCATTTCAGGAAGCTCCCGCTGGGAGCCGATCCTCCCATTTGCAAAGCCTGAGTCCCATGCCAGAAAGAGGGTACAGGGAAGCAGCTCCTCCTCACCATGCAATGGGGACCGCCGCCTCCTGCTCGGCGCCCATGGGGATGCGGCTCTGCAGGTAGTGGAGTTGGCCAAAGTACTTCCTCAGCGTGCTGCAGCCCTCAAAGTCCCTGGGCACGTTGACAGCACTCTGGAGGGGAGAGAGGAAGAGGAAGAGGCTGCCCTGGGGACAGGTAACATGGTACAGGCTCACGGGTAACACGTCAGGCAGGAACATCAGGCAGCCTGCCTGATTTGTGGTGAGATCCGCAGGCAGAAGTAGGAGCCTTCACAAAGGGGACAGCCAGAGCTGGGCATCAGCCGGCTCCCTCGGGATGAAGCAGCACTGCAGGAAGGAGCCAGGCTTTACAGAAAAAACTGATGTAACACAGCTAGAAAAACAGGTCTGTTCACCTAAAAACGAGGCTGGAGGGAGCCACTTTATGGATCTAGAGCAACCGGTTTGGGAAAAGTCTCTGCTCTCCCCAGCACAGGCTCCTAAGGGTGAAAAACGGGAGGAATTTGGGAGTGACTGAAATGGGGGTGTCCTGGACAGGGCACAGGAGCCACTGCTATGGCAAAGCTGTAAGAGCAAGAGACCCAGAAAAGGTTTCCCAGCCTCCAGGTTCATAGTTAAGCCCATGGACAGATCCCCAGCTGTGGGTGCTGAAGCACCCACCCACCTCTGTTCCTTACTGGAAGGCCACCTCTATGCTTTGGAGACGCTGGTGAGGTGACCCCGGTGCCAGCATGAGTTACCCCAGCTACACTCTGTGCATCAGGCTTATGGCCCTGCTACAAAACCTACAGTGTGACACAAACCAGCACCAGTCCTGGCTCAGGGCCAGTCTCTGACTGTCACCACCTGGTTTTACTGTCCCTGTCTCAGCTACCAGCTGTCTGGGGCTGAGGCTGTCTCTAACCAGCTCAGCACCCCCAAAACTGGTGACCCCAGTGACTAACACAATTGTTTAGGCTCTGGAGCAGAGCGTGAAGGGCTGATTTATTCCCTGCAAAGACTTCAGGCACCAGCCCAACCAGACAAAGTGATTTCTTCCACCCAACAGGGAACTGGTATTCAACATAAAACCTCGCAAATTCAGGGAAGTGGAATCAGCAAAGCCCTAACGCCCAACCCCTGCATGCTCCTCGGGAAGCCTGAATCATATGAGGAGCCTAAGATGCAACCCAGCTGCTGAAAGCCTCCTCCGTGGGCTACAGTTGAGGGAGAGGAGCAGCCACAGCAGTGCTCCAGCACAGCTCCCAGTCCAGGGAGGTGGTGGGAGCCAGCACTTGCATCCTCAAGCATGGGGCAGATGATGAAACAGCTCCCCCAGTTCAGCTCTGGGAGATGTCACCAGGGCTGCAAGCAATTTGGGACGAGCCCAGCTTACCTGCCGCAGCAGCTCCAGCTTCCGCAGCTCCTCGTTGTAGTTCTCTGGGTTCTCCCCATAGTTCTTCAGGACAAACTGGAGGAAGAAGAGAGGAGTGAGACACCCTACAGCACCTTCCCAGCCCCAGAGCGACAACCAGCAGTTCTCTCTGGAGAGGCCTGGGGGAAGCCCTCGCGGCGGGTCTGACAGTGTGAAGGGGCAGGCACTGGCATGGGGTCCTGCATCTCCTAGTTCAGAGCTTGTTTGTCACACAACACCCCCCCCCACCCCCACCCCCCCAGATCTTGCCCAGCTCCTGTTGAACCTCAGCTTAACACAAAGCCAGGGCTCAGGGTCCTGTGGAGACAACACCCTGGGGAAAGGCACCGATCCAGCGCACCCCAGGAGCTGACAGGGACCTCAGAGCTGGGGTGGAAAAACTGGAATCAAGCGGCCATGAGGTCTTGAGCTGTCACCAGTGAACAGGACAGAGTGAATTGAAGTCGCTCCCAGATTCACACCCAATACCCCTCTGTGCTTGAAAGAAAGCAAAGCCTCTTGCCATGGTCAGAGGGGAATGTCGCGCTGGCAGTTGGCCAGGAGGCGGCTCATTGCGGCCAGAGCAGAAAGGGAAACGAAACGGGGTAGTGCCTGCCTATGTGGAACAGCATAGCACGGCAGCCCCTGCTGGAGGGGTGCCAAGGCTTGGCCGAAGATGCTCATTAAGAAATAAAATGCTCTGGATCTCCAAGGAAGGCGCTCGGTGATGAATTACACCTCCCCACCGCTGTGGAGGGAGCCGTGGGGACAGAGCTCCCCCAAAACCTGCCTCTAGTGAGGGTTTCAAGATCCCTCGGATTGCAATGCTGTCAGCAAGCACAGTGCTTCCCAGCCACAGCCAGCTCAGGAACCTCCAAGGCTCTGGACAGGAATTTATTCAACTTTTCCAGGCCCAGTTCAGATCTGGAGGCCACTGTCCCCTCTGCTGTAGCTCCCCGTGAGGTGCTGCCCCACGGCCCACGGTACCGCCGGCTCCCCTGGCACTCGCAGGCAGGCACAGTGGGGCTGGAGCCACACCGACGGCTGCCACACCTTATCCCAGCTGGCACAGCATGACTCAGCTCAGCGAACCCTCGATGCCTTCCTCCCAGCACAGGGACGTCCCAGCCACACTAATGCTGCTGGGGTCTGACGGGATGCCCCCCCTCAGCAACCAAAAAAACAGCGTGGTGGAAAGTAGGTGGTGACACAAACACAGGAGAACTCCCACCCTCCATTCTCCTTCCACGTCAACAAATCACGCTTTTCATCCATAGGCAGCACTAGGAAACACCAGTTAGGTGGAGCTTGTTTACAAGCTTAATTAAGTATTGCATCTCCCCTAAGCGATTGGTTTGATCCCCACTGGGGCAGCAAGGACAGGTTGTGTCCCCCATGGCCCTAGGTGACCTCTGGGAAGGAAGGAACTCATTGTCTCGCACCCACTGTACTCTCAACCTTCCTCCAACGGCAACACAAAGGGATCAGAGCTTTTAACTGACTGATGATCGGTCAGCCTGGGCTGCTGGCAGCAGGAGAGCCAGCTCTCCCTTCCTCGGTTCCCCTTTTTACACAAACAAGCTTGTGGGAGCAGAGTGAAAGGAGACACAAAGGATCAGCCATGGCAGATACGGATCGCTAACGACACCCGCCACAGCATTAATGACAACTGGGGGAGGCCAGATCCGGTGGCAGGGCTCGAGGAGGGGCAGCTGTGGCACTGGGAGTCAGTGCAGTCACATGTGGTGGGGACCGACTTGCCAGCTCACCACTTGACCCCAAGGTGGCCGGGGAAGGCTCTGTCCAGGATGGGGAGTGCTCTGAGGACTCCTCTCATCCCAAACTCTGCCCCCCAGCAGCACCACGCTGACCCTGCCCCCCAAGGAGGCAGTGAGGGAAGTGAGGCCAAGCTGGGGATGGGGCCGAGGGGGGCACAGATGTGCTCACGGCCTTGCTCCCTCCATGCCATACAGGGCAAAGCCACCACAGGGTGACAGCCAGGTGATGAGCTACCACACCTCAGCCCCTCCCTGCCCCAGTGCTCCCAGCAGCCCTGCTCCAGTCCTCCCCACCCCTTAACACCCTGGCCCACAGCCCACTCACCCCATCCCTTGCTAGAACTCCCAGCTCCACCAGGGTCCCCCCAGATCCTCAACCCTCTGCACTGCCCTTCCCCACGCACCTCAAAGACTTCCCACCCTCCAAACACCCCCACAGAGCCCCCACCCTACACACTCCCTTCCCTCACAGCCCCCCTGACACCACCACCCCTAATTACTCCCTCCCTCACAGGCCTCACCCCCTCCAACAGCCCCCAAGCACTCCCTGCCCTCACAGGCCCCCCCCGCCCTGCACCCCGGTACTCCCCTCCCTCAGAGGCCCTCCAACACCCTCCCCAAGCACTCCCCTCCCGCACACCACCCCAAGACCCCATCCAAGCCCTCCCTTTCCTCACAGACCCCAAGCAACCCTCACGGAGCCCCCCAGGCTCCCCTGCCCCACACCCCACGCACTCCTCTCCTTCACAGCCCCCCTGGCCCAACACCTCAAGCACTCTCCCCCCTCCCAGGCCTCACGTACATCCCCCGAGCCTCCCCCGAGCATTCCCTTCCCTCACAGACCCCCTGCCCCACACCCCACGCACTCCCCTCCCTCACAGGACCCTCGACAATACATACCCCCCGCAAAGCCCTCCACGCCCCTTCCCCCCTCCCAGACCTCACACAGGCCCCCGAGACACCTCCCAAGCTCCCCCTTCCCTCACAGACACCACACAGGCCGCACAGGACCCCCGCCTCCCCCCCAGGCACTCCCTCCCTCACAGCCCCCCCGGCCCGCCCCTGACAGTGCCCGCCCGCCGCCCCGGGCCCCCCACAGGCCCCAGCCGTCCCTTCCCCGGCCCCACCTTCTTGACGGCGGCGTTGAAGGCGAACTCCCCGGCCTCCTTGAGGTCGAGCCAGATCATGGGCATGCGGGGCACGGCCTCCATCCCGGCCTGCGCCCGCCGGAACCGCCCGCCCGCCGGAACCGCGCGCGGGGCCTCACGGGAAACCGAGTCCTCCGGCCGCGCCCCGCCCCGCCTCTTCCGGTATCGCCATTCCCATGGCGACGCCCCGCCCACCCCTGAAGGCGGGGCAGGGGCCATTGCCATGGCGACGCCTCGCTCGGTGATAGGGCCAAACAGCTATGCCCATGGCGACGCCCCGCCCCCGGGGAGGGCACAGGTGGTTCCTATGGCAACGGCCGCCCCCAGTCGGGCCTGGCCCGCTGCGGGCGCGGGAGCCCCCGGCCACGCTGCTGGGGCCTGTCCCCGTGGGGTCCTGCCCGCAGTGACCCCGCAGGCCTCGGCCCCACAGCTGAGGGCAGCTCCAGGCCTGCCTAGGCCTGGCCTGGGCCAGAGCCCGGGGCTCCCCTGGGGCTGGGGGCAGCTGGGAGGGCCTTGGGAGCCCCGTTTGGGGCCACTGGACTCCACTGGTGCCCGACTGATCCCCTCACCAACCTCCCCACCCCGGCTCCTGCCCCCAGACACAGTTCCTGGCAAGCAACATGTGACGTTAATCAGTGCCAAATGAAACCTCGCCTGTTCTGCCCTGTGTGAGTGCCGCTGGAGCATCTGACCGGGGCAGGCAAAGGAATGTGTCCTGTTCCAGCGGGAAAGCCTCCGGGTCCTGGTGGGAATGGCTCAGCTATCTGCCAACCGAGAGGTTAACTGAATAATCGAAATGTGAATTCTTCCCGAGCTGGAAGACTTGGATACTTGTAAAGCATTCTCCGTTGAATTGGTGTAGTTGGTTAACCCAGTTCCTCAGCCCTTCCCTCTGATCTGCACCCCCCCAGTACCACGAGGTGTATTTACACACTCCATATTTACACGCTCGGTTGCAGGCCCATGCCCCAGCGGGCCCCCGGTGATGCCCCATCTCCCACAGGAGAACAGTGCCGGGTCTGTTCTGACAATGCAGTTATTAGCACAATGATGGTGGCTTTTTTTTCCTGCAATACCCCGTTATTTTAATTGCTTGATGAGTTCTGGCACAGGACAAGCTCTTCGGCTCATTAGCAGCTTCCCATGTGCCAAAGGCTCCCCAGATACCAGTGGGACTGGAGCCACCTTCTCCCACCCGTGAGGAATCCCACCCGCAGCTTTCCCATCCCTCTTCTGATTCATTGCTCCCCAGTGCATGGTCGGGGACATTGGGACACAGGACGAGGGCACAGGGACACTGGGTATCAGGGACATTGGGGCCTGGGGACATCAGAAAGCCAGGACATGCTGACAATGGGTGTCACAGACATCAAGGCCATAAGGGCATTGGGACACTGGGTCTTGGGGACGCAGGGATTCAGGACAGAGGGACGTTGGGACATTGGGATCTGGGATACAGGGATGTTGGGACACACTGATATCAGGACCAAGGGCGTGGGGGCACCAGGACACAGAGACATCAGGACACTGAGTGTCAGGGATATTAGGGCCACAGGGACATGGGGTGTCAGGGAGACAATAACATGAGGACATTGGGATCCAGTACACAAGGATGTCAGGACACAGGGTGTTGCAGCACTCGCCAAGCTAGCTGGCTGCAACAAGGTCTTTTACCATCTCATACCAACATACTCTTCATGTCAATCCCTCTGCTGCCTTCTCCTAGTCTCTCCTCATCCAGGGCGTGCGTTCTCTCTCTTCAAAATTCTTTTCAACTTTCCCTTACGGTACTTGTTGGCTATTGGTCTCATGCCCGTATTTAGCCTTAGATGGAGCTTACCACCTGCTTTGGGCTGCATTCCCAAGCAACCAGACCCCAAGAAGCCCTGGGCCTGACGTGCCGGGCAGCCGCTACTGGCCTCACACCGCCCACGGGCTGCGGCCTCGATCACAAGGCTTGAACTCTCTCTTCCAAGTTCTTTTCAACTTTCCCTTAACAGGGTGTCAGGGATATCAGGATCTGGGACACAGGGACATGAGGACTTTAGGACACCAGGTGTCTGAAACAAGGGGACCCAGGGCCCAGGGATGTCAGGACACATAGTGTCAGGGCTATTGGGACCTGGGACAAAGGGGACAATGGGACACCAGGTATTGGGGACATCAGGACCCAGGCCATTGGGACACTGGATTTCAGGGATATTGGGAGCCAAGACACGAGGACATTGGGACCTGGGGTGTGGGGGCATGAAGACACCAGATGTCAGGGACATCAGGACCTGGGGACATGAGGACAGGGACCCCTGGAGCCAGGGTCCTCTGCACAAGGGTTCCAAAGGGCACCAGGGCCCCCAGCTGTGGGGTAGCACCACAGGGACATGTGGGCAGGGGGTGCCTGGCATAGGGGACATGTGGGGGTCTGCTGGGGGGGGCAGGCACGGGCTCTGTCAGCCCCTGGCAGAGAGCTGGGGGTGCAGGTTGGCCCCTTTCCTGGGCACCCTGAGCTCTGGGGGTGCTGAAAGGTCCCAGCTTCCCCCCCGGCACTGTGGGGGAGAGCTCTGCCCTGCCCTTACTATCCCACCCCATGCCCTTCTTGCCCCATCCCATCCATCCATCTTACCACATCCCACCTCACAGGTCCTAGCCCACCCTGCCCCATCCATTCATCCCATCCCATCTGATCCCATCCACCTCACCCCCATCCCCTAGATCCTATCCATTCATCCCATCTCAGTTGATCCCATCCCACCCCATCCATCCACCTCATCCCATAGATCCCAGCCCATCCAACCACCTCATCCCATCCCACCCCATCTCATAGATCCCATCCCACCCCTCTCACGCCACCTGATAAGTCCCAGCTCACCCCATTCCAGAGATTTCATTCCATCTATTCATCCCACCTGATCTGATCCCATCCCTTCCCACCCCCTAAATCCCATGCCACCATATCTCACAGATTCCATCCCATACCACAGATCCCAGCCCACCTCAGATTCCATCCCATCCATATATCCCATCCCAACTGATCCCAACCCATCAATCCTACCCTTATCTCACAGATCCCATCCCATCATGCAGGTCCCAACTCACCCCATCCCAGAGATCCTGTCCCACTCACACATCCCATAAATCCCATCCTACCCCACCCCATAGATCCCATCCCATCTCATCCCATCCCAACTGATCCCAACCCATCAATCCCACCCTATCCCATCAGTCCCATCCCACCTCCATCCATGCCCCCCACTCCTTCCCACCCCACCCCAACCCCATTGCAGCTGACCTGTGCTCCCCACTCATGCCCAGGCTAGCAGGACCCCAAACTTTGGGCAGAGTTTCTGGGGGACCCCAGCCCCATGCTGGGGCTGCTGGGGGTCCTGAGGGTCCCAGCCATGCTTGTGGGGGGTGGGGCCGTGGGGGTCCCATCCAGCTCTTTATTCCCAGTGCACGCAGAGGCTTTGGCATTGTCCCACGGGGGCCGTGGGGTGGGGGGACACGTGGTTGGGGGTCACAGGGCTGCAGTGGGGCCATAGGGTCCAAAGCAGAGGCCAGGGGGGCAGGGTGTGGGCAGACAGGATGCAGCCCGGGCGGCGACGGAGCAACTGCCCACCCCCCTCATCTCCCGGGCCAGTAAAGCACGAAGCCATCACGGCTTTTGCCAAAATCGGGGTTGGCTGCATCCGACCGCGTCTCCACTGTCAGCAGCCGCCGGCGCCCACGTAGGCTCAGCTGGATGCAGTCAGAGACCCGAACCTGCAGCTCCCGCTTGGTCCTACAACATCCCAGCATCAGCGGGGGGGGGCGGGGGGTCTCAGCACCCAATGAGCCCCGCCCAACCCCAAGCCCTCCAACTCACGCTCGGCAGTGGTCCAGGAGGACGCCCACCAGCTCGCCCACCCGGTTGTCCCTCTCCGGCTGCATCTTGTGCAGGCACACGGCCAGGTCCTCCTGGCTCTGGGTGTGGAAGACCACCAGTTGCGCCTGGCAGCTCGTCACGCTCAGCCCTGTCACCTGTGGGGATGTCTGGGTATCACTGCCACAGCCATGGCTGCCTCGGGGGCTTGGGGACACGGCGTGGTCAGCATGGCATGGCCAAGGCACTGTGTCCAGCATGGTGGGGACAGTATAGCAGGGACAGCGTGGCACAGCCAGTGTCATGGGGACAGCATGGCATGGTCAGCATGGTGGGGACAGCATGGTGGGGACAGTGTGGCACAGCCAGTGTTGTGGGGACAGCACAGCATGGCCAGAGAGCTGGGGACAGTGTAGTGGGGACAGCATCCCACCTCTGTTCCAGGGGACTTCACCATGCCGATGTGGATGGCCCTGGTGCTTGGCCACAGGGACCACAGAGGGATCTCCAGCTTCTGGGTGGGAGTGGGACAGCTGGGACACCTGGGTCCCCCTGATCCCAGGCTCACCAGGGCAAGGGTGTAGGAGATGGTGGCCTTGTCTCCCCATGGCCTGGGGTCACCAGTGGGGCTGGGGACACTCACGGTGCTGAGGGGCAGCGCCCGCATCACCCGGTACTGCTGCCGGGGATCCAGCTTGTAGAGGTGCTGGTCCGTCACGAGGATGGCCCGGTCCCGGCTCTTACCGAAGCGGTTGATCTGCAGGGACAGGGACAGGTGAGGGGACATGCCAGGGGGGTGACACCACCGTGGCGGCCGGGCAGGATCCCCCTGACTCACCTTGCGGACGTGGCAGGAGAAGAGGACAGAGCCAAAATGCACCTTGTCCTTGAGGGTCTGGAGGCGGCGGGCGAAGGGCAGCGCCAGCCCGGGGTTCTCACTGGGCTGTGGGGAGCCACAGCATGGGGTGGGGGTGGCACCCTGGGGCAGGGATGGCACCTTGGGGCGCACCATGGGGCACCCCCAAACCCACCACCAGCCCTTACCGAGGAGAGGTAATCCTGCACCCAGCTGCGCTGGCAGCCCCAGTCCTTCCGCAGCCCCTCCAGCACCTCCATGGCGGCCACCTTGGCCCGAATCTGCCCCATCTCAGAGGGTGGGATGTTCTTGATGATCTGCCGTGCTCGCCACCTGCGGCGGGGGGACATGGCACGGTCATGTCACTATCCCACGTCCACATCCTGCACCCCTGGCTCACATGCCCCCGGCCCGCATCCTCTTTCCATGTCATGTCCCTATCCCACATCCCCACCCCACATTCCAGTCCAACGTCCCTGTCCCATGTCCACTTTCCCATCCTACATTCCATCCCTGTCCATGTCCCCCTCCCGCATTATCCATCCCATGTTCCTATCCCACATCCCCATCTTGTGTCCCCATCCCATGCCCCTGTCCCCACCCCACTTTCCCATCCCATGTCCATGTTCCATCTCCCTGTCACATGTCCCCATCCCACTTCCCTGTTCTGCATCCACATCCCATGTCCACATTTCCATCCCATGTACCTCATCCCTGCCTGCATCCACATCCCCATCCCATGTTCACATACCCATCCCATGTCCCCATCCCATGTTCCCATCCCACGTTCCTGTCCCACATTCCAGTCTCATGTCCCCATCCCCATCCCATGTCTCTATCCCACGTCCCCATCTCGCGTCCACATCCTGTGTCCCTGTCCCCATCCCACATCCCCTTCCTGTGTTTCTGTTCCACATCCCTGTCCCAAGTCCCTGTCTCCATCCCATGTCCCTGTCCCACATCCCCATCCCATGTTCCTGTTCCACATTCCCCTCCTGCAGCTCTATCCCATGTCCCCATCTCATATCCCTGTCTCACATCCCTGTCCCCATCCCACGTCTCTATCCTATGTCCCCATCTCATGTCTCCGTCCCATGTTCCCGTTCCACATCCCCGTCCTCATCCCACATCCCGACCCCAGCTCGGGAGCAGAGCAGGATTTGGGATGGTACCTGCGGAAGAGGCGCTGGCTGGCATCCTGGAAGTGCAGCAGCACGGCTGGTGGCTCCGGCCAAGCCACACTCTTGCCGAAATCGGGGAGGGCGCGGACGGCCTGGAAGCGCCGCAGCAGCTCCCGCAGGTACGCCCTCACCTTGTGCCGCTTGTAGCAGGCCATGATGGTGTAGGCGGCACGCAGGTGACGGCAGCGCCGGCGTGCCAGGGCACCACGCCAGGCCTGTGAGTGCCCCGTCAGCGCCAGTGCTGCCCCTGGGTGCCATCAGCAGCATGGCTGTGGCACCCGGGGGGCACCCGGCACAAGGAGGCCCCCAAAATGCTGCTCCCCTCCCCCCTCCAAACCACCCCAGTGGGGCCCACGTCCTGCTCCGAAGAAATGTCCTGGGTTGTGCCCTGTGCTGGCCGGCCCCACGGGCTGTCCCACAGCCAGCCCCATAGCCGGCCTTGTGCCAAGCTGAGCCCCATGCAGGGCCTGGTTCTCTGCCTCATGCCATGCTCCGTGCTGTGCCCCATGCCACCCCCCCACGTCACATCCCATGCCATGCCCCACACCATGCTCCATGCCCCTGCCTGGTGCCTTGCCCCATAGCACGCCCCATGCCCTGCCCCACACTGTGCTCCATACTGTGCCCTACAGCATGCCCCACACCATGCTCTACACCCCTGCCCCACGCCATGTCCCCCAGCACACCCAGTGCCCTGCCCCATGCCAGGTGCCATGTCCCACACCCCGTACTATGCCCCATGTCACACCCCACGCCCTGCCCCACACCATGCTTTGCCCATGCCAAGCCCACACTCTGCACAATCCTGTGCCCTACACCCTGCCCGGAGCAGCCACCTGCCCCACTCCAAGCCTGTGGTGCCAGCAGCTCCCCATGTAGGCAGAGCCCTGGCTGTCTGCTCGCTCTGCCGGCACCGCCAGCACCGAGCCGGCACCCTGGGCGTCCCCCAACCCTGTGTCACCCCGGTGGAGTGGAGACCGAGCCAGCTCATGTTGCCCATGTCCACCTTCTGCAGCAGCAGGACGATGATGGGGATGAGCTGTGTTCGCTCCTGCTCCAGGCAGAAGAGGGTGCGGGGTGTGCGGATGAAGACCTTGGTGTGGCCATAAGCCACGTCATCCTGGAAGCCATGCTGCTCCAGGAGGGCTTGCGTGGCCTCCCGGTCGCTGGCCATCAGGTGGTTGGGCCACGTGTACTCACAGGTCATCTTGTACCTAGGGGGCAGAGCAGGGTCAGGGGGTGCGGGGGGCTGGGGGTCCCAGGGAGGCTGGGTGTCCTGGGGGGCGCAGGCCATACCGCAGGAGGAAGCGGTGGTAGGGCTGGCGGTAGGCGAAGCCGGCGCGGCGCACCCGGACGTTCTCCAGCAGCCCCAGGTAGGAGACCTGGTGCCGGCAGCGCTCCTCATCGAAGAGCGTCGGTGACTTCTGGTCGTTGGGTTTGATGCAGCGCACGTAGTAGGGCTCCTGCGGGGACACAGAGGGGATGGCACCATGGTGGCACCTGTGGGTGGCACTGAGCCCATGGGTGTCCGGGGCTGGGGGGCTCGGGGCATTGCATCGGGCATGGGTGGCACAGGGACAGGAGGGCTCAGCGGCTTGGGGACATGCCCCGCTGGCTCAAGGACATCTGGGCTGGCTGGGGACATGCCCCGCTGGCTCAAATACATCTCGGCTAGCTTGGGGATGTGCCAGGCTGGCACAGGGACATGCCTATGTGGCTTGAGGCCATGCCCAGCTGCCATGGGCACACACCAAGATGGGCTGGGGACATGCTAGGTTAGTGCAGGGACACGCCAGGCTGGCACAGGGGACATGCCTGGCTGTCGCCAGTCCCCTACCTTGGAGGCGAGGTTCTCCACCAGGGCCACGATGGAGTTCTTGAAGAGCGTGCCGGTGGTCAGCGGGCGCTTGGTGACCTCGGTGATGCTCTGCTCCCCATCGGGCCACATGGCACGCAGCACGGGGTCCGCGCTGGGGACAGTGTTGACGTGGTGCTGGCAATACCGCTCCCCCCCCCACAGCTGTGCTACCAACCCCCCAGCTATGTCCCCTGTGTCCCCAACCTGTTGTAGAGGAGCCGCTTGAAGTCCTGGAAGAGCGTGTCCTTGTTCTTGTCCAGGAAACCCTCCACTGAGTACCTGAAGGAGGGGGACAGCACATTGGGGGGCTCCTCTGGCCTCCCTGGGGTGTTGGGGGGCGTGGGGGAGCTGCACCCTGTGGGATCCTGGTGTCCGGGCTGCCCTTCCACCCCATGGTG
The DNA here is from genome assembly GCF_023634155.1 of Falco peregrinus. Lineage (NCBI taxonomy): Eukaryota > Metazoa > Chordata > Aves > Falconiformes > Falconidae > Falco > Falco peregrinus. The sequence continues at coordinate 63,614,609 of NC_073725.1, read as the reverse complement.
AGCCAGGGGCTGCTGGGGGTACCCCTGTGATGGGGTGACATGTGGCCCTGGGCGCACCCATGGAGGCCAGGGGGCTGTGGGGTTCAGTGCTCATGGGCAGAGTCCCCCAAGCCTGTCGCCACTGTCCCCAGGGTATGGCATGGCACGTCCTCCACAGCCCATCCTGCTGCACATGGCCTTTGGGGACCTCCCAGACCCCATGGACCTCAGCAGTCCCCAAAATGGTCCCCCCACAGTCCTGGATGGCTCCACACAATCCCCCATGGGTCCTCAGAGCCCCACGATCAACCAAGGGCCCCCACATCCCCGTGGCCCTCCACAGTCCTGGGTGTCCCCATGGCCCTCCCAAGGTCTCTCGTGGCTCCAAGGCCACCCACAGTCCTCCACAACCCCAGGGCCACTCATGATGTCCACAGTTCCCACCAGCCACCCATGCTCCCATGGCCCCAGCTGAGCCCCCGCCAGTCCCCTGTGGCTCCCCACAGACTGATGGTCCCCCATGGCCCCAAACCACCCCTACGGTTCCTCAAGACCCCACCCCGTGCTCCCACGTGGCCCCCTGTGGCTCTCCATGGCCCCATGGTCAAACCTAGACCCTCAAAAGTCCTACAGCCCTATGGTCCCTAGTGGCCACACCCCATGACCCTCATGCCCTCCCCAGGCTCCATGTGACCCCAAGGCCACCCATGATGTCCACAGTCCCCGATGGCCACCCACACTCCCACAGCCTGAGCCGAGCCCCCACCAGTCGCCCATGGTCCCCCATGACCCCAAACCCCCTCCCACAGCCCCTCAAGACCCCCCCTCTGTGCTCCCACATGGCCCCCCATGGAACTCCACAGCCCCATGGTCAACTCTAGACCCCCAAGTGCTCTACAGCCCCATGGTCCCAAGTGGCCCCCATGTCCACCCAAGGTCCCTCATGGTGCCCCACAGCCCCAGAGCCACCCACTGACACCCACAGCCCCCCATGTCCCCTCACGTGACATCTCCTGCGTAGTGCTTGATGCGGAAATCCCGGTTGAACTCCATGGTCTTGTCTGTGGGGCAGAGCTGGGGAGCAGGGGGGTGTCAGCCCCCTGCCACAGAACCCCTGCTGCCCCTGATCCCCCCCAGAAGCACCTTGCGGCTGGTGTAGTGGGGGTGGCAGCCGAGGCGGGTGTCCATGGAAGCGAGGAAGAGGGAGTCAGTGACGGTCCCCGCGGCCAGGCAGGCCTCGTCCAGCAGCGCCAGGATGCCACGGTGGGGCTGCTCCACCAGCTCCACGATGGGCTCGTTGCTGAAGTACTCGATCTAGGGAGGGCGGGGGGGTGGGCACCCCAAATTGCCACCCCCAGGCACCTTGATTTGCCCCCATACACCCCAAATCTCGCCATGCTAGGTGATGACATACACGTCCCCACTGTGCTCCCCATGTCCCCACCACGCTGTGCCAGGCAATGCCCCCCAGGTCCCCCCAAGCTGCTCGCCCTCTGCCAGGTGATGTCCCCGCCAAGTCCCTCTGTGTCCTTCATGCTCTGCCAGGCAATGCCACCCATGTCCCCCTGTCTCCCAAGCTCTGCCAGGCAATGTCCCCCATGTCCCCACCATGTCCCCCAAGCTCTGCCAGGTGATGCATCCGTGCCCCGCCACTTCCCACTGTTGCTCCCAAGCTCTTCATATCTGCCAAGCGTTGTCCCCATGTCCCCGCCATGTCTCCCCCATGACATCCACATTCCTTTGCGTCTTCCCCGTCCCCCATCCTCTCACACTCTGCCAGGCGATGCCCCCCCTGTCCCCCCCGTCCCCTCACACTCTGCCAGGCGATGCCCCCCCTGTCCCCCCCGTCCCCTCACGCTCTGCCAGGTGATGCCCTCCCGCTGGTACTCGGCCTGCTCCTGCCGCAGGATCAGCTCGATGAAGAGCTGCTGCAGCTTCTCGTTGCAGTAGTTGATGCAGAACTGCTCGAAGCTGTGGGCAGGGGGTCAGGACAGCCCCGCCAGCTGCCCCCTTGCCACATCCCTTGGGTGCTCCCCAAGATGCGTGGCCCTGCTGCCGCCCCCCCTGGGTCCCGTCCCTCCATGGGTCCCTCCTGGTCCTGGTTCTGTCACCTCCATGTATTCCCTGAGGTCCTGTCCCCTTCTGCATGTCCCCTGGGCATCCCCACCCCCACATGTCTCTCCCAAGCTCTGTCGCCCTCCTTGAGTCCTCCCAGGGTCCTGCCACCTTCATGTGTCCCTCCTAAGCCCTGTCCCCTCCATGTGTCCCTCCTGGATGCCATTCCCTCCCTGTGTCCCTCCCAGGTCCTGTCCTATCCATGTGTCCCTCCTGAGTCCTCTCACCTCCTGTGTCCCTCCCAGGTGTCCCCTGTCCCCTCCACGAGCCCTTCCCATCTTCAATCTCCCCACCCTGTTCCTTCCAGGTCCTGTCCCTCCACGTGTTCCAGTGTCCCTGCTGCCACCCCTGGGTCAGGTCACCTGTTGGTGTCGAAGATCTCAAAGCCATAGATGTCGAGGACGCCAATGACAGTGCTCTTGCCGTACAGGCGGGCATCGTAGCCGCGGGTGGCGATGCCAGCGTTGATGCGCCCCACGATCCAGCAGAAGAGCCGCTCATAGATGGCCTGGACACAGGGACAGGGTGGTGGGCACCCATGGGTGCTGGGGGGAGACCTGTCACCCCATGTCCCCCTCCCTACCTTGGCACAGGCATCCCGGGCATAGGCAGCCTCCTTGGGGCTGTGGCCCTTCTCGATCAGCTCCCCGCCGCCGGCTGCCACCGTGCGGGTCAGCAGTGCCCGGTGCAGGTTCTCAGGTGCTGTGGCCACCAGCTCGGCCAGCACTGGGAGCTGCGCCGTGTCCTCCACTGCTGCCACCTCGCCCTCTGCCATGAACCCGATGTTGCCCTGGAGCAGACCCACCACGTTGGTGGGTGAATGTGGGGGGGACACCCGCAAGTCCAGCATCAGCCCCTCCCGCACCATGGGCTGTGCTGGGCTGTACTGGCTTGTATTGGGCTGGGCTGGGCCACGCTGCACTGTACTAGTTTGTATTGGGCTGGGCTGGGCCACGCTGGGCTGTACTGGTTTGCATTGGGCTGAGCTGGGCCATGCTGGGCTGTCCTGAGCCATACTGGTTTGCCCCAGGCTGTGCTGGCTATGCTGGTTTATGCTGGGCTGTGCTGGTTTGCATTGAGCTGTGCTGCACTGCACAGGGCTGCACTGGTTTGTGGGGGCTGTACTGGTGTGCAGGGGAGCCATACCAGTGGTGGTGGTCAGGAGCTGTACCAGTGTTCGAGGGGCCATACTGGTGCATGGTGGGGCCCTGTATTGGTGCATGGGGGACCATACTCATGCGCAGGGGGCCGTACTGGTGTGAGGGTCTCACCAGATGCAGGATGGCAGCCAGGATCCGGCGCACAGAGCCCATCTCCTCCTGGGAGAAGCCGATGATGGACATCGCCTCCTCCACCGCTCGGTAACCAGCCGCGTCGTCTCCGCAGGCCTGGGGCAGCATGAGGGGCCAGGGGTGGTGTGAGGGGCTGGGACCCCCAGCCTGCCCCCCCAGCCCCCCACCAGCCTGCCCCCCGCCACACTCACGCTGCCCGGGGTGCCCTCCTGGGTGTAGCGGTAGGTGCCAGGGTCCCGGCAGAGGTGCAGCGAGGCCAGCAGTGCCGCTGGTGCGCCCAGCAGAAGCTGCGGGGTGGGGGGTCAGCACATGGTGGGGCCGGGACCCCCGGCCCAGTGTCACCTGGACTGGCTGGTGCCACTGTGTGTCCCCCTACCCTGCTGCAGCCAGTCCTGTCTCTCCCCATCCCCATCGCAATCCCCATCCCAATCCCATTCTATGCCCATCCTGTTCCATCCCCGTTCCATCCCCATCCCCGTTCCGTCCCCATCCCCATCCCCGTTCCGTCCCCGTCCCCGTTCCATCCCCATCCCCATCCCATTCCATCCCCACCCCAACCTGCCCCATTCCCGGCACACCTGGTAGAAGGCATGGAAGTTCCTCTCTCCTGGCTGTTGCTGGAGGACTCGGGACTGGAAGAGGAGCCAGGTGGGTGCCAGGCAGTGCTGGTGAGCCCAGCGTCCACCCGCCCGCACCGGCCCCACACCTTCTCGAGCAGGTAGTTGTGGATGTGGCCGCCAGTCGGGTCACCCTTGAAGTCAAAGTTGATGTCCATGTACTTGCCGAAGCGGCTGGAGTTGTCATTGCGGCTGGTCTTGGCATTGCCAAAGGCCTCCAGGACACAGTTGGACTTCAGCAGCACATTCTTCACTCTGCTGGGGCGGCACGGCACGGAGTGCTACAGTATAGCACTCTGGCATGGCACAGCACGGCATGGTGTGCCATGGCATTGCATGCTGTGGCAGCCATGGCACAGCACAGCATGAAAGGCACAGCATGGTGTAGCATTGCATGGCACAGCACGGCACGGCGTGGCACCACATGCACAGTACAGCATGGCACAGAACACCGCAGCATCGCAATGTTGCAGCTTCACTGATGCACACAGAATCTGCCCGCCCCCCCCCACCCTAGGACCCCTGGATACCCCGGCTCTCGCCGCACAGCCAGGGCCACCAGGGACCCCCCCCAGCTGGCACCCAGCCTCCTGCTGGCACCATGGGGCCAGACCCACCTTTCTACCTCGGCGCGCTGGGAGGGGTTGGTGATGGCGGCGATGTATTGCATGATGTACTTGCTGGCCTCCGTCTTGCCCGCCCCGCTCTCGCCTGGCAGGGACGGCAGGGGGTGGGTGAGGGCACCCACCCATGGGTGCCCTCCACCCACATGCCCCGCAGCGTCACCAGCCCCTACCTGAGATGACGATGCAGGTGTCCTTGGCACGGCGCTTCATGGCCTTATAGGCGGCATCAGCCAGGGCAAAGAGGTGGGGTGGGCGCTCGTAGAGCTCACGGCCACGGTAGTGCTCCACTGCCGGCGGGCCGTACAGCGCCAGCGCCCGGTACGGGTTCACCGCCACCACCACCTCCCCAATGTACGTGTAGATGCGGCCCTGCAAGAACCTGCACAGGGGTGGCCGTGGGGTAGGCTGTGGGGCAGGATGGCACCCTGCAGAGTGCTGTGCCATGGGGTGCTGTGGCACCCTGCAAGGTACAGTTCAGTGGGGTGGCACTCTGCAGGATGTAGTGCTGTGGGGCAGGATGGTACCCTGCGGGGTGCTGTGCTGTGGGGCTGGGAGAGGACCCTGTAGGGAGTGGTGCTGGGGAGCAGGATAACACCCTGCAGGGTACAGTGCTGTGGGGTGCTGTGCCATGGGGTGGTAGCCTATGGGGTGCTGTGGGTCAGGATGGCACCCTGCAGGGTATAGTACTGTGGGGTGGCACTCTGCGGGGTGTGGATGGGGGGCAGGATGGCGCCCTGCTGAGTGCTGGGGGGCAGGGCGGCACCCTGCAAGGTGCTGAGCTATGGAGCGGGACACCGCCTTGGGTGCTGTGCAGAAAGATGACATCCTGCAGGGTGCTGTAGGGCAGGATGCACACCCTACCACACACGGTGCCGCAGCACCACGCCATGGGGCACAGCCACCCACTGCTGTGGGACTGAGCGGTGCTGTGGGGCAGCGGGGAGAGCACAGGAAGCACGTGGTTGCACACCCTGTGAGCCCCTCCACACCCTGCACCCCCCAACCTGCTCCAGGGGGGACACGATGTGCCTCAGTTCCCCCCCATGGACACGCAGCACCGCCCAGATGTTTCCTGCGCAGCTGGAGTCTGGTGCTACCATGCAGGACTCGGGGTGCCCGGTGTACCCCAGCCCGGCAGCGCCCACGTTCCAGCCACTGCATGGGTGATACTGCGTGGGTGATGCTGGGGGTCTCGCAGCATAGCACCCACCGGTGGGAACCACCAGCCCCGGCAGCGCCTTGGGTGCCCCCCCGTGCAGCCCCCCCTCGTGCGCCCCCCCGTACCGCAGGCGCAGGTTCTGCAGGAACTGCTCCATCGTCACCTCGTCCAGGAGGACGAAGTCAGCTTTGCCAAATTCGGGACCCTCCAGCTCCGCCATGCCGCGCCCGCCAGGCACCCACTTCCCCTACGCTGCACCGGCTTCCTGCGCCAACAACCGCCGAGACAGCAGCGCAGGCGCGGGGGGCGCAGTGTCACCACCTCCCATGGGGTTTCAGTGGGGCGGCCATGGGGCTAGGGACACCCACATTTGTAGGGTGGGGACTCAGCCCCCCACCCCCAAGGCGGATTTTGGCAGCACGCACCCCATGGCAAAGGGTGGGGACCCCGCAGTGGGGTGCATGGGAAGGGTGGGGTGAGGGATGTGTGGGGTGGACGCCGTGGGGCTAGGTCACCTCAAGCCATCACGCCTGTCCTGTCCCGTCCCCATCCCCCAACTGCGGTTATGGGGTGGTAACTTCCCTCCGGTGCCGTTCTGGCGGTGATCATCGCTGGGGCCACCCACACCCTTGCCCGTTACCACAGTGCGCTAAAATCCCACTGAGAAATCGATTATTTATTAAGATGCTGGCATCACCCGCTCTCATCCCAGTCCCCCCAGTTAAAACTCTGGTGTAACTGGGAGCTCTGGGAAGGACAAGGCAAGGTGAAGATCATCAGAGATGGGCTCCATGCTGGTATCCAGCTAGAAAAGAAGGGAGGGGAAGTGTTAAGACAACGGGGATTACGGCACTACTGAGGCACAGAACAGCCCCGCACCGCGGCATCACCAGGCTATCAACTCCACAGCTCCACTCACAGTTATTATGGCAAACTGGCACTCGCCAATATTCCCAGGTTTTTAACAGTTTACTCCCAGTAAAGCCCAGTAGCCAAAAAACAATCGTACCGAGCCAGTGAGGAGCACGGCAGGCTTTGCCGGAAGGCTGCCACCTGGTTTTCCCAGTGGTTTTCCCGAAAATGGGGCGATCTACCAGATTTTCACCTAAAATCAAAGAAAAAAAAAAAAGGTTTAGAGTCACAAGGGGGGAAGTCAAGGGTTAATACTGAATCCACCGACACCAGTGGCTCTTAGCAGGGCTGAATCTGTGCCACTCCTCATATCATGAGCGGGACTCGGCAGAGCTCTTGCTGCACTGCCGGAAGCGCTGTCACGCTGGTCCCCACGCTGGTGTCGTTCCCCCCTGCAGCTGCGGCATCGTGGTCCCAGGCACGAAGCCCCGGTGGAAGTCCTGTGGGGGACACACTGTGCTGCCTTCTGCCCGTGCTCCGGTGGAAGCTCCTCCCTCCACCTGCACAGCCAGGTGCTGCTTGTCTGCCTGTATGTTTAATTTGCAGGATTAATTATGCTGCCAGGAGCACGTGGGGGGTGCTGAGGGCAGGGAGAGGCCTCAAACCGCCCCCAGGCTGCCCTGGCAAGCACTGACCCTGCTTGTGGGATTTTGGCACTGAGCCCCCAGTTAACAAGGGGACAATGCCTCAGCAGCTGATAATTATGCAGAATTAGGCTAATTATGGTGACCAGGGAGAGGGCAGGGGACCCCTCCCCAGGTCAGGCAGTGGTTGCTGAATAAATCCTGCCAGGCAGCTCTGTGCCCCACACTGCAGCTCTCCTGCAGGATTTTGGCACTGAGCCCCTCATTAATGAGGGGACACAGCCTTGACAGCTGCTAATTACACAGAATTAGGCCAATTATGGTGACTGGCCCATTGAACCCACCTCCTCACTCCCAGTGGCTTCCTACATCCCTCCAGAGCATTGGAGCAGGAACCTGGATGGGGGAAGCGCAGGATGAGCGCTGGCAGCAGCCTGCACTGCTGCGCTTGGCGGAGCAGGCTGGGCACCACCCAGGGGTCCCTGCACCCTCCCTCGGGCCTGGGGGTGTCCGGGATGTATACAACCCCCCCCCGGCACAGTGGGGCGAGGCCACGAACCATCCCTGGGTGCTCTGGCAAGCGCTACAGGAAAGGTGGGGGCCACACCAGGCCCCCCCCACGCTGGGAGGCTTGCGGCAAAGACGCACCGTGGGTACCTGACACCAAAGAAACCCACTGGGATGCCACCATATGGCGCTGCCGGCAGCGGGGCTCCCCATGCCCCAGCTGGGTGGCACGGCATGGCTAGGCCTTGCTGGCATTGTGGTGCTGAGCCCGATGGCACAAGCAGAGCGAGGGGGGCCCCAGGAACAGCTGGGAAGCGCAGCCTCATGGCATGCAGTGGCCCCAGAACTGGCACCGCAAGCCACAGGGGGCACAGCCCCATGGTGGGGCTGCTGGGTCACTGAGGAGGTTTGGCAGGGCTAATTATGCAGAATTGGGCTAATTACAGTGACAGGGGAAAGAGCAGGGAACCATTCCCCAGGACAGGTGGCAGTTGCTGAATAAATCCCAGTGGGATAAGGCTGCGGAGTGGCTCTGTGCCCCACACCGCAGCTGTCCCGTGAGATTTCAGCACTGAACCCCTTGTTAACAAGGGGAAAATGGCCTCAGCAGCTGCTAATTGCACAGAAACAGGCTAACTACAGTGACAAGCCCGTTGAACCCACCTTCTCATTCCTGGCAGCTTCCTACATCCATCCTCCGGAGTACCAAGAGTGTCCTCTGGAGCATCAGAGCAGGAGCCTGGCATGGGGAAGAACAGGATGAGCGGCACAGGGTGGTGGCAGCTGGCCCTGCAGCCCCCTTGCTGCCCCACGGCCCGGGGGTGTCCGGGATGTCTATAACCGCTCCCCGGGTAGGGCAGGGAGGGGCCTCAAACCGTCCCGGGCTGCTCTGGCAAGCGCTGCAGGAACGGCGGGGGCCACGCCAGGCCCCCCCACGCTGGAAGGCTTGCTAAGGGGCGTGGGAGGGACCGCGCCCCAGGGACACGCGCCCCCCAGGCCCGTGAACTTCCCTCCAACCCCCCTAACCCTGGGAGTCCCACTTCCCAGTATGAACACCCCGCTCCCATGAGCTCCGCTGCCCCAGTGAGCCCCCCCGGCCCCAACACCCCCCACACCCCTCTGAGCCCCGCTCCCCAGTGAGCCCGGCCCCAACACCTCCTGCTCCACCAGTGAGCCTCCCGCGGTGCCAGGACCCCTCGCTTCCCCAGTGAGCCCCTCCCGGCTCTAGGACATCCCCCCAGCCCCATGAGACTCGCTCCCCCCTGGGAGCCCCCCCCCCAGCCCAGGAAGCCCTACTGCCCGCCATGATCTACCCCCGGCCCCATGAGCCCCGCTCCCCCAGTGAGCCCCAGCCCCAGGACCTCCCCCAACCTCAGGGAACTCCCCCGGCCCATGAGATTTCCCCCCCAACTCCATAAGCCCCACTTCCCCCGGGAGTCCCCCCCGGCCCCGGATCCCGGCTCCCCGCCGTGAGAACCCCCCTGCCCCACCCCGGTTAGGCCGCGGGCGGCCACATGCGGCCCACGGAGAACTACTCTTCCCAGCATGCACCACGCCCACAGCACCTCACGGCGGCGGAGCCCGCTGGCAGTGCAGCGCCTCCCGCCGCACTGTCGCAGAGAGACCTCAGTTCGCCCCCCGTCCCTGGGAGCAGCCCCGGCCCCGGATGGCGGCGGATGGCGCTGGGCCGCGCCACGCCAGACCACACCACAGCTGCCACCACCGTCGCCATGCCTGAGGGCGGAGCTACGCCGGCGCGTGACGCCACGCCGCACGTCAGCACCACCGAGCAGCGGGGCACGGATTCAGCGCATGCGCAGCGCCGCGGGGGGCGGAGCCTGACTGGGGACGGAGCGTGGCTAGAGCGCTGGGCGGGGCCGCAGCGCCCGCCGCTCCAGGCGTTCCTGGGTGGGCGGGGCTGGTGGTGCGGTGACCTACGAAGGGGGCGCAACCTGCTGCTGAATGGGCGGGGCTAACGGCAGTGGGCGGGGCCAACCCGAGGCTGCGGCGGGGTCGGCGCATGCGCGGAGCGCCCCGCCATTCCCGCGCGGCCGGGGAGGACTGACGTCAGTCCTCCTGGCGGCGGGCGGAGCGCGGTGCACGCCGGGAAGCCGCCGCCCAAGATGGCGGCAGGATTGAAAAGTTGTTGGTGGTGCTGAGGCGGCTGCGGGTGGGTCGCGACCGGGAGTGGGAGCTGGGTTGGTCTATGGCTGCTGTCGGCCAGTGAGGTCGAGCTACTGGGCCCCGCCGCGCACACAGGCCGGGCGAGCACGGCAGCTGCGGGGATGCCCCGGGGGGGGCCGGGGCCGCCGCCGCCGGAGACATGGAGGAGGAGGGCAAGAAAGGCAAGAAGGTGAGTATGGGCCGTCACCGGGCCTCCTCGCTGCTCTGGAGGTGGAGGGTAGCTGGCGGGCCCTGCCGTGCCCCTGGCAGAGGGGGTCCTCCCTCACCTCCGGGCCTGGGGTGCTGCATCATCCCCTGGGCTGAGGCTGTTTGGGCTCCCTTTGGCGCTGGACTCGTGGCTTTCCTTGTCCTGGAACCCTCGCAGGGGTAGCTGGACCCTCTCTTGGCTTCTTGATCCTTGTTCCCTCCCTGTGGTGGTTCCAGGTGTGGCCCTGTCTGAGCTGAGCACCTCCCTGTGTTTGTGACTGCTGTGGGGGCCGGGGCCTTGCTTCCTGCTAAAATTCTCGTGGTGGGCTTGGGGGGAGCGCTGCTGTGGGTCAGCTGCCTTCCAGGCATGCCCTGTCTTCAACCACGGTATGGGTTGGCTCCCACCACTCTGCTGGTGCCTTGATACCGGTCAGGGGCTGATTTACCCTTCTGCTTTTCTCCCCAGTCAATAAATGAGGCAAATAATCAATGAAGCACCTTAAAATGAATTCTGTAGTAGTGCTGGCCTGTTGTCTGCTGACAGTGGCACTAAACTGGGCATGCTATACACACATGCATCTGGTTTATGTGTTTATATGCATATATTCAGTCAGCTACAGTCAGGACTGCAGCACTGTAAGCGCCTCAAAGGTCAGCAAGCTCTGTCTGTGTTGACTGCAAACAGGCTGCTCTACTTTCTCATGTTTAAACGTATTTTTATGTTGTGTGGAGGAGGTGAAGCTGGAGCTGGGGACTGAGGCTGGGACACTTGCTAAGAGTGGTGCTCCCTGAGCTGGGGGTGGGTTGGCTCTTTGCAAAAGAAACAACCCTTCCCTTGCTTTGATGACATAACTGGGGGGAAACAAGCTATTTTTAGTCGGTTTTGGGGGTACTTGCAGTAATGGTGATCTCGGAAGGTGGCAGCAGAGTCTCCTGCTGAAACTGGTTTGAAACGAACAGAATACACACAGAATGAGAAATATTGAATGGTTGGTTTTTTTCTGAAGTTACTGTACAGGCTTCCCACAGAGCCAGATCTGGGAAGTAAAACCACTGACTGTCCCTTTGTGATGTCTGGTGAACCACGTGTGGTGCAGCAGGATCAGCAGCACAGGTGGAAAGAGAAGTTACTCATCAGGATATGTTGTCTTCCTCCTTTCAAGAAGAAACAACTCCAGGTGCTTGTTCCTGGGGCCGTGGATAATTGTAGAGTAACTTTATAGATGTAGGCAAATGCCCCTTCGTGGTAGGGAGTGACTGCAGGGCTAGAAGTGTGCGCAACTCAAATACGTAGACAAGATGTGATATGTTGTAGGAGCGGAATCATTTCTTGTCTGCTGAAAAATGTTTCTCTGCTATTTTGGAAAAACCTGGGAGATTTTGCCTTGCAAAATGGTGCTTTCCAGAAGAGCTGTTTACTTGTGTGGCCGGGGTGGTAGGAGAAGAGAGCGTTGTTGTGCTGGCTGGTGTAACCTGGGACTGTGTTAGTGTGAGAAGAGGCAGCTAACTCTTGTACCTGTGGATCCTCGGGGTGGCTGAGGTGTCGGGGTGAGATGGCCCAGTTCAGTCTTCTGCTGGGAGCAGACTGCCCTCTGGAGTACTGAGTAGCTCCAAGGATGGAAAATTAGCAGTCTATCTGGGCAACCTGCTCTGTGTTCACCCTCACAGTGAAGAAAGCTGTTGAGTTTTTTTCTTTCTATGAACAGGATTTGCAGTGTTCCTGTTCCTTCATGTTCTGTCACTGGGAAGACTTTGTATTCCTCTTTCCTCCTGCACCAGATCCTTGTACACACTGATCTGATCCCTCCCCGACCTCCTCTTCTCCAGGCTGGATGATCCCACCTCTCCCAGCCTCTCATTGTGTGATGGATACTCATGGCCCTTTCTGGGCCAGCTCTCACATGTTCCAGTCTCTCCTGTACTGGTGACCCCAGACCTGGCCGCTCCAATCCCCCTGATCTGCTTCTTTGCTGCATTGTTGGTGATCCCAATGGACAAGGAACATGCAGAGACCCGCAGGAGTGGGGCTGCAGCTGAGGAACTCTGTGTTGCACAGGGATAGCATCTCCTGGGCCAAGCCACGGGCTTACAGTACTTTCTCAGTGTACTTTTCCATCATAGTGGTAGTTAGTTAACCCTTGAAGCAGATGCCTGCGGCTCTTTTGAGTTTGGACTACTATCAAACGCAGTTAATTTGGCTGCAGAGGTGGGCTTATTAATCTCCTGTGCCACAGCAGTTCCCAGCTGCAGGGGAAAACTCTTTGTGTCTTTTATATGCTGTGGATCATTCCAGAAGGCAGGTCCTGGTCCTCTGCCAGTGGCATTATGGGCTGAAATGGGGCAACTGAGTTTGTTTAATGCCTCTCTGAAGGTGTCTTAGGGCAGGTTTGGTCAGGACTAGGGAGAAAATCCCAGCCTTGCTTTGGGGCTGACTGCAGCTTTAGACAAAGCATGTACTTGTTAAAGTGGAACCCTGGAAATCCTGCCAGGAACTTGTCTTCCTTAGCTTTTGCCTCTGGTGGCTCATGCCAGTGAGGTTATCCCAACCGGAATACAGCAGTGGTGGGATGGAGCATGTCCAGCCAGCTTTTGGCTGTGGTTGCGAGAGCTGTGTCTCAGACAGGTTTGGGGCAAAACACACATTTCTCTCTGATATTGTGAGGAAGGATGGATCGACTTGGAGGATGTTGCCTCCGGCTGTGCCATGAGGCCACGCGGCTTCCTCAGCACTTGCTGCTGCAGTCAGCTGGGCTGTGGGAACCTGCCTGGGGCTGGAAGAGCAGCTGGTCTCATGCTTGGGAGCCTCAGGCGAGGATGGATGTTCTTGGCATGCCCGTTCTTGGCATGCCCCTTCCTGGAAAGAGAAGGGATGGAGGGAGGATGAAGGCAGATTTCTTGGCTGCCCTGTTGTTATTTGCCTGTAGAGAGGATTTTCCTGCTGGCCTGTGTCGCAGGAAACATCTCAGATCTGTGCAATGGCTGCCAGGCTGCTGCAGGTGATGCAGTGTGAAATCCTTGCATGGTTTTCCTGAAGTAATTCTCTGTGGGCGGTATCAGATGTTTGCATAAAATTCCTGACTCTTCCATCTCGGGTATGCCCTAGATCTCTGATGCTGGCTCACTTCGCCTGTTCCCAGGCCTCTTACAGCAGCTGCCTCTGCAATTGCCAGATCTTCCTAGTAAAACTGATCTGTATCTGTGGTACTGAATTCTTTGTGGTTTAAAATGCTGGTTAATATTGAGGATATTGGCCAGTCCAGCAATTCCTTCTTGTGCAGATCATTGCAAAATGTCTGCCAAAACTGAGCTTGTAACTCCAAAGTGTGCTTCGCTCCACACCAGAGGCCTTGGGCAGCAGGGTCGGGTTCTGCGCTGGTATGTGTGGAGGTGAATAGAAAGCCGAGAAGCTTCTCAGGGGCAGCGAGGTGGTTATTAAATAGCTGAGACAGAGCTGGGTCTTGAAGTTGGGTGGCACAGGGCGAGCATCTAGCCTTAACATAAATACAGAGGGGCTGAGCTTGGAGTCACAGTTTTGTGGGAATTTCTGCTTGCAGGACAAATCACTTGAGCTTCTTTCGTTATCCTGAATATCTAGCTTGTTCTTGTCTGGAATAACCGCTGGGCTTTGACAAGCCCTGCACCCATGTTCATGTTTGAGACTGTTGCTGCAGGAATGGTTCTTCCATGACTTCACTTATTTAGGCCACTCGAGTGAATGCAGCATCTGTATTTTTAGCTTCCTGGGAGGTTTTTAGGCTAACGAAAGCACCCATGAGTACTTGGATCCTGTGGTGCTTTGCATGCAGAGCCTAGATCTGTACTCCCAGCTAAGGCAAGCCACGTGGAGATCGTTCCTGTAGGCTGCCCATCACCCATTGCTCTCTGCTAGTCTGAGACTTGATGCAGCAGCCCTGACCTGATCCCCAGTCCTTTTGGGATAAGTTAGGCAGGCTGCGACTGTGATAAAGCTCTAGCTGCCATGGTCTGGCACAGTGGCTGCTTGCTTGCTTCACACCTTGTGCTGAAGCCTGGCTGCAGAAGGTTATGACAATGGGTGTTTAGTCCCTGTCTCTGATCTCTGCGCCTGTGCAGGAGCCTGAGCTGTAATATGGAAAGCTTTATCCAGAATAACTGCAGAGTCCACAGTTCCAGCAGGTGTCGAGCACTGCTACCTTCTCTGCTCCTGGCATGTCCCTTGTCCCCAGCTGATGTGACCTGAGGAAAGACAGCAGAAGCTGCCCAGGCTCTGCCCCGGTGGTGGGTAACTGGGGGAGCATGAGGAAACCAGAGGGCTGGGTTTCAGTTGCTGGAAGGGCTTGGCAGGGTAAGGCCAGCTGCCCTCGTCCCTTGCCATGGTGCAGTTTGGTGTGCTGGCACTGGGGGACAGCTCAGCAGCAACTGTTGCCTCTTCCAGCATGGTGCTGGTGTGAGGGTGCCTGCAGGTCTTAAAACAGGAGCCTGGCTTCTGAGCTTCTCTCACTGGCAGGTCTAGCTTGAAGTGTTTGTGCTGATTAAAATGATGCAGTTTAAAATACATCTGGAATCCAGCTGTGAGAGATCTTCTGGACACTGCCTCTCCCCTCTTACCAAGGCTCAAGGCGCACCAAGCTCCCAAAGTGGAGGCATATGGGTAGTGAATTGCTGGTCAAGGCACTGCCCTTCCAGCTCTGTGCTTTAATCCACATGCCCGGGCACTTTGGCTGCCACCACGAAGCTGGGTGAGCTCAGCCAGAACAGCGCTTCTGAGGCTGTCTTTGGCTCTCCTGCCCAGAGGGCAGTCTCTGGTCTTCCTCTGTAGCTAGAACATCATTTGCCATGTACCTTAGCTGACATTTCCAGCCAACAGACTTGTCTGAAATGGCTAATATTGGATCTGTCTGCTGCACTGCTTTGTGTGAGCCAAGTGGGGCTCATGTAGGTGAGAACAACCAAAGATCTGGATACAGCAATTTGACATCCTCCAGTTTTCCACTCCTTATCCTGTTAAACTTTAATGGTTGCAGTTACAAACCCCAGTGCTGTTTCATATGAAGCTTGGGAAAACTCCCAAGTGCAACTCAGCGTTTCCCTAATTGCATTTAAAATCTCTGCCTGTGTTCAGCAGCTCAATAAAGACTAAATTTGGTGTTCCTGCTCCCTCTGAAGGGGTGGCCTCTGGGTTGGGAAACGGGCTTTTCATTTTGAGAGCTGTCTCATGATCTAAGTCTTCCTGGGGAAGCCAGCAGACCTGCTAGACTGGGTTTTAGCAGCTGCTCTGCTTTGAACTGCTGGTGCCTGGCTTGCTGTGGGGCGCGGGGCTCAGTGGGACAGTCCTGTCCTTGCTCTTCTTGGCTGCTTTTGGCCTCTTCCCAGTTACAAGCAGGGAGCTGCTCATTTTCTCAGTGCTTCCTCCTGCCCCTGGAAGAGGCCAAAAATCTTCTGGAATACAAGGAGCAGAGGCTGAATGGAAGTGTGATCATCCTGGGTTTCAGCTTGGAGCCCAGAGTGGGGTTAATGTGGGGTAAAATCTGACTGCAGGGGGCAAAGGGGCAGGAGAGATGGGGCTTTGGCACTGGCATCTAACAGAGCAAGGCTCGTGGCCCGCTCTGGGTGGTGGCGTCTTCCTCTTGCTGCTGCTGAATCTTGGCCTGAAAGTTTGGATGGTTCTGGTGGACCTCATGGTGCCACACAGCTGTACTTGTCCAACTTGCAGCAAGGAGCAATTTTAAAAATTACTTAAACTAAGCTTAATTGTGCTTCTTGAGCGAGGCCTGTGAAAGCTGAGACTTGCCCAGCTGAAGTCCAGTGTGAGTCTGTCTCCATATAGGATGTGGGGTTTTTCAGTCTCGTTGGTGCCCTTTTTGGAGACCTTCTACCTTGTCTGGAGCAAAGTGAGGACCTGTGGTCTCAGGACAGACTGGAGGACTCTGGGGAAAAAAAACGTGTTGGTGTTGCTCTGCAGTGTGGAGCTTTGCTTCTACCTCTCCTAGGGTCTGGGATGCTGTTGGGGAGTTCCCCTTGTGTGGTGGGTGACCTCTTCCTGCTCTGGGGCCTCAGCTGCTGGAGGTGGTGGCAGCTGTGGCATAGAACATCTTCAGCAGCCCCTCTCCTGGTTAGGTCTACACCTCCTGGCTGGATGGCCAAGAGCGGCTGTAGAGGAGCAGCTGTGGGTGTAGGTGGGTTTGGAGCACACCTCACGGTGCTTCCTCAGGAGGAGCTTGTCCTGAGGACCAGGGTGCTATGGGAGGGCTTTGTGGCAGGGCTGTTCTTAATGCACTGGTCATATCCAGGTGACCTTGGGATTCATGGGAGGTGGGATCATCCTGCCCAACAACAGTCATGTGGCTATGGTGGTGTGCTGCTGCTCCAGGCCTCGGTGGGCTGGAGAGGAAGCACAATGTCTCGGACATGGTGCATGTCCTCAAAATGGGGATACTGGAAGCTTGAGAGGCCACTTGAGCTTGGTTGAACACAGGATGCCTGGCATTTTTGTGGCTGAGGGCAGTGGCCTGTGGTGGTGAGGGTGCTGGGAGGGGCAGCCCCATTTCCCTCTGCCCCAGCTCCTGCTTTGTCTTGCCCTTGGCACTCGCTCCAGGGCTCATCTTCTGCCTGCCTGGCTTCCTGCACTGTCAGGCTTATGCTGTGGTAGGAGCAGGACAGCTCTTTCCTCTAGGCAGCCACTAGATAAGTGGATCTGCTGTCGGGGCTGTGGTCAGCCTCAGGATGAGGGAGGCTGTTCCTAAAACCAGTGAGGGCCATCAGCAGGCACTGGCACGGTGGCTGGGAACAGGGATGTCTTCCCAGTTTGCTTCCCTTATCAGATTGGGGATGTACTGAGCCTGTGCCATGTCTGTAGCTGACCTTTGAGGTTCACGAGCTGCTCTGCACCCTGTCCTGTGGCAGGTTCTCCATGGCGTGCTGTTGGGCAGCGGCCTGTCTCCATCCTTGGGCTGACCCCACTCAGGACAGTGGCACTTCCCCCCACTTGAACTGGGAGAGGCAGTGGGCAGGTCATATCTATCAGTGTGATATAAATACACCCACCACGCTGATTTGCAGGTGTCTGCATGTGGCATCTCCTTGGGCCTGCTGCTTGTCCAGGCTGAAGGAGGCTTGGTCAGAGTTGCACAGCTCCTTTGAGCCTGTGGTCACCCCCACCTTCAACACCTTCTGGCTTTCCCAGTCTTCCCCTGTCCCCATACAATGGGCAGATCAGACCCTGGTGTTGGGGTGGTGATTCCAAGAAATGTGGTGCCTTCCTGGGTGAAAGCAGGCGAGAGTCTGCTGAGTATGTGAGGTGGGCAGTGTGTTGTCTGTCTTGCTCTGGGTACTGCTCAGGCTCTGCCTCTGCCCAGCTGTTTGGCTTCAGAAAACCTGAAATATTCTGTTCTTCTTGGTGCTACCCTTGCATAATGTTTTCAGTTAACGCTGCCACCTCAGTAGTGTCCCTTTTCCAGACAGGTTCCTGGGGTGTGACGTCCACCCCACCATGAAGACAGACTCTGACCCTGAGTGGCTCTGCCTTGGCAGGAGCTAACAGCTCCGCCTCAGTTTTCCTGTGCATCCTTGTGTCCTCCTCGGTGCCAGCTGGCACCAGGATATGAATAGCGGCGGTGACTGGAGGAGAGTTCCCTGAGATGGGAGGCACTGGGGAGGACAAAGCTCTGCTTCAGAGTTGCAGCAGTATCCTGACTTCCAGCTATAGGAAACACCTTCCAGCTGGCCGTGGCCTGTGTAATCAGGTGCCCTGTATTGGATGCTCTGGCTCCCAACAGCTCCTGGGGGTGTGTTTGGTTTGTATTTGCCTTCACCTGCAAGGATGTATGGAAATACTCGCCCAAACAGAGCACCAGCAGGGCAGTGAGGCATCTCCTCCAAGGCTGGGGAGGTGCCTCTTCTGAAAGCTATGGTTGATGCTCACATGCAGCTTAAACGCATTATCTTCCCCTGGGTGGTGGTGGGAGGCAGAGGGAATGTCCTGGCTGCTGCTTCTTGCTACCTAGGTGTGTCTACCCCTGCTGCTTTCCACCTCCATGCATGTCCTGGTTGTGGCCCCTATGGGTTTTGAGGATGGAGCAGCATGAGGGTGTCAGGCTGGTGGGACCATCTCTTTGGGGAGCTCATCCAGGGCAAGCGATGGCTGTGGCCTGGGGCTGGGGAATGAGAGGGGTCGCTTATTTCCAGTTAAGGCTTCACAATCATGGAAGCTAATGGTCCCACTTCAGATGTTCAGCCTTCAGTAACCTTCACTGGACACCAAACTGCTGCTTTGCTGCTGAGGCCAGCATGGGAAAGGACAGGTCCTGCAGCAGAGCTTAATGTAACCCAGATTTTTCCTGGGTTTGCATGCCTGTGTCAAAATAGTTTTGCTGTTGTGGGTTTTGCTTGGTACAAAATAACTCTACCATGTAATTGGGTAAATACTTGCTTTGCTGTCTGGTTAGAGAATGGCAGACAAAGCTGAAGCTTCCTAAAACTGCATTGTTCACACAAGATGCTGGCTGAAGTAATGATACCAGCTTTCAAAAGTGTACTCCATAAAACTTGCCATGATGGAAGCCCTGACCCAAGACAAGTCTGGTTCCAGCCCCAAATAAAAGTGAGGTATCCCTGACCCCACAGCCCCTGTTAGCTGTGTTTTGAAGAGCAACACCTAATACTCTGCGTTTGAGCATCTGTCTTCCTTTTTTGTGTGTAACATCCAGAAAGCAGATAATGTTTTCTGTTTCAGAGGTGCAGCCTGTTTCTGTGCTGGTGAAAGCCTGAAGCCACACAAGAGTAGTGCTCCGGGATGAGATGGCATCTGTCTAGCCCACACATCTCCTTGAACTTGAGCAGTTTCTGTATTTCCAGCAGGCTGCCTCATTGCATGGGGACTCAGCAGGCTGGCTGAGCTGGCAGACACAAAGCTCTGCCCTGTGGTGTAGAGGAATGAAGCTGGGTTAATTAGCATTGATAATATACAGCTGTGGGCTGGCTTCAGGGGTGGCGGGTTGGTTGATGTAGGTAAGGTGCAGCCGTGGCTGGTTAAGGGGTTGGGCAGTCAGTGAAGAGAGGAGGAAGAAGCAGTGAGGAGTGAGTGGGCCCTGGATGAGGCGAAGCCAGCAGAGGGACTGGTATGAAGAGTGTGATGGTATGAGACAGTACAAGACCTTGTTGCAGCTTTATAGTTTGGAGAGTGCTGTGACACTGTGGGACGTATTTCAGTCTGAGGCTCATCTCTGTGGACCTATGGCAGGCTGCAGAGCCTGGTTCTTCAGGGGTGCAACCAGGAAGCCCCCAGGCTTGCTGTAGGACCACCAGGATGACAAGTCTTGAAGCAGTGACGTAGTAAAGGGTTAATGACTCACTCCTCAGTGGTGGCTCTTCTGCAGAGCTCTAATCCTTTCTCCAGCCTCCTGTGGCATACTGCTCCGAGGACAGCCTTTCCTTCTTGCACAGGCTTAATCCCCATTTATTTTGCTTTTCACAAAGCTGTATCACCCTTCAGTGCCTTTTGATTCTTTCACCCTAGGATTTAGTTGCGGGGGGGGGGGGGGGGGGGGGGGGGGCTGGGAAAAGTCAATCACAGAAGAGTGTGCTCTGCAGAACCAAAGAGTTTAATGTGGCTCCAGAGCTGGGCAGGGGGTGTGTGTGTAAGGAGGGGTGACACAGGTCTTGTCATGCTCTCAGTGATCACAGTGAAGTGCTCTCCTAATACTGACCAGACATGAAAATAAGCGCAACCTTGTACCTCATGATGCTCTGCCACTAAATCCTTGTAGGTAGTAAGAACACACTTGCAGGGGATGCAGGTGGGTTGGCATTGCTGGGAAGCTTCAGAAGCCTCAAGCCCTGTGTTCAGCAAAGGTCTTCAGGACTCACTTTAGCTCAGCCCATGGTAGGTGCTAAAAATACAGCAGCAAATGCTGCTTTGTAGGAAGGTGTGCCGCTACCTGGGGAGCGGTTGCCAGACTGGGTTTCAGCTGGAGTTTGCTGGAAGCCAAGCCACATCTGGCTGATAACTGGAAAGTTTTCCTTGGCCTGTTTTAGGTTTGGGTGCTGACACTGCCATGGCAGCTGTGGTTCATGGTGCCCAATGCATTCACATCTGCCTGAGGTCTTGTGTTCTAGTGCTGCTGATAGCCACTGATGGCTTCTCCAATGGTTTGTCCTGTGACCCGTGCAGGTATTTTCTAGCCAAAGTTAAGGTGGAAACAAGATGCTCTTTGTAGCAGTAAGCATCCTGACAGCTCTGTGTGACCGAAGCATTGCTGAGAGTCAATGAATATAGAGCAGAACAGGAGCAACCTTCTCTGTAGCCAATACACCTGGCAAAGGTGAGCATTTGATGCTTAACTCAGCATCCATTTGAATTTCTCTTGCTGCTAGAATCCTAGAATGGTTTGAAGGGACTTAAATGCCATCTAGTCCAACCCCCTGTCATGAGCAGGGACATCTTCAACTAGATCAAGTTGCTCAGAGCCCTGTCCAGCCTGACCTTGATTGTTTCCAGGGATGAGGCATCTACCACTGCTCTGGGCAGCCTGTGCCAGTGCCTTACCACCTTCATCATAAAAAAAAAAAAAATTCTTCCTTATGTCCACTCTAGATCTACCCTCTTTTAGTTTAAAACCGTTATTCCTTGTCCTGTCACTACAAACCCTGCTAAAATGTCTGCCCCTGTCTGTCTTATCACAGAATCCTAGAACAGCTTGGGTTGGAAGGGATGTTAAAGATTATCTAGTTCCAGGCCCCCTGCCATGCGCAGGGCCCCCTTCCCCCAGCCCCGGTGGCTCCCAGCCCCGTCCAGCCTGGCCTTGGGCACTGCCAGGGCTGGGGCACCCACAGCTGCTCTGGGCAGCCCGTGCCGGCGCCTCGCCGCCCTCACAGGGAAGGATTTCTCCCTCAGCTCTGATCTCCATCTGCCCTCTCTCAGCGCAAAGCCGTTCCCCCTTGTCCTGGCTCTGCAGGCCCTTGGGAAAAGCCCCTCCCCAGCTTCCTCGCCGGCCCCTTTGGGTGCTGGAAGGTGCTCCAGGGTCTCCAGGAGCCTTCCCTTCTCCAGGCTGAACAGCCCCAGCGCTCCCAGCCCGGCTGCACAGCAGAGGGGCTCCAGCCCTCTGATCATTAGGTTTTGGGTGACTTTGTTCCACTTTCTTCTTTCCAAAGAAGCTTCATGATGCTCACCTCCGAGTCTGAGAATTCTACCTGGTTGTTGTGTGTTTCCATGCCATGCTGTACCTGTGTCCCAGGCAGCACCTCCAGCAGGGAAGCACAAGCTTCTGACTGAGGAGGTAGATCTCAGTGAGCAGCTTGGCACTGGCAGCTGTTAGAGAGGCGATGACAGGCAGACAACATTGCAAGATGTGCTGCGGACACGGTCCATGCGGCTTGGCAAATCCCCTCTGTGAATCTGGCAGAGCTCTGGAACCGTTCAGCAGGGTGAGCCAGAAATGGGACTTTAATCAGGATACTCAGATGAGGGACTTGGGTGGTCTGGTTGTAGAGCTTGTGTACCTGTTTCTGATGGGAGATGAAAGAACGGGAGTCAAACGCTGCACTTTGCTTTATAAACAGCTTATTTCTCCAGCCTGAGGTGCACAGCATGGGGCTGCCCTTTCCTCCTCTCCAGAAGCTGGGTGACTCCATGCTGATGGGACCAGCACAGACACTAGTGAAGGACTTCACAGGGAGCCTGACACATGATTTTTTAACTCATTTCACATTCTTGATCTCAAACTACAGCTGCTTCCTGTCTTAATCTTGCATTTAACACATTAAGGCTTCTCCAGGGGCAAGGTAGGATAACCGAAATTCACCACATCAGTTCCATTGGTACTTCCAAGGGAAGATGAGCTTCTGTAAAATTATTGTAGCAGCCCTGACCATCCTGATGTCACTGTCTTACAGTGCCTTAAGTGCAGGTAAAAGCAGAACTAGGGGATGAAATAAATGGGATTAATTATGCTCTGTAGCGTAAGGGGAGCTTGTGTGATTTCCTTAACGCAGATCTTGGTTCTGGGTGGTTGAACTGGGCAAAATGGGAGGTCAGGGTCTGACCTGGAGTGGGCTGGAGGCAGCTGCTGTCTCAGGTGGGTCGGCCCGGGTATTCCCAGGACAGAGAGCACTGTAAATTAAAAAAAAAAAACAAAAAAAAAAACAAGAAAAAAAACCAAAAAACCCCCCCACAACCCTGAAATAAATGAACTTTGGCAGGGAAGCAATGAAATGATTTATGGAAACCAATGGAACTGCCAAGCTAATTGCTGAAACCGGAGTATGCAGAGCCTAAGGGTCAGAGCCTGCTTGACCTGCCTGTGGGCTCTGCGTAATGAGAGCTTGTACTTATCCCCTCTGCAACTGAATTCCTCTGGGCAGGAATACCGATGGTAAAAGGAACCCTAAATGGCTGGTTTCTCAAAGTCTTGGCAAAATTTTAAGTAAATAAATATTCTCAAGCGGTTGGCTCCTAACAGAGGAAATGTCAGGAGCCAGGCTGAGCGAAATTGTAGGCGTTGGACTCTGCCCATAGCCGGCTCAGGACCTTGCTGTCTTATGCATGCGCCAGAGGTCGGGAAGCCTTGTCCTGCCTGAACCATCAGCATCCTTCAGGTATTGCCTCACCTCAGCCAGAGACAGCTGATTCATGCTGCCTCTCCAGAGGGGAGCTGCAGCGGATGCAGTTGCAGAGAATTTTTGGGTCAGGTAGCTGCAGCTGAGCCAGGCAAGGACTTCTTGCTCTGGCTTCTCACTTCCATCTCCCTGCTTCTCATCCTACAGCCTGCGTGGGTCCCTACTGAGTCTGTCAAGCTTTCTTTTACCATAAAAACCCTCATGAGTTTTGGTCTGTGCTGGCTTGCTTTGCTTCCTAACTTGGCTCTTGCCATTGCATGTGCAGGTATGCTGCTGTATCAGAGGGCGATGAGCTCCGGAGAGGGTGGGCTGGGGCACTACCCCCTTGCCTTGTCACCTACCCTCCAGAAGTGTATGCTCATGTCCCTGAGAGCTGTTGTCTTGCAACATGGCTTCTGTCTACTTAATTTCAAAACAGCTTTGGGAGTTTGTTTTAGTAGCACTTTCTGTATCTGTGCTCAGTGGATAGCTAAATCCACATGGGGCGTGCACGGGAGCCTGGCCCGGTGAGGACACAGGGAATATCTGGTAAGCCTAGGTCTTTAAAAGAGAGATCAGAGACTTCTTGAAATGTCTCTGCAAATTTAGTTTAACTTGCATAAAATTCTGCTCTACTTTATCCTGGTTTACTGACTTTGGTACTGTTCAGTAGAGATACTTAACAGCTATGTTTTCCGTGAAGTCCTTCAGGTTCTTTGCTTAGCCTCAGTGAGCTGGTCTCTGTCTGCAGATTTGGTCACCAGCATTTTAATAGGCTTCCCTGTCTCCCAAAGTACTTTCCTGTTTACCTAGCCAGACACATAATACCAAACCCTTTCTGTGCTGATGCAGTAAAAGTTTGCCAAGCAGATTTGTCTTAACTGAAGCAAACATAGTAAACTCTAAAAACCAATGTGGAAAGTCACTTCATGCCACTAGATATGGACAGCGGGCTAAGTGAACTTCAGTGCTTCCCCACTTTTGTTTTGTAACCTTCTTTAGTAAAATAAGTATTTTTTTTCATTGAAAAGAGGAAATGCCCACCTTTCCTGGTTTAATTTGAGGTGTGAAGCTTCTTTTGAGAGCAGCGTGCGCAAGAGGCAGAAAATGTGGAAAATCTCTGGAGCCTGGCTGAGCTGATGTGAAGAGCTGGCAGTGGTGGGATGCTGCCTTCATGACCCACCATCCCAATGGGACTGTGGGGTTGTGCCTGTCACTGAGTCTTCGGAGGAGGAGCAGGACTTGAAGGACCTCAGCAGTGGGCTGGAAGGAGATGATCCAGTCCCCTTCTTGCACTGGGAGGGTAATTACTGAACAACATTTCTCTGATGTTGCTGGCAGGGATTGAAGGGACCCCACTGTTACAGTAGACCTAGGGGCTCACTTCCCAAAGCATGCTTCCTGTGATCTCTCCTTAGGAGTGTTTTCCAACCACCGATTACTCATGTTGCTCTTGGGTGGGAGTGCTCAGGGCTCCACATCCCTTTCTTGCAGGAATCAAAAGCTGAGGCCTCGTTAGCACTGTGCTAGAGGGGTTCATTAGTAATATTGTCAGGGTATCAGCATAGCTCAGGGCTGCCTGCACAGAGCAGGAAGGGCTTTAGGGCAACATCGGTTTGTACACAGCATGGAGAGCGCCAAAGACTTGTCTTCTGCTGAGGCGTTGTGAAGACCTGGGTGCAGCAGTGGCGAGCTGAGGGAAGCAGACCTGCGGCTGCCTGGGGTGAGACCTAGCGCTGGAAGGAGGTGTTTGAGGGTGGGGGACACCAGCATGTAGCACAAGCCAGGCAGTAGCTGCTGGTGGAGGTCAGGAGCTGAACACAACAAATGTGGTTTGTGTTTCTCTAGGAAATCCCACTACTGTCAGAGACCCCTTTTTTAAGCTCTTGTATGTGTTGGTAGGTGTGTAGCTTGGGAAGTGTGGTGTGCTGGTTGAATGGAGCCCTAGACAGGAGGAGCTTGAGGACCTGGTTGCAATTCTGAGCCTTCAGCCTCGGTAGTCACCTGAGATGACTTGACCTGGTCTGGCAGCTTGGTGCTGCTTGAAGAGTAAGGTCTCATCCTTTTTCTCTACCCCACACCGGGTGTGACAGTGTGCTGGGCTGTTGGGGATGGGTCTGATAGGCACGTTTCTGTGGATTTTGCTATTAAAGAAGATGACAGAGCTGGTAAAGCCAGGAGCTGTAGTGGGATGAGTGTGGTGTGGTGACCAAAAGCTTTGGTGGAGAGGAAGGTGCCAGACTGAAGATAAGCCTGCTCTGGGTGTTGCAGGAGATGCTGGGATGGCTGGGCTAGTGTGGGGACTGTATTCCATATCTCTTTTAAAAATCGGTGCTGCTTTGAGAAGTGATTTATCTTGCAGTGTAGTGGCTTCAAATACAGTCAAGCTTGGCAGGGTATGCCACCCTGCGTGGTGTGGGTAGTCTGGCTGGGCAGAAAGGGCTGGTCCATATTAAGAAGACAAGGAAGAACTTAACCAGTAAAAGCTGCATTTGCCAAGTCTTCCTCAAAGATGCCACAAAGTCTTCAGTCTCTGGCATGAAAGAAGGAAGGCTGAGGTGCCTCCCTGTGGGTAAAAGCTTTTTGTTGTTTACTGCTGAAAAAAATGCAACCTGTCAGAACAATGCTTGCTTCCATCCAAGGGAGACGAGCAGTCTGCCTTGGCTCTGACAGGAGTGCCTGGCTGTGTGGGTCCAGACAGGCTGCAAGCTGCTTTTTGGAAGACTTTCAATAAAGCTGGAGTTGCCCTTGAAGCTGGAACAGTGCTGACTTAGGGGAGCAGCTCTGCCCTTGGGGAGCTGGCTGTCATCTCAGGAGATGTTCCTTGCAGGACCTGCCTGGGACTAGCGCTCGATTACAATAGGGAAACCAGTGCCACTGCATAGTCAGCTGGCTTTGTTCATGGAAAACACTGGCTGAGAGGTCTTTGTGCACAGGAGGTTGGCTTTGGGAGGAGGAGATAGTTTTAGGGTGTCTTAAAATATCTTGGAAAGTCATCCCTGAGCTATGCTGATGCAAACCAGGGTTGCCCGATGTGACTCCTCTATTCCTCTGCGTTGTAAATCATGATTCCATGTGGTATTGGGTTTGGGGTGTGCTGGGGCTCCCCAGGGACACTGTGAATTCCCTATGTCTTCAATAGGACTAAAAGGACGGATATCCTGAGCTGGGATCTGGAGAACTTGTTCTTGAGTGGGCTGCCCAAATTAACAGTCTCTAGATAGCTTTTGCTGAAGATACACAGGTATTAACTCGCCACCCTTTAGCTGCACAGCTTAAGGCAGCAGCCAAGCAGGGAGAGGATACACTGAGCACCTCTGTGGGTTTCCTTGAGCAGCTCTGGTATGGAAAAGCAGCTCAGGGATCTCTTCCTGCAGCTGGCTCCCTGGCTGCTGGCAGCATCAGTCCGTTGGCTTCCACACCTGGGTGAGCAGCCCTTCTAAACTCTCTTTAGTGGTGTCTGACTGCAGAGGAGATTTTTGCTGTGTGGGAGCATCAATCACCTTTCCTCTGAGGACTCCTGAAGGAGCTGGTGTCACTCTGCATCCTCTGTTTTTATGGGAAAGAGTCCCTTTGTGTCCCTAGTGCTGTGTGTAGTCTGTGTCCTGAGAAGGAAAGAAGGGCCTGAAGGCCCATCAGCTGCAAACAGTGTTCTTAATGCAGATGGTTTGGCTCCTTGGACTCATGAAAATGAATAGCAGCATATCTCAGAGAAC
The DNA here is from genome assembly GCF_023634155.1 of Falco peregrinus. Lineage (NCBI taxonomy): Eukaryota > Metazoa > Chordata > Aves > Falconiformes > Falconidae > Falco > Falco peregrinus. Next base: position 63,588,162 of record NC_073725.1, on the reverse strand, counting down.
AGGCTAAAACAAACCAGGCCTTATTTCTTACTACCAGAAATCTCCCCAGATCCTTTATCTTCTAGACAAAAACCTGTCAGGTGGTCTACACCAAGTCAATGCAAAGGGTATTTCCCTGTGAAACAATCCTCAGCAGCCAGCCATAAACTACATGATTGCAGGTCTGGGTGTTTCATGTTTCTTCTTTCAGTATGCAAAGAATAGGAATAATCTGCTGAAAACTGGAACTAAAGTGGCTGTGCTGGAGGATGGGCCTCCAGCTTGGATATGGGGGAGCTTTGACATTCCTGTGGCTGCTGCGCCGTTCCCTTCTCCAGCTCTTGGGTCTTTGGCCTTGGAGTGGTTGGTGTTCTCAAGTGCTTTTGTGCACTGCATTGAGGTTCAGCGGTCTTTTGGTTAATCAAGAGTGGTGTGGGTTTTGTAGACTATGCAAGGGTAAAGTTTGTGTCAAACACCGTTGAGCTTTGGGATAAATAGGTTACCTGCTTTTAGATGCTGGGACATGCATGTGTTTTGCCAGTGTAGCTCAGGGAAGACCTTTGCAGGCTGTGTGTTGATGTGGATGCTGTTTGCAGCCATACAGCCCTTACTGTCCTGCCTGGTGACGTCAGTCCTGTGATCCTCGCTCTCAAAGCTTTGTGTCCCCGATGGTGGTGACATCTGCTGTTGTATGTCGGTCTTCCCATAAACCTAATTTTTGTGTTCACCTGTGCACAAACTCTTGTAAGGCAAATCCACTGCCTTGGCTGTATGTGGGAGATGCCAAAAGGCTGCATGCTGGTTTTAGGCCAAAACCATCTTGGGTGCTTTCCTCCATGTCTGTGGAACCAAAGCTATAGGCTTTACTGGGATCTTGGGTGGTCTGCAAGTGGGAAGAGACCTCGGATGAAAACCACCAGTAAGCCAGAACTTCACCTTATCTGTGGCTGCCTTGTGGTGGTGTCTGTTTGCCTGTGCCCTGCTGCCTGATCTCCCTGTGGTGGCCATCCACCTCCTGGACCTGGGGTATTGATCTCTCCGGCATGGGTGGCCTCTCACATCTGCTTCCAAGACTTGCAGAGGCAGATGGGCTCCTTTAAATCATCCCTGCAGCCAGCAGGCTCCCGGGAGCACTGGAAAGTAGGATGACATGTGTGATCTCAGGGGTGCTTGTACTGAAGTGTTGACTGATGCAGGTGGATCTCTGCAAGAGTCTTTCACGTGGGCGAAGGGCTGAGTAACAGCACTGCTCTGGCTGAGCTCGCTGGGGGGGCCTGTGAACCACAAACCTGTGTGGTGCTTGTGGGAGTTGGGACAATGCTGGTGCTGAACGTTGTGGAGCAGAGGCTCGCTGGGGACAGGTGTGCGCAGCTCTGCCTCAGGTTGACCTGTGCAGGGCTGGGAGCTCGGGAGCGGGGTGGGGAGGGGGACTCTGTTCTTTGAGCACTGTTTAATACACCAATTAAAATGGCTGCATTACTCTTGGCTGCTTCCACCACCTCGTTGGCTGTGTGACCAGTTGGGCTGGCACAGCTGAGAGAAGCACAGAGATGGTGGGAGCGACCTCCTGGAGCTGTTTCTGATGCTGGAAAACCTTGAGGCTTTGCAGCTGGACATATGGTAACCTTCTCCTTGGAGGTTTGTTTGCATGCAGCTCAACTTTAGTGTGACTCTAGAAGCTGGACTTAAGGAGAAGACCCTGGAGGTTTAGTTTTGGACAGAAAAAAAACTTAGGGATGTAAAGCAAATGTTCAAATTTGAAAGGAGTGTGTTCAAAATTCTTTAGTTTGGATACCTGGGATAGAAACTTGTCAGGCAAATCAGGGATTATTCCTCTGCACCTTGCTTGTAAATAGGATACTAGATCTAAAGGTTCACTTCTTGGCATAAATAAATGTTTACCATGCAAGCAGTTATGTTCATAATTGAGTAGGAGGGGGTTTAATGCGTGAACTGATCTAGTGTCCAGTGTTAACAGCAGTATGTGTAGCTAAACACGGGAAATAGGGAAAGGAGAACAGTGTAAGTGAGCTTCATTTTTCCTCCTCACCTCACTCCTCTGGGCTCACCTGAGGAGCTGGTACTCCTCCAGGGAGGGGGAAGATGTCACATCCCAAGGAATCAGCTGGACTCAGGGAAGCTGGTAAGCTCATGTTTCCCAGCCAGAAATGGAAAAATATGGTTCTGTAACAGAAATGAGCAGACTTGCCTGTGGCCAGGCAGCTCCAGTGCTTTCTTGTGTTACAACTCCACTTGGTTTCTGCACTCTGACACCTTTTTGATCTCTGAATTTTGGCAAGACCCCCTGGAAACTGTGGAAAACAGTAACTCTCCCTCCAAAGCGGGCTGCAGGGGCCATGAAGGCTGCAAATAAGCTGATCTTGCCACCCTTTTGCCCCACGAATATCAGTTAAGTGCTAGAGATGAAAGGCATTAGGCAGTGCTGACACTGTGCCCCTTGAAGACCCTCCTCTGACCAGCTGTTTGGTGGGTGCTGCTGGTACCAGCAGAAGGCTGTTTGCTACCGCTAGCACCCCTCCATATCAACATAATCAGAGGAGAGGCAGTGGGGACATGCCAGGTCTGGATTGCTCCAGCCAGAAGTCATTGGCTTCTTGCCTCTTGCCCACAGGGCTTAAATTTAACTTGGAACTTAATCTGGGTTTGGATAAAAATGTGTCAGGTAAATCAGGGATCGCTCCCCTGCACCTTGCTTGTAAAGAGGGTACTAGATCTAAAGGTTCGTTCCTTGGCATAAATAAACATTTATTGTGCAAGCAGCTGATGTTAATAATATTGAGTAGAAGGGGGCTTAATGTGTGAACTGAAATGATCTAGTGTCCTGTGTTAATGGCAGTATTCGCACCTAACAATCTAAGATGGGCTTAAATTCTGTTCAGTCCTGCAGGTGTGGATTCCTGAAACCAGGAAGGGACGTGGCAAGAGGTTAAATCAAGCCTGTGACCTGTTATTTCATGAGATCCTGAGCTGCTTGTACCACAATATGAAATGACTTGGGGTAAAGCCCAAGGAAGCACTGCGCGTAGAGGAGGATGAGGATTTAGTCGGAGGCTGTGATGCCTTCCCTTCCCTCTTGAATTCAGTGTGAAGCTGCTTGCTGGGAAGTTCCACTACAAACTGCTAAGCTGAGTCAAGGCGAGCCTCCTGCATGTCTCTGCCTCCAGCCTCTTGCTCCAGATGTATCAGCTCAGTCTGGCTCAGCTGCATGCCCAGAGATGAAAGCTTGGGTGGAGGGCTGAGCCGGGTGTTAGGAATCTCTTTGGGAGGAGGAACAAGGCTCTGCTAAAAATAGCTGGGGAAAATTCCTTTCCTCTTGCTGTAGAGGAAAATCCTGTCAGGGAGTCTGGAGCCTGGCTTAGCTGGCAAGGCAGTCTGAAATGTGAAAACTGGGAGCCGAGCCTTGTTTTGTAAGTGGGTTTTGTGCAACTGTTGTCCTTAGTCTTGAGCTGCTATGTTATTTGGGATTTTTTAAGATGGATGTGGGCGCCAGCTCACTTTTTAGCAGAATTGTGTTTCTACATTACTTAGATTTAATAACGTGTGTGTTTGAAATCAAATGCAGCGTTTCTGGCTGAAATACAAATTTCTTACTTATTCCACACTGGTGAGTGTCAGCTCCACACCAGCCAGCTGGGAGCTGGGGAGGAGTGAGAGGTCCTGAGGCCAGCAGGAACCCCTTGTTCCTTAACTTAGCCCAGTGAAGGTGAAGCCAGGCCTTGTGGAATTATGTGAGGGGCTGTCCCACCAGAAAACTGCTGGGCAGAGTGGCAGGATCGCCTCCAGAGACTTCCCTACAAGCTGGTCAAAATGATCTCCAAGAAGATCTTTGCGCTGGCTGGGTTGGAGGAAAGCTGTGGCAGTTAGAAGGGGGGTGGATGATTAATGTGGCACAAATGGAGCTGGAAAACTGCCTGCAGGGTGGGGTGAGGAAGGACAGTGACCTCAATGAGAGCCCCTCCTTCATGCCCTAGTGGGTATGAAGCTATTTTTACCTGGCACTAAAAAGCAGGAGTTGCACCTTATCCATTCTGCAGGCAAGGCTGCAAGAGGACTGTAGCCTCTGCATCAAAGGAATTGAGTTTTATCCCTTTTCTGATGCCCAGCATGCTGGGTTGTGGTCTCAGATGTTTAGCTCTTCAGAGAGAGGAGGGGACACTGCTACAACTGCCCTTTCTGGCGGTCAGCTTGCAGTAAGGTGTTGCACCGGAGAAGCTGCATGAAACAGATGGAAAGCTGAACGTCGCTGGCTTTGCCAGACACAGGAATAGAGTTGTCCAAGAAGACTCCACAGCACGATGTAGTAAGAGCTGCAGGTCAAGCTGCAGATCCCCAGGTGATCCTTTGCATCCTCCTTGCTTAGATGTTCCCTATGCTTAACTGTCTAGTTCAGGCACAGGTAGATCTCACCCATGAGGAGGCTGAAGTCTGCAGCAGCAATGGAGACTCCGCTGCCTGGATGATGCTCCTGTAGATGGAGTGTGCTCTGCCCACTGTGGAAGCCACCAGAGGACGCTTGTGTACGTTGTTTCTCACTCCACATGCAAAGCTGTGGCTAAGCACCTGGACTAATGCAGGTGAAGTTTGAAATGCTGTTCTGGCCAGCCTGCTGCTGATGGGGGACACTGTGCATGGGCTGCAAAGATCCTTTACACCAACAGTCTCATCCTGGCAAGCATCAGTGGAACTCAGCATGATGAGACAAAGTCGAGGGCACTTTGCAGTGCCTCTGTGCTATGTTCAGGTGCTGGAGTTGCAAATCTGGCTTCGGCATCCTCCCAGTGCTGAGGGAGCAGGGTCTGTGGCTGTGACCGTGGCTTTGCAGAGAGACAGAAGCTAGCAAAGGTCAGGAGGATGGGTGGTATCCAGCCCTGCAATGCCTACCCTCCTCTGCATAGTCTTGGCATCTTGCCTGCAGCTTTGGTCTTGATTAATTTTTGACTCTGTGCCTGGCATCATTATCCAGAACCCCCCTCTGAAATCCTTGCTGTAGCATTTAGCTAAAGCTGATAAAAAGCTGAAGCTGTTCTTAGCTTGCAGCTTCATAAAGGAATCTCTTGAATAATAGTTTGATTTAGTGTTTTAGCATCCAGATATCTTTGTGGGGAGGAGAGCAGCTCTTCTGCAGCACTGTTGTTGTGCCAAGTTCAGCATTGAACCCAGAGATACCCTGTCTGGAGTTTCTCAAAGTGAATGCCGACACATCCTCATCTTTCTGCACCTCCTGTGCAAATCAGTCCCCCAGTGCCAGTTTACTACTCCGTCAAATGCTTCCTGTTGACAAAAATGGGAGGAAGGTGGAATAAAAGGGCTGTGGGAAGATGTTGCCAGCTGGTGTGCTGTGGCATTGATGCTCTGAACCTGGCAGTGGGATGAGGAGGAAGCAGCAAGGGGCATGTAACAGGAATGTGTCCCATGGGTGATCTTCAGTCCAGAACCCCATGGAGCTTTGAGGGGGTTCCCAAGCTGGCTCTGTGGCTCCTGTGGAGCTGCTGAGCTCTCGGTGTATTTTTCCTTGCAGTGGTGGGATCTGAATGGTGCATTTGGGGGTCCTGGGCACCAGCCCATCTTATTGAAAGCTGCTTTCCTACTGTGCATGTCTGCACCAAATGTTCTGCTATGAAACCATCTCAGTGGAGTTAAGCGTGTAGAGGGCCCTGCTCTTGCTCAGGGCTGTGGCTGCTGGCAGCAGGCTGGATGCTGTTGCTGGTCAAAACAACGGTAAAACTGCTTGGCTTTGCTGTGTGCATTGCTGAGCTGCTTGTAGAGCGTGAATTCTGGCTTGCGCTCTGACTGCCATCTAAAAGCCAAACATCTAAGGCAGCCTCCTGAGCAGCTCGGTCCTCTGTGTAGCAAGCATGGGAGTTCACATACGTAACTGGCTGCTTTGGGGAAGAGCTTGAGTACTGGCAAAGTCAAAATAAACCTAATTACAGGGACGGGATGATCTGGAAAAGGTCACATCTACCTGAACATCGATAGCTGCTCCCAGTACTTGGTTGAGGACCAGAAAAGATCTTGGTAGGCTCCAGGGTGAGCCAGCAACATGTCCTCATGGCAGGGCTGGCCACCAGCCTCCTGGGCTCCTCTGGGGCAAGAGGTGATCCCCTGGAGCACTAGGCTCCTGGTACAAGAGACTGGGGTATACTGGAGCATGTTCAGCAGATGGTGAAGGGCTTAAGGCATCTCTTGTATGAGGAAAGGCTGAGAGCTAGGACTGCTCAGCCTGGAGGAGAGGAGGCTTGAGGGGATTTTATTAAAGTATATAAACACCTCATAGGGGGAGTGAAGAAAGGAAGGAGGATCTGGGCTCTTTGCAGTGTCAGAATAAGAGGCAACAGGCACAAACTGAAACACAGGGACTTGTATTCAAGCATAATAAACCTTCTTTAATGTGATGATGGTCAAACACTGGATGAGATGCCCCACAGTTCACAGGTTCTCCATCCTTGGAGATGCCCAAAGCCTGACTGGACATGGTCCTGGCCCTCTGCTTCCCCCGAGTACTCCTGGCCAAGCCTCTGTGCCTGTAGGTGCACGATGCTGCCATACAGACCCGGATGTTGACGTTGGAAGGGTGAGGAAATCTGGCAGTTACAGGCTGTGCAAGGTCTGCAGCCTGTTCCCGAGGCAGCAGGGCATTTGCTGGGATTTAAGATGTTTTTTTAGCAGCTGGTGCTGTAATTCCATCACTGCCAGGTCATGAGGAGAGCTGGTGGTCTATTGTCTGAGAGGCTTTGCACCGGGCTGGAGGGAGCTGCTGAGTGTTTCACCACCTGGATGGGGACCCACCTTGGTCAGGCAGAGAAAAACAAGGCTGTTACGGCTTCCCTCTGCCAACAGGCTGAGGAATAGGAAGTCATTTGGAGCTAAATCTCTGCTTCATCAGGATGTACCTGTGGTAGTTTGCAGCTTTGTGTTGGGTGCTTGTGTTTGTGCTGAGGTGGTGTGACGGAACAGCAAATGCGAAGGTTGGGGTAAACCCAGGCTATTTTCTGCCTGGGTTTCCTGGGAGAAAAAACCCAAGACCCCTAGCCCTGCTTGTGTTGTGGAGCACTTATCTGTGGAGCAAAGAAATATAAGTAATAAACCCTTCTTTTGGCAGGGCTGTGCACTTGCAGCTTTACTTTGAGGATACAGAGTATGTACTCATCATGTGTCTGGCTTTCCCAGGTCAGAATTCACACAGGTCCTCATTACCCTCTGCTCGCAGAACACAGCGGCCAGCGCTGCAGAGCCTGGCCTGGGCTCCAGCTGTGCCCAGGCGATGCCGAACCCGTAGAGCCCGTGTTTCTCTGGCATTGCCATGCTGGAGGCTGGCTGGAGTTTTTCTTAACAGCCAGGCCTTCTCTAAACACCCTGAATGTGGTTTTTCTTGCTTGGTTTCACATTTTTATTATTACAGGCACCTCCCTGTGACTTTTTGTCCTTCCACATGCACCACTGTAGTCCTTTTCTTAGTTTCCTCTGCTAACAGTAAGCTGACCCAGAGCCCCTTTGGGCTTAGTTAATTATTTCACCTGCTGCCATACCACGTGCTCCCTTTGTGCAGATACTTCCTCTGCTGAGCCTTCGCATCATCAATATGCTTGAGATTGGCTTTCCCATCTGCCCAGGAGCATAGCCTGGTCCTGGGGCGCTGCCGGCAGCTCTCTAGGAGAGCGTGCTGCCCTTACCCAGGTGAGCGTGTCCCTTTAGGAGCAGGATAACTGGATTGGAGGTGCAGGCTGTCCCTGGGGACATAGAGCATACTGGCCAGCAGCAGCAATGGGTGGCCTTTAAGAGCTTGGGTTCCCTTAAACTCCATGATGCAGACGTGCTGGGGGAGAATTAGCCTTACAAACTTGCATTCGAGATAATCCATGCAAGGGGATTAAGAAGCTGTTTCCTAGTAAGTGGGATGCTTGTTCTTTGTGTTCAGTTCAAAGTGTTGAATGTATTTAAAGAAGCTGTCCATGACCTCAGTGATTTTTAGACTGGTACAAGCAGCCAGGCTCTGAGTGAAAGCAGCACAAGAAATTTTCTAAAAACTCCCAGTGCTCCAGCTGGAGTAATAATGATCTAGATGAAACTTAAATCCTCTCTTTTCCCAAAAATGGCTTTCTTGGGATTTCCAGAGGCTGGGGACAGAGCTGGCTAGGGGCTGCAGGGGAGCATGGGATGGGTGAGCAAACTCTGATGAAGTGGGTGCTGCTGCTGATCTAGATGACTGATTTTTTTTTCCCAGCAGCAGGGGGAAGGTGCACGTCATCGGTCATCCTACCTCTAACAGGACTGGGGACTGCTGTGCTCTACGTCGAGAGAGCCCCTGTCTTGCTGCCTGAGGTGGGGGCTGCTTATTTGGGGCACCAAATAAAGTGTTTTTTGAAGTCTCCATGTTGTGAGATGCTGGGGGAGCGCAGAGAGCTTTACCGGCATATTAATGAGGTCGCAAACTCCTTTGATTTAACTCCTCACGCCCCTGGTCACCTTGAGAGCTTTCAGGGAGAGGAGGGCATGGAGCTTCCTGCTCAGTGTCTTGAAGGTCTGATGGTGGGTCAGACTGTCTTCCCTGAGTACTAACTGGCTTAACAACCTCCCTGGGCCTATTCTGCTGCCAGGAGCAGTGCCAGCCCTTGCAGGGAGCTGCCTCTGTCATCTCTGCCTCACACCTCAGCAGTGGCTAGTCTCCGGTGCCAGAGAGAGGTAGGGAATTGCAGGCAGGTCCTAATGTAGCTGGTGGAGTTGGTGAAACCCGTTACATGTTTTGTTGGCCTCAGACAGGAGAAATGGTGTCGGAGAGCTGAATCACACTGACACAGATGCAAGCTTGGGATGGTGAGAGGTTCTCTGGACTGTGCTGTGTCTCCATCTCTCTCCTGGCAGCTCATGGCTGTGTCCCATCTAGGCTGGGGGGCTTAGCCCCAGGCTAAGTCTGGTCTCCTGGGCTTTTTCGTGAGAGTTTGTCTTATTTCCATTGAATTTTCAGCCCCTGGAGCATTAGCAGGTAGCTTGGCCAAGGCAACCTCTTTTACCTGGGCTACCAAATCCAAGGAAGGGCTCGCCATGGCCAGGAGTGTCCCTGGAACCTGGTGGCAGCTAGGCCCTGGCACTCACTAGAGACATGTGCCCTGGCCCTTGTGGGTTTTGGGGGGACACTGGTGTGGCATGCTCCGCCGCAGTTTCTCACCAGCATTCTCTGTTCAAACATATATGAATGTAGATCAGGTGAGCTGGGTCTCCCAAAAAAAAATCCAGCCAAAGCCCATCTGCTGTTCTTCATAGAGCCCCTTCCCCTGCCCACTGGCATGCCTTTCCCTGTTGGTTTGGCCTGGTGGGCTAAACAGCCGTGAGACACTCTCTCAATTAGACAAGTCTTAAGTGCCTCATTAAATGGATGAAACTACTGTTTTCCTCCTGAATTTTAGAGCTGACTGCAGCAGGAAACCCTGAGGGATGACCACACTGGCCCATCCTCTGCCAGGAGCTGCCTCTGTCCATGAAATGCCAAGTCCCAGCTGGCACAAGGTGTTCATGTAACCCCTTTCCTGCTGCTTTCTCCTGACTTCAAGACATAAATGTGTTTGAGAAGCAAACCATGTGGGAACGAGCTCCTGGCAGCTCTTGCCTGTGCTGTGCTGCTAGTGCCTGGCCAGTGCCCTGGCACGGGGGACCTGCCCTTCCCAGACAAGCTGTTGTTTTGGCGGAGCCCCGCTCCCCATCCCAGTGGCTTTTACAGCCCAGGCTGTCCTGGTGCAGATGGCTCCAGACTGGAGAGAGACCGCAGGGAGGTGGGCTGGGAGATCACCTTCAGGGATTGCAGTTATGGGCAAGGAGTGGGGAAAAAAGAAAAACAAACTTTTATTTTATGGATTTTAAGGAGAGATGGGATCCTTCTCTTCCTTGACCTACTAACTAGGCAGCGTGCTGGTGGGATTTGCTTGTGTCTAAGATGGGAGTCTGCTTGATGCAAGTGCCAGGTGACTGGCTCCTGGCGGGTCTTCAGGTGCTGTGTTTCCAACCAACCTCCTCAACGCCTCTGCTCAATGAGTGGATATCACCAGGGAAATGACTAGCCTCTGCCTTATCTGTGAAATTAGCACCTTGTTTTCACTAATCCTCTGAGCCTGACTCTTGGGCTCATGTTTGAGCCCAGCAAGACTCACTTGAACACTTTGCACTCTCCCAAAGGGTCTTCTGGGAGGCCTTGGTTCCAGCAGGGAGCTCTTAACCTCATTTCCAAGCTTTGCTTCTCACAGGTGAAACTTAAGGACTCAAAATTCAGGTCCTGAAAAAGCTTTACAGCCCTTGGTCTCAATAGATGTCAGAGAACAAAATAGCTCTGAAACTCAGAGGAGAAACGAGGGTTAAAAATCCCTGTGGGCTGGGGATATCTCCATCCCAGTGCAAGTCCAGGCTGTAGCGGCAAAGGATGTTGGGGTTTAGGGGTGCAGGAGGTGGAACAGCATGGCTGGGAGCCAGGAATGGGATTGAGCTTTGAAAAACAGGTTTCTGTGCCTCACCTTGCCTCGTGCCGGGCCCCGTTGCTGATAAACCTCGCAACTAACAACTTTATTTTGTTGCTGTTGCTGCGTGTAACAGAAGGAAACTGCGGTTATTGCACTTCCTGGCCACGAGCCGGCAGGCAACTGAAAGCTCATGCGTTTGCCAGTCCTTTGGGACGGGTGGCGAGCTTTGGAAGCCCCTGAGACGAGGGTAGCAGCCTCTCTCCCCTCGGGAGGTGCTGCTGGTGAGCCACCAAAGGCTCTGTGCTGGCACGGTTTGGTTTTGCTCTCTGTGGCTGGGTACTTTGATGGAGAACGAGGTAGGTGCTGGTTTTATATGGGCTCCCAGAAATGGAGAAGCTGTTGCTCCACATTGCATCACGCTGGGTGAGGCTTCCGCCATGGATTTGGGCTCCCAAATCCTCCTTCAAGGAGAAATGATGGTCCTGTCACAGCATTCTCCCAGCCCTATGGAGGCTGCCTGCATCCTCAAGGGAAAAGCGAGACTTCTTTCTGGTTTGCTCCATGTGGATTGGGCTGGATCCGGCAGCCTTGACACAGAGACGTGAACGGAGCTGGAGCTGCCGGACCGTGGCTGGTAGAGGGGGAAGCGTCTGGGGGACTGTTGTGGTACAGCCCTGACTCCGGCGGCAGGTTTCTGCATCACTCTGCTCTTGATTCCTAAAGGAGGCTGAGGGAATGAGGTCTTCATGCACCAGCAGCTGAGGTTTGGGGTTGGATACCCTTGTAGCTGCGGGGGGGGCAGAGCTGGGGTCGAGCCCCATGCTCTGGTCTTGGCAAACAGACCTGTTGTGTTGAGGATTTTCTTTCTGGAGCCAGGAGCAGTCCCAGCCCCTCGGCAGGAGCCAGCTGGGTTGATGCTCCATTTCAGGAGCCCGACAGAAAAGAGGGATGAAATCTGTGGTGCTTGATGGTGCTGGTCCTGCTGCTGTAAAGGCAGAGCTGTTTCATGAGGTCAGCATCATATAGCTGTGTTTTCGATCCCTTTTGTCCTATAAATTCTCTCTATTTTTATCTCCCTGGTCCAAGGGACGCTTTTTCAGGGCCAGCCTGTCCCCAACGTCCTTGTAGTGCCTGGCTCACTCGGGGAGCCGGTAAACCAACCAGGAGCTTTTCCATCCCACTTTCCCATCCTAGTCCAATGGTTTCAAATTCTGTTGGTCTGCCCTGTTCCTGTAGATCTTTCATGCTCATCTACATTAAGAAAAGCCAACAGGAGAGGCTGAAGCTGCCTGATGGGAGCAGGTCCCACGCGTGCTCCTGAGCACAGTGCATCAGCTGCTGTGCAGGGAGGGACACTGCTGGGAGTAGGTGACGCGGTGATGGCACTCCTCCACCAAATATGATGTCCCATAGCAAGTCTCAAGCAGTTCAAGAGAAGGGTCTGCAGCAGTTCTTGACAGTGGTTTCCCAGGCAAGGTCCTGCAGTGGGCGGCTGCAAGAGATGAGCTCAATTTGCTGCAGGCTGCTGCTCTTTGAGGTTGCAAAGTACTCCACGCTTTTCTGAGCAGGAGCTCTTGGTTTATATTTAATTAATTTGCCTTTCAAAACCTCTTTTCTGCCTCTGCAGATTGTACAGTCCTTTTTCTTGCCGGTGAGAATCAACAAAGCCAAAGCATGGTTGCCCAGAGGGGTGGGAAGCAGAGAGCATCACTGCCATGGGGCTGGGCAGCTGGAGCTGAGTGTTGGTGGTGGCTGGGCAGCCAGCGAGGCCACCAAGGAGCTCTGCCTTCCCGCTCCACACCACGCAGTGGGCATTCAACACTGCTGTGGGTGCAGAGCCTTGGATCTGGCCGCTTCAAAGCATCCATTTGAGCTGGTAAACTTGGAATTGGAGAAGTCTGCCCACGCTGCCAGTCGTTTAGCCGTCGGGCAGGCTGGTGCAGAGCTCAGTGGGGATCTACTACAGGTTGGTGACAGTCCCTGGGTGTGCAGCGTCCCTGGGCTGTCCACCCAGCGCCGAGGTAGGACGGCGGTGATGCTCCCTCTGTAGCTGGGAGTCTGTGGGTGCACGCTGCCACCAGCTGGACTTGCGTTGGCTCCAGTGTTTTTCCAAACCCAGCGCTTAATGGTTTGGGAACTGCACAGACCTTTTTTTCCCAGGGGAGGCTGTCTCCTGGGGTGTTTAATTCTGTTTGTGGGTCTCCCCAGAGACCTCAGACAAGTTTGCAGCTTCTCTTGCATTTCCTTTTGCAATCCTTCATCAAGTTGCTCGCAGCAAATGCTTAGACGAAATATAAAATTGCGCTGAGGTGAGAATTCCTCCTGCCAGTTTTGCATGTGGCCATGGCTTGCTCACTCTTACAGCTCTTGGTCTGTATATATATTTGTATTTATCCTTAACTGAAAGGTTGGGCATTGTGACTTTGGGGGAAGAACGTCCCATTTTGGTAGCAGGCGCTTATCAACACTTGCGGTCTTTCCCAGCATGTTGCAGGAAAGGGATTTTCAGTGGAAGATCATGCACTCATGGATTCATAGCTCTGAAACCAGCCTGTCCATGGGGTGGTTGGGGCTGGTAAAACCAGGCTGCAAGGACAGATGTATGGGCTGGAGGAGCACTGGGCAGTGGGTGCTGCTGGTTCCCCCCCTTTTTGGCACAGAAATTCTCTCTCTCACCCCTGACCTCAATGCCCTGGTGTTTCCCTTTCCCTCCCCAGCCTGGAATAGTGTCTCCTTTCAAACGAGTCTTCCTAAAGGGCGAAAAAGGTCGGGATAAAAAAGCCCAGGAGAAGGTTACGGAGAGACGGCCTCTGCATACGGTGGTGGTGTCCCTGCCTGACCGCGTTGAACCAGATGTGCTGCTGAATGACTACATAGAGAAAGAAGTGAAGGTAACACCTGCATGGCTGGGGCTTGTATAAAGGCATGAGAGATCTTCCATATATAGGTGCATTTAGCAGCCTCTAAATAGGGTCTTGGGCCACCATGCCTTTGCTCTGCGCTGATGGCATCTTTCTTGCAGTAGCTGGTGTGTTCAGGGGCGTGCTTAGCGTGCACATGCTGTTAACGGTTTGGTTCTTCTTTTCCAGTATTTAGGTCAACTCACATCCATCCCGGGGTACCTGAATCCCTCGAGCCGCACGGAAATCCTACATTTGATCGATAATGCAAAGGTGAGTGCTCAGCGTGTTGAATGACCTGCTCTGCGTACTCTTTCTCTAACATCCAGCATGGGAAAAAAAGATGTTTATAGAGCTTCCTCGGAGCTTGTTCCTGGTCTAACTGGTGCCCTCCATCCTGGTGTTACAAATGTGGGAGGGAAGCCCGTTACCAGACGGTTATGAAAGGGAAAATAATTCATTAAATCAGTGTAAATATGTTTATTTTAGAGAGCACACCAGCTCCCAGGGCAGCTGACCCAAGAACATGATGCTGTCATCAGTCTCTCTGCCTACAACATCAAGCTGGTGTGGAGGGATGGAGAAGATCTCATCCTCAGGGTCCCCATCCATGACATCGCATCTGTTTCCTACATCCGAGATGACTCCTCTCATTTGGTTGTGCTGAAAACAGGTAGGTTGTGGCCGGCACGGGCAGGCTGTAGCCTTGTGGTTGGGGTTTGCCGTGTGTTTTGGGGTTGTGGGGCAGAAGCCCACAGCAGCCGGTATTGCCCATGTGTGGGACGGCAGCTGGCCTGACCAGAAACAGGACACAGGCAACGCTGGGTGAGCACAGACCAAAACTATTGGTGTCCTTCATGGAATCCTAGAACGGTTTAGGTTGGAAGGGACGTTAAAGATTATCTAATTACAGCCCCCCTGCCACGCGCAGGGCCCCCTTCCCCCAGCCCCGGTGGCTCCCAGCCCCGTCCAGCCTGGCCTTGGGCACTGCCAGGGCTGGGGCACCCACAGCTGCTCTGGGCAGCCCGTGCCGGCGCCTCGCCGCCCTCACAGGGAAGGATTTCTCCCTCATATCTTGTCTCCTGCCTCATGTTATTTTAATCCATCCTTTTCTGGCGGGGGTGGAGGAAGGACTGGGGATATATGTGTCTTCTGAGGGTGCTGTGACTCGCAGAAGAGTGAGCACACTGGGAGAGGTGAAGGATTCTGGAGCTGGGCTGGGTTGAGTCTGGAGATGAAGTGCAAGTTCATGCGCAGCTTAGAAATTCCCCCCGCAGCCTGTCCTCTGGCAACTGCCAACCCCCAGCTGAGAGCTATCATTTACTGACTCGCAGGAAAGTGTAACAGTTTTATTCTGCATTGCCCATCCTGCTCCAGTCTGTGGGGTCCTCTGTGGATGTCAGCAAAGAGGAAAAGCAAGGAGAGCAGCTAGAGGCAGCTCCTCCAGCCTGGTCCCCATGTGTGTTGGACCTGCCCTGCTCTTTGCAGCCCTTGTACAGGTTGCTGGGAGGATTTTGCCATGAAGTTCGATGTCTAAGTGCCCATGTTGAATAACCAGGGTGATACCTACCGCTTCTGACACACCTCACTTCTTATAATACCTGGAGAGGGCCTCGAGTCTGTCCCCAGCAGCTCTGCCATGTGTCAAACCTGCGTGGTTTTGGGCTGGAGTGTTTGGGGAACACTGAGCTACTTAGAAGATGTAATGACAGAGATTTACCAGATTATAAACCCCGTGACAACAAAGGACAGTCTATAGAATAAATGAGTAAGTGACTTAGAAGACTGTAATTCTGCTGATGGATTTCTGAGACTGACTAAGCCATGGAAATGAAGCCAGTGATTTACAGAGTTGTCAGAAACCAGCTCTAAATTACAGGCTTTCCATTCAGAGACTTTGGCCCTGGGCAGCGTTCAGGTAGAGTTCCTGGGCTTCTGAGAGTTCCCTCCTCCAGGGCATTTTCTCCTGGCTGTGGGATCCTCTGCTCTCCCCACAAGCCGCCTGCTCAGAGGACAGCTTGCCGTGCAAAGACTCCTTGCTGTTCTCTCCCTGCCTCAGCCTTTCCATCATGACTTCTCCTCTTTCTCAGCTCAGGACCCTGGGATCTCCCCAAGCCAGAGTCTCTGTGCGGAGAGCTCCAAAGCGCTTACTTCAAGCTCACTGTCTGAGAGCGGAGTGGTTCCTGTCGAAGCTTGTTGCTTGGTGGTCCTGGCTACGGAGAACAAAGTAAGACTCAAAACAGTTGATTAAAACTCCATCCCACATCGGGATTGCCTCCAGAGTCACCCTCCAATCCAAAAACTTGGGACTGAGATTACCGGGAGGTTTTCTGACTCTTAGACCAGGGTTGCCACAACTTCTTGGGTGATTGAGAGCCACAAGCCCCAGGGTGGCCTCATCCTACACCCCTCAAGTGTCCCCTCTGTTATGTGACCAGGTACTTACCTGGCCATACATTGTGTGACACACATAGGCCTGGTTTTAAGACTGCAGGGTGTGGATTGGGCTTTGCTGGAGCACAGGATGCTTACCTGGAGGAGGAAAGCTGGTCCCTGCCCCAGCTCCGGGACCTGATTCGGACACGAGAGGGTATCAGAAGATGGTTGTCCCTTGGTGGTGGTGCCTGCTGCCCAGAGCTTTCTCCAGCAGCAGAAAATCTGTGAAGACAAGTGAATCTGTCTCACAACAGGATTTTACTAACCAGGGCATTTCCTGATGCTGACCTGGAAATTTGTTTCATCCGGTGTCTGCATCCAGAGATTCTGATCTCGGTCTGCGTGTTCCCGCTTCTACAGCAGGAACCCTTTTCCTTCAGGGTGGAGTTTTGCTCACCTTGGTTTTGGCTCTAACACCGTCTTGAGTACCTGCACGTATTTGGGATGTAGGTTATGTAGTGAAAAGCTCAGGGAACTGAACTGAGGAGTAGGACAGAGCACCGGTATGAAATCCGTGTGCTAATTAATAGCTGCGAGTTGATGGAGCATCCAATCTCCCATTGCTTGGGTCTAGCCAGTTGAAGAGGGCTGGAACGCTCCTCTGGCAGTATGGGAGGGTGATGAGGGGGGATATATCTCAGGAGTTTGTTTGCTGTAACACCAAGGAAAAATCCCATGGGAGGTAGCTAATGAGATTTGAGGTTTGTCACCTCCAGCCCTGGAGACCCTGTGGGTCAAGCAGTGTCTGGGATCTTGGATGAGTGAGTTCCCTGTCCTCACTGGGAGGACCACCCCCTCACAAATACAGCACGCTGCTGTCCCACGTGGTGCGCCCACCATAGGGAGCCGAAGAGAAGGGCCGCTGTGGTTTCTTCTGCCTTGCACCAGCCCTTCTTTGCTCCCTCCCCAGGTGACTGCCGAGGAGCTGTGCTCACTTCTCAGCCAAGTCTTCCAGATAGTTTACACTGAGTCCACGATAGACTTCTTGGACAGAGCAATATTTGATGGGGCATCCACACCGACGCGGCACATGTCCTTACACAGTGGTGAGTCTGTGCTCTCCCGCTTTGCTTGTTTCTTACCGGGCCCTCGTGAGGGTCTCTCCCCATCTTCACTGGTATCCATCACCTCTCTTCTGCCACGCTCTGAGGTCAGAGCCAGCCTGGCCCAGCCTTGTGTGAAGTATTTAAAAAAAAACCCACCCTCCTCTGCTTTAATTGTGAGTTGGATGGGCACGAGGGCTATCTCCTGCCTGCAGATGTCTCCCCAGCTGGGCCATGGGACATCAGCCATCAATCCTTTTTCCCCATACCCTTTGCCTCTCTATTCCTGTTGGACGCAGGCACTTAATAAAACAGGCCCTTTGCGGTTCTGCATCTCTGCTGAGTCTGTATCCGGTCCTGACACAGCACCGCTCAGCCCCGTCCCCACTGCCTCCCACCTTCCAGCTGTGAAAGCTGAGTCAGACATCTGTGCACGTAGGTCATGGGCTGGGAAGAGCACCCAGTTTCTGCCTCTCAAACTCCATGTCTCGAATGTTTTCCTTGCAGATGACTCTTCTACAAAAGTGGATGTTAAGGAACCTTATGAAACGGAAGCAAGCACTTTGTAAGTTAAATGCGGTACACTGAACTCACGGGGCGCTTGGGCGTATTAGTGCAGCCTCACTGCCAGGTTTAAAGCCCCTAGAGCAGGAACTGCTGCAGTCTGCACATTGAAAAGCTTCTGCTCAGTCTGGCTGAAACGTTGGGTGGTGTTTTTACTGTCCGCATGCAGTGCCATGGTCCCTGCCTCCGCAGCGTCCGTGGCTGGATTGTTCTGCCACCGCAGGTTTCCAGAGAAGGTCGTGTATACCATGTATGCACAGTCCCCTGCGTCAGCAAAGCAGGGCCACGATGCTCGTCCGGCTGCTTTGTCTTGATGAAGTCCAGCTGGAATTGCAAGAAATGGTTCCCCCAAAACCCTTTATTTTGGAAACTTTTTGCCTCCTGAGTCGGTGACTGCTGAAAACATTGATAGCGTTTGTGGGCTGAAAACCTGACACACAAACCAGTTGTTTAAAATTGACTGATGCTGTTTGAAAATTTCACATTTAATGCCAAAATGAGGTGTTTTGAGACTTCTCCGCGCACTGTTCCAAGATAAGAAAGCAGTTAGAGGGGATATTTGCCCACACAGGGCTTAGTTTTCAGCAGGTCACCAAACCAATATAGTTAAAGTCCTCTGGCTGTGTGGGAGCCTTCAGATGCCCTTGCGAGCCGAAGGCTGCCAGCCTTATCGCAGAGAGAGCGCTTCTCCACGTGCCTCTGCTGTTCTGGCTCTCCCATGCCGCAGCCACCAGTGACAGCAAGGCAGAAGGTACCCAAGGAGCTCTGGAGGACTCACCATCTGTTTGTGTTTCAGTTCCTTTCCAGAAACCTTGGATGCAGGTGACAACTCCCCCTCTTCCTTCTCCACGCAACAGTCTCCACACATTAAGACAGTGAGTGAGAGCGAGCTGAGCACCACGGCGACAGAGCTGCTCCAGGACTATATGATGACGGTAGGGTGTCCTTGGGTCTCAGGACAGGGTGGAGGGATTTTCTTCCCTTTAGGGTGTTGGCACTCCTGGGATTTGGGTTCATTGCCTTGGCGTGTGGAACATGTGCCTATGCTGTGTAGGAACACCTCGTTCTCCTCCTTTTCATACAAGTTGTGCTTGGAGGCCTTGTGGGACCTGAATATGGCCTCACTTCCTTCTCCTGCAGGAGCATCCCCACCCCCTTGTCCCCTCTCACCATGTAAAGGCATGTCACGCCATCCACGGCATGCCAGGTCCGTCACGTCGTGACTCACAGCCCCTGCGTACGCTCGCAGCTTGTCCCCATTTGAAAGCTGCCAGCTCAGCAGTGGGTTGCACCAGCCTGTCCTGCTTTTCCATCAGGATGAGCTGGTTCATTACTGCAGCTCTTACCAAACAGTAATAAATCTAATCACCAACATTCCCAGGGCTTCCCATCATCTCTTCCTCCTTAAAAATCAGCAGTGTTTGCGGTGTGCTTCTCTTCCGTAGCTCCGAACAAAACTCTCTTCCCAAGAGATCCAGCAGTTCGCAATGCTCCTGCACGAGTATCGCAATGGGGCTTCGATCCATGAATTCTGCATCAACTTGAAGCAGCTCTACGGGGACAGCAGAAAGTTCCTGCTCTTGGGTGAGTAGCAGCTGCCAGGGATTAGTCATGTGTGACCGACCAAAGGGAGAGCCCTGGCCCATGCCTGGTGCCCATAGCTGATGCACCATGGGCAGTCTGGCGGGATGTGAGGGGGGTGAAAGGCTGGGTGTGGATGGCATAATGATTCTTTGGGGTGTCACCAAGCAAGGAGCAACAGCTCAACCCACCTCTCCTTGGCGATGCCTCTTTCCTGAGGACACCTGGGTCCATGTAGCTCAGCCGCTGGTCTCAGAGGTTTGAGTACGCTTCAACATTACAGAATCCCAAAATGGTTTGGGCTGGGGACCTTGAAGACCCCCCAGTCCCACCCCTGCCACGCGCAGGGCCCCCTTCCCCCAGCCCCGGTGGCTCCCAGCCCCGTCCAGCCTGGCCTTGGGCACTGCCAGGGCTGGGGCACCCACAGCTGCTCTGGGCAGCCCGTGCCGGCGCCTCGCCGCCCTCACAGGGAAGGATTTCTCCCTCAGCTCTGATCTCCATCTGCCCTCTCTCAGCGCAAAGCCGTTCCCCCTTGTCCTGGCGCTGCAGGCCCTTGGGAAAAGCCCCTCCCCAGCTTCCTCGCCGGCCCCTTTGGGTGCTGGAAGGTGCTCCAGGGTCTCCAGGAGCCTTCCCTTCTCCGGGCTGAACAGCCCCAGCGCTCCCAGCCCGGCTGCACAGCAGAGGGGCTCCAGCCCTCTGGCCATCTCCGTGGCCTCCTCTGGCCCCGCTCCAACAGGTCCGTGCCCTCCTTATGCTGGGGGCCCCGGAGCTGGAGGTGGCGCTGCAGGGGGGTCTCAGCAGAGCGGGGCAGAGGGGCAGAGCCCCCTCCCTCGCCCCGCCGGCCACGCTGCTGGGGATGCAGCCCAGGGCACGGGGGGCTTTCTGGGCTGCGAGCGCACGTGGCCGGGTCACGTCCAGCTTCTCACCCACCAGCACCCCCAGTCCCTCTCCTCAGGGCTGCTCTCCCTCCTGACTGCACAGGGAGCCTGGTGCCCTCTCCAGCCCAGACACCAGGCTTTTCTGTGCCTGCTGGGAGCAACTGTCCTGGCCCTTGCCCAGGTGCAGCACCTGACACCAGGTGATTCTGGCCTCAGAGGTGCCGTTCACCTGGGCACCTGCGTTCCCTGGAGCTTCACAGTCCTGGAGGGAGGGCGCATGCCCTGCCAGGGGAGCAGCACTCTTCTGTTCCCCTTCAGTAAAAGGGGGCTGGGAGTGTCAGAGGCTCTTCACGTCACTCCTGCTCAGACTCTCTGCTTTGATTTTGGCATTTATAAGCTGAAGGAGAATCAGTAACAAGAGCCTGTGGAGTTGGGGCAGGCACATGTGGGCCGGAGTGGGTGCCTGTGCTCTGGCCGCAGGCAGGCAGGGCTCCCCCAGCCCCCTTCTCTTTCCTTTGTTCTGGGAATCTCGCAGCGCAGCTGGGCGCCTCCGCCAGCACAAAGGCATTTTCTTTCTGTGGTGCGCACGCAACCAGCTTGCTTTTAACATCACCGCTGCTGAAGCTGGCATGACAGCAAGGTAGCTGTGCTGGGAGGCTGACTTTATATTGCCATTGAAGAGCAGAGCCGACTTGCTTTTCCCAGCCTGAGCCATCGCACTGGTGCCGTGCTCTCCTCGGGCACCCCACAATCCGTGCGAGATTGAGAAGTAAGGAGAAGCAGATCTTCTGCCCAGACTGTGCTAGAAACCTGTAAAAGTTTTTTTTTTTTTTTTAAGTTTCTGAATACCCCAGGTTTTCTTCCAAGCAGTTTGGGTAGTGACTGTAGTCTTAAATCTGGAACAGACTAGAGGGAGTAGGGGGGCACCTCAGTTTTGGCCAGTAAGGACATACACCGTGGCCAGAGGAGGGAAAAGAATGATGCTCAGCCTGGCAGCAGCTCTGTGGTTGCAGCTGGAGCACAATCAGGCCCATCTGGAGGAAAAGACATTTAAATAGCCTTAGCTTTTTATATATATATAAATATATTTTTATATATATATATAAAAATATAGAAACACCTCTAATTAGAAAGAGAAATGAGTTTGTTACTTAAAATCCTCAAAGGGTAATTTAACAATAAAACAAGCAGCATGTCTAACCTGTGTCACAATGACCCTCTCTGCTTCGCAGCAGGTGACAGCCACCCCACCAGCGATGCTGGCCCATGGTGGGATGCACAGAGGGAGACAGGAGAGATGCTCCTGCAGCTGGCCGCCCTGGCTGTGCTCCTTCGGGGGCCTGCATCAGGGCTGGTGCTGTTAGAGCAATAAGCTCAGTAAAGCTGGGCAATATGTTTCGGTGAGGAATTAGATGATGAGCCTTTTGAGCTCAGAAAATCCCACTTTAGCAGGATTTTGTCCTCAGTGGGCAGCAGCTGCCATTCTCAGGGGTGTAAATGGGAAATGTGGCCGTGAGCTGGGAGCCCCAGCCCCCCAAAACAGGCTCCTCCACCAAACCCTGGGCTGTTTCAGGGAGCTGGGGCACAGCGTTGCAGCTGGCCTCTGCTGGAAGGCTCAGAATCCCTGGGGAATTTCAGACAGCTGGGCAAATCCATGTGGAAATCTGTCCCCGGGTGTCTCCCCTACGTGCCTGTGCTGTACAGAACTCATGACGATGATGATAACTGTTTCCTTCTCGTGTTTTCTTCCCTGATCCAGGTCTTCGCCCCTTCATTCCTGAGAAGGACAGCCAACACTTCGAGAACTTCCTGGAGACCATCGGGGTGAAGGATGGCCGGGGCATCATCACAGACAGTTTCGGGAGGTACAGGCGGACGCTGAGCACTACCTCCAATTCCACCACCAATGGCAACGGCGCTGCCGGCAGCTCTGATGATCAGTCCGTCCCTTCGGAGGAGGACGAGTGGGACCGAATGATCTCACACATCAGCAACGACATCGAGGCCCTGGGGTGCAGCATGGACCGCGATTCCTCCTGAGAGCAAGCTGGGGGAGAACGGCCCCGGCAGCTCCCCACCCGGGGGGGCTCACTCTGGCACCCTCCCAGAGAGACCCCGCAGCAGTGACCGTCGCTCTGGAAGAGGTTTTGGGGCTAGATCAGGATGTAATTACTCTCCCATCCTCGTTAACGGCTCCAAGTGGCTGTTGGGCGGCAGCCAGTGCCCTCTCGCCAGGCTGGCACGCTGCGGCAGAGGACCCCAGGGCAGGAGCCTGGCCTGCAGCTGCCTCTGGTTTGGTTTTGCCAGTGCAGCGGGGAGACAAGTCGGCTACAACCCTCTGCCTGGTTTACAGTTTTGCACATGGTATCCCTGTTGTAACTGCTCTCTTCCTCCTCCTCTTCTTCTTCCTCCCCCTGTTTTTGAATGAAGTTTACCACAATGTGAATTATTTAAACCTATTGTTGATGTTGTTGAAGCATTTCGGCTCCAGACTCGCAGGAGAAACTGCCGATGGTGGTGGCGGCCGCCGGCTGCACAGTGAGCTTTTTGCTTACACTGCTGCAGCCTGGCCCGCAAACCCCATCCCCCCGGCTTTGCTCAGGAATAACGGGGGGGCCCAGGGAGGCACAGGGGTGCACAGCCCATGTGTTACCCACCACTGGGCTTGTTCTTGGCCCCCCAACACCAGGCAGGCAGCTGCTGGTGCCTGCCAGGGCGTCACCTTCCTGCCAAGCACAAGGACTTGCCCCACACACCCCCCACCCCAAAGTCTGGGAGACCCCATGGTCCTCCCTGGCACCTGGTCTGGGGTTCGTGGTGCTGGTGGGATGTCATGGGGCGGCTGCTGGGGCTCCCTGGGGACCATGCTGTCCCTGGGGGCCCCCACCTGGACAGGACAGCTGATCCAGGACCCGCTGTCGGAAATTTCATGGGGGGGCCACAAGTTGTGCTGTACATGTTGTATATATTTTACATACCGTTATAAATACACACTTATTTTTTTAATCTGTATCCCCTGCCAGAGGAGCACTCCCATGCAGAGGGAGATGCTGTTTGCAGAGGGAGGGGGGCATCTGAGAGAAGGGTCTGGGGGGTCCCCAGTTATCCTGGTGCCACAGCCAGGCAAAGGGTGGGGCTGGAGAAGGGATGGGACAGCCGTGGCAGCACCCAGGGGTCTGCTGATGTCTCTGGCACCCATGAGTGGCTTTGGCCAGGTCCTTTGTGCAGGTGCCAGCTGCTGGAACCAGGGAGGGGGCTGGCTGGCCCCGGTGGCTCAGCAGTCTGGGGGGGTCCGGCCTCCTCCTGTGCATTCCTCTGCTCCTTGTCCCCAAAGCCCCCCAGTGCCTTCAACCCTGGCTCTCCCTGCGCAACCCCCCTGGGGCCGCACTCCAGCCCCCTTACTCCCTGCCAGCAACTCCCCACTTCACCATTACCCTTACTGGTGTCTCCTCGCCGCCATCCTGTCTGTCCAGCCCAGGCAGAGAGCAGCCTTCATCCCTCCATCCTCTCCCTCCCCAGCCCTGCTGCTCCAGCTATTTCTTACCTGCCTTCCCGGGATCGCAGCCGCCGGCCCTCGGTACGATCCAGCCCGCAGCTGCCATCCCATTTCACCTGATTTCAGCTGGGGGGTCTTTAAGGACCCCCAGGACTTTAAGGGGGGCACACTGTCAAGGCACCCCAGTGCCAGGGACAGGGCTGGGACACAGCCTGGACATCCTCCGACAGACAGCCCTTCCCTTCCTTTTTCGAGGCTGATAAATTCCAGAGCAGGAAAGAGGCAGGGGACGTCCCAGAGGGGGTCCCCCAGCAACTGAAGGAAGAGATCTGGCCAGGACACATCCATCCAGGAGAGCATCTTCCCTAGGAACAAACCTGGACGGAGCAGCTCGCGGTTTCCTCCTCCTGGCACGCGTTTTGGCTGCAGGAGGGGGAGATGAGGGTCCCGGCTCTGTCCCCCAGCTCCAGTGTCCCTGGGACTCAGGGACCAGGATTTTTTCCTTCTTCAGCCCAGCACAGAGCTGGGGGAGCTTTAGTGCCTTTTTATGATTTACAGATTAAAAAATTGCACATGTGGCTGCTCAAGTCATTAAAGACTTAAGGAAATTTGGAATTAAAAGAAAAGCCCTATTTTTGACACGATTGTATACGGAGAACTATAAAACAAGCTGTAACAGCTCGCAGTGGTTTGGTTTTTTGTTTGTTTGGGGTTTTTTTTGTTGTTGTTGTTTTCATATACTTCAGTGGGAAATGGGACTTAACTCTGGAAATAACCCTGCGCTGCAGCACTCAGAGCGAGTGGACAGCGGCTGCCACCAGGGCTCTGCTGCCAGCGTTCCCGGCACCAGCAGGGGTGGTGGATGGATGGATGTACGTACGTGTCTGCCTTCTGTACGGGGTATTTGTTACCGGTAAATATAATTCTGCACCCAACCGTGGTTTGTCTCATTGCTAAAGGCCTCACTCACCTCCCTTGGCCCTTGCCAAAGCCTGGCTTCCTTAAGCGCCTCTGAATTAGCAACGGGGGGCAAAGCTCTGATGCCTT
The DNA here is from genome assembly GCF_023634155.1 of Falco peregrinus. NCBI lineage: Eukaryota > Metazoa > Chordata > Aves > Falconiformes > Falconidae > Falco > Falco peregrinus. The sequence goes on along the minus strand of NC_073725.1, from coordinate 63,563,772 downwards.
CCAGAGCATCCTGGCCTCTACCACCCCATCCGGTGCCACCACGTGGGGCTCCCAGAGCTGTCCCACCGCATTGGCCTCTCCACAGCCATCACCCCATCCCGCTACTGGGATCCAGGGTGCCCCAGGACCGCCCCCCGAGCACCCCCAGGGACCAGACCCCCGGCACCACGGGGCGGCCCAGCTCCCTCCCCCCCCAAATCACCACGCTGGGAGGCGGCGTGCGATCCAAGTGATACATGAGGCCGTTTATTGAGCGTTACAGACTCAGAGGAGGATGCAGGGGGCTGGAGGAAGGATGGTGGGGGCTGGAGGGGGGAGTAACTGTGCATCTATACAGGGGACCGGGACACCCCCGGCTGCTACATGGTCAGCTCCTGCAGGAGAGAGGGAGAGCAGTGTCACAGACCCCTGCAGCACCCCCAGTTCACGCTGGGACAAGCAGCAGACACCACACACTCCCATTTGTAACCCCCCCCTCCCCACCCCACCCCCCCAGCCCAGCCACTCACCATGATGGCGTTGACAATGTCGTTGTTGTTGTGCCGAAGTGCCCGCACGGCTTTGGGGCGCGAGACGTTGGCCTGGGCCATCACCAGCTCAATGTCCCTCACCTCCAGCCCCGTCTCATCCACCTGCATTGAGGGGACAGCACCGTCACCCCCCCACTGTCCCTGGGACACGCAGGAGGGGTCCCTCCGCCCCCCTCCCCAGCACCCACCTCCTCCTCCTCCTCGCTCTCCTCCTTGATGGTGAGAGTTGGGGCCGTCTCCGTGATGAGGGGCGAGTGCTCCATCGGCACCTTGAACTTCTCCGCTGCTGCCTTGTGCACTTGCTGTGACAGGTCCTCGATCTGCAGCAGGGTGGCAGAGGGGCACAGGGTCACCCACCTGTCCCCACAGGCCACCAGCCCCAAGGATGGGACCCCCCTGACCCCTTAGCCCCCCCCACACACACACACCTTGGCTTCCCCAAAGACGATGTAGATGTCGGATGCGGGGCTCTTGAAGACATCGGGTTTGGTGATGACGAAGAGGATGTTCTTGGACTTGCGGATGGTGATGCGGGTGACACCATGGATCTGCCGCAGCCCCAGCTTGGACATGGCCTGGGGAGGGGGGACACACACAGGGGTCACCCTGTGCCCCCCCCCCTCCCCCCCCCCAGAGCAGCCAAGGAGGGGGCTCCATCCCCCCAGCAACACCCCAGAGCCCTGGGACAACGGTGAAAGCAGGGATGTGGGGCAATGCTGGGCCCCCACCCAGGATGGGGAGCCCCCCCCAGAGTGGGGGGAAGCCCCACAACACCCCCACAACTGCCCCTGCCTGGGGTAATCCCCCCCAGCCCATCTTACTCCCTCAAACCCTGATATGGGACAGGGACCCCAGTGTCATGGGGGACCCCCAGACACACACAGGGGGTGGGACCCCAGTACTACAGGGGATGCCCAAGCCCGCCCAGGGGTTCCCAGCCCCTCTTGGGGACAAAGATGGGGACCTCAGTGCCATGGGGGACCCTCACCCAGAGGCCCCCAGCCCCACCTGGGAGTCCCCAGCCCAACCCAGGGACCAAGATGGGGACCCCAGTGCCATGGGGGACCCCCTCACCCACCCAAGGTCCAGGATGAGGAAACCCCAATCGCATGTGGGGACTGGGGTGGGGACACCAGTGCCACGGGGGACAGCCAGCACCCCAGGGACCCCCAGCCCCACCCTCGGGCCCTGTCCCACCTTCCTAGCCTTCTTCTCACTCCGGCTCTGCTTCGCCTTGCTGACGGTCTCCTCCCCGGTGCCCAGTGAGTGGGTGAGCTGTGCCTGCCAGGGATGGGTGGGTGAGGGCAGCCCCTGACCCACCACTCGGTGGGGGGTCCCCACTGCCCCCAGCTCCCTCAGACCCCACACACACACACCTGGGTCTGGGCCGGCGGCGGCTCCGAGCCCTCAGGCTCCTCCAGCTCAGGGATGGACTCGTCGTTGCTCTCCGACTCATTACATGACCCTGGGGCCAAGCAGAGGGGTGGGATGGAGCTGGTTGCCCCTCTAACCACCCCCAAAATATGGGGGAACCCCTTAGGGCCCCCCCTTCTTACCTTTATGGTTGGCCTCGCAGCGGTGGGGGGCCGGGGGCTGCTTGTCCTGGCGCAGGGCGATGCCGGCAGCTTCCCGCAGGCGCTGGATCTCGGGGCAGGGGTAGGGGGTCTCCGCCTCACTCGAGGAGCTCGACTCCGACTGCAGGGACCCCCGGGGGGGCCCCCGGCTGCCCATCCCCACCTGCCTGCCTCGGGCCTCCTTCTCCTTGCAGGGGGAAGGCTGGGGGGCTGCAGGGGGCTGGGTTGGTGGTGTGCCCGCCCCCCCAAATTCCCCTATGTGTGTCTGAACCCTGCTCATACCATCGCCCACCTGGGGACACCCCAAAGGGGACCCCCAGCACCCAGTGATCCCACCCTGGTCCCACATAACACCCCATAGCAGGGGGGGGCCTGAACTGCTGGTGCCCCCCAAAATCCCCTATGTGGGGTTGAACCCAGCTTGCTTGTCCCTGTCACCCACCCGGGGACTCTCAAAGAGGACCCCCAGCATCCCACCATGGGGGATGCCCACCCCAGCCCCGCTCAACACCCCACAGCAGCAAGGGATGGCTGCAGGAGCTAAGGGGGGATGGGGGGTGCCAAGCTGGTGGTGCCCCTCCGCCTCCCAGAACCCCCTCCATGGTGTTGAACTCAGCCTGCTCACTCCATCTCCCCCCCGGGACCCCCAAGGGGGACCCTCAGCACCCCAACATGTGTGAGAACCACCCCATCACCCACCCTGGGACCCCCAAAGGGAGCCCCCAAGCACCCCACCATGGATGATGCCCACCCCAGCCCCACAGCAATGGGTGGGTAGGTGTCAGGGGGGGTCTCTTACCCTCGAGGTGCTTCCTGGAGGGCGGCAAGATGGACGGGCGCTCCTCGCCGGCGGGGAGCCCTGAGGTGTCCTGGGGGCCGCGGGCCAGATCCGGGCACGGTGACGGTGGCGCGGCGGCAGGAGGAGGCACTTGGCTGAGTTCGGGGAGCAGAGGGGAGGGGGCCCACGGTGGGCTGGGGGGCTCTGGGGGGGCTTCTTCCCTGACTGGCTCTGGGGGGGGCTCTGGCTGAGCATCCCCCCTTTCACCGGCACCCAGAGCGGGCTGGGGGCTGGATTCAGCCCCCACCATCACCTCCTCTTCCTCCTGCTGCTTGGGGGGTGCCGGGGGCTCGCTGGGGGGGGCGTCCGCCCCCAGGACTTTGGCATCAGTGTCCCCAGCAGTCTGGCCCAGGGGCTCATCGCCTGGCTGGGGGGTGGGGGGCTCATGGGGGGGCAGGGGCTCCTCCCTCCCCCCATCACTGGGGGGGCCCTCCAGGGGCTCTGCTGGGAACTCGGGGGGCTCCGGGGCCCTGGGGAGGAGGCGAGGGGCTGGCAGGTCCCCAAAGGAGCCCTGTAACATGGCGGTGACCCGCTGCCGGTCCTCCCGGCGCTGCCAGGCCGCCCCGCTCTCCGAAAAGGCACCGGGTGGTTGGAGCAGTTCAAGGGGGGCCGGGGGGACCCCCACGTACACCTCCCGCTCCGAAGCGGTGAAAACCAAGGGGGGGATGGTGGGGGGCGACGGGGTCAGGCAGAGGGCCAGGCAGCGACTGGCAGCATCCTCATCCTCCTCGGATGGGGGTCTGGGGGGCACAGCCGCCTCCCCCGCGCTGTCCTCAGGTGCAGTGAAGAAGCTGGAGTCGGTGCGGGAGCGGGACGTCTCCAGCAGCTCCGGGGAGGACTCCTCTGAGGAGGCGGTGGTGGCATCCCACTCCTCCGGGACTTCACCCATGTCCCCAGGGATGTGCACCGTCATCCCCTGCACTGCAGGACACACCATCACTGGTGGCTCCAGGGACTCACTGGCCGAGGTGGTCCCATCCTCTGGCTCCTCATTGGCAGCACTGGGGGACATGTCCTGTGGAGGTGGGGATGGGGCCATGATGCCATCTGGCAGGCTGGGTGTCACCGATGGCACCAGGTCAGCAGCTGCAGTGTCCAGCTCATCAGGTGTCACCAATGGCACCAGGTCGGTGGCTGCAGCGTCCAGCTCATCAGGTGTCACCAATGGCACCAGGTCGGCAGCTGCAGCATCTGGTGGGCTGGGTGTCACCAGGCCAGTGGCTGTAGTGTCCAGCTCATTAGGTGTCACCAATGGCAAAAGGTCGGTGGCTGCAGCATCTGGCGGGCTGGGCATCACTGATGGCACCAGGTTGGTGGCCACAGCATCTGGTTCCTCTGGTGGGCAGGGCATCACTGACAGCACCAAGTCAGTGGCTGCAGTGTCTGGCTCATCTGGCTGGCTGGGTGTCACCGATGGCACCAGGCCAGGGACAGTGGCTGCAGTGTGCAGCTCATCTGGTGAGTTGGGCATCATCAATGGTTCCACATCTGCGGCCACAGCGTCTGGCTCATGCAGGGGGCTGGACGTCACCAATGGCACCAGGTCAGTGGCCACAGTGTCTGGCTCATCCAACAGGCTGGACGTCACCAATGGTGCCAGGTTGGTGGCTGTGGTGTCTGGCTCCTCTGGTGGGCTGGACATCACTGGTGGTACCAGGTCAGTGGCCACGGCGTCTGGCTCATGCAGGGGGCTGGACGTCACCAATGGCACCAGGTCAGTGGCCACAGTGTCTGGCTCATCCAACAGGCTGGACGTCACCAATGGTGCCAGGTTGGTGGCTGTGGTGTCTGGCTCCTCTGGTGGGCTGGACATCACTGGTGGTACCAGGTCAGTGGCCACGGCGTCTGGCTCATGCAGGGGGCTGGACGTCACCAATGGCACCAGGTCAGTGGCCACAGTGTCTGGCTCATCCAACAGGCTGGACATCACCAATGGTGCCAGGTTGGTGGCTGCGGTGTCTGGCTCATCTGGTGGGCTGGACATCACTGGTGGTACCAGGTCAGTGGCCACGGTGTCCGGCTCATCTGGCACACTGGATGCCACCAACTGTGCTAGATCAGTGGCCACGGTGTCTGCCTCATCTGGCACACTGGGTGTCACCAATGGTGCCAGGTCAGTGGCCACAGTGTCTGGCTCATCTGGCACACCAGGTGCCACCAACAGTGCTAGATCAGTGGCCACGGTGTTCAGCTCATCTGGCACACTGGGTGTCACCAATGGTGCCCAGTCAGTGGCCACAGTGTCTGGCTCATCTGGCACACCAGGTGCCACCAATGGTGCCAGATCAGTGGCCACGGTGTCTGGCTCATCTGGTGGGCTGGACATCAAAGGTGCCAGGTTGGCAGCCACAGCATCCAGCTCGTCCAGCGGTGTGGACATCACTGATGGTGCCAGGTCGGTGGTCACAGTGGCTGGCTCCTCTGGTGGGCTGGATGTCACTGATGGTGCCAGGTCAGCGGCTGTGGTGTCTGGCTCACCTGGTGGGCTGGGCGTCACTGATGGTGCCAGGTCAGCGGCTGTGGTGTCTGGCTCACCTGGTGGGCTGGGCGTCACCGATGGTGCCAGGTTGGTGGCTGCAGTGTCCAGCTCATCGTGGCCATCAGCAGCTGCCAGCTCAGTGCTCCCCACTCTCACAGTGCCAAGTTCACTGTCACTGTCACCATCACTCCCATGGCCGCCCTGGGGCTCCCCGTTGGCTGGCACCATGGTGACATCCCCCAGGCTGTCAGTCTGAGGGTCCCAGGGCTCCCCGGAGCAGAGGCTGGGGGGCTGCAGGATGCTGCTGCTCACTGCTGGCTCCATGCCAGGCCCCTCTCCCAGCACTGCCGCGTTGAAATCATCCCTCAGCACCGGCTCCTCCTCAGCACCTGGCATCACCTCCGGCTCCTCGGGGAGCTGGGGGGGCTCCAGCAGGGGACAGCCCCCCAAGACAGCATCTGGCTCCCACAGGACATCAGGCTCCAGGGCTGAGACCTCCTCCAGCTCCAAGGAGGAAGAGGAGGATGTGAGGAAGGTCTCGCCGTCTGGCTCCACGCTGCCTTCTCTGGAGTGTGCCGGGGGGGTCCCAGCACCATCCTGCTCCAGCATCCCCAGCTCCATCCCCTCAGCACTGGCACCCTCCATGGCAGGCACCGGCTCCTGGGCACGGCGATGCCAGGGGGACTCCCCTGGCAAGGGGGGGACAGCCAGGTCCATCCCGGCATGAAGGTGGAGCTCGATGCCACCGTCCCCCGAGGCCGCGGCGCCAGGGGGAGCAGTGCTGGTACTGGGGGGCCCCCCCTCAGCCCCCACGGCATGGCGCTCGGTGCCGTACAGCCGCTCGTCCTCCTCGCCGTCGTAAGCAGCCGAGTCAGAGGAGGCGGAGGTGTCGTCGTGGAAGGCGAAGGACTCATCCACCCCCTCAGTGATGGAGGTCTCGGACAGCGAGTGCAGGAAGGAGGCTGAAGTGCTGCCACCTTCCTCCTCCTCTTCCTCCTCATCCTCCTCCTCGCCGGAGAGGGGCAGGGGGGCCGTGCCGGCGGGCAGCGGGGTGATCTCCACCGCCTCGGCCTGGAAAAGCAGGCTGCCGCGGAAGGGCAGCAGCGCCGCCGGGATCAGACCTGCGCTCCCTGACAGCTCCCACTCCTCATCCTCCTCTTCCTCCTCCAGCGTCTGCCCATCATCATCATCTTCATCCCCCGGCGGGGCAAAGGGTCCGTCTTCCTCCTCTTCATCATCATCCTCTGGAGAGGGCGGGGTGAAGGCGGGGGGATGCTCCAGGCAGGGCAGCACCACCAGGTCTTCAGCCTCAGCCTCCTCAGCCTCAGCCGCCGCCATGGCTTCGGCCTCTGCCACCAGGTTGGGGGAGCAGGACGGGGAGGTGCTGGCCGTGCCAGAGCTGCCCCAGCTGCCCCCCTCGGCCGTCATGTAGGAGCCGGAGGGAGAGGTGGGGGGGGAGCAGAGACCCTCACTCTCCCCATCCGTCTGCTCCTCGGGGGGGGGCTGCAGCAGCCGGGACCCCGTGACGCGGATGGGGGTGGATGGGGCTGTGAAGAAGAGGTCAGGGTCCAGGGCGGTGGGGGGTCTGCCCTGGGGGGGCTCTTTGGTGGGAGCAGGGAAGGGGCAAGGCACAGCAGGCGGGGGTGGCCCCCCCAGCAGCTCAGGGGCGGTGGGGGAGCGTGTCTCCTCGCCCATGACAATGCGGGTGTCCAGGGGGTCTGCAGGCAGTGGGGGGCAGCAGGTCTCGTCGGGTGGCACAGCAGCAGGGGGGCCAGGGTCGCAGCTGGCCCCCTCGGGCTGTGGGCGAGCCTCCTCCTTGGCAGGCATCGTTGGGGGGCCCGTGGCCGGCAGGGGGGCTGCGGAGAGAGGGGAGACCCCCCCTTCAGTACCATGCCCCCCCCAGGGTCAGAGAGAGAGCACAGGAATAGGGAGGGGACAGCCAGGGTGCTGCTATGGAGGGGCACCCAGCCAGACTGGTGGCACCCCCCCCCCCACCCGGGGGGGCCAGAACAGGGTGCCCCCCCACCCAGAGCACCTAGGAGGAGCACCTACAGGGCTTGATGATGCCAGGGATGACTTGGGGGGAGGGGGAGAACTGGCTACCCCCACCCAAAGCAAAGCACTAGGGGCCAGCCACAGGGTTCAGTGACACCAAGAGGTGACTCTGGGGGTGGGGTGGGGGGGACCGCAACAGCCCACCCCCTCCCTCAGCCCCTCTCTAGGGGCACAAGGCTATAGCTGCACTACAGGGGGCTCAGACCGAGGTAGCCCTAAGCAACAGGGGGACCCCACATCCCCCCCTCACAGCATCACCCCACGCTCACCCATGCACCGGGTTTGCAGGTGCTCAGTCCCTCCGCTCAGGTGTGAGCAACACAGCACCCCCCACCCCCCCCAAAAAAGCTCCTCAGAACCCCCCAACTCTCTCCCCACACTACCTGAGACCCCCAGGGGCAAATCCATGGGGCAGAAACAACCAGGACGAAGCCCCCAACCCAGCAGAAGCCTATGGCCCCCCCCGGGGACTTTATATAGGGGTGAGGGGGCGGGGCAGGGCCGCGGGGGCTGCTGGAAAGGGGGCGGGGCCCCACCTGGGCATTTAGCGGGCAGCCCCCTGCCCCGGGGCACGTGTGAGCAGAGAGGGTACCCCCTCCCTCGGGCTTTTTCATTCCTGGGGGCGCTTAAGGGGTTAATTTGGGGGATGTGTTGCCCACGGTGTCCCTTAGGCTGTGTCTCCCCGAAGTATCGCCTGGGGGTTGGCTCCCCCCTACGGTGAGGGGGCCGGGGTCCCCTTAGCCCTGCCCCTCCCCACCGCTACCTGGCCAGACCCCCCGCAGCTGGGGGGGCGGGTTAAGGCCCCTGCACCCCCCCGGCTGCCCCGGGCACGGGGGAGCCCTCACCCCCCCCCCTTGCACAAACCAGCCCCTTTGTGGGCTGAGCCCCCACATCCCCCCCAAGCCCTTGGGGGGAAACTGAGGCACGCGGGGGGGTGTGTGACAACAGGAGCCCCCCGCCTCCTCCCCGCTGTCCCCGGGGCCGCGCGTGCGGGGTGACCTTGGGTCGCAGCTCCGCGCCGCCCGTGCCTCAGTTTCCCCGCCCGGTGCTCCCCGGGGGGGTGGGATGGGGTTGGATGGGGGGCTCAGCCTCTGCCTCCCCTGCTTCTGCTGAGGCCTCCCGGTGGGTGCGTGTGTGTGTGGGGGGGGGACGGGACGGGGGGGACGGACAGCCTAAGGCTGGCCATTGCTGAAGGGGGGGGGTCCCCACAGTCACCTCCCGGGGTGGTACCGGGGGCGCTGGCTGTGGCCGGTCCCACATCCTCCCGTCCCGCACCCCCCGTCCTCCATCGCCGCATCCTCCCGTCCCGCACCCCCCGTCCTCCATCGCCGCATCCCTCCGTCTTCCATTCCCACATCCCCGCCCCGCCTCACCTGCCGCCGCGCCCTGCGGGCCGCTCCCGCCGCTCCCGCTCCCGCTGCCGGCGGCGCCCCGCGGCCGCTGCGCTCTCACCGCCTCCCCGGGCATGGCGGGGCCGGGCCGCGGGGCCGCTGCCGCCGCGCTGGGGCTGGCGCTGGGGCTGGCGCTGGGCGAGGGCGGCTGCGCCGGCGGGAGCGGAGCATTAGCGGGGCTGCGGGGGGGCCGCCGGGATCAGCCCCGTCATCCCAGATGATGTCAGCAGGTTTTTTTTTTCAGGGTTTTTTTTTCCCTCCCTCCCCCCCCCCGCCTTTTTTTTCTGATTTTTTTTTTTTATTATCCCCCCCCCCCCCCCCCTCGGCAGGGAGAAAGCGGGGTGTGTGCCAGGCACTGCGGCGGTGGGAGGGGAGGGGAGGGCCCGCGGGCCCACCCACCCCGGCGCTGCTTGCATCAGCTCCGCCGGGGGGGGGCCCGGCCTCAGTTTCCCCAGCTGGGCTGGGATTGATAAGAAAGAGGATGGAGCCGGGATTCCATCCATTCCCGCCCCCCCCCAAAAAAAACCCAAAAAGCAAAAAAAAAAATGGGTGCTGAGCACCCAGTGGCACCCTGGGTGTGACTGCTGGGGGGGGCAGTGGGCAGAGCCCTCCTGAAGCTGCTGGTGGTGATGCCACATATATGGGAGGGGGACCGTGGTGCCCCCACCCTGCGCGTCCCCAGGGCATCGCCCGGGTACCGCTGAGGAGGCAGGATGGGTACCTCCGCTGTCGCCATGGGAACGGCCCTTCTCTCGTCTCCGTGGTGAGGATGGGGATGGTTTGCTGGCAACGGGTGTGTGTGTGTGTGTGTGTGTGTGTGTGTGTGTGTGATACCCGGTACCCCGCGTTCTGAGGTTGGCGGTGGGGAGACCCCGGCTCGCTGGAGCTGGTACCCCCCGGCTCATCCCACTGCCTGCACCCCCCCACCCCCCCCCAAAGGATGCTGGAGGGGGAAACTGAGGCACGGCGCTGGCGCCCGCCGCCGGGCACGGCGCGGGGCTGGCAGCCACCCCGGGCACGCAGCGCGGCTGGCACCGGGGCCAACCCGGCCGCGACACCGGTGCCAGGAGCAGCCCCGCGCCGTGACTCAGCAGCTCCGGCGCCGCCGCGGCCTCCTCCCGGCACCGTGTGCCCCCCCCAGGGGAAACGGGCAGCTTGGAGGGACCAAGCCGTGCCCCTCAGCCGGAGGGGCTGCAAGGGCCCCAGCAGCAGCGCGGTGGCCAGATGGCCACTAATCCGTGCCCAAAGCCCTTCCTGGCAGCCGGCTCCGGTGCGTCATGGCGCCGAGGGTTTTCCTGACCCACCTTGTCCCGCCCCCCAGCCCAGGTGCACGTGTCCTGCGGGACACGGGGGACACCGCCTGTTGGGGCAAGAGGGGGAAGCCATGAGGTCACTGGGCCATGCTCAGCACCCAGAGCAGGATCTGACCCTCCCCAGTTAGAGAGCACAGGGGCCCTCCCGTGCCCACTCCATGGGTCCCGCCGCTCTAGGTGGAAGCGGCACAGCGCAGGAGCCGGCCTGGCCCCCCTCCCCACACACTGCGCCGCCCCCCAGCTGCCCCACTAAGACAGCAATAAGAGAAGCCAGGATGGCTCTTCATCCCAAACCCTGGCTCCGGCCTGCCTCCTCCAGGAGCTGAGCCACAGCTGTGGGGATGAGGGTCCTGGCAAGCATCGGTGCAGTGCCACCTCCCCCCCCCAGGAAAACACGTCGCGGTGTGCCACCGGGGGCCCCCCCAACTGTGGCACTGTACAGCGGTGCATTTATTTGAACAGGTTTTCCAACAGAGGTGTTGCCGGAGAGGCCGGCAGAGCGGTGTGGTTAGCTCGCCATGGCTTTGGCCGTGGCCTTGCTGAGCTTGTCTCTGAGGTAGGCTGTCCGCTGCCGCTCCAGCTTCAGGTCCAGGAACTCATAGTGGGGAACCTGCAGCAGGGAGAAGAGGAGATGCCATCAGAGCCCCTGAGACACAAACAGAGCCCTGCATTTGGCCACCAAGGAGCATCCATAATTTATTTAGATCCCTGATGTCCCATGGCAGGGACAGGGGGCCCACAGAGCATGGACATGGCTGTGGCAGCCATTGGGCCAGTCCCCATCGTGGCATAAGTGGGCACCAAATCTGACAAGGCTGTGAGATATGACAGCAGTGGCGTCCACACCCAGGGGACCAAAATGCAGACAATTCAGGACTGTCCCCAAATTAGCCCGTGTCACCACCACCGAACAACGGGCTTCTGTGAGCAGCTGGGATGGCACAAAGCTCCAAAGTGGTACGGGCTGAGCGGCTGCGGGGCCAGCCCCAGTGACCACCCTTCCCCGTGGCAGAGGAGGATTGATTCAGGGCAGCACCTCCACCTCGGGGACCACGCTGAGCACCAAAACCTCCTTAATTTTTCATGTGAGATGCAGAGGACGTGCAGGGCTTCATGGTCCTACCGCTGGCCCATCCCATCCTCCTCTCCATGGCTGCTCCCAGCAGCCCCAGCCTGGCGAAAGCCAGGTGGAATGTTTATTTGGAGTGAATTTGAGGCAGGAGGAGGGCACGAGGGCTGGGGAAGAGGTTCAAGAGCCTGGCACTTGCTTTCTGGCTGGACGGCTCCAGCTGCGTGAAAACACCGGCACCGGGACGCCGTTCCTCGGCAGTGCTCCGGCAGCCTGCACGAGGGAGCAGCCCTGTCTGGGGGGATCCCACCGCCCACCCCTCTCTGGATTTAGTAGCCAGGAGACAAGGCTGAAGCTGCAGGAAGTGATACTTCCCCTCCTCTTCCTCCTCCCATCTCCCCCCTGCCCCAGCCAGCCAGCGTGGGGGCTGTGGGGGGGTGGGTTATGCAAGTGCCTGGGAAAACCAGCGCCGGTGAACCTCAAACCTCACTTCGCATCAGCCTCAAAGCACAGCAGCAGCGCCGAGGGCTGCAGGGAGGACACTGGGGAGGCGCTGAAGCTCGGGGCCCTCATGGGGAAGCAGAGGACAGGCTAGGGAGACCACTCTGGGGAAACGGCGATGCCGCTCTGGGGGGACACGTGGCCCTCCAGCCCAGGAGCCATGCTGCTGGCACACAGCTCAGCCGGGCTGGGGCTGACCCAGCTCCGCAGGGCAGAGGGACGGCTCCCTGCCTGTGAAGGCAGCACCCAGCCATCACCCTCCTCCCCCCAAGCAGCCCGCAGGACAGCAGGGCTCGCTGCCTGCCAGGAGAGCTATAATTACCCCCGGGAAGCTAAATAACGCATGACCCCACTGGAGCCCAGGGCCTCGGTGCAGGGGATCAGCGCCCTAAGACCTTGTCTGCTGTCCTCCTCGATTACCGATCCCCATGCTGCCACCTCCGGGCTGCCTAACAGGTGGCCTGGAGGGGATCATGGCAGCTAATCCTGGGGCAGGCAGGGTGCTGAGCCACCCCACAGGGAGCTGTGGGCACCATGGAGCGCTCCAGGCTGACGTGGGGCTCTGCCCTGCTGTGTGGGACCCAGACCCATCAGGAAGGGGAGGGGAGCAAGAAGGAAGCTGGTGTGCCCCTCAGGATGGTGTCCGCTCCTCCATCTCCATGGAATTAGAGACCCCCTGATGTTCCCCACAACTACTCACGTCCACCACGAGGAAACCGGCCGCCTGGATGTGGCGCCGGGCCATGACGTAGCGACCCAGCAGGTCCTTGCTTCTGTTGCTGAAGTTGGGGAACTCCCACCGGAGGAAGGCGACCCTGGGAGATGCACGGGGGAACAGGAGGCCATGAGATGTGAGGCTGAGCATATGCAGCCCAAGTGGGGCTGGCAGCAGTGCCCGGATTGTAGTCATGGACTGGTTTGGGTTGGAAGGGCCCTTAAAGCCCCCCCAGTCCCACCCCTGCCACGCGCAGGGCCCCCTTCCCCCAGCCCCGGTGGCTCCCAGCCCCGTCCAGCCTGGCCTTGGGCACTGCCAGGGCTGGGGCACCCACAGCTGCTCTGGGCAGCCCGTGCCGGCGCCTCGCCGCCCTCACAGGGAAGGATTTCTCCCTCAGCTCTGATCTCCATCTGCCCTCTCTCAGTGCAAAGCCGTTCCCCCTTGTCCTGGCGCTGCAGGCCCTGCCAATTGCCCCACGCCACTGGGACACAGATTTGTCCTGCTGGAGCCATTATCCTGCCTCTCAGCCATCAGAGAAGCACCAGGACAGCAGCTCAAGCACAATTTATCCACAGCCCAGGCCTGGCAGCAAGCTGAGCCGGGCAATGATGCCTTTTCCAGGCAGGAAAGAGGCAGCTCAGTCCCCAGGGCCCTGCAGACAGCCGGGCTCTGTAGTAGACAGCCCTGGCAGAAGCTCTCTTCAGAGAGAAAACCACTGCCATGACCAGTATGTGCCCCCCTCCCCTGCTGTGCCTCCACTGGGCTGGCTGGCAAGAGCAGCCTCTGGCTCCAAAATGTTACTCCAGGGGCACTGGCAGAGCTCTACCCCAATTTCTGTCCTGTTCCCACTCTCTCCTGCTCTCAAGCAAGGGGGGGACGTAGCTGGGCACGGCATCCTCAGCACGCTGGCAACCCCTGCAGCTCTGCCATGAGCCACTGGCCACGGTGACCAGGAGGTGCAGAGCCCACAGATCCTCAGCACCACGAAGGCACAGCCCTCCCCCTCCTCTCCCCCCGAGCTCCTACCCAGACGGCGGGGCACAGCTGAGCCCAGACCCACCTCCTGGCACCCGGCGGCAGTGGCTTTGTCCCTTCTGAGCAGAGCAGATGGGGAGCAGCAAAGTCCTTCAGGGGGAGAGGTTTATTTTCACTGTTCACCACCATCTCGGCATCTGCACAGAGAGGAGGGAACAGAAGGACTCCTGAGACCCACCTGGACACTGCTCACACCATCTGCCCGGAGGCTGGTGACGCAGAGCGCGCGAGGTCCCATGCTCCCTTGCCAAAACCCCATCCTTCCTGAAGCCATGGAGCAGCACCGCACGCGCAGCCAGGGTACAGCACCCTCCTCACACTGCCAAAGGGCACCGTCTGCTTCCTATAGATCTCCCTGGGCAGAAGACATGTCCGTGGTGTGATTTTATCCCCCAGTGTCCCACGGTAAGGGGACGTGGGTCCCGTGGACCACGGAAGTTGCTGTGGCAGCCGGTTGGCCGGTCCCCACCATGGAGGGAGGCAGGGACCGAATTTGACAGGGCTGCAGGAGAACAGGGAGCTGGGGGAGCTTGGGTGGGCTGCAAAAGCCGTGGGTGCGGCAGGGAGGGCAGGGGCACCAGCCGTGGTGCTGCCCGGCTGCAGAAGGGCTTTTCTCCCGCATCTGCTACCCACAGCCATGCCCTGGGCTGTGGTTTCTGCTCTGCCTTGAGAGTCAGATTCTGGCAGGAGATGAAACAAGACAGGGCAGCTGCGATGAGGAGGCAGAGGGGCGTGAGGCTAAAGAATGAGGGGGGATAAAGCCTGGCAGCCGTATCTGAGCCCTCAAATTGAGCTCCCTCCCCCAGGCAGAGCCCCGTGGGGTCCCGCTGCTGCCTGCGGAGGTGAGGAGAGGACATACTCACCGATCTGCCAGCCGTAGATGGTGCTGACATCGAAGCGCCCGTGTTCCTGGTTCCCCAGCACCCCTGCCAATGCCTCCCGCAGGTAGCTCTGCAGCATGGTGACCTTCTCCCCCGCTGGCTCCGCAGCACTCAGCATCTCCGGTGGCAGGAATGGCCCCCGATAGCCGGGACTTTCCAGCTTGGCAGCAGCATTGATGTGAATGAGCTTCACTTGTAAGTTCTGGGCCTTGAGGGACTGATCACCTGGCAGGAGGAGAGAAGCAGAGCTAGAGACATGGCCCACAGCAGGGTCTGAATCTTCATCCAGTGGCCTGCATAGCCTGTCCGATGGGGATTCCAGGTTCTGATGCCCCCGTGATGGGTCCCAGCCTGCTGGCATGGAGATACAGATCTCCAGAGGCCAAACGCCGGGGGAGTTCCTGGCCCTGCTCCAGCTCTGGGCACTCGCAGGAAGCCACCACGAGCTGGCCGAGCCAAACAGGCTCTTCGTTTGGTGGGGGCAGCCCCATTGGAGCCCAATGTCTGTGGTGTGATTTTACCCCTGGGGTCCCACAGCGGGGGATGTGGGGCTCACACACTACCGAGGTTGCTGTGGCAGCTGGCTGGCCAGTCCCTGCCACAGAGGAGGCCAGGACTGAATTTGACAGGGCTGCACATCCCCAGCAGTCACCGTTTTGTCAGGAGACACCAAGCCTTCCTGTCTCTTCTTGAGGTCTTGGGGGAAGCACACAGGTAGTGCTGGAGCAGAGCTGCAAGCTGTGATCGGGGCATGTGATAGCCACCACAAGGTCGGGGGCAACGTGTCACCCTGCTGTGCTTCAACCCTGCGAGCGCTGCTCCAGCCATGTAACATTCGACTTCAGGCTGGGCCAGGGGCCGGCAGAAGAGCAGCCAGTGGGCAGAACCCAACCCAGGGAGCCAGGCAGAAGAGAGCACAGGGAACGAGCAGCGAAGGCACGAGCAGCACAGCATGGAGGAGGATGGCTTGAGTGGATCCCCTCTGCCATCACTGTCTTGTTCTCCTTCGCCCCCATCACACGCAGGCACAAATCCAAGGGGCTACTGGAGCTGGAGGCCATGGCTCTCACTAGCCCAGCTCCGCTGGTGCTGCTGCCCTGCACAGAGCTGTGGGGGGGGATCCATGAGAACCACTCCCAGTGAGATTGATTCACAGGATGGCCGGGGCTGGAAGGGCCCCCTGGAGCCCCCCCAGCCCACCCCCCTGCTGAAGCAGCTCTCCCAGGGCAGGCTGCACAGAGCCCCGTCCCGGCGGGTTGGGATGGCTCCAGAGAAGGAGACCCCACAGCCTCTCCGGGCAGCCTGTGCCAGCGCCCGGCACCCTCCAGGGAAAGAAGTTTGTCCCCAGGTTCCGCAGGAGCTGCCTGTGGTGCAGCCTGTGCCCGCTGCCCCTTGTCCTGCCGCTGGGCACCCCTGGCAGGAGCCTGGCCCCGTCCTCCTGCCACCGCCCTGGAGGCGCCTGTGGGCATCGATAAGGGCCCCCAAGCCTGCTCCTCTCCAGGCTGAACAGTCTGCTCCTCTCCAGCCCTCTCGGCCTTCCCTCCTGTGGGGAAGGCTCCCGTCCCCTCATCAGCCTCGCAGCCCCCGCTGGGCCCTCTCCAAGTAGTTCCTGGTCCCTCTGGAACTGGGGAGCCCACCACTGGACACAGTTCTGGGAGATTCCCTCCTGGTTAACAGTTAACAACCTGTTAACTCAAATTTAGACAGACCAGGCTCAGTATCCCCACTCCCTGTCCCAGGTCTGAGGTTCTCGGTCCCCGTCCCACCGGCAGAGACACTCGGCTCACCTCGGATCTGAGCGCAGAAGTCAGGCGCCAGCACTCGCTGCAGGTAGGGAGCCTTGGCCTGCTGCAGCACACAGAGCGACCATACCAGGTCCGTCAGCAGGTGAGGCTCCAGGCTGTTCAGCTGGCCCTGGAGTTCCTCGTGGACCTGCAGAGAGAGAAACCAAACAGCTCAGCTCAGCGTAACGCTGCTGATGCCTTGATCTTGTGGTCAACACGCAGGTCTGGCAGGTTGACAGATCCCTGAAGCATTATGGTGCACCTGATGGGTGCTGTCTCCTCCACAGCTGTACTTCTCCCCTGGGTCATTTGAGAGATTTTAAGATCGCTCTAACATGGCCCTGCAGCTCACGAGCTGTGGGTCGCTGGACCAGGATGCTGTGTTGCTGCCGTGTCGCTGCAGCAGCCAGGGGTAATGCACTACTGCGGCCAGCCCTGCCACAAGGGTAGCGTTCAGAAAAGGGAGGGCTGGAGGTGATAAACCCCTTCGGGGTCTGCAATGGAAACCTGCTGTAAGCAGAGCTGGAGGGGTCTGAAACTGTATCAGTGGTGTCTCTGTGCCTGTCCAGGAATCACAGCAAGAGCCTGAAGCTCTATACCCTGCAGGGGTTTCTACTCTTTAAACCAGGAAAACTTTTCCACAATGCCTCAAAACCGAGTACTTTTGCACTTGCTACAAAATGCCCCTTCACAGTGACCACGAGTAATGCTGGCAGGGGGAGCCCAGAGCCCTGGATGCTACTTCCACACCTTGCCCTTCTCACAGCCCCAAGGAGACCTGCTGCCCATGCTGGCCTGGCCACGAGGGAGAGGCTGCCCTGGGGTAGGGTGCAGCGTGCTGCTGGTTAGGAACACCCGTGTACCTGGTCCCCTTCTCAAACTGCGCATCCATTGCAGGGGGGCTGGGCAGGCCACGCTCCCTCTCTGCCTGGTGCTTGGCCAATGCCCGCTTACTCAGCAACAATGCAGCTCCTCTCTGGAAATCATCAGCATAAATCTGTCCCCAGGGAGGTCAAGGTGACTCCCTCCTCCACTTCAGAGGCCAGCCTGGCTGCCTCCACAAGCCAGGGAAGGCAGGAGGATGCCAAGGACAGCGTCTGCTCCATGCTCACCTCCTGCCAGCCTCTTGCCGAACCGTGCAGGAGGCTCCCCCTCCGCTCGGCTATTCCAGCTGATCAAGCCTCCTCGCCCCAGGATGCAGCAACCTTCCCCCCAACCAGGCAGACAGCGAGTATGTCTGCCTGCGGCAGCCTCTATCCTTCTCGACAGCTCCCCAGAGCCGGGAGAGCAGCCCCAGCACTACCAGACTGGGGGCCTGGCACAGCTGGGAGAAGCCACACAGCTCTGCCAGCAACGGGCGTGCAACCATCAACACCTATGGCCTCATTATAAAGAGCTAATTACAGCAACCAGAGTTCAGGAGGGAACATAAACACCCACACACTGCTTGTGTCTGGTGGAAAAGCGAGCCCGTGGGGCTCAAGCCAGTCACGGACTAATCGGCTCAGCTACTGCCCCGCACGCAGCCAGGGCAGTGCAGTGCAGGTTTCTCAGCCTGGCCTGAGTTCTGGGCTCCCCCTTCCCATTTCCCACACCGTTTACAGCTGGCTCAAGCCATCTGACACCCACTCTCACACGGGGACGTGTTAGAAGGAGATCTGCTGCTGCCTTTCTGCTGACTAGGGAGGGAGGAAGGTTGACGAAGAGGGGGAAAGGAGGAAGGTTACCATGCTGAAGAAGTCCTCGCTTCCGCTGGGCTGGAAGTTGAGGCGAGCAAAAGACAGGATGATACTGCACAAGAGGGTGACAGGCAGCTGCTTGGTGTTGTCCAGGGCATACTGGAAGATACAGGGGGCAAAACCAGAGGTTTAGATCTGTCCTACTTGAGTACAGACAGGAAAAGATTTAAAGCGTCAGCCAAGGATGCATCCAGCCCCGTGGCAAGATGGGAAAAACACAAGGCAAAGATCTTTTAGTCCTTCCCTGGGATTTTATACTGGCACAAGGGAAAGCCATGAGTGGAAGCAGAGCTCTGTTAACAGTCTGGTACAGATGCAAAAATGCAGACATGTAAACTGGGGCAGAGCTGGGAAGGCACCTGGGGAGGGAAGCGGCGCTGGCATTCGGGGCTGGAGGCTCAGACAGAGCTGAGACTGGCCCCAGCTCAGTGCGGATTCCCAGTGCTGACTTCAGCAGAAGACGAACAGCGAGTCCTGTCAGACTCAATTACAGCCGCTGGCTGGGTAGGGAAAACAGTGATGACATCCCAGAGAGCATCTCTGGAGAGGTGGGGGGAAACTGCTCCCATCTGGGAACTGGGGTGGATAACAGTTGTACTGTTGTACTGGTGGCAGCGGGGGCTTCCCTGTCCCCCCCAGACCCTCTCCTCCTCACCTGTGCGATGGCCTCAAACAGTGGCAGGCTGAGCCACTTGAGGAGGGCGAAGGATCTGATGCAGCGCGTCACCTCGATGGGCGCCATCGTGGCAACGTGGGGGTGCAGGTCGGTGGCTATCTTCTGGAAGACCTGGGGCTGGTGGAAATTCAGTTTTCCTTAAAGAAGCAAAGAGAAAGCGGCAGCCACTTACAAGGAGCTGGCATGGGAGCCGTGCCTGGATGGGTGGTGGTGGCACAAGGGAAAGCACAAAACTGTTCATTAGGAGCCGAGGAGGCTCAGAGAGCCGTTTGGCCTCCCCCAGCTGCCTCGGCCCCATCCCTTCTGGTCAGACCAAGTCTCTGCCGCGTCCTGCCGCACCCACCAGCTCTCAGTCCCAGCGCCAGCTCATGGCTCCAGCCTCCACCTAGTGCTAGTAGCAGATTTTAGCCCCAGTGTCTCCATCTACAGATCCTGCTCTGACCAGAAGAGCCCTGAACTCACTAAGGCTACCAGGAACATTTTGCAAGTGAGGTAACAGGGGCCAGGGCTCCCCAAGAAAATCCCTGGCCACGGGAGGAGGTGAGAAAGGATTTGGGGCCATTTGTGGGGATCCTGGCTCACTAGCTGCCTACGCTGCAGGGAGAGGGGCTCCCTAAAGCCTCAACCACCCTTCCAAAGCACTCTCTCATCGCAAGTCCCCTTCCTTCCACACACTGGAAGAAAAACAGCGTACCTGGGCTCACTCTGCCTGTGCTTGGAGCTGGAAATTGCCCAGCTGCACTGGCTGACACACTAGGTCCACCCTAACATACCCTGCCAGCCTTTCTCCTTCATCTGGCTGTGGTAGCAACGCTATCAAATCCCTGCTTGAGTGCCCAGAATCAGCTGGACTCTGCCACACGTAAGGTCCAGCAGGTCCCAGTACAACCGAACCACTTACCATAGGCGAAAATCAGGTCCATCAGGACGTTGAGGCTGAGCTCAGAGTGCTTCTGAATCAGGTGATAGGACAAGGCTCGGAGCAGAGGCACGCAGCGCCGGTTCTGGTAGGCTAGAGCCAGTGTTATTTTCCGGATGTCATCAGAGTTGAACTGCTCAGCAATCTCCAGAGCCTGCCAAGAAACGTTTTGAGCAGGAATGTAAAGGGAAAGCAGAAAGCAAGGTGCAGATACCAGCTTTATACGGAGTGGGATGCGCTGTCGCCACGGGCTGAGCCCCTCCAAGGGTGATGGGGACTGTAACTGGCGAGTGTTTAGCATGCAGCGAGGCTAAGCGGCTGGCAGTGAGCGTGGCAGCTCACACAGAGAGAGGGCAAAGGGAAGCAGACCCTTGTCCTCTCACCAGAGCTCAGCCAGGATCTCCCTGCTGCCAGCTCTGCCTCCCTCAGCTGGCAGAACCTCAGTGTCCGGCACCCAGGCACAGCAACACCCTGTCAGGCAAAGGCCGACAGAGGAAAGGCACCCGCTGCCGGACCAGCACCCTGCTTTCCACTGTAATTTCCATCTCATTTGCAGGATGCTAACCCAACACTGCCGGTCTGGGCTCTGCATAGGCTGACAACCCCCACCAGATCCAGCTACAGCATTCTGCCTCGTCACACACCTGTGTCTGTAGCATTTATCTATGCCCGGAGTCCAGGGAGAGGGACAGCGGGGCTTACGAGCTACAGCTGTTGCTGTGGCAGCTGTTTGGCCAGTCCCCAGCACGGGCTGGACGAGGACTGAATTTGACGCAGCTGCAGTCAGGGCTCCTGTAGCGGCTCTGACCCAAAGGACATTTCCCTGCTCCTGCAAGCGACAGAAATAGGGACCCATGGAGCACCGGAGGGGACAGACCTGTCCCCTTTGAAGATGACAGGTGCCCAGGGCAGCCAGAAGGCAAGGACAGTATGGACACTCCTTGTCTTAGCTCCCCTCACAGCCTGGCTTGTACAGGGAAGCGAAGGATGACATTTTTGGCAGCTGCATTATGCTGGCTCTGCAAGTTACCACTTGCCAGCTAAGGAACTTTGAGCGCATTCTCTGCAGAACTGCCACAGCTGCAAAGTAAAACGCATCATCTCAGCCCACGTTCCAGCAATGCAGACCAGTGTGAGCACCCACTCGCACCAGTATGGACTTGGAAGGGGTTGGTGAGCGCCAGGTCCCCCACCTATGTGGCTCAGATGGAAACCCCTGATAGAAGCACCCATGCATGGGAAGCTGCTTAAAGAGCAACTCGTAACCACACACCGAAGTACTCTGGAGCAGCGACGAGCGCAGCCTGTGTGGAATGCAGGATGGGTGAAGGGGACGGGGCTCTCCCTCCCACTGTCATCAGCTGCGGGAGGTGGCCTGTCTGAAGGGAACGGAGGCAGAAAGGAGAGCCCCAGCCCGTACCTTGTCCTCCAGCCGGTCCATCAGAGTTGGGGAGATGTGCCCGACCTTGCTCATCAGCATCACCACAGTTCGGGTGCCCTCAAGCTCCGTCCAACGCAGCTCCAGCTTCTTGATGACTTCATTCAGCAGCCTGCTCTCCTTCCCCAGCCTGATCACCAAGAACTCTGCCAGAGAGGCGAGCTGCTTGAAGGTGAGGCGTCGCAGTCGCCACAGCACCTCCTGCTCCACCGACTGCATCTCCCTCCTGTTTCTGTCCATCCCCAGAGAGTAGAGACTCTTCAGGAGGTTCACCAAAGTGTTATTCCACACCTGAGAAATCTGGCAGCAAAGGGAAATAAGAGAAAGGTGTTGATCAGAGACAGCACGAGAGTATTCAGTTGCCAGCCACACCAAACACCAGGCAATGCTCTCTCTCCAGAAACAGCTACACAGCGTCGAGCTGGAAGCAAGAGTCCTCCTCGGTCCGAGGACATCCAGCTGTCCCTCACCATGACGCGAGACCTGTGCTCCTGCACAGTCGTGATACAGACTGGAGCAGCCTGGTGCCCTGGTGAGGAAGAGGAACCTCAATGCCTGTACCACAAGCTGAAGGCACGCACTGATCCCAGCAGCGTGGATGAGCCTCGAGAGGTAACCGCACGTCGCTTACAGAGCTGCCATAGGGGTGGTGAACTCTCGGCCTCAGAGGAGGAACTTACACAGATTTGCCACCAGCTGGGTGAAACATCTAACTAGACTTTCCGCTCCTTTAGAGGCACTTAAGCTGGTGGGGCTGGTAAAACTAAGAGTAGTGGGGAAGTCTTATAGCTCAGGGGCAGAAACTTGAGGGTCTTAGGAGAATGCCACGGGACTCTGACTCACCTCAGCACCTCAGGTTTACCCTAAAAGCCCCGATTTCTCTCCATGTTACTGAAAGGAGGCTGTGCACTAATCCCACTGTTGAGAGCAGCAGGATTTGCCCAGTCCCACACTGCCCACTGAACTTCTCTGGCCACTGCTGGCTGCTTTCCCACCAGCAGCTGATGCAAGGCAGAGCTTGTGGTTTTTCATCAGCCATTGATCTTCCAGCTTCTGTCTCTTTCAGCACCCATCAGGGAATGCCAGGCACCTCTATTTCCAGCCCAAGCTTCCCCAGCTGTGCTCTGCTGCTGCCATGCAGCACTAAAAGGCAATTCCAGCCTGAAAGCTCTTCTGATTTGTGTAAAACCAAACCTGATCCTTAGCACAACATCGGTTCTAACGGGCCCTTCAGAAAGCATCACTGTGCCAGCTGCCCCGCTAGAGCGCAGCGCTTGCTTGACGGAACATCCCAATATTACAAAACTATTTCAGAAACGAGGAGTTGCTTCTCAGAGTGACCGTGCAAGGAGGCAAGGGAGGCAGGGCCATGAGATGTTAAATTTCACACAGGAGACACCATGCGGGTTTGGACAAACAAAGGCTTAACACTCTGGCCTGTCCAAACTCCAGCACTTCCACTGCCATGGCAAATTCCTAAAGCGGTGCTCAGGAATGGTTCAGCACCCTAAGCACAAGAACGGCCTGAGTGCTGCCAGGCTGTTCTGCTAAAATCTGAAAAATCACAGACCAGGATGCAGCTGAGAAAACAAGCAGCTCCTGTCACTTGCCTGGGGTTACTTGGAAGGTCACAATGAGAACCCGATGGCTCCCCTGGCTGATCCCTTGCCTTTGTCACCCACTCACATGTACAAAACTCACCACACAGTCTGTTAAGAGCCCCTTCCCTCAATACTGTCTTGGCCCACACCTCATACACTGCTCAAAATCTCTGGCTCCTCTCCACGAGGCCATTGCAAGCCAATTAATTTTAGTTTTTTTCCATCAGAGTGTCTTTGCATCTACACAGTGACCTCTTACATTTGGTTATCTACGACTGCGTTTGCAGTTAACAGCTTGTTGGAGAAGAATAATAGTGTTTGCAGCAAGTTTGCTTTCTTTACAGCTCAAAATCCCTAGCCACATCCCTCTTGGCAGTTTCCTACAGTTCGGTCACACTGCCTTGCTTGTCATTATCACTCCTGCAGCGCACCAGCTTGGCTTTGCCAGCTCTGGGGCATCCCTTCCCTATTGAGGGGTCCCCAGGGACACGGGCACCCCTTTGATCTGCAGTGATAGTGACACAGGACCATGTAGATCAGCTGGAGTAGTACTTTCACCCCAAATACAGCAGCATGGAAGCATTTCAGCTCAACGGAGCTAACCGGGCACCCTCAGGACAAATCCTACCTCTCTGCTATCCTTTGTCAGGTTTTGAGGAACAGAGATCATGGATCAGGAGAAATATGATGCATCTGCAGAACACTTGTACCCCAAGAGAGAGCCCTGCCAGGAACCTCATCAAGTTCAACGAGGCAGGTTCACAGGTCTGGGTGACCCCCAGTACCAGCACAGGCTGGGGGATGAAGGGATTCAGAGCAGCCCTGCAGAGAAGTACTTGGGGTACCGGTGGGTGAAAAATGGGACATGATGCAGCCACGTGTACCTGCAGCCCAGAAAGCCCCCCGTGCCCTGGGCTGCATCCCCAGCAGCGTGGCTGGCAGGGTGAGGGAGGGGGCTCTGCCTTTCTACTCTACCCTCTGGGGAAGAGAACGCTCCAGGGAGACCATCTTGTGGCCTTTCAGTATACAAAGGGGGCTTACAAGAAAGACCGAGACAGACTTTTTACCAAGGCCTGTAGCGACAGGACAAGGTGGGAATGGCTTTACACTGAGAGAGGGCAGATGGAGATCAGAGCTGAGGGAGAAATCCTTCCCTGTGAGGGCGGCGAGGCGCCGGCACGGGCTGCCCAGAGCAGCTGTGGGTGCCCCAGCCCTGGCAGTGCCCAAGGCCAGGCTGGACGGGGCTGGGAGCCACCGGGGCTGGGGGAAGGGGTTCCTGCCTGTGCCAGGGGCTGGGATTGGATGGTCTTCAAAGATCCCTTCCAACCCAAACCATCCTGTAACCCCATGATGTGGGGCCCACAAGCTGCAGGTATTTCTGCAGCAGCTGGCTGAGCCAGCAGCAACCACAGCAGATGATGCTGAATTTGATGGGGTTGCTGAGGTCTGACAGCACAATGTGCCAGGCACAGTGCACTGCTTCCCTTCAGATGCCCCATCTTACCTGCTGGCTTCTCTGCTGTTTGCCTGAGTAGCTCTGATGTACCTTTGCCACTAACTGGCAAAGGTGCAGCTTTATCTTACTGACAGAACTGAAAATTCACAGGAGCAGGAGCAAGGCAGCTTTTAACGAAGATGATCTCTCTGCTCCGTTTTGTCTCCAATATGAGAAGCAGCACTTTTAGATAGAAACAATCAGGTATCCTGCCTAGAGCTGGTAATTTCACCTCCTGGTCCCCTCAACTTCATTTTTCACTTGGAAAGGGAGAAGTACAAACCCTAAATGAGCAGCTGGCTCCAGCTGCCCGCGCTGTTCAATCCCAGGAGCACTCTCTGCTTTCCACATTGTATTCTTTCCCCAAAACGCTTCTGCAGCCAGGAGGGAACTTACCTGGGAATCCATGATGCCAATGAGCTGTTGGAAACGTTCATCCTGCAGAATGCTCTTAGTTTCCAGGTTTTTTTCTGCTGCGAGCCGGGAAAGTTGAGTAATTACTAGGGAGGATTGGTTGCTGTTAAGAACATGGAGCTCGCTCAGCTGGAGGAGGTCCTGAGGGCTCGTGGCTGTTTCAATAAGTTCCACGATCACTCTGTGCTCTGGGTTTCTGGTGGTGTCCTCCACCTGCTCTTTAACCGAGAATCCATCTGCCCAGCTGGAAGGGCTCGAAGTATGAAATGAAGCAAAAGGTGCTTGAGGCAGAGCTCTTGCCACTGCCACCTTCCCAGCTGGTACCAGCAGAGAAGCTGGGACTGCCGAGGGGGGAGAGATGAAGGCACTGAAGTGCCGCCAGCAGCAGCGTCGCACCAAGCGGGCTGCCATGGTGGGAGGCATGGGGGAAAGGAAAGTCGGGGGTGGTAACCAGCTGGTGGTCAGCGCCACATTTCAAGAACTCTATGAAAGGAAAAGAGACACTTTAGGAGCAGGAGAATTTCAGAGATAAAAAAAAGAGGAAGCAGCCAGCTTCTGGTAATGGTTCTGAGGAACGGACTGTTTCGACCAGCAATACTGGATGTGAAGAGGCAGTGAAAGCTTTCTGATGATCGAATGGCAAAGCACTGCTGTGGATGAGGCTATGTGCTTCCCTGCTGGGGCTAACCTGTTGCCAGACCAGCTCTTAGGAGCTGCCAAACTCCAGCACTGCTCTCCAAGGCAGCACACAGCCATTCCACAGTGGCTGGCAGCGGGTCTGGAGCACACCCAGCCCCTCACCAGTCTCAACTGGGCCTCACCCAGACCTCCAGGGACACAGCCCCATCTCCCCAGTTACTCTCAGTTTTGCAAACACCGCTCTCCCTGGGTTCCTTCCTTCCCTGCCCAGCCCGTACCCCTCAGAGCCCCTGGGCTTGGCCCACCCCTCCCAGGGCGATTCCCCTCAGACTCCCCCGGGCTCGGCCCACATCTCATGGGGCTATATCCCCTCAGAGCCCCCCTGGGCCTGGCCGATTACTCCTAGAGCCCCCCAGGCCCGGCCCTCCCCTCCAGGACAGGGCCCAACGTCCCCCAGGCTCAGTCCTACGGCCCCGAGCCCGGCCCACCGCCCCCAGGCCCTCACCCCCGCCCCCCGGGCCCTCACCCCCACCCCGCGGGCCCGGTCCTACGCCCCCGGGCCGAGCCCGCCACCCCCCGGGCCTGACCTCTCCCGCCCCAGCCGCACGCCGGGCCGGCAGGGAGCCCCCGCGCGCATGTGCGCCGACGCACACCGATAACGTCAAGACGCCGCGGCGACTCTCTATTGGCAGCGCCGGCGCAGTCCCTGACGTCATCGTGCTGCGCCGAGCGCCTATTGGCTCAGGCGGCGGCACTTCCGGCGCGGGGCGCGAAGCGGGCTTGGGCGGGCGGTGCGAGGCGTGCGGTGGCTGTCGCCCTCCGCCGCCGCTCGGCGCTGCCCCGGCGGGCTGGTCGGGCCCCGGGCGCGGCGGGCGGCCCTACGCGAGGCCGCGGGTCGGGCTGGGCCCGGCCTCACCCCCCAGGCCGCCATTTTGTGAAGCGGCGGGACCGGCCCCGCTGCGGGAGTGTGGGGGGCGCGGCTAGGCTGCTGTGGAGCTGCCACTCGGCGGGGCCCTTGTGCCCCCGCGCTGCCGCCCCTCCCCCCTCAGCCCCCCAGAGCCTCTCCGCGGTAGCCCCTCCGCCTGCCCGGCCTCTGGCGGGGAGGGTTCCCCCCTCCAGCCCCGCTGGCCGTGATCTCCCCCCGCTGCTGAGGCCTGGCCGGTAAGGTTACCCGGGGCTGCCCGGCCTCCCCGCGGCGTTTTCTCTCACCGTATCGCTGCCCAAACAGGTCAGGGATCGGCTGTGGGAACAAATAAACGACAAAGAAATATGTGAGATGCCAGGAATGAGGGGCAACGCAATGGGGTGGTGGTCAAATAAAGTGAGAGACAGATTTATGAGCGTGTTATTTCTCACGGCTCGGGGCCTTGGTGTTTGGTTTTGGGGATTTACTTGACCCTCCTCCCAGCTGGTGGGGGGTGCTGCCCTGAGAAGGGCAGCAGTAGCTGTGTGAGCATGGGGTTACCCTGACCAGAACTCACTAAATTTTCCCTTTTTGTTCCCAAAATGGCCTGGCAGGGTTTCATGTCTGTTGTGAAATACATGAGCCTGCTAGGGGTTTACACAGGGCGCTCAAAAATACTACTTGCAGGTCTTGATAACTGTTTTTGGTGGCCGCTAAATCCTAAGTGTGAGCTGCAGGAAAAGAGAAAAAAATTTCCTTCAGAGGCCTCGCGTGCCCTACGCCCTCCCGTGGGACCTGGACCGCTGCACTGAGCGCTGTCTCCCTGTGGGGAGTGGGTGCTGCTCGGCCACATGTTCCCTCCTGAGAGCTGGAAGGATTTTGGTTCTGATAAAAGGTGACCGACTTTGGTCACCTTGACATTGTGCTGCAGAGGGGTAGGAGCCCCAGCAAGGACCTCTGGTGCTGGGTGTCTCATCCAAACCCAAATTGCTGCATAATTGAAGAATTTGGAAGAACTGGAGAATTTGGGAGGAATCTGCCTCCTCCAAAAACTTGTCTCAAGTTGAAGAAGTGCGGAAGGGCTGGCAGGGACTGCCTCCAGTTGAGTTTTGAGTATCTTCCAAAACCAGAGACCCCACAACCCCTCTGAGCAACAGGTTCCTCTGCTGGCTAATGGTCACCTTAGTGTCTTCTGAGACCCCCAGGGCCACCTGTGATGAGCTGCTGGGCATTCCCCACTGTGTCCTGGTGCCTGGGGTTGTTCCTGCCCTGGTGCAGGATGTGGCAGTTCTTGTTCAACCCCGTGAGGTTCCTGCTGACCATCTCTCCAGCCTGCTGAGGTTGCTCTGGGTGGCAGCACAACCTTCTGCTGCCTCAACCACTCCTCCCAGTTGGGTGTCAGCTACAAACCTGCTGAGGGTACACCTGTCCCATCATCCTAATTGTTAACGAAGATGTGAAACAAGATGGGACCTGGTGTGGACCTCTGGGGAGCACCACCAGTGACCAGCCTCCCCCTGAACTTGACCACCACCCTCCAGGCCTGTCCTTTGAGCCCATTTTCAGTCCATGCTGATGGTTCCCAACCACCTTCTTGTTGGGTACAACCTCTGGTGTGTCCAGTTCTGGTCCCCACAAGTCAAGAAGGAAGCAGACAGAGTGGAGAGGGTCCTGAGGAAGGTCAGAATGATGGTCAAAGTGCTGGAGAGCCTGCTGTAGGAGGAAAGGCTGAAGGAGTTTGGTCTCTCCTCCCTGGAGAGAAGACTTGTGAGGGGACCTCATCACAGTAGTCCAGTACTCAAATGGTGGAGGCTTCCAAGGAGCCACGTGGACAAGACAAGGGGCAGTGGGTACTGGGAGAGGTTTCATCTCAACTTGGGTTGTACAGTGAGACCAGTTGTTCCCTGGAAGAACCTTCCAGGGACACAGTAGAGTCCTCATCGCTAGAGGTCCTCAGGACGAACCTGGATGGTTTGCAAAATAATCAATCCTATCTAGGGTCCCTTCTCCATAGAAGGTTGGACCTGGTTGCACCTGGATCTTTCCAGGGCCAACCTAAGCTGTCCTATGGGTCTGTGATTGACAGCATTTGTCCCTGGGGACTTCCCGGATGCCACCCACCAGCTCTGACCTGGGTACACTTGTCTCTGCTTGATTTACAAGCTGCTGGGAGAACATACCTGATGGTCTCCACTGGCCACACAGCTCTGAACTTGTTGGGTGGCTTTGGGCTTCTGCTCGCTGCGCATGGTGGAGCAGGTGGGGGTTGAACGGAGGGTCATCTTCTGGGCAGGGTTCCTTGATGTTTTCCTGGAGGTTCCTGCTTGGCCTAGGAGAGGGCGACCGCTCCCAAGGCTGTTGTTTGGTCAAACCCACTTTGTTTGCCATGAGGGATGGATGTCTTCACCGCTCCGCCCAGCCATAAAACACCACCACCACCACCACCACCCTGGGGGCTAGAAAGCCCCAGCCGGCCGTGGGGCAGGGTGGCTTCTTTATCCAGCCCTGGGGGAGGAGTGAGAACCTCAACGTGGTGTCACCCTACCTCCCCATCAAACCTGGGTCAGCTCTTTGGTGGTCACCTTGAGGTGCACCTTGCCCCAGCATGGTGGCTTGTGGTACCCAGGGCAGGCAGACTCCATAGAGAATTGTTTGGGTTGGAAAAGACCTTTAAGATCATCAAGTCCAACCATTAACCCAGCACTGCCAAGCCCAGCACTAAACCATGTCCCTGAGCACCACATCTACACGTCTTTTAAACGCCCCCAGGGACGGTGACCCCACCACCTCCCCGGGCAGCCTGTCCCAGTGCCTGACCAGCCTTTCAGGGAAGATGTTCCCCAACCCCCAATCTAAACCTGCCCTGGGGCAAGGTGGGGCCGTTTCCCCTTGTCCTGTCACTTGTTCCTGGGAGCAGAGACGACCCCCCCTCGCTGCACCCCCCTGTCAGGCAGCTGCAGGGAGCGACAAGGTCCCCCCTGAGCCCCCTTCTCTCCAGGCTGAACCCCCAGCTCCCCCCTGAGCCCCCCCCAGGCTGGTGCCCCAGCCCCTTCCCCAGCCCCCTGCCCGGCTCTGGACACGCTCCAGCCCCTCAGGGTCTGGCTGGTGCTGAGGGGCCCAAACTGAGCCCAGCATCCAGGGGCGGCCCCCCCAGTGCCCAGCGCAGGGGGACGGGCACTGCCCCGGCCCTGCTGGCCACGCCGTGTCTGACACCAGCCAGGGCGCTGCTGGCCCCCTTGGCCGCCTGGGCATGCGGGGGGCTGGTGCCCAGCTGCTGCCCCCCAGCCCCTTCCCCGCTGGGCAGTGCCCGGCCCCCTGCTCCCAGCCTGGAGCTCCTGGGGCTGGTGTGACCCCCGGGCAGGGTCCAGCACAGGGCCGGGGTGACCCCCACACAGCTGGGCTCGGCCCCTCGGCCCGCCAGCCGGCCCAGACCCCCTGCACAGCCCCCTGCCCCCCCGCAGGTCAGTGCTCCCCCCAGCTCGGTGGTGCCTGCACACACTGAGGTGCCCCCGGCCCCCTGGCCCAGTCGCAGCCCCTGCGCTGAGCCCCGGGGAGCACCGCGTGTGCCCGGGCCGGCGGGACGTGGCTCCGCTCCCCACTGCTCAGCCAGCCACCTTCTCACCCAGTGTAGGGTCCAGCTGTCCAAGCCGTGAGCAGCCAGTTTCTCCAGGAGATGCTGCCAAAGGCTCCACTAAGGTCCAGGCAGGCAGCACCCACAGCCTGTCCCTCATCCACTGAGCGGGTCACCTTGTCGTGGACCGAGATCGGGTCGGTCGAGTGGGACCTGCCTTTCATGAATCCCTGCTGGCTGGGCCTGACCGCCTGGTCGTGCTGGATGTGTCACGTGGTGGCACTCGGGGCCTGGCCCGGCACCGAGGTCAGGCTGAGAGTCTGTAGTTCCCCAGATCCTCCTTCCTGCAGGTGAGGTGGGTGTCACGTTGGGTGACCCCCAGTCACCGGGGACCCCTCGTGAGCCAGGGCTGCTGCGAGATGATGGGCAGTGGCTCGGTGAGCGCTGCTGCCAGCCCCTCGGTGCCCTGGGGGGTTCCACCTGGCCCCACACTCTGCTGTGTGTCAGTGCTGGGGCGGGTCACCAACCATTCCCTCTTGGATTGTGGGGGCTTAATTCTGCTCCCCATCCCCACCTCCTAGCTCAGGGGCTGGGTACCCCGAGAACAGCTGCTCTGAGTATTAACGCGTGAGGCAAAGGAGGCGTTAAAGCCCCTCAGTCTTTTTCTCACCCTCAGTCACGATGTTCCCCCCAGTACCCGATGAAGGATGGAGGCTCTCCTCCACCCTCCTTTTGTTGCCAACATATTTGTAGCAGCATTTTTTATTGTGTTTTACGGCAGTAGCCAGGTTAAGTTCTAGTTGGACTTTGGCCCTTCTGGGTTTGTCCCTGCACAACCCCAGGACACCGGTGCAGCCCTGCCGAGCTGCCTGCCCCTTCCTCCAAAGCTCATAAACTCTCTTTTTTCACTGAGTTCCACCCAAAGCTCTCTGCTCAGCCAGGCTGCTCTTCCCCACTGGCTCGTCTTTTGGCACATGAGGACGACCTGGTTCTGCATTTGAAGATGTCCTTCCTGAAGACCACGCAGCCTCCCCGCCCCCTTTGGCCCGTCAGGATTGCCAGCCAGGTGCTGCCAGCCAGGCTCCCCCGCAGCCCACCGTGCCCTCCAGGAGCCCAAGGTGGCTGTGCTGCTGCCCCCTCCTCTGAGAATCAAACACTCCATCATTTCGAGGTCACTGTGCCCAGGATGGCCCCAACCATCACATCTCCCATAAGTCCTCCTCTGCTCACAAACATGTCCCGTGGGGCACTTTCCCTGGCTGGCGTTGGGAAGGTCTCTTCCACGCATTGCAGGGTCCTCCTGGGCTCTGTCTTCCCTGCAGTGCTGTATTTCCAGCAGATAGCGGGGAAGTTGAAGCCCCCCATGAGGACAAGGGCTGGCAATGGTGACACTCCTCCCAGCTGGTGTGGAGCATTTCATCTGCCTCTTCGTCCTGGCTGCTGGTCTGTAACAGACTCCCACCAGGACATCTGCCCTGCTGGCCCTCCCGTTCCGACCCACAGACACAACCCGACGGGCACCCTTGGTGAGCTCTAGGGATGCAAAACACTCCCAAGGCACCGGGCTACCGCGGTGATGCTCCCCCCTGGCCTGTCCCTTCGGAAGGGCTGGTAGCCACCCAGTGCAGCACTCAGTTGTGCTGGTCATCCCACTGTGATTCCATGATGGCAGCTAGTTTTCCAGCTGCACAATGGCTTCCAGCTCCTCCTGTTTGCTGCCCATGCTGTGGCCATTACCCAGAATCACAGAATCGCAGCCTGGCCGGGGCTGGAAGGGCCCCCTGGAGCCCCCCCAGCCCACCCCCCTGCTGAAGCAGCTCTCCCAGGGCAGGCTGCACAGAGCCGCGTCCCGGCGGGTTGGGATGGCTCCAGAGAAGGAGACCCCACAGCCTCTCCGGGCAGCCTGTGCCAGCGCCCGGCACCCTCCGGGGAAAGAAGTTTGTCCCCAGGTTCCGCAGGAGCTGCCTGTGGTGCAGCCTGTGCCTGCTGCCCCTTGTCCTGCCGCTGGGCACCCCTGGCAGGAGCCTGGCCCCGTCCTCCTGCCACCGCCCTGGAGGCGCCTGTGGGCATCGATAAGGGCCCCCGAGCCTGCTCCTCTCCAGGCTGAACAGTCTGCTCCTCTCCAGGCAGGATCCCCTCCCTTGACCTGATGGCCACACTGCTCATGCACCCCGGGGTCCCATGGGTGTTCCTGGCCCCCCAGGCACTGGTAGCAGCCCTTCAGCTGGGTACTGATCCCGCCACCTGTTTGGGGGTGGGGCCGCAGCCCTAATTCCTGCGTAGTGTTTTCAAGTCCTTCCATGGTTTGAGACACATCAGTCACCCTTGTGTCCTTGCCACAGCGTGGGTCGCCATCCCCTACCCGCACCGAGGTGGCAGACCGAGGGATGTCGCTAGCACAGCATCCCTCCAACACCAGCGTGCTGCCCCCAGGCTTGTCTCTAGTGGCACCTTGACATCACACCTGTCCTCGCTGTCACCCTCCCCGGGCACAAAGTGCCCTCCTGCGGGGACCACCATGGCAGGGGGACCCCAAACCCTGTGACCTCTCTGCTGAGCACCAGTGGCTGGCAGCCCCTGTCCCTAGGGCTGGGACAGTGGGATGGGCTTGGCTCCTGGCCAGATTCAGCCCGTGGCAGAGGGGGAAGCGTCCGCCCGCGGTACCACCCATGCTGGCGGTGGCGGCACATCCCAGGCAGCTGCCATAAAGGGGCTGCCCAGCACGGCGGGTGGCAGTGGGCAGGATGAGGCCGTGCCGAGCGGTGCCGCTGCTATTGCTGCTGGGGCTGGCCAGAGCCACCATGCCAGGGCCAGAGGGATCCACGGTGGGGCTGGAGGGATCCACGCGAAGGCCGGAGGGATCCACACTGGGGCTGGATGGATCCATCCTGCCATCCGCACCGGGGCTCTGGGCTGTGAGCTACGAGGACGCCGTCTCGGCAGCCGTGGAGCTGCTCAACACAAGGCCTGTCAGTCCCTATGTCCTGCGGCTGCGGGACACCCAGCCCTGGCCTGGCTGGGTGGGTGCTGAGCTCCTCCATGCTGGGAGGTGCCCTGAGTGTGGGTGGTACAGGAACTGGCCCTTCTCTGGGCTATATCTGGCCCATTCTGGGGCTGGGCCCCACCCAAGTTGGGGCTGAACCTGGTTGATCTCCAGGCTGGATGTGGCCCCTCTCTGGGCTGATCCAGCCCATGGTGGGGGCAGCGGTGCCGTGGGTCCCTGACAGGTCCTGTCCCCTCTCCCAGGCCGTGGACCTGCAGCACCAGCAGGAGCTGAGCTTCACCGTGGAGGAGACCTCGTGCCGTGCACCGCTGGCGGTGACCACCTGCCAGGGCCGCTGGCCCAGGGTGAGTGGCCGGCAGCGACCACCTGCCGCATGCCACTGGCGCGGAACTGGGGAGTGGCTGATGGGGAAACTGAGGCACGGGGGGGTTCAGGCTCCCCTCGGCCTCACCTCCCCCACGCCCCCCCTGCCTCTCCGCAGGCAGTGGCTTGGTGCCGGGGCAGTGTCTTCCTGGAGCTGCGGCAGCCCACGGCGGAGCTCTCCTGCGAGCGGGTGCCCCGCACGGTAAGAAGGTGCCGGACATGGCACCGTCCCCTCTGGCATCGCCACTGGCATCGCCACCGGCTCCCTGCCCTGGCTGCAGTGGGGCACATCCCCAGGGGGGTCACACAGGCTCCCCCGCATCCCCCCGAGGTCCCACGCTGCTGTTTCTCCTCCTCCCAGTTCGGCCGCCTCCAGACATCGAGGCTCGCGGGGTTTTTTGCCAGGATCAAGGAGCGTTTCAGGGGTTTCTTCCAGTGCAGCAGGATCTGGATCCGCGACAAGCTCAACCTCAAGCAGCCCCAAGCCTGAGCGGGGCTGTACGGGTGCCCCCCCACCCCTGCCCCTCGCCTGGGCACCCCGCTTCCAATAAATGTCCCTGCAACATGCCCGGTGGCACCCTGGTCTCTGCTGGGGGGAGTGGGGATGGTCCCCATGGGGCCCCACAGTCACCCCAAGGGGCTCTGAGGGCTGGGGACCCATCGTGAGTGGGGCTGTGTCCCCGAGGGGAACAGACATGTCACCATCTGCAGATGGGACACACTCAGGCCCCCCCCAACCTGTCCCCCTCCTGTCCTCCCCCCTAAAATTCCACTCCGTGGGCTGTTTGCAGAGGGGAGGAGCAGAGCCCCAGGGCGGGGGGATAAAAGGGGACACAGGGATGGCCATGGGAACAAGGATGCTGAACTCCTGGGTGCTGGTGCTG
This sequence comes from Falco peregrinus, assembly GCF_023634155.1. Lineage (NCBI taxonomy): Eukaryota > Metazoa > Chordata > Aves > Falconiformes > Falconidae > Falco > Falco peregrinus. The sequence continues at coordinate 63,529,960 of NC_073725.1, read as the reverse complement.
GCAGTGCCCTCTCGGCCCCCCTCACTACACCTTCAGCCAGCACCCTGAGGTGCCTTCAGGCTGCTCAGCACTGACCCTGAGCTCACCCCGGTGAGTGCCACAGCCTGGGGACACCACCGGATCCCCCGGCATACCCATGGGGACACCAGAACCTCTGCATGGGGAGGGGTTTAGGGGTGCAGGGGGGATGCTTCCTCCCTGGGCTGGTGCTGGGCACCCGGTGATGGGTGCCATCTTGCCCTGGTGGGTGCCATCACCCTGTCCCCGTCCCCATCCCCATCAGTTCCCTGTGGCATCTCAACTTCTCCATCATGCCCACCCTGACTCCTGAGGGTTCAAGGAGGACAGAGTGAGACACCTCGGGGGGCAGGGGGTCCCCAGGAGCCTGTACCAGCTGTGGGGTCCCCACAGGGGTGCATGTGGGGCATGGGCCCATGGGACCGTTGGGATATTGCAGGGTTGGAGGGGACAGGGGGGACAGGGGAGACATCTCCAGGGTCCCATGGGACCACTGGAGCTGCGGCTGCAGCCGTGACCCCAGGCTGGCCACTCTTGGGGTGCAGGGGGCCCTGTGTCCCCATGCCCCAATGTCCCCACTCTGATCTGCTGGTGACAGCGCTGGTGGCACAGCAGAGGCCAGTGCCTGGACCCCCCCTGAGCAGGGGACTGTCACAGGGGGGTCCCTCGGAAGCTGACCCCCTCCCAAGGCCCTTCTTTTACAGCTCCTTCCCTCCCTGCCTCCCCGCTGCCATTGCTTCTGGTTTTGTGGGGGGACAAAGGGCAGTGGGGACAATGATGCCATGGGGACGATGACACCATGGGGGGGATGATGCCGTGGGAGGGATGATGTCATGGGGGGGATGACACCATGGGGGGTATCATGCCACCATGGAGGGGATGATGCCACCACAGAGGGGATGATGACACTAAGGGGGGGATGAAGATGCCGTGAGGAGGATGATGCCATGGGGATGATGATGCCATGGGGAGGATGATGCTGTGGGGAGGATGGTGCCATGGGGGGGATGTAGGGTGGGACGTGTGTGGCTCCAGGCCAAGCCATTTACCCCCAGGTGAGGACCGCGCGTGGGGCTGGTGTGGGGAGAGGAGCCCTGTGTGCCTCAGTTTCCCCGTGCCGCGCGCGGGAGGCAGTGAGGAGCCCGGCTCATGCAGCGGCCGCAGTGGCCCCTTTATTGGGTCAGCCCAGGTGGATGCTGCCCCTGGCGTGGACGTCGAAGCTGATCCGGGGCCGAAAGCGCCGGATCCTGCTCAGGAAGCGCCCAAAGCGGCCCCGCTGGATGAGCACCGGCTGCCGAGGGGACAGCGGGGTCACTGGGGTCAGGGGGGCTCCCTGGCACCCAGCACCCCACCTGTGGGCCCCGCACCTGGGACCCTGCACCCAGCACCCAGCACCCTGCACTCAGGTCGCCTCACCCAGCACCCAGCACCCCACACGTGGGACATGGTACCCAAAATCCTGTACCCAGGACCCTACTCACATGTCTGCACTCAGGACCCTGCTCAGCACCCTGCACCCAGCACCCTGCACCCAGGTCCCCACACCCAGGACCCTGCCCAGGACCCCGCACCCATCACCCCACACCTGGCACCTGAGATCCTGTGCCCAGCACCTGGCACCCTGCACACCCCACCATCAGGACCCTGCACCCAAGATTCACACCCCGCACCCCACCTAGGATCCACACCCAGCACCCCACACCCATGTCCCCACACCCAGCACCCTGCCCAGGACCCAGCATCCGGCACCCAGCACCCTGCGGGTGCCCCAGGACCCCCTATCCCACCCTCCACCACCCGCGGGCTGGAGCCATTGGGGTGGTGTCTCTTTTGGGGACAGCGGACCCTGAGCTGTGGGGCAGGAGGAAGGACACCAAGACCCAATGCCCCACCCATGGGTGCCCCCATCCGGGTCAGTGGGTGCGGGGGTGGGTGCTGGCCCCCCACTCACGTTGGAGGAGGCATCGCTGCAGTGCAGGTCGATCTCAGGGGAGCTCTGCAGGAACTGCACCGGCCCCGAGCACTCCTTGATGACCTGGAAGAGGGGACACCCAGAGTCACCCCAGGGACACCAGTGAGGACCCCCAGGACCCCCCGGTGGGTGTTCCCATCCCCATCCCCATCCTGACCCCATGCTCCTTGAAGTCGCAGTCGTCGGGGTTCACCCGGGTGCCGGCGGTGCACTCCGTCTCCATTATGGTGAAGTTGAGCCCCCGCAGCACACTCAGCTCGACCCCCTGCAGGGACACGAGTGGGTGGGGGGCACGGGTGTGTGGGAGTTGGGAGTGGGGGAGATGACGTGGGGGTGGCACTCCGAGGGGTGAGCCTGGGGTCAGTGCTGAGCAGTGAGGGTGGGGGATCAGGAGTGTGGGGATCATGGGTGGGGAACACGAGTGAGTGGGGGGCACGAGTGGGTGGGTGGGACGAGTGGGTGGGGGGCACAAGTGGGGAAGATCATGGGTGGGTGGTACTTACCCGGGCGGGCTCAGGGTTGGCGCTGTGCAGTTTGGGTGGGAGATCAGGAGTATGGGGATCATGGGGGGGGTGGTCTCCAGTGGGGGGTGGATCACAAGTGGGGGGGTCAAGATTCAGGGGGATCATGCATGGGGGGTCACTCCCTGGGGGGGGCTTGGTGGCTGGCACTGAGCAGCCGAAGTAAGGGATCAAAAGTGGGGTATCACAATGCGGGGGTCACAAGTGGGGGGAGAACATGAGTGGGGCGTCATGAAGGGGGGTGATCACAACTGGTGACACTCAATGGGGCAGGCTTGGGGTCAGCACTGAGCAGTTTGGGTGGGAGGTCAGGAGTGAGGGGATCGTGGGGGGTGGGTCACGACTCACCAGGGTGGGCTTGGGTTTGGCGCTGAGCAGCCTGAGTGGGGGGGTCACGAGTGGGTTGGGGGGGTCATGCGTTGTGGTGACACTCACTGGGGTGGGCTTGGTGGGTGGCACTGAGCAGCCTGAGTCCAGGTATCGTGAGTGGGGGACCACAAGTGGGGGTCCATGAGCGGGGTGGTGGTCACAAGTGTGGGGGGTCACGAGGGGGGGGGTCACGAATGGGTGACACTCACCGGGGCGGGCTCGGGGTCGGCGCTGAGCAGCCTGAAGACGTTCTGCACCTCGGGGCGCTGGTTGTAGGAGTCAACAGCCTGAGCCAGCGCCTGGGTGTAGGCCAGGGGGGACGGGGCCGGGAGGGCACAGGCCCCCCCCAGCATCACCAGCACCAGCACCCAGGAGCTCAGCATCCTTGTCCCCACGGCTACCCCTGTGTCCCTTTTTATCCTCTGTCCCCGGCAGTTGGGGAACCCGCCCCGGGGCTCCGCTCCTCCCCTCTGCAAACAGCCCATGGAGTGGAGATTTTTTCTTTGGGGTGGGGGAACACAGGTTGGGGGGGCCCTGAGCATGTTCCACCTGCAGATGGTGACACGTCTGGTCCCCCTCGGGGACACGGCCCTGCTCCCCAGGTGTCCCCAGCCCTTGCAGCCCTTTGGGTGGGCATGGAGGGGCTGTGGGCCCCCCGTGGGGACCATCCCCACTCCCCCCCGGCAGGGACCCACAGAGATCGGGGTGCATTGCCTGTGGCGGGTTGGTGCCCCCTGGGCTTGTGCAACCCCTGGCTTGCCCCATCCCTGTTGCCCAACACTGGGGGGGGCTCCCCAGCCCCCCAATTTGTCACTCCCCCCCGACAGATGCACACATACAACCCCAAAATATCTTTATTCCAGCTCTGCTGGGGACAAGGGGTGGCGGGGTGTCCCTGGGAGGGACTTGCCGATGGGGGTCCGAGGACGTGGGGGTGGCCGCAAGGATGATGATGATGATGATGGCTGACCCGGGTTGGTGCTGAAGACTCGCGGGGTGCCAGGGGAGTGGGGCTGGGTGCTGCCACCGGGCTGCTAATAGGAGAAATAAGGGTGGGCTTCACCTGCCACCAAAGAACATCCCCAAAGTGTTGAGGGGGGGGACACAACCCCAGTGCTGGGGTCTCACCGGCTCCCGGCTGCACTCCACCATCGACAGCGGCACGTCGGGCAGGAAGGCGAAGACAGAGACCTGGGCCGTGCATCGCTGTACCTGGGGGACATATGAACCCTGAGCACCTTGGGGACACCTCTCTGTCCCCCTCCGTGGTTTGGGGGGGTCCCGGTCCCACACTCACCCTGCCCGGGCGGGCTCGGCAGCCGGCACCGCGCTGCTCAGGGAGGTTTTTGGGGCAGGCAGGCTGCCGGGCAGTGAAGTTGATGCTGAAATGGGTGCCCCAGTCAAACGTCTGCCGGGAGAAAAAGGATGGAGTGGTCGGTGGCTTCCCAGCGCCGGTGGGGAAAGGGGTCCCCACCAGGGTGGGTGCCCAAGCTGGGGGCACCCAGTTGCACCCACCGCACCGCCCAGTCCTACCGTCCTGGTGACTCCCAGCAGCTTGAGCAGCCTCAGCTCCTGCCCGTGGGTCTCCAGCACCGAACGAGCCAGGTCACGGGGAGCCGGCAGCCCCAGGGGGACTGCGGCACCCACCGCCAGCAGCATGGCTCCCAGCACCAGCGCCATGTGGCCGTGGGAAGCCTTGGGACGGCTCGGGAACCAGCTCCGGCTCGGGAACCAGCTCCGGCTCGGCTCGGGGCCCCCAGCTCGGCCAGCTTCGCCTCCAGGATAAACAGCGGCCCCACCGCCATGGGGAGGGGATCGGTTTGCCCGTGTTTTCCTTGGCACGGCGCCGTGGCAGGCGCTTGCCTGGACCTGGCGGAGATGGTGGTGATGCTGGAGGCTCGGTGAGGCTGAGATCCCCCTCAGTGGCCCCTTCCCTTCGTCTGCTCCCAATTTCAGGGCAAGATGGTACAACTTATGCCCCTGGGATCCATCCAGCCATGCTCGACGTCCCGCAAGAACATTCTCCCAGCTCCCACAGAGAGAAAAAACAGGAGCCCCCTGCCCTCTCCCTTTTCTTTACAGTTTTTTTTTTTTTTTTTTTTTTTTTAAATCCTCTCGCTCTGCTCAGAGCTTAGACTGAGCTGACCCCTGTGCCCAGACAGAGATCATGCCATCTCACCCAGAACAACCCCCCCCCCCGACCTCACCCAAAGACACCGCACCAGCTGGCCAGGGAAGACATTTCTCTTGGCTTTAATATAAAAAGGGTTAAGTGGCAGTAAAAGTGCCCTTTCGGGGTGGGGACGTGGTGGGGTGTTTGCAGGGGGAAACAGCACAGCAGGTTCGAGGGCCGTGGCAGGGAGTGCAGCGTGGTTTGCAGACACATAAACATGCTGGCATGATGAGGATCCTTAATGCATTTTGCAAAATTTTGGGGGTTTCCTTGAATTTGAGGACACAGGGATTTACTGAGGGTTGCACAGAGTGGCTTACACTCTCCCAGTTTAAATTTCCTGGGTGACCAGGGCTTCTTTCCCCAAAATTCAGGATGTTTCTGTTCCCTTACGAACACCAGCATTTTGGGGCCCGGGACAGAGGTGCTGCAGCCTTGCTGAAGGGCCAGGAGCTCCCCTTTATCTTTGGTTCCTCCACAACAGAAAAGCAAAGAAAGCCCTGTGGAACAAAACCCTGGGAGCCCAAGCAGCATGGCTGAGTGCCCTGGGACCACTGTGCTGCTGAGCATCAGCTTGGGAGCCTGTGGGTCATCAACGCACCCTGGCTTTTGCAAGAAAGACTTTCTAGTGTGTTTGAGCCAATATTTGTGTTCTTAACAGACACAAAGCCCCGGCTGGGAGATGCTGGGAAGGAGAAGGGATGGGAGATGGGACAAACAGCATGCTAGGAGAGCAGCCCCACGCTTCTCAAAGCCTCCTCTGCACACGGCGACCATCAGGACGTGTCCTGGGGAAGAGAAGATGCTGTGGGGAGGGAGATGAGGCAGGTCCACAAGAGCATGAGCTACACGACTCCCTGCAGCAGCACTCGATGCTGGGGAACACTGGCAGAGAGACAGGAACACCATGTGGTCCTGCCCCGCGAGGCCAGAGGCTGCCCCTTCTGCAAAGCCCACACTGCCGCGCCGGCTCAGTTATTCCTGCAATTTACAGCCCAAAAAAGAGACTTAATTGTAATCCCAGTATTTGTGGGTGGTTGGCTATTTTTTTTCCTTTTTATAGAGTCTTAGCAGCATGGAACCCCCAAATAAATTCCCCCTCCAGTGAACTCAGCAGCTGATGTACATGGAGGAAATAAGATATATACTGACAAATCACATTTATAGCCAGATATACTCATTATATATACCTAAAATATACATAGTACCTGAATATATAGACATCCACATATACAGCCAAAGTTAAAATCCCAAATGACACTGGGAGTCAGGTTACGAACAAGTTTGGGGGGGTCCGGATTTAGGGGCTGGGATGAACATCCATCTCTTCCCAGTTCAGAGCCAGGCAGGGGACAGGAGGGACAGGCTCCGAGCCCCCCAAAACACTGGGACTGGGCAGGGCAGGGGGTGAGATCCCCATCCCTTTGCTGCTGCTGGCGGGATTAGTGTTGAGTTTGTCCTGCTGGAGCAGGTGGGGGAGCAGCAGCCTGCCCCCACCTGCCCACCGTTGGGTTTCGTACTCGGGCAAGAGAAGCGCTGATGCAGGCAAGGAGTGCCCAGGCAGGGAGCTGCCGTGCTGCTTCACGCCAGGCAGCGGCTCCGGCCCTGCTACAGGAAGTTTCCTGGCACAAAACCTACCGCAAAGACCTTTTGCAGCAAAGCAAACCAGGAAAGACCAAGGGTGTGGATCTGGCCCATGCCACAGCTGCACCAGCCCCACCAACGTGCGATATGCCGCCGGCCCTTTGCAGAGGTGCTCACCCTGCGTCCCTATGGGGGATTTCCCTGCCCGAAGCGGCCCCGCTTGGGCAGCTGTCCCTCTGCCCCCACCCAGGCACCGCAGCTCCTCGTGCAAGCACAGCGCTTGGTCTGCCCGAGCTGACAAATTCAACACCTATTTTTTTGCCCCTCCTGAAAGATCCTAGCCCCCTCTGCTCCAGCTGCCTCCTAAACATCAACTTTGAAAATATCTCAGTATTTAATTTAAGGGACATCTTCATAACTAACATCTTGGCCTATTTCCCATTTTGAAATCCTAAGACTGTTGCTTAGTGTCATTTAACGTTCAGCCTTCCCCTCCAAAGCTTGCTAAAACGATTCAATGGTTTAACCGACCAGATCTCCTCTTCCTAGTTTCTCCATCATGCGGCTCTTGTGGGGAAGTTTTCCCCATCGAGCTGAAGAAAGCACAGCTCTGCTTTGAGAAGCCAGTGATGTCTTGTGTAAGCAGCACCTTAAAACGCAGAGCCTGAATGGGGTCTGAGAACTGATGTCGGTGGGTTTTTTGTTTCAATACACCAGGTGAGAGCCACCCATGGCCAGCAGCAAGCCTCCACGACACCCAAACATCGCTGCTGACCGAGCCCTGGGGGTATTGGGGTAATTTTGCTGCTGACAGAAGATGCAGCTGTATTTCCAAAGTCATTACAGCAGCCGTTTTTATGTCGCAATTCAGCCTGCCCTCCTCCCCCAGCCTACAACAGCACTTCCCCAAGGTGCAGTGGAAAGCAGACGGCAGGGCTGTTTGGAAAACCAACAGCCAGTGGAGGGATTCGCTTGGCCTTGGCTCGGAGCTGTGGCTAACGGGTGGCAGAGGGAGGCGAGCAGGTCTGTAGATGCACCATATTTCAAAACGTTTGATCTTTTGGGAGCCTCAGCCCAAGAAGGCAAGGGTGGGGATTGTTTTGTCAAGTTGTCTGTGCATGTGTGTTTGTGAATGACACTTGAGCACCCAGAAACACACCTCTGCGGGTATCACAGCACAGAACACTCTTCAACCCTCTCCCTGTACTGTCCTTGAAAAGACACTCCCCCCCCCCCCGCCGACCGCTTCCTTCTCAGATGGTCAGGAGAGGTATGCAGCCCACGCCAACCCCGCCCTCGTGGCACACCATCGGGGCCATGAACGTCCAGCGGTTTGTCTCCGGGTCGTACATTTCTACTGAGCTGAGGTTGGACTGTCCATCGTAACCCCCCACTGCATAGAGACGGCCACAGTTTGCAACGAGGGAGACGCGGCTCCTCCGGGTGTTCATGGGGACGATCAGGTACCACTGATCCGCCATGGAACTGTACACTTCAGCGATGCTGAGGAAGCCCGACCCGTCGTACCCTCCGCAGACAAACATCTTGCTGCCCAGCGAGGCGGCTCCATGGCGGCAGCGCTTGTTGAGCATGCTGGCCACCGGGTGCCAGGTGGCCGTGTGATGGTTGTAGTACTCTACCTGCAGTGACAGAGAGCACACAAGGGTAGGACCCTTGCTCGGGACCTACCGTGGGGCACGGATCACACAGAATGTTTCAACATGCAAGTGCAAGCTGGCCAGGGAATGCGGGCTTTGTGTCTCAGCTTCACACATTCAGATTTTGTATTGTTATTAAGCTTTTCTAACATCCTGGATCCCACCAGCCACTGCATTTCACCTTGCTCCCTCTGACAGCCCAGTGACTCACCGTCAAGCTGGAGTGGACAAATTTGGGGAAAGAGACTGCTCTCCCCACCCGATATGCTTCAGAGACCATGGCAAATGCAGCTTTGAAAATGCTCCCTCTACCTCTTGCCCCTTTCATCACCTTCTGCGTGGTGTTTTAAATGGGTATCTGAGCCTCAGCACCAAAAGGATCGAACACCCTTCACTTAAAAGTTCAATTGCCACAGGATTCTGTCTTCATTCTAATGTATTAATTTTCCTCACGCACACATGATGCCCCAAGGCAGAACCAGCCAAAGCTCTCTCAGACCCAAGAGATGCACGTCTAAGCTGTCCTTAGCAATTCCCTAAGTGTCCCCTAACCTTACGTGAGGCGCCTCACTCTGCCCAGGCATCAGATTTAAGCTGTAACAGTTCACACTTTCTAGTTTCTCATGTCAGGCAACCACTGCTCCTGATGCAGTTCAAGCCTACATCTTGCACCCGTGGCAAAGGGCAGGATTTTCCCCCCTTCCTCTGCACAGTAACCTCTGCCACTTTTGGAAAAGGCTGGCATTCTCCTGTCGGTAGGTTTGTAGATGGGTTATCTGGCACCTTGGCAGGGGTGGCGGGGAGCAGTAAAAAAAAATACAACCAGCCACCATTTTGCATCCCTTGCATTTCTGGAGAGACCATTAGATGGACCCCTTCTGCAAGGGCTCCAGCACCGCTCCAAACTTGGCACGCTCAGGAATGTGCTTGGAGAAGCAGATTTGTAGTTCTTGGCTCTGGGGTACTTCAGGCTGCAGACAACAGCCTGCCCCAATCTGCTGAGCAAGGCAGAAATAGTTCTCACTGCTCCCAACAAACCCTTTACTACAAATTTCTGAGAGCTGAGTGTTAGCAGCAGACCCAGCTCAGATACAGCTCCCCACATTTCCACTCCTGAGGAGATGAATGAGTCTTTTCTGTTCCACATCAGGTTTTTCTTTAGAGAACAGGCAAACTGAAACACAGGTGGAAGAAGGCAAGCTGGCCTCGTACCAACTCCGCCTGCTATGAAGCTTGTTTCAAAGATAATCTGCTTCTAAAGCTGAAGCCATGGAAAAGGCACAGAAAGCAGAGGGAAAAGCCTGACATCTGGGATACTTCAGAGCTCAAAAAGGGACAGGGGTGCAACGATAAAATTATTTAGAAAGTGAAGGAAACTGGGAGACAACAAAATGCACTAGCTCAATCCTTTTGGCACTGGGGAACAAGAGCAGCACTTCCAGCCCAGTTCCCAGTGGGTACCTGGCTAGCTCATTTCTTCCTGAGCAAGAAGGAGGGTCCTGGAAATGACAGAATTTGGTCGTGCAAACACTTACGGCACTTTGGGTGCACAGGGAAAGGGCACAGAGCCTTCCCAGCCCCAGCCCGACCCTTTGGCTACCAGCAGTAGACTTATTTCTGTGCCAGGCTTGCAGGAACCCGCACCCTGCAGACTTACGCTGTTGAAGATCTGCAGGCCGTCGTGCCCTCCCGACACGTAGATTCGGCCCTCGAAGACTGTGACGCCAGCAGCGCTGCGGTTGGAGCTCATGGGGGTCACCACTGTCCACCTTGCCAGGAAAGGGGAGAGGTTAGCAAGGGTTCTGCTGGTACAGCACACACCCCACCCCCCCCACATTATTCAACTGTATCTCATTTTCTAGCACTGGGTGCCCGTAGCCCTCCCTTCACCGCCTGTTTTATTTAAATCATGGTTCCATTTGCTTGCATCCAGGTAAACTCCTGCAGAGACAGATGCTGCTCCACTGTCAAGATACAAACGCTTTTCTGCATCGTTCACCATGTTCCTTTTACAGCCTGGACACCTGGCAGTGCCACAGCAAGGCACTACTCTAGCAGCAAACAGAGGGATAATCCATAGGGCATGAAGAGCTCTTACTTGTTTGTTTCTGGAGAATAGGACTCCACAGAGTTGAGGGACGAGTTTCCGTCGTATCCACCGCATACATAGATCTGACCATCCAGCACCACTGTTCCCATTGCACTGTAACAAAAGCAGGACCCCCTGAGACAGCTGCAGGTGCTGCCACATGTCACACGGTACATCTGCACACCCTGCCTTGCCTGCTGCCTGCCATCGCCTCCCTCCACCCCACCCAGCCCCCTCCTTTTTCCCGGCTTCACCTCCAGGCTGCTCAACCGCTCAATCCCACCCAAGCTCTGAGCCTCACAGGTCACCAGCGACGCTTGTGGCACAAGCACACCCCGTTTTCCTGATCAAAGGAACTAAACAAAAAACACAGGGAGAGATTCTGACCCAGATCATGGGTGAAAATCCCAGCAATTCTGGCTTCCCATGAAGGGCTTCCCCACTGCTGCTGGTCAGAGATAACACTGGTGATGGACATTGCTCCACAGGCTCAGGAGATGCGTTAACTGCCGTCAAACGTGAGGCTTGTTAAACCAAGGTGCCTGACCCTGTCATTGCACCTTGTAAGCCACATATTTGACTCAAAAAGGCTATCAAATGAGATGCTTCAGACAAAAGGCTTGAATCCCACCTTGAAAGTGTAGTCAAAGCTTCTCATAAAAGCTTGGCAACATGATCCTCAGCGGTAAAACCCCAGCACCACAGCTGGAGCTGACCAGATTGTGCAATAACTGACATCTTCCCCTGCACAAGAGCATCCAACACCTGTTCTGCCTGGCTTCAGGGCAGAACAACCCCATCCTGGAAAAGCAGCTGCCTCTCACTGTGGGAAAAGCTCCCAGGAACCTCACTGCTATGGAAAACCTGAGTTATTCTGCTACAAATGGGAGCCTTGGGCCCAGGATTTCATGTGCTCAGCCGCTTGCAGTGTGCTCTTCCCAAGCAATCAACGTCTCAGACCACAAAAAACCCAAGCCAGACAAACCACTGCGGTAAAGACGTGCTGCAAAGCTTGCAGCAAAGTGAACAATTCGACAGCTCTTAGTGACCGGGTACGAGTGCAGAGAACTGCAGCAGAAACCCTGGATGCCAGGAAGATGTTTAAATGTGGAGGCAGCTACTGTGTTGCGGTGGGGAGGACAGGACGATCACACAACGTAAGAGGTGGTTTTCAAAGTAACGCAGGGTCAAGCTCCCAAACCCAACCACAAAGTGGTCTCGAGGCTGGTCGGGAACCGCGCAGCTCTGTTCATCAAGCACAGACACCTTCTGCTTAGACGTCAACTTAACTCCCTAAATGATAAAAATACTACTCTCCTTCCCAGCTGTGCTTCTTATGCTTTCTGGTAGGGAAAGAAGATGCCAGCACTGGCCAGTGATGGTAAAATGACTTATTTGATTCCTAGCAGGACAGCAGTTTCTTACACAGTGCTCTCCAGTGCTTAACCTACCATCTAGGACCACAATATGAAGAAACAAGGCTCTGACCACCTCCTTTGGGACTCCAGTTCAAACCCTTACAGGCTTCACCAGCAGAAAATTACCACTCTTTAGTTTGATTTCACTCCCCAACACCACCAAAACTGTTGGAGCTGGAGCCCCTCTGCTGTGCAGCCGGGCTGGGAGCGCTGGGGCTGTTCAGCCCGGAGAAGGGAAGGCTCCTGGAGACCCTGGAGCACCTTCCAGCAGCCAAAGGGGCCGGCGAGGAAGCTGGGGAGGGGCTTTTCCCAAGGGCCTGCAGCGCCAGGACAAGGGGGAACGGCTTTGCGCTGAGAGAGGGCAGATGGAGATCAGAGCTGAGGGAGAAATCCTTCCCTGTGAGGGCGGCGAGGCGCCGGCACGGGCTGCCCAGAGCAGCTGTGGGTGCCCCAGCCCTGGCAGTGCCCACGGCCAGGCTGGATGGGGCTGGGAGCCACCAGGGCTGGGGGAAGGGGGCCCTGCGTGTGGCAGGGGTGGGACTGGGGGGTCTACGTCCCCTTCCGACACAAACCAGTCTAGGATTCTATGAAAATCAACATCTCTGTAGCTTACAGCCCACGCTGCTCAGCTGCACTTCACTTACCAAGGTATTAACAGCTTTCCTTGTCAGTGCCGTGATGCACAGACAGAACTGTTGGGCTGCTGAGTTTTCCCCTCTTACCGGCAAGCAGTACCCAGAATCAGCATGAGTGCCCCAAAGGTGGCCAAGCAAACCCCACCTGCTTCCATACTGCTCCACTCCTCCTTCTCCTTTGCCTCCTTCCCCACACATGAACCTCTCGTTCAGCACCCACCACCGCCCAATGCCTCCAGCCTTCCTACAACTTCACTTCCCCACCCCCTGCCCCCTCCTGCTTCAAAGGTCCCCTTCCCACCGAGCAAGCCACACCTACCTTCGCTTGCTGTTCATACTTTCCACTTTGGACCAGGAATCCATCTCTGGGTTGTAAACCTCCACGGTGCTCAGCCTCAGCTGGCCGTCGTAGCCGCCAATGGCATAGAGCAGTCCGTTCACCACCGCTACCCCGACTCTGCTGCGGGCTGTCGTCATCGGCTGGCACTTCTCCCAGCGGTTGGCAATGGGATCAAAGACTTCCACCACATTCAGCGAGTCACCTGCATAAAAATTTGCTACTCAAATTAAAAGGGGGAGACCTGATAAAACACCGTTCTAGCAAGCCCGCCTGTAGCAGAGGTGCACAAGGGGTTCTGTGCTGATGCCAAAGGTGGGTCTGCACAAGGACTTTGCCTGCTCTTCTCCAGGGAGACATCGGGGATCTCTCTGACACATCCTACCCCAGCCTCCCTGCTCCCACATCAAAGTCGAGTCAGAGGCATTTCCCAGCCACATCTCTACTCACCTGCAAAGTGAGCCTGCTCTGAAAAATTCACGTAAACCTCACTCCACAACGCAAAAAGATTATGGAGCGTGTCAAAGGGCGCCCCTGCTCTGAACCCAACCCCAAGTCCCAGGCTGTGGAAGTGGGGCCTCACAGCCTCACAGGGGCAGCAGAGCCCTGCAGCGGCACAGCTGTTGGTGTCGCTGCTTCCCGGGATCGCAGCTTCTCTGCAGGATAAACCAGCCCTGTCCTGCGTGACCGCGGGGTGGATCCCAGCGGGATGACTCGAAGGTGCCCGGCACGCACCCGCTAGTGAGAGCCCACGTCCCAGGTTAAGCGGGTTGTTTGAGGCTCCAGCAGACAGTTACAAGGGGCAGCGGGCACAGGCTGCACCACAGGCAGCTCCTGCAGAACCTGGGGACAAACTTCTTTCCCTGGAGGGTGCCGGGCGCTGGCACAGGCTGCCCGGAGAGGCTGTGGGGTCTCCTTCTCTGGAGCCATCCCAACCCGCCGGGACGCGGCTCTGTGCAGCCTGCCCTGGGAGAGCTGCTTCAGCAGGGGGGTGGGCTGGGGGGGCTCCAGGGGGCCCTTCCAGCCCCGGCCAGGCTGTGATCACCTAGATACCTCCAAGTTCTGCTTGTTGCGATTGGGCAAGAATACCATCTCCAAAATATCTTTAAGATATGCAAGAATACCGACCTAAATAAACCTGACTAGACGGAATTCCTAGCTGGAAGACATTAAACTATGGGAAGAGCCACCTTGAGCATGTCAGAGGGGTCCATGTGCTGCACAGAGGAGGAGACACTGCTCAATGCTTCCCATGAGGGAAGTTCACTATCCCATCATGAAAACTACACTGCTCTCCTCTGCGGGGAGCGGATATGCAAGGTACCTGCTGAGTTAAGTCCTCCAACAGCGTAAATCAATCCTGCAATCGATGTACAGCACCGAGGACGGGTTTTGAACGCTGGGAGGTGTGGCCGGCGCTCTGGCATGAGGTGATAATCTTTTGCCTCATCAACTAGATCCCTGAAACCAAAGCCAAATAATTAGAGAGCTTGGCTGATATGATGAAATCTGACCGTCTTAAGTCAGATGCAGATTTAAGCAACTGACTTTCCCCCCACTATTTCCAGCACTTCTAGAAGGCAACATGGCCTTGCTGCCAGGTTAAAATTGAGGAGGGCGCTTTGAAATTCTCTCTTTCTGTAGACAGAGCAAAAATCCAGTCTCCAAGACTGCTAAACCACATCCCTGCTCCCTCAACCCCACTGAGGGCCACCCTCTCCTCAGTGGTTTCTAACCCCGTGTCCAAGCCTCACCTGCACTTGTGGCAGCAGCGGACCAGGTCATCCTGTTGCACGCGGTCAGTGAGAAACTGAGGCCGACAAAGGGGCAGGCGGATCTTGGACAGGAGCTCAGGTAGGAATGACTCTCTCTGGTCTCGGTCGTACCGTATCCAAGCTAACGCAGCTTCAAATACCTGCCGGAAGAGAGGCATAGGAAGTTACAATTTTGGGATTATTTTGGGTTTTTTTGCAAGTTCCTACTACTGCCAGTTGTCTGATGGAGAAGAAACCACATATTGACAATGACCTTCCCCTATCTCAGGCCACACTATTTCAGGACAGAACAGGGATGCTCCACGTTGCACCAGAAGGCTCTCCTGTTGCGTGATGCTTGGGTGGCTTGGCTTTGGCATCGCTACCTCTGCCTCCAGCTTAGTCTGCCATAATACTGATCTGTTGTCCTGTGGGATGGGATGTTTAGTACAAGTGTTTGCAGGGAGAGGAGGGAGCTGGGAAAGGTGGGACAGAATGCAAAACCTTGTTTGTTTAGTGTCAAAAATCAGGAAACCAGGGAAGAAAAGAGAAGGGTGCTGCTCTACGAAAAACCAGAGGACAGTTTCGATGAGAGGGATCCATCAGTTAACTTTGGATGCCCACACAGTAGATGTCTAGAGATGAGCTGGTCCCTCTAGGCTCCCTTCGCAGACACTGGAGAGACAGACCTCTTCAAAACACCGTTCACCCGCCGTGTTTTGGAGGACTCCAGGTTACAGACTGAGCCTGGCAACTAGTTTAATTGCAGACACGTACTTCTCGGTTAAGAGGACTCTCACAGTTAAAGCCCAAGCTAGGTTGTCCTTCCACACCCTTGTGCCTACATCCAGATGACTAAATCTGAGCCCTGTCACTGTCACCCCAGGCAGAGCTCTCACTGAGCACAGTGTCCCCAGCAGCCGCACCAACCAGGGGTCACGCTCTAAGGCCAACATTACATGCTGCAGCCTCACCTCTGTTCACAGGTTCAGCTCGGGGAGATCTTAAACCTGTATCGATCTCCCAGAAGCCACAGGAGAACCAACCGGTCACTGGGGTCATGGCCACCACCTCACAGGCCAGCTGCCCTATTACACACCTGCTTTGGGTGGTCTCTTATTGCAGCCTGTGGTGGTGGAGAAAAGTCCAGTAGTACCATGGACTAGAACAAAATTACAAAGTCGTTCTTTTGTGGAGATACGGAGTCTCCCACATCACCATTCCTGAGGCTTTAGTGCAAAAGGACTTCTGCAACAGCAGCAGGGTGAGCTTAAAGAAACCCCAAAACACAACTGCTCTACAAGGTGCTTTATGATGAACAGATAAGCTGCACTGCGCTGAAATACTGCCATTTCCGAAGACGGAGGGCTGGCAGATGCCAGTGCACGAGGAAATGTCACCAGGGACAGACCCTTTGCACTCCTACCTGCTCCACAAACAAGCCACTTGGAAAAAACATCAAGAGACAAATTTGTGGTATGATATAGCAATGCAGCTGGAATGTGAAGCAGGTTCCACTCCCCATTTCAGGGGCATTCCAGACAGCCTGATTAATGAAGCACTCTCTTTCCCTACATGGACATAGCTGTAGGTCTGCTTCTCGTTTGTCACCTCCTTAGTAACTTCCTCAGAAAGAGCAGGACAGATTTACTGGCTCAGGGACAGGCTCTGTTTCTCCTGCAGACTGTCGGCCCACCACTGATGGATTCTCAAGGCTGCTGGAACACCCTAAAGCTGTTCAGCCCTGCTTTCCGGTTTTTCCTAGAAACAAGCCAATCTAAAGGAGGATTGTGATGACAATTTCAGTGGAACATCTGTTATAAAATGCTGCAGCAAATTCTTTATGCCTCAAAAGCAG
The DNA here is from genome assembly GCF_023634155.1 of Falco peregrinus. NCBI lineage: Eukaryota > Metazoa > Chordata > Aves > Falconiformes > Falconidae > Falco > Falco peregrinus. The sequence goes on along the minus strand of NC_073725.1, from coordinate 63,513,574 downwards.
TCCTCTGGACTTGAACATGAGCCCTGTGAGGAAGGGCTCCCTGCTCCTGCCAACACCCTCAGACCCTCTTCCCCAGGACCAGGGCCCAACAGATTCCACCGGTGAATCAAAACACCTTAAACCAATGTTTTGCACAACCTATTGTCTGAGAAACTCTAACGGGCACTTCTCAGCACAAGGTAACATTGACAACGCAGACAAGTGGGGTTCAGGGAGTCATCACAGCTCTGCCTAGCACCTCCCCACTGCACCAGCACACCTTCTCGGCTTCATCCAGACCAGGAATAGGGTCATATCCCATTCCACTCCCAAGCAACCAGAAACCCTCTGAGGAAAAAACTGCCTTGGCTGACACCTACACCAGATACACACCTGCTCTTCAGACTTCACATTGAGCTCGTCCCTAGAAACAAGCTCTAGGACGTCTTCAAAAGGCAGTGCCAGGAACTCTTCGGACATGGATACCTCCACAAAGTGCTGATGAATGAAGCTGTTGGCAGCGTCATAGAGCACCGCACACATCATGGTCTCTGCAAACTGCCGCACTCCCAGACAGTTCTTCGGGTGAAGCCTGGGAAAGGGGGGAAGAGGAGAGCAACATAACAACAGTTTAATGGAAGGATAGGAAGAATTACAAACGGGTTCAGTGAAGCAATGCAAGCCTCTGAGGATACACGAAGCAGCAAAAGCCATACTGTGTCCTCTTCAACGATGGCAGGTTCCAGCTCCCTGATGAACATATCTACACAGAGATCTGAAGGTGAATCCACAGCAGAGCCAAAGGATGGAAACCACAACTTAAAAACGTCACCTCAGATCTGCCAAGGAGCCACTGGACAGACTCAGCTGGCTCTGTGTGAAGGCTGCAGGCTGTCAGTTGAGGCGATACGGGAGGCTCTGCACAGCAATCCCTCCCTCCCACATCTTGGTGTGCCTGGGCTGTGCATCTAGCACTTTTTTTTTTTTTAAAAAAAAATCACTCCAATGTTGGACAAAGCTGGATTCAAGCGCATCGCACAAATACCAGTCACACATCTGTTTTTCATCTTACATCTTTTCCAAGTATTACAGAGCAGCATCTGTTACAGCTTCATAAAGCCATTTCCTGCGATTAAGGAGGCTTTATCACCAAAGCTGCTTTTGCAGTTGGAGGTTAGACAGTGAGAAGCACCACTCCAGATCCCAGCCCCTCTGGCACAGCCAAAGCTACTGTGTAAAGCTGCTCAGTGGCACAAAAGAAGCTGGAGAAGATGTACTCATTACAGCCGTGTGCTCTACAGAAACGCCTACATGTCCTGGACACTCCTGCCCAGACAAGGAGCCCTGCCCAGTACAGGCATGTCACCATTCCAGCAGCTGATAGCTGTCTTATTTTGAGGCACAAATCATCAGATGCTTAACTAAACGCCACCTGTGTGGGGAAAATGATGGTTTCAGTGTCTAATGGTCTGCAAAAATGAGGCCCAGCTGTTGACAGGGGCATCCAGATGCACGTGAGGACATGACACCGCTTGTGTCTGCTTTGGGGGGGAATGCCCTCAGTTACTGCCCTACACTGTGGTACGAGCAAATACATAGCACTGCGGGGGGGGGGGGGGGAAGATTACTTTCTCAAGAAGATGACTCTCAGGGCTCACATGGGACTTAGTTACAGTACTATGGACCTGTCTGTGCACAGGTGCCTAAAAATATCCTGTATCTTCATTCTATTTAAGAAAGAGCTCAGCGTGCAGGTTCCAGCTCTTCAGGACGGTCAGAGTCCACTAATTTTCTTGTCATTAACCAAAGTGACAGCTGAGCCCTCAAATCCAGGTCTTCACCAAGGACACCTAGTTGCTCCTGGTAGATCTGGGAGAACTGTGGCTGCTAAATTTGAGAAACCAAATCACCTTGCTTAATCTACACACAGGTACAACCACCTCAAGCTAGCAGGGACTCAAAAAATCAATGCAACCCATCTCTTCCTGGCTTGGTGTCATATCCAGTACCTCAAATAAAATGTTTTTGCAAGAAAAATGAACGCTCTGTCATCTTACATAATTTTAAACTGCAGAAACTCAGGATGCAAGGAGGATGGAAAACTGAGGCATCTTAAACACAGAGGAAAAACATTTTTTAGTTCCCAGCCCATGATTTTAAGATACCTCTATTGAGAAGTTAAGAAAAGTAAGTGGCTGAGATGTTCCATTTATTTGGTAGATGTGTTTAATATCACACCATGGAATGCACTGAACAGCTGCAGAGAAGTCAGGCTGGGGAAACTAAACACATAAGACTCCCTGGCATGATCTGAAAACGCGTGTGGTACGTTTCCAAAGGATAGCCCAGTTTTTCAGTTTCCAGATCATGCTGCTGGAAGAGTCTTGCAGGCAAACACCAGTGAGGGAACTGAAAAACCTGGGACCAATTTATGGGTCTGCCACAGCTTCCTGTCCAGCTCCTTGGCTGAGCCTCTTTGTTTCTCCCCTCTTCCACATGCAGCAGCAGGAAGGGTAATTACTGCGAGGATGGGTTCGTTAGTGGTAGAGACAGTCACACACCAACCACTGTGATGGGTAACTGGCTAGCTAACTCTTAAAAACTGAAATGTCCGTGCTGTTTTCCTCTAGGTATTAATTCCCACGGCTGGCCAAGGCCTTTTGTTGTGTTCCAGCTGTAGCATCTCACAAGCCAGAGAAGTTATTTCATATGCAATGAGAATGGTGAGCCTCGGGAGACGCAGCCCTCCTCACCATGCTGGCAGGAGACATCCCACATCCTCCCAAGCCTGACACAGATGACTAAAACTTTGCTGCTGTTGAGGAGCAGTAAGCTCAGCCAAAAGACAGCGCCTCACCTCTCTCTGAGGAAAGTACAGCAAGCATCTTTGATGTTCTGCAGCTGAAGGAAACTTGCCCCCATCAGCAGGGACTGGACGTTCTGCTGATCTATGGCCAGGTGACCGTTGTAGGCAAAGTTGATCAGAGCCTCAAGCGCACTAAAAAAGGGGGAGAAAGGGCAGAAAATCCACTGAATTCAAGCTAGCATGGGACCCTACTAACAGAAAATTTTTTTCTAATGCCATTCACACAGAGGGTAGGCTTTCAAGCCTTGCATGCACAACACCAAGGCCTGCAGAGCGCTCACGGTCCCTCTGGATATCCCTGCTCCTGTGCTGTGGGACGTTACCTGGGATCCATCCCCTGCATGACAATCTCATCCTGCTTGCACTCCATCATGTCATTGGTGAACATGGCATGGAAGTATGGGATAGAAGCTGCCAGAACAATCCGGTGAGCGCTGAATTTATGGTCTCCTACCTAAAAAGGAGAGAACAAGGGAAGGAGGAAAGATCAGCACCATTCACTGCTGACTGTAGAGTCCAGATAATTCACTGTGGCACAGCTCTGCCAGCCCAGCGGTAACCGAGGGCTAAAAGTTGGACAATTCCCATTTGCAAACAGGACAGCAGCCTGTCTCAAAGTCAAACTTTTGAATCCAGTTTTCAAGCCTCATAAGCAGCCACAAATGGTCAACCGGGCAAAGGTAAAACAGTGTTACAACCCAAGAGTGGGCAGATTGTTCACAGAGAACAGCCAGGTCCACAGAACCACATGTTTACACAAATCAACTCGGTATTAAACTGCACACACAGGTTCCAAACCCAGATCTGCTTCTCCCAGCAGTTTGGTGCGGGGAATCCTCCCTGCAGCCCTGCTTCACATTGCTTCAGCTAACCGCTGGCAATCACCGATCCCACATCACCTGCCTGATCCCAGGATGCCACGCGCACAGCCGTGAAGGCTCAACGCCAGTCCCAGGTTCCGATATTTCTTCAGAGCTAAAATCTGGGTGACACAGCTGCCCGTTCCCTCTTCCCTAGCTTGGCCTCTGAGCCAATGACCAGCTTACAGGTTAAATTCCTGCTTCTTCTCGGCACCCGTCACATACCTTCAGCTTACGCTCACAGCCAGTCCCCTTCACTATAACCCAAAGGATCATATGGCTCATCTTTAAATCTCTGCAGGCTCACTTTCACCAGCTGTGCTGTACCTGCTCCCATTTGTATCCTCTGAAGAGCATTCCTGATCCATATGGAGCAAGGCTTGGCAGGGGCTTCTTGCATCTCCGATTTCACATCTCCCAGCTGCAGACACTACACAATATTTTGTCCTCTTCTGAGTTACACAGGTCTTTGCTCTGATGACCTCTCTCTGTTGGTTCAAAGCTTTCCCCCCACCTTAATTTCCAGTCTAACCTGACTCACACCAGTCTATGCCCATCCAAACTTGTGTGGAACTGCCTTTTTTTCCCCACTTCAGCAAGATTTTCTCATTTGACTTTTGTTTTGCTAGGACAAACAAGCTGGCACAGCAGGTCCTCTACTTGCCAGGTCATCCAAGAAACCCTTCTCTTCTACACTTCCCTTCAAAAACCTTCATCACTCTTTCATGTCTAGGCAGCTTATTAACAAAAATGTTTGTGTTCAGGGTTTTTGCAGTTCCCAAAAGTGCCTTGCCTCTCTGTCTAGGCCCAGAGCTCTCACACCCAGTAAATACAAATGGCTGGGAGTTTAGAAAGCAAAATTCCTGACACATGGCAAGGGAGAGGGGGCTAGAAAACGAAGAAAAGACAAGGAGGAATTGGGCACTACAAAAAGATACATAAGCAAGCAGGATTTTTTTTCCTTTTAAAACAAAAGCATACTCAACTGCCACAAATGCTGTTAAAAGATTTTTTCAAACCCAGCTTGACCACCCAGCTGCTCGCTGTGCGTGCCCGCCTGCACGATGACTGGGACTCACAAACATTTAACATGTGGTCAGCTCCTGGCACTGCATGCCTCAGGTGCAGAGTCAAGTCTGCTCTGCCCAAGCTTCCCAATTTAAAATATTGCTGCAAATATCTAGTCAAACTGCTTCCAAGACTTGCTCCAGCCTGGCAATGGCAGGACCACTTTTGGAGAGCCTTGTCTCTGCACTGGTCAGCGTAGGTGTGCCTGAAGCCCTGCCCATGCTGTTCCCTGTGCCTGGATTACCCTGCACAAACCCTGCTGTCCTGGATTTTGCCATGTCCCCAATGCCCAGAACAAAAGCAGCAAGTGAAATGGTATGGACTACTACAACTTATGGGAAAAAAAAACAACCCTCATGTATATACTTGTACAGTCACTTGTGAGCTCAGGTTGGGGAAAGGTCAGCATCAATCTCTTCTACTAACCCAAACCCATGTGTAAAATGTCCCAGAGGCTCCAAGATTTGAGAGCTGTGCCACAAATACCAGCAAATATTCTGCTGCTCTGTTCCCTTCCCTGCTCAGTCATTAATTTCTCTCATGCTTCACCTCCACCTCCTGCCCTCCTGTGCTGGTGCTGAGCAGGAGACGAGCTCCCAAGACAGCTGAGCAGGAGCCAGACCATGATGGAGATAAAGGCAGGAATAAGAGGGCTTGCTTGGCAGACAAGGGCTAAGATTATGTTCCAGGAGAGAGAGGGAAGAAGCAGAAAAGAATAAGGTAACAAAACCAAGAGGATGGATATTTTATAGTGGCAAGCCAGTAAGGACAAGCATGGAAATTAAGATGGCAGCTTTACCAGTGCTACAGCAAGTGCTGGACCACAGTACAGGCACAACCTGCGCTCGCCTCTACGTGTAAAATCAACAGCAGCTTCCTTGCATGCACACAGCAGGCCAGGGAATCTCTGGCAGAAGGAGTTGAGACTGTCAGGACTCGCAAAAGAGCCCACAGTCAAAGAGGGGACTGAGCTCAAGGCCACAAGCCCTAGTCCCGTTTAAGTAATGAACGTATACATAGCTGGGCTCCTTACCCTGACTTTACACAGCCTCTTGTAAGCCAGTGCAAACTCTGGCCTGACCTCTCCAACACAAGAGATTTAAGTTATTATAAATACACCGAGTTTAATGAGAAAAGCCTGTAAGAAGAAGGAAGCGATTCAAGAACCTGCACACCCCTGAAAGCTGACAAAACCTCTCTGTGTCCGTGGCTGCAGTGTTTTCATTTCCTTACTCTGCGGGGCCAATGCCAAGTGGAGCGCACATGCGCACGAAAAACTCTGCTTCTGTTCATCTCTCCGTGTAAATGACTGACCAAGGTGCTGCTTATGAGGGAAGCACAAGAGATACAGGATTAAGATAGGTAAATAAGGAGATTTGGGCACTGAAGCTCTTCGTTTGAGACTTCTCACGGGGGAAAGGTTTATATATGACCAGCCGCAACCTGGTTGATGACGATGACTAACTCACTGCTCAGCCTGTCCACGTTCCAGCCCCGAGGCTCAGAAGCACCAGACCTGCTTGGCAAGCTCTGGTGCTTCCCAGCCCATTCCTACCCCGTGGATGAAGCCGCTCCATGGATGAAGCCACTCCACCAGCCGTGCCTGCAGCTGCTCCTGGCCCAGCCCACTGATGGGACGAGTAAACACCAGTGAAGCTAATTAAATGGGTCTCATTATCTACATACCTTAATGCTGTACCTCTCCCGCATCACACACAGCGCTGGCCAGCTGGGGACATCTCATACAGACCTGGTGGAAGCAGCAGGATGGCTCCAGCAGCCCAGCAGCAGGACCTGGCCTTTCCTTGTTAGTTCCCCAGCTCCTCACTGCCACATGCAGAGGAAGGTCTAAGTGTTCCCAGCATCATTTCAGAGCTGGGGGACAGATACTGCTGCTAAAGCAAGAAATACATGCCCACAGATGAAGCCTGCAGCACAAGAGAGGTCTGTTCCTTGGTCAAGGGCAAAGGGCTAATTAAAAACCCCAGGCTATTTCTGTCATGCGCGATGCCAGTCTTCTTTAAAACAGCAGGGTTATTTTTTGCTGAAAATGTTTTCAACTAGAAGGCAGAAGACTGCAGTCACTGACCAGGAGCACCCAGCTTCTGCAGGAAAACCCCTTCCCTGGGTGTCTCAAATGCCCCAAAACACAGGAAAGCTCCATTTTAGCTTTCACTATTTCTCTGGCCCGAAACAAAGTGGAAGAAAAAGGCCTCATATCTCTAAAATTTTGAAAGACATTGTGGTGCCTGGAACAAGTCAGTCCAGCTGCAACCCTTTGACTTAATATATCTCTTAACTGCAAGACAAGTTTGGATGAGGGCTCCTATTTGGGCAGTATACAATGTGGTTGAATGTGCAAGAAAAACAATTCAGCTGAATTTAATTTCCACCCAAACACAATCTGCCAAAAATCACAGCTATTCAAATGTCCCTTCACTTTTTAAAAATAGAAAGTCGTATTAAGATTGAATAGGCACCCATTAAAATGATACACCTGCTTCAAATGCATATAGCAATCCTTTAGTTATAACCAAAGTTAACTTTATAACTAAAGCCAATACCAATTTCAACAGCAAGGCTGTGTTTATTCAAAACACCAAGGTTCTACTGTTAGCCAACAATGAGAAAAAGCCCTCTGTTTTGGCAAATAACTGTGAAATACAAACACAACACCAGCTTGAAGTTTATTTTTAAAGTAAATGTAGTTTTTAAATGGATCTGTGGGTCAGATAGCCATCTACACCATGGTTAAATTCACCAGTTTCAGTCACCGAGATCTGCCCAGTCTGTGCCCCAGGATTTCTCAGCTCTCAAACAGCTTGCCAGTACTGCTCATGCTTCCCTCTCCCTCAAGCACAAGGTCCATCAGTGCTTTGTTTTTCTACGTGCCATCACGCTGTTGCTCTCTGGGCAGCAGTGAAAGACGGTGGCATGTAGAGAGCCACCAGTAACATCACCGCCAAGCCGGCCAAATACTGTCTGACCCACCTGCCCTTTTTCTTCCAAGGAATTCAGTGCTAGAGCTCCAGACCTCTGCCTCCTGCTTGCAGCACAAGCCTTTTTTTGACCTTGCCTCTCTCATGGATACATATATTAAAATGCATCACCACTGCCCACGTTCCTCCCAAGGCAAGGCACAAAGGGATCAAACCAGAAGAGATACTTTATGCTCCAAGCCTCAATACAACAGATTTTAGCACTGTCCAAGAGTCTGTGCAGAGCTGAAGTTTCCCACTGCGCTCCAGTTTCAGGGATGCATCGCCATGATCTCAACCCACAATGGGCTGCCACCAAACAGCCTCATTATATATAAATACGCCTGGTTATTGCAAAAGCAATCATTTATAGTCATTCAGCAAGACCCCCGACGTGTTAATGAGAGCTGTATCATCACAGGGATGAAATACTTTGTGTCTGGTGGCACCACCCTTCCAGCTCCGAGCAGCTGAAAGGGACAGGATCGCTCCCTCAGCACTTGCCCTTTGTCAAGGAATGGATTTTACCTTGGGGAATGCCCCATGTAACAGATTAACTGTGCTGGGGATGACCCTGCACCGGCAAGGCAGGGTTTGAACTAACCAGAGTTTGTTTTGGTTACCTGCAGGGAGAAGCCTCAGCTCCCCAGGCAGGGCTCAGCCTCCTGCCTCAGCTCGGTCCCTGTCAATGCGTGGGGAGCAGCTGGACAGCACAGGAGAAGCCAGGCTGTTCACAACTGCTTCCCTTGCGCGGTGCTAGCACCTACCTGGCCTTGCTGTTCAGGGCAATAAAACAGAAATAAGCTGGGGAAAAAAAGGAATAATTTTCTGCTGTCATAGCAGGGGAAGGGAGAGGACTGGGACTGGCTCCTGTCAGCAGCGAGATCCACAGAGCTGCATCAGCAAAGAGCTGGTTGACGCAGTGATCGCCAACAGCTGAATGGAAACTATTTCCAGGTACTGGACAAGACAAAACCTGCAATTCCTTTTTTTATTCCTCCTCTCTAAAACTTGCTCCTGTAATGATAGAGGGCCCTCGGGGAGATTTATAAATTGGGATATCTGGTCTAGAAGCTCTCATTATGCTCATACCATCAGCACTTAATGGCAAGTCCCAAAGGAACAACTAAATTTCTTGCTGCAGGCAAAGGACAATACCTGTTTTTCCTGTAGAAGATGAAAAATACTTCTGAGGATGAGCACACAGCATTATGTCCCCTTGATTCATCCTTGCATCTTCTGTTTCAAAAACTGCCTCCTATCTCCAGAGCCAAATGATTTCCTTTCCTTATAGCCAAATAAATATGCTTTCCTACACCTGATGGAGTCATGCTACAGTCCACAAGTCTAATATGAAAGTGAAAGAGCTCAGGCTTTTCTTGGTATCATTCCACCCTACAGCTGACAGGTTCCCCCTCACCCAAAATCCATCACAGCCCTGCCTGCTAATTCCAGAAGTACCAGAAGAACAAAAAAAATTTTAAAATTATATATATAAAAAGCTTCGTCTGATTGAGAAAAAACCCATTTTTGTCCTCATTAAGTGCAGCCAGCAAAGATGGTCTGCTCCATTCCTGTTACAATTTTACAGAGCAGCTCGCACTTGGCCACGCAGCCTTTGGAACCAGCTGCCCTTTCCATCCGTATTCGAGAATTGTCTCCAATGATCTTCCTTTTTATTTTATATTTATATACTGTTGCATACCCCCCAGGACCGAGGTGTCCAAAGTGCAGGATGCGTCCAACCCCGAGAGCTCCCTGCTGGCAGCAGGATTTTATTGCCTACCTAACGTCCTGGGGGAAGCTGTTAAGAAATCTCTGTAAGCTGGGATGTCGCTCAGTGTTTGGCCTCCCTCGCTCTGTGGGATGTGTGTCTAAACCAGAGCCTCGGTTGGGGATTTCAGCTTTCAGCTGGAGGTGGAAGTTCTTGTTTGCAAGAACAGACTGTTCCGTGGCAATACCTGTGATGTTAGGGAAATCAGGTGCTCCTTTTGAGTTAAACACAAATCAGTGCATTTATCTTCTGCTTTTTGAGCCTGGAGTTCAGGACTGTCTCCAAGCACAAATTAAATCATCACAAACTCAATCATATTCACAACACTAAGCCAGAAGTAGCTATTTATACAAGCACTGAAAAGAGAAATACGCCAGGAACTCCACATCAGCAAGCTCACTGGGAAGACGCTTGCGTATAACTCCTTCAGGCAGGACTGCCACCCCTTTCAAAGCCTGAGCAAAACATCTCATCTTCCAGAATATTACCCCCTTTATGCAAGGATGTGCAATTTCATAATAAATAATTTTAGGTGCCTTTCTTTCATAGCAAAATATACTGTTTACCAGAAACACAAACAGCACCACTGCTGGCAAAGTGTCTTTTCTGACCACAAAATTCCCTTTCAAAACGTTCTCTAACTGGCTAACAAAAGGCATGCTTTCCCTTACACTCCCACAAAATGTTAACAAGTTCCAGGGTACGATGAAGCTTTCTCCATAGAAAAATGGTGTAGGTGTAATACAGGCATCTATTGTTTTCACGACATCATTACTCTGCACAGCTGAGAAGTCTCTCAAGCTCTCTCCTGCAAAGATCTTCTCAAAAGAAAACAAAAAAACCCCAAACCCAAGCCAAAGAGCATCTTTCCTGACGTGACGCTGTCATGCAAGTCACAGAGAGGATGCAGCAGAAACTAAGCTAGTGTCCAAGCCATCACAGTGAAGTTTTGCTAGACAGAAAATAGCGGAATACTAAAGTTTAAGAGATCTTGTATAAAAATTCAGGTATTGAAATAAATACCCTTCCTCCCCACCCACCCCTTCCCTCCCAAATAGCAGCCGGATGAGATGTGAAAGAGTTTACATCAAACCTGGCCTGTGCAAAGCCAAGCGACTGATGCCATTAAGTCAGACACCCTTCTGGTCTAGACTAATGACAGACCTTCTGGTATGATGGTAACGAATTGCTCTGACCTAGGAAAGCCATCCCTTTTGCATGTACAACAAACACACGTTCCCAGATAACCCACGTCCAACTGAGAGGAGCCGAACTGCTTTGCTGGTCCCCATTGCCTCCATTTTCCACGAGGACAGGGGAAGGGAAGCATCCCGAGGGATCGGTCCAGCCCTGTCTCATGCTCCTGAAGGACCAGCAAAACCAAACTTGAGGGTGTTGCGGCCAGGAACGCTGATGGGACCCTGGGGTGCGTGAGCAGTGTGGCCATCAGGTCAAGGGAGGGGATCCTGCCCCTCTGCTCTGCCATGGGGACACTGCATCTGCAGCGCTGGGTCCATGCTGGGCTCCCAGTTCCAGAGGCAGGGAGCTACGGGAGAGGGCCCAGCGGGTGCTGCGAGGCTGATGAGGGGACGGGAGCCTCCCCCGCAGGAGGGAAGGCCGAGAGGGCTGGAGAGGAGCAGACTGTTCAGCCTGGAGAGGAGCAGGCTCGGGGGCCCTTATCGATGCCCACAGGCGCCTCCAGGGCGGTGGCAGGAGGACGGGGCCAGGCTCCTGCCAGGGGTGCCCAGCGGCAGGACAAGGGGCAGCGGGCACAGGCTGCACCACAGGCAGCTCCTGCGGAACCTGGGGACAAACTTCTTTCCCCGGAGGGTGCCGGGCGCTGGCACAGGCTGCCCGGAGAGGCTGTGGGGTCTCCTTCTCTGGAGCCATCCCAACCCGCCGGGACGCGGCTCTGTGCAGCCTGCCCTGGGAGAGCTGCTTCAGCAGGGGGGTGGGTTGGGGGGGCTCCAGGGGGCCCTTCCAGCCCCGGCCAGGCTGAGAGTTAACTCAACAGTTGAGGGCCCCTCAAGCTGTGGGCACCCTGGTTCCCTGCCAGGTTCCTCCAACCTCCTCAGAACAGTAATGCCAAACCTCTCCTGTACTCCAACAACCCCTACAGCAACACTGAGAACGCCCAGCCTCTGCTCTTAACTCATCCTGCAGCATCCAGCTCCTACCCAGGCAAGAAGTATCTGCCCGTGGCCCTGCCAGACACCAGGTTAAATCTCCAGATCACTGAAGCCCACCTGAAACCATAGGACAACTTTTGCTTTAAGAAAAGCAAACAAACCAGTGGTCTAGACTAATTTTTAGTAGTTAGACAGTAAAGCCTTTTTGCCATGCTCAAAAAACTGGAGTAAAAAGCTTAGTGCAGAAATGTGTGGTTTCTGCTAACGCTTAAGGTTTAATGTCTTCACAAAGCACTAAAAATACTCATCTTTTATATAAGGGGAACAGCACTGACGCTAGCTGAGACCTTGGGTGAAAAACCAAGTCCAATTGTAATCCAAAGTAGCTTGTTACCGCTGTACCACAAGATCGTTAAGCTCAAGGTCTCATGTGCATAACAGATAATCTGTTCTTTAAATCTACCAGCTTCTTCAAATAATAAGATATTCTCTCTCTCCTACCAAGCTCATTTTCCTTAAGGATCTCAAACATGCTCAAACATCTGCGGAGCAGCCAGGCACAGGGTTTTTCAAGGACCTTGCTGAAATTACACAGGCAGCCTAAGCTGTCTGGAATTCCACTTATCTGCCACGGCAGGACAAGGGGAGGCTCCTCCAGCTCCGCGACTGCTTGGCAGCAGCAGCTCTCTCAGGTGTGTCTGCTGAGTTTGGAGGGTTTCAAGTTAACAGTCTGCTTTGGAAAAGCAGTGATTAGAAGCTGAGAAAAGCCAACAGGACTATCACCTGTCAGTCCAACTCGGATCGTATATGAAACAAATAATATAACCTCCCCACAGCTCAGAAATATTTTAACTCTCCAAGCTTGCATTATTTTTTTTAAGAGACTTTTCTAATTACTCTTGGAGTTAGTCATGGAAATACGGCATTCAAGCGATTCAAAACCAAACGAGAAGCAGCAATAATAAGAGGAGTTCACATTAACCTTGCTCTTTGAGGATTTAGACAAGCACAAACCTCTCTTTTGACAGAGCCAAGATCACTGGAGGTGGCAGCCTGGCAATGAGTTCTCCTTCTGGCTCCAACTGGAGCGAGCAGGAGCTGTAAAGACATTTTCTCCCCTCAAATTTGTCAATGAAGGAATGAGATGAGCACTGCTTCCCTGTTTTACAGGGTGGTGCAGTCCGCAGGCTTCCAGCAAGCTGCTGATGTGTCCTCAGAGAGCACTTGTACCTTGGCCTCAAGCAGACAATGCCAACTCCAGAAAACAAAGCTGCCCAAGCAACTTTTGTCTTGAGGGGATATTTGTCTTCAAAAAACAATGCTCAGGAAGAGCACAAAGCAGATCAGGGTCTCCAGATCAGGGAGTAACACCCCCAAATGCCCACACTTGTCAGTGAACTGAAATTCTTCACACTTTTGCAGCATTTATTTATGAGGTCTAAAACACTTTGAGAACACCCACACATAGGAGGAAAAAAAAAAAAAAGATGATAAATTCACTGTAAAATAAGTGGGAAAGGTTCTGCCATGCTATTGTGTATAGGAAACCAAAGCTATGAGGGCTCAAACCTTTAACACAGAGCTTTTCTCACCCTGTGAGCTTAGTAAGATGTGAATCAATTTCTACCAATAAGGTAAAATCAACAGCAGTGCTGGTAGTAGAAAAAACTGAGGACTCCTAGTTCATGTTTAGACCAAAAATGATGCTAAGGGTGAAACGCTCTTGGGAGGAAAGAGCTCCAGGGAGAAGCAGCGTACTGCCTGGACAGGAGCATGACAGCACTGCAAAGGCAGCCAGGAAACAACCCAAAAGTCTCCAAACGTGGAGACAGCTTGAAAGTCCTTTATATCCAGCTTCTGGGGGAAAACAGGTGGATGCAGAAGTCAAACCTCACTGATTTAATCTGAAAAACCCAGCCATCTGTAACTGCAGTAACATCTGACCCATAGCTGGGGGCACCCAGAGACCTCGCTACAGCAGGTTCTGCTCCACGCCAAGGACACTAGGTGCATTCAGTTTGAACCCGTTCCCAGCACATGCATAGACTTTGCTGCTCACAGCCCATTTCAAGCCTGAGAAACGTGGACAATTCAAACTTCAGCCCACGGCTGGAACCCCCAGTTTGGCCCCAGATGCAGGGGATGGGGAGGCGTGCAGAGAACGGCTGCTTCTCTGCTGGCTTTGCAGGATGCCCTGGTTTCAGAGGCTCCTATCACACCTCGAAGCATATAGTCCAAAACTGAAAACTGAATTTGAAGTAACTCCATTCAAACCACTTGACACACTTGTACTTGTAGCCAAAAGCCTCAAAACGCACCAAACTTAAAAAAAGTAAGGAAGCCTCCTTTCTGCATGCTTGATGATCGCTCTGGGCTTGGTGTTTCTCTGTTGCAGAGGCAACCATCAGCTTTGCCAACCCACCAATATTAGATGAGCAGAGAAACAGGAGTCTCACTCTTCTAAAATATTACTCTGGTCAGGTTAAACTGACAAACAGTTTTGGTTGATTTTTTTTTTTTTTTTTTTTAAAGGCCACAAGACTAGACCAACACACAATCTGGTGATTCTGAGAGAAGAAAGTAGTAGCAGAAGTTTGACTTTAGTAAGCAAAAATTGTACTTTCACCAAAGGAAAATGAACTAACCACAGAATAAGGTGTGCCTCCTTGCTTCCCTCCTCCCTTCAGTTTATTCACATGCATTTCTATCAAATCATACTCAAATCATTGTTTAATTAAACATTTCAAAGACTCACGAAAGGGAGACTGAAAGGACAGATGTCTCTGATGGAACATCTTCTAAAGGAGCTCTGAGCTGCGGCTATTTAAGAGACAGGAATAGAAAAGGACTTTTCAAATCTGTAGGCTTGACCGTCCAAGCAGGAAAGGAGCTTTGGCTCTCGATGAACACATCCTAAGCGGCTGGAAAGACATGCAGCTCACTTACTGCCCTATTTTCACATGGGCGATCATGAGAAGCAGTGACAGATTTCCCTAAGCTGAGTTTGAATAATCGGAACTCCAAGGGAGCCATTCAAATCAGCACTTCTTGCTTTTAATCGCATCTAAGCCCAGCTGCTGTATGCTGCTGAGGCAGCACCGTCTCCCGCAGAGCGGCATGAACCGTAGCAAGACAGTTTCTGAGAAAGGAGAACAAATTCTGCCCCTCCTATTTACTGAATGAATGCTCACCTGGTTTTACAAGGGGAATAATTAAAACAAACAAATGAGAGTACTGAACTTCCTAACAATTTTAGGCCTGTTTGTACAGCAAACATTTCTTGTGGGCTGGGAAAATCATTTACAGCCATTGACCCCAACGCTGATATCTGTAGAGAGGCCACTAAAAACCTGAACTGTGCTGCAACAACACAGCTTGCTCCTGTTACAGCCACAAGCCTGAACGTGATCACCATCAGGAGGAATCCAACTTCTGGCCCAAAACAGTGTTTGGCTGCTTTTTTTTCTTTACAGACATGACAGCCAAAAAGTACTAAGACTGATAAAAAGGGTAACAATCTCACTTCAGCAGTGCAACACACATCAGGACCTACTACGGTTTCCTTCAGTTATGGACTTTAAATGCTTCTCAGTGCTTTTCCTACCTTCATTTTGGGTAAAAAGCATTCAAACGCCATCCCTGCTAGACAACTCACTTGGCAGGCACCTTCTGCATCACACGGGATTTACAGCTTCATCGACGCATGTGGAAAGCGCTCCTGAGCAAGGTCAGGGAAAGCATGTTTTGCGTCAGCTGTGTTCAAGGTAGCTAATTCAAGATTCAAAGCCACCTCCGAAGTCCAGCTCAGAAAAATTACTTCTTAAACATTCAGCAGCTACAGAAGACACCCTGTACTGAACAATGGGGATCAAAGATTTGGCTTGGATTCAGCAGGCTGCACTAATTCAATCACCACAGGACACACAGGCACTGAGAAATCTGATGTCAAGAGGCAGAAGCAGCAAAGAGGTGGCATATTTTGACGTGGTGACTCAATACAACAAGAGGAATCTAACGAACGAAGTGTTTTGGATTCTCAGGCTGTGTATGTACGAGGGAAAGCAGGACTGTTTGAACCAACACGGAAACACACCGTCAGCCCTCTGCCAAATGCATCAGTCGTTGCTGGGATCTTTCTTCAGCATAATAAAGAATTAACCAGGCACTGGAGAAAGTTAAGACTAATTTTAAGAATGGCAGAGACATCTTTCTCAAGTATATTTTAAACTTTTGTATGGATGAAAGGCTCTGCACTCTCCCCAGATAACAACAGTCCCTGGAAAAAGACAAAAGAGAAAATAAAAGGAAAAAAGAAAGCAGGGCCAACATGATGCTCTCATCCATAAAGCTGCCCAGCACTGTCAGGGTGCTCATTCTGACAGCTGGACCAGAGAGCTCCTTCAGCCCTCAAGGCTTTAAAAGTTTTCCCACCCTGCAGCGGAAGATACACAAAGCGAGATAAGTAAGATTTTAAAAAGCATTTTGCTAAGGTAAACCTACTTATTCAGAAGAGTTTTGTAGAACAAAGGTCAGGCATTTATTTGATATAAGGCTGGGGTCATATACCTCATCGCTATTGTCTCCCTCTGGATGACACAGAGCAGCCCAGCCCCAGAGAGAGGACCCACAGCTGGCCCACCGTGATTCCAGAGATACAGGACCCACAGGACCTAAGAATTTCCTTCTGCAACAAAAAGCCACCTCAGATGCACCAATACACAGTTTAATTCTAACAAAATGGCACTCTCCATCACAAACCAGTTTTGTCACAGAATGCCCCCAGGTTATGGCACAGACAGTCACAAATACCACATCTTAGAGGGTACAACCTCCACCAAGGAGGATCAGCGCACAGCTGTGCTCTTCACAGCATTTCAGCCCGTGATGTAGCCCCTTTTTCCAGGGGGCTATAGCTGGTCTATGGGGACGCAGCAGACCCACACAGCCCAGGGATGCACCCCAATCATGCATCCTGTGGTTTCCACGACAGGCAAAACCCTCACCGGCTCCTTCTTCAGCAGCAGGAGGTAGGTTGAAAAGTTTCAGCATGAGTAGGCTGGGAAACACCTTCATGTTTAATTAAACTTCAGCATTAATTCTGGAATGACTCAACCAATCCTAGGAGCCAACACGTTGCATCCACCCCACAACAAGCTGCTCTACCTGTGAGCTCCTGCTCTGCAGGACTCCAGCATCTCCTGCCCAGTGCTGGCTGCTCTCAAAACCCTTCCAGCCCAACTCCACAGAGCCAGGAACATGATCCTGAGGATTTACCACTGTTACAGATTATTTCTTTGATGTAGGAAAGTGGATGTTCTTAAAAAATAAAGCTTTCCTAGGAAAAAAGTCTCTTCTCCCATGGGTTGGGGCAGAGGTTGGTCCATAAACCTGCACCAACCCCATCCACAGCGTGTCCCCCCCGAAGCGCTCCCCAGAGCCGGGACCAGCACCAAAACATGGTGGGGGGTCTGGGGTGCCCCCTTTCCTCCCAAACAAGGTATTTTATTTAAATGCTCTTCCTGGCTGCTGGAGAAACCCTGATGGTCCCAAGGGAGATGGAGGCTCCATTTCCATCACCTCTGTGGTGAGGGGGCAGCATCAGCGACAGGGTGTCACTGACACATCCCTGCACCCACCCAGGGCTGGATGTGCTCAGCACCCCTCTCACCCCCAGGAGCCCTCACAGACCCCCCCAGGACTGGGGAGGCCCAACACCCCCTGATACCCCACCACAGGGGATGGGGGGGGTGTTAGCACCATCACTCTACACTGCCAAAAGCCATGGGAAGGGGGGGGCCCTCAGCTCCCCCTTCTCCCCACCATAGGAGCCGGGGTGGGGTGGGGTGTCTCAGCTCCCCCTTCTCCCCACCACAGGGGCCTAGGGGGGGATTTCTCAGCTCCCCCGTCCCCCCAACATAGGGGCCGGAGTGTGGGTGTGTGTCTCAGCTCCCCCATCTCCCCACTATAGGGGCCGGAGGGGTCTCAGCTCCCCCATCTCCCCACTATAGGGGCCGGAGGGGTCTCAGCTCCCCCGTCTCCCACCACAGGGGCCCTCACCTCCCCGCCTTGTCTCCCTCGCAAAGGCACCCGTGGGACCCCAGCTGCCTCCTCCTCGCCGGCAAAGGGCCCGGGGGTCCCTCAGCCCTCCCGGACCGGGCCGCACCTTGAGGGTCACATCGCAGAGCTTGCCCTGCCGCCGGATCTCGCCCATCACACCGTAACCGCGGCTGGGCAAATCCCCCACCGAGAAATGCACCAGGTCCTCGGGGTCCAGCTCCGGCTCAGCCGCCGCCGCCTCCAGCATCTTCCCGGCTGCTGCCGCCGCTCCCCGCCTCGCTTCGTCTCCCCCACGCCTTGTCCCCGCCCGGCCGCCGTAGCGCGGCGCCCGCACCTCCCATTTCCGCCTCCACCACTTCCGGGAGCTGCCGGAAGAGGCGGGTGCCATGGAAACGGCGTACACATCCCCGGGGCTTCTCCTCGCCCGGGCCCTGCTGAGGCGGGGGCGCAGGTAGGTGAGGAGCTGGGGCTGCCCCCGGGAGTCGCCTCCTCCTCCTCAGGGCCTTGTAACCCGTCTCACCCGGCGGTGTTGTCCCCACAGGCCGCATCAGCCCCCTGGCCTCGCAGTCCCGCTCCTCCAGGCCTCATCCCGCTCCTCAAGGCCTTGTACGCCTTTTTGTTCCCCACACCTCAGGTGATGTTTCCCCATAGGCTTTGCTCTCCCCCACGCTGCCCCCCAGCCTCACCTGCTCAAGATGTTGTTTCCCTCCTCAGGCCTTGTCTCCCTGCAGTCTCCACTCCCACCACCCCCCAGGTTTGCTGAAACATGGATGATCCCTTCCCTGTCCCCGCAGCCCCCTTTCAGATCAACTTCCTTTGCTCATGTCCGCAGCGAGCCGGGCTGTGGGTATGGCTGTCCATGGCACTCCCTCTATTCCCTGTTATCCCAGCTATCCTCATGCCCTCCTCCCACCTTTTCTGTTACCTCTCCAAGCCCCCATTATCAGAGTACCTGTGTCACCAGCTGCCTCGCAGCCCACACTCTGCTTGGTTTGCACTCAGCTGGGAAGGCAGAAGGTAATTTGGGACTGTTGTCGCCCCTGTTCTCCTTGGGGCAGAGGTGGTCCTGTCCATACAGATGGCCTGGGGTGCTGGGGCAGAACTGGGCTTTAGGTGTCCAGCTGGATGGATTCAATGCTGGAAGCATCACTGGAATCCTAGGAGCTGCCTAATGGTCACCCCCCCCCAAAGCAGCTTTGCCTCCCCAGTATGCGTCTCATGTTTAGGACAAGGCAGAATGACTAAACTAGAAGAGGGCAGACTGAGATCAGATATGAGGAAGAAATCCTTCCCTGTGAGGGCGACGAGGTGCCGGCACGGGCTGCCCAGAGCAGCTGTGGGTGCCCCAGCCCTGGCAGTGCCCACGGCCAGGCTGGACGGGGCTGGGAGCCACCTGGGCTAGTGGAAGGTGTCCCTGCCTGTGGCAGGAGAGTTGGACTAGATGACCTTTAAAAGTCCCTTCCAACCCAATACTTCGCTATTTAGATGTCTTTAGGTGCCAAAACCTAAAGGTAAGAAGCTGACTTACAAGGTCCTATTTCTGAAAATTTTGATCTGACAGTTGAAAGAGACTGTCATAGAGAGAACTTCATCCCCTTTGCACCTGTGTTTAAGGTCAACTACAAATGGTGCTTTGAGCAGAGAGTAACAGGTCTGACATGGACAGTTCATTTTGTAGTAATTATTCCAGAATACTCCCTTGTAGACAAATTCTGACATGGGGGGGAAGAAAAGCGTAGGAATAGGGGTTTGGGTGTCCCTTTCTCTTTTCCCTCCCTCCAACCAATTTAATTCAAAATGTCTGATAATTTCTTGTTATGCCATTAGTTAATGAAATGAAATCGGGAAGATGATAATGAATTAGACAATTCTTTACAGGGAATCTGTCGCTACTCTCTGTGTAGAACAGATCACACGTCAATTAGCTGTGCTAGGAAGTGCACCAATTCACAGATTTGTGCATTACACCACACCTGTAATTTCTGAAGATGCATTAGGAAGGTATACTGAATAAAATAAATCTGCTGTTGTGTGCTTTGCAAACTGTAACCCTTACTCTAAACTGAATAAACAGCTGTATTTTACAGTATGATGTAAACAAACGTCTGAATAAAAAGCAAGTTTGCAAAGCACAAACTATTAGGTGATTCTGTTCTATGGTTTGGCCCAAGCTTTTGTCTGTCCATAATGGATAAGCTCAGGTCTCTCCAGCAGAGCTGAAAACTACACTGCTCTGCTCTGGCTATGTGTTTCTGTGCCAAAAAGCCCCAACCCCCCCATCTAAAATTCTCTGTGGCTCTAATCTGTGTGGGCACGTTGGCGTCTGCCTCCATTGCAGAGATAACTGTGATTCCATTAATTCTGAGCATAAATAGTTTGTTAATCTTGAGACAAATAGGGGAGTCCTGCTGGCTTCATCTGCTGTATAAGGACAGATCAAGGAACTTGGAGTTTGGCACATTTTTGCTTGCTTGGTTTGTGTTTCAGGTGCTGAATGATGAGCGAAAGTAACGGCAAGTCTTGCTCTTGGCCTTGTTCAAACTGGGGGAGAATGATTTAGTGGTCAAAGAGCCAGAAACATTTTTGGTTAGCTGACCAATAAACACGTAGTTTTTTTCATATTACCTCAATAAAAATTCCACTGCAGGCAAAATAACCAATTAATAATCAGAGTGGTTGGATGCCTGGGGTATTACTAATGAGCTGGAGAGCTTATGGTCTATACACTGCTGGTCAGGAGTCTGCCAGAGAGGTGTTTTCATGTTTCCTTCCCATCTTCTAATGCTAGCAAATAACCCCAGGAGTAATTACTTTTGTCCTGATGTTGAACAATGGGCATTGTTGCAGTGTGGAAAATGCCACTCATTTGGAATTTGTTCTGTCTCTGATTCATATTAGAGTTTTTGCCTAAAATTTTCCCTTGCTCCTTTTTCCTGCTGTGCTTCTTGCTGCAGCTTTGAAGAAATAAGGCACATACCACTCCAGCACTGCGTTATATTTGTGTAGTGGAGTTTTGTGATCTCTAACAATCCTGATAACCAGATGAGTATCATTTCCATGCTGGCTACCAGCTTTAAAACTGTGTCTATCTCCATTTTTCTTGTACCTGTGCTGCTCCTGCCTTTATTTATGCAGCGCTGGCAAATATTTTGGCACCTTTCTGTGTGTGTCACTTAGTGGCAATCCTCATGATGACGTCTGTGCACTTACTTTATCACCATGCTTTTTCACAGATTGTTTATTTGAAGACTGTCCCCGATACTGAAGAGATTATGGTCACAGTAACCTTGCATCATTTTGGATTCTACAGCAGGCATTGTGTTGGCATCGCTGTAGTAGTCTAGGAAAAGGACAAGGCACCCATGGTACCTTTATCAGGTAGTTGTTCAAATGCTCACCTCTAATTTAAATAAAGAGAAGTCTTGGTTCAGCTCACATCTCTACATTTCTTTTTAGAGCAGTCACAGCAGATAAGGTGATGGAGAGATCACAAATAAAAATACTTAATATACAAGAAAGGCAAAAGATTTTCTCTGAAACGAGAAGTTGGCATTAGATATTACACAACTACTGAGCACAGTTTGTGTGTAGGAAATAGTCAAGATGGTCTGCATGTTCCAGGGGTTTAAAAATACTCAATGCGTGCTTCTCAGGTGGGGCTTCAGCAGCTGGATGTATCCCCTGAGCCCTCCTCTGGTGGATTTTAGTCAGCAGATCCTCTAGCCTTGCTGGATATTGGCAGCAACTTACTGAATCCACATTGACCAGAAGAACAACACAAGAATTTTACCAGGAGTTGTGAGTTTTTTTCTTCTGGAAACTTTTAAGATCAACTCTTCATTAGGAACTTTAAAATATTTTTGCATATCAGCATAAAGAAAGGGTTAAAAAGGTATGAGCAATGTGTGTTTGATACAGACTGTAAACAAGGTACTTGCTGCTCAGAGCCTTGGAAATGTTGGCATATCAATGGGCTGCACAGCCCTTTGCAGTGCTGTGGAGCTCCTTTAAGCTTGGTTTCACCTATAACACATCCTAGTCAAGCCTCAGAAGCTTGAAATGCAGTTCTGGATGAACTGACGTTACAAAACAGGAGACTGCCTGTGCCTTGACGCACAGAAAATGCAAGACAAAAGAAAGTCTATCTCATATTCCTGCAATTATTTTGCTTTGCAAGGCTAAGAGGAAGAAAAGCTTGGGTTATCAAACACTAATGGGCCTGATACCCAGAGGAAATTATGATCAGTAAGACCCTTCTTTCTATATGCACTCAGTTTTTTGAGCAGAACAATGCTGGAAAGAATTTTCAGCAACTGTTTGCCCACAGTTGCTTTTGATAAAGAATAGAAACTGCAGCTGAACATTTGTCAACACTTCATTTTTAAACTTGACTGCTCTGTAGCTTGCCTTTTCGTGAAAAATAACTTTACGCTTCATTTCAGGGAATGCAACATTGTTGATTTTTCCATTTTTTCCTGTCTAGTTAGGATGGATGCAGTAGAAAAGAGAGTCCATGCATTTGTGCGGGTCAAGCCAACAGCCGAATTTGCTCAAGATATGATCAAGTTTGGGCCAGACAACAAGGTAGGGAAAAAAAGAGATAGCAGATGTGAAGGGTTTGGAATCTGATTTCGGTTTTGCCCACAGAAATGCAGAATTCTTCCATTCCTTAAGGCTATGCGTACCATTTTGGTGCGTGTTGATGCATGTGCTTCTGTTTGTTGTTCTCTGCGTTGACAGTGGCTTGTGGGTTTGTAATAAGGAAGTGTGACTATGGAAAACATACTTCTTGTGATAGTCACTAGAGAAAATCCTCAAAAGGACTGGGACTCCTACTGATCCTTGAGGAATTCCAATGATAAGCACAGTTCCAACCTAAGAGGTCTCCCTGTGGCACAGTTTGTTTCTAGCTCCCCCTTATGCAAGCTCCTCCCTTCACCTTTTCTTGCTCAATTAATAGTTCCCCTGGGACACAGAATCAGACACTTCACAGAAAGGTAAACCAATGAGATTAGACATATTTAGAATATCTATTACCAGAAAATACCATGATGGTCAGTAAAACAATAATATTATTTATACTCTGTTTTCTTACCTCCAGGTCTTCAGTGGGTATTTCTTTCCCAACAATAATTGCTGAAAGTCTTTATGGCCTTTGAAGTTATGTTAATCTCTTTTTGGGTTTCAGAGCATAGCTATATACATCAAAAAAGATGCCAAGAAAGGAGTTGTGAATAACAGGCAGACTGACTGGGCCTTTAGACTGGACGGTGTCCTTCACAATACCTCCCAGGAACTGGCATATGAGACTGTGGCTAAGAAAGTGGTGTCTGAAGCTTTAGTTGGCTATAACGGTAATTTTTTGCTATTTTAATTATTTTTACAGGAAGTGGAGATTTGGTCTGAGGGAGAGATCCTTTTGATGTTCTGTGTGAGAAATGCAGAGATTCCCTCCTGAGTTTATTCTTTTGCTTTTGGATCTTTCCTAGGCACGATAATGTGCTATGGACAAACGGGGGCTGGTAAAACTTACACAATGACGGGAGCAACTGCTGAGTATGAGCATCGAGGAATCATACCCCGAGCTATACAGCAGGTACTGGATCTGAATGGGAAAAGAGGCTAGAAGAAATAACAAGGACATCTCTTATATCAGCTCTTGCTGATACTCATAATAAGTGTTGTGACACGGTGAATATGTTTTATGTTTATCTTCATGAGTCCTTTTTTTTCTTCTTTATCTAAGTCACGATCATTAAAGAAATAAAGGAGCCTGTAAAACATAGTAACTTTGTACCTTTGTTATACTACACTGTGACCTTGTGCGCTGATAATGGCAACATTTCAGAGTATTGGGGTGGTGTTGGATTGAAACACGCTGATTTGTCAGGCCCATTGCTGCATAGATACATCCCAGTCCAGAAGCACAAGTTTGTCACTGCTTTGAGGAGGCAGATCTGCCTATCTTTATGCAGCAATACTGCAGAATGCTCTCCACTCTCACAAAGACAACTGACACACACAGTGTGGGGCTGGCATAACGCATACCACCTGAAACAAAGATGGGAGGAATTCTGTAGTTACACTTTATTGTCATTTGCAGAGGTTTTTGTTTAATTCTACTAGCTCACGTAAAGTACTTTCTGCTTCCCAGATGTAAGCAGGCCTTCTAAAGTGTTGTTTTCAAAACTATCTTTGCGAAATCATATTAAAACTGTTGCCTTAGCCCTGTCAGCCCTCAGGCAATCACAGTTCCGAATCAGCCACACAGACGCAGATGCACTTATAGCCATTCAGAAAGTTTTAAATAGCTTCTCTGGAAAGCCATAGATAGCTAATAATTCTTTTTGTGAACTAGCACTGCCACTAACAAACTCTTTGTCTTTGTATAGGTCTTCAAAGCGACTGCACATTCTGTTGATCCATTCAAGGTCCGAATATCCTACCTGGAAATCTACAATGAGACCTTGTTTGACCTTCTGTCCACGATGACAAGCAGTGGGACCAGTGACATGCAGATGGCTGTAGTGGATTGCCCACAGGGTGTTTATGTGAAGGGCTTATCTATACATTCGGTTAGCCATGAGGAAGATGCTCTAAATCTCTTTTTTGAGGCAAGAGAAAACAAGTATTACACTTCATCTGATTGTTATGTTTATTGGCTTAGCTGAGGGAGGAGGCAGTAAAGTAGGAGGTGGGTGGCCAGGGCGGCTGGAGGAAGTTCAACCCTCTTTGTTCTCTTCATTGTGGGTAGGAGAGCTGGTAACTCTTGGTAGCTCATGTTCTTGCAAGGAAAATGTCCCTGGCACAGAGATTCTGTAAGATCTCCCTGGAGAAACCCTGTTTTTACTGTATGCTAGAACAAGTCTCCAAGTGATGGAGGAAATATGTTGGGGTGAGACCTCAGAATGTAGTAGCGTTGGAGATTCTAGGCAGCACCAAAGTAGTGAAGGCAGCCACAGAATCTGCCTTAATTTCAGAAAGCTTATCTCACCAGCCACCTCACTGGCCCCTTCAGGAGACCGAGATCCCAGACAGCCAAAACTTCATGAGATGGTACAGAATGACTTATTGAAACCATAAAATAATAGAATCCTAGAATTCTAGTGGAAAGGGACACCTTCCGCTAGACCAGGTCTTAAAATCAGTAAGTTCGGGTCTTATGATGCTAATATAAAAGCCAATATGACAAATCTCATCAGAATGGAAATGCAGAGACTTTTAGGGTTGATGGATAATAAATGGTGTCAGAATCACCAAGAAATAAATAACATTGACTCAAGAGACTGGGAATACTCCAGAGAGTCTTCAGGAAGACATCCTGCAGAGCTGTAGTGTGCACCGTGTAATAAGTAACCAGTGACAGAACAAGAGAAAACATCCTCAAGTTGTGCCAGGGGAGGTTTAGATTGGATGTTAGGAAAAAATTCATTACTGAAAGGGTTACCAAGCACTGGAACAGGCTGCCCAGGGAGGTGGTGGAGTCACCATCCCTGGGGGTATTTAAAAGACGGTGGACTTGGCACTTAGGGACATGGTTTAGTGGTGGACTTGGCAGTGCTGGTTTAATGGTTGGGCTCGATGATCTTAAGGGCCTTTTCCAACCTCAACGATTCTACAATTCCCAAAATACTTGTTTTCATTACCCTGGTTATGACATAGGTGTCAGTGAGTGACTTAGTACAAAGTGCGTGATAGTTGGGATCCTTTCAGACCCGCCAGCTGACCTATACTGGAATTTCTTCCTGAAAAACTCACCTGCCTGTCCTAGCTATGTCAGTGCTCCAAATAAAGTCTTACCAGCAACATCTTTGGCAGATAGCTTGGGATGACTGTGGCACAGGTACTGTTAGTCAAATTTTACAGCAGGGATGTTTACACAATGGGCTAGATTTGTGAAGGGAGTTAGCTTACTTATATCTGCATCTTTCTTTTACTTGTGGGTGTTTTAGTTCATAAGGAAAAGATGAATAAATACTTGATTCTCTATGTGGGAAGCATATTCTTACTGGGAGCCATCTGGCGTCCTTAAAATCTTTCACTTTTTAATAATGGGGCTGTGGTGTCCTAAGCCAGCCTCTGTGCTTTGCAGGAACTCCCACTTTCTTTTTAAAGAGTAGAAGGAAGATGATAATGCAGTGTAACTTGAGATCTGTTCACAGAAGAAGCGCAAGTGATGCCTGGGGATCTGTTCAGGTCCTTAGATGAGTTCTGCCTGTGGTTCTAGGTTCACAGAGAAAGCTCCAGGCTTTGAAGAGGCTCCCTCACTAACTATGCTGTGGCTCTTCATTTGTTGAGTGGGGTTGGTAGGATTTGCTTAGAAAACTTCACCTTCATTCCCGCTCTTAGATCTACACTCCCTAGCATGGAGCCAGTCACTGACCTTCCAGCTCTCTGAGACCCAGGCAGACCAGTTGGCTGTGAAACCTGTTGACAAGTGCATTTCTATGCTGCAGAGCCTTCCGTTTCCTTTTCTGCCTGCCAGCCTGGCAGCACAGCTCTGTGATAGTCTGGCACTCCTAACAAGCAGATGCAGCATCAATTTCAGTGTTGCTTTCTTTTCCTGTAAATAGGCATTACAAACTGGTGGCTATCATGTACATGTGAGTTTTCTGTGACGTTTGAGTCTTGGGGAGCTCTTAGGTTTTCTAGTCATCCAGAAACTGAAACAGCTGGGGAGGTATTGCCTCTGAACAAGGGTTGCCTGACTGTTCCTCAAAAAGCCACAATTCTGTGAGCTGAGTCTTGAAAATGGAAATGCAGATAACGTGGTCTCCAGTAAAAGGCATTATTACCGTAAAGTGACCTTTACCAACCGCACTGGGAAATGCTTTGAGAGGCCTTTGAGTAAGAAAGCGAGGCAAATAGAGTGAGCTCCTGCTCTGACTGCTCTAGCCAACTGATTGGTGTTACATGCTCTGCAGAGTAGAGATCGACCCACTGTTTGTTTAGCTGTGTGAATTTCTAATTTCCCTTTATTCCACCAATGCAAAAGTTTAAAAGCAGTCTTGAATTTTTACTTCATTTGCAGGGCGAGACCAACAGAGTGATAGCAGAGCACACACTGAATAAGAACTCATCCAGATCTCATTGCATCTTTACTATTTATATTGAGGTAAGAGCTGCAGCAGCTTTTTTAGGGACTCAAATAGCTGAGGATCTTCACCTGTCTGTTTTTTACTGTATTTCAGTTTTGTCTACTGTTAAGTACACTTTATATTCTTTTCTTTCTCAGTCTCGTTTCAGACTTTTCTCAGATGTCAAATGTGTGAACTCGAAGATCAATTTAATAGATCTGGCAGGCTCAGAGAGACTGAGCAAGACTGGAGTAAGTAATGGAAGAAATATTTCAGTCCATGATGAAGAGTCCAGTAATCAACGTGTGAAGGTGTTGATTACTGGACATGAAGTTACAGATTTTCCCCACAACAGAGTTCACTCTGTGATAAATAGAAGAAACTGTGACACATTGTAAGTCACGTTAACACATCAGAGGGTGCTTGGTTGTTTGCAGCTGTGGTGTATCATTTCTAAGTCCACATGGCGGTGACTCCCATCTTGCATGTGCCTTCCAACCTGACCCAGACTCAGTTAGTTAATTTGAGTCTATTGTTTCTCATAGAACCTCTGATTTTCCTCTTCATTCCATGAGGGACAGTGCAAATCCCCCACTTCCGGCCACAGCAGGCAAACTGTTGAAACTTTCTTGGAGCATTAGGGCTCAACAACTGAAAGCTCCTCATGTCCCATGGGACATTCCATATTGGTCAGAATAGAAATCGCATCAGCCTTGTGACAAATACATAATTTACCCTTTGGGAGGGAAAGCCAGTGGTCCTTGTAGACTTGCAATGAAAATTTGAGGTCTCTGAAAGCTTTTTTAAACTGAAGAAAGCTCTAGGTCACAAATTCTTTGGTCACAAATTCTTTGGGTCTGAATTGGCTCCTTACTGCCACAGTCAGAGTTTTCCTTGCAGTAAGGAAAAAGCTCTCTTCTGTGGTATGGTCAGAAGCACGTGTTGTGGAAGCTTTGCTTTTTGATCTTCATTACAGTCTGAAGGACAGGTTCTGAAAGAAGCCACCTATATCAACAAGTCTCTGTCATTCCTTGAGCAAATCGTCATTGCCCTGGCTGATCCCAAGAGGGACCACATTCCCTTCCGGCAGAGCAAGCTCACACACGTTCTCAAGGACTCACTGGGTAAGAGCTGGGCGTTGCAACAGCCCCATATAGTTCCTAGAAGACAGTGTTGTTTCCATGAGCATATGAAGTCCTAAGGCCATAACATCTAAACACATGGAACTCATCATCGATGTCTGTCTTTCCTCAGCAAATACAAAGCAGGCGTGGGAGACAGTACAAAGCCCACACTGATCCAGCCAGTAGAAATTCTCAAAACCTTGGTTAGAATACTTCAAAAAACCACCACCAACACACCACACACCCTCCCCCCTGCCAGCATGTTACAAACCTTTTCAGATGCTCCTGCTTTAGCATCAGGCTAGAGATGATAAACCCAAAGCTGCAGTGCGTCGTGAATTCATAGGAAAGGCTTATGCTCTTGGAATGCAGGCTGGAGACATGGGAGGGGAGGGCAGCTGAAAAAGGCTGTAGACATTTGTGTGGAGTAACCGAAGTCATCAGAAATGAGAGTGATGTTTGAGGCATTCCGAGCACAAGTCTTGCATTGCTTTTCGGAAAGGCAGTGACTGTCCTGCCAGTTTCCCTGCTATTAGGTTTAGGCCAAGGGCTTCTAAAATCCTCTGCTCCGTTTTTTCCAATTTCGGGCTTTCAGAGTTTGTATTCCTATCTTCTTACTGCATCATCCCACATGAGAAACACTTTTTACCTTTATTCTTAAGTCATTCTCTGTTTCTGTACCCATGGGAATTTTAGAGGGACAGTTACAAACTGGCTGTGTTCTTTGTTACTTCTTTTTCTCTATTTTAGTCAGCACATAATGTAATGCGTTCCAGAAAAGGAAACAACAACAAACCCTAAATTACATTCTTCACTTTATTTTTTTTATTTTCCCCAGGGGGAAACTGCAATACTGTCCTAGTGGCAAATATCTGTGGGGAAGCTGTGCATGTGGAGGAGACTGTAAGTTGAACTGGTTTCTGAAGAATTAAAAGTCGTGTTCCTGCTACTGTTGCAATTGGCCTTAGCATGGTTTAAGGAACAGTCTCTGGAGGGCCATGGCAGGAGTCCCAGAGAAACATCCTGCCTAATTCATCAGAAACATTGGATAGCTCATCTTATCTCAAAGGCTCAGAAAACAGATTGCTCTCACCAATCTGCTTTGTGCTGCAAACAGACGACTGGTAGCTGGCCCAGGGGCAAAATGAGAGCCTGAAACAGAGCAGGCACAAGCAGCTAAAAGTTAAGCACACTGGATAGTGTTAATGATTATTGTTGGTACAACTCTATGGATGTGTTTGAGTGGTGCATCACTTACTGAGGTCTGTGGAATTGCACCAGTTTGCATCAGAGCTGAGCTGGCTTTCTGCTGGTTCAGGAATCAGGAGTAACCTCCTAACAGTTAGGTTTTTTAACCTGTGAAATAATGAAATCAGTGACAGTCTCGCTGTGTGAACTGGCTGAACTGTAACACAGGGAAGGTAATCACTTTGCTCTTTGCCAAGAAAGTTTTACGTAGCAAAAAAATGTAAACGCAGGCACCGGCTATGCAGTTGTCTTCAAGGCAGAACTGTTTTTATCCTCCTCCTTGTGTTCTGATAGCATCTAGAAACTTGTAATATTGCTGAGGAGACAGCTGCTATACTTTTCATCAAGAGGAGGATTTTCAGGCTGCAGGGGCTTAGTCTCAAGATACCACCATTGCAGGAATTAAGCTTGAAGGCCATTGAGGTGTGATTTGGAGTTTTTAGGATGTGTTATTTTGATTAGTAATGGGAGTATTTCTGAGATCACAGCCCTGGTACACCAAGAGCTGTCCACATGCAGAATAGAAGAGACAAAGACATCACACAGAAGCCAGGGAGCACTAGAAAGGTATGCTCCTGGAGTGAGAAATCCCCTATACTGCTTCCTGCAGTTAAATAGCTCTTGTATTTCTGTGTTCTGGGATCTGATAAGATAAAGTAGTAACAGATTATGGAAATTATATCCTTGCCAATATCTCTTTCAGTAACTTAAACCCCATGTTTTTCAGTTGTCTTCTCTTCGTTTTGCTACCAGAATGAAATGGATCACAACAGAGCCAGTCCTCAATGAGACCTGTGACCGAGAGGTATGTAGAGAAAGGGAATGGAAGAAGGAATGTTTTCTCAGGTTCATTAATGTTTAGGATAATGACCTTAAAAACCAGAGGGAAATTAGGTAGTTTAATGAATTACCACTCATCAGCCAAGATGGCACTTACTGCATTTAGGTATATGATAAAACTATTAGTATTTCACTTTTTTTCATTCGTATTTAATTACAGTTACCTTAAATATGCTAGAGGGTACACTCATGCAGATGGTCACATCTTCCTTGACATGTTGTAGTTCTTTCACCTTCATGCATACAAGTCCTTAATTTTTCTGATAAGATTCACCTCTTAACAGAGGTATTATGATGTGGACTACTCCCCTGCTGTGTGGGGAAATCATCTCCAGTCCTACCTGCAGCTTTACACAGCGTTACCCCCATCGCTGCTGGTAACACAACGTTTTTGTCCCAATTACAAAACTTGTTTAAACAAGAAAATAATTTAAAGAAAATGATCATAGTATTTTAGGTGTCCTGAGTGCACTTTCACAGCTGAAACAGAGCTGGCAGCAGTAAATGCTCTATGAATTGCTGATAGCCCAAAGAACAAGTTTAGAATTATCTGATCCGTAACACATGTGGTGTGTGAGCACCCTGCTGTATTTCATTGTCTGATCTTGCTGGCAAGCAGAGAAACAGCTGGGGAGTTTCCTCCAACAGCTTCCAGAAGAAGCTGTGCAACAAACTGTCTTTTCCTTTTCAGTTCCTTTCATTTTTATTGATATGTGTGGAGTGGAAGAGAGTAGCTGAAAGAGTAGAGCTTATGGAAGCTGTTGTGCTTTGGTCACTTAAAAAACAGCTTGGTATGCAGTTCTCACGGAATCCCAAGGAGATTTGTGTACCCCTACCTTTCTGGAAATGCATTCTGAGTAGTGAATGCTTGAATATATTCCATGTTATGGAGAAACTCATTCAAACACACCACAGGAGACTCCCTCCTCCATTAAAGTTAATGCCAGAACTCCTACTGAGTTCAGTAAGGGTCAGAGTGGAAACCCGCACACTTCTTTGCTTTCAAGATAATATCTCATAGTCCAGAACTTGATGGCCCCTATGGTACCAGATCAGGAAAGCATCAAATTAAAAATAGGTGACCCTTCTGATGGCTTAGGCTGACTCTGCAGGCAGTACAGCCAGGACACAACAGAAGCTGTCCTGTTGGAAGCTAATCAAAGGCAAAGTGATCTCCAGACACACTACTTCACTGATGCAAACCTGATGGCAAACCCTGGGGGAGCTGGTACACAGCTGTAATGTTCCCTAGCAGCCAGTTTAATGATGCTTTTCTGCAGTTTTTTCTCCAATAGTTTTTAGTCATTTGCTCACGCTTTTGTTTTCCTGCTAGGGGACAGTGAAGGCTTTGGAGAAGGAGATTATTCTTCTGAAGCAGGAACTGGCCATGCATGACAGCTTGGTAAGGAACAGGCTGCAGCGTCTTAGACAGGACCTAGTTATGGCTTTGTCATGGTCTTTGTTTTGCAGTAGGATCAGTTAACTTGGTGTCCAGTGAGCTTGTATTCTTCCTTCTGCTTCCAGCACAGTCTTTTGGGATTTAGGTAAAACTCTGAAGGTCCCATGAGTGAGGCTGTGTTGTAGATTCTGTCCCCAACCACTGCAGATGTTTTTGTTCAGACTCTTGATGCCCTCCTGTTGTTTACTGAAACATGATGGAGTATGCATTGGTTTCAGCATGCTCCCAAGTCCCATGTCCTGTCAACTCAGATGATGAGAAGTTGTAATCAGAAATTAAATATAAGGTTTTCCTGGCCACAGTAGAGCAATGTCAAGTGTTCACCGTGCTAGTACTTGCTTAGCTTTTTGTAATTCACTGATACTGAGTTGTTCACCTTTTAGGCAAATCATTCTTTGGTGAGTTACGACCCTCTGACTGACATCCAGATAGCAGAGATTAAGTCTCAAGTCCATAAATACCTAAAAGGAGCCACTGATGAAATTGATGTAAGTAGCTTTCTAGTGGAGAAGGACTTAAATACTGATTCCATCCCATTTTACTCCAAGACAGAAGCAATGAAAATGTCTTCTGAGGAGGCTGGTTTTAATCCCCAAAGCACTACAGAACTGTAGTTTAAATTTTTTGCATGTTAAGGGCTGTCTCCTTGTTTTCATTCCATTTTTGCTTTTTTGGAAGCTTGAGGAGACTTTTCCTCAGTCCTAAACCCCTTCAAATTGGTTTATTTGGAACTTCTTTAAATTTAACGGCAGGCTGGAACCTGTTTTTCCCACCACCATGCAGCTCAACGGAGGAAGCCCCATGGCAGACCATGAGAGGATTCCTCTCCTGAACCTGGGCTTTTTAGGCAACTGGGTTTTCCTACTCTTGCTATGTTTTCCATGTAAAACCCCCTCCATTAAGAAATTAATGTCAAAATTTTGCCTTGCCAATGTCAAACTAAATACTTGCAAATTGTGTTGCCAAAATATGTCCAGTCTCTTAGAGACAGGTTCATCAGAGCAAGGTTTCTCAACTTGAAACTACCGATTGACTGCAAAATGATTGTGAAAAGAAACAGCAAAAATCCTGTGTACACAAATATTTCTGTGGGGGCAAATGTAAAAACAAAATATAGGAAAATGGAAGTGAGAAATGCATGCTCAGAGTTACTTGGTTGTGCACAGAAGCCACTGTGGTAACAGTGCAGAAGCAGCACAAGACTGTTTTCCAAACAGTTAGATAACCCTTTAGTTTAAACAAAACACTTGAGACACTCCCTCTCATTTTATGTAATCGTTATCTTCTCTCAGAGTCCCTTTTTTCTCCCTCCAGCAGGCAGGAGTGTAGTGGAATAAGAGCTTACATGAAGATGTGTTTTACCTGGCCCACAAAATGTGATGCAGGGGGGTGTGGAGCAAGGAAGGTAGAGGCATTTCACACAGGGAAGGATGTGTTCTGTGGCACTGGAAAATCTTTTAGAGAGGGGGGTGAGAACAGAGACAGTGCATTTTGTAGCTTGGTCCAGTCTTTTGTACCTTGGGAGAGCTGAGTGCAGATTCCTGCTCAGCTACAGACTTCCCATTACTTACCTCTGCTCATCATTACCAAAACAGAGATAGTAGTATGGCTTGACTGCGCTGATTTGTTATCATGGTAAGAGGACTAAAGACAGTGCTCTGGCAGTTCCCAGTACTCAGGCAACAGTGAAAAGAGAAGCAGCATCATAATCCAGAAGATCAGTAGATGCCATCTATGTAACTTGTAAAATTATTGCAAATAATTCATTACCTTGATGGCTGTGCGCTCCACAGAATTTACCACAGTCTATCAGATTCCTCTCTCGTTAAAAATCTCCCCAGAGTAAGCAATGTATCCACCTCCAGCCTGACTGCCAAGTGCAGCATAAAGGTAACTCTCGTTGAGTGTGGATACCCAGCAAGTGGAAAGCAGAGTCCCCAAAATCTGAAATACTTGAATCAGTACAGCTGACCACAGCATAGTAATGCTTACCTGTACCTTCACTGTATACATCTCTTCCTCAGATAGTGAACATCAGGCAAGTCCAGGAGGTATTTAAGCAGTTCAAACTGGTCGTAAGGTAAGATATCGAAGGCTGATGCATTTCACAGTAAGGTTTAGAAATTCCACCAAGCTTTTGTCTGTGATATCACACTTGCCATGACATTGGTGAAGAATCATTATGAAATACAGGGAATAACTTGTAATGGAAAACACAATTCTGGACAAATTCTGCTGGCCTTTGCATAAGATGACTGTTGCCTCTAACCTTCCAGTGCTCGTAAGTCATGTGTGAGGGCTCTTGATGGTAAACTTCACTGCCTAACAAGTCTGCTTGGCAAGTGTACCATTACTGAGCATAAGCTGTGCTGGATCCCTAGTCTTGGTACATATCTCCATAGTACAAGACAGTCTGCAGACAGATCAAAAGAAAAATCAGACTCTGTAGCTCTGTAGGATGAGATGATATGGTCTCACCACACCAGCATCTAAAAGTAATCAGATATTTTTTGTTAGAGATCATGACAAAGGAAGGTCATAAAGCAGTTTGGAGGAGCATGATGAGAAGGCTCTGTGGTTCTTTCCAGGGAGGTGCTCTCTGATGTGTGGTGTGGGATGGGAGAAAGCGTGAAAGTGGCTATTTAAAAATGTCAGCCGTGGATGATGAAAGTTGTTTTTTAGGCTGAAGGAGGGAAGATGAATGACAGACTGGAAAAAATCCTAAAAATGAGGACAAGCAGATTCCATGTCATGAAATAGAACAAAGAAGAATAAGGGTATTAGGGCAACCTACCCACTCCCTGCCCCACCAACCACTGGTCTGGCTAGGCAGCAGAGGTTGCTACTCACAGGAGTGATGCTGGGGTATTGTTTTAGAAAACCTGCCTGCCCTTGAGAAACTTGAGTGAACACAAGTGTCTGTGGTACATCATCAGACTGGGCAGTCACGCTTTACTGGGATCCAAGACCAAATGGGTTTCACAGTAAAATTTTGCCTGATTATTATTTTTTTAGCTTGGGATTCCTTTTATTTTTCTGCAACAGTGGGCTTTAGTCTTTTTTAACTTGCAGATTCTCAAACAATTTTTGATCTTGCATAGTGGATTTAAGCCTACTGACAATGCTTTACTCGTTCCCTTTCAGTGAAAAAATCACTCAGTTTGAAAATCACTAGGTTAAAGTAAGGTGATGGAACTGAACAGAGGTAATATTATTTGATCCAAACCATTAAAAGGTTATGCTAAGTATTAAAGTGGTTATCAAAAAGCTTCCATATCCAAGAGACCTAAAGGGATGTTGTAAAAAAAGAAAGGAAGAGCAGAGTGATTAAAGTTACAATGGTTATGGGGAAGGATATAAGGAGGAAGGTGGGGTGTTTTGGGAATGAGATCACAGGTAAAAGATGGTTTTCTTTGCAAATCTGATATTGCCAGTATCACAGGTTTTGACATATGCAATAGTCCTCCTTGAGCACAATGCTAAGGGGCCGTTTTCTTCCCTAGTCAACAGGAGCATGATGTGGAGGCCAGATTACGAAGCAAGTATGTTCTGATAGACAAAAATGACTTTGCTGCTGTTGCTGCTGCTCATAAGGTAATGCCTGGTGCTTGAGCCTGGCCCAGAATCCATCTCAGAATCAGCTCCTTAGCTGCTGAAACATGAATTACCTCAAGTTCTCAACTTTTCCTCATTGAAATCTGAAGCTCAGAAATGTTAAGCGGATGAGTGTTAAAAGATTTGCCCAGAGCAGAGGTGCACCAGTTAAAGTGGTGTTCATATCAGCAGAGGATTAGGTCCATTATCTGAACGGAATAATTTATTAAATGGGAATAGAAAAAAATAGAAACTAGAAGGTGACCTGTCTGTCAGTCAGTTGTAGAAGGTGAGGTCAGATCACCTGCCTCTGCTGAGATCCCTCTTTTAATCCTTATAACTTCTGGAGCAAAGTAAATGTATCGCATGTAAACCATAAATCCAGATGTGGACTCTAACTTATAATCTATTTTTCATTATTTGTTTCCATCTGTGAAATATTTTCACTCTGAAGTGGTTATTTCCTTGCCTTGGTTTTACCCAGTAAGGCGGATAAAATAACCATTATGTTATGCAGAGTCGTGTACTTGTCCTGTGGCTTAACTGAAGACACTTTGAATTTTTTGAAACAAAAGCACATGGGAAAATGCAGAGTATTTGTATAACAGAGAAGCACACAGTCTCTAACAGGCTGGTTCTTTAAAGAAATGGAAAACAAACTGAAACCTGATTTAGGTGAATTTTAGTGCTTAATGGCCCCTCTGTTTCATATTTGAGGCAGTATGAGAAATAGCATAAGAAATGTAGTTATCTGACATATCTTCACTAAATAAAAGACTTGGGAGGGTGATTTTATTCCTGTGGCTCTAGACCCAAGTTGTTCTCCCCCTGTGTGGCTGAAACATTTGGCATATGAATTTGAGGATAATTTTGGCCCTATTTTATTCATTCTTACAGGTGTGTTCCCCTGAAATACTTGGTAGTGCATGTGGACTTCCAGATTAGATTGTACAAGAGGATTGAATAGCTGCTGGGCAAGGGCTGTGTAGCTTTTGTGCTGTAGACAGGTACAGATCTAATGCTTCCTGGTCCATGTTTTATTTGTTCCTATTTTCAGGCAGGTGTGGTTGATGTGGATGGCCATTTGGTGCAGGAAGAGTATGGACAGACTTTTGGGACTAGAATTTCTCCTTTTTCATCCAGACATGGTGGGAAGAAGAAATCCAGGAAAAGCAATGAGCAGCCCAAGTGAGTTAAGCAGCCAGACAGCTCTCCCTTTTCTCTGAAAATGTGTCATTACAGTGACTGGTTCTGGTCATGGTGTGATGGGCAGCCCATGGAGGAAAGGAGAGAAGAAGCTGACTTAATGGGTGTGTGGAAGTTTTGTGTTTCCTGAAGGATGACAGTCCAGCATAGTGCTGTAAGGGTTTGTGGTGTCTTTATGGCCACCAGCCACACCATCGAAAGATGTTAGGGGAATATGAGTGGCCAACAGGCACAGCCTGTGGTAGGGTAGACATCTATTATGGGGAAGATTTACTGTGAACAGTTCATCTGTATGTCTGTTATGGATGAACCAAGATCATGGAGCCTGCACAGGGTGCGAGCTATGGACGCAGAGGGTGGATGGGCTTTGAGCTGAAGAGCTTGTAGCCAGCACAGAATGGGTTAGTCTGTGACAAGAGCTGGAGAGTTAAACATGCAGGCAGGGGGACGGTCCTCTGGTGGTGTCAGAAGACCTGCGGTTTTTCTTTAAAGTGTTTGGTAGAAGGAGATCTGCTAAGTGGAAAGGGAGGAAGGGAGAGTGGACAGAGGAGCAGATATGGAGAAGAGGTTTTGAGAGGAAAGGGGGAACCAGCAATCAGTATTGAGCAGAGAAAGATCCTTCCAATTTATACAAGTAAGGTCCCTGCATTGGCAGTTTCTACAACTACTTCTGTGGCTGAAAGCATCTGCTTGGCTCCTCCCTGACATTCCCCCAAAGTCCTTGTGTCAGAGAGGAGAGGAACCACTAG
Source organism: Falco peregrinus (assembly GCF_023634155.1). Taxonomy (NCBI): domain Eukaryota; kingdom Metazoa; phylum Chordata; class Aves; order Falconiformes; family Falconidae; genus Falco; species Falco peregrinus. The sequence goes on along the minus strand of NC_073725.1, from coordinate 63,476,566 downwards.
GGCTTTGGTATCCACATGACACAGTGGACTCCTCTGTGCAGTTCTGTTTTTTAGGGAGGTGGAAGGAGATTTGGCAGGCGCTTTTCTGTATCTCTTTGAAGTCACGCTGTCCCCTGCAGATGAGGCTGGTGTTGTTTGGGGAGGTGAGCTGAGGGAGAAGAACAGAGAGCTGGGCTTGATTTAGATGTGAGGTTAGATCAAATCCTAGGGGATTCGGTCTGTAGGTTCTTCTGAAGGTAAAGAGGGTTATCCTGTCTGCAGGTGTGCCTCAACCCAGACAGGGTGAGACTGTTGTCCTTGTGACCCTTCTCAAGAAAGCTAGTTCATCCTGCGCTGTTTTCTACAGTATTTGCTACACAAGGCAGCCCCTTTACTCTAGAAAGCAAGGATTTGTGAGAACGAGGCTGATCTTATTCCTTGTCAGTAGATATTTCACTGCAAATGGTAGAAGCTATGTCAGACTGCTGGTATTTGAATCAGCAACGCTAGCACCTGCAACATGTTTTGGTTCCAGTTTACTATTATGAAGAAATTAATTGATCTGGTTCATGTTTTCCCCCCTGTCAGGAAGGAAGGAGCCGGGAGCTGTCTTTCTGGGAGAGATCAGGATATTTATTTACCATCAAAAAGCCAGGTAGTAATTTCTGCCGAGGACCTGGATGTGAAAGAGGGAGCAAGGAACCAGGATACAGCAAATGTTGATGCAGAGCTCTCAAAGCCACCTCCCATGGAGGATTCCCAGCAGCCCAGGTAAGCTTTCCCTGTAAGGGAGTATATCCCCTTTGCCAGAGGTTGTTTACACCAGAGTGATTGCACTGTGTTCCCCTAATACAACTACCTGCTTCAAATCAAAGAGGAGAGATTCAGAAATCTTCATTTCTTGGATGCAGAAACATGTTGTAGGACAGCAGTGGTTGTATGGACACCCTGTTTACTGCAGCATGTTGGTGGCAGTCATCTCCATCTGATCTGAGCTCTGCTCTGGGAAGTTGCTGTATTAATTGTGAAGTCTCTGAAAATTGCAGCACTCTTTACCCTTTGGTTAGTAGTAAAAGTGCAGAGAGACCTCATGTCCAGCCACAAAACCCCACACAGACATGAAAATAGGTCAATAGCTGCAGAGATGATGGCAGGAGGTGCCACATCAAGACAGAGGACTGGAGAATGGCCAGAAATGCAGCAACATGCCAGTCATCTGCTTGTACCATGACAAGAATTTAGCATGGGAGGGCAGCACTGAATTGCATTCCATTCTGGATGGAGTTGATGGGGGTAAAAAACGCTAAGGGTACTGAGGTGAAGGACTCTCTTTCAGGAGGATATGCTCAACAGGATCAGGCTGTTCAACTCACAGGAGCTCAACCAGGACACCACTTTTCCCATCACCAGCTGTCTTTTCTGGCTGAGAGCTCTCAAGCTACAAGCAGCACAGCTCCACAGTGTTGTGAGCACCTCCATTGCCTGTGCTGTAGGTGACCAGTCCTTGCTTGTTCGTGCCGCCCAGGGAGAGCACCGCAGTGAAGCTGTCACAGGAGAATTTACTCCTGAAGCACCTTAACATGTTATCGTGTTCCTCCACTCCCTCTGCATGCATTTTAGTATTCTTCTAAAAGTCCCGTGGCTGGCAGGGAAGGCTGCTGCTGCAGCTGCATAAGGCACAACCCAGAGTGCTTAAAGTATCTCGGTAGCTGGTTGTCAAAGCTGCAGCTGTGGCAGTCTGCCCAGTGGCTGTTGTTTACAGTGCTTTGCCAGCAGTTTGGCATGGAAAGCAGTCTCATGCAGCCTTTGAGGAGTTTGAAAATGCCCTTAAGAGGTCAATCAGGAAAAGGCAGTAAGTCAGAGTTTTGCTTTGACCGTCTGGAGTGAGGAATGTGGAGGCTTCTAGCTGCCTTCTGCTACCAGATCCAACCTGCTCTCCAAGAACAACCTTACACAGCACACAGCAGCATCCATGGGAGTGTGACACTCTCCTGAGGGACTCTTATTTTGCCCAGTGTGGTTTGTGATGGAGTAAGAGCTGGTGTTCATGGGGGCACGTTTGCATCAAAGCCATTTCATAGAAAAGACAGGATTGACACGTGCCACTTTGAATTCAGTATTTCTAAATAGGCAAGACTTAAAAGCCATGGGTGGCAGCATTGTAGAGCCAGCCAACATGGGCAGCTGTGGGGTTTGGTTGGCAGAGGAGACTGGTCTGTGCTGGAAATCCAGCAAAGAAAGAGCAAGGGCATTTCTGTTTGACAATAGGGAGGAACAGTATTCATTATTTTGCTAAAAATTCAGACCATTAAAGTCCACTTTCCAGGAAAGACTCAATTCTGAGGCATTTCCTGAGGAATGGGTTTCTGTGTAAATAACTCTTTCTTCTGGGAGTTGTACTGGGGGAAAGTGGGTATGAAGGTTGGCACAGAGATGGTACCAGGGTGCAGCTAACAGCGAGATCATCAAAGGCCCCATTGAAATGCCATCCACAAACCTCAGCTATGGCTGCTCCTGTGAACTGTGTCATGCTGCAGGGAAGAACAAACTGACCTCCCCATGTCTGTGCGGGTTTTCTTTGAATTCTGTTGCAGCTCCCCTCCACCCAAGCCAGTGGCATTTGAGCAGTTCAAGGAGGAGTGTGGAAGTGAGATCAACCGGATCTTTAAAGAGAACAAAAGCATCCTCCTTGCCAGGAAGAAGAGAAGCAGTACAGTAGCGCAGAGGATCAACTTCATCAAGCATGAGATGGAGGGCATCAAAAAGGCTCTGGAGGCTCAGAAGCAGGAGCGGTGGCAGCAGGGTAAGTTGCTGTGTGGAGACTGGCCAGTGAGAATCTGACAGAAGAACAAAGCCACTGGTTTCAAAGCAGTTCTGGTGGCAAGACCAAGACCACTAGACCCTTGCTGCTGCCCTGGGCACTGGGGAGGCTGGGCTTTCTACCCTAGCTCTGCAGCTGGCCTTGTGGTTTGCCACCTGATTCCTCCACCTGAGTCCTCCACACTTCATCCTCCTTGAGTCAGGCTCTAAGTTAGTGAGGTGAGCTGTGATCAGGCTGATTCCTCACCCCACGCTTTGGTGGATTAAGCAGTGTGCTGCTGACAAATGCAGGTCAGTACAGTGCAGAAATCATGGGTAGCAGGCTTGCCCTTACGGTGGTGGTGATGTACAGCATCTCCTACAGCTTGATTTCATGTAGATTAGAGTCTAGTTTATGAAAGTAAAAATCCCAAACTGCAATATACTAGAGGAAAAATTGGGGTAAGTGCCTTCTTCCTTTGCTGCAGCAAAATATTTGTTAGGTGCAATATACCTGGATGAGACTAGGAAGTGTGTCAGGTTTTGTGCTCCCTGCAGCAGAGCTCCCAGGAGTCAGTGCTGTTGCGTTCTGCAGAGGAGCAGAGAAGAAATGACTCTGGGTAAGGAGAGAAATCTGAAACAAATGGCTTTAATAGCAGAGCAGTCTAGAGTGCTCTGCATGTGCTGGTGAGGAAGTAGCAGTGGTGTTCCTTGCATGCAGAGAGGATAGCAAAACAACTCAGTCCTGTGAAATGACAGTCTTAACTGTCATCAGGCAATTAATTAGTGGAAAATAAGAGGGAATGAGAGAGAAAGAGACTGGTCACCAGCAAGCAGGCCCTGAGTAGTGAACGAGGGTCAGAGAGGCAGAGCCAGAGTGAACACTACTCTACTGGTTTCCATTTCTCTTCCTACAGAAAGACTTTTACAACCATACTTTGCAAGGGGCCTTTGCCCATACTCCTGCAAGATGCAAAGCTCTTTTGGCTAAACAATGAGCAAATCAGCTCGAATCTATATTGAAGTGAGGGTCTGTCTTTTCATGGGCTAATTGCTTCTTTTGGGCCTTTGCTCTTTATGATGACATCTGCCAACTGGTGGTTTATTGTGGGTGCTGAAAATAACAGGAATAAATTGATTTGAGGGAAACCAAGAACAAGAGATGTCTGCCAGAGGGACGTAGCACCAGGCTAACTGTCCCCAAAGGGCTGAGCAGCCCTTTGTCTCGAAGACCTTTACTGTGGCTGGCCAGGGAGTTTTTCAGTAGGAGCCATAAAAGCCCTATGTGATATCCTCTAGCAGGCTGTCATGTGGGTGTCCTTCTGTGGAGCCCAGTCCTTCCTTTTCATCTGCACATGTCCCAGTTTGGAGATGACTGATGTCTGAGCGGGTTCAGGAGTTCAGCAGTGATTTCTGCCCCACACCACTCCAATGCTGTATTTGAAGAAAGCATGTCTAAGGAAATGTCAATTGTGTGGTTAACCTCAGTATAACTGGGTAACTACCGTGTGGTTTGAAGTATAATGACTGTTCTTCATCCCTCTCCACCCTCATGAGAAACCTTCATTCCCTTTTCTTACCCTCCAGGAGAGTACGTTGACGAGAAAGGACAGATCATAATTGATGAGAAGGAGTTTTCACTCATCATGAAACTGAAAGACCTGAAGGAAGAGTATAGGTCTGGTTATGCTGAACTGCAGGACCTGAAGGCAGAAATCCAGTACTGCCAGCATCTGGTGGACCAGTGCCGGAACAAACTTGTCTCAGGTATTGGCTCACCAGGGCAGTTTCTGAACAGTCTCCAGTCTAGCTGAGATAAATCAGAATCCCAGAATAGTTTGGGTTGAAGGGCCCTTAAAGAGCCCCCAGTCCCACCCCTGCCATGCGCAGGGCCCCCTTCCCCCAGCCCCGGTGGCTCCCAGCCCCGTCCAGCCTGGCCTTGGGCACTGCCAGGGCTGGGGCACCCACAGCTGCTCTGGGCAGCCCGTGCCAGTGCCTCGCCGCCCTCACAGGGAAGGATTTCTCCCTCAGCTCTGATCTCCATCTGCCCTCTCAGCACAAAGCCGTTCCCCCTTGTCCTGGCGCTGCAGGCCCTTGCAAAATGTCTGTCCTCATCTTTTTTTATAAGCCTCTTTAAGTACTGAAAGGCCACAATAAGGTCTCCCTGGAACCTTCCCTTCTCCAGACTGAACAGCCCCAACTCTCATCAGTACTGAAGCATTTCAGACATGTTGCATAGAAGCCAAGTCCGTCATCCTCTGTTGTCATTTTTCTTGCTGCCTTCCAGACTTGTTTTTTATTGAAGATTATGTTTGTGGGTTGTTTTTTTTCCTTTTTGACATAACACTGCATTGCTGCAGACCCTCTCTCACAGATGATGACATACTGCTCCTTGGTCACACCACTAGATGCAATGTTGTGGGTTGACAGTGCTCTTGCTGACGGCCCTCGTTCTCACCCTTGTTCTCATATAATAGAGATGGTGACTAAGGAATTGCACTGGGCCAGGGCTTTGGCTCTACAAATGTCTCCTCTGTACCCCTGTGAGATGCAGGTTGCAGCATTGCAGCACAAGTGCCTTGACAGGAAGCTCAATCATTTTAGCATGTTCTTGGTGAGCACCACCCTCATGGTGATGAGTCACACCCCTCTGCTGAGGGTGAACCCAGCAAATCTGTGGTGTGCTCCGCTGCAGCCTGCTCAGTTTGAATCTGTAGTAATGGGAGTGTGGTCCTGCTGTGTCCCCAGATTTGTCTCGTCTGATGGAAGAGAGTAGGTGTACAAATGCCAGAGCCCCAAACATTTGGATGCTGTGCACATGGCAACACTTTATTTTCTACAAACTTGCCAGAGCACAGCTTGTATCCATCAGTGCATCCCACGCTGAAAGAAATGCATGGCGTGTTCCAGGAGATAGTCAGGACCAAATCATAATTATGCAGAAACTTTGCCACTGATTCCCATTGGGTCCGGGTTTGGCATTTTTTGGGTGCTCCAGGTGCTTGCTGTTGGTTTAAACATACAGGCATGGACTCATTCAGTATCTGGGTCACACCGGAGTGAAGAGGCTCTCCTGGAGCCAAAACTGGGGTAAAAAGTCAGGGGTGTTGCATCATGTCCACATGATGGCTCTGCCTTTAACCTTGTTTATCCTTCATGACTCCCACGACAGAAAGCAGCTCCGCTCCTGTGCTCCGTGCTGGGCAGCACAGCCTTCCTCGGGGGCTGCTGGTGCTCCCACTCCGTGCTGAAACGTGCCAGAGCACAGCCACTTTGCAGTGGGTGTCTGGGAATTGCCTAGTATTAATAAGGACATAATTCCTGCTGCGTCGCAGCACCTGCTGTGTGTTATCACTGGCTATTATGGGACGGAAAGCGGCTGTGCTTCTTTAGCATTTGAAATCTTACCCCCGAATATGCTGACCCCTCAGAATGGCTAGCTGCACGAGGGACGGCTCGCTGTCTCCGGGGCGCAGGAGCAGTGCCATCTCGTGGCCACTGCCCCTCGGACTGCACAAGCTCAGGACTCTGTCCCCCAGGGCCAGCCACTACCTCCCTGGCACGACGCAGGCAGCAAACTTGCCTCAGCACAGCCGATCACCGCCTGGCCGGGGCTGGAAGGGCCCCCTGGAGCCCCCCCAGCCCACCCCCCTGCTGAAGCAGCTCTCCCAGGGCAGGCTGCACAGAGCCCCGTCCCGGCGGGTTGGGATGGCTCCAGAGAAGGAGACCCCACAGCCTCTCCGGGCAGCCTGTGCCAGCGCCCGGCACCCTCCGGGGAAAGAAGTTTGTCCCCAGGTTCCGCAGGAGCTGCCTGTGGTGCAGCCTGTGCCCGCTGCCCCTTGTCCTGCCGCTGGGCACCCCTGGCAGGAGCCTGGCCCCGTCCTCCTGCCACTGCCCTGGAGGCGCCTGTGCGCATCGATAAGGGCCCCCGAGCCTGCTCCTCTCCAGGCTGAACAGTCTGCTCCTCTCCAGCCCTCTCGGCCTTCCCTCCTGCGGGGGATGCTCCCATCCCCTCATCATCTTTGTAGCCCTAAGTGCCAGCTAACAGTGCCCTGTCCTTTTTAACCACCTTTTCTAATAGTTTCAAATTCAAGAGCTTGGAGTTCTGAGGTCCCATCTGAGAGTTTAAGAGCTCTGAGGTCCCGTCTGATCCACGGGCAGGGAGGCAGAACCAAGCCATCCTCGTCTCTTTGGTCGTTACAGCTCTGTTTATTGCCCTCTGCTTTGCTTTGCAGAGTTCGAGATCTGGTACAACGAGTCCTTCCTTATTCCCAAGGATGTGCAGGAAGCTCTGAAGCCAGGTGGCAACATCAGACCTGGAATGATTCTCATAAACAGAGTCATGTGCCTGGTGAGTTGTCCTGGCAGCTCTGCTTATTCTCCTTGAGAGCCACGTGTGGCATGGTAATAAGGGCACAACTAAGTGCGTGGGAGAGGAGGGCATGGCAGCTCTGCCCCTTTCTCTGAGCAGAGTGGCTGGCATTGGAGTGCTATCTGTGATGATGAAGAGGGCAGCTATCTGGAGATATATCGTGGCTTCACATTAGCTTTACCCTTAAGAGGCTAAAATAGGACAGAGTGATTGAAGTACCCAGTCATCTGCTGACTATCAGTAATCGGGCAAACCGCCCAGAGGTGCAAGGGGTAGTTGGGAGCCTTGTTTCCAGTCTGTATGATCTGTGATGTTTACAGCTAAACTATTGTGTTTCCTGTTGTGGCAACTGGTACTTAGCCAGCCCTCTGTTTAAAACCCACCGCTTTAGGGTACCCAGGGTCTTTTGTCATTCTTGACAAAGCACATTTCTCTTAAGCTTCTCATTTACCAGACTTGTTGGCATTATTCCTCTGAAGTCATTCCAGGTTTTGTCCTTCATTGTTAAATGTCAGACTTGAAACCTTCATGCTCTTTGACAGGAACGTGGTGGCAGTGCTTCCACTCAGTCTGACATGACAAAGTGATGCACAGCAAGGAGGCTGCCAGGGGGATCGGTTCTTTGTAGGTATAATGCATCTCCTTTATTGCTGTGTAGCCTCTGCAGATCACGGCGAACAGCTGCTGGGGTCAGGCCCTAGGTCCATCTCCCCCAGGAGCCCATCCCCCTCAGGAGTGGGGAGCACCCACAGGTGTTTGGGAAAGAGAATAAGCAAGGTGTGAGCTGTGTGACCCCTTTCCTAAATGCACAGCCACATTTCTAACCAACGTGTAGTGGGGGACATGATGGGTTTGGCTTGTTGGAAGGAAAAGAACTCTTGTCTTCAGGTGTCTGATTATTTTGACTGGTGGTAATCTCAGTGAAGCATTTTCTTTGCTTCCTTCTAGAAAGGCATGCAAAGAGCTTTAAAGCTGATCAGAGACAGCCTATTCCCACCCTACTGAGTTAGTTCCCTTGAGGGTATGAGTAACAAACATGATGTGAGAAAAAAAATGTAGTGAGTTTACTTTTAAACAAAATGTTGTGATCTACCAGACTGTGGGAGATTTTGGATACTGCATAGGAAAATATGTAGACCTGCATAGGAAAGAGTTAAAAAAAACCCCAAACCAACCCTCAAACCCAACCCAAACCCCTTTGGATAAAGAGTAATGAGGTCAACAGGAAAACCCTGACTGGCTGCACAGGTGCAGGATGTCCCTCTTTGGGGAAAAATCCATCACTAGTCACTTTTACTAACCTAAGTTACTCAATGTATTCATAGAAACTCCCTTAATGGTTTTCAGCCCTGGATTTCTTGTCATCATATCATACCAATTATCAAAAAATCCAAGGATGGATGACGCATGCCTTTTAGCAATGCTTTGCAGCTGTGTCAAGTTGTTGATGTTACAGGCAGAAATCTTCTGGCAGAGGATAAAGTGTCCTGGTAATGTGGCTCAATGCTGGTATCTCCTCCTGTTCCTTTCACTGGGCAGTTCACTGCAGCTTCCCAGTCAGTGTCACTGGCTGTGCTGAGGCCCATACCGGTCTGGGAGGAAACCGTCTCATTTTCCTCTGGAGGTTTGTTTCTGACTTACAACCATTTTACCTTTTCCAGACTGGCTGTTCATTTCCTGTTCTAACCCATATCTCCAGGGTGTACATCTTTTATTCTTGGCTTGATCGATTTGGCCGCATGCCTTTTATCACACCAGATTTTCACTGTCACCTTCACCAGGCTACTCACGAACCACCACAGAAGGTGACCTAAAAATCTGCTAGAGCTATCCTCACATCTGGCATGAAAGCATTATATACAAGCTGGTATCTTAAAAAATTGTACTTTGTTCAACCCACGTTCCTCTTCAGTGTGCTCAACACCTTCCAGACGGTTCCCTGGAGAAACGTGGGCATGAGCATCAGCTAGCTGGGCTCAGAGGGGGCTGTGCTGAAGCTCAGACTTCCTTTGCACTGTGAGATTGTCTTGCAGCGGAAGGGAGGCTGTCCTGTGGGTAGTTACAGGCAGAAGCAGGGCTGTGAGGAGACAGCTGAGGGAAGTTCCTTTGGGGCTGTACACTTGCAGATGGGTTTTGCCCGAGGTCCTGCCCACATCTGCTCACCTAAGGTGTGGGAAGGAGGTACCTTTCACTTCCAAGGCTTCGGAGAGATTGTTGAATCAGTGTTCAGTGTGGCAAATGGGATTGGTTGTCCTCTGTATCTCCAGGTGTGTGTTTTTCACATGGAGTGGGGTCTGTCTTTCTGCCGGCAGGAGGAAGATGAGCAGGAGAGGTTCGAGCGCATGCAGGAGAGAACGCTACCAGACTGCCCAGCTTCAGTCTCATTCTACAAGGCAAAAATGAGGATGGATCAAAAGGTAATGTCAGCTGGGCCCAGTTCCACACGCCCCTGCCGATGGGCGTTGGGAGAGCCATCCTGCGCCTCGTTGCCAGGTGGGGTGTAGGACTGTTCTGGAACAGATGCCGTTCTGGCTGTACCCTTTTGAAAGATGCTGGTTTGGTTCCATAGCGCAGTTAAGCTCTACAAAATGTTCTTTGTCTTTGGATGGTGTAAAGGTCCCATCCTGTGCTGAACTTTTGCTAAAAAACAATCTCACCACTTATCACTATCACTAATATCCCTAAGATACCACCAAGGCCCTGAGCTTAGCAGGACTTCAACAAGATTGGGTGTTTATGAGAGTAACAGGGCTGCACAGCTCTATCAGTAAGGATTTTCAAGGAAAATGCCTCAAAAACAGCTCTTTGGTGCTCAGGAGGAGAAATTCCCAGGGTTTCTTGTGGCTTTCTTTGAGCCTGCTGGGATCTGCCACTGGTGGAACAATGCTGGCATGACGGGGGTTATTTGGGCAGCTTTTTCCAGCACCACTTGGGAATGTGTTGGAGTTTTTTTGGGGGAAAAAAGCTTTACAGGTAAGAATTCTGCTCTGAAAACTGAGCTCTCATTAACTATCCTTTTCGTTTTTCCGTTGCCAGCACACATACACCAGAGCCATGTCATCCCTCGAGCAAATGCGCAAGAAACCCGGGCTCATCACAGCTGCTGGGAAGAATAAACCCCTGTCATTTCTGCACGTCACATAGCAGATTTGGGCTCAGCCTGGAACCCAGCATTCAATAACCAACCTTGGAAAGTGCCTCGCATTCATGTCCACAACAGATTTCTCAAAATAAACAGTAGGAAAAAAACCAAAACGCACCCAACTTTTGTGCAGCTACACTGACAGTTATTGGTAATCAGACCCTCTGTTTAGACAGGAAGCAAGCCAGGGAGTTCAAATGGCAATGCTTGTTTTTCTGAGTGTCTCTGGAAAATGCAGTGTCACGACAGAGAGGTGTGCTGTGGACAACCCAGGCTGCTTCTTCGTCCCTCCTCCCCAGTGCCGGAGGCAAGAGCCTCCTGGGCTTGCTACTGACAGAGTGTCAAGTCATGTCTTTGCTAGTTTGATGCTCTCAGGGTGGATCCTGAGAAGCCAAGTCTGGGTGAGAGCAAGTCCTCCCTTGGATGGAAGCAGCCCTGGGGCGTTTGCCCTCCTGGACAGAGGAAGGGGCTGCAGGGGTGCACACAACAGAGAAGTGTTTATCACCTGTCTGGCGTTAGATGAGGCAGCGTTGATTTATGGCAGCCTCCCCACCCCAGCGCAGCAGGAATAGGGCAGCGTTTGCCCACTGCTTTCCAGGAAGGTGATTCAAATCCAGGGTGAGACTGTGGGCCCAGCACCTGGAAAGCTCCCGAGGATACCGTGCTGCTTCACCAGGCTGTTGTTACCTTCACCCCCCGAGCAGAGCATGCTGAAGGCCTGCTGGAAGTCCTCCTCCTCTTCCTCTAGTACCAGGGAGGTGTGGGGCAGACTCCAGCTTGGCACATGCCACGGAAGGCTGCATAGCAACCATCGGGCCAAGAGGGTCCCATCTCCTCCTGCTGCAGATGGTTCACGGCCACACCAGTCCTGCCAGGGCAGCGCTGGGGCTTTTCCCGTGATTTACCTGAAATGTCGAGAGATGTGAGATCTCACAGGGCTCCCTCAACACCCAGCTTGCCCAGGGCGCAGGGCGAGTCGCACGCATGAGCTGGCTGTGTCACTGGGTGCTGTGATGCCTGGGTGCCACGATGTCTGGATCCACCTGGAGAAGGTAATGAAACAACAAAAATTAATTTAATACCCACCTGGATAATGACAGCAGCACGCACCCTCTCGGGCAGCTCTGGTGATGGCAGGCAGCACTTCCTCAGGCCTCACGCACCATCAGCGTTGGCTCGCCTGCTGCTCCTCTCAGTGCCTGTACTACAGCTGTGGCTCTGAGGAGCGATGTGTGGATGTGGGCCCGTATATATGTATGTATATATGTGCTGGTCAAGCTGCAGGCTTGGCTTAAAGGGGCTCTGGGGTCCAGGTCCTCCTCGGAGTTCCTGTTTTTTCTCTCTGCAAGGAATAAAAGTGTCAGCCACAATTTTTATATCTACTACACGTTTGGGGCAGCTCTCGGTGCTTGCCCTCTGCCACTGCAGCCAGCGGGTGCCACTCGCTGGAGCAGCGAACGCGCAGGGTCCAATCTGTGTTTGGAGCTGCTGCAGGCAGGAATCGCTTCTTTATCCCTCTGGGAGGTTGTGGAGCCCCGAGAGCTTCGAAATTATTTGGGGAGCTGTAAGAATAATACTGAAAGCCCCAAAATGTAGCACCTGTGCTCTGCGGCTGCCAGGAACACCCTGGCCGATGCCTGGCAAATCACTAGGATTGCTGGAAAACCTGCTGGCATGTCACTGGAGTTACTGGAAAACCTGCGGGCACTTAGTTGGAGCTTTACGGGGTAATGCTGGCTGGGCCCCGCCGAGGGAGGGGATGGGGGACAAACAGCCCCCACTGCCAAAACTGGCACTAGCCATGGCAGTAGCATCCCTGAATTCAAGCATCCCAGGTTGGAGGTTTTCCACATGCCATCCCCATTTACGTGGAATGCTGGGAAAATTAATTAGTCCAAGCTGTTCAGTTTGATTTAATTTGTTGCAGCTCACTTCTGTTACTGTAACGGCACCTGCTGCCCAGAAGTGCTGTGGGCAACAGCCTAGAAACCACCTTTTCTTTGTGATTATCAATTCCCAAAGGCTTAAAAAGCTGCTGAAGTTCAACCCAGGCTGAATTTCCCAAGGAAACGCTTCCACAGGAACTGAGCTAAGCCTTCCCCTGTACTTCCACATGGGTGCTGCTCGGCAGTGGGTCGCGGTGGTCCCTGTGGCCCTGCTGCCTGCGCCGTGGTCCCAGACCTGGCAAAAATAGGCAAGAAAACTCAACCTTGGGTGCTGCAAGTGTGGTTTTGAGGCTCCTGTGGGAGCGGGTGTGTGTCCGGGGTGCTCCATCCATGCCTCATCGGTGGGGCTCACCCTCGGCTGGGAAGCCAGTGAAATAAAACAGTCGGTGAAGGGACCAGGGCAGTTTTGAGTGATTTTTTGGTGTTTCTCTCCCAAACGCGGCTGGGCGCTGGCACGGCCTGGGGACAGGCACCGCCCTGGGGTGCAGAGACCCTTGGAGCAGGGGAGCGGGGTGGGCACGGGACAGCAGGGCTGTGCCAGGTGGGATCCGGGGGCAGATCCCAGGGCTGTCCTGAGGTGCCACTGACCTGGGAGTGATCCTGGGGTGCTAGTGATCCTGGGGTACCAGGAATCCCACAGGTGTTGGTGTCCTGTGGTGCCAGTGTCTAGGGGTGTGGGTGATCCCACGGGTGATCCCAGAGGTTTGGGTGATCCTGGGGATCATCCCGGGGGTGATGTTGGGTGATCCCAGGGTGCTTATGTTCTGGGTTTCAGGTGATCCTGAGGTGCTGGTGCCCCAGGGTATGGGAAATCCTCGGGTTGTTGGTGATACCAGAATCCCAGGGTGCTGGTGTCCTGAGCGGGAACCTGGTGATCCCTTGCTTGATCCTGGTGATCCTGGTGAGATCTTGGTGTGGTCCCAGTGATCCCAGGGGTGATTCCGAGGAGATCCCAGTGGCCCTGTGGGCTGATCCCGGGGGTGATCCTGAAGAGATCGCAGAAGTCTCATGAGCTGATCCTGGGGGGGATTCCAAGGAGATCTTGGCACCCTGTGGTTGATCCAGGAGCTGATCCCGAGGAGATCCCAGTGGCCTTGTAGGCTGATCCCAGGGGTGATCCCGAGGAGATCCCAGCAGTCTCATGAGCTGACCCTGGGGGTGATCCCGAGGAGACAGACTCCGGCGGCCCTGTGGGCCGATCCCGGGGGTGATCCCGGCGACCCCGCGGGCTAATCCCGGTGCGCGGTGTGGGCCCCGCCGGCGATCCCGCGGCCGATCCCCCCCGGCCCGATCGCGGGGGGCTCCCGCGGCCGGCGCCGGTCGGGGGGAGCGGAGCGGAGCGGAGCGGCGGCGGGCTGGGAGCGGCGGCGCGGCGGCGCGGCGGGGAGGAGCCGTGCGGCCGGGGCGGACTCGGCGGTGGGCGGCGGGCGGCGGGCAGGGCAGGGCAGGGCACGGCGCGGATGGCGGGGCCCCGCCGGCGGCCGCTGCAGCGCGGGGCCCGCCGGAGGATGTGAGGCGGCGGCGGCGGAGCCGAGCCCCCGCCGGGCTCGGAGGGCGGAGAGGGGCCTCCCCCGCGGCCCGGCCCGCCCGAGGGGCCGCGCCGGCCCCCGACAGCGCCCGCCCGACCATGGGGGACTTCTACGACCCGGAGCACCCCACCCCGGAGTAAGCGCGGGCCGCGCAGGGGCCGCCCCGAGCGCTCCCCCCCGCCGCGGCCTAGGGCCTGCGGGGCCCGGCCGAGCCGCGCCGCGTCGGCGGCCCCGCGGGGAGCCGCCGGGGCCGGGGAGGGGGTAGCGTAGACGGGCCGGGGCCGGGCCGCGGCCCCGCCGCCGCTGCCCCTTCCCTGCCTGCCGGCCCGGGACGCGGCGGGCGGGCGGGCGGGGTAGGCCGCGCATCCCCGGCCTCGCGTGAGCGCCGCGGCCGGGCGCCGGCTGGCGGAGGCCGGGCAGCGCTGGCGGGGGGGGGGGGCGGGGGGGGAGCGGAGCGGGGCGGCGGGCGCTACTGGCGGCCGGGCCCGGGGGCGGTGGGGGCCGGCGGCACCCTGCCCGGGTGTGGTGGGCCCGGGCCCGGCCCGGCCCGGCGGGGCTGCGCGGTGCCGCCTGCCCCGCGGAGGGAGGCCGGGCGGTGCGTGCGGACGTGTCCCGGCCTCCCCGGGGGGCCATTTTTCCGCACCTTTTTTACGATTTTTGTTTCTCTCCTTATTTTATTTTTGTTGTCCGCCCCCAGGTGTGAGGAGTTCCCGAGTCCCGTCTTCATTTTGCCCCTGGAATCCCCCCTGCAGCACCCCCCGGGCGGCCCCTGCCCTGACCCCATTTTCTGACAGGAGGAAGGAGCCAGGCTGAAGGGGGGAGAGCAGCCTAATGGCTGGAGAGCTCTGGTGTTCCTCTGTGCTGGGGATCCTCACCAACCCCCCCCACACCACGCCAGGGCCGCTGGCTTTATCTCTCCTTGGGAGCAAGCCGTTGGGTTCCCGCTGGTAGCGGTGGGGTTTCTTCCCCCTCCTCTTTCTTGTTGGTTCTGAATGCTATTTTTACATTTTTAGACTTCCTTCGTGAAGGATTCGGGTGCTTCGTAAACTTTGCATGTGCGGCATCCCCGACGCGCAGTTGGCTCTGGGGTGGAAGGAGGCAGACACCTGGCATGTAGCACACCTCTGTGCAGTGCTTGGATTGGAGGCAAAGCTAAAAATGGCGTGTTTTGAGCAAGGACAACAGAGCAAACCTTTCTGAGCGAGCGCTGTGAGTTCTGTCTGTGCCCACCTGGAACAGCTGAGGATCTGTTTTAGCTGAAATGATGCCTGCGGCCGAGCCTGCTAAAATTAGTGAGAGACGGAGGATTTCATTTTGAGTCCAGGTTGTGTGTTTTGCTAGGTGGGGCTCCTGCCTCTCTGCCCATGCAGGAGAGCCTGGAGCAAGCCCTGCACCTGATATACCTGAGCTGAACCTCGGCAGGGAGCGACGGTCACATCCTGAGCAACCCTCTGGGTTGAAACAACTCTACTATTCATCCAGAAAGTGTTAGCCTGATTTAGGTATTTTGCCTTTTTTGTTTGGAGCATGAGGAATCCTGTCCCCAGGCATTGTGGTGCGTGGTGTTAAACAAGTGTCACACCGAGCTCGACAGTTAAAAGTGTACAGGTTATATCACACTGCCACTTGTTGTCTAAAACAGTCTCAAGTGTCGTGAATCTGGACTCTTGAAAGAAGCCAGAGCGGTTTCTCATAATGATTTTTAAAAAGGAAATACTAATTTAATGATCTGACTTTGGGGCTTTCTCAGGGTGTATGTTCTGGGTTGGGACTCTGAAAGCTGTTGGGAGATGTTTGGATTTTTTAGGAGCCTTGTTTCCCCCTGCCTGCCTCGAAGCCTGGTGTTCCGCTGTGTGTCTGAGTCGTGTTGGCCACTGCGTTAATGGCATGTCTTATTTAGGACGCAGTGTGTCTGCTTTTAGCTTGAGAAAAAGATTATGTGCAGTAGTTCAGCAATGGATTTCTTCAGAAGTGGGGGTACCTCAGTATTCATTGTCTCATTCCTTGCTCTCCAATGTCACGATATTATAAATGTGCCATATGGTGTCTCCAAGGATCCAGTTGGGTATTTCCAAAGCATGGTTGGCCGCTGCGGTGGAGAGTGGAATTAAAAACAAACTATGGTGGCTGTGGGATATTGGCTGCTGCTGGAGATGGGGACTTCCCCCAGTCCTGTACCTGCTGGGAGGTGGCTGAAAACGGTTGTGCACAGTGTGTTTTTTGGAGGAGTTGCTTTTGTTGCTCATAGTGTTGTGGAGTTGTGCTGCTGCGAGACCTGGGGGCCTGGAGAGCGTTGATCAGAGCTCAGTGATGCAAGCGGAGCCCGGTAAATCGGCAGGCTCGGTCTTATTTTGCATGGGAATTATTCACACAGTGGTTTGGGTTGGAAGATCTTTAAAGATCATCCAGTCCAACCCATGGGCAGGGATGTCTTCCACTAGATGAGGTTCTCAAAGCCCTGTCCAACCCAACCTTGAACATGGCTTACGATGGGGCATCGCTAGTGCTCCATGCTGGCTGTCGGAGGTGGGATATTGAGTCAGGGAGCTGAACTACAGGCGGATGGTGCTTACTGGAGTCTTCCTATTGGCAAAGAAACTCAGGCCAGCTTTTGCCTGGTCGGTTGCTGTCTGCGTCCCACTCAGCAGCCAGAGCTCAGGTTCTTGAGAACTTCAGTGTCCAGCAAAACCAGCCTGCCTCGCCTCTTTGGGTGCTCAGATTTGGGCTGGCCTGAGTCTGTGAGCTCGGAGCCACCACCAAGCTCTACATGAGGTCTGCAGCTTCTCCATGGAGCTGCCTGACGCTGACCAAGACCTACTTGATGGATGTTTATATCTTAGGCTGTGAGCAGAAGAAACTTCATCTCTTCCCGCTGTTACTAGAGCTGTAGTGGTGGAGCCAGTACAGCCCAACCTGAGACAAGCAAGCACTTCCTTCAAGAAGACGCTGAGATCAGCCCTGGCCACTGCATACCAAGGGTGGAGTACCCTCTTAAACGAATCATACATCAGTGGGGTTGTTGCTTGGGGCGAGATGGATTGGTTTGAAAGTCCCAAGGATTTATTTAGCTCACGTTTGTGTATTATGATGAAGACTGAAGGTGCTGCAGCAGGTTCCCTTGCACATCTCATGGTTGAAATGGATTTATCCTGTGCTGCTGCGCTCCCCAGCTTGAATTTAGCTCCATTTTGGGGAAGGTGATTTTCCTGCTGTCCTGCATCTCTGCAGGCTGGTGATGCTGGTGGGGCTTGGTGGTGGTTTGGTGAGGTTGGGGTTTAGGGCCAGTGCATTTGAACACCCTGCTGATTTGGTTAGCGTGATTTGATATGCATTCAAACAGCCTAAAACTTCAGGTTTTTGGTTGTGGCTGTTACTCCTGGTTTTTTTAATGGGTGTTGCAGCGTTCAGCGTTCATGTCACTGTGGGACTTGGTTTTTGTTTCCCATAGGCATCTGGATTCTATTTGCTGCTTTTCTCTAGGGAAGACAATTGGTAACATCAGTGCTCTTGGCACAAGGCAGAAGCTCCTGCCTGGCAAAGGTGCTGTGGTTAAATACCCAAATTCCAGTCAAGTAGGTTGTTTTTATCCATTGGGAGATGCTAATGAAAAGGAAATGCTCAGTTTTACACCTGCGTTTCCCTTTGAATGCTTCTCCTCTTTATCAAGGAGACTAATGAGGGTCCTGTGGGGTGCAAAATCAAGAGTAGTAAGGGAGAAACATGGCTTTCGCTGACTGTGTGTACCTGAGGGTTTTTCAGCTCCGTGCTTAAGCCTTACTGTCTCTGAAAAGTCAGTTTATTTAAAGAAAATTTGCTTTATACATCTGAATTTGTCTCAGTCGTAGGAGGAGACCTTCACCTGTTTGCCTGGCCAGTTAGTAAGTTACCAGACAAATTTCTCACTTGGGTTTTATTATTTCTTTTGTCATCTTAGGAAAATTCCCAGCTGGACCTGAGCTTTCTGAGGCTGGTTGCTTGCAGCGGAGCCAATTTAAATGAGGTCGTTTATCTCCAGGTTGGGTATCTCCAGGAAGGAGATGTGGATGCCATGCAGCACTGCCCATTCTACTCTTGCCTTTTTCCTGCTCCATCCACAGCATGGTTTTGGTACTGTTGCCCAGTTCCCTTAAAAACAAAGCCTGAGGTTTGTTGCTTTGCTCTTGGAGAAGTCATTTTTGTCCTGGTTTTTGGTACCCACCTTTGGGTCTTCTTATCATTGTTGGGTTTTGAGGGAGGAGAACCTCTTGGCTTGTCCTTCTTCCCTGGATTCTTGTGCAGCTCCCACCCACCATTCTGTTGTTCCTACTTTTCCATCTGCCTGTGGTCCAGAAACGTGGCATGCAGCAGAGGCAAAGTAGAACTGCAGTGTTTAACTTCAGGGGAAATTTAAAAAAGGAGGGGTGGGAAAAATAGGTCCACGTTTTGGCTTTGAGCAGTTGAAGTCCCTGTGGTTCCTGCCAACTGAGATGCCTGTAAATAGGAAAATGGTGCATTTTTTCAGGAGCCGGCCATGTGTAAGTGTGCTGGGAATACTTTTTTCCTTTGGTTTTTAGCATTTTAGGTCTATGGCTTGGTGGTGCACCTCTACAGTGGAGTAATTAAAAATGGAATGACGTGTGCGAACGGGACAGGGAAAGTCATGGCCTCAGGATGCCTCCCTGGGAAGATGTGCTTGAGCAGTTGGGTTTCTCAAAAATGAGGAAATTTAGCAGCTGTAGGCTACCCAGGCAGTATATTTTGAGTTCCAAGTCGTTCCATGTACCTTTAGTCACCCAGACACATGCACAAATAATTATATGCCTCACACTTAATATGTAAGAGTAGCTAATATGTAAACTCAGCTCTCCTACATACTATGGTTTGGTGATTGCTCGGAAAAGGGACAGAGAAATCCCTGTTTTTTGAAAGGAGAAGGCTTTCAGATGGTTCTCTTGTCTTGATTTTTTCTAATTCTCCCTCTCCAGTTTAATATTTTCCTTGCAGTGGCTCAAAGTGGGCCTGAAGCGGATAGGTGACAGCCTTCCTTTGAGGTCCTAGAGATCTGTTGACGTAATTCTAAATATAATTTGTTTGTGTGTATATTTAGACAGGGAGAGAAGATTTATAAGTACCTATTTTTAATAGACACAGAAACAAAGAAAAATTAATGTTTGATGTATGTATTTGACTTTTATCCCAATTAATAGACTGGCTGCATTTTATTATTTAGATGACTATTTAGATTTGTTAACAAGCTGAGCCGTGGTGTAGCAGTGGAACCACACAAGCTGTTTTGGTGCATCTCCCTTGGTGCTGGAGGAAACGATAAGGAGGTGAAATGCTGTGGTCCAAAGGCTCAGATTGTCATGTGTGGTTTGACACCCACGTCTGCGCAGCCACCTAACGCCGCAGGTGGGGCCGGCAGGAGCAGCGCTGGTTTTTCCATTTTACAGCATCCTGGGCTATGCTTCATTTTTATTTTTCCTTACCACAAAAGGTAGGAGTCATTGAGAAAAAGTCTTGAGAAAGTCAAAGTGTGGCTCTGGGTTTTGTATGTTTGGTAGGACACTTGCTGAAATAGATATTTTTTTTCCCTTGACTTTTTTCCTGGCTTTTCCCATTATTTTTCTTCTGTAAACATCCATAAAAAGGCTCCATCCATGCAGCTGCCCCTCTCCAGCGAGCTCCAGCCTTTGGAGATCCATCCCAGAGGCTGCTATCCCCCAGGGCGTCTCCCTACAAGCCCAGGGGCTGATGTGAAGCAGGGCCTGAAATTCAAGAGAAACGTGGGCCAGGAGTCAATGTTTGACCTGGAATATTGATGTGGGAGGAAGGAGCATTGGGGCTGGGTCTGGGGACAGAGCTGGAGCCTGGGCAGTACTTGATGTGAAGCAGCATTTTCAGGACCAGTCGTGGATTCCTGCTGGCCTTACCCACCATCACTCAAAGATTTTTGCTGTTTCCACAGCATCACACTGTAATTGCATTATTGCCTTCCTATTTGAAATGCATCAGCGGAGGTTTTGCAGCTAGAAATAAAAAGCGTGTCATTCTAAGCAGAAAACAATTAATTTTAACATTTACAGCCTTCTCTAGCACCAATGTCCAACAGAAAAAAACTCCGGAGCCTAGTGCCTGGAGTTTGCTTGCGCAGCCCATTCCCAGCTTGCACTTCTATTGCAAATTTCTGGTACAAAGGAGGAAGAAGGAGGTTGAATTTATCTGCTCCTACAGTAATTTCCCCGCCTGGTATCACCTTGTGTTTAGCATTGCCACAGCAACCAGCTGTGATGTTGCAGAGTGATAGCAGGGGTGCAGGTTTTCACTCATTAGCTCTCATTTCTTCTTGCTGTGTTAGGCTGGGTTTAATCTCACTGAAATAGTTTGATTTTAAAGCACTCGACTCTCCAGGAGCTGATGTTGCAGGGGACTTCGGTTTATTTCCTTTTATTGAATTGAGAGCGGATCCCAAGATGTCTCCTACTGTTGACTTAACCTGCCAGGCAGGTTTTGTAATAGACGATTAAACTTCATCTATAATTACGTAAGAAATAAACACGTTAAGAATTTTATACTAAAGCAGCAACGTTAAGCTTGGCTGGGGCGTTGCAGCATTATATTTACAGCACTGAGACAGCAAAGCTTTTTGTAGTGCATGGTGTGGGTTGCAGTTTGTACGCTTTGAAGTCTGAATTTAGGGACACCTGATTATTCAAAAGCATCTTCTTGTTAATCATGGGATGAGTTTGGGGTAAGGACGGGATGTTTTGTGGATGCAGACATAAGTATGGTGAGTTACGGAAGTGTTGGGTGTTGCATGCGTGGCTGTGAATTAGAAGGTAACCTTGCTATGGTGAGTCCAGGTGGAAAAGTACACTAAAATGTCATGGGTTTACCTCCATGTGAAGGTTGTAGGATACATCTTTCGAGAACCTCTCCTGCTTGGGATGTAAGGGACAGCACTGCTGCTGCCTACTTTCTGTTTTGGGGAGAAGGGATGCTGGGGACCACTAAGGTACCATGTCTGCGTGTTGGGCATTGCGGGTGGCACACATCCCACTGTCCTGGCGTAGGCAGTGTAGATGTTCCCACCTCACCCGGTGACACCAGGCGCTTTGGGTCATGGGAGACCTCCCCATCTGTCAGCATGGCCACCGGTGTGGCTAGCCTTCTCCTGAAGCAGGTAGGCTTCTGCAAACCCAGCCTGCAGTGGGAAACAGAGAGAAATCTTTATTTGCAAGGCGTTTTAGGAGGCAAAGATGGCCTGCAGTGCCAGGGAGGGTTTTTGCCATGGAGGCTTGGTGATGCCATGTTAGCAGTTTTCCTCGCCTGTGCAAGGCAACCCCCACAGGTGAAGTGGAATGGTGATAGCGGCTGAAGGTCTGTTCCTGCTGGCAGGCCGGGGGTGATGGAGGGGTAGAGCCCCCTCTGGTTTTACCTAGCCCAGTGGGCCAGAAGCTGCTGGCAGAAGGTGTGGTGGAGCCTGGGAGCTGCCTTGGAGCCAGTGGGCTGCCCAAGGGTCTGGTCACGTTCTTCCCCGCCTTGTGCCTGCCCTCTGAGGGAGGGGCATTGCCTCTCTCTCTGGATTGGTGTGGCTTTTTTTCCCTTTTAGCACAAAGAACTATTTACCCAGAGCCATTGCTCAGGTGAGGTGAAGCCACAGCCTCTGCGTGGATATGTGGCGGCCTGAGCTGCGGAGTTCTCTCCAGGAGTGGAGCCCTGTGCTGGTCACCGGTCGTAATGATTTTGAGTCTGCTTAGGTATTTATTTATTTTTTTAAATTCAGTGTGCTGTCAGGTTCCTTGCCTTCCTCTAGTTCTCCTGTTGCTGCAGAGTGATGCTGTAGAGTGTGCTGGTATTTCTCGGAAGCTGGGTGTAGCCTTTTGCTTTTCAGCAGGATTTAAATACTGAGATTATTTTCCTGGTATCGAACATCTTTAAACTTAATTAGGGCAGGTGAACTTTTTCGGTGCATTCTGTGCATTTCCATGATTGCATGGGATGGGTTTTAAGCAAAACTGAAAAACAAACTGCGGGTTTTTTTCTATGAATTCCACTAATTGCTTTTACTTCTGAGTGCAGAAGCATTTCCAGCCTATAACCTGGCAGTGCTCGCAGGTGGGTGCTGTGCCGTGGCAGGCCACAAACGTGACCGTCCCCCTGGGTTAGGACAGCAACCACCGTAAGGGAGAGGGAGTTTTGCAGAAGGCTGGCACTTGCTTGCTCTCCTTTTATTAATGAACTTGGGGGATATTTACTATAAATCTGCAGCAGAATATTAGAAGTTCCTTCTGGTGGCAAGCAGTTTTGGCTTGTAGGGCCGGTACCACCAGGACACGCAGTGGGGTAGCCGTGATGTTATGCAGGCATAGTCCTAAAAGCAGTTTTGTGCTGGTGGGAGAAATGCTTTGTCTTGTGGTTGTACCATGGTGGTGCCCTGCTTAAATCAGCGTCACAGCCTTGCTGTTGCAAACACTGTATGTAAATGTATGAAAAGGTCTGTGGCCTGAAGAACCTGGAAAATAAAGGTGGGATAGTGGGGGCAGATAAAAAAAAATTGGGAATGGGGATAACCACCTTAGTAATTTGTTGAGGGTCACACACAGGCTGTTGCAGAGCTAGGGATCGACCCTGAGCTTTTAAGCCTGGCCTAACCCTGGCTGCAGGAAGGTTTTAATTTCAGCCTTTTGGATTGTTGGAAATTGTTCAATGAAGTAAAATGATTAGTGAAATAATGACCTTGCCTCTTATGCTGCAAGCAGTAGTGTGCTCTTATGCTGGGAGCGCTCTGGTTTGTAAAGATGCATGGACTGTTGGTTTTAATGTGCTTTTTGGGTTTCTTTGTGCGACTCCTGTCCATCCATCCTGCTGGTACCACGGGGAGGGAGCCGTGTCCAACCATCCTGCTGCTGCTCCTGCTTGTGTGCTGCAGGTGATAAGCCAGAGGTGATAAACTGCATTTGCCCAGGGGCAACTGCAGCCCAGGGTGGACCCACGGCTTGGAGGTATGCACACATTTTAGGAGTTAATTGCATCAGACGGGGAAAATGCGGTTTCAGAGTACCTTGCATGCCTGAATCGTTTCCTTTTGTTGCTGATCTGGTGGAAGGGGGGTGATTTTGTGGCAGGGATTACCTCAAAAGTGATCCCATTTAAATTTTGTTGATGGGAGGACTCTGGCTTTGAAAGCTGCTGCTGAAATCTCTCCTTCCCTGCTGTGAGAGGAGGAGGAGGAGGAAGCTTTCCAAGGACTGAGCCAGAAGCTGTGGTTTTGAGCTAAGCTGTGAATTTCTGCCCTCTTTTTGTCACTGTCACTCTTCTGTCCTCCCCCGGGCCTGTCCTTTCCCTTGTAGTGTCGGTGCTCTGTTGGTAAATCCCTTGCCCGGCTGCCATGGGAACAGCATTGCTTATGGTGATCGCTGTCGCGATGTCAAACTTGGTTTCTTCTTCAGATGTGCCCTGGCACTGAGCAGAAAGGGGAGAGCGGGAGCCATGTGCGTGGTGAATTTGGGAATTCCCGGGCAGTTTTGGGGAAGCAGCAGGGTGCTGCACAACCTTTGTTGGAGCAGAAGATTGGAGACCACTGGACAGTGTTTTTCTTCTTAATCAAGTCTTCTTCCTGAAGCAGAAGATCCTAGCTTCTCTAAAATGCTGGTAGTATTAACACAGAGATAACTAAATAATCAGAAGCTTTGGCTCCCAGAAAATCCCCTCCAAACCTCAGCCTGTGGCTTTTTGTATGCTCCTGCCAAGGTCTCTTTTTTCTGATGCACCTTCCTCTGCAAGACGAGCAGCCGCAAAAGCAAATTGTTTTCAGAAATCACCCTTTTCCCCCTTTATATCTTCCCCTTCTCTTTAGGGTTTGGTCACTGTTGGGTCAAACTGCCTCGGGAAGGGTCTGCATGGGCTCTGCCAGACCCAGGACTTGGGCAGAAGTCCCTTTGCCAGTGCTGCCAGCTGGCAAAGAACAGGTGGTTTAGCTTGTGCTATTTTTTTTTTTTTTTTTTTAGCCTATATTTTCCCCAGCTGCGGAGAATGGAGTGTAAATGCTTGTAGTAAAAATTTATAGTGCTATAAGTTTTCCATATTGTGTTGTAATGCCTCCTGAATCTGTTCTCCATGGCTCTCCTCCAGCTAGATGAGAAGTGGGACCCTGGGCTGGCCTGAAGTGGAAGCTACAACAGTTTAGTTTCTTAATCTTCTTCATGCCTGCTGTTGAAATGGCTCATGTCCAGGGTTTTTCTTGATTTATAAAGTTAATTTCAGAGGGCTGTATTAGGAGGGGGTGTTCACTGATGATTACAGGTGACTCCATACACCACTAACCCAAAATCTATGTTAAAAGAAAAATCCCTTTCTGGCATACTTGTGACTATGCAGGATGTCACTCAACCCTCATAATTTTTGTAAATGAAAGAAGAAATAGTTCTTTTCAGTATATTCTGCTACTTTTTTTTCCTGGAGTGTTCAGTCCTCTCTGTTCTTTCATGTTTCAGCACAGGAGAAGTGGTGTCTCATCTCCGGCTCCATACTTGGAACTCCAAGCCCAGAGAAAACACCGTATAAACCAGCAAATGCTGGTTTCGGAAAGCAGGGGCTGGGAGGGCTGGATTTGGGGGATGTGCTGCAGGGCCAGGTGTATGCTTACAGCTACCTTGACCTCATTTGCTGGAGAGCTTGGCTTGGTTTCAAGCTTCTGTTTAAATAAGATGTTTGATATTGTTAGTGATTCCCCACACACCCCTGCCCCCGGGTGTGCTTTAGCCTTTCCCCTGTCTGTGGCTTTTTGGGAGAAGGAGCAGGATTGTCTATTAACTTCCCTGGTGGTTTTTTTTTCTGGTTGTACATTATCTGGTTGTGGTGCAGTATTTTTGGGAGCTGGGACACTTGGGTATTAAAACCACAATGCTCTGTACACAAGATTTCACAGCTAATTTAGCACCGTGTTTCAGTTAATCATAGGAACTGCTGCACATTTGTCCTTGTTTTTTATCTCTAGCTGGCCACATTAGAGTCTAATAAACCCAAGTGTGCAATAGCACTTCAGACCTGTAAGTATTTTATCAAATTGTTTGGTTTTGAGGATGGCAGGAACTGAATGAGAGCAGGACGTTGCCTACAGCGTCGTGGTGCACTGCGGCAGCAGAAGCCGCTCTCCATTGCTGGCTGGGCAGTGGTGAAATCTGCCTAGATGCTGCATTTTTGGCTTTAGGCCCGTGCCAGAATTGCACATTTCCACCCAAGGTGTTAATTTGTGGAATGTCCGCTGGTTTGCTCAGCACCAGTGTTCTAGATGAAGGTGGTGGCTGCGTTAGGTGCTGGGGGATTCATGGGCAGCTATGGAAATCCATCTGCATCCCCATGCTGGCAGGGTGTTTCTGGCTAACCTGGCCTAAGCAAAACAGGCTGGAGGTTGGGATTTCCTCTGGTTGAGTGCTGAGGTTTTGCATTTTGTTTCCTTTGTTCAGAAAAAAAGGTAATTACTGAGGCAGGTAGACTTTCAGATGGACCTATGCTAATGCCTGCACAAAAGTTCATCATCAGCTTAAACCAAGGTGAGCCGAGGGGAGCCTTTTTAGTGGGGCTTTTTAGGCTTGCAGCATTGTTAGTCTTGCAGGTGTTTAGATAAGAAGAGCTTTAGGCTTCCAGATTTTTCTCTCTTTAAGAAGAAGAAAATGAAAAAAAAGAAGAAAAAAAAGGGGACATATGGGAGACTTTTCAAGTTTTGTTTTAATATAGACCAGCATTTGTCATTTAGACTTCAGAAGCCTGAAGGCATGTTTTTGTTGTTTGCATTTTTAGCATAAACAAAGCCTGCATATAGTTCAGATTATGGGGTGGATTACATTTTAAAAATGAGAGAGGTCTCATTCATGTCAAGCTGTTGAAGCAGCTAAGAAATGCTGGAACTGCTGAACCTCAGAATTAAAATACAACCTTATTTTTTATTGACATGCCCATGACAAACCTGGGATGTTTCCATGAGTAGGAACACTGATAAATCTTAAATATAAAGAATTTTGGGAGAAACATGGGTCTGTAGCCTTAAAAAAAGTCTTTCCTGCAAATACAAACTCCATACTATGTTGGGATTTGGGATTTACTTGCTGCCATAATTGCTCGTGGGTGCTCCTGGGTGCCGTCATGCATTTGTGAGGCGTGTGCAAGCACAGCTTGAACTCACCTGACTGATATTTGTCATTAGTTGATCAGATCTAACGGGCAGATGAGCAAAATTGTTCTTTAAATTTTATTTTTGGGGCAGACCGATTTATCTTTTTTTAAAATACTAATACATAGGGCTGCTGTAGACAAATAAAAGATGGTACAGTTCCCAGTTCTTTTGTTTATTTTTAATTTATTAACCACTTGTTTGTAGAGGTCTTCAGTTTTACTCTGAGTTTTTATTCTGGGTTTTAACAAAACTTTTCTCTTGATGCTTACAGAAATGAGCCACTAAGTGCATGAATTCAGTGCTAATTTTAATAACAGTCTTCCTTTTATGTACCTGCAGATAGCAAGGTGCAGCGGGAGGGGAAACAAGTGGGATTACTCTAAACCTCTGGGGCTGGAAACCTGCTGGAGAACCTAGAGTTGTGGGTTTGGATGGATCCCCAGCTCACGTACGCTCTTGTTGTGCCGGGTCTCCTGCGTGCCAACTCCTTCCTCAGGCTTGTAACGTGGGGATTTTGTGTAACTTCATACCCAGTGTGGGCGGAATTTGGCAAAAAGTTTTTGAGCAAACAGCAACACGTTTGCTAATTTTGGAAATCTATTTATATATTTTTTTTTATCTGGGGCAAAGGAAGATGCTGTAAATGGAAATGGGATCCATAACCCAAGCCAACTACCTCCTTTATTAACCTGGGTGAGGGCACCTGTAGCAAGGTGGGATGAGTGTCTGCTGCTGCTGGAGGGGTAATTCAGGAGGGAAAAGCACTTGGGCATAAGTGGCTGAAATTCCGCTGCAGAGAAGGAATACTGCTGTTCCTTCTCTGAGAAGAATTACTTCTCTGTTCAGCAGAAATAAAATTGTTCATATAGGCATCTAGGACTATACAAGATACATTACTGTCTTATCTGCTTCATTCTTACGTGTTTTATTTTAAACAGACACTTTAATTTATGCACCATCTTATATTTTGTTCCTTCTTAACTGTGTTCTATCTTGTAATATTTTCATTTCTTACTTGATGCCCTTTAAGCTGCTCAAATTTTAGCAATTTCCCCCTCTAATGACAGACAAGTCTCACTACTGAGGGGCTTTAGAGCAGCAAGATCATCCATTTCCTCACCTTCTCCTACAAGATTTTCTCTGAGTTTTGAAGGGCTTCCACTATCTTTTTCCCCACCCCCTATCAGTGTATTGCAATTTTCTTGCACGCTTTGACCCCCCATGCAGAAGCTGGTGCTGTGCATTTGTGGTGCAGCTGTTTTGAGGTGGCAAATGCTGAGGCTGCTTTACCAACCTGGCATCTTGTCTGGGACATCTGCTGCTGTGGCAGCAAGCTTTGGGCAGGATGCGAGCTTAGGGCTGGCCTGGATCGTGCCGTGATTCCTGCTGTTTTGTAGGCCTGTCCTCTTGGAAAAGAAAGTTTTATTCTTAGCTTTCAGTTTTTGGAGACCTCTGCTTTGTGTACTTGCCAGCATTTTAGTTTAATACCGGTTTTATGCCATGTTTTAACAACAGGAGCAAAAACGGATTGTTAAGAGGAATTAGTTACTTCCTTTACTCTTACAACAGGTTATTGATTGTACAAACTAAACTTTGTTACCTGTGTCCCAATATCTGGCTACTTAAACCTGTGTTCTTATGTATGAAGAGACAGTTACTTCTTTTTAGTTTAGGACCTGTTGGTGGTTGTTCTGTGCTGCATCACAACACGTCTGGTTATGGATGTCTTGAAAATCTTCATAGAATCATTTAGGTTGGAAAAGACCCTTAAGGACTCCTTAAGGAATCCAGTGTTTGTGTCGGGTCTTGTTGGGTGTTGGCTACACTAGAGCTCAGTGCTGTTCTCACACCTTGTAAATGCTTAGGTTTAACACTCAAAATATGTGACTGTCAAGAGGGACAGTTTCCTAGAAATCTAAAACTCCACTCGCTGTGATCCTAAAAATGAAACCTCCTTTTAGGCCCTAATTTGTGTCAGTGCTGTTCTCGGAGGGCTTCTGACCTCCTCTGCATCAGCAGTATTTTGAATTCATGGCTTGGGTAACCCCATTAAATCACATATGCTCCCTTGTAATCTCCACAGCTTGCTTAAACTCATGGCTCATGTTTCCTCAATGGAAACAAACCCTATTCTTGCTGCTGTAAGAATAATTTATAGCCTATTAATAAGCTTTATCAATTGGTTGTGAGCCTTCGTAGAGGCAGGACTATGTTACTGCTGGTGATAGGTCTTTCTAGCAGGTTGCTCCTGATTCTCTGTTGATGATGGTTTAAATGGGGAGATAGGTGGTTACTGGCATGCTGTCTCTGCGTTGATCCCTGCCTGGGTTACACAGAAACCGAGAGTTTTGGCTTTCTTTTCCAGAAACTGATACTTCTCATTAGCTGATGCTTGAAGTGAAATCTGTGAGCCTTTTCTGCAAGAAAACTTTCCCCGTGTTACCACAACAGCACCGAATTATGGCTCAAAACCTGATAAAATATAGCAAAAGTCCAGCTGAAAACTCCCCCTGTATCTATAAGGTAGATGAAGAAAAGGCTGTCTGCCTGCAAACATAAAGGTTAGGTGAGTGGAGAGCGTTTTGGGACTTCTGGTAGAGGAAGTAACAGATAAAGAGAGATGAACTGTAACCACTGAAACTTTTACATCTGCTGCTGTAGTTTTCTTTTGGGGCCTGAGAAACTCACTGAATCTGTCCCATGTGTTGAGCAAAGCAAGGAGGGGGTAGTCGTGTTCTTTCATCTTCCTTGTAGGAGAAACTACTTTACTTAGGGTATGAAAGTGAAGAACTTAGGGAAGCAAAACAAAGTTGGGCTTTCCCGTTTTCTCAGCATTGGCAGGTTTGGCTGGGATCAGAGTAGCGCTCAAATTAATTCATTGTTGGGCAGCTAGCTGCCAAAGTACTGATGAATTAAGTCTAAGCATCGTGGCAAATAGCCAGAGCTGCAGGTCGATAGCAAATCATACAGCAGTAAGGCATTCGTAAATATCATTAATTTCTGTTGATGAGAGCAGCAGGTACTTTTCACTGTTTCTGGGCTGCTAAGGAAAATACCAAAATTGATAGAAACCCAAGTTCAGCTTCCTGTGTCTCATTTTTGAGGTCTTTTTTTATCTGCGTTACCTCTGCAGTGCCTGTTGGAATAAGGGTCTTGCTGGTTTGCAGACCTTGGAAGACAACACCGAGCCAGCAGTTTGCTCAGAAAAGGTTTGCTCTGTTAAAAGTCCACGCAGAATTTTCAGTATTGAAATTCTTGAGCTTCAAAATCATGCCGTCCTCCTCTTCAGGGGGTTGGCGTGTCTGCTCGACTGTTGGGTGCCATTGGTAGGGTCATCTCTTACAGCAGGATTATTTGTGGGGTGGTGGTGACCCTCATTCTGTGTCCCCGGGCCCACCCCCTTGCGGTGCCAGACTTAGGACATTACGTGTGTTGTTTCTGCCTGATGTTTATGCCGCCTTTATGTTTTCTTTTGCATGTTTTCTCGGCAATAGAGAAGAAGAAAATGAGGTGAGTAAAACTGATTCCTTTCTTGCTGTAGCTCCTGAGACATGCGTTAGCCCAACATATTTGACCTATAGATTTCTCAAGTCGAGAACGACTGAGGGCCCGGACAAAGCAAAGTGATGTTTTTCTGCGGTGCCTCTAGTTCAGTGATTAAATCCAGAAGGGAAACACCTTCAGATTCACGTCTGCCATCTACACACAGTGATGCGATAGCAGAGTGTGAGGGTGCCCTTGAGTCACTTGGTGTAGGTAGGTGCTGCTTTCTGCACCATGAGAGGATGATTATTTAAGGACTTAATCTGTAAAATAAATCAGTTTTGCTCTGTGTGACTCAATGAATTTAAGGGGAAAGGAGAAAAATTGGAGGAACTGGAAGAGTTTGTAATATCCTGGCATAGGGCTGACTGCTGCTAATAATTTTTGATGCTGTAGGATCATACCTGCTCTCTTTCTGCTGGTGAGCACGCTGTGTGTCCTGCCTTTGTTCCCAGTCAACTGAGAGCTGCAGGAACACTGCTGCTTCAGTAATCGTGTACCTCTGCTGAATATGCAGAGTGAACTTGTATCGCCACCTTCTTTCTGCAAAATGCCCACAGCAACGTTTTGGAGAATGTTCCCTTTCTGTAAAACATTAAAGGAAGGAGAACTCCTCTTCTACTAGAAAGCTTTTGCTGGTAATTGCTACCTATTAAATTTCAAAAGCTACCTGTAGAGTATGGTTAAAATTCTGTAAGTCATGTTTTGTTAAACTTGGTGTTATTTAAAAAAAAAAATCCCTGGAAGCGTGAGCACATGAGGGTGAAACATTTGTCCTGAAATGCATCATCTTTGCTGAATAGACTATGAAGAGGGGAGGAATAGAAGCTTAGCAGCTCCTTTTTTGCCTTCAGGTCTTGTGTTTTGTGTAAAGGTGGATGTATCCAAACACCATTATTCACATGTGAGCTCGGATTTCAGATTTGTTGCGCTTGAAGTTAGAAAGGTTTTGATAGAAACATTGGCATATTTCCATAACTGTGAATTTTGCACATAAAATAATTTCACAGAAGTTCTATCAAGAAAAAAAACTCTTAAACGATGATTGCGCTGTATTTACTATATTTTAAAATACATGTTTTGGTTTTTTATATATATATAATTGGTATAATAGATGAGTCCAGTGTCTGATAAGAATTTGGAATCATGTTTGTGGAGACTCCTTCTGTGAGACATCAGGGTATGGTTGAAGATTGGGACCTGCTTTCTTACTCTTCTGTTCTCCCAAGGCACATAGACAGGTTGGGGTAAAAAGGTGTGAATTTCTGGTCATGTAGGGATAATAATTGACCCAGCAAATGCTCAAAATTATGTTCCCTTGCTCTTTGGAAGGCCAAGCCTAGCGTCCTATGGGAGGGTGGTCTCAGCATTCAGACACTCAGAAACTCCTACCATATGGGCTGGATGCTTGATATTGTCCTTTATTCTTCCATAAATTAGTTTATGTACACTTGTGTTTTAGTGTATGGATAACTTCTGGTGTGCGGATTCTTTTGAAAACAGGGACAGTATTTTCAGCATGGCTTTCTGGAGATGATTGTGTGACAGTCGTGGAGACAGGAGTGTGTTTCAGAGCTGGGCAAGTGTGTGAACATGCACTTTCTCCCAGGGTCACTGTTTGGGTGGCCTTTTAGCCATGGCACTCATTTAAAAGCATTCATGAAATGGCACCCGTATAAATAACACCCATTTAAGAAGCGTGCTTTTATTTTTTGTACCAGTTTTTCCAGCATGCAGCTAATCATCTGGTGAAGATCAAATGTGTGCATGGGGCTGGGCTGGGTAGCAGAGACTAGTCATGTAGAAACCATGACATCGTTTTCACAATTAAAATAAGCCCCTATGTGTTTCATCAAAAATGAGGATATTTTTGCATATATGATGTTCAAGGGTGCAAATAGAATGGGGTGGGGTTTCCATTCCACCAATGTCTTATTTAATAATTTACTATGGTGCCTTTAGCCTGAGCAACTATGCATTGTTTTATAAAAGTTAAAGGGTAACAAAGTACGTAATAATTCACAGTGGGTTGCAGGAAACCACTGCTGCTGCCAAAGATGCGTTCATGCAATAATTATGGGAGTAAAACCCAGCTCTACAGTTTTTATACTGCTACAACTGCTTCCATTGGAGACGTGCTTCTCACACAAAAAGTAATTACCCTAATGCAATTTGGATTTACGGGGATAAAGATTATTGGCAAGAACACCCTTTTACCACGGTGCCACAATATTTATCTTTAGGGATTGCACTCCTGCGACACAGCTTTTGCGCAGATGATCCCTAAGCTTTAAAATAGTTGGAGAAATGCTAAGATGGGTAAATGTACAGTGCTTTATGCTCTGAAAATTCCTAATCTTGGGCTTGGACAGGTAGATCCTATAAGGTAAGAGGCTTCTGTGTTGAAGGAGCTTTGTTACTGTAGACTTGCCCCACTTCTGAAGCCAGGGTTCAGTTGCAAGCACTGTCACAGCAGCTTTCTTGGAGATCCTGAGCTCCTAACGTCCTAGAGAATATGATTTTTAGCTCATTAGCGTTGGAAATGAACGGACTTGCTGTAGCACAGTCTGCACTGCAAGGTGGCGAGTGAGGTCCTGGGCAGGAGACAGCACATAGCTTCCGGGTGAGATGCACACGGAGCGTATTACAGCCAGTTGGCCTGGAGGTGACAGAGTCATCACGCACCACTGGACCCTGATGGGAATTCTTGGAGGTTGTTATATTAATACTGATCTGTACCTGAGCCTGGAAAGTTACTAGGAATTACTAATGACTGAGATAGGCTGTCAGTGGGGCGTGGGAAAGGACGGGGCTTAAAATTGCCACACTAATTCTTGATAGTCTTGAGTTATGCTGAAACCAAATGCATCCAGGTGCGGTCTCCTGGGATGTGAAAAAAAGAGCACTTAAAGATTAAAAAGGCAGGATATTTTGCAGCCTGGGACCACAGAAACAGCACAAATAAAGCGGTACTATATCTTTAATTAACTTTAAATGTTGCGCTCTATCTCTTTTTGTAATAAACCAAGAATTAAATGAAAAAAGAAGTTTCAGTTTGGTCATTAATAAGTCAGTTAAAAAGCCTCAGCTCAAACCCTGAAGGAGGTTTTGCTCCAAACTGAAAATGACTGGATAATTGATTTTGTTCAAGAGAGCCAGGCACAGAAGGCAGAGTGACTGTGCTATCCCAGACTCCAGCCCAGGGTATCAATTTCTATTTTATTATCATGAAAAATTCACCAGGTAAAAGAAAATTGTTCTGTGTGCCTGTAGAACAGAGTTCAAAATTCCCCCAAACCAATTCCTCTAACTGCATCTTCTTCTTTCGCAGGGCAAGCCTGAAACCGTGCAGAAAGCTGGCTTTATCAAAGGCCCAGTGTTCAAAGGCGTTGCTTCGAGTCGCTTTTTGCCCAAAGGCACCAAAGCAAAGGTTAATCTTGAGGAGCAAGGAAGACAAAAGGTGTCTTTCAGCTTTAGTTTAACCAAGAAAACCTTACCGAATAGATTTCTGACTGGTCTTGGAAACGAGAAACAAAATGAAACTCAGAACTCCCCAGCAGTACCCCTTCAGACTGACTTTAACCCCAAAAGTAAAATGGACCTGGGGGATGCTGCTGGTTCAGCTGAGGAGTCTTCACCTCCAAAACCGAAGGTAGAATTAGGGAAGATCCATTTTAAAAAACATTTACTCAATGTCACAGCGAAACCGCCACCAGCTACAGCAGCAACGCTACCGCCACCGCTGCCAGCAGTGGCACCAGTAACAGAACTGGTGGCACTGGCTGTGGACTTCCCCTCAACGCCACCACCTCCCCCACCTCCTCCTCTGCCGACAGCATCGATGCTGCTGGCGACACCAGTTCCTGCAGCAGCAGCCTTGCCACAGCTGCCGGTAACACTGATGTCGACGCTGTTGCTCTCGCCGCCTGTGGAAGCTGAAGTCCCCGCTTTGAAGGAGCCATGCCATGTGGCACCTAAGGAGGCTTTGGAGCCGGTTGTTAAGCAGGATGCGGTATCGCGCGGTTCGGAAGAACGTGTAACTCAAAACACACTCGAGCAGACGGAAATAACTCCGCAGAAGGAAGATTCCCATATTGGGAAGGAGGATGAGGTTTCCGACAGCTCAAAGGGTGCTCCCCTCTGCTCCCGGAGGCAGGGATCAAAGAGAAAGTTCTCCCAGTCCGACGGCACGCTGCTGGGTTCTGAGTCTGATGAAGATTCGGTGAGGACCTCCTCCAGCCAGCGGTCACACGAGCTGAAGATATCCAGTACGGAAAAGGAGAGAGATCCTAGACGAAGCTCCACATCCCTCAGAGGTGATGACCTGGGGAAGTCCTCACGCTCCAGGTCTGACAGGGATGAGAAGTACTCGAGCTATTCAAAATCAGAAAGAGATTCGCGGTATGTGTCCTCCCGCTCTCGATCTGATAGAGAGAGAAGGCGAAGCCGGTCTCATTCCCGTTCCCGATCTGATCGGGGCTCCCGAACCAGCTCTTCCTACTCGAGGTCGGAGCGCTCGCATTACTACGAATCTGACCGCAGATACCATCGGAGCTCCCCGTACAGGGAGAGGTCGAGATATTCCCGTTCGTATGCAGACAGCAGGGCGCGAGAGAGCTCGGACTCAGAAGACGAGTACCGGAGGACACATTCCAGATCCAGTGACTCGAGGCGTACGTCGTCCCACTCCTCCTCCTCCTACAGAGACTCGAGGACTTCTTACTCTAAGTCGGACAAGGACAGCAAAGTAGAGTCGTCTCATGCCGATGTGGAGAGGAGAGGAAGGTCATCTTTGAAAGCAGATAGAGATTCAAAAAGGACTTCAGAAAATGAAGTAACCAAAAGGTGCTCTCCCCTTGATGAGCTAGGTTATCGAAAGGGGACATCCCATTCTAAGCCCGAGAGTAATGTGAATTCCTCCCGTTATAAGTCCACCCCTTCAAAGACCCCCGCACCAAAGCCTGATAAATTTAATAAGAGTTCTTTCTGTTGTACAGAATCGATCGAAGAAATAAAACAGCAGTCTAATTCTCTAGATTTAGAGACCTCTTGTCTAAAAAGCAATGAGATTAGGGTGTCCATTGCGAAAAAATTTGAAAGGGAAAAGAGACTTTCTCCATTAAATCAGTTAAATGATTCGCCCACTTTTAAAAAGGCAGATGAATCGAAAGTGGGTTTTCCTAACTCGATGTCCAAGGAACTTACAGGAAATGAATGCCACGACAGTGTTAAGGAACAAGAAACTTTATTAAAGATAAAGCACGATCAGTTAAGAACGTGTTTCCCCATGGAGTTGAGTGTAAATGGGTCCCCGGAGGGTAGGGCTGGTGCTTTGGCAGCTTCCAGTGCCTCCAAAACAGAGGATGTTGCTGCGTCTTCTGATGATAGCCTGTGTCGGTCAGAAGCGTTGCCTGTCGTGAAGACAAGTCCATCGTATCTGTTGCCATCCAATGGGTTTGAGACCATGTATGTGTCTCAAGAGCAGGAGCCGGATGATTCTCAGGTCCAGTCCAGCGAGTGCAACAGTCTGTCTAGGGAAGTGGAGGCTCCGGCCCTGCAGCAGCAAGAGGAAGCCACCCCTTTACCTGTCATGAATGTAGATCATACTAAAACACTTCAGAAGCTGGATGATCAGGCAGCTCCATGCAACAAAACCAAAGAACCAGTTTTTTGCTACATTTCAGATGATGCCACCCCTGCTTTGTATCATTCAGAAGTTGAAATCGGAGTGGAACCGGCAGATGTAAAAGTTACGTCTGAGACTTTTCTGGACATGCAGGTAGAGCCGCAGACTGTTACGTGCGATTATGAGAGCACAGAGGATCACCACTCAAAGTCTGCCTGTGACGATGAGCACAGTCGTTTTTCCCATAAAATTAGCCTGGCAGTGGAGAGCTCGAGCAGGGATTCCTCCCAAGATGACTGTTCCTCAAGGCTCAGGTCGGACCATCCCGTGCTGGAGGAAAGCGTCTCTTCCAAATGGGACGTGCCACCACCGGATGGACATTGTGAGCTGCTCCAGCATTCGGAAGCTGAAGAGGTGCTCGAGTTGGATACTCAGCACGTTGATCTTGGTTCGGCAAAAGGCAAGCTGTCATTCAAAGATGAACATTCGTACTATTCAGAAGTGCCGCTTGAGCACCGCAGCAGGGAGGTTGCGGAAGAAGGTGCCGTGTCCAATGAGGGAGCTGGGCTGGATGATTTGAGAGTTCGGTGTCCTGGCCTATTGGCCGAGAAGGACGAGGGAAACGAGCCCTTGGTGGCTTCAGCTTTTCCAGATGCCTTGTTTCCCTCTTGTGATGTCATCGTCACTGCAGAAGAAATGGAGACGGTGACTCAAGCCCCAATGTGTGACAGCAGTGGCAACGCTGCTGAATTTGTTCCCCTTGGCCATGACGATTACTCTGACATGGGGGAGAGTGACAGCGAGGGGGGCAGCGAAGACAGCGACACGGAAGACTCTGATGATGATGATGGCACGCCCCGGAAACGGCTGCAGTCCATTGTGGTAGTACCAAAGAACTCGACCATTGCCATGGAGGAGAGCAGCCCCGGCTCCTCATGGAGCAGCCAGGGCAACAGGCGCTTCTCTGACCACTGGGATGAGGAGCGACCCGAGCCCAGTAGACCGTACTACGAAGAGAGATCAGAGAACATGGCGAGTAAAAGTGGTCCACAAGTAGAGAGTCGATGTTCTCCTAGAGGGATGGAGAAGAGTACGGCAACTTCTACTGAGCTTAGCAGGAAGGAGATGGAGGAGCTGCGACCAGATCCATGCCAGGCTCAGAGCGATGGCGTTGACAGCACTAGTCAAGCAGACCTAACGGCAGACTCCCAGGGCAAACCCAGTGCGGAGGAGAGAATAATGTTGAAGGAGCTGATGGCTGTTGGTAGACCGATGGGCCGACAAGATGAGCAGCCATTCTGTTTGCCAGAGAGTTTTGAAAGTGCTGATAAATCCCGACACCAGATGAGCTCTTCCAAGCCAGACAGTAGGCAGGGAAAGGGTGGCCTTAACCAGTCTGGCCTTGGAGAGTTCTCCAGGCTGGATGGGTTTCATGCAGCAGAGGATCTGGGTGGTTTGGGCTGGGACTTTTCCCAGCCAGAGAAGCCCAGTAGCACCTACCAGCAGCCAGACAGCAGCTTTGGGGTCTACTCTGGCTACGTTTACCAGCCTGGCACGGGAGCCTACAGCGGCTCTCAGAGTTACTGGCAAGGCAACGGTTATTGGGATGCGAGGTCTGCTAGCAGGCCTTCTGCAGTTAATTACGAACGAATTCAAGGGCAAGTACCAGATTCTCTAACGGAGGATCATGAGGAATTTGAAGATGACCGTTGGGACGATGACTGCAAACCTCGTTTTCCCAGCCCCTCAAGTAAATGCCAGATGCCCGGGCAGAAGGAAAAAGGCTCAGTGCAGGCGCACGAGATCAGCAGCAATTCAACCAAGGAGTCGGCGCCTGGTGGGGAGAAGAAGGAGGAGGTGAAGATTTTGGAAAAAAACGATGCAAAAGACCGAGGTCCTCCAAAAAAAAGACGCCCAGAGTTGGAGAGCGACTCCGAGAGCGACGTGGACTCGAGGGAAAAGAAGAAGGTGAAACTGGAGGGGGAGCAAGTGGAGTCTGTGCCGCAGGACTCCTCCATGGTCGGTCGGTTGTGTATCATGGACGACTTCAGAGACCCCCAGCGCTGGAAGGAGTTTGCCAAGCAAGGAAAGATGCCCTGTTACTTTGACCTTATTGAGGAGAATGTGTACTTGACAGAAAGGTAACCGATATTTTTTTTTTCTTGCCTATAGCAATTTTAGCTTTTAACATACATTTGATTCTGTGATAATTTTTTTCCTGGCCAAATTGGCATAATTTGGAGGGAGGAGGAGGGATGTCTCCTTCCCTCTATCTGGCAAAACTGCTCCTAGAGGAGACGACACTGGGCAAGTGTTTTAATACCCCCTGGGTCTCTGCTCCTAAACAGAACCCCCCCGTTGGGCCCAGACAGGCCCTGGTGATGAGAAGAGGTGAAAGATGGGAGGATGGGGGGAGGACAATTTATTTATACCCTCTTTTCAGTCATTCTGCAGCATCCCCTTTGTCCAGTGTTGATTCAGGTATCAGGCAAGACTTGTACGCGTGGGATTACTACATCAGCACCAAGGAAACATGTTATTCTTGTATCCGTGGTAGTTTGTAGGATAGTTAATTTTTTTCCAAGCTTTTTACTTTGTTTTCTGTTGTCCACCGTTCCTCTGAACTTGGTGCAGCTACTTTAGAGCCCAGAGCTGTATAGCAGCATCACCTCTGGGCTTGCCAGATCTTGTCTGTTTAGCATCCCCAAATGCCAGCTTGCCCCTTCTCTGAAGACACAGGGAATCTGTCTGGGTGTGGGAAAGGTTTTGGACAAACAATGTGTGTTTCCAAAGGCTTTGGTTACTTGCATGTAATTCTTTGTCATCTCAGATGAGTTATTTTAGAAATAACAGACTGTAATTTGAAATATCAGAGGGTAGCTGTTGGCTGCAGATTATCCTTGTCCCTTTTGCATGGTAACATTGAACAGGATATGATCTCTGGAAAATAAAAACATCTCTTTCTGAGCTTTAGGGATGATTAGTAAGTGTATTGCTTCAGGGCTCAACTACCTTCGTCCTTGCCAAAAAAATGCTTGCTCTGGCTTTAACGCGTAGGTGAGAGCACCTTGCAAGCCTGTAACCAATTCTTACTCCTGGCGCAGACTGCGGTACGGCCTTCTGATGATTTATGCCTATTTTAAATCTTGCCATTTCCTTTAACTTTGTGATCCTTTTTCATCTCGTGGTTCCTCCAGGGTGGTTGAGTAACAGTGCTCCTGCCAGACCACTGGGTACCAAGTGCCAGTGCCGCTGGCACCCAGAGCACCCGGTACAGCACCAGCTTGGGGCAACTGTGTTGGGTTTGGTGTGTTGGGGTCTTAACACTCAAGGCTTTGCCACGTCTTTTCTTCACTAAAATGTTTGGGATTTTTTTCATGTATGTAAATATGTTTTAAAAGATATTCTTGATTCAGAGTCTGAATCAACCACTTATATGCAGATAAACCCTGCTATTTATTTCAATCCAAGGGTTTTTTTCTTACGCCTTTTTTTTTTGTCTTGCTGGGATCCACGCTCCATAGCATTTCCCTAATCATCTCATAGCAACTAAAAAATGCCCTACCTTTTCTGTAACTATGGTTTTGTTTTCTTTTCATTATCTTATTTGACAGCAAAGCAGAAGCTTAAGTAGCTAAACCCTCCAATTTGCTTTATTAAAATAATGCTATTTTCAAAGGGTACATGCATTCAACTAATGGTTTATATATTAATACAGGTTTTCTCCTGGCCTTTGGATCAGCAAAACCAAGTGGACTATTACAAAGTAGCTGAAGTTGAAAGGGATCTCTGGAGACTGTCTCCATTATATGTGATTACAGAATATAGTATTTCATGAGAGGCTAATCAAAGTTTATTCTTCTAGTTTAAACCTGAGAGCTTGTGCTGTGTGGTGAGAAATCCTTTGTCTAGAAAAATTAGGACTGAATTTTTTGGAAATTGGTTTCTTGTATGATGAAATGAAGGGTTTTTAAGCCTTTCTCTGGGTGTAGGTGTGAGTACATGCACGCATCTACATTGAAAGTAAAATTGGATTGTAGACATCAAGGAGAAGGGAAAAGTTAAATATCCTGGGATGTCTTTCTGAGAAATTGTCTTCTGTGATCAGAAAGTCATCACCTCCTGCTCAAAACACAGCAAGTATCCTTGGTGACCCCTGTACCTTCTTGTGGTTGTGCAAAGGTAATCATCCATATGTCCAGTTTCTAGAGAAGAAATTTCCTCCAATAACAGCTGATAAAGATTGAGGAGTAACTTCTCTACCCAGATGCTGTCTAATCTGTATTTCAATGACTTATCCTCAATAGGAAGAAGAATAAATCTCACCGGGATATTAAGCGAATGTTGTGCGAATGCCCTCCTCTCTCCAAAGAAGAGCGAGCGCAGGGGGAGGTTGCTTGTGGAGAAGACTGTCTCAATCGCCTGCTCATGATAGAGTGGTAAGTAGTGTTTCATGTATTGCCAGAATTGGGCAGTGTTCTCTGTGAGGTAACTTGGGAGTCCCTAAAATAATCTAGACTTTCCTGTGCGGTGGCAATGAGCTGTCTGTGTGCTCTCATTTTCATTGGCTGGTGTGGAGTGATCTTCAGAGCCTACACACCAGCACTGAAATCTGACCTTCGGTGATCTGCAGAAGGCTAGACCTTAAACCCCACTAGAAATGGGTGTTTGACCTCCCATTAAAAGGTGCTACAAATGCCTGGAGTCTTCTGCTTCTCAGCCTTAACTCTAGTCCATCATAAGCATTGTTGGAGGGTGTCAGAAATGCAAATACAGCTTTACTTCAGATCATTATTTCCTCCCAGTGTGTGTGAGTGGAAGGGAGGGGACAGGGTGCTTAGTGGGATTCACCCCCTGGCACAAGGATTGTCACCACATGGGGTGGGAGGAGAGGAATCATCTGGCAGAAGCCTTGCCCTTTGGTTTTTATTTCATAGCCTAGGCAGTAGACATAGGGGAAGGGGGTATCTTGGGGGAAGAACCCCTAAAATGTGGGGAGAACAGGCCAGTTCATCGCATTTTGATGATCTGACATAGACGTGCAGCAGCATTACATTCCACATGTTTTTATCTTCCTTCCATAAATAAACTGTCTGCATTTGCATGTTGACAGTCAGATGGTTGTGTTTTTTATAGCAAAACACATTTGAAGGTTTTACACTGAATTTATTATGGTTACTTGGTATCTATTTCCCATCTGAGCCGTTTTTGTTATTGCTGTTGTCCTGCTGGGAATTGATTTGTTCCATTTCCTTCCTTTAGTTCTTCCAGGTGCCCAAACGGTGACTACTGCTCCAACAGGCGCTTCCAGAAGAAACAGCATGCAGATGTTGAAGTGATCCTCACCGAGAAGAAAGGCTGGGGGCTGAGAGCTGCCAAAGATCTGCCATCGTAAGCCTTTGCTCTTCGAATGACATCCTCATGCTATTTTACTCCCTTGTGAAGGGAAAATATGATGCTTGCGTTTGCTTAGTTTCCCTGGCAGTAGATTTGCCGAGGTTCTACCAGCTTTAGATACTGTCCTTGTCCTCTGTCAGGTGTCCCTCTTGGTTACTGGCACCTGTGTATCCACTAACTGTGTGTTAGATCTCCCACTCTGGTTTTGCTCCCTTGTTGTTAGGGTTTCCAACAGACTTGCCATGGCTTCATCTTGTGTTTAATCTGTCTTCCCTTCTTTCTTGTCCCTGTTAAGTGGTGTCAGAGGAGCACACACTCTGGTTGTGTCTCTTCTTCTCTTCCCACCTCTGCAAGACTGACCCTCTTCTTGAACTCTCCTCTGCTTAGGACTACATGAAGATCCCGTGGGGATCCTTCCATGTTAGTCTGTTAGAAGTGGAGCCATTAGCTAGTAAGTGCTGGTTTAACACCAGCCATGCTTACATATACAAGTCTGCATTTTACTCATCTGTTTCGCTCAAGCCAGATTATATTTGCCTGTTGTGCCTGTATCAGTGCCTTTACCTGGTGTTGGGCACAAAGAAGCTGATGGGACTTGAATGCAAGGGCTGCATGGTGCTTCAGTCCCCTCCTAGGTTGGCAGCAGGATGGATGCTGATAATTTTGGAATTATGGTCTGGTTTGGAAACAGTTGCACTCAAAAAGTGAGTGTGACTGGGAAGAATAGTGCTGGGTACATTTTGCTCTACAGGTGTGTGTGCAAGGAGTAGGTCTGAGATGGGAATGCCCTCTCACTAGGCAGGGTGAGTTGCCTTCTGCCTTGCCGAGCCGGTGCTTTCTTATACTCCCAGTAGTAAAAAAGAGCTTTAAGTGAGGCCACAAGAGAAGAGAGAGGAGTGAGGACATTCAAAGAGCTGCTGGGGCCTGATGCACAAGGTGCAGCAGGAAGAACAAGAAACAGGAGACAAAAATGGGGTTTGCTGGGAGAAGGGAGGAAGGCGGGAGGTGTCTCCAAGTGAGAGGGCTGCGGCGAGCTGCTATGCTGCTATGGCTAGCAAGACTTGGGGTGGATTTCTCTCCCCCAGGTTGAGTCCTCACCATTTGTATGCAGGTTATGTGGGTGTGGGTGTCTGTCAGCTCCATGCAGGGTGCGCAGGAGTTGGTTGTGCTGCTCTGCAGATGAACAGCAGACTTTGTAGAAGAAATGGCTGGAGTGTCCTGCTGTGGGGAAGCAGTTTCACCAGGCTCTGATTTCCGTCTCAAAAGGCTGTGGGATGGGCATGGTGAGTCAGTTTGGCCTCAAGTACACCAGAGACCAAACTTCAAGACAACCTACCTAGAACTTAACAGTGCA
Organism: Falco peregrinus; assembly: GCF_023634155.1. Lineage (NCBI taxonomy): Eukaryota > Metazoa > Chordata > Aves > Falconiformes > Falconidae > Falco > Falco peregrinus. The sequence continues at coordinate 63,434,725 of NC_073725.1, read as the reverse complement.
AAGATTTTCTGTAACTCGATATTTTAGTGAGTTTCCGTGGAAACTTGATTTTTAATATTTTTTTATTGCTTCTGTTGAAGGTGGAGTTCTGAGGAATCCAGCCATGTTTGTGACACTTAAGAAAGCTGTAGCTCTTATGGCAGGGTTTTTTACTGCTATATCGACTATATGAGACTAATTCACAGGAAGGTACAGGGAAGAGTTTTGATTGCTTTAGAGGGTTATGCCAAGTTATCTAAAATGCAGTGAAAACAATTCTGTGGCTTCAACCCAGTATGTTTAATTGAGAGCAACTTCACACTGTGCTTATGTAAAAGATAACAGCGTTAAGCAATTGTTAAAATGAGTGACGAGCATTCTCCATCACTGTTCTGTTGCACAGCAGCTGTATCAAAGAAGAGGGTGAGCGTTGTAGCATTTTCTGGCTCCTGATATTCCAGATTTGCCAGATAACCTGGCGAGTCCCTGGTGCTGCTGGACCTAATAACCTTTACAAAAGCAGAGTCCTGTTGTTTTTGGAATAACACATGCACCGGGGAATGGTAGTGATAGGGACTGAAGCAGTGGTGCTGTCCTGTATGGAAGTATCACGTCCACTTTTATTTGAAGTTTTAGGAATTTCTTTTGAAGAGAAGGTCTGGAGGTTGTGGTAAAGATGTGGCTGATAGCGAATAGCTCACCATAGCCAGCATTGTGTCTGCTAGGTGGGCTAGGGTCAGGAATGTTGAGAAAGATGGGAAGGAGAGAACTGTGTGAAGACCATCTTGGTTAAGAGGGTAAATCAACAAGAGCAGCAAAAGTATCTACTGCAGTTGGCCTGTGTGTGTGTCAAGGGATTTGGGTATGGTTCCTCAACATGTGATACAGTGACTTAAGTCAGGCTGGCTGGAACATTGCTTTTATTTCTGCATGTGCAGTTCCGAGAAACAGTTGTTTGGAGAGAGATTTGCAGACTGGCAGAACTTTACTGCACTGCTAAAGCTTGTCTTGGGAGAAGACAACCTCACCTTGGTACCCATCCCACCAGAAGACAGTCTGTGGATGGTCACAAATCCAGTGAAGGCTGGAGAGGTGGTACACCCAGAAGGAGATCTGTCCCACCTGATGTGGGTTTGTTCAGAGATATCCTGCCACTGCACCCCTGTTCTCAGGCTTGGAGTTTTGCAGTTGGGAACTTGAGGGGAGCTAACCCAACTCAGCAGCAGGTCATCAGAAGACCGTTGCTGACACCTTCATGTGGGTATCTGCTAAACACAGGCTGGGGAGGCATGTAGGAGAAAGGTACAGCTGAGTTATTAGCTGAAGGAGCAGATTAGTGTACCAGAACCTTTTCTGGGTGGACGTGGAGATGGGGGAAGATGGACATAATTTATACGTGTGGGCTGGAAGGCCACCACAATACTGTGGGAGGGGTTGGGATTAATGATGGCAAGGAAATGGCATGAGTGATACCTGCCCAGGACTCTGAATGCTTAGTCCAGGTGGAGCTGGGCAGGAGCTTTTGCCTTCCTGGTGCTCTCCTGGTTAAGCACAAGGGAAGGGTTGAAGGGTTCAGGGTGATACTAAGCAACAGAAAATGTAGGACAGGTATCAAGAAAGCGGTATCACAAGGCATCTTAGTAGACTGGAGAGTTTAAAGCCCAGCTGCACTGCAGAATGCAGTCTGTGAGGTTTGTGTCTGAGCGTACGGGTAACTAGTTGTTCGCTTCCATCTCTGCTTTTAAATTCACCTTTCCTACAGTTAAAAAGCATAGTTTACTGACCCCTCACTTCACCCACCAGACCAGCAAGGGGCAGACAGGCTTTCCATTTCAGTTGAGGAAAACCATCTGCCAGCACCTTCTCTTAATACTCCTTATTTTCCTCTTTACATTGCCCAGAAGGTCTTGTTGTTTTATGGAATAAACCTTGCTCAAAGGGGAGCTTTATTCTTGTGTCTGGGCTTTTTGCTGTACTATACCTACCCATATGATAGCATAAAAAAAGAAATTAATCACAATTGCCTGAGATTAAGGCATATAATAGTCATAGCTACACCACCAGGATGACCAGACTGCAAACTGTACTCAGAGAGCCCTTCTCAGCAGCAGTCATTTTCTGTTCCTTAGTGTTGCTTGCTTGCGGCTAAGCAGAGTGATGCTGTTTTCCTCTTGGGCTTTGCAGCAACACTTTTGTCTTGGAGTACTGTGGAGAAGTGCTGGATCACAAAGAGTTCAAGGCTCGTGTGAAGGAATATGCCCGGAACAAGAACATTCACTATTATTTCATGGCCCTGAAGAATGATGAGGTGAGCAGTGTGATTGCTGTGCTTGGCTTTGGGGAGCCTGACTGGGCTTAGCCCTTGGTTACGTACCGCACCGACTCCCTGTGAACCCACTAAGCAATGTCCTGAATCTATTAAAGATGTTTTCGTAAGGAAAGGAAACTTTGACTGGCTTTGTGTTGTTGTGCTTTACTTTTTTTTTGTTTTAACCCATTGCTCAGTTTCAACCTGGTCTAACAGAAGTCTGGTAGCTTAACTGTATCCCAGTGTCCTTGGAGAGGAGAAATTGTCCTCCCAAGAGAAAGGATGGAGAATGGCCCATATCTTCCATGTGAGCAAACTTCTGTGGGAGAAAAAACGTGTCTGTGACCCAGCTTGGGGAGGTGCTTCAAGCCAAACTCAGCCTTCTTGGATGCCCAAGTAAACTAATCTAGGAGACATGCCAAGAAACCGTGTTTCCTTTCTTCCCTTGCTCACAGAGCTGTGTTAAATTGGGACACTTTTAGCTGGTAGAGTCCCTATGTGCAGGATTGCTGTCACTGAAATATTTATATACCAGATGTTCTTAATTATTTATCTTTGCTTCAACTCTATGGGATTGTAGAGCTGCGACACACAGTGTGCAGCCTTGCTTACCTTGGGTGATGGGCCCCCTCTTGGTGAGAACAAAGTGTATAAATAGAAATTTAATTTTATTTTCTGCTTGTCACTTCTGTCAAGACTTTTTCAGTCTGGGTAGCTTTACAGTAAATGAGCTAAAAATACTCTGAATGCTTTTTTCCCTCTTCCCCCCCCCCCCCCCCCCCGCCCCCAAAGTAAGCAATTTTTGTAGCTGCCATGGGATTGTTATGCGATCACAAGGGGGCACAGAGGAGTATTTCCAGTTACAAGAGGGAGGATGCAGTGATCCAGGACACGACCTTTCTATTCAAGTATGAGGCATGTGGCAGAGATGTTTGGCTTCCCCAGCCCTCATGGTCATTGTGCCACCTAACAGAGGGTTGGAAACAGATACTAGAAATCCAGGATCAATGCCCAACTGAAGAACCCTGTATTAACCTGCAGTGAAAACTAAGAAACACGTACGAGTTGTTTAGTGCTCTTCTTTTTTGGAGGCTCTTAATGTTGCCTGCTCTCCAAACCAAATAAAGTTGATAGCTGGAGCAGCAAAGGGTGTTTGACTTCTACATAGGTTGTGTTCAAACATGTGGCGTTGGTAGCTGTACCACTTCATATCTCTGCCTGGTGCAGAGGAAGGGAGACTGTTTTGCTGTATTTCTTGTTTCTTTTCTTTTCAGATAATCGATGCTACCCAGAAAGGAAACTGCTCTCGTTTTATGAACCACAGCTGTGAACCAAACTGCGAAACACAAAAGGTAAACTACTGGATCAAAGCTGCTGGCTTTTCACTTCCAACTTAGCAAGCTCAGAGTGAAAAGCATTTCTCCTTTATGTCTCTTTGTTTTGGTAGTTGGTTTTTTTGTGTTATTGTTGTAACTTAATGAAATGGAAACAGCTACCTTTGAAATGGGCAAGTGCTGCTGATCCAGTTAGTAAATTTTAAATTTATCAGTGATGCTGTTTGAAGGATTAGCCTTGTTAATCTAAAACAAAACCAGAGCCAGGCCTGGCTTTTCTAATAACTCTTGTCATCTTGTTTTTTCCTTGCCTTAGTGGACTGTGAATGGGCAGCTCAGAGTTGGATTTTTCACTACCAAATTAGTCCCATCGGGCTCAGAGCTGACGTTTGATTACCAGTTCCAGAGATACGGGTATGTTTCAGCTCTCATAAGCTGCTGGAAGTTGGGTTTTGTGAGTGTTGGTGCAATGAAAAAATCCTGCTCCAAAGCAAACCATTGCAAAGCCTCGTCTAACAGAGTGGTTCTAAATGAACTGGAATTCAACTATATAAAAAGCTACCTGAATAAAGTTTCTTCCATTTCTAACTCAAGAGATTGGGAGAGGAATTTCCCATTGATTTAATATGTCTTTTCCAGTGTCACTTTATTGCCTTTTTGTTCCACTTCATACCACCTCTCCCCAGTGGAAATTTCCCAGATAATTATTCTGACTGTTTCTTTCCCCCTGTCTAATCATTAATTACCCAAGCTCCAGACTTTGCAATACTCTTAAATAATGCCCCTTCTCCCCCACCCACTCCTGTTTTATGACTTTGTGAATACTTGTGGAGCTGTAAAACCAACAGATAGCACATTCCCTCTTCCTGTCTGACTCCAGAAGTGCAGGTGTGCAAGCTCCAGTATCGGCTTTGGCTCCCTTCTCTAAACCTGAGCCTAGTATTTTTGTATTACTGCTTGTCCAGGTGTATGGTGCAATATTTCACTCTCTTTATTGTGATGAGCACAAAATAGCATCTGACAGACTTGAAGCAGACTAATTATAAGATTAATTGTAGGTCCATTTTATAATTCCCTTCTAACTGAATACAGTTGTTTAAGGAATGTCTCCTTTTCCTTCTGGATCCTGTCTTCTATGGCTCTTTCTGTAAGCAGGAGAATCAGAAATTAATTTTTAGTTGCATTTTTAAAGTATTTGTGCTAAAGTGCCAGATGCTGACATGCAGTTTTCTGCTCCTGGTGCAAACTTGCAGCAAGGCAGGCAAACAAACGTAGCCTCAGCCTTTCTGGTTGCTCTTGCAGCAAGGCCTGTGGTATTTCTAGGCCTGTGTGGATCTCTAAAGCTAGGGAAGGTCATGTAATAAGCAGTCTACACACCCATAATTTTATTTTTGTTGGTATATGGCTTGGTGAGAATCCTGAGGGTTTTGTATTGTGGCCCTGTTAGGGCCTCCCTGATGGGCAATCATTTTGCTGTATTGTTGCGTATTTGAGTTCAGTGAGTCTAGACTCATCTCACTGGAGTTTTCCAGCCCTGATGTCTTGGTTGTGCTTCCTGAGCTCAGGTTCTGCTTCACAGAAGATCCTGTAGTTGATCTTCCCTGGTTCGTGCCACTCATACTGCGGAGCCATGTTCCACCACTGGATTATGCACATACAAAAAAAGCCCAAACCATTCTCCCAAGCAATTGTGGCATATATAGTTTAAAATCTACAGTATGTCAGGTAGAAAATTGTAGAAATATTGCCTGAGGATAATATAATTTATCTCTCTCCTCTCTGTAGCTGTATATCCGTGCAAAAAAAATCTTCCACCTGAATCTTAGTACTTCCACAGATCCTCAGCCTGTTCTTTATCCTGTTTTAAGCTATAAAATGCAAGCCTTTTTCCTAATGGATTATAATCCCGATTATATATTCATTAGGAAAATGGATATATTCATTGCAATGTGTGGTAAGAAGTTAGCAGACACAACGGCCTCACCTTTTCCTTTCTGGTTCTTGGTTGTGGACCTACAAAGGGCCTGGAAGTGAAGCAGGCTTTGGTTTCCAGGTGAGACAATGGCGTCATGGTAGCGCTGTTACTAACCTGCTGTGTTGCTTATGCCCACCACCAGCAAAGAGGCTCAGAAATGCTTCTGCGGCTCAGCCAACTGCCGGGGTTACCTGGGAGGAGAGAACAGGGTCAGCATCCGAGCTGCTGGAGGGAAAATGAAAAAGGAGCGCTCGCGTAAGAAGGACTCGGTGAGTCTGATTCTCCCTTGTGTGCACATTTTTATATATTTCTGAGAGTAGCAGCAACTAAGGGCTGACCCTGGGCTTGATCCTCTCTTCAGGTCACCTCTGTAATCTTCTGTGATCAATGAATCACGATGACCTCAGGGTTCAGTCTTCTCCATGGATGTTTTTGTATCACTGTATTTCACAGCGGCCCTGAATACTTGTGGTTTTTTGGAGCTTTAGTTAAATCTGTATTTCCTTTCTAAGGATTACTTAGCACAAAGTCCCACCAGAGAGGGACTTTCACAGCTACAATATCTGATCATCAATACTGCACGCTGCTAAAAAACACACTAAATTTATAAACATTGGTGAAAGACTGGCAATACCAGCTTCACCATTTAGGACATTAAATCTGAAATTTGACAGCTGAAAGGGTGCAGATGTTTGCTGTCTCCAGGCTGGGATGTGAAACTTGAATCTCGTAATTGCTTTGGCCTAGAGGCAAGGCTGCTTCCAGGAGGAACTTGTGTGAACATGTGTCGTATTTTTGCTGGTTTCAGTTACAGTTGTGTTTGCAGATGCACATGAATGAAATATGTAACTCAAATCCAGGTGGTTCTTTTTGTCTTTTTATTTTTTAGTCTTTTTATAGCTTATTATGCCTGTGATCCTCAAGTGGTTCTGTGAACCTAGTCCCCACATGGAATAGCAGGCATGGGTTCACATGGTAGATGTAGGAAACTGTGGAAAGAAGTCAGAGCAAAGCAGTCTGAAGGAGTTCTTCTTGGGTGCAGACTGCTGTAAGAAACTGCACGGGCTCTTTTTGCTTCCTCTAAAATGTAAAGATATAAAGAAGGTACAAACCTCTGTTCCTACAGATGAGGTTTGTTACCTGCTCTTTTGGGAGAAGCTACCTTCTAAAAATGCCAGCTTCATTTTTATTTACTGTATCAGAGAGTCGGGAAGCCAAGAAATTATAAGTCAGTTATAAGGTGCTTTAAAATGCTAATTGGTGGCACTGCGCAGTAGGCTGAATTCTGAAAGTTGATGTTTTGGTGTCCGTGAATGCGCCTCTGGTTCTAAATATTATAAATACCCATTAGGTATTTAAAGAAGTAAATCTGTCTGCAATTAAAGATAATCTCTTGGTGCACATCTGTTTTCCTACATGAAAAAATAAACTTGCGACTGGGAGTATTTTGGTGCATGCACCTGGAATTTCCTCCATGCAGCATTAGATGTATACATCTGCAACCGTCAGGGGAGGTGGGTGCTGGAGTTGAGGGATTCCTGCATGTGTGCCAGCTGGGAGTGCAACTGGTTGTCCTCTGTCCCCAGTATAAACACAACTGGTGGGAGCAGTGTGCTCCTGTTACAGGGTTTGAGGTCTAAAAAAACCCCTGTAATAGGCCAGATAAAAGAAGCCCAACCACGCTGAGTCCAATTAAAGCCAGGCTTCTTTTCCATATGGGCAAATGGCTTGGGAGAGGCTTCTCTGGGCTCGCAAACCCAGGGAACGGATTGCCTCTGCCATCAGGTAGGGTGGCACGAGCCTAGCACGACCTGAGAGTTGTTTTTCTTTGGCCGTGGTAGGTGGACGGGGAGCTGGAAGCACTGCTGGAGAACGGAGAGGGTCTCTCCGATAAGAACCAAGTTCTCAGCTTATCCCGGCTGATGGTTCGGATCGAAACACTGGAGCAGAAGCTCACCTGTCTCAAGCTCATACAGGTGAGGAGGACGGGGCTGAAGGGCAGAGATCCAGGTCCCGTTAAAGCAGTGTCTTGGAACTCTTGTTGGGGGGGGCGGGGGAAGGTGGGAGAAAGGTCTCCCGTTTCTAGAAGCAAATTCCTTGTACGTAAGGGTTTAGACACAGAGTAATTTATCAGTTTAGAACCACAGCTGTCTTATTTCCAAGATTATTCAGCGGTTTTACCTGTGGCTGGGTGCAGATGAGCTGCAGGCGCTGGTCTGTGCAGGCCGCTGCCATTGGGCATTGCTCCCCGGGCCGGGCCCCACCCCCGGTAACGGCCGCTAACGGGCGCTAACGGCCCGGCGCTAACGGCCCGGCGTCGGTTACTGCTGCCACTCCTGGCACTCCGGCAGCCGGGCCCTGCGCTGCTCGCAGCAGGTGCCTGGTTCTGGCTTCTGCCGTGGGTTTGGCAGGTAGTGTAGGCCCAGTTGAGCAGTTAGCCATATCAGCCTGTGGAAATTCAAGGGATTTTTGCCTTTAAGTCTCTGACTGTCCCCACGGGCTGTCTTGCACTTCGGCTTGTCCAGAACACGCACTCGCAGTCCTGCCTGAAGTCCTTCCTGGAGTGTCACGGCCTATCTCTCCTCTGGATTTGGATGACAGAGCTGGGCGATGGGAGAGGAAGCACTGCTAACAACCTGAAGTTGCAGCTGGAGGTCAGTAATTCCCTCGGGTTTGAAGTTTTTCTAATAGCTTTGCTAACTGCTCAGAAACATAACGGTTTTCTTTTTCTTCTAATGTACCTATTATATGCCAAGTGTTCATGAAAACACACTCGGGTATCCTCAGAACTAAGCCTTAAAACTTCTGCTTTAAGGGAGATCTTTAATATATGGAAATAATTTATTTTTGTGGTTTTACTTAGATTTCTGAGATAGAGACATGAGCCAGACTTAAAGACCGTTGCTGTTTGTTCCGTGCTGAACAGCACAGGGAATTTGAGGTATTGATGGTTTGAAGTGAAACTTGAATATTTCTGTTTTCTGTATGTACTTTGCCATTGCATAAAAAAAGACATCTGGAAGCTTCTTTATTAAAGAGGCTTCTACAAGAAAGTTGCTATGCAGTCTGGAGAGGTGCACACAGTCCTGCATCCTGAGCAAAAAGCAGAAGCTGTGTGATCTCTAGAGCTCAGCCTCTCCTCTTGCTGACTTCTGTGTTTTTCAGAAACGGTGACAACCCTTCCCAACCCTGCTTCTTTAGGTCAGCATGTTTTTTTCCTCCTAGCCAGTACTTTGAATTTCTGAACAAATCATGTCTGGCTCATGCCTTTTTCTTTTTTAACTCTGTGGGTTCAGGTGTTCCCTCTGAGAAATGGGTGCTGTTGGTATCAAGAGGATGAAGAGCTGTCTTCATGTGCTTTTGTGAGCCTTCAGCTCTTAGAGTGGGATGAGGATACCTGAAGGTTTTTGGAGTTCAGCTTGATACCAGGCTTAATAAGATGGCGTCTGTGCCTCTCTCGAAGTGCCTGTGCTGCTGGTGGGGAGGGGGGCAGCAGATGTCCTATAGGAAGGCCACTGGTTCCATGGCCTAGTCCTCACCCATCATTTAGACAAAGTCCTGGCTGTAAATACCTGGAATACTTTGGTGGTAGTGGGTAAGGGGTCTCTGATGTTAAGTCAGATCTCGCTGACTTGCAGGGTTTGAGCAGACCTACCCATACTTCATCTGCCTTACGCTGTGCAGAGCGTGTTGCTGATGGGCCATGCATGTTGTGTGCAAGGCATGGATTCAGTGGGTGCCTCCAGTTTTCTGCTGATGTGCTGTGGCTTTTCAGTACTTCTAGGCAAAGCAGAACTGCTTGACAGGTGCCGAGTCAAGGTTTCTCTCACTGCGGTGCGTCACCCCTGTGCTGCTGTATGGGGAGGCCCTGCTCGTGAGGCTGCAGAAGGAGCTTTTGAGACCAAAACTACGGGGGGCTGAGTTAATCTGCTGCAGTAACTGCTCTTTGGAGGGAGCTGAGCTATTCCCCTTTGGGACTGTAGTCTTTTCTTCTTTGGGCTAGGTAGGATCCATCCCACTTTATAGATATTTAAACTGTTGCTCCAAGGGAGTCTCAGCTCTGGATTTTTGTATATATAGTGCCTACCCTCCTTGCTCCCTGATGTACAGGTGCCATAGCATTGCAGAGCTGCTGGGTAGCTTGCTTCTGACTCATCTTTGACCTCTAGCTTTGGAGAATGTGATGGTCCAGTTAAGGTTAGACTCCGTTTTTCCCCTACAATAGATTCAAGCACTCAGCCTCATTGATCTCAAACCCAGAGTGACTCCCCTGCAAGGTTCAGGAGGGAAGCTGAATTGCTGTGGTGGTGGTGGCTTCATTTCCACTCTCGATATGCCTGGTCACAAGCTACTGTCAACTTTAGTGGGCTTTTGTGGATTGGAAATATTCTTTTAAAATCCAGGTAATTCTTTACTGAGTTGCCAGTGAGGCTTGTAGTAGGGGCCAGACCACACTTAGCTTTTTTTTTAAAAAACCCTGTTATTAAAAAAAAAAAAAAAAAAGGTCTTTTGGCCATCAGATGCCAGTGGCAGAAATTATCATAATACCATAAACCATTTTCTGTCCTTCACTCCTGGAGGGCTGGTTTTGAAAATGAACAAGTTACAAAGCCCTGTAAGAAGGGGTGGCTATCTCTTGCTTCAAAAACAGGGGTTTGGGGCCAGGTCTCGGGAGACACATTGCTGAAGTCACTAGCTGGATCCTGAAAAGGTTGTGCTCATATAATGTCTGGTGCTTCTGTCTGTGCCCGCGATCCCCATTCCCACTGACAGGTTTTGTGAAAGGATTTTGGAGATCTTTTCAATAATTTGATTCTCTTCTCATCTCAGACCTTGGACAGAACCCACCTGAGGCTATGCTTTTTGACTGGTCTCCAGGGGAAAGCACTGTAGCATATGTGCTGGGGTCTCTGACAGTGTTGGCTTCATCACCTGGTACCTCCGGGTGTTTCCCAGTGTCTAAAGGAGGATAGGTCTTCCAGGGACTGCCTTACTGGGTACTGTAGAAGTGTTGTGGTACTGGGAGTGCAGGTGCTAGCAGCAGCCTTATTTTCTGGGCCAGATTAAATCAGCTGGAAGTACCATTGGTCAGAGCATGCTTGCCTTGTCTTGTGGTTTGGAGCTCCGCAGTTGTCCATATCTCTTTGTGCTTAAGGTTTCACTCCACAAGCAGCAGGCTGTCTCCTTCCTGCTGACGCCAGTAACAACTCCAGCTTCTGCTGCAGCACACAGCACTTTGTCTGGGGCACATCTCTTCTGTTTTGACTGCAGATACATCTTAATGTTTCTGATCAGGTTTTCTTTCATGTGGTACATCTGACAGCTGTATTGTTGTACTGCTTGTCCTAGGAAAGGGTATGGCCAACTGGAAGAGTCTGAGCTCTTTGAAATCAGTTTAATTGCAACCAATTGCTAAATTAGTTTAATTGCTTAATACTTGTGCTCGCTGTTTTCCACCCACTCATAGTTTATTTGCTCTCAGCAGAAGTTCATCTCTGCAGCTCAGCTTTGAGAAGGGATGCAGCTGTTCCTGACCCATGACCTGTCACCATCATATTGATGTTTCAGAGTTACCTCTTACTGAGAAAAGGAAATTGTTCCAGGTTGGAGACACCTTTAAATTCTGATGGCTCTATCAATGTGGGTTTTGTCTTTGCATTTAGATTATGAAGACACTAGAGCTCCTGCCTATACCTACGAAGAACATGCTGGAGGAGAGCAAAGTGCTTCCTGTTATCCAGCGCTGGGCTCAGACCAAGACTGCTGTCCCACAGCTCAGCGAAGGGGATGGCTACTCCAGCGAGAACACCTCACGGGCTCACACACCGCTCAACACACCAGATCTTTCCACCAAGCAGAGCACAGAAGGTGACATGGACACGCCCAAGAAGCTGGTATTTCGAAGGCTGAAAATTATAAGTGAAAACAGCATGGACAGTGCCATCTCAGATACAACCAGTGAGCTGGAAGGGAAGGAGGGCAAAGAGGACCTGGACCAGCTGGAGGGTACCCCAGTGGAGGTGCCAGAGGAGCAGCAGCAGCAGCAGGAGATCAAAGCTGCTGTTGATGTGCCGATGGAGAGCAGCAAACCCCAAACTGTGGAGCTGGAGGCAGAGCCTGAAGCAGAGGTCAAAGAAGGCAACGGTGCGAAGCTGGAAGAGCCCATTACAATGGAAACACCATCTCAAGATGAAGAGGAAGGTGTCTCTGACGTTGAGAGTGAGAGAAGCCAAGAACAAACAGACAAAATTGTGGATGTGAGCGACTTGGCTACAAGGCTGCTCGACAACTGGAAGGAGCTCAAGGTAAGAGGCACCTGCCTGCAGCTACACCACCTCTGCTCTTGCTAAGGAAGATGCAGAGTTGTTTGCAGTTCAGTACAAACAGGGCTAAGTTACTGTTCTGTCAGTAAATGCTTGACAAGATTGCCTTTTCTATGCAAAAGGACTTTTCCAGGTGCTTTCTATATATATCCTTCCACCACAAACCACCCTGTACATGACTTACAGTAGATTTCCAGGCGTCGGTGCATTGCACTCTGAAAACAGCAGACAGTTCAGTTTGGGCACCACAAAGACACCTTAGTCTTCCATTTACTGTTTAGGCTGTTCAGGGGGAGGACAGCTCTAAGGGATTGAGGTTCTGTTCTCAGCTGATCATTAAAAGAAGCTAGCGGCAGCGCCGCATGCATTTTTGGTTGAAGTGGCCCAGTACTGGTCAATGTTGAAACAAATTAATGGACTGTCTACTCCTAAATTCTATTATCACAAAATTGTCAGTGTTTCCTGGCCTGTTAACATCTGCTTTTCATCTGCAACATACAGAGCCTCCAGAAACCGGTCTGTTGGCCATATTGCGTTCTCTTGATAGCTGTGCTGGGTTAACCTCTGATTTTTGCAGTTGGTGTTTAGATCGGGTAAATACTCAGATTTGTGGGTGTTATTTGAGCCTTTAAAGACTGCTAGAGTATGCAGCTGCTTACAGTTTCATTCCCATCAAGGTCTTCCTCGAGCAGACAACATCTTTAAGAGAAGGGCTTGCTGGCTGCAGGCTGCCTTCTCTTCTCTGGAATCAGGCCCCTGTCCCTGCGCACCATTAAGTGGCCACCTTGGCCGCTTGGTCTTCAGCCAACAGCTTTTTTTGGTGGGACATAGGCTGACATTCCAGTAACTCACCACTGGACGCTTCAGGCATTCTTTGGGGTTTCTTTAGCTCTTTGGAAACTTCTTGTCCATCTGCTGCTTCTGTAGAGTTATATTTCTTATAACATATTCAAGAGTGAGATGGGTGGGAGCCTTTTAAGTTGCTTTTACACTTTAATAGGTGTAAAAGCAGCATTTGCTGAGGATCCAGCAAAGGAATTGAAGGTAGTGCCATGCTTCTTGCATGGTGTGGTCTTGGTGGGAAAGGTTGTGGAGGGTCTTCTGCCCTTCCCTTAATCAAGTGTCTGCCCATTTTTAATTATTGGAAGTAGTCTTTAAGCAATTTTATCTTTTATGATGCATTAATCTAACTAAAGATGTTATCTACCCATTGAATCTGATATCGAGTAATGATTTAGAAGAGGGTAATAAAAATAATGGGTGTTAGGCATACCACAGCGCCACGTGCAGGTGGGGGAGACCGCAACTTTGAGTCTGTGAACCTTTGCTTGTACCGTTCAGCAACTGTAGCTACAAAAATTAGCATTTATAAAAAGTATTTAGAGTTTTACATGAGATTTAAGAGAAATCTTACCTTAATCTCTGAATTTTTCAGAAGAATCAGATACTCTTGAACATTTGCAGAATTTGAGCATAATCATTTGTGCCATAAAGCTTAGTGGGAGAAGAGGTGAGATTTTACTGTACAAATGACTAAAAGAAGTTTCTACAGAGAAGTGAGGTTGTGTTTCTTTCTTCCCCCCTCCCCCCCCCCCCCTTACCAGGTGGATCTGATTATTAACTAGATTTTAATTTGCAGAGTTAAAAATTTTTGTGAGCCTCACGGTTTTATTTATTGAAGTGATACTGTCAAATTGAATTTATGATTAAATTGAGAGTCCTTTTCCATCCATTGCTAATACCTGGGATTGTTTTAACTGAAAGCTAAATCAAGTCTGAGTCCTACACCGCTTTGGAGATAGACTTGCTTTGGACTACCCAGGCTCAGTTTTCTGTTTGCAACCAGGCATGTTCGCTTCCAGGATCACATGCTGCAGTGTTTAAAGTTGAAACAGCACAGAAAAAATGTTGAAAAAGGCTTAATGAAAAGCGTGAAGTCTCACAAAATGAGTGACTCCTCCAAAATGTTGGTTTGAGACCAAATTTGATCTGACAGTGTCATTTTCTCACCAAGACTGGTGTTTTCTTTTGAGCTGGGAGGAGCTCAGCCTTGGGTATCTAGAGACCTTTGCTGTAGCCCCTGGTCAGGCTGTGGAGTCATGACCCATCATAGTTGCTATTTAAGATGTGGATTCACACCCTCTCTGTGTACTTGTTAATTAATCTCAGGTCATTGCAAGGGTGCTAACAGCCTGTTGCAGTATGCGTGCCTGGTCATAGGGATGGGGTTTTATCTCACAAACTCTAGCCTTGTAATAATCCCAGCAAATCCAACCCAAAAAAGCAGAACCATGCTGCGGGTCTGTGAAAACTCCTGTAAAGCATTTGTGGGCAAAGTGTGACCTGAGGATTCATTCCGTCCCAGCCTTTATCATAGCACTAAGAGTTAACTGCTTCTGTCCGACTGTCACCTGTTAAGATGCAGGGTGCCACCATAGCCCAGCCCGGAGGTGGCTGATGTCTAAAAGACAAGACTAAGGTGGCCAGGTGATGCTTTAGATAGAAGGGGGATAGATAGTCACCTTGGAAAACCCAGTCATCCCAGTGGCAAGAGCCAGTCGCCTTTTCCAGCACATCCAAGCTTTTTAAAAGCTGGTTTTGTTTTGAGTGGTGGAACATCCTGCAGTAACTGCCATTGGATGGGGGGGCGGGAGGGTCTGAAACCTCGTAACTTAAGCTATGTCCTCTCCAGTCTTGCTGATGACCCCCTTGTAATTTCAACCATTTCCATCTAGCTTCTCAGGGCAGCAAGGAGCTGACCATGGGTCTCCTTTTCTCAACTCCATTTTCAACTCCGTGCTGAAGAAGGGAGAGGACATAGCGTGCATACGGTGAAGAAACGGGAAGATGGTTGGGAAGCTGGATGATGCATGAGCAATATAATAGGTGAAAAGAGGACAGAGGTGGTTAACTCATTGATGCCGACGTTATTTTGGTGCGTCCATTGCCGGCAATGGACGTCGCTCCGGGAAAATCCCAACTCCTGGCATGAAAGGATTAAGTGAGCTATCTTTTTCTATACCTCTATACACAGGACTTGTAAGTCCTTGGCTTACAGGGCTCATACACTCCAACTCCTTAACCCACAAGGAGTCATACCCACTGCAACACACACTCACACTCCCCAGCAGGGTAAGTTTTCAGCCTGGGCTTGTGCATGCCATTCCCGCTCTCCGAGGAAGCGGTGCATATCTTATCCCATGCTGAAAACTCACTCTGAGTGGCACAGACTGGTTGGTGAACAACCAGCAAGGGTGCACGTGGTGGTTCAGTGTGGTTCTTCCAGGCGCCTTAGCCCACTCCAGCCCGAGGATTGCACTCAGGTAAGGCTCCGTGGACTGATCCATACAGCCATACCCAGGATGGAGGCAACAAACAGCGTGACAGCCAGCGGACCCAGTGCTCTACCCTCTTGGCATCACAGGAACAAGTGGTAGGGTCAGCACTGCCAAGCATGGCAAGCTTTTCTCAGCATCCTTTTGATGGCTTACATTTCAGTAGTTAAGGCAGAGGGACAGGAGAGCACGTTTACCTTCAAGCATAGCATGTGCTTTAATAGTGTTAGTATTTCAGGGTGGTCTGGGTGTTGGGATTTCCTTGCTGTTTACGCCAAAGCAGGGCCTTGAGGTCCAGCAGCTCCACTAGCAAAGCTGTAGGCGTCTTGTCATGACCCGTCAACAGGTCTAAAATCTGTCCCGTGGCAAACCTGTGTGCTCTGCTGGCTGACTAACGCTGCATGAACACAACCAGTGTGGCAGTGCTGGCTGCTGCAGAGCACCCCACCATGCTAGCATGGTTTGGGCACTGCTCTGCTGCAGGTGGGATGGAGCTTTTGGCATCTTCCTCCACCCCTGGGTGGGCAGAGGATGCCCTTACCTTCGGTGGGGGGGGCAGGTAGGAGCTGTAGCTGTGAGGATCCCCAGATCTTGCCCTTACGAGTTGGAGAAGATGTTTTAAGAAAAATAATTTGAAAGAGTTCAAGTGTTTTGGGTTTAACAGGTTTTGGTTGGACACTTCTGTCCTCACAAGTATTTAGCAGTGACTTGGAGTTCAAGGCTGAGGTGTTACCCCAACTTTGGCCAAGGTAGACTTTCTCTTTTGCAACGAAAATGCCTGTTCTGTGAGCTTAATTACCAGCCTGAATAGGTATAGCAGAGCTTGGGTCACTCAGGCAAACTGAGCTTTTGTCTTCCCCTGAGACATTCTTTCCAAATCACATCTGATACATCTTGATAGGAGAGCCCTGTGAAGCTGCTCTTGCCTGTCCTGTTCCCAGACAAGCCGTCCTGGTGTGACTGCCTCTCGCTCTGGCACGCACATCACATGCTTTAGTTAGGAGGCTTATAATTTGTTATAACTCAGAGCAAGAAATAGTTCATGAAAACAATAGGCACTGGTGAGTGGCCAGCCTGTTTTTTGTGGTGGGGTTTTTTGGCCTTCAAGCAGGGATGTCATGGCATTAGTCCTTCTCTTGCTCTCCTCCCTCCCTTGGCGTGATGCTGGAGCTTTATGCTCATGCAGAGGGAATGGGGAGCTGCAGAGGGAAGAGAGGAAAGGAGCATCACAGGAGGGAGGAAAGCAAGGATGAGGAAATCCAGCCCTAGCGGGCAGAGCATTGGGTATCCAGCCTGGGAGGGGACTGATCTGGTTATGTGGTGTTTCTTCAGCAAATCAACAACGTAAGTTCAGAGGACTCCAGGGCAGTTAGGTGAGACAGCACAGTCTGTAGGTCATCTTGGCTTTGGGTGCATAAGTCCTGGCAAATGTGGCAAGCTCCGGCAGGCTCTGCATCCAGGTGTGAGGTTCATCCCTTCAGCCTCAGGAGAAATGTGCTTGGTCCCTGGTTGGGAAGCAGAGGTTTTGAAGCATGGGTGTGAGGCCAGGCTGGCACAGGTTGGCGTAGAACACCCTGCTGCCAGCTGTACTTGCCTTGGCACTAACACAAGATGAGCCTCTACCTGGTTGCACTGTTGTTTCCCTTTGCCCGTTGTTGGTGTCTGTTGGTCTTCTCCAGCTTAGTTGCATTAAATCAGAAATAATTGTCAGCTAAGGAACAGATTTCTGGTGAGGGTTTCATTAGGTACAATGTTCCTTTCCTACCCCTACATCCTTTGAGTCTCGAGACTGTTCTGCAGCTCTTTTGCCTCTCCCGACCCGAGGATGGTTTTGTGTCTGCAGCTGGACAGCCTAAATCCTGGTTGGAATTTTTTTTTACTTTTCTTTTCTTTGTAACAGACTTGTATCACTTTTCTTTCTATATTTAATTTTCTGTGCAACTCATTAAAAATTGTTCTGGAAGGTAGAGAGCCATTTGGACTCTGTTAGTGGTGGTTGCATTGATTCAGCATTGTGCACGCTTGAAGCCAGCAGCTTCCGTTTCCAAAAATAAAACAGGCTATCCTTCGGAGTTCCCCTTGGCTTGTGTCTGGTTTGACCACCATCTGGTTTTCATGGAGCAATTTTGACATATTCCTCTGTTGGTTGCTGGTTCAAAGACTCTGCTGCCTCCATCTTCCCCAGACTGATGCTGGAGGCACTGCAGCCTATTGAGTAGATCTGTAGCTGTTCTCCAGCAAGACGTAGCTCACTCCCCAGTTCATAATTATCTTGTATTTTGAGCCACCTGGACCTTTGTTAGGGCAGTCCAATTTGATGGGATGGATCCTGCCACAGCTTCACCCATTTTCCCCCTCCAGTGCCTCCTGTTGCTGTGGTCACAGCCGTGTCTTTCAGAGGAAGGTGCTTTCTCCTTCCTAGGGAGGGCAGATGCTTTCTTGCCCCTTGCATGTTCAACTGTCTTTGACCTCAAAACTTAGACGCAGTTATCTCTGTTGAGTTGAAATCGCTGTATTTCTTAGCTTCAGCAGCTGAGCTTTCAATGTCACAGTGAACCTAAACCAACATGTGGCAGGAGTGAGCAGTGCTGTGTTTGCCAAGTCCACCTACTCAGGTCCTTCTCCTGTTCCTGTTGATCCCTTTGTACGGTAGTTTCCCATTGCACATCCTGCTATTTAATGGAAAGTCTTTTTAGGAGCAGGGGAGGCTGGTCTAGCTTAGCTCTTCCTCCACTTGCCAGCTGTCCTGGCTGGTTCATCCATCATCTCACAGCTTAGTGGCTCCTCATCACACCTTCTCTCTGCTGGTGGGAACATTGTTCGGGCCAAAAGTGGGGCAGATTTTTGAACGTGCCGCTCTGCGGTGTGTCTGAGAATGAACTTTTTGTGGGGAGTGATGTGGGAGAGAGAAAATAAATAGAGAAAACCTGTTGCTGGTGAGTGCTTTTGTGTCTGTAGAACCTGTGCTTGTGGTCCTTCCCACACGAGGCAGTAAGAGGCAAAACGATCTACCGCTGGATGGCGTGTAAATAGCATTATATAGGCTTTATTGTCCCAGCTGGCTGCTTCAGCATCCATCCCCACTCCAAACAGTGAGCTGCTGCCTTGTTTCTTGGCATTTAGTTAAAAACACACTAGATTTGGGGTCTTTTGATCCACAGCAAATGTGTAAATAAATAAGAACAATTTTAAAAGAGCATATCTACAGACTCTTAATGCCTCTTGTCATGGCATATGTGTTCATGGATGCTTCAAACTACATGAGTTTGCAGCATTGTGTTCAGGTTCCACAGAAAAGCAAAATAGGTATTTAAAAAAATAAAAAGTCTTGACCAGAGTAACTTTTTTTTTTTAACCCTCAGCAGCACTTTTGAAGTGGTTTTGTGTTGTGAACAGACCACAACAGGGTTTCTTATACTTCCGTTTATTTCACCAAGGGAAAATATATTTTCTCAGCCCACAGGGCACATGGGGGTTTTTTTTCCTAACACAATAAAAGTGGGATTCGCAAACCTGGACTATCTTGTTAAATCCAGTGCTGGAGGTAGACACATTGCTACTGAGCGATGCAGTCTGGTGCAACTGGGCAGCCCAGGAGAGATGCCAGTCAACTACTTTCCAACCAGCTTTAAAAAATCAAGCGGGGGGTTATTTAGAAAATGAACACTATGTAAGGTTGAGAGTTAAGTCGAGGTAAAGCTCCGTATGTCTGAGAGTAGGGAAGCTTTAAATACCCAACCAGAAGCAGCCTTCACTCCCCCTGTAACAGTTTAATGAATCTTTTTCTCCCCTCTGCCTCATCCATGCCTTAAATTACAGGATATTTTAGCGCTCTAGGGAAGGTCCCTGCTGGTTTTCCCCCGAGGCATCAAGGTACGATAGGTGAATGTGGCATCGCATCAAATATGAAGATTTAACGCTGTTGGGAGGCTCTGATGGTCATGGACTTGGGGAGGTGGCTTTGCTGAGGTTTTTGCTTTGCTCCACATCTGGTCCTAGGAAAGCACAAATCCTGCCCTGGGAAAACCAAGATCTCAGCACACTGCACCAGAACAACTTTGTATAGCGCTGAGTATATTTTTTCTGAATTAATTGTCTTTTTTCTGGGGTGCAGCTGCAGCCTCCATCAGGGCCACCCCACATTCTCTCTTTGATTTTTCATATTTGGTTTATTTGGTCTTATTTCCTATTGCAGGACCATACTGGTCATGTTCAGCCACATAATAGCTGGTTCATCACATGCTGCTTCAAATAAGTGGGTATTCTTGTGAACTACTATATTACTTCATGAAGGGAACAGAGCAAGGGCTTGATAGAAACTGGAATTAAAAAAAACCCAGGGTTTTTCTTCCAAGCTACCAGCACTTGGACAGTCAGTAATGCTGTAAAACCTCTCCATATATTCTACATGCTGTAGGATCACTAGTATGATAACATGTCATTTATACTTTGAGTGTCAGATTATTGCAGTTAGAAGTACAATCATGAGCGCTGTGGGGCTAATAAAACATAATCTGTAGCAATACACAGTTTAATGTGGCATCATAATAATTGTTGCTGCATAATCCAGCAGCATTTAACACGGATGCTGCGCTGAACTGCAGCAGTCCCAGTCCCAGCATTTGCAAGTCTGAGTCCAAGTGCTCTCCCGTTTTATGTCAATGGAACGGTATTGATGAGTTATTCCGGCTCACGTGGATTTTGGGATTCAGCAACATGTAGTGTGCCATCTGTGTATATATGAGAAATGGTTTCTGGCTCAAATAACTTGAAGTTGCAAGGGATTACCTGTTGCCTTAGCAAAACGCACACTTCTGCCCTTGCTTTCTTTGAGGCTCCTCTTCTCCCCTTTCTCCCTGTGGTGCCATCTCTGGCTGGAGTTGCAAATAAGGCACGGAGCGAGACACCTGACTGCAGGGCTTCTGGCAGGTCAGAAAAGCAACAAATAATTAAAAGTGCTGTAACATCTCTTGTAATTTCCCATTGCAAAGCAGCCCCTTCTCTTTAGCAATCTCTTGACAGTGCTGCAGCTGCAGCCTGCCATCATCCTGGGCCAAGGGCCTGGTCTTTCCCAGGAGACCAGTGCAGGTGACAGAGCAGCATGGGCAGAAATCTTGGGGGACAGTGGTGCAGGCAGGGGGCTGTGTGTGTGCAGCTGAGAGGTCATTAGTGCAGGTAATAATGATGGAAAGTAAAGACAGAGAGAGGTTTCATGTGATACACTTCAGGATCACACAGGGTAATTAAAGGAGGTAGTCAGAGGATGCCCTAAAGACCCTTGCAAGGCACACAAAACCTAGATCAAAAAGCAGCTGCATACTGTAAGCCCCACAGCAAAAATCTCCTTTAGCTGGGTGCTGCTTAGGCTTCAGAACCATGACCTGCCTTGAAACACAGACGGCAGAAACATGGGTTGGTTTAAAATATGTGACTTAGTACCAGGAATCATGCTAGCATTCAGGTATTAGGAGGTCAAAAATGTTACAAGCGATGAGTAACAGTCTGAGTGTGTTTAATGGGGAATTCTCTCAGTGCTGTGGGTGGGATGGAGTGTGAAGGGGGACCGAAACCAGGCAGGGGGTTGGTGGTACAGCAAGGGCTGGGCTTTGGGGTCTTGGAGGTGCCTTGGGTGTGCATCAGAACCTGCTTTGCTTTGAGCCCCCGGTGCCCACCTGACGTTAAGAGCACACAGGTGGTGGCTGTGATCTCACCAGGTCCTCCTCCCTGCCCTGGTCCCTGTGGATCTGCTGCTCCGTGGTCAGGGGGGTTCCCCAGCTTGGCATGGCTTGGGTCGAGCTAGATGGGCACAGGCAGCATGCCTGGGCTTCAGAAAAATAAGGGTTTGTAGGGAAAGGGGAGCACTAGGAATGCTTCTGCATCCCATACCTCTGCTCTGGACTCTCCTGACCTGGTTTTCCTGCTTCTGCCCCTTGGTCCATAGCAAGCATGTAAATAAATAGAAATAATTTTAACAGGGCACATTTTTAGACTCCTAGTGCCTCTGAGCACTGGAAGAAGTCACAGCATACATGAGAGTGTAGTTGCAGGTGCTTCAAACTGCACATGTTGGCAGTGTTGCGTTCAGGCTCCGTGGAAAAGCAAAATAGGTATTTAAAAAAAGTAAAATCTTGGCCAAAATCACTTTTTTTTAACCTTTACTAGCTCTTTTGAAGTGGTTTTGTCTTGTGAACAGACCACAACAAGAGTTTCTTATGCTTTCATTTATCTCACCAAAGGAAAATGTATTTTCTTAGTCTGAAACAAGGGAGCTCAGAATACGAACACGAAATGCTGGTCAGAGGCAATATATAGAAAGCACCACAATAATTTGCCTAAAACCACAGCTTTGCTTCAAGAGACATGGACTTTTTTGTTTTGTTTTAAAATTGAATTGTTAAATTATTAGTGCCGTGCTATGATTCTTGCAGCCCTGTAGATGGTTGTTCTTGTCAGTAGCTGAAACTCTGACCCTGCCTGTGGCTTGCTTTGCAGGAGGTGTACCGGATCCCGAAGAAGAGTCAAGCAGAGAAGGAGAACAGTGGTATGTATTCATGTTTTCCTATATATCACTCATCTCCTATGAAACCACTTAATTTTCCTGGTCTGGGATGTCAAGGGATGTTCTGCCTTCATAACTCAGCATTCCTACTCCGTGAAAACGGCTCCTGTAAATAGGGAAGATAATCTAAGCAGTGGGTGATGGGAAATGTAGCCCTGAGGCTGATGCAGGGCAGCCTATACCTCGTTTGAAGACTCCGTTAACTAACAGAAGCTACTGAAACTGCAAGAGGGGGGAGCTGGAAATACTCTGAATTATAAAAATTCTCTCCCTTTTACCCATTTTTCCTAACAGCTGACCGTGGCAGAGAGTCAGCTGGCCACAGGGATCAGACTCCTACTCCAAAGAACCCGATCCTGAGCAGAGAGCGGGATTCCGAGAGGCAGAGCCAAAGTAAAGAGAAGAAGAGACGGAGAGACTCGTTGTCCCCTCCATCCTCGGCATATGAGCGAGGAACAAAGAGGCCAGAGGACAGGCAAGTTATCTGGCGGCACTGGTGTCAGGGCTGCGGGTCTGACCGCTGGGCTGGGAGTGTTGGAACTGTGGTAATCCTGGGTGAAAACTGGGGAAAATGGTCCCGGTGATCTTTGAAAACACCCAGGGACAGGGAAGGAGATTTTATCCTGCATGGTGAGATGCATTCCCTGGCCGGAGTTGCGTGGCTCCTGGGTGTTAGGTGGCCTCTCCTCTCAGATAACCTAAGTCTTCACCTTCAGTCATGTTTTGGGTATTAGACAGGTGACGAGGGAAGCGATACCCACCTCTCACACAGGAATTAGGGTTGTAGCCCTCCTAGTGCAGAGTTTGTCTGAGTTCTTCAAAACCCATTCCCTTCTGCTCACCTCTCCCCAGTGTACTTAAACTTGGAGCAAGACCGTGCCCGTACCAGCTGGCAGTACCCATGCCAGGCAGGACTTCTAACACAGACCAACTTCCTTGACCAACTGAATATCCCCCAAAACCGTTGAGCTCAAGGAAAGCGGTCGTGGTAGGTGTGACCCCACCAAGTTGGTGCCATGTCTCCTGCCTTCCCCTGGGAACGGTGGCATCCTGCTGCCTTGGCTGAGGAGGTGTCTCTTAGGTTTTAAAGACCTTGCAGTGATTTTACTTAGTGTTTCTTTTTTGTGGGCGCTCTGTTGCCTGATGGATGCCCACTTACACTGCATATGTTTGCAAGCGATGGATACAAGGGAGCATGAGGGCTTCAAATTTACTTACATCTTATATTAAAAAAAAGGATTTTTAAACACAGGTTGGCTAGGGAAACAAGGCACCGAGTCTATAAGCTCCAGTGAAAGTATATGCTACTTTAAATTACAGTGTGTGCAGATGCTGAAGTTAAAGTAGAAAATAAAAGCAACCAGTTTGTGTTGCGCTAGCGTGAGTTGTGCCCTTCCATGTAAAGTACATCTGCTGACCAGGTCCAGTAGGATGGATGGTGAGAATAAAAATAGGGGCTAGGTAAATGAGACATAGACGTCTTTGTTCTTGGTGAGTTGGCCAGTTCAAGGAACAAGCAGTAAGAGAAAATGTTTTTAATTATTAGCTGTTCTCCCAGATTTTAAGTGAGAATCAGATCAGTGCAATGATCCTGGCAGCCACACGAAGCTGCCTTTGCCTTTTCCTTTTCCTATAGATTCAGACTATCACTGTCTGAGCGCCTGAGCCTGTGCTGACTCCCAGGGTTGTTCGCCAGTGTCCCACAGGCATGCAGCCGGGCACAGCCAAACCCTCCTGCAGCCAGAGGAGCAATAGAGATGGTGGTGGCAGGCAGCACGTGAATCAGCAGCTGCTTGTTGCCAGATAGCCATTTTCCTCCCTTGAAAGTTGCTTCTTAATTAAAAGAAGGAAAATATTACATGTCTTGCGTTTCTGGGAGGCTTCAGATCATGTTAAAGGCAGTAAGAATGCCAAGGAATTTCCTTTAAAGTCATCAGTTTTCTGTTGTCCCTCTTAAATAGGATCTAAAGCCACTTAGTAATTAGGGAACAATTGGTGGTGAGTCAGCCAGATGAGGAAACTTTTGTCCTCGTATTGAGCTGGGCTGGGAAAGTTTAAAACATCTGGATAAAAAAATAAGATGTAAATCTATACTACTGTAATTAGCCATTTGGAGGATGGAAACATCACCGAGGTCTGAGGGTAGAAGTGGAGCTAAGTAATGGCAGTGTGTCAGGAGGTACGAAGATGGATGGACTAAACAGTGTATTTTTTGTGTATTTTAAACAGAAGAAGCTCTTTTGTGGGTGAGGAATTGCCTGCTCTGGCTCTTCCTTCCTGCAGCCACATCCTTGTTGGTGAGTGGTGCTCACCAGGAGCAGGACTAGGGTGCCCGCATCCTTCTCTGGGGATACTCTTCTTGCTCTGAATGTCCCCCTTTTGTCTTATTAAATCCTTCATGTAACTAACAAACTAAGAAAATAGGTGGAGAGAGGAGCAAAGTAAGAGAGCATCGCTGGCTTGCTCTGCACTAAACCCTCAGTTTTCTTCTGCCTGTCCCTTCATGCCAGCTGCCTCTCGTGTAAACTCTCCAGGCAGGGCCAGGAAAGACTTGAATTATTGAAATTGAACTCTTCATGTCAATAAGGTTCACATTAACAGACCCTTGCAGCTACTCTGGGAATGTGAGGAAACATCTTAAGTGTATCTGTTGGTAGCAATGTGCTTTTGATATGTAAATGGAATGCATGAACATAAAGTGAGTATATAGAGAATATACTGGATGCTTTGTAGAATCCATTATATTAGGGCTGCAAAGCATTTTTGCTTGTAATCCCCATTTTACCACACTCATAACTTCTCAAAATATCCACCTTTGATCTGAAATTTTCCTTGGTTGAGGTCTGATCAAAGTCTTTAGGCTTTTTTTTTTGGTTTTCCCCCTTCTTTAACTCCTTGGAAAAATCCCTCCAGCTGCTCTGTGTGTCGGGATGGAAATTCTTATTTGTAAAAAAATAATTAAAAAATCCATCCACACTTTATTATTTTTTAAGCTGGATCTGCGGTCTAGTAAATAGCATAACTCTAAACAGAAACGTGCTGTTTGTAATTCCCTTGTTCTTTGTCATGTCTGCAAATGCGCCTGTGTCTGCAGCTCCAATGCCAGGGGAAACCTTAGACAAGAAATTTGGGGTACTTTCCCCATTGCTGAGCTGCTCTGATCTTTGGGAGTGAAGATGTTGTGGTGTGAGGTGCACCTTCTTGGAGAGCCTCTTCCAAAACCCATCTGTTCTGGTCCCGCTTCAGGAAACCATGGCAGAGGGTCTCCAGCACGGGTCCTCAGCCTGCTCAGGGGGCACCCTGCTTATTCCACCCTCTCCTCGGGTTCTCTGTTGGCCCTTGAGATATTGCCTCCCCTCTCCGGGTGTCTTGGTGCTACCCAGCAGATCTTCCAGACAACTGCTGCATCTTTGCATCACCATTAGCTTCAGCACCGAACTGAAGTTGGTAAATCCAGTGGGACCACTTAGCTCATCCTCTGCCCTCATGGACAAGTGGGACCAGTGGATGTTTCTCCTCCCTATGAGTTGCCATGGTTGGTCAAGTGCCTGAAAACAAATGTTTTTAGGAATTGTTGCTGCTGTTGGGCATTTGGGCCCCCAGCGTCTGCTGCCATCAGTGGTGGCTGTTTCGCTGCTGGAGCCCTGGACCTTCAGGTTTCTGAGGTCTCACGAAACCTTCTCTTTTCATCCTCTCCCAGGTATGACACACCAGCATCTTCGAAGAAGAAAGCCCGGCTTAAGGATCGCAACAAGCTGTCCACAGAGGAGCGCAGGAAGCTGTTTGAACAGGAGGTTGCCCAGCGGGAAGCCCAGAAACAGCAACAGCAACTGCAAAACCTGGGGATGACATCCCCCCTGCCCTACGACTCCATGGGCTACGGCACACCCCACCACAGCTTTATCGGCTACCCGCCTGGCTACCCCATGCAAGCCTATGTAGATCCCAGCAACCCCAACGCTGGAAAAGTTCTGCTGCCCACGCCCACCATGGATTCGATGTGCTCGACAGCAGCATATGAACACCCACAGACCTTGGTTGGGCACACAGTAGAACCAACCCTAACTACTCCTCAGCCGGTACCAGTAGTCCAACATGTAGCAACGACGATGGAGGTTACGACTCCACAGTATGTAGCACAAAGCGACACCGTGGTCCATCAAGAACCCAATGTGGCCGTCCTGCCCGTGGCTGCACCGGGACCAGTGCAGAGTCAGAGCTACGGGGTTTGGGATTCCAGCCAGCAGACTGTAGCAGTACAACAGCAGTACTCGCCAGCCCAGTCTCAACCAGCCATATATTACCAAGGACAGACTTGTCAGACCGTTTATGGTGTGACATCTCCCTACTCACAAACGACCCCACCGATTGTACAGGTAATTTCTATTTCAGACAAGGCATGGCGTGAAAACACCCACAAAACGAAGGGTACCAGCCTGCAGCTGGGAAAACCACTTTATTTGCTCACTCTTTGCTAGTGCTCTTAATGTTAGAGCATCCTGCTTTGCTCTGATACTAAGCTGCAGTAGCACTTCTCTGATGACTTCCCATGCAAGGGTATGAGAAAAGCACATTTAAGTAGGGTATTTTCCATGTACAAATGCTGTAGTTGTTGGAACCAAGCAGGAGTTTACAGCTTACAGAGATTATTTGTAACCTGTTTATAGAAGTTAAGTTGGTTTTTTGATTGTTGATTCCAGTGAACGGGATTTCTGCATAAGAGCTTCCACTGTCATTGACCAAGTAAGCAGTAAAATGCAGGGCTGTGAGTTTGCCTTCCATTGGCTTTTAGAAGCAGAGTCTGGAGCTACCAGCTTAAACCAAACAAAAACCCCAACAGATCAGCTTTCTTTATCGGTTTTCTCTGAATTACATGTCCCCTTCCATCAGGCTCAGTCTGGAGCTCCAAATGACTATGCTTAAAGTGGTTTCTCCTTGTGCTTTGTCTTCATTAACAAGGATATTGGTATTCAGCATCTTGCCGATGCCTAGTTCTTCCAAAAACCGAGACATAGGCAATTGTATGACTCCGGGGACAGCAAATCGGCCAAGATTGTTTGCTTGAACCCCGCCTCAGTCAGTGGTTATTGCTGTTTGGTTTGGATGTTATCTTCTACTAGTCCTCGATGACTGTAATCCTCTTTTGGCCTCCATGATTTGATTCCCAGTAAGGGAAACTGTACTGTGTCCTCCAGTGAAGGGCTTTTTGCTAAAGCAAGCTGACTTGTGATTCTCTGTGCTCCATTTCAGAGTTATGCCCAGCCAGGTCTCCAGTACATCCAAGGCCAACAGATTTACACAGCTCATCCGCAGGGAGTCATTGTGCAGCCACCGACAGCAGTAACTACAATTGTCACAGCTGGGCAGCCTCAGCCCATCCAGCAGGTAAGGCTTGGTGGGTCAGACGGGATGGGGAGTGTTCATCTGCATCTGCTTTGGGTTTGCGTGATTCCCCGTGGCTTCTGGATGCTGTGAAAGCATTGGTGGTACCAGCCAGAGGACTTTCATATGCAGCAGCATGCTGGTATCCTTCAGGATGCTGCTTTTCAGGCTGGATGTGTGCATCGGATGTGTTTTGGTGGGATTTGAGCCCAGATCTTGTGTTCAGGGCTTTCTGCCGGCACATCTGAGAAGGCTGCATATGGGTGGGTGTGTAGGAACTCCATGACTGCTTTTGCTGCTGAAGCCTCTCCATCAGAAATGGTGGCTTTGGCATCCACTACAGAGGATTTAAGAGCAGGGGTGGTAAAGCGGCTGTATTGCAGGCTCAGGGTGTGGTTGAGTGGGTGCTTGGGGTATCTGATGAAGAACTAGGGGAAGATCCTGTCCCCTACTTCTTGGGCCAACACTAATGTAATTTTTAAGTTTTACCTTCACCAAAGTCATTGTCATGGGGGGAAGAGGTGTCAGGGTTGCCCTGGGCACTCTCACGACCGCTCACGTCTTTCTCTACACCTGTTCTGTGCTATTTTCAGCCAGAGCTTGTGGTGACCAATAACCTCCTGGACTTGCCTCCACCATCCCCTCCAAAACCCAAAACAATTGTCCTGCCACCTAACTGGAAAACAGCCCGAGATCCAGAGGGGAAGATCTACTACTACCACGTGGTAACAAGGTAAGCATGATAACGAGGTGAGCGTGGTAACAAAGTGGGCGTGATGGCTGCATCAGGGCTGGAGTTTGATGGCTCAAGTGAAGGAATTGGGTGGAAGAGAAATGCATGTTCAGCCCTCAGAGTCTCATTAGGCACTGCAAAGCCTGTACCCAGCAGGGTGCTGCTCATAAGCTGGGTGGGTGGGAGGCTGAGATTGCTCAAAACCTCTCCTTCACCCCCGAAAATGTGGCCCAGGGATGGAGCCCTGTTTTCTGCAAGCAGAAGTGCAGTGATAGCACTCGATTTCCTTGTGAACAGTGACTCCAGCCGTGCATTGAGTTGTAACCCGCTGTGATAACACGGTGGTGAGGAGCTCCACTTCTGACGATCTGATTGCAAAAAAATAAAAATCTCATCAAAGCAACGTATTTCTCCCCAGCATCTTAGTCAAGTCGGATTTAAATCCTTTGACACGTTCATCGCTCTGCCTGAATATGAGGTGCCCCACGTGGTGCTGAAATAGCAGCAGAATTAACAGGTAGAGAGAGACCGCGTCTGCCCTTCATGCTCTGAAACATCCATGGGGCTCTGACGGCAGTGCCAGGCAGATAACCCCGCTCTGTGGAGGTTTAACGTGTGTGCGAGCGTTGCAGCGGGTGTACTGAATATGAGGTGCCCCACGTGGTGCTGAAATAGCAGCAGAATTAACAGGTAGAGAGAGACCGCGTCTGCCCTTCATGCTCTGAAACATCCATGGGGCTCTGACGGCAGTGCCAGGCAGATAACCCCGCTCTGTGGAGGTTTAACGTGTGTGCGAGCGTTGCAGCGGGTGTACTGTATGAACAGGAGGTCTTTGATGCCTCAGGGATCCGCTGGGATCCGCGGCATGTGGCATCAAAGGGTTTGTCTTCTCACCCTCGTTTTTTCTGCCTTCAGACCTCTGGTCTGTTCTAAAGCAAGAAATAGTTTCCCAGTGTTTTCCTCACACCTTTGTGATCAGTTTTGGAAGGTACCAAGTTTTTTGATCATTACCTATGAATTCATATAAAATTTATATCATGGATTTTAGACTTACGAAAACAATTATTATTTTTTTTTAACTTTCAAACTCCATGTGAGGTCTCTGTGGGGATCCACCTCTCTAAAAGGTTACACCTGAGTATTTTGTTACATGTCCTGACTGTCTTGATATCAGTTACTGTTACTTGCACACATTTCTTTGCATCAGTTGACCTTTTCAGTCCCCTGTTTGGACTTCTTTCGCTGCCTTACACATCCAGAGTTGCACCAACAGCAGAGCAGGAGAGCTTCAAACCCCAGGAAGGAAAAGAAAACAGCCGAGCAGGAATTCGTGATTTGTGCTGTGGTTTGGAAGTCTTGCAATGAGACGAAGAGACGCAGCTGAGCCTTCCCCCTTGGCAAGGAATGCCTCTTCTGTGCATCTTCTGCAACTACATGAGAAGCCACTAATTGAATATAATTAATCTTGAACTTTTTCAAGGAACACATGCTGGAAGATTTCTTTCAGTTCTTCTTTTAACTGTGTATCTTCCAACAGAATGGGGCCAATACAGGAAAGGAAATCTTACTTGTTAGGTCTTCTTATTTAAATATTTTGTTCTACTTGGCAATCAAATTAATAGTGGTCCAAGCTCAGGGATATTCAGCAGTATCTGGAGAATCAAGTAGCATGGTGAAGCACGTGGGGGCTTGTTGAAATAAGACTTTCATGCTTCCCCCTAGCATGTCCTGAAAAGTAAAAAGCCCTGAAGTGGGACAGGGTTTCTGATACAGGTCAGAAACCTCCAGAAATTCAAACCAGCGGCTTCTTTTGATGCAGGCTTTCAGGATTTCTTTGTATTGAGCTGAAGAGCACACATCCTGGCTTCACACAAGAGTCAAGAGATGGCAAATAGTTGCCATGTTAGGTCACCTCCAAATCTAATGAGGTCTGGGGAGCTGTCCTTTGCATCCCTCTTGTTTAGCCTGTTTGTGACTGAGTCCTCTCACCTGATGGAGAGTCCCATACTTGCCCTAGTCCTGCAAAGGCAGCGGTCTGTCCTCTTGGCCCTGATTTCTCCTAGTTGTGTTCCTCCCCTGGTCAATGGTGTTTCCTCCCTGGCACTGTCCTGTATTTGCCCTTGGATGCTGATGGCTTCCCACTCCCCTCTTCCAGCCTTGCGGAAATGCAGACCAGTTCTTCCCATCCTTCCCTGGTTTGAGCACAGCGGGGCTCTTCTCTGAGCATTGGCCTGACAAGCCCATGCAGGCTCTGGTGGCTTCTTCCCATGTGCAGTGAGCCAAGCAGAGCTCTAGCCCTGTGTTTAGCCTCTTCTAGTGTATGGATGAGATGAGCCTCGTGGCATCCCTTCAAGCTCTTGCTCCTTCCTGTGGCCTTTCTCAGGATCTTTGATCTGCGTCCTTTCCTCGATGAGATACCTGTGGCTGAGCACTTGGCTTTGAGGTGTCTAGGGCTGACCCTCACTCTGCATGAAACAGCACCTTCCCCAGCCACTCCGCTGTGATTGCTCCCATCTTTCCACGCCAGAATCACTGACCTTCTTTATTTCATGCCTGGGATAAACTTCCCTTAATCCCACGTTGAGTGTCAGCAGTGATGGGAAGTGTGAATTCCCTTTTTTGAGTTCTTGCTTGGCTGTAGCCTTCTCCGACTTAGAAGCCTACTCAAACTCATGAACAGCAAGATAGGGCCATGCATTACACCCGTGTTAAGGGTTTTGGTGGTCAGTGCAGACCAGGTGTTCCTGCTGATGGGACAATCGATAAGCAGGTACTAATTATTTTTAAGAGGGTGATGGTCCTCTGTCTCTCTGTCTTCCTCCAGGCAAACCCAGTGGGACCCTCCTACCTGGGACAGCCCAGGGGACGATGCCAGCCTTGAACATGAAGCTGAAATGGACCTCGGGACCCCAACATATGATGAAAACCCCATGAAGGTAAGTGTGGGGTCAGCAAGGGAAACCGCTTAACATCTCTGGCAGACCACACGGATAATCTTGTCCTTCAGGGCAGGAGCAGTGAACGCCAGGGCTGTTGCTGAGGTCGGTATGGACTTGGGGGAATGACAGTGACCCAAGATATGCTGTAGTGGCTGTACTGACCATAGGACCACTCTTTTTGTGCTTTTTAATAGTGGTAGGGGATTAACAGAGTTAAGTTGTTCTTTTCTTGCCACTCTGGAACACCTGATGAAATATGCTGTGCTGCCTGGTAGCTGCTGAAGAGCAGCTTCCCCTTGTTGCTGCCAGGTTTAGCCCTGGTGACAAATACTCAAGCAGAGATTTTTGTGATGCTCTCACCTCCTCGTCCTTCTGGGTGCTGGCTTGGTAAAGACCCCAGTGTACCTTTGTTTACCTCTCGAGCTGTGCTGACCGCGGCTTGGATGAACACAGGCTTTCTGGGGGCGGCTGGTGTTCTGCCCTGGATGCCAAGCATTACTGCAGCCTCATGTGTGGAGATGACCTTATAACTGGCCAAAAAAAGGGGGCAGGAAGGGGGATATCACTGAAATAGGAAAAACTAAGTGTGGCAGTAGAAGAGCTGGGAGCTCTGTGTTGCTTCCACCACCAGCTGCCTTTCTGCTTTCCTGGTGAATGCTGCAGAATCTCCACCGCTCCTGCTGTCAAAGGTTGATGCCTGTGAGGATGGAGCTGCTCTCCAAATGGGACTTGATTTTCAGTTAGGTCCCTCTGTGGCCACAGCCACCTCAGCGTTCTGTGGGAGGGGACTTGGCTGAGCCCCCCTGGGGATATGTCTGCCATCGGTGTGTGTTTCCAGCTCTGCCAGCTCTTGCAAAGCAGGGAGGGCAGAGTCCAAGCAGCAGCTGCTGAGCCCCTGTAGATAAATCACCCTGTATACCTTCCTGATTCTCTAAAAAGAAGAGAGGAGAGCTGCAGGGAGAAAGGTTTGATGGGTTATAACTCTTCAGGAGCAATTCTCTCGATGCTTGGGTGATGCCCACATACCCGGTACTAATTTTGCTGTAGGTACTGAAGGTGTTGTCTGTCCTGCAGTGCCCAGGAACATCCCAATGTGCTGCGATCACATTTCGCATGTGTTTCACAGGATCCCAAGTGTTAACCCAATCCCTGTCACACCCCTTGAGTACTTCAGCCGGGATTCCTGGCGAGTTCAGTTAAACTGTATTATTTACAAATGTTTCTCTCCCTGTGAAAAAAGTTAATTAGAAAATTCACTAAGACCTGGCACAAACTGCTCAGCCAGGGAGTCTTTACTTCTGCAGAGGAATCCAGAAAAGCTTTTTAAATGATATTTTGTGCCTGGGTCAGCATCATGGGTACCCTGCTGGCATCCCCTGTGGTTCTGGTTGGATCCTCAGTGGGCAAAGGAGCAAATAATCATGGCACTGGGAGGATTCATAAACACACAAGTGTCCTGGGCTCACTGGGGCTCACTGGATCCCTTAGGTGAGCTACAGGTTCAGTACCATGCAGCGACCTTGTGCTGCTCTGGCTGAGAACTCCCTTTATTGTGCTCAGCAAAAACATAAAAACTGACCTCGTGCAGCTTTGTGAACATTCCAGATGACTCAGGCTGAAAGAAAAATATTTCTAATTTGCCCGTTTTCTACAGCGCGTTGGGCTTGGATGGGAAGGGCTTGCCCTGTGTTTGCCTTGGGTTGATCCCAGTTCATCTGCGCTTGCATGTTGCTTCTGGATTCGGGTTGCAGATTGCTGTTGAAGGATACCGGCATGCAGAGCGAGACGCGAGAACCTATTTATCAAACAGACCTTCATTTTAGGCTTTAAGGCGAGGTTTGTTCATCTGGAATAGCCATAAACTGCATCCCCATGGAGGGTTTGCTGCTCTAGCTGTATGAGGTAAGGCTTAGTGGTGTGGACCAGTCTGGAGATAGAGAAACGTCCTTGTAATGAGAATGAGATGCTGAGAAGAAGGTTGGGCTCTTCTGATATAGTTGTGCTGGTGCTTTGCACCCCGGGAGTCTTTTCCCCATGGACTGAGGGTCTCGGTGGTGCCTGCGACTGCAGAGGGAACAGCTAGGAAAGATGCTTCTGTAAATGCGGGCAGGCATTTACATGCCAGATTCAAAACCTCTGGGATAAAAGAGATGCCGAGGACTGGGGTGATGCTTGACAGGCTTCACCTCAGAGCAGACATGAGCTGGCTGTTTCTGCCGGTTTTCAGTGCTCACTCAAACCCCAAAAGCCCTATTTTCAAGTGCAAAACTTCTCTGAAGCCATCAATACCTCGTTCCTAAATTAATAGCGGCCATGCAGCTTTGGCTGACCTTACGGTGATGTGGTTCTTACTCACTTTAGAGCTTTAAATCTTTTTCTTCTTGGCCAGGATGGCCTGAAGGTTGGGTTTTTCCCGGTCATGGAAATAACATTGAATTCCCCCATGGTCATAGCTCGCTCACCACCGCCTCCATAGTGATGCTTCCACCCTGAAATTGTAACCACATTCCTTGGATTTTTTTACCCTCCTCCTCCCCACCCTGCACCTTTTCCAAGAGGGATTAAACCCGCTGGCATCACGGCTCTGGCCATCCAACAGCTGCTGTGCTATTCCTGGTGTTCCCCAGCCACGAGGCACCGCTCGTCCTGGCGAAACACTTGCATCGGCAGCGACTGGGGTATTTTATTTCCTCCGGAGTGTGTTCAACATGCTTCGGAGCATCATCTGCTCCCTTCCTGATACCCTCAAAGTCCCGGCATGGCTGCTGTTGCTGTGGCTGGTGTCAGCAGTGGGTGAGGTTGCCTGGGGCTCGCACACCAGTATAGTGATTTTGATGGAAAGGCATTCGAAGCCACGCTTGCTATTTCCCTTTAAAGCACATTTTTAAACCTGCTTTTCCCCTTGGAAGAGGGGTTTCATGAGAGAGTGGCCTGGCAGAGTGCTCAGGGAGGCTGGCACTGGCATGGGGCTGGATGCCAAAGTTTTGGTGTTCTTTTAAGATGGAAAAAGCCCAGATTTATTGCACGGATGTGTTTGTGTCTCTGCTTATTGGTACCCTGCGGAGAGCATGGAAAAGCCAGTATCGGTGGAGCAGATTCCAGCAGCCTTATCCCATGCTGCTGGAGGATTTTGTTGTCCCCCCTGCACAGGCTCCTCCGAATTTCCCAGCGCATTTGGCTTCTTGCTCCCCTCCCACCATCACCCCATCCCAGGCTGATTTTCCCCTAACAGCATCTGCTGGCTTCTCCATCCTCACCTCTTCTCTGGAGGGTTTTTGCATAAAGCAGCAAGGCTGATAAATGTGAATACCACCATTTTGGGGGTCTTTTCCTGTGTTACAGGTTTCCTGGCAGGCAGCATGGCTTTGAATTACAGGAGCATTTTGGAGGAGCTATGGGGGAAGCGCTGTGGTCATGTCAATGCAGGCTAAAGCCCTTTGATAAGGAAGTTTTAATGTTAAAGATTAATTTTAACATGAGGAGAAATCAGCATCTTTGCACAAGTAGTAGCTTAGAAATACAGTTTCTGTGTCTACTCATTTTTCCCCTACAAATTTTGGCACTGGTTTTCCCCCCACTCTGCATGCTGTGGCCGAGAGGAGCAGGATTTCACATGAGCTGCCAGGCGGTGCTGGTTGCCTGGTGCTGGCAGCACTGCCTATGCTGGGGCAGCAGCTTGGTGGGCATCTGGTGTTTGGCCTGTCCTTGCTCCGGTCCCCAAAAAGTGCCATTTTCCCCCTTCCAAGTCACCCCCACAGCCCAGGTGGCTCCCACGGTCGGGGGGGAAGCGATGGAGCTCAAAATCCCAGGAGCATTTAGCCCCAGGCTTAACCCGACCAGGTAAGCTTTATTTTTGCATTTACTTCCTTTACACATTTATTTACACACCTCTTTATTTGGTATTTACAGCGCTTCCCTGCAAACTCCAGACCTGTCCTTGGCTCTACTGGGGCAAGCTAATTAGCGCTGATAGTTTATGACATCCTCTGAGGGCTATGTTAAAATCCTGTTGTTACCAAACTGACCCATGTAGAAAATACTCCTTTCTTGTGCGGGCTCGGGGAATTAAGAGGAATTGGGGTGTGCTGGAGATGCTGGGGTGGTGGTGGTGGAGAAGGGCTTGGTGATGGAAGGTGGCAGGGCTTGGTGACACCATGGTGCCGGAGCCGCGCCGGGAGCCAGCAGGGAGCCATCTGCTCCCCATCACTGGCCTTTTGATGTCAGTCCCTGAGCTGTGGGCAGGGAGCGGTGAGCTTTGATGTGCGGCCAGCCCAGAGACGCACCAGCGCTTGCTCGGGACAGCCCCCAGCCATAAAACTTCCCTGTGGGGGGCTGATCTAAGTCCCACTTCGCTTTGCTTATGGGATTTTGCAGCTCTGCCCTCCAGCCTCGGCCAGGCGTGTCTGTGGGGTTTGAAAGGGATGGGATGGCTCCTGCTTTTTCCAGTGTTCAATACTTCAAAAAACTGAGTTTTTTTAATTAAAAGAAATAGCAGGGCACTTCTAAAGAGCAGAAGGAGAGGGCAGATCTCCCTCCAGCTTTGCAAGCCTTTAACAAGCCTTTTTGCGCTCCCCATCTTTAAAATCCAAGTTGTGATAACTCGCGGTACCCAAACCTCTCCTGATAAAGCACTGAAGGAGAGATGCGGCTGTTTGCTCTCTTAGACTCTGAGGAGGTCACAGGCCTTGAAGGCAAAGCCCATAGGGATGGGTGGGAGTGCGGGGGAGGTAGGTGTTGAGCTGGTGGTGAAGGGATGCAGTGGGTGCAGTTTCTACTCTGTTAATATCAGCAACAAATTAGATCAGCTGGTGCTTGTGCTCTGTGGGATTAGTACTTAGGGGAACAGCCAGAAATTCCTATAGAATTCCCTTTATCCTTCAGTGATCACCTGTAGCTAAAGAGAACCTGTTGTAAACGCTCACCAGTGGGGTCCCAGCCCTCGCAGTGCTTTCAGCATGAGGGCTGATGGCGTGCCAGTGTGCCGGCACACTGGGCAGGCGGCTCCAGCAGGGACGGTTCTGCCGCAGTCGGTAGCTGCCACCGAGCGCCTGGTTTAATGGGCTGAGTAAACGAGCTTGGCTCAAACAGCCGCCAGAGCAAGGCTGGGACAGTGCCCCCCCTGACCCGGGGGTCCAGCCGTGCTGGGTCCATCCCTGTGAGTCATCGTTGTGCTGGTGATAAGGCTTGGACATGGGTGAAATAAATGGGGAGGGGGGAACCTCAGCTTTCTTCCTGCCTCACCTCCAGCTAAAGACCCCACTGCAGGGCTGGCCCTCCCCTCCAAACCAGCCTGACTTCCCCAGGACCAGCTCATGCCCTTTTTCCAGCTTTTTTTCCAAAGAAAATGAGCAAGGAGTGGTTCCATGCCTCCCCAGGAGCTGTGCCTT
This sequence comes from Falco peregrinus, assembly GCF_023634155.1. Taxonomy (NCBI): domain Eukaryota; kingdom Metazoa; phylum Chordata; class Aves; order Falconiformes; family Falconidae; genus Falco; species Falco peregrinus. The sequence continues at coordinate 63,398,471 of NC_073725.1, read as the reverse complement.
CCCAGCCCAGCAGTGTGGCTGGAGTGTGCCAGCAAGTGTGCCCGGATCAGACTGGGAAGCACTCTGGAACTGGGCTGAGGAGTGTGCTGGGATCAGACTGGGAAGCCCTCTGGAATTGGGCTGGAGAGTGTCCCAGGACCAGGCTGGGAAGCACTGGGGGAGCACACCAGGACTGGGCTAGGAAGTGTGCCAGGGTCAGGGTGGGGAACGTGCCAGTGCTGGGCTGGGAAGCTCACCAGGATGAGGTTGGGAAGCGTGGCGGGATTGGGGTGAGGAGCATGCTGGCATCAGGCTGGGAAGCACACTGGCACTGGGCTGGGAAGTGCTGGGACCAGCCTGGGGAGTGTGCCTGGTTTGGGGTGGGGAGCGTGCCGGTGTTGGGCTGGGAAGCATTCCAGCACTGGGCTCGGAAGCGCACTGGGAGCAGGCTGAGAAGGCTGGTGGGATTGGGGTGGGGAGTGCACCAGGCCTGGGCTGGGAAGCTTGCCAGGACCAGGCTGGGGAGCGTGCCAGCATCAGGCTGGGAATTCCGCTCACCGGGACTGGGCTAAGTGTGCTGGCACTGGGCTGGGAAGTGTGCGCTGCCCACCTGGCTGTAGGACAGGGCTGGGTGGTGGGACTGCTGTCCCCAAGGTGGGGACAGGGACTGAGCAAGGGATCACCCCAGGGAGCATACAGCATCCTTTTTTTCCCCCCTCTCTCCAGTCTTCCAAGAAGCCCAAGACAGCGGAAGCAGACACGTCCAGCGAGCTGGCCAAGAAGAGCAAGGAAGTGTTCAGGAAAGAAGTGAGTTTCCCCAGTGCCCTGCGGGGTTTTTCACTGTCCCACCCCAGTGACATGTCCGAGGGGGACACTGGTGTGGGGTGCTGGGGCTCATTGTCCCACGCAGGTGACACTGTCATGGGGCACCCGCTGCTCGGGGTGCTGGGGTGCCCCTGGGAAGGGGTGGCGGGGCTGGTGAGCGAGGGCAGGGCTGGATCTGGGTCTCCTCTCCCGCAGATGTCGCAGTTCATAGTGCAGTGCCTGAACCCCTACCGCAAACCCGACTGCAAGGTGGGGCGCATCACCACCACGGAGGACTTCAAACACCTGGCACGCAAGGTGACAGCGGTGGCACGGCTGGGGACATCCCCTCTGGACCCGGGGAAGGGGGGACTGCAGCGCCCCGGCTGCCGGCTCAGATGGGGCAGAGAAAGGGCAATCTTGGGGGAACAAGAGCTGGTCCGTGGGGAATCGCAGCAAATAGTGGGGGAGTAATTGGGGAATAAGAGCAAAATTGTTTGGGGAATATTTGGGAAAAAATAGCAAAATAGCTTGGGAAGTAGTTGAGGAATAATAGGGAGTATTTGGGGAGTAAAAGCAAAACAGCTTGGGAAGTAGTTGGGAAGTGACAGCAAATACTGGGGCTGTTTGGGGAATAATAGTAAATATTTGGGAAATAGGAACAAAAATAGCTTGGGTAATAGTTGGGCTATAATAGCAAATATTTGGGGAATAATAGCAAATATTTGGGGAATGGTAGCAAATAGTTGGGGAATAATAGCAAAATTGTTTGGGGAATAATAGGAAATAGTTGGGGGAAAATGGCAAATCTTTGGGGAATTATAGCAAAACAGCTTAGGAAATAGCTGGGGAATAATAATAGCCAATATTTGGGGAATGTTTGGGGAATAACAGGAAGTATTTGGGGAATATTTAAGCAATAACAGGAAAATAGCTTTGGGAGTATTTGGGAATAACAGCAAAATAGCTTGGGGAATATTTGGGGAGTAATAGCAGGTATTAGGGGAACAATAGCAAGGATTTGGGGAATAATAGCAAAATAGCTTGGAGAATCCCCAAGACTGAGAATACTGGGAATAATGGTGGGTATTCCTGGCCGCACCTGTCCCCTGCAGCTGACTCATGGCGTCATGAACAAGGAGCTGAAATACTGCAAGAACCCGGAGGATCTGGAGTGCAACGAGAACGTGAAGCACAAGACGAAGGAGTACATCAAGAAGTACATGCAGAAATTTGGGGCCATCTACAAACCCAAAGAGGACACGGACCTGGAGTAACCCCCACCACCACCCCAGCGATGCCGGGTGCAGCCAAACCTTGGAATACCAGGATTCGCGGTTTTAAACCACCAACCTGTGAATTTATTATTTTTTTTAAAAAAAAAAAGGAAAAAAAAAAAAAGAAAATAAACTTTGTTCCTTATGGCGTGAGGCGGTTTGTGCTGCCGGGGCAATGCAGAGGAAAACCCGGGCTGTGCGACGCGAGGCTTCGCCGGCTGCCCCCCCGCGGTGCTGGCGGTGTGCACCCCCCGTGTGTCACCAAGCTCTGTATTATATTTTAACATATATGTGAATATATTGATAATTTGGGGTTTTTTTGTTTTGTTCTTTTTTTTTTTTTTTTTTTCTTTTAGCCCAAGTTGTGTCGATACCACGGGAACAATTTGTAAGGATAGTTTTGGGGTTATTGTTTTTTCTTCCCCCCCCACCCACCCCCGGTTGTTTCCTTGGTTTTATTTTTGGTTCTGCGAGGTTTAATCTGTTTCCATGTAAATATTGCAGAGCGGGGCTGCCCCTGGATTTCTGGCAGGCCTCATGCTATGTTGATAAGATTGATTTTACTGCTTAAATCATTTTACTTTATCCAATTTTTACGGAACTTTTTATGTAAAAAAAAAAAAAAAGAAAAAAAATAATAAAAAGAAAAATGAGAAAAAATCAACACTGGACCTGGCCCCGAAAGAGGTTTGGCAGGGCCAGGGGGGTGGCCGAGGGGACCTGGTGGTGGCACTGGTAGAGACACGGTGGCCTGGCACGTTGGCCCGTCCCCTCTCGCTTGGGGACCCCCTGTCACTCGGCATCCTCATGAGCCCTGAACCTCTGTGGGGCGGGTGTTGGGGTGCCTACGCATGTTTTGGGGTTAAACTGGTTCTTTTCCATCATGCAGTGTCCCCCCGTGCCACCTGCCTTGGGGTCTTTTGGGGAGTCCCCCACCCACCCAGGGCCACCCACACCCCCCTGAGGTCCTTATGGGGATGGGTGTGGGACGTGCGTGGGGACACACGGATGCCTGGGGACACGCTTGTGGGAGGACACATGGACACCTGAGGACACACATCCCAGTGATGCTCTTGGGGACGCACATGGATGCCTGTGGACACATGTCCCCATGAAAGTGCTTGTGGGGTGACACAGACACCTGAGGGGACATATTCTGGGACACAGACATCTGGGGACAGACACCCTGGGGACGCACAGACATGCACATCTTGGTAACATGGACACCCAAAGTCACACATCCCAGGGACACACACTTGTGGGGACACATGGACACCCGAGGACACACATCTCGGGGACACCCAAGGACACACATTTTGGAGACACATGAACACCCAAGGGCACATGTCCTGATGACACATGGACACTTGAGGACACATCCCAGGGATACGCACTTATGGGGACACATGGACACCCACGGTCACACATCCCAGGGAGATGTGCTTCTGGGGACACACAGACACCCAGGGACACTCATCTTGGTAACAGGGACACCTGAGGATGTGTGTCCTGGTGGCACATGGAAACCCAAAGACACACATCCTGGTGACACGCACTTGTGGGCACACAACCTGGGGAAACATGCTTGTGGAGATACACGAACACCCAAGGACACACGTCTTGGTGATACATGGACACCCAAGGACACGGATCACAGGGACGTGTGTTCTGGTGACACATGGACACCCAAGGACACAGATCGTGGGGACACATGGCCACCCAGGGACACACGGCCACCCAGGGACACACAGTACTGGTGACACAGACACCCGAGGACACAGATCATGGGGACACATGGACACCCAGGGACATGTAGTTCTGGTGACAATGTGCGTGGGGACACATGGACACCCAGGGACATGTGGTTCTGGTGACACAGACACCTGAGGACACAGATTGTGGGGATACATGGACACCCAGGGACACATGCCCTGGTGACACACGTGTGGGGACACCCCTGGGACACGCGGTTCTGGTGACACAGACACCTGAGGACACGCCCCTGGTGACACATGATGACACGTTTAATGCCCCCCAGCACACCCTCGCTTTACAGAGGCACGATGCAGTGGGGCGCGGGCAGCGAGCCCCCCAGGGGGCCGTGGCGGTCACAGGGCAGAGGTGGCGTCCCCGGGTGCCACCAAGCGCCGCGCAGCGTCGTGGCGGCCGATGGCGGCAAGGGCCTGGCACAAGGCCTCCGGCGTGGCGCCCTCGGCCCCGGCCCAGGCGCTGAGCAGGGCGCGGGCGGGGCGCCCGGCTGCGGGCGAAGGCGCCGATGGCGTCGGGCCCGAAGCCCAGGCGAGCGGCCAGGCCGCGCCAGTCGCCCCCGGGCCCGCCCCGCTCCAGCAGCCGCTCCAGCTCCTCCCGCCGCTGCGGCGGCACCGGGCCCTGCGCGGGGGCGGCCGGGGGCGCTGCGGGGGGCACGGTCGGCACCCGGCTGGGGGGGCTGGGCGCCCACCGGGCTGTGGGTGCTCCCCGACCCCCGCTGGGTGCTCCCCGGGGTGTCGGTGCCCCCCGACCCTCGTTTGGGCGTTATTTGGGCTGTGGGTGCTCCCCAACCCCCCTTTGGGTGCCCCCCGACCCCCCTTTGGGTGCTCTCTGGGCTGTGGGTGCTCCCCAACCCCCGTTTGGGTGCCCCCCGACCCCCGTTTGGGTGCCCCCCCGACCCCATCTGAGTGCTCCCCAACCCCATGTGGGCGCTTCCCAGGACACAGGTGACCCCAACCCCTTTTGGGTGCTCCCTGGCCATGGTGGCACCACCACACCCCCCCCCGGGTGCTCCCTAGAGCTCCCTGACCCACCAGGTCCCCAACCCACCAGGTCCCCAGGGACAGACGACCCCTGACACACACACCCCCCCCCCATCCTGATGACATCAGGGACATCCCCCTCCGCCCCCCCACGGACGCCCCAAGCACGTGGCAGGGGTGGGTGCTCACCGTGCTGGGGGGGCTCCTGAAGGCTGGGGGTGTCGAGGAAGACCCCGCTGTCACCCTGTAGCTTCTCGCCCTCAGGCACTGTCCCCACATCCCCTGCCCGTGCCTTGGCCAGCTGCTGCTTCTGCCTACACGTGTGCCAGCTGCCCCGGGACAGGGGTGTCACCCGGGGGGGCAGGGTGCTGCCCCCCCGCCCCGTGACCCCCCCTACCTACCACTTGAAGGCCACGTAGGCGAGGAGTCCCACCACCACGGCAGCCAGGAGGGAGCAGTAGACAGGGATGATGTCCTTGCCGCCGGCCTCGGGTGGCGGTGGCACCAAGGTGGGGGTGACACGGGGGTCCCCTGTCACTGGCTCCATGTCTGCGCCCTCCAGGTTCTCACCTGTAAGAATAAGGGGTGCCCCCCCCAAAAAAAAAAAGGTTAGAGGAGCCCTGGCTATTCTCCACCCTTGCCTCAGTTTCCCCTTGCAGATGGTTCGGGGGGAGGGGACCTTAAATATGTTGGGGTGGGGTGGGGGGTGTCCCCAATGCACCCCAATTTTCTGTGCCCCCCCTTCCATGGTGCACAGCACCCCAGAGCCACACGTGGGGAAACTGAGGCACAGCTGCCCCACCCCCCACCCCCACCCCAGTGAGCCCCCCCACTGTGCCCAGGAGGGGTAACAGCCGTGTCCCCCGGGTGCGCGGGGGGGGCTGAGTGGGGGAGGGGGGTGCTGGGGGGAGTGATGGGCGGTGTTGGGTGGGGGCAGTTCTGAGGGGCAGTATACTGGGTGTGGGTGGTGGGTGCTGGGGGGGCACTGGGTGGGAGGGGTTCTAAGGGGGTGCTGGGGGGAGAGTGGGTGCAGAGTGGGTGCTGTGTGGGTGCCGGGGGAGAGGGTACTCACTGTGGGTGTGGGGGGTGTGGGGGAGGGGGTACTCACTGTGGGTGCGGGGGGTGTGGGGGAGGGGGTACTCACTGTGGGTGTGGGGGGGGGTACTCACTGTGGGTGCGGGGGGTGCGGGGGAGGGGGGTACTCACTGTGGGTGCGGGGGAGGGGGTACTCACTGTGGGTGCGGGGGGTGCGGGGGGAGGGGGTACTCACTGTGGGTGCGGGGGGGGTACTCACTGTGGGTGTGGGGGGTGCGGGGGAGGGGGGTACTCACTGTGGGTGCGGGGGGGTGTGGGGGGGGTACTCACTGTGGGTGCGGGGGGTGTGGGGGAGGGGGGTACTCACTGTGGGTGCGGGGGGGGTACTCACTGTGGGTGCGGGGGGTGTGGGGGAGGGGGGTACTCACTGTGGGTGCGGGGGAGGGGGGTACTCACTGTGGGTGTGGGGGGTGCGGGGGAGGGGGGTACTCACTGTGGGTGTGGGGGAGGGGGTACTCACTGTGGGTGTGGGGGGGTGCGGGGGAGGGGGGTACTCACTGTGGGTGCGGGGGGTGTGGGGGAGGGGGGTACTCACTGTGGGTGCGGGGGGTGTGGGGGAGGGGGTACTCACTGTGGGTGCGGGGGGTGCGGGGGAGGGGGGTACTCACTGTGGGTGCGGGGGGTGTGGGGGAGGGGGTACTCACTGTGGGTGCGGGGGGGGGTACTCACTGTGGGTGCGGGGGGGGGTACTCACTGTGGGTGCGGGGGGTGCGGGGGGGGTACTCACTGTGGGTGCAGGGCTGGCAGTGGGTGTCAGCGCGGCCACAGGGCTCAGTGGTGCCGAAGCCGGCGGGGCAGGGGGTGCAGCACCCCCCCGCCGTCATCCTCCCGCTCCTGCAGCCCCCAGCCCCTGCGGCACAGCGGGGGCTGCCTCAGCTGCCCGGAGCCCCCACTGCCCCCCAAAACCGGCTGTTACCCCCGGGACCCCCAACTGCCCCTCCCGGGACACCCCAACTGCCCCCCAAGCCCCGCTGCGAAACCCCCGCCCCCCCCAACGGTCACCCCAAACCCTCACTGTGCCCCTCGCCCCCCCCCCCGCCCCCCAAACACCGCTGTGTAACCCTCGGGACCCCGAACTGCCCCCCCGGGACCCCCCAACTGTCCCCAAAGCCTGCTCTGCCCCCCCGGGACCCCGAACTGCCCCCCCGAGACCCCCAAGTGCCCCCTGGCCCGGGGCCCCCTGAGCTCCCGCTGCGGGGGGGGCGGGGGGGGGGGGGGGGGCGAGGGGAATAAAGGGAAAAGAAATAGCAAAAGCAATAATAAACTAAATAAAACGAAGAAAGCGAATAAACACAGGGTAAGCGAGTAGAACCAAAAAAGAAACATGAAATAAAATACATTGAAACGAAATAAACCGAAATAAAATGAAATGAAGGGAAATAAGGGGAAATGAAGGGAAATAAGGGGAAATGAAGGGAGATAAAAAGGGAAATAACGGGAAAAGTATGAAATAAAGTGAGATAGGATACGAACAGGATTAAAGAAAGTAAAATAAAATACAAATAAAATAAAATGAAAGAAAAATATATAAAAATGAAATAAACGAAAATAAGCCAAAATAAAATCAAATAAATCAAACCAAACTAAACCAAACTACAACAAAAAAAACCCAAAATAAAACAAAACAAAATAAAATAAAACTAAAACAAAACAAAACAAAACAAAATTAAACAAACCAAACCCGAATGACACACACGGCGCACAGCACCGCCCGCGCCCCCAGCCCGAGCGCAGCAGCCCGGGCGGGACAAAGGCGCCGCGGCGGGGCGGAGCGGGGGCAGCCGGGCCCCCCCGCCCCGGGCCGAGCCGCTCCGATCTGACCCGAACCGACCCGGCACCGCTCGGCCCCGCTCCGCCGCCGTTCGCCTCCGCTCGGTCCGGTCCGGCCGCGCTCGGCTCCGCTCGGCTGGGCTGGGCGCGGCCCGCCGCGGGACGGGACGGGTGGGGAGCTCCGCTATTGGCTGCGGGCGGGGCGGTGGGGCGGGGCTTATCGTGTAGCTCCGCCCCCCCCGGCTCGGCGGTGCCGGTGGTAGTGGAGGGGGGCGCTCCCGGGGGTCTCAAGTTCGCGTCCCGCCGCCGCTCCCCCGGCCCACACCGGCCCGACTGGGACTGGACTGGGCCAAACTGGGCCGGAGGGGGTCGCTTTCGCCCGGTCACGCTGCGACCGGAGGGACGGTGTTCCCCCCCTGCCGGTCCCCTCCCTGCCCCGGCGGCGAAAATGCCTGGAGGTGGGAGAAGCAGCTTTATTGGCTCCGGGATGGGTGCAGCACCCTGCAGGGGTGCGGGGGCAGCACTCCAGGTGGGTGCTGGCCCGGTGTGGTTGCAGGGTCTCCACATGGGTGCTGGACCCAGCGTGGCTGCGCAGTCCTGGCGTGGGTGCTGGACCCTGGCACAGGTGCAGCACCCCAGCGTGGGAGCGATGCCTCGGTGTGAGCACAGCACCCTGGTATGGGTGCAGGGGTTCGTGGGGTACAGCACCCCACCTGGATGCAGGTCCAGTGTGGTTGCAGGGTCTTAGCATGGGTCCAACACCCTGGCATGGGTGCAGGGTCTCCATATGGGTGCAGCACCCTGGCATGGATGCAGGACCGCGGTGTGGGTGCAGCACCCTGACATGGGTGCAGGACCCTAGCGTGGGTGCATGGCCTCAGCATGGGTGCAGGACCCCAGCATGGCTGCACAGTCTTGGCGTGGGTGCAGAGTCTCTGAGTGGGTGCGGCACCCCAGCACAGGTGGAGGGTCTTGGCATAGGTGCAAGACCTCGGTGCAGGCACAGGACCTTGGCGTGGGCACAGCACCCCAGCGTGGTTGCATGGCCTCGGAGTGGGTGCAGCACCCTAGCATGGACACAGGGTCTTGGCACAGGCGCAGGGTCTCGGTGTGGGCGCAGCACCCCGACAGCTCCCCGCTCTCCTCCCTACCAGCCGCGGACAGGGTGCCAGAGCTCCACCACCTTCCCCACGGCGTGGACGTAGTAGACGGGGTGCATGGCGGCGGTGGCACAGGCCTGCAGCGGGGAGGGGTGCTGAGCCGAGGGGCTGCGGCACGGTACAGCACAACACGACATGGTACCGCGTGGCACAGCGTGGCACAGCAGGGCGGGTACTCACATGGAAGGGGATGAGAGCCAAGACGCTGCCCAGCGGGAAGCGCTCAAAATCCAACTGTCCATTGATGGCTTCCACCTGGCCGTGCTCCTGCGTCAGTCCCACCAGCCTGCAGGGACATGGCATCACGTCCCCACCCATGTGTGTCCCCCCCCATGCCCCTGCCCTGGTGCCCACCTGAGCTGGGGGTGCCCCTCGATGGCGGCGCAGCCCATGGGCACCTGGTCGCGGCCGTGGAGGCTGAGGGCCGCCCACCCACAGTCCACCAGCAGCTGGTTGCGGTGCGGGTAGTGACCGATGACCCTGGTGAGGACACGGATGGCCACCTCCTCCAGGTGACAGGAACCCAGCAGGGTCTGCTGAAGGTCTGGGAGAAAAGGGTACTCAGCTCAGGTTTGGGGTGCAGCCCACCCTGGGGTGTGTGTCACACCATTGTTGGGGAATGGGGGGGGTCCCAATCCACTCACCATAGAAGAGGTAGTTGCCCGGGTGGAGCTCGGTGAGCTGGGCCATCTCCGGCACCGGGTGGCTGCAGGACGGTGTGGAGCCGATGGTGGCCTGGGGACATGACACCCCTGCCTGCCGCAGCCTGCCAGCACATGGGGACCCTCTGAGCATGGCACCCCAGGTACCATGGGAGCAGGACCAGAGGTGGGTCCCTCAACCTCAGACACCATGTGGAACAAGATCAGAGGTGGGTCCCTCACCCCAGGCACAATTCCTGCACAGGAGCAGGAGCAGAGGTGGATCCATCACTCCTGGGTGCTGCCGGAGCATGAGGAGGTGGGTCCATCACCCCTGGGCACCATGGAGATCAGGACCAGAGCTGATGCCTCAGGGAGTCCCAGATGTACCAGGAAGCCCCCCAAAATGTTTATGGAAGCCATCCAGATGTGGCAGACACCCCCCCGCAATGTGCCAGGAAGACCCAAAAATGTACTGTGGAGCCTGCCAGATGTGCCCAGATGCCAGCCAGATGCAATAGGGAGCCTCCTCAAACACTCAAGGCAGGTAACCCCCCCAGATATGCCAGAGCGCCCCTCCCGATGTGCCTGGGACCACCCCCAGATGTGGCCTGGCATCCCCAGATGTGCCTGAGATCCCCCCATATGAGCTGGAAATCTCCCCAGATGTGTTAAAACATCCACAAATGTTCCAAGGCACCCCCCCTCTGTGTCAGTGCACCCACAGATGTGCACAGGAGCCCCCCAGATGTGCCAGGGCACTCCCAGATATGCCTGGGACCCCCCCAGATGTGTTTGGAACTAGCCCCAGATGTGGCAGAGCTGCCCCCCCCAACTTTGGGGGTGGGGTGGGAGCTGGGAGGGCAGCAGGTTTCCTTGTGTGCCTCAGTTTCCCCATTGAGAAACAGGGCCACAACCAGCTGGGGTGGGGCTGGAGATCCCCAGGGACCATGTCCCTGAGCAGGGGTGTTGGGGGTCCCAAGGGACCCCAGTGCCCCCCCCTCCCCCCAGCAGGAACCATCCAGCAGCAATTCCCTCCAGGATGTAAAACCTCTCTGGGACAAAAGGGTGACAAAGTTGGGGAGGGGAACAATGACACAGGTCACAACCTGCCACCAAAGCCACATCAAAGTTGACCGGAACCACCAGCATCCTCCTCCAGCACCCCGGGGGGCTTTGTAGGGCCCCCTTTTATGGGGGTGATTTGCATTTACAACCAGCCACCGGGGTTTTATAGGCTGGGGGGAGGGGGGCACCTACACCCCATGGTGGTCAGCTTGACACACCCATTAAAAAAAAAAAAAAAAAAAAGAAAATTCCCTTAACCCTGCCCATGCCTGGGTTTGGGGACACTCACGCGGTGACGAAGTCGAGAACAGCGGTGGTGGTGGCCCGGGCGATGGATTGGATGGCTGGGACATCACGGCAGCCGTAGGTGTCCCCACAGTGAGCGTAGACCCCCACCAGTGTCACCTCCTCTGGAGCGTCCTGGGCGATGGCCCGTGCCAGCGCCATGGCAGCGGGGTCCGTGGGCCGCACGCCGGCTGCCAGCCAGGGGGACAGTCCAGGCATGGCTCAGGGGTGCTGGGGGGGCTCTGGGGGCCTGTGCTGGGGTGGGGTGGGGATGGGGGATTGTGGGGTGGGGGGATGTGGGGCATCACCCTCCATGGAGCACAGTGGGGGGGTAAGGAAGAGAAAATAGGGTTTCGGGAGGGGTGGGTGTCCCACCACGGGGGCTTTGGGGCACCTCTACCCCATGGCACATCCTTGAATAATGACTTTGGGGGGCAGGGGGTTAAATACCCCATCCTGATGGAGCTGCTGGGGGGACACGGGGCACCCCTCCCCACAGAGCAACCTTGAACAGTGACTTCTGGGGGGGTCTGCAATGCCCCATCCTGGTTGAGATCATGGACTGACATGGGGCATCCTTTGCTATGGAGCATCTTTGAAAAGTGACTTTGGGGGGGGGGGAGAGGGGTTTAGGTGCCCCATCCTGCTAGAGATGGTGGTTCTGGGGGCTTTGAGGGACGTGGGGCATCCCTACCCAATGGAACCTCCTCAAAGAATGACTTTGGAGGTGGGTGGGGGCTTCAAATGTCCTGTCCTGGTTGAGATGGTGGGGCTGGGGGGGGGCCATGGCACATCCCACCTCCCAGAGCATCCTGGGGTGAAAACACCCTTGGAGAAGACACGTGATGCCCCATCAATGCCTCCCCCCACCCCAACACACCCCAGGCGCTAGTGGGGTTTCACGGGGGGCTGCTTTTGGTGGGGCAGGGGGTCACCTACCCCTGCCATTCCCGCAGTCGAGCTTCAGCCAGACGAGCCAGCGCTTGCCGGGGGGCAGTGGGTGCTGGCGCAGGAGGGCCAGGGCCTGGGGGCTGTCGAGGAGGAGCTGGAAGGCCTGGAGGCGCTGGGCCAGGGCGGCACACTCCTCCAGCCGCCCCCCTGGCAGCGGGTAGGCGTAGAGGATGTCATCGAAGCCCCCCGCCGCGAAAAACCGGGCTTCGGCCAAGGTGGAGACCACGATGCCTCGGCGGGTGCCACCTGTTGCCAGCTCGGCACCTTCTCTGGGGGGGGGGTGGGGGTGAGGGGGTGATAGGGGGTGCTGAGTGGTGCTGGAGGGGATGGGGGGGATGTTGGGAGGGATACGGGGAGGATGCTGGGGGGAGGATGAGGGGTGCTGGGAAAGTTGCTGGAGGTATACTGGGGTACTGGAAGGATACTGGGGGTGAAGTTGGAAGGCATGGAGAAGGAAGGGGGATGCTTGGAAGGATGTTGGGAGGATGCCGGAGGAATGATGGGGGATGCTGAGGGGGTGCTGGGAGGATGCTGGGGGGATACTGGGAGGCTGCTGCTGTAGAAGGTGAGGGGTGCTAGGAGGATGCTGGGGGGCAGGTTGAGCAGTGCTGAGGGAGAGGATGGGGGATAGCGGTGGGGGGTTTTGAGGGGCACACTCACAGTGTCTTGTGGGTTTTGACATGGGGGCGCAGGCGGAGGCCAAGGGCCCGGCAGCGCTCCTGCATGCGCTCGGCATTGCGTCGCACTGTTGCCTGGTCCAGGGTCAACGCTGGGGTGGGCAGCTGCTCCAGGGGGGCTCCCAGCCACATGCTGCTGCTGTGGGGAGCAGACAGGGAGTGGGGGTGGGGGGTGGGATGGGGAGTGTGGGGGTGGGCTACCCTGCAGCCACTAAACACCCTAAACCTGTACCCCCCGTGCATCCCCCCAGAAAAAACCTGCACCCACCCTGGACTCATTTTGCATCCATGCCTACATCCAGCCCTGCACCCACCATGCACCCAATCTGCATCCCCCACCCCCCCAAACCTGCACCTGCCATGCACTTTCTCAAAAAACCCCATGCACCCACCTTGCACCCACCCTAGACTCATCCTGCACTCAAACTTGCACCCACACCTGCACCCACTGTCCCCCCAAACCTGTACCCCCATGCAGCCCTCGAAAAAAACCTGCTCCCACTCTGGAATCACCCTGCATCCATGCCTGCTCCCACCCACGTCCACCCTGCGCCCAGTCCAGCCCTGTGGGCACAGCGGTGGCTGCTGGGGATCCCTGTCCCCTGGCACTGCTGGGACCCAGCACCAAGGGGTGCTTTGGGTGGGGGTGTCCCCCCCTGCTGGGCACGACTCTGGGGTTCCCTTGGTCACAGCCAGACATGGGGACTGGGACAGCTGGGACTGGGACATTTGGGATGGGGACACCTGGGTCACCTTGGGCAAGGACACTGGGAACAAGGACAAGTGGGGCTTGGACACCTGGGACTGGAATATGTTGGACTGGGATATGTGGGACAGGGACACCTGGGACTGGGACACCTGGAACGGGGACACCTGAGTCCCCACAGGAATGGGACATGTGGGACTGGCGCACCTGGGATAAGGAAGTTTGGGACTGGGACAGCTGGGTCACCTGGGATAGGGAGACTGGGAACAGGGTCACCTGAGACTGGAACAGATGGGACAGGGACACTGCAAACAAGAACACTTGGGACTGGGACCTGTGGGAATGGGAAACTTGGGACTGGGACACCTGGGATAGGGAGACTGCGTACAGGGCCACCTGGGACAGGGATGCCTGCGACTGGGCCACCTGGGCCCAGGACATGGGGACAAGGACACCTGTCCAGGCGGGACGGGGTCACCCTGGCCCCCCAGCAGTGGGACCTCAGTGTCCCCACTAGCACCCGGGGCACCCACCAGCTGGCTGTCCGGGGCGGAGGTCCCGGTGGGCCCCCCAGCCCCCAGCCCTCCCCCTGCCCACCTGTCCGTCCGTCCATCCATCCCACCGTCCAGCGCTGCGGCTGCTCCCAGCTCCCAGCTCGGCTCGGGTGGCTCCGGTGGCCCCGCTGGTGCCCGCTCCACGTGATGACATGGGCACCAGCAGCCAGCCTTGGCCGGGGACAGAGGTCACCGCCGGCCTTGGGGCCTCCCCGGGGGTGGCAGGGGCAGGGGAGGACACGGCGCCTTGGCCGGGGACACTCAGCCTCCCCGGGACAGCATGGGGACAGCCTGCCAGATCCCTGGGGACAGTGGCCGGCTACAGAGCCCAGTGCCCGGCTACAGAGCCCAGTGCCCGCGGGGGGGTGGGGGGACAAGGAAGGCTGGCTGAGACCTTGCACGCTCGTGCTACATGTGCACAGGGCTGCAGAGACCCCCCGTGCTTGTGACACGTGGGTGGGCGGCTGCTGGGGTCTGGCACGTTCACGATATGTGGGCACAGGGCGGCCGAGAGCTGAGGCCACACGTGCTCGTGACACGTGCGCCCACGGCCGCTGAGAGCCCAGCTGCCCCGGGCTCGTGACACAGGGGTGCACGGCTGCTGAGACCCCCCCCTGCCTCGTGACATGCCAGCACCTGGCTGCTGAGACCACCCTACGCTCGTGACATGGGTGCACAGCTCCCGAGACATCCCACCCTCGTGACGTGTGGGTATGCAGCTACTGAGACCCCCCACGCTCGTGACATGTGGGCACAGGGTTGCTGAGACCCCCCCATGCTCCTGTCACACAGGCACAGGGTTGCTGAGACACCCCCCCCCCACTTGTGACATGTGATTTCCTGGCTCTTGAGGCCCCCCCCCAGTCCTAACACGTGCACTACCGAGACCCCCTCACGCTCATGACATGGGTACACGGCTGCCGAGACCCCCCATACTCATGACACATGGGTATAGGGTCGCTGAGACCCCCTATGCTCATGACACATGTGTGCAGCTACTGAGACACCCCCCCTCCCATGTCACATGGCTGCATGGCTGCCGAGACCCCCCCCCCCGCTCATGACACATGGGTACACGGCTGCTGAGACCCCCCACGCTCGTGACACGTGTGTCCTCATGTCTCAGGCTGGCCAGGTCCTGCTATGTCGGGCAGGCAGGGACACCCCCACCGGGGGGGACACACCGGAGAGGGCCCCCCCCAGCTGGCAGGGGACAGAGAGGTGCCTTGCACACGTTTACGTCCCATAGATATATTATTATTAATATTCTTTTTTTCTGTAAAAGATCTAAAAATGGATAGAAAAAAAACAACCAACAAACGGGAGGGTGACACACTGGCCAGCTCCTGGCCAGTGGGCACAGCGGGGGGACATGGCACCCCCCTTCCCAGCGAGGGGTCCCCACCTCCTCCCCCCCCCCCTCCCCGTCCCTCTGCGGGCAGGGGGGACGCGTCCCCCTAAAACTGGTGGGGGCAGCAGTTCTGTGCCCCCCACCCCACCGGGGGCTGGATAAGGCCACGGGCAATGGGCTGAGCAGGCAGCACGGGGCTCTCTGACCCCCCCGGCTCTGCAGGGCGCAGGGGTGTCCCCCCCCTCTCTGTGCCGGGGGGGGGCACCCCGGGTGGGTGGTGGGCGCCAGCCTAGGACTTGCCCTCGGCGGGGTTGTACTCTGTCTCGCCGGCAGAGACCTGGGAGATGCGCCGCGTGGAGCGCCACAGCCGCCGATGGAACTGGCCCGGCCGCACCTGGGTGAAGGGGGGTGAGCACCCACCCGCTGCCCCGTCCACCTCCTCATCCTCATTCTCATCCCCATCTCCATCCTCATCCCCTTCTCCATCCCCATCCTCTCCACCTTCATCCTCTTCTCCATCCCCCTCCTCATCACCTTCTCCATCCCCGTCCCCTTCTCCACCCCCCTTCTCATTCCCCTCTCCATCCCCTTTCTCCTCCCGTTCTCCATCCCCATCTTCGTCTTCATCACCTCCCAAATGTCCATCCCCATCCTCTCCCAAACATCCATCACCCCAGCCCCTTCCCCATGACACATCCCCCTCCAAACCCCACCCTTTGCTCCACCCACACTCATGCCCTTCCAAATCCCTATCCCTCCCCCCCTCCCATCATCATCCCCTTCCCCATCCTCCCCCCCATCCCTTTCCCAACCCCTTCCTCACTGCCATCCACCCACCATCCCCGTCTTCATGTCCACCCCATCCCACCCCACTTCTGTCCCCCCCTGCTCTGAAGAGTGAGGAGGACAAGCAGAGGTCCCCAGCCCAGCAGCACCCAGTGAACACTGAGCCCTGCCCCCCTCCCAGCCCTGCCCCCACCTGGGGTGGGGGTCCATGCTCACCTCAGCAGGCTGCCCAGCCCCCACCACGATGAGCTTGCCATCCTCCAAGCCCACCAAGATGTGACTCTTCTCCTTGGTGATGGACACACTGTGGACGGGCACCCTCATGGGCATGGGGGGCATGGCTGCCCTGAGGCTGGGACAAGACGAGTGGTGGGATGGGACCCCTCGAGACACCTGGGCACCCCGAGGGTGTGGCTGGGGTGGGACAAGGTGGGTGGTAGCCCTCACCTCTGGAGGTCACGGATCTCCAGCCCGCACTGCATGGTCCCCAGCACCACAAACTCTTCCGTCAAGCACATGGCTGTCACCTCCTCCTCCAGCGGGACGGAGGAGAGGTGCTTCCCGTTCACCGAGTAGAGGTGCAGCGCAAACCTGTCCTGCAAGACAGAGCAAAGAGGGGGGAACACACACGCTGACAGTGACGAGGGGGAGGACACCGGGACACCTGGCCATACCTTCAAAGAGGCTCGTTGACCCACGGTGGTCTGGGCAACCACCTGCCCCTCCGGCCCCACAGCCAGGTGGGAGAGGACAGCGGGCGGTGAGCTCTCGCCGGGCGGCTGCAGCGACCGGATGAAGAGACCCCGGCGGATGGTGTGGATGATGATGGTGCCATCCTATGGGAGGAAGGGGACACAGGGTGATGACAGTGGCATTACCCACCCACCACCCCCACCCCCACTACCCCAGCTCACCTTGGAGCCCGACACTGCCATGTCCAGCTCAGTGCTGATGGCCACGCATGTCACCTCGGCATCGTGGCCGTACAGGACCTGGACAGGTTTGGGAGCCAAGCTGCTGGAAAACCCACCCTGCTGTCGGGGACACAGGGACCTCAGTGACCTGGTGGCAGTGCCCACCACGAGCACCTCCTGGCTGGAGCATGGGGTAAGAGTGAAACCCTACCTGCTGTAGGACCTGCCACACCATGCAGGTGGTGTCCCGGGACCCAGAAATGAGGTAGATGCCGCAGAGGTCAAGTGCCAGGCAGGTGACAACATCTATGACACCCAGAGGGACACCATGAGGCGCTGGTCCTGTACGACCGTGCTTGGAACCCTGACCCCACACGATGGCAGTAAGATGTGTTCTGGGGTGTCGAGATGCTGCTAATCCTAACCCCACCCCAGCTCTGAGATGGAGCCTGGACTGTCCCCAGAGGATGGGAGACACTGGGAAATGTCCCCTGCCTTCCTCCATGGCCCTACAAACCCATCGGGGCATCATCAGACCTTCATCATTGGAGGAGGATGTACCTATGTGCCGGGTGATATGCCCAATGACCTTCCCTTTGGCCAGCGAGGTGACGCGGAGGCTGTTGTCCCAGTGTCCCCCGCTGAAGAGCAACTTTCCATCGGGGGACACGGCCAGTGTGCGGGAGCAGAGATCCGCGCCGGGGGCAAAAGGGCCCTGCAGGAAGCGCTGCGTCCTGGTGGGGAGGGACATGGGATGGTGACAGAACTATGGGTGGGCTGCTGGCACCTCCAGGGACTGGCCCTGGGAACTATGTGCCCAACTCACTTTGCGTTGGAGACAGTAGGGTCTTTGGTGAAGCTGAAGTAGTTGGAGATGTTCTTGTCGTAGGGTAACCAGTTATGGGTCCCCAACAAGCCGTTGGCACTCACGGTGACCTAGGCGGAGATGGAGGTGACAGGTCCCGCCACCGGAGCCCTCCTGGGCTTTGGTCCCGGTCCCCCCGCGCTAGCAACCTGCACCCATGCCTCAGTTTCCCTACACTCACCAGGACGTCGGGTGATCCCTGAGTGATGAAGGAGTGCGCCTGGTTCTTGGGGACCACGGCTTGCACCAGGGCCACCCCATCGCTGATGCCCTGCAGGGAGACAGCAACTGGTGGGCACCCTCCTGGCCACCAGCACCCTCCTGATCATGGCCAGGGACTCCGCCCCCCCCCGGGGCTGTCCACACCTCCACAAAGAAGGACTTGAGTTGGTCCAGGTTCTCAAAGATGTTGGGTGAGCGGGTGTCGAGGCGGGCCAGCCTCCGGGCAGCGCTCTCTGCTGACAGCCGGGCGGGATGGGGTTCCTGGGGAGAGAACCCATGAGAAGGGGGGTGGTCCCCTGAAAGGGGCTATTTTTTTGGGGTGGGGGTATGAGCTACCTTGAGCAGTTGGCAGGGCGTCTGTCCGAAGTTGCTGATGATGCCCTCCAGAGCTTTCCTCTGTGTCTCGTCAGCAATGGCATCCAGGTCCACAGCCCCTGGGGATAGGGATGGTCATGGGGGGCCACCTGGCAGATGCCCCCCCACCTCTTTGCCCCACGGCTCACCCTCATAGGTGCAGTAGTAGAAGACATTGAGGGCCTCCACGGCAGCTGGGCCTCGTTGCTTGTACCCAAAAATGAGGTCGATCCACTCATGGAGGTGGGCTGAGACATACTCAGATTCCTGTCCAAGGATGGGGCGTCAGGGTGGGATGGAAATGCCCACACACCCCCCATAATGCCACCCCCAGGGATGGGAGAGAAGGAGGTGTTGGGGTGAGCCATCTCACCAGGGCTTTGCGGTGCTGGTAGATGAAGTCCTCGTGGGAGCGTGCCCACCGGGGCAGCACCACGTCGTCCACCTTCTCGTTGGAGAGCTGTAGGCAGCCCAGGTCAAAGCCTGCAGGCAGAGCAGGCAGGGGGTGAGGGACATGGACCCCACTGTGCTCCCATGGGTGCTGTCCCCATGGTGGGGATGATGGGTGCCCCTTACCATTCTGGTTCTCTAGGAACTCAGGAAAGTAGAAGAACTCGGGGATGAGCTCCTTGACGTCCACGGGGTTCTCCATGCGGGCTTGCCATGCCGCTGGCACCGAGTGGAACTGCCGGTCTGAACAGTCAAACCTGGTGGCACAGGACACCTGGTTGGAACCTGCTTGTCCCCCTTGATGTCCCCTCCCCGGGGTCCATGCGCTAGGTGCCCACCTGCCGCTCTGCAGCTGGATGTGGAGGGTGGTGAAGGGCTCGGTGCGGATCAGGTAGTGCATGACGCCTGCCGCGTTGGAGTAGTGTGTGCCATAGTGGAACTTGTCCACAGTGCCCGTGGGG
Organism: Falco peregrinus; assembly: GCF_023634155.1. Lineage (NCBI taxonomy): Eukaryota > Metazoa > Chordata > Aves > Falconiformes > Falconidae > Falco > Falco peregrinus. The sequence goes on along the minus strand of NC_073725.1, from coordinate 63,379,351 downwards.
TCCTCAAAGCTCTCGTACCTGGGGATGAGGTGGGCAGGGGGTCCACCAGGGGCCAGCCAGGTGCTCTCCGCATCCCCCATCCCTCGTTTTTGGGGTACTCACTTCTCCTTCACATCCCGGGCGTGTCGCTCGTTGGCAACCCCGATGGGCTTGGACAGGTCTCGAAACACGGCTGGGTCGGTGAGGTCGAGGGTCTCTGAGACGTAATCCCGCAGGATCCAGGGGAACTGGGTGGGGGCAGGAGATGGGTGAGGCTGGGGGGGCATGGGCTTACTTGGGGGATGTTGGGGGGACATGGAGCTCACCACGGGGTACTGGGAGAGGTCGTTGTAGGTGCGCCCCGCGATAGTGTTCAGCTGCATGAGGTACTCGAAGTTGGAGATCTCCCGCAGGACCCATTTCTGGAGCAAAAGGAGGGTGGCCGAGACGGGCAGTGGGGGAAGCAGGACATGGGGTAGACACCCACACCCCATGGCTGTGCCCATCCCATGGCCATCCCTGGTCCCATACTGTCCTTGGTCCCATGGCCATCCCCACCCCATGGCCATCCGTGGTCTCGGAGTCATTTCCAGCCCATGGCCATCTTGGGTCCTACAGCCATTCTCATCCTATGCCCACCCCTGGTCCCATGGCTATCCCTGGTGCCATGGTAATCTCCAACCCATGGCCATCCCTGGTCCCATGGCCATGCCCATCCCATGGCCACCTCCAACCCATGGCCATCTCCAACCCATGGCCATCCCTGGTCCCATGGCCATCTCCATCCCATGCTGTCACCCTCCCCTTTGTCAACCAGGAAGGGAAAATATGGGGTGGGGATGGGCAAGGGTGGGCTGGTACCTGGGTGAGCCCCGAGGCTTTCAGCAGCTCCTGGGGTGACCGGCTGCCGAAGTAGATCTGGTTGGGGGGACGCAGGCCAAGGATGGAGGAGTAGACCTTGTTCCTCACCTGGGGGGATGGGTGGGGAGGGCATGGAGTGGCCGGAGCCTGGGCAGTGCATTGTCCCAGCAGGGGTTTGGGGCTGGGGGAAGGGTGCCACCACCTTTTTTTTGAAGTTGAGGAAATAGTTGGCCTGGTCGATGAAGAAGAGCTCAAGTGCGGAGCGGCGCAGGTTGTAGCGGCGCAGGTGGACCTCACGCAGGTGGGACAAGGGGCGTTTGAAGTCGTAGCCGATCCCTGCAGAGATGGGGGGGGCACAGAGCCCCATGGGTGTCACCATCCACCTGGACCCCCACTCCCCTGGCAGGGTTGGGGGCCAGCATTGCCCTGGGGCTGGGAGGAGCCCACCCTCGAAACAACCAGCACCTGGCATGATGGGATTCTGGGGGAGATGGGATGGGTGGGGGGCTCCTCACCTCCCTTGGCTTCAGCAACCCCCTGAGCAGTGCTTGCCATTACCTCCCTCTGTCTCCTCTTTCTCGCTGCTGCCGTCGTAGAAGTAGACGTGCTGGGTTGTCACCTCCAGGCGGCCAGGGATGACAGCCACTGTCGTGATGAGCTCGCAGTCCTCTGAGACCACCAGCTTCTCCCGCTGGTTCTGCTCCTTAGGCTCAGCCCTGGGTGACACAGAGGGGTGAGGAGACCCTGGTGACACTGCCAGCCTGGGTGAGCCAGTGCCATGGCAGGGGATGGGGACGCTCACTGGTTGTCCAGGACAGGGAGGTCCTCCTCGGCCAATTGGTCATCCTCCAGCTCGCTTACTTTGGCCTCCTTGGCCATGGCGAGCGGGAGGGATTCAGCAGGGTTGTGGAGGTGGTCGGCTCCTGAAATGAGGAGGAGGTCAGCAGGCCCCCTCCGGCCACCCTCAGTTGGAGGACAAGTCCTGCAGAGGGCCCCCATCCCACCCCTCAACCCCAGCAGGCTCCACAACAGCTCCCAGCTCAACACCACCACATGCATCCAACTGGTGGCACCTCCTTGCCCATGGCACGGAGGGACCCCTGGGTGCCCCACTCCCAACAGCCTCACCCAAGTTGTCCCGTAGGGCACTGGCTTCCAAGTGTTGGTCAAAATTCAGGTTGGGCACCAGCTTCAGCCTCATCCGGGAGTAGGTCTCAGCACTCGACAGCTTCCAGCGAACCTCCGGTGGGTTCCTGGGGGGCAGGCGGGGGTGAGGCACCCTGGGGACCCCCAGCCATGCTACCTCTTCCCTGGGGACCAAGGCGAGAGCTCACCGGTCAGCCCAAGCAGAGCGGGGTGAGGTGAGGAGGTGGCACAGGGACCGCCACTGCTTCAGCACGGTGCTGTGGTGGTTGTTGGCCTGCTTGAGCACATTGGCATGCCGGGTGTTTTCCGCCTTGGAGCGCTTCGCCACTGGCTCCAGCACCAGCTCCTGCAGAGGGTCGAGGGAGAGTGAAGTGACAGCAGGGCTGGGGCCTGGGGACATCCCTGAGGTGAGGAGCATGTCCATGAAGTGACATCCCCAGGACAAGAAGAACATCCCCAGGATGTACTTGGGGTGAGAAGCACATCCCCGGGTGAGGAGCACATCCCCTGGATGATGTTCCTGGGATGAGGAGCACATCCCCAGAATAAGGAGCACTTATTATTGAGGGCAATGTCCCCGAGCATGTTCCCAGGGGAACAACCCCAGACCAAGGAGCACATTCCTTCTGTGACATCCTTGGGGCAAGGAGCACATCCCCAGGATTATGTCCCTGTGGTGTGAGGAGCATGTACTCAGGGTGAGGAGCACATCCCCTGGAATGATGTTCCTGGGATGATAACATTCCTGGAATGACATCCCCAGGATGATGAGTGCATCCTGAGGACAATGTCCCCAGAGTGAGGAGGATCTCCCCAGGATAAAGAGCACACCCTCAGGACTGATGTCCCCAGGGAGAGGAGCATGTCCCTGGGGTGACATCCCCAGAGTGAGGAGCACGTCTCCAGGATGATATCCTTGGTGTGAGGAGCATATCCCCATGATCTCTGGATGACGTCCCTGGGGTGAGGAGCATGTACCCAGGGTGAAGAGCACATCCCTGAAACAATGTCCCTGGGTTGATGTTCCCAGGATAAGCAGCACATCCCGATGACCGTCTCCCCAGGGTGAGGAGGCTGTCCCCAGGATGAGGAGCACATACCCATGATTATCCCCAGGGAGAGGAGCATGTCCCTAGGATGAGATCCCCAGAACAAGGAGCACATCCCCTGGGAGACATCCTTGGGATGAGGCGCATATGCCCAGGATGAGGAGCACATCCCCAGGGTGATGTCCCAGGGTTGAGGAGCAGGCAGTACCTGGAACATCTTGCGGCTGGCTGCCTTCTCCTGCTCCCGCCGCTGGGAGCTGCTCATCATGGCATCATAGCAGGCATTCCAGAAATTGGACATGTGGTCGTGGCTCTTGGCGAAGGTGTCCATCTCAAACTGGGCCATGGTGGGCTGCACCTAAGCAGAGAGCCAGGACGGGAGACCAGGTGTTTGCAGGGCTTGGCACCCACTAAGCATCATCCAGATTATGAACATCCCTTCCCTGGAGGTCACCCCTGCAGGCTGTCCCAACCTAGGGGTGACATGGGGACCCCACCGCAGCACAGACCCATCTCGAAGCCTGGGAAGATGTTCCCCCCAAAGTAATGCCACCCCCTGCCTCAGGGCACCCACGTGCTTCTCGATGAAGCCCCTCCACTCCGGGGTGGTGCAGAAGAGCTGGAAGTCCTCGTAGAAAGTGGGGCTGCCATTGGTGGGGGGCAGCGAGGGCAGGAAGAGCTGCAGCTGCAGGGTCTCATAGCACTGGTCCATGAGCGTACGGACGATGGGCACCAACCAGGAGAAGGTCTCCGACTTGGCATCCAGCGAGCGTCGCAGTGGGGTCTCCAGCTTGCCCAGCAAGTAGCAAGCCTCGTCCTTTCTGGGGGCCGAGGCAGTCTGCAGCAGGCTGTGCAGCTTCACATACGCCAGCGAGTGCAGCTGGGGGACAGGGGACATCAGATGGGGTCACCTGCCCTGCCCCAAAGGCTGGGGTCTCACCCTGAGCCCCAGGAAAGGGTAACCCACCTGGGGGTCCTGCAGCATGATGTAGCCCACGAGAACGCGCAGACCCGTCTGGGCCATCTCCTTGAGGTCGGAGGTGCCATTGGACAGGTGGTACCAGACGCCCAGCTTGTCCAGCAGACTGCTCACCCCCTCATAGATCTGGGGTGGGGGCACAGTGAGACCCTGCCTGGCCACCCCACCCCCCAGCCCTCCAGCTGGGCAGACACAAAGCCACCAGGTCTGTCCCCATCACCCAGCCACCCCCGGCGCTGCGCAGCGTGGGTCTGGGTTAGGGGCAGGGGTAGGGTTCGGGTTTGGGGGTGGTAGAGCCCCCACTCATGGCCCTGGTGGCAAACCAGTTGGGTATGGGGGGGGTTGGGCTTATGGTAAGGGGCAGGGGTTGGGGCTGGGGGTCAGGGCGGAGGTTTACGGGAAGGCTGTAGGGTTAAGGTTTAGGATTTGGGAGGTGCAGTTAAATGTATAAATTGCGAGTTCAGGTTAGGGCTCGGGGTACGGGGCGGGGGTGCCCGTTCGCAGCCAGGCCACAGGGGCAGGGGTCAGGACCGGGCTGAGGCCAGAGCGAAGGTACAGAACCGGGGTAGGGCTGAGGCTTACGGCAAGGGTACAGGGTTAAGGTTTAGGATCTGGATTTAGGCGGCGGGGTAGGAGTCAGGGTTAGAGCCCAGAGCACAGCGCCAGGGTCGGGTTTATGGGAAGGGCGCAGGTTAAGGCTGCGCTTGGGGTTTGGGGGTCAGGGTTTAGGATCAGGGCTGGGGTTTACAGCGAGGGTGAGGGTTAACTCCCGGCTATGAGTCAGGGATAGGCTCGGGGTTAGATCTTTGCTATATGCAAAGGTTAGAGTACAGGGTTAGGTTTAGAGTGAGGTTGTAGGGTTAGGGGTTGGGACTGGGGTCTAGGATCGGGGTCTAGGATCGGGGGTCAGGGCTGGGGTCTAGGCTCGGGGTCTAGGACGGGGGTCAGGGCTGGGGTCTAGGCTCGGGGTCAGGGCGAGGTTTGCAGCACAGCTGTAGGGTTGGGGGCACGGTTAGGTGACAGGTTACGAGTTAAGGTCAGGGCTTGGGGTTCTGCTTTACAGTAAGGGCGTAGGGTTAGCGCTGCTAGTAGGGTTAAGGGCCTGGGTTTACAGCAAGGCTTTAGGGTTAAGGTTTAAGATCAGGATTTAGGAGGCACGGTTAGATTTCCAGGTGATGAGTTAGGGTTATGGTTTAGGGTTAGGGCTTAGGGGACAGGGCTAGGGGGTTGGAGTTACGGTAAGGATGTAGCGTTAAGGTTAAAGTTTAGGATTAGGGATTAGGGTTTAGGGTCAGGGTTAGGGTTAACAGCAAGGGGTAGGGTTAGATCTTAGTGTACAGGGTTGCGGTATCGGATTTGGGTTTATGGTAGGGTTGTAGGATTGGGGTTAAGGGCTAGAATTAGGGGTTAGGGCTGGGGTATAGGATTGGGCTTCACAGCAGGGGTGCAGGGTGAGGGTCAGGGTTGGGGTTTGTGTCAGGGGGCTAGGGCGAAGGTTTAGGGTTAGGGCTGTACCGGTTACGGGTTAGGGTTATAGTTTGGGGCTAAGGCACAGGTTATTTTTCAAGGTCAAGTTCCAGGGCTGCAGGTAAGGGCAGGGTTTACGGTTTGGGCTGGCACCAGGGGTTAGCATCAGGGTTCAGAGCTCAGCTTTGGGATCAGGAACCCCTGCTCGTGCCCATCCACACCTTCTCACTCCACAGGGCCTGGTTGTTGTGTCCCTCGGAGAACAAGAAGTCCTGAAGCAGTCGCAGCAGCTTGAGGGCATTGTGGGTGAGACCGGGCAGGGCGGCCGGCCCTGACTCCTTCAGGTCCGTCAGTGCCGACTCCAGCATCATCTCCAGCAGGCTGCAGGAAAGCAGGCAGCTCCGTGGGGTGGTCCTCCCTTGGGATGCACCCACCCGGACCTGGGCAAGACTCACCTGCGCTTGATCTCATCGGGGGGCCGCACCAGCTCGCATGCCGTCCCCAGCTTGGTGAGGACGGAGAAGACCTGCCCGCGCTCCCTCCATGCTGTGTCGTCCCAGCCCTCCACCCCACGCCAGGTCACCGAGAAGACGATGTTGGTCAAGAGGTTGCACAGCTCCTCCTCAGGAGTTTGCTGCCAATGGAGAGGAAGGGTGAGAGGTCCAACGTCCAGGGTAGCCCAAGGTGGTGGGCACAATGCTTTGGGGCTCACCTGGGGGTTGCTGGTGTTGGAAACGTTGTCACTGGGCAGCGTGTCCTGGTAGCTGCTCTCATCCAGGACGTTTGAGAGGCTGGAGCTCTTGCGCGCTCGAATCCCTGGGAAGGGCTTGAAGCTCTCCAGGGGTGACGGGGTGCCAGGGCCGCTGGCAGGGGTCTGCGTGCCGCTCTCTGCTGTGGCGATGGAGCTGGTGCTCGCCAGGTCAAGCCCCAGATCGAAGGGTGAGGTGGAGAAGGGCGAGAGCGGGTGGTAGACACCGTCAAAGGGAGGACCATCACCAGGATTGGAGGATGAGCGGCTGGCCTGGTCAGAGGAGTCAAAAGACTTGAAGTTGTAGGAGTGGAAGGACTTGGTGCGGCCACTCGGGGAGATGGAGTGGTCGGAGAAGCCCTCGGAGAGCTCCTGGTCTGAGGCCTCGTAGCCCAGTGGCAGGAAGACGTCCAGCTCCTGCAGCTCAGCTGGCGGTGGGCTCGGCCCCTCCTTGCCGGAGGAGTCCGAGAGGCGGAGGAGCTCCAGGCAGCCCCCGCTGCCCACGTTGCTCAGGCTGTGCTGGCGGGACTCATAGGACTCCTTGACGTAGAGCTTGGTGAGCGTGTCCTGCCAGCCAGCCAACCTCGCCAGCTGCTTCACCATGTCCTGCTGTGCATAGATCAAGTGGAAGAGCTGCAAGAGAAGGCGAGGGAGGAGATCGAATTATGTTGCCTCAGCTTCTGGTAGCCTCCTGGGGGGTTGGCCCCTCCAAGGGGTAGGATGCTTGGTCCTGAGGACCCCCGATCCTCCAAAACCATCATGGGATGCTGGGGCTGCACCACCTCCATGCTGGCACATCCACATGCTGACAGCCCCATGCATAGGGTGTTACCACCATCCCCATGGGCCCCATGTTCAGGCATGGCTGGGAGCTCAGCCCCAGGGGGGAAACTTGGTCACAGTCCCTTGTGCCCACGGCCCTGCTCACCTTGCGGCAGATATCAAGCCGGACGGTCAGCTCAGCCCGGTGGGACAGGTAAACCACAGCCACCAGGTCCTTGTAGTTGGGAGGGTCTATGGACAAGGAGAGACAGCACACTGATGGGACACCTCCTTCTGTTCCCAAAAGCAATCAAAGATCCCCAGCCCCAAGACCAGCTGAGCCTCGTAGGAAGCCACCAGTGATGACCTCATGGCAAGTGTTTGGGATGGGTGGCCAGGGCCAGCCTGATATTGGGAGGGCACATGGTACCTGCCCCGAGGACCTGCTCCGAGAGGCAGCGGAAGAGCAACATGGAGCTGGGGATGTCACTGAGGCAGGCAATGAACCCCTGGTACCCGATGTCCTTCAGCTTCAAGCGGTTCTTGCTGCGCTCAGGAACCTTCTCATACTTCAGCATCTTGTAGAGGACCTGGTGAGACAGAGAGATGGCCATCTTGCTGAGGCAAAGCCTCTGGCTGCTGGGGGTGGCAAGAGGTTGGTGCTGGGGATCTGCCTTACCTTGAAGACCCTCTCCCGCACTTCATCTGAGAACTTTTTCTGCACCAGCAGCGAGAAGAGGACCTCCACATGGCCGGGCTCAAAGAGGAAGGCAAAGAGCTGCTCCTGGGCAGGTGATCCCTTCAGCAGGCTGTGGATCACCTCCAGTGCTCCGCAGACCTGCAGAACATGGGGCTGATTGTCCACTGCCCTCCACATGCCCCACCAGGACCTCAGCGGCTTCTCCCCACCTGCTGCCAAGTTCCAGGCCAGCCCATGGCACACTGAGGTGTTTGGCTTGGTGCTGTACCTGCTGCTCATCCTGAGCCCCGGCCACATAGCTCAGCAAGCTCTGCATCTCCTCCCCGGAGAAGCTCCTGCAGAAGAAATCCTTCACCAAGCTGAAGAGGGATGTCTGCACGGTCTTGATATCATCGGTGGCTGTGGTCTTCTCCCTGGAGGTGCTGATGGACAGACGCACATGGGCATTCCCTCTGGGGATGGGCACAGCCACCCTCCTGCCCCTTGTCACCCATTGCCAGCATGATCCCAAATCCCACCATGAAGCCTGAGGAGCTCCAGGACAGGCAGGTGTGGACATCCCCTCTGGCCAACCCTGTCCACCAGGAAATGTCCACCCCATGCATTTGGGTCTCTGCAGGGTGCAAGCGCCCCAGTGCCACGGGTGTGCAGAAACACATGGGGTTAGACAAGCAAAGGGCATCAGCTTGTTGTAGAAACCACCGTGCTCTTGGTTGCTGCTGGAGAGATGCCGGGGGTGGATTTTGGGGCCGACCAGGCACCACTCTGGGTGGAGGCTTGTGGAAGAGGCATGGCCACCGGGGGTGGAAGGTCCTGCACCCACCACCATGTGCTCACACCAGATTACCCCCTGAGGTGCTTGCAAGGGTGATATTACCCCAAGCAAATGGTGTCTACCACAGAGGGGAGAAGCCCACCACCATGCCAGTGTTTGGGGGTCCCACCTACACACGGCAGCTCACCTGTAGTAAGTCCGGATGGAGTCGAGGATGTACTGCACCCCGTACTTCTTACGGATGCGCTGCTTGTGGTCCTTGACAACGTTGGCCAGATACTGGATATGACCTGCAGGGAGAAGGTGTGAGTAGCCACGGAGGCCAGCTGGGATGGAGAATGCCCCCAAGCCCCCCCAGTTCCCACCTAAGCGGACGGCGAAGTCGCTGTTGCTCCAGATGCGGAAGTCGAAGAGGAGATGCTGGTAGAGGAGGTGCAGCAGGAGCCCGCTGCCTTCAGAGGCCACCTGCTCCATGAGGATCTGCGAGGCCATCAACGTACTCATGTCCAGCAGCGGGCTGGAGACCTGCCATGGGTGAGAGGGGAGGTTTGCAGCCCCGGCATCCCCCTTGGGGAACGGCCCCAGGGGCTGCGGGATGAAACCTTTGGTAGCCCCCCACACCTTCTGCAGCAGCGCCCCGATGATGGCCGGCCCGTGGCACTGCACCAGGCTCTCCTGGTTCACCGGGTGGTTCTGGATGAAGTTCTTCACTAGCAGCAGGAAGGCGGCCACGCTGTTCCTCTCCAGCCTGCTCTCTGCAAGGCACAGGGCAGAGGCCCACCGGTAGCTGTGAGCCCTGTGCCCACCCAAACACCTTCCTACGCTGCCTGCACCTGCCTGTGAAGGGCATCCTGGAGACGCCACTGTCAACTTTTCTCTGCAGACTTCGGAGCCTGTTCTCCTATTTCGCCCAGATTTGCATGAGTGGAAACTGTTGCTCTGAACTTGGAAACAAGCAGCTGGGTATTGGGAGAAAGCCCATTTCACCTAAGCAGGAGAAGACTCCTGCGTGAACCTACTATAAGACATCAGAGACTCCACGCAAAGGCAAACTGGAGGTAAGCAGGCTGAAGCCACCCTCATCTTCCCATAGCTGCTTGCTTATGACTAACTGGGTCATAACAACATCAAAAGATGTCAACAGTTTCTCCATTACCCTGTAACTCCTGGTGCCTCAGGCAAGACCCTCTCCTGCCTGTGGCAGACACCAGCCTGGTCCAGGTAGCACCTCCATGGCAGCGGGGCTGCCTCCAGCCACCTGAGCAGGATGGCTCCTGCTCCATGTCCCCTGAGGTTCTCACCTGAGGACCTGCCCAGAGGGATGAGCATGCCCTGGGCATTCCTGGAGGATGTCAGCTCCGGCCCCACCAAGTCATTGGTCTCCTGCTCATCCTCAGGCTCCTCCTTCTTGGACACCACTTGCTCCAGCAGAGGCAGCAGCACACCCATCCCACCCACGCAGTTGACCACGTCCTGCCGAAGGGAGGCGAGAGGCTTTGCTGGGTGCTGCATGGTGATGGCAGCGGAGAGGAGGAGGTCACCATGCACCCAAGGTCCATCCTGCCTGCTCAAGGACTCAGCTCAAGCCAGGGAGAGCCAGGCCCTGTGGCTACCAAAGATTGGGGTGTGGCTACCAAAGACTGGGGTGTGCCCTGACCCATCCTACAGCACAAACCTAAAACAGCTCCCCCAAAAGCACCTGTTGCCCTGTGCCACCCACGATGCCCACCCTGGACGCTGAGGACCTATGGGGCAGATGAGTCCTTAGGGGACCCATGGGTTATGCAGGTGGACCCAATACCATGCGGCAGAATCCCAGTATGGCCCAGAGGAACCACCATAACCATCCACCATCTTGTGGGGGTCCTGCCCTGGTCTTGTGTCCAAGGAGGCATGCAACTGCCTCCTCACCATGCAGTGGGTGGGCCAGGACAGGCCACCCTGCGCCCAGAGTACCTTGATGTCCCAGTTGACCACCTTGTGCCCCGTCAGCCTCCCGTCCAAGCCGTGGCTGGGGGAGAGGTCCAGGCAGATGTTGTTCCTGCAGGCCTAGAAGAGAGCACCATGGGAGCATCCTCATGCTCCTGGAGATATCACTTACGTCAGAGGGTCTACCAGTGCTGTCCCCATCCCTGGGGGGTGGCTCTCCTCACCTGTGGGGTGTAGTACAGTAAGAGCTTGCTGCTGAGCTCCACCAAGTCACCTTCCAGTGTAAATGGTGATGTGACATTTGGTCCTAGGGAAGAGGACTGGGGTGAGATGGGGCATGATGGAGGAGACCACAGTTGCCACCAGCACCCCTGTGGATGTCCCCCATGTCCCACCCTGATGTACCTGTGCAGAAGAGTGCCTTGACCTGGGCTTGCTGCAGAGCCTCACAGAAGATGGCCACAGAGCCGAGGTGACCCTCCAGGGAGGTGGGGCTGCCCCACTCGGTGTCCTGGCTGCCGGCCGCTGTGGTGGCCACCACCCCCTCCGTTGGGGGCTGAGTGGGGGTCCAAGCGTGGGGGCCCAGGGCGGCGGGGACGGACTGGGAGCGGCCGAGCACAGGGTGTGTGGGGAAGACCAGCTCTGGCCCGTGGGATGCTGGTTGGTGGCTGGTGGTGGCAGTGGTGGTGGTAGTGGTGGTCCGGTGACCCGCGGAGCCGATGCAGCAGGAGGTGAAGGACTGGAAGGGAGAAGGAGTCATGCTCAGTCCCTAGCCCATATCATGGGGAGGTGTCCAGCTGGGCACCATGGCGGTCCCCCACCTCATGGAGCGATGGGAAGCGGAGTTGCGCTGTCTTTCGCAGGTGCCCATCAGTGTAGATGCTGACGATGTTCTGGCCGAAGGGCCGGCGGCCGGCAACATGGACAATGTCAACGCAGTGCTGGGGGGACAGGGAGGAGGTGTCAGGCACCCTGGCGTCTTTGTTGCCCCCACTGATGGGGACAGTGATGATGCTCACCCAAGCCGAGTCGTTGAAGGCAAACTCCGGCAACGCCACGGTCATGTAATCCTTCTTGGTGCAGACAGCCACCACCAACACGCCGCCGGCGGTGAAGAACGCCTCAAAGCCCGTCCCACTGGCCGTGAAGAAGCTGGCGGAGGAGAAGCAGAGTGGGATGGTGGTGCTGCCCCTCCCCCTCCTCACCTCAGCCCCGCACTGGTCCCTCCATTGAGCATCACCTGTAGAGCTGCCTCCTCTTTGGCCTCACCGGTGGCTCGGGCTCCTCCTCACTCAGGCACAACCAGGCGTGGAAAGCGAAGGCGCTGCCAGGCCACTTCTGGACGGTGGGTACCATGATCCCCGCCATCCCCGGTGTCAGGTCAAAGCACTGCAGCGCGCGGGGGGGTCCCTCAACCCGTGCCATACCCGAGAGCGCCCGGATGACAGGCGCTGCGTAGGGATGCGGTCCCCGACCTCGCTCATGCCGCAGCAGCCGCAGCAGCTGCCGCAGCTCCCCGGGGCAGATGGAGAGGCTGCCCAGTGCCTGCAGCAGCTCCAGTAAATTTTCGAAGCAGGCAGCAGGCAGTGCCGGCTCGGTGGCCAGGGCACCCAGCAGGCAGCCCACCATGCCTGCCTTGACGCAGGTGAGACGACTGGGCAGGGAGGCTTCGCAGAGCCGCCGCAGCCAGCCCGAGAGGAAGACCTGCAGCTCTTGGCACGCCAGCGCCGGCAGCCAGGCCAGCAGGATGAGCAGGGGTTGCTCGTTGCGGATGGGGCGCACTGGGAAGGAGCTGTGGTCACCCTCCACTGCCTGCCGAAACACAAGAGGTGGTTGGTGCAGCCCTGACCCCGTGGAGAGGAACAGATCCTCCCCCTGGCCACCCTGGGCTGGCAGCAGAGACCTCGTCAAGACCCTTGGAGGCCCCCGTGCATCAGGTGCCTTGGAGACCCCCTGCTGCATCCAGCTGTATCAGAGCAAGTCATACCACATCAGAAAGGGCTCAAAACTCCCCAAACCTGAGCATGACTCCAAACTAAAGATAGCCCTAGGACCCCTCAGGAGGAAGCTGATGGGAAACTAGCAGGGTGGAGAGGGCTGGGGGTTAAAGAATGGGGCTAACAGGGGCCAAGATCTACCGCAAACCACCGGTGCTGAGGGCTTTGCTTGGCATGGAGGAGAGTGGGCACACTCACCATGCTGAGGAGCTCCTGGAGCAGGCGCTGGGTGGGCTGGCCTTGGCTCCTCAACACCTCGTAGAGGTGAGCATAGCCGATGCGCTCCTTGAACACCTCCTGCAAGCACCCAGGCACGTGGGACCCTGTGCCGAGCCCCACCATGTGCTGCTTTCACCCCAGCCCACCTTGCAAGGTGAAAATGCCAAACTCATCTGCTTTTGGGGTGTCCTCCCCACCTCTGGTCCTCTGCTCACCTTGGCTGAGGGTGAGTTGCTCATGATGGCGGTAAGCACCCTGATGGCGTGGACCGCGATGGCATCAGAGCTGCCGTTGAAGACCTGCAAGGACACAGGGGTGGTGTGTCTGCTGAGCCATGGGGTTGAGGGGACAGCCCACCATGTCTGGTGGTTTGGTCATGAGGTGGCCCCACTTGGTTATGGGGGGGCCCCACACGATACCTGCTGGAGCCCATCCCTGCCCGTATGCCGTGTGGGGACCTCATCCCGGGCTTCACCTGCCTCCCGTGAGCTGCCGAGGTAGAGCTGTGGGACACAGGGTGGGTGTCAGCTCTGGGGAGTGGCAGCCGGTATGGGGTGGGGGGAAAAGGGAAGGGGGTTATGGAGGGTCCCCACCCCATGGATGCTGCTGGAGCACAGCCACCCTCTCCCAGCATTGATTAGAGCCAGGAAGGATGAAGATGGAGATGAGGGTGCCCAACCCCAGTGTCACCAAGGGGACACACCAATGTGGCCACCCCAGTACCTTGCTGTTTTGGAGGAGCCGGATGATGTGCTCAAAGCAGTTGTTGCTGAGAAAGATGGCTTGGAGGACCGGCCGGTCCTCACAGCTCAGCATGGCCAGGATGGCATCTACAGCAAGGTGGCGATGGCTCAGCATCCACCCCACGTTCCTGTTCCCAGCCCTGTCCCCAGCCCACCTACCCAGCATGAGCACGCGGAGAGCGATGAGGCCACCGGCCGCCTCTGGTGCCAAGGAAGCGACGGGCAGGTCCGAATTGAGCACCCTGAAGTAACCATCAAGGAGGACACGCAAGGGCATGGGGCCGGCGCTGGGACTGCTGCTGTGCAGCACGTGGACCACGGCCACCACGTCGTGTAGCACCAGCTCCAGCAACCTGGGTACTGGGGGGGTCTCCCCGCCTCCCCGCTGCAGGAGCCCCAGCAGCACCTCCACCGCCGCCGGTGTGATGGCCCGCAGCGCGTTGGGCTGTCAGGATGATGGGGGGAGACAGGCTTTTATGTCACCTATTGTGCTATAAAAAGCTTTATTTAAGCTATTAATGCTGAGCCTCATGTCTGATGTGCTGCAGGTTTGACCCCTCTCACTGCACCCCGCTCCTGGGGGCGTGCAAATTAATTTAAAGCAAATTTCGGGGCTGTTGATTAAATCCTGATTTTTAACCACTGGGTTAACTAAAACCTACTTCTGCTCAAATCTACTCAGTCAAGAAGTTCTCATCTGCCACCCACCAGTGGTGAACCAGCACCTTCAACTCAAATCCCTCTTTAATTTAATTTTTTTTATTTTTTTTTTTTTTTTGAAGGTAAACCCACTGAATTTAGGGCTGGAATTTTAAATACCGTTTTTAAAGGCTTTTGAAAATTAAGCGGTTTAATTCCAGCATTTATCTTGCTTGGAATGAATGAATGAATGAATAAATACATGGGTTTATTACTTAGGTGATGATCCCAAGTCCTCCCCATCCACTTCCCAACACTACCTTGGATCCAGAGAGGATGGCTCCGAAGAGATGGATAAGGCGGAGCTGGAGTGTTTCGGGGAGCTGCACTCCGGCTTGGAAACTCTCTGTGAGGATGAGGAGAGGATTTACTTTGGGGGATAAGCAGTAGGAAAAAAAATAGGAGGAAAAAAAATAATAATCCCTTTTCTCCCAAAACCCATCCCAAAAGCTAGTCCACGTGGGTGCTGGACCCTGTTGGTGATGGAGAGGATGAGAATGCTCAATTTTTTTGCAGCTCTGGTTGCACCGTTGTTTTGGGTTTTTTATCCTAAAAAAATGGGGTTTTGTTCAAAAAATAGGGTTCAGTTCGGGGATTTACGGGCAGTTGGCTGTGTTGGGAGTTTTAGGTGATTTTTTTGCAACGCCTTTGCCTCCGAATAGGGTTTTTGGGGGCTTCCCCGGAAAAAAAAAAATCCCCTTCATGTTGATTTTTGCGGACTCCCCAGGTCGTGCAGGACTTCATCCCTCCATCAGGATCCTATACCTGGCCTTGAATCATATAGTGATCCTGGAGCAGGTATAGGATAACCAGAAGCAGGTATAGGCTCCTATATTTGCCCTTGAATCATACAGCAATCCTGGGGCAGGTATAGGCTCTTATATTTTGCTCCTGAATCATATACTGATCCTGGGGCAAGTACAGGATCCTATATTTGCCATTGAATCATATACTGATACAGGCAACTACAGGCTCCTATATTTGCAGGGGCAGGTACAGAGGATGTCTTGGGGCAGGTATAGTCTCCTATATTTGCCTTTGAATCATACAGTGATCCTGGGCAGGTATAGGCTCCTGCATTTGCAGGGAAAGGTATAGGATAACTAGGGGCAGGTATAGGTACCTATGTTTTCAGCAACAGGTATAGGATACCCAGGGGCAGGTATAGAAACCTATATTTGCCCTCAAATCACACACCTGCCCCTGAACAATACGTGCCCCCATGGATCCTATAACTCCTGGATCCCATTCCCCACCTCAGCATCCTCCACCTGTGTCCCTGGATGCTCTAGGCACCCATGGATCCCATACGGACCCCCCATGTGCCCCCGGATCCCGCTGCCGGAGCCCAAGCCGGGCTGCAGCCGGCTTTACCTTGGAAGAGGGCGCCAAACTCAGGGGGCAAAGGGGCAGGGGTGAACTTGTATTTACTCTTCTCCTTCGCACTGATGACTTCCCTGGAAAGAGAGGGGTGAAGCAGGGGGGACACGAGGTTGGGGGGGGATTTTGGGGCGCGGGGGGGTCCCCGCTCACCCGCTCAGCTGCCGCCGCCAGGTCTGGTAGGGGTCGAAGAAGCACTCGCAGAGATGCAGGGCGTAAAGCATCCCACCCTCCAGCTGCATCCTGCTCTGCTCACCCTCCTGGATACTCTTCAGCTGCCAGAAAAACAGAGCAGGATTAACAGCCCCCCTGCCCCGTAAATAAATACAAAATAATCCTGCTCTGGCTGAGGACCCCCAGGTCGGGGCCGGGGTTCCCGCCGTGCACTCACCTTGCTCCCGCAGACCCGCAGCAGCTTCAGCACCTCTGGGATGAAGCCGGGAGTTTTGTCTGCTTGGATGTTTTCCAGGTTCCTGCGAGGTGGGGGTAACGCAGCGGTGGGGTAATGCATCGGGGGTGGGGGGGGGGGCGATGCTTCACAGGGAGGGGCAATAACACGGCAGCCGGCACAAGCCAGGGAGCACAGGGGGATGCTGTGCTTTGGCAGGGGGTAAATACTGTGTTTTGGGGTGATGTGATGCACTTTGGGGGTGATGATGTGCTTTTTTGGGGGGATGCTACACTTTGGGGGGGTGCACTTTGGAGGGGGATGCTGCTCTTCAAGGGGGGTGATGCATTTCAGGGGGATGCTGCACTTCAGGGGGGTAAATACTGTGTTTTGGGGTGATGTGATGCACTTCTGGGGGTAATGATGCAATTTTTTTGGGGGGGTTGCTATACTTCGCGGGAGGGGAACATACTTTGCAGGAGGGATGCTGCGTTTTGGCAGGGTGATGCACTTCATGGGGGAGTGCTGCAGTTGGGGGGGGTATGCTGCACTTTGGGGGGGTGCTGTGCTTTGTGTGTGTGTGTGCTTTGGTGGCTGATGCACTTCATAGAGGGGTGATGTGCTTTGAGGGGGGGAACGGATAAGGATGCACATCCAGGAAGGCACCACGGTGGTTGGGGACTGTGGCGATACCAGATACACAGACTTGGGGTGGGGAGGGCACAGGACCCAGAGGTGTGTGAGGGTCCCCGCCGTTGTCCCCCAGCACCTGGAGGCAAAGCTGGGCTGCACCTGGGGCTGATCCTGCAGCGCTGGGAGGACGGGAACCAGCAGCACCCATGGGTGTGTGTGGGGGGCAGAGGGAAGCTGGGCCCCCCACCCTGGGGGTGTCAGCAGGGGGTACCACCCACCTGCAGATGATGATGAAGAACTTGAGGAGGAGGAGGGCCTGCCCCAGGCTGGCCCCACTGCCCTCCTCCCGCGGGACCTGGGCCACACACTGACCCAGCCGCTGGCTCAGCACCTGCAGCACCTCCCGCGGCAGCACCGGGATCTCCGACACCGACTCCTCCGGCCTGCCACTGGCAAAACAGGGCTGGCAGGATGTGACCCCCCAACCCCCGTCCCCCCCCAACCCCCCCCAGTCAACTTTCAGACCGGATGGCTTAAAACCACCGAGCTGCCGTCACGGCAAACCCGTGGGTGTCACCCCCTCCCCCCCCGCAGGGTGTCAGCCATGCAGCACCCAAGGGTGCTGGGTGCCCCTCACCTCCTGGGCTCCAGCGAGGGCAGCGTAATGATCTTCTCAAAGTTCATGACGAAGGCTTCCAGCCACTGCTGCAGGTAGGAGAGGTCCTTCTGCAAGGGTGAGGAGGGGGCTGGAGCCACTGGCCAATCAGATCCCCCAGTGACCACTGCCTTGGAGGTATCAGCCAATCAGCAGCCAGAGTGGACAAGCCCCCGCCTCCCCGGACCCACTGGTCAATTGGCACTGGGGGTGCGAGCTCACCCCTGGGAGCCAATGGGCAGCACAGCCTGCGGAACTGATGACCTATCAGCACTTAGAGAAACACAACCTGTGGAACTGCTGACCAATCAGCACCCAGAGCAATGCAACCTGTGGACACACTGACCAATCAGCACCCAGAGCAGCACAACCTGTGGACACGCTGACCAACCAGCATGCACAGCAGCACAACCAGTAGAGCTGCTGACCAATCAGCACGCAGAGCACCTGCCCCTACAGGCAGCAGGCAGCCAATCAGGGCCGAGCTGGGCACGGGCAGCCGGCACCACCTGACACAACCCCCAGCCCCGGGGTTGTGCAATGGGGTGATTCACCCGTGTGCCACCGCGCCCAGCTAGCACCCCACCGTGCCTGAGGGGCACCCACGGCCCCCAGCACCCAGTGCGGCACCTCGGGGTCACCCATAGCCCCAAGCACCCCAATGCAGCACCTTGGGGTCACCCACGTCCCTGAGCACCCAGTGCGGTACCTTGGGGTCACCCGTGGCCCCAGGTACCCCAATGCAGCACCTTTGGGTCACCCACAGCCCCGAGCACCCCCCACCGCGCCTCGGGGGCACCCACAGCCCCCAGCACCCCAGTGTGGTACCCTGGGGTCACTCATAGCCCCATGTACCCCAATGCAGCACCTTGGGGTGACCCACATCCCCATGCACCCTATACGGCACCTTGGGGTCATCCACAGCCCCAAGCACCCCAATGCAGCACTTTGGGGTGTCCCATGGTGCTGAGCACCCCAATGCAGCACCTTGGGGTCTCCCACATCCTTGAGCACCCCAGTGTAGCACCTTGGGGTGACCCATGTCCCCATGCACCCCAGTACAGCACCTTGAGGGCACCCACATCCCTGAGGACCCCACTGTAGCACCTTGGGGTGCCCCATGTCCCCATGCACCCCAGCTCAGCACCTTGGGGTGCCCCACATACCCAAGCGCCCCAGTACAGTGCTTTGGGGTGAACCACAGCCCCGTGTACCCCAGTGCAGCACCCCGGGGTGCCCCAGGCAGGGACCATCCCGCTCCCCACAGGGCCCCTCCCAACCCCCCCCCGACACACGGGGGCCCTGATCGCTCCCCCAGGCACCCATGGCACTGCTGCAATGGAGGGCACCCCGAGGGGACTTTGCACCCCTCCCAGCATCATCCCCCTCCCAAAACCCACCTCCCCAGGACACCCCACCCCCGGCCAAGCCACTGGCCCCCACATCACCCATTTCCCTCCCAAACCTGCCCCCCCCCCCCCCCCGGGGTACTGCCCAAGCACAAGCACCAGCATCCAGCAGGGCAAGCTGGGTGGTGGTGGTGTAGCCCCTCCATGCGCCCCCCCCCCCCCCCCCCCGAACCCTCCGTTACCTGGCTGGCGGGGTGACCACGGCCATCCATGACCCTAGTGCACGGCGAGCTGCGCCAGCGCAGCCGGGACAGCCTGGGGGGGTTATTGTGATAGGTGCCCCCCTCTTTTCTCGCCACCGCCGCTGCACTTTGCTCTTGTGCAAAGCAACCAAAAAAACCCAACAACAACAAAAAAACCCAACAAAATCAACCAAGCATCAGGAAATGCCAAGTCACCCGCCGCCCCAACGGTGCTTCCTCCCACCGCGCCCGGCTGCCACGCACCGTTTTGGGGTGCTGGGGTGCTACCGGTTACTCCAGCCCCCTGCACCCACCCAGCAGCTCTGGGATGCAGCAGGGGGGCAGCCAAGGTGACGGCTGCGACGATGGGGCACGTGGGGTGACGGGCATCGCCGTCGGAGCTGGCACACGGCACGGTGTGAAGCCCCAGCCCGCCTGGTTTCACCACCGCCGCAGATAACCAGATCGTGCCGAAAACACGAGCCAAATCCTGCCGTCACCCCCTGCACTGGTGTAACTAGAGCCGGGGTGTGCTGAGCCTGCCAGGTCTCAGCCAGCGCCCCCCCTGCACCCACCCGGTGCCGGTGTCCCATCCTGCTGTGCCGCTCACCGTGCCGGTGCCAGCGGCCGCCCCCGCCGGTGCCTGTCCCAGCCGGTTGCCGGCTGGCAGAGCCTGTTGGGTGGCTTCTGGGCTTGGCTGGCGCGGTGCCGCCTGGGAATGATGTGCCGGCACCTGCATCCCCCCCTGGTGCTGCCGAGAGCTTCGGAACCCACCGAAGCCACCAGGTTGTCACCTCCCTGCCACAGAATCCCATAGGTTGACAGCGGGGGTCCTGGTGGCGGGACCGCACTGTGGTGCCTGCCAGCCCCCCTGGATGGCGTGGGATGGCACAGCCAGCACCACCCCCGCCACGGCACGGCCAGGCCACCTCGTGGGATGCCCTTGGGGACATCCCCATCCCCTGCCAGCACTGGTGGCGCGGTGACGTGAGCTCTGCACTATTTTAAAGGCACGAGAGATAACGCATCCATTCCTGGCGCACAGCCCTCGTCCGACCTCACCAGCAGCCTTGTCCTCACTGGCTGCTTGGGGACATCACTGTGGTGGTTTTGCAGCACAGCCCAGCTGGGGAGGTGACACCCAGTCAAGACCTTGCCCCCCGTGCCTGCCAGGGGCGGCAGGGCCACAGACCCCGACAGCACTGCACACTCGCCACACAGGGGATGCGCTCCCCGACAGCGTGGCATATGTCCCCAAGCAGGAGCACATGGCCTGGTGGTGTGGCGCATGTCCCCAAGGCAGCACGCATGCATTGATGGCATGGGACATGTCCCCGCATGAGTGTGCGCACCTCTATGGCAATGCATACACCCCCATGGCGGTGTGCACCCCTGCCAGCATGGTGTGTCCGCATGGGACCACACACACGGTGTGGCACATCCCCTGGATGAGCTCCTACACCCCGACAGTGTGGCACATGTCCCCATATGACCACACCCCCCCCAATGGTGTGGCATGTGTCCCTGTATGACCACGCACCTCCGATGGTGTGGTCCCTGTCCCCGTCCAAGTGTGAACACCCCAGCTGTGTGGCATGTGTCCCCGTGTGAGCACGCACACCCGACGGCATGGCACTTGTCCCTTGTGTGGGCTTGCGCACTCCAACGGTGCGGCATGTGTCCCCAAGCAAGTGTGGACACCACAAAGGTGTGGCACTTGTCCCCGTATGACCATGCACACCTGATGGCATGACGCGCATCCCCTGCACAGCCTCGCACACCTGACAGCATGGCATGCATCCCCTGTACAACCCCAACGGTGCAGCGCACTGTGTGAGCGTGAGCACCCCAACAGTGTGGCACGTGACCCTGTACCACCATGGGCACGCAACGATCTGTCACCTGTCCCGCTACCAGCACGCACACCTGATGCATGGCACACGTCCCTGTACGGCCACGCACACCGCAGTGGTGTGGCATCTGTCCACGTATGACCACGCACACCCTGATGGCGTGGCACATGTCCCTGGTCCCTGTACCACCACGGCACCTGATGGCACAGCACGTGTCCCTGTGCCACCATGCACACCTGACAGCGTGGCATGTGTCCCCCTATTGCCATGTACCCGCTGAGGGTGCAGCGCCTGTTGTGTGCAGGTGTGAACACGCCAGTGGTGTGGCACGTGTCCTTCACATGAGCTCAGACACCCTGGTGACATGGCACGCATCCCTGCACGACCACGTGCACCCCATGCATGGCACACGTCCCCTGTATGAGCACATATATGCAACGGCGTGGCACTTGTCCCTGTACAACTGTGCACAACCCAACAGCGTGGCACATGTCCCCACGCCACCACGGACACCTTGACAGCATGGCACATGTCCCCATACAACTATGGATACCTTGATGGCGTGGCACATGTCCCCATACAGCCACAGCCACCTCCACAGCATGACATGTCCCCGTACAGCCACAGCCACCCCCACCACGCGGCACATGTCCCTGTACAACCACGGACACCCCAATGGCATGGCACATGTCCCCACACAACCAGACCCCTGATGGTGCAGCACCTGTCCCCCTGGCGTGCCACACGTCCCCGTGCCACCACATGCCCCCAATGCCCTGCCACGCATCCCCATGCCACCACATGTCCCCATGCCACCACATGTCCCCATGCCACCATGCGCTTCCAGTGCCCTGCCATGTGTCCCTGTGCCACTGTGTGCCCCTGCTGCACTGCCACACATCCCCATACCACCACATCTCCTGGTGCCACCACGCGCCTCTGATGCCCTGCTATATGTCACCGTGCCACCACAAGTCCCCATGCCACCACGTGCTCCCAACGCCCTGCCACGTCCCCATGCCACCACACATCCCCATGCCCTGCCATGCACCCCTGTGCCATCACATGTCCCCGATGGCCTGCCACATGTCCCCACACCACCGCATGTCCCCATGCCACCACACACCCCTGATGCCCTGCCACACATCCCTATGCCACCACACACCCCCATGCCCTGCCATGCACCCCTGTGCCACCACACCCCCCGATGCCCTGCCACATGTCCCCTTACCACCATGTTCCCGATGCCCTGCCACATGTCCCCGTGTCACCGCACCCCTCCAACACCCTGCCACATGTCCCTCAGCGAAGCCCCCCAGGACCTGTCTCACCAGGACCACTCCTTCCCAGCACCCTCCGGCAAGGATTCAGGGTGTCACCCCGCTGTCCCCATCCCCGGTGGCCAGTCACCCCCAGCCCCAGCGCACTGCCCCTGCCAGCTCCCAGCACCTGCTGCCACCATTTAATGGGTTTGGGTTTATCTCACGGGGGGTGGTGGTGGTGGTGGTGGGGGAGGGAGGGGGCACGGCAAGCCCGGCGTCATTCGGGGGTGGCAGCATCTGTCACCGAGGGGACCCCCAGTATGCTTTGACCCCTTTTCCCAGCGCTGGGCAAAAGCAGGGTGTGGGGTGGGTTTGTTTTGGGGCGGTGGAAGAGCTGGGGGAGGGGGCGGGGGAATCGTGTCGTGGAGGGGATGCCAGACACAACGGTGTCCCTGTCCCTGCTGGTGTCCCTGGCCACGTGGGGGGGGTCACCCGTCACCCCAACCCGCGGGCACAGGAGCAGGGGGGTGACATGGGGGGTGTCTCCTTTCCTCCAGGATCAGCCCCCCCCCCAACCTGGGAGCGGGGATAATTAAGGAGAAAACGAAGCGTGAGGGACTCTCGGGGGTGGGACAGGGGGGTCTCCGCGCTGCCGGCGAGGGACACCCCCTCCCCAAGGACCCCCAGCATAGGAGATACGGGGGGGGAGGGGGCGGGCAGCTGTGCCAAGGGGGGGCTGGCTGTTCAGCTGCAGCACGGGGACCCCCCTTGTCTCCTCTCCTCAATGCTGCTCCAATGTCACCGCGGCCACACCTGCACAGGGACCCGGGGGTGGGGGGGACACGGACCCAGCTGGGTGTCAGGGGGGTGTGGACCCCCCCGTCCTCCGGGAAAAGGGGGTGTGGGATGCGGCGGGGGGGCCAGAAGGATACGCTACCCGCGGGGGGGGTCACGGAGCTTGGGGTGCGGTGCCCCCCCAAGGGAGGGGTGTCGTGGACCGCGGGATATAGAGGGGGGGGCGCGTGGGGGGGGGGGGGCGCGGACCCCATGGTTCCGCAGTGGGGTGCGGGAGGGATGCGGTGACCCCAAGTGGGGAGCACGGGGGGGGGGAGCGCGGTGCCCCCCAGTTAAGCAGCCCCCTCTCCCCAGGCAGGGGGGGGGTCGGGCAGGGCTCAGAGTTCCCCCCAAGGAGGGGGGATGTAGGCAGCGGGGTGATGGGGGTAAAGGGATGCTGCCCCCCGCCCCTCTCCGGGGGGGGTCTTCCTGGGGAGGGGAGGGGTGTCTCCGTGCCCACCTCACCTTGGCGAAGTAGAGCATCCACAGCTCGTAGAGCCGCTCCCGGGAAGCCATGCCGGGCCGGCACGGCTCGGTACGGCACGGCACGGCGGGCAGCTCCGCCCCCCCCACCGCCGGGCCCTCCCCCAGGTACGGGGGGGCGGCGACAGGGGCCCCCCCGTACCGGGTACCTGCTGCTGGGGACACACACATCCCTTCCCCACCCCCGCTTTCACCTTCCGCCCCGGCAGCCCTTTGAGGGGAAGGTATAAGTGGGGGTGGGGGTGGTAAAATGCCCCCCACCCCATGATTACCCCCCCAATTAAACCAGCTGAGCTTTGCGCACCTTAGGAGGGCTGGGAATAAGCCTAGCCTGGCAAAGAAGTAGGATTTGGGGCTATTTTGCCTATGAAAAAAAAAAAAAATTACACATTTTAAAATTTTTATTTTTTTTTTTCCGCGCCCCCCCCCCCCCCCCCCCCCGCCGCAGTTGCGCCCGATAGCCGCGGCTTGCTGAGCGATGCGCTCGGCGGTCGATGAGCCGCGTCTGCCGCGCGTGCGCGCCGGGGGTCGTACGGAGCGCGGGGGAGAGGGAGGAAGATGGCGGCGCCCGGTGGTGGCGTGGAGGCGGAGGAGGCGGCGGCGGGCCCGGCTTTGGGGAGGCTGGAGGAGGAAGCGCGGCGGCGGCGGGAGAGGTTGCGGGCCCTGCGGCAGCGCACGCTTCAGGTGCGGTGGGGGTGGGAGGTGTTTGGGGTGGCGGATAGAGGGGTATGAGGGTCTGGAGTAGGCCTAGTGGTGGGGGCAGGGGGTCTGAGGTGGGCCTGGGGTGTTGAGGGGAGCACAGGGGGACTGAGGTGGGCACCAAGGGGCTGAGGTGGGCCTGGGGATGGGGGAGGGGGCACAGAGGCTCTGAGGGGGCCACAGAGGGTCTGAGGTGGGCCTGGCGTTGTTGGCGGGGGGCACAGAGGCTCAGAGGTGGGCCTGGGCGTGTTGGGGGGGGGCACAGAGGGTCTAAGGTGGGCCTAGGGGTGTTGGGAGGGCTTGAGGGACAGCAGGTAGTGAGGTCTGGAGCCAGAGAGTTTGGAGGGGGTCCTTGGGTTAGGGAGGGGCCTGAGGCAGAGAGTAGGGGGTGAAGAAGGAGTTTAGGGGGGACAGGGGGGCCTGAGGGTGGGGGGATGGTGCTGTGGGTGAGGTGGGGGTCCAGGGGTGCTTGGAGAGGGCTGGGGGGTTGGGGGCCACCAGGCTGGTGGGGCTGGTCATTGCGAGGGGTTCAGGTCCTGGGGCACTGAGGGTTAAGGGGAAGGATGGCTGGTGTCTGGTGTGTGTGTGTGGGGAGGCAGTGGGGAGGGGGCTGTGGGGTCGGGGAGAGGAAAAGAGTAGGGCAGAGGGGGTCCCGGACTGTGGGGAAGGGGATGTGGGTAAGAGGGGTGAAGGCACTGGAGGAGGGGGCTTGGGATCTGGGTGATGCCCCAGTGACGGTGCTGGGTCTCTTTGGTCCCATCCGCGGGGTCTGTGCTGGCTCTGTAAGACCCCTCCTGGTGCTGCTCTGCCTTGTCTGCTGTCCCCGGCTGTTGCTAAACACCCGCCTCGCGTGATTATGTGTCTTGATTTTTCTATCTTATCCCCCCAGTTTACTGTGTGTGTGTCACAGCTGAAATCCAAGCTGCGATCTGGGTTTGGTAGTGAGGATGAAACCCGAGATTCACCCCCGGGGTTAATTAATAACATGTTACATTTCTCTGGTGCTTTCTGGGCCTTTAAACTTGCCTTCCAGGGAGACACTGAGACCCAGCTACCTTTAGCGCAGGCGTGAGGATGCTGAGGGACCAGTTGTGTTGCCTTATCAAAGCCAGGGCCAAGCGGGTCTGTAAATTGGGATATTTTTCTTAGATGTGTGCACTGTGGATGGTGCGGCAGGCTCCTTGCTCAGCCTCAGAGGAGTACGCTGTGGATATTGTCCATCTTGTATTGCTGCTGGCAGCAAAATGTCCGGGATTGGTTCTTAAGGACTTTATCTGAAATGTTTTGTGATGGATTGAATCCTCACCCAAAAACCTCCAGTTATTTTACCCGGCTGTCATTGTTGCTTCTGCAAATGCTGAGCTCAGAATATTAAAGTAGAAATTATTTTTTTTTTTATTGAGGGTGTAAGAAGTATGGAGTAAACTTGAGAAACTTGGCAAGTGAGTATCTCGGCAGCGCCTGCTGAGGAAGGCAGCGGTGCTTCAGGGTGTCTGCACAACCTGGCATTGCTTAATTCTCCTCTTTTGGGCCAGTAAGGCGGTGCTAGCTCTGCTCCTCTTCTGCCACATCATCCTGAATCTGTTGATCCAGGTTAGCACGATCCAGTAACGTGGGAAGATGTCCTGTCGCTCCAGCAAGGGACCTTCTCTTGGGGTTATTTACAAAAGCCGTGACTTTGGTGGGCAGGCCAAGCGAATTCTGCTGGTCTCTTGCCTTGAGGCGTTCCTGATTAGCAGAGAGCTGAGCTTTCTGAAAGGACAAAAGTGGGATACAGCTCCATGCCTAGCCTTACTGAGAAGAAAAGCTGGTGAAAAGAAAAGCTCCTTCTAAAAGAAAAGCTCTTTCTATTCGCTCCTGTCTGGCAATTCTAGAGGCACTGAGACGGAGTGGTTGTGGAGCACACAGGGTGTCGTTATCGTTCTATTGCTGCACTGTTTAAATTTTGGGTGCAATTTTCTGACTTGGCCCCTGTGAAGGCTAAAGCCATTCTTCTCACAAGTAGTATCTTGTATTACCAGCATAATGCCTGGTAGCTTGTGATGGCTTCTGGTGGACTTGTCCTGGTAAGTTTGTCCAAGCCTCTCTAAATCCATTTTTACTCTTGGCTTTTGTAGCCCCGTGAGACAGAGTCCCACCATTTAATGACAAAACTACTTCCTTTGGTTTTAAACCCATTAAGTGAAAGTTGCCTTGAGTGCTCTCTCACGCAGCCCTTGTGAGAAACACAAGTCATTCTGTGTCCCTGTTTATGACTTTGTAGTGCGCTCGGTCTCTTTCCAGGTTCAGGCTGTGGTGTTTGTATACAGATCTCTCTGAATCATCTCAGTGCCTTTCCCTGGTCCTTCCCTGAGCACTGGCATACCTTTTTCCGAGGGGAGATCTGGGACTGTGTGCTTGGCTCGGGATGTGGGGCACTGGTGGGTTTACAACTCTGGCACATGATGTCCTGGGGTTTTTTTCCCCCCTTGTATTCTCACTTCGGCCATGTGAGCCTGTCTTCAGCCATCAAAACTTTTTCCAGTCCTGTCAGTCTCAACAGGGACCTTTCCCCAGCAGCAGAGCTCACTGGGAGCCTGTTCCCTGTGCATGTGTAGCCACAATTATTTTTTCCCCCCATGTGTGTTGCTTTACATCAGGCTCTGGATTTCACCTGCTGTCTCATTGCTCAGTTGGGTGTGATTTTACAACCCTTCTGCCAGCTGTTGTTGGGTTTCCTTGTGGGTGATCTCACCTGCAAACGCTGTCATCTCATGAGTCTGGTCTTTCCCCAGTCCTTTGCGGTGCTTGCAACAGCCCAAACTCTGGCAGAGAGTGTGGGGGATAGAGAAGAAGAGGGGACCTGCAGATCCTTGCCTGGATTGTTGAAAAAACAAGTGAGGTAGAATCGTAGAATCCCAGAACGGTTTGGGTTGAAGGGCCCTTAAAGCCCCCCCAGTCCCACCCCTGCCACGCGCAGGGCCCCCTTCCCCCAGCCCCGGTGGCTCCCAGCCCCGTCCAGCCTGGCCTTGGGCACTGCCAGGGCTGGGGCACCCACAGCTGCTCTGGGCAGCCCGTGCCGGCGCCTCGCCGCCCTCACAGGGAAGGATTTCTCCCTCAGCTCTGATCTCCATCTGCCCTCTCTCAGCGCAAAGCCGTTCCCCCCGTGTCCTGGCGCTGCAGGCCCTTGGGAAAAGCCCCTCCCCAGCTTCCTCGCCGGCCCCTTTGGGTGCTGGAAGGTGCTCCAGGGTCTCCAGGAGCCTTCCCTTCTCCGGGCTGAACAGCCCCAGCGCTCCCAGCCCGGCTGCGCAGCAGAGGGGCTCCAGCCCTCTGGCCATCTCCGTGGCCTCCTCTGGCCCCGCTCCAACAGGTCCGTGCCCTCCTTATGCTGGGGGCCCCGGAGCTGGAGGCGGCGCTGCAGGGGGGTCTCAGCAGAGCGGGGCAGAGGGGCAGAGCCCCCTCCCTCGCCCCGGCGGCCACGCTGCTGGGGATGCAGCCCAGGGCACGGGGGGCTTTCTGGGCTGCGAGCGCACGTGGCCGGGTCACGTCCAGCTTCTCACCCACCAGCACCCCCAGTCCCTCTCCTCAGGGCTGCTCCCAACCCGTTCTCTGCCCAGCCTGATACTGGGGGCTGCCCTGACCCGGGTGCAGGACCTTGCACTTGGCCTTGTTGAACCCCACGAGGTTGGCAGGGACCCACCTCTCCAGCCCGCCCAGGTCCCTCTGGGTGGCACCTCTTCCCTCCAGCGTGTCCATTCAGTCAGTCGATGATCTTGTGCTTTCTGCTGTGCTCACCCAACCTGTTGCCTTTTATTGACTGGTAGCAATTGGGGTTTTTACTCAATAAAAAGTGCACGTGTGTGTGTGTTTGAGTTCAGGGCATAATTTACATTTGAGAAATGTCAGTCACCACTTGCTTATGCAAATATGCCTAAAATAGTATGCAAGCTGATGCTGGATTCTCAACAGTGTACGGCCTTGGCATCAGCAGAGTGTGCAATGTCAGGGATCAGGTATGGTATCAGAGAGGCCATTTCCTTCCTGAATTTAACTAAAATAGTCTTTCAGTAGTGAGCAATCAAATTGTGGACTCTGACTTGTTGGCATATTGAATATTGCTTCCTGTTCTGGCAAAAAATGCAGTTTTTCAATTGTGTAACTGTAATCTTCGTTTGTAAGCTTTCCTCTTGGTCCTGCCCCCACCCCCACCCCCCAAAAAAAAAAAAAAGTAAAATCAAAATACCTTGCAGCAGTTGCTCACTAAGTGTACAAGCCCTGAGGGTGTCTGCACAGCCTGCTGTGTGGTGGCTGGAGAGCTAAAGGGCTGCTCTGTGGTTTGCCAGCATGTAGCTGAAATGCCTGAACCCCATCTTTTAGTCTGACCCACTAAGGCTTCTCTTGATGCTTCTCAGCAACCAGGTTATTTATTGTATAAGACTGTTTTTACTTCCTTGGGTTAAGTCTGATGAGTGCAGACTGAGCCAGGATTTTTTTTTTGTTGTTGTTGCTTTGTACAAGTGTTTTTACTGTTTCTGTGAGTCCTGCAAATTGAAAGATCATCTCTCCCTGATTTATACCCCCCAAAATCTCAAACCAAGCAAAAAAAACCCATGGTATGGTGTTATCTAGAAGCTATTGGAGAATCAGGTGGAAAGGTGATGGGAGCAACGTTGAAAGTAAGCTTTCTGCTGTGCAGGAGGGCAAGTGCGCGGGGAAGTACCGTAGCCTGTGATGGGGCTGTGCATATTTTTCTGCCAGCTTACAGCACTCAAAAAAAGTTTCTGAAGCTGGTGGCTTATATAACTGGCACTTAGCTCATGTTTTCACTGCCACCTTCAATTAACAGGAAAACCCCACCAAGTTTTTGCAGGGAGCCTTGTGAAAGGTCACTCAGTGACGTAGGTCTTTTCAAGTTTAAGTTGGTTTTTTGTTTGTTTGTTTGTTTTAAGTAGCAAACGGTTCCATCTGCGGGGGAAAGTGGGGACAGCCTTTTCCTAACCACACTGTGCTGTGCCCTGCAGACCTCGCCTAAAGGAAGGCGTTTGCGGGCTAAAGAGTGGGATTTTTCGTGTGGCTTTTATTTTTCAAATGGCTGAGTAAGGGCAGTAAAAGCTGCATGAGTGTTGAACTGGTCTGTTGTGCTCTCTTTGCCCAAGGCTCGTGCTAATGATGGTGTTGAGGTTTTATCCTTGCAGTATCGTGTGGTAAAGCCCTGATTATCTGCTGTGTCTTTTTTTTTTTTCTTGCCTAACGTCTGAAAATCAGATTAAAACATTCTGTTCATGTTTCTCAGGAAGACTGTTTTTGTTTTAGCTGAAGAACAACTTTTGCCCAGTTCAAGATTTAGCTTAGTACGATTGTATTTATTGCCTTTAGTTTAGCTCTTCCCAACTATCGCCTAACTGTGTTTTGAAGCAGAATGGGAGAGCAAGGTCTTCTGAATCTGTTTACCTGGCTGGAGGTGACTGTTTCCACACACTGAGGTCCTGCAAGCGCTTGCTCAAGCAAGCTGGAGCAGTTTGACCGGCAGTGAGATACAGAAAACCATGGGCATTTTCAGGATGGCGACCTTAGAGGCTGAGTTTTGATAGTACTTTGTAATTTTTGTGATTAAAAGGAGTGCAGCAGCGTGGCGCTTCCTGTGAAAAGCTGAAAGCACTTGCACCACCTCAACTATAAAATCCTTGTGCTACAGATCAGACTGAAGCTTTTGGGGAGATTCATCTGCTTAATGGAGGGTTCAGTCCAAAATGGTGTTTGGAGCAGAAAGCAAGTCCCTGTCCTAGATAAGATGTCACAAGATAGCTCTGTTGATCACCACTGGCCTGTCTAAGGGGAGTTGTTGTCCCTGCCTATATGAACACTTAACTTTTTTTGCAAGTCCTCTCCTTAATACACAAGAAACTGTGTTTCCATAACCACAGCTTTCTGCTGAGCAAGTTGATAATTAACTGTAGTTATTTGTATTTATGAAATGCTTGTCTGCAGGTTGCCCTTGAAACTAGCTCTTGGATGCATTCACATCTGCCCAGTTTGGAGTTAGACAAAGTCTTTGCTTGGGTGCAGCGTGCACTGAAGTTTACCTTGCTTTGAACCCTGTTAGAACCACCATGTAATGTCAGTTCTTCCAGCAGGCATGTCCTGTGATGGGTTTGTAAGCACCTTGTAAATTGGAGCTTGCATCTTAAAAATACTGAGGTCTCTGCAAAAGCTAAGCTGATTTTGGGGATCCATCCATGTCAAGGAAAACTGTGCTGGTAAAAAAGGGTGGGAGAGGGGGAGGTCATGGGCCCTTTGGTTCATTTAGGTATCGCAGTATAGCATGCATGTCATCCACAAATGCTTTTGGCTTAGGGCGAGGAATCTTATTTCAGTTAAAAATATGTGTATGTGTGTTTAGTAAAGGATTTGATAGGCTTTTCCTCTGGATAGCACCAGAGAAACAAAGTAGTAGTGAAATAAAGAAGTACGTACGTTATCTTTCTTGCAAGGGGCTAAGTACTTTTCCCACAGCTACTTATTTTTAGCAACAGATATACGAGTAGAGGAGCTGTCGTTTCGGATGCTGCTTGTAACCTGGGTCTGCTCCTTTGATCCAGCTGTTGAAATAATCTTGTGTGTGGCTGCTATTGAAATGAGAGGAAATAGTTCATGGCTGCCGGTGGTGTGACAGGGCTGTGGCACGTTTCTGCTGGGTTAATTTGGATAACAAAGGAGAGGAGGGCTTCAGAGGAAACTTCCCAAGTTTGGCTTCCTGAGACTGTGAGCAGAGTGGTTTAAGGGAGTGCTGGGTCAGGCTGTCATATGCTGAATGCACTTGAAGTGTTGAGAGGAGTTTTGTGCCCACCTCTGCCCTTTCCCTGCCAGTTTCTAGGGTTTAAGGGGGATTCTCCCCCACCCCTCCCATTTCTAAAATACAGCTTGTGGCCCCTGTAAAGACGAAGAGCCAAAGTTCACCATGCACAGGGAGGATTTGGGTGGCAGTAGGTTGGAAATGGAAGGGCAGCTGGCAGTGTTGGACGCATCTGATGGAGCAGCTCTCTGCTGGGAAGATGCATGTAGCAACCCTTTTCTGTTTCGTTTGGGGCTTTGATGGGCTGCTGTGTCCTGGCTGAGGCTCAGCGAGGATGGGCCAGCATGCTCAAAGTGGCAAGGAGACCTGGCAGAATGGGAAAGGATGACCCATGGGGAGATGTAAAGCAAATTGGACTCACTACATGAAAGGCAGAGAAGGTTTTGGTGCAATATGGGCACGATAGGGACAAGAAGTCCTCAAGGCTAGTCCCATTTGAGCCCTGACATCCTTTCTTCTCCAGCATGGCTGGCACTTCCCTGTCCCTCACCCACCACACATGCTTCTGAACTGTTGGGGCAGCTCCTGGCATGTTTGGGGTGCTGTTCCTTAGGCCAAGGTTAGCACAAGGAGATGCTTTAGCCAGAATCTGCTTGACTCAGACTAGCTTTTTTTCACATTGCTTTTTGCTGGCACCGTTGCCACCTTGTCAGACCACCAGCGTAGCGGCCCAGCAGAAGTTGGCACTTGGAGGCAAAAATCTTTGAAAAGACCATGCCAGATGTTTTCCTTCTTTTTTAGTATGGAACTGTGGTGATATAAAAAACCCTATCAGGAGCGTATCTTGTAAATAGAGGGTTAACTTTCCTAGGAGCAACCAGCAGAAAGTTTATGAGTTCTGATTTTCCTGATGCTCATTAATCTTGACTTACTTTTGCATCGCCATGGTAATGGACAGAGAGTTTTTACATAATTTCTCTCTTTTCATCTGTACCCATAAAAAAAGATTAAGCTGTCTTTTTCAACCCAAAGTAGACAGTGCTAAGACCTTGGCTCTTTTAATCTACCGCTCAGTAGTCCCAGCTGTGCTGTCTGGGTTGCCTTTTTGCTGGAGCTTTAGAATGGGCTCCATGGAAATAGTAATGGACGTGAAGTCTCTTTTCATCCGTTGCTGATAGCGCACTCATGCTGAATGAGTGGGAGCTCCAAAGGGTAACGCAGAGCCAGAGGGATGCCTTGTGGTAGCCAGAGGAGATACGGACAGCAAGCAAACTCTGCCTTGGGGAAATCTTGTTTTTAGCCTTCAAATGGATAAACTGCTATATAACAACTTTATCTTTAGGTTACTGAAATTACCTGCTGTAGGTAGCTTTTGTGATTTTCAACAGAGAAACCTTGTCTTTCCAAGGATGCAAGGCTGATGGGGTTGTGTCTTTCCTCCCCAGCTGCTGGCCCCATTGACCAGTTTCATAGTGGAGCGATGGAGGGTGGGCACTCGGTAGCTACAAGGCCCCTAAAAGCTTCAGGAAAAGAGGTTGGATATAGAAAGAAGCCTTTTTTTTTTAACCACCCTCCTGAAAGTTTCAGTGTGAGCTCAGCTGTTACCAGCTATCAGGAAACAGATTTGGGAGATTTGTTGTGTGGTTCAACTGTGGAGAATGTTTTGATTGGAGCTTCTGCTTTATTAAACCTCTGAGAACATACCCAGGAGTCAAATCCATAGGAAAGCAGGCCTGAACCTACAACAATTCGTGCAGGAATTTCACTTGGCATCGTCTTACTGAAGGAAATACTTGATGGTTATTACTAGGAAGGCAACATCAGCATGGTCCTGAGCATTTCAGCTTTGTAAATTGTAGTAAAATTCAAGGAGGCTTTTGTTGAACAAAAGCAATGTAGTTAAAGGTCAGTCTGAAGCTTTTCCACCCATGTAAGTGCATGATTCCCTTTCAGATTCTATTTTTGAAGCTTTTAAAAGCTTTTCCTTTATTCAGGTTTGGTTCTGTTTCCTTTGACAACTCACAGCATCTTTTTGGTTGGTTTTTTTTTTCTTTAACTAGGGCTCGACATTTGTTTTCCTGATGCCCTTAGTTCTGTAGATACAGCAAATGCAAATCATCCCGCTCTTCAGATCATCTAGTGTAAAGCATGAACGTTTCAAGGGTAATGTATTTTCATCTGGAAGAAAGTAATTTGAAATACAAATGCCAACAGGGAAAAGCAGCATCTATATGAACTTTCAGGCACACTCCTTGAGGTGCAAATGTGGTGCAGTAGTGGGGATCCAAAGCTGATCTAAGCAGTAAATGCATTCCTCAGTGGATTTAGGACTGCTACAAAGGACGTTTTTAATAAGCAAAAATCAAGTGACCTTTAGGAGTGTGATGGGAGGCAGTGAAGGGCACCAAAGCACCTCGAACGTGTAATCCGGGCTGGCGGGGAAGACAACGTGAAGCATCTAAGGCCAGAAGGTGTTTGCCAAAAGTTAGGGACAAGCTGAAATAAGAAAATCTGTTCTGTGCACATTGAGGTTTCACCTGTATCTTGCAGCCAGCACAGATTGTTTGAACTTGTGCAGCCCTCATGACAAAGTATACTCCTTCTTTCTTCCTTTAATTTTGTAATCTTGTCTGTGTCTCTTGGGACACATATGGTTTTGGGCCTGAAATGTGGCAGCTTCAGGTTATTCCCAAGGCTTCATGTGAAACCAGGTACAGAGGTAAACAACAGGAGTGCCTGTGGGTCGGTGGAGAAACTGGTGTTTGGCCCTGGGTTACATCTTTGCCTGTGCTGTAAAAATCCAGTTTGCTTGGGACTGTTGGGGGTTTTGTGCCAAGGTAAGTGTTGGTAGCACCGAAAAGAGGGAAAAAGTGGATGCTTTGTCTCTACTTGCTCAGGTTCTCTGTCAGATTAGCTTAAGGAAAGCTCTCCAAAAATGTTTAGTTGTATATAGGTGTAAAAAATAATATGAGAGAATAATAAATAAAACAACTGATGAGATCTCTGCTTTGAAATACCATGAAACCGGCACAAAAAAGTATAAAGTGGCTTAATAAGCATCCTTTGTCTGTAGTGTTTGAATTTGCAAGGGAGTAGAACAGATGGTTGTGCTCTTGGCTTCTGTGGAAATGCTTGTTGTAGGCATGTATTTCAGTATTGTCCATATAAGTGCATGCATATATACCTCTATATATGAGTTCCTGCATTCAGATTCCACCTTCTCCTTCCTTGCAGTCTTCCCTCGCTTTCTTAACTTGTAAAGTGGGTGGTGTAGTACTTCTTCTGTAACTTTGGGAGGAACTGTTGTATGGAAAAAAGTCCTTGCTGTGAAAGTAGTATTTAGCATTTACAATCATAGAGAGACCTTATTGTGCAGGCATGTTCTGGATGTACTGGCTTTCTTTTTCCTTTTGCACTTGGCTTTGCTGCTGTTAAATTCTGGGACAGCGTTTGATTGCTGTAGCTAAATAACAGGATCCCCTAGTAGGTAATTTCCCAGTAAGAGACCTGGTATTCCTCTCCTTTTAAAACAGAATATGTGGTAGCTCAGGGGGATGCTGCTCATTTTCCAAAAGCATCCATCGGCAAAACCAAGGTGGAAATTGTTGTGTGGGAGGTGGTGGTGGGGACACTGGAGCAACACGGCTCCGCTCCTGCTCGGCTGCCGTGCTGATGTGCAGGCTCACCTGAACAGGGCAGGTGCCTTTCTCCGCACTGAGCCTTCGTAATGCAATAACCTAGCGAGTGCAATAGCTCCATCGCTGCTTCTGCCGCTCTGTTGGCCAAAAAGCCTCAGACAAGGTAAAAAAGCAGGAGCCTTCCCTCTGAGGCTGTACAACCTTTCGGCTGTGTTAGTGCAGGGAGGAAGGCTCTCCCACCTGCTCCTTCGCTCAGCATCCCTGCCCCGGCACTAAAGCTTTCATGGCTGTGTCGTGTATCACGTCGGAAAAAGCTGCTTTGGCTGCAGCCCAGCCTTTTGTTTAATGTTGCTTTCGCTTTGCAGCCAGATTGCTTCCCTGCTCCTCTATGCCTGCCCGTGCTGGCAAGAGAGGTAGGAGGGGAGGAAGGGCACGGCACTGCTCGTTTCCTTCCCAGTGTAGCTCTGCGTCGTGTTTTCCTGCTATTGCTGTGGATGAGGAGCCCTTCCGCCTGTTTTCTTGGCTGTCCCGAAGAGTCGGTCAATCTGCAAATGCTGGTGGGCTCTGACCGAAGCAGCCGAAGCATCTCTCTGGCTGAAGAGCAGTGTGTGGTCTGGCAGCTTGGCTTGCTGCTGTCCTCAGTTTTGGTTTTTTTTCTGCTCAGTTTTTATTTTGGTGGAGCAAAGCAGCCTTGCGTTCCTGAAAGCAAAGTACCAAGCGGCTGAGAAAACAGTTGCTGTGGAAACAGAGCGTAGTAAAGTTATTACAGTGAGAATAAAACACACACTTAGGGCTACAAAGGCTTCATTTCTATTCAGGCTTTATTAGGAAAGTAATAAACTATCGCAGCGGTGCTCAAATGGCTGGAGATGGAAGCCTGCAGACAAAAGGATTGTGCTTCCACCAGCGACATGCAAATACACGGTGGGCAGCCAGGGGCGGTCAGTCATCCAACCATGGGAAAAGTTCCTCAAGGCTCTTCTCTACAATGCCACCCCATGAACGGGGTTGACTTTGAGACAGGAGGGTCCTTCAGAGCTGTGCTGGTGTTGCTGCAGGGTCTGGGATGGCAGGTCTTGGGCATCCCTGGGGTGATGGGGAAGGTGAGGGTCAAGGGGGCTTGAGCATTGATGTGGATCTGGAGTTTGCTGGAGGTTTCGACTACTTCTTGATGCCTGCAGCGAGGTCCTTAGCCAGGCAGGCTCTGGCATTGTGTTGGCTGATTGGTACCTACAGGGAAAGCTGTTGATAATAAACCCTGAAAAGCAGTTTATTCTTAAACACTCATTTTGTTTGTCTTGTGGGCAGCTCTGGCTTGGAAGCTGATTGAGTGAAATACGGGGTTTTGCTTTTTTGCTTCTAAGCTCTGGAAACCTTTTGTAACCAAGTGGTTAGGAAAGGCTGGGAAATAAGGTCTGGGAGTAGAGGGGTGCCAAAATATCAATACTTAAAACAACACTGTACTCAGGACAAATAAAAGGTGGGAACTAGAAGTCGAGCTTGCAGGTGAATAGTGTTTTGTCTGCGTGTTGCTGCTGACAGTCCTGTGAATTAGGAGCTCTGCTTGCTTTTGTAGTACGGTGGGTCTTGGTTTCCTTTAGGATATGCAGGTTTGGTGGTCATAGTCAGGACTCAAATTCATGTCTGCTTATTCACAGCTCCTTCCCCTAATCCCTGGAAGCAGTGACAGTCAACAGCTGCCTCCTCCATGCACCGTTTGACAGGTTTTATGCAAGGGAGCCAAATAAATAGAAGTATTTTGCTTCAGCTGTAGTTCCCAAGGTGATGCCATGCAGATGTTGAGCCGATGCTGCCGGGAAGATACTTGTATGCTTTTGCTGCTCTTTCTGCCTTCCCTCTGGTGAGCTGAGGTTAAAATAAACCAAGCCAGGTTAAAAGTAACCCAGCAGGAAAAAGGAAACTCTTGGTTTCTCTCTGCTTTGATTCCTGGATCTGATTCATGGAGAGACCTTGTGAAGAGGAGGGGTAGGGAGGAGGGCAGCTGGACTGTTGTTGAAGCGCTGCCTTTTGCGCATCTGTGAAACTGTGGCTGTAGGCTGGAGTTTAACAACCTTTTACACCCGTCTGAGTGGATTCTACTGTGGCCGCACCTTGCCTGTAGCTGCCTGTGCTGGCATGTGTTTGACCCTGCTGTGAACTGGTTCAGGAAGCCAACTGGCTTTTTTTCTTTTTTTTTTTTTTTCTTTTTTTTTTCTTTTTTTTTTTTCTTTCTTTCTTTCTTTCTTTCTTTCTTTCCCTTTTGTTTGTTTGGTTTGGTTTAATTTTTGTGGGAGGCTAAGTCCTTGAAGTGGTTTCCCATGGGGTGCTCACCCTGGTGATGGGAAGGTGCGGCTGGTGGGAATGGATGGACATGCAGGAGGTCTGGCACGGCCACATCGGATGGGACAAGGGACAGGCTGCAGGGTGGCAGTGCCAGCAAGGCTAGCCTGAAAGGAGCCTTCTCACCGAGCCAGGGCTGAGGCTGACAGCCTGGGAAGTGAGACAAGATACATTTATTTTTAAGACCGTGACAGCCAGCACCCAGGTATAAATAATGGAGTGTGATGGGATTATTTTGAGTAAAAACACATGGAGCCGGCACGGAGGCATCTGGTATAATTGATTTAATGAATCTGAAAGGCACTTGAGACAGGTTTTCCAGCCAGTGTCCTCTGCAGTACAGAGCTCCTGTTCATCCTTGGCAGATGCTGGACTCCCCCAAACATGTTTTTCTTCAGTGCACCCACCTGCATTGCTCTGACACGGCTCTGCACCCCCAGCTCTTAAGGGGTGGCTGGTCTTGCCGTCGGCTGCAGATGAATAAAGTGCAGCACGGAGGCTGATGACCTGCTACGAGTCTGGCAGGGATCTGCAGAGCTGCCGGGACCCGGGGAAGCTGGGGGAATCCCTCCCATCCCGAAACAGCAGCAATTAGTAACGGTGGCACAAAAGCTTCTCAGTCTCTAGTTCTTGCCTCTCCAAGAGACGGTGGTGCGAGAACAGCATTATCGACCTTGTCGGCAAAATGTCGTGTGGTTGGGATTACTCGGCACAGTCGTAGAGCAGATGGATGGGTAAAACATTTTGTTCTGCATGATTTGAGCGTTAATCAGGCTGTGCTTGGTTTTGGGAATCCCTGTGTGCTCGTTCCTTCCTGCAGCCTCACACTTCAGTGCAGGTGGAAGAGGATCCTTTTTCCCTTCCCATCTCATTACTGGTTGGTTGTGGCCCTGTGAGGAATTTGGAGGCAAGGCTGACCAAAGAGCTTTTTGCCTTTTTTTTTTTTTTTTTTTTTTTTTTTGGCGGAATGCGAGGGCTTGTTTTCCACCCCCCACTGACACAACACTATTCTCCTTCCTGGCTTAGAGCTCTTGCAGAAAGGTGGAAATTAGACCAGTCTAGAGGAAAAACATGCTTGTTGGAGCTGTGGCGTTCACCCTCTGGGTATGTCAGAGCTCATCCCGCTCCATACGGTGAGGCACCACTGCTTCTCCTCCCAATGGGTACACCGCCCTGTGAGCATTGAGACTGTGATGCTTTTTGCTGCAGCTAGCTGCAGCAGTTTCCCCCGCAGCACTGGGGAATTCACCCTTTCTCTGGGCAGTTTCCCAACAAGACAAGTATCTGAGGTTCTTGCTGACCTCTTGTTGAAGAGCCCTTGATGCTCTCGTCAGCCATCTACTTTGTTTTCCATGTCAGAACCTTATGCTAAATTTCCATGCCATTTGCTTGATGCTGTGTTTGCTGCTGGGTCCATTGCCTGAGTTGCTGCTGCCGTACTGCAGGGGTTTCAGCCTGTCCAGGCGGTCAGCAGTGCCCGTCCCCCTGCGCTGGGCACTGGGGGGCTGCCCCTCGGATGCTGGGCTCAGTTTGGGCCCCTCAGCACCAGCTGGACCCTGAGGGGCTGGAGCGTGTCCAGAGCCGGGCAGGGGGCTGGGGAAGGGGCTGGGGCACCAGCCTGGGGGGGGCTCAGGGGGGAGCTGGGGCTTCAGCCTGGAGAGAAGGGGGCTCAGGGGGGAACCTTCTCGCTCCTTGCAGCTGCCTGACAGGGGGGTGCGGCGAGGGGGGGTCGGTCTCTGCTCCCAGGAACAAGTGACAGGACAAGGGGAAACGGCCTCACCTTGCCCCAGGGCAGGTTTAGATTGGGGGTTGGGGAACATCTTCCCTGAAAGGCTGGTCAGGCACTGGGACAGGCTGCCCACGGAGGTGGTGGGGTCACTGTCCCTGGAGGGATTTAAAGGACATGTAGACGTGGCACTGAGGGACATGGTTTAGTGGTGGGCTTGGCAGTGCTGGGTTAGCAGTTGGATGTGATGATAAAGGTCCTTTCCAACCCTAATAATCCTATGATCCACTGCAGCCCAGTAGAGGATTGCAGCATATGGAGAAGGAATGTTCAAAGGCAGCTTTGTGTCCGTATTTCTGCAAGGAGCTATTTTGTTTTTCAGTTAAGCATTTTGTTCTCGGCCAGTTTGGTACATGTCTTGAGAGTCCCCTGTGACCTTGTGCGAATCAGAGAAAAGAACCTGCAGTTATGCATGCCGTGGTTCACTGTGATGCCCAATTACTTCGGTGCTGGACTGTAAATACCCGTGTTGCACCATATATGATATTGTTGAGTTATTTGCCAAGCCTGTGTGTTCGTTTAGCCTCACAGCATCCCTCTCGGGTGGGTTTAAACCATCCCAATTTCACGGTTGAGGAAATTAAAATCGCATTGCTGAAATAATGTGTTGTAAAAAGCCTGAATGAATGGCTGTGTGTTGCTGGGCCATCCTTTCGCTACAGGAACATAAGGTTGCTGTTAGTTGTAGAGGAATTTTCTTTTAAAGTTTAGTTCCCTTGTAGCCTCCAAGCAAATGATTTATAATACTAACGAAGCTGGGATGGTCTGGGTGATCTCCATCAGTACGCAAGCTTCCCCAGCATCTTTCTGCCTGGGAGAACAGTTAAATGCAAAAAAGCAAAGGAAAATCCACGGCAGGGATGGGTAGCTGGGCAGCGGCGGCCGTGTTGCTGTATGGTCAGCTGACGTTGCTTTTCAACGGGCTTTTTTGTTTAATTTATGAAGAGGAAAAAGAGACCTCCAGAAAATAGGTTAATCATCAGCTCCAAAAATGCAGTTAGGTTTGTCTTGCGCCCAAGTGGCACCACTTAATTAGCGCATGCAAAGCTGTGATTTACATTTGTGAAACTCTCAGTAGTTTAACAATTTTTTTTTAAATATAAATATGGGATTGGGGGGTTTCATGTGTGGAGCTTCTTGGCTGCAGCAAACCTTTAACTTTTCAACAAGGCCTTAGTGTGTAAACACAAACTTGGTTATAGTCTTTTTCTCTCATTTCCCCCCCCCCTCCCTTCTCCCCCCTCCCCTTCCTTGGAGAAATGAAACTGGCCATGTGTAGCATTTGGGTTTGTCTCTGCTTTTATCCGAGAGCAACAGAAGTGATGTATTAACTCACTGAAATGCCTCTAAAATCCTAGCAGCCAGCCTGGCCCTCTCTTCCCTCCCACCCCAGAGAACAACAAAACTGGAACTTTGTCCCTGCCTGCAGTGGTGGCTTCTTGGCTTGGATATGACTAACAGGTGTTTTTTTTTTTAAAGCTATTTGGTTCTTCCTCGATAATAGACAAAAATTATATGACTTAGTGAAGATGTGATGGGGGTTAAAACAAGCACACTATTGCTCTGGCACAAACAGAATTATTTCTTGAGTTAAACCCCCTTTTTTGGTAGAGATTCAGCTGATTCCTGAGTGTTACATCCTGTAAATCAACAGCTTTTACTGGAGGGTGGGATGACTCTTGTGAGCACATTAACCTGTCAAATTCATATAAAGGAGTTTTGTCGTTAGTAGAACAAGCTGTAATGGTCTGCTCTGCCTGCTGCCAGTGCTGCATTTTCAGAAGGGCTGGCTGTGTCTCCTCAAACGTGTCAATGCTATGAACACAGCCTACAAAACCCATAAAACTTTACATTTGTGATACCAGTACTCGTATTAGTGGGTGGTAGGGACCGATGCTTTTACTGCCCACCTTCAAACGCGTTTGCCCTGCCCTTGCACGGGTGGATGGTCCTCCTGCATCTTTGCAGACTAGGAGTTAAGCGATCCCTAATGGGCATTTGCTCTGTGTTTAAGGCAGTGGCTCTGGCTGTGCATATTTCCTTTGGAGAAGTGATTTTCAATTTTCGACTCAGACCTCGGAAAAGCACCACTTTACCTCTCAAATGTTAATTACCTGATGCTTTTGCCAATCAGCAGCTGCATCCATTCTCTCTCAACATGTGAGCCTTTCTGTGCCAGCACAGTGGGGCTCCCTGCTGCTTCCCACCGAAGGGCTGAGGAGGTATTTCTTAGCAGCGTGCGGTGTCTCGCTAGCCAGGGCTGTGGCTTCACTGCAGAGGGGCAGTTCGGGTGGAGGAGAGCCTTGCATTAACATTTAGTGTCAATTTAGTGTTAACGATGAGCGGGACCACGGAGATGGCCAGAGGGCTGGAGCCCCTCTGCTGTGCAGCCGGGCTGGGAGCGCTGGGGCTGTTCAGCCCGGAGAAGGGAAGGCTCCTGGAGACCCTGGAGCACCTTCCAGCACCCAAAGGGGCCGGCGAGGAAGCTGGGGAGGGGCTTTTCCCAAGGGCCTGCAGCGCCAGGACAAGGGGGAACGGCTTTGCGCTGAGAGAGGGCAGATGGAGATCAGAGCTGAGGGAGAAATCCTTCCCTGTGAGGGCGGCGAGGCGCCGGCACGGGCTGCCCAGAGCAGCTGTGGGTGCCCCAGCCCTGGCAGTGCCCAAGGCCAGGCTGGATGGGGCTGGGAGCCACCGGGGCTGGGGGAAGGGGGCCCGTGGCAGGGGTGGGACTAGGAGGTCTTTAAGGTCCCAACCCAAATCACTTTATGATTTGGTGATATGGGAGATGCTTGGGACTGGGACTGGGAGAGAACTCGTCGTTCGCAGCAGATCTGAGGGCAGTGGCAGAGCACCTCGAATAGCTGACTAACGCGGGCAACACCAACGCATGGACATGTCCATCGCTAACAGAATTGGTGATGGTGTTGGAGCAGCATTTGGTGCTGGTGCGAACTGTCATGACCTGATTGGATCAGTGTCATGATTAATACTGGGGTGGGGATGTAGAATGAAATGTAATCTTAAACTTATTCAGGGCCTGGGGAAGAATGGTAAGAATTTGTCCAAAATAGGTGACACCAAGGAAATTTAGTGTGAAATGGTGTTCTTCTGTAGCCTGTTGGGCAAAGCTATTAGAGGGAACCAGTAGACTTAGGAGTGCACAGGGGTTTAGCCAGCAAGCCCCAGTGCTCTTGTTCTGTGTAGCTTAGATTTTGCTTTCACTGTGCCCTGTGTGGAAAGGAGTTAGTGACATTCCTGCTGTATTGGGATGGAGAAGCTTATTCATGGTGTTTCCAGCTCTGCGTTGCCTGAAAAAGCATTTTCGCTTTAAAGTGTCTAGTTCTTCCTGCTCAGAAGTGTTTACTTCTTCCCCCTCAAACTTTCCACATCGAATTGAAACTCATGTATTTTCACATACACCTTTTCTTCAACAGAAAATTTGTAGTTCTGATCTCAGGGGAATATCTGTCACTCATTTCACCAGGGGACAGCAACTTGCTGCCAGAAACATTCCCCAGTCTTTGCTGTTCAACAGCAGTGTTTGCGGTGCAAACACGTGGATTCTGAAATCGTGATAGTAGGTGTATTTAAAAAAAACCAACACAGCCACTTTGGAGTCATTTTGGGTTTTTTGAAGGAAAGAAATATTTGTCCTTATTTACTATATAAACAGCACAATTATTAAAAAAATATGGTGTTAGAAATACCTTTCCTTTTGGAAATGCTGAAGTTTTTTTTGGAGGCAGGGACATAAACCAAGGTGTTTAATTTTCAGAGGCAGTTTTGTTCCTTGTGTTTGTTTCTTACGGGAGGTTGCGCTGTTCGGGCACTGATTTAACCATTTCCATAGTAACCAGCTATGACTGAACTAGGATTAGGACTTCAATAAGGAATAAGCAGCAGGGACACAAGTTCGGCTCTTAAACATCATGTTTTTATAGAATTACCACAAGGGTTGCTATGAGCAAATGGCTTCGAAACAGCTTTTGAAAAATATCAGTGGATTTCGGGTACTGAGTATACTTTTAATGTTTTTATGTTGAGAATTTTTTGCTGTAACATATTATTGTGAGATCCTATTTTGGCTACACTAAAGAACTGAAAGTCTACTGGTTTAAAAACATGCTGTATTGCTAATAGAAGCCTTTAGCTACTTGGTGACATGACTTAGCTTTTTGCATTCTGGCATTAAACGTCTTGAAAGAGCAGCGAGGTGAGAGCAGGGCTGCACAACAGTGCCTTGCCAGACTTCAAGGACATCTAAGCTTAAATCCTGGCTGAGTGGGAAGCCAAAGTACTAGTATGTGCCATGCTTGGACCAAGGCACGGGAGCTCCGTCCTCACATCAGAGCTGACCTGACCGCCACTTATGCTTAGGACAAAGAAATACCAAGGAAAACGGTGAATATAACCACCGAACAAGATGAATGCTTGTTACCTGGATGAAGTCGTCTGCTTGTGCAGAAAATCAGACTATATGACCTAGGAGCTTCCCAGCTGTCAAGAGACAGGAGGAGGGGTGGTTGTATGGGCTGCTCCTTTTGCTGATACGAACGCTAGCACTTTGCCTTGCATGGGCTCCCTGGGGCTGGCTCTCGGCAGCCAGTAAGTGGGAATAGGAACAGCCACAGCTGAGCTGGCAGAGAATAGCTTGAAAGATCAAACTTGCTTTGTTCCGGCACTGACCTCTTTTTAACTCCTCAAAAAGAGACAGTTATTTGTGCTGAAGAAGCACTTGACTGGTAACGTGACCATCCCTTAAGCCTTAAATGAAAGATAAGGAGATATTTAGTATTCTGGTCAATCCCCAAGGAAAGTAAGTCTGTATTAATTCCTAGGAAGAGAAACTGTTGGGTCATTTTGTTGACTTTTAGGGGTTGCCAGGGGATGGCTAGCTGTGGCTGGGTTGCATTTGATATGGGCACTCAGGGCCAGCTAAGTAGCCTGCGACATTTGACAGAGCAGCTCTGCTAAAGCTGGGGAGGCATGGAAATGCGAGTTGGAGGATTTAGGCAGATATCAAAACATGGCAATTTGGTTATTGTAGTTTTGGGTGAAGGCCAACCCTGATTAGAGGGGGAAGCAATTTCCCAGACAGAAATTTTTGAAAGTCGGTGGAGAGGAGAGAAGGAAACAAATAGAAGCTTCCGTTTATAAAGTGTATTTGTGAAGGAGTTGTGACACACTTGTGTCATATGGGAATGATGAGCTGCTTTCCAGATCAACGGTGATGAGGGGATATTAGACATCTAGCAAAACCACTTAAAATCAGCAGTTGTAGGTAATTTGCACATAGGAATCCTGAAATAATCAGTCATAGAGATTGTTGGCCTGCTGTGTTTTGATTTAAATCTTTTCTGAATATTGGATAAATTCCAAAGGACTGGAAAAGTGCTAAGAAAACACCACTATTTAAAAATAAAGGCAAGAGGGGTAACTTGGGTGAAGCCAGTTTGACTGTTGTTGGTGTTGAGCAGAATGATGAAGAGCCTGATTTGCAAGTCTTTTAACTAAGAGTGAGAAAAAGGGAGTGTCATTTTTGTCATGTAAATTTGATTTAGTGAAGGGTTAGTATTGCACAACATGCTCGTTAAAAATTACAGCTCTGAAAGGGGTAACCGATAGCTTAATAGCTGTCAATGTGGAATCATCATCTGGCAGAAGCCTTGCGTTTAGGGGCCTGTGCACCCAGTATTTCCATTAATTGTTTGGAAATACGTGTAAATTTTCTGCTGCCTAAATGATGGCTGACTCAAAGTCTGAAGGCTGGTGAGGTCTGAGTCACAACTGTCATCTGTTTGTGATAAGTATGAGCCCTTTTGAGCAAAAAAGGGTTGCGGGGCATGCGGATGTGTGCTCCGTACCACCTGCATGGGGAAAATACTGGGCTCATCCATAAAATGGGCTCATCTCTGGGAAACCAGCTGTGTTCAGAAGGAAGCTGTTTCTTGGGCTCCTGTATCGGGTGAGGGACGGTGTCCCATCCATCTTGCCATGGTTCATGTGGTTGTTCAGTGTGGCCATTTGGAGACATCTTAATGAAGTCACTGATGGGGGGGTGGGCTGGGGTGGGGGTAGGAAGAGAGAGCCATATTTATTCTGGTGTTTTATCAAAAAGATTTGAGAAGTGTCCTTGATTGTAGCACGCAAGTGTTTGCACCCTTTAAATGTGCTGGCTGCAAAATGCTCTTTGGAAATGAGTGGCAGGAACCGATAACTGGAAATAAGTTATTGTGTCATATGGGCTTTAGGCGAAGCTGCTAAAGAGAGGAGCAGCTCCTCCACCTCTTGTCTTCAGGATGAGGTTGTGTCCTTTTCCTTTTCTTGGAAAAGATGCTTTACTGAGATGCAGATTGCCACAGCGTAGGGATAACTGGCTGAGACTTTCCAGATCAGAGGCATTTTAAAAGTCAGACAAGGTGATTTAAACATC
This sequence comes from Falco peregrinus, assembly GCF_023634155.1. NCBI lineage: Eukaryota > Metazoa > Chordata > Aves > Falconiformes > Falconidae > Falco > Falco peregrinus. The sequence continues at coordinate 63,334,551 of NC_073725.1, read as the reverse complement.
CCTTTTGGCCTTAAATCTTTGAATGTGATGCAAAGTGAGCTGCTTCCCTTGTTATTATAGTGGAAGGCACCAAATAGCTGGGTAGGCACCTACCAGCAAGAAAAAAAAAAATAAATCATTAAAATGTGATGAAGCCCAGGGGAAAGTTTCATGTTCTTCAAAACGTTGTATTCCCTGGAGCAGATGCTTCTCGCAGGTAGTCAAGACCTGCTCCACATGCAGGGAAGCATATGACGGGTAGGAGAGTTTGCTTTCCTGCAGGTAAAGTGAGTCTCATGTTTTGTAATTTCATATGCAAAGTTTGGCTGTACACTGGGAGAGTTGATAGAAATGCCTTCCACGACCGCATTCCTCTCTGCTCATTATCAAGGTTTACCTCCTGCTTTGTGATAAGTCTGCCTGAAGTCTGGGAAGTGGTAGAACGTGAAACCTGGTGCTTTCCCCAAAGTGCTGGAGCAGCCTCCTATTTTGCAATGGGAGCTCAATAAAATCCAGTTGTTCTTCAGCAGGGAAATCAAACTTCTGCCTGACAGGACTGTGGGTTGTGGGTGGTGAGAGGAGATGGACTCATCTCCCTAGTAATAACCCAGAAGCCTTCCTCCTCGCTGCCCTCCTGCTACGCCCAAGTGCTCGACCATGCTTAGGAAATATTTTTACCAAGTTGTCCCTGTCTATCTCTGAATATTGAACTGTCGGATATATTCTCTCTGCCTGATGCTGGCTGGGAGGAAAACAAACCAATGCAGTTAACGCTGACCGAATAATGTGGTTTACATCCCAGTTTTGCAGGACGCAGGTTCTGAACCTTGCAGACATCATCCGAGTTCCCATGTGTGTTCAGCTAGGAGCACAAACTATTAACTGATCCCATGTAAAGCTCATTATGGGCCTTGCGGGTGTTGCAGGGAGGCAGCTGACACCCTTCTTTGAACAACCTGATGCAAATCTTCTTGGATTTACACCTTGAGCATGCTGTGGATTAGATTCTTTGGCTCAGACCTCTTTGTGAAGAGTGGGAGTCTGCAGAGCAGAAGTCTTCATGTCAGTAGCTGTAAGCCAAGGCTTGCCAGTTGCGATGTCTGCAAATTAGAATAGGTAAGAGACTACAAGCCAGTAAGCTTTTTAATGTTGGGAGTTTATCTTTGGAGCATCTCCTTCTAGAGACTGAAGGATGGGAATGACTTTGTTTGCAGGCAGTTGGTGAACAGCCATGTAGACTTGTGTGTGTGTCTCCAATCTTATGACTTACAGCTAATAATAAACACCTCGCCACAGGGTGCCTTGAAAAGAGGAATCGCTAGAACGAGAGTGCAACAGCAGAGGCTTATTTTTGGCTCCCTTTGTGGCGTTAAGGTTTGAAATGCGAGAAAACTAATTTGAACTGAAAAGTAGTGAGAGTTGAATTGCTGCTGCACACCTGTGGGAAGTGAGCACCAGCAAGCAAAGGGAAAAGCATTAAACCACGTGAAGGACAAACCGGTAATCGGGGCAAACACTGCTTTGGGGCGGAATACTTCCTCTCCTGAGTTAAGAAACGAAAGTTGTGACACAGCTGTTGAACAGAAACACTTGAAGGGGACGATGAAGGGGCAGATCTTAAGACAAAAATTTGGAGCAAAGTGTAGAACCCCAAGACATTGCTGCTGTGTCAAAGTCCTGAGGGACCAGATAAATCCAGTATGGGCAGAGGAGGAAGAGGAGAGAGATGGGGCAGCAGTAAAACACAGAGCTATAAGATAAGCCGCTTGCTTTGAGAGGCTCTCTCTGTATCAATAAATGGTTCCGGTAACGGGATCTGCCTTTTCCAGCCCTCTGTCCCAAGGAGGCACAGCATCCTCGCCTCAGGCTCTGTATCTTGCGTGTGGTTTCAGGTCCTGCGCATGCAGGAGTAGCTGGAGAGGGAAGCTGCCCCACATTGCTGCAGCCGTTGCCTGCACTGCTGGCTGTGCGCAGGAGGAAGGGGACGTTGGTTGCAAACCCTTGTTGCTCTGCGAGGGCGGTTAGTCATCTGGTTCTGCAGTAAGCTGAGTATCAAGGGGACATTATTTTTTCCCTTTTTATTATTTTACTTTTCCGTCTAGTTATTAACGGCTTTGAGTACCACTGTCTCTCAGCTATGCTCATCAAGTTACTGTAAAAAAGGAGGCTTCATATCTTAGGCTGGTTAATTTATAGCGCGGATGGATGCAGTGCAAGCTGCTCCGACAGCCTTTGCACTGAAGTCGATGAGTGCACATACAGTCTTTCCGCAGATGATGCTGTGCCTGCGTGTGAGGATGTTTCAGCTCTGCCCCAGCTCTTTGTTCGTACCCCAGGGACTTCTGATAGGCATTCCCTTAAGAACTTGGCTGTGTTTGCTCAGACGAAGGTGTTAGTTTTGAATATAATTTCAGGGTATGCTCTGGGTGACTATCTGGAGAGTGCAGGGGGTGTAGGGAAAGCTTGCTAAAACTTTTCTATTGCTAGCCAAAGCTACGGGCAGTGCCAAGCAACAGGGTACATCCTTGGTGCTGACGGAGGAGAAACGGTCCCTGTCTGAGGGGAAATACAGATCAAGCTGCTGCAACCACTGAATCAGTCCTTGGCTTTCCATCTCCTGCTGCTGTTGTGCAGTCAGTCTCTAGGGCTGCAGACACTTCAATTGTCTCTTTCTGCTGGAGTAATTGAAAATTCAGCTTTCTTATACAGCAGGAAACCCCAGCATTTTGGGTGAAGAAGTGCAGAAGGCAGAGGAGGGATCTTCTCCAAAGCCTGGCTGGCTGGGCACTGCCAGCTGCCCGCCCCGCTTGCTGCCTGCTCCAGCATAAACCCATTGAGAAGTGCTTTGAATCAGCTGCAATTTATATGTATATTTAGAAACCCGTGACGGCTCCCTCCACGCAGCATCTAGAGTAAGCTGCTGTCATCTTAAAACTTGGCCTTTTTTCAGCTCGCGTGAAGGCAGCACAGGAAGCCCTCGTGGTAAGCTGTGCGTAGGGAGCGTGTGCAGGGGGAAGGTGCAGTGTGGCTGGAAATGCAAGTAAAGAGCTCAGCAGTCAGAAGCGGAGCAGCGATCCTTCTTTGCTTCATCCATCAAATAATTGCTTTAGAACCACCACCCCCCCCTTTTTTTTTTTTTTTTTTAAATGGGTGACCAGCTGTCTCTTTGCAGAGCTGCTGGAGGTTTCTGGCTTCTTCACCATGCGTCGTCTCTGCACCATAGCTGGGGGTTTTTGTCACTCTGCTCATGAAACCGAAATCTTGTTTACAGACCGTTTTGCAAACAGGGAACCAGCATTAATTTCTCTTGCTGAGGGCTGGGAGGGGGGGAAGCCTGACTTCAGACATCCATTTCAGAACTTGTTTGGGTTCCATTTGCATGCTGATGTAGCTGGTGGATCCTGATTAGCAGCAGATAATGGCAGGGAGCGTAATTTAGAGGGCTTTCGTGTCAGTGATAAACAGGCTGGAAATGGTTACATGCAGTTATGCAGTCTCCTTGAACTGTGCTGCAATCCTTATTAGCCTCTGTTCCCTTCTGCTGAACTGCAAGAGGCACCATATCTCATTCTTCCCAGCTCAGGACATCCCCAGGGAGACTCTTGCACCCGTTCTCTTGTTGCCGAAGGGCAGCGCGCCTGCTCCACGCTGGCCGGGATGCTACGAGGAGAGCTGTAGCGGAGAAGAAATCCTGAGGTTGAAGGCACTACAGGACTTGTACGCAGCTGCATTTGCTGGTGGTGTGCTCAGTTTTTCTAGAAATATCACCAAGACTTCAGAAATTATTTGGGTGGTAATGGGGAATAAATTGAAATTGGGAATTTTGGGCAAGCTCTAGAAGAGCGGTAGGATTTCAATATTAAATTATTTCAGTGCACGGGGGAAACGAAATATTTGCAGCGCTGCGAAGAGTGTAGGCTTGCACTGGGACAAACAGCCACGCCTTGATGCGAATATTTTTGCCAAATATCTCCTCAGGATTTCTGAACCTGCTTGTAACCCTCCTGGATAAAATTCTAGCAAGAATGAGGGGAATGCAGACTCTGTGTGTGTGTGCTAAAAGTACGAAAAGATGAAAAGAATGAGAAAGGACTTAAGAGTCCAAGAAGGTTCTTCCCACAACTTTAAATAATGTGGATTGAAGGGTGTCTAAATATTACCTAGCCCAAAGTTCACACCAGAAAGTGACAGCGGGCTGCGTGTGCTCTACCCAGCCAAGCTCAGGGTCTTCACTGAACAAGAAATAGCTGTGCAAGTATCACAAGGTTACTGTGGACTTATAAAAATACAATTGCAAACAGAGATTTAAAACTGAACTAAATATAGGATTTAGGGATGATTTTTATTATTTTCGTTTTCTTTCTAAAAAGACAGGACCATTTTTTCTTGCCCTTTGATCAGGAGCTGAACCTGAGCAACTCCAGTGACTGATGAGCCTGAACCAGAACTGAGCCATTTCCTGGCTTTCTTCCCTGTTTGCACGTAATCTAATTTTTAACCCAGGTCGCAGAACAGAGTTTTAAAGTTCGTATAGTCAAGATGCACGTGGTAAGTAAGCTGTTCACTAGGAAGACCTTTCTGTCCTTTCAGAGGTTAAGAACAAGCTTAGCTGGTAAATAATTTTAATATCCTGACGTTGGCTGTTAGATGTCTGAACTCTCCAGCGAAGTTTTTAATACAGCACGTAACTAATCAGTGTAATTTCTGACCTGCAAGTGATATTGGTCATGTTCTGGTTATAATCAATTTTTCAAAGCAGTTTTCCAAAGCAAGATGGGAACCTCTTCCAGGTTGAAAAAAAGACTTTGAACAGACTGACCTAAAGGGCTTCGTCTCTTTGAACTGCATGAAAAGGACCGGTAACCTTTGTGGTGCAATGAAAGGACTTTTCTTGAAAATTGTTTCTCTGGTCTTTGAGCTGTTCCTGCTGAAAGGTAGATGAGTGTTGGACAGCGGGCCCCGTGTTTGTGGCAATGTGAGTTGTAGCCATATATTACAAATGCTGTGTATTTATTACCCGTTAACTTGGATAGCACTCCTCCTGGAACTGGCCATGCTCAAGGAAATAAAGATTTCATCTGCTATCTGCTAGGGCTGCCATGTTTTGCTTTTTATTTGGAGGATGATGAGGGTGTTCAATCAGAAAAGCAACAGCTTCCAAGGAAGTTGTTCATTCGCTGTGCTTGCTATAACAATATATTCTGCAAAATATGCAGAATATGGGCAGATCTGTTTGCCGCAGAGCTACTTTGTTCAGTGGTTGAATTAAGTTAGTTAATTGGTGTGAGAACCAAACAAAACCCTTTCCAGCTCGTTATTGTTAATGTTTGATATCTGTGCCTGTTCGGGTAATAAATATAATTGTGGTAACTTGACTAATAAGCTATTAGTACCAGTGTCTGGATGATGCAAAATGAGCCTCTACAATACCGTAACACCCTGTTAAAGAGAAATTTGATTTCTATTACTGCATGGTGATTCTGGAGCTGAAGTTAGACTCTTTGTCGTGCTGATTGCTGTTTGATTCCTGCCATATTGTTTTGCAACCTGTTAAAGCATCCAGAATGATTACTTAGGAGAAATAAAAGGGACCTGTGCGAAGCCTGCTCCGATGTGTGCTCCCTGGACTTCTGCAGGTGATCTGCTGCGCCGTGAGCCAGCCCAGCGTGGGCTCGCTCACTTCCTAAACTTTTATCATCTCTTCTGTCTGCCTGTAGTTCCCTTCAACCAACACAGTAACATCCATCCTTTCTTCTGGATGCAGGAGCGTGGGATTTAGCTTCAGGTCCCTGCCACAGTGGCACAGTGAAGGTGTACTTGGCTGCTGGTTGTCCTCTGTTTTGCTCAGTGCCCCGATCTTTTGCTCCGCTGTTCAATGCGAGGTGGTAATTTGAACATGGGATGAGGTTTCTGAGCTCTGTTATTGATTGCAGCTTGCTGTTCACTCTCTGAATTGATGCAGTTACTGGTAATAAGGGGGATATCAGCGCTGAGTGGCGTGATTGCCTCCGAGAGGAAAATTAAATTTTCCTTGCCTGGTCTTACATTTGTTTATCATGCTATCTGTACAAGCAGAATACTAAAGGGAGAAAAAGGAAAACAGGCTTAATTTAAAGGTGTCGTAATTTAAGAATAATTTCAAAGCGCGCCTTGCTGGTTGCCCAGTGCCCTCGGGGAGGGTTTCTGGGCTGCTGTTTGCTCCCTGTCATTTCCAGAGAGGCCGAGGCTTGACAGAAACAACTTCTCTTTCTTTCAGAATAAGGACAGCAGTGAACGTGAGAACAAGCAGCTCAGAGAAGATGATGAAGAAGAGACTGTCAAGCACAAGTAATTATTTATTTATTCCCACTTGTCTCTCTTGTACATATTGTTCAGGTGCCGCTCACATGTTTGCTAATTAGGATCTTTCCTTGGCTTCTAACATGCAATTTATTCCTTTTTTTAGTGTGAATTTGATCTCATGGTGTAAGTGATCTGAGATGGGGGAATAAAGAAGAAAAGCCTGGGGCTGACTTGCAGTGTTCCTAGAGGTGGCGAGGGGAAGGTGGTGTCGTCAGAGGCGCTGGGAGCATTTAGGCTGCCTTGCTTTAGGCTCCCTTGAATTGCTGCATCTCTGTCCCCCGCACGCATGTCATTTGAAGTGTGGATTTTCTTGGGTTTTTTTTTCCCCATGAACGGAGGCCTGCAGGGTACACGTGGCTGTTTAACTGTGGCCTACCGCTGTTCTCTCTTGTCACCAGAAAATGTGAGCACACAACTAACTGAGGCAGGGTGTCGCTCCTGGCAGGACCAGCTGACTGTGCAGTTGGTTTCCTGCCGCTAAAAACACCATCAGGTCTCTTTTGGAGACGACAGGGGGTAAAATTTGATTTGAAGATGTGGGACGTGACCTTTTCTCGTTGCATTTCTGCTAGAAACCTCCTCTGTGGGAGGTGTGCATCGGAGGTGCTGCAGATGAGCACATGTGCTCTGTTCGAGAAAGTAGAGCAAAATCCTCACTGCTGCTTGGGAATAACTCCCAGCAGAAAATGCATCCCTTCTTGAGAACAGCCTGCCTGGGTTTGGGGCTGGGAGCACTTCTTGAGAACCACCACCAAGGCTGAACTTTGTTTGTAGGTGCCTTGGCTGGATTTCGTGCCGGAAGAGGCACGAGGTTTGGGCTGAAGCTGAAACAGGAGCTAGAGATCTTGGAAATGATGATGAATAATGAATAAACACCTCTTGCTTTCCAGCCTTGCCACTCGATACGCTGTGTGGCGAGCTGATGCAGCATGCGGTGGCCTGCTGATGAGGAGTGTCATGCCTGGGCTTTCTTTACCATGTGATGACCTGGCATCGTTGGGCTAGCAGTGGTGCAGTGCTGCTCCCAGACGGGAATTATGAATTGGTCCACTAAATCTCTGAAAAAAACCCATCTTTTTTCTACTCTGACTGACTTTCAGGCTGGGGATTGCTGCTTTTCAACCACTACTGAGCAGCCTGGATCATATCAGAGGTGATGTGGTTTCTTACCAGGTCTTCAGCATCACTGCTGTCAAGTTGCTAAATCACTTTTTCCATGAGTGCTTGTTTGTGAGCTCTCGTCTTGTGGTAGGTTCAGCAAAAAGCCTTCCCCTGCCTGTGGGTGATGCCCTTGAAAATTCACCGAGGTTATATGCAAAGAGCAAAGGTGCTGAGTAGGAACCCCTGTCTCCAGCCAGCTTTGTGCTGGTGCATGAAACTCTCTGTAGATGTGGGCACAGAGCTTCTCTTGAAATTTGTGGGGGTGATGCCTTTGAGGTGGCAGGTTTTGGGGTGAAAAACTTGCTTTCCAGATGGATTTTCTCACAGGATTCTGTAGCTCTTTGCCTGTCTAACTACAGCATGTTTTGTCGGGATCCAGGCGTAACTTTGCAAGGCAAATGAGAGCAAGATCCAGTCTGCAGGAAATGTTTGAATCACAAATCTGGCTGAGATGATTCTTAGATCTTGTTTTACTTCTTGAATGTCCTTTTTCTGTTGCCGGAATTGGATGTGCATTTTTAACAGGATCTGGAGGACTGGTGAGCCGCTAACTTGATTTCGTCTTAGATTTTTATTTCCCAATAGTGTAGCTGAACTTTCTCAGCCCTTTGAAAAAGGGAACTGGTGGGCACTAATGCCCTGTTGGCTGGTGGCAAAAGGTAAGATGAGATAATCTGCTTGTGTTTAGTCTGAATTTCAGAAATGATGGGCCCTGGTAACTGAAACCTGCTTTCCCTGCAAACCAGTCACACCTAAACAAGCACCTCAATAGCTGTGCTGCCTTCTCAAGCTGAAAACCACCAAGAGCATGATGTGGGCAGGGGAAATCTAGTGGTTAAATAAATAATCCTGTGGCCTATATGCAGGGTTTAGGTGTACTGACTGCCCTGAAACGTGACCAGCAGCCCAGGGCTTTCGTTGCAGGCTGGTTCATCCTCCATCCCAGCAGCTGCACCTGCTGTGCCAGCCTGCACCCAAGACCGTTCTTCATACTCTAGGAGGGACAGAACTGCCAGGCATTGCCTTTACTAATATTTTCTTGCTGCCTCTGTGATGACACGCCTTTTGGCAGCTTCCTGTTTATTTTTCTGATAGACTCAGATCTCCCCGCCCCCTCTTTTTTCTTTCTTTTTTTTTTTTTTTTTTGTTTCCTTGTTTTTATCTGTTACATTGCAAGCTAACACTGCATGAACAAGTGCTGACCAAGCCCTCCGTGAAACCCTGATACACTCGCAGCAATTTCAGCTCAGGCTATCCCTGATTTGAGCTCTCAGGGGAGTTTTTATTTGTAATTGTGAAGAGCTTGCGTTGCTGTTATTATTTAAGCAGTTCTCCTTAGCCCACTGACCAGGAAACACCTTCTACTGTGGTGCAGCCTGCAATCCGCCTTCGGCCTGCAATCCACCTTCGCAAGGAACAGGGTGTGGGTGGACTTTGGCCCTTCCACCCCATTCCTGCAGGGAAGAGCATTTGGTTTGGGGCTCAGGAATCTGCAGATCGAGTGCTGTGTAAAGCCGTGGCTGACTTGGGCTGGCATTGCTGCCTCTCAGGGAGCAGAGAGGAGTTGAAATGTAAAGCTGGGCTGCAGTTCTGCAAGCGGAGCTCCTCAGGGCTCTTGAAAGTATAAATAAAAATACAAGGTAGGGCTTGGATAGGGAGGGAAAAAAAAAATCTTCAACTTAACTAGAAATTAAGCTTCAGTGGGCTGCTGTTAATCAGCTGCTGGTGTTTCGACACTTAGTCATCCTTTAAAATTACAGCTCCGTGCTGTGCCGGTTGCAGAGATGAATTTCTGGGAGGAGCTGGGGGAGGCAGGGGTTGGGAAACCGATCTCTCCCCTCACTGTGGGAAGAATGTCATGGGGCAGGTCAAACCCACTTTTCTTTTAATCTCTGCACAAAAAAGTACAGCAGCGTGTCTGTTCAGTGTTGGCTTTAGCTTGGCAGGACAGCCAGGGCAGTAGCAAGGATAACTGCTATGTGGATGTGCTTCTGTACATCCTGAAGCATGGAGGGCTTAATGAAGAGTTTAAAAAGAATATAAAAAGAATTAAAAAACTGTAATGAAATATGAGAGGCAGCAGTGTTTGCATGTAGGCTGAGCTTGGTACACATGGTGTATTTATTTGATCGACATCTGTGGGGACAGCTGAACCTGTTATCACTGGTGGCTTGTCCTGATGGACACTGGGCCAGCAGTCAGACTCCATCACCAGCTCGCCTCTCCCGGCACTGAGAGCGTGTCCCCTCCTCCATTGGGAAGTGCTTGGTCCATGGCGGGAGGAATTGGGCATGGGCAAGGCTGTGCAGTGGCGCACCTTTTGCTTGGTGCTGGAGAAGGGAGAACAGGAGTCTTGATGGCTGAATCCACCTGGCTGATAGCCAGTGGGGTACTGGCTGGGGAGATTTAGGAGCTGGCAGGATCTGGGCTCCATCTTGAAGATGCTTGTCTCCATTCTGATGCTCTGCCTTCTCCCCTCCAGAGCTGTGAGGATGTTGTGGACCTTCCCTCTGGTTAGAGCTGTGCCTGTCTCTGGAGGAGGTACCTGGGATCTATTTTCATAGGGAGAGCCCCATGGAGCTTCAGCTGGTCCGAAACCTGGCTGCACCCTCCTAACAGAGGCTGTTGGATGTGTTCAGCAGGTGCCTGGTGATCCTGGCTTTGCCTTGGACAGGCTGATGTCCCTCTGCCTGTTCCCAGCAGCAGGGTGCAAGGCTGAGCAGCCAAAGGTGAAACCCTGGTCCCTCCTACCCAACCCTTGGCTAGGAGTTCCCAGCATCTTCCCAGCCATCCACTCTTTTGGCAATTGTTGCTGGCCTCCATGCTGTAACCAAACCACAGCACCTTGGGTATTGATTTTTGGGTGCTTAGACCTCCATCTGACCTGCCTGTGGGAGAGCTCTTGGTGTGGTGTGGGGGCAAGGCTGTACGTAACCCCGAGCTTACCCAGAGCATCATTTTGCTCACAGACCTGCTGGCTCTGAGCTGAGACAGCGAATCTGCATGTGGTTATCGAATTGCAGAGCTGCAGCAAAGCCATGCTTGGCACTGTTTTGAGGCTGGCTAGGGAGATGTTGAGGTCCTGTGGATGTCCATGTGCTACCAATGTACCTTCAGGGCTTCTTTTTTGGCTTGAGCCTCAAGGATGGCAGATTGTTTTGGCCCCATCACCAGCTGAAGAAGCCGGAGAAACCCTGTAAGAGCAAAGTATGATCTTGTGCCAGCGTGCAGAGCATGGCTGCGCAATGCAGGCAGAGTCAGGGTTGCACATCGGCCAGCTCCTGGTGCTGTGTCACCAGCCTGGGTCCCACGCCACAGAGCGAGTGTGGGTTTTGTCCCGGTTGTATTTACTGATGCTGAAGTTGCTCCTGTCTGCCTGGAAAGCACTCAGCTGCCCGGTGAAGTAGTGTGGGAGGCCAGACAACCTCGTGGTACCTGCCTGCATTTGAAGAGCTTCTCTTGCAGCCCTCCTCCTGCAACACCCGGGGGTACGTGTCTCCCCACCCGTGCCTCCCCCGAGAAGCATGTCCTGAGAAACCAGCTGCCTCGGCAGGTTTTGGGGGATCGTAGTGTTAATAGAGGCGTTTGGTTTTTTGGCATTCCTTGAGTGCCTTTCGCAGGCGCTTAGGCAGGAGGATGTGCTCTGACACGCTCAGTTATTTGAGCAGGAGCAGCCCTCTCCCAGCGAAAAGAGATTGCTCTTTTCCTTGGAGGGTGGGTGCTGATGGGTCTCTGCCTCTGCTTGTTGCTTGCTCCTTTTCTGCCTTGGATGAGGAATCCAGGAATGAAGGCAACAGCTTTGTCCTCTTGACCAAACAACAGCTCTGGACCTCTGTGTTCGGGATGTCCCTTTCCTCCTGCAAGAGAGCGTGCGAGGAGAGCCTTGACTAACGCGGTGTGCGTGTGGGATGTGAAAGTTATGTTAGTTTCTGAGTCAGAGCAGACACAGGTTGTCTCTGTGTGTATCCTCGTTGCTGGAAAGTTCAGTGTGGGCAGTGAGGCAGCCTGGAGATACACAGACCTTGCTTTTGAGCCAGCCCAGCTGTAGGGAAGCCTCCAGGAAGGCTGCAGCAGGAGGTGGTGCCCTCAGATGTCAAAGCTGTCTGCAAGGGGATGAGCTGGTCAGGAAAGTGAAGTGCACAGAAAAAAGGAGGTTGTGAAATTCAGTCTGTGTTAGGATTGATGGCTGCTGTATAGTCTCGCAGTGCTCCTGAAGGGTGAGGTGCTGTAGAGTTCCCTTGGCACCCATGGGTGATCAGGCAGCACCCTGTATGTGCTGGATGACTTTGCAGAGAAGTGCAGCGGGTCGGTGGGAGGGGGACTGAGGGGAGCAAAGATGTTGTAAGAGTCCGAGCCTGAAATCTCTGCCCAGATGCTCTAAATCTGGTTCTTTCTGTGGGGTCTGCAGATGGCAGGAAAGAGAGTAAGCTTGTCAGTTACACTCACTATACAGTGAATTTTTCCTGGCAAAAACATTAGGGAACCTGTAGAAAAAGCTTGAAAAGTACTTCTGCTATGCGGTTTGCAACTGGAAACAGAAAAGGGAAGAGGCAGTTCGAGGAGAAGTTTTTGCTGCCACTGAAGAGCAGCTGAGGGCTGCCCCAGGGGACACCTTCACCGCATGGCCCTGCAGGTTCCCCAGCATCCCCACTCCTGTCAGGTTCTTCGGTAGCTCAGCCGGAGCCAGAATGGGCTCCCTCCAGCTTGGTCCCCAGACCTCCTGGTTTGCTGCAGAAGTCTCCTGCTTTGCTGTTCTTGGTTGTCTGACTGCCTTGTCCCTGCTCCTTCAAACCTTCTTGCCCTCATGGAGCACACGATGGAGCAGAGGAGGGTCCACCAAACCACCACTCCTTTAAGGATCTGAGACCTCCCTCGTATCTTCTGTAGCAGTAATTTCTTTACACATTTGAATGTGGCTTCCTGGACCACCCAGGAGTAAGTGAATTTTGGAGGTGCAGAGAAATTGACATACTTGTGCTGGTTCCTCTTTAAAGGGCAATATGGAAATGGTTGCCCAGGACTTTTGGCTTCGAGCAAGTTGGAATAGCTGTCATAAAAATGAAAAGGTCTGAAAATGGGGGCTCTGGAGCAGCTTGAGAGGGTCAAAGGGCAGCAAATTTCAAAACAGATGGTATTTCTTCAGGGCTTCGGAAAATTAATTGCCTGGAATGGCAGAGATAGGGTTGAAAATGCCCTGGACTTCCTGAACTGTGTCTGAAGAATGGAAAGGCTCTACTGTGGCATTTCAAAAATAGTCAGCTGAGATCTGGGTGTTTGAAACCACCTTGTTTTGATGATGCAGCAGAAGAAGCATCTTTCCCCCCTCTCCCTAGCTTCATCAGATACCTAGAGTTGATGCTGAGGAGCACAAGAGACATTTAAGCAGAGCAATGTGAAGACCAAGAGGTGAAGAACCATGGAGGACACCCACCTCTGATCTGAGATGTCCTTGTCAACTTTCCTTGCCCCCTAGCTTTGTCCTCATAGAGGTAAGAATAGGAAAGTGCTTTTGAAGCAGTGTGGTTGCTGCATCTCCAAGTGACCATTCTGTGACAATAACTACGGGAGCGAGGATGCTGTGACATCTGAAGAAATGGCTGTTACAGAGTTTCTTGGCAAACCCGTTCCCTGTGCTGCTGTGATGTAAGGACATCAGCATTCGGGTGGTTCGCCAGAAGGCTTGGAAAGACCCGTTGATCAATTGAGTGAAATGTTTACCTCATAAAGCCCTTGGGGCTGGAGGAGTAAGGCAAAAAACAGCCTCGCAGGCAGCTTTGAGTGTCCTGTGTTTTGCATCGAGACAGCTCTTTGCATTCTGCACATACCCTGCATGCCATGCCATTTCCAACCCACCTGCTTCAAAGAAAAGCTGATGTCTCTCCTCCTTCCTCAGTGAGGAGCTCTGGGCCTGAGTGGGAAGTGGATTTTGAGGCATCCCGGACCCAAAACAGGGAATGTGCCACCTCTGACGGGCTTTTAGGACATGCTGGGAGGCTGTGTCCATCACCTTCCTTGGTAACTGCAGCAGCTACCCAAATCCTCGTGCGATCCTAGGAGCTTCCCGCACCCACTGCCAGCTGTAAGGCTGTAACCACCTCCGTCCCTATAAGGCCTGGCTTGGTCAGGCTGATACAGACTGGGAAACACTGCACAAGGTGCTCAAGGGTCTTCTGGGCTGGGCACATCCATCACTTAGGAGGTGCTGATAAAACCTACAAGCTTGATCCCATCTTGAAGCCAAGTGGTTCAAACCATGCTCTTGTCTGGGTGCTCAGTCCTTTCCAACGAGCACTCACGTTAGTGCCGGTGCATCCCCGTAACGTGCCCTCTGCCCCCGGGACCTGCACTCCCTAACCTGACTTCTACATCCGATTCTGCCGGAGAGCCTGTCGTTAGCTCTGGGTTTATTTTTTTTTTCTTGTTTTCGTGGCGACTTGGATAATTTGTCACTTGTGCACTGGGCTGTCTTTCTGGAATGCAGCACTTAGAGGAACCGCTTGCATCTGATCTTTATTTAACCCGTTTCTGTGGAAGACCAGCGACTTCTTCTAAATATAGATATAATTTTTCACCTGTGCCTGCTTTTAAGTTACTTGAGGTAGCACCGCCCTGTTCCTCATCCCTCTGCCTTCACAGATGTACTCATGCATAGAAGTAGGAGGAGACAAGTCTTTGGCTCCTGGTGAGGCTGGCATTGCTGGGGCTGGTACATGCTGAAATCCCCAAGCCCCCCGAGGATGTGGCTGCAGGGAACACTGAGCAGGGAGGCAGGTGTGAGAGCTGCTCTCACCTTGCACAGTTAATTAAAGGGATCAATTTTTGTTTGTTTTCTCCTGGTGCTTTCGATTGTGCATGGGTTTAATAAGGATCTGAAAGCACTGGCACCAGGCGCAGCCCCACAGCCTTTCTCTTCACCCCAGCACACTGGCTGCTTCCCCTTCTGCCAGACCCGCGCCGCTGCTTGTCCCATCTGTGGCAGAACCTGCCAAGTTGTGCCTTGTGGTTTTATTTTTTTAATCTTGTGGAGAAACCTCCAGCAAGCAGTGCTGGGCTGCAAGGCTTTTCTTTGCAAGCTGAGGTGGGCTTTCTGGGTGGGAAGAGCGTCAGGGAGCAGGTTTAAACTCCAGTTCCTCTTCCTTGTGTGTTCCCCAAGTGGTGCTGAAGTCCTGCAGCAATTTACTGAAGGGCTGGACACCGTTGTAGCAGGAACCAGACCTCTGGGGTGTGTTCCCTTTGAAATGTGGGATCTGGGAGCTTCTGCTGCAAAAAGATGATCTCTCGGCTCTGTGCTGGTTTGGCTGTGGCTGAGCAGCTGTGCTTCCGTTGCATGTGCAAAACTATGACTTTAAAATATTGTTTGTCGAGTTGAAATGTTAACATCTTGCTGGACCAAAAGAAACAGCTTGCTTAGCTCATAGCTCTCTTGTTTTAGGTGATCTGACCCTAGGGAGTCTGTGTTTGGTTCCCTTTCAGCTGCAAGTAAATCGTAAATGTGAGCTAAGGAGACCAGAAAGCCTGGGAGATATTGAAAGTTTGCATTCTGCAGGGTCTGCCACTTTGTCAGATAAATTCTCTCCAGCAAGCGTGAGCCAGCCTGTGGCCAGATGTTAGACATCACAGCCTGATGTCCTGTTACCTCCTGAATGAATTAGCTGCTCCTCATCCTCCCCTGGCCTCCCAGGTTAGCAAGAAAATCCTGCTAAGTGGAGATGTCCATAAAACCATGGAATAACGGTGATTTCTGTGTACCTTAAGATGGTATCTCCATTGCAAAAAAAAAAAAAAAAAGTTGATCTTCCAAGTTCGGCCTTCCTGAAAAGATCTGCCTTTCTGGCTGGGGATTGATGGTGATCAGTACAGGTTAATTTAATAAATCCCTTCTCTCAGGGCATGCGTGTGTAAAAATACACATAAAACCGCTCACAGCAGCTTGTCTTTTTGGGGTGAAGGTGCTCTTATCTTGGGGAGGTATTGTAACTACATGCTAATCTCTCCAGTGTTTCTGTGAAGCATCCTTTCTCCCAGCGCTGGGGAAAGTTGTTCCTGTTTCATGGTGTTGCACTGATGTAAGGGCTGGGGGACCTGGGCTTGATTACATGAGAAACGTTTGCGAGTCTCCTAGTCTGCCTGGGTCCTGGTTTCCCGTCTGCTGGTAGCATTTCTCTCTGTTGATCTTGCTGAGCTCCAACCAAGTGCTCCCACCACCTCCATGGCACCAGCTGTGGTGTGGGTCGGACTCTTTGCAAGAGGACTCAGCTGCCAGAGAGGGGATGGGATGGTGTGGGAAGGGTAGGACCTTCCTGCTGTGCTCCAGGGACCTCCAGGGTTGGTTTTTTTGTGCTTTCCAGATAAATGTGGCCATCTGACTGCTGACCTTTCTCTTCTCACCTCTCTTTGGACTGTAGCTTCTACACCCTTTATTTTGCCTCTCTTTGCTTTGACTGTAAGCCCTTGGGTTGGGTTGTATCTCACGTAGTTCTCCATCAGTAAAGTCTGGCAGGGAATTGGCCCCCGGTATCAGCTGTCCGCTGGGAGGAAAACTGGTAATATCGAACTGATGATTTTCCTGCCTGATACAAGTGTCCTCCCCTGCATTCGTGTCAGGGCTCTCTGTGTCCTCCTTTGCGTCCTTACCACTGCCGAGGGCTTTGCTGACAGCTGGGGCAGCAGCATTGCTGGGCAGCAAAGTGTCTCAGTTTCTATTTAAGCTAATTAAACCCATCGACAGTGTTAAATGAGTTTAATCTACTTAATTTGCCCTGTGGGCTAGTGTACTGTTATATAGATCCAGCAGCCTGCAGAGCGCATTGTAGGTGTGCGTAAGCAGCTGGAGGTGGGATGGGGTCCTGCCAGCTTGATTTTCAGGGCTCTGGTTTTGGAAATGCCTCTGCTTGAAGTGGGCAGGGTTTGCCCTCAGTGAGCAGTCAGCTTGGGGGTGCACGTGACTGAGGTTGTGTAATGGCCCTAAGTTTGAGGCCCAAATTGTTTGGGAGAGGTGTAAAAAGAACAGCCTTGAAGAAGGAGAGAATTAGCATCCAAATATCAGGGAGGTGTGTGCACGGGGGAGAGGGCTGTCTGCTGACTCTTGAGCTCTCCTGGAGGAAGGTGGAAGGATGGGTGGACTTCTGGATGTCGTTGGGATATCATCGTCCCTGTCACTGCCAGTTGCATCGCCTGCTTGCTCAGGAACCTGAATTTGCTCCCCTTATTTGCACTGCTTGGCTGACCTGCACCCCTGTTTGTAGCACTTCCAGAAGCATTTCTAGTAACTGGGTAACCACCTTGTACCCTAAATAGTCCCTGTCCTTTCCATGGGATCATTTTTTTCCCTGGTTGTGGATCTTCTCTGGTGTTTCCGTCCTGAGTCTATCCCTGGGTTGAGACCTATAAGGGAGCTGGGCTGAAGGTCAGAGTTTTGCAGGACAGCTTGGTCCATTACCAGCTGCCTCTGCTTGCCTTGCCCAGGCATTGCCTTTATCTGCTGAGCTCCCGGCTGACCCTGCCTTTGCTGCCTTGTGTGGGTTGCTGCTGGCCCCTGGCCGCTGCCAGCGGCTGCTGACGCAGACCTTGCCCCTTGCTAGTGAGAGCACATGGTCCAGGGCAGGACGGACGTCTCTCACTGCTCTGTGTTCTTCCCTTTCTTCCCCAGGGAGCTCAAACTGCGAAACTATGAGCCTGAAGATGAGGAGCTGAAGAAGAGGAAGGTGCCCCAGGCCAAACCAGCCTCAGGTGCGTGCAAGCAGGAGTGTGGGAGGTGAAACGAGGGAGCATGAGAGCAGAAGCATTGCCAATGGTGGTGCTGGTGCCTGTGGTGCAGCCCCTGCTGCTTTGCTCTGTTCTGGAGGCTTGCAGACAAGGAGATCATGCCAAGCCCTTTGCAGGGATTCACTGGCTGCTGTAATGAGCCTCACTCTAACAGGACATCCTATCCCCTTCTGCTGGCAAGCTTCCCTCCCGAGTGATGTTCCCAGAGAGAATGAGGCAGCACTTGTGGTTGTGAAGACAAATAAAATGGTGCGGGACATTGCATCCAGCCAGCGTGCTGCGAAGTGGGTGGGTTATACCTTTCCTTTCTGAAAATCTGGTGGCTTGGAGACTTCTGTGGCCCTGCTTGCTCCAGCCCAGGGTGGAAATCCACTGGGATGCCTTCTGGTAGCAGCTTGCTGGTGTGAGGTGTTTAGGACCTGGGAGATGAGTGTCTGCAGCCCTGGAGGGTGCTGGCCTGTCTGAGCAGCCGTGGTGGGAGCTCCCACTGCTGCTGGGTGATGCTTGTGGCCCCCGTTGCTTCATCGTCCTCTTGCCTGCGGGGATTGCACGCCCTGTGTTGCACAAGTGGGGTGTGTGTCTGAGCACACGGAGTCCAGCCCCAAACCAGAGGGCTGATGCTCAGAGGATCCGAGCTCTTGCTGGAGGATTCAGATTGTTTTTTGTTTGAATTACCTTTAAACAAATATTAGTCATGAGTCCAGGGCGTTCAGTCTGCTGTTTCCTAGCACTGAACCTCCGTGCATCTCTTGAGAGGGAGACAAAGGGTAGAAGTTCCCTTGATCTTGAAATATTGAGTCCTCCTGGAATAGGTCTCTCTAAAAATGCCCTGAATAAAAGGACTGCCTTTGGGAGCACGGCAGAGATCTGGTAGGTAGGAATGCTGACATTGCGCCTTCTTTATCCTTTTGTAAAAGTTTAAAACTTCCCCTGACTCTTGCCTGGTGTGTGGTTTGGAATTGGGAACAGCAATTTTGACTGTTTTCAGTAAAACTCAAGCCCTTCTTTGGGGCTGCAGTGCCCGTCAGCTGGGGTTCCCATGTCTGGAGTAACCAACTTGTCTGTCCTCGGGCATTTTGTGCCAGGACTGGGGAGGGAGGGGGACAGAGGAGCTGGGACTTGGTGTGGATTCATGTTAATGGGCACAATTGTTTGCTGGAGCAGGATTCACCCCTCAGGGATGTGCTCCTGGGTGTTTGCACTCCCTCCTTGCACAGATGCCCAGGTTGAAGGATGGAGGGCTGTTTTCCACACTCGCTTTGCCGTTATCCCCAGTATCTGCAGACTTTTACGTAAAGTCTGAGCTGGAGCTTGATTCCTCCGAGGTGTCTCAGGTGGTGGCCTTGTAAATGAGTCACAGTGAGTCAAATTCCAGTTTAAACACCTGCGGAGCAGCTGATACCCTGAAAAGAAGACTGGAACCCAGCAGACTTCTTGCTGCTGTTTGTGGCGTTTAAAGGATGTTGGGTTTGCATCGTTTTCAGATGATTTTTAGGGTTTGAGTGGTGAAACTGAAAGGGTTTGAGTGGTGGTGGGACTTGTGTACCTGCTTGTATGTACTGTGCTCTTAAGGCAAAGACGTTCAAATGTGCTTTTATAAAAGCTTTTGTGAACCGAGCCCAGAGCTCTGGTGGGTTTCCCTGTGCCTTGTCCCCTGGGTGTCCTGCCGCTGCGCCCTGCGCTGATGCTAATCCTATTCCCCCATCTAGTGGAAGACAAGGTGAAGGACCAGCTGGAGGCTGCCAAGCCGGAGCCCATCATCGACGAGGTGGTAGGTATATTCAGAGCCACGCTGTGCCGGCTGCATCTGTTGGTGCCCAGGCTGGAACCTTGCCTGCAGCTCTCACTGGGTGTCTCCTCTTCCTCCCTAGGATCTGGCAAACCTGGCCCCAAGGAAGCCAGACTGGTGAGTGCCTGCAGCAAGCTCCTGGGAAAGGGGTGGTGTCATCAGTGGTGGGTTACCATCATCTCGAGGTTGTCCAGGTTGAGTTAAAAATGCTAGAAATGGGAAACCCAGCCCTGCTGTTAAGGAAGCCAAGGGTCTGTCTTCTCTTTTCCTGCTTACACTGAGCCCACTGATCCTTTTGGGGTGCTTGTCACTGTGGTGGCCTCAGTGATGAGGGATGGTCTGGGGATTAGGTTGGTTTGCCCATAAGCTGCCCTGGTAACAGACACAGACAGTGCTCTGTGGTGCTCACAGGAGAGAGAAGGACTCTCCCTTCCACTGGGAAAGGCGTAACGAGGCCCCTGTGTTCCCACCTGCCTGGGGTGAGGATTTGTTCTGACACTGTTGCTCTCCTCCAGGGATTTGAAACGAGATGTAGCCAAGAAACTGGAGAAGCTGGAGAAGAGGACGCAGAGAGCCATCGCTGAATTGATACGTGAGTTCTGGTGCCGCAGGGATGGCTTATGGGGCCACCACTTGTTCCAGATGGATTACACATCCTGGCTGGGAGCTCCATGCCTTGCTGTTGGGCCAGGGAGGGACTGGCAGACCCCAGAAGGATCTGTGAACCTGTTGGTCCCAAGTAGCTTCCCCGAGGCCACACGCACGCTTGGCTTGTGCAGTGGGGAATGATGATCTGGGGGCTTGGGGGCTGCAGTTCAGGTTCTTCGCCGGGTAGGCTCCCCAGTACTGCTGGTTTACCACTAAGCCACTGCTGCGTCTTGCTTGCAGGAGAGCGGTTGAAAGGGCAGGAGGAGGATCTGGCGTCCGCTGTCGGGTCAGCAAAGCAGGAGGGAAGCGACTCCGACTGAGGAGGTCCATCTGGCAGCCTCGGGCGCGGGCTCTGCAGATCTGCCTCTGCCAGCAGCGCCGATCCCATTGCTCTGGGGTCGAGGCACCTTGTTGGGATGTGCTGCTCACCAGTGTTTTGCCAGAAGCCCACAAATACTACCATGCCTGAAGGAGAGGGGCACATCCAAGGAGCCTGGCTATCCTTTCTTGGACTATGACTGGCCGTTGAGGAACACTTCGCAGACAGCTTTTTGGGACCACGGGGGACGATGGAAACAGGACAGACGCCCACGTTAGCTTCAACCTAGGCTGCCAGGACTCAGAGCAAGGAAGATGTGCGCAAAAGGGCTGGTGCCAGAGAAGGTAAATTCAGGCTCACTCTCCACTTGCAAGAAGATGCCCACGGAGCCAACAGCATCCCTTAGGGAGGTATAGCCATTCAACAGGCCACCGATGCTCTTGTTCTGGCACGGAGATGCCTTTGTGAAGCTGCTTCTTTCTGCAGAACAGCTGGTGTAACTGCTGTGTGGGGAGCAGTGAGGTCTCTCACTCCGGAGAGCTGGCTGTGAGTATTTGTGAGCACCCATGGTCAGATCCAGCACGTGCAGAATAACTGCGGCAAGGGGCTGTGTGGCTCAGGACCTGTCCGAGCTGCTCCACTTCCAGTGGAGGTTCATGTGGGGTTTGTTTTGTTCCCTGAAGTTTCCCAGCCCTCCAGGCTGTGCAGCATGTAACACTCATGTTTTATAATCGACGAAGTTTGTTGTTAACAGATCTTTTCATAATAAAAGAGTCCTGCAGCAGAAGAGTTGTCACTTGTTCTGCAGAGGACTGGGAGGAGGCAGCTCACTTCATCTCTCTCGTGTCTGTGAGGACTTCAGACCAGTTTGCTGGTCCCTGTCCCCTTCACTTCCCCGGGACGGGGAGCAGCGGGTGTTTCAGTGCATGTAAGTTTGAGGTGGCCAAGCTGTAGCTACAGCAGGTCCAGCACAACTCCTGGGCGGGAGCTGTGCCGTGGATGGGGCAACCTGGGGTGATGCCTGCGCCGTGCTGCTGCAAGGAGTGAGCAGGTGGGATGCTGTAGAGCTGACCTTGCGTCTTCCCTGGAAAGCTTTGCTGTGGCTCCTGGAGATCTTGCAGGATGGGTGCCTTAGCCAGGCCTCCTCATGTGGGCTCCTGAATCCTCTGTGTTTGATTCAGAAGTGGTTTTGTCCTGAGGTAAAACATATGGTGTATACAGCTTTGACAACGATATTTACGGAAGAGTTTGCCTGTGATAAAAAGAGCTATTCCTGTTAATGCACACATCCTGCTGCTTTAAAAGCTTGTTGAAAAGAGCTGCTGGGGCGAGGAGAGCCAGCAGCCTGCCTTCGAGGCAGGTGGCATTTCTGCCCTCATGCCTGCTGGAGCCTTGGTGGCTGGAGCTGCCATCTCAGATTGTCACCAGTTAGACCGGCTCCCCATGCAGGACAAGATCAGTCCCAGCCATCCTAAATACAGACTAATCAACGCTTGTCCCTGTGGCAGGATCTGCTGCTACTGGTTGCATGTGGTGAGGACATCTGACGGGCTTTCCACCTGCAAGAGCCCCTTTCCTGCTTCCAGATGATGGACTAAGGGCAAACATCTGGTGAAATGCCCTCTCATTCCTCCAGCTTTCATGTGCAAATGGCTGCTTAAAGCCCTCCATCCCCAGCTGCCTCCCCTCTCCCTTGGCTTGCCTGTTCCTGGTGTTTGCAGCCATCCCGGTTCCATCCTCCACTTGGGCTGGTGCTTGTCAGCCTCGGAGGGGCCACCAAGGAGGGGCACCCCATGGAGCGAGGGGAGGCCCAAACCCACTGGGGCAGTCAGTATCCAGCACCAGGCTCCAGTGTTGGTGTGTGGTTGTGGACTCCCTCTGGGATTTCTAGTGGAAAAGCCCCTGGGGTGAAAGCCCGGCCATCTCCCTGGGGGTCGTTTTGGGGCTGGTTTTATTGTTCTGCCCTGCGCTGGAGGCAGCTTAGTGCCCCTCACCCTTGATCCTAGGTCAGGCTGTTTCTGGGCCAGGAAACCAAGATCAGGCACCAGTGTGAAGGTGCCACCAGTGCCACCCAGCACCCTGTGCCACAGGGACAGCTGAGCGCTCTTGGCCATTGGGTAATGCTGCCCCGAGGGTCCATCGTGGAAAATGCGGGTGGATCTGCTGTACGGGGACATCCCTGGCACCAGGCAGAGCATGTGGTGATGCCTCAAGGATGCTTAAAAATGAAAAGGACCCCCTGACTCGTGACAGTGACCAAAGCAGAGCTGCCAGTGATCGAGGTGAGTGTTAAGAGGTGGCTCCACCATGCAGGTGTATTTGTGATGAGTTATTAATGACCTCAGCTGTTGCATACCTTCGTGTGCATTTCTTCATTGGAAAAGAAACTGTGGAGCCCTCCTGACGCCATGGCCTTGTCTCCGTGAAACGCCCTGTAGATGTCAGCAAACCTCCGTGCACAGATCCCAGCAGCTGGACCCTGCACAGCGCCTGGCTCTGCATCCCAGCAGCTGCTCTGGCCGGGATGCGCAGGATGCTGTGCACTCCTTGGGATGCCTTTCCCTGCCGTGGCCTCTGCTTTGCAACACGTGGGGGTGGGAAGCATGAGTTTCCCCTTGTTGACTTTAAAGGCACATAAATTCCCTTTAAACTGTCTCTGGTTGCAAGCACAGCTCTTCCCAGAGCAATCCCGTGCTCCAGCTGGCTGCAGAGTCATGGAGCTGTAGAATCCCAGAACGGTTTGGGTTGGAAGGGCCCTTAAAGACCGCCCAGTCCCACCCCTGCCACGTGCAGGGCCCCCTTCCCCCAGCCCCGTCCAGCCTGGCCTTGGGCACTGCCAGGGCTGGGGCACCCACAGCTGCTCTGGGCAGCCCGTGCCGGCGCCTCGCCGCCCTCACAGGGAAGGATTTCTCCCTCAGCTCTGATCTCCATCTGCCCTCTTCTACTTTAAAGTCATTCCATCTCGTAAAGCACCCTTCTTGCCAGTCCCCAGGCAGAGCTGTCTGCCCTGCACTGGCTGGCAGCTTTTGAGCCGGTTTGCAGTAGTGTTCCCACCGCCCCCCCCCCCCCTAAAAAAACTTAAAGAAAACCTGCTTGTCTCATGCAAGGAAAAGTGCTCAAAAGTATAATTTTCACTCCTTCAGCTCTCTGTGAAAATGTCATTTGGAAATGAAAAATCAAAACATTTTCTTTGAGGACAAGCCAAAATGAAACGTCCTGACTTTCCCCTTTTAATTCTGCTTTATTCCATCATGAAATTAAACTGGGATCAGCCCCAGACTCCTGGGCTTGGGGGCGCAGCTGGGAAGGGGGAGAGGTTCGTTCCCAGCCAGGTGATGGGGTCTGCAGACCACAAACCAGTGCGTGGGAGCTGGGACCAGCTGCTGGACCCTTCCATCCTCGTGATTTTTGGGAGCATCCCTGCAGCTGTGCTGCACTTGGAGGCACTGACCAGCCACTGTCTCTTCTGCCTGGAAAATACCTGCCCTGAGGCTGTATTTCCTGCTGAGGAGAGAGATTTATCTCCCTTTTTCTGATATATATATATATATATCATTTGCTGTAAACTTTTTCTATTTCCCAGCTCCGCAGGACACCCTGCTGCGTTGGTCCCCATGGGGAGCATGCCTGTAAATAGTGACCTGTCTCCAAAACGGTGTGGACATCCCCTTCCCTGCGGGCAGTGGCTGTGTCACCCGGAGCAGAGCCGTCCTTGCAGGGCACCATGGGCTGGGCTTGTACCTAGCAAGATCAGGCTCATTTCCCCCTGCTGTGGGGCCTCGCAGCACAACATCGCTTGTCCTGGCACAGGGCAGGGACCCCATCATGAGATGTGGGTCCCAGCATGGGGCAGGGATCCTGGCATAGGATCAGCGTCCTGGAATGGGACTGGAGACCCTGCATAGGACTGGGATCCATCCATGGTACAGGGATTCCAGCATGATACAAGGATTGTGGCATGGGACAGGGATCCTGGCATGGGACAGGCATCCTGACGTGGTACAAGGATTCTGGCATGGGACAGGGATCCTGGCAGGGTACAAAGATCCTGCAACGGGACAGGAATTCCAGCATGGTACAAGGATCCTGGTATGGGACTGGGGTCCATCCATGGGACGGGGATCCCAGCATAGGACTGGAGTCCCTACGTGGGGCCGGGATCCTGGCATGGGCTGGTGTGTGGGTGCCGGGGGACTGATCCCTCTTCCCCAGCCTGGGGGAAAGAGGATCGTGTGGGTAAGGACGGGGAGAGCCGGGGCCGTTGGGGTCTGACACCAAACACTGCATCCATGGGTTCCACGTAATCCCTGGCTGCATGGCCAGATGGTGAGGGCTTTTCTCTCTTTCAAAGGTTGTGCCCCAAGTCTGCTTTTAGATTTTTAAAAAGTCCCAAATGGTGCTTCTCATGGCCCAGAACAGGTTTTTAACCATGGGTGGGGTTTTTTTTGGCATTGTAGGTGTCCCAGGGAGCCACCTGAAGCCCCCTTGGACAGCACAGTGCTCTGTGCTCATCCTGTGCCTGTGTCTTTGGGATGCTGCTGTGGCAGAAACACTCAGAGAAGGAACCCTGGTTTGCTTTGCCCCAGTTTCCCTGGACAAGGGGAGCTCCACCGAGGGCCGGGCTGGAAGAGGAGGATGAGACGCAGGAGAACCCTAAGGATGGGGAGGTAATTCAGCTCGAGGTCATCTGCAAAGTGGACAGTGAGACCAGAATTAACAGTTTCTCAAGCGAAGCAGATCAGAAAGGCCATGGGAGAGCGGTAAATAAATAACTTGGAGAGCTAATCCCTTCAGCTCCAGGAAAATCAAAGGATTAACATTTACCCTGTGCCTCTTGGGGGATTTCTTCAGATCACTGAGCTGATGCTCCAGCCACACACCAGGTTCCAGAGGAGCCACCTCATTGCTGAGCTCCTTCGGACAGAGATGCGTCTCATGCCCTGCCTTTTGAAACAGGGACAGTGGTGGCCCGTGGGGGTCTGCAAGCATGAGCTGGTCCTTCTGGCAGCCTCAGGGTGCTCATGGGGCAGACGTGGGGAATTTTCTCTGTTGCATCTTCTCCTTCTGCTTCCCCAGCAGCAGTCAGAGCAGGTCCCTGCTCTTTGCAGACCAGTCCAAGCACACAGCCCTGCCTCTCCCTCGTACAGGGACAATGACGTGACATCTGTCCCTCCCAGAGGGCTGGGGATCTGCTGTCCTGGCAAGACACCTTGATGCACCTGTTGTCTCCTTTGGTTGTGAGTGCTGCAGCCTGCAGCGCTTCCCCCAAGCCAAGACCAGTTTCTGGTGGACACCCACACCTAGCAGAGCTGGTAATAGTTCATGACTCGTAACTCATGCTGATGTGGTGGCTGTGTGGGGAAATGCAGCAAAAAATGAAGTCTGCAGTGCCTTAGTTGGGTCTGGTGGCATGGCCTGTTGTCCCATGTGTTGTCCGGTTGGAGGCACCTCTGGAGATGCTCTAGTCCAACCCCTGCTCAGGCATGGTCAGCTGGTGCAGGTTGTCCAGGGCTGTGTCCAGCTGGATTTTCAATAAATACAAGTGTCTGATGAGGAAGCAGAGTGTTGGGGAATGAGCTGCTGCTCCTGGGGCCAGACCCAGGAAAGCTCAACTGTCAGTTAACCCAGAGGGAGACCTCCATGTTTTGGCAGAATAAGCTGGAACTGTGCGTTTGCCCCAAAACACCCTGAAAATGTCATTAGGGACCAAGGACAGCCCAGGTGGGATCTGCAGCTGGCACATAGCTTCGTCCTTCGCCGGGATCCCAGGGCTGTGGAGGTGATCAAGGAGACAGGGGTGAGGATGGAGCTCGTTAGGGCAACACCAGGAGTTGTGCGATGCTTCCTTGAAGCTGACCTCTGCTAAAAATGTCTTTTTTTAGGGGTGCTGAGGCATCAGAAAGACCCACCTGTAGGTTGGGGGTGTTTCGCAGACCAAAGGGTCTAAGTGGAGCTTGAGGAAGCTTCAGCTGAAGCCACAGAACTGGGGCAGAGCCCCGAGGCTGAGAGCACCAGGGCTAGCTGGTGGAGGAAAGTCTTGACATGGTCTCCAAAGAATGCCCAGCTATCTTGGCTTTCCAAAGTGCTCTCACCTCTCCTTTCCACAGGCCGTAGGGCTGGGCATCCACCCCTTGCTGCCTGCCTCCTCCCAGAGGTGGGGCCTGAACATCTTGTGCTCCTCTTCCCCACTGCTGTTGGCTGGAGAGTGTCGGCCTGAAGCTTGCAATAGCAGCTGGAGTATCTCAGGCACACAAACATCAGTCTCGGCATCTGGCTGTGAATAGCCTGGAGGAAAATTGAATTTCTGAGCTGGGGATGCTGCAAGAGAAAGAAAATAAATTCCTAGCATCCCAGATCTGGAACAGAACGCATCTGTTGATGCAATGAAATTCAGATGCCCCGGCTCTTTCTGCTTGCAGGCTATCTTGATTATGACTTAATGTTTTATAGGCCACATATATCTATGTATATATTAATGAAAACCAAATGAACAAGCCCTGAATACAGATGTAGTTGGGGAGAAGCATCCTGAGCTCCACGCTGGCAGCTCTGGAGCATGGGGCTCTCCAGAGGCCATTCCTCGCAGTCTGATGCTGAGCTGAGCCTCAGCAGCATGAATTGGTCCTGTGCTCCACCGGCCCAAGGCCAAAGCAAAGACCTCTCATGAGTGTCCACCTTGGTGGCATCCTAATCCTCCCCACATTTTACCACTCCTTGCAGGGAGCTGGGGTTTGTTCCCTGGCATGGATTTTTGGCCACCCAAGTTCACTACGCTGGCATGTTCCTCAGTGTTTGTTTTCTAGTTGTTGGTGTTCTGTGTTATAGATGTATTTGTGTGTGTTTTTATGCATATACATGCACACAGATACGGTATATATAAGTTATCTTATTATTTGCAGATATTTTTTTAGCTACAGCAGCAGGCATGGGTCTTAGAGCAAGACCTAGCTCTTGGGTTTGGAGAGGCTCGTATTTGTCTTACTTGTGCTCATCTCTTCTTAACAACATGATGAATTTCCCCCTGGAAATCCAGCCCTTCTCTCTCCAGTTCCACTCCTTGTACCTGCTGTGGTTCTGGGTTATGGAGCCCCTCTGCTGCGCAGCCGGGCTGGGAGCGCTGGGGCTGTTCAGCCCGGAGAAGGGAAGGCTCCTGGAGACCCTGGAGCACCTTCCAGCACCCAAAGGGGCCGGCGAGGAAGCTGGGGAGGGGCTTTTCCCAAGGGCCTGCAGCACCAGGACAAGGGGGAACGGCTTTGTGCTGAGAGGGCAGATGGAGATCAGAGCTGAGGGAGAAATCCTTCCCTGTGAGGGCGGCGAGGCGCCGGCACGGGCTGCCCAGAGCAGCTGTGGGTGCCCCAGCCCTGGCAGTGCCCAAGGCCAGGCTGGACGGGGCTGGGAGCCACCGGGGCTGGGGGAAGGGGGCCCTGCACGTGGCAGGGGTGGGACTGGGTGGTCTTTAAGGGCCCTTCAAACCTAAAGTGTTCTGGGTTCCAGAGCGTTGCCGATGGAGAGCAGGCTGGTGGTCTGTGTTTGGAGACTGGCACGAACTCTGGGACCAAACCCTGTGCCCTCCTTTAGCAGCACACACCAAACTGTGCAGAACTCTTTCATACCAACATAGTATTTTCATAGTATGGCCACGCTGTGGCTTGAGCAGCCCTGGCGATGTACCCTGCTGTGGGAACTGCCCTTTTCCAGGGGGTGACCTTTCCGGAGGACGGTGCCTGCACACCGTGTGCCCGCGGCGCAGGACCATGGGGTCGGTCTCAATATTTACCCGCAAAGTGCTTGTGGCTTGCAGGCCATTTTGGATGTCACATTTCTGCCCTATTCTTTCAGCAAGAGCCTGTTTTCAAATTAGCTGTGAATATTTTATGGGCAAATTTTCAAGTGAGCCTGGGATCCTTCAAAAGCAGTCTTTCATGGCTACATAATAGAAGTGGGTAGGAAACAGATTTATTTTTTTCTGTTTTGTGGAAGATTTCATGATTTCAGATTCTTTTTTCCAAACCAAACTAAATTCAAAGCTCTCTGCAGGATGAAATAAAATTAAAAAATCATGTTGTGCCAATCAAACTGCCATTTTGTAGCCAAGATGCACACTCTACAGTTCACTAATGCCATAAGTAACCTCTATTAAAATGCTTCTTTCAATTTTTGCTTTTTTTTCCAGAAGCCACTCAGGGTCTTTTGTGATACCTTTTTCTCAGTTCTGAGAGAAGACTGGTCTGTGGTGGAGTCACCACCACCAGCTTCTGCTGGAAAGACTCTGGGTGGTACTGCAGATGCACCTGGGAGAATGAGCCCACCCAGCCCTGCCTCATGCTCTCAGCTCCCTTCAGTCACAGAATCCCAGAACGGTTTGGGTTGGAAGGGCCCTTAAAGCCCCCCCAGCCCCACCCCTGCCACGCGCAGGGCCCCCTTCCCCCAGCCCCGGTGGCTCCCAGCCCCGTCCAGCCTGGCCTTGGGCACTGCCAGGGCTGGGGCACCCACAGCTGCTCTGGGCAGCCTGGACCAGTGTCCCCTCCAGTGTCCAATCTTCACACCCTTGTACTGGAGGGCAAGTCCAAGACCCCACATCCTCTGCAGATGGTTCAAGTGAACTTGGCTTTGGCTCGGTTAGACAAAACCCTGAGGAACTGGCATGAATCCCTGTGTCCCAGTTGCACTGGGACTGGGCATCTTGGTGCCTGTGTTAGAACATGAGAGTGTTGGATGGATGTGGGTTCAGGAAAGCAGAGTGTCATTTAAAAGCAGTTGACATAAGGCATCCTCCTCCTTGCCGTGAGAAGATGAAGGCTGTTTCTTACAGCAGTCTGTACCCAGCACAGTGTTCATGAATATTTTAAGTGCCTCGTTTGCTTTTTCTTTGGAAAACGCTCAGTGACCATCACCCCACACCTCTAGCAGTGCTCTAACAAGGAGGCCAACACTGACATCAAAGAGGAGGGAGGATTATGCATTAGAAGCTTGAGATAATGACATTTTTTTAAGTTGCAGTCCAATCATCACTCTTTGCACAGCCAATATACAAACAGCAGGATCAAGTATGAATTATATTTAAGCAGTGTCTGGCCCGAGCCAAGGTGGCAAACTCATTTTGGAGGAGGATGTTCACGGGACATCAGCCAACTGCTCAGCCTGGATGACCACCAGGTTCTGTGGTGAGCTGAGGGAGACTTTATTTCAGGTTGTGCATGTGGGGACTTGCAATTTCGGGGCCCAATGCTGCTTCCGATAGGCACGTGGCTGCCTGTCCTCCAGCCCTGATGGTTACCACGCCAGAGGGGCCAGCTGGCTGAGGGCCCAGGGTGATGTCCAGTGTTGTCTCCCTGATGTCCAGGGAGGGTTCAGGAGGTCCTGAGTGCTGAGTTGTGAAATGCCTAGTCCATGTTGATGGGGAGGTCACCTGACAGCCTGGTACTTGTTTTCTGGGGGGTCATTTTAACAACAGCAGAAGCAGAAGAGCATCGATGCTCCCCTGGTGTTGCCTGGCCCATTGCCCTCGTTGCTTTCTGTTTCACTTGCAGAAGGCTTTTCACCTTTACAGTTCATGAAGTGACAGAACAGAATACAGTAAAGTTTTTCAAAGCCTGCTTATCTATCTTGGAAGTAATATTTCTGTTTTCTCCATCACTGGGGAGCTGCATAACCCTCTGATTAAGGGTACCTGATCCATCGAGTGTTACTTTCCCAAATGAGGCATTTTTTCTTAAATAATTAAGCAGTTCTTGACTGATTCACTGTCATGACTTGCTAGGTACCGTGTATTTTTTTTCCCCACCAGTTTACAGTCACTACCTGAAATAGCATCTCGAAATAGCTGCAGATCCTTCCTGTGACCGGGAAAACTCAGTTCTTACTCCTCTACGTCCTAAGAAACAGGCGATGGACTCTGCTGTCCCATTCTCCATGGCTCGTATGCAGAGGTATGTCCAGGTCCCACTCTTGGGCTGTGTTGGAGGTAAAATGAGACTGGGGCTATGGATCGGGGAAGATCTGCCATTTGGATGAAGTCTGGTGGTCACCAGTGTCCCTCTGCCTGCTCCTCTGTTTGCGGCAGGCAGTCATGTTAGTTATTAAGGGGTTTCTTTGTGCATCTGTCTGTGTGTGAGTTTTCCCATTTCATTTTCTCACTCCATACCCCATACCCCGCTTTGCTCTGTGGTTTCATTTGGGGACTTGTCCATCTTTGAAAGCCATATTTGAACTTGAGTGGTGTTTGTGGTGCCCAGGGGCTGGGAGAAATTAGTCCAGAAATTAGAAATTGGGACATGAAGGAAAGGAGAGGGATCACATGGCTTATGCTCAACTGATGATAATCTTGCATGTTTGTACCTTGTGGGATGAAGGACACTGGAGAACATCTTTACCATGTATTGAGGGCTTCCTCACTTTGCAGTCTTGGCCAGGGGCTGTGTTTGAGAAGCCATGGAGTTTTTCCAAGGTTGGCATTAGCCACCTTGACCAGCTCAGGATCACATGCAGGGTGCCAAGAGATGGATGCCCTAAGCCTCAGGAAAGCATGGCTGAACCATCAGGAGGGCTGCTGGCACTGTCTTCCCTATGGCATGAAGGAGCCAGAGTTCAACCTGTGGCCTTCTGGGGGGGCAGCTGCACCCTGCCCACCCTGAGGATGGCACCCCAGCCGTGAGGTCTCCTCTGGGGAAGGAGGGGCTGCTGCAGGAACTTCCCTGAGCAGAGGAGAGGAGGAGGAGGAGGACAGAAAAGACCTGTGGAGATGGGCTGCTGTTCCCGGTGGGAGGAGGATGCTCCTGTCCAGCAGTGGGGAGCACAGCTGCGTGCTCGGTGGGGCACCACTCTTTGATTTCCCGGGGTGTTTGATGCATTTGCTCTGCCTCCTCTCTGTGGGTCGTTTGGGGACATCTTGTTTTGGTGAAGGCCCTTGAGCTGTGGGCCGTGCAGAGACAACTGCGGAGCCCTCCGAGGGCACTGCGGCTTGCCAGGGCTCAAACTGCCGGCTGGCAAGGCTCCCGAATTATCCAGAATTTTATCTCACACCTTGGCTGCCTGGAGGACCTGGGAAATGACCTTTTCTTGGACGACGAGCCGCACCAGCTTACCTCCCCGCACGCTGCCGCAGCGCTGCTAGTGAGCCGCTCCAGCCCTCTATGCATAACTAAGTGCATTTTAATTTACCACCTGGGCAATTGTTACAGACTTTGGAAGTTAATTTACCTAAATCAAATTAAGCCACTTTAATTCTAAATAAGAATGTCCTCGCAGGGTTTTAATGCAGTTTGTCTAATCTACTGCGGACCTTAACTCAGATTGATTTCTCCCAGTGTCTCTGGGTAGATGAGTCCTCAGAATCAGAGAGGCCTGAATTCGTTTAGGTTAATTCATTTTAGACGTGAATTTTGTAAATCAAATTACAGCCCTTTGGATTTATAGGCAGGAGTAGGGGATTAACGTGATTTGGACTGGACCACCTGGATGCACACCTTGAGCTGATGTCCACCTGTCTCTCATGAGCGCAGGGATGCCCAAGGCCAAGTTTCTACCCACCCTTGCTGTGCTGAGAAGGTCTCCATGCAAGGTGGGATGGGGCCCAGGAGAAGTGGGGAAAGCTCTTCTGGCTGCTGGTGTGGTCGGATGGATTTCTGGAGGCACTGCCTTGAAAAATGGAAGCCAAGGGCTTTGCAGGAGGTGCCCTGCGTAGGAACGAGCGCTGGGTTCGCGAGGTGAGCGGCAGGGATGGGAATGGCAGGGGAGCATTGGGGTGTTTTGAAGGTGGAAAAAGGAGGGATCAGGGCTGAGATTATGGGACAGGCAAGAAAAATGGCTGTGGTGGCTTGTGAATGTCTGGGAAGGTACCACCTGGAGAGCAGCTACAGAGGTGACGAGCAGAGGAGGAGCAAGGATGGGCTGGGCAGGCTCAGGGGAAGGAAGCATCCTAAAAAGACTCGGTCTTGAGCAAGACCAAGGCTGGACAGGAAGTTTCAGAATGACACCTAGGGGCTCTGCCCTTGCTGATGTGATGTTTCTTAACACCAATAACCATAAAAATAGCACTGTATTTTTGGGTTATGGTCCTCTGAGATTGAGTGGCTCCTCTAGGGCCATCCTCTGGTCTCACCCAGAGCCTGGCTGTAAAGCCTTGGCTCTTCCCCTTCTCATCACTGCTGGCCCCAGTTTAGGAACCTGCACAGCCAATACTAAATTAACCAGGGATGGCCACCAGCTCAGTCAGATGGTGCCCCAGAGAGCTTCATGGTTAGCCTGCACCCACCACAAGTTTGGGCTGTGAGAAGGAACAGTCCCAAACAATTTCTTGGCAAAGGGCTGACACAGGCCAAGGGCTAATTTACCCATTTATTTTGTGGGGGAATGGGTTTAAGCCTGTGGACACCAGCTATGAGGTGCAACCTGGCTTTGGGTCAGGGAACAAGCACATGGATGATGGAATGCTCGCCCTTCGTAGGGTGAGCCTGTGGAAACCATGGGTCTTGTCAAGTGCCTCAGAAAAGCTGTGTGAGCTTTGATGCGTACCGCTGTTGGGTTGGGTAGCATGGAGTGGCTCTCACCTTGTGTTGGGCTTTGTGTTGGATTCTGCCCCTCTGACCCCCCTGCAGCGCCGCCTCCAGCTCCGGGGCCCCCAGCATAAGGAGGGCACGGACCTGTTGGAGCGGGGCCAGAGGAGGCCACGGAGATGGCCAGAGGGCTGGAGCCCCTCTGCTGTGCAGCCGGGCTGGGAGCGCTGGGGCTGTTCAGCCCGGAGAAGGGAAGGCTCCTGGAGACCCTGGAGCACCTTCCAGCACCCAAAGGGGCCGGCGAGGAAGCTGGGGAGGGGCTTTTCCCAAGGGCCTGCAGCGCCAGGACAAGGGGGAACGGCTTTGCGCTGAGAGAGGGCAGATGGAGATCAGAGCTGAGGGAGAAATCCTTCCCTGTGAGGGCGGCGAGGCGCCGGCACGGGCTGCCCGAGCAGCTGTGGGTGCCCCAGCCCTGGCAGTGCCCAAGGCCAGGCTGGATGGGGCTGGGAGCCACCGGGGCTGGGGGAAGGGGGCCCTGCGCGTGGCAGGGGTGGGACTGGGGGGTCTTTAAGGGCCCTTCCAACCCAAACTTTTTAGTGATTCTATGATTTTCTTAGCTTGTACAGCAAGCATCTTCCATGGAAAAGGCAGAGAAATCCTTTATAACATATAATATATGTTTAATATGTATAATATCCTTTTCTACTCAGAGACTGGGACGCATCTGTTTGTCCTGGAAATAGAGGGAAAAACAACAGCCGTGGCCTTGGGTCCAGCACATGAACTCTCTGAAGGGGTAACTGCCAGGTGATGTGTGCAAATGAGCAGAGTAAATGGTGCTGTCCCAATACAGGGAATTCCTTGTGGAACGCAGCACTTAGACATGTGCTGGGACCTGCTTCTGCTCAGCTGTGGGCCATGGCCGTGCGCCCTTTGCACATCAGTGCTGCACAGCCAGCCTTGGGTGCTCAGCGCTGAGGCAGGGCTGGGTCTTGCACCCAGGGGTACCTAAGGAGCTTTCCCGCTCCGGTGAGCTCAAAGCTCAGAGTCCTCATCCCTAGTTGATCCCAAGGACTGCACCTCCCAGGCAGCTGGGAGCTGGATCACAGCCACGATGGGGGAGGTTGAGGTCCAGTGACACCATAAATACCAGTACAGAAGGGACTCCTGAAGGGTCGCCCACACCACGGGCCCTGTTTCAGGGGATTCAGCTCAGACATGAAGGGGGTGGAAGCTGGGCTGGGGAGGGATCACGGGAGATGTGCTGTGCAGGAAGGAGAGGTGAGGCTGGGGGCAACCACCTCCCCCATGGCCCACCAGCACCCTGGACTCTGTCTTGCTTTTGCAGTTTCTTGAGACTGTGGCTGTCCATGGGTGGTACTGGGTCTTGGCAGCAGCACTGGTTGGCCAGCCTCAGCCTCAAATATCAGCTGCCCGGTGCTGAGGGACCAGAGACAGAGGTCAGACACAGGGAACATCAGTGTAGCACTGAATAACAACTTCCCAATGGGAGTCCTGTTCTGAGCTCCTCCACACCTCAGGTCTAGGTTCTTCCTAGGTCGGCCATCAAGTGGGAAGTGGTTGAATGCCTGGAGGCCACACTGTCCTGCATGCAGGAGATGGTGGCAACCTGGAGGTCACAGTGGGAAGACTCCTGGGGTGCGAGCACAATCCTGGGAGAACTGGGCAGGTGGGGTAAGGGGCTGAGCAGATGCTGGGTCATCCACATCCTTCCTTGCTCAGAGGGGAGATGAGGAGCAGGTAGATGCCTGTTTATTTGGTATGAACCATTTTGTGCTCTGAGTTGCTGCTGGGCTTTTTGCAGACACGTGGTGGGTTTCTGCATATTTACTGGTTAAAAAATGAAACAAAACCCAACCAGCCCATGCCTCATCCTATTCCTGCTGTCTTCGTGTCCTTCATCCCTGCTCTGCCTTGTGTTGGGCAAGTCTGACTCCTTCTTTGCAAATACCATCTGCTGTTGCTGCTGCTCTTCCAACCTTTCTCGTTAATAACTTGCATCTGTAGGACAGTCTGGTTTTCTTTGGTTGATTTGGAGCCCGATCGCTTCACTGCCTTTTATCGGCAAGCGTAGAAAGCATTGATATGCTAGAAAATTGACAACAATGTCAAATACATCCCCCTAGGACTCTCCTGGTCACTTGATCTGGTTTATCCTCAGCCAATATAATGGCCTTTTAAAAATGACGATGCTTCTTTCTCCTCTCATTAGAAATGCCACCTCCTGCATCTTTTAATTGGGTTCCCTTCTGTGCTCTTTGCACTCGGGCACTGCAGAGTGCCTTAGCAGACAGTTGTCTTGACACCCCTCTGTTTGTCTTATGAGAAACCAGGCAGAACATGCACTGGGTCAGAATAAAAGACAGCAGGGTGGACTAGATTTTGAAGGAGCCTCTGACGGCTGCGTGACACAAAGCAGGAGCGACCCTGGTGTGCTGGAGCAATTGTGCTAGTGTGGGATTCTTGAGCCAGCTGATCCCAGGGTCCTACCTGCTGGGATGATGGAGGGGAGGCTTCATCCCAAGTCCTCAGCCCTTTGGGCCACGTTTTTGCAGTGGTCCACACCCATGGACAAGGTCAGGCTTTCAAGTGTCCGGCAGCTGCAGAAACATGAAAGAAAATGCCCATTTTTTGACAGCTGCTGAAAAATGCTTTTGTGATGTCCCTGGCCAGACTTTTCCCAAGTTGAGAGCTTCTGCTGCTTGTCCCACGAGCTGAACTCACTGGAGAATTAGGACCATTGTTGCTTCTGGTAAAGAAAGGAAACAAACCCTCTTCTGGGCTGCCATCAGGACTTGACAGGTCTCCAAGCCTCCAAAGCAGGTTTCTGAAAAATTTTCTTCTGCAATATCACCTTACAAAACTGACAAGATACTGTAGGACAGAATTTTGTTTCTTAAACATCTGAGATGCTTAGGAAATGCTTGATTGTTTCCTAGGGCTGTCTGAGGTGCTCAGGATATGGCTTGTGGATGGGGCTTGGGACCTCTGGGAGACCTGTGGCAATGGCAGGTGACACTCTGCAATGGCAGGTGGAGGTGTGGAAGGATCCCTCAAGGTATTTCATATGGCACAGGATGCTTAGGTGTGGGCAACCAAATTGGGTGTCTACACATGGCACCTACGTTTGAGATGACAGCGGGGGTCTTTTGACTCTTTGGTACCTTCAAAAGGGATGAGCTGGCAAAGCTGGGGGTGATCTTTTCAAGAATGCCTAAAGACTATGCTTTTAGAAGAGTTTCAGCACCTACTTCTGGCCTTTGGCTGCATTTCTATGGGTATAAGCAGCAGCCAGGGAAGCTATAGACCTTTGCAAAACCACCAGCTCTGTCCCCACATGAAGGATGGGTGCTGGCCTGCATTAACATGGACATGGCCAGTCCTACAGGTTTCAGCCCACATTAATGCTCTTATGCTGAAATGGGCTCAGGTGCCTTTGAGGAACAGGACCAAAGTGATCAAGGGTCATGCACCTTTTGGTTTGAGTTCTTTTTTTTTTTCTGGCAGGACTTGGCACAAACACGTTCAAGAATGGGAAGAAGACTCCCATGACTGCTGCTAGAATCATGGCTTCTCTGTGGCGTGAAGGCTCTGTCCTAGGGGATGCTGGCAGCTGGTTCCCATCCTCTTGTGGCTGGCAGGGTGAGGGAGGGGGCTCTGCCCCTCTGCCCCGCTCTGCTGAGACCCCCCTGCAGCGCCGCCTCCAGCTCCGGGGCCCCCAGCATAAGGAGGGCACGGACCTGTTGGAGCGGGGCCAGAGGAGGCCACGGAGATGGCCAGAGGGCTGGAGCTCCTCTGCTGCGCAGCCGGGCTGGGAGCGCTGGGGCTGTTCAGCCCGGAGAAGGGAAGGCTCCTGGAGACCCTGGAGCACCTTCCAGCACCCAAAGGGGCCGGCGAGGAAGCTGGGGAGGGGCTTTTCCCAAGGGCCTGCAGCGCCAGGACAAGGGGGAACGGCTTTGCGCTGAGAGAGGGCAGACTGAGACTGGACATAAGGAAGGAATTTTTTTACGATGAGGGTTGTGAGACACTGGCAAACCAAACCCTGCTTTTATTCTATTCTATGACTCTGTGATCTTGCAGTGGCTAAAGGGACACGAGCCCCACACTCACTGACCATTAATTACAGATGTGGCATAAGCAGAGAAGGGGGCACCTGCCCCAGCTGCATTCGCTGGGACTTTAAGGGGGTGACCAGAGGCAGAAAAGCAGCTGGAGGGCGAGATGGGCAGCGGGAAACAGCTCTGCATCCAGGACTCGTCTTTTGATGCTCCAGCCTCTGATCTCAGCAGGACTATGTCCTCCCCTGCCTGGGGCTTGTTGCTGTGCCTGGGAATTTGGAGCAGGTGCCGGGGCAAATCCCATTGGCTGTGCACAGCAAAGACTGCAACGTGATGCTCCACCACCACAATTTTCCATTTCCTACTGGCAGAGGCATGTGAAAACTTCCCAAGGCAATTCCCGCACTGTTGGTTGGAAGTGGTGAACAATAAAAGAATGGGGCAGGAGAAGAAAAGAGAACTACGAAGTCCCAAGAGAATTTTCCTGTCTGGAAGTTCATTAGCATCTGCTAGCCTGCTGCAGCTGCTGGATTTATTTCCATCACACCCCGCGGAGGTGCCAGCCATATGTTCAAGGTGTTTCATGCACAGTGGGACCGTGATGGGAGCAGAGGGCTTTGCAGGAGAGCTCGGGCTGGGATGTGCTGGGAGTCACTGCGAGGGCAGGGCTGGGGCAGGTCACAGCTCAGGAACAAGGTGCATTAGCTGAGACTGAGCTTAACTTTCTACAGCTGGCATTAATTTTTCTCCCCCCTTCTCTGTCCCACCCCTCTCCATGGGTGGTGCAGCCTGGAGAAAGGAGGACAGAGGAGATTTCCGAGCGTTGGTTCTTGCTCTTGTCAACCTTCATGACTTTTTGTCAGGGGTCTTAGGGATAAGTGGGAGTTTGCTCCAAGCCAGCTTTTCTGCAGTCACGCAGCAAGCTTGGCTATCACTCAGAAAAAGCGAGGAAAAAAACCCATGCCACGTGGAGAGTTCAGAGACTCACAAATGCAAATCCGGAAGACCTCCAAAACTCTGAAAGTGGATGAAAAGCTTGGGGAAAAAAAAGGCCAAACCAACCAGAGCATATTGGTTTCAGAATGGTGAGTCTGAAAAGGAGCCCTGTGGTGTGTTTGGGGGTGGCTCAGGCCCTCCTAATGGTGGCTGGGGAAGGTGGCCAGGACGCTACTCCAGCAGGACTTCAGAGAGCACCACCAGCTTGGGCTGTTTTCCAGCCCTAGCAATCCACAAAAGACCAGATCTATGTTGCAGGGTAACTCAGTGGCCCAAGTTACCGACAGACCCAGTGCAGGGTGACTGCTCAGCCCCTTGAGGAGGTGGCTGGCAGCTGTGCTGGGGTCCGGGAGACAGGAGGCTCCTCCTGGGGCTGCCCATGATTTCCCCAGCTGCCTCTGGAGCTGCTGACCTGGTCCCAAGGGCTAGAGAGAGCACATGGAGCAAAATTGCTGAAAAGGAGCTCACCCGATCCACTGGTTTATTTTGGTTCCCACTTCCTCAGCTTCCCCAAGTGATGCTTGGGAAGGAGGTTAAGGTGTGAGCCAGGTGACAGTGGGCAGGGGCTGAGTTGTGTTCCTTTTGTGATACAAATGTCATGGGGTGAGCACATCAGGTTTTGAACAATAAGTATGCACGTGCTCTTATTTTCTTCCTGTTTTTTTCAGCTTCCCTTCCAAACCTTGAGAGCTGGAGCTGTGCCTAAAGAAAAACAGAAGTTTTTTTTATGCAACCACATGATTGTAAGGGTGGACCTTTTAGAAAAAAGTGAAACGTTGAAACTTGGACCAGCATAACGTAAGGCATTGCCCCTTCAGGTGGGGCTCAGGCTCCCCGGAGGGTGGCTGACCCACCGGTTTTTAACTTGCCTGTTTGTTCAAGAAATAATGAAAAGCTTCTCCACCACCCGTTCATGCAGCCATCCATGGGCTGTCCATCATTCCCAGGCTCTGGACCAAAGGACACAGAGTTGCAGGAAGGTGAGAATGACCTGGTCTTTCCCTTTCTTCCCTCTTTGGCCTTTCCACGTACTGCATTTCCATCCCTTGGGCTGGGAGCAGATATGGAGCCTTTCCAGCAGCAAAGACTTCAAGAGCCAAAGGACTCCTTAAATCTTGATTTTTCCCCATTTTGCAGTGAAGTCAAATGTACTGTGGCACGGAAGATTGTGCATGTGTTCTGTGGATGCCAAGTACATACATCTATTTCTTTGTGTGGTGGTTTAACCCCAGCCAGCCAGCCAGCACCATGCAGCTGCTCGCTCAATCCCCCCACCAGGAGGGGTGGGGAGGAGAATTGGAAAAGATTGTAAAACTCGAGGGTTGAGATAAAGGCAGTGTAATAATTTAAACAGAAAAAAAAGGAAAGAACAATAATAATAATAATAACAGTTATAATGGAAAAGTGAGGAAAGGATAAAATCCCAAGAGAAGGGGAGAAAGGAAACCCAGTGATGCACAGCACAAGGTCTCACCCCCCACTGACCGATGCCCAGCCAGTCCCTGAGCAACGATCCCCCCAGCCGACCCTCCAGGATTTGTATACCAAGCATGACATCCTGTGGTATGGAATACCTCTCTGGCAGGTTCAGGTTCAGCTGCCCTGGCTGTGTGCCCCCCAATTTCTTGTGCCCCCCAGCCCTTTCGCTGGCAGGGCCTGAGGAACTGAGAAGTCCTCGACTGAGTATAAACATCACCCAGCAACAACTAACAACATCAGTGTGTTGCTGACATTGTTTTCCTACCAAATCCAAAACACAGCATTGCACCGGTAGACAATTAACTCCATCCCAGGAAACCAGGACACTTTGTTATGGCTATGTGTGCCAATCTGTGCATCTGTTTACATTCCCTCCCACTAATTCGGAGGTAAGATGGGGTTCAGGAACAGCCCCAGGAAGCATCAACTGGGCAGACGTTTGTGTTGGTAAATGTGTGTCCTGGAGAGAAATTTTTCTCTAGTTCTCCAACAGCAAATGTCACTGGCTTTGGCAAAAAGCACAGACGTGGGCTGTCAAACAGTCATAGAAGTTCTGAGCTCATTTTCTAGGGAAAAGTGAGGGCCAACTGGAGGGGCTTCAGTTCAGAAGACTTACTTGGTGTGCTCTCTGCCCTAGATCCACACGTGGTACCTAGATCCACACAGGCAGCCTTGGTCTACTGAAAGGATGCTGCACCGATTCGTGCCAGCTGTGCCTCTGTCTCCAGCTGCTTCAGTCTTTCACGTTTAAGGTAAGCAAGGAAAAATCCAAATGACTGGAGGAGACTAGGTTACTCCATGCTCTTCGCCACTCTCTCATACCTGTGGTAACTCATGATCAACTGCTGGTGGGCAAACGGTGAAGGGTGAGACAGGAGCTGGGTGTTGTCTGTGTCTGCTTCCATGGAAGTCAGAGGTGAAATGATCCAAGAGATGATTTCCCTCTCCCTTGGGGTGTTGCACACCAATATAACTGCAAAATATGACCACATCCCGCTACTCTTTGGTGGGGCCCTTGTACACTCTCCTGCTGCACTGTGAACCATTCAGATGAGTTGGCATTTTTAAAGAGGAATAATAGACTGCAATGCTTACTGGATAGTGATGTTTTTGTGACTTCCACGTTTCCCAGCACTGGCTGATACATCTGAGAGCAGTTCCTCACAGCTTCCCAAGCATCCGGAGGACTTAAGAACATGAAAATGTCCCCATTCAGTAAAGAAAATTAGATCTTCCAGCCAAGCATCTTATTTTAACCAATGGCAAGTTGCTGATCAAGGATAAGTACAGTACGGGCAAATACAAGGCAATCCTCTACTGTGCTTAGCGATATTGTTCATGTCTCCTCCATGAACATACCTCACCAGCATACTCCTGTGACCCCATTTCTTCAGTCTTCTGTCACTTGGCTAGTTATGGACCAGATGGACAACAGTGCTGCTTTGTTTTAAAGACTTGGTACAAAAA
Organism: Falco peregrinus; assembly: GCF_023634155.1. Taxonomy (NCBI): domain Eukaryota; kingdom Metazoa; phylum Chordata; class Aves; order Falconiformes; family Falconidae; genus Falco; species Falco peregrinus. The sequence goes on along the minus strand of NC_073725.1, from coordinate 63,294,033 downwards.
TTAACAATAACCCCCACCCCACCAAGTGCTGCAGCAAGGAGGGAGAAGGAAGCCCCATGTCTTCTGTGAGCTTTCCAGGTCCACAAGGACAATATTGTCAGGGTATGGACAGTATGGGTATCAGCCTCCTGTAACTAATCCTTCAGTGCCATACAGAGTAAACACTGCCTCCTCATTCAGTTTCTTTAGATCTCCAAGACCTCATGTATTTTGCCAAGCCTGTTTTCAGTTACTCAGATCCTTACCTAGAAATGTGTCCCACAAACCTAGGCAGCACAGAGTAAAATCCTGGGAGCAGACATATGAAGGAAGTCACAGAATCCCAGACTGGTTTGCATTAGAGGAGACCTTAAAGACCCCCCCAGCCCCACCCCTGCCACGCGCAGGGCCCCCTTCCCCCAGCCCCGGTGGCTCCCAGCCCCGTCCAGCCTGGCCTTGGGCACTGCCAGGGCTGGGGCACCCACAGCTGCTCTGGGCAGCCCGTGCCGGCGCCTCGCCGCCCTCACAGGGAAGGATTTCTCCCTCAGCTCTGATCTCCATCTGCCCTCTCTCAGCGCAAAGCTGTTCCCCCTTGTCCTGGCGCTGCAGGCCCTTGGGAAAAGCCCCTCCCCAGCGTCCTCGCCGGCCCCTTTGGGTGCTGGAAGGTGCTCCAGGGTCTCCAGGAGCCTTCCCTTCTCCGGGCTGAACAGCCCCAGCGCTCCCAGCCCGGCTGCGCAGCAGAGGGGCTCCAGCCCTCTGGCCATCTCCGTGGCCTCCTCTGGCCCCGCTCCAACAGGTCCGTGCCCTCCTTATGCTGGGGGCCCCGGAGCTGGAGGCGGCGCTGCAGGGGGGGTCTCAGCAGAGCGGGGCAGAGGGGCAGAGCCCCCTCCCTCGAGCCCCCTCTCCAGCAGAAGACTGCAGCTGTACTACAGAAAACCCAACTCTCTTCCCTTGGCCAGTGAGACTGCTCCCAAACAGTGCTTCTCATCCTGTCATTTCTGACTCTCCCTTCCAAAAACTGTTTTAAAACAAGACAGCCAAGAGCTGCTCGAAGCTTTGTGTGATTTCCGCCCCCACCCCCTTCATATTATGTTATTTGAAAGAAAAATACCCAAGAGTTCTAATAAAACTCCTGCTGAATTTATTACGTGATTGTTAGAGAGCAGAAAATGTCCAGTAAAAAGCAGTTTTCAACAGCAGGCTAACCTACCACAGCTCTTCATAGACTCTATCTGTGGTAGATGGAGCTGTATTAAATAAAACAACATCTTGCAGGCATTTGGAAATTGTAAACATAGCTAATAATAGCATAGCCATGCTGTTATTAATGACTTTTTCCTCTGGGGTATCTGAAGGACTGAGGAAAACTGAAGGTCAGATGAGATCATTGCACCTAGGTGCCACCAGGAAAGGTCTGACATGGTTTTTCCTGAGAGTGTTTCATTTGCAACTGCCTGGCTGCCAGCTTTTGACCTATTGTTCACTAAAATAATGACAAAGAAGAAGAGAGAAGGAGTTGCTCTTCATCTGCATTTAATGGAGAATTATGGCATGTTTGTAAAGCTGAGGGTGGTTCATGTCCTGGGAGTGCTTGGCAGAAGTTATCATGGCTTGATGTTTTGCAAAATGGTTGCTTGAGGCATTGGTGCTACTGGGACTTTGTCCTTCAGAAAACTGAAAAACAGCTAATGTGCGGAATTTCTTAAGGACCTGTCCGTCTCTCTGCATGAAGCATAACTCTCTGGAGTGCCAAAAAACTTCTGGCAAATGTTTGGAGATGGAGGGATAAGGGTCTTCCCATGCCTGTCAACACTTCGCCTTAAGAAAGAGAAAAGCTTTTCAGTTGGTCTCCATTGGAGTTGTGATCGAATAGTGCCAAATAAAAAGACAGTCCCGAAAGTATATTAATGGAAATGCATGAAAGTCTCAGAGGCCTGAAATAGTACTAAATGCTTGTCTTTCTGCGCTAACCCAGGGTGTCTGGGGGTGCATCAGCTCACAACAGGCAGAAGCGGGGCAGATGTTTGGGCATCAGGCTTATGTCAGAGTAATCTGGATGGTTCCTCTGAATGCTGTGGAGGTCACCCTGGAAGGTAGTTCCATACTTAAATGCCATGAAGATGCTGCTCTCCTCTGTTCGTACGCTGCCTTAGTCTTGCTAAAGTCGGTAGGAGTTTGGCTGAATAAGGACCTTCAGGTTTGGCAGGAAGTGGCGTTTGGACATTCAAATGTCCCAATGATCAAATGTGAATGGCTTTATTGCCTCCAGTGAGGACAGAATTCTGTTTTCATTCTGTGGGAATAATAAAAGCAGAAGGAATATTAACCTTCTTGCAGCTTTTGTAATTGCTATTGGCGTTTTGGAGATGCAGATGGTGGCCAGGCATCTTGCTGCAAAGTGATAAAGGGGCCAGAGCCAAAGCTTTTTGAAATTTGTGGAAAAAAACTTCCACCGACTTTAATGAGTTTGAATTAAACTCTGAAATGTTGCCCATCTGGATCCCATTTCCAAGCGGAGTGAGAACTGGGGTGGAAGGTAAATTAACCTAATAGCAAACTGACTTTAAAATACAGCCTAATCAATATGGAATGAGTAAAGGGAAAGTGTAATTTTTAATAAATTTGTATTATCACTTTCTTAGATGACTGAGCAGCCAGGAATGGGAGAAATGGAGTTGCTGGAACCTTCATAAACTCTGGTTACACAAGTCTGATGCTTTTAGACTGTGCAGGTATTTACTTTATGACTCTGAGTGTAATCTTTGAGTATGATGAAGCCCATGGCTCTATGAAAATGGCCTCTTAAAGGCACTTTCACAGATGTTAAGGAACCAGCTACCTTAAGTCTGGCACATCTAACTTTAACCTCTGCTTGACAAGAAAGCAGAAGTCCATCCCTTGTCAATATCCAAGTTCATGTTCTAGTCTCCATCTTAAGAGAGTTACTCTGACATTTGTTACACGGGGGTTTAGTTTCTGGGCTTTTCCTCAAAATCAGCCCAGATAAACGTTAATGAAAGCCAAGGTTCTGGGGGACCTGATCGTACAATTGCTCAGGAGGTAGAGATCCACCCAACTTCACAGAACAGAACTGCTTTTAGAAAGATGAGGCCTCCACACTCCAGAAATGGTGGATGCTGAGGTCAGTAGACATATTTCCAATTTATGTGAGTGTATAAAGTGAAAGCGGAACCAAAACCTTTTATTTTATTTTATACCATTTTAAAATAAATCAGTACCACAGCTAATGGATCATGGGAAATCCTTCTTGGTGGCTGATGGCATTTGTGCTGGGCCTGGGTAAAGCAGGTGCGATTTCCTTGGGTCTAATCCTGCAGAAGAGTAACAGTGTTTTGAACCTCGTCATGGACTGCAGAGGAGGAAAACAAAAAACTACAGAGCAGAAAAGAAAAGTGTTACGAAAATAACAGAACATAGTGAAAATTTTGTTTCCCAAGCAAAAGCCAGTCTTCTTCTGCAGCCAGCGTTTGGTAAATGTTGATGCCTTTGCAGTGCTGCAATTAAAATACTGAACTAAGAAAGACACCACCACCACCCCCGCCATATGGCATAACCCCCTGCAGCACGGGGATGGACCCCAGCTACAGGGTGTGTACCCAGCAGTGCCACTGATGTGTCCACCATGGGGACAGCCTTTTTTGTAGGGTCTGTAGCAACAGGACAAGGGGGAATGCTTTTAAACTACGAGAGGGGAGATGCAGACTAGATATAAGGAAAAAAGTGTTTATACTGAGGGTGGTGAGACACTGGCACAGGCTGCCCAGAGAGGTGGTGGATGCCCCAGCCCTGCAAACATTCGAGACCAGGTTGGATGGGGCTTGGAGCAACCTGGTGTGGTTGAAGATGTCTCTTCTTATGGCAGGGGGTGGGACTAGATGGCCTTTAAATGTCCCTTCCAACCCAAACCGATCCATGATTCTATGATGGTTTTGGCTCCAGGCTGCGGCTTGCAGTAAGTGCTATGGACAGTCTCTGTGTTTTCCAGAGTGAGTTTTTTATGGTCTTTGACTGAAGACTAATTCTAAAGATGACATCCATTGTTCCTAGGCTCCATGGCTATCATTTCAGATCACTTCGCTTCCCAAAACACCTCATCCCTTCCTCCAGAGCAGCCATTCTGTCCTGGGGAGTCCCATTTCCCGACACACTCTCTACAGAAGAGAAATTTCATTCCAGTTCAGGGGATGGCAATACAAAGAGGTTGGTGACTTGTCCTTCTCTCTCCCCCACGCTCCCCCTCCATGGCGTGCCAAACAGAGCCCAGGAGTCCTGGCTTTTAAGTGTCTGCGTCAAGATTCACCCCTTCCTGTTATAACTTCTTTAAACAAGCTCTAGATAATAAATAAAACAAATCCCAAGTCCTCCATGCAGGCGTGCACATACGCACACATACTCCCAGTCGCCAGACAAAAAGAGCCAGCTCCACTAATGTCATAACTGCTAATTTATGCAAAGTGCCTTGTTTTGCCATTGAAAGCTTTTCATTCTTGACTATAGTCCAAGCAAAATCCCATTAGGTCCTAAAAATTAATTTAAGGCACATTTCCCCAGTTGTTTACAATTACCCTCCACACTAATTCAAGCAGCATGCCGATCCCTCCTGCTGGCTTTAATTTATTTATTTCAGCCTAATTTCCCGCCTCCCCACAGTCACTTTGTGTATACTGGAAAGGCAGAAGATTCCAGAGCTAGCTGCACTGTAATGGACAGAGACTTCATGCTTGGATTCCCCAAAGGGTGGCAAGGCAGTGTGGGATGCAGCTCTGGAGAGACGTGCTCGGCTCTTTGCTGTAGCTTAACCTTTGCACAACAAGAGGGTGAGAGTTGGGGAAGTCCTGGAGCACGTCCTGTTGCACCTTGGTCCTGGATACAATGCAAGCACAAGGCACAGAGTCCTCTTCTGTGCCAAAATAATCTCCCTTGGTGCTTCTGAACCCATCACTCGCCTTCAGGGTCAGGAGGTAACACTTGGAAGGGCATGGTTTGGAGGACAAGTGTGTGGTGAGAAGAGGTGAAGGAACCTGCCAGGCTTGGAGGCTTAGCTTGGAGGATCACTGAGGGCGAGGTGGGAAAGAGACATCCTCATTGTCACCTTTTTTAAGTCTCAGGGGTGGTGCAGAATGAAAGGCTGCTGAGCAACCTGATCCAGTTGAAGATGTCCCTGCTTATTGAAGGAGGGTTGGACTAGGTGGTCTTTCAAGGTCCCTTCCAACCCAAACCATTCTAGGATTCCATGATTCAGTGGATAAGGTCTTGGCCACGTACCAGCCAGTGTCCCCAGTCATTGGGCTACAGAGCTACCAACACACTGAGGTGTCTGAAGTGAGGACATGGGCGGAATACGCTTGATCTCCAGCTTTGCAAGAAAAGCTCTGGCTCTTTGGTAGCCTGCAGCACTGCCTGGGTCCTGCCAGACCCTGGCCCTTCATGAGTGAGTTCTAATGAAGAACAGGATCCTTGCGGTGGCATTTGCTCAGCCTGAGCAGCCCCATTCCCTTGGCATGACTGACATTCCTAACACCTCTCCTCGTTCTGCACAGCTGCCCTGCCCTGCCAAAACATTTTCATGCAAAACCACAGCAGGGAGGCACAGTCCGGAGCAGGGGTGGTTTGTCGAGGGGTGCCGGGGATGGGGATTCAGTTCACCTCCCTGCTGGAACTTCTCCCTTGTGGACCTAAATCGCCAGTTTGTGAGCTATGGGGGGAACTGGAAGTGTGCTTGCATTTAGTGATGTGTCTCGTCACTGGTGTAACCTCCTCTGTGTCGCCCAGGTGAAGTCACTCCACCAGGAGATGCTGTCCCTCTGCCCTGCCTTCTTCTGGTGACGCTTGGCTGCAGGCACTCATCTGGCTCTGTAGAAGACCAAGGTCAGCCTCAGTGTTTTGTCATCCCCTCTTGGTCAGCCAGATGCTACCTTTGGAAGGCCTCTATGCCCCCAAATCACTGCAGCTTTTCTCTCACACTAATTTAAACACAGGATGAGTTTTCAGGTCTTCCTGTGGCCAGCTGAATGTTGTAGCCGCTCACCTGCAGAGTTGTCCTCTGTTACTCCAGCCCAATCAACCCCAGATGCTTTTCTGCACAATCAGGCCCAAAGCTTTCTAAGAACAGCTTCACCACGAGAGCTGGGGACTCTTCACTCCAGAGAGCCCTAAAGGCTGATGTGGGTGGGAGGTCTTGGTCAATAACAAGGTCACGGATATGTTCAGTGCTACTGGTAGAAATCAAGCTGAACTACCTAGGTCCTTGCCTGGTGCCTATCTCCCATTTGTGACAAGGTTTTTAGAAGCAGTGACTCTCTGTGATTTGCTTTTTCAGCCAAACCAGCATCCCACAGGGTGGAGTGTGCTCAGGTGTATCCAGACTTTAGCAACACCCTTTCCAATATTCTGGATGTCTACATAGCTCTTTCCTCATGGAAGCTTCTTCTTTTTGCCCCTTGTGTCTTCCTTCCTGCCACTGTCACCCCAATAAACATGTGGCTAGAGTATCTTTTCCTCCCAGCCACCAAATGCTCCTCACTGCTCCAGTCTTCTCCATGATCCCCTTCTTACCTCTGTCAGGTATTTCTTTCCACTCCATGCTTACCAAACCCTGGGGTGTCCTGGAATCCTGCTCCCAGTGGCACATTTCAGTGACAGAGCAAGTCCCTGGAGAGTGCCCCAAGGCTTGAGATTGTTGGCGTGAGGGACAGCAGCTGTGGCTCCAGAAAGTTGTAGGTCTGCCAACCACCCCTGCAGAAATGTCTTCAGATCACTGTGGCCTAATTATATGACACACATTTGAGCTAGAGATGTGGGGCATGATACAGTGCCCACACAGAGACCCTCAGTACCTTTTGAGATGCTTGAGAGTATCTGAGACTTCCAGACCACTGGTGACGCAGGACCCAGAGGCTCTGAAGACCCCCTCACCTCTGGATGGTGCTTGGAAGCCAGGTGGGATTGAGTTGGTGAATAATTTAGATTGAAAGGAACCTCTTTAGATCACCTAATCCAAGCCCAGCTATCCTCAGACATCTCCGATGGTGCTAGGTGCTTTCAGAGGCTTCTCTCCCTGCCTCCCGAGTGGTGTCCCCTGATGCTTGTTAATCTGCCTGTTGTTCAGCTCAGAGCCATGACCACTGTGAGCTCCTCACCCGCAGCGCACCTTCATTGTCAGCGGAGAGCTCAGCAGCCTCCTGCAGAGGATGCCCGGAGGGCCTGATCCAGCCCTTGTGCCTACTGGTTTTTACCTGGGACAAGGTTGGGCCATTCTCTGCCAGGTGGGAGCCCCAGCATCCCCCCACTGCCCACGGTGGTGGCTCCTCCTCTCTCTGCTTTGTCTACAGCAGCTCCTGGTCTGCAGCTGGAGCCATCAGCTTGACTTGGGGCTCAGGCTGGGCCTCTGGGATGCCAGCTGAAGCCATTTCAGTGGGGCAATTTATCTTGCTCCAGCTCCCTTTGACTGTGCTTGGCTGTGCGGCGAGGAAGCACGGTTCCTGCTGGCTCTGCCCTGCGCCCACTGAGCCAGCAGCAGAGCCCTCACGGGGCTGGTCGGGGCGGCTGGGGGGAGCTGCCGTGGAACGGGCTGTTCCCTGCCTGTCCTGGCTTTCCAAGCGTCCCCGTGGAGCGACCCAGCCAGGAGCCAGCTCTTTGAAGGCTTTAAAGGCTGACTTTTCAGCAGCAAGGCTTGAACGAATTTGTCTGTGAGGTTCTCCAGAGACATCATCTCACCCGCTGAGATAAGTGGTAGTAATTTAAACACCTACAAGTTGCCTGGCTCCCCGCCCCTCCCCCCCCCCCCCCCCCCAAAAAAAAAAAAAAAAAAAGAAAACACAAAGAGGTTTTAGTCAAATTGAAGTGTACATAATCCCTTCCTCCTATTTTGGTTGAGTTTCCACTGATGGAAACCAGGAATATTTGACAGAACAGGGCCTGGGTCCCCATTATGCATCTTCAAATATGAGAGACAGTATGGGAAGAGGAGGGGGAAAGGCTTATTGGAGGTCTGCATTTCGCTTTGAGACATTTTCTCTCCATTGGGAAACTCTCAGCCACATTACAGCCTGAGTCTGGTGCAGGTGGTGTCTTGTTTTAACAACCTGTATGATTTGCCTAAAACAGGAGCCATGTGCGTGTGTGTGCATGCACAGGGGTGCCAGGTGGGGCAGCTTGCTGCCCCCGAGTTCCTCAGCACCTAGCCAAGCTTGTCCCAGGGAGGGTTTGCTTGGAGCTGCCCAGAGAGCTACAGAGCCCCTGGAATTTCATAAGATTGTAGACTGGTTTGCATTAGAGGAGACCTTAAAGACTGCCCAGTCCCACCCCTGCCACGCGCAGGGCCCCCTTCCCCCAGCCCCGGTGGCTCCCAGCCCCGTCCAGCCTGGCCTTGGGCACTGCCAGGGCTGGGGCACCCACAGCTGCTCTGGGCAGCCCGTGCCGGCGCCTCGCCGCCCTCACAGGGAAGGATTTCTCCCTCAGCTCTGATCTCCATCTGCCCTCTCTCAGCGCAAAGCCGTTCCCCCTTGTCCTGGCGCTGCAGGCCCTTGGGAAAAGCCCCTCCCCAGCTTCCTCGCCGGCCCCTTTGGGTGCTGGAAGGTGCTCCAGGGTCTCCAGGAGCCTTCCCTTCTCCGGGCTGAACAGCCCCAGCGCTCCCAGCCCGGCTGCGCAGCAGAGGGGCTCCAGCCCTCTGGCCATCTCCGTGGCCTCCTCTGGCCCCGTTCCAACAGGTCCGTGCCCTCCTTATGCTGGGGGCCCCGGAGCTGGAGGCGGCGCTGCAGGGGGGTCTCAGCAGAGCGGGGCAGAGGGGCAGAGCCCCCTCCCTCGCCCCGCCGGCCACGCTGCTGGGGATGCAGCCCAGGGCACGGGGGGCTTTCTGGGCTGCGAGCGCACGTGGCTGGGTCACGTCCAGCTTCTCGCCCACCAGCACCCCCAGTCCCTCCACTTGGTTGCTCTCCATCCCTTCTCTCTCATTTCAGCACCCTGGACCGCATCGCGGGGCGGGGCTGTGGGCGGGGCCATGGGTGGGGAATGGGAGGGGCGTGACCCACCACGAGGTGCTGGGCTGGGTGCGATGCCCGAGGATGGGCACGTGGTGCAGGGCAGGGGATGATGCAGCGGGCTGTGCGGGATGCACCGGGCTGGGCGCCACGTGCCAGGCTGAGCACGCCACACCAGGCTGTGCCCAATTGTCATGGCTTAAGCCCAGGCAGCAATGAAGTATCACGCAGCCCCTCACTCACTCCCCTCCATCCCACAGCAGGATGGGGAGGAGAACTGGGAAAAAGGTAAAACTTGTAGGTTGCAATAAAAAAACCCTAATAATATCAATAAAATCTAATAATAGTAATGATGATGATGATGAAAAGAATAATAACAAAAATTTTAAGGAAAAGGAGAGAGAGGGAGAGAGGGACTAACCCCCCCCCCCCCCAAAAAAAAAAAAAAAAATACAAAACTCAAGTGATGCACAGCACAGTTGCTCACCACCTGCTGGCCGATGCCCAGCCAGTCCCCCGAGCAGCAATTGGAGACACCCAGCCAGCTCCCCCCAGTTTATATACTGGGCATGATGCTCTATGGTATGGAACATCCCTCTGGCCAGTTGGGGTCAGCTGCCCTAACTGTGCTCCCTCCCGGCCCCTTGTGCACCTCCTCACTGGCAGAGCCCGGGGAACCAAAAAGTCCTTGATTTAAAGCAAGCGCTATTTAGCAACAGCTAAAACATTGATGTGTTATCAACGTTATTCCCATACTAAATCCAAAACACAGCATTATACTGGCTACTGAGAAGAAAATTAACTCTATCCCAGCTGAAACCAGCGGGCTGTGCGTGATGCCCTGAGGTGCTTGCAGCGTGTCGTGCTGTATGTGATGTGCTGAGCTATGTGTGGTGCACTGGGCTGTGTGTGATGTGCTGAGCTCTGCATGGTGCAGCAGGCTGTGTGTGATGCCCTGGGCTATGCACAATGCCACGGGCTGTGCTTGATGTGCTGGGCTGGTTTTGATGCCCCAGGCTGTGTGTGATGCCCTGAGCTACGTGCAATGTGCTGTGCTACATGTCATGTGCTGAGCTGGGTGTAATGGGTGACGCAGAATACACCATGCAGGGGGTGAAGCACTTTATTGTACATTTTGCACCAGCGTGTGCATGCTGCACCTCAACACTGAGTGTGAGCAGGAGCCTCTTAATACCATCCAAATGTATTTGGGGGCCACAGTTTGCTTCCGTATCCTGCCCTGTCACAGGATGTGACCTGTCAATGACTGGGTGGAAAGCATCCCACCACAAAAATAGGTGTGGGGCTGTGATGTGACCACCATTCAGCCTTTCTTACCCCCTTCGCACATGTTCTTCCCTGTTATATGAGAAGAAATGTTGGCATATTGCTTAGGGAAAGGTAAATTTTCCACTGCCCAATGGAAGGGATGTCTCTGCTCCCCAGCTCCTCTCTGAGCGTGTCTGGTCCCACCACTGGTAGGTGACCCACACTTACCAAGGTGATCAAATTAACCTGGCAGTGTCCTGATTTTGTTGCCAGATGGCTAAAAAGAGGAGCAAGGTGGGGATCCTCTTCCTCTCCCCTTGCTCTCTCCTGTCCCAGGGCAGGAGAAGGTCATGGAAGAGATCCTGAGGTGCAGGAGAGGTGAAGGAAGTCTGTGAGCAGCATGAGGAGGGAAAGAAGCTGGAACATCTCCAGTTTTCTCAGGTGAAATGAAACCCACTCCTCCTGCCAGCAGCTCTGAGCTGTGTCCCAACAAGCCCTTTTCTTCTTTCCTCTTCCATTGCAAGATGTGCCCTGTGAATGTTCTTTTGTGCAACATCAAGTCTCCATGTGGCATGACACTTCCCTGGTAGAAGGCATGTAGGCTTCTAAGCTTATTTTATCCATTTCCTATTTTTTTCTACCCGACTTTAATGGTTCTAGTTCCAAGCAACCCCTGTGCTCTCCCCATCGGCCTTTTGGATAACCCTTCTTAATTGGGGTGGCCGCACTGGGATTCCTATCAGATCAATACGAGTGCATTAAAAATGACCTTCAGTGGGAACACATTAGCTGGGTGTGAATTGCTCTGTAGCAGTGTGATGTCATCTTTTATGGTGGTATAAAGCACTACAGAAAGAAACTTTCAAGCATCCTTGAATTTTTCTTGTAGTCAGCTGAGAATTATATTTTCATGTTGCTAATGGAATTGAGAGCACAGTGAGCTGGCTACAGAAGCTTATGGAATGGTGGATGTTGCGGGGGGAAAGCAATATTTTAGGGTGAGTGTTCTGCCCATTCTTTCTTCTGGGCTTTATCTGGATTCAGAAGTTTCAGCCATTCTTCACTCTGCTGAATGTTTTGGCAGGAGATAAGCTTCATCTCTATTTATTATTAATACAAAGTAAGGGCAGAATTTTACCAGCAAGGGTCAAACCATGGAGTCCCTTCTTTAAAATGAATTCCTTGTAAATCCCTGCAGAGCCCATCAGGCACCCATAAATTTATTAAATAATTAAGAGTCATGCCCTGTACTCAAGATCTTGTCTGCCGAAGAGAGTTTGACCTAATGAAGTAACTCAAGTTCTTGTTCCGCTTCTGTCATTTTAATTAACATCAGTGGAAATAATCTTAATGAACTCTGCTATTAATCTTTCTACCTGGCCCTAGACTCTTCTCTATTAATGAGCTCCATGTTAATTGTTAGTTACTGTTCCCAGTGTGTCAGATTAAGATAACTTGTTCCCCTTTCCCACAGGAACAGAGGTCATTGGTGACAAGTCCTGTGAACCCCTGAGCAAACATCTCTCATCCTACCTGCAAACCCATCCCCGTCGGGAAAGTGTTGCAGACCTTCCCTTCTCTGAAAGCTCAAACCCTTCTCTCCCTCTCCAGTCTAAAGGTTTCTCTTGCTGATTGGTGTCCACTTCTTCCCCTTCCTTGGGACAACCTTTTGGGTTAACCTTTTGGGACAACCTTCCCATATTCCCTCCCAGCATCCTTATGAAGTCCCAGAGGCCCAGGTGGGCACCCAGCTTGGGGAGGTTCTCACAGATGGCAGGGATGTGCCAGAGGGGCCAGGGAAGAAACTTGTGAAGAAGCCGAGACAAGATACAAGGTGTTTGAGGCTCCAATACCTTAAAAGTCCCTATAATTCATACAAAAGCTGGTACCTCAAAATGGGAATTTCCATGGCATGCTTGTTCTTTACAAGGGACATTTTTTCCAAGTGGCTAAATTTTTTGTTTGTGTGCTTTTCTCAGCTGGCTGAAATCAAAAGAAATTAGCTGAATCTTGTATTTTTAATCTTTTCAGCCATCCGAAGAAAAAGAAAAACCCAGAGAACAGTCAGTCTGATCCATCGACTCACACATGGTTTTTAGAATCAATTTATCTGATAAAATTCAGAAGCAAGAAATTAAATGAAAATTAAAACACTTTCACTGCTTTCCTTTCAGATTTTCATGGGAAGAAAAGACAGGCAGCTGGACTTTCTGATTAGCAAATCTTCCAGACTCAGAGCCTCCTCTCTTATTATAGAGCTGTAGGGACAGCTGAGAAGGCGGGGTGGGGGGTGGGGGGGGCGGGGGGAAGGAAAGCAATCTTTTTCACAGTCTGATATAAATAACAATCTTTTGGCTTTCCTGTGCTCATTAGTAGCGGTGAGACCCACAGGCCATGCTCGGCTGTCAGGAGTGATGCTGGTATAGAGAAGAAATGGGGTTCGAAGAGCTTTCTCCCCTTAATATGTTACTACAGCGGTTCTGTGTTCAATCGTTCCTGGGTTTGGGGTTTCATTTGAACCCTCGGTGCAATTAAGCTTCTAAACAGTGATAATGCAACAGTCAGGAGATGGAAGAATTCACCTGCTGATCTGCTTCTATCTTGGAAATTAGACCCACTCTGTCACACTTCACTCCAGGTATGAGCAATGAACACCAGTCTACAAGCTACTGAAGACTGGGAGCATCTAGAAATACATTCACCATGCCCCAGCAACAAATAAAAAGCGCAAAATTACCCATATCCCCATACAGAAATCATCCAGCTGCTCCACTATCTGTATTGTCTCCCTGCTGAATGGGGGCTGCTGGTTGGGGTCTCGTCTCCAATATGTAAAAGTCCTCCAAGCTTTCAGAGCAACTACAACAGGCCACCAGCACCAAGGATTGGAAAGGCTGAGAGGCAGAGTGTGATGGGGACCTTAATGCCCTCCTTCTCCTCCTCTCCTCTCCTCTCCTCTCCTCTCCTCTCCTCTCCTCTCCTCTCCTCTCCTCTCCTCTCCTCTCCTCTCCTCTCCTCTCCTCTCCTCTCCTCTCCTCTCCTCTCCTCTCCTCTCCTCTCCTCTCCTCTCCTCTCCCCTCTTCCCATTCCCATTCCCATTCCCCACAGGTGTCCTGAGGGGACCTGCCGTGCCTTTCACCCAGTGGAGGGGCTCAGGGGATGCCTTGGGAGCTCAGATCCCTGCAGAAAGAGCAGGTGCTGGGAAAGCGGCGCCTTCCTGGAAATCCAGGCTGGAAGAAGCGCGCACGCCTCGTTCAGCTGCACTTCCTGCAGATGGGCGAGATGCCCCTGCCAGCACGTTCTGGTCCATTTCTTGCTCTCACGTGACTCCATCTGTCCCCCTCAGGGTTCAACCTGAAGACAACAGCTCCTTCAGTTCTCTGGACACTTTCTTCCCAGGGTGCAGCTTGGATTTCTTGGCCGGCTCATGCTTCGGTCTGCCTGAATTGCCCTCCTTCGCTGAAGCTGGCAGTGTGAAAAAGCTGAGTATCAGCCCTGTGTTTTAATTAGATGCGTGCCAAGCTATCAGAGACATGGATCAGGAACAGCAGCTCCCGTAATCACAGCCAACATTTGCCCCTGCCCAGGAGGAGGGAGCTCTGACCTGCAGAATAAACTGCTCTCGGGGTAGCTTGCTGACCCCTGTGGTTGTTTCTCCACCAGCTTGTGTACCACATTACCTCCCAAACCTCAATGCTTTGACCTCCAGGTGCCTCTTACAAGTCAAGGTGTTGCCCGAGCACTGTTTTGGAGATGGGGAGCTGGCAGAGGGAGCTAGGCCAGCTCAGGCATCCTGCGGCTCAGTTTCTGTGGGCTTTAGTGGGAGGCTGACACCCCCTTATCTCCAGGGATCTGTCTTGTCACATGGGAGGGTTAGTGGCAGAGTGGTGAATCTGAAGGGAGTCTCCAGAATCCCATCTTAACATCCTGACCACCAGCGCATCCTTCCCCTGGGCCATACCTCCTCCCACTGCCTGGGTTGGCTGCAGCTGTATCTTCTCCCACTCATTCCTGTGGCTTGTTTGAAGTCAACGGCTTGACCTCAGTCTGATGAACAAGAAGCCACACTGCTGGACCACAGGCAGCTACATAAGCATCTCCCACCACATCAAGACCTTTCATGGAGTCAGTACAATGCAGCTCAACCACTCTCTGTTGATATGGTAAGTGCTACACCCCTCAGGTCCCAGGAAGAGGACCAAAGCATCAGTGTGGGGACATCTGAGCTTGCTGCATGCAGCAGAATGGCTCTGCATCTGGGATTCCCCTGAGCATCACCAGTACCAGAGTGCTCTTTGGGTGACGAGGGATGGATTCACATCACCACCTTGTGATCACCTCCCTGCTCCATGGTAGCAGGGACAAATCCAGACCCTTTCCTCCATGCTTTCTGTGAAAAAGAGGGGCTCCAGGGCAAGGTTTGAGTTATGGTTTGCATGGAGCTACACAGCCACAAGGCAAGGGCTGGGAGTGAGAAGCAGGAGGACGTCTCCAGTAACTTGGCAGGGGAGGTGACCCAGCAAGCAGGCAAGGAGAGGGACCATCCCACACTTTTGTCTGTCACCATCCGTCTAATGCTAGCTGATGTTATGGGAAGGGCTGAGCTGTCAAGGCCACATACCCCTTGGGTCACCCTTAGAGGCTTTGGTCCACAGCTCTGTGAGCACTGGGAGATGGGGCAGGCTGCGTGGGGTCATCCAGCAGCCCAGTTTGGGGATGGGGTGCAGCATGTTCCCACCACATCTCCCTTCAGGCTCTGAAGGCCTTTCCTTTTCCTGGGTTTCCCCCTTGGCTGCTGCACTGATTGTCCCCAGGTGGTCCCCACCACAAGCCCCTCTTGCCACCAGCCTGCGCCGCCCCATGCTAAGTGATCCAGCTCCAGCTCAGTGACAAACACCATGTTTGTCATTGCTTGTTAGCTGCAGGACAACTTGATTTACAGTCAATTGAATTGTGCAATTAACTGATTAGCAGGTGCAGTAATTTAAGTAGATCTGGATAAAGGGTTTATTAAGAATTAGCACTTCAATGGAGGGCAAAAGGCTGCGTTTCTTTCCTTCCATGGTTGCAGCTGCCGTGAAATGCCAGTCTTGCGCCGGTCTGATTGCTGTTGCGGATGGAACCAGCAAATGTAGCGAACACAAGGGGCTTTTCCCCATTCGGGTGCCTGATCCCTCCCTTGGCTGCAGCACCGTGGCCGTCCTTGGGGTGCAGCAGGGTTGCCTGTGGCAGAGCATGGGGACAGGCCACCCTGGAGGTGTGGGAGTAGCTCAGGGGCATGATATGGCTAATTAACATGGCAGGGAGCACAGAAGGGCAGGAAGGCACAGGGAACTCCACCAAGCGCTCGTGCATCCTAAGCCAAAATTAGGAGAAACCTCAGGAAACCCTAGGGTTGGACTCGGTCCCTTCTCTTGGTGTCGTTCCTAAGGCATGTCTTGTAAGGTCTCTCCTGCTCAGCAAGAACTGTAAAAGGGCCAGAAAAAGAAGAAATCCTGTGCCCCAAATAAAACAAGGCTTGCACACTTGTACTTGAAGGCTGACCTGGCTATGGGCACATCTGATCCCTGCATCCTGGTGTCTGACCATGCTTCCTTGCTGGCTGCCCTGGACTTTCTGGCTGTAGGAGAAAAACGGCATGCTGGCAGCTGAGTGAAATATTTCATGTGAATAAATGAATTTAGCCAACAATCTGTAGAGGGCTGTCTCTACACGCCAACTGACTCGCTATACTAAGCAATGCTGGACTTAGTCCCAGGAATTCAGCAGGGTAAAATAACGAAGGCTGGGGCTGCGATCAGCAGCTGGGGTTTTATGATCACGGGGTAATAAAATTTAAGGCATTAATATGCAAGTGAAACACTAGCACTAAATATTGGAACATGCTTTAAAAGCTGTCAAGGAAGGTGTGCTGGGGCCCAGACATTAATGATGAGCTGCCTGGGAGAAGGCAAGGTCAGTTCCTGTGGCTCGTGATAGCCCAGGGTGAGATGATTGAAGTACTTGGAGTTGGCCTTGGGGGAAAAAAATATCCAGGGCTACAGAACAGTGAAATTTATTAGAAGAATTGATTTGTCTAGGAGGAAAATTAATTCCTTTATAGTGAGAAAGACTACTTAACACAAATCCTATGTGGTCTTGTTAGGTGATTCCATACGCATCAAGTCCACTGGTGAAACCAGCCATCAGTCATTGCCCCACGTGTAATCGCGGTAGGCTAAGGTGGAGAGAAACAGCTCTGGTTTGGTTCCTCTTCTCTATGGAAGGAGGTTTTTTCTCTCCTATGGTTCTCTCCTGGAGCAAATAATCCCAACACAAGGCGAGTGTTGCTGGTTTGCACCCATGTGAAGTGTAAAGAGGAAATAAGTGGCATAAGTGAAGAAAAGCAAATTGTATTTTGGCATATATTTCAGCTGTGGTGTTGCCAAGCTCAGGAGACAGAAGTTTTGAGCCTGGAACTACAAATATTAATGTATTTAGTAAATAATTGCTGTAAGGATTTTTAAAATTTGCCATTTAACATTAGTGTTTTTTGGACACATCTCACTCATTTAGAGACCATGACAGCTGATAGTGTTTGCTGTAGATCCATGTGTGAGGTTTCCACACCAGGGATAAAGTCCCTGATGCTGCCAGCATGATCCCATCCTTGCTGTTTATGTGTTCAGACTTCAGTCCTAAAGTACTGGGCGAGCACATGCCCCTGCCTTTTGAAGCAACAAAAGTGATGGGGAACCAATTTCTTCCATGACAATCATTCTAATAAAGCTCGAGAAAACCTTCAGGTGGAGGAGAGTGAGGACAGAGGCAAAGCCTGGGACAAATGCAATAAAAAGGACAAACATTGGGTCCCCCTGTTTGCAGTGCTGAGGGAATTAGTGGAAAATATGGTATCAGTCATTTGCATCTGCTGTGGCAAAGACGTCATTAGGAAATCTGTGCAGCCCCTTCTCCAGTGACCCAGGGGCAGGCACGCTCAGGCTGGTCCGAGTCTTGCAGAGGTTCCAACAGCCTTCGTGTGAGCCGTTAGCTCTGGGCAACCTTGGTACCAATGAGGAGAATGAAGATCGGCTGTCTAAGATGAAGCCAGCTGCTTTTGGTGAATGTTTGAACTTTACTCTGAACAGGTTAGCAACAGAAAGCTGAGCAAGCAACAAATGCCCAGCTAAAAGGAAGAGTTTAGAACTCCAGGATTTTTAATTTTTTTTTTATCTGATGAAGGTTTTGATATTTCTTTTTTTTATCTAGATTTTTTTTTTCAGGAAGAAGGGGAGAAAAAGGGGATTCTCTTTCATGTTTTCTGGCCTTTGAAAGGATTTTGCAGATCCTGCTTGGTGGCAGAGCCATCCATGCCCAGAAGGTCTGCCCTGTGCATGGCAAAGCCTGCTGAAAACATGCAAAAAAGGAGGAAAAAAAGTTCAGAAACCTGAAACAATGCCAGTTTCCAACGTTTATTGCAGCTATAAAGAGAGGATGAAATGGGCAGCCCTTGGGTGTGCCAACTGCACTGCCTTTGGTGGCAGGGATGGATCTGCCCTTAGATTTAATGCAGGGGCACACTGGGATATGGCGATTCTTTCATCCCCTCAGCTCATTTTTTAATAAATAAAAATCACCTCTGATTAGGTTATGTTAGATCAGTTCTGGCTGTCGGATCCCTGCAGACGAAGCAGTGTTGGTTGCAAAGGGGGAATGGGATGGACTGGAGCTAAGCTGAGGGGAGGGTGAGAGGGAGAGCAAGAAGGGAAAGGGGAGGGGGGAGGCAGGGAGTTTTCCTCCCGGCGGCTGGAATGTGGAATATGTTTAGTTGAATTTACAGCATGCAGAAGTTATTGAATTTTCCATCTTCACCGTGGAATTAGCATCAGAGAGAATATTAAACGCTGCACTTTTCAATCTGTGGTTGGTGGAGGTTCGGAGGGGAGGGGGAAAATACCCACAAAAGATTTATGGCAGAAATATAAATCCCTGTCAATCTGCTGCGAGTGTGGCGATGCTGCTGTCCCAAGAAACAGTGGGCTGGGCTGGGATGTGCTGGGATGTGCTGGGGCTGTGCTGGGCTGTGCTGGGGCTGTGCTGGGGCTGGAGCTGTGCTGGGGCTGTGCTGGGGCTGGGGCTGGAGCTGTGCTGGGGCTGTGCTGGGCTGTGCTGCGGCTGGGGCTGGCTCAGCTCGGCAGTACCGTTGCAACCCATCACCCTGCGCTGGTCTGATAAAAAGACCCTTGAGGAGTCAGGAGAGGAGCTGTCAAGTGCCTGTAATTATATTTCTGTAACATTCAGAATCCCAGAGGGAGAGGGAAGGGCTGTTCCACCAGACACGGTGCCTGCTGGTGGTGGGACACCCTGCTGGGGTCACACAGCCTGTCCAGGCACAGGAAAGGGAGAATCAAACCATGCAGTAGGATCAGCTTGGCCCTTCATCCCACATGAAGACACCCTAGGAAAAAAAATCCAATAAAATAACCTTGCTTGCAGTCACTTTTTGGTGCACTGATGACCCAAGCAGGCTCTGCCACAGGATCACTTGAGCATTTGCTGCGTGAGGGTGCGACTGGACCTGCAGGGATAATGGACCCTGATAAACCACCAAGGGATGAAAAGGCTGAATGTTGGTTTTTTCTGTGCTCAGAGCCCGCTGTGAGCACTTTGCTGCTTGAATCCCTCTGCAGGGAGTCTGCCATGCCCATGAGGTTCAGGAAACGTGTCCCACCTCATGTCTCCATCCCAAGGGAAAGGCAATGTTTGGGTGTATTTTTATGACATTTGATCTCAGTGGTGAGTTATGAAGCTCTTTGGTGTCCTGGGGTCGGGCAAACTTTGGGGCGCAGCAGACATCTCCATTCTTACAAGCAGAGGCCAGGCAAGCAACAGATATATCTGGTGCCTTCTCTTGGCCTCTGGTTCACTCACTTGCTGTACTCTGACTTTCAGTCTCTGAAACACACCAGCTCCTCTGGGATTTCTCTTCTTCCTCATGTCTTGGTAACATATATACATACATACACACACACATATATAAATACAGTGCCTTCAATAATAATCCAAATGCCTTTGGCTCCTGACTGTGCTCTGACTCTGACTGAAAGGAAGTGTTTGAAATACATGTAGTGGAAACGGGAATAAAGCCTCCTGTCCTTGTGAAATATCTGACTGCTATTTCCTTACAGGTGTCGAAAGGAGCTGACAAAGGGCTGCGATAGATGGCTCCTAAGTGAGAGGCCTTGGAAGATGCATTTTTTTCTAAACACTATGCCTTCTTAGAATCATAGACTGGTTTGGGTTGGAAGGGACCTTAAAGACCACCCAGTCCCGCCCCTGCCATGGACAGGGCCCCCTTCCCCCAGCCCTGGTGGCTCCCAGCCCCGTCCAGCCTGGCCTTGGGCACTGCCAGGGCTGGGGCACCCGTAGCCTCTCTCCTGAGACTCTCACAAGGTTTTGATGGCCTCCTCCTTGTGCCATCTAGCTCTCTCATCTCCTTACATGCCCTGTGGTTCCCTCAGTTCTCCTCTTCTTCCACACCTAGGTCAGTTCTTGCTTTCGCTTGAATAGGTGCCTCCTCACCTGCTGTCTACCAGATGCCCCTGTCCCCTTGCCACTAGATCTTCACTCTGTTCTCCTCCTCTGCTCTGTGACTTGTGGTCTGATGCAGAGCCTGTCTGTGCAGGTATGCTTGGGAAAGCTGCTGAAAATTCACGGGAGAAAGGAGCTGTGGAAGGCTGCAGAAGCAATTACTTTGGTGTAGGTTGGTCTTGCCATCCATGGGGTAATGCCCCCGCAGCCATGCCAAGGGAGACTTCCACCCATGCTTTCTGTTGTAGCCCAGCAGAAGAATCTAGGTAGCCCAATGCAGTGAACTGGCTCTTTTGGAGGTCAAGCATCTGTTCCCTGTGTCTGGTTTAGAGGACAAACCTCCTGCATCCAGCATGGCCAGCTCCTCTTCAGGCATGCTGTACTCATATCCTACATCAGAAATCTGTGCTGGTCCTGGGATCTGCAGGAGGTGTGGGAGAGAGACAGGATGCTTTCCTGAGTCCTTATGGTCCTACTGCCTCCTTACACCTTTTCTGGAAAGGTTCACATAGGCAGAAAGCTGAGATTTTCTGTGGGATAAATAGAAGCCACTTGAAGTCAAGAGAAGGCAGCAGGCAACCTCTCTTTGCCCAAGCCCAGCCAGGGAAGGAGAGAAGCCTCCTGGTTCTTATCAGGATGGCTCTGTGCTCCTTGCAACCAGGTATCCTCCTTTGGGAGAAGGATTAGGGTGCAGTGAGTGGTTTCATGTTTGGAGAGCGTGATGTTTCCTAGAGAAGGAGACAGAGAGGTGCATCACGTTCATTTGTACAGCCAGGGGCTGGCACCCAGGAGATAATGCTGTTGTGTTTCTGGCTGGGTTTTTTTCCCCTGCCTCCCTCGTCACATTGGAGAGGAGCTGATGGAGAGAAGGGTCCTGGTAAACAAAGCTGCTGGAGGAGCTGGTTTCTTTTGTTACTCCCGGTTTCAGGTCTAGGATGGTGTGTGGGGTGACAGCAGCCAGAACCCAGCCTGCTCTCTGGTGGTGTGAGCCCTGCAGAGTGAGGCAGGTGGGGGTGGGGGGTGGTGCAGAAAACCCCGAGGAAAAGTGGTTAAAGCCTTTGCTGTTTTTGCAGCCAGCTCTTGGTTACATGTAGACAGCTCATCCAGGCTGGGGGCCATCAGGTTTCTAGAAGTGGCTGATAGTTGGATGTCCCACTCCCACAGGTGGCTCTGCAGCTGGATGCATCAAGCAGACATCAGGAGCAGCACGGGGAGAGACAGCCTAATAATAACTTTGCAGACATCAGTGGGATGGCCTCCTGCCACACTGTGCCTCACTGTATGGATCTGCCATCTCCAAGGTGTGGGTGGAAAGCAGCATCAGCAAAAGTCCATCCTAACGTGCTAGAAAGGAGTAGCTCACGTGTGAGGACATCACCGTGTGCAGGACAGAAGAGAAGTATCATTACTGCTCAGGCTGACCCTGCATCAGAGCTGGAAAACAGTTTTTAAAGGTGTAACCTTCTGACTCTAATCATTCCACCAGTAAAGCTCTGGCCTCCCAGATGCCTTGCTTTTTATCATCCCGCATCACAAGATTACCACAGCCAACTGGGGTATTACTGGAGGCTGGATTTCTTCTTTCTCTTTGCTCTGCTGCTCAAAATGCTGCGGCATCTTGTTGAGCTGAAATGTTGTGGGCAATAGCTCAGTGCTGAACTGTGCCTCTGGGCAGTGGGCAAGTGAAACCTGTCTTCCTTCCAGAGCAGAAATGTATTTTCCAGGAATGCCAGAAGAGCTTGATTAAAATGGAAACCTGAGAACCCCCTCATGCAGAGTCTGACTCTGGTGCTGCCACTTAAAAAGTGTGTGGTCTTGTGTCTGGAGACCTGCAAAGTTTCAGATATTGTCATCCATGGCAAGTGGTCCTGCAGAGGGGGAAAACCAGAAGGATCCAGATTCATGGCACACACAAACCAGCTACAGCACTGGGCATCGTCAGGGCTTTTCCATTCTCCAGATCAGCTCAGGGCTTTCAACATGAAGAGCTTGGTTTACCTGGAATACGAGAGGAACAAACACTGTGGATCTGACTTGCAGTTTTGTGTCTCTGACAGGACACAAGGCACTGGAAGAAAAAGCAAATTAATTTGCATCTTGGATTAAATCTCATCCTGGTTTCCAAAAGTCAAAGGCTGACGCAAGCTCTGAAGTGCAAAGTATTATATCTCTTCCAGCATGCTCACCATTAATTGGTGTGCTTCTCAGTCTAGTATGGAAAAAAAAAATGGTTCTTCTGAAGGAAACTGCTTGTGTAAATCTTGTGTGACAGCTTGTGCGCAACCCACGTCACCTCTCTGGAGATGTCCACAGCCAGATCTGTCCAGCTGGGCTGTCACCCTGGGCTCTGTTTATACTCCACAAAGAAAAACAAGCAATTTGAAAGTGTGATTCATCTGACCTATTTTAGACAACAGTTTAGAGAGGAATGAGTTATTTCAGAAATCCTGCTGGCTCTGCTCTCGATGTCTCTGTTGGCTGTAGAGAAGGCCCAGGGTACTGACAGATGTTGGAGATGCCTTACCCATGCTAAATCCCACCTGGTTCATCACCATAAGCCTAGGCTGGGCCAGCACAGCAGCTAGTGTGAAGCAAAGTGAGGGCAGGTGACCTGTGTGGATGGTCTCCTTCTCTCTCAGAAGCAGAGGACTGTAAAGGAGGACACTGACATGGAACCTGTAGAGGAATTATAGAGGAATGAAGGCAGGTTAATTAATATTGATAATATACAGCTGTGGGCTGGCTTCAGGGGTTGTGGGTTGGCTGATGTGGATAAGGTGCAGGTGTGGCTGGTTCCTGCTAAGTAGTTAAATAGCTCTAAGGGGGGGTGGAAGGGGAGCACTGGGTGAAGAGAGGCCTGGAAGAAGCAGAGTGAGTGAGTGAGTGAGTGAGTGAGTGAGTGAGTGAGTGAGTGAGTGAGTGAGTGAGTGAGTGAGTGAGTGAGTGAGTGAGTGAGCGAGCGAGCCCTGGGAGAAGAAGGGTGCCCAGATAAGAAGAGGTTGGTTGGAAGAGGAGCCCTGGATGAAGAGAGACTCTGGATGCAGCAGAGGCAAGGAGCAGGGTGGACTGGCCTGAAGAGGCTGAAGAAACAGCACAGACAGTAGATGAACCTTTGAAACCTTGTGGGGGATCGGTGGCTGTGCTGGGACAAGGCGTGAGAACTACCTATTGAAGTTAACGTGGGATGGGATGGTGAAAGCCTTGTTGCAGCCGGCTAGTTTTGAGAGTGCTGTGACAGAACCCCATGACAGCCTTAAGGGCATCCCTCCACTCACAAGGCAAAACTGATGCCAGAGTGAATTTGGCTTGTTTGTGCCTACATGTAGCTAATCCTGGTGTAGCTTGAACATTGCTGCAGTCTGATGCTGGCAGCTGAGTACAGACAGCTTGTGCAGAGTTCAAAGTCTTTATCAGTTTTCTGTCCCTCTGGTGGGTATTGCAGCCCTGTATAGCTGTGTCACAGTGAGAAGTTTGCTGCAGGAAACAGGAGGAAGATCTCATTTTTGCTGGTGTGTTGCAATCATCCTGCCATAACAGGACCCTGACAGCAAGTGAGTCTTGGCAAAATTGCTGGAAAAACAAAGGATGAAGGCATTGGCATGACCTATTTACCAAATAGAGTTCTAAATACAGATTTTCTTTTATGAGAAAGCCACTCAGTTGGTCTGCTTTGTGCAAAGACTCTGATCTACCTGCCCTGAACTTCTGTACCAATATTGCTTGATATGGGGCTATGGGAAATATTAGACAAATCATGGATTGGATTGCAGTAAGGCAATTCAAGCTAGACTTCAGACAGAGTGCAATTGCCTTGGTGTTCATACCCCAGCATGTCTCAAATGCCTCTGGATGTCTCCTCAACCTGCAGCCCCCTGTTCAGAAAGTAGCAGGTGTCCTGTGTCCTATCAGCTAGCTTCATCAGGATGCTTGGGTACTAGGGGTCTCAGGTGGCACAAGAAATCTGTTACAGCAACCAGTTGGCACCTTTATTGACAATTAACTGAAGAGCTCTTTAGACACCAGAAAAATCCTTCTTGAAGTTCAGAGGTGTGAATGCCCTGGTCATGCTCTGGGGGACAGGAGTGCAACCCTGTGATGGATGAGAAGAGAGCAGAACATCACTGAGGGACACAGCACAACACTTTGCTGGCCTTAGCAGATCAGGCTGCGGTGTCCCACTAACTAGTAACCCACCACTGGCAATGGGAACAAAAATAAGATGCTGGAGGAGAACAAGGTTCTCTGACTACCCCACAGCAGCGAGATGGGATAGGGGTCCCGGGGCTGTGAGATGCAACAGGCCACCGCATTCAACAGCCGTGGATGGATCTGTCCTTTGTCTGGACTGTGGAGGATTTCACCGTGAAACATTTCTGGAGACCCTGAGCCAAGAGATGCCTCCTTGGCCATGGGTGAAGGGACAGGTTTAAGTCTGCTAATGCTGCAGTCTGCAGTATGAGCATGCTCCATGTAATGTTGCAGCTCCCAAAGGTACTTGCCTGCACACTTTATTTAGCCAGAGAGTGGGACAAATACTAGTTTAGTCCATTTTTTCACCCATCATGTGCATCCTGCTCCTGTAGAAATCCTCTCAGGTTTTTAGAGCACTAACAAATGTGTTAGCAGATGCAACTGGACCCTTGAGGCACCTCAACGATGGTTTGACACCAATTTAATTTCAATGGCCCTTTTGCAAGGGGCATGAAGCTTAGGTCACTTCTTTTTCCCCGCTCATCTGTCAATGATGAGTCCGTGCAAACCTGCTGTGTGTTTAAATTACTGAATCCCATTTCTGCCTGTGTCAGCATAAGTCCAGGTAGAACTATTCTGTATTTTATGTTGGAGTAAGCAAGGGCGAAATACAGATGTTTAAGCACTCGTTTCCAAAGTCAGAACTTCACTTTCATCCACACTGAAGCTGCCAGGTGGATCTCCTTTGTGCTACAACGGTGCTGAAAATCCGCCCCAGGCATCCCTACTGCCAGCATGTCTCTGCATACATGACTGAGAGATCTGCAGATCGAGGGATGCCCATGCTGGTATGTGACTGCAGAGACAGAGATGGGACTGAAATAACCCGACCTTCCCTGGTGCCTGCAGTGGACTGGGGACTCCAAGATTAAGCTGGCGGCTCCTCTTTCTATTTGGAGTGGGTCTTTGTGACAGATGAGTCTGGAGCTGGAAAATGCAAGAAAATACTGTGTCCTGTCACGTGGAGGTCTGAAATAGCTCCCGTAAGGTATTTTTCTCTCTCTAATCTAGTCAGGGGGAGTGAAAGCCTGTGGCTGCTGGTGGTGGCTGTGAAGTGGCAGCAACACCCAGAGAGTTTTTCCATTCCAAGCCATGGGCTCCCTCCGAGCTTGTTGAAGTTCTTCATAGGAGTTTCTCTGTGGCTTTTGCTGCCTTTTGGGTCAGGTCCTAAATCATGCACCGAACTATACATCGGAAACCACATCCACCAAATAATATCCTTCAAGTAGCAAAGAAGATCATAGGTTAAGTTTCACTTGGAAAAGCAGAAAAGGCAAAGCAAAGCTTGAGCACAAGCCTGTGCCAGGAATGACTCCCTGTACTAAAACCCAGTTATGCTTCAGGACAAAGGGGTGCTGAGCTCAGAACATTGTGGCAGCTCTACTCAGCAAGTGAGAAGAAGACAATGTGCACTGATAGTGCAATTTGCTTTAGCTCCAACACTGGTGTGACTCAATGTGTCATTAAAATACTGTGGGAAACCCAAAAAGCTGGAGTTTTGGCGTGGTGCTGCATGCCTTGTGCAGTATATTATTATTTTTAGTATACTGTTATAATATATAATGGTGTATTACGTTATATGATATTATTATAAGGATATATATCTCATTAGAATTACATCTGGCAGCACAGGTCTCCCAATGAGACGGGGGCTGTTGTTGCTATAACACAATGGCTTAAAGCGCCAACCGACCTGCGCAGGAAAAAGGGAGTAAAGGCAGGGGACAGAACCAAAGTGCAGAGCTGTCCTGAGCTTCGGTGAGGATGCAACAGGCAAGTGTTAGAAGCCCTTGGGACTCACAGAGCACTACCCTGATTTCTGGACCAGATTTCTTTCTTGGTTTACATTATTAAATTCTCAAGTGGCCGGGTTGTCTGTATGCTCTGGGGTTTTATGCCCCATCAATTCCTTCTGAAACCCAGGACCAGTAGGACACACTGGCTTCAGCATAGAGAGAGCATTTTTTTCGGTTCTGTGACATTTGTCGTTGTTTATAACACATGAGATCACTTGTGAGTATTATCAGGAGGGTTTCAGTTGCTGGAGTCAGTCCATCGAATTATTGGTGAGTTAACTTCTCTGCTTGGTTCTTATGAAATTTTGTTTTGATGCCTCCAGATAAGTCTGTTTCAGGTCCGAACTGATTTAGGGGCTGTGGAGATAGCCTACAGATCTATTCTCCTTGACATCATCTGAGACATCTTTACAGGCTTTGTGGAAGGAGCGTTGTTTCACATTAAGGCAGGCATTTAAAATAAATCATGTGAAAAATAGCACAGCAGAATCTGTGTGTGGTTGTTTTTTTTTTTTCCAGTGACTATAAAGGGAGTCACAAAACAGTGCAGATGCAGAAGTCTGCCCTATAGAAGTATAAATTTGGACAGGAATATGCTGTTCGGTATGTGTGGAGGAGCAACTCTCTCATCGTGGATCACTACAGAATAAAATGCATACTGTGAGTAATAGGTGAATAGAGATACACTAAATATTGGGAAGCTCATAAGAGTATGTATTTCATGCCTCTCTCCTAACACAATTTATGTCGGGCTTTGAGAGCCCTGTACCTATTGAGATACCACAGAAAAATCAGGGTATTGAACAGTTGTATCAATGAACATGAATCCTCCACCATACCTACCCCAAATCTTATTAGCATGACGTAAAATGTTTTGAATTTTAGCAACTGCAAAGCCAAGTTTCCTTCCTTGTCTTCAGATGAGACTTTATCTGCACCCAGGACTGGGCAAGGCATAACAACCTGCACTCCACAGGGCAAGCTGGAGGCAAATCTGGTGATGCAGCAGACTGGAGGACTAGTTGTCCTCTTTTGAGTCCCACTCATAATTTTAACCAAGAACAGTCTTGGGGTCTCTCTCTAATCCATGAGGAGGTTCACCTTGTAACAATTTCGTACCTTCATTGGGGTGGGTTATCTTTTGAATCTGTCTATTGACTAGATGGTGAGACATCTGGCTATAGCTGGATCTTCAGTTTGCACCAGCATTTTTCAGTGGTCAGGCAGTAATAATAAGCAAGACCCCAGACCATTCCATTCATGTAGAACACATGAATTTATTGCCACATTAAATAAAACCAAGTAATGAAATAATATATGTCACACAGGGAATGAGCAGTTTCTTGTTCATGACCTCGCTGGCCAGACTCCAGCTGTGAGACAAGGGGGACTATTGTAACTGGCTTAAAGGTTATTCAGTCTCCAGTTCCCACCTTGCTTGTTCTCAGCTTCTCTTTTTATTGCGTTTTTGCTTCCAGATCACAGTATTAATATCCAATTGAGTCTATTTAAATGTCCTTATTGCTGGAGGATCCAACAGAAAATGGGTTTTGTTCACTTCTTTCCCAGGAGGTTCTGCACAGACGACCTGTCTCTTGGGTGCTGTGGTATCACTCGTGGCTTTGTTTTATACTGATGTAAAATCACAGACTAACTGGGGTTGGAAGGCACCTCTGGACACCGGTAGATCCATCTCTCTACTCGTTGTCTCACACTTCTTTGCTTACAGTATCCACTGTAATTGGGGGTCTGACTGAATTTGTGTTTCTTTGCAGGGTGATGTGAGGGCTAAGAAGGAGAGAGACCGCAGAATATGTCTTGCCCATTGAAGCAAAACAATCTCTCTACACACACCATGATATGACCTTGGCTATATTCAGGCTGAAAGAAATGATGCCTTTATATGAGCAACATAATGTATGAAAGAAAAAGGGAATTGCAACGCCAAGTAGCCCAGTTTGGTCTACGAATTCCCTCCTCTCCAACCTCTCAGCAGAGCCAGCCTGTCATGGAGGTTTGCCTGACGTTTCTGGAGAGCAGGCTGCATCTGGGTGTCTCTGGCATTAGCAAAATTGCTGCTCCAACCTGCTTGTGACCTGACTTTCCACACAGATTTCCCACCAGCCTTGGCCATACAGCCTGGCACACGGTGGGAAGGGACCTACCTGCTCTTGAGATCCCCTGTAACACCAGTACATGGCTCTTTTACTCAGAATGACATCCCTGTTACAAGAGGCAGCATTACACGGGCACTCACAAATACCTGTGCGATAAAAGCAACCCTGAGCAGACAGCTGCTGGGTGACTTCAAGGAAAGCTGGAGTCTGCAAGCCTCTTGAAAAGAAGAAAATATCTAGTCCAGCTATTCAGCATAAATCAGTGCCCCCTGAGGGTGTCATCCCAGGCATCTTCCCCGCCTCATACTGGGACTTCTGATTTCACGTTTTAACTGCTGTGTTCTCGTGTGTATATACATGCATGCACAAGCACAGACAGAGGCCGACGGACGACACTAAGTGCGTAAGCTACCCGAAAGCAGAGGACCTGCTTCGAATCCCATTTATATTGCTGTAAATCAGGAGTAATTCCCCTGAAATCAGTAGTGCTGCGCCACTCTAAGAAAACCCCATACCAGGGTTCCTTGCCTGCATTTGTGTGGAGGGTTTCTCCAGCCAGCCTCCTTCAATGCTCTCTTGTCCACTTCCCTTTTCAATTTATCCCCCAAATCCTCATTTCCTAATGCTCCTCTCCCTTTGGGCAGCCCATCGTTCCCATGGGCAGGGTCTGCTACCAGCTCTGCAGCCAGAGCTGGAGGATTAACCCACTCTGGGTTGGACACCAGACAAATTCCGCACAAGCTCCAGCAGACTGGGACAGAGATAGAGGATTAAAAGCATTCCCCAGCTCCCTTTGACACCAGGAGGGTCATCTTTGTCAAAGAGACTTTTCCTGTGGCTTCTAGCACGCATATAATTTTTGACAAATGAGGCCCCAGAGCACTGGCTGCAGCGGAGGGCTGTTTTGGTTGTAACAGGCTTTGATTCAGAGGAGCCAGAAATTATTTATTTTCGTTCAGCTTCCCTCCTCCCCTTCATTCCGAGTCGGGATTGAGAAGCTCTGTTTGCAAGGCTCAGGGGCTCCAGCCGCCTTGCTACCTGCAGTGCTGATGGCCTCAGACGAGCGGTGAGGTCCTGGCGGAGCCAGGCACCAAATGCTTGGACTGCTAATGCTCTGGAATTTGCCCTGTCTCCTATTCCCCTGCAATTCAAGTAGGCAGGTGGGCAGGAAAGAGCAGCCCTGGTGAGCTGGTCCCTTTGCAAGAATTGTCCTTGCCAGGAGTGATTCCCTTCGCATTCACTGCACGAAGGACTCACAGGCGGAGCTGCACGGGGTCCCTCCCTTCCTGCCCTAAGTAGGTGGAAGATGAGCAAAGCTCCTGCCTGTTTCTCAGTGTCCAAAGCATTTTTTGCCAAATGGGGCAGGGGAGATTCCAGGATGGTTTCATGGCTGGAGGGACTGTCTGCAGCATCCCAGATCTTGGGCTTGCGTCATGTTCATTTAAGTCACATTGCTGTGACCTGTCCCTTGCGGAAAGACCCCTGGGTTTGCTCCGGGTTGGCTGGTTGATGGGATCCCTGCGTGAAGTTGCATATAATTAGGTCCAATTTAATTTTGGTCTCTGTCTGCTACTGGTAACTACTGAAGATAGGATGCTCAGCTCGACAGGCTTTTGGAGCTATGCCATTTTAATACTCTGAAAAATTTTTACGTAGATCCAAAGGTTATCAAAAGCACTTTTAGATCAATGGTTAGAAGCCGCTACCCAGTTAAACCATTAAATCACCTGATTACCCCAGTCTGTAGTTCTTAAGACAAGAAACTTGGCCCTGGGTCTGTGCTATGGCATTAACAGTGCCATTTCTCGCCTGCTCAGGGATGCACAGATGACACGCGCTGCAGACAGGTCAGTCCTTTGCTTCTCAGGTGCCATCAATATGCATCTGCACTGGACAAGTCACTCGGCAGCCGCTGCTTAGCTATGCTCAGTGGTTTCGGTGTGTGACCATCACCTGAGCTTCTGCTGTGTATGACTTACGCTCCATTTCTTTTTTATTCAACAAAGAGGAACAGTGTCTTTAAAGAGCTGTTCACTTGACCTGACTTGGGGCTTAGTTTAGGTAAGATGAGTTGCACCAGGGACTTCAAAATCAGGGACCAGCCTGCTCAGGTAAGACATCTACCTTTTACCTGAGGAACCCCATCCTATTCCCAGACTCATCCAGGCTTTTATGCCCAGTGTTCTCCTTCTGTGAAGTCCAGGGCTGGATGGAAGCAGCGTCACTGCTCCTGCATGTTACCTGCCTTCACCGCTGCCTGGGGCTCTGCTCTCCTGCAGGGCTGCAGCCGGGAACCCACCACCTCCTTGACCTGATGCTCCAGGCCAGGTGGAGCTCTGGAAAACTTCTAGACACCAACCTGGAGATTCAGATCACTCTAAAGGTTGGACAGAAGAAGGAGGTGGGTGTCTGGGGAAAGCATGGGGCTTTTCTTTGCATGAGTCTGGTTTCCTGGGTTGATTTTCTTGCCCAAAAAACCAAATACATGAGAAAGAGTTGTTCCTGCTTGCCACTAAATTTCTGGCTCCTTTTTACATGACCGCAGCATAACGAGGGTGACCAGGGCTGGTTTTGACTGTTGGCCCATATTTTTGGAACATCAGAACTGAAGCTCTGGATGTCCGTTTGAATTGGCCTTCAGCAGGCAGCGACAAGCATTTCATCCCAACACTGGGACAAGTGTCTGCGTGGACATGGCCGACTGTACACAAACACTGGGTATTTTCTATCAAAACATATTTTGATGAAATGCTGTTTTCACCAAAACCCCTTGCCCTTTCCAAATCACCTCTGGGAAGCAAAGTGATACGTTTTTGGGTCAATCTGTGTCGATACTTCTTGGAGCTGTCACTTCCATGGCTCATCCCCTGTTCTCTTGGATGGGCTGTGACGAGACTATGTCATCTGCGATGTACTGCGGTCTCTTCTCTGGGTGAGACACCATAATTCATGACTGGAGTGACAATGACTGAAAGCGAAGCCAACTCAACCTGAACTTCCTTGTCCTTGGGGGAGAAGACAGCCCCCAGGATTTGTGAAGTACGAGACCTGTCCTTTACACTGGCAGTTCAGGCTGATCCAGATAATGACGATTTTCCCCTTGAAACAACACTGCTCAGTTGTCTCAGCAGAGGTTTTTGACTTCTTCAGGAATGGAAAACTCTAATATTTCAAACTCTTCCTCCTGCTGGGACAGGAAAAAACACCATAAAAAACTGAATTTGGCCATTCTGATTTCCATGGCCATCACTCAACAGCTCAGGGAGACCAGTCTGGGAGGGACCATGCAACTGCCCCTAGCCCCAGTTTGCTGGCTGGGAGAGGACTTGGAGGTGGTCCTGGGGAGGCAGCTTTGGATCTGCATCCTTCAGGGTCTGTGCTGGGACAGCCCACACTGGAACCTCTCAGCAGATCTTCATCACGTCACCCTCATCCTTTGTATTAAGGAACTAAGGAGTAGGTGATGATCCACAGCATTACCACCTCCCACACCTCCCATCAGCTATACACTCATAAAAATAGTAAAATCTCATTGGTGAGGGCTTTTTTCACTTTGCAAAGTGGGCTTCATTCCAGTGCATTGTCAATGCCTCTGATTTTGAGATCCTTTCAAATTCCGTTGGCGTTCAGGATTTGTGTGATGTTTTTGTGATTGGTAGTGATTTTTGATGGTAAATTAAAAAGGTTACAAAGGAAAACAAAACCCTGTCTGAATTTTGGTAACAGCAAAAGGAAGGATATATTTATTTAGCTGTCAGGACAGTGGTTTTTTTGGCTACCCCCTCATCTCACCAGATCTCAGAACTCATTGATGAAAAAATATTGTGGATTCGTTTCTCTTCCCATTGAGACTATGGCTGGCATTCTTGAATGATTTATCTGGCCAATTTTATAGATCATGAGTTGCGAGTTAATTTGGGATTGTGACAGCTACTTAAAAATCATTTGGAAAAAATTACTTGCTGTCAGATGAATAAAAATAAGATGATCTCTGTTTCTTGTATACATTCAGGATGACAAGGACTTTAATGAACTTCAAATGCTTTTTCTGATTCTGATCCAGGTTTTGGGTCACTTTTCTTGTATTTCATTGGTGGAGCCTCAAATGCAATAAAGCAGAAGTGTTTAACCGATGGTCTTCAGCTGGATGCTTTGCATTTACGTGACTGACAGGAGGATGGTCAATATATGGGGGCTTGGGTTGCCATCACTGCTTGTCTACAGGATCACCACCAAAGCAGCCCAGCTCTGCAGGTGGCTCTTGTCCATACGAGGATTTTGGTGTGGGGCTGAGGAGGTGGCTGCTCACCGTACAGGCTCTGAGCCCTTCCACAGTACTTCACTGTTGAGAGAGACCTACTGATACTAAGGCAGTATGAGCTGCCTTTGCAGCCTGGCTTGCATGGTGTGGCTTGTGCTCAGCCATGAGCAACGGTATTGCCTGCCTCACCTCTCAGAACCTCTTCCTCATCATAGACAGCTTCAGCCGGCACCACCACTGGAGGACCAGTCCGCTTGGGCATCTTTCCATGGGCCCTCAGGCAGAGCACACCCTGGTCTTCTAATGAAAACACTCACTGGGATATTACAGTTCTGGTGGTTTTGTGAAGTTTCTCTTCTTTTCCTCTCCCAGTCTGTTGGTTTACCTTTTGTGATATGAACTTTTCTTTTTTGCTAGTTGCCTTCATGCCTTGACTGTTCTTTAAATTCCCCCTGCAGTCTGTTTCCATGTGATACCTTATCAGCTTTCTGTTGACGTTGTTTGGCAAACATAGATGCTCTAGGATAGTCTTCTGGCTTGAATGCATACTCTGGATGTACCTTTTAAATATTCTGCTTATGTATTTATTTGCCTTTTAGCTTTCTTTTCGTTTAGGGCTCTACAAATCTTCAATGACAGTAGGTTTGGCTATACTTTAACAACATCCACATGGGGACTAAAGGAATGCTTTTTATAACTATTATTTTTTATTGTCATCTTCTTTCCAACTTTCTTTTTTCCTTTGGGATTCTCTGAGGAGCAGGATCACCTTGGATTCCTTTGCTTCTCTTTCTCAGACTTTACTCCTTTCAATCAATGGCTTTGGGTGCTACAGGAGTGGAGGACCAGCCATGAAGCTGATGTGCTTGCAGCCCCGTGGGAGTACTGTGAAGGCTGGAAGGTCTGCATGGCATCACTGTGTGATCACCTCTGGCTTTGGGCAGGACACTGAGGCAGGAATCAGCTTTGGAGCAACATGTTGAATGCTACTGCACACAAATACTCTGCACCAGAACGTGGTCTGTGGACAGGAGAGCTCTGATGATGGCTATGGTAACGCTTATGGGCCGTGCCCAGTATTCAGACCTTGCCTCTGAACACCAGGTGGGAGCTATGTCTCTCACCTTTTGGTTTTGAGCTGTTTAGATCCTCATTAATGCAATAATTGCTTATTCTCAGCCTACATCTGTGCTGTGGGAAGGACAGTCCAGGTGCACGTTCCTGCTGTATCTCATCTCTATCAGGACAGGAGATTCCCCAGACACCTTGCCCTCCATGAGCTTGTTTGGACAATTTGGAAATCACCTCTGTGGGGCTCAGGCTCTGAGTGGTGTCATTACCATCTTTTCAGATCTTGCTGAGCCATCATTCTTGGTCCCCAGAGTTGTGAAGCACTTCAGAAAGCAGAAATACCAGTTGAGGTGATGCATGATTTATTAGATCAACAGTACAATACCATGTAAGCTGTAAAATTCAGGGAAATCTTGGAGTTCATATACACATCAACACTGCGGAGCAAGGAGTCTCACCAGGAAGATCCATGGTAGGAAAAAAGGCATCTGTGCATCTTGATACCAGCAGTGTCTGCAATTTGGAAGGGAATCATGGAAAAAGCACTGGAGAAATTGCTGAAAGGACTCCCTTGGCCCTTAGGAAAAATGAAAATAACAAAGCCTGTTCAGTTTCTTAAACGACACTGTGGATGCTTTCTTGTAGTTTTTCATAGCCATATGAAATATATTAAGAGGAATATATATGTCAAGAAAGTCGGTAATCAGTATCAAATAGCAGATGACATTTCAATTTCTAATCTCACTTTCATGAGCATGCAACTAATAAAAATAGCCCAGATATCTGACACGGAACATACCAGCACATGCAAATGAGTTCTCAAGTGATATTGGAAACGTGTCTGCTTGTCTGAAACACGTCGATCATTTAAGTTGCACATAAAACTTAAGCAAGGTGGTATCTACATGTTATGAGAAACCTCTGGACCAGCACTGAAAGAACAGACTTTAAACAGCCAGACCTCATTCTGAATGTCATAATTTTATATGCTTATATATAATCTTATATTCTGGAAATGGGAAGATTTTCCATGATTAGATAATCTCTTTCCCTGCTCCAGTGTGGGCTGGATCCTGAAAGCAGAGTCACTAAGGTTTGGTTGGAAATCTGTCTGAAATAGCCTAAGTGATCCAGCTTTTACCTCCTGATCTTACGTTGGTCTTTGGGCAAGAGCAACAGCATCTGGCTCTGTGCTGGGTCAAATTCCCAGCTGGTGCCAACTGATGAGACTCCAGTAACTCTGCTGGAGCTAAACATTGCAGCACATGGCATTATGGCCCAGTGCTTTTACTGAGCTCCCGCTTTGGTTTTATTTCTGGTTATTTCTGGACTTTTTCCAAACCCCACTGTATAGATGGAGAACCAGTTTCTTTCTAGTTTGTTCCCACTTGAAGCAATCTGAAAAAAATTGTCACCATTCATGACAAGAGGAAGCCACAGTCTTCCTTGCAACAAGGGACTTCAAGTCTACCCTGAGAACTCCATCCTAAAGGGGTTTTCCTGTCCTAAAATCAGCAAAGCACTGATGGGGTAGATGGATTGTCCTGGAAGAAACAAAGAGCAGACACTTTCTGCACCACTGGGTTTGTAGACATCTTTATGTCTCCCATAAATCGTCACTTTCACTGGATGAAGAGTGCCAGCCCATGCAGTCGCTCCCCATCTGGGATCTGCTTCACACACTGCCCATCCTCTGAACTTCAGAGCCTGGCTCTTCTGTACTCGGGGTTTGGTACTGGCTGAATAGGTGGAAGCAGGACAAATTTGGTTGTTCTCACAGCAAAACCTGGAGAATATAATTTGATTTAGCTAGCAGCAAGGTAATAATAGATGCTTGCAGCTGAGGGAGCATGTCTCCGACCTGTGCGCAGCTTCAGTGAGAAGAGAGGGAAGGGAAAACCACACTGCTGACAGTGGGGTATGCATCTTCTGCCTGGAGTTGTATGGAAGTATTTGCTGAAAACTTCCTTCTTGCTTTCTTTTTGCTGTTATCCCTCTAAATCCATGCCTGGATTTCAAACCAAGGGGTCAGAGGAGAGAAAAAAAATTCTGTTTGCATCACCATTTTTGTTCAAACTTTGCTAGAGTCTTTGAAGCCACCCTGAAAAGGACTGGGTGCAGGATGTTTTCATGCCTCTGGGTTTAGCAATCCAAATTCCCCTGAATTTTTTCAGCTATGTCCCAACACACCTTGTTATGCCATTTGACAGGGATTTTGCTGTGGCTGGCAGATGCTGCTGCTGCACTCGGAGGTGCAAATATTCTGTCTATATTGAGAAGAACCTCTTGAGAAGGGAAGGCTGCTTTCAGACTTCAAGCAAGTCATGAAAAATGGCTTGAGCATCTCACTGACAGATAACTCATATCTGCAAATGTGTGGCACAGGCTTTCCAGCTTGAGCGAGGAAATGCAGGGATGAGGTGGCGATGGGCAGGTCCACAAACTGGGAGAGGCACTGGGAAGAGGAGCCAGGTCTCTGAGGTCCCAGGCAGAGACTTGCTGGGACAGGCTGTTTTTCTCAACTTAAGGTTTTGTTGGCTCCTATGATTCCTGTAACTACTGGACTGAAACCACCAACTTTTTCAGGATCAGTTCTCTGCTGTGAGCTGAATTTGAACCTTTGCTCATGATGGAAACTATCAGACGTCCCAGCGCTTGGACCATGAAGGGAGCAGAGTTGCAGAGTGGTTATTACCACTTAAGTGGCCCTCAGATATTTTAGAAATAGAAACCAGCACCCAAAACTCTTCTCAGACAAGATTATTACCACTTAAGTGGCCCTCAAATGGTTTGGAAATAGAGACTAGCACCCAAAACTCTTCTTAGTCAAGTGCAGTAACCCGGGGGGGTTTATGCTCACAGTCTGTGCTCCCTCGGGCTCTCTGTTGCATAAAAGCACCGTTTTAGCACACAGGGGTAGAAACATTTCCTAATTTGCTTCTCTGTGACTTCTTGCAAAGTGGGCTTCACTAAGGATAAAGTTTAGACTTTTTAGACCTAAAGCTTTAGGTAGCTTTAGTTAGGGGGGTGACAGATTTTACTTCTTGAAAGCCTTGGATGCATTGCCCAGCGCTGGGTCTTGTGGGTGCCCTTGTCACTATACTTGTGGTGCTAATAATATTTGCATGTCTGAAAATGTAACGGAGGCATTTAGGGGGATTCCTCGTGCATTCCTGCCCTGTGTCACAGAGACGCTTTCAGTTATTCAAACAGAAACATAAGCCTCGATATTGTGGACTGTGGGGCGCGCGCTGGCATTTTCGCTTGGCTATGTTATTGGCCGTTAAAGTCTCCACTCCCTTTCTAAATCTGGCCACAGGACTCGACTTTGCGGAGTTTGGCAGGGGTGAATTCCACAGGATGTGGGTCCATTTCCTCTAATTTCTTTCAAATATGTCCACTAGTTAACTTTTACTGACTGCTTTCCTGTTCTCATTTCAGGGAGCGGGGGTGAAGCACAGGGGAAGGGGCCAGCTGATGCTGTGGCACCGTTGGTCCCTCCTGTTGCTGCTGGATGCTAACCTCCGGGTTTCCTCTCGGTAGCAGCCACTTAATGGAGATGTCCAAGTCAGAAACCTCCTTAAACCAGGCTCCTTGTCGTGACAGAGGATGCAGCTCCTCTAGACAGGGTGATTCCCCTTATCGTAAGATATGACTCACCCCGGGTGTGTGTCTCTGCACAGACCAGAGGGATGTACTGGAGGGGGCTGGGGCTCTGGTGTCTTCTGCTTTCCTCCCCCCTGGAGCCAGTCCCTGCCCAGCACTGGGGTTTGTGCCTTCCCACTTCAGGACCATGTTTTTCTCTGCAACTCTTCAGTATCGTGCTCCAGGGTCGGGGATGTGGGGGGA
Source organism: Falco peregrinus (assembly GCF_023634155.1). Classification (NCBI taxonomy): domain Eukaryota; kingdom Metazoa; phylum Chordata; class Aves; order Falconiformes; family Falconidae; genus Falco; species Falco peregrinus. The sequence goes on along the minus strand of NC_073725.1, from coordinate 63,256,871 downwards.
AGAGGCCACGATGGGCCCAGTTGGAGAACTGCCACTTCTTCCAGCCCTTTGCCTGGTGTTGGGCCTGGGTCTGCCCTCCCCATGGGGCTGAACCCACGGTGGGTCAAGTGGGGAAGGGGGGAGGAATCCCGCCTGGTATGGGGGCTCCTTTCCTGCCCCTGCACAGACCTGAAGCCAGCCATGTCCCAGCCTTCACGCTCCAAACTGGCATTTTAGGGTGGGTGGGTGATAATAGGTCTTCCTGGGGTCCTTAAAAACCTTGTGGGTGGGATGGGCTCAGCTCTCATTGACAGCAGCAATTCTCAACTATTTCTTGTATTTCAGATATTAATGAGATTGAGACCATGACGGCAGATGTCTTATTCCTTGTTTTCCCTTGGCTATGCTACTGCAAATTGCCCTATATTCCCCCAAATTGCCATTAGTTATTTAATAGACCTAAGTGAGAAAGACAATTTTGTGTTTATTGGGTATTTAAACATTTGTACCACTGGTTTGTATTCCAAAGAGGAACATTCCTTACAGGAAAGAAATTACAAAATGTTCATCTCCAAGAGTATCTAAGTATTTCATTTTGATAATGCCGACCTGGTGTGCTGTGATAATGTTGAATTACTTCACTCTGGCAATATAGAATGGTTTTGTTTTGAAAATGTCGCAGCAATATGATTTGTGATAAAGTGAAATATAGGGAATGTAGTGTGATTTAGCAAGCAGCAGCTCGTAAAATTTAAGTCAAAGCTGAGTGAATCACAATGATAAATGGGATAGATGCATTTTCTTTATCGAGGGGAGTATTTAAACATGGTTGAAATAAAATGGAAAAATAGAAGCAATCTGTTTCAGCATTTCTCAGTGATATTTTCCAGCATTCCTGCAATATGTTATGATAACAGTAAAACTGCTTCTCCAGCTGTAGAATGGTTATCTACAACTTCCTTACTGCTCAGCTCAAACGTTCTTCTGGGGGAGAGTGGCACACTGTAGGAATGTCCCATGGTTCATTTAAGTTGGGATTTCACCTTGCTTTTGTTGTCTAAAATGTAGGTTTATTTCCCCAAAGAATGGTCTGGCCACTTTCAGTCATCATGGAAAAAAGGCAGGATCCTCAACCGATTCACCTCAGGATGGGGTTTGGATACCTGAGATGGATCACCTGATACAGGGTCCTTCATTTCTACTGGTGCCTCGGTTTACCTGGGTGACCTTGTCTTACTGATGTTAGTGGATTAGGTGACCTGGAGATGACCATGTTTTATGGAGCAGACCAGCACTATTATCTAATCTAACCTTTGAACAGAAGCAGGACACAGCAAGGCTGAAGCAGGACCAACACCTCCCACCTGAACTACAGCACAGGTAGGAAACGCATGTCTGAAGCCACCAAGAGTCTCCTTGGGATGGTTTACACGCAGTGTCCTACCGTGCACTGTCCTATGGATTAGAGTGCTTTCACCTGTTGGGTTTGGTGCTGGAGTCACTGGGTGGTCCATGAGCTCACACTGGACTATCTTCACCCCTTCCAGTAATCCGTGAACTTCACAGAGATAACTGCTTCCATGCACCTCAGAGGAACCTGAGCAAGCTGGTTGGAGTAAGAAATACTCAGGGTTTCTTCACCAAGCACAGAGCAGTCTTGTGATGTGACATAGGTATTGAGATGCTACCATAACAGAAGAAGATAGCAACAGTGCCCCGTAAAGCCTTTGGAAGAACATCAAAATCATATGCTACATAGTTGAAACTGTAAATGCTCGTTTTTACTCTGATTTTTTCTTTATTTCTTCTTCTTGTGAGAAAAATTTCCTTGAACACTGGTTCCCCATTGGTGGAAGGAGTGACCGATCTTTAGCAACAGCAGTGCTCCGAATTAGCGGCCTTCATAAAATTTGTAGGTTGGAAAGGGACTGAAGGAAAAACACTCTGCAAAGGTTACCAGGCCAAAGCCCTGGGGCAACTGAAAGCTAAATTAAGAGGGGGGAAAAAATGAATATCCCATACTAAACCAAAACCCAAAACTCTAATGAAAACACTAAAAGCAATGATTAATATGACAACTGGGCAGCTTTCCCTGAAGACATGAATTCCCATCAGGGTAATCAAATTTGTCTTAAAAATGATAAATAGTGCTACCACTAACCTAAAAATGTACCTTGATCCCACCAAGCTCAATCTCTTCAAACACTAGCTGTTTCATTTGAAAAAAAAGTATTTAAATAAACAAATAATATAAAACAAAACCCACAGTCCCAACACAGATTTTTTCAAAGTTACCTCAGTCTTTTTTGGCTGTTCAGTCCACTCCCTGGTGTCCAGGTGTAAACAATTCCCAAAAAGAGACGTCTGTATCCCTGAATTCCAGAAAAGGTAGCGCTTTGTCTTTCTTTCCCAAAAAGGCTGTCTTTATGCTGAATTTCTCAACCAAACCAGGGATGTTTAGGCCTTTTGATTATTTTTCCCCTCCTTTTTTTTTTTTAAAACATTCCCCTCTACTTCTATTGGTGGCCCTTTATTTCTTAATGATATTCTTCTTCCTCTTGCGCAAGGCTATCTCATCTTCTTTTCCACTGCCTGCTCCCCACAAATCCCACACTCCTTGGCAAAACTTCGTGCTCCATACCAACACTTGCTGCCCGCCCTGGCCCCCTGGAGATGGACTGGGTCTACCATGGCTCTCCAGACCCGGATGAAAAGGGATATTTGTGAGCACGGTCAGCAAGATGGGTTAAGCACCACGTATGCCCTCGATGAGAAAGCTGTACTCCGAGCTTTTGGCCATTGGCCCTTTCTCTTGCTCTTCATTTGGAGTCTTCTTCCATGCTGCTCCTTCCTTGTAGCAGTTTGTGGGATTTGGAGGAGCCAGTGGGGCTGGGTGAAGACTGGGGGAAAGGAGGATTTACCTGGACCTCCTGACTGCTCAGGAAGCCAAGCAAATGGTTGCATCTTTTCTATGACTTTGGGTTGGTTAACCAGTTGAGAGCAAGGCTAGGCAATGCTGGCTTTGCTCTCGAAATCACTGTTATTTAAGCTGATTTTCAAGCCTTTTTTTTCTGTGTTTCTCCCATTTCCTCTTTTTTTCTCCATCAGTGAGGAGCCCCAATCCTGACACTATCAGGCTTTGTGTTTATGTTGTAAAGTGCTGTGATGGAGACAGCTGGGCATATAGACTTTCAAGCACAGTTTCTTATCATTCCTCTCTTTTATTTAGCTAACCAGCTGCTTAAGCCTTCCCCATGCTTCAGAAACACCTTTATAGCAGAGACGACAATAATTTATCCTTCCCATGCAGGATACTGTGCCTTTGCCACTGAAGAAAATCAGTCCCAGGTGGATCAGGCTGCAATCTGTCAACCCCAAACAGAAGTAGCTGTTGTGTTTTTCCCCTCTGCATTTCATCACTGATTCTCAGTGGCAAAACAAAACCTATTGTCCCTCATTATCTCAATAAGCTTCCGATTGTTTCAAAATTGGTATGCGGCATGTTTTCCCTTTTCTTGCTAAAAATGAGCAACAGTTTGTAATTTAAAATCTGTCATGGTGACAGCAGGGAACAAGTGAGTATGTGCCATCCTTCAGCCTCAGCCCCTGGGGTCTTAAAGAGGGTCTGATGCCGGTTAAAGAAATCTTCATGCATTTTAAGCATAGTGCTGCTGGGATTAGTCAACACAGAAAGGCAAGGCTAGTGACAGAGCTATCCTTGGGACAACGGATTCAGAGGAGACTGGCCAGGAGTTTGGACCTCTTTGTGCCATCCTCTCATTTTCTTTGCTTTTGAGGAGAGCAGAAATGTTATTGCATTAGCCTTCCTTGTATTCATCCTCCATGCTGACATTTTCAGATCTTCATTGTTCACTTTTGAAGCGTTTAAGTGTCTCCTCCACCTGCCAGGTCTACAAAGGGCTCACAATTTGCTGGCTAGGCAGCCTAGCCAGCCATCATTTGTCTGTCAGCTTCTGTCAAGCTAGGACAAAGATAATAGTTAAAGATATGGAGCAGTGGGCCATGGCTAGTGCTTCAGATTGCTATGATACTAGTATTAGTAAGTACAGTAAAATCTTCATTATTGAGCTTTGCATACCAGCAAATCTTCCTACTGTGGCTTCAACATTAATGGGAAAAATAATTTTGGTTGGTATCGGTGGTGTCCTCCTGGAAAGGGAGAATATTTAGCGCTTTCTGTATTTGTATTTTCCTGCACTGGCCACCTTCCAAATGGAAGTATGATAGATAAGGGCTTCTTGAAAGTGAGAAGGTGCCTATAAACATTGGCACATGAGAGACATGAGATGCGCTTGGGAAGTGCATCCCCAGTTTGGTAGGATGAACTGCATTTCTGCACAGCTCCTGCCCCAGTGGAGACAAAGGGCCATGAATAATGATAAAAAACCAGCTGGCAGCAATGCATCATCACCTTCCTGAGAAGGCATAGACAACAAAAGTTATTTTCTGCCAGTGTTTTTGCATTCCCAACAGGAGCTTTGCCAGTAAAGCTCTTTGAGGTGTCCTAGTCTTTCTGCACCTTGCCAAACGAGGCAAATGGATGTTGAAACTCCCAGATATGCTGCTGGTCTGCAAAGGACAAGATGAGCATCTGTATGATTTTGAGAAGTTTAATGCAGAAAAAGTGTTCGAAACCTCCAGTTCGCTGGAGTGTATCCTAAAGCTTTAGAGTTAGAGAATGAATACCTGCCTCAAGAGATTTTTTGATCTCTGGTTGATCTCAAGCTGGATTTAATTGATAAACAGAGGTGTCTACATGATACACACCAGCTCCTCAGCCAGTTACCCTGGGCTTTGCTGCCCAGGTTGACATCAGCAGTGGAAGTTAGGCTACACATGGGTGACAACCCATGTCACCCTGCAGGGCATGTCCAAGAGCAGCCAGCCGAATCATGCCCCTGCTAGCTTCTCAGCTGTAAGGGGGTCTGGGATGACCATCTCAGATTGATGACTTTTCTAGGTGAGATGTCAGGTGTAAAGAGAAAGGAGTCAGACCTCATCTCTGCAGCCAGAGGCAACAATAAATAGTATTTTCTCACTTGCGAAAGTTGTATCTCTCTGAAGCCTGTTGTCCATGTCTGACAACTAGACTTCCATCATCTTTTCTGGTGCCTTACTTCTCCCTTGATGAGTGTTGGAGAAATCACATCGTCCAGCTGCATGGTGGCAGTGCATTACTTTTCATTGAACACGTGGTAGTAACCCAAGTGCAATCCGTGGAGCATTTTTATAGGAGCAATAACATTTAAAAGGTTTTTCTCTGTACTATGTCCCATATTCAGGGAGAAGAGACAAATATAGGCAGTAATAATGTCGTCCAGAGCCACAAATGGTTTCAAAACCAGCCCTGACTGAAATGATTCAGTCTCCTTGGCCTCTTGCTGCAGAAGTGGGAGCAAATAAGATTTTGGAGCCAGGCTGGGAAGGGTATGTTTTGTAATAAGTCCCGAATGTGATGGAATAGCAACACCCCCCGGTGAAGGAACTGTGAATTGCCTGCCTGTTGGCATTCATTTCCACTCCACACTGCTTGCTGCCATTTTCCCTCTTGTTTTCCAAGGGATTAAAATAATTGGGTCCAACATGGAGCTATTTTTTATCACCTGCCTTTCATTTAGGCTCTGCCTTCTTTGTCAGACCTGATAAAGGCATTGTGTGCTTGGAGGTTATGTCATCAAGTCCAATAAAGAAATTACCTCTCCCAAAAAGTTGGAATCTCTGAATCTCTAAATGCATATGGTCTTGTCAACTATGGTGGGATCTATTGGCATCTTCGAGCATTCGCTGGAGGCATATGTGGATTTAGTTTTAACACTAGGGAGGCACCATAGAATCACAGAATCATTTAGGTTGGAAAAGACCTTCGAGATCTTCAAGTCCAACTGTTAACCCATAAAGACAGCAGTGCTGGCAGACACGGTAGGGCTGATGAGAGCCACAGCCTGGCCTCCCGTGTAGGGGGCTGCGACTGCTGGGTGTCTACCAAACTTAGAAGACTTGTTTCAGCAAAACTGGGATTCAGGGAAGTGGAAGAAAAAACCCCAAACCCCTCTTGGTTTTCATCTTGCATTTTTGTATATATCTGTCCAGCAGTGGAACAGGTTGCCGAAAGAAGTTCTGCAGACTCCGTCCCTGAAGGTTTTCAAGACCCAACAGTACAAAGCTGTGAATAACCAAGTCTGATCTCAGAGCTGACCCTGCTTTGAGCAGGAGATGGACTAGAGACCTCCTGAAGTCCCTTCCAACCTGAATTATTCTGCAATGCTATGATATCCAACTCCACAACCTGGAGCTAGGCCACAGAATATCTGCGGAAAAAAAGCATCTGGTCCTGATTTAGAGAATGTAAGCAAGGCTGTGCTTTAGATAGCTGCTGAACCCGCCCATAACTGATCTCCATCATATGACAAAGGCCTTATGTCATTCCATGTGGTGGTAACTGAATGGGAGTGAGGGGGGTTATTATATCCTCTTTCATCTCCAGGATAAATCTTCTCAGTGGGGAATCTGTATTTCCTTAATGAAGTTGTTCCATTGATTGAATTATGTTTGCCATTAAAAGAATGATTCTGTGCATAATTACTGCTTTGGACTTCTCTGGTTTTCACCACTGTTAGGGATCTCTTCTGTCACTGCCTCACAGGTGAAAGAGTCTCTGAAGTATCAGGTACCTTCTGCCAGTGTTTATCTTTCTCAGCTAGGATGTGATCATCTTTTAACCTTCTCTACCACATTTGAACTCCTCAATGTGCTCAGCTTGGGTCTTGGCAGGTGTCCAGAATCCATCAGGACAAGGAAGGTTGTCCCTTGTTGCAAAGCCCCAGTAGTTCAAAGTGGTCCATGATGATTCACAAATGATTCAAGCGAGCAGCACTCAGTACTAAGTGTTCCTCGCTGGATTTATAGGCTCACCTTCAGAAAAAGGGGAAGAGAATACAATGTGATTGCAGCTTCCAGTTATGATTTCAGAGTAAAAGCAGCTGACAGAAGACCAAAGTGAGCTTCTCTCTTAGTCAGAGGGCACATAAATCACAGAAAACCTCATGGTATTGTGGGTAGAGATGAATTACCATGTTATATTGCTGGGGAATCAAAGGATGGAAAAAATTTAATGAACATATATTTGCTTGTGGTCCCCTGCAAGAATCTCTTCTCTCTCAGATAGAACAGGCTGAAACTACAGCACCTGATGAATGATTTCCACCACTGCCAGTGCCTCTGGTCAATGGAGAGACCAAGAGAGATGGGAACCTTGAGTTACTACCTGGAGATTACTTTCTTTCTCTACTCAGTGCACAGCGAGAGGAAAAATGCTCCAAACTTAGATCTTCATGTAGCTGGGTAAAGTCATGCCCTAGGTCTGTAGGTCCCTTTGCATCCCATGACCTTGAGAGTGGGAATCAGCAGAATTCCCAGGTCCCTTTAGGCACTGATAGCTTTGGGACAGCTACAAGAGAGCCAGAGCTCGTTACTCCCTTACAGGCTGTGGGCAGGAATGGGGACTTCCAGAGGGTGGTATCAGGGTATGTATCTGAGACTGGTCAGGCCAGCTTCTCTTCAGAAACATCAGTGGTTATAGAGCTCATTTCTTGCTCACTTGTCAGCTCCAAGCTTCTAGACATGTAGTGCTTGAAGATGATGAATTCTACCTCAGACTTGCTTGACATCAGTGGGAGGCTGTTAGAGGAATTATAGAGGAATGAAGGCAGGTTAATTAACATTGGTAATACACAGCTGTGGGCTGGCTTCAGGGGCGGTGGGCTGGCTTCAGGGGCGGTGGGCTGGCTGATGTGGATAAGGTGCAGCTGTGGCTGGTTCCTGCTAAGTAGTTAAATAGCTCTAAGGGGGATGGAAGGGGTGAAGGCAGCAGAGAGCAGGAGAGAGCCCTGGCTGTAGGTGAGATGGGGAGGCTTGTTGGAAGAGGAGCCCAGAGAAGGAAGAACTCAGATGCAGCAGAGGCAAGGAGCAGGGTGGACTGGCCTGAAGAAACAGCCCAGACAGTAGATGAACCTTTGAAACCTTGTGTGAGACTGAGAGGGCCGGTATGGGGCAGTAAAAGCCCTGTTGCAGCCTGGTAGCTCTGTTAGTGCTGCGACAGGAGGCAACGTCCTCAAGACTTCATCGAGGTTTGTGACTAATTACTTAGTGAATCCAACTCCCATCCACTTTCCCCTTGGTGCTGTGTAATAAATTGACTTTGTGTCATAATGCTAAGACATCTTCTTGGGGATGCACCCTGATGCTTGCTCTTTTCCCAGAAAATCCCTTTTGAGACTCTTACCTGTTCCCCTGCCATGGCTGTGCACATGACAGACCATTGCCTGGCTTACACGTGTGCCTGAGGTGGCAAAGGGTTTGAGGAAGGCTGTTCTAAATACCTACCTCTTTAAACTGCTTGCTGAGTGGTTGTTTTTTTTTCAAGCCTTGTACTATGCCCTGCAGTCCCTGCCCCTGGTGTGCTTGGACAGCACAGTTATGTGCCAGGAGTGTGCCTGGTCTGGGGGACCATGAGGTCAGACTGCTTGGTGTATGATGGGGTACCAATGTGGTCACAGACTCTAGGGCCACCGTGAGCTGAGAGGGTGGCAAAATCCAGTTCCTGTTTGCAGAAATGCAAACAACTGTAAAGGACAAGAGCATTGCAAGCTGTGGCTTTTTTCATATCAGGGCTTCCAACTTCAGAGACCTCTTTCTGTGGGCTTGCTCTGACAATCATCTGCAGTTCTGCTGTCTGGGAACAGCCAGCACATTTTGCCTTGTCTTCCTCATTGCCAAAATCACCAAAATGATCTTCCCATGCACTATCAGTCTCCCAGCTGGTGGGGGGTTCCCCCCTACTCAACCATACTCCAACAAAACTCAGGGAAAGTTTCCTCTCCACCTTGCTAGGTTCAGGGTTGGACCCTTCTGGCCAGGTCATGTGTGCTTTTTTCCTGCACCATCACACCAAGATGCTCCAAGGGTTAAGCCCGCTGGACTGGGAAAGGGAGATCAATTTTTCTGGCATGGCATGAATGTATTTGTAACATGAGCCAGAAAAATAGCATGTGGATGTTATTGCAGATACCCCAGCAGTGAGCCCAGCACTGTGCTCAGCACTGAATATAGCACTTAGCCCTCTGCTAAGCACAAAATGCACGTGTCCTTCTTATTCCCTCTCAAGCAACACCCCCACCACCTCTCTGATTCCCCCCCCCCCCCGGAGACATGGTCTTTGATGCTTTGCGTATAAAGAAACCACAGTTTGAGGATGCTGTGTGCCCCCAGAAATCTGAAAAATGCAGAGATGGCTTTGACAGACCTCCTGCCTGATATTTAGAGTGCATGTCTTGTAAATGACTGCACTGGGAGAAGGGTTGTTTACTGCAGCCTTGTCTCTGTGATTGATGCTGACTTCCATGTCAAAAAAAAGGAAAAATAAAAAAAAAAAGCCAGCAAGATTTCAGTATCCCCCTGTTTCATAGTGATTTGGGTATATTTTGGATTAGACTGCTTTGACAACAGATGATGGTTGAGATGTGGCAGGTACTCTAAGACAGCTTTGTCCTAGTAGGAGATTTCAGCTTCTGTTTTCATCAGTCACAAACATCGGTGTGTTTATACCGCTGCCTCTTTACCCAGGGGAGCTGGGCAGAGTCAGAGCCTCGTGTGAGGGTTTGCTTGGTTTCTCGAAGCACTCGCTGTGCACAACCCCAGCTCTGCTGAAGGTGAGTGACTGTGAAGTGTCACCCCCATCTCCACCCCGCCAGCATCTTTCCTCTCCTACGAACACCTGCAAGAAGCAATCAGATTTAAGAAGAGTGAGGCCAGTCCTGGGGACAGCCATCCTGCACAAGCTGGCTTTGCTGTGAGCAACCTGCCCAGCACTGGCATTTTAATGAAAGTGGGTTTTGCTTTCTTATAGACTTTTTCCTGGTAAGCCTGCTACTCTGCTCACAGCCCTTCATGTGGTTTGTCCTTAATAGTCTAATCTCTGGGGCACCTTTCTGTCTTCCACAGACTTAACTTTCCTCTCCACGTTATTTCTGTGCAGCAATGACACTCTTAAGTAATTAGGTTATCTACATAGCAATTTCCTCCCTTTGCTGTTTGCTTATGCCTCTGCGTGTTTTTTTTCAGAGTCGGTGGTTTATGTATTGTTGCATGCATAAACCTGTTTTATCCCAGATTAAGGATGCTGGGTCCAATGGCCAAGTTCACAAGCTCTGGGCAGCAAGAGGAGGGATTAACCCACTGTAGCAAGGGAGCAGCCAAGCATCAGGTGGGGAGCAGGCAGGCTGGGAGGGGACGAGGGCTGCGGGCTGCGCTGGCTGGGCATCCCAGGCATGGCAGATATGGGGCTGTGGTTGTCCTGGGCAAGGGGTGGCAATGCTGACAGGTCCTGTGGTGTGGGGTTCCCTGTAGTGAAGCTGTTGGTCTCTAGACCTCCTCCTGTGGCAGTTTGCTCTATACCTGGGTACCTACTGGAGGTGAATTTTGTGGGTGGGCTGGGAATCCTGCTGGATGCAGGCATTCCCCGTCTCCCCATCCCTCCCACGGCTGTGGATTTGGCACTGCCACCCCTGTTAAGTGCTGTGGCTTCTGCAAAAGGGCTGCACCGGGTGGCTTATGTGCTGCTCTGAAAAGAGGGTAGGACCAGAAATACAGGTATCTGCTAGAGCAGGATGGTGAAGGCATTCCAGTGCAATCCTGCACAGGCTGTCCCAGCCTTTCCTCTTCACTTTCCCGACTCTGTGTTGGCATTCCTAATCTAGTGGAAAGTGTCCCGGCCCATGGCAGGGGGTTGGAACTAGATGGTCTTTAAGGTCCCTTCCAGCCCAAACCATTCTATTTTATGATTCTATGATCCCAGTCAAAAAGTTCTCCATTTTGGAGCTGGAAATCTCATTTTATCTTAGCAGATGTTTCTTAACAACATGTCCTGCATGGCCATTTACTGCTGTCATTTTGCTTTTCTTTTTAAAGAAAATAGCTCCACCAACAGCAAACCCCAAACTACCTGGTTTGTTTTAGACTTGCTGTACATGTGTAAAATCCCAGTTCACTGGTGTTTCTGTAGGCTCAGCCCCTCTGCAGATTCCCCTCCTGGGAGGGCAGCAGTTTTCTTTCTCCTTGACCTGGCCTCCTGTTTTCAGAAGAGTTGCAGGAGCCCAATATCTTTGAGAGCTTCAGCCCTATTCTTGAAAGCAGCTGGAAGTGGGTGACCCAGACAGGAATACACATGGCCAGTGATGAAATAAGGTTCTTTTCCTTAAAAAACAGCGAAACCCATATCCCTCTGAGGTGCACCCTTACAGCTTATATTGTTCCTTCAGACCCCATAACTTCAGCATTTGGAGACGGGAAGCTAAATTTAGGTGTGTTACTATTTCTATTTTAATATCCTGGAATTGGCTCAAAGTCCAACGCTGGATTTTGCATTCCTCTTTGCCAAGTTTCTCCCACTTGGGAGTCCTGCCTTGATGGAGGCTCTGTCTATCACATGCCTGTCAACCCCTCCCCGGTCTGATAGCATTGGGAGGTTTGACTGCATTTCATTATGGGATGAAAATAAAAAGTGAAACTGGTGCATCATGTTCAGCAGGGGATGATTTTAATGTGTGAAGGCCTGGGCTTCACACTTCCAACTGAAGGTGTCAAGCCAGGCCTTGTCCTCCCTGCAGGTTCCCTCCATGGGCAAGGGAGGTGGTGGTTCACCTCCTGCTTTAGCTTGTGGCTCTGCCCTGACCCTTGCAGGCATGACCAGTGCCTTAGATTTGTGCCGTGGGAAGATGCTTGAAGGGACTTGGAATAACTTTGACCCCACATAGCAAAAAGCAGCACTGGTCTGGCTCCTGTGGCAGGGTCTGTTGGTGGCGGTGCAAGTGGGGCTGGGCTTCTGCATCCATGCCTTGGAAACAGGCTGTCTTGCAGCCTGGGCTGAGCACCGCAACGCCCAGTGGTGCAGCCATTGCGTCTCCCCTAGAGTGCTGCTCCTTCCCTGCGCGGGACCAAAGTGGCTGGTGGAGAGCAGTTACGGCTCATCAGCCTCTTGGAGCTGAGCCCCCTGGGGATAGGGACTGGGAGCAGGACCACAGTGCTGCGCAACGTGTGCATGCTGCTGCTGCAGCAGCGCAGGTGTGAAATGAATTTCCTTTTGCCAGGACATGCATGGACTTACTGCTTCGAGCTAATGCCATCTTCACCTCCAGGTCCTGCAAGACCTTCTCAAACTGGACAGATAAAGGACACACTGACTGAAGCTCGTGGCTCTGCTTCTTGAGAAACAGCAATAATAACCATGGCCGCAGCATTTCCTGACTTTTCAGTGCTTAGCCTAGCAAACTTGCTTTTCACACAGGGTATCTTTTTTTAAAACCTCTATCTATAATATCCTAAGGAGACTGTCGGTATGTAGTGGCTCCTAATAAAACAAGAGTTAGCACACTGTGGCGTGGAGGTATTACACCACAGACAACAACACCCTGCACTTAGAATAAGAAATGACTGGTGTTTCTCATTTTAAGAGTGTCATGGAAAGCAAACACATTTATTTTTATTCCTCTCTCTCTTTCTCTCTCTCTCTCTCTTTTTTATGGTAGGAGTAATGCCCCTGTTGTATTTCTGTGCACGTTGTTATCAGGAGCCAGGACAAAGCTGCTTATTTCCAAGCCATCCCTGACTTCCCAGCTAGCCCAGCCTTCCCCACTGAGGAAGGTCCCTGTTTAGCTTTGATCCATAGCTATGTCCTCCTTGTCACTCCTCCCCAGGCTCCTACTGCTCGCTCTCGTTGATCTCCACCACTGCAGTCCTCTTGACACTTGTTTGTTGGTCCTGTTTTTCTGCTTTGGTCCCCAGGTGCCAGAGCTGCAGTGAAGTGTTTGTTGTTGTTGAGATTTTGCCAGTGGAGAACGGGAGCTGGGTGCTGATGTTACCCGGACAGCTCATAGCCCTGACTCGTGCAGTTGCACTTAAAAAGTCATTGAAATAAGCTGTCTTCTTGTTTTGTAGCAAGAGATAAATATTGATTCCCTTTTGTTCTCGATTGCTTTCTTCCAGGGTCAAGGTTAAAATTAGTCTCTGGAAATAAGGCTTGGCTTTATTGGATATCCTTCTGTTTTAAGATGAAGGTATTTGTGTGCTAAGTCATAACAAGCTTATTTTATGCTTTCTTATGACCCTTCCTGCTGAAAATCTCAAAACACTTCATTCATATGCAACAGCAGCCTGGATGGTGTCAGACGTGGTGTGGCCAGCAGGGCCGGGGCAGTGCCCGTCCCCCTGCGCTGGGCACTGGGGGGGCTGCCCCTCGGATGCTGGGCTCAGTTTGGGCCCCTCAGCACCAGCCAGACCCTGAGGGGCTGGAGCGTGTCCAGAGCCGGGCAGGGGGCTGGGGAAGGGGCTGGGGCACCAGCCTGGGGGGGGCTCAGGGGGGCAGCTGGGGGTTCAGCCTGGAGAGAAGGGGGCTCAGGGGGAACCTTCTCGCTCCCTGCAGCTGCCTGACAGGGGGGTGCAGCGAGGGGGGGGTCGGTCTCTGCTCCCAGGAACAAGTGACAGGACAAGGGGAAACGGCCTCACCTTGCCCCAGGGCAGGTTTAGATTGGGGGTTGGGGAACATCTTCCCTGAAAGGCTGGTCAGGCACTGGGACAGGCTGCCCACGGAGGTGGTGGGGTCACTGTCCCTGGGGGTTTTTAAAAGATGTGTAGATGTGGCACTGAGGGACTTGGTTTAGTGGTGGGCTTGGCAGTGCTGGGTTAGCAGTTGGACTTGACCATCTTAAAGGTCTTTTCCAGCCTAAATGATTCTATAAGAGTCCACTGCAGGTACAGGATCTCGTTGCAGAGGTGGGGTCTATAACTTGGGGTGGTGTCTCAGGGACCATGAAATGAAGCTTTTGCACTTATCTGACACCACTGGGAATGTGCCTCTGGTGGACTGAGAAGCAGGGACACGAGCAGAGAGGGTTGTAGTATCACAAAGCTCTGGAAGAAAAAATACCTCAAGCATCCTGGCAGGAGGAGGGACAAAACCATCCTGTGTTTCCTTGAGGTGGGTCCTAGCCCATCTGGTGGATCCATCCCGATCAGTCGGATGTTGCCCTGACTGACGACCCCATCTGGAGGAGTACCTGAGCTTCGGCAGCACCACATGCCTGTCTGTGCCACAGCATGGCTGTCTAATTACTCGGAGGAGCAGTTATTAATGGTATCAGGTTGTGCCTCACGCGCAGATGACAACCTTCACCAGCTTCTGTGTAACTTCACTTTGTGGCAAGTCTAGAAGTTATTTCTATTACATATCATAGCTTATTTTCATAGGTGGTTTTACATAATTCCTTTAAAAATAGACTGGGTTTTAAAATACTTTTTTCTAAGAAATTATCTGTGTTGGTTTTCCATTTTTTCAGTTTCACCGGACTTAAAAAACATTCAGTGTCTAGAGGTAAGTAAAACAAAAAGAGAAACAGAGGAAAGCAAAAGAGGGCTGCAATTTAAAATATCACTGTTCTGTCATTCCTTCACCTCATAAAGACTTGAATTGCTACAGGAAATATAAACAGAGCAAAAATAAAGTAGCAGTAAAAGCACAGTGAGCAAAGACAGCTTTCGGTGGACTGGCACATGTTTCACATGGACCATATGTCGTTGCCAAAGAGTCTCACATGCAGAGGGATGGCTCACGCGCTGGGAGGATTTTAATGGAGGAAACCAAAATCCACCCCCTCCATACTTTGATAGTCACATTGTTCTGTTCCTTAATTGAGATATAACACTTGCTGTGAGCCCTACCAGCAAGGGAGTTGTTTCAGGCTGAATTCCATTTTTTCTTTAGGGAAAAAAAAAGATGATGGGCATTGGAATGGAGGCTGTTTTGCAAATACTTTGTAGACTCAGGGGAAAAAAGGAGTGGAAATGACCTCCAGGAATTGTGTGAGCCAGCTTTTGACCTCAGGGCAGGGTGAGAGCTCTGTAAATCACTCCTGAAAGATGTCTCTTTAGTGTGTTCTTGAGACCTCCAGAAACAATATCATTAACTCTATGGGACACTGACAATTCCAGCTCAATTGTTATTAAATATAGAAACATGGTAAGGCTGTTGGGGTCTTTTTGGATAGAACCTGATGTTATGATTATTTGCATCCTTTGGGATGGTAACTGTATGTTTACCTGCAATATTTTTAGTATTTGTCTCACCTATCAGATCAGAGAAAACCTTTCTGTTCAGATACACTTTGCATTTGCAGTTGGTGCCTCAGCTGAAATGAGCCGTAAAAAAACGACTCAAACCACTGACATACAAACGAAGGAGGGAGGGATTAGGGTATGGGTTAGTGACAAACAGAAAGACTTTGTGCTTGGTTTAAAGACCTCAAAACGAATGAGTCTTGCTCTGTTAAGTCTTTGGGCCAGGCCCTGAGCCTCTTCTCCAGGCAAGGCAAGGAGATGGCTCCTGTGTAGGTTTTAGAGGGCCATTTGTTTGTCCTGGACACTTTTCATTTATTTGGATGTTGATGAGAATATTCTGAGTGCTCAGAAATAGCTGAAACTGAGGTACTGGCTAAAACAACATGTGTGCTTTGACTCTTCCCCTCCAGAGGTACCTGAAAATGTGCTTGTGCAGAAACCCTTCTTGTGCTGAATTTAATTTTATAGCCAGTCCCCAGGGTCTCCCATGGAGACTCTGGCACAGCTGGGAACTGAGCACTCATACCCTGATCCCAGACATGCAAGGCAGCAAAAGCTTCTCTGCAGAAGGTCCTTCCAGCCTTCACAAGCTGTTTGGCACCCGGAGGTGGTGGGAGCGTAGCAGCTGGACCGCTGAGCAAGGCGTCAGCACGGAGCACACCGTCCTTCCTGCAGAGCCTGCCTCTCCGTCCTAACTATCCTTTGGAAGGTGACATGGGTCAGTGGTGGGCTGGGGGAGGTCTCTCCTTTGGGGAAAGTGTTCCAAAAAAGCTCCCGAGTATGTGTGAAACCTTGCAGAAGTCCACAGTGATCCCAATCCAAGTGTGCTTGTGAATTTTCCCAGTTCAATGCATTTTTTGCCATGTAGGTTTCCTTCTTGATCTCTTGTCAGGACATTTTCATCAACTTTAGAGGCTAAGCAAGCTGAAATGCTTTCATTTATTCTTGGATACTGGGAAAGGGAAGTTTAAGGAAATGCAAACAAAGGATTAACACTAAAGTTGAGGAAACAGCTTGTTATTGTTGGTGCCTGATCACCTTTGGCTTGTACTGGGTCAGAGTCAGGGCTTAAACCTGAATCCTGCAGCTAGCAAAACGTGGTGGAAGGACCTTCTTCTCTCCTCCCTAAACTTTGTTGCCTTGGCACAAATCTTGCTGAAATGTTACACCTCCATCTTTCCTCCCATCCCTTCTTTTCATACCTCGTTCCACATCCAGCTCCAGCGACCTTCTCTAGTGTGGACTTTCATCCTCTTGGCTTAGCGGAGGTCCAGGGTTTGACTCAATCCTTTTTCTTTTCCTGCTCAGCACGTTGTAGCTGTGCATGCTCATCCTGTTTGCATTTCTTTTGGAAAAAGGCCCCAGCAGGAAGCTTGAGCCTTGTGGCACATGGCAGGCATTTCACTCGGCAATTATTGGTGCTGCTAATCTGCTTCGAGTGTAGCTGGCTGTACTCAAAACGTGCTTGTGGCTTTCCTCATCTTCGGCTCTTTGCTGTGGTTTCAGCCCTTTCTGAATCCCCCAGTGTTCGGGAAGAGCTGGAGCAGTTCTCACGCTCTATTTTCTCTCCTCCTTTGCTTTTCCCCTGGCATCCTCCAGGTTTTCACCTGCAAGCCCATTGTTAAAATAAGTTGTTTAAAAAAAGTTTTTTTAAATGTACATTGAAAACATTGTTCCACAGGTTTAGTTTACGTTGGATGTGAAAGGAAAATTAGTCTCTATATTAAACGTTATCCCTTTTTTCTCTCCTCCTCGTCTCCTGTAACTCTTCCTGCAGGCCTGTTGCCTCCAGGCTTCTCTGCTCCTGTCAATGTCCCAACAACTTCCTGCTATTCATGCATGTCAGATACCAAGGTGTTTGGGTCTCATTGCCACAAGGAACTTTCCAGTGGAGGCATAAAGCCCTTTGGAAAGCCAACCTGTATGTAGCGTATACAAAGCACTGCTCGAGGGAGATCAGGCACAGAGCAGAGAGGCAACACTGCATTTGCTCTTTGTAAAACTCTGCTTTTTTGCAGAGAACGTAGAATGTACCAGGGTAGTGGTAGAAACAATTCTCATCCTCTGTGCAAACAGAAAATAACAGATAATCAAGACTTTGTATTTGTTGACTTTGGTTAGTGGCATCATGAAAAATCCATATGATAATCCCAACTGCTGTGGAATATAAACCGGAGATGCCATCTGGTGAGTCTGACACCAGCCTGCATAACATGGAGACCTGACCCTTGGTTTCGAGTACCTAATGCTCATTTCTATCCCAGTAGCAGTATTTAAAAAAAGACACAGAGTAATTGAAAAATGACACCCAAAGCCCACATTTCTAGGGATATCCTGCCCTGTTTCCAGAGGATTATTTGCTATCACTATGAAAAAAGTGCACTGAGTAGCTACTTTAAATGTGCCTAAATTCACCCTCCTCCACACACTGCTGGAGCTCGCTTCTGCCTTTTTATTATCTCTTTTTCCTGTTGCAGGTTTGTGTAAACTATGGTTGAACTGCTTCTCCAGGAGTCTTGCCCGTGTCAGGAGAAGTATGTGACCCGAGAGGGCTCTTTTATTTTCAGCATGGTGTGAATGCTGCATTTTGCATCATCTTTTGTCTCAACTTCCATCACACCATGCGTGACTGATTCACCTGCTTTGTGCAAGGATTTGCTCAGTTATTTGTTATCTCTATTTGGGCACCATTATATTCAAATTGATGAAGTCATCTGCTCAGTGTTCAATGGCCGTAAAAAATAAAGTAGGAACTGGCAGAGGGTTATTTTGAGATCAGACACATTTGTGCTTGCTTGGCTGGTGGCCAAGAGACCATAAATGTAAAATGGGACAGTATAGTCTTCCCTTGAGTATTTCACTATGGTTTTATGTTTAAAACAAGACAACAGAAATAGAAAAGGTCTAGACTTGAAGCTAAAAAAATGCTACAGCATTTCTGTAGCAAGGGACTTCAGAAATTATCTGAATTTACAAAGAGCTTCCCATAGCTGAGCCTCTGTTGAACTTCCCTGGAATTATACTTGAACTACAGCAACAAGAGAGGATAATGAGGGCCAGTAATCGGAGGCAAGGCTGCTGTGTTAACCAACAGCCCAGCCCGGCGTAACTGCAGGCTAAGCTCTGGGTTATGCCATTTTGCATGACTGCACCCTTGGCTGAGTCATAACCAAAGCAAAGGCAAGTGGCTTGTATCTGTAGTGCTCGCACTGAGTGGGGTGTTACTGCATCCTCATCTTCCTTCCACAGGCCCAGCTCCTCATAGACTCATAGAATGGTTTGGGTTGGAAGACACCTTTAAAGTTCATCTAGTCCAACCCTCCTGCCATAAACAGGGACATCTTCAACTAGATCAAGTTGCTCAAAATCTCATCCAACCTGATCATGAATGTTTCCAGGCATGGGGTGTCCAGAACGCCTCTGGGTAACCTGTTCCAGTGTCTCACCACCCTCACCATAAAGAATTTCTTCCTTATATCTAGTCTGATATCTCCTCTTATGTCCTGATTTGTTAAGGGTTTCCACATCTTTCATATTGGACTGGTGGAGGAGATGGTAATTGTCAAGTACTCAACCTGGACACACACTGGATATTTCCAATGCAAAATTAGGGCCTTTGTGGATAAAGCTTTCCAAAGCATGTCTGCTTTTCACTGTGAAATCTCCAGCTTGCAAGAAAAAACCAAAGATCTCCCTTTTGATAGTTTTCTCAGGTGATTCAGTGGACTCTTAGCGTGGTTGTCTGTTGTTGCTACCCTGCCTTATGGATAGGTTTTTCTGGTAAGGCTGCATCTCCCAGGGCTTTTCCTTGAGCTCAGAGAGCAGGAAACGGGTATCTCTGAAAAAAAGTAACATCTGGCCATATTCTCCAGAGCTGTCTCATGTCAATGAGATGAAAAGTGTTCAATTTTGGGCCCCTCAGCACCAGCCAAACCCTGAGGGGCTGGAGCATGTCCAGAGCCGGGCAGGGGGCTGGGGAAGGGGCTGGGGCACCAGCCTGGGGGGGGCTCAGGGGGGAGCTGGGGGTTCAGCCTGGAGAGAAGGGGGCTCAGGGGGGACCTTCTCGCTCCCTGACAGGGGGGTGCAGCGAGGGGGGGTCGGTCTCTGCTCCCAGGAACAAGTGACAGGACAAGGGGAAACGGCCTCACCTTGCCCCAGGGCAGGTTTAGATTGGGGGTTGGGGAACATCTTCCCTGAAAGGCTGGTCAGGCACTGGGACAGGCTGCCCACGGAGGTGGTGGGGTCACTGTCCCTGGGGGTGTTTAAAAGACGTGTAGATGTGGCACTGAGGGACATGGTTTAGTGGTGGGCTTGGCAGTGCTGGGTTAGCAGTTGGACTTGACCATCTTAAAGGTCTTTTCCAACCTAAATGGTTCTATGATTCTATGCCAAAATTGATGTGCAGGCACCTGTGTGTGTGAGTGTATGCATGCATGTGTGCCTCCACATGCGGTGTTGCCTATGCCACAGCATAGCTCCTGCCCATGCAGGTGACTCCCTTATAGACTCCCGTCCCCAAACCCACACCCCGGTGAGGTTGTCTAGCTCATACAGTCTGCTGGGAACAGTTTCTGCTCCTGAACAGTGTGTTTCCTAGGAGGGCCCTTGTTAGCATGACCATGGAGCTTGTTAGCAATTAAATGGTCGGGATGGATAGGTGATGTAAGTCCTTTGCAAACCCCAATGTAATGGAGAGTGCTGCCCATTAGTAGGGGAGTGAATTTGCTTCTACCAAGGTAGCGGTTTCTAAGGAAAGGAACAGCAATTATGGGAGCAAAGCTTGTTGGAAGTCACTTCTAATTTTCACTTCAGGACATAGCTGTGATTTCAGACACAGCGGGTTCTTCTGAACCAGACAAAGCAAATCCAGCACAGCCCTGGCGTGGAGTTATATCCCACTCTGAAGAAAAGGCACAAAGTTAGCCCCAGCCTGGCACCTTTAAAAAGATTTTTTTTTTTTGCCTTTGGAGGGAGATTCTTGTTGCATTCATCTTTTTCTTTTAACAGCTATAGATGAGAAAGAAACAGGTTTTCTGATAACGGCACTGAACACAGATGACGGGGATTCAATTTGTGATCTTTACACACCTGGAAAATAGGTTAATCCTTCTCTGAATTTTAATTCCCAGATCTTATAGAGAGGATGAAAATTTTCTTTCCTTGCATCATACCTCAGATGCCTGTGGGCTAATGCAATGTGTTCCCCTTTTCCTTCCACCTCCTCATCTTGCTGTGGGACTCTGGGTGCTCCATAATATAAACTGTAAGTTCAATAAAGCCAGCCAGTTGTTCCTGAAGGAGAGGACACTCCTGGAACCCCCCAGAGCTCCCAGCCTTTGTCAAGTCCTATAGCTCCTGGGAACGTCTTTCTGGTCCTTTTCTCTCCCGTGTCCTCTGCTGATCACACACTCATGGTCCCTGGCTCTCCAAAGGTGAGGGGTGGTAAAGTGTTGCAGAAATTTTTGCTAGAAAAAGGAAGCTTTTTCTTGTAGAAGAAATTTGTCTGCCCCAAATCAACTGGCTCATTCTGTGGCTTGAGGAGCCACCCTTCTCCTTGGATTTGACTTTACCTTGGAAATGTTCATCCCTGAAGATAGGGGAACAGAATGTGTTCCTGCTGCCAGCAGTCAAACCTCTGCTGCCAAGAGCAAAAGGTCGCAGGAAAGGTTTGCAAAGAGCCGATATAATTGTCTGCAGTCCTGGGTGAGAAGAGACAAGCACTGTTTCAGGCAGAGCTTGTTGCTTCAATGCAGGCTAACCTCTCCACCTTCTTCAGCCCAGGCTGACATAAAGGCTCCTTGATGCAAGTAAAAGCAGATGTACATATAGCCCAAATATCATAAACACACTCCTTAGGGATACATCGTCCCAGAGGTTACAGAGACGCCTTGTCAGGATGCCGACAGCTTGAGAACAGCTACGGCCAAGAGCAGCATACGTTTAGTCCTAGGTGCAGACAGGATCATGCTTTCATTTAAGTCCTCTGTTACCACCCCCCACCCTTTCCTTGTCTTTCAGGACTTCTGAGAAGCAGCCCTCATCCAAAGGGTGCCATCCTGTCCTGGGAATCCTTTCCAGTTCCTCCCATGGGGCTCAGGCTGAACTGTGGGGTAATGGACCAGGTGCTGAGTTATTCCGCACTTCCCCTCCTGTCTTCAGACTCTGGAGGCTCAGGAAAGGGAGCAATGGAAAATGATAGAATCAGATTTTGGATGGTTCAGACCACCTGTGGCATGACCCCACTTTGTCCTCTGAAGTGATCTCATGGCATTTCAGGCTCTGGCATCATCCACGTGCCACCCCCCTTTGGCCTGCTATTCTGTGGTTCTCCAGCAAGGAGCAGCCTCCAGCTGAGATGCTGAGTTATGCCTGTGACCAAGATGCAACAGAGAGCAGACTCAACAGAAGTGCTGAGAAACCCTGGCGAAGGAACCACCTGGTTGGGCTTTATGGGTGGAATTTATCTCCATTAACTTCAGCTGTCTAAAAATGGGTCATCCAGTCAACAGCAACTCTTTAGTCTCCCTCTAAAGTCAATAGGGAGAGATCAGGGACAGCAGAGGGTGGCTTGTTCTGCCCTAAGGTTGTTGTGTGATAGAGATGGCCAGGATTGCCTTCTGAAGACAGTTTCTCATTCCTGGAGAAGTGCTGGGTAATAAGCTTAGACAAGATGCCACCTTTTGATGGCTAGAACTGCCAGGATGAATCCTGCTCTTTGTAGATCCAGCCTCTGTTTGTGGATATCAATGTTAATTTTCTTCCTTCTACTAGTTTTATCCTTCTTGGTAGTGCTGATCTGCTATTTGGGACAGAACTCGAGATACCTCCCAAAATTCACCTCTTTGGTGGCAACATATCGTAACCTTTTACCGCCTCTGCTTTTGCAAAACAAGGCAATATGTTAAACTTTTATTTATTTTTTTTCCCTCTAACTGGAAGTTCCCCACTACAAACAGCCTAGACAGAAAACTCTAAACAGAGCACAACGCACAGCGAGCAAAGTCTTTCTTCAGCATTTATGGACTTCTTTGGCTTTAGACTCAGTAAGAAGCCCTGGGGAATTCACTAAGACTATTCACATAATGAAGTGTAAAATCTTTTGGTAGCAACAGCTTCTAGCAAATACTTGTAAACAAGACAAAACCAAGGCTCACGAACTGGAACTGCTCATTGATGCTGTTTAATAGCTAGCATGCTCTGCAGCAAAGCTTTGACCCGTGCCAACTTATGATCTCCTAGACATGTCCCATGACTTGCTTGTGTATGGAGAAGAACATAGCATGTACCAAGAACATCCTCTCCCATGCTATGTAGAGGAAACCAAACTTTTTTTGGGGAAAAGGGCTTGGCTGTACTGATGTCAGCCATACTGCATCACTTGTCAGGGCCACAGCTGTCTATATCGCTAAATTGCCACAGCAGCACCTGGTTTGGTTTTAGCTTAGGTCAAATATAGTTTTCCCAGGTAACTCTCAGCCATGGTTTGGAGGTTCATGTGAGTGAAGAACTTCCAGTGGGCAGCCAGCATGCAGCCACCATGCTCTGAGCATGAAAATAGAGTAATAATGGGGGCGCATGATGTGTTGTACCAGCTGATGTCTGTGATGGATGGCACAGAGGACTAAAGATCTCCGTGGTACCTCTCATTTACTAGTGCAGACATGGCCACGGGCAGCTTGACCTACCTATTCAGGCTGAGTAGAGCCAGAGGTTTCCAAACTGCTGGGGGTATGTGAAGGACTTCCAAGCACACGGAGGAAAATATCTAGATAATCCATGATCGCTGCTTTTATTCATTCTGCTGATTTGTGGCTACGCCTTTATGAAAAATTGGTGCCAAACATCAGAGCTATTGGAATGGTGCAAAAGCAGAATTGCAAGCATATAGTCCTGCTGGACTGACTCATAGACATTACATGGTGGTTTGTTCTTTGTGGCTTGCAAATATTTGCAGGACTGCTTACTTGTGAAAATGTTTGTCAGTGCTGTAATGATGGTATTTAGTCATGGAAGTCTGTGTGTCTGCACAATTTTGCATTTACATGGAGCTGTCTCTAGACACTTCACCAGTCCTCCTCAGTGGATTTTCAGTTGTACAATCCGTACTGCACTGAACCCAGTTTTAAATGGAGATGAAGTTCTTATTTACAGGCGTTAGAGAGGTGCTTCACAGTCCGAGTAAATGTGCATCCTTAATTCACATCCGTTCTGGGTCTTCATCTTACTCCTATCACTTGTTCATAGCTTTTGAAAAGTTAAAAGGAAATAAAACCTCTTAACTGCATTTCTGGCTGTGGTGAAGTGGTGTGGGGTATGCTCTGCCAGCCAAAATTTTGCACAAGATCTGCCTTTTATTATAACTGATGAGCAGCCGGAGCCAGTAATTGTTAACTTTCAAATAAATTGTCACAGTGAATTGAGATATGAAAGATTGCCACTTGCATTTCAGATCCCCTCAAAAACAATGTGCCGTTTTAGACTTCATTGATAATAACATCATTGTTCCTCTTACCTTTCGGAATGATATTATTTGAACCTGCTCTTGTTCTTTTACTTCCAGTCCCATTAAATCGGAAAGATGCATTAAATGTGCCAGTTGCTCTTTCCCTGCCATTAGCACAACTCCCACTCACGGAATCGCTCCTGTCCAGTTCCTCCCTCTCTCCCACTGGCATGACAACAATTCATTTCTCCTTGCTACAGTCAGAAACAGGCTTATACTGGGGAGTGCATGAAACTGATTCTAGGTATTAAATGCAGTTTAGGAGGTGCTATGTAGCCTTAGTGTCATGTCAAGTTAAAGTAACTTTTCTTCTGGCAGTCTCCAAACTTCTGATGGAGTTTGCCAGGCAGCCGGTATAAGTCTGTGCAGATTTACATGTGCACAGATGATGCAGATTACACATGTCTGTACATTTACAAATGTGTGTACATTCCACCCTGTGTTTACATGCTCATTTTTTTTTCCTGTGTAAAAGATTTGTTTTCTGCCCTTGTACCTCATCGCCTTTCTTGCTTACACCCTGCTCAGGTCAGAAATAATTCAGAGTTAGAATGTGCAGTACATCCACAGTTTGAGCTGTCAATGTTGTAGCCTGTAAATGCTGCTTAACAGGTCAGCCCCTGAGTGGGACACTCAAAGGCAAAGTCATCACACACTCCTCCCATGACTGCTGCACTTTGAAAACACTGATTCATGATCAATGGTAACAAATGGTAACAAAAAAGGCAATTCAAAACTTGTAAACATAACCTCCTAATAAGTGTCATTCATTTCTATTAAAAGTCCATCATAAATATCTGTCCTCAGCTGGCTGCATCACCACCTGGAGGTACCAACATTGCTTCACTGAGTCTGGAGACATCTGAAGAAGATGCCTTTAACCATCTGGGTGCCACAAGACTTGTCTAAGAAACACAGGCCAATAGTGCTTTTATCTGTTGGTCTGCATCCAGAGAGACTAAATGGCTGGCTAAGACTATATTCCCTACTGTTAATTAACTAATTAAATCAATTAAAAATTAATCCAAAATGAGGGAAGAAGGATACAGGCCCAAATGTCCCAATTGCTGTCATGCTGGAGTCTGTTCATTTGCTCTATGTGGTGTTTCCTTGGAGAAGTACTCACTGAAATGGGGCTGGGAGGATCCTTGAGAAATTGGGTCATCCATCTGTGGTCCCAAAGCAGGACCAGCTCCACCTAAATAATGTCTAACAGAAGTTAAACCAATGGGGTTTAAAAAAATCTTCAATAAATGAAACTGTGGAAGGCATATGCAGAAATACCGTGTTTGCCCGTGTTCTGGTGTCTGATAGTATCATGGTCAGCTTCTTGACAGCACTGGACACTCTCGGGTAGGGTTGGTAGCCACAACATGTGGGTTTTGTACTTATGTGCACACACTTGTTTTCATCTCCTTTTTTCTTTTTCTCCATTTTTGGAGTGTTTGCAGACCTGTCCACTGTTTGTCACACCGTGACGCTGCCCAGCTTACAGGCACAAGGAAGCCTGTGTGAAAGAAATTGCTTGCAGGTTGTGCTTACTTCAGCATCTAGTTCTTAGTTTTTCAGGAATCTCTCTCTGGGGCTTTCTCCCCTTTTCTAGTGGAGTCTTATTTGTCTAAAACTTGTAATTTAAGTCCATGTCAAAGCTATTTTTAAAACCAAGATGTGAGCTGTCCTATGCAGTGCTTGTATGCTTTATTCCTCGAATTTCTAAGTTTCACAGTTAATCTCCTCTGCTTGGGTTCAATAAAAGCGTCAAATACTTCAACGTAATCTATTTCTGGAAATAAATATGGGGGTTTTATCATTCTCCTTGGCTACAGAATGGAGGCTTCTGCTCCAGAAGGAAGGCTGAAATCATGAACAATGTTCACAAAGTAAAATTAAATTCATAATTTGACACAGACATTTTCCCTAAAACTGTTGCAGTGATGACAGAAATATTAGCCACTTGGCTGCTAACTAGCAAAAACTGCTCTAAGAAAGATAAGCCTATTTCCTGGAGCAATTTGAAAGGAATGCCTTTTTTAACATAATTTAGCATTTTTTTCCTGAAATCATTTGGGCTTCCTTAAAGCATGCTTATGAATTTTAGAAGAGAATTTAAGCCCAAGTCCCCACTTCCTCCAACTGTGTTTGGGGAAAAATGTTTTCACTTTCCTGCACTGACAGAAGACAGGGAAAATGTTTGTCCAGCAGAACAAAAATTGGTGCTTTTGCATTACATTCTTCTTGTTGGAAAATGTGGAATTTTCTTTAAAAGGGACAATGTTTGTTAAAAAGTTCTTTTTAATAATAATAATTTAAAAAACCCTGCAGAAATGACAATGCAGCTCTTGGGGGGGAAAACCCCCAGGCATGAGAGAGAGCCTATATTTAAAGGAAGTGATACCAAATGTTGGCTAAAGGGCTCCTCCATGAGCCTGTACTCTTCTTCCAGGCTTTCATTCCTCTTGCTCTTCACTCTGCCTTGCAAACATCATCCCTCTAGCTGTGCTGATGTGCTGGTGGGACCACATGGTGCATCACCTCCTGGTGAAATGACCCTGAGCTGGTTCACCCTTGGCTGTGCAAGGACAGCTGGGGGAGTGGCGCTCTCTGTCTTGGCTTTGCTTCCTTCATCTGCTACTTCTCCTAAATTACTGTCAAATGACTGCCATTTATTGCTATAGCATCGCAGAGGTATGGCCAGGGTCTCCAGAGGCTGCCTTCCACTGCCAGTGTTGACCACACACGTCCACCATGGCCCTTTGCACTGTGGTATGAAGAAGTGCCTTGCATGACATGGACTCCCACCCTTTATGAAAAGCTTGTGGAAGGGAGGAGTGGCCTAAAACCTCTTGGACCAGCTTCCCTTTCCCAGACCATGGTTGGGTCAGAAAAGTGCAGGAAGCTTTCTAGTAATTTTTTTTTTTCTGCTGGAGGACGCAAAATGTGGGATCCTAATATTTGAGCCCAGGGCTTCAATGAACACAAAGAGCTTCAACTCCTTTGCAACCCCTACCTGTGCCAGCAATCTGTCTAGCCTCAGGTATCACCGGTGAGGACACCACCAAAGCTACTCAGAGTAATTTGCAGTGACTTCATCAGGGAGAAGCTTCGTTGTAGCACCAGGCAACATGTCTGCATCACATTGACTTTAAAGTCTTGGAGAAAAACAGAGAAATGAAAAGTCATGTAAATTTGGGTATCCACAGTCCTGATTACTTAAAGCGGGCACTGAAGGTGGGGGATGTCCACTCTGCAAACAAGTGGAGAGGAAAAAAAGTGATAGCCGTGAAGTCTTCAAGTGGTATTTGCCAGGATAGTGAAAAGTGACTGTGTTAGAGAAGCTGAAGGCATGTGGTGACACCACCACACTGCTTTGATGCCACGTTATTGCTATTAATGTCATTCTTTTTTCGGCGCATGTGGTTAGCTTAGGAGAAAGTAGCCAGATATCACTAAAAATGACAGCCAGATCAGATGCAGAAGTGCTACTGAAATGCAAATGATCAGTGCTTCTCCTCCCTCGACAAAGGAGACCAAGTTCAGTGGCCAGAAGGATTAATTCCTTTTTAACAGTCATTTGAGTTCCTGAACTCTTTACAGGGAGATGGACTAATCATGGATGAGAAGATATACATACCACGGTTTGCTGGATCATCTTAGAGCAATCACTTTTTCACCCCAAAAAATTCATGGGTTTGAGTCAAATAGTGGGGGGAAATAAAAATAACACAACAACAAAACATAAATCAGGAAAGCCATTCCTGGCAGGCAATGTAAAGGTCTGTCTGTGGTTACTCATGACTTAATTCCTTGTTCCATAGAGAAGGCTCAATACTGTTAGGCACTGAGCCGAGTGACTTCCTATTACTTTTGTGGTAATGTCATAAAAGTCCTTATTTTTCTGATCTTTGAGCTGGCAGAGAAGAGGGGATCAATGTGTGGTGTGTCCATGTTCTTAAGGATGCCTTCCAGGGGGGGAAATTAGGGAGTTTATTGGAGTAAAACCCGTTCATAGAATGAAATGATCTTGAATCTCTGACATGCCAAGTGCATCAGGAGTCTGGCGGGCGGGTTGGTAGGGCAGGGTCCATCTCCCCCCCCCCCCCCCTCCCCCCCCATTAGCATGTTCTTTGAAGATGCTACAGCTTCAAGAGTGGCAATCCTCAGAGACCGTGCTCAGATGCTGGGTTATTAGTATAGCTATGGGAAATTATATAGTATTATGGTCTGGCAAAACCTGAAAGGACTTGGTCTGTGCCTCAACGGGAAGCGGGCTTGGACTGGTCTCCAGGTTATTTTGGATGTGTGGTGGTTTGATACAGGCACTTGCAGAGATTATATCAATGCTGGGTTTTGAAAGCAAGCAGACTGAGGCAGATTTTGCCACATTTAAACTTGGACTAAACAATCCATCAAGCTGATTCATGCAGGCCATCCAATCCTTTTTTTTTTTTTTCACTTTGTTCTTTGACTGTGTTTTCTTCTCCTATCAATCACCGAGTCAATTAATCTGCTGTGGGGAGATTTCCCTGACTGTCAGACAAGCGATAGTCTTTGACAAAGCCCTTCCATGGTTTGGCACACACATCTGTGGAAAATGTGTGGTGCTGCTGCTAATGATGAGAAGGGCAAAACATGCATCCTCCTGAAAGCCAACTCTAGGAGGGAGTTTTGGGGGGTTTAAAAGCCCCTCACGCTTTCCAAATAGTCCGGTTTCCTTCTCCTCTATCCCTGCTGCTATGCTTTAAATGGTAGACTAAATATGGCCTTGTTTTTGCCTGTGGATCTAAGGAGGTGGTGAAGATTTTTCTTTTTTCTGGGTTTTTTTTTCTTTTATATTTCATGCAGCAATCTCAAGTATCTCCCATAACTGGCAACGCTGAAGAAATCTATAGCTATGACACCCATCAGCTGTCTGTACTAGCAGAGCTCCTCACCATTTCCCCAGCTAAAAGCTGGGTGTTCAGTCTGAGCAGGTTCATCCTCCAGGCAATGCCAGAAGGGAAAGGCATCTTTCTGTTTCAGGGACCTGAAAGGGTTTGTGCCAAGTCAGGCCAAATGCTCCCTTGGCCAGGATCCTCTGTGGTCTGGTCAGCAGCAGATGCCATGTTAAGATCAGAGTTCAGATGCTTTGGGACCATCTCAGAGCCTCTCCTCCTCCCAGCAGCCTACAGCTCATGTCATCCCATCTTCAGGTTTGTCCATGTTTGCATCAGGTGCCAAATGTCATTGAGACGACTCACCCTCTGGGAAGACCTCTGCTGACCTTGGATGGGACCAACAGAGGTGGCTTAGCTGAGATGTCCAAGATGAGACCCTTCCCACCTAACATTACTCTCAGCAGGCACTTTTTCTAGATTTTTAGCATAAGGTGAACTCTGTCTGACCTGCTATCCACCGACCAAAAAGGGAGTTTGAAGGTGGCCAGCTGGAAGCATCTACATTTTGAAAATCTCCCCTTGACTACAGTGGTTTCACCCTTAATATTTAGGTCACTGAAGTTACCTGAACTCAGCCAAAGGAGAAAGGAGGAAGGAATGAAGCCACCTAAGTGTGTGGTGACCCCAGTAGATGTTCACCTGCCTCTTTAGGTACCTGCAATTGAAAAATGAGTGTGCAAAGCTTGCCTGAAGCCATGTGGGCAAGCTCTGGCAGAAAAGGGAACCAGACCAATAGTTCAGGCGCAAATCTTCCGACTGAGCCAGCTAAAGCCAGGGAAACATAGAAAAGCACATGGAAGAAGAGAAACCGTGATTAGTCTTTATGAGAGATGACCTGCCTAAACCACCCTACTGGTGTTTATTCAAGAGTTGTCAATCAGTGCCTGTAACTACTGACTTTAATGTAGCTTGTTTGGTTAATGCTTCTTGGTTGGATTTGGATAATTGCAAATGAGAAATGAGCAGGTGGAAGACCATATGTGATGTAAGCTGGAGGTCCATGCCAAAGCCTGCATTGCTAGGACATGGCTGTGGTACCCGTTCATCCCTGACCCTCTTTTTAAGGCCCAGTGTTTTGAACGGGACAACTCTGATACCATCTGTGTGAGGAACCCTGCCAACTGCCTTTGCCAAACACAAAGAAACTGGTGGAACAGGGAAAAACACAGCTCTGGACCCTTTGCATTTGATCTTGGATCCTGCTTGTATCCAAAAATGACAATAAGGGAGAGGAATTTGAATCTGATGATAGAAGCAGGCTGCAAGAGTGGAGCAGAATCCTCCAACCGCAGCAGATTTTCATTTCTGAAAAGACATCTGCGCTGGATGTGGTGTACCCTGGTTCTAACACAAACAGTTTGGAGGCAAGATGTGTTCCCTGCTTGGTGCTCTATGACTTGCAAAGATGGGAAGTGATGAGTGTGTGAGTGATAACTGAGGCTGGCGATCGCCTCCTGCGTGACGGACTCTGCGTACTGCTGGAATTGGACCTCATGGGTGGTGCCTGGGACGGCTCTGCTTTCCCCATCTGGACGCCCCCTCCTCCTCTCAAATGCCAGATGGGAGGAATGTCTACACCACAAAGTAAATAACAGGCTGGAGCGTGGGTATAGGCTTGTGGGTCCCGCAGCCTATATGCTTTCTGCCGGCACTGCTGGCCCTGCAGATCAGAGACAAGGGGTGGGATCCATCCTCACTAAAGCTGGGTGTTGACAAGACAGACGCCTCTGCCTGAGCTGGTCACCCTGGAATCGCTTTACTGAAACTTAATCAATATATTTAATGAAGC
This sequence comes from Falco peregrinus, assembly GCF_023634155.1. Classification (NCBI taxonomy): domain Eukaryota; kingdom Metazoa; phylum Chordata; class Aves; order Falconiformes; family Falconidae; genus Falco; species Falco peregrinus. Next base: position 63,226,480 of record NC_073725.1, on the reverse strand, counting down.
CAAGGGTGTGATTTCTTTCAACCCAGCACAGGTGCTTCGAGTAGGTCATAGGAATTAGCCCCTAACATTTCCTGCTTCTCCATGGAAGCAATGCAGTTAGCACCTACTGTGGAGACATCTGGGGTTGAAACCATCCCAGGGCATCCAGGATATGCTCAGGTGGTGGAATAGGATGTGTCAGGGTGAGTTCCTCCTGTAACTGACTCATCCTGGCTGTGCGGAGCTTTTTTGGAGCACTTTTGGCAAGGCGAGGAGCAAGTTCTCGCTCCCTCCCTGCCCTGGCGTTCAAGCCAGCCGTGTGCCTGACAATGACCACCTGTATAAGCAGCACAGATAATGGCTGAGCTCAAATCTGGACTCAATTTGGTATTTAGAGAGCTCCCTGAAGGACATACAAGTTTACTGCATGGGCTTCCAAGTAGGCTGGTCTAAACGAGCCCGAAGGACTGATTTGATAGTGAAGGAAAACTGAAATTCCTGTCCTAGTTGTAGTATCTTTCAAGAATATGGTGTTAACAGAGAGGGAAGATGCTGGGGAGGCTGGAGCATCGTCCCCAGACAAATTAATCACCAGGAGAACTCCAATAAGTCAATGACACTTCACCTGAACTTGTTCTCCTGCTCCACTTGGATGTCCACAAGTTGCAATTAGCTTTCACAGCCCTTCAGAGAAAGGCAGCGTGGATCATCCAAGCTTCCTCCTCCCTGTCCTGTGTCTCTTCCACTAGTCCGTGCCTCCCAGCTGGCATAAGTCACAGCCAGGAGAACGTATGCTGCAGGATGGGTTTCCAAAAAGATGAGCCTCACAGCTTCTTGACGCAGCTGGGCCATTGCGAGCAGATGTTGCAAGAAGAGGAGTGCTGGCATGACAATTAGTTCTGTGGGGCACACAACGCTGCATGTATTAAAAGCAGACCTGCTTGGAAGGCTTTGAAAAAGAAATGAAACATTCCTCTTTGGCAAGATGCTCAGCCGAAAATTTCAACTTGTCAGTTAGACCCTCTCCTTTCTCCCCTCCCCTGGTCTCTTTTTTCTTTTGGCTAATTTTTTTTTTTTTTTTTTTTTTTTTTTTGTTTGCAGCTGCATTGAGGAGAGAATTCCACTTGTGAAGTTTTCAGTGAAAAGGAAACACAAGCCAGTTTTGATCGAGATGGGTATGTTCCATGAGTTTTTTCAGAGGTGGAATCCCTCACGAGCAGGAAAGCCTACCTGACTTTTGTCTAATGAAAGAAATTACCTCGCTGCTTAGAGCTTGCCATGTTCTGTATTTCTGGACCATCGCTGCTGGAACAACACAGCTAATAAAAATATCAACAGCAAATTTGTGCCTGCTTTTAATTAAAAGTAGGATTTTCATAAGCAATCACTACTGGTTGAATTCTGCTTCGGCGAAGCTGAGCACTTGCCCTGGAGGGCCAAGAAGTGACTATTTCCAGACTGTGTGGTCTTGGGCAAACTGCTTTCCCACTCTGTGCCTCTGTTGCGTGGTCTCTCACATGCTCCATGTCCTCCTCCGGGCCACTCTGTGGCCCGAACAAAGCTCAACAGAGTTAATGGTTATTATTAACATATGGCTGCTCCGCTCATCTGGGTTGTGAAACCCTCAGTGCTGTTCGACATGACAGCCACTCTCCCAAAATAAATGCAGTTGTTTTTAAACATAGCTGTATTTTTACCCACATATTTCTGAGTCATTTGGGGTCAGGGTATTGATTCCATTTGTCACCCAGCTTTATCTTGGCCAGAAAATGTGTTTGCAAATAAATAATCAGCAAGAAGGAATTCATGGGATGTGATGTCATTACTCTGCTTTCCTGCAGGGCCAAAGCATCTTGTGAGCTGTAATAACACAGTTCCTTCTAGTGCTCTTTCATCTGTCTCCCTCGCTGGTGTTGCTTCTGAGTGAACAGCTGGGTGTTTCGCAACGGGTACGCTAACCTCTCCCGGTCTTTTCACCTCCTTCCAGAAGAAAACAAAGCAGAGCACAGGTGAAATGCTTAAACCTGGGCTGAGCAAAAGGGTTGGGGTGGGTGCAGGAAGCCCATAGCCTTGGGCTGCCCGGAGACCCCCAGCCCAGAGGGAAAACGGCTGGCAGAGAAGCCGGAGAGCTTTGCTGGAGATGTGGAGGGGGTGCCCGCAACCAGGATTGCGACCCAGCTGTAGGTTCTTTCATTAACGCTCGTGTCTTTGTTTCTCTAGCTGGGGTTGACATTTATCTGTCCCAATGGGTGGCCTTACTACGTGAATGAGTTCATTACACTCTCCTTGAACCATGTGGTTAGTGTTTTCTTTAAAAACACCACCAACTTTACAAACACAGGCTGCAATTGCATTGCTAGATCCAGCTAGAGGCCCATCTCCAGAGCTCCTCTGGACATGTATTTTGATTTTTTGCTTTTTCCCTTTTTTTTTTTTTTGTTTTTGGTGTGGTTGTGCAATGTGCCTGGAAGGAGGCTGTCCGGATCTTGCTTGGATCCAGAAAAAAGGTATTTCCCCAAGACTGAATATCTAGGGAGGTTTATTCCCTGTATTGAAGGATACTTTAGCATCTCTTGAGCTGACACAATTTCCCAGTCAGTTGCCCTCAAGATGTACTCTCAACCACCATGTGAACCAGCTCTGCTTTCCTAAGGGCTGCTCTGACCTCGGCTCGTCTGCTGGGTGTGTAACGGGTGGGATGAATCTGAAGCCAGGAGCGGTGAGGGTGTCAGGGCAGGACAGGAACCCAGCGCCTTTGTGTAACCTCTTCCAGAATTAGCAGATCACTTTGTGTACACATGGAGGGAAACTGAGATCAGCCAATGTTACAGGCTTTATTTCTCTCCTCGCCTACGCTCCTCTCCTTCATCACGCACCTCAGGGACAGGACCTTTCTGCTGCCCTCCGATAAAGAATGATGCCAGAACTGTGGTGCTTGACACAGTTTTTCTCATGAGCTCAGCTTCTGGGCTTCATTACATCATGTGGATGTACTGGATGAAGGGCGGCTTGGGGCACTGGAATCCCAGCAGTGGGAAGGAATAACACAGCTGTAGCTCCTGAGATCTGGTTCAGCACAAGCCATATCTCGCTTGCTGGTGGAGCAGGGAGACACCAAGGCTGTCACTGGCATCAGCTGCTCTTGTGGGGACACTGGACATGCCACTAGCTGTGTATGTTCAAGGTAACACCCTGTCATAACGGGGGTCAGAAAGCTGATGCTTTCGCTGCTGAAGGTGTTGCAAAAGGAAACAGGTACATGATAGAAGCATTTCACTGTCTGCTGATGTGTGAAGCATGTGGGAGGCGAGCAAAGCCAGGGCCGTCAGCAGGCTGATAAATACAGCATTCCTATCTCCACCCTTCCTTGTAAAGCAAAAAAAAAAAAAAAAAAAAAAAAAAAATTAATAGCAAACAGACAATCAAGCTGTCCTCAGCTCTCTGGTTATGAGGTGTCTCTTCTTCCAGATGGCTCAGATGATTGCCAGAAAATGTTATTATTAAACTCGCTAAAAATGGGGGGAATTGTTGCAAGGTGTAGCATTTTGCTTGGTTTTAGGTTTTATCTCCAAGACCCCTGTGGAAGGGAGAAATCTGCTAGCAGGTGGGGACCTAGAGTTCCCAAGATTAGACAAGGGGGTGAGGCAGGAGGGTCAAGACTACCAAGACCAAAGGCTGAATCCTGGTTGATGCTGGAACATCTCTTTCAGGTGTGCAATGTGGGTATCTGTGTGCATGTTTCAGGGTGCTCTCACCAGCAGAGGAACAAGCGAAAAAACAAAGACCCCCTGAACATTCATGCATTGAACCCATGGAGAGTGAGAAAAATCCAGTTCCCATGAACTGAAACAGATGCCTTCACACAGGACTGAGCTATTGTTTCCACGTGATAGAGAACATCGCTTTTCGTGTTGAAAAGGCTTGTGTGATGTCTTAGTGTGTGCTGCCCTGACTCTTTCATGATGAGGGCTCTGTTTTTCCAGGCTGAGCTCACATCCCTGCCTGCCTTTGACCTTTTGTTCTGTAAGAAGATGATTATTTGCTTGTTTGGGTCTGCTTGGAAGATCACATCTCTTCCGGTCGGAGTCATTCAGCTCATTGTAGCTGTAAAAATATTTATGGCCCTTGCAGTCCATGCCTGGGAAGGAAATCCCCCCATCAGGAGGCTGAATTGCTTTCAAGCAATTCAAAATTTCAAGTAGTGATCTAAGCTTTCTGATGGCCTTCATCAAGCCCTGGTGTAGGAAAGACACCTCCCTAAAGGCCAGCAGCGCCCACTGATGTCACAGAGGAGTGAAACTACCTCAGTCTTCTGACCTTGGCCACCTGGAGAAATGGCCCTGTGAAGTGCATGGGGCCAGACCCCAAATCCCAATGACCATGTACATGGCACAAGGCCATGGTCCAAAGGGAGGCAGAAGGGACATTTGAAGGCAGAACGCCTTTGGAGCACGTGTGGTGACAGGCAGGAGAATGAACCAGCTCCACCAATAGGGGACTGAAACAGCCCACTGCCGTTGAGTGAGGGAACATTTCTTACGCAAGAATGCATGGACTCCAACCTCTGTCCTGAGCCTTGATGTAAAACCACTCCTCATGAAGAATGTGGACACAAAGTTTTGCGATTTGGCATGTAATCTCCTTCCATCAAATGCTCTTTGCTCCATGCACAAAGAATTCCTTGTGTCTTCCCCAAGGAAGCTAACCAGCTGCCAGCCCTCCCTATCACGCTCCCTGCCCTTCTTAGCAGGTACTACGTTTTCTGTCAGATGGCCTAAGGGATCCAAAGCTTATTAAGCCAAGCTGTCAGTCTGAATTGGGCTGTGACATTTGCTGCTTTTCCAGACCTGAAAAACTCTTCTTGTACCTGTAAATTCACCTTTCCCCCCTCCCCCCGACTATAGTATTAGGTCTAATAAAATATAGTTTTTACCTAAGCCGCCTTTGCCCACGTAATGAAAGGCAGGCAGTCTGGCTGCGTTCCAGCCTTGTACCTCCTGCACAATGAAGGGAGAATTTTATAATGAAGCCAACACGGTGTCGCTGCCCCTCCAGATGGGCGGTGGGTCTGCAGGCAGGTCATGATGTTCACCCTGTAGGGGACGATACTCCCTTTTTTATCTTCACTGCACAGACTCCTTGGGGCAAGAACTGCTGCCTGAGCTACCTTTGACAGCATGCCCAGCTCTGGGCAAGGGGTTGGATTATATCGCCTCCACAACTGCTTTCAAATTTAAATTTACTCTGTGATTCTAGGCTATATGTTGACATCCCTTACTGCAATGAGGGTCTGGTCTTACTATGGACTGAGGCAATATGGAAGAAGGACATGATGAAACCATGCTGCAAACTGATAACCATGTGCAGGTATCTACATCTGTGTGTGCATATACTTGCTTTACTTAATAGGCTTATGGTTTTAAGCTCTGAGGCTCATTTTCAGAAAGTCTTGATAGGTCTGTCTTGGGGATCAGGACAGGGGGGAGGGACATGGAAGGACTCACTGTGCATACCCAAAGGCCAGCAAAGCCATGGATTCAGGTGCTGATTGCTCTGGAAACACCTGGAAAATATTGATCGCGCTGAGCAGTCGGGCAGGAAAGGAGCTGTTGCTCCATCACTTCTGCCTCATTTGTTGCAAGAGATGGGAGGTGGATGGAGAAGGCAAAAGTCTGCTGAAAGAGGAGAGATGGTCCTGGGTTATCTGAACACCCCCACATCTGTGTGCCCTAACCATAGGCTGTGGTTCAGCGCCACTAAGTTCTGCCCGATCCTTTTGCCTGATTTTAAGCACCCAACCATGGCAGCTCAGAAATGCAAATACCTGATCTGAAATAATGGGATGGTTTGCAAAAGTGCCAAGGGCTCACACCTGCAGCTGATGGGTGCTGCGCCTTGAACATCCAAAAACATTACAAAGAGCTAAATGCTTTAAAATAAAAGACCTGGGGGGAGGCTGTTCATCTTCCCTAAGCTGGACATCTGAGTCTGAGCTAGGCCTGCTCTGACCATGTTACTGGAGAAAAGAGGCATGCCCTGAGGTCCTTCTTCTCATAGGATATATTTCTCATGGAAAAGGTATGATTGTCCTCTGGAATAGTTGACTAATTGCAGAGGGAGTCTGTAAGGACTGATTTGACAGCTAATTTTAAGGTATCTGAATTCCAGAGAGAGAAATCCCTCCTAAAGCACCTGTAGATTTCCCTTTCTCCTCTGCTGTAAGCTAGCAGATACTCCTAGGCTTGCTGTATTGACATTGGTTTAGCAGGATGCTGCAGCAGCATCCCCTCCACTCCTGAGTGTTGTGATGATGGATTCCTGTTCTGAAAGTGCCTAAGCATCAGTGTAACAAATGCTGCAGGGATGCTTGGAAAAACAAGCTGTTTGATCTTCAGGGTAGGGATGGGTGACTGGCAAAAACATGGGTCACAACAGCAAGTGAGGAGAAGAAAGCACACTTTTGAGTTTCTTCCCCAGCAAGCTCCATCCATCCTATGCAAAAAAAATAGGTGATGAGCCCCAAATATTGGGCCAGAGGAGCATACGGACATCTTACACAGTTAAGCTGTGATGCATACTTGTACAGAAGATACATGTTGGCAATTAAACCCACATGTCTTTGGGATGCAAATAGCAAATTGCTTGGACACTGCAGTCTGGGTGGGTGCATGTGAGTGAATGGAAGACAGGGCATGGGACTCATGCTGGACAAATAAAATTTCTGAAGATTTTTCAGCCATTTCAAACAGGATACTTCAGGAGGAAGCAATGCTTCTGTTTCAAAGCTGAATCTAGACATCATTTTGAGAGGATCTGATAACCCTGCAATATGTTCATTTTTGTTCCCAGCTGATCCCAAACAAAGTTGTTAAGACTTTTATTTTTAATGCCATTAATCCATTTCATCTCAAGGGATTGATGCCAATCCCTTCCCTCAGTCAAACAAATCATCTGTTTTCATTTGAAGCCAATATATTCTTACATTTAGCAAGCAAACACAGAAAATAAATATTCCCTATTTGCCCAGCATTGTTGCACAGCGACCTTAGTTCTGGCATTTCCTGAACTCTCAGTGTTTGATCCTGCAGCTCTGATGTTGTTTTGGAGGCAGGTGTTTTAATGCAATTAACATGGCTTATGGGTTTCCACAACAAGCCTTTGTCCCATGAGACCAACCTGCTGCTCTGCTTAGCCCCGTTTCATAAAATGAAACCAGGAAGCCTCCAAAACATGGCATTTATCCTAAGATTTATGTAACAAATTAATTTCCCTTTGAGCTCCGGTGAAAGATTTGTGGGCCTGCGAAAGTGTTTATGAAATCCTGTCGGTGTAACTTCCCTCGCTGGGAGCTGCACTCGCTCTTGGGACAGAATTAATTGAGGAGGTATGGCAACTCAAGGAGCAGTGGGGCAGAGCCCAGAGCAGCGCCAACAGAAAGCATGCGAGGCTTTGTGAAAATAATTAACTTCTGGTAAAGGAGTATGTCATCGTTTTGCCGCTTGGGGATTGAAAGCGACTCCATTCCCTTTATCATCCAATTAAAAAAAAAAAAAAAAAAAAGGAAAAGCCTCTCTGTTACCCGCTCAGATGAAAATAAAACTGGATGGGGCTCGTTGTTTGGGCTGGCAGCAGGTGATCCCGATGCCGCCCTCCGGAGCTCCCCCCTCCCCAGTAGCCTCCCCTGGGTCCTCGGAGATCGGAGTTGCTTTCAAGGGGAACCTGGGCCAAAACCCGAGTGGTCCAGGGCCAGTTTGTGCCGTTCCATACTAATCTGGTCAAGTCCCGAGCAGGGTTGTGTTGCATTTCAAACAAACCTGGGCTGGATCTGGAGGGAATCCAGGATGAATTTCTGAGCAGGCATGACATGAAGGCGGGCCAAGTTTCAAATTAACCCTGGCTGATTTTTATCACTGCAGTCAATCATGGCCATTTTTCTCTCTCCTTTCTCTCCCCCACCCTCCCACTCCCGGCCTTTTAATTTTGCTTTTATTCTGAATTTTGATACTCAGAGCAACACCCTGTGTGCCAATAGCAATGAGGACCAGAGCTCCCTCACCTCTGCTTCCCCTTCAGTGAAGGAAGTAAAATGATAATTTCTAGCTTTGGCTACGGGCATGTTTCTCACCCTGGAATGTACCTGGCTGTACAGAGGGCATGCAGACAGAGCACAGAGCCGTGCTGTGTGGAAGGGAAACCTTCTGACGGAACCCTGAGGGACTGGTGCTCATGCCAGAATGACTGAAGAGCCAGGCTGCACTTGAATCATCTGATGCAGCATCCTTGCTCATGGGGTTTGGCTGGAGGTGGGTGGAGAGTCAGGACACAGCAGATGTGAATGGGAGGTGATCAGAGTGTTCCCTGGCTCCCCTCACCTTAGACATGGTCCGTTAATAGTGGCTGAGTACGAGCCCCCCCATGCCCAGGTGGCCAAGGGGGCCAGCAGCGCCCTGGCTGGTGTCAGACACGGCGTGGCCAGCAGGGCCGGGGCAGTGCCCGTCCCCCTGCGCTGGGCACTGGGGGGGCCGCCCCTCGGATGCTGGGCTCAGTTTGGGCCCCTCAGCACCAGCCAGACCCTGAGGGGCTGGAGCGTGTCCAGAGCCGGGCAGGGGGCAGCTGGGGGTTCAGCCTGGAGAGAAGGGGGCTCAGGGGGGACCTTCTCACTCCCTGCAGCTGCCTGACAGGGGGGTGCAGCGAGGGGGGGTCGGTCTCTGCTCCCAGGAACAAGTGACAGGACAAGGGGAAACGGCCTCACCTTGCCCCAGGGCAGGTTTAGATTGGGGGTTGGGGAACATCTTCCCTGAAAGGCTGGTCAGGCACTGGGACAGGCTGCCCACGGAGGTGGTGGGGTCACTGTCCCTGGGGGTGTTTAAAAGACGTGTAGATGTGGCACTGAGGGACATGGTTTAGTGGTGGGCTTGGCAGTGCTGGGTTAGCAGTTGGACTTGACCATCTTAAAGGTCTTTTCCAGCCTACATGATTCTATGATTCTGTATTGTCAGACCCAGTCCAGTGGCTATAGGTGGTCTCTTGTGGTCCCCAGAGCTACTGCTGGCCGTGAGATACTCTGTACAGTCCTGCCCATGGAATCATAGAACAGACCATGAAAGGTCTCTCTGCTGGAGTCTTCTGGTTCATCTACATTTCTTTTGCCCTCCCTTTTCTCAGGATTTTTGGTACCAGGACTCTCAACAAGGTAGGAAGTATGGTGCTTTTTGTGACACTTGGGGTTTGCAACTCCAAAGCCATGGTAGATGTACAGTGTCACCTCTGTGTGTCACTAACAGCCCAAGCTCTAGAGGCAAGGCTTGCTTTCAGCAGAAGAGCTGGGTTATGCTTTTAAAGCTCTATGTTTACTTATCACCACCCCCACCCCACACCACCCCCACCCCCCCAATTCTTATTTCTAGTAAAATGACTGACATTTTTTCTTCCATGGGGCCAAACCACTGAACCATATCAGCTGGTGAGACCACTTTGTGTGGGTGCTGTTAGTGTATGCAATCACTCCTTCCCTATGCTGAGACCTGCAGTTGCCCTCTTGGAGTCAGTCATATAGAAGAATTCAGAATAAAGTGATTATTGCTGGAGTTTCAAATAACCCTTTTCAAGATGGTTGTTCCTCTCTGGACTAATCAGTTCCACAAGTGCAATAAATTGGACAAGGGCTGCATAGAGGGAGCTGAAGGAAAGCCAAGGCTTGCAATCTAAAAGGCAGCCTCTGGCTCGCATTTCTGCTTCAGGGTTGGGGCTCTCAGGGGAAATTTTAATTGATCATGTTTCACCTTCCTTCTCCAAGTCCCTCTTTCCTTCCTGCTCCAGGTTTCTCTCTTTTCCCATAATCAATATTTTTGCAGAAGTGTTTTTCTTGCTTCCTGAGAAACTAAGTTCACAGCCACCTTTCTGCAGCGAACTTCACACTTGATGTGAGCGAGGGTCCAGCATACAACGGTCAGCGTGAGTTCCTACAGTCTGGGTATGATTTTTACTGCTGCAGTAGCTGAGAAAGCTGAGAGCATAAAGGTGGGGGAATACTTACTCATTATGAAACACATGTTGAAATTGTCTTCCCCAATTTTAAATTTTTAGAACTTGAAATTCAGCCTTGAGTACCTGCTCAGCCTGAGTCCAAAACCTTTCAGCTCCCTCAGAGCCAGCCTAGAGAGGTGAAGACTGTTTTGGGTCTACGTGTAAGGCAGATGGGTGTTTGCTGGGAGGCTGGAGGAGTCAGGCAGAAGTTCCCCAGCAGATGTATGGTTTTACCATTGCTACCAGCCCAGACACCTACCTGAGTAGGAGCCCGCAGCTGTGGGTCCATATGCTCCGCACATCAAAATCAAGACCAGTCTTAACAGGCAAAATGAACATAGATTTAATCTTCCTTTTTCTGTATTCTTAATGTATAAAATGAAGGGGATGCTACTGCCTTTCCGTCAGCTGGATGGAGATTGTCTTTTGCTATTAGACCCGTGGGGGAAAACTCCAAGCAGAATTTTACATCAGAAGTTGCAAATTGATTGAAATGTGTCTAAGGAAAGGGTCAGGATGTGGAGGAATTTGCCCAAAGGGCATTGTTTCTTCTTTGAAACATCTCTAATTCCTCAGTACCTCTTTTCAGGAATGAAAAAATTTGGTTGGCCTAACTCAGGCTAGGTTTTGGTTGTTGGTTTGTTGTTTTTCTTTTTTCTTTTTGTTAAAGCTTTCATTGTACTGACCATTTCATCTGACATGGGGAGCCCAGGACCCCACTGCTGCTGTTCCTGTCTCTACTGGATTTTAGGTGTATTGACAGTCTCATTGTACTAGGCAGTTTAAGCGTTACTATAACATATATAAATAAACAAGGTGTTTACATAAAAGGGCCATTTAACTCACCACATGGGGGTACGCTGAATTCTATGCACATTTGCTGTGAGGTGAGATCTTTTAAACGTTTCCTTCAATTAGGCTGTGCTGATGCATCGACCCTGGCAGGATGCTGTCCATCTGTACGTCCTCTCCAGGCTTTTCTCCTTCCCTTCACGCTCTTCTCAGCAATATGTCATATTTACATATAACTTCATGGTTTCAAAACCACCACCAAGATATCACGTCAATAACCTGGAATGGGAGAGGACAGATACCTGAGTCTTTTTTGTAAAGCCACCACTTGCTTGGAGACAAGGCTGTGAATACACCCAGGCTGTTAGTCTTGACGCTGAAAGACTTTTTAATCAGGTTTTCTCTCTCCTCTTGATATTTAAATAACATTTGTGAATGGTGTTCTTATTCTATGTGGTGAATAACACTTTTGTAGGATATCTATTTTTAAGCCTTTTAGCATGTGGATGAAGATAAAAAATACCCTTATAAGTGACAGGATGCTCTGATGTAAGAAAATGGTATTTTCATGTAGTCATGTAGTCAGTGACACCAGAAGTTAGGTCTTTGTGAGAGCTACCAGTAGGCTTCTGCTGGGGGCAATGTGTGACGTGGGGACACCCATCACTGCACAACTGACTTACAGCTGTATGGCTAACACAGTCACTCCCCCCACACTTGTCAGCCCTTTGAGCACCTGAGACAAGGTGAGCAAGGACAGACTTGAACCATGATAGGAATCTGAACACTCCTGGTTTTAGTCTTGATCTTCAGACACAAGATCAGATGAAATACAACACCATGATGCAGGACATAGGAGAGACACCTCTCAGCAGCAGGAGACGGAGGAAAGGCAAGATGCCCCACATCATCTACAACAGCACCAGACCCTTCTAATAGGCAATGCAGACCCTTGACTGCTGTCACCCAGGTTATCATGGCTTTGCTCCATATAGTAATTTATACTTGCTCCCTCTCCCCAGGGTGGGGAGGAACACCTGGAAGGTTCCACTGTGTGACTCAAGGAATATGGGGAAGAAATTGCCCAGAGAGGCTGAGTAGGGAAAAAGGTGCTGGGAGTGCAGAGACGTGCATTGACTGTGGAGAACTGGGAAATGCCAGTAGGAACTGGATGGCAGTAGGCTGAAATACCTTAGTGCACTGGGGAAAACTGAATAAGAAAAAGGAAAGGAGAGGAGAGAAAGCAGAGAAACCTGGAAAAGCAGTTAGAATAAGGAGAACTCTTCCAGGACGAACAGAAGGGACTGAGAGAGCAGAAAGGAAGTAGGAAAGAGCCAAACCACAGGGCAGCTTGTTTATCCCATTGAGCGATGCCGTCTCTGTGATTGCATTACCCTATCTGTAACAGGACAAGTTCCTATAGCTTCAGGGAGGAGGGACAGATGGCTGCCTTGACATGTTAGATTAAAAATGTTGCTGCTCTGGATGCCACAGATAGCTGTTTAATTAATTGGAGGGGAAGAAAACAATTTTAGAACTCATCAGAGTGCCCCAAGGGCGTCTCCAGCAGCAGGAGTGCTGGGATCTCTGCTGTCAGCTCCCAGCAGGTGGACAGGCTGATGGCAACCCTCCAAACATCTTCTCTGGCCACAACAGTCCAGACTGTGCTCATTCCCACCCCTTCAGCACCAGGTGGGAATTGGGATGGAGTGAAACACTTCTTTTTTTGTCATTTTGGTGCATTAAATGAGAGAAGACGTCTGCTGGTAACCCCCAAGCTGTCTAAAAACAGGACTTGGAGGCAGTGGACAGGATTGTGCTACCATGTAGTTCTTTGCTATGGATCGAATGCACTGGAAAGGGTGCTCTGGGATATTTTTCCTTAAGTTCTTTTTCCATAGTAGAAACTTCTCACTTTGAGATCTGGGTGAGCATATCACCATCATAGTAGAAACTTCTCACTTTGAGATCTGGGTGAGCATATCACCATCTCCTCTTCAGGAACCTGCTTGGTAATTAAGCTAAATCTTTCCAAGAAGTGCTGACCCAGCAGCCCCATGCTCTAACAGGGTAGTGCTCACATAGCTGCATTTTCTGCTCTGGACCTTCCACTGTCTAAATTAAGGCCACTAAGAGCCTGATCCAGACACCACGTTAAAGGTATGAGCTGACCAGGATCAGCTTGGAGAAACATTCAGGCACTGAGGTCTCCCAGAAGTTGTGTTCTTCCAGGTTTATGTTCATTTTGGTTTGGAAGATGTGTAGAAAAAGCTAATACTGGGAGGGAGAATGGACTTGTCATGCACAATCCTTGAGCTTGTTCCTTCATTGTCATGCCTGGCAACCTAGCCCCTGCTTTCTCCTCTGCCTGGGTAACAGCTCTGCTGTGGTCTCAGCCTGTTGAGAAGCTAAGCACTGACTCCAGCCGTGACATCTTCATCTCTTCTCAGCCTCAGGAAGCTGTGACTGACTGGATGGCTTGAATTCCTCCACCCTATTGAGCAAACTTGAAGTGCAAACCTACATGGTGAGAGGATGAAGGGTCCTCCCCATATGTCAAAAAATGCTGGTTCAGTGGGTGTCCTGGTGCCAGTTCTGTATGGCATGATCCCTCCCAAAGAGTTTCTTTGTACATGGGTGCAGGGAACCCATGGGTTGGAGAAGGTATTTTGGCAACAGGGTTAGCTCCTGAACGTGCTGCTGGTGCACAGGGGAGAGGCAAGGACTTCATTCTTGATGCTAGGCAAGATCTCACCCATGCCTTGTGCAACAGCATTAACCCTTCACGGTCAACCCTGGAGGGCCCAGCTCTCTGAGTAGGGCTTTTGTCTGCTTCTCTTGTGCAAGTGTAAGTAACAACTCCCAGTTCACTACAGTAGGAAATCAAGCCCTTCTTTCACTGACATTAATGGATGCAAGGGTGCTGGACAAAGAAAAAATGCACAGAACAGTAAAGGTGAGGCCAGAAGGAGTGTTACATAGCAAGATACCAAGACTGTATTGCTTCATGTGGGTATTTTTAAAATTAACTTTTTCAAAAATTTGCTCTTCTGTTTAGTTAGTTTTGTCTGAACGAATATGGACAATGTGCCCTAGAGAGATGTATCTATCCATTATCAACCTGTTTTGTCTTCCGTGATTGCATTGACATTGGGAGCAAAGAATTAGGGGAAAAAATGCTGATTTCTGGGTCTGTTCTGAACAGCCTGGACACATACTGTAAGGGGACTTATTCAAATGCAGTTTTAGTCAAATTTGATTGATCTGTATTTTTTTTAACTGCTGTATTACTGTAATTGCCTGTAGAGAATGAAGTCAGCACTTGGAACGGGAGAAGCCATTTCTCAGAGGGTCCCAAACCAAAAAGAAATTTGTTCATTTTATGAATGAGTGAAAATGTTCAGTGGTTTCCCCATCAAGACCGATTTTGAAAGGTTTTTGGCTTCCATGTAGATGAACATAGCAACCTCAAGTCAGGCTCTGCTCATGCATTCACCCTTTGCACCGTCACTTTCTTTCAAGCAAAACATTTTTTTAGAACAGCTGCTCTATATTACAGATGTTGCTTGGCCAGGTCTTCATCTATATGCAGAGCCTAAGCTGCTCTCTGAGAACTTGTTTATCTCTAAAGTAATGTTGCTGACTTGCATCTGGGTTGAATATGGTTCGGTGTGAATATAACTGATAACTACATTGCACCAGGTTCTGACATCTTTCTTCCAGAACTGGTATTAACTTCAGTGGGCCACCACAGGGAAGAAGATGCTATTCACTCTGAAGAAATGTGTTAAAGGCTGCATTTTTTATTCTACTTTTCTGATTAAAAGTCACGATGCTATAGAAGACATTCTTAAAATGCAGCAGTTTGAACATGGGACAATAAAAAGAGTTAAAATACAAATATTTTTTCTGTAGTTTCTTTATAGTGCTGTCAGGACAGAGCCTTAACTGGTTGCTAAGGTTAAATGGACAACCATTAGAATCTCATCAGAGTCTAAATATTAACGCTGGCTTATTGCAAGAACAGGGTTGATGGGAGGGGGTCAGTAATGCCAGTCAGAACAGGTCAAATGCTGAATAGTTCTCATGAAGTGGCAATAAAAAAGCACTCTGTGGGTGGGAGTCCTGTTCTCATAAATTGTTTTATGAATAACAGATGAACTCATAGACATTTTGATGTGCTGCCTGACAGTTTGTCAATGGGGAAAGAGATTAAATCTTCCAAATAAATAGTCTGTCTTTGCTTGGTTGAGTATATATATCTATTTCAGATAAGGGATCGTTTGTAATGGTTGTTGTCTATTTACAGACGCTATGTGACCGGACCGTTTTTTACATGCAGAACCTAGCACTTGTGTCATCTTTGAAGGGCTCTGGGAAGATGATGGGAGCTGATGACAACAGCCATCAAGTAATTCAAGGATCCTATAAACTGTGATTAAACCAGTGATTATTGCAACAAATCTGTGGTCACCTTGGACCTTGTAGCTGTCATTGCACTGCTCGTCTTGATGCATCAAAGCAACCACGACCGGGAATGGAGAGGCTGAACTCAATGTTTAGAGAATTATGATTGACTATGTCTTGATATGGAGATTTTTTGCTGCTACCCTTAATGCCCGAAGACTTTGATGCAAAACCGAGTCCTTCTCCAGCCCTCCAGCAGAGGATGTGGCATGAGAAACCAGCTCAAAGTTATCACAAAACTGAGGCACACCACCCAACCCCCTCACTTTCCCGGGTATATTCTTAGTTGCTTAGGTGTCCCTGCTCTATTGGCTCGTTCACTATTAATTAATACATCTGTAATCACGGGAAAAGTGGAATTGTTATAAACATGCAACATAATAGGATGAGAAAATGGAGCAGAATAAAAAAGATAATTTTTATCACTGTTCCTTCCTTTGGAAGAAATTTCCTGTTTTCTTCTCTTAGCACAGTATTTCATGTACCTACTTTACAGGCGATATAAAGGTTTAACCAAATATTCTAGACTCCTTAGAGCCGGTGAGAGCATATATCCTCATAGTTTCTGTGTTGAGCTCCAGGTCCATTGCATGCCCCGAGTGCTCTGCTTGCAGAGGGGTTTTCTTTAATATTTACAAAGGGCACCCTTTAGTTTGGCTATCTGTAGAAGGGGATGAAGGACCAGGTGATGGGAGCCAGATGAGCCCACGCAGGCTTCAGGTCCAGAGCTCTAGGAGGCAGTTTCTCTGTGTTACTTTGGTTCAAATGCACTTTTTTCATTCTGCACTAGAAAAACTAGCTGTTGGGAGAGAGTTAACCTCTGTGCCTAGTGCCTACTTATCGGTAGTAAACCCACTCCTGGCTCACAAAGCAACAGCTTCCCTAACATAGTTGCTTGAATCTGTCTGTTGTTCCCCTGAAAAGATGCCATATGGGGCTTTGGAACCAGCATTCCTTCTGCAGCACAGCCTGAAGGAGAATCAAGAAGCTGCACTGCAGTCAGGAGCACTCATGCATATGCATGTCTGGAAATGGCTTTACCTAAAGGTGAAGACCTCTCTGAGATCAGTTTCTGGTGAAATGAGTCCAGTCACAGCTGCCTAAGCTGCCTTCTGGATGCACCCAGGGATATCTTTCTGGATCCCTCTCCAAGAAGGTCACCTTCTTTTGCAGATAGCAAGGGAATGGTGGAAGGGAAACCTTCATCTCAGCAAAGCAAAAAGCAAGGACTTCCCCAACTATTTCTCTTGCTTCTCTTTAAATGCTGTGCAAGGTCACGTCCCCCACTCTCCCTTTGACTGACAGCCTCCTCCAGACAGCTGTCCTGCCAGTTCAGTCTGTGGCTTTGCTGGTGCACGCATATAACTTCCCTGACCCAGCAGAACTTCTCCAGATTCACACCAGTCAGACAGGAGGGGAAATGGTCCCGCCTGAACCCAGCAAGGGACTGGCTCAGGAGAATGGATTTGCTGCAAAAGCTGCTGCCTGTGATACTTCCAACCTGCTGAGACACTCAGCACTCTGATCTCCCACAGGCAGCCCCCTGCTCTTGGAAGGACTTCACAGGTTGACTTCACCCTGCAGTCATGCTAATGGCCCACACTAACAAGGGTAGATCAGGCTCATCAGCTCTGTGCGGTTCAGAAGTGCTTGGTGTGGACCAGAAAGTCTTCTGCCTTCATGCTCCTCACCAGGGGTGTTGCTGATCCAGGCTGAGTGCTGGTGCTGCAGTGCAGAGGG
This sequence comes from Falco peregrinus, assembly GCF_023634155.1. Lineage (NCBI taxonomy): Eukaryota > Metazoa > Chordata > Aves > Falconiformes > Falconidae > Falco > Falco peregrinus. The sequence goes on along the minus strand of NC_073725.1, from coordinate 63,209,476 downwards.
ACAGCCCTGGTTTTATGAGTCGCATCAGCTGGGGGTGATGCAGAAAGGTCTATAACCTTGCACCCTTGTCTAAGATGTGCTGCTCTTGCTTTGTTTTAAAATTGGCTGCTGCGGATATTTTCTTGCTGCCAAGCACCTTGTTTACAACATAAAAATTTAAATGTGTCAGAAAGCTCCTAGCTTTAAAATGGCTTGAAACAAAATAAATTATTACTGTCATGGGTTCCTCAGGAAAGGAGGGAGACTCAACAGGGAGGCAATGGGAAAACGTTCTCAAAGTCCAATGATGAAAAGGAAGAAGTGGGTTATTTTCTCTCTGAAGTCAGCAGATGCTAATTAACACTAAATCATCAGCCTCTGCCACTTTCCTAATCCTGTGGTCTAATCAGCAAAGCTATTCTCTCTCAGATGGGTTTATGTGTTTGACTGTTCTTCAGGTGATGGTGTGAGGTGACATGGTGTTTTCTGCGCACTGGGTCACCGAGGGGACTGGGACCATAGTTTCCCAGTGGAGGTGTGGAGCCTGCAGCAATGAAAATCCCTGCCCTGAGCATGGCATCCGATGCTGAACTAAGTGATTCATGGAGTTACTTTTCCTCCTGCCTGTTGGCCCTATGTTTCTGGTTTCTCTATTGCCCTATATCCATCAGAACTATTCTGGAAAATGTGGTGCAAGATTACTTATTTGGATTACTGTAATTTTCGTCCATTTTCATATTGGGGCAAGCGAACACTTAAAATGCAAAACTACACAGAACATATGGACTATATGGCAATACATGGAATCCAAAGCACTGTCCTGCTCCAGGACAGATCCCAAAGAAAAGAAAACTTGAAGCAGGACTAAAAGCTGAAGGGCTGGTTTGTCTAGAAAGGATGACATGGGAACGAGACATGCCTTCAACCACCTAGGATGCAGCTGCAGAGATGGAAGGAATGAATCGTTACTCATGTCTCCTGGTAATCAGGCAGCCTCTAGGCAACACTTCATAGCAATAAATAGATGAAAGCTTAAACTGACTACCTGGGGAAACAGAGAAATCTCCATCACTGGAGGACCATGTTAGACAGGTGAAAGAGTAATATATGGTGGATTGTACGCCACCACTTAACTGCTATAAGATGTCCTGCCACTGCTGCTGTGCATGGTTGTGGTTTCTACAGGTGGACAAAAGCATACCTATGTGCAGTGGAGCAAGAAGACGACCAAAGAAGAGAGCTACAGTGATCAAGAGGATGGATGCATTTCTCCATGAAGAGAGAGTAAAATAGTCTGGGACCTTTCAGTCTGGAGAGAAGCGGGAGGGGGATGCGCTCCAGGTTTCCAGCATCACGAAGGCAGTACCTAAGGTGAAAGCAGAACTATTCAGAAACACTTAAGTTTTCCCGTCCATCATCCCACTTCTTCTCCTTCTTTTTCTCTTCCCCCCGCGCAGCCCCTCCCCCCCCAGCAGTTTGCCAAAATAAATCTATTGTAGGCTGAGATTATTTTCCTTTGGTGGGAGAGAGTAAAATATACTTCTCCTGCTTTTAATTGTTTGCTGTCTCCTGAGAAGCCTGCTCTGTTGTATGGTGGTACAGCAGCCTCTGCCGTGGAGCTGACATTTGAGCCGTTTCAGAGGTTTGATTTTTGGTTTTTGTTTTTAATTTTTATTACAAGGAACAAAAACCTCTTCATGAACATTCCTGGCAACAAGCTTTTCTGTCTTAGCACCAGATATGCCAGCCATTGATTTCAGCCATGATAAAATGCCAGATGGACGAGGCTACAGGAACTGCTTGCTCTGCTCAAGAACTCCTCAGGTTGCAAACATGTTTTCAGCTGGAAAAGGGGCTCATGTTGACCTAAATTCAGAATTTCTGGTGACAGAAACAAAAACCCCAATCAAACAACATTTTAACCCTCTCCTTCTGCTATCCTTTCCCAATCACAATCCTGAAAAAAACCCTCACATTTTCTTCATCCTAAACCAAATCATGACATTCAGGACCATTGTAAACCAAAAGTAGGTTTCTGTGCAGGTTTGCAAAGAAGGTGCTGACTGGGGTGCAGAAAATCTGAATGCCACTCTGGTCACCATCTACCTATCACCTCTGGAAACTAAACCTGTCCTGAGCCAGTAACTGTGTAGGATGACACAAAAACTAACGGCAAAAGGGGTTCTCGTTAAGCACTTTGAGAAGTCAGGGTTGGTAATTGTTGGAGTAAAGGAAGATGTGCAACAGGGACCTTTCCATCAGTGATGATGATGAGCCCCACTCCACTTCTAGTTACCAGAATCTGAGTCAGTACAATCACAGAGTGGAGAATATGCTTTCTCTCATGCTAATGTCAACATCTTGAAATAGGACTTATTAACTGGACTTTAAAAGTGCTTTTTCCCTCCCCTGACTTTAGGGTGAGCCCAGCTTGACTGGTAGAGAGAAAAAGGTCATCCCATAGACATGCAGGGCCTAATTCCATTACCAAAACAAGGCACCTAGAGCCATTCAAAGCATTCAAGTACCTTATCCCTCCTGACCTTCAGCTGTGGCTCTGAAAGGGCAGCGGCCTCCTTTGGTCTTAGGCCATATCTACAGTCCCATGTAGATGTTGCAAACACCTTGACATGTCACAACTGACACTATGTGCCCATTTATGTCACAGCACTCTTCAAACTAACCAACTGCAACAAGGCCTTTTACTATCACATACCATCATACTCTTCACACCAGTCCCTCTGCTGCCTTCTCCTAGTCACTCCTCATTCAGGACACACTCCCTCTTCTCTCTGCTTCTTCCTCCTCTCTCTTCCTTGGCTACCCAACCACTTAACAGAACCAGCCACAGCTGCACCTTATCTAGATCAGCCAACCCACTTCCCCAAGCCAGCCCACAGGTGTATGTTATCAATATTAATTAACCCAGCTTAATTCCTCTACACATTTAGACAATTACATCCTTCCCTTAAAGGCAGATGAGGCAAATCCCACTTTCTAAGACTTTCAGGGTAAGGGATGATGTTCTGGGTGAGTACTAGCCCCTGCTTTTTGCATGGGTAGCATCGTCTGGGTCAGGGAGTCTTGTGTAGCTGCCCAGGATGCACAGGCATGATGCTTCAAAGCAAGTGCGGTCCTTACCAGATATTTGCTCACCCCTGTGGTTGCAGCAGAAACTCCTGCCTGGACAACAGGTGCTGGGATTGCTGCAAGTAGAAACAGGTAGAAACAGGTTGTGTCTATTATGGGAGCTCCACAGAAGTTCACTTAGGGTTGAAGAAGTACTTCCAAGTCGGGCACAAGCTGTGGTCACTCAAAGGAGGATGCAGCCAATGGGGAGATGAAAAAGGGCGGGCTTCCTTGAGGGAAGATCATTCAGGGATAAGATATCCCAACATCACTGCTGTATCTGTGGGCTCGGAGGAAGATGAGGCAAAAAGAAGCTGCTGAGCAGCCCATCTATTTTCCTGATGCACAGCATGTTATGTGCTTTTACTGGCAGTTAGCATATGCTGGTGATTTACCAGAATATGTTAATGAACATCTGAGGTTGTGGCTGTCAGCCTTTGATAGGGACTCTTTGAGCCTCCTACACCAGGCAACACATTGCTTCCCAGTTCCCTTATTTTCCCTGGCTTAAAATCTGGTCACTTCCCTGTGTCTTCCTTTCCCGTGCCTTGGGATGCAGCCTGGGATCTCAGAACAAAGCTCACCAGTCCAAGAGCTGCAACGTCCCTCCTAGGGTGCTGCAAAACCCAGGCCACTGTCCTGTTGGGTGGTAGGCTTCCAGTCCCTGCTCTCGTGTCTGGGACGGAGTCCAAGCGCTGGAGGGGGATGCCTGTTTTCAAGTGAATCCCTTTGAGACCGTGTAGTTCTCCCTTCAGTCTTTCTTTCTTTCTTTTTTTTTTTTTTCCCCTCTTCTCGGTTTCAATTATTTCCCTCTTTGAGAGCAAGAACAATATTCATATGGGCATAGACGACTGATAGCTTGCAGATCTGAAGGGAAATTAATGGTCTTAAAATCCACATGGGTGGCTTTCAGTTGAAGCAAAATGAAAGAGGGTATTGAGTGATCTCCCCTCTTCCCTCTGATGACAGGCTATACGTTGCTCGTTGTCACATGATGTGATGCTAAAGGCAAATGAGTGAAATAATTGTCAAAACAGAAGGAAGTAGTGAGGGAAAAGCTAGGTTCCTCTTGCTTCACAGCCTTATTTTGGGGTCAGCCTGAGAGTGACAGCTCACTGGAGGGAAGACATGAAGCAGAGTGCAGGATGAACAAATAGCTCCGGAGAGTAATGTGGTGAGCATCGCAGGGCAAAGGATGGATGCAGCTGGATGGGTTGAAAAAGGCTTTAGTGACTTGCTGATGCTGCTCCTCTTCCAAATGCCTCATGAGCTCTGTGTCATGGGGTTAGGTGGCCTTTGGGCACTAGGTATGGGGAAGATACATCAAGAGAGAGGTCCAGCTTGGACCAACATGTAGCTGGCAGTGTGAACACCCACATTCTTAGTGTGGATGGTTTCCAGGGCCACCCTACTGCAGAAGAAGAGCTGAGTCCTGGGAAACTCTGAACATCAGGCAAGTCCAAATTCATCACTATTTTAGTCAAGAAACACCAGAATGGATGGAACACACATCAAAAACCCGGTGTGACAGTATGCTGTGAGTGGTCTGGCTTGTGGGTAGCTCTGATGTGGCTGTAGCTTCTCTGATGTGGCTGCAACTTGCCCATTGCCTGTGCAGAAGCCAGGTAGCATGGCACAGCACAGGAACAGGAGCGTATTCCAGCACCCTGGCTCTGCATAATCTGTTAACTTTGACACCAGCAAGTCCCTGCAGTAACCTTTTCATCTCTACAGAGTTTATGACTCAGTGAGATGGGATGGTGATGGAGCTGGCTACGGAAACCCCACCTCATGCGCAGACCTTGTGGGACATTGCTGAGGTCTGAGACCACTCCAGGGACAGGCTGTTGAAGGGAGGGTGAAGAGACACAATCCACGGTGTTCTTCAGAGTTTTTCATTCATTTAAATTTCCTTATCCCATTACCCATGAGAAACGTGCCTGCTTTCCCCAGGATACTGACTGTTGAGCATGGCGTGTTGGTCCTTCCCCTCCTCCATGAAGAAGGCGTGTGAGTTGCACCACTGTCTTTTTCTGAACCTAATCAGTACCACTGCTGTAATAAATCCCATCCACCCAGGACATAAATTCAGCTGGCATGTGTATTCACCACAGAGGCTTCAACAGCTTCCTGCAGGGTCTGTGCTTTCCAAAAGCTTGGCAGCTTTTCCACCTATCGGTTACTGTGTCCTATAGAAGGGACCACCCACAAACTCTTCTGCTATTGTTCCACTCAGATGCAGAGCGGTGGCGTGTGAGATGCTGGTTCTGCAGGTAGATGGCACCCTGACTGATTGGTCCAACTATAAAAGATTTCACAGCCAGCCCCATAAGCAGCTGGTGAGCAGTGGCTGCCAAGCAATCTCAGTTACTTGTCTCTTACTGATGCTGCAGCAAATGCAAGGCATTAGGAAAATGTCCTTGCTCTGAAACTCCCTATGTGCTTAAAATTAAGCCTGTGCTTGAGGTGAGATAATTACTGGGAGAGGAGGGATCTCATGAGAGCATCTGCTTTCTCCTTCTGCAGGAAAGCCCAGTCTGGTTGCACTTGCCCATTGCCTGCTTCAGAAAGGTCTCAAATCCTGGCCATTTGGGACAAAAATGTCACCTCTAATATTTGAACAAAAGGGGGGAATTCTCCAGGGCAGGCACTAAGGCTGTTTCTCCTCATATACTAGTCCTTGTAAGGGAATGTGGCACTGGGCCTTCAGGTGTGCTACCCTTGCACGGGGGAGAGAAAGGGGAAAGGGAGGTCAGGAGGTGTTGGGAGAGGTGATTAGATGGAGGTTGCTCCAGGACAGCATTCACAAAACAAGGGCATAGGGATCACGGAATGATTCAGGCTGGAAAGGACTTCAGAAAGGAGGTCTCTAGTCCAGCCTCCTGCTCAATGCAGGATCAGCTCTGAGGTCAGACCAGGTTGCTCAGGGCTTTGTCTAGCTGGGTCTTAAAACCCCCCAGGGATGGAGACTTGCACAACCCCTCTGGGCACCCTTTTCCAATGCCTCACTGTCCTAATGGTCAAACCCACATCACTGAAAGGAAAGGCATCACTGACAGGGAGGGGTGGTTGAGCTGGAACTCACAGTTCTCAGAGTTTTAACTGAAGGAGAGAAAAGTTCTCACAATACCCTAAGGAAGAACTAGATCTCCGTAGGGTTAAGTGGCCTTGCCCTTCTGAAGATGGGAGCCTGGTTGTACCATCCGACACTCTGTTCCTATAAATACATTTTCATTACATCTCACAGAAGGATATTCCCAAACTGAAAGCAACTGCAGTTAAAACAGCTAATGCATTGACTGCAGTGGCTGATAAAGCAGCCAGGTCAAGCCTGGAAAGGAATAATCCTGGGATATTAAGGAGTGATAAATGCAATTTGACATCATGAAAATGCAGTCAGGAGACTGGCTATCCCCAATTTGCAACTCCAGCTGCGATTTTAAGATATCTGATTTACCATCTGCAGCAAGCACAGAGGTTTCCACCAGGCTTCCACGCTGCCGTCTCACAGAAGCATCAAAGGGGAGCCAGCAGGAGGGAAAAATGATTCCCAGTTCACTCTGTTGCTGATGACAATGCTTGAAGATTTTGTCTCTGACTTGGAGCAGAACATGTGACTCTCTTTTCCCACGACTGTGACAGCTTAATTGGAGCTGCATGAAACTGTTTTCCTTTCACAGTAAATAACATCAAATTTGTCTATGTCCTCCCTGGTAGTGTGTCAAAACTCTCAGTGGCTGCTTTTATTAGCGGTATGCATCTTCTGAGCAACAGTGGAAGCAGCAGACCAATTTCTGTGCTTAGTTGCAGTGGCATGAACGTAGATAAATCTCTAATTGAGTGAAGATAACCTATTCTAAAGCAATTAAAGTCAATGCAGCGATGGAGGAGGACTGGGTGCAAACCATTGCAAGTCAGAAGTCACCAGGATTTATCTGGCCTCTAGCACTTTTAACAACAGGGAACGGGGGGAAGACACTACAGAACTTAGCAGTCATGTAGGGTGGGTTTCAGCTCCTGCTTCAGACACCACGTGGAAGCTGAACTCCCACTGCTAGCAGCAAGAGGTCTTTTGTTAGCAGAGCTTCAGGGCTCGCTTCTGTTGTCCACACAAGGGCAACAGGAGCAAATTTAAGATGCCCTGAGGTATCTTAGACACCCATATGGGCCCAGCAAATATGACACAGGACTTGTGAGAGATCTGTGCCCTTTTACAGAGGTGGCTGGAGGACAAAGAGGACATACTAAGGTATGTCAGATAGCACTAGATGTACATCTGGTGAATGCAGTCAGTTTGACTGGCTGTAGAGCAACCACAAGGCTGCTGTACATTTGGTTTTGGAAAGCAATCATATTTTACACCCTGCCCACCAGGCCTGGCACCCAGAGAGCTGGGCACCCCAGCACACCTTTTGCAAGGGCATTTGAGATACAGGTTTTGAGGAAAAGGATAAGCACAAGTACCTTTTAGAGAAGCACAAACAGATTGGCTCAGGTTTCTGGTTTGCAATAGCCAGTTGGGAAGGTGAGGAGAGAGAGGAAATCTTGTTGCTTGATCAAGAGTTGCACCTGGCAGACAGGCAGATGGGACTGCTAGTAAGCAGGGTTTGTTTTGAGGTCTGAATCTCTGCATTCAGCTGCTGGGTTTGTAAGAGCCCACCCACTGAGTCAGTACGCGTGTGCGTGTGAGTGTAGATTGATGCAAGGGAAGGAGAAGCTGGCTCATGCTCACACGAAAGAATTAACAGATCACCCAGTAAGACTTGGGAGTCCCCACCCCTGAGCCGGATTTGCTGTAGGAGAGGGATATATTTTTCTTTCTGATAGAAATATTGACTTTTTCTGAAATGATGAATTCTTGTATGTGACAGGAGAAAAATAGCTCATTAAGCAGCAGAACCATTAGCTCAATTTTCTCATCTTGCTTGAGCAGTTGAGTTTTAGTGATCCCTTCAACTTTTAAATGAGTTCTTTTTGTCAATGATCAAGCTCTGGCAGAAGAGAATTCCTCAGTCACATACCCACCTTGCTTGTTGGGTTCTGGAAACCTCCCAACAGCTCCTTGGGGGCTGCTGAGCACCTTTGTGCATGGAGATGTCCTGACCTTTGCACTTGCATAGAAATGCAGGAAAAACATCTCTCTCTCACTCCATGCATCTGCATTAGGGCAACTAGAGTGAGAAGCAGAACAGGGAACATTGCAATTACAATTAGCTGAAGAAGCAGCCTGTTCCCAGCTGGCGGCGGGTGTGTGGTGAGGTTGGCAGGATAATGAATTTTGACTGCAAGGATGTCTCTTTCTTACGAAGGGTGTTGGGGTGGAAAGTGTGTGGGCTGTGCCTAAAAGCTTGTCCCTGCTGAAGTTTCCTGCAGAAGCTCTGTCATGTCCCACACTGGTGTCTTGCTGTGCTGCCCTTGGGTGTATATGTAGGCAGTTTGCCACACTGAGGTTCTTCTGCTTTCAGAAAGGACTTCCCTGAGCACCTTGTTGCCCCACACATTTCAGTTGTGTCTGTACACATGAGCATGCCAGGGTCTTCCTCCCCCCCCCCCCCCCCCCCCCCCCCCCCGGAAGGCAGACGGAGAATAAAATCAGGAGTGACAACTGACTGCTCACTGGCAGCATGGGGACATTTGCAATGCATGGACAAAGAATGGTGGGACCTGCTGCAGGAACTTTCTGCTGAGTTGTGCAGTTTGGTGACCAGAACCATGGGAATTTCCAAAGCTGTGTGAATAACCAAGGCAGAGATGAAACAATTGAATGTGAAAGGGATGGTAGGAGCTCTGCTTGAGGGAACATAGCCGTGATGCAGCTTGTAGACTCAAAATCTCCTTAGCTGTGTTACTAATTACATACCGTGTTATTAAATTATATCTCCACTCTGGGGAAGACGGAGGAGAAGAAAACAAATGAAATTATTCAGTGAAGGCTTGATACTTTAAATTTAGATACTTTAAATCTGTGTCCCATCTGTCATGGAGACAGAGAGTGCTGCCTCTTTCAGCCACAAGCGTTTGGTGCAGCACTGGCTGAGAACATCCCTCCAGTGTGTGTTGCGTGAACATGCAGGGATGAATTCAGAAAGCAGGACACCTCATGAAGTCAAGGGACATGTGTCTCCCCTGAAGGAATACTGCAAACATACTCACTTTTGTAGCTTTCATGGTTCTATATGTTCTGCCATAACAAAGCCAAGGTCTGAGATGCAGCTGGTTCTTTATCCAGTGGTGCAGAAGAGAGACTGATGGATGTTGCTGAGAAGGCTGAACTGCCCTTTTTGTGCAATCTGTCCTAAAAAAGAATAGCTGTGACCAGAAGGTAGTGTTAATGCCAGGGATAAGGGGGTGAGATGACTGTTTAGAATAGGGAAGGAGCCAGTTTCAACACTCAAACGCATGAGAGAGTTTTGAAATTGGCTGCCCTGGCTTCATCCTTAAATATTTTAAAAGACAGACAGTGGAATTGCAGAGCTTGTAATGACTGTTCTAGTGAGCACATGGAAGATGGATGAAGTACTTGAAGATAGGAAAAAGTGTAATGCAGCACTTATCTTTAAAAAGGGAGTGAAAGATGAATGAAGGAATTATTGATGAGTCAATTTAACCAAAATTTCTGAGAAAAAAAATTGGAAGAAGTAATTATACTGTTTGCAATACCAAAAAGCACAAACTGGCTGCCAGGTGAGCTAGAAAACAGGTTTATGGAAAAGAACAAGGGAGTCCTGGTGGAAAAGACCGTGAACGTGGGCCAGAAGTGCTGCTGGAGCAAGGAAGGTTACCCCCATACTGTCCTGCACCAGCAAGACTGCATCCAGCAACAGCAGGGAAGGGATCCTTCTCGTGTTCAGCACCTGTGAGACCATATCTGAAACACTGCCCAGTTTGGGGCTCCTCAGTATGAGAAAGACATGGAGGTACGGGAGTGAGCCCAGTGAAGGGCTGCCTGGGTGGCTGGAGGGCTGGTGTACTGGATATGTGAGGAGAAGATGAGGGACCTGATTTTCTTCTACCTGGAGAAGAGAAGACATAGGATAGAGATGGTTGCGTCCTAACAATTACTTGATGGCACAGAGACAGAGCCAGACTCTTTGGGAAGGATATAGCAGATGGACAAGGAGCCAAGGACTCAAGCTGCAAGAAGGAAACATTAGATACTGGGAAAATATTTCACACCACAATAGTGGTCAAATATGGGAACAGGCACCCAGAGAGTTTTCTGGGATCTCCTTCCCTGGAGATATTCAACGCTCAGCTTCAAAGTCTGGAGCAACCTGCTCTATTTTGGGCAGAGATTGGACCAGAGGCATCCACAGATCCCTTCCAGCCTATATGACTCTACAAATCCAAGAAGTTCAGATCCCCACAGAGCTGGATAGTTAGTAGTTGTTGAGCAGTGATAAGCTATTAAGTCACAGTTTCTGGAGAAGCCCAGTTTTCACAGCAAATCTCAAAGTACAGCACAGATGCAAAATAAAACACAGCAGACACTTCATCTGACCAGTTTCAAGCTTCTCACAGCAAGTGGTGGACTGCAGATATGATGGGAGGCTTATAAATGCCACAGTCCTGGTTTTGTTCACTGCAAATAGCAGCTCAAGAGCAGAGACATGTAGTAACCTAGGATTAGCCAAGAATTCGTGTTCTGGCTACGGACAGTTAATAAGGCAGCGGACCATACGGTTCTGGGCTTCCCTGCTGAAAAGAGGGAGTTTGATTCCTCATGTTTCTATTTGCATCTATCTTAGTTTATTTTACTATTGAGCTAGCCCAGCTGAGTGCCAGTTTTCTTACAAATAACACAGTCCTAATTGTAATCTCTTTTCCCAAATAGCTCTGTTCTTCATCTCTGAGATGAAAGAACTCTTGTGGATTACATGGAGGAGGCTCAATTCCTATGAGATACTGTTTGTGGGAGAGCTTCATCATTTATAACGTAATGAATTGACTTAATAAGGTCCATTATAGCAGAAAAAACCCACAATGGGCTGGCTGGAGGATGCTGAATGTCTCAAAGGGTATTTTCACCTAAACTGCATCAGTATGTAGCAATTATATGACTTGTTTGTGGCTACTTGATTGACTGGAGCTGACTAATCTGTTCTGATGACAGGGGGCAGGCTGCTGACGAGTGTCCTCCACAGTAAAATTATAGGAATGTGGTTCGGGTGGGCCTTGAGAAATCATCCAGTCCAGGCTCTTAAGTGTCCTTAAATACGTACATGCGAGCTGCATCTGTACTGGGAACTAAGCAGGGTGTGCTCATGGCCCTGGGGGTTCGTAGCACAGTGTAATTTATATTCAAACAGCCAACAGCCCTGAGGAGAGGGACAAGAAGCTGGACGTGACCCAGCCATGTGCGCTCGCAGCCCAGAAAGCCCCCCGTGCCCTGGGCTGCATCCCCAGCAGCGTGGCCGGCGGGGCGAGGGAGGGGGCTCTGCCCCTCTGCCCCGCTCTGCTGAGACCCCCCTGCAGCGCCGCCTCCAGCTCCGGGGCCCCCAGCATAAGGAGGGCACGGACCTGTTGGAGCGGGGCCAGAGGAGGCCACGGAGATGGCCAGAGGGCTGGAGCCCCTCTGCTGCGCAGCCGGGCTGGGAGCGCTGGGGCTGTTCAGCCCGGAGAAGGGAAGGCTCCTGGAGACCCTGGGGCACCTTCCAGCACCCAAAGGGGCCGGCGAGGAAGCTGGGGAGGGGCTTTTCCCAAGGGCCTGCAGCGCCAGGACAAGGGGGAACGGCTTTGCGCTGAGAGAGGGCAGATGGAGATCAGAGCTGAGGGAGAAATCCTTCCCTGTGAGGGCGGCGAGGCGCCGGCACGGGCTGCCCAGAGCAGCTGTGGGTGCCCCAGTCCTGGCAGTGCCCAAGGCCAGGCTGGACGGGGCTGGGAGCCACCGGGGCTGGGGGAAGGGGGCCCGTGGCAGGGGCTTGAGTTAGATGACCTTGAAAAATCCCTTTCAACCCAATCTGTTCTGTGACTCTGTAAGACCTTCCCTCCCATGGAACAGGACAGCCTCATCCCCACACTCAGCTGGGGACAGTCCTTGGCCTGTGCAATCCTTGGGCAAAGCTGTGCCAGGGTCTGCGATAAATTTACTGAACTGACAAACATCAGGAGAAACATTTAGAAATGGTAAAGTAGGGCTTAGGAATAATTTAAAAACCAATTTTGCTGCCTTTCCTGCCTGTAAATAATTTTCTTGCAGGTCCTTGTTCTATTCAGCCAAGTTGGCTGATAATTGCTTGCGTGTAGATCTTTTTCACTGAAGCATGAAGAGGATTCAGTAACAGCCACGCAGTTTGAGCTGTACTTCTTACAAAAGCTGGTTAGCAAAATTTGGGAGAGACAGCTCTTCCTCCAGCTTTGCTGATGCATCAGTTTTGACTGATTTTCCTGTAAGTAAGTTTGTTGATGAACAAACTGTCTTTGTCTTTACAAACCTGTACTCAGAGTCTGTAAGGCTGCTGGCTATATAAAGCCCTCTGGAAGCAAGTTTTAATTTTGCTGAAAATATCTAGATTTGGAGATTTTTATCCAAGAGAAGTGCTGGAATTCAGCAATATTGGTATTTTGTGGAAAGCAGAATGATGGCTGGATTTTTTTTCTGCTTTCATGTGTTTCCATCTGCTTTTTTTGGGTTACACAGGGAAATTGGTTTAGCGTTGTGCTTTACAGAGCTGCTTTTATGGAAGGTGGCGGCTCCCAAATGAAAAAAATGTGGTCTTTCTCAGTGGCCGCAGTGGTGATGGCCCTGTCCTATACATCAAGATGCATCTAAATGTTGGACAGACAGGGTAAACCTCCTGGTGCTGAACTTGCACATTTATGTAGGGGGGCTGATGGCAAACCTTTGGAGCAAATTCTGATTATGGCATGGGACCTCCCTCTCTCCAGACTCTAGCTTCCTGGAGGACTTCTGTGGGAGGACTTCTTTAAAACTCCAGAAGTTTTAAAAGGATTTTCACTGTTGCTGGGAAAAATGGCTTTTTCTGTCCCTTTCTGACATCATGGAGTATATCTGAAGTCCTCCTAGACTTTCTTCCTCAGTAGAAAGGAGGAGGGAAGGAGAAGACACAAGACAGTCTTGCCTGTCAGTGTGTGGGAGTGGACACCAACTTGGCACCAGTGCAGGTATGGAGATATTCTAGTAAGACCTTCCTCCGAATTAAAAAGTTCCTAGAGGCACCCTCCATCCCATTACTCTCAGCTGTCCTTGTACAAATCCACTGCTGCACAGTTTTAGCACTGGGCAAGAAGATTTTCCTAGAGTGAAAAAACCCTCTCTCCTGTAACTGATGAGAAAATTCATATCAAATACAGGATAAGGTCCCAGGCCAAGCTTTTATTTTATGTATTCCTGGCTGTTGCTTGTTGTGGAATAACTGCATTTTCCACACTGACTTTCTGAAAGTGTTTTGTTTCATTGCACAAGGTAACTAGATGAAAAATAAACCCTCATGCAATGGAAGGGTCCCAAGCTACTCCCTGAACCTTAGTGCTGTGCTGGAGAGATCATGGTCTAAAGCTGCTGAATTATAAATGTGACCATTTTTCCTTTGACAAAGATTTTTTGCTCATTTTGGGAGATATGAGAGCTACTTGCTGGGTGCGTACATCTTGGGAAAAGTAGAAAGTTTCACTGCAGGGTGGCCTGCCTGCTCCAGCAGCAGCCTGCAAGAGGGCCTTTGCCAGCACAGCACAGATGCAATGGCTTTTAATTGAGTGTGGTCTGCCACTGAGTGAAAGTCAGTAGGTTAGAAGCTCCCTGGGTTCCTTGGCTTGAGTGTAGATTATCACGGAGACACCACTATCTGCATCCACCACCCTAGGTTTTGCTATAGACCATGGACACCAGGGTCAATCCAGTTTGTGGGTACCATTCATCTTACTGCAAGGCTGGTGGCCAACATTTGGTGAAGAACCCCAACAGCACTTGCTTCTTTCCATCAGATATAAAGGGAACCTGTGCAATGAGTTCAGTTGGAGACTGCTGTGCTGGTTGTGTTTAGATAGCTGATAAATCCCATCATTTATGCTTCAATTCCCTGTCTATAGAAGTGGGATAATGGCATTTCCTCATTTCATCTGAGTGTGTGTGTATGTGTGTGCCCTTGTGCAGGGCAGGGGGTGACAGGCATGGAAGGTGGTGGAAGTTCACATGGTCATTCCCAGATCTGAAAGTCCAGATGAACAGCTGAAACAGAAGATCTGCCTCCAGGTAGCATGAGAAATATAATTGCTGCTTCTGATATGCTTACAGTTCCTTGGCTCAGAGTCCAAGGTCTTGTATTATTGATGATAATGAATGCATTTAAGCAGAATCTGAAAGAGTTTCTTTTTTTTGTTTCTCCCCCCGCCTGCCCCCCCTTGCCAGGCTTTTGGAAGCTTCAGTTTTCAAACAAAAGGAGAAAATTAAAATTTTAAGATGTGCCAGGGAACCTTCAAGGAGGTCATGTTCCTTTAATATTTCACATATCCCTCTTTTTTGTTTTTCTGCTATGGAAGAGTGAAACACAATCCCACCCATGTCTCCCAGCTGGGAGGGGGAGACAGGGACCTTCAGCCTTGGTCCCATCAAGCACAGGTGGATGGCAGCTTTGAACCATGTATTGTGTCTCCAACTGACTGCCTAACACCAACAGGACTGCCACCCTGAACTGCTTTAAAAAGTGATGCTGTTATCTGGTTTATTGTCTTTTCTCCCCTTTCCTCACTCAAGAAGCCACAGCAGTCCAGGCTGCAGACCTGCAACTCGGCAACTTTAAATAATCCCGGATAGGAGAATGACAGGCATTTTCCTTCACTGGCAAAGGGACCCAAATGGAATTTCTAAGACAGCAGCATACCAGGCTGTAAATTAAGAGTTTGCTGGGACGCAAGCAAAAAGAAAATAAATAATCAAATATAAAAAAGACTAGAATTTATTTTTCTTCACTTCAACAACCTGCTGTGATACTCTCCCAGAGAACAGCTCAGCTTCATGCCCCGAGGCTGGCACGGGGCTGTATGGGGAGGGGAAACGTCGTGGTTATGAACCCCAAGGCGGTCATAAAGAAAGTTACGGTATTTGCTTGTGGAGCAGACGCTGGTTTTCCTCTTCAGCTTGCACCTCACCGAAGGATGGAGCTGCCTGCAACAATAGGAAATCTGTTGGGGAGGGGTCGTGGGTGGAGGTGACTTTCATGTGTGTGTGGCCCGGCATGAGTGAGTTATGTGGCCCATCACTGAAGGCTGGGTTCTGCCACCACAAACGGGTTTCCTGTGCTCGGGGAGGATGTGTTGGCAAGGCATGGAAAGTTTCACTCTGCTAAAGTCAAAAATCTTCTGTTTCCACCTTATTTTGAGTGTTTTGTCCTGTAAAAGCTATATCCGCTTTGAAACAGCAGTTAAAACAAACATTTGCACATTAATACAGTGGAACACTTCCAGCACATTCTCCTTCTCACAGTGAATTGTTGACTTTTTCTTCCCTCTTTGAGCCAACAACAGAAAATAAAATCTTGCTTTTTTTTTTTTTTTCCCCCGAATAAGGGTGAGGGATATCATGCAGCTCTTATACTTTAGGACATGGTCAAATGTCCTCTTGCCAGTCCAGCTAGGGTGGCTCACTCTCTGGCTGCATCTCCTCATGGTTACTGCCCTAGAGCTGAGCAACATCCGTGGTCCCAGTGAATGCCCTTCACACCATCGGAGCAGTCAGCCACCTTAACTTAAATGCCCACAAAGGTGGTTTCAGCCAACACATCTGACTTGGAAGCTGAAGTGGTGCACAGAACACCTGGAAGTACCTCTCCATCCTTGCTGACTCTGCAGGAAGCCTAAAGGTCGCACTTTGACCTGGGTGGGATTCATCTCCAGTTGCAGAGAGCTGATTTTAGATGTCAGCAGGACAACTACTTGTGCATGGGATATAAGTGACGATTAGTGACAGTATCAATTATTTAGTGACAATTGATGATTCAGCTCCTAAGCATTGGTGGCTAAAGTCATCTGAGACTTTATGGTACCCAGATAAGAGAGAGGACCAAGGCATGAGACATTCTGCCTAGATAAACTGGATTGTACCTTTTCTTGTCACTGACTGGAAAAGGAATTTAGATTGTCAGGGTGTAATTCAGCTGTCAAAACACAGTTCCTCGCTGCTATTTGAGACTCCCTCGGATAATGTAACACCTGTGGGTACCTCCATGTAGCCTCTAAACTGAGAGATCTGAAATGGTGAACTGAATCTTAGCCCATGGAGCTCTCTTTTAGAAAGCTTGAATTAGTAAAAATAAATCTAATGCTCAGTCTCTAGCCCCCAGCTGCAAAACAGACCTATGTCCATTTTTGCAAAATTTAGGTAACTCAGCATTGATGGATGCCAAAGAGTGACTGCATATGAGGACATCTCTCCAAGCGGTGAGTTATCTACAGCTCTGAGAGGACACTGCATCCCCACGAAACAGATGAGGGATTTTAACTAGATGAGTGAAGTTGCTTAAATTGGAATTAGGCCAGGATTTTGGTGGGGTTAACACCTCTTCTCCTACACAAAAAAAATGAAAAAAAAAAAAGCCAGGGGATTTCCATTACAGTCAGGCCTTCTGCTTTTCATATGTCATTTGAAAGATGTGGGAAAAGAAATAGAAAGGACACCTTCTGTAGAATCATACGTGGCTCCGCTCCCCACTGCTCAGCCAGCCACCTTCTCACCCAGTGTAGGGTCCAGCTGTCCAAGCCGTGAGCAGCCAGTTTCTCCAGGAGATGCTGTGGGAGATGGTGCCAAAGGCTCCACTAAGGTCCAGGCGGGCAGCACCCACAGCCTGGACCTCATCCACTGAGCGGGTCACCTTGTCATGGACCGAGATCGGGTCGGTCGAGCGGGACCTGCCTTTCATGAACCCGCTGGCTGGGCCTGTCTGCCTGTCTGCACGCATGAAAATGCATGCAAGAGAACAACCTGGCTTCATTCAGCTGTGAGCTGGAAGGTGCCCAGCTGGTCAGGTAACTGGTTTTCCAGTATCGTTTTTCTCTCATGCTTCATTAACCCTACCTTGATGATCCTTGGCTTTATGCTTACACTCTCATCTTTAATGTGAGGACGTTCCACACAACATTAAAAATCAGAAGGGAATTCCCAGGGGACTGGATGGTGTCTGAGAACATTGCTCCTCATGTGATAGAAAACTATGTGTGTGAGCTTTGCTCCAGATATGCTTTACCTTGGGCTTAAAAAGTAACCACGCATCTGCTGCTTTGAAATGACCTCCACCATGGATGCCCCCTTCTCCTGGAATATATGGAGAAGATGGGTAATTTCTCACTTTTCCCACAAGAGATGACCTGCATTGAACTGCTTTGCATCTGCTAAAGGGGGAGATAACTGCTCTGGCAGATACCGTGAAACAGCTCACATTTGGTAACCAAAGACACTTGGTAACTGTAGATTTCTTTGATTCTCTGTGCAAGACTACTCTGTGCCTGAATTCCTTGTCCTGTGAGTGTTTTGTGCCCATTTCATGAAATTAATCCTCAAAATTCCCTTTTGCCTTGATCCAGTAGACAGCAAGCAGCTGGGCTGCTGGCACATGAGATGAAATCCTGCCTTTGATGCTGACTGGTAGCTTCTTGTAGTTTCTCTGACGTGTCTGCCTTTTGCAGAGCCCGTCCTTCTGATCCATATGTGCACGTTGCCAAGCTCCGGGGAAGTTCAGTTCACTAAAAGTCTATTAAAAACCTCCTTGGCCGGTGTCCTTCACACTTTCACACAGCTATATTTTGGTCCAGTCACTGGGCGTTTGATTTCCGTTAGTCTCTTCACAGATGTGGAGCTCCTTGTGTGTACACAGGCTCGCCAGCCCTTGCATGGAAAGGTTTACATGATCCCAGCCGAAGTGTTAATGATGCTGTAGGAGAGTATCAGCACTTTTCTGGAGTGTGCTGTAAGGGGAGACACAGTTGCTTCCCAGCGAGCCAACGTGCAGACCACTTTCTAGACCTGGAAAGGGGAAAGTTGGAGTAGCTGGGACTCCAGTTAGCATGCTGGACTTGCATTCACATCCCCAGCAGCAAGATGAGGTGTGAAGTTAGTTTCTGTGGATGATTTAGTGGTTGGCAAAGGCTGGAGGTGGTAATTGGTACCATTTGTGCTAATTTTGTCAGCATTTTTCCCCCTGCCTGCCTGATTGGCTTGTGTCAGCTTTTTAATTTTTTTGTTTTGGTTTGGTTTTGTTCTTTCAGTTTTAGGGGAACAGAGTTGTGGTTTCACATTCTTGTTGAAGACCAGGGCTGTGATTTATTCTGGGTGGAGGCTGGAGGGGAGAGCACAGGGAAGGAGGTTATAATTGGACTTGGGTTTCATATTAGGTTTAAAAAAATAAATAAACTGGCCGGAAAAGCAGTGGAGCCAAGTAATTCTATTTCACTTCACACCAAATTTAGTAAGACGGAAAGAAAAAAAATAACTCAGTTTCACAAACCCGTGGCAATTCCTCGTTTCTACCTTAGGTTTTCCTTTCTTTCCTTGTGTCTACTGAGAAAAGGCACACGTAGTCTTCAGCTTCCCTGGGTTCTAGCTTTAAAACTGTAAGATTTATATAGCCTTGTAGTGTTTGTGGGAATAGTAATGGGTCTTTTTCTGCTGGGTCAGGGATCAAATCCTCCCTTCCAACCCCACTAGCAAAACCCCTCCAGCTTTGCAAAGACTCTCGCTTGCAGGATCAACTTTCAGAGGTCAGGAGGTGATCATTTCACCAGGTTTTTTTGATGTAACGGAGAACAATAAAGAGATGGTCATTTTATCTGCTGGATATCCTGACATTTCATAGGAAAAGGACTGGATGCTGGCAGTTTCTTTTTCTTCAAAGCTGTCGCAAGGGAATGAGTTTTGATCAGCTTGAACTGACCTGCAAACCTGGCATGGAATGTGGATCATCCTTCAGCTGGCACAGCACAAAGGCTTTCAGAGGCGTGAGGTTGCAAAGACAGATCTCAGCAGATCTGCTGTGCCCTCCAGCTGCCTCAGGGACAAACCTACGTATGGCAAAGCACTGGTGGAACTTGATCACTGGAAGTCAGGTTGATCTCATCTCAGTTTAGACATTTCCAGCTGAGCTTGTCAACGTGGACTCCTTCTACAGGCAATAAAGAAATACACAATTCTTAAGACACCATACATCTGAGATGTTTTCAGTGTCTTCTTTGGGTGAGATGAATCACACTCATGGCTGAGTAAACATCCTTTCAATGGAAAGGGAGCCCTAGGCAACCAGGTCTCACAGAGATGCTGACATTTGATTGGGTGAGCCTTGTCTTCCCCATTGGGACAGTGCTTTTCTTGGCCAAAGGATAGGAAGAAAAGCTCTCAGAAAGAAGCTGTAGGACAGTTTTCTGCCTAGAAAGCCATTTGCACTCTTCTAATGGTGCCCCAGGCTGCAGAAGAGGCAAGATTACACTGCATTTTGATTTTCTTTGCTGTGTCCTCTTTCTCTCTTCAGGTATCTTCTCTTCTTTGGACAAGCATTGGCTTAACCAAGCAGGCATTCACCAGGAACTTGCTCAGAGCATGCACAGAAAGTCCTGCAGGTCTCCGAAGTGATGCATAGGCTGTGCACACAGTTATTTCCATCTGAGGACCTTCAAAAGGGAATGCAGCAGCCTTTAGGTGTAAGCTGTTCTTCACGCTGGACCAGTCTGGAGGTACCACCAGCCAATGAGCACTGCTGTGAGTAAAGACCTAAATTTGGTCAATGTTGCAGTTCACTGACTCTGAGGGCAAAGATTCATCTTCAGACTTGCATTCTGGGGGAACAGGAGGGCTAATGATAAGAGGTGCACACACGCCACAGCACTTTCCACCAGTACATGTCCTACTTCAGACTATTGACTCTGCTCCAACAGCTTCTTTGGTTATGTTGCTCCATGTGTCATGGGTGGCATCATTTCATTGCAGTAAAATGATTTGTCCATCTCTACTATCCATAGCTCCACCTTGGAGATAGACTTTAAAGATTAACTGCTGTTGTCATTTTTCTTCTTTGCCCCTGCATGTTGAAATCATGGGCTGCTACAGGTAAACACAATGAATAGTCACAGGGAGGTTGTGCGGCACAGGACTCCCAGGTTAGAAATTACTTGCAGAGGAGGATCCAGCGCAGATTTCACCCTGAAACAGGGCCTGAGACACTAGCCTGAGTCTACAGAGAAGCTGAAAAGAAGGTCCAAGAAAAGTCAACTGACCTGTTTGTATTTCTGAAATTCTGGCTTGGGAGATTCAGGACATGTGAACACGGCCATCTGAGTGTGACATCCTTGGTCTGGGGTGGGGGCATCCTCCCCTGACTGTGGCAGACCCCGGGTTGTCTCAAGGATGGATGGAGCTCCAGGTTACCACACCAAGGAGAGGCATACTGCCAGCCCTGAGGCAGGAGCAGAGCTGGGAAGGCAACAGAGATGGGTTGAAAGCCCTGAATGGCTCTGCTCTGCTGCAGGCTTGGCTGTCTGGACGGGGCTGGGGACACAGTGAGGCCATTGCAATCAGATCCTGGGCAGCACTGAAGGTCACTTCATTTAATTTTATTTTTTTGGATGAGACAAACACTACACTTCTTTCAATAGGTTTTACACAGATATATAGTTACTGATCCACAAACATACCTATAAAATTGGGCCTTTTAGGGGAAATCACTGCATAAACAGAAGTGTTTATAGAGAAATTAACCTGGTTGAACTACTGCCTGTCTGGCTCAGGAGCCCACACCTACCTCCTCCCCGCACCAGTGCATGTCACCTCAGGAGCACTGGCTTCTCTGGCTTTCCTCATCAGCTCACGCAGCTCAGAACAAGGCAGTTAACACGAACAAGGGGCTTTTTCAGAGGGAATGGGTAGTGGAAGAGTGGTAGAGATGCAAGTAAATCTTCATCCATGTTCCTCAGTCAGTGAATACTCAGGATCCTGGGGCAGAAAGCAGTTAAAAAGGGAAGGGATAGAAAACTATGGAGAATGGGGGCTACTCTGTCTGCGGGGAGATGGTCTAGGTGGTTTGCTTCTTACCCAGGGACCGAGGGATGATCTTGAATTTGAGGGTCATAAGGAAATGCGAGCAAAGAGCAAAGGACTGACATCATTTGCGGTCACGAAGTATGATGATTAATTAGTCATTATTTCTTGGCACTCCTTGGTAGGCAGAAAGTGCCGCTGGGGAGGGAATTTTCTGGGATGGCGGCTAGGAAAGTCCAGATCTCTAAGGATGGGAAGAAGGCATCTTCTCATCTTCCTTCCAGGGGAAGAAGGAGACCATGCCTTCTCCTGTGTCCCTCCTGTGGGAGGGAGCATGGCAAAGAGAGGCTGCACTCTTTGCCATGCCACCTGCACACAGCAGCTGGAGCTCTGCTCAAGCCTTGAGCTTTGGGCTCCTTCTCAGCTGGGCACACTTTGACCCCAAGCTGCAGCGGGGCTGGCATGGTCATGGGCTTGGTGGGTGTTTGTGTCCCTTTTCCTTTGCAGAGTAGACAGAGCCTCTTTTGTTCTTGAATACACTTTTTTTGGTTCTTGAATACACTTTCTGAAGGCTCAGTATCTCACTAGCTGAAATGTAGACCTCAGGTGGGCTTTGCCCTCAGAGTAGCCTCCAATTTAGGGACTAGGGACGGTGTGGGGATGGCCTGAGAAGAGCCAACTCCTCCTTCAATGAAGAAGGGAAGATGAGAGTATGTTCTGGGCCCAGCCTGGGCAGGCCCAGCCTTTGAGGATCCTCTGTAGGTGCCTTTGAGCAGTCAGGAATGTGAACTCCAATGCTTTGCTTCCCAAAGAAGGTCTAAATTGATGTTTGAATTAATCTCAAAGCTAAAGGAGGGAGGTGTTTTCTTTCCTGGAAGAAACAGAAAATGTACCAAGGGGGTGTAGGTTATGAGAAAGTCTCTTGGAGAGAGGGTTAGCAGGGGAAGAGGAGGTGTCCTGCACCTGCAAGACATTTTCTTGTGCTCATCTTGGGATGTGGCCATGTTCTGGTCCTGCTTGGCCAAGGCGTGCGTGGAGGACCACCTAGGATGGGCATGGATAAGGATGCAGGTAGGGAGGACATGGGTTGAGGGTTAAGACAGAGGGGATAGGGTCTGTGTGTATCAACATGCAGGCATGATCGGTGTGACCAGAGAAGGTCTGAGCAGGGAAGGACTGAACACAGAGGCAATCATCTGTGGGCATTAAGGTATTACATATATGCAAGGGCTAATGCTTCAAGTTGGTGCTTGAGTTTTGGGGGGGTTCTTTAACTCCTCTTTTTTTAGCTCTTGCAGGCTGTTTCCCATTTTTTCTGGCCTGTGGAGCTGTGTGCTGAGACCTTGCTTTGGAGTTCACCAAAATCAAAGGCAGAGTTTTGCTTTGCTGGCAGTCAGGGCTAGATGAGATCTTTGGGGGCTTCTCTGCTACTTCTGGAAAGGGATTTTCTGACTGTTTGCCTCAGCCTTTTTATTTTGCTTGGCCAGTTCAGTGCCACAGACGAACATGGGTTATTTTTGCACTCCCTCCTTCACCCACAGCCCCCCCACCCCCCACCCACCCCTTTACCCCCTTATTCTTTGTGTGCATGCATCAAAGCCCACATATGACATTACGGTGACCACAAGAGGAAAACCCCTGAGACGAGTGTGTCCGCAGCAATAGTCAGGCTGCTGCTTGTGCTACTTGTGAGGAATTTAGCAGATCCCTCAAGAGTTTAAACCAGAGTAACAAGCATGTTTGCTTTTTTAAAATTATTATTTATTTTTATATATATTCTGCTGGGTGGGGAGTCGGGAGGGAACTGATGATCTGGTTTTAAAGGATGATCTGTCAAGGCATTTTGAAATCTCACCCCCTGAAAAAACAGCCCTAAAATGCACTCAAAATAGTAAAACAAACAAACAAACAAACATAGTTCACTGCAAAAAGCTCAAAAATGGAGGGACATGAAGTCACATCCCAACTCCTCGTTTGTTATTGTAGGGTTTTTTATAAGAACAGGACATCCAGACTCTGAAGTGACCAGAACAGCTTTCAGAGGGGGACCTGACAGGGAGGTGTCTGTGTCAGCCAGATATGTGGTCCTGTACGTGTACACGCCATTTACAGGCATGTGTTTGCAAGCAGGTATGTCTGCGTGTGTGTCTGTGTGCCTGCCAGACCTAGCTGCATGGCTTCAAAAGGGGTATGACTCAGAAATGTCTAAACTGCTCCTGCAAAAATCCTACCCTGAAAAGCTAAGTGTCAGGATTAGTTTATCTTGCACAAGCTGCGTGCAGAAGCGCTTGTCCGGAACACCAGTGGGGAGTAGGAGGTGTTTAACCCTGCTGAGTTTGTGGGAGTATGGCCAAGGACAAGGCTGCCCAAACCTGGCCGACATCACCAGGATGGTGCACCCAGCCCTGAGTCCCCTTGTCATGGTTTTACCCCAGCTGGCAACGAAGTATCATGCAGCCACTTGTTCACTCCCCCCCATTCCTGCAAGCGGGATGGGGAGGAAAGGTGGGAAAAAGGGGAAACTTGTGGTTTGAGATAAAAAAATAATAATAATAATTGAAATAAAATAAAATAATTAAAAAAATAATGGTAACAGCAACAACAACAAATGTAATGAAAAGGAGAGAAAGGAATAAAACCCAAAAGAAAAGACACACCCCCCATGATGCACAATGCAATTGCTCACCCCCCACTAACTGATGCCCAGCCAGTCCCCGAGCAGCAATTGGAGACCCCCAGCCAGCTCCCCCCAGTTTATATACTGGGCATGACGCTCTGTGGTATGGAACATCCCTTTGGCCAGTTGGGGTCAGCTGCCCTGGCTGTGCTCCCTCCCGGCTCCCTGTGCCCCCCCAGCCCTCTCGCTGCCAAGGGCTGAGAAGCTGAAAAGTTTTTGACTTAGTATAAACAGTACTTAGCAACGAGTAGCAACATCACTGTGTTATCAATGTTGCTCTCATACTAAATCAAAAAAACAGCACTGTATCAGCTGCTAGGAAGAATATTAACTCTTTCCCAGCCAAAACCCAGGCACCTCTGAACTGGGAATAACCCAGAAAGGTCTATCCTGACCTGGCTCCTTGGTGCATGGAGCTGGAGGAGCATCAGGAGCAGGAAGCATAGAGTGATCTGAGTGAGAGCATCTAGGGGTGTATGAGAGACCAGCTTAACCCGAGGGTGGGAGTTGTGGCCTCAAGCTCTGACACTTGCTTCTCCCAGGGGGAAGTGCCCCTTTGAGATCTGCTGTGGCATGGTAGGTGGGAGTCAGGGACCTTGCCTTTGATGCATGTGACTCAGTTTCTCCCTCTGCAGACCCCTTTCTTGACAGATGGCTAGGGAGCAAAGAGGAGCAGCAATTAACAGCAAAGACGCACAGATTTCTTTTCATGTTTGCTGAATGCAAACTAAGCTACTTAGGATATTAGAAAAGAATTCTTCAACTAAAAGATGGACAAGCACTGGAACAGGCTGCCCAGGGAGGTGGTGGAGTCACCATCTGTGGGGGTATTTAAAAAACAGTGTAGATGTGGCAGTTAGAGACAGTTTAGTGGTGGGCTTGGCAGTGTTGGGTTAAACAGTTGGACTCGATGATCTTAAAGGTCCTTTCCAACATAAATTATTCTATTACTTGATGGTGCTTGGCACCCAGACTGTCACTGAGAGTCACCGGCATGGAGAAGGACTTGCTTCACTGCTACAAGGTATCACTCCCGACCAAAGAAGGAGCAGAAACTGGGAAGGGTCTGGGCTGAGGGAAGGCAATTCCTACGTAGGGAAGTTCAAAAAGGAAGTAACAGAAAGATGAGGCAGGTCAGTGAGTGTGGACTTTGCAGATGGGACAGCTGAAGCACACAGGGGTCAGGTAGCCTGTCCTCTATCACTTCAACCACGTGGTGAAGCTGGGGAAGGACAGAGAATGGCTCCTCAGTGTGACTACCAACACAAGCACCTTTCTTCCCTTTGCTATAAGACAGTCCTGGCCAGGAAAAAGAAGCAGAGTTCAACATAAGTGAATTTAACTATTCAGTTAGTTTACCAAGGCTTGTGACAGAGCCTCTGTCCCAAAATGCCTCTTTTTTTTTTTTTTTTAAGGCAATATAGATTTTGCAAATGTGTTTTGGAGACAGCCCGTGTGAACAGGAGTGAATTTGGGACTGTAGCAGACTGTGCTATGCAGGAGGTACGACCAGACATCTTCTGGCTCTGTAATCTATATCAAGCTATGTCCTACATCTCAGGCCAGTGGTCTCACTTCCAACCCATCCTTTTTCTTTTACGATGGTGCAGCACTTTGTGTTTCAAAGTCCGTAGAAAACTGGACTTTCAGATTATGCTAAGCTTGGGTTTAGAGAAAGATCCAATAAACCTCCATTCCAGCTACACCATCCAACAGCCTTCCCTCATCAGTTTGATTTCCAGATGGAGGTTTTGCACTGTAGTGCACTTACAAAGTATTTGTGGAGGTGTCTTGGCCAGCAGGGTCTGCTTTATTGTGCTTGCTCACAGTGGTGCCTATGTCCGGTAAAAAGGCAGTGGATGGGCAGCAGGGAGGAAGGCTGCCTGGAAGTCCTCCTGGGGCCCTGGTTACTGATTTCCTGAGGGGGTTTCTCTGGGACAGCTGTGGACAAGGAGTGGGTTTACAATGTGGACACAAACTAAAAGTCTGTGAAATCTGGAAGGGATTTAATGGCCAGGACATAACTCAGCCCTGGGAGAGTTTGTAACATACTAACGATGCTCTTGCAAAAGAAGCACAACTGAAGCAGAAGTTTTGACACCTACTGGAGCCTCTTTGGCTTGAGTGTGGTGGTGAGGATGAGTATGGATGTTAGTTTACTGAGCGACTCCTCTCTAGCTGCTTATCCACAAATTCAAGTTCCTGTGGGAAACAAGGCACATCCCACTGCATGGTCAGCACAGTATTATTAAGGTATAAAAGGTGATCTGATAAGAAGATGTGAACAGGTCCAAACTGAGGAACAAATGCTGTCAAACTCAACACAGGTGCTGGTTAATTCATCTGCAGGTGATGCCAAGGTAGATGCCAAGGTCAGAGATGTGATCCCCATTATGAATGGTGGTGAAAGACTGCTGAACATTGTCCTTCTCTTCCAAGGCCCAAAAGCTGCTAAAAGTAGCTTTTTTTATTTAAAAGTAATTGTTTTAAAATTTAAATTTAAATTTTAAATTTAAGCTTTTAAAATTTAAAATTAACTAAATTAATGACAGGGCTAGTCTTAGGCTGAGTTGGACTTGATGATATTTTCCAACCTAAATGATTCTATGATTCAATGATTCTTGGGATTTTCACCTCTTTCTCTCTCTTGTGCATCTCCCTTTCTGTAACCAGGCAGCCAGCCCTCTTCTTTGCTCATGTAAAACTTCTTGTTTCTATCCTGTCATTGCCCAATACAGGGACCAAATTCAGCACATTTGAACTGCGCCTCCCTTTCACAGAGCTGCCAGGTCCTCGGCACTACAGAAACAACCTTTGGGACTCCAGAAGCCCAAACAAGTTTGGGAAGCGCAGGGGTCTGTTTCACACTCATCTACTAGGATTACCAAAGAGATTAGTTATGTAAATTACTAGGAAAAAGAGAGAAGCTCTCCCAGGAAGCATTAACCAGTGCCTCTCTGATGAGAAATGGGTAGGAAGGAGCCAACTGATTCCTGAAGGAAAGCCCTGTATTGTGGCACTGTTATATGGGAACTCAATCTCAAATGATCTAATGGTCCCTTGTCGCCTTAGAAAAAAAAAAAAGTCTATGAATTTGTTCCAGTTACTTTTTCATGCAAGAGAAATTCTGGACGAAAATGAGCCAGGAGAAAGAAAGGACTGCTAAAAAATATTTGTTTCCTGCTGAGTAAGTTGTTTTAAAAGAGTGGCTTGGAAGAAGTCCTAGCATGGACAAACCCCTGCACCCTCACAAATGGGGACTTCTTACTACTGCATATTCTTCTGCTGGATCTCATCTAAACAGCCGTGTCCCCTCAGATCTAGAGGGAGCTCAAGGTGAGCTGCTGAGACCCTTTAGATATCCATGGGTGGGCACTTCAGTATAGCTGAGGGAAGATAGGCTGTACATTTGGTCTCTGAATAGGACCTGTAAGTAATATCTTCCAGCAGATGTTGGGGCAAAAGCTTCAAGGTACATCCTTGGGTTTGCAGCTCAATGGAGATGGTCTTTTGGTACCAGCAGGTCTAGGCAGCACCTGAAAGAAGATGTGGAGATGCTCCCTGATGCTATGGGCTTGATCAAGGACTCTCCTGGATGCTTCAGACCATGGTGTTACCGTGCAGATCTGCTCCTCTCTACCACGGTTCTGACTCGGTGACAGCTCCTCACCACAGCCTGGACCCCTGGTGGTCCCACACCAAGCTGGCCAGACACAGTGTAGACTGAGAGGACATAGAGCTTGTTGTCTATATCTGAAGCAATGTTCTGGCTGTGAAATGGGAAAGAGGCAAAAGAGAAGCCTGGGAGTGTCATACACAAAGTGTCTACACAGTGCTCACAGAAATCACGGTAAGTTCAACATCCCAAACTCCTCCGCTGTGCAGCAAAGCACGTGCTGAGCACAGCGTGTGCTGAGCTGAATTGGGGCCCACTGCCTAAAACCACAAGACCTCTGGAGGAAAGCTCATTAGCTCTTCCTGCCTCTGCTGCCTTTAATTCCTCACAGCTGACTCTCAACTCATGCTAACATCTCCCCAGCCACAGTGCCCATCCCCAGTGAATTCGAAGACAATACTGCTCTTAAGGAGCAGGAGGGGTAATTACAAGATTAACAGCTGACCTTCTCTCGTGCGTTTTTATGTGCTTGTGTGCCTCTAAGGACAGGATTTGTACTTTTTGTCCTGTTTAGAAAACACATTTGACCATATTTTTATTTTTTTTATTTTTTATGGAGTGATGTAGGTTTGGCCAAGAGAAAAGCATGAAGCAGAGTGTCATTGAAGCTGTAAACAGGGGAGGAGCAGATATTTCTCCCCTTCTGCAGAGAACATGAGGCAAAGGAGAGAGAAAGAAAAGGGGAGAGAGCCAGAGCTGCCCAGGAGGGAGGAATGAAGTGTGGTGTGATCCAGTTTGGAAGGACCTGAAAAGATCTTGCCTACTTAAGTTAGAATACAGCTTGATAGGTCTTGAGTGTGCCTGTTCTCTGCCTGGGGCCCCTGGAAACCCTGAGGGCAGCATGGAGACCTGACAAATCTAGTTAGGCAGAAAGGGGGAAAGAAAGCCAAGAAAGAACACTTTCCCAAGAATGAGGCTTCCTGGGCACTGGCTGACTGAGTTCCCACTGCCAAAGGTCCATGTTTGCCTTTGTAAAGGCAGGTACGGGGTGGAACACCAGTGAATGGCAGGGCTGAGGGTGCAGCCGAGGCACTGCTGGGACGCCCTGTCTGGATGGGTTTGTTGGCATTTTCCACTCCGGTCTAGATGGTGAGCCATGAAGAAATACAGAATAATAGAATTATAGACTGGATTGGGTTGGAAGGGCCCTTAAAGACCCCCCAGTCCCACCCCTGCCACGCGCAGGGCCCCCTTCCCCCAGCCCCGGTGGCTCCCAGCCCCGTCCAGCCTGGCCTTGGGCACTGCCAGGGCTGGGGCACCCACAGCTGCTCTGGGCAGCCCGTGCCGGCGCCTCGCCGCCCTCACAGGGAAGGATTTCTCCCTCAGCTCTGATCTCCATCTGCCCTCTCTCAGCGCAAAGCCGTTCCCCCTTGTCCTGGCGCTGCAGGCCCTTGGGAAAAGCCCCTCCCCAGCTTCCTCGCCGGCCCCTTTGGGTGCTGGAAGGTGCTCCAGGGTCTCCAGGAGCCTTCCCTTCTCCGGGCTGAACAGCCCCAGCGCTCCCAGCCCGGCTGCGCAGCAGAGGGGCTCCAGCCCTCTGGCCATCTCTGTGGCCTCCTCTGGCCCCGCTCCAACAGGTCCGTGCCCTCCTTATGCTGGGGGCCCCGGAGCTGGAGGCGGCGCTGCAGGGGGGTCTCAGCAGAGCGGGGCAGAGGGGCAGAGCCCCCTCCCTCGCCCCGCCGGCCACGCTGCTGGGGATGCAGCCCAGGGCACGGGGGGCTTTCTGGGCTGCGAGCGCACGTGGCCGGGTCACGTCCAGCTTCTCGCCCACCAGCACCCCCAGTCCCTCTCCTCAGGGCTGCTCCCTGATTCAGATCACCTGGTCTGAGCTGCCTGACAGCCATGTTAGCGTGGCTGAGTCCTTCTGCTTGGCCATAGCTTGGGCTTGGTGTGGTGAAACCCCGTCTGTGTTCTGTGTGATGACGATGGGACATCATAAAAGGCTGAGGTGAACCTTCTTCTATCTGGTCCTCAGAGGTTTTGAGGCAATCTATGCAATCTAGTAATTGCTGGACTGCATCCAACTCTCAAAGAACATGTCTTGTAATAGAAAGAAGTGTTCGGGACTCCCCTGTCTTGTCCTCACTGTCTTCTGTGATCAGGGAAGATGCCTTTGAACCAGGAATGGTGCACAGAGTTGCCAACATAAGTTTTGGTAAAAGAGGAAAGGTCAAACCTGAGGGAAACATCAGTTTTGAGTAGCAAAACCA
Source organism: Falco peregrinus (assembly GCF_023634155.1). Lineage (NCBI taxonomy): Eukaryota > Metazoa > Chordata > Aves > Falconiformes > Falconidae > Falco > Falco peregrinus. The sequence continues at coordinate 63,179,834 of NC_073725.1, read as the reverse complement.
GTGCAGAGTGGGGATACAACTGCTGTGGGTTTTAATACAAAAATGAGTGAGAAAGAAAAGTTATTTAAGCTCAAGGACAATGTCAAAACAAAGGCAAATTAAGATAAATGGAGCATAGATCAATTCAGAGGGGAAATTAGAAGGTCTTTAAAAGGTAGAAAATGGATGTTTTGGAACAGGTTCAGTGAGAAGCAACCAAGGGCGGATCGTGGCCTCTTGTCACACAGAGCTCCATCAGTTTTGGAAAGGATGGTGGGTGCTTCTGCTTGTGACGGGAGGGGTGGACCTTGTGGGCTGTTGGGCCTTTCTTTCCTTACTGCTGGGAAAACAATGAGTAGGAGATTGAAAAGTCCCTTTTTGAAAAAGGCACAAATACAGTCCTCACTAAAAACACTAGCAAGGAGTTAAAGAATTCAGGAACCCCAAGGCAAAAGGCCTCCAGAAACTGACTGAACTCCCAAAAGACACCCCTAAAACACAAACAGAAAGAGTTTGAGTGCTTCGTTAGGGTAAACAATTTACAGAAAAGGCTAAATTTTCCCACTTCATTTATTCTAGCACATCCACCTGAAAGCAAGAGTTATACTTCCCCCTGAGTGCAAGTTCCTCTTGTATTTGTAAAGGTCAGTATTTTACAGCTTGTCACTTCATTTTGCTCCCCCACCCAAAGCCGTGAGTGAAGCAGACTGTGGGTGACTGAACCAGCGGTATGTGTCCCATGTTTCTCCCTCTGGAGGTGGCTGCCTTTCAGTAGCAGGTGAGATGATAATGAGATGGCTGTAGAAATGCCCATTTATTCCTCCAGTCCCAGCTGGACACCTTTCTCAGCAGAAGGGCACCTGGACAGAGGGGTAGGACTCTCCAGGAGACAAACCAGACCATGAATGTTAGGTTTCCACCCTGAGTTACTCTCTGGAGATGTTTAGACAGCAGCAGCAGGGAAATTCATGGGGTAAATGAGACACCCCTTTGTGTGGGTGCCACCACACCAAACTGGGTGCCACCACCACCTGGGGTGTCTCCAGCAATGGATGGGTGATGTTGAGTCATGGAAATGTGCTGCTTATACACCCATCACCTGGGCTTCTCTCTGTGGCCTCAGGGAAAGCCTTTTTTTTTTTTTTTTTTTTGTCTTATGAGTGTTATGACTAAAGAACAACAAATCTTAAATCAATGGAAAGGTTGAAGGAGAGCTTGTAGTGTCTGTGTAATGGTCTGGATGCTCAAATGCAGATACATGACTCAGCACACTCAATTCTAACAGACAGATGGTTCAGTTATTACAGCTCATTGCAAGAGAGGACTTTATTTGGTAATCTAATAATCGTAATTATATAGTTCTGATACTAAACAATGAGCAAAATTCAAGGGAGGCAAAGGCTAAACACAGCAATCCAAACAGCCTCTGATTTGTTAGATATCAGATGATATTTAATCATGCTTTCATACTGGTAATGGATTCCCAACCCAGTATAAACCAGTGCAGCTTTGCTAAGGTGAAGGTAACTTGGTCAATTTTTCCTGCTCTGAGTACCTAGTCTGAAGTGATTAATGCTGTTTAACTTGCAATACTCATTTTAACCACATGAATCATGAAAGCTATGGTTCCAGTAAAAGGCTAGGTCTGCCTCACATCTAATCAAGTAATCACATGTAATTGAGGTAATCAGAAGTCTTAGATCTAGAATGCACAGCAGCAAACCAGCTTGCATTTAAAAAGGCTCCCAATTAAATGAGTAGTGAATACAAGCTTTTTTTTTTCCTTTTTTTTCCCTTTTTTTTTTTTTTTTTGGTCGGGCTAATTGCAAGAAAGGCGCTCATTCTTAAATGAGACTTTTGTATATTAAACATTGCTTTTAATTAATCTGAAATGCTCCGTTCTCCATCACAAAAACTTCTGCATGTGCATTTGTATCTGGAACAGATATGGCATGCTGCATTTGTGAATTTTCTTAGTTTGCATTCACATACAAACAGAAACAAACTGAATTAGAAAGAAGCGCTCTCATTTCAAAACAGTGTTACAAATACACAGAATACGACAACCACCATAAGGGCAGCGCTGGAAACTAGGGACTGTTGTGGAAATGGCAACATATTTTGCACAACGTTTTCCCTCTTGTTCTGGAGCCCTGAAGGAGGGCATGCACAGGCTGCTTTTCACTTTACAGGGGTTTTACAGAGATACCAGTGCCTAAGGCTGGACACGGCACCCTCCAGGAAAAGCTACCACAACTTGCCTCCACTGGGTTTTTAAATCAGCTAGGTTCCCTTCAGTTTCACAAGGGATGTTTTTACCCTGGAGATACAACTAGAAACTAACAAAACAAAGTGTGTGGGTTGTTTTTCCTTTTGTTTATTTTTGTGGGGGAATTTTTGTTATTTTTTTGGTTTTGTTTTTGTTTTTCCAGGAGCAATGTTTCTACATTGTAGCTGTACTGCTATAGCTGAAAGCTTCTTGCCCAGAGAGGCTTCACCAGGTTTGAAGTGGCATGGCTGGTGTAATCTATGGCAGAGACAGAATTCCTGGAGGATGAAGCTCTGAAGATTCAAGAGACTACTGCTCCATAAGGCCCTCTCCTGGATTACTGTGCCTGTGGGGGTTTAGCCGGCATGTCACTGGAAGCTGCAGCCAAGGCATCTCAGGTCACATCAGCATCTTTATTTTAGCCATCAGACGGTGTTGTATTAAGATGCTGGGCTGGAAATGGAGTGGTGGGATAGAAGCCCATTGATCTGCAAAGAGGTGGAGACAGGGACTTTGCTTCAAAATCAGAAGCAAGCAAATCTCTCTCAGTCTTTCCTCATATGGGAGATGCTCCAGTCCCTTCATCATCTTTGTAGTCTTCCACTGGACCCTCCCCAGTAGCTCCCTGTGACACTGCTGGATGCCCCTGCTTCTCAACATCCCACCACCACCTTCTCTTCCCACCACCCCAGCTAGCACTCCAAGTGCAAGAGCTGGAGACCCTGAAAGCAGGGACATTCACCCACAGTTGTCCTGGATGCTCTCTGCATGGCACAAAACACTTCTGGGTTTTTTTCAACTGAACCTGGCTCTACTGGGCAGGGGTGTACATGCCGCTTGTTGAAGCTAGTGGCAAGGGTCTCCACAAAGGCAACTGATGGACTGTTCCCAGATGAGAGGGAAACCCACTGGAGGAACACCCTGGAGCTCAGCAGAGATTCCAGCACTAGCTCTGTATAATGTAATTTTCTAGCCCTTTCTCAGGTAGCGATGTGCCCTGGCACATATGGACAGGCTCAGGCACCACGGGCCCCTCCTGAGATGAAGTCTGCTAGCTTCTTTTCCATACATGCAGAACACCTTATTCTGAGTGAATTCCACTTGGCTGCAGAAGTTTTCTTGAAATGTTAAACTGACTTGAAACAAAAGCTGACACTTCTCTTGAATAATCTGAGATGTGGGAAGGCTGTCAAAAAAATCAAAAAAGGCTCCTTTGACTTGATTGCCCAGAGCAGCTGTGGGTGCCCCAGCCCTGGCAGTGCCCAAGGCCAGGCTGGACGGGGCTGGGAGCCACCGGGGCTGGGGGAAGGGGGCCCTGTGCGTGGCAGGGGTGAGACTGGGGGGTCTTTAAGGTCCCTTCCAACCCAAACCATTCTGGGATTCTGTGATTATATGACTTGAGCTGGTAGGAAGCTCAGATAATGAGGGCTCTTTTAGAGACACAGCAGCTTTTTGAAATTTGGCTGCAGTTTTGGGGTGAAATATGGTGTTTCATGGTGCATAGCAACATAACAGTATCAAACAAGAACTGAGAGCAGGTGTTATAACTCCTTCACCTTTCAGGTTATTTTAGGCTGTCATTAAAAAGTTAGAATAAGACAGGACAGTGAATTTTGCAAAAAAAGAAGTAGTAGAAGAACATTTAATAGCCAGAAGCTCTGTTTTATAACTACACCAAAAGAAAGATCCATTCACTTTCATATCTTTTTTCCAAGCCATGATTATTAATCCAGGGGGGATTTAATGGAAAGGGATTATACTCACTGGATTAGTAACACTATGCTTCCCAAATTGGAACTCATAAATCCAGGTGGACGCCTACAGCATCATCAAAGCAGAGGGAATTCATCCGTGAAGGTGAGATTTGCAAGTGAAAATGGCAATCTGAGCAAGGCGATGAATCTGGAGGTGAAATTACAAACGGTGCCCACACAGTTCCCCCATCTCTGTGCCCTCACACCTTGCTGCGGGTGGACATCGGGCTGGAGGCAGACTGCAGAATGCAACAAGCCAGCCCATCTTTTGGGGATCTGAATGGCTTCTCAGGGATCTGGAGAAATGCAGGAGTCTTGCCTGTATGTGGTTTCTTCTTACTTGGGGAGTTCTGGGCAGGTTACAGACCTTGCATGGAAATGGAGCAGAATTGAGATCTGCAGCAAACAGGCATGAAATCTATCTTCCTCGGTATTCAGCCTTTTCTTCCATGGCAGCTCTCGGCTTGGAGCGTGGTTTTGTCACTATAATTACTCGGTGAGTACATTAGATCCCTGCTTTTCATTTGTATTCATTCTCTTTTGTTTCAATGGTCTTTTTCACTGAGAAAGAGGCATTCGTTTCTGGCTGCTGGTCTTACATCTAACAACTCATGCTCAGTCACGTTGGGGTGCTTCTTGCTGGGGGTGTAACAAATGTTTTCAGGAAGCACTGCTGCTTTACCAGACACTGGCAATGTGTCAGGCAGGGAGAGCTGTCAGGGAAGAAGCACATCAACTGCTGACGGGCATTATACTTGAGTTCAGGCCAAACGTCTGAGTCCACTTAGTCTTCTGATTAAACAAGAGAACATGCCTGTGGGGCTTCATGCAATTTGTCACCATGGAAGGGGCCTGGGAAAGCATAATTTACTAGGAGAGGAAATGCATACATTTGCAAAGAGCCAAGAGTCCTTATTGTAGGAGCTTATCAATAGGGTGGAAAAATGAGGCTGGTGGTTATAATACCCATGTTCCTACTTAGGGTTGTTGTATTGTAACCAGTGCATTAGGCTGCTGGAGCTCACCATCTCTGGGCAAAGTGATGTCTTTCTTCCCTGGGTTCATACACCATCTAATACAGCATGTGTGGGAGAACATGAAGGATTCAGACTATGCCTGGGGCTTCAGGATGAAAAAAAAAAGAACAATTTTTCAATTAAAAGATAGTACTTTCATGCCTTGAAAAACAAACTGTATGTGGAGAACAGGCTCAGGCAGAAGGGCCATCTTGGAGCTGATACATGTAAGAACATTGATACATGTGATATGCTAATGGAGACGTGATGGAGAGGGATGGAGATGAGCTATGTGCCTGGGCCCTATTCCCTGGCTGTGAGGAAAGTAGGCTGCCTTCCTCTTGGTTGGCTCTCTGCAGGGAGAATTCAACCCCAGGATGAATCCCAGCATCTCAGTGGGAGACTGACTGTACTTGACAAACAGAGCTCTTTTCCTTTGCCTCCTGATGGACGAAGAGGTTCTGTCAGGCAAGGTGAAGTCAGGGACATGAACCTGTGATCTCTTCTCCTGTGGAGTAATGCAAAATGCATGAGGTTTAGACAAAGGAAAGTTAGTCTGCTTGCATCTATCAGAACTAGTCCCTGGCTTCCCTTGCAATAGCATCCCCCAGGTGCTCAGCAGGGCTTGGTAAATTATACAAACAAATTAGCCATTAATTGGCTCTTCATTTGCTCTGAATATTTTTCTCTATTCTTTATCTGAAAAAGCCCCAACTACAGTCTCATGTAATTAATGCTGCTTCTTTTTTTTTGGCCAAGATATGTTTTATAATGAAAAAGCATTAGAATTTCCCCCTTTGGGGGACAAGAGGAGTGTTATTCCTGGCTGTGATGAGCTGAGATATTATCAAGCTTCCTGCATGAGTCCTCAAGCTATTCTGCTCTCCTGTAGCACTTCCCCTGAGCTGGCTGCAGTGCGCTTCGCCATGGACATCAGATCTACTGCCCTAACGAGTGGCTGCAAGGGGAGATGTCGGGAGTTCCAACCTGTAGCTTTGGTCAGCGCAGATAAAACTGCACTCCTGGCTGATTCGGTTGCTTTTAATGCTGGTGAAACAAAGCCAGAACAGGGTCCTGAGCACTGCCCCACCATCATCTATATTATGCAAGTATTGGCATGATCTGGCATGGTTTGGGCCATGCAAAGATGCTGTTCTGGGCAATAATGCCAGGTCTGCACTAGGTTTGAGTCCTTTCATGGTCCTCCAATGCTACCCCAGCAGTCTCTGGAGTCTCCAGTGCTAGTGCACCCCAGGGCACAGGTTGTTCCACGTGCAGCTGTGGTGTCCACCAGGATTTCCTTGCAGGGCTTTGAATCTGAGCTTTAGAAAATGAGTGTTGTAGGTTGGTTTTACAACTCAAGGCTGGAAGCTATGGGAGGATTTCCCACCTCCCCAGTCTGCACCCCAGAAAGACAAGGCAGAAGTGGGACATTTGCAAAAAAGGCCTTTCTTTCTGATGATGGTTGCAGCCACGAGAGAGGAAGGTATTTGTAAATGAATGTGGAGCTATGGCAGATGTGGGGTTTGGGGCTGAGTAGCCACAGGGTGATGGTAAAGGCTTTGCAGGCAGTGTATAAATCATGCCAAGCATTGCTAATGTATGGGTGATTGCTCACTCAGGTGCCACCAGAACACTGGGCTTGATCCAGCCTTCAGCAGTGCTCCTCTGACCTTGGTGTGCTTTTCCCCACCACAGGGGAGAAACACAGCCGTTTGGCCAGGCTGGTGGCCTCCTTCAGAGAAAAGCTGTTGAGAGCTCAGCTGAGGGACACCTGGGTGTCCTGCTGGGGTTCATCAGTGCTGGACAAATTGACACCAGCAGTACACACTTGGCTCCTGGTTCCTCAGCTTTGGTTGTTTGCTTGGTGATGGCATCTAGGCAGCTTCCAGACTTAGAGGGAGGTTGAGTTAAAATGAGGCAGGGCAACAAAGGCTCTTTAACCTCTGACACATAGAGATTAGACCCAGGGCATTTTCCAGGGTTCAGTTCCTGGCTGAGAAGACATAATAAATAAAACTTGGATTGGGTTTGAGTCACGTGTTTAAGCTAATGTGGTGTGTCCTGATGAAAACAAGAGTAGTTGATGCTCATGCAAGCAGCTTGGCAGTTATGCATGTGAGGAGAAAAGAGGACTTGGGGGAACGTCATCAGTAAAGACTTTTCTGGGGAAATTTCAATAGTGCAAAGTAAGCAATAATTTCTATAGGCTTTCAAAGGATGTAGTTCTTTAACTGCTTCCAGGTTTTTGGAAATCTCCCTTGTGGAATGAGCTTGTTATAAACATGGCAAGGACAGAAAAATGCACTCATTAGCAAAAGCACAGAGAGATGTACACAGAGGGAGCTGCTCAGAAAGGTATTTGGGTATACAGAGCATTGAGAATGATGACAAAAGCATTTCACCTTGCTGCAGAGAGCAATCTCTTGGCTTCTGCTTAAATCTGGATGGTGGACAAGTGTCTTCTGGCCTGTGCAAGGCTAATGAGGCTGAAGATGTATGTAAATATATACTATTTACCAGGGAAGAGGACGTTAGTTGAGGAAATGAATAATTTCAGAGGGTATAAACTAATCAGAAATGTTTGTAGAAGGAAGATGTTCATATAATTGGATTTGATCTAAAGGGTAATGCAATCAAATGATAATGAAGGCCGGTTGTTTATCACCTGTTGTAAAAGAGTTGCCTGGGCAGAGAACAGAGGGAGTCTTATGTCGTCTCTATAACAGAACCTCCAAATAGCCTCTTACAGATTTGTTTGGGTTTAAAGCAAGATGGGATAATGAGATCTTCAAATCTGACCTCATGTATGCCATTACCTTTCCAATTTCACAGTCATCTCTGCGCCTGCTCTATTACATTGGGTCTGATGACAATAAATCTTCTGGAAGAGTATTAAGCCTTACTAAAATCTGTGAGTCAATTCTGTAGCTGAAGTTCCCAGAATTGCACCGATTTAGTGTCATGGAGAGTTTGACGCCATACTTAAAGTAATAATAATGATAATAATAAAAATTGTTTCTCAGTTTTTTATAGTACTCTATGAGAGCATTAAAAATGAACCTCTGTTAGGAATCATCCTGGTTTTTAAGTAAGTGCACTCTCTGTGGCCAATTTAGAGACTGGAAAAGCTGCAAGCCTTATTTTCTGATCAAACTATTTTTGCAAACCAGTGGGGCTTGCAGTTGCTTGCAGCTTTCTACATCTTGCAAAAAACCTCTCTTTTGTGACATTCCCTAGGATTTTGGTTGAGAAGCCACCTCCCAGCCAGCAGCACATGAAAAGGCTGGCATTTTCATCTGACTTTCATTAACCCCTGAACCCAAGCTGGATGCATTCAATAACACTGTTATTTTTTTATATTTTTTTTTTCAACCATCACACTGAGACCTGTTGAATTCTCTCTGTTCCTTGGACCTGGCATCTGCAGTAGGTGAGTGGTATCATAAAATATGCCATTAGTTCGCAATGCTGCACACCTCGGTGGCATTCAGAGGCTTCACATAGACTTAGCTCAGAGGCAGGCTGTGGAGGGAATTACTGAATTACCCATGCATGCAGTTGCCTTGGCAGTGATCCCCGTGGTTGTAGCTTTGAATCACACTAGAAACAGCTCATCCTTCTGAGGTAGATTAAGTTCATTACTCTGTAAAGGTCATTTTGAAGGAACTTCAAAAAATGGAGGCTTGCTTTGTTGTTTTCTGTAAGAGATTAAGGCTAGTTTCTCCTCTACTTCTCTGCATCTATCAGAGTTGGGATTGCCAAGAGTTGGGTGCCAAGTACCCCATAAACAACTGGAAGATGGTTCTTGCACCACTGGGCTCCTGCCCCTCCTGAGCCTGGCTGCTCAGGAGCCCCATTCACTTCTGGGGAGCCAGGGTGCAGGAGATGGGGGTCACCCACAGTGGCCGTGGCCAGACTAGGAAGGTCATTCAGATCCTACGAACTTGCATCTGGGCCTCTCAACTTTTTCTTCTTGACAGTCTTGCACAACGAGTGACACACTGTTTATGGCAGCCCACACAGCTGTGTTGGAAGAATACAGCTTGTAAAGCACGTTTGAATCGTTCAGGCAAGTTTCCTCAGTACTTTTCCTTCCAATGATATAAAAGTGCCGAGGATTGTGTGCTGAGCAATCCCAGTTCCCCAGAGTTCACCCTCCCACCCAGCAGCATCATATGCTCCCAAGCTGAGTAGTTCTCCCGACCTAATACAGGAAAGATATGCATTTCCTCATCTTGATGTTAATTCTCTTCACCAAGACTATAAAATAAAAGCAGTTGAGGGACAAAAGAGGAAAAAGCAATCTGTGGAATATTTTGGTTTGTCTGAAGTAGTTTAACCATCAGTATTGAAAGAGACTTTTTTTGGGGTGTTAAACTTTTGAATAAATGCTTTTGAGATCTCCTGAAAAATGAATGAACAGGTTGCACTGTCTCAAAGGGATGCTGAAATGTGTGAGGGCATAGAACGTCATTTTTCAATGGCCAGACATTTCTCTTCCTAGATGGCAATAAACTTGGGATAGCTTTTTTGCTGGGGACCTGAGATTTACCTAGAAGGTAAAGAAATGGGATATGAATGTAGAAAAGGAGGAAGCTTTAGAGGCAAAAGGAAAGGGGATGTAGAAAGTATGAAAGTGTTCAAGACCCCAGGACATGGCAGTATGTGCCCATGCAATGGGCACAGCTGGTGGAAGAAACCCTTCACAAATCCTCCTGTCCTCTGCAGGTAACGATTTGGAAGCTTCCTGGAATTTCCCACTCACTCTGGTCTATGAACCAGCAAAACCATGTGAAATTCATGACAACCATCTCCAGACTGTACACTGCCCACCAAACTCTGTGAACAGCAGCTAGGCAAGCAAACTTTTATTAAAGGAGTGTTCACCCAGCCAGAAGAAAGTTTATGGGCAGGGAAATGAACAGAATTGGCTTGTCTTTCTTTTTTTACTTATTTTTTTAATTTTATTTTTATGGCCTCTCGGGGATTGTGCAATAAGCTTGTCACATAGGGATATGGGAGATTAGATAACTAGAGTCATGTGGATGAAGACCAGAGGCTGTGTTGGGACCAGTCACAGGGAAGTGCAGAATTGTATTTCAATGCAAAGTTTTCTGCGTCCCTGCTAGCTCCTGGGCTGGGACTGTTAGAGAAATGGGGTAATTAATTGCTGTTTGAGCTTAAACCAAAGCAGGACTGAAAGTCTGAGACCCTGAGCTTCCCTGCAGCTTTGAGTTGCCAAGGTATAGCATCTCCATGGATCCACCAGAGGCCAGTTTCAGCACTGGTCCAAGCAGGAATGGCCTTGATGATGCATCAAGGGCTACCACCTGCCTGTCCACATCTGAGTCTGGTTTGGCAATGAAGTGCACCATCTACATCTTAAGATGCTGTGGAACACTTTCTGGGAGATAATTTGTGCGTGCAGGAGACATAGAACATGTTACGGTGTCTCACCTCTGTATGCATTGTGTGTCTTGCAAAGTGCCAGCTGAATGCAGAGGGTCTGGCCCAGTCCTGCAGTGCTGCTCAGCAGGAACTGTGTGCCCACACGAGCTCATGCTGTATTTGCAAGCCACAAAACACTCACCCACAGGTTCACACTATAAACATATTGCTCTGGCAGGTGGTGGGACAGCCTGCCCGCGGTATCAGGCACCCTGAATAGAAAAGAACCCCATGCACATGTGAATAAAAATGGCTTAGACCCCCAGGGACACCACATGGGGATGGGGACAAACTGCTGTGTAGCTTTGACATTCAAAGATAAAGCTTTTCTGGTTTTGCTTTATAGAAGTGGAATGCTCCATTATAAAGGGACTTCAAATTCACAGTTGAAGCATCAACCACGGGGCTAAATAACTCTGGGATTAAAGGAAATATTGGGGTTTGAGCTGAAGCATCAACCGTGGGGCTAAGTAACTCCGGGATTATAGGAAATATTGGGTTTGGTGTCAAACAAAATTTCTCAGATTGACCAAAAATGGAAAGTTCAGAATTAAGTAATTGTCTAAGTAATGTCTGCTGAATTCTTTCCTCCCTCCTCCTTCTTCTTCCTTAGTTCTCAGCTCAGCCACTGAACCAAACCTGGTGTTATTCATCCAGCTCCACGCCAGACTTTGCAGAGGGCTTGCGACAGAAGCATGGAGAGGGGCAGCTCACCCCATGCATCTTAGCAAGGTGTTAACAGAGATCTGGGGTGATAACGCGTGTGTTGGCAGAGCGAACTCCTCAGCTTCTCAAAGGCAATGTGGAGGGGGAGATTGCGTTCTCCAGGTCCGTGCTGTATATCTGGCATGACAGCACTCTTTGTTTCAATATCATGAGAGGTGTTTCTGGAAGCTCATTGCACACACAATTGTGGGCAAAAGCATAGGTGGTATGAAGAGCAAAATAATGGTGTTAAGTCAAAGGCAGCTAAAAACCAGACTTAGCAGTGGCAAGGAAACCAATACCAGCATGGCTTAGGTAAGAGTGCCTAACGGCAGAGATCGTACAGGTACAAGGCTGGGCTGTAACATCCTGGACAAGGGGATCTGACCAGCCAGGGGCAACCGCAAGACAGGGCGAGTGTGGTTTGAGTCAAGAGAAGTGGCAGATACGGTCTGAAAAACTTGCCTATGCAGAGAAATGGCATTACTCAAAGGACAACACTCATAAACTGGCTGGCCTAGAACTGATAATGCCGTGGGGCAGGCTGGTTCCCATGCTTGTGTTTGCTTCCTTGAGGGGAACTGGAGACAACATGGTTTATGCTGAGCAAAGCTGACTTTTGTAAAAATGCTGTGCTTCAAACGCAAAAGTAAGCAATGACTTGAGTTTCCAGGGCTCTTTCCTGTTCCTGGTACCCTCAGTACATTGAGGCACCTGAGACCTGACTTGCCCCATGAAAAAAATGCCTTCAAGGCACCTGAGCTCATGGGGACAAAGCCCTGGATCAGTGACAAACCCAAGGAGGGTGCCTGAGGTACTCATTTTGGGTGGCATCTCTCTCTGATGGCTAAAAGAAGGGAGTTTGATTGTAAAGCAGAGGTACCTTCTCTGCCCCTCCTTGTCTCCCGTCTAAAGCTTTCCCTAAGTAATTCCTCCCCTGAGCTTGCTTTCCTCTCTTTCTCTGTGTCACTGTTCCTCTTGGATCTTCCCTGTGAGGAAGGAGATGATTATAGACTAATAATAGTCATTCCACTGATCAGACTAAGTAAGCATTGTGAGTAAAAAAGGATTTTAAGCACTCTATCTATGTGATGCCTCTAATTATTTGAATGATATATGAATGGAATATTGATGCCCTGGTGAGCTGAAAACCTCTCATCTCATCTCCTCCTTAAGACATCTGTTTTTAACAGATGCCTGTCAAAATGAATGAGAAAGACTGAAGACTGCAGGGGAGCAGTAGTATAAGTTACAATCAATTTAAGTTGCAAGACATTTCTCGTTAGATACCAGAAAAAAAAAATCAAAAAAATCACAGTGACAGTGGTCAGAAAACGAAACAGGGCCCACAGGCTGTGAAATCTTCATTCCCGGAGATACTCAAAACTCAAGAGAATGTGGCCCTGAACACACTTTGAGGTTGGATCCACTGTTAAAGTTGGCCCTCCTTAGAGCAGGGTTTTGGACCAGGTGACCTCTGGAGGTCCTTTCCAAATTAAGTTATTCTACGGGAATGGAACAAACCTGCAATGAACTTCTTCCAGGCTTGCCTCCATGCACCCTGCTCTTGTGTCCTCTTGGCTGTCTGGCCTGGGTCTTCCTGGAGAGGGTTGTTGTTTCCAGTTTGAGGTGAAGTAGTGGACACTGCTACACATCCGAATATCTCTGTATTGGGAAGTCATGCTGCATCCAACAACACAGACATATGTGGAATACACAGACTAGGAAGATATGTGGAGGGATGTATGTATATACGTTTTCCTATACATACACACACATATGCACAAATATATTTATATATGCATGTAGAGAGAGGAAGATAGACAGAGGGAACATGTAGAGAGTGACCCTGGTGCTCATCAGATAGCTTAGTGTTACTGGACTTCCACAACAGCCTTGGCCAAGCATTTGGTCGTTCTGACATCCAGAGAAGTCCCTAAGGTTATACCTAGGGGCTGCTTTCTATGCCACTATGCCTTTCCAGATATTCCCAGTCCTGCTGCTCCATGCAAGTCCCATGGCGGTTGTTTTGAACATGGGATTGATCATGACACTTTAAGGGGAGAGAAAAAGAAAATTCCAAGCTGAAGCAATCTTGCCTCAGCCTCACATCCCTATAAAACAACCGGTTTATTTTCCTAGTGATTGAGATGCACCAATCTCATTACCCGTCTGTAAATTGCTCTTCTCCTCATGCGGCTGGTTTTCTTTAACTGAAGGTCATGACTCCAAGTGAGCTGTCTACTTGGCGCAATAACGAGCCATGAGTGCCATGCTGAAATTTCCAGAGGCATTCCTTTCTCTCTGAAAAGTTATTCCCTGTGTAAAGCACCAGAGCTAAGAATAAGCACAGTGGGAATGGGATGGCCTCAGGCTGCCCAGGACAAATTGGTGGGGCAGGTTGCTTAAAGTCACGCAGATTTCTTCTCTGGAGAGAGGATGTGGTGTTTCTCCATCCTACTTCAAATTTCCAAGAGTGTCAAGGGATGGTTGAATCACAAAGTATGGACCCCCTGAACACCTGCTTTGCTACCTAACCCCCCCCTAACCAGGGTTTGCCCCTGGCCCTGCCAATACACTTTGGGGAAGCTCTCAAGATGAAGTAGACCCTTCTGCCCCTAAGTCCTGGTGGGTATTTGTCAGTGTGTCATGAATTTTGGGTTGATTTCTACTTTTAGGCCGAATGCAAGGAAGAGCTCAGATGGACATGGTGATTTACGAAATCGCCTTTACCCCAAATGCGTAACCAGATCAGGGAAGATGTTCATGGGAGGGTGAATGAACAAGGCAGGACTGAACTAAATTCAAGAGAAGGCAAAACCTCCAACCACCACTGTAATTGGTTGGGGAACTGAAGGAAAGTTATATTTTCAGCATGCCTTTTGCAGCATACCAGCTGTTTAACTTTTGATTTCTTTGCAGAAACTTGAGACCCTATTCCCAAAAAACCTTGGATACTTATGTCTAGGGAAATGATTCAGAATGCAACAGAGATGTGTTTTCCTCACTGTGCAGATTAGAACTCAGTGGCATCATGCTGGCAGGTAGGAGTTGACCAGAAAAATGTGCACAATAATAAACAAGAATAATTATGTTGGATTGGATGGATCCCTCTGGATTAGACTCATGTCTTCTTTTCCTTCGTCTTTTTCTTGCCAGACACCCCCCCAAATAACACTCGCTCCCCTTCAAGCAGCACTGCTGGTTCTTGTGAATTTATTGCAGGTTTCACAAGAGCTGGCATTTTCCTCTCAGGACTCCGCTCCTAAAGTCCTGTGGTTACCAGAGAAGCCAGCTTTCTTTCAAAACCAAAATTAAATTTCCAGTCCTCACGGCTGTGGAGAAAAACTAAACATGGCTCAAGTCTAACCTGAAGTCAAATATAATATGATCTTTTTCTTCCTAAAAGCAAAATAGGAGATCATGTTTTATAGACTTGACTCTGGATTGTTGATCCAAAGCAGTTATCAGGAGCACAGGCAAGCTGGCTAATTTTTAAGCAGTGTTTGATGAGTTTGTGAGTGAATTTACACACCAGGGTCACCTACAGCAACCCTGAAGATCCTCTGTATTCTGTGGTCCAGTGTCCCCTTTCCCAGATTTCCCTTCTGCTCTTCCAGGGCAGGATTCATGGCAGTCACTACTGTCCTCTGTGAGTAACCAGAGTCAGCAGCACCCTCCATTTGGGAAAGCAAGGTTTTAAAATGAGAGAGGGACGAGGAAAGTACAGACAGCATCAGTATCTGGATATGGCACTATGTAATGCTGGAAGGAGAAAAAAAAATCATTTAAAAATGAAATATCAGCTGCTGTTTTATTAGTACAAAGAGTAATGTGCTGCTTATTTCTCAAACACTCTCCTGTGTAGAGCAGGCAGCTGTCCAGCCACCTTTGCCTGGTTCATCAGGAGAGGGAGGATAAGGTCTGGGATTTTGTTAGGGAAGGAGCATGTGTTGAAAAACGTCGGCATGGAGGAGCACATGACAGACATGAATCTGCCTCTTTTAGTACTGAAGCTGCAGGAGCTCAAGCATCATCATAAAGATGCAAAAGGTGGTGGAATTTCAGCCTGTGCCTAGTTCAGCTGCCTCTAGGAAGCAGGTTGAGAAAAATGAGGAGGGACAAACATAAAGGAAAATCCTTCCTACGGGTGTGAAACTTGGATACACTTGAGCTCCAGCTACCAGGGGTACCTCCTGGGAGTGCCTCTGCTTCCCGCGCCTCCAGGTATATCTGTCCTGCAACCTTCCTCTGTGGGCAGCAGAAGAGCATTGGGCAGGGAGGCACCTTCTTCCACAATGCAAAATGGGAGAAAGATCCCCAGGGGGCACTCAGGAACCCGGCATGTGCTGACCCTAGCAAAAGCAGGAGAAAGTGTTTCAGCAAGACTTCATTTAACCCTCTTTTACCATCAGTACATTCACTGGCAAGGACTTTGCTTCATGTCACAGACCTTTTCCACTTTAAATCTTCTCTCTCTTTTCCTCTGCCATATCCTGGCTGGTAGCCTAAGTATCTCCCTACCAAACGAGGTTATGATATGCCTGTGTAAATCAACATCATCCCTCAGAGCTCAGTGACATTATGCTGATTTACTTGCGTGCAGGGTCTGGCCATGCTGTTGTGTGTGATTTAAACAAGATGTTCCTCAGGCTTAGACATAAGTGAATAAATGATGCTTGACATTTTGGAGTAGCTCATGTTCGCTAAAAACATTTCTTATTCCAGCGGACTCACCCTGGTCGTTTATTCACTTAATTCCTCTGCATACTTTCTCCTGCTCCCTTCATCTCACCTCGGCACTGTAACACTTCCAGGGCTCTCATGTCCAGAGATTTTATTTCACATGTGGGCTAAATATTTCCTGGTCTCATCTCAGTTTCCTTCAGCACTTTCTCTGCAGATACTGTCTTCTAACTGAACGATCAGTGTACGTGCATTTATCTGCTGTTAGGTAGGCGCTGAGCCATGAGGAAGAGCTGGGTTTGCATCTGGTCAGTGATATCTCTCCTGTTCACACACAACTCCCTCCTTTCTATTTGGGACACTGGTATCTCACGTGTTTTCAGAATCAGGGTTTCCTTCCTGTTCTGTGACCCCCAGTGCCTGATTGTTAATATTCACTGCTAACCACTTGGATCTAGACTACCTGGTCATGGTATGGGAGAGAGGCCAGAGAATGGGCTTGGGCTTGCCTTGTCTGGAGCTGTCATGGGTAAAAAGCAATTCCTACAGTTGGGTAGAAAAGATTTCCCAGCTACAGCATAAATCCTGGGCTCTCCCACAGTGAGGGATCTCATGTGGTCATGAACCTTTCACGCCATGACCCCCAAAAGAGGCAGTTCAGCCTGCTGGAGATTTCACTGCTTAATAGACTGGCTTTGTATCCAGAATGACACCGTAGCTCCTCCAAAAAGGTTAATGAAGGCTGGTTTGTTCAACTGCTGGTGAACCAAGACACCCTCCAGGATTGCTTATTCCTTCAGGAGAGAGGACAACACTGGAGGAGACTTGGACAGAAACCTTGCAAAATCAGGCTTGAAATCTAAGGCTGGAAGGGCCCATCTATTTAATTCCTTCTCAGACTAGTAGGGACTGTACATCAAGTAGGAATGAGCAGCCTTTAAAAATCAGAGTTACAGGTTCCTGCTTTACAGTAGTGATTTTGCTACATCGCTATCTCCCAAGCAGGCTGTAAAGCTCATTCAACAAGCATTACAAGAGCTATTTTGATGCTGGAGTAAATATACTCCAGATAGACTCACAGAGTAGCCTAGTTGGCTCACATCCTACTGCATAGGTGGCCACAATTTACCACTCGATGATGAAGCCCTCCTCACCACACACACACAAAACAGCTTGAAATGTGGTTCGCAATACACCTGCTGCTTCAGATAAATCATTCACCATTGCTGCATCCAGAGTTCCTCCTACAGAAAATTTATACCATACTGCATATAAAAACCAGCTGTTAGCACTCTGGCAGATATCAATCCTTCTCTTCTCTGAAAAGGGTATTACTTCCAAACAGACATAGTTTTGATTTAATTTCTTTTTCTTGCTCAAAGTTTGGCTGCTTAGATGTCCTCTGTTTTCCATGGGCAGATGAGGGTACTTCAGCAGAGCTAATATTACTTGTTAATCTTTGTGGCATTCAGTGGAGCACAGAGAAACGGAAAATTCTTTGTGAAGTTTTTGTTCTTCGAGAGAGAACTGAAGAGATTTGGAACTGCCAACTGCTCAGCCAGCAGCAAACTGAGACTTCTGTTTCTCATGGGGGAAAAATATGCATGTTTTTATGTCAATCTAGATATCTGCCTTGTTGATCTGTCTTTGCTCCAGTATTATGACCTCCCTTTCCAGGTTCACCTAGATTACACCTAAGGGCACTTAGCTCTCACCTGCCCCTGGCTAGGTTGAACTGTTGGCTCAAAATGCAGAAAAGAGTCAGAGAGAAATCATCTTAACAGTGAGCTTTCTGGCAGCATGGGTGGGAGTAGTATCAAGGGGTATGCATAGGTGCTCACTAGCAGAGGGTAACATTTGGGGTTCAGCCCAACTCCAGGCAGAATGCACCCAGCCTGCCTTTGTTCTGCCAGCTCATTGCAGAACTCACTAGTTCCCTGCAGGAAAACATCAGACTCTGCTGGTCATATTCCTTTCTGCTCCTCAGAATAGCAGAATGATTCTGCCTAATTAGACATCACACATATTATCAGCATAGGAGCTGCCATGCTGCTCTTGCTTCACCCATGCCCATAAACGGCCCAGCATAGAGAACCTGCTACCCAAGCTACCCCAGAATGGGATGCTGCAGAAAGTCACCTGGTTGGTGATGCCTGGGAAGAAAAAGCAGCTGGGTGCTGTGGAACCAGTGATGCAGGATGTGTGCACCTGGCACCAGCTGGTTGAACTCACCCCCAGGCTCATGTAGGACTGCCTGAAGCAAGAGTTGCTGCTAATTTGAGCCTTGTGCATAACAAATTGAGTGCTTAGCTATGGATTTGGAAACCATTTAGTTCTGGAATGGGTAAATGGGAGGGGAAAAGGTTATAGGAGGAACGAGCTCCAAGGAGTGCTTGAAAGTACTGAGCAGTCTAGCCAGTGGGGATGACATTCTGTAAAGGTCTCCACTGGTTAGATTTTACTGGGATTCTATTTCCTGCTCAGGAGGAGCAGGATTTGCTTGTGCCCGGTTACAGCTTTTGCTTTCTGCGAGGGCAGTGCTCCAGGGAACCTCCCTGCATTGTTTGTGCCATGCTGGATGAAGGCATCATATAGCTGTGAATGGAACAAGGCACCCGTCATGACACTGATACTGTGAGTGTATCAGGTGGCATGAGAGCATCCTTCAAAATAGCCACCGCAACCACAATGGAACAACAGAGCTAGAAGGCACCGTGCTTTGAGACTAGGGAGAGAAAAAAAGGGTGGATTGTCCAACTTTTGCCACTGCTTTATTTTTGTTCTGCAATTTTCTACTGCATTCTCCAGATGATGTTTAGGGCCACAGCCAGAGAGATGCCATGCACCCTTTTACTCCAGTGAAAATTTATGCAAATGCTGCTCAAAACACTCAGTCTTAATGTGAGATCAGGGGAAGGCTCAGACTTACGAAACTGTATCACTCAAGCAATAGTTACCTGCATGGCTGGTCATTTACCAGCTTGTATTGGGTCTGAAGTCATCCGTGCTGCACTTGAGAAGAACTGAGACCAGGACTCCTGGAGGTGGATGGCTGCAGCATACTCTGTCCTCTTCATTCAGGTGAAAGAAAGCCTGGATGGAAGCAAAGATCTGGAGTATCACTAGAGAGACACCTAGCATTCAGGTTTGAGCCTGTGAGTAAAGCTTACTTGTGTGTGAACAGGGGGAGTGGGGTAGTAGTCAGAGCTACTCCTGCATCACACTGAAGTGGCATTGTATGCACCTGTCACAGCACTATCAAAACTAGCCGGCTGCAACAGGGCTTTTACCACCCCATGTTAACTTCAATAGGTAGTTCCCACGCCTTGCCCCAGCACAGCCACCAATGCCCCACAAGGTTTCAAAGGTTTATCTACTGTCTGGGCTGTTTCTTCAGCCTCTTCAGGTCAGTCCACCCTGCTCCTTGCCTCTGCTCTATCTAGATTCTTCCTTCTCCCAGCCAGCCTCTCCTCATTCAGGCCCCCTGCTTCTCCCAGGGCCTCTCCTTGTCTCTCCCACATCCAGGGCACACTCTCTCCTCCCTCTCCTTCTTCCAGGTCTCCCTTCACCCAGCACTCCCCTTCCATCCCCCTTAAAGCTATTTAACTACTTAGCAGGAACCAGCCACAGCTGCACCTTATCCACATCAGCCAGCCCACCACCCCTGAAGCCAGCCCACAGCTGTGTATTACCAATGTTAATTAACCTGCCTTCATTCCTCTGTGCCAGGGGTCCTCAAACTACGGCCCATGGGCCAGATACGGCCTCCCAGGGCCCTCAATCTGGCTCCCGGTATTTACAGAACCCCCCCGGCCCCACCGGGGGTTGGGGGGGGAAACCAAGCAGCCGCAGATGACCTCCTGCCACTTCATCCTCGCGCCAGCCCCCTGTTTAAAAAGTTTGAGGACCCCTGGTCTATAGGCACCCCACTGGGATAAGCATGAGGAGCTCTGTAAGGCTGAACACATTATGCAAGGTGGTTGTTCTCTCTCCTGGATGTTATCTGATGCTGATATTGAAATCAGTGAATGGGATCCAGACACTCAGTCTACACAGTAGCCCATCTCATTCTCATCCAAGGCCCATGGAACTCCATCTGGAGCAAGTGTTTGTGCAACTGCCTTTTGTCCCAGCAGAAAATTTTTACTCCCTGTTTCCAGGGATGGCTTTCCTGAAAATATTGCTGGAGTGTCACTGCTGCTGGAGTGGTGGTACACAGCCCACTGAGTGTAGGTGATGGGCTAAATGTTGGGGCAAGGAGCGCTTCTGCCCAGTTTGTCCTCCTGTGCAAAGCGCACTCTTGTCTAAACTCTAGGAAGAAAAGCCTTAAACTTCAGCTTCAGTAAATCAGCTTTCTTATTTAGAAGCTATTAGAGCTAAACCGTGCAGAAGGAGGTTATCAGCAGCTGACTTAGCATGTCTCCAGAAGCTGGAGCTCCAAACAGAGCTGACCAGATTTGTTCCTAGCTTAAGCGGGTGTTTAAGCCACTCTGTGGGAGGTGTTCCCAAAAGGTTTCCAGAGACATAGCTCACTCCCATCTGCCTGTATCCTTAATGAACTGTAGGAGCTCATGGAGCTCCTTCCTTGTGAAGCTGGAGGAATACCTAACCCACGTCCATCTAAGGGTGCCCCTGAAGGATTTTTGAGGCTCTGAGTCCTGTAGGAAAAGACACAGAAGAAGTATTTCATGAGAATCAATAAAGGTTTCTTTTTATTTTAATTCTCTTTTACATACACCTGTGGTTTGTCATTTTCCGCTTGTTACTTTGGTCCATACAGAAAGCAGAAGTGGAGGAATGTAAACCAAATGCCTGCCTGATGACACACACAAGGCAATGTCCTCGTAACACATAGAATGAAATCACAGTTTTGTCCTTTAGTTTTTGGGTTTTGTCCCTCTTCTGAAGTGAAAGAAGGTCTTAAAAAACACTTCAGTGAAAGCACTCATGTTAGAGGGGGAAGAAAACACCACAGCTCCTTTCCCTCCTGCTCAGACTAGAAAAAAGGAGCCAATATCCTGAAAACAGGCTCCCCGGACAGAGCCTGGCAGACAGCTGGGAATGGCCGAGTCCTTGTTCTAATGCCCAGACCCCATCACTTCTGGTGACCACCACGACTGGGTCACCTTGAAGCTGCTGAGATGAAGCAATGAGTTTTAGCAGCAGGTCTGTCTCTTCGTGCCTGTCGCAGCTCATGCAGATGGCAAGAGATGGACTGTTTCTGAACACGAGGGTGGGTGAGGGGATGGGTTTGGGTGACGGTGCTTGGTTTTGCCTGTCCTTCCACCGACTGTCCTCTCCCACCAGCATTACCTCACACCACCTGTCCTTTAAAACGTTTCACCTCTAACAACAAATGGCTTCTTGTTCATCCTCCCCTGCAGCTCTCAAAGAAGAATGATTAATTTAGACAGAGAAAAATAAAAAGGTAAAAGCTTGGTCTGGCAAGAAGCACCCGGCTCTGTATTTAGAAGGGTTTACGCCTGTTGTAATGCTCTGGTTTAAATAGATGCTGCTTCTCTGGTGAAGTCATTGTTTTGTCTTCTGTTTTAGGTACCTGAGGTCTGCCTGTTTGGACAACACCCTTCTATTAAGCTTGGTTTTAATTGGTCTTTCAAGTGGATATTGAATCTCTATTTCAGAGGATGTAGGCCTGGGGATTTTGGAAACCCAGTGCACACTAATCCCATCTATCTCAAACACTTTAATCCCATGCCTTTTTCTAGCCAAATACCTACCACATCCTAAATCCCCACATGTAGAAGCTGATACCAATACAAAAGCCTAATGTTGTCACTCGTGAAGCATTTCAGGAGAGAAGACAGCCACTCAGACCATCCTGCCGCCTGATGGCTGCTTCCTGGGCTTGCAATGCTGCTGGGCTAAAGCAAAAAGACACATGGATGGCAAGTAAGGTTTTGGGAATGGAGGAGTTAATTTATTTGAATCATTACCCTTTTCCTCTTCAGAATTTATGGGGGAAACCCACTCCATAGAAATCAACAGGCATTTTGCTGTCGATTTCCATGGAGTCAGGATTTTGTCCCAGATTGATGCCAGCACATCTGTGTTGCTGCACACGCCATCGCTAGCCCAGGATCATTAACCCTTAGTCTGAGGAAGATAACCAAATACTGTAAATTTCCTTAGTTAACGTGCCGGGAAAAAAGTTGCTACAGTTGCAGGGAGAAGTTAATCTGTGGGGAGAAATGGGTCTAAATTCCAGGTTCTCATGTTGAGGTTGTTCTAACATACCCCTTGTTTCAGGTGAAAAAAGAAGGGAAGAGTGCCAGTAAGGATGAAGAAGAAGAGAAAGTTGTACTGACTTTGTTAGACGCTCCCCATTTGCTCTCTCAAGAAACTCCCAGCACAGGAGACAGCATAACTGTGCGACCTCTGACAGATCTGTGCTGGATAGGGAGCTCTGCCTGGAGAGCAGCCACATTTATAAGACTTCCTAATTACTTATGATCATGTGGGTCAGCTCTTCCATAACTTTTTCTTTTGTTCCTGGCCCCTGCCAGACTCCGAGCTGATTTCCAGCCCTGCCCTGCCTTGCTGGAGTCTTGCAAACCCGTTCTGAATTAGGAAAAAGCTTGTTGCACTGTTCTTGCAAACGCTGCCTTCAGCTCCCTCCCAAAGCAGCATTGCTGCTGTCAACCCTCAACGCCGTCCGGAGACGGTCGGAGGGGAGATGGCCCCACATGGGGCCATGAATGACCACTTGCCACAGATGCAAAAGCAGTTCAAGGAACAGTCCTGCAAGTGTGCCATGAAAAAGTACTAACATACCAACCTAGAGAAGGATGCAGAAACCACAGGAGCAGATCAGAATATTAAATTAAACAGGAATATTCGATTGCAGTGTACCAGCTCTAACCGCAAGCCCTCTGAAGGCAGTGGGAAGACATCGTGTGAAATTTGCAGGTCATATCAAATGGCTCAACATCTTCTATGAGCAAAACATGAGCGAGTTCAGTTGGAGGATGAAATGCTGTGCCAAGGTTTGTAAACCTTTCCCTGGTCCGTGGGAAAGGTTTCAGAGGAACCTTACTTAACATTTCTTTTAATGTTCCCCTGTGACATTCTTTTCCCCACTTGCCTCCCAGCTCCTGGCAAAATATTGATATTATCTTGAACTTTGTATACTGCAGGGCTAGTTTAAACCTGGAAGACAGCATGAAAACTCGGAGGATCCGAGTTCACATGCAAGTAGGAGAAAAGACAAGACAAGATAAGACAAGACAAGAGAAAAGAAAAGAAAAAAGAAAAGAAAAAAGAAAAGAAAAGAAAAGAAAAGAAAAGAAAAGAAAAGAAAAGAAAAGAAAAGAAAAGAAAAGTAAAGAGAAAAGAAAAGAAAAGAAAAAAGAGAAAAGAAAAAAGAAAAGAAAAGAAAAGAAAAGAAAAGAAAAGAAAAGAAAAGAAAAGAAAAGAAAAGAAAAAAGAAAAGAAAAAAGAAAAGAAAAAAAAGAAAAGAAAAGAGAAAAAAGAGAAAAGAAAAGAAAAGAAAAGAAAAGAAAAGAAAAGAAAAGAAAAGAAAAGAAAAGAAAAGAAAAGAAAAGAAAAGAAAAGAAAAGGGCTAAGAAAAATCCCTACCAACTGAAACAGCTGGGCGTGGCTAAGTGACCACAGTGTATATTAGTGGGGAGAACAGGCTAATCTGGTCAGTAACAGATAAAACGGGATTGTTTTATGTGACAGCTGATGCCTTGGGTGTCCTTTTATTTAATCCCAAACAGCAAGCCTGGTCTTTAATTCTCAGCAGAGCATTTCTGTAGCAAGAGCTGGAAGCTTTCTTTTAATTCCATTATGGAAATTGTACATGAATTCTGAGCTGTGGTCTAGATTCAGATCTGTTTTACCTTGGCATTAGACTGAGCTAACTCGATTGCCTTCAGTGGAGTAGATCCTGCCTTCTGCCAATGAATATAAAATCAACATCAGGCCTGTTTCTAACTGTCCTGCCCTAGAGACCAGTTCTGAATGACTCTGTCCACTTGCTGTAGCTATTCCATCCGCCATGGAGAGCTCTGTCCACATGGGAGAAGCCAGAAAGCCAGACACTGCCCACACCCCATCAGAGCACTCAACAGAACCTGATGGAATAAACAGAGGATAACTTATAATTACTATTTTATTGTTTACAACCCTTCTTAAGTCTGGTGCAAAGACAGCGAGTCTCTTTCTTGCTCTCTGTGCCCTTTTCTTACAAAATCACCAAGAGCAGAAGACTGTATTGATGGATTGACCTTCCACCTCTGCCACCTGTGCTCTGAACCCCGTCTGATGGGTATGATGGCACTAGGGCACTGTGCAGCTGATCTGAGCGAAACATGTTCTCATCCCAATGCTCTGGATTGATTTTGAAACTAAGAGTTGAGATTGGCTTCTAGCTGTAAAAAAAAAAAAAATAATCCTGGATTTGCATCCAGTTAAAATAGAAAATTAAATACTTAACCAAGTTCTTTAAATAAGTTTTTAGGGTTGTTTTGTAGGGCCAGTTTGGGAAAAAGGAGTTAAGTTTAGAGAAGGACTCCAACCAATCTGAATTTGGGATCGATATAAACAGTAGGGGTGTCCACCTTGCTGGTGCCCTTTTTGTGGGCTTCTTTACCTGCTAGGGACAGGCAACCTCATGCTAGAGGTGAGGGAGGTACATGGGATCTGCCAGCACTGCCAAAAGACCACATCTTGGTCCCAGCTTCAACTGCTGTACTCACAGTAGAAGATACCTGCTCTAAAATCTCCAAAACCTCCTACAGACCAAAGAGCAGCCAGTGAAGATGACTATTAGCACTGAGTAAAGTAGCACCCTCATTAGGAGACCCTTTGCCTATTACAAGACTTGATATATACACAGCAAATTAATTTGGGGTTAACCACTAAATGAGGCACATCAGCGATATCTCTGTTTCAGCACAGGATTGCTTGATGTCTCTGAGCTTTAAATGACCAGTAGCTGGTCACAGGCAATCTGAACCACATGTCCATGCATCTCTCCATCCCAACTCATTCATAATAACCTTTGGAAAATTCACTACAGAGAGGCCGAGGAGGACATGGAAACATCAAGGAGACCAGATTTCTTGTTTAAAATTTCTGCCCAACTGAGCATTATTGGGGAAAAAAAAAAAAAAGCAGCCAACCTGCATTTTTTTGTTTTTCTTATCCATTTTGTCTTTTTCCTGAATGAAAACAAACTCAATCTGCATTTTCCAGGCTATATATATATACATATATATATAGACACACAAAACCCTCTCACATATATTATATCTATATAATTTTTATATATATATATATATGTAATATATATATATCAAAAAATCAAAGTGGTGGAGTTATGGTTTATTATTGTTCAGCTAATTATGTGTCTTTACAACAACTCATATCTACTTTCTTTTGCTCTCCCACCTTTAGCTAAGAGCTAAGCTTGAATTTTGATTTTATGAGAGGTTGCAAAAATAGTTTGGGTAGAACAGAATAAACCAAATAGTTTTTATACGGATGGCAGTATTTGCCATCAAAACAAAACATTTCCCTGAGCCAACAGAATTTGCTGTCTGGAAGGTTCAACCTTTCACTTCCATGGGCAGAACCAGGAGAACTGCCTTCCAACGAATGTCCGCAGAGATGAACATGCTCTTTATTTTACTTATACAATTTATAAACTATTATGTTTTCCAGGCAAACCCAGACAGCCATAGCCAATCACGATGGAAATTTATTTACAGGGTCTTTCACAAACTCATTTCCTTTACAATTTAATATTTTTCTCATTTCAAGATACCCTAGAGGAATGAGATACAAAATCTACTCTGTATCACACTGGATGCTTGAAAAGCTCCGTAGCTGGCCAGGGATATTGTATGTCCTCTGCTTACCCTGCAGAATGTGGCAGCCCATCAGAAAGAGCAGTAAAAATAATAACAAAAAAATCAAACAGTAAACCTGTTCCAGCATGAAGCTCATTGAAAAAACCCTGATTTTCCTAGACTTGAGGGTGCAGATCATCTGTTCCCTGGCAGGTGCTGTCAGCAGGTGCTGCGGTGAAGACCTCTGTTAACCTGCTCACAGCCTTAAATAAAAGCGTCCTCACCTGCCAAGCACTCTGCAACTTGCAGCCATCAGTGCAATGCCAATCTGTGGCAGTTTACACAGCTGAGGAGCCATTATTACCCCCCCACGTTTGGAAAATACTGCTGCCCCAGATCCACTGGCTCCTTTGCTTCCTTTGCTTCCTGTTACAGCTGAAATGTTGTAAAATTCAGATAAGGCCAGAGAAGATGTGAACTTCTCATGACAGGGCACAGACTGGTTTTCAGCCAACCCATGGGCACCAGCAAGTGGAGAAAAGCATGTACACCAGTAAGAAGAAATGTTGCACATTAAAAGACTTCACAGGTTCATACAACCTCTCCCTTAAAGGTCAACTCTTAAAGTGCTTTCTGTCATTTCATGCAGTCCTATCTCAGGTGAAAGAGTCATTGACCACAGCGAGAGATTTGGGCCAGTTCAGGGATATACTGACCACTCTTCTCATCACCAGTAATTCTGCTTGAAGCTTTCTAGGTGGAAAGTGTGCATGCAGAAAAATCAGCCAGTGAAAAAGCAAGAGAACCAAAACTAGCCATGAGGTTTCTTAACATTTTGAAACATCAGAACCTGGAATTTAAAAACTTTTATAAGCCAGACATTGAATTTGTCAAAAGAATAAACAGGAATAAAGTACTGGAGTTCTTCCCTCTTCATGTATCTTCATAGTTTAAAAAATGGAAAATTCTTACCAGAAATGTGGATGTTCTACAACCTTCAGCCAATTGCCCATAGACAGATAAATAAAGCCAAACGTTGGCTGAAGGGTTTGATTTTGGGAGATCTTTGTGAACTGATTTGGCTCTAATATGTATCAGACAAGAAGAAGCGTAGCTGAGGAGTGGTGAGGGATAGGACAAGACATGATCTCATCTGAACCAAGACCAAGCAGTATATAGGTGTAAAAACATTTGTCTGCACATATCCAGGCAAAGCAGAAATTACAAGGCTTCTGCCAAAAGTCATCTTTAAGAAACACAAGGCTAAGGGACGCTTAACAGCTCTGTGTCCCTCCAGAAAAGAGGTAGATCAGGTAGGGAGGACTCACGAGGAAGAGCACATGGTGCTGGATGGGGATAGAAGAGGTGCAGGGCTGGTACGATGAGATGAACCTGTCAGGGGGGGAGGTTCCCTACCCAAACCCAACATCTCTGTGGCACTGGAGAAGAGGACACCCATCCAAAAGATGGGCAAGGAGATTCCTCCCTGTGTGAGCCAGTGGGCTGGGGTATTGCAGTACACAGCTTGGCCCTGTGCCAGCCCCGCATGCTTAGAGAAGTGAGAGGGTCTATGGGACTCCTGAGTGTTGCTTCGCAGGATGGGAAGAAAAGGGGCACAGATGTGACACCATGGAGGAGAGAAAATCAGAAAAATTTCAGGCAACCAGCTCCTTTGGACCTCTGCCTCCTTGAAGTGAACTTAAGAAAACCTCTTTGCCTGTGTGTTTGCTGCACACTGACTCCAAAGCTGCTCTCTCTGCTCCATGGTGCCCTGTTGGACCTGAATCAGGATGGGCACAAACCCTGTCCTGCCTGCAGGGTTTGCAGTGGTCGGGGGATGAATCACAGAGTGCATCCTCACCTCACCACCCTTCTGTTTTCTGTAGCCTTCGGGACTACGTTTGCACTAATAAATCAGACAGGGGAGGGGCTGTCATCCCAGGTGGACTCAGACCTTTGGATGGGGTAAGCTGCCCTTGAGCAATGTCTGCATCTCCAGGGATGGAGGACCCCACTCTGGATGGAGGCTTTGGCTGAGCGCCTGCAGGATGCCCTTCCAGGGCAAATTGCAACCACTTATTTCAACTGTGGTTTCTTCTGGTTTTAGACACGACAGGTCTGATTCCTTCCTTGCTAAAACCAGTGAAGGATGTCCTTGTATCTCTAGATAACAGATTGTGGCCTACACACTCAATCAAGAGTTTACGATCAGCCCAGGAATGATAGGAACAGGCTTTGACAGATGTGCAGTCTGCCATACCTTAGTGACAGTTATTCCCCTGTTTTGGTACAAGCATTTTCCCAGTTTTTGCATGAATATTGTTCATGCACCTGGACAACCAGAAAAAAAAATAGTATCTATTATGTCTGATTTGTAATTGAAAGAATTAAGAAAATATTTCTTCCCCTGTACATCACTCATGCCTGTAATTTTTATCTATGTTTAACAACAGTTTTTAGACATTTATTCTAAATAACCCAGTGATTAATGCATTTCAAGTGAGGGCTGCATTTTATGAGGGGTGTTGTATTTATTTATAAATAATTTTATGGCTTTTGCTAATTCCTTGAACTTTGTAAAGTGATTGTCAAACATGTTATTAAACTTGAGTTCTCAGTAACAAACACAAGCAAATAGTGAGTCATTGGTGGGATATTTTTTTTTTGTCTTTTTTTTCCCCTTGTTCCAGCAGTGAAACGATACTAGGAAATTTCTTTGAGCGAGAAAATCAGGAGGGT
Organism: Falco peregrinus; assembly: GCF_023634155.1. Taxonomy (NCBI): domain Eukaryota; kingdom Metazoa; phylum Chordata; class Aves; order Falconiformes; family Falconidae; genus Falco; species Falco peregrinus. Next base: position 63,151,420 of record NC_073725.1, on the reverse strand, counting down.
CACTGCATCTACTTGGCAGGATTTAAGCACAACATACTTCTGGAAGGATGGAAAGCCAGAGCCAACATATGCAGTGTTCTCTCTCATCGGCAGTTCAGCCACATGGGATACTAAATGATGCAGCTGTACACACTCTGGCAGCTGACTGTTAGTAATGTCTGCCCCATCTGATTGCCTCCAGAAGCCATAGCAGCATCTGTGAGGGAAAGGCGAGCAGCGAGTGTAGCTGGGCTGGCCCAAACCGCCGCGGAGCTGGTTAGCTCTCCATGCCAAACTTTCACTGGAGTTGACTTCTCTTGCAAGATGACTTAACTTCTCTGTAATACTATTGCTAGCATTGTTATGTGAATAACAACAACAATAATGAGAGAGCATGAAAAAAGATTATTCTTTGAAAACCTTACATTTCAATAGCTGCCATTTGGTGGTAAATGGTTGTGATGAGTTTTGACTTATTTCAATGACGCAAGACAAGAAAAGAACATCACAAATAAATACTGGCTTTTAAAGACCTGCTCATGTACGTCTGCAGCTGGTGGAGAGGTGCTTCAGTGCCTGGCAGAGGACTCCCTCTCAGCCACCACATCCCCTACCAGGTCTGGATCCAAAACTCAAGAGATGCTGAAGGGAGGAGGTTTTTCTCCTTGCCTTCGCTGTGCTTTGGATCAGGCCCTGAGAGGCTGTGTAAAGAAGATGTGGGATGCAGAGTCAAGATCCCAACTGGTCTTCCTGGCCTTCTTCCAAGTTTTTGGGAAGTTAGTCCTTAATTTGCCCATAGGAAACCAGCTGATTGCATCGACTGGATGCATCACAAGTGCTGGTTGATGTGACCCAGCATCTGTATCTAAAGCACTGGGATAGAGAGTACATTATCCCATTGATCCAGCCTGCATCCTAAAGGACTGCTGCAACCTTTCCCAATACCTCTTTCCTATTCCCTTTGAGTAAGAGCCAGGTGAGGTCAAAATGCTTCAGTTACTAGAAACTTGCAAAGAAGGAAAAAAAGAAAAAGAAAAATAGCACCATGAGAAGCTGACTCTTAGACTGCAGCAAGGGAATGGTGATGACAGGGGCTGAAGGGGGGGTCCAAGCTGGCTCAGCCCGAGTCCTTCCTTGGGGAAGTACATGCTGCAATAGGAATTTTGGCCACTGTTCCTAATTTTCCACTTCTGGGCAATTCTGTATCATGCTTGGAAACTGGCAGAGACCCTTCGCAAGATGATCAGCTGGTGTGAAACAGCCCCAGCACAACGCGCTGTTGGCCAACAAGGACTGTAGCTCTCCATCGCTGCCAAAGGTGGTGTCTATCAGAAAACACACCCTGCAAAAAAAACCCCACCAGCAAGGGATACTCTGCAGGGTGACAAAATATTCCTGGTCTCTCTTTCCTGTAGGAAGGAGGTATTTCCTTGTGCTCTTCCCATCAGAGGCAACTGCAATAGCATCTCCTCATCTGAGCATCTGTAGGCAGACACAGGGACTTTGGTTGAAGTTAGGCTTGTTTACACCAACTGAGTCTGACCCAGTGTACATATGTGTGTGACCAAACCACAAAGAGCAGTGAAGTGCAGAAGATGCTCAGAAGGTGGCCATCCCCCAGCAATCCCTGTGCTTTGATCCAGCAAATTTGCCGTTAGATCTCAGAAAGGTAGGTTTGTCTGGCTCTGTTCTGGGTGATATGGGCTGACTGTTGATGGAGTCTTACTCCTCATGAGGGTTTGGGCTAGTGAGAAACTGGACATTTAAAGGGCAGAATGAGAAGCAATTTAGAGGTTTTTAAAATGGCTGAAGCCTGTTTCCATGAGCACCCACAGAAAGAGAGGGCTGAGTTGGCTATCCTCTGAACTGATTTTAGCGACACACACACAGGTGCACACACCCAAGATCTCCAAATTGCCTGCCCTGCCTTGACACACTTGGTGGGCCCCTCTCCACTGCTGCATCTGGAAGAACAAAAGTGGCGCACCTTCTGATAACCACATTTTCCATCCTAAAATTGCACTGGTTTCTGGCTTCTACTGGGACTCAGGTCAGGGAGGGGAGAATAGAGTTTTCTGCCTGCATCTAGCAACCGTGAGCTGTTAGCTCTGCCCACCCCAGAGGAGCATTTTGCCAAGGAGTGAGATTGCCCAACGGAAGGACATGAGACTGGTAGTACTGAGCTGTCCGTGTTGAGTGCTTGTCTGCAAGGCCGGGCAGCTGTGACCCCCAAAGGGGTCTTGACCAGTGTTGTGGGTATTACCAGGCAGACTTTACCGGGAAAGCACAAACCAAACTGAAGACGGTGATGCCCAGGGTGGCTTGTACCCCTTGGCAAGAAGATGGCACTGTACACTGCCTGCAAGACTCTTGCTTTACTGGGTGAGCCTCCTGTCCTCCTTGGCTGCCCACGCTCTCCAAGAGGTCCAAGGACCACGTGTTGCTTTGCGACCCTCCCTCGCAAACCCTCAGTATCGCTGTTGTTCAGCAGGTGGCAAGGCCAGCGGCTCTGGATAGCCCTGCCTCTGTTAACACCAGGGAGACACAGATCACTGAGTACATGCATGTGATCGACAGCTGGCCACATTGGTGGCTCACTTTTTTTTCCCATATAACTTAACCTCTTGTTCCACAGAACAGAGAAACTGTATGGAAACCCTTGGCATCCGATGCGTGGCCTGATATTCTTTTGCCCACTAAATGCTCTCCAGGAACCTTTTTCATCCTTTTCCTTCTTTTTTTGCATCCTCTCTTTACATCACTGTCTCTCTTTCTTCCTCAACAAGTACTGTGGGTCTGTCTCCATCATAAAGCCCAGAGCCATTCAGGTACTCCTCATCTTTGTTGTACTGCTCTGGTCCAGAAGAAGGCATGGAGTTTTCAGAAATGGACCCATTTTTTACATAACCTGGCAAATTCCGGTGTCCATTGAGGGTCCCTGGTATAAGTCTCGTATTGAGATGGAGGGCAAGTGCTCCTCTTGTGGCTACATTTGTGATGCTGGTGTGGGAAACCATTGGTCCATAACTGTAGGTTGTGCTCCCACTTCGTGCTTTCCTTTTAAAGTCAAGTGCTAATGTCCACCTGCTCCATGACTTCTTTATTTCTGCTTGGACCTGGGAGACAAGGAGGGGAAAAAAAGCATGAGTGGGAGGAGATAGGGGCAGACACTATCAGAAGGAGGTAGTATCTACTGACAGAATGGGTGAGAAACTCTCTGGGGAGGGAATTTGGAAGGAACAGTAAATTGACATTAAATATATCCTTTCCAAATGAAATATTTGACATTGCAAAGCTTGAATGGATGAAAACATCTAACTGAAAATATGGGTTAACTCTCTCCCAGGATTAAGGGAAGGTAAGCAGCACATCGAGGAGAAAGCCCTCTCAATGTGCCATGAACGTCAGGGATGAACTACCTCCAGAGGTGCCTGAGTCACTAGAAATTTCCTCTGGGAAGGAGTTAGCTGACTATTGTAGACTAAGTATCCCACTTTGAGATGGCTAACATTAGGATGAGATCAATTCCCTTTATGGTATGGATTTTATCTTGGTTTTATGCTGTAGAACATAAGCAGCATATTTGTAGTTGCAATCCTTAAATCCATAAATCCCTAAAAATCCATACATAGACTTAGGCCAAAACAATTTTATGCCAGGCCATGAAAGTAGCTCTGCTCTTTTCCAGTGCGCATGCACTGACCATCTAGTATCTTAGTTTGCAGCCACAGGGGGACTAATGGAAACAAAGATTTTAAAGCATATGACTCTGGAAATAGGAAAAAAAGGTCAAAAAAGCCTAGGCAGTCCAAAGGGCTTGCTGGTCAGGCAGCTACTCTATGGATCCACTTTTTTTTCCTGCCACAGATCTGACTTTAAGCAGCACTAAAGAGCACTTGTGCTGAGAAAAGAAAAACCTGTATGTTCCCATTTTTTTCTCCATTAGCTACTTCCAGCAGCTCATTTCTTGGTGACCTATTGACCTGGATGTTGTACGTGATCAAAATCGAGGGTATGAACTTTCTATGTGGACTGACAGATCTTTGACTGACTGCAAAACAGGGCTGTGTCTCTAGAATAAGTGAGGATATGCTGCTGTGCATCCACCGTCCGTCTGTGTGTGGAACTAAACTAACAAAGGAGGGAAATAATTAAGAAGACGGTGACTTACCTCTCCGTTGCAAAAACAGTATATGATGGCAACAAAAAATCCCTAGAAGGAAAAAAACCCAACATAATAATGTTAATTTTGCTGCATCTTTTCTGATGGCGCTGCCCAGCATCCCAGTGTTCCTCTGAAATCAAGAGCATTCATAATTTGATGAGCACAACACGCGTAAGAAACCTTGCATTGCTCAGTAGTGCATGAGAGAGGGATAAACACAGACGTTTCCTTGCAGTTGATAGACTATATAAGCCCTCTGGGTCACTTTCTAGCTAACAGGTCTATTTTCACTCCTGAACTTTTTCAAAGGTTCTGAGATGGTGATGGGTGCCTGGAAAGGTGGTGGGGTCTACTCCACCAGAGGTGTTTACAAGTATCTCCAGTGCTCCAGGAGGGGAGGGTGGAAGATGGTCCTGATGGGACTTTTCCAGCTCTGGCTATAAGTGGGGCAGCCTGTGTATGGAGCAAAACTGGCTGAGTGGGATCAGCAAAGGAGTTCACATGTGAGCAATCCATCCACATCTTTTTGTTGGCCAATAGTTTACCCAATGAGGTCACGCACTATTTTATCCTGTCTGCACCCAACATGAATTGTGGAAGCACACAAACACAAGCTTGGTCCCCATCTCCCTTACAGTTTCTCTAAACTGCCATCTGTCCAGGCCCACTGTCCACCTTTCATCAGCCACGCTGGGTAACCATGACAACAGACAGCAGCATGCGAGTCAAAAGCTAACCTCTCAGGGGAGTGTGTGCGGTGATGAGCAAACACTGCTCTGCTTGTAGAGAGTCTCCTATTCTTGCTGCTGTGTCTTGTACGGGACCAACACTGTGATGGAACCTGCCTTTTGCCCAAACCTAGAACTGAGGAATCCGCTCACAGGACTGAAAGAGAACTTGGGACAAGCAAATTGGAAGCTAATTTGAAACAACATGTCTTTGTGGATCTCCACCAGCTTACATCTAACCTGGATCTAAAGAGATTAATATTTTGTGGGGCAAGTTATCTTTCAACAGGAACGCTTTTTTTGTTGGCACACTGAGCCTTTATACGTGAAAATACTGTCAAATTGCCTTGTGAATGAAAACTGACGTATTGTAAAAACAGTCCTGCTTCCAAAGACAACCTTGTGCTCCGATTTCCCCCCTCTCCCAATGACATTCTCACAGTTTGCCCCCATACTTTTAACAGTTACAATACCTGGAAAGAGTTGAACAGCATTTCATAGTGCATTTGAACTTGCCAAAGAATCCCTGACACATCTGTGTATGGCATAGCCATGAAAACAATATAGTGAACGCCAAACAGAGGCATAAGGACGAGGGTAGATTTCAGCAGCTTCCTATAGCAATAAAGAAAGAAAGACACAGAGGAAATTAGTGGATGGAGGGAGCCTCCCAGCCAGGCTTGCCCACCTCATACCTTGAGTGTGAGTTGTGCATAATTTTGCTCTTGCTTACGTGTCCCCTTGGCTAGACTTGGATACCTTACATTTACAGAGGCACCATGCCCACCTGCAGTTTCAAACTGTTGCTTCTCTTATGGCATGTGACACAACCCAGCCCATCCTCCAGAGTGTCTTGATGTGCTAGTCTAACCCTCTGCACATGTATTCCCCCACGTGATGCTGTTGTAGGTACTGGAGATGAAGACACTCAGGTGTCTTTTTCAGCCTCAGACTATACCCAGCTTTGGGTCAGGAACATGAGTAGAGCGTGGAAGGGTGACTGGAAGGAAATGGGCGCTGCTGCTTCCAGCCCTCAGCCTCTGACTGGCACTAAATCCCCTTCTCCCAAAAGGATGGCTCTGCTTCAGCTTAGAACAACTAGACATGGTCCTGTACAGCCAGTAGATGCCACTGCTTGAGCAGGGCAGTTTGGACTAGATGACTTCCAGATGACCTCCAGACGTTCCTTCCAACCTCAACTGTTCAGTGATTCTGCTTGCTTGTTGAGGCAAGACATGAAGGTCCACCCTGGGTTAGTGCCTCCTGTGCAACGGGCAGAGCTGGTGGAGAGGGAGGTGCATGTAGGAGCAGAATTACTCTAGATATCAAGGGAAGAAGGACAGTGCACTGTGGGGTAAGCAGAAGGCGAACACTCTTAGGAGATGCTCGGGACTGCAGTATCACTTGGGAAATGCCTTTTTAAAGCAGTAGCTCCATCTCAGTGTAGGGCCTGTGCTGGGGACTGGGGGAGGTACGGCACAACCCTGACTACTTGGCTAGGTTTCTGCCTGAGGGAACCAGCTTTTCCTGGAAGTGATATTAATTGAAGGATTAAACTTTCTGCCAAGAGTTAAAGCAAGTTACCAAGTGCAGGCAATTACTGAGAAGGGCAGACATCACTACCAGAAAGACCTGGTACCTCCTCTGTCCAGCAACTGGAAACCACTGAGGGAATTTAACACATTAAAAGGAGAAGGTCCCATCCAAACCATAATTAATAGCAAGCTTCAGCCAGGGGTAAATAAATAAATAGATAAATCAGAGCCCTGACAGGGCAGCAAAGAAAAATGGAGAGGTGTTTTCCTGCCAAATCTCATTGCTGCTTCAAATGAAATGTCTTGTGTTTGGCGAGTGGTATGGTAGCAATGAGCTCATGGTTTGCAGCCCAAATCGTTCTGCTCTCCCCCTTTGCATGTGTCATGGTCAGTCGAGCTCGGAAGATTATGAGAAACCTGGGGAGCTCTCAAGCAGCCAAGGTGTCTCAGCAATCTGCTTTTTCTGTCCAGTTTTGACCATGCTACAAATATCCCAAATTATCAAGAGAGAAGAGCTGGCAGAAGAAAAGAAAACAAAACAAACAAGGAAAAGCCAGATTTCCAGCAAAGGGCTGGGAATCATTTTTTTATTTCAGCAAAGGCACTGAAACACTTGCTGAAGGGGAGATTTAACAAATAGACCGAGTTTTACAAAGCACAGGAGGGAAATAAATAGAAATAAATAAATTGGTACTAGTTTTAGGGGCTTCAACAGCATAAATAATGCTTTTACTTTTCCACTTTTGGTTCAAGGCCGGCACAGCCACTTCCAAACTCGCTGAAAGACTGAATTCCTCTTTTAACCTATGAGGCTGGTCCCCCAGGTTGGTTTTGAAAAGTTTAGGAGATGTTTAATCTGCAGTTGATTCATTCTGCATTACCAGACTTGGAAGACAGAATTCTTCTCATCTTATTTTAGACATCTACAGTGCAGATGCCATGAACTAGTCACCCTGGGCTCCCTCTGTAGTCAGTGGGGTGAAACAAGGACTTTGACATCTCCCAAAAAGTGGAAAGGCTATGTGACTTACCTGTACTGTTGCCTTGAGTCACACCTCCCTGCATTCGTCTCTCGTAGCTTGGTTGCTAGGACTCTGATAATATTGATAAAAAGAATAAAATTTACCTGGAAGAGGTGGGGGAAAAGAAACAACAAAGAAAGGATAACTGTTAAAAAAGACCCAGGTGATGGTAGCGTTGTTTAGTCAATGCTTTCCCCAAGATGAGTCAAGGCGCTGTGGCAGGGTCCTGACCATGCTGTGTATGAAGCTCCTCCTGGGAGAGCTTGTCCCGTGAAAAGGATAAGCTCCTCCTGGGAAGACCCAGTGTTTGGTGTGTTCTAGTCAGCTGTGCTTAACCTGGATGGCTGAGAGAGAGAAGGGAATGACATTCCCTGACAAGGTGTGTGCATCTCACATGGAAACACCTACACCTGAGCTAGCCAGCCCAGCAGACACTGCGTAGTTGGGTATGAGATCAATATATAAGGCTGTGCTTACCAAGCATTTTGAGGTATGGACTACAGACATCTCTGAATTTTCCACATCACCTTTTTTTTTTTTTTTTTTTAAAAAAAAAACTTCATACAGTGGTCTCACAAATTTCTCAAACTTAGTTTGGGGTTTAGGGAGCAGAGCGAAATTACGTTGTGTTTGTCTCTTGCAGCCCACCCAGGATTAAGATCTCATCAGGCTGAGATGCATTAGTAGGATGCCTTTCCATATTTCCATGTGCAAAAGGAAAAAAGAGCAAGAAAACTGCACTGTGATGAAGACACAGAGTAGACTTAACTAGAGATGACAAATCAAGAATGCAGAAGGGCAATATAACCATAAAACTTCAGTTGTATGTTGGCTGCTAACCCTCCCTCTGGAAGACGGTTTAGTATGGATCAGATAAGGACAGCAGGGAGGTAATGTCTACTTCCCATACAGGGAGCCACATCTGTGGACTCATCTTGCGGCCAGCTGCTCAGTCAAGTTAATCTAGTCCTACAGGAACACGTGCGTGGTGACCCATGCAGCAAAAGGTAATGGCAACATCTCATGGCTACCCTGGCACTGAACAGAGATGAAAAATAGGGAGACCTTTGAGGGATTCTTGGCTTTCTGGAGCTTTTCAGAGACTGGTTTCACTGGGGCTGGGATCACACCTGCTGCTGCCCCAGACAAACCCATTCTTAGGACTATGGGCAAGGCCACAAGCAGAACCATCCCGTAACCATCTGCACTGGGCAGATCCATGTTGCCAGGCTAACACGGATGCCCATGGCTTTTTCTGGAGACTTGCAGCAGTCATTTGACTTCTCAGATGCCAGTATAGCAACATTTCAAGGAAACAAATTACCATGCCACACACAGGCTCATAGTTTTACGCCCGAAGGGACTGTTGTGAACCTCTAGTTTGATCTCCTGCAAAACGCAGTCCGTAAGACCTCCTTGTATTCATTTCTGTTTGAGCTATAGCAGATCTGGGTTTCAGTGTTTCCATGACGGAGATCCTACCACAACCATTGGTAAGTCGTTCCAATGGTTAATTATCCTTACTGTTAAAACAAGTAGCTCCCTGAGCCGCTGAATGAACACGGCCGGTTTGCTATGGCTTTGTCTTCTGTGGTTGGATTCCTTCTCCTTTAATGAGGTGCAAATTCATATTGAACAGCTCTCCTCTGTGTTAAAAAGGGGGTAAAGCTGTACTACACCCTTTCCTTTGAAGGGGCATTAGTAGAATTTCTCTCCTGTATCTATTTGACTGTTTTCATGAGGTTTGTGGGAATTTAACATCCATGCAACCCCATTCCCTTAGTTACATTTGGTTGGAATTTACTGACTGGCACAGAAATTGTAAGGGAGGGATGGATAGACCGACAGGCAGAGAAGCACACAGCCTTGGGGCATAGAATTCATTTTCATTGGAAACCAATCTGAAAGGAGGGGAAAAAAAAAAAAAAAGCAGGCTTTGTTTCTCATGAGTTTTTCTAGCTTAAAAAGGCTCAGAAGTGGGATCTTGTTCTGCATTTGTCTGCTAAAAGAAGATGTCCAACCTTATCACAGTCAGGAGGGAACTCCTCTGACTTCCTGAAACATGTGCTCAGCTTCAGAAGAAATCCAGACAACTGCGTAACATCAAAGCTAGCAGCAAAGCTGGAGTGGAGGGATTTTAAGCCCCTCAACCTCCAAATTCTCTGCAAGTACATCCAGAAAATGCATAACTTCTAGTCCAGCAACGTATGACCAGCTAGTGTGGGAATTGAAAAGGCAGCCAAATGAACAATATGAACCCACAGAAATTAAACAGAAACAACCCACAGAATATTTCTGCATGATAAATAGCTGCATTTACAAATAGCTAGGGTACAAGCACAGCACAGCCTCATGGAGAAACATTATTTTTACAAGGATGAGCCTCAATTGAGCTCTTTCTCCTCTGCTAATTGGGCTTTAAATTAAATGCAATGGGGTTGCTGGCATTCATCTAGCTGAACTATCTGAACTTTCTTCTCCATCCTACTATTTTGTTTCCAGTGACCATGATGTGGGCTTGGTGAGTCGTTTCTTCCAAGTCACAGAAGTAATTGCTAGAGCCAGGCAGAGATATTCCACCAAAAAGAAATTCAGATGAAGAAAAAAGCCCCCCAAGTCCAAAGCAGCTCACCTAATTGCCCATATGAGCATATTCACCCCAGAAACTTTCCTGCTGTTTATGTGCAGACGGTCTGATTTTCTTTATGAGTCAGAAGGAAGTATCTAGAGCTTTATGCACACCCCTCTGAAGACTGGAGAGATCTTCCTACTGACTCCACTCAGCTACTTGTGGATGATTGTAATGGGGAACTAGGATGCGTGGGAGTGGACAAGCTCTTCTGCATGCATCTCTCACCTAACCATCAGAAGATGGACTAATGAAGAACCACAGAGAAAGACAGAGGAAGGAAAGAGGGTAATTACTGAAAGCTGTGAAAGCAGGTTCTCCAGCTAATTAGGACCCTGCTCAAACAAACGCATAACTACCCACCAAATTCCACTTGTGCAGATAATCACATCTTACAATGAGCTCTCTAGCTTGTGAGCTTAGTCCTGTGTCTGGATAATGTCACTTACATCCCTTCTGTCCCGTCTGGCTCCTGGGTGGGGGCTGAAGTAATCCTCCATCAGTGTTTAACATCATGTCTGATTGTAGCTGGGATGGTTTAACTTTTTTCCCCACCTTTGAGGTATCCCAAGCTTTTATCAGTTCAGAAGGCTGGGTCTGAAACAATCTGATGGCATTGAAGCGTGCCTTGGGAAAAGATTCGGTCCAGCTATGGAACCTAAATTCCGGTTCTTCCCACTGGAGATGCCTGGTGAGAAGGTGTTATGACCCCTGAGGGTTTCCAGTATCGCATGGGTTGGGAATATTTGGGCTTGAATGTTTGTTTCATTAATGATTTTAGGGTCTTACCCCTGTTTCATTTTTCTCTTCTAAGCAAAACCTGATGTTGCTCATAAACCCTTCTGCTGCATACAGCTACTGAACTTACAGGCAGGTCAAATATAAGGGCCTTAAACTGGACATATATAGACTCCACACTATCAAGGCAGGAGCTGCTTTCACAGGGTGATTAGTGCAGGGAAACCTGGCTCAACTCATCCCGCTGAGCCTGCAGCGACCAAAGGCGCTGCCTCCCACCTCTTGCAGCCAGCCAGTACTCACCACGATAGCTGCCAGGATGGGCACCTGAATAATCCATTTTAAATTGCCAGCACTCAAGTCCCAACACCTGAGAAGAGATTGACATCCCATCAGGAAATCCTTGGTTACAAAAAGCAATAGGCTGAAACGTCCCATTGGCTAAATCCAGCCTGGAACGGTGGGATCCTCCCAGGCCTGTTGCAGTGGAAGGACCCAGCTCCAACCCTGCCTCCGGTCAGCATGGCTTTGAAATAGCCCTTCTCCTGCTCTTACACTATTCAAACCAGAAACCACTACTAAATGCATGTAAAGTTATGTTCTCCAGATGGTGGAACAGCTCTTTCCACAGCTCTTGTCCCCTCTGGGCAGGAACCCACCCTTTTCCAATTCTTCTTCACCTCCCTACCAGAAAAAAACTATGTTAAGAGCAATCCAGCGTTTGTGAAAATCAGAGAGGCTGAAAAGGCTTAATATTACCCCTTGGAAAAAGCCCGCCCGACTTTGCATGGGCACAGGTCCCGTCTGAAGACACGGTGACGGGGACAATGCTGTCATTGCACATTCCGTTCCTGTGCTTCCTGCAGCCCAGCTTGTGCAGGGAGACCCAGCCATACCCCACAGAATTCTTTGTCTCCTTTTCGTCATCAGCCTTTGTCCAAGTGAGGACTGGAAGGGCAAACAGTTGGTGGCATGGACGTTGGGCTATGGTCCTCCATCTGCCAAGAAGGGGCTGAACACTATTTCTTCCCAGGTGTTTCCAGAAGCCATTGAATAAGGTCACTCAGTGTTAATTACTCTGTTCGAATTCTCTCCAACCCCGGGGAGAGGAGTGCCACAGGGTTTTCTTTATCTGGCCCAGACAGCCCCCACATGGCAGCTGCAGTTTTCATTTCACTGGCCAAATGCTGCCCAGGCAGCTATTCAAGGAAAGCGAGAGGCAGGGGCAGAGAAACCAGCGGTGCTGATGGAGAGGCTCTGCAAGGACGAGCCCGTGCCAATGCCAATGCGTCACACCAGCAGCTGTGCTGCTCCATCCTTCCAAGCCTGGAGCCGAAATCCCATTTGGAAAGCAGTGTTCTCCCAGGCAACGTAACTTGAAAAGTTGCCTGGGGACCCCACACTTTAGTGTTCAAATGAAACCCACTGTGTGTTATGGGGGAAACACGTGATTTGGGGGGGGTTGAAGACTGGATGCTATGGATCCTTCATTCAGCATACTGTAAGGGTATGAGGCCATGAGGGTGCATGTGTAGGACCAAAGAAGCAGCTGATCCACATCTTATTTCTGACAGTAGCCAGAAGCTGATATTTAAGGTAGAACAGGTAATAAGCAGGTAGTAATTCTTTCCTAGGATATTCCAATAATTTGCTGCTCGGGATGGCTTTCTGAGCCAGAGCATTACCGAGTATCTAATACTTCTAGCAGGATTTAACTTCCATGAATTTATACAAAAGCTTTTCAAACTGAAGCACACGCTGGCATCCACGTCTCCTGCGGGGAGGAGCTGCAGCCTCATCACCTGGTCAGTGCCAAACCACATTCTTTCACTGTGCTGAACCTGCTGCCTCCCAACTCCATTCCCATTATTTCAGGATTTTAAAAATCCGTGTCCTGTCCCTGTCTAGCTGTGAGGCAGTGTCCTTTAGCCCCAGGGATAAGAGCTGCAGGTGTTCACATTGATAGAATTCTGTAAAATGAAAGGAAATCTAGGAATGTTGCATTCACCTTACGCTTCCCTGCCACACCCCCCCCTAGAAGTTGGCTAACTTCATACCAGAAATCACTTCTGGCTTTGCCTGGTTCCTTTTTTCCTTTCGGTTCACCCACAAAGTCACCATTGCTAAAAGCCCCACTAAAGCATCACATGTAAAAAGGAGAAAAGAAAATGCAATGTGACTTACTCTGTGTCGGCGAGAGTGGCTCTCACACTGGCCCACGCTGTAACAAATATAGCAGGGAGTCCTGCAAAAAAACACAGGTCCGATGGGGTGAGCAGGGGGACTAGCGGGCTGCATTACCATGGGCCCAGGTGGAGTGGGCTAGAGGAAGGTGGAAGAAGCAGCTTTTAAATATTCAAGCATAATTTAGACTAGGAAAGCCTGATCTTGGTCTCACATCTCTTCTGTAGTCCAAATGGTAAACCAAACAGTGGCTGGGAGCATTTTCTGAAAGACAAATGTCCTGGTCTGGACACATCCACCCCACTCAGCCCTCCTGGCTTCCAGAAGGGAGCAGCTCGCTTCCCCAAGTTGCTGGCCAGGAGTGGTCCAGGCTTAAGCCACCTCCTGATTCACGGCTGGGAGGTACCAGTCTGGTCTGGGCCTGAGATGGGTCATGGGTTTGACAGGATAAATCTTCAGGTCCCGCCTGCCCTCTGGCACTGCTTTGCAGATACAGAGCCGTAGTGCTTGAACCTGGGATTGGGATCTGCTTTAGCCAGCTCATTCACTTGAAGCAGAGAAGGGTTTAATGCAGCACACCTTTCCCAAGATATTCGTTCCCTTCCCCTGATGTCCAGAAAAGGTGGATCGGGAATCAGATCATTTCTCCCAGTATCGGCCTGGATGGATTAGAAGCTCTGTTACGTGTGAGAGGCTTGCATCGTGGGCAGATAAATGCTAGAATTTAGGGTAATGCGTACAAAATACTCTAACCAAAGGTTCATTCCCAAATGAACCACCCTTATTTCAGCACAGCTACACTGGGCATCACCTTTTCCTTGTGAAAAGTAAAAGAATCACCAATATCCAAATGCAATATTCTATTTATTTTTTTAGGGTCCAGTTCTGCTTTATTTGTACAACTGAGTCCCCTACTGGCTTCCCTTAAAAGGCAGGATCAAATCCACAGTAGCTTCCACAAATTCCAGAAGAATAGCCCCTTTCAGGTGAAAAAAAAAATTAAAAATAAATAAAGGCGACATTTATCACCGATGACTGTAAATATGCTGTTCACAGTCAAAGCTCATTGGGGCTCGGCATGCATAAGCACACGCTTAACTTTCAGCATGCACTTAAGTCTCATTAGGGTGCTTAAAGGCTTTCCTGACCACGGACGCTTTCCTGAGCTGGGGTGTGGAGCGGGGACGCCTGTCTCATACATACATGGACAACGGGGCCGTTATCTTGGTTGGAACCTTTAAATGCCATGGTAATATAAGAAAGCATAAATAATTAAACACAGAGCCTCACTCAGGACCAGCACTGGCTACAAAGATACATTTATAAGGAACGTGCCCTGCTTTACAGTCCCCTGCGATGGCTGGCATTGGAAAGAAAATACTTAACCTATTGCACTGGGAACCCATGAGCGTGTGGAAGCTGAGGGCTTGGGGAAGGCGGTGATTTATTGCAACAAGCCCTGTCTATTTCCTCCTCACTGTTAATCACCTATCTATGAAAACCATGTGCACGCTCCGGGCTACTGGCTGAGCTATCCAAGGCTTAAATGCATACGGCTTTGCTGATCCCGTTGATGACATTCCAGTTTATATCAACTGAGAAACTGGCCGTGTTGAGAGGCTGACATGCCTGCTGCCTGCCTGCGAGATGATGGATGTTCACTCGCTATTGTGAAGCTCTGAGTTTGGAAGACGGATTGTGTCAGAGATTTGGATGTTTGACATGTACTTGCTTCTCTCTTGCCTGCCCTGCACTTCAGGAGAGACACTGTTCCCATTCACACTAATCCTGTGCTGTGTTCAAGGTTCCTAGCAACAATAAAATATAAAGCAGAAAATAATTACACTTAAGAAATACCTATGTGTGGATTTATTGTGCCCTGTGTGCTGCTGCCTCATTCCGTTCAAGCAAGCTTAGGAAAAGGATCCTTGACATCTTCTGCAAAACGCACAAGGTGAGTTCCCGGCACCCATTTTATGGCTACATTTGTTTTTCTGAGTCTCCTACATGGTTATTTTTTTTGCAGTGTGAACAATCATAAATGTTTTTAAATTTATAAAAACTAGTATGAATCCTCTCCCTCCCTTTCCTCTGCCTCAGTTTTAGATACTCTACGTCAATGTAATGTGGAGCACTTGAACCATCAGGTGATGTCTAGAGCTCAACCTTTTCCTCCCAGTCTAGTAAGCAAGTCTTTCAACGTGAATAGTCAGAAGGCTTAGCCTTGCCTCCAGCATCTTTTACTTTCAGAGGGTGATAACTGACTCTTTGGTGCCTCCACTTGAAAGTCCTGATCTGTGATGCCCCAAGATTAACAATCCCTCCTGCCGAGCACTCACAGTGCCCGGTGATGGGAGAACCATTGGCCCAAAAATCAGGACTGCGGTCCTCAAAGTTGGACATCCAAAGATATCCATGAACAGCAAGACACCCAAGAGGATCCTGAGAGGATCCCAAGACATCCAAGAGGAGCTCCGTGAGCAGGAAGGTCACGTGTGGCTCAACGCATCTGGCCATCCCAGCAGAGAAAGGAAAGTGAGTCTCCACAAAGCTGTGGTGTCCTGTGTGGCTATGAACACAGGCAGATGCAGGCATGGGTGGATGCATGCGTGTCCTCCCCCTTGCACAGATGTACCCCATGTGCACGACCGGTGTGACGCAGGACGAACCCCACCGGGCAGCGATGCTGTGAGCGACTTCTACAGAATCCACATTGTATGCGCTGTGCATTTCCAGTCAATACACACAGTGTGTACAATGCAGGTGCTATAAAGTCAGGTGTCTCCCCATCAGGTGGAAAATGTGCAAACCTCAAGCTGGGCAAAGTGTGGTGGCCACCCCAACCCCTTGCTCTCCTCTGTCGCTTTTCTTGTGCCTGTGTCTTCTAGCAGTTGGAAAGGTGGCTTGCATGCATGGGTCAAAGCTGGGAGTAAAAGAGAAAAAAATGCCAGAAGAAAGCTTTAGGTCTGGAGAAATCTGGTCTCAGTTCCCTGCTATTTGAAAACGTCTCTGAGGAACAATGCATGTGTTTTTTCAGTCCCTCTGTGTCACAGTTTCCTAATATTAAGTGTGGCTGGTAATGCCCTTTTATGCTTCTTGTGCTGTTAGGTGCAAACACTTTCAGGCAAGGATGATTGGTGCTTAGATAAACACGCAGGGCTCACCATCATGGGGCTTTGGAACTGAGCACCTCCAACACTAACACGTTGATCTATTTGTGTTTTCCAGATCTCCCTGCGATCCTCATTTGCACCGCAGCTGAAAGCCGGTGCAGTGCAGCTGGCAGGGAGGGGGGAATTAACATGGTGTGAAGGAAAAATGCCAGTGGAATCAGTTTGGGTTTTCTAGCTATTGGTCATGCTTCTTAGACTTCCTTCATAAAACAGCTGCAGGGAACTTGAAGGCTGCTGGGGAATTTATTGTCGCCCATAATATCATTATTTATTTATTTTTGTTGGGTATTGGCAAGGAACAAGTTCCTTTCTGTCATCAGTGTCTCCCGCACAAGAAGGGCACTGCGGACTTTCAGGGAGCCATGCTCCCTGGTGCCAGTGAGGATGTGGATTGAAAAGACTCCACAGAAATCTTTGGGGCTGACATCAAAGAGTAACTACACGTTCTGCTTTCTTCAGCAGTCTGGAAATAAGATGTTGTAGGGTGATTTTTGCTCCCTGCCCCCACCTTGGAAATGTCCAGGCAGGATAAATGCACTGCTGTTTATTGTTACACAAGCCAAAAAATATCTAGGTTTTTCAGGCAAACTTGTCTTTTCTGTACCTACATGGAACGTCGTGATTACCCATCACTGATTCCCTGACATTCATTGCTGTGGTATGGGCAGGATCCAGTGCCCACTGCAGGGAACTGGAATTTTTCCACTGACTCCAATGGATTGGGTTGCCCTTTCCAGTGCCCAAAAGCTATCAAAACAATACGTCTGTGCAGGGGGAGGCGTGTGTACATTATCATGCTAATCAAAACAAAGCAAAACCAAATGCAACTGGAGGGATCCTATGTTCTCATTCCAGAGGAATTTAAATTGAGCAGCCTCAAACTTTTGGAAGCACACAGATGATTGGTGTTGTGACAGGTGTGACTTCAGCTTTGTGGTTGCTCTGATAAAATGATTATACTCTGGCAGTGGTTGGAAGAATTAATGAGAGGAACCCATGCCTGTTAGACTGTTTTCCTTTGGCTGCACTACGAGCAGCATCAAGTTGGTTTTTCTTGTTAAACATATGGCATTATTTTTCAGCTGCTTCCCTCTCTTCCAGGATTTGCTCTGAGGACTTGCTTCTTTAAGTCTGCTCTGTTCAGTTTCGTGCCATTTTCTGAGAAGCAAATTTTACGTAGCTTAAAGGTTTGGAAGAGGATGGGGTTTGGGTTTTTTTGAATTTGTTTTTTGTTCATTTGTTTTAAAAAAGAGGTGACATTTGAAGTGCTTTCTGCCTCACAGGAGCTAAGGTAAGAAATGCCTTGTCCCCAAAGTATCTGTCTTTATTTACTTTTTTTCCCCAAACCTACCAGCTGGCTGGGACTAGACTTGGCCTCAGAGATGGATGCCCACCTGCGGACTCGTATTTACACCTCCCATCTTTATCATATGGCAGCACCAGCAGTTTCTGACCTATGTACCGGCTGAGCATGAGGTCAGCAATGAGCTCGTGGTCCCCTTCTCCCCCAGAGCACACCTGGGAAGGAGGAAGGCTGGGCAGAGTCCTCCGGGCTGGGCTGCCCCAGGCTACTGAATCCCTTCCTTCCTCTCACAAAGCAAAAGCCTGCAGCCCTCCACAAACTCAGTTCTGCACTATCTGGCTTGCTCAGAGCTCCACTGTTAGAGACACCGGTTTTCTTCCAGCAGAAATCATGTTCTGGAACAGGAATGGTGTGGTGCACACATTAATCTTGTACTAAAATGCAGTCAGGATGTGGCCAGGTGCATTTTAGACCTGGAAACTGGGAAGTGGTCCTGGACAGTACAGTTCAGAGGTAACCAGAGACACCTCCCAACAAGTTGCTCCTGCTGTAAGCTCCTTTGTAGACCTACACCCCATTAGTCTTTGTTATGTCCTGGAGGATCATCTAATATGTTTCCTGTTCTCCCTTACAGTTCCCACACTTCAGACAACTGCGGGCAGTTGTTTTATTGTCCTCAGCCTACCGTCACCTCGTAACGCCTCACAAGCCAAAGCTAATGCCAGAAGCAAACAGAAAGCACATTCTGGTCTGAAAGGTATGTGCCCACAGTGCCTTCCACTAATGAGCACCCCCCCTGCACCCACATCCCACCCCTTTCTCTTTACTCCAGGAAAAGATGCCCAAATTAAAAGAAAAGGAAAAAAAAAGAAAAAAGTCCTCCCCACAAATTGCAGGTTTCTACTGGTGTTCCAGCACTCATGAAACCCCAGGAGCTTTTTAAGGCAGCTGAGAGCTGAGGAAGGCTATCAGAGCTGGGGGCTGCTGTTGGGAGCAGATGCTCACAGACCCATGCAACTTGCTGCCCCTCCAGCCCGATGCCTGTTTCTCAGCAGGAGGCACTTGGCAGAGATGGGGGTGACCCAGAGGGTGCACTAAAATCAGGTGTCACATGCACACATCTGCTGCCCTGGAAGGGTGCCAAGGTGTGCTGCCTCTCCAAGCCTGGCCTGATCCTTCTAGAGGTCCTGGAAGTGCTGCAGTGTGAATACAATTTAGAAATTACAAAGGCTTCACAAGAGAGTTGACATGTCCTTGCAAGAGTCACTGTGTCTCTGATGCTCACCCCACCTCTGTCCTCTCTCCTATATTTATCTATACGCGCTATCTGCTTCAAAGACCACCTCCAACAGCCCTCTCACAGGTCAGCCGTAAGGAGCAGCCGTGACTTACCCCAGCCAAATAATGTGAATCCCCAAAGATACTTCTTCTCTGAGAAAAATGCCATGAAGATGAGGCTGTGGAGATAGAGCCCTTCCACCAGAATCCAGTAGTAATTGGTTGCCAGGAAGTAGAGGAAGAAGGTAACTGCTACTTTACAGCCCACCTGCAAGGACCACAGAAAGGCAGGGTTATGTGGGAAGATGGTGTGAAATTCTTGTTCTACATAAAGCCATAATTTACCAAGATGGGCTGGAAAACAAGATGGAGAAAGGAAAAAAGTAAATCAGAAAGCTCAACGCAAAAGCAGAAGAGATCAACAACTGAGAAGAAAGCTTCCCCTCAGCCTGATGTTGTGTCTCCAATAGCAGGTGACTTGGGAGGTGCAGGAGGACAAGGGTACATGTGAAGAGATGCCGACCTGATCCTACTGTCTCCCAATCCCAGTAATGAGGGGCTCACACACTTTCTAGGCGAGCTGTGGGCATCTTTTCCCTGGGTCTCTCGTCCATGTTAGAGGACAAAGGGCTGTGGCCAAATCGCCTCAGTCTGGGTGACCTGGTGCAAGTCACACCCCTTGGAAGTACGACTCCTTCCCCAGCCCATAGAGAGAGGGCACCATGCTGAGGGTGAGTCACCCCATCCTGTCATGGATGTCCAAGACGAGGTCCTCCAGAGCTGCCTGTCTTTCCTCAGTGAGTGTGAAGGTGCCCTGGATGGGTGCTGTAGGCTTTGGTGACTGGTCCTCCAAGAGCAACCACAATCTGGAGGATTTCCCCTGCGATGTCAAGGTGTTTTCTGAACGGACCTGAGCTGCAAAGAGGGACACCTGGCAGAGACTTCCAGGACATGATGATCTCAAATGGGCTTGTAAGCTGACCCCTCGCTTCGTGCTGACCTGCAACCCTTTGCTTGCTGGAGAGGAAAACCCTGAGCGCCACTCCAGGCTGTCCTGCCCACTGACGGAGCAGGGCAAAGCCACCCTTCATCCAGCATTTCTCACCCCCTTAGAGAAAGGCTGCAAAGTAATGATGCCATATGGGGTCAGCTGGTACAAAGGGACACACAAAACCATCTCTTGTCAGTGTGGGAATGCAGGGGCTCTGGGCGGTTCGACCTCACAGGAAGCCGATGGCTACCAAAGACAGCCCATGGCAGCAGCACTCTCCAGGCTCCCCCTTCCTTTAAGAGGAACTGACTTGCAGAAAACATCAATAATAAGTACCTTGTAAATAAAAAGGTAATTTTTTATTCTGGCACAGTTCTTATGCTAATACTTTGTCAATCAAAATGAATATGCACATATTATACACATATATACATACATATACATACATATACATATATATATATATAATACGGACACAACTATATCCATTTTCTTTCACAGATGAAGTGAGTTAAAATAGAAGGAAAGAAGGAAGGAAAAAGGGGAAAAATCCCCATTCAGGTTTAATAATGATTTTTAGATTTACAAAAAATCACCATCTACCCTCACACAGGGAGCATCAGGCAATAATTGCGAACTCTCACTTCACTTGGAAACAAATACATTAATTGTCGCTTCTTTGCCTTTCAATTTGGAAGAATAGGATATGCCAATAAATTGCTAATATTCCAGGAATGCAATATATTATCCCACTTATTCCTTATAATGAGTCCAGCCCAAGGAGAAATAGAAAACAATGCAGTAAAATGTTTTGGTTTCTTTCCAAAAAGGGAGTGTTCTGAAGTGTGCCGAGTGCTCCGGCCAGAGACTCACCAAATTAATGAAATAAATCAGTGAAATGGGAAGGAAAAACGATAACAAATTGCCATTTGAGGGGACTTGGCTGCACAGTGGGACACGTCATGATTGCTGATTTTATGCAGGAGCGTTGGTGGCCAGGTCCCTGGTAGTAGCACAAGCAGTGAAAGACTTGAAAAGCCAAATGAATACACAGGCAGAAGGTTTGTTGCCACATTATGAGAGACACGCCACTAGGGTGTTTGAGCTAGCTCAGTTTTTTTGTGTGCATTGAAGGCAACCCCTGATCTTACTAAAATTTACCTCCTCTGTCTCCACAGCATCCAACAATTTGGGGGTGACAAGCCGTCGTACCTAGAATCCACCATGGGAAATTTGTGGTGAGAACAAAGACAACAGACAGCTTCAGCAGGTGGGGATGACTTTGAAATCTGAGGATGGTCTTCGTCCCCCCAGGCACATGGACAATGCAGATATTGCCATCTGAGCTTTCTTATGGTGAAAAGAACATGTACTTTTGGAGGCAAGTTCAACCTCTGACCACAGATGGAACCTGAGATGACTAGACTGAATGAAGGTGTCTCCCTTGTAGACAATGGATTTTGTGCAGATGAGCCCTACCCTTTCTTATAATAGCACATAATCCCTCCATCGTCCCTTCTAAAATGTCTTTTTTTCAGAGATGGGAGTGATAAATCACAACAGAGGCAATGAGCTATGGTTTGCTGCAAAATTACTCTGCAAAAAGTGAGGTGAGATGTCGACTGCCGACCTCCTTCATCTCACACGCTACCTCTGCTCTGGCTCTGGAATCAGGGCACGTTGAACCGTGGCTTTGTTACATCTGGGCTGTCAGTTTGATGGCACAGATGTTACATCACAGTGATGCCTCCATGGATCGCACAGAGAGGAGGTCCAAGTGGAAAATCGGCTTGTTGCACATTGTGGTGGGAGAAGCATGTGCTGTGAAAGGCAGGCGCTGATGTGCCTGGTGCTGGGGTACCCAGGGGAGTTTCCCAGGCCATATGCTTTAGGGACCATCAGGGAAATGTTGAAAATACTAAGTGTAGATGGGAACCAAAACATCACCTTTGGCTTTACCTTTGACTGCCAGAGGGAACAGGTCTTCCTTAGCTATGGGGGTGGGCAGTCCCCCTGGACCAGTAGATTGAGAAGGAGTGGGAAGGGATGGGGAGTGGCTGTGGAGGGTGAGGAAAGGCAAGAAGCTGGTGCCCCTCACTAGGGTGGAAAATCCCCCCAAAATAAGCACAATGGTGAACAGAGAGGACAGAGGCATGATGTCTGGAGAACCGGCTGCTCCGGGAATACTCACAAACTGTGATTTATCTGCTGGAGGTGCTTCAGTGATGGATTTCAAGTCTTCCTCTGAGATCCGTTCCATCTCCTCCAAAGCTGACCCAGAGTACAAGACTGCATCCTTCACGAAGATGCTCACAGCTCTCAGCATGAATGAGACAAACAGGTGCATGTGGATGTAGTTTCTAGTGCAGTGCAAACGTCTGGAGGAGGAGACAGAGAAGGATTGGAGTAGTTTAGCCCATCTGTTGGACAGACTCAGGGTCACCTCTGCTTCTGAAGAGCCGAAGCTCTTCTCATCAGCACTGTGCCACCGTGGGGAAACAGTGCTAGTGCCACTGCTGCCCTGGGCTCGCGGTTCACCCGTGGGTTTGGTAAATGAATTAACACCGACTCCAGGGGTTTGGTTGCAGCACATTGCAGCTGACTTTGCATTAGGAAAATGCTGTGCCTGTACTTGTTTAAAATCCTTTCTTTCTGACTGGGAAGTCTTGCAAAGAAATAGGGATGCATATTGCCTGTATTGGGCACGGGTAGTGAGCATGCATGCAGTGGGCAGTGAGTCTGCATCAGGAGGGTGGCATGTGTGCAGTGCACGTGCAGCTGGAGGAGGGTATGTGATACACAGTCCATGCTCTGTGTGTGCAAATCTGGAGTGCAGTGTGCATGCAGTGTGTGTGCAGTACGTGTGTGGTGAGTTTGCCCGTGCAGGATACTGTGTACAGTGTGCACGCAGCTGGGGGCAGCGCATTCAGTGTGAAGCACGCATGCAGTGTCTGGATTCTGGTGAACGTCAGGATGAATGCAGTGGGTGTGCAGCGAGCATGCATCCAGTGCACGGTGTACATTCAGGGAACGGACATCTGGCATGCAGTGAGTGGGCATTGAGGCAACAACAGCTGTGCAGTGTGTGCAGGGCATGCACATCCCTGTGTGCAGTGTGTGCAACGCGTGCGTGTCCCTGTGTGTAGGTGTGCATGGCAAGCATGTCCCTGCTGTGCAGTGTGTGCATGTCCCTCTGTGCAGGGTGTGGATGTCCCTGTATGCAGGGTGTGCGGGGTGTGCAGGATGTGCATGTCCCTGTGTGCAGGGTATGCAGGGTGTGCAGGGTGTGCAGGGTGAGCCTGTCCCAGCTGTGCAGTGCACATGCAATGGGTGTGCATCAGACACACAGTCATTTTCCAAGATGTACAGACAGCAGGCAGGACACATGCACAGTGCTCACTGGTACTGAACTGCGTATCCTCTGTGTGCCCCTCTCACTGTTAAATCCATCCCTCCAACAAATCTGCCCTTCTCAGCATCAAATCTGCAGTTAAAGACTTCACATTTACCTGCACTTGGTGCAGAGGAAATGGACTACAAAAGCTGCAGGACTTGTGGCTGCTAGAAACTTTGCAGAGGTTCTTGTAAATCGCTAATCCTTGTGCCCACTCTAAATTTAGTAGCAACTATAGTAGTAACTATAGCGTGCTGGGCTGTTTTCTCTGTTTGCCGTTAGAGACACTATCCCTTGCTTGGTCATGCTGTGCAGTTTCTGGACTCCACCCCAGCAATGGCAGCAATGACCCCACAAATGCTGATTGTAAAGCGCTTTAAGATCCTTTTGAGGGAAAAGCTGGACAGTAAGAAGTGAACCCATTTCTATGAGGTGTGTATTAGAAACAGTGGTCATGCCTTTGGGGAGAAGAAG
This sequence comes from Falco peregrinus, assembly GCF_023634155.1. Lineage (NCBI taxonomy): Eukaryota > Metazoa > Chordata > Aves > Falconiformes > Falconidae > Falco > Falco peregrinus. The sequence goes on along the minus strand of NC_073725.1, from coordinate 63,127,827 downwards.
AAACTTAAGTGACTTTTTCGGGTCCCCTTCTGCCCTCTATAGCTCTGCTGGCTGGCTAGCCAAGAGCATGGATTTATGGATGGATTTATACTCTCTTAAATCCCCAGCTCCAATAATGGGAATAAAAAACAAAAGCTGTGTTTTTTTCTCCTTTGGAGGATATTGTGACAGTAATACCAGTTGTTTCCTGTTGTATTATGACACAAATTAGGCCGAGTGGAACTGCTAAAGTGTAAATGAAGATGGGCTTTGGTGCCTGCATTTGAAATGTAGTCAGTGAATCTCTGGATTATGCGTTATCGGGAATAAAATCTGGCTTGGTCCCTGCTGCTGCTTTGACCCCTGGGACAAAGATGCTGTAGCACAGCTGCCCACGTAGTCTGGGCTGTTACTGAAGTGCTCTGACCGCATGGATGAAGAGAGAGTCTCTTAAAACCAGGACTGCTCTTGCATACATGGATATTACATATTTTATCAACCTTGCCAGTGTCCAGTGGGAAATGAAACAGGAGGGAAAGGGTTGAGGGGACAGCGGGGTGGTGGCAGGGATGTGTTCTGGGACTATATCATGTGAAGTGCCTCCCGGAGGGGTCTGCAGTCCCCTTTGGCTTGTGTGTGTCATGGATTTGGGCGCTGGGATGCTCTGCTGTCCAAGCAAATGCACCTGACCTTTGCTCACTGCAGAGAGGTCTGAGCGCTTTTAGAGCCAAAGGCCACACATTTTATTCCCAGTGGCATGTGTCGGGGGCTTAGCTCGAGTCTGCACAGTGGGAGCTGCTGAGTCCCTCTGCAGACACCACGTGGCTGTTTGCTGCATGGAGAATTTCCCTTCACAGCTGTTGTCTGGGCCCTGCCGTTTGCTAGAAGGAGATAGCTGGTCCTGCCAGGCACTGAAGGGAAGCAGACCTGGTGCTCGGGGCTCAGCACACTGCTCTGTCTGCAGCTCACCAGGTATGGTTCCCAAAGGACAAACTCCGAGCTGTGACCGACAGCTTTCATCCCTCCCATCCCACGGTCTCGGTGACAGCAAGAAGATGCAACAGCCAGGTCTGAGGAGTGGATGGCACAGGTTCAAAGTGCTATTTAGGGGTCTACATCGTTGGCAGGTGTGGTGGAAAGGGAGGGTAGGCAATCAGAGTTAGGAGGGCGAGCAGTCAGGTTTGGATCCCTAGGTACAGCAGCAGCTTGGGCAGGTTGGAGGGGTCAGCTGGGCACTTTTACATGGCTGGAGTCCCCTTGAACTGTTCTATCCTTCATGAATATTTGGGTTTAGAGTGGAATTTCCTTTAAGAAACCTTAGCTGTCTAAATATCACCCATCTAAATCTAAGCCAGTCATCTGAAGGGGTAATAGATAGGGACAGGAAAACCCTAGATAGTCTTCCAAGGGAGACAAACCTCTTCCTGGAGATGCTTTTCTTCCCGTTTGCTGCAATTAGGGTCTGGAAAACTCCACTGCAAGCAAGCGGAAGAAGTTCAAACATCCCACCCCCCACCCCCCACCCCAAAAAGTTTGACCTAAGTGGCACTAACACAGCCCAAAGCACAGATGCAACCTCTTGTGGCTTGCTGAAGAAGCACATGCCACCCCAGTTTTATCCTTCAGGAAAGCCCGAGGCTTTTCCAGTCTAGTGTCAACTCACTTAGGTAGAAACAGAGCCGCCTACCTGAAGTATCCCAGGATAAGGACAGCAACTGTGAGGGATCCCAGAGAGATGGAGTATCCAACAGTATAAATCAAATAGAGGCGATCAAAGACCTCCTGCAGTACAAATGATGGAAAAAATAGCGTCACATTAGAACGCATCCTACTGCATCGTAACACAACCGTGGTAGCAGCACAGAGATTCAGGCTATCATACCTTCTGGGGGTGCACCCTGCTGGGGGTGGGGGGGCTTTGGCAATCACACTTGTTCTCATCTCTCTTACAGAAGAGCAGCTTGGAAAGTGGTATTCATCTTTCCTAATGACTGGAGGGGGGGGAGTTTTGCAGCATTTTTATCCCAAAGGAACCCAAAGCGCTTTACAAACTCTCAGCCAAATCCAGAGATCACTTGGCAGCTTTTGCTTGAACAAAATGCCTACTGACCTGGGATTTTTGCTTGGAACTGTAAAATTTAGCTATAAGGCTATGCCATACCATTGCTGAATGACTGATGTCAAGGCTGGTGGAATGTCAACCCACCACAGAAAACATGGGGAGGATATACTTTGGCTGCGGGATATGAGAAAACATCACCTGCATTTATCTTTCTTTTTTAAAATCAAAAGTAGCCTATGACTGGTTATCCACTCCAGATACTTTAGCTCGCCAAAGTCCCATTGGGAAAGGTCCTGTCACAGGAGAGCTCATAGCAATTAATTCTGTAGTAGGTTTTAGTTCTCTTAACCATCTGTATTTTAGAGCTGGGCTTAGAAACACCTTTTCCCCCCCCCCCCCCCCATTAAATATTGAGATGTTTTTCTTCATCCAGTGCTGGGGGCATGCAGTTTAGCTCTGAGATTACTGAATGCCTGCCTGGAAAGGGTTAAAATGCCTGCCACCATCCTAGATGGTACTGCCTTTCATCGTCTGAAATCAGAAATAAACCCTGAAGAAATCAACCCATTCAGCATCTTTCTCCTCGCTCCCTCCTCTCCCGTCTCCCGCCTTTCCCTCACCCCACCCGCTGGGTTGCAATAACATTAGTAACGCTGGGCTCTGAATGACAGCTCTGATTTTGATTTGAGGCTAGAAACGCTGTCCTGGAATGCAAAACCTCAGCCCTATTACATCAGAATCCCCAGATATGTGAATGTTTCTTTGCGGTTTCCATTGGCAGAGTGGTGCGCTTGCCAATATTAATCTAGCGTGTGTGTATGTGCGTATTTATATATATCTCCCTATATATCTGTGGAGACAGCAGGCACTAAAAAGCAAATGTGAGCAGATTCGAGACTTTTTTTTTTTGGGGGGGGGGGAAGAAATCTCCTTCCTTTCAAAGCCTGGAGCCCTTTTCCCATTACGGAGCTGGAATCCTCTTTGAACTGGAAAACATTTGCCTCCATGGTGAAAATAATAATAATAAAAAAAAATTAAAAAAAAATCCTACTGCAAAAATCCTACTCCACGTTAAGGGTTCTTGGTAACTGGGCAGTTGCGAGGCGTTACTATGCCCAGCTGAACAAAAGCGTCCCTGAGCCCCATTCAGAAATTTAACCGGAAAGATCCACGTTCCCGTCAGACAACGCCACCGTTGTAGCAGCGATGGCCTTGGGAAGAGCCTGATGATTGGCTGGCAGGACGTTTTTGGAGGCTGTGGTTAATTCCTCTGATTAACCACAGGGCCTCTTTTTGAAAGGATGTTGAGTCAGAACTGCCAAGACATACACATGCATGCATGCGTGCACGCTGGTGTGCTGCCTTGCAGACATAGGTGCCACAAATCTTACCAGGGCCACAATGGACAGCCTTCAGGAAAGGTGATTTTTTGGATGGGGTGCTTAGATCCTTGGGGAAAGCCTCAGGAGCAAAAACGTTGAGGTTCTCCAAAAGGCTGCACAGGGCAGCCCTTGGGAGGGCAGCTCATGCTTGTTAGTTCCCAGGAGGGTTCTTTAAAGGCAATTCCAGCTCTCACTCATCTCCTAGCACAAGGGAGGTCCCAGCTTGGTGGAAACCACAATGCTGAATCAGGAAAGGTCCTCCAGGTAACAAACCACTGAGTCATCTGCCAGCTGAAACAACCACCTCCATCGTCTGACAACCCTCTTTTTGGAGCTGAGACGGGTCGGAGTTTATATAATTCACAGGAGACCACAAAGGTCACACATGGCCAAGCCATGGGCACAACCTGGACCTCCATAGTCTCAGGACAGTGCACTACTCACTAGACAATCCTGCTGCAGCAGGAACTCTACATAACAACCCTTATAAATCCACCCTGAAGACAGACTAACCATCGCTGGTCATCCCCTGAGCTGCTGGAGGAGGCAACACAACCTGCAAAGATCTGGCCTTGCCACACCATGGCACACTGGTATAAAAAGTGTGATACTTTAACCAGTGTCATTTAATTTGATGCCTTTACTGCTTCAACTGTTGACATGTGCACTGAAAAAAAGCTAAAGGAAAACCAGAAGGACAAAACAGCAATGTCTGTGATTCCAGGGGCTGGCATTAGCAACAAAATACAGTAAGTCACAATATAATACCAAGATGAGGGATCATCAGTTTCAAAACTGGTGTCCTTGAAAGTTGCCCTCTGCCCACTCCATCCCATGCCCTGCTGGGATGAGAAAATGATGGAGAAGGTTTGGGATGGATCTGATCCCCCCCTTCTTCCCACCTCTTACAGATTTCTTGTGCCTCTTGCATCTGCCATCTCCCTAAGGAGTACTAACGTGTTCCCTTAGCCCTTGCCAACGGCCTGCAAAAGAATGCTCTGAAGATGTTCCCTGCACGTGGCTGAGGCAGTTGTAGTTGCTCTTGGACAGTGCTGGCCAGGATGAGGCCACCTGATATGGCTGAGCTGTTTTGGGGTTGGTGAAATGACCTCCCATCAAGTGATGCACCAGGCATCCTCTCTAGGTCATGCTCCGTGGTGCTCTCAGGCACTGCACGGCCTCAGGGCACTTCCTTTCCCTCATCCTTTCTGGTCACCCACGGCAAAGCTCCACCAAACCACAGCCATCCAGCATGTGCAGCCAGGTGAAACGATCTGTCCCCAGCCAGCTAGTGCACCTGATCCTGCCCTCCCACCTCGCTCCAGCCATAACTCAGGCTGACAACAGACCGAACCACAAACAGCGTAAGTACTATTTCAGATGTATTGCATGCTGCACCTGTAACAAGATCTCCCTTTCCCCCTCCCTCTTGGTTTGCTGGGAGACTTCCTCTCTGCTCCCCTCTGCATCTCAGCTTTCCACCAGCCTGACCTCAGGGTAGAAAATTCACGGCAGCCTGGTGGCTTTGGGAGAACAGGAAACCAAACCAGCGCTAGAGATGGCTTCTGCATGAACTCAGAGAGTGGATGGAAAAAACAAAATAAACAAAACCTAGCCACCATGGGCATCTATGGGCTGGATGTGCCCCCCTCCCATGAGGGTCCCTGCATTCCCTGCTCCCTGTGGTTTGGACGTCTTCCAGGTGTGTGACCCTCAGAGCACTTGGCTGCTACATTTTCATACTGTGCTCAGGGCTTAACCCGACTCCTAATTTGTCCACTTCCACCAGTGGGGAGATAATTTGCATTGATCTGAATCCAGAGGAAATCTGCTTTCCTCTGCAGGACAGCACAGGGCTGCAGCAGAGCACCAGGCGGGGGGTCTGAGGCCCCATCCAAGGTGAAACCATGGCTGTGCTTTTACTCCTGCATTGCAGCAGGCTGTAGGACACTGTACAAAGAGTATTTCTGCTCCTTCAAATTCTAATATGGGTACATGGAGTCTGCCATACTGGACATGGTCCTCTGATTTAGATGTCTGTGGTGTGGGTAGCTTCATCAGAGCTGGCCACCTGAGGTCCCAGCAGCAGTAAGAAAGGGGTGCAACTCATCTGTTTTAATCACGGGGTGGTGATGAACCAGCCATCAGCTGCATTGACTGGGTGTCACAAGAGTGACACAAGGGTCCAGGGTCACTAGCTCAAACAGACGCGTTTACATTTATATAGCAAGTCCCATTCTTGTCCCACATAAGAGGTCTTGCAACTTTTAGGACCCAGCTCAGTTGTCCTTCCATGTGTATCATGCTATTTTAGACACCCAAATGTCCTGTCTGGCTCCAAGCTGCTCTTACAGAAGGGCATGAGTTCCCTGTAGGTCCCATGTTGGATCTGTAATTCCCATGCACTTGTCTCATATACCCAAGGACATCTCATTTAACTCTGGGCATAAACATAACCTGTGTTTTAGCACCTGGATGAAACCTTCAGGGCTTTGGCATTCATGTGTCCTGTTTCCTTCCACTGCCACAGGGTGGATGTGGGTGACTGAGGCATGATGACTGGTGGCAAATGCCATTCTCAGTATCATTGCACTGTGCCCTGCATCCAGCTTTCTCCTTTCATCCTTTTTCTTTCCCCTTCTGCGAGACAATACTAAGACTCTGCAACATTTAGGTTGTGAAGCTGAAATGGATCCAGCAGCCTTTGGAGGGGCTGGCAGGCTATGCTGAAGGGTGGGATTAGCAGTATATGAGGATGGAAGCGTACATAAGGGCTTTCCAGATCAAGTATCAGCAAGGTTTCTCAAAGCTGCTGATTCAGATGTTGCTAATGACATGTTTGAAATTAGCAGGGGAAGCAGCAAACTTCTGTGAATGATACACAATGCCAGAAAGCCTCTGTCACTAGCTGTAGTCACTGCTTTTTGGTCTTTTTTTTTTACAATTAAAAAAAAACCCAAAAACTTAATGGCAGGGAGAAGGGATATTTTTCAAAAGGCACAAAGCACTCACTGATTTCCTAAGCCCAGGGGAAAACACTGAATGTTGAAAATGACTTTTTGCTGCAGAATTCTGTTCCCCTCATCTATAGAGGTTCCAGGCACTTCAGATCCTCACCATCTGGATGGCAACTGGGGTTGGCTCTCAGACCAAGACACCCCAATTGAGATATGTAAATGTGTGTCTTCGTGTGTGTTGAGTGTCTGTGTTCACATGATAGCCAAAAAGAGAGATCTTCAGACTCAGTTGGCTACACAAACGCATTAAGTGCTGTGTGAGATGCCTGAAAGTACCCGTGTGGACCCCAGATGCTGTCCCAGGAGACCATGGGTCTCACAGATACCTGCCAGCCTTGTGCTAATATTGTAGGTAGTTAATGCATCTCCAGTGGTGCCGGGTGCCTGAGTGTAGGCAAATAAATTGGACACCTTAACTGCAGTCAGCAAAGCTGGAGAGTTGTTCAGCTCTATAGAACAGTCTAACAAAAAAAAAGGAAAACAAAAAGGGTGGGAATACACCCATGTCTCAGAAACCAGCTGAACTTTTTGGGTGTCCATAGCTGTTTTCATGAAAGGTAGCACTTTTCCATGCCATGCCCAGTTTACCTGCAGTGTTCATAGCCACAGGACATCCAAAAGGCCACAGAAAAAATGTTCCTTGAATCTGCTGCTCACATTAACAGAAGGAAGTTCTCCAAATCCTGTGCTACAACCACATGCTGAGACTGCCCCACAGCTGTGGGCTCTTGGGAGGCTACAAGTAAGGATGAGATCACCCTTGCCTTGCCAGCCTTCCTAAACTGTCCTTAAGCACCCACTATGGGCCAGCAAGGGTTAAATATGGAGTACAAGGGGACTATGCGCTGTGTTGTGAGAACCCTTGTGCTTTCAGGTGAAGTGCTACTACGCTGCTGTTATAAACCATCAGACTTTCCCAACAGACTTTAGGCATAAACCGCTATCAGCAGCACCACACTAAAAGGTGCTATAGCATGTGCAGGAACCCACTAACCTATAGACTAACCTATAGGCATGACGGACTGTATGTCAGGGTTGCCTGCAAGAATGAAGAACACATCTAAATGATGCAAATTTTTTTATTCCTACAAGTACTTTAAAACATCTGCCCATCTTCCATGGTGCAAACGCATGATGCTTTGATGGCATTTCATCTGTATAACATTGTATATGCTGTGTAAACATGTTTTGTGCCATCAGTTAGAAGTTACACAAAGTTTTTCCCTTTTAAAAGGACCTCAGAGAGCTCCCAGAACAAAGGCCAAGCACAGAAGATCTTTGGTTTGAACAAGGGAGTTTAGATAAAGCAGCCCTGCAACATGCTGGCCTTTCCCATTGTGTTTGGTGTGTGATGGATCCTTGAGGCCTCTCTGATTTCCCTAGAAGCAGTAAAACCACCATGATATAAACAAGCAGTAGCGGATGAAGGCAGGATTGGCAGGCTGAGGTTGATCTTAGGACGGTCCATCTCACTAGGCTGGTGGTTTCCAAGCTGAGCTAACCTCCCAAGTTGCTGGCTTATATTCCCCTTCCCCATGATTTCAGTCGATGTTGATCACATTTACCCTGAAGCTCATCCTTGAAAACAGGATGGGTTTGACCTGATTTAAGAAAAAGATGTGTTTGGCATTAGGGTTGTTTTTGGGGAGATGGGAATGAAGGAAATTTCTGCTTATTGAACAAAACATGCCATTACTCCTGCCAGTGTCTGAAGAGGTGACCAGAAATATGCCCATGCTGAAGGTGCTGCTGTTGGCTGGCTGTGCAGATGGGAAGGGGTCCATAGTCAAAGCACTATTATAGTTTTTGGAAAGATTGCCTAAAAAGCTGCCTACTAATGCCAGAGGCACATCAGGACTTGCCATGTGTGCCGTATTTTATTTAAAGATTGAGGAGCTCCAAGAATACAGATCTCCCTCACCGCTGTTTTTAAGGGCACCTAAGAAAGCTGTAAGGAGAATGGCCAACCTGGGCCAGACCAAGAGTCCTTTGAGTTCTGCTCCCTGTCTCCAACATGCCCAAGAACAGAGGCTTAGGGAAGTGTGTAAGAACAAAACAAATACAGAATAAATAAGTAAATATATATATATATATAAAAATATATATAAAACTGCATCTATCATGTAGTGGTGATGCAGCAGTGCTGCATGCCCACTCCCGATGCTCAGCAGCTTGGGGTTCAGTGATGAGAAACACGCGGCAGACAAATAAACAGCTGGTGTTTAACCACACCGCCTTCCTCAGAATGAACACCAGCCAACCCCTTCCCCCTCCTTTCCTTGTCCTAATGCCTCTTTTTAAACACCGGATGGAAAATAGACCGCGTGGAGCTGCCTGGTCAGGGTGCTGGGGTGGGAAGCCACAGATCTCGCAGCTTCTCTGTTCAGAGGCAGGGATGCCTTCTGAAGATCCAGGGTGCAACTGGGATGATGGATGCCCATGCATGCCTCCTGGGGAAGGAGTGGGACAACAGGATTTTCCACCATCTCTGCTGCATTGGTGAAGGGTTTTCTTAAAAGCAGAATATGAGAGAATATATACAGACTGTGGTGCAGCAGTGGCTTTCAGCACTGCCTGAAGGCACGAAGAAAACTGTCTTATCTTCCCATGACACGCTGCTAAGACATCTTTCCACAAAACTTCCTCCTGCCCCTTGCTAAACAGTTGTTTTCTACTGACCACGTCTGAGACACGGTTGTTCATGGCAAGACTAACGCTATCTGCAAGGTATTTGGGGAAACATGCTCCAATAGCCAGCTGCAGCCTACCTGCTCCCCTGGCTAAGGAGAGGGCATCAATCTTCAGGGCTGTCAATCTCCAGCGTCTTTCAGCAGTGCTAATTTCCCCTTAGAAAACAGCCCAAGAGCAATCGCTCACTGGGCAGTTACGAGCTGTTAATTCTCCCGGCTCTGATGGCTTTAGCATACTTTGCTAATTTCAGAAAGCGGTTTCCATGCTGCTCTGTGTGAAATAATCCTATTTATATGGTTCAGGAAAAGGTAGCGAAAGTCACAAACTTTCTCTGGGGCCCTCTGTTTGCTGCTTTGGTCAATCATAATTATCCCGTGGTGGCTAAAATCAGAAAACTATACACCTAAACAAACATACATGGACATATATGTGTATGCACGCATGGACATGGGTATTTATTTAGGTGTGTGTCTCTGTATATATAGCTATAGGCCTATTTCTAGAGATAGCAATGCAGCTATCTATATATAGATAGATATATATAGCCACAGACAGACATTTTTTTCCTAATGCATAGTTTCTTAAAAGTTCCTCTGGTTCGATCTGCTCAGATGCTGTCCTACTTGGAGTCAGCCCACGATCTCCTTTCAAAATGTTGGTTAAATGCAGCTGTTACTGGTGACGCAAAGATGCTGTTCCCCAGGGGGGGGAACAATAATAGAAAACAATCTCTCTCTAAAGACGACTGTCTATCTTGCCAAATTCCCTGATTCTGACATCTCTTGACATATTTACTTCAAGAAAAAAACCAAAGGAAGGCTTATTAATACCAATACTTCAGAGCCACGCTTGAGTGTGAAAGACAAGAGGGCTTCCTCACTCCCTGAAAGTCAGCACTGAACTGAGAAAAAAAAAAGGTCATTCCTTTCCTCTTTCATTTCCAGAGTGCTTTTTGTACCAGAAGGCCCAGGAGACCTGCACTGAATGTATATGCATTGCTTCACTTGTCACTAAAATGCAGCTACCTCTATGGTAAAACGGGGCAACTACATGGCAGCATGAGCATCCCTGTGAGCTGAGCCCAGGACACGACTGAGGAAAGCAACCTCTTGCAAATACAAGGTTAATTATATTAATAATAATAATGGTGATAAATAAATGAATAAATGAAATAGATGCTGTGGAAAAGCATTTGTTAATCACAATACAATTCCAAAGCTGGGGGAAACTTCCATTTTTTCTAATGTTCTTTGCACTGGGTGGGCATCACTTAGGCTATACCGTGTTGTCCATTTAATCTAATGATGATGATGGTCTAATTTGTTTTACTATTAAATATCATTAGATTTGCCTCTGTGTAGCTAGAAGAGAAAGCTCATGGCAAAAGGTGGCTGAGCCTTGTGTACAGAACGAGGATGATAATATTGAGAGGGTTTATTGAAACAGCTCACAAAGGGAGAGGTTATGAGGAACAGTAATTTTCCAAGCAAGAGCAGAGGCTTGGAATAAAAATGAAGTCTTCTGCATTGTGACACCTCAGTTAATGTCCCTTTGTTAGGAAGCACAGCCCAAGTCCCCTGTCTGTGCCGTGACCACCTCCATGCTTAGGGGACACAGACAAAGACAAGATACACGAAACACAGGAGAACAGGCTTTGCTTTCAGCCCCTTTCACCAGCCTGGGGGTGGAACATCTCTATTTCTTCCTTGTGCTGGTAACAGATGGACATCTGTTCTCTTCTTTGTACCCTTTCTTCTCTTCTTTGTACCCTTTCCCTACTGATTGACTATGACCAAGTCCTAGCTGCCAGCACGGGAGGTTTGAAGGAAAGGACCTCCTTTCCTTAGGGGAAATACAGGAGACTTGCTCAGCTGAAGTAGGCTGCAGCAGGTGACTCCCCACCTCAGCACAGGGTGGAGACAGGTGGGACAGGGGAGACAATGACTTCAGAGAGGTCAAGAAGTTGTGCAACTCACTAAAGCTCTCAAGATTTACTTGAGAGTAAATCACTGCTCTGGTTTACTCAAGATGAGTATATCATTGTGAATAAATGACGCTCCATGACTCCAACACCTACTCCAGAAACTTCCCATGAACCTCTGGGGCTAAAATAGCTCTTTCCACTGTATGGACTGGGAAAAGATGAGTCCCACCAAACTTTTTCTAAAAGTAAGCATCATCCAGCACCAAGACAACATGCTTTGCTATGAAGTAGCTGGAGCTGTACATCGTGTATACTATTTTGTCTGTTCCTTGACTGTATGATATAATGCATTCAGATGCTCAAATAACATCTTTCCTCACTAAACAACTTCATTCATATGTTGCTTCACCATTGAGAGAAAAAAAACCCAAACCCAAAACAAAACAAAAAAATTGTGCTGTGGTTGGATTTAAAATTAAGAACATTCTCCCAAAGGGACTGTGTATCATCCTCAAGCCTGCTCCCCACCGTGAAGCTTGTGGTTAGATCTTTATCTCGAACTGTCTGAAAATAACCTTTGCTGCAAATGATCAGTCCCTAACGCTATACCCCCTATCCAAGGAGGACATCTTCCAAGTGCCACTGAGAAACCAGAGGTTTCTGCTAAATTCTTTGCAAATTACAGAAACAGAGCAGCAACCGCGCGTGGGTGGAAATGTCTTTCTCTGCGAAACAAGAAGGTCACATCCTCTCAGGTGACTCTGCTGACAGCATTGCTGTCACGTTAGGATGGAATTGCTTCTCTGATGCACTTGGCTTGGGAGACACCAGAAACGCTACAGAGCTCCAGCTGGGCTCAGACCCAGACAGAGAAGTAGGGAATTCCTGCCAGCTACTATTTTGACAGTCACCTGAATTCATATAAAAAAAAGGCCATAGATCTGATGTATTGATAAGACTTTTTTTTTTCCTTTCTTTTCTTTTTCCCAGGAGCATACCAATGTGCTGTGAATCCCTCTTCTAACTTTGGACTGCTGTCCCTGTTTCAAAATTGTAACTACACCAGAACTAGTTCAAGGTCTGTTCTTACATGTTAATTTGCTTCAGCGAAGGACACTGCCCGCCCCCCCCACCCCATCTCCAAGGAACAGACCACATAAAATCTCTGATGCTTAATTTATACCTCTCAAGCAAGAGATTCTCTGTTAATCAGCTACAGAAGTAGCGTTGCTACTGGTTTGATTCACACATCTTTTAGCTCTGTGTTTGTACAACCCCTAGCACGGAGAAGTGCATAAACATTGGAGTTATTGGTCACTGTGGTAGCAAAACTATTGCCTGGTGGGGAAGAGAGAATCTCAGTGGCATGGAACAACCTCCCACCAATTCTTTGTGTCGCTCAGCCCATTTCAGTTTTCCCCCAAGATCTCTTTACAAATGGGATCATGGCAGCTGGAGGAACCGTTTCTGGCTTTGAGGACAATTTCAAATTCAAGTAATTCCCCATCAAAACAAAAATGTGGCTTTGGCAAGCTTGGACATAGTTTCCAAGAGGAGGCGGCAAACTAGAGCTCATCAAGGGTTTTACATGAGACAGTGCTCCTTAGGTTAGCCCTGGATGAGGCCAGCACTTCATGCTTCATGCACAAATGCAACTGCCTACCCTTTCCCTCGTTTCGTTGGTGAGGAACTTGGCACATTCACTGTAGTTTGCCCAGGTGCGGTTGTTGCCTGGGACCAGCTCCCAGCTCCCGTTCAGGTCACACCGACGATAAGCATGGCCTGTGGGAGAGAAACGAGAGACAGAGTAAATGGGACTAGACCTGGCAGAACAGGAGAAACTTCTTCCAAGGGTGGATCCAATCAACCCAGCTGCCTCCTGCCTGCTCTGAAGCTCAGCTGCAAGAACAGTTTCCATCTGCTTAACAACTTTATCAGTTTTCTAATTGAGAAACACCAGAGAGCTTATAACAAGTTGCCCTTAGTTTAGGTTAAGATGTTGGGTCTACAAGCCAAGGAGACAAGCTTTGAAAAATTCCAGACAGAACCATCCTCACAGTTACAGGTCTCTCTGTGAAAATAAATAGTGATCTATATTATACTACTCTTATGATGCTCTTCAGTGCATCTCAAGGTAGATTTTTCTATCGCTACCCTCTTCATGGTGACGGAGCAAGAGAGGGCAAGGTTTCATTTTGAGATTCAACCAGCAGATGAAAACATCCATGTTCAGATGCCTGTGGGAGGCACCATTGCATGAGCTGTGTGTAAGAAGTCCCATTACAGATGACAGGGATGAGACCAGTCAACAGATCTACCTGTCCTGGGACTCCAGAGGGAGAACTTTGAGAGACCTCTGAATCTAAGGGTCTTCATCTGACTCCCACCCTAGCTGACTTAACCAGTGGACATCAGTGAGGTGGGCAATCTGTGCCATGTTGGGTTATGGAGTAAAAAGGGATGGATTGCCTGTTCCTCCTGGTCTCTAATGTGACGTGCATGTGCAGGGGTCTCTGCAAGAGGGCATCAGCTGGGGGTTAAGCTGGCTCAACTCACAGTCCCTTACAGAGAAGTCCGGATAGGCTATGTGCAACCAGGGTGCACTGGAATATCATTACTTGTGTTCTGCAAACAGCATCAGTGCTCTGCTGAGAACACACAGTCTTAATTCTCTATTTTTTCAGTCTTTGGGTGTACAGCTTTGCCTGAGAGAAGAGAATGCTTTAGCTTTGAAAACACACTGAGGAGCGAGTGTACTTCAATTGCCTCTAAAAACATGCACAGACTTCGCGGCACCACAAGCAAGCCAAGAAATGTACTGCCTGAGGGAAAGGGAGATAGGGAGGAATTCACAAGTGCTGGTTACCAGCTCTGTTCTCAGATACCCACTGTAGGGGTCTGGGCAGAGATCGAGGCTAGAATTAACAAACTCGTGAAGTGAGGAATATGAATTGGAAGAATATCTTGTGGGTTTCTATTGCTACACAGTTTGTGGCTTCAAACAATTACAGGTTGGTAACGCTGCAGGACTGCCCAGCTGTAAGCAGGTAATCAGTCCGTATTTTGCCCCATTACAGTCTGAGTGGGGCAGGTGGGAAATCTGTCATTTTTTCAGTTAAAACAGAGCTTTTCTTTCAGCATAGAAGAACAAAAAGGCTGTTTGTTTGCTTCCTTTTCCCTGGCTTTACTGCTGCTTGGAAGGGAGTCACTGTGTGACAAAAAAGGGATGTTAAAGAGGATTTCTAATTTCTGACTCACAGAACTCCTCTTGCTGCATCTTACCAGGCTCTGCTGACACAGAGGACAACACCTACCTTTGTGATTGAAGTCATAGATGTACTCAGGACATGGCATAGCCACCACTTTGCCTGGCACACCCTCAGGCCAGCAGACAATGCCATCCCACTCAGGAAGACAAAAGCCATCTGTGGAAGAGACACAAAGACGAAGAGAAGTCACTGAACCTGCAGAGGAGACACCGATGCCCCACTGTTCAGAGAGGGCTCTCCATGAAAAAGCCAACAACACTGTCACACAACATTTGAGAAAGCTTTCAGGCACCATCACAATTTTCTTCTAAGTGTTTAGTTCCTGAAGGTGCCACTTCTCCCAAGTTTTGTTTCAGAAGAATGTGTCAGATGCAGGAGGAGAGCTGGGCGCTCCCTGAGAGGGGTCAGTGCTTCTGGAAAGTTGCTCTCCCTTGTGGGCTGGGAGAAATGAAAATGGGGCAGGAAAGCAGAGTGGAGAACAGGAGGACCTGAGCCCTCAGGACTCTGTAGGCTGAGGCTGACGGGCAACCTGGAGATGCCCAAGGGAGCTTGGCTGGGTATAACCCTGACAGGGCAGCACAGATTTGAGCCTAGGCTACCAAGGAGAGAGCTTGTGCTGTGGCTACGTCATTGTGAGGCTCAGAGTTACCAGTTCAGGCTTCCCTGCAAGATACTCATGCCCACAGAGTAGACTTGCTGTGATTTAATGCCCACGAACCATTAATTCAAATTCAGCTGCAATTTTAACTCATTATACATCAGCCAGTCCTATGCTATACTGTGATGCTTTGCTGCTTTTTTTTTTTGGTGGAATTTCAGTGCGCTTTTAAGTAACACTGAGAACTGGTGAGAATCTTTAGAGATATATCTGTGGCAATGTTTCTAACTGTAAATAGAGAATATTTCATTATCTTGCTTTGTAAGGAGTAAAATGATGGCATTTCTCTTTCCTAAATATTTGCATCCTTTCCCATTTGACATCCTTTTCGCCTATGACTTCACTGGTCCCAGCTTCCCATTTCCCTGTGATTTGATCTGGAGCCATGCCCCTGCTAATTGCCGGGGCACGCACACCGACTGACCAGTCACCTGCTGCCAAGCACCATGTATATAATGGTTGAGTTTTCCTAGCTTTCCTCAGCACTTACTATTTTTGATTTCTGCCCTTCGCTCAGTCACAGGTTTTCAGAAAACGAGCAGAAAGAGAATGGGCAGGTGGAGGAGTCACATGAGCCCGTCGCCTTGGGAATGCAAATATCCGGGGAACAGTTTATTTCTGTTATACCACTTTGCTAGGCTCACTGCTACTTCCCAACCTTTTTGAGAAGGGAGTGGTGGGGTAGTTGTTACAGAATTTTTCTTTAAATCACCTCTGTTCTCCCTTTCTGTTCATTGAAGAAAGCTAAAATAGCCTTGAAGGAGAAATCCTGCCTCCCCCATACACAGAGCTCCCACTTCCCTTGGTTATTTATCAGCAGATAGCTCTGGCTTCTGTGCTTAACTTAAGGAAAACCAGAGATGCAAACCAAGAAAGAAGTCCTTTCCCACATTTTATGCCTGCCTTTTGCCCCTAAACTTTCTTCAGAAAACTAGTAAGTATATAAGTATATATTTAAAGTTCTTTAATTGTCATTTTGCAACTCTCCAGAACTGGAGAAGTAATTAAGCAGGTCTTCTATTGACCCGTAATTATGAGAAGCTTTGGTTCTCTCTTTGCAAATGAAGGTACCAGCCGATCATTCAAGGGCTCCAGCATCATGTCCTACATGAGCATGTAGGCTAAGAGGGTCATCAAGCAGCTCTGCAGCCTGCACGGTTTGCCACCGGGCTCTGAGGCAGCCGAGGTACCAGTGATGGAGGCAGACTGCCCTGGGAGATGGGCTGCCCACCCTCCTGGCAGTCTCACCTTCCTCATCATCTGTTCGTTAAGTCTGTGGGGGACAAAGTCAGAATTTATCCATACTTAGAAAGGGCTGAGGAATCCTCCAGGCTTCTTATAAGCTCTGGGAACTGACCTCATTATCAACACTACGTTAAAAAGAGGGAAGTCAAACCCTGTTCCCCAACACTTACATCCTCTCAGTTTATCAGCCACCCATTTCTGCAGCTTTTGATCCATAAGCTCCCAGTCCTACGTGGGAGCAAGCTCTCATTCAGACATGGATGTTCAACATGGGCTGCATTTCCCATCCCTGGGGAAGGACTGTGCGCCCAGACCTAACCTGATGCTTACCTACGCCTTTGAGTTGGGCTGTGTTAATCGGTTAAAATCCAGCTGCAGTAGAGTATTTGAAGTGAAAAGGAAAAATGAGTGAATCTGTCCCACTTCACCTTCAGAGCAGTGTCTGCCCACCATACCGATGGCAGCCCGTGTTTATTAACAGCATATAAAGTGTCTGACAGAGAGGACTTACATGTGAATCGAAATAAAACAGAACAGCCTGCTCTTATCTGCAAAAGAGCTCCACTAGCAAAGAAATGGTAAACACGGCCAAGATGTCAGCATGTTTCATTAGTATCAAAGCTAGTTCCTTAGCAATCTTTCAACCAAACAAGAATTGAACCTTTAGAATGAATGTACTTTCACAAGATTAAATAAGAACCCAGGATTGCTTTAAAGACCTGGGATTGCCTTAAGGGCTGGGATGGTGCCCTCCAGGGTCAGAGCTCACAGTGATCAATTCAGTTTGCTGGTATTTAAGGACATGAAAAACAACAGGAAAAGTCATCCCCTAACAGCTGATTTCTTATCTTTAATTCAGTGCTGATGAAAAGGACCAGACTAATCCCTGCCTATCTCCTGAAACACTAACTGGGAGTGAGGGCAGAGGAACTAGAGTTCCTCAGCATCAATGTGACGAAGAGGAGGAGGAAGTTTATTGCATTTTTCTCTGCTTCCAGTCACATTAGAGGAAGAATAATACTACTTTTCTTATTCATGAACACAGGGAAAGCCCTTCCCTTTGGCTCATTATGTTGCAGGATTACTTACACTGTGAAAAACAGTTTATTTATTTTTCAGTTCTCTGAAACCACAACAAAGGATCAAAAGAAAATGGGAGGGGAAAAAAAAGTCCCCCACAAAATTTGGATTAGGACAAAATGTTATTGTCTCTGAGGTTTCTTTCCAGACAAAAAAGTAAATAAAGATTTCATTTAGTCGTCAAAGTGGTCTTAAAATAAAACCAATTCTTTTTACAAAATAAATAAATTTGGGTAAGCTTTGGGTAAGCTGTGAAGAAACAACATTGGGGAGGAAAAATGTCCAAATGTCAATGCTGGGAGAAAAACCTTCCACTTTTCTAAGAGCTTCAGAATGACTTGCAAAGGTCATCCTTCACTTGTAAGTAGTTTCATTTAGTATCATGCTGCAATATTTGTCCAGAAAATATTAATGTGGAAATGTATCTGGTGGGTACACCCTCATGCTGTAAACACACACAGACACACATTTGCAATGGGCTCATTCAAAAGGGAACTGACGGTTTCTGGATAACAGGTTATGCAATTAGTTCTTTTGGGGTATTTTGATCCCCACAATCCTCCCAAAAAGCAGAGGGTTGAAGGCTCTACGCAGGAAACAGTGGAAACCAGTGTCGGGACACCTCTGGACTGCTGCTTTATCATGTGGACAATTTTTGGAGCCATCAGCTGCCCCAGAAATTAGAAAAGATAAGATCATCTTTGCTGCCTCTCATTGCATCTGAAATCTTTCCATGCCTCTGTGCATTGACCTGTAGAATTGATTCATTAAAGCTGTTAAGGATCTGTTGGGACTCGATCTTCAGAAAGCATCTGAGTCCCCAAGAAAAGACACAAATGAATCCGTCATAGTTATCATGGACCCTTACAACACAGAGAAACCTCTTTAACCTCCTCCCCACCTCTACAGCATCCCCTGTCTCTGCCCTCTCAATGCTTGGAAAACCCATTTCATCCAAATCTCAGTCATCCTTTCCCCCCTGCCAGTTTTGTGGTGGCTGATGATCAGCAGAGGGAAGGGCAGGTGACCATTGGCAGCTGTCACCTGGCTGGCTGGGCAACCAGCTGGCACGAGCACAGCTTACAGTTAGGCACAGCATGGCTGTTCCTTGCCAGTCCAGGTAGCCGTGGGGGCAAGCGGAGGGGAGCTGGTTTGGGAAGAGGACTGCAGTTATTAGTTTGTGGTAGGGGAAGGCTGGGCGGGGAACACCCGCATGTTGAGCCAGGTGCCTCTGGACCTCCTGGTTTCAGAACAAATGGAGAAGTTCCTACATTGACTGAAACTCTTGGAAAACATTTTTCAAATGGAAATATTGACTGACGTCAGGACCAGCCACACTTTGTGACTGTTGGATCCACATTCCTGGGTTTTAATGCAGCCAAAAGCTGTTTCTCCACTCTGTGTCCCAGAGAAGAGCCTCACCATCCTTCTCTCACTCCTATCTTTGGTACCTCCATTCCTTCCATCTAAGAAGGCAAACCACTGGCCTTCTGATAGGACAGGGGTGAATGGTTTTAAACTAAAAGAGAGGAGATTCAGGTTAGTTGTAAGGGTGAAATTTTTTTACTGGGAAGGTGGTGAGACACAGGCACAGGTTGCCCAGGGTGGTGGTAGATGCCCCATCCCTGGAAATGTTCAAGGCCAGATTGGATGGGGCTCTGAGCAGCCTGATTGAGTTGTTGTCCCCCTTCATTGCAGGGGGGTTGCACTATACAACCTTTAAAAGTCCCTTCCAACCAAAACTACTCTGATTCCCCACATTCCTTCCTTTCTCGCTCACTCCACCCGCCGTATCCTCTGGTCTGCACAGCCATGTGGCACCTCTGCCATTAATTTCACCAGCTTGAGACCACCGATGTGATACCCAGGACCAAATACTGCACCTTCTGCCTCCAACTCTCTCCTATTTTACTCACTGTAGAGGTCACTTAACAGAACAGCTGAGCTGATGATAAAATGGGGAGGGAAAATACCATATATTCCATTGGTATTGTGCTGGAATCCAAACAAGACTTTGCTTCTTGTTTGTTTTCCCAAATATTTCCTCTAAACGTTTTTTTTCTTGGTTTATAAAAATATTAACAGTACTAACAACTTGGCTTCTCTCTGTTGTTTTCCTTTTCTCCTGGTCACTTCTCAAAAAAGAGATCCACACTGAATTACAAGAAGAAATCTGAAAAATGGTGAGGAGTTTCAGGAAATCAATAAAAAATCCACAAGCTGACAATTTTTCTGATGGCTATATTTTAAAATAAAAAATAAAATCCATTTTTTCAACCCTTTTTAGAAGCTGTCATTAGAAAAAAAAAATCTACCACCCGTAAGTAGTGTGCTTTTGACATGCTAAAAATAAGCCAGTCTCTCCTGAGACACTGTTAACAATATTTAGAAGCAGAGATAATCAGAAAGGATCCAGTTTGTTCTAAATGCTGATTGAAAAGCTCTTGAAAAATTTCTTTTTTTGGTGAAAAATAGTTTGAGAGTTCAAATATGCTGTTTGGATTAGTACAGGTGGGTAGGTTTGGGACATGAAGCCGCATCTTCCAAGTGAATGGGGAATGCAAACCATCTATTTCCTTGGAAGGAACAGGATCCACTGAAGATGTAAGTCAAAAGGAATTCATAAACTTTTAAGAAAACAAGTAAATCTCATACATATCCCACATGCAAAGTGTTCTGGGTGTGTATCGGTCGTTCAGGCAGTGCTGAATGGAGGATACCACTTCTCTCTCAGGCATGTACGTATGGGGGTGAAGCTGCTCCAGATTCAGAGCTGTAGGTAGCTCTCATGGATGGAGACAGGGAAGGTGGGAATTGCACTGGAGCTTCTCATGTTTACAGGACATGGCCAACCACTGTAGTCCTATAGACATTAGTCCTGCAGGACATGAGTAGCTGAAAGTAAGGCAAGACCTTTTTCTTCTCCAGAGACTCTGCAGGTGCCTCATCTTGGTGAATCCCTTTCTGTCTCCCTAGTTTGATAGGACTTCAGGGAGACAGGCCACAGTACCTGTGGAGAAAGTGCAGACCAGTGGCCACCACACTCCCTGACTACAAACCTAACACGGGCAGGGAAGTGAGGTTGGCAAAAGCCACCTGCTGAGGCAGGAACTGAAGCTTTGTCTTCTAAGACTCCTTGTGCTTCTTCATCCCATAGTAGTTTGCCAGAAGAGGCTTCACAGGTCCTGAGATGTCCTTGCTGCTGGTCAAACAAGATAACCGCTCTAAGGAAAAGCTCCTAAGTCCCTTTGTTGAAAAGGAACAGAAAGAAAAAAAGAAAGCAATAGGGAAGGACTGGGAGGGTGGGAAGATTTCATTTGTGGCCCCAGAGGAGAATGAAATGCTTGGTCTGCTTAATCCAAGAAGAGAGAAGGAGAAGAAAGATTTTTCCCCTGTTGGCAAGCAGTATGAATGGAGATGAGCTACAAAAATGGAAAATGATGCAAAGAAACCTCAGGGGTAAACTGTCAGTGAAGAAAGCTTATAATATAAATTAAGAGATAGCTTCTACTCTTTAGATGCATCATGTTGGGGATGAGGTCAGTAATTCCATTGTCCCTGAGTGATTTTAAGATAGTATTATTAGAGCAAATAGAGGCTGTGACATTATGGGGCTAGGAGGAGGGCATCATGTCACTCACAGCTTCCTCTGCATGTAACACCAAGCTCTGTGGCCATCCTTGTGCTGGGACAGGTCGGTGCATCTTCATCCTACTTCAGTACCCTGTATGCTGCTGTCTCATATCAGCAGAGTCGCTTGGGCTTCCCAAACACATCTCAGATTTCCAGCTGGCCTGGCTCCCTACCTCCACTCCAGGTCTCAGGAACCACCTTACTTATGCTGGAGGCAATCACTTTCAAGGACAAGAGAAATTTTGAAACATTCCAGATTACTCCTTCCCTCCTTGCTAGGTACAGAGATGCCAACACAGCTCCTGTATGTACTGGTGCTCTCATCTCTTGGTCTTGAGGTGCCCAGCTCATCACTTCCTCAAGCCAAGCCAAGCCAAGCCAAGCCACAGCAACAGCTCAGACCCTCTCTTTCCACTGCTACATCCCTGCACCAGTAAGGGCCACCTCCTCTAGTTTCTCCGTGTATTCCCGACAAGGCTGTTTTGTACTTCTCAGCCCATCAATCCAGTTCACGCGAGTCCCCAGCTTCAGCTGAAGGCAGCCCCAAGGGTTCAGGCAACAAAGCCCTCCGTGCAGTACAGACCTCAGCCTGAGGGAAATGTGCTGGGAGAGATGATGCTGAACACTACTTTCACCCACTGCCTTCCCAGGGCTGTGCTGGGGCAGGGACTTGGGTCACCAGCAGAGAGTTCCTCCTCATCCAGCTCTGCAGAGGACGCACTACCACCACCATGAAATAAGCACTTTGAGAAGATGAAGTACGTGGAAACATGTCAGTTCACCATCTAACCAGAAGTTAATGACATGTTCCTCTAATATCAATCACAATAAGGCAGGTATATACCTGCCAGCTAGAAGTCAGAAAATCTGATTTACTTCTCTGCATCTGCATGCTGTTTTATCACAGATCATCTTTTCCCATCTTCTAAGGCTAGACTGCAAAATCCTCCAGGCAGGGCGTGTGTGTCGGTGCCTAAAGGTTACTGTTATAGTGTACCCATTCATCTCACCGTTGCTTGGATTGTCATGAATACTCCTTTACAGTAGTACTGTACTACAGAGTAGTTATAGTAGCACAGATCACTGTAGTTTTAGAACAGATGTGCCTTGCAGCTCTCCTTAGCCCTTGAGGGTTGAAATCTCAGGGCATGGCAATTAATAGTCATTATCACAAGCCAATATGGGATGCTCAGGATGGAGTGCACACACTCTTTGATGCCATTGCTGCAGGACTTGCCTTTTGCAGGCAGAAAGGCCAGTCACAGAGCACTTTGGGAAAGGGCTGTGTCACAGGCATCTCTCATGTTGTTCTTTGTTTCTGCTTGCCCACCTGAGCCTAGTCAGAAATCCCAGCACACTGCAGGTTGCTTCGGAGGAAGAGAGAGGAAGGGAAAGGCATATTTGGGCCATGCCTGCTCACTGCTTAGACTGTCTCCACAGGGTGCAATGAGGGCTATTCTCTCCTGCCTGCTACTTTTCCCTTGTCTCCTCTCTCCTTTCCTTCCCCCCAGTCTCAATCCCGATTTCTGTGCAAGTGGTACATGCATGTGGAGAACACATTAAAACCATCTGCAAGGGTGCTTGGCAGCTGGGTAAATGCAAACATGGTCTCGAGGTGTTTATCTAGGGGTATGGAATATAAATCTGCCCAACTTACTCTGGCACTGTGCAAGGCACCAGGGAAACCACATTTGGAATACGGTGTGCAATTGTGGTCACTCTATTACGGGAAGGACATTTGGTGGATTGGAAACAGGCAGGGAGGAGCAACCGAAAAAACGACCCAGCATTTTGGGACAGGGGAGGGAGAAAGGGAGACTTGGAGGGCCAGTGCCTCTGTACAGGGGTGTTTGGCGTTGTGGATGAGTTTCAAGCTCAGTTGTTACAGCATGTGTGTATGAATGCTTGCATATGCATATGTGTAGATCTATAGGTGGGTATGCCTGTAGGAAGGGCTGCATATTGTTGACCTGCATTGTGCAATACAGGGGGAGCATGTGTCTGTTTTGGGGAAAGATGCTCTGCACGCATCCAAGTGTGTTTGCATGCGTAGCTGGGGGACACAGGGCTGCAGTGTCTCTCAACGGAGTCGTGCGCAGTGTGTCCTGTGCCAGTGCATGCATCTCTAAACATCTGTGTGTGTTTATGGGTACCATGGGATGGCCAGCATGAAGGGAGGGTGAGGAGAGGGGGTGGATGGATGTAGGTTCTACCTGTTACTACTCAGAGACCCTTGCTGGTCTGCACAGTGGCGTTTAGTGGGCAAAACACCCCTTGCGTGCTCAGCCCTGGAGGAACTGGACTTTGGAAGGGAAAGATGCGTGGGCCAGGGACTGTTTCAAGTCATAATGTGTCTTCACTCACCTCAAGGCAGAATGGGGAAGTCCCAAGGTTATGACTGCTACCAGATACTAGCTAGCACGACACAGCTCCAGAGAGCTGCCTACCCTGACATCACTAGCCCATTTCACATGCTTCTTGTCCACTCACTGAGTTCACAACATGGAAGAAGAAATATCACCTTCAGTCACCCATCCAATAAGACCTGACCTGCCACTACTGGCCTGGCTCAGCCCAGGCATCCTTCTTTCCTCATTTGAGTACATCTAGTCCTTCCAAACCTCTCCAGATCTCCCTCTGAGAGGGTATAGTGTTGGTCATATCAATCACTACAGTGAGCACAGAAATAAGGTTCATAATTAGTATTTCAGTTTAGACATCCTATGTACTGTTTTTCACCCTTTCTCCATGTTACTTTAAATATCTAACACATGGACCATTTACACCTCCCAGAACTCCTGAGACCTATCCCTCCTGTGCATTTCCAGACCCATACAGCTGCTCAGCACACACTTCTCAACAGGGTTGGAAGCCTTTGGCCCATAACTTTTGCAGGTAGGGGCCAGCCGTTGGTATTTCCTATCTCTTGCTAGCTCTAATTCAGGCACAACTAGTGAGTAGCCATCTGTGAACTGCTGCAAGCCCTCGCTGGTCATCACAATCTGCTGACCTGAATGGCAGCTGTGGTAGATGGCTTGGGCGGGAGATGATGTCTCTTTGTAGGGTTTCAGTGCTCTCTAGACGCATACCAGAACCGCAGATGCAATGAGAAACCCCAGGCTTGACCAAGACTCACTGATTGCATCTATACTAGTCAATACAACAGACCATAGCCCATTTTCAGGCCCTTCAGGTCCAGCATGGCTCATATCCATGATCTGAACTCCCCCTCATGCACGCCCCAGAACAGCATTGTCTGTGGTGCCATCTTGAAAGTTCCCCTGGTCCATACTGGTCCCCAGATGATGTGCACTTATGCACCCAGACCAAAACTGTACTGGGAGCATGCTAACACGGGACAGTTTGCATGTTTGCAAGACAGTATTTAAGCCAATGTTCTGTCCCTGCATCACTGAGTCACAAGGACTGAACACAGAAGTAAGGAGAAGAGAGAAAGGGCAGGAGAAGATACGAATTATTGATGTGGTTAGGGCAAGTCCTGAGTGCCTTGGATGCCTTTGTCTCCCTTAACATCTAAGGCACTTGAGGCTACTCTCAGCCGCTGAGGAGACCCTGGCGGGCTGGATGACCAGGAGATGATGCCTGAGCCTCTGGAGAGAAAAGCAGGAGCAGATCCTGGGCTTGGGTATAGGTCCTTCAGGGACAATGGAGCCGTAAACTTGGATGCAGAACCCACACAGCTTAGGTAAATATACACAGCTTCTCAGCTAAAAATAACCTGCTTCCCTAGCAAATAGGTTTATTTATTAAAAAAACAAGTCATTTTGAGGCAAGCTGCAACACCTAGGACTCTGAGAAAGGATTGCTGATGGCCTTTGTTAATAACAGGTTTGTATAAAAAAAAAACCCCTCCCTTCCCCCACAAAATGTCCCATCTCCTTTTCCAAACCAGGGAAAGACAGGCCTTTAATTCATGGATAAAAAAAAATATATTTTAAAAAAAAGTCAGGTCTGATGGCTTACGGCTGGGAATTTCACTTCATCCCCTTCCAGGTTTAACTTCCAGGTGGGCATCAGGCTGCCCACCATGGCTGAAATGTAATATTTGTGTATGTAGAAGAGAAATTTTAGGGTTTCCTGTTCTTTCCAAAAGGCTTTCATCTAAAGACTAAATTTAAAGAAAAAAAGGGGAGGAAAAAAAAAAAAAAAAAGAGAAAAGAAGAAAGGAAGCCAAATGCTTGTGGGGACAGGTTTCTGGGTTGGTAGCTTTTTTTTGTTTTAATATTATGAGTCTCCATCCCTCAGTACCTTAGCCAAAAGTGGTAGATGATGCACGTATCTTGAGACAGGGCCGTGTGGGAGCACACCGGACTGGCTCAGCCCTGTCTCCCCATGTCACCCCATGGATCAGAGTCCGCAGCAGGTCCTCAGGCTCCGAGAGATGCCTGGAAGGTGATCAGGGGACAGAGGACACTGTCTATGTGGTCTGTCCTAGGAGGGCTGGAGGAAGCTCACCCTACACTAGCTAGCATAAAAACTAAACCTTAACATTTTTAGAGGGAGAGAAGTGAATTTGTAGCTTTTATACATGAACAGCTGTTCATTGTTGCTGAAGAAAGTTCAGAGTTTTATCAATTTTTTTACCTTTCAGTTTGCTAGGGCTTTCCTTTGGACTATCAACCCTGCTAGCAATCACATACATAACAGCCATGCTTTCCCACTCTCCAGAAATGCTTGGCATGTCCATTGCTCACCATGATGCTCCTTAGTCCCCAGTTCAACTTCTGCAATGCAGCTTAGTCATATCTAATTAAAATTGCATCTGGTTTATTTCAACTGAACAAGAAATTGCTGAACCATGGTAGCAGATAACACATTTGAATACTCCACTTGACAGCTCATTGCCTGATCTTTCAGGGCATGGGGCAGGAATCAGATGAATGTTGAAACTAGAGGCAGGCAGTGAACATCCCTCCCAGCCTCTGGAAATCTCCTTGCAATAAACATCTCCTTCCAGTCTCTACAAGATGGGTGGACACCACTGCTCTCCATACTCCCATTAACTCTTTCCTTTTTTTCCACAACATGCAGTTCAGGTTTTAGGCCTCCTGTGCTGCTTTTTATGGCCACTTTCAGCAGCTGGAGCTATGTTAAGATCAGCCCTTTGGCACAAGGATGAAGCTAGCATTGGCCAGGCATGAGGGTGGAGGCTGGTTGGGAGAAAACCATTAACGCCTCACTGGTCACTGCTGCCTTTTGGCACCGCACCGGGAGGCACGTGGCATTTGCTGATAATCCTGTGGGCTGAAGAAAACTGTGGATTTAGTAAAACAAAACAGTAAAAAACAGCTAAGGGAAAAGGACAATGCTAGGTGGAGCAGATGGGAGACCAAGGTCTTCCTGCTTCTAGAGGATGGTGGAGCATGAATCAAGGTACTTATCTCATCTGGGCTGGCTGCTTCCTGGGGAAGAGCTCATGAAGTCCAAGCACAGGCAGGATCGCACTTTCCACTCAAAAAGCCAGTTCTGATGCATGTCTCCATACCAAATCCAAGTCTGTGCCAGGAGAACGATGCACAGAAACCTGCTCCTCAAAATCTCATTTACCCTCTCGGGGGCAAGTAGTGGTGCTGGACTCACGGGTCCCTCCCACAATGTGTCTCCTTCACTTGTGTAAACCCATGTAGCCAGT
The DNA here is from genome assembly GCF_023634155.1 of Falco peregrinus. Taxonomy (NCBI): domain Eukaryota; kingdom Metazoa; phylum Chordata; class Aves; order Falconiformes; family Falconidae; genus Falco; species Falco peregrinus. The sequence continues at coordinate 63,101,234 of NC_073725.1, read as the reverse complement.
TTTAGCCTGTGTTTGCAAGGAAATGCGTTAGGAGCAGGTAGCTGAAGGTGAGAGAAGAACAGCAGGTACCAGCCCAAAACCAAGGTTTGGTGCTGATCCAGGCTACCTCTCATCCCTTAGGCCCACTGATATCTCTGAAATTCGAAGTTTTCCCATGTTAAAATGTTGGTTGAATTAATATTAGAAGCTGGGGAAAAAGTAAGTTGCAGTGCTGAACTGTGGGAGAAAGGCATGAATGTGCTGTTGCACTAAACGGAGTGGGAATCTGCTAGTTTATACTGGGGAAAAAACTGGCCCGTGAAATGCACTCATCAATGAGATGGGCAAAAAAGGAGGAGAACCCAGGTACCCATTGCACTGCAGGAAATTTCAAATCTGTTTTCCTCATTTCCAAACATTACCCGAGGCTTTAAAGTGAGAGAGGTGATGAGAGTTTTGAGTTTCAGTCAAGTGGGATTTGTCTAAAGATTTTCACCGGTTTCTGTCCACCTCTATTTGAGTCTTTGTAGCCTCACCTTGAATTCCAGGACAAAAGGAAATGTGGTTTGTGGCTTCTGCCTTGGCTGAAGAGTAAGGGGATGAGAATCCAAATCTTGGCTCTGCCACAGTCTCTCCTTTGAGATCGGAGGTGAGGTGTTGAATATCCCTGTGCGTCAGCTCCCAAAAATGAGGACAGAAGCCCTACAAAATTTTGCTGCCAGCTTATGTGATATTTCTTTCTATCTAAAAAAATAATAATTAATTAAAAAAATAAATCAAGGTGTCCCAAATTCCCTTACTGCTTCTGAAAACACACATCATTGACTATTATGGAGTAAATCACAGCGCTGGGCTGCAGTCACAGCCAGGCAGAGGCAGGATCTGAGCATCCCTCTGCCAGGTGGCATCTGGCAACTTCTGATGGACAGGGATAAGCATGGGTCAAGGGCGGTTACAGGACAGACTCTGACAGCACTAAATGGACACATACACCCCTTGGTGTGAAGCAGGGAGCAAGGAGAGAAGGCAACACTGATAAATCAGCTTGGGTTTTCAAAATCTCAGACGTTCAGCAGGTAATGCTCAATGTGGTACGGCTCACACCGACACCTTTCATTCCTGGCACTGCTCCTTGCCCTGTGATGGATCTCCTGTTTATGTGGCTGCACGATGAACCAGATCAGGAAGCTGATCCAGCTGAAAAACAAACCTCCTCCAAACAGGCCCTTTCTCAGGTCAACTGGTTGGCCATTGTCCCTGCCCATAACTGCATGCTAAAGGGAGTCTGAAATAACAAATGGGGTCATGCTTTTTGGCCATAAGAAAACCGGCCTCTGTGTACACACACAGGCCCTTAGCACCTCTGTCACCATAACCGATCTCTGTTCAGCCCTGGTTGCCTTAATCCACGCAGCCACAAGCTACGTAAGCTGTCTCATCAAGGATATAGGCTTATGCCGAAGTCACTCCTTCCCTTTGCCATAGAGGTGCCCTGTAGGACCAATTCAAGCCACAACGTGCAGTCAGGGTTCCAGGGGATTCCACCTCCTTGCCAGAGAGAAGAGACATGACTGCTGCCTCCTCACACCTTCCATCTGGTTGCCTCCAAGCTGGCAGAGGAACAGTGCTTCATTCAGCCTGGTTCAGGTCCAGGTATGAACACGAAGTGTCGATGAGGGCAGGTTTGCAGGAAGAGGTCCTCTGAAGGGTCCCTGGAGAAGCAGAGGCCACCTGCAAAAGTCACACCCCTATTTCTCATAGAAAGCCATGAGAGGGAAGTATCCCCGTGTGCCCACAGCAGCAGATGCACCTCTCCGAGTCCTCTTCTGACTCTATCCACAAGCTATGACATTGAACGTTGGGGGGTGCAGGACAAAACCCCAGAGCAGTGATGCGAAACCCAGACCTCAGGCTGCACAGCAGCCTTCACCTGTTGCAGAGCTTGTGTAAGCATCCAGTGCAAAGCAGCTCTGAAACATCCATGGGGTCAAAGGCCTCCTGTCCTATGACCTGTGGCTGAGTTTCCCTGGAGAGATGGGACTCAAGTCCAAAGCCACTCTTTGTGGACTTAGGCAGGGGTTTTTAAGCAGGAGCTTTCTCCTTTCCCAAACATCCTACGCCACTGGGCTGTCTGCAGGGTTGTTCCCTGTTGGAGTTGCTCCATGCTGAAGGCTGCTACAATAGTCCCAGAAGAATCTCTACAAGCAGATCATGAGGTTGAACAGCTGAGCTCCAGCTCTTGCACCAGCGCTTTTGGTAGTTTCAGACACAGTGAAACAGAACTAATGGAAGGGATTTCCATCTCTTTTTTCACCTTTGACACGCTAGGCAGTAGAGCGTCATTTCTGGGAATTAATAACAGATTCCTTCAAGCAGAACTGAATGTAAATCTTCTCCCTCACCACAAAACACTATGTAAGAAAGGCTGAGGAAGTCTCATTCTTTGATGACTGTATGATGTGCTTTCATCATGATCTCCCCAAAACTCCTGCTTCATTGTGGGCTTGTCCTTTTTCCTTCTTTGGAGTAAGAAACCAAGCACAGATTTAAACATGCAAGGTAACTGGAAACAACATGCAAAGAGAAGGAAAAAAAAAAGAAGAAAAAAAAGAAGAAAAACAGAGACACAACATGCAAAGCTCCTATTCTTTTCCATTGTAAAGGACAGAGGAAATACTCAGATCTCCCCTTCTCTCCTTGTCCAGCTCCATGAAGTGCTAGAGTGAATTTCTGGGTGTCACAGAAAGGCTGCCGCTGGAGGTTCTTTCACAACTTTGTAATCTGTCCCAAGAAATGTCTTCTTACATCAGAATTCATTCTGTCTTTGGATTACTGGACCTCTTGCGGGTTAATTTGATCTAACTACCTACTGCTAATGATTGCCTTGAGTGTTTAAAGCCTTCAATATACTGCTGTGAGTATTGACATCAAGATGATTCCTTCTCTTGGCTGTACTATTTGGGACTGGAAAGAGATTTGCTGTAGAAGATGGGGCAGTGAGCCTGGTTTCTATTGCTGAGCACCTCAGAATAGCTTTTTCCAAAGCCAAAACTTGGGTCCATGAGATATCTAAACAAAGATATATTAAATTTCTTTGTTTCAGTCAATGGCAGAGCTAATACTGGCCTCAGTTGCAAAACCAGGTCTCAAAACAGGACAAAGGGCATGTCTGCAAAGCACAGAGATTTGATGCCTTTGCTCTACCAAACTGACCATGCTAGAAAGCCCATAGTCTGCCAGTCATGCCCATCTCCCCAGCCCCACCAACGCTGCTGTGGCAATGAAGGAGAGAGCAGAGTACTGAATGCTGATGGTCACAGAGTCAGAGAACAGGGTGTGAGAACAAGAGCAGCTGGTGGATCTCACCAGATCCCAAGGTAGGCAGGTGGTCCGTAGTACAACAGAAGGAAATGCCTTTGCACATATGTTTTTTAATGAGGTGTTAATTGGGCATTGGGTGAACAGGACAAAGAAGCAGCAGAGGATGTGGCTTGAGGTTTTGGCTTGAGGTTTTGGCTGATGCAAAGCAGGAGGCCTGGAATAAAATGAAGGTTGGGCTTCTGTGACCCCTTGCTGTCATTTCCAACAGGAGAGGGACACCAGGTGGGCAGGCACCTCTGCTGCACAATCATGGCTGGCTTTGGGGACTTTTCCCTCTGCTGGTGATGTCTCCAGATATTCTCACAGTGCTGGCTGTGGGAAGAGAGATCTCCAGGATGGGATGGTGAAGGTGGGAAGCATTCTGGCTTGTCCCCTTCTCTCAGGCAGTAGAGGCAGATGGGACAGGATGCCCACCCAGAAGGAGTTGGGTGGGTGCAGGGTGCCTTAGCAATAATTAACATATGTGAAATTGATGAAAGAAACCAATGGGAGATTATTACTTTGCTACCCACATGAGAGAGAGCTTTCTCCATCCTTATCCCTCCCAGCCTTACATCTGGAAGTGGTTTTGCAGCCCAAAATAGAAAGGAAGTGGAAGAAAGAGGCTTAGCTGAGCTTGGACCCATTTGAGGAGAATATAGGGAGTATGTTGGGATGTTGGAGGAAACAAAGCATCCTTCCAACAGCCCTTCTTTGTTTCCCACACCACTGGTGTCTTGCTGCAAAGGATCTTGTGAAAACTGATGATCGATGCTACCTCCCATGCATTGCCTGGGCTTTGGGAGTAGTGCTAAGGGCTGTAAGCCTATGACCATGACTCTTGCATCCTCCTGACCCCATGGCACCTGGAGTTCTGGAGCAGGAGAAGGAAGCTGTGACAAGTTTGCTTTCCAACACCTTGTACAGAACAATTTTCCCCATAGTCTAACCTGGAAAACCGATGTTGTACCTTCTTCAGCTGCCTGCCTCACATGCTCTGAGCTCTGCATATGGGGCTGAGGGGAAGATCTGGGGCTGAGCAGAGAGGGGCCCAGCCCCAGCCACGCAGTCTGGGTTGCTGTGGGAACACTCACCATGCACCTTGGGCACCTTGGCTTTCAGGTGTCGTTCGCACTTTGCCTTGGCTTTTAGCAGTAGGAAGATCTGCTCCTCTTTGGTGATGACATCATCAGCATCCACCTGCAGCGATGGGGAGACATGACGTTAAACCTCAGCACACAAAGAACAGCAGGACACAAACTTCCTAGATCATGCAGGTGATCCGAATGCAAAACCTCCTTTGCATCAGCAGTTTCCTCCACCAGCCTTGCTCTGGGTATCTCAGTCTGCTCAGCAATTAGCAACCCAGGCAACACCTCTCACAAGGTGCTACATGGAATCACCTGCACACACAGCAAAGGAAGCGCACGCTGCAATTGCTCACATCATACATGTGCACGTACAGGCAGGTGGCAGTTCTGGGGTGGTGTGCCCCAGCTTGCAGGCTACCATCCAAGAGGAAAAAAATACTAGTAAACAATATTGTACCAAGGACTCCTTTTAAGAATTGCAACCTGCCATCAGTGCAGCGCTATTTCCATCTCTGCATGGAGGCCTTCAGCCACACAGTGCCAGGCTCTACAAACATCCTACCTAAACGCCAGAACTTGTGCGGAGGGGGCTGCCTTGGGCAGGGTTGGGAGCTGACAGCATCTGCTCCCCAAAGACTGAAAGCTCAGGGAGAACAGCCTGTGGACATCATCATGCTGCAAAGATTAGATTTCCTTTCCTGTAAGATGTCTAGAAGTCATGGGACAAGAAGGGGGACAGGGAGGGTGCTTTACCCAGGGCCTGTTTTACCCTCCTCTGTTTGCTGCTGTGTGGTGATGCTCAGCCCTCAAAGGCACTTGCTGGTCATAAAAAAAAAAAAAAAAAAAAAGGCAAAAAAAGCAAACTCTTGCTTCATGAAGCTGGTCTATTCCCACCAGGCATGGCTGGTCTCGGGAAACTGGGAGTACAACTGTGGTAAAGACTTCTACAAATGCTTTTGTTGCTATAGCATACAGGGCTTTGATCTAATGCAATATGGATGCTTCAATTTTTTGCTCTGCTTCTTGGGTACCTAGCTTGTGCATCCTGCCCAGACACCCAGCACCAGTCCCCATGTCTGGATAAAGTCTGAGAGTAAGAAGAACCTTCTCCCAGGTCAGTTTGGCAGGAATGGATGGAAATTTCACCATTCCCATCCCAGCTACACTGGAACGGTATCGCCTTTGTTCTTTCCCGGTTTTTCCCCTAGAAGAAGAGTATACTTAACCTTCTTCTACATTCATATTCTGCCCTGGGTTCGAGTGGGTGATGCAGACCGTACTCTGTAGGTGCTTGTGATTTACAGCATAGAAGGAGGTGAGGAAAGCTGGTGCACTATGTCCATCTACTGGCAAGCCTCCATTGCAGGACCTGACCTGCAGAGTCTGACTCCTCCTGTGAAACCTTTGAGGTCTGGGCCCATTCTTTCTATGGTGCCAGTCAGGGCAGAAGAATCTCTAGGCGATCAGGACTGGGGGGGGATCCTTATCCACAAGATCACCCCAAAACTGGTTCAAAGCACAAAAACCCCACATGTAACACCTTACAGGGCTCCTGGGTCAAGCATGTTGTTAAGGCAGTAGCCTGAGAAAATTAAGTGATGTAGTAAGTTGGGATAAATCACTGCTCTTGTTTTCCTAACATTTGTCTGTCTTAATTAATCAGACTACAAATGCAACAAGAGCAGATGTTGCCTCTCTGGATTTGTACAGAACTTAGCACTCGCTCGTAGAAGTGTAACGTAAGCAAGAAAGGGCTGCAGTGCCATTTTATACAAGGAAATTATTTTTTTAAAAAAAAAAAACCAACTCACATTGACTGTGCTGGTGTGACTGGCCACTGTAAATCTGTAACGCAAAACCTAAGGCAACATTCCACATCTCGATGGATGGAGCAGACCCAAGCCTCAGTGCATTGTACAGGGAGGCAAAGGAAAGAATGCAAAACCCTGTGCAGCCAGTCATGGTCTGCAGACAAGGAGACCTGTCAACAGGTTGTAGAACCTGCCCATGGAAGTGGCTGCTCATTTCAAGCCCTCTGAAGCACAGACTGAAGGGGGGTTATGACATTTCATTGCCCTCCCCAAAACTGCTATTCAGAATTAAGGTTCCTTCGCTCATTTTATGTTAAGTCATTTTGGAAAGCACGTAAGTTAAACCAGCTGAAAACCAATCAGTTCTTGAGCAGGACTTCCTATGAAGGACATAACGAGGGTTAATGAAATCCAGCTTAGAAGTGAACTCAAATTCAATTTCCCAGTGTGCTCCTATGGAAAAGAACAGTGGATGTTTGAGCAGCTGGTGCAGTAGTGGACACACAGATGGACAGCTAGATCTGATAAGGGGATTCTGAGTAAAACAGAAGTTAGTTTTTCATGTCCTTGGAAAAAATCCATGCTAAAAATCCTTCAGAAGTGGGAGCTGGCTTCAAAACCACGTTAACATTAATACAAAACAAAGCTATCCCTTTCCAGATGTTTGGCCTGTCCACATTTAAGGCAACATCCCACATTTCAACTCTTCAATTGGAAACATAAAACCTCTGGGTCAAGCCCTGCTGTCATTTCTATCTGTACAAACCCTGAGTGATTCCACCAAAGCTGGAGGAGTTAGTCTGGATTTATAGCATCCAGAGTAGAGTCTGACCTCAGGCATTTCACATGATTCATCCCTTGCACACTTCATCCTGAGGCTGCTTTGGCCATGCTCTGAGAGCAGGGCAGCCCCCAGCCAGAGGGATGTACGGTCCCCAGGCCAGGCACAGAAAATAAATTTTACTTCCCAGAAAGGGGGATAAGTCACTGAGCGCTGTGCCCAGAGCCAGGCAAAAATGCTGGGGCAGAGCTCTGAACTCAGCCCAGGTTTTCAGCTTTCCTGAGCCCTGCTTACCAGTCTTAAATATCCAAAACCTGCCAGACCCTTGCAAAAAATCCCACCCAAACAACACCCCATTCCCTCCCCTCCCTCAAAACTGGTTTAAACACCAAGAGATAACATTTAGGACATATCTTTCTGTGTTTCTCTTTGGTCAAGGAGCCTGAAACATGTATGTAAAAACAGGCATGAATAAGATTATTTTTTTCCCCCTCATTAAATCCTGTGACCTGCGGGAGATACTTATTTTCAAGAGGCTCACAGAAAAACTACACAGCCTGGCTACTCTGCTTCTTTGCTGAATAACTCACATTGAACACCTGAGTAAAACTGGGCTGATAGATGGTGCTCCTGAACTCATCTTCCCCTCCTGTCCCAACCTCACTTTCCATCCCTTGCCAAACCCCCATGCTGGGACATTCTGATGTCAGCCAGGCTGAGAACCCTTCAGGAACAGAGGATCAGACACTGACATGGCTCAGCCTCAGGTTCAAGGGACAGTAGGTAGGACAGGACAGACACCCACAGCTGGAAAATGTAGAGCAGCTTTGGACTTGTCCTTTCAATACCACTTTTTTTCCTGTGTACCTGACTTTCTTGCTCTGGATCTTCTGCTCTTAAGACAAGGTTGCCCTACTCATCTTCCAATCCTGGCTGTCAAAGGTTAAAAGAAATCCACAGGAACACCTTCTTTGCAACACAGATGCACTTATGATATTAGACATATTTGGATCTGGCTTGGCAAAACTTTCTCTTTGACAAACAATCTCAACACCTGATCCAAAAATACTGTGGGACAGCCTTGCTAAAATCATTAGCAGTTGCATATGCCAACTTTTTTGAATCTGAATATCCCTAAGCAGTGAAATAAGTGGCTTCATTTTCCGAAGTGCTGAGGTACAGGCTGCAGAGTTTTATAGCAGGTGGGAACTCCTGCTAGTGAAGCAGCCACTGCTTTGGACCCCTTGGGTTAGGGGAAAATGTGGCTGGAGATGCCGGTGTGAGAGGAGTCTGTAAGATACCAGGTGGCACAGAGAAAGGGGGCTAGTTAGGCACAATTTTGTAGAGTTTGAGACCTGGGACGAACAAGATGAAGGTCTAAAAGAAACAGGGCAATATATGTAAGCAAATCATGCTGGTGGATTCAAAATAGAATTGGACAAATTAATGAAGGACATATCCATCGGTAGCTGTTAAACACTATAGCCTGGATACAAATTCCTGATGCAGGAAGGTTTTACACTGCTGATGACCAAAAGCTAGAAGGTGATAACCATAAAAGCTGTATCTTTCTCTAAACATCCTAAACTGGCAGCTCCTGGGGATGCTCTGTTGGGATAGAAGATTGACTCAGTAAGGCTATTTTCATATATACGTACAGACCCACAGAAACCTTGCGCCGTGCTGAGCACCCAGGGACATACAGGTACATTCAGGGTATGGTTCAGTTCAGCATGCTCAGCACAACCGACTCTGTATGCTCTCTGCACTTGCTGCTAGGACCATGAAAAAAGTAGATAAGAGGTGCTAGAAGCACATCATCCAAGTGAGCACTGCACCCACAGCTCACTAAAGTTTACATACTCAACATTTTGCTCACTTTTTACCAAGAACCTCTGCTACAAGCCCACCCACCTGCAGCCCAACACCTCACATTCTACAGATGCTCATTAGCATTAGCTCATTAGCTCATTAGCCAAGAGAGAGGAATAAACATCCTAAATACTTACCAACACCATACCTGCCTTGCTAACCAACTAGGGGCCAACCAACCATCCAGGTTGAGATTTACCAAATCTCTGAGGTATTCACCCAGAGCTCCCCTTATACTCACTGAGCATTCAGATACACAGGTCAGCTGAAATTCATTCCATGCTCAAACCACCACTTAAAATAAATCAGATCAGCTGTGGGGTCCCCCCCACCTTTGGGCAGATGGTGACTGCAGTAATTGGTCATGTTAGCAGCACTGAGAAGATCTTAGAAGAGCTTTTGCTGGCATGAGCTCTGGGGGCAAAAGAAGCATCTAAGGGAAGCCAAAAATAGTGTTGCTAAACAGGTACATTTCCCACTGCCAACTATTCTAAAGTATGAGGTCATGGTGCCCCTGCAGAAGTTAATCACTCTAAAAGAGCTGACAGCAAATCCCTTTTCACGAGCCCTCCCTAACTTGCTTCAGCATAAATTCTTGCACTGAACGTACTTGGCATCACATTTTCAGGAGCTCCAGGGATGCAGGCAGGCTAGGCACTGCACAGGTAGGTGCAGGACAGCTTTGCCCTTCGCTCCTGCTGTTACAGACTGGGTGCAGCTGGAAGTGATGGGGGCTCCTCCTGGACCTCCCCAGTTTTGCAATCAAAACCCATCTGCTCCTCTTTCTCAATGTTTATCACCTCCCTGCTTCCCGGCACTGTTTCTTGCCAGTTCCTTGTGGGGAAAAGATCTAGGAAATTTTTTTTTCCTTCCCTCTCCCTTCCTTGTTCAGAGAAAGCAGAACTGCAGGGCAAGCAGGGAAGGGTGAAATGACAATGCTATCCAGCGGCTGTTAAATCAGTTTTGGTTCAGCTTTTTTTTTTTCCCCCTTTCCCTTGCCCCCAGAGAAGGCCATGGGGTAATTATGATAATGTTTTCTGGTATTTCCATTTCACTGGCTGATCTCCCAGCCACTAAAGTAAACCCCAAATCTCAACGGGGAGGTCATATTCATCCTTGTTTATGGGACTCATTTTCAGAAATAACACTATCCTTTTTGTGAAACTTCCCTGGCAGCAGCTCAAAAAATAGCTAAAGGCAAACAGATTCCTTGGTCGGGGTTGAGAGCATCACAGCCGCGCGACAGGCCTAAGGCAAGGGGCTGCTGGTGATCACCGTCTTGGATGGCAGTAGACCAGGTGACTGCAGGTGTGAAGCAGAAAGGGGGTGCAGGCAGGAGCGGGGCGCAGGGAAAGAAGGGAAACATGAAACTGAAAGCATCAGTGCTGGTGATACAGAGGGAAGAGGGAGGTGGGTCCCAAGGGTATGGGAACAGGGTGGGACATAGGTGGAGGTGGCTGTCAGGTCCCACTCCAAAGCAGCCCTGCTGATTTTGGTCATCGTCTCTGGAAGGGTGACCATAGTGCTGTCTTTTGGGGAGGAGTGAACCTGATGGACTGGGGACACAGAGACCAACAGTCAGCTTTGGGGAGTGCGACAAAACTTTTCTAAGGTTTTCCTTTCGTGGTGCCTTAGGTAAGCTGGGGGAAGACTCTGAAACACCAAGGCAAGTGATATAAAGTCATATGCCAAGTCTATTTTTCTGCAATAGAGATTGCACTTGAGCTGACAGCATGAGCAGGAAGGAAACTGGAGCTTCATTCCAGCCTTGCTGATGGAGCAACCCTTCTGCTAAATTCTGTAAGGGTCAAGAGAGCTGTTAGAATTAGGACATAAATCTAACCAAGTCTCATCTGACATCAGACCGGCAGCTGCCGCAGGTGAACGCACCTCTGCTGACATCAGAGTATCAGGCTGGGCTGAAGACAACGCAGTACTGATGCCAGGCATGTGGGCAAGGGTGGCACAGTTAAATAATGTCACAGAGTAGGGATTCAGCTGCCTTTGGCAGCAGCTGATGTAGTTTTTGCCATGGGCTGAGCCAAAACTGGATCGCTCCGGAGATCGTGGCAATGGGGGATTGCTCAGAAGCAGGAAAAGGTGGTGGGGGGTGGAGGGGTGATTGGGGACATGAGGCATTGCATGAGGTTGGTCTGTACTGGGCTGGCAGCATGGGATGGTGTAGAACTGAGATCCTGAGCGGTGTTTTTTTATAAGTGTAATTGCTTCCCTTAGGATGAGAAAGGATGGATTCTCTCAATTATTTTGTGACGGGGTTTAGATACCTAGTTTGTCTTCTCTGTTTTCCTACGCTTCTGCAAGTGAGTGTTTGTATAAGCCCTGCATCTCCTGGCCACTGGGCTGTGCTGGTTTACTCAGGTCCAAATGAACCCTGGCAGCTATGGAAGGACCAGGGATTTGTACATGCTCTCCTGGACAAAATGTACCCTGCACAGTCTCTGCTGCCAGGCTGCAGCTCTACTGGTGATTCACCGTGCCCTGTGTCTGCCTGTATTTCACAGAAGAAATACAGGTGTGCTTGCGATTTGCTGGGTTTGGATGCAGGTGTTTGCAGTTACTCAGGGCACATGCTCCCCGGTGAGCAAAACTGCTTCTTGAGTTAGGAAGGAGACTGTGACCCCACCACTTGACTCTGGATGCTGGCACTGCAGGCAAAGTTATCCCTCACGCCCTAAAGCTGCTCTGGACTTGTGCTTGGACTGTGAGGGTCTGGCACTCCATATTTCAGTGACAGCTTACAGCATCTCCCTCGTGGAGAGCAAGCAGAGTAAATACAGATAAACAGTGTTTATTCTCTTCTAATTTGGGCAATGCTAGATTTGTCCACTGTCCAAATAATCTAATTCCCTTTCTTAATTTCCTGCTGCCTCCATGCTTCTTACCCTCTGCCTGCCTGCATGTTGTCAGTGCCTGGGCACAAACCCATACAAACCCAGCAACAACAACAACAACAAAATCCATCGGGTCAGTTTGTTGCAAAGAGGGGCTAACTGGGGGGCAGAGCAGGGACTGGTGCTTCTTCTGCCCTGAGGGATTTAATTTAACTGAATAGGCATTATTTCCAACACTAGGGGGGGGGGAAATGTGGTTTGAAACCTATTTCCTTTCAGGTTAATGCTGGAAAGATTCAAAAATAAATAAAGCCAAAGTGCCAGTTGGCCCAGCCAGAGATACAGTAGTGAAAGCAGCAGAGGCATGATCCACCACCAGCAGCTGATCGCAAAAGCTATGGAGCTGTGGTTTGCTCAGGACACTGGGGTGGCAAAGAGGATGGGGGGAGGAAGGTCATTTAATGGCAGGAGACCCTGGACTCAAGGACAGGCCAGGTCCAGGCACAAGAAAGATTTTAAGCCCCCTCTGCTGCTGGGGCTGCAGCTCGCACAGGCTGCTGCAGCGGGACTGATGCTCTTCCCCTCTGCCGGCTGCAGATGCTTCGCTCAGTTCACACAGCTGGGGGGTGTGCGTGTGCATATGTATGTCTCGGGGAGGGGTGGGGGGGGCGGCAACTAAGCATCAGATTTACCCACCTGTCGTGGGACCAGACATGAGCCTGGCAAGAGCTCCTGTTCTTATCACTGAGCTCTGCTGTGCCCTGTGATGGACAAGCACCCATCTCTCTCTCGCCCCACCATATGTTACCCGTGGTGATGTTGCAATGACGGCAGGAATTCAGATTCGAGAGCTCAGGCATGGGTGCTGAGCTGAGCTCTCTGCATTGCTGTCCTGCCATATGAAGCAATGCACGTCTGTCCCTCACCCCATCCCGCTGCCAGAGGATAGGAATCAACCTCACGAGAAGTCTTCCTCCTTTTAAAACTGAGCTTGTAAACACCAGGATGGGACAATCAAACGAATGGGAAGAGGAAACATCAGCATGGCAAAATACTGGGCAGGATTGGGAATGTCACCTCCTGTCACTGCTGCTTGGGGAACAGTACAGGCTGAGCTGGTCTCCTCGACACCCTTCCAAGCCCATTTGCTCAGACTTTGCCTTGGGGAAGCCTCATCCTTCAAGCAGCACAAGAAGAGTGGCAAAAAAATCCACCTGGTCAAAACACACCTTGCAGACTCATGGTAACTCATGCGGAAGGAAATTAACTGATTTGAACATGGATGTCCACTGAGTTTGTGACCACATGGCAAACAATTTCTTTGGGATGGAGTGATACCATGACAGCAACAGACAAGGGCCTTTACCACCCCTGTCACTTCCAAAGTCTTGTATGACTTGTATGGTTCTGCTTCCTTAGCCATCCTGGCATGCTGACGTCTCTTACTAAGCCATCTCATGATTTTACAGTCAGCACAGACCATTTATTGAGGAGAACTGACATTTATGGTGCGTTTTCCAGGAACTCTTTCCTCCTTCCCATGCTCCTACCACAGATGCAAGGAGGGTCATCCGAGTATAGACCCTGTGATCCTGAAATTGTTTAAGGAAAGTCTGTTCCAGTTATGTGATGATGTCACTTGGACAGAGCAACAGAAGGGATGTATTTTTCTGGATTATTTGTGGGAAAGTCTAACTCCTTCCCCTTTGTCTCCCCAATTATCTTGCACCTCTCAAAACCAACTCCCTCTTTTTGTTTTCTCACTTTTTTCTCAAAGCTTCAGGCGCTGGTTTTTTTTTTTTTTTTAAGCCTTTCTAGGAATACCTTCCCTGGACGAGGAAGCTGGAGTTCAGTCTTTCACTCTAGTACTCAGAATTGTCCTCAAGCAAGACAGATGGCTGCAGTCAGCCGGGCCAAGGATGCAAACAGAGCTGTCCTCATCCTCCCACGGTGGAAAGCACCAACAAGTGCAGGAGAAAGATCTACACCAAATCATGAGACTAGAGCTCTAGGGAAAGAGTACTTTTTACTTTCATTTCTCATACCAGTAGCAAAAGTGCTGGGGTTTATAAAGCACAACACACCCTGTGGGAGTGTGCTTGGGAGGAGGATGCCAACAGCTTTTACTCAGCTCTCGGAACTTCCCAGAAACAGGATTCTTTCCATTTCACAACTACTGTGGCTTGTCTGAAATCAGGTCAATACCATTGACGCTGAAGAATGAAAGACTCCCAGCAGAGTGTCTAATTGAAAGCCATTTAGCACAACAATTGAAAGAAATGTCTATGAGTAAACACCTGCTACTAAGTAGTAAGAATTAATTACCTATTATTATGTAGTAATACTAACAAAACACATTCTTGGTGACTCTGGTCCATGAGTACTAATAATTGGTGTGCCACTATCACACCTCAGCCGTGTTTAGATGCTCAAAATTAGACTAATCTATTCAAATATAGACTCAAAAATATTCATATATAGGAATAACAAATGTATATACCTGTCCAACCCCACACATACAAATGTCTTTGTTTTTCCTTTGAATTAAGCCAAAACAAGCTCTTCCCATACTGCCTGTGAAATAGTCATTAAAATGTTGACTATAACATCTTTAAATTCCCCCTGGGTGCAGCTGCAGAGGGAAAAATCTTATTCTTCCTGTTATTTGCCACAAAAGTGACAAGATCCCCAATTTTTCTGAGCAGTGCAGAGGTAAGAAAATCAGATAACCCAAGCAAACCACACTTTGTTTCCCCAGAAAGATGTGTGGACAGTCCCGGTGTCAGGCTGCTCTGGCTCTCCAGCCAAAAGGTGCGGCCACTCTCGTTTGCCAAGAGGGTGCCAGGATTCCTATTTCAGGATAAAGGTTTTGGATCCAGTGACTGATGGAAAGGTCTTGATAAGTCTGAGCTGCTCTGCATTTGTTTATGGTAGAGCAGTGTCCTTACTACCACCAGCTGCTGGGAACTGAGGCATGGAGTGATAAGGGCTGGTGACATCTCACCTAACAAAGCATCTAAAATGCAGCAAGGGACCTGAAGCTCTGGGCGTAGGGTGAGCAGCCCTCTAAGTGTTATGGGTTTACTAGCCCTGAGGCTGTCAGTCAGTCCCAGCTGGAAAAGACTTTTACAGCTCCACTGTACAGGATCCCAACTCCCCAGCTTTGGACTTGCCATTGTTTTTTACCCCCTGAGATTTCAATTCATTGGTGAGACTGAATTGGTTGTTCCAGAGACCTCTGAGGACTTCTCAAGAGGCAATTTTGTGAAGGCTGATGCTCAACTAAAGGGAAAGGCCCAGCTGGAGATGCTTTTGTGTAGCATCATGCTTGGAATGCCTCAACTGGGGCATCACCCTTGGACCACTGAAAAACTCAAGTCAGACCTGAGAAGCATCTAGAAAGGAGGGAGGTTGGTCTGGACAAAAGAGGCAGAGTGATGGAGAGAGTGATGCTAGGCTGTAAAATGAAACGTATCATGCTCTTCTAGAGTCCACTGACTTAATGGACTAGATCTCCATCTAAAGGTACTACACTCAGGACATCCCCACTTCATCATCTGAATCCCCTTGTATCCCACCTGCCTTTGCAGTCATGGCATGTTCCTCATGGTTCTCCAGCCTAGAAGGGCCCGATATTGCCAGCCCAAAGCGAGACAAGATGTGGCAGTGACTCCATGTCCAGGCAGCCCATAAGGGCACTTACAGAGGTAGGGCCTGGACTCGAGCACGGGTGGGCTCAGGCAGCTCCGGACACCGACTGGCACATGCGATCCTGCAACAGCAGCTTCAGCTCCCTGGTTCAGGCACTCGCAGGGCAGAGCTGCTGCCCAGAGGCAAACCAGCCTCAGCTGGGAGGTCAGTGATCTCCTCTCACTAATGTGGCACTGAACTTTGGCTACCTACCTCCCTTTGCAAATCTAAGCTTGCTAGATAACTGCGCCTCCTATTGCTGGGAAGAAGTGAGTTTGAAAAGTTGAGTTTGAAAAGTGAGTGCAGGTGACAGCCTCTCTGCCTCAGTTTCCCCCCGGCACAGCAAACCTCAGATTTCCTTGCCTTATCAGGTTGGACTACCTCTTAACTTTTTTGTGCACGTATGGCTCGCCCGGAGAGGGAGTGACGAAGGAGAGGAAAAGACAGATTTCAGAGCAGACAGTACAACGAGCAGTAACAAGCTGCAGAAGCATTAAGCTCTTTTCTGTTGGTATCAGGGGGAGCCCTGCTTGCAACGGGAATGAGAAAACAGCTCCTGCAGCTGGAACTGCTGCTCCACAGCCTTCATGTTGGCAAATCATCAGCCTTTTTGCTTGACTGAATATCCAATACAACTGCTCCAGGCCATGCTGTGATTGATTTCTTTTTTGCCTTTTTTTTCTTTTCACATTTTTTTTCCCCCTCTCCTTCCAAAACATCAATTCTTCATCTTACAACAGGCTGCTGAGCCCTGATCAGGGATCAAGCACAAGATCACATCGTGGCCCCATGCAGCCCATGAATTTTCTGAGGGAGGCCAAGTCTTGGCACACTTTCCCTACCGCGGCTTGGAGACCTGGGACTCCACAAAGCCTTCAGGTCAGGCTAACCCGCTCCTTTCCAGAGCCCTGTGTGCATTTTGCTGTCTTGGTGCCAGACATCCAGAGGCATCCAGCCTCCAGACCCAGCAATTCCCCAGCCAGAGACACACACAGGTTTAAGAGACACAACACTGGGCTGGCTTGGTGCAGCCCTCTGTTCTTCCCTCCTGTCTGGGGAAGCAGTCAGCTGGAAGCTCGACTCATTCTTCCCATCGCTGATGTCCATAAAGGGGCTTGGTGGATGCTCCTGAGATGCTTCTGCTGCAAATGGTCAGTCCCACACCCCTCAGCCTGCCGCCCCAGTACTAGGGTTTGGGCTTTACTCATGCCAGGTCACATCTGCTGGTGGGATGCTACCTCATACAGACCGCAGGGAGATGAGGAATTTCGGCCCTGTGCACGCTGTGCCAAGCCTGTGGGCCAGGCAGGTATGGGCTGGATGCAATCCCCCCCTCCGCACTGCGTGTGCCAGCAGCCACAGCGGAAAGCAGAGGAACCTCGGTGGCTCAGACAGCTCACAGAAAAGTGGCAATATCTGTTCCCTCTGGAGTGTGCCTCCACACATCCTCCTGTGTGGGACATGCTGAGCAGCAGGGATGGTAGCTGAGGGTCAGGTACCAGTGACTGATGGCAACAGCAAAGGCAGATGCCAGCGTGGGTTTGGTGAGGAAAATAATCCCTCAGTGGAGATAGCCACCACAGTGGGGATCAAGCTTCTGTGACTATGCTGTGCCCATAAATGTGTGTCAGTGGGATTCATATCATCTAAGTTCAGAGGTCAGTGCAGAGAAATAAACATTTCCAGAGCACGAGGCATCACCTCCTGAACTAGGTATCACCCAAATAATGCCTGCTTGTCTGCCACATGCTTATAGTGCCTCCGACAGCTCTTTCTGCATCACGGAGTCAAGATGCAGATAAGTTGGTTATCCAGCTGTGTCTGAGCATCTCTGCAGCTGCAGGAAGGATATTGGTTACAGGTGTTGGCCAGGGCAGAAAGTGTTCTTCCAGCCAAGCGGCAGACAATCACGCTTAGGAAAGATGCTGTGGGTCTGCATGGGTGAATCAAACTGTCCAGCATTGTTCTCCGGCCCTGAGGTGCATGGGGCAATCCACATCCTTGCTGCCAAACTTTTGCACCCTCTAAAAAGAGGATGGATGCTTCCTAACAGTCACACGGGAATGATGGCCGATGCACAACGACTGAGCTAGGGAGCAGGCTGGGCTTTTTCACCCTGGTGAAAAGCATCCAAGGAACCGTGCTTGGTACTTAATGTCAGAGATGATAGTCATGAACCCAGAGCCAGGGACCTTTCCAGTTTATATATAACTTAGAGTGGTCGACAGTAGGTCTCAGTCACTGTTTTTCCAGGGTTGAAATCAGAACTGGAGGGTCCAAAAGCAGGAACGTTTTGAGAGAGTCATGGCTAGGCTGGTTTGGTCTCTGTTGAAAATAACTTTGGTATACAAAGACTTACTCCTCACTTTGAGTTCTTACAGCAAGATACAGTTTCAGAGCCAGAGTGGAAGTGCAGGTACCTAGGCAAGTGCTGTGAGTTTAAATTATGTTGTGGATCCAGGTATCTATATGGCTTTGGGGAGAGTCAGTACAAGCTGCAGACTCCTGGCAGAAGAGGACATGCAAATTACTGTGGCTTGTGCAGGGCATTTGGGGTGGCCAGCCCTCTGAGACAGGCTGCACACAACCCCATCGCTTTGATGCTCACCTGAACTTCTCCTCACTGCACGTAGGCAAGCGCAAACAAACCTTCAGAGCAGGAAAGGGAGGTTGATGGAGCGGGGGAGGTTGCAAGAATTGGAGAAAACCTGAATTTCTTGCCTGCTGGAACCCCTGCCAAGACCAGGACTGAAACCCAGAGCCCTGCCCTAGTGTGGTGGAGCTCTGCGGCGGGTGGCATGGAAGAGCGTGGCCTGGTGGGATCTCCAGGGCGGCTGCAGCACAGTGCACGTATTCTCTGCAGCCTGGGAGCGTGCGGCACCACTAATAGCTCTGGAGGAGCTGACGTGCCAGCATTCCTTGGCCGGTGCCAGAAAAGCCGTGCCGAGTACACAAGGAGTTGGCTCCCCACCGCAATCGAATTAGAGGCACTCTTAGGTCTTCCCAGCTTCTGCTGCAGTAATACATCACCTGCCTCATTGTCCGCAGGACCTGGGAGGAGGCTCCTGGGGGCATCAGCCCTGCGCCATCACAGCACACCGGCCTCTCTTCCCTTTGTGGGTGCTCAGAGCATCAGAGCAGGCGTGCACGGGGTGGATTAAGCCCATTGACTGAGGACCATCCTGCACAGGACCAGCAGAAATGTGGTTTCTATTCCTCGCTATGCTGGGTGAGCTTCCCTCTTTTCCTGGCTTATACAGCAGGGATGAAATCCTTCCTCTGACACTGCCATCTTTTTTGGCCTTAGGCAAATCACTTAATGCCTGTGCACTTGAAATATTTTTAGTGGATACCTGAAGGCTTGATGATAATTAGCAGGTCTATATCTCATCTCCTGCCTAAGATGGGCCACAAATACCATCTGCTGTAACGGAAAGGGAGCTCTCGTACTGAAATTACTGCGTGTACTAAAGTTTTACCCAGATGACTAACAGACTGCCTATCATAATACATGTTAATATCTCCTGTTAGCACCCTTGAGAGCAAAGGTGCCAAGCACAAGAGACACAGCCAACAAAAAGTCATCTCAGCATGTCTCTGAGATGTCAGGGAGCTGGAAACAGCTCTGTGACTGCAGGTGTATAGATTTCCTTAGGACTCAAGGAGGTTCTGGGAGCATGGGTACCTTCTGGGTCCTAGTCCTGGATGCTGGGAGAAAGGCCCTGCAGGAACAGAAGGAAACATTCCAGCCCACATTCAGGTTTCTGCAGAAGTGACTTCCCTTTCATTTTTTTCTGAAGGGAATTCTCCCGCCTTGGTTTGGGAACCTAGATGCTTGCCCAGGAGTGTTTGAATATTCAGCCAACCCATAAGACTAGGCTGATGCCTTTGGCATGTGGATAACTAGCTGCTGGAGAAGACAGTGATGGGCTGACCCTGCTTAATGTGAGTCAGCACGATAAGCACAGGCAGCAAAATCCACCTGCTCAAGCAGCCAGAGTCCCACAGGTCCCATAGCTGCTGTGCCGGAGGATGCTGACACCGGCGAGCTGCTGTTCCTGGAGAGCAGCTGCAGAGCGCTCTCATGGCACTAAACTTTCCAGGAAAACCAGGTTTCTCTTGACTATGACATCTGGTCCTTTATATTAACTGAGACCACTGTGACAGTAAAAACCCTGCAGATCAAGGTAGTTTCTAGTAGCAACAACAACAACAAACAAAAAACCCACATCAACCCAAACACCTGTTTTTATTTTGAAGGTATGTTTTCTCTGGAGGACATTAGAAGTAATGTCAGCAAAAGCTTGTCACATTGACAGCAGTCCTTTGACCAGCAGTCAGACCAGGAACCTAACAAGCTTCTGCAGCAGCATCCAGGACCGCAGCTGCACTCAGCGTGCCAGCCTATGCTCAGGTTAATGGGTATGGCCCTGCTTAATCGCATCGGATAGAGGAATAAGACAAGGGCACTCAGCAGTGCCCTGAAGGCCACAGGGTCTTGCCCTATCTAAAGAATCCCTCCATAACAAGCAATTATCAGAAAAGAACAGAAATCTTGCTAAGCAACTTCTTGTGAGCCTGTCTTCTGGCCCAAAACAAGAGTGGGTGGGATGGACATCCTTATGGTACCTCCGATAGCTCTTTCTGCACCCTGGAGTGAAGATCAAGCCCGTAACTGGTAAGTGGTCGTGCAGCCCCAGGCACAGTCTGGCTGTCAACCCCACTGCAGCTCCAGCTCAAAATGTCCATGCTGCGTGGAGCCAACCCGGGACACCTCCCAGCAGAGCAACCTGCAGCATAATGGGTCCAGCCTGTGCTCCAGATGCTGCAGGTAAGAACTTCTGGCTTGTGCCAGGATCTCTGCCCTTGCAAAGGGCTTGGGGTAAATAAAAGGCATCCCTCCATTTCTGTGTGCACTGATAGAACTTGTGTGATGGCTGGGTGCAGGCTCAGCTTTCCTTCTAAGAGTGGCTCAGGCTCCTGCATCCTACAGACATGGAATATTTTCCTTCCAAGGAGGTTGTTTCTTCCCCTGCCTCGAGACTCTCACTCACCTAGGTGAGACCCACTGCATTTACTCACTGTGGACTAGCGTGCACAAGGATGCAGTGACTTGATCTGCACCCTCTTGGGGGTCCTGCAAGTGGGCTGGCAGGGTGGCAGAAAGTACAGTTAAAATAGATCATAGAGGAAAAACGTATTATGACTATTACAGCCTTGACACGTCTTGCCCTCCTGGGTTTTCCCATCCTATTCCCCAGCTCCACTGCAGCTCCAGCACATTGGTTCCCCTCTGAGACATTGCCATGCTCCCATCACCCACTGGTGAGCTCACACCACTCACTGGTAAATGCAGGCACTGAGCCACCAGGCCTACTTTCAATGAACGGCATCCTAAATCGGGGGGTCGGTAATGCCTGGGCTTGTGTACCCTTCTGTGTTGCACTAAAATGTGGTGCTGTTTATTTGGCAGTGACGATTTGTGATAGTCAGATAGTTGCCTGGCTCACTGCCCTCTGGGGAAGAGAGGGAGCCTCTCCTCTCCTTGTTCTGGGGCTAAAAAGGTAATATTTTTTTTTTTCTCTTATGTGCCATAAGGTCACAGAGGTTTGCCCAGCTGGGCTGGTGCAGGCAGCGGGGCCGGACCCTTTGCTAACCCAGGCACCTTTCAGCCTTGCAGTACAGCCTGGCCAACAGGGGCTGCCAGGAGCGCAGGAATCACTGACGGGCAGGTAGGACTGGAAGCCACCTGCAGATGCTTTGGGAAAACTGCAGATGCTTTGGGAAGTAACCTGAGGATGACATTCTGGGATAGCCATTTTCAAAAGAGGGTTCCCAACACCCCGTCATTAGAGACTTGCAGGCTGAGGTGACAGATTCCCTCCAGCCCTAACATCCTTCCCCCCTTCCAGCTCACCTTTTGTAGCTGTAAACCTGGAAAGACTTGCTGTCTCCTCAAATGTCCAGTCACCTGCCTGTGGCTCTTGGTTTCCATACCCCTACGGCAACAACAAATTCCTTAGTCTGAAACCTCTGAGGGTTTCTCCTCTTGTTTTGTCTCGCTGTTGAATTTGCTCAGAACATCCCTTTGATCTTTTGGTGTGAGCCACAGGACAGATGGCTCAGGGCACCTTCTCCCAGGGGCGTGCCTGCTCCCAGCCACCCCCAGCCGGGCTGCAGGCTGTCATGCCTTTGCTCCATGAGTCAGTGCTTGGTTGACCCATCTCTGACCCAAGTGACTGGTTTCAGTGGATGGTGCTGGTCCAGACTAACCATAAACAGAGGCAAAATCAGGCTTCGGCAGATTTCCATGGAAAGCACAAGTAAGGTGGATTATCACAAGAAATAATACACCCTCCTACAGTTCAAGCCCCAAAGAGGCAAACACGATGGATCTCCAGAAGCCAGATTCTCATGTCAAGTGAGCAGTGGTGTAAATTACACAGCAGACAAAAGCCGGAGCCGTGCAAGGAGGCAAAAATGAGGGGTTAGGGTAAGGTTCCCCAAAAAGGGTGTAAAGGACTTGGGAAACAAGTGACACAAGTCTGGATCTGAGCAGAGCTCTCTTCCTCCTCACACCAGAAGCTCCTTTGCCTGAAGAAATCAAAGCTGCTCTAACAAAGCCATGCAGCAGCACCTGTGGGACGAAGGTCGGTACCCTCAGTTATAGGTCCTTCTAGCACATTACAGGGATCTAAACCATATAATTTTGAGCACCTAGAGCTCAGACACCTACATCCAAGCTCTGCACTCCCTTCGAAGCCACTGAGGAGAAACAGACACCTTATAGGCATGATTGATCAACTCCGATTTAAATGCCTACTTTTAGGTGAACCTAAACAGTGCCTCACATACATTGATAGCATGAACAAGATCTCCATTATCTATAAGGATACGGAAAGATTCCTGCACTACATGAACCCTGTGCAGTGTCTCTCATATTCCTTGCATCCTCAGTCCCTTTTCTACACAAAAATGTCAATAACAATATTGACATTGGCATGTTCTTTTGCATTCAGCAGCAATTCTGAGCACTACAAGACGGCGACTTTAGAAATAGACTCCCAAGAGAAAACCCAGTCAAAAGGATGCCAAAGCATTATGTCATTCCTAGGAGCTGCAAGGGCAGTTCATAGGGAATCGCTGGTCTGGATCTAGGTAAAATGCTCTAACACACACAGGACTTGTTGCCAGGATTCTGGGGTCTTCCTTTCTTCTCCCTTGCTGGTGGGACTGTGGGTTTCAGCCATAATGAAAAAGGCACAGAGCTAGTTGAAGAGTAATTAGTTCGGCAACAAAAGAAATCAGCACTATTAGGAATGTTGCTGTTTCTTTGTGCTCTTCTGGGTTTTCATTACAAAACCTAAATACACATACACAAATATTAGACAGATCTGTTTGCCCTGAGTAACTGATATTTTTCCTAGGCTTAAAGCTTTGCTCTTTGTGAAAGGAAAAGACAGATTTTAAGCTTTCTCAGAAAAAAAAAAGAAAAAAAGAAAGAAAAAAAAGAGGTGGGTTTTTTTCCCCTATTAAAAAAGCTTTTCAATAACACGCCCATTTCATCCAGAAGCCATTTTCCATTGGGAAAATAAATGCTGAGGGAAATGTTCTGACCAGCTGCTACAATGCATCATGCCACTTCAGCGGGGTGCTTGCAATTTTAATTAGTGGTTCGGATAGTAACGCACTGCGTGATTCTCTGATGTGAAATGCTGGCAAATGATTATTCCAACCACCTGTTGCATCCTAGTTTCTTCTGTTGCTTGCATCTCACCAGGGTTTAGCACTCTCTTGAGATCCGCAAACCCTTTTAATCACAGTGACCAAAGATGGTCTTTTGAACAGCAGCACAGCAGTGCTGAGTGCGAAGAAGAAATCAATTAGTTAAGGAGCAGATTGCTTTCCCCTCTCCTCTTCCACCTGGCAAATCTGCTGAAATGGAGGCAGAGTGGTGTTTCTGTGACATGATGTGGTAAGGAGAAGGACCACCATTGCTCTAACTTGCAGCTGGACTCTGCCATTCCCAAATGTCAAGGCCACCATGACTGACAGCTGGCCAGCTGGTTGCATCTCCTAGCCCAGAGCAGAAAGGTGGCTGAGCTGAGTTTGTTACGATTAGGTGCATACCTGCTTTAGATACTTTAGAAGGGGAAATGACTGATTACCATGATAAGCAACACCTGGGCAAAAGGGGTTGCACCACATTAGAGGGAAAAATCCAAATTCCTAGAGAAATCAGCACAGGAAGCAATACATAATTTTCCCAAGGCGAGACACTAAATGTGAACAAATTCAGCTAAAAGGCCCACCCCCCATCTCAGCCGGGCTGCATCATATATCCCGAGGCACTGGGAGCTTCAAGAGGTGCTTGTTCAAATACAGCAAAGAATCACAGTATCCCTTGTGGCCTTAAAGAAATGACTGCTGTATTTTGTTTTATTTTCACAATGGTAGGTTAGTGGTCCCAGGGGCAAAGGTGGTCCAACCTTGCCCCAGCAATCAAGATTAAGCTTTAATTTATTCTGTGTTAGTCTAGGTACATACAAATACTCAGGGGTTTTTTTTTCTGAAAGTAGCATGGGAAAGCATCTCTAGCCCTCCCTTCACCAGAGCTATTTATATTTCATCCACTTCTGTCTGTATTGCTGCTTAACAGAGGCGTGTACAGTGAAATCCTGGATTTTATCAGAAATCAAACAAGCAGGTCAAAAGGGGTTTAGTTTCCAGCTTCAGTCACAATAAAATAAAAATACTCAGCAAAAATTATCAACAAAAAATAAATCAATCTCTTCCGGTTTAAAATGTGAATGGGGGAGATGGAGTCTATGATTTCCTGAGCGGAAAATTATAGAAGTGCTCTAGCTTTAGATCAACGTCAGGTCAGCCCAATTCGAGCTGGAGTGCCCTCCTCGTGCTCCTTGCTCTGGTTTTGCACGGTAGCAGTTTTAGTTGTGGGGACTTGCCCCACCCGGGGTCACCTGGAGCTGATCAACCATCTCTCCCACAAAAAGGAGGTGCATTAAAGAGTTTTTTTACTGACACACCTGAAGGAGCAGCTAGAGCCACAGTGATATCCATGTTGTGGGACCACAGCATGGGATACATCCTGGTTCCCATCCCTTGCTCGATGTGCACCCTGAGAGCTGGTTTGCCTGCCTGCCAAGGGCACCCGGTGCTGAATGTCTGTCTGTGTGCACGCATCTGTGTGTGTGTGCATCTGTGCGTGTGTACATCTGTGTGTGCACCTCTGTGTGTACATCTGTGTGTCCATAAGCCAGTTCTGGGTTCAATCCCTCCACAGGCTCCCCCAAACCCCCCCTTGGAATTCAGAGGGTGGGTGAAACTTGCACAGACTGTCCAACCAAAACATCTGCTCCCCAAGCAGTTGCAGTAAGAAAAGACCTAAAATCTCTTCTGATGCATAAAAACATAGGATGGGGTTGGACTAGATGACCTTTAAATTAGGTCCATTCCAACTCAAACCATTCTATGATAGGATAGACATTAATTCTGAAATCAGAGAAAATTCGGTACATAAAGGGCTTCGGGGGTTTGTTGTCCAGGCATTTCACCTATTTACGCTACTTCAGGCTTCTATTTTAGGCTTCCTCATCTCCATGATTTCTTGACTGGAAGGTGTTCAGGAATTTTGCATGTTTCTTAGAAGCCCTCCTTCTAATTTCTAGGCTAAAAGTATTCCTGCTTATAATGCTTGTTTGTCCTGGTATCAACTTGTAGCATAATAATATCCAGGGATCAATAGGCAAGACCTCTGGGGGCACTGGCTGCATCCCTTTTGCCTGGCAAAAGGCATTGCTGATCTTAGAGGGGTTTGCGGAGGGAGTCTTGGCTCTCCTGGGCATGTCTATGATGTGGAACGAGAAAGGATGCCGGTGGCCCTGGTGTGGCATGGCATGGCTGGGGTCAAGCTAACCCTGTGGTGGGCTCACGGACCTGGGCTATGGAACAGCACAGATGTGCAGCACTGGGACAGGCTGCTCAGCCTCCTGTGCCCAGCTCGCTTGAGCGTCTGCAATTTAACACAAGCTTAGCACACGGAATGCCGTGCTTCTGGGAAAATACAGCCAGCGATCCTGCACTGGGGCTCCTTCCATGTTAATAGCTCTTTTCAAATCTTACTGAGGTGTTGAGACAAAGACAAAGCTCTTCTGAAAGCTGGGTCTTAAAGGCCCCTTGAGAAATCAGAACAAATGTCTCTGGATAATGTGGCCTGATGCTTTTAAAAGTAATCTATCTAAAAGTACCTTTGGGAGTGCAAAAAGCACAGACCACAGGGGAATGAGTGTACCTCTGTGGGTATGTGCATGTATTATTTTCCTGTATTTTTTTTCACAGTTGTCTTCACAGTTGTTACTGCACTTTGGAAAAAAAAGAAAAATAAAAAATCAGACATGTATAAATTGCCAGCAGCCTTTTAAAATAACATTTAGAAAGGATTCGGCTGACTAAATGCAGATGTCTTCACTGGAACTAGTCACCTTGGGCTCTCTTCAGCGCCAGCAGAGATCTGCTTAAAATAGATGGTATTTGTGTTCGTTGGGGAATGAGTTATGGCTGGGGAACCCCTCCGGCCCTGGAGCAGGCACTGGAGCGCCGGGCTTCCCGGTCCCGGACTATTCCTGGGTGTGGGTCAGCAGGAGGGTAAGCACCGTCCCGATGTGCTGCTGGGCTGGGGCCACCCTGTGCTGGAGGCAGAAGAGTTTCATACCAAGGAAAAGTCCCCATCAGTGTCCAGCGCTGGCAGCGTTCCGTTTACTAGAGCTGTCATTGCGTTGACTGGAGTGCCAGGCATGATTTATCTCCTCCTCAAGTAGACACGTAAACAGGGCACATGAATCATGCCTTAAAAGTGCCTGTTTTTCCTCAGCGGCTATAAAGGGAGCCTGGGAGATGAGCTCAGGGGGAGTGGTTCCCCCCTCCCCATGTCACCGAGAGTGAGGTGGGTGAATTACTCGCCTTCCTCCTGCACCTCTGCATCCTCTCCATCTGTACGTCTCAGAATAGCTGTTTAAAATATCAATCCCTTTCTTTTTTCTTTCCCCGCCCCCCCCCCCTCCCCCGCTCAGAGTTTATAAAGTCACCAGACATGGCTTATGCAGGAACAAGATATTCCAGATAAGCCATAGCCCCCTTAACAAGTGTTTCAACAATTTTTTTCTCCCAATACTTGTATCTGCCGGAGCCACAGCTCTGCGGTGGGGAATAGCAGATCACCTGGCTGGATCTGAGATTTTTAAATTTTTTTTTTCTGCTGCTGCTTACCCTGTGCAAAACCCTCCTTGCTAATCAGCATGCTGTCCTGCAAGTGATGGTGACCCCTGCCCTTGACACCCCATTGCCTGCCCTAGGACAAATGACTTGCTGCTCTCTCCATCACAGCCCAGCCTCCCTTCCACACTTGATCTTTTCAGCCTATACAAAGGCAGATGATTGTTATTTATGAAAAAAAACACCAAAACAAACAAACCCAACTAAAAATATCCCACTGTATTTAACCACCCTGGTTCTTTACAGTTGAAAGTTTTTCCAAAAAATTCACTTTGGACTCAGAAACAAGCCAACCACCAGTGTGCATCAACAAGCTCATAAACTAGCTAATGAGTTTTTGTCCGTTTGAAAACAGATTCTTTGTGGGGTGAGGTTGGTGGAGGGATTATGACAAACAGTGCCTGCTCACATCCTGATTTGGAGGCTAAACTTCTGTGTCAACACGAAGCAGAGGGGAAAGAATTTCATTGGAATCGGGAGGATGCTGCAGAGCTGTGAGCCGGAGCAGGAAGGTGAGACTGAAGCAGGAATCTGGGGTCGCGGTTATATGCAAATGGAAAGCAGAACTCTGAAAGGAGACCTGAAGTCAAGCAGGTTGAGCCTGCGTTTATACTCTGCAGGTGAACTGGTATTATGGGTGGGAAGGTGAGGGAAGGGAAACTTGGCTATGAGAAGCAAAAGGAGTAAGTTTTCCTGGCTCTGGAAATCAATCCTCCATCTCTGCCATCAGGGAATATTCTTGATTGTGACTTTTGGATATTTCTTTAAAGATGCTGCTGCCAGGAGCTCTGGTTCAGTATTGCACTGAAAAAGGCCATTGCTCTTTTTTTGGAAACAGGATGCCTGCAACTTGTCATCACGAGCCTAAAACCTTATTCTCTCTGGTTTGGGCTTTCCTGATGAAAGGCCCTGAGCTCGTCTGCTTGCCCAGCCATCACCAGGGGACGCGCTCAGACTGTGTTTGGGGTGACCTGGTTTGCTAGGATCCCTACTCTGTAGTGGTGTTCACAGTCTCCTGTGACCTCAGCCTTCAGTTTCTCTCTGTGTTGTTTGGAACTGTAGGCCCAATGTGTCAGCACCGACACCAAAGCTGTGGCCTTGTGGTCCTACCAACCTTTCATGGTTATTGCTCAGCATGGTTCATCACAAGTAGCTCCAGGCATGTAAGAGGCACCGTGACAATCAGCTTGTCTCCCCAGGCTGGTTCCATCACCAGGGGAAGAGTCCTTCCAGCCACCTACCACTCAGGACCTGAAGGTGCCCTTCAGTCCTTTGGCCACGCACAGAGCAAGCGGACCCCGATACAGCCGTCCCAGGCACACCTGAAGTTGGACTGCCTGTCACGCGTCAGGGAAAAAAGGAGATTTATGCATCACGTTCCCAGGGCTGATCTAAAGCTACCTGAACCGAAACAAGTCTAGGGCTCATGTCAAAGCACAACATCGCCCATTTACATCTTCTCTTTGCTGTTTCTCATCCTGAAGCTGGGAAAACCAGTGCTGCATTTCTTTGGAGTCCTTCATGCTATTTTTTAATGCCTACCGCAGCTGAGTGACGCAAATTCACCCATCAGCAGCAGCCCTGACGAACTGACTGAGGCGCAGCAAATGGACCCAGAATTTTGGCTGATGGAAATCGAGCCACCCCACTGACGTCAGCCGGACTGTGCTGGGCAGGATCTCTTACTGAGAGACCAGTTCAGAATACCAGGGCTCTCACAACCACAATACGTGATTTGTATCCACTAACATCTAGACAGATATGGCTATCAGCACGTGCAAATATCAAATTACTCAGAAATACTCAGAGGAGCATTTTGGTGCACACCCAGCCCTGTGGCTTTTTGTTGATGCATGTACATGTGTCTGTGCCTTAAATTTAGCCCAAGGCACAGACTGCTCTCCGTCTGAAAAAGCAGATGGGATGCCTCCGGAAAAAGAGACACCCCATCTTGACTGCGAGAAATGGGCTTTGTGCTGGAATAACGGGGTGAAATTCTGTCTTCAGTTGTACAGAAAAGCCCGCTGGCTTTTGGACCTAGGAATAGCTTGTGCTAACAGGTCATTGAACAGATAGTGGGTGCAGTGAATGCCAGTTCTGGTTTCGGGGACTCTGGGTGCCCTGTTGGTTAATAAAGCTGAATGCAAGTTTTAGCTTTAAGTTTGCAAGGTCACCAGCTGGTTCAGTTGCTTTCCTCTACCCAACGGCTGAGTTTTACAGGCCTTGCAGGCACTGGCTGGCCTTAAAACCTCAGCTAGAAGTCAGATTTGTGCAAAGTTTTCCAAAAGATCCCGAACTCCTTGAAAGTTACAGTGGCAAAGGAAAATACCTGTGCGTGCACACACATGTAGACACATAAACAAATCTATTTCTTTAGAGGACTAAATTAAAAAAAAACAAACAAGCAACACTTTTGGACAGCTTAGACACCTGTCATGGGGCAGATTTTTATTGAGGAGTTAGAAAATAAACCTGGGTGGAGGCGAGGGAGGGGTGTTACACCATATACATTTACAATGGCATTTCTTCCACATCTCCTGAAACATCTGGGGTTTTGCCACTTAGGAGACAGGAACTGGGGTTGAAAGACCCCAGCTGGGTTCAGCTGAGCAAACCCTCTGTTCTCCTTGTGAGAACCGCACAGCAAGAGCAGTGACATCCCACCAGCAATGCCACGAAGTGCTCAGCCCCGCAGTCAGTCTCCTGGCTCCCAAAGCAGCTGTCCCCAGTGGGTAATGAGTCCTAATTGGCAGGTAACGAGAAGGGAAACAGTCCTCGGAAGGAGAGAAGGGGAAATGTGGCCTCTGCCATCTGGAAAGCTGGTCACTGAAAAACAAAGACCTGCAACAGGAAACCACTTCTATCAACACGGTCGACAGCCCGAGACAGAAGCCAAACGTCTTTAGTCATAAGCAGGGCCGAAGTTAGTAAAGCAGATGGAGAGGGATGAGATCTAAATGGAACAGCTTTCACCCCTCATGCAAGAGAGGATGCCTCTCAGGTTTCCAGAGACACAGAAGGTGCCTGGAGAACCCTTGCTCAGGCTCTCTTTACATTTGCACAGTACCCCAGCAGAGGACGGACATGTTTCCTGGCCCACTCATCTCCCCCAGCCCCTTCAGCTACCCTCTGGCACTAGCTTATCTTTTTCGGTGGGAACTGAGAAGGAAAATTGATAAACACCACTGTTCACTTCAGGCATTGGTCCAAGAGCACTTTGCTTCCCCACACCAAATGTGAGGGTATCTCAATCCACGTGGAAAAATTTAAGCTTCTCTCGACGCCCCAGAAGAGGGTCGTGGCCTGGAGATCATCACTCCTGATGGCCTCAGCCCACCTAGTTGCCATGCTGATGAACAGGTTCCTGTGCTATGAGAAATACTTTCAGCTGAGGCACTTTTTAAGACTTTTTGAACAATGTGAAATGGCAGAAGACTGATGTCATGCGGATGCTCTGAATATGTGTGGGCAATCTGGGTCCGTGCTCTGCAGCCGTAGCTCAGGAGGTAACAAAGAGTGATCCAATGCCTTGAGGAACCAGGAAGGATTTACTGGTGAGGAACCTAATTCTCCTGAGTAAACTGGGTATTTTGGCTTGCATGTAACTTTAATGACAAGCCATCAAGATGCAGGGTTTATGTTTCCTTCTAAAAACACCATAGCCACAACACAGAGGCCTCTCATCTAACTTTACCTACCACAGCACCTAAATTAGGAGTAGCCCCCATCCACCACAAAAGGCAAGGGATGGGCTCTGGAGGATGATTCAGCCCATCCCATACCGTGACTCTTGTTGGAGGAGCCTGCACTGACTACTGGGAAAAACTCAGCTGACTAGATCTTGACTCAAGCCTCTTGGTACCTCTCCACGCTGTGGGGGAGAATGTCTTCATGTCTACAAACAGCCTTCAAACTTTTGGCTCAGATGGAAAAGCCTTCCTTAGTAAAACACCACTGACATTCTTTTGTGTCTCCCAGTTTAGAAGGTTGGCCTGCTGAAGGGCAAAATGATGCAGTCCCTTGTCAAGAAACACAGAAATTCAATGGCCAAGGGTGACATCTGGTCATAAAGTGCCCTCAAGAAAATATATTCCTGAGAATGCCTCCCACTAATGGGTATCCTTGCTAACCAACAACTTGTTCAGCCTTTTTGCAGTGAAGAAAGTGCTCTGAGGACTGCAGCGCCTGTGTGTGGGTTTGTATGTATGCAATAATACATGCTAGCAAAACCCCGAACCCCTGCAATTTTCATTCCAGAAATTCTCAGCTGAAAATAAACCGACGATCCCTTACCCTCCTCTCTGCCTCCAGAACGGACAGCAGTTATCTTTGGATCATTACTTTGTTCCTGAGCAGTGCTGTGGCAAAACAATCCAAACTATTCCTGGCAAGGGGGCAACCGAGATGACAGTACTATTTGAATCCTGATGGTTTTCTCTCCAAGGGCAGGTATGAACTGTCCTCTTCACCTTTGGGCTTTCTGCTGGCATTTGGGTTCAAAGTCAATAGCTTCTAGAAAAACAGACAAAAACATCCCCAGCCAGACCTTCTGGGCATGCAGTTCAGTCGTCCTACTGGAGAAAGGGGAACTAGCCTGGATATCATGAGCTCATGTCTTGCCTGGATTAGGGAGGAATCCTCAAGGAGACACCAAATGGCATCCACCCATTTTGTTTTTTGCTTTTGCCGTGACGGAAATAACACGAAGCAACTGCACAGACTCCTCTAGGTCCCAAACAGACTTGCCTGCTCCCTTTGCACCAACCTGCCAGGCCCAGACATGCACACTGCTTTTCCACGCCATTCTCCAGGGGCTTCTAAAAGGGAGGAAGACAAGTGCCATGGCTACAAGCTATTTAAAAAGATGCTACCCATTCCCTGTCCTCCCACACGTCGTCTCCTGGTGAGCACAAGAGGTTAAGTGAACTTGGCACGTGTGAACTTGGACCTGGCAGGAGCCTGGGAGTTTGCAACAAAACCTAAAGGCAAGTGAGCTGCCCGGGTGGGATTTTGTTCCAAAAGGCTGCGTACAGTTCCCTGGTGCCGGGACAGGACAGCGAGTGTCTCGCCTGATTCTGGGAAGATGTCCTGCTGAGCTGGAGCCATTTCAGTGCAAAGCTGATTCCTGTGCTTTAAAGGGCAACATCTTACTTGGACTACACAGCCCCGGAGTCCTGCCTTTGGCCCTGGCGTGCGTGAGTCTTAGCACAGGGCTCTGATGTCTACCCAGAAGCAAGGTTCGAGGCTGAGGCAATCACAGCGGTGTTTTCTAGGAGGGCAGGGGATATCATTTTGGGACCCATAATTTTCAGCCCTCCTCTGTCCCGAGCCATGTGTTAATTGCAGAGACAGCCAGCCTTATCCCATCACAGGACAGGAGCAGAGCAGCACCCCCAGGCAGTGTCAGACTGTCCAGCCCCTGCTGTAGCTGGGGACAGAAAAAAGGTGGAAAGGAAAAGCTTTGTGGGAGAAAAGAGAGGGTAGGGAGCACTAGCAGAAGGGAGAAAAGCCATAAAGCTGGGAAAGAAATGAATTAAAATAAGACAGATCAATGGATCAGGGGAGGATGAATACTGTGTAGACCTGCAGCTCGGGAGAACAGCCAGGAACCAGAATCCCTTCTCTCCTCTGACAGACTCATTGGGTGGCCAGGGGCATCTCCCTCCACGGTTCAGACTGTAAAGTCCCCAAAGCAAAAAGCATTCGAAACTGACCAGCACAGGGGAGCCCAACCTCCTTTGGAAACGTTAATGAGGAGGAGGTGTGGAGCAGGAAACTAAGTAAATAAACAAAGAGCACAGCCAAATAAACAACGGATGCTGCAAAGAAAGTTTTGGTTTGGGTTTGACACTACACCCTGAGCCCTCAATATCTCTGTGTCCTGAGAAGGCAACGGATTTGTCACAGCTGTGTGTTCTCTGCTCCCTTCTGGCTTCGTTTAGCCACGTGTGAGTGCGCGCGCGTGTGCGAGGTGGAGCTGCGGACCAACCTGAACCCTGCACTTTTCTCAATTGGAAAAAAATGAACACTCTCCATTTTCCATTCACTGGTTTTATAACAGTTTGAAATTAGACTGATGAGGTGTCTCCTTGCCAGCACTATCTATCTTGGTCTAATTACACAGGCTGTGCTAATTGCAGGAGCCAACCTATAGAACCACAGCATTCCTCTTCTGCACTTCTAGGGGCAAACATATGGGGGAACTCACACTCCTGCTCACTCCATCTCTCCCTCTTGCTCTCTGTCTCTCCCCTGGGTGATCATGCTCCTGAAATGATAATCAGAGGATTGCAAAGAGAAGGGGACCTGGCAGAGAAACAGCATTCTGGGCTCTGGAGAAGAGCCATGGGTCTGGAGCCTGGCTAACAAAATGCAGAATGAAGAGCTAGAGGGAGAGAATCCAGCAAACTCGAGGCAAAGTGAGAAACTGCAGGTCTTGCAATGTTTTCGTGTTAGTGGTGAAGTGCCTGGGAAGGTGTTTGCTTCTCTGTTTAGGTAATATAGCTTGAAACACCAGGGGCTGTGAGATGCACAGATACCTCTAACTCCTTCAAAGCTGCTGCTGGGGGTAAAGCAGGACTAGGACCCCCTTTCTTACAGTGAAGGAGTCGAGGTGCAGAGGGAGGCTAAGTGACACCACCAAGGCTATCCAGCAAGCCTGCCAAGGCAGGAGCCTTAACCCATATCCAAATGTGAAGTTATGACAGGGGACCCAGCCTGCCTCCCCCAGCAAGTCCAGTGCCTGCATGGGGTGCAGGGAGGGAGATGGATGGAGTTCAGGTCTACCCTTACTTCCTTCTCTGAGACCACAGAGGAGAGTAGGGGTCTTCACTAGGCTGGGGTGTGTGGGGCTTGATGGAAAAGGATGGCTCCACTCTGAAAACGGGACACACCTCTGCTAAGATAAATAATAACTGAATGGAGGTACAACTGTGAAACATCATGAACCTTCATGCAACCTTGCGAGCTGGGGGCCTTAAAATGGCATCTGGGGCAGGAGAAGGGGAAGGATGGCTCCCAGCAATTCTGGCTTTTGTTCATTTTCCCAAGCATCTGAGACTGTTCTTCATGGGAAACAGGGCCTGGGGCTGGACAGACTTTTGGCCTGATCCTGTCTGGTTTTTCTTAAGTTTCTGTAAAGCAGGAATGGTTGTGGTCTTGCTGGCAAACAGAGATGGTAAAGTCGAAGGTGCCTTGATACAGAGGTGGGTGTGTTGATCTACAGATGGAAAGTCTTCAGTTTTGTCTTCTTTTTCTATATCTGGACACAATGGCTGCATTTACACTGATAAAATGAACCAAACCAGGGCGCTTTCTCTGCTGCTGTCCCTCCTGCCCTGTTGCAGCACCTTCCCCATCCTGGGGCTGTGATTGTACACACCCCTGCCACGGGCAGAGACATGTTTCAATAGATCAGGTTGCTCAAAGCCCTGTCTAACCTGACTTTGACCACTTCTAATGATGGGGCATCCACGGCTTCTCTGGGTAACCTGTTCTGTTGTCTCACCATCCCCATTGTAAAAAATGTCTTTCTTATGTCTGATCTAAATCTACCCTCTTTTCAGTTTGAAACCGCTGCCCCTTGTCCTGTCACTACAGACCCTGGTGACCTCCAGGACCATTCCTGTTGAGCAATACTAAGGGTCTCACCAGGCCTGGCTCCCTCCACAGTCCCCCAGTTCATCCCAGCACCCTGGAGCATGGGCGTCTGGAGGAGATCCAGGGCTTGCTTGCTAGCAGCCACGAGACCTCCTCTGTTGGAGATCCCTGCACGGGAGCCAGCTGATGACCTGCACCTCTGCTGTTCTCTCCCTTTGGAGAAGGGACCGTGCCTGTACAGCAAAGGGATGGAGGAATTTCCCTGGCTTGTGCTTCTGGTTCTGCAGCTCCTAGCTGCAGCCAGCCAGCACAGCGGGATGCTCCGAGACGTTTGCTGCCATCTATGGCCAATAATAAATAATGCAAAAGCAGGCAGAGGGCTGGGGTCTGTCTGCAGGCTGGGCTTTACTCAGGGCAGCATCTCCACAGGGATGCTTCTCTCCCATGGGGGCCAGGGCTGACGAGGGGGATGTGTACGGGGAGGCTGGGAGGTGCTGTCTGAGGGATAGTTTATGGTAATCCATCTGCATCCACGGGACACAGGGTTCTGCCAGCCATTTGACTCAGAGCGCACCAATACTCCAACACTCGCTAGTAAGTGCAGAGAGGAGAGACAGGAGCTCTGTGTGGTAGCCTGGGGGCTGTGGATGCTGCTGCACAGCTGCCCTGCAGGCGACACACAGACACACACACGCTTGAAGGGCTTTGGAAAACATTTCTGCCCCTTTCTCTCTTTCCCTTTTACACCCTGGTGTCTCCAGAGCAGATGCCTGGAGAACAGCCAGCTCTGATTTTGGGACTGCCATTGCATCAGCATCCAAGAAACTGCGAAGAAGTATTTCAAATGTACAAGAAAGGTTTGAAGGTGGTGATTTTGCCCTGGCAGGCTTGGCACCAGGTCATATATCACCTGTGCACCCTCTCTGGTTTCCTACTAGACCAGCCGCAGCCACTCCTGTAACACAACCTGGTTTTCTATGTTCTCTGTGTTCTGCCTATAGCTGCAGAAATGCAAGTGCTTGACCTGCCCTGGCTTTTTTGGGACATCACAGGTCACAGACACAGTTTTAATGATCCTAGGATAACTGGGAATGGGTGATTGTTCCTTGTTCCAGGCTGCACATTTGCAGCAGCCACTTAGCAAGTTTTGCTTTCTCCCTTTGGCCTGTGCAACAAAAAGGGTGACAAAAAGTAGGTCCTTGATGGTTTTCCCTGCCAGCATGGTGGGGACAATGAGGCACTGGGGAATGGGATGTGCATCTGGGTCACAGACTGGGAACACTGAGAAGCTGCATCTTGTAGCAGGGCCCCTCTGAGCACTGGGCTGTATATCCCAAATCAAAGCACAGAGCTGAAGCCCCTCTTCCTCCCCACAGCCCCACACACCAGATGCAGCTTGCTGAAGGTCTGATGTCTGCTGGAACTCAGAGAAGCAAGTGATCTTGATAATGCTATGGATCTGCCCAAGATCCCCCAGGCAGCTTATGATAAAGCAATAATGCAAAGTGAATAAGAGCCTCACCATTGCCCAAGTGACCAGGGAACCCCCCCTTTTCTGAACTGCAAGATGAAGCAGGGCTCCTGTTGTGTTGTAGCCCACCATCCACATCCTACCCTGCTGGGAAGGCCTTTGTGAAATCTCTGTTCCCCAGTACAGGGGATATAAAACCTGTCAGGTCTCATGTGCATTTCTCACCAGCTCTTGGCCCATGTCTCTCCCATCTGCAAGGGCCCTGGGAGTCACCATGCCACACTTCAGCTAGTGCTGGGGCTTGATGGCCAGTATGACCTTGCTCCCTGGACAACACTTTTCTTAGACAACCCTATGGCGTGAATACCTCCCTTGTCCATGACAACATGATCTCATACACCAGACACCTGCTTCCTGCTCCATGGCTTGGCATGAAGAGTCACCTGCAGGCAGGGAAGCTGATGGCTGCATGCACGTATCTGCTCCAGGGACCAAGAGTGTAGGGGAGATCACTGCTGGTGGCCAACACCCTGTGAGGCCCCATATTTTCACCATTGCAAAAAGTGTGGCAAAATTAATCCACTCCGCTAATGCAAAACCCAGAGAGAAGCAAAGTCTGTGCTGCATCACGTGGCTGAGGCAAAGGGCATTTTGATGGGCACACACCACGCAGGGAGCCCATCACCCTTTGGGGTGGTGTAGGGGGAACCCCACGGATGACACATGGCATCAGCACAGGAGAGACACTGGGTGGGATCTTCCCCAGACTTACTGGAGACATTCAGGTGGGGAAAACAGGCACTTTTAGGACAGGATTCCTTTGATCGACTTTACACATCTCCTGTATGCGCAGTGAGCGCGCTGCACAGATAATGTGCCTGTGTATGTGGGTGTAAAGAGCATGCTCGAGCACATAATGTGGGCTTGTTTGTAGGGTTAATAGAAAACACTCGAGCTGCAATAACCAGCAAATGCATTTTATGTGCAGCACAACCGGAATGACTGTGGGCTTTCTAGCTTCCTCCTGAGATACCATCACTGCATGCACCTGGGCCCAGCGCATGCTGGCACGTTAGCTAGGACACAGTGGGGTGAGGGGTGACCAGAGACACAGATCTTCCATGCTGTAAGCAAGGGCTCTTCTGCAGTCCCTGTGAGGACCCAGGCAACGCACCTGACTTCCCAAGGGCATGGTCTTCTCCTTGACTACACCCCTCCAACAAAACCAACTGTGAGTTGCATCCAGTTACCCTACAGAAAACAGAAGCTCAACTGACAGACCACAGCATTTTTCTTAACATGGTACAAGTATCACCATCACTCAACAAACCAAATGTGTTTTCCTCTTTCAGTGAGCCATTTCACCTTCATGCAGATTTCTGCTTGCTACCTGCTTTGCAAGGCCACCACTACCCACCTGTCCTTTGCAGAGGACATGCCACCCATCCCCAGCTCCTCTTTGGCTGGGCCATGCTTGGAGTGTGAATGCTCTCTCCCATTCACTGCAAGGCAGAAACCTGCAGCACTGTGTGCCTTATGCTCCTGGCCTCCATCCTTTCCTTCCTTCTTGCCCAAGAACCACTGGATGAAGCTAATAACACAGCCTAACTTGACAGGAGGATATTTATGCTCTCAGGGCTGTTTGCCCCTCCTCTTCTCAGATCTGTCACCCCTCAGTGTTGCAATTGGTCCCCAAGTATGTAGTACAGCTAAGTCAGAGGATACCTGGGATGGACTGGGATCAAATCATGGACTTGTGCATTGGGACAAAGGGACTTAGGCATGGTGGGAGGTCCCTCCAGAAGACACCCTCACCCTCCTTGCAGCCATATTGGACAGCTCTTCCCAACAGGTGGAAAGACTTCTCTATCAGGTACCTGTTTTTCACACACTGGGGACTTTGCAGAGCTGTATGCCCAGACCTCTGGGTGCGGGTACTTATCCCAGAGGGTTTCAATGTCCTGCTCCACCTATGCCTTAGTATCTGGACATGTGTTACCCTGCCGGCATCCATGCTATCACTCAGGGTGCTTGCATCCCCCCATGCCTGAAGCAAGTTCCTGGTACAGGTGACACCGTGCACGCACATGCCGTGTGAGCATGGGGCTGCCTGCGAGCATCTGGGAGCCGCAGAAGCGAGCGTGTGGTGCCTCCCTCCCTCCCTCCTGGCGAGGCAGGAGAAAGCATTCCCAGCATGGATGGCCACTGCTAATGGCCCAGGAATCCTCAATGCAGCTGTTTGTTCTGGCACCAGCGCAGCGAGGTCCTGAAGTCAGTTGAACCGCATCGACTTCCCTGCCAGGGTCAGATTTCAGAGGTATGCGATCGGGGATGCCCCCACTGCACGTTTCCAGCACCTGGCCTCCGCCTCCTTCCCCAGCTTGCCATCGCTTCTGCGGGAGGGAAACCTAAGCCTTTTCAACACGGGCAGGAGAACGCGGCCGCCAGGAAAGTGATTTACAGCCCTGCGAAATCCCATCGCCCAGCCAGCCCGCCAGGCAACAGTGCCGCTATTGTGACAGCCGGTTTGGCGATAGCAGAGGACCCCTGGGCCAGCCCCTCTTCCTCCATGTCCTTCCTTCCCCTCCCCAAACCCAAACCTCTGACCCTCAGACAGCTGGGGTGCCTGTGTGACAAAGCACGTAGACGAGCTCCATGGTCCCTGGGTTTGCTGGGTCTCTCGGAGCCGGTGTGTCTGGTGCAGGCACCATACTGTTTAACCTCAGAAACGAAACCAAGGCTGGGGTGGCAGGGTTACCTCCATAGCCCAGAGGCGACACCATGTCCTTCCAGCACAGTTCAGCCCATCCCACGGGGAAGCCTGTATCAAGGACATAGCTAGCATGGAGATATGGGCTCCTCCACAGGACCACTTAAGCCCTTTTCAGAGCATCCCATGGCAAGGAGTCCCACACATCATCACCTGCTGTGTGACCTTCTACATGCCCAGCTTCAAACTGTTGCCATGGGGCAGGATGGTGATGTTTACTCACACCCCAGACCTTAGAGGAGCCAAAAGACGGTTTATTGATGCTCTGCTCTGACTTTTGAGGCATCCAGATGTACCCAGATTGCTAACTCAGCTCAGTCACGTTCTTTACTCCAGGTGAAATGAATTTCAGGTGAAATGAATTTGGGCTGTTTCGTTCAGAGAGTCAAATAGAGCCCAGTGACAGCAGGGAATGTGGTGAGAAATGGCACAGCTCTGAAGGACCATCCAGGCTGGTGGCATCCAGGATATTTCTAGAGCCCTTGTGTGACATTGAACACAGAGGTGCTCTGGCTGCCTAGGGAAAAGGAGTGTGTGCCCAAGAGCCCTCAGAAGATCTGTGCTAAAGCCAGTTATAGAAAGCAGCTTTCTCCACCTTATCCCACTAGCCTGACTTGATGACCAGCAATGTTCTGCATTAGTTCTGGTAAAGCTGGGAAACTTCTTGATGCAAAGCAATGTGGATGCTAAAAGTTTAAGGGAAGGCTGGACAGCTTAAAAATCAAACAAAAAAAGCCACTCAGGTCTGGTATGTCCATGGGGAAAAGAAGTCTTGCTTGGGAAGTCCCTGAACTTTGTATGGTTTGGGTATTGAAAGGAATCATTGCGTTACACTTGACCTGTTATGGGTTTCCAAAGCCATCTGCTCATGACCACCTACAGAGTCTTTCTGCCTGCTGCTCTCTCGGGTATGAGTTTTCCCTCTCCAGAGGCCTGGAGCAAATGTATGTGGAGTATTGCACCAAGCAGGGCAGACAATTACTGTGTTTTGTGTGTGTTTTGGGAGCTCTCCCGGGCAGGATTTCAGGTGCTGTTGTGCTGAATGCTGTATGAACACGGTGAGGACCTGGCTGGGGTATCCTGCTGGCTGATTCTGAAAGGTAGATGTTTCATCTGAGCTAGTCTCTGCAGGCTGCTGTCAGCCAGCTGAGAGAAATCTGTGTTGGATGAGAACAGCTCAGTTTACGATAGTTGTTTTACAGCTGAATAGTCCCTTCATGGCCTATAAATGTGTGCGCTGGGGTGACCAGCCCAGAGAGAAGAGCTCATCTTTTGGATGTCTAAAGAAAGGAGAAGTGCCTCAGCTTGGAAGTTAGTATGGCCCTTTCTACCTCCTCTCCTTTCTGGATGAAAGCCCCTGGGACTGAACTACAGAGTGATGGGAAGACCCTAATGCATGTGGCTGTCCCAGTGAGGACCTCAAGCAGACAGAAGGACCTACTGCCATTTCACAGGTGAGTGGTGATGCTGTGGGAGAGACCCAGGCAGCTTCTGGTGCTGCAAGAGGTTGCACAGGGGATTGCAGGATGAGAAAAGAGGAGTGGGGGAAAAGGACCAAATAATTTTGCACTGAAAAGATCGGGTTCCCACCAGACACAAGCCTGGGGTTGACCTCGTGGTCTTGCAACTTCTGTGCCATGGCTGCTAGCTGGACCTGCTCTGGTGGGCTGGTGCTGTGAGTCCCCACACCACTGCCTGGGGTCATTACTGATGTGTACCTGTTGTTTAACCACATACCAGATGCAGAGCCAGGTTTGTTTGAACCATTAACTTTGTTCTAGCGTCTGGGCTGCCCACATGCATGTGGGAGCATTCCTGTTTAGAGAAAACATTTCATGGAGGGTTTAACAGTGTATTACAGGAGGGAACTGTAGCAGCCTCTGCAAATGTAGTGCTGCTTCTGCTTCCTTCTCCTCCCCTGCCTTCCCTCTCCTCGGAGGGCTTGCAGAGCACATCAATCCTGCTTCATAAATATTTTCCTGACTACCTAAATGTGCGCCAAAGAAACTCATCACAGATCAGTCCTGTTACCAGCAAGTGATGCTGTGCCATTAGAGCCAGACCCACACAAAGCCCCTGGGATGCTGCCAGGAGAGCAAGGCACAGCATCTCCATGGCAGTGACTCCGTGTCTATTTGTTACAGCACGGAGAGGGGGACTGCTGCCAAAGGGGCCAGGGGATCCCCTTCTAACGTGGTCTCTTGGCCCTTCTTCAGGGGATTTACCCCAGCTCCTCTCTGTTGATAAGGGAAAACAGGAAAAGCCTATGGGGAAGGATGCAGAGAGGCTGTCCATCCAGCTGATGCTGTGTCCCTTCCACCCCTCATCACTTGGGAGGGGTTCAGAGCATCTGTCTACCCTTTCTTTAGCTGCTGCTTCCAGGGATCCTGGATCTCCCCCACAACACATGTAAATGTAGAAAGAAGGACCAAGCAGAGGCACAGCTTCAGGCTGGGGGGGTTGCATTCAACCTGGAGCATCCTGTTCAAGGGTTCAGCCTCCCAGCCTCCATGCCCTAGACATGCCTTGTCCTTGCTCTGTTCACATCCCTGTCCTCACTGTGTTCATGTCC
The DNA here is from genome assembly GCF_023634155.1 of Falco peregrinus. Taxonomy (NCBI): domain Eukaryota; kingdom Metazoa; phylum Chordata; class Aves; order Falconiformes; family Falconidae; genus Falco; species Falco peregrinus. Next base: position 63,060,094 of record NC_073725.1, on the reverse strand, counting down.
CCTTATTCGTGAGAGGGGGCAAATTTGCATGAGCTACATCTCCCATATTGGGGTTCCATCACCACTGACCTAATGTCTTCTACCTCTGGCCCATCGGGGGTCAGATCTGATCTCCCACTAAGAGCAGTTGTCTTTTTCCCATTGATTCACAACCACAAGACAAAGAGCCCTCTCTCAGCCTTTACTCCAGCCTTCCCAATGACACGGAAGGGTCATCGCCCTTGTCTTTGCAGCAAGCTTTAGGATGAGGAGGAAAAGATACAGCTCAGAGCAGGAAGCCTGTCAGGCTAAGCCTTTCCAATTGAGCCTATCGTGGTATTGCCTAAAGTCCCCAGTTACCAAATCCTGGTTTAATTAAACAAGCATGTGCACAAAGCTTAGGTCAAGCTCACCCACCCACTCAAGTCGTTAATGCTCAAGTACCCACCATCTCAAGTCATGAAAACTGATGGCCGACAGGACCTCTAATCAAGGCAATCAATCTCGGGGAACAAAGAACAGGTAATAAGGGAGGGTCCGCAGCAGAAAAAGCAGGTGGAGCTCCTGGGGTTTGTGAAGGAGAAAGTGGGGGGGGGGGGGGGGGGGAGCCGTGGGGCAAACAACGGGGTGAAGAGGTGATAACGACCGGTATAACTGCCCCGGCGTGAAGACTCCTACATATGCAAACAATTCCGAGAAATGTAATGAACATGTATAACCGTGTAACATAAAATGGGACCCACGAAACAGATGGGCACGCGGGGCAGATGGGGCGATCCCCGTGCACCCTGTGCCGCAATGGATAATGCCCGCTGCTCGATGCTGCCTGGCAGTAAGGAATTTTATTCCCGGATTTCAGTGACAGTGGGACATTCTGGGTCCTGGGACTGTTGAAACTCTGCACAAGCTTGAGGCTGAAACCCTCTGTTTGCTGGGCACACTTATTTCCCTGATCCTTCCTGAATGCCCGTGGGAGATGGGCAGTGATGGGGGCTGTTGGGGTGCAGGCTGTGTACATGCAGCCATACCTCTTGTGGCAGAGTGCTTTGCATGATGTTAAATGGCTCCATTAGCACTTCGTCAAAGAGTAAGAAGACTCAAGACTGGCTGGGTGACCATCAGCTTTTGAAGGCGACAGACTCCCTGGGACAGCATTTACCCCACTTCTTCCTGCAGCTGCCAGGAGCTGTAAGCGGAGCTGGTGCGGGTCTGAATTTTAAAGAATGTAGCAGAAAAATATCACTGCTGCAAGGCCAATTTCACTTACCAACCTGATGACTTTTGCAAGAAAATAATATGCTCTTTTCCTGGAAGGTAGACAGAAATACACAGTATCAGTCCTGCCTTGATTTCCCACCCTTCTGGGCATTAGCAAATACAGCTGTCTCTTTCCAGCTTTCTGCCTCTTTTAGGTGCTTTACACTATTAGATAAACCCACGGTAGAAGGAAAGGAAATTGAATTAAAAATTGATCTGCTCTACCTCCTGGGAACTCTATGAAAGGCAGCATCCCAGCATTTCCTGGGTAGAACAGGAGGAATGAGAAGTAATAACCCTTGAAAAGGAGGAAAAGAGGAGCGGAGCATTAATTAGACGGAAAAGATTTGGAGGTTCCCCTACCTATGTACTTATTTAGTAGATAACCAGACAGATGCTGCACAGGGCTACCCAGATGCACAACAGGTGATATTTCCAAAAAGCACTGGTGGCTGAGGGAGCAAACTGGCACCAGTTCAGAGGGGGCTGGTTCTCCCAGCCTCGTGGGTTCATACACAGGTGATAATGGCCCAGAGCTTTTAGAAAATACCTTGGTAGTGGTCTGAACTTGCAGTGCTTTTGGAAGGCTCGAGTCTGCAGATCCATGTGTATGTCTGGAGAACATGGACCAGCAAGACCTGGAACTCGGGTCCAGATCCAGACGAGACAGGTTTCCTCATGGGTCACCTGCCCTGAGCACAAGCAGAGGCTGGTCCAGGTCCTGCTGCGTTCATGCCACCTCCCACGCGCCCGTGCTCTGCAGTGACAGTATGTGCCTAGCCAGAAAGTCAGAACATGAAGCAGATATAAACACGCCGTAAAACACCACCGATACAGTAAACACAGCGAGGATTGCAGGGAGTGATTTGGCTGGCCTGCAGGAGCTGTTTTGCTGGGCTGGGGTGATGCAAAGCAGCTGTCAGCTTGGTCACTCCTGTGAACAACTGTCTTGTATTAGCCCAGCCTTGCACTAGGGTCTGGGCATACTTGGGAATCTGCTCCGAGGATCGCACCCTCCATGCACACATACATGCTTGGGATGCTGAAGGGTGTCTTCGCGATATTAGCGTGCTGTGCAAGTGCCTGGCAGCTAGGGGCTGAGTAAGGAACCTACTGAACCCAAGCCAGCTGTGGAGAATGTAATTACACAGTTAAACTCGGAGACCACTGACAGTTGCATAACAAAGGAAACCCAGCCTCGCTGGAGGCAAATTGCTTTTGTTCTGCTAGAGAAAGGAAGGTTTTGTTGACAGCTCAGATAGCTGCTTTCAGACAGGAACACTTAGAAAGAGTCTCACAACAATGTCTTACTCCATTAGACAGCTCTATCCAGGCTGGTGGGCTTCCCTGTCCTAGAGGGCTGCCATTCTGGGCTGGGGCCACTAAAATAGCATCATCCTCCAGTCATCACTAGCCTCTGCAAAAAACTTCCAGGAGCAGATTAAACATTTAGTGGGTCATTTAAGACATACTGTTTGCTTCCTCCTCTCCGAAAGACAGTTTTGTGCAGAGGGGATTGTCTCAGGGTTTTGAAAGGTCCTGATTAGGTTTCTTTCATCTATCTTCTGCTGGAAGTTGCCTTAGAGAAGGAAAGTAAAACTGAACAGGTGCTGGGTACGGGGAGGAAGGTGGAGGTGGTAGGCTGGGTGGTCTTTGGGGAAACTGTGCCACAGCTGAACTGTTAGAAAGACAGGTCTGGTGGGAAGGACCGTGTCCATTTGCTTAATCAAATGCAGAATCAGCTCTGCTGTAATTTCTTTGGTGAGGTGCTGGAGCTGTTGTAGAAACTCTTAGCGATGGACAGTCTCTCTCCCTTCAGGAGGCTGCAAGCTCCCCTGCCCTGCAACCCTCTCTTAGAAAGCTCCTGACTTCTAATGTGATTTCCTTAGCATCAATCTAATGTCATTACCTTCTGTCCCTGAGGGACATAAGGAACATTCTTTTCTCTTCCTTCCTCTGTTCAGAAGCCTTTTATGTGCTGGAAGGCTGCGATCATGTGCCCCCTTGATCCTCCCCAGACTAGATGTCTTCTCAGCCTCACAGATCATGAGTTCTGTCTTGCTCTTGGGCAGCCGGGTGTCTGTCTGCACAGATGACCTTTGCACTTGCTATAAAGGGTTTGAAGGCAACCAAAGAATGCTGTTATTATTAATGTCTGCAGCCAAAGTTAAAGATTTCTCTGATATTCTGGATGTAGGACATGGAGCGTCTAGAAGGAAGGGATGAAGGTCTCAACTTTGAATCCAGGCAGGCAGCATAAAAAGCAGAGGACCTGTGATTTGTCAGCTTTTAATGCCAAGGACTTGCCTTGTCATGCTCTGAGTGAGGCTGTGGAGCCTCATGCAGGTCCTGGAGGGGTTTCTTCAACATACAGACATGCTGTATATAGGCTGGCAGTTATGGACTGCGAGCGAGAAACCCACTGTTCTGAAGGCTGCTGTAGTAGCTTCATGTAGAAGCTTCGTAGCTTCATGTGGTAGCTTGGTGGAAACTCAAACCAAAGGTGGCATTGAGTCATTGCCTGCCAGAGTGGGACAAAGTCACCTCCTCTGCTGGATGTATGGGACAGCATTATTCCTGGACTCTGTTACAACGACAAGACTGCTCAGCAGCAATGAACTGAAGGGGTGCTTATGGCAGATGCACAACCTTTGCACCAAAAATCTTCTAATGTGTCCTCAGCAATTTGATGGAAGCTGTGCTGACAGCTCCTTGGTAGGTGGATACAGGTCTGAGGATCCCTCTCAAGGCCACTGGGTCTTTTCAGAGAAGGAGAAGGATGGTTCTTAATAGCATTGGCAGTGCTTGGCTGCAGGAGCTGTGGAGTGACAATGCATTGTGGGATGTCAGCGAAAGTCAGGATGTGGCAGGTATGAGACACTCGTGCAACATGTAGTTAGATCCATTACTGCAAAAATTTGTGGCAAAGAGGACTTGCAATGATTGAAGGCATGACCAAACAAGACTTTCTTATGGAAGAGCGATCCACTGCGTGTTATTCAAAGCAGAGATCCCAATGCTAGCTCACAAATTCTGCGTGTCTGGGGAGTGGACTAGTCTCTGAGTTTCTCCTGCGGGCAAAGCATTTTTCTCCTGTAAAGAGTTCTGGAACTTGCTGGAGTCTTTGAGCTCTCAAGACTACATCAGGTTAAATGCTCTGCTTTGTTGCCTGGGACTCGGCAGGTCTCTGACCTCTGCCTGAAGGAGCTGCAAAACCATGCTTGGTTGTGATACCCTTGATCCTGAATTCTAACATCCTGCCTTTGATTCTGGCCAGCACCACCTGCCTTGGATGAAGGTGAAAGAAATTTTGTGATATGAAGCTATTAAATAGTCTCCCATTGGAAGAAACTTCTGCTTGGCCTGTATTTAGAGCAGACCGGCTATGTCCCAAAGCACTGTTGTACATCCCAAAAATGTTACCTATGTCATGTTAACGGTACTTCTACCCATTTTTACGCCCATACTTGAATCCTTCTCTACCTCTGGTCATAATGCAGTCTTACGGCAAAGAGTTCCCCAGATCAAATACGCATTTGCATATTAAAAAACACCACGAGGGAGAGTTGTTTTACCCAAAAGCTATCAGAGGCCACACCTCCTAAACAGTCAAAAGTTTCATAGACTTTTTCAGGAGAAATACAAAGAGATGGGAGACAGTTTTGGAGAAAACAAACTGACACCCTACACAAGCTCAGCTTATCCTGCTCAGCTGGCCAGGAGTCTGAAACAATATCCATGAGCACTCAGATGCAGAGGGAAGATGGTCATTTCAGAGCGGCTGCTGAAACCACAACGCTGTCGTGCACAGTTCCCGTTGTAACGATCTCTCAAATCCATTAACTGTGATTCTTTTACACCCCCCTCCCTCCCATCCCGGGTTGATTTGCCGCAGAGGCGATGAGGAAGCAGAAAGCTTCTCTGGCCAGACTCCATCCTCTGAAGGTGCAAGCAGGCACCGAGGGACACCAGCCCCCATCCTCATTGTCCCCTTAGATCATCCACTATTGGTCTGCTGCTATCAAGCACCTTGGAACAGGAGCTGGCAGAGCCAGGGTGTCCGTGGGATGCACGCCTCTGTACGTGTGCTCCCCTCCGCGCAGAGGATCCTGCGCCACTGAAAATAAAGAAGCCCCACCTAAAATGGGACACCAGATTTGCACAACAGATTTGGGAGGGGGAGGACAGGAAGATGTTATTTTTGGCTGCTTGCCTACAGCAAAACCAGCCACCACTCCAAAGCCGATAGATCTGTATTAGTGACTTCCGTGGGAGGCACAGGCTAGAGATTTACATCACTGTTTGTAGGACAAGCACATTTTGAAGCCGCAGATAAGGGTCTGTTGCTGTTAAGCTTATCTTCATGCACGCTTGCAGCAAAATACATCTCTCTTCCGAGGAACTCATGGCTCAGGGCCCAGAAATAAGGGTACAAAGTTGTTTTGGTGATAACTCCCTCAGATTTCAGTTTAGTACCTAGATACTTGGAAAGCCAAGCCTAAAGAAGTGAGTTGGACAAAGGACAGAAGAGCCAAAAAAGGAAGGGGTTTCTCAAAGTCACCCCGGGGTGACTGGCAGAGCCAGGAATAGCACACAGGTTATTTTGGTGCGGGGCCATCTCCATCCTCAGCCATATAAAGGTTAAGCATCTAACCTAGCGTGTTGTTCAAGGCTCTTTCTATAGACCATGAAGAAAAGAAGGAACAACCATCAGGTGACACAAACCGCCTTACATGGGATGAGAGGAGAGGTCTGACTGACATACTGACTGTAAAAGAAACCTCAAGAAGTTATTTTTAAAAGGCTCAAGAAGGTGAGATGGATCCCACCTGCAGGTCTGCGGTTCAGCAGGGGCCAGCAGCACACTCAGTCTCCATCCAGGCTGGTGTTCCCATGCCATGGTCCACAACAGCCGGTGTGTCGCGACGGAGGGAAGACACAGTCACTCAATATGAGTGATCAGCAGACTTCGTTTATTGTCTCTTCCAGTCACCTTTTATGCCTTCTTATAATTAGCTCATACATATTACAAAAGTTAAGCTCATTATTGGTTAGTTGCCTAAATACCAAGCCCACCCCTAGTTTCTCTTCTGTAGTTACCTGTTCCCACCTGCAACATTCTTTTCCCACCAAAATCTTCCTGTTATTGTGTAACAAGGACAGCCAAAGACAGTGTATTTTGCTTTACTTCAGATAAGCTGAGAGCGATGTGCATTTTTGTCCAGCCAGCTGGACTATGTCTATGTGACCCTTTTCAGCTAGTCAGTTATCCACACCGGTGGCTGATGAGGGCTTGAGAAGTGATCCCCAGTTTCCCTACAGAACCAGAGTAAACACCCACATTTTAAACTCAGGGTCAGAGGATTCAAATCCTGGTGGTCTAAAGGAAGAATTGGTGGCTAACTGCTCCCCTGGCCACAGAACATAGGCAGTACTGATTTGACTGGTGGCTTCCCACGTTTCTTTGTCATTTGTGAGCCCTTCACCATTTCTTGGTGGAGGTGTGGACCTCGCAGCAAACCTGCATGTCTATTTGTGACAGACTTTGGGATTTTTATCCACCTTTCACAAACCTCCCGGTGTCCATTGCTGCCAATGAAGATGAGGACTGCAGGCTCAAAACCAGTGAGGCACAGCCTGGAAGAGCAGGTCCTGCTTGTGGGTCTGGATGTTCCAGAAGAAGATGGTGGTCTGTGATGTAGCTGTACCAGCCACTCTCCAGCGGTACGTGAAAATGCAAAGAGATGGCAGGGACAGGGACTTGCCATGGTTTTCTCAAAAGTCCTTGCTCAAGTGGGTGTTTTCCTTCTGCTCTTTAAATTAGTAGGTTTATTTACAAGCAGATAAATGGCTGCTTTCTGGCTTTTTTACCCCAACAAAAACATTTTTAAAAGTTTATTTAAAACACATCATTAGATTTGAAGCCCAATATCCTGGACAGAAAGGAAGGATAAAATTCCCAGCCTTGCTGCAGTCTTGGAGGGAATTTCATTGGTAACAACCACTTGCATTACTACAGCAGCTGCAGGTTCTGACCAGGAATTGGAACTGTCCAGAAACTACTACAGAATAATCACTTAGGCCAAAATCCACCACACATACCTGAGCTGTCCTAGGGTAAATCCCTCCAACTTAGTCAGCAGAGAAACACAGACTCTACTTGTGAGGGGTGATGCACCCTTTCCAGGTCTCTGTCTTGTTCCACTGACCACAGAGAGGAAAATCTGAAATCTTGCTTCGCTAGAGGTTGTTCAGTGGCAAGAAACAAGGTGTCGAGTGCAACTTGATGCCTTGCAATAGCTCACTTGGCTTCCAGCTTCTGCTCCATGGCTTCCTGCTGGTCCTGTGCCATGTCTACCTGCTCTTGGCAGATATCTCGGACACCTTGGGTGCCTCTAGATGACTACATGAAGGCAAATGAATTGGGCCTTCATTGCCTATGTAGACAGAACTGAATTTCTCCCCAGGCTCACTGCTGTGCTGGTTGGAGCTCCATGGACAAGCTCAGACCACAAAGCCCAGGTAGATACCTAGACATCTCAGAGTCTCCTGCCCAGGGTGCCCAAGGGAACCTGGACCAGAGCATGGGGCAATCTCTGCCTCTAAAAGCTTCCAGCTCCAACACAGCCAAGAGGAAAAGGAGCACTTGGAGGATAAAGCAGCTTCCTAAGTATCCCCCTGTGAGATGTTCATACAGCTACTTGCAACACCTTGTGCTCATTTAGTGCAAGACAGTCTCTGCATTTCCCAGAGAACACTTTTGGCTCTGGGGCTCTCACTGTGACTGTCCTCTTTCAGTCATATTCAGGACTTCTTTTTAAAATATTAATTTAAATTTTTAATTCATGCACAAAATGCAGGGTTTTGCTCTTTCCAAAGGCACATTTCCAAAATCTAAACATGAAAACTTCAATGTTAAGATCTCCTAACTCTGAATGTCATAAATGCATCCCCAAATCAAAATCATCCCCAAAACACCAAACAAATGAAGCCAAATTTCTTTTGAGGCGTTTCCAGAACACCTTTTCCTCTACAAACAAAGCACAGAAGTAATCCCCAGAGGAGTAAAAACATGGAGCGTTATTGTTTTCTTTTAATTTGCCCTGAAACTTTCCTCTACCACACAGTGACTGGCTAGATGATGAACGTGAAAAACAGCTAAAGAACTTTTACTTTCAGTAACACCCCCAGACTCTTTAAACACCTACTTTGCCAGCTCCTTCCAGAGGATGACTTGCTGAAGGACATGCAGGAAGAAGATAACGGGATTTTCTTACTCATTTTCCCCTACCCTTTAAGGGCATGGGTAGCCAGACATGCAGCAGGACTGGGAGTTCTCACTCCTTTCTCTGGTGTTTTTTAACTCTGGTTTTCGTTGAGCCTTAGCTCACGTGTTGGGGGGGCACACAGCTCACATTTAAAATAGAAGCAAGCATTTACCTGCCATGGCAGCAGAAAGAAGCTGGAGGTGGTTAACTCCAGAGTGCCAGAATAAGGAGAGACAAAAGTAGATAAAAATTTCCCCTTTTTGAAAAGCTCATGATATTTTAAGCAACTGCCATAATCTGGGGGATGTTTGCCACCTGTAATCATTCAAATGGGTTGCTAAGGCAGGGTCTCCTGCACTGCAGCACTGGGTGCTACCTGCAAACTTTCATTGGGAGGAGAAAATGTCCATTGTACTGCAGAGGCCAAAGAGGATTTTTTTCTTCATGGCAGAGGTGAAAAGACTTACAAGGTCTATTGTTGGCATCAGCTGGCAAAATAAATTCAGAGCAGACAGTGTTCACGGAAAATGGGAAGCCTTTGAGAACATCCTGCTGATGCCACTAACCACGATTCCACAAACACAACATTATTGTCTTAAAACAGGGAGGATGGCCTGAAGCCCACTGTGGGTAAAAGACGCAGTAATAAAACTACAGAAACAGGTAAAAGAACAGAAAAAAAAAAGAAGAGAAAGATGCAACGCTAAGCCAACAGGCCTGGGGTTTTGCCTTGTAGGGTGGCCTAGCACCTCCTGTGTAGTGGTGGCTGGTGGCTGCCTGGACCACAGGCAGAAGCAGCTTGTGTCAGTCTGTGCTGGTGGGACCTGGGAGACAGACCCAGGGTCTCCTGAGGGCTGCTCTGCCTCTGTCCCACCCAGTGATTCAGCTTGCCTCACTGCAGATATTTGTGGTACGAGCTCAGTGCCCAGGCTGTCCCAAGAGTAGAGCGATGCTTTCATCGCCACTGTGATGTCTTATCTGCTCCCCTTGGGGGTCCTGCTGTAGCATGTCTCTCCTTGCTGGATCTTTGCTGCCTATGGAGGAAAACTGGGTTACCACCCTCCCTTGGAGATGGGAGAGACTGTGACCTCCAAAAGCAGGTGAGATCCGTCTCATCTGACTTCCAAGCAAGTCACAGTGTCAGGCTCAACCCCATGCTTGCTGTGGGGAGTCCTGCCTCCCTCCAGGCAGCAGCAGTAGAAAGGAAAACACAACTTCACATAGCCAAGGTGTCCCCACAAATACCTCACAGCATGTTCAGGTCTTGAGGGCAAACACAGACCCCTCTGTCATTACACTCTCCACTTTCCCAGCTTTGTGCCTTTGTAGTGTTGTGTTACAGTCCCTTTCCTGCCCTGGGATGGCATGGCTGGGCCAGTTTCCCTGCTTGTGTTGGGAGGACTGGGAGGGTCAGGGGTGGATGGGAGCTCTGAGGCTGGGGACCACAGCATGCTTCTCCCAGGGCAGTCCCCAGGTGAGGCTGCACCCTTGCTGGGACCCCTCTGTCTTGCCATAGCAGATCCCCATATCTTCTCCCATCCTGGTGTCCTGTCATAGGTGGAGAGAAACCAGCATGGAAAGCTCTGCAGGCTGCCTGGGTAGACCCAGACCTGAACTCCTGACAACTTCCCTTAGACTTTGTAACACCTGGTATCCTCTGAAAGCCAGACACAGGCTGAGAGCCTGCTTCATGCTGCCTTGGAAAGCAAAGCAGGGACAATGATGGGACCCTGTCTCCACTGGTCCCCCCTTCCCAGGAACAGGGATCCCATTTATTTCTCTTCGAAGCTCCTGGCCCAGCCTTTAGGGGCCTGCCTTCCCACCCTCCTCTGCCACTTCTCCTGCCTGGTTGGTGCAATTAATTTTCCTGCTCTCATACCCTCACTTTCTTGCCTGTGCTTGTGGGAAGGGATGTGCAGCAAACTCCCTGCACAGAGGACGCAAAAGGCAGGGTTATAAAGCAGGCAGCCCTCTCCTCTCACACACCTGTAGGCAAGGCAGCCTGGAAACGCATAGAAAGGGTTTCTTTCTTTCATTCTTTCTTTCTTTTTCTTCCTTCCTTCCTTTCTTTCTTCCTTTCTTTCTTTCCTTCCTTCCTTTCTTTTTTCCCTTATTTCTTTTTCTTCCTTCCTTCCTTTCTTCCTTCTTTCATTCCTTCCTTCCTTTTCTTTCTTGCTTTCCTTCTCTTGCTCTTTTCTTTCTTGCTTGCTCTCCTTCTTTTTCTTTCTTTTTCTTTCTCTTCCTTTCCTTTCCTTTTCCTTTCCTTTCTTTTATTCCTATTTTTTCCCTTCTTCCTCTCGCCTTTCCTTTCCCACCCCCATCAGCAGCCACCTCCCTAGCCCGTCCTCATTCCCCGCGCCCCCCGCGCCCCCCCCCCCCCCCCCCCCCGGCACCATGCCTCCTGGAACGTCACAGCCCCACTCTTTCATGAGCAGTGTGTGGTATTATGACTCCGGCGATGCCGAGCGCTGCCAGCACGCCTCAAACCACAGGTATCTGACCCTGTCCCAAGCCCCATAACACTGATTAATGTCCTGATTCACGACGCGATAGGGCCGGCACCATCGGTAGCCGAGACGGGACACTAGCCCACTCCCCACTCTCTCCTAAGCTCCCTGCAGACCCCCCTCTCTTTGCTCGGGGAGTGTGTGGGGGGGGATCTGTTCCAGAAAAGCCACCGGGCAGCAGGCACAGGCTGGGAGCGGGAGCTGCCAGCAGCGGCCGGAGCGGCGCGTGGCCGGGGTGCCTACAACAAGGCCACCTCTGTGATCGGGGCACATTGAGCCTCAGTGCGGTGCAGGCAGCTCTGGGGCATGACGTCCTCCCAGCTCCAGCCAGTCACCTCCGCCATCCCCCTCGTCTCCTCCTTTTGCTGGGCATGGTGGGGGGAGATGCTGGAGAGCCTGACAGGCTGCTCACCTGGAGTTGAGGGCAGCCATGGCCCTGGAGCCGCCGGGGAAGGCACAAAGCTGTGGTGGCTGCACGTGCCTCGGTGGGAGATGGAGGGGAAAAGGGAGATCCCCGGAGTGAAAATCCCTGGCTGCCACCCATTGCGAGAGACAAAATCAACCCTGTGGCACGTTCCAGTGGGGCATCTTCCTGTGGAGATAGAAGCATCCCACCGAGCCACGGGTACCGGCCAGTGGATGCTGGTGGGAGTCCCAAAAAAGCCCTGGTTTGGGCTGTTGTTGCTTTAGATGTGACTGTAGCAGGGATCCAGCCAGGCACCCATGGAGCGGGACCTGTTCAGGCATGGGACCCCTCCCATGGGACTACAAGCATCAGCTTATCCTCTGTAAAAAAATAAATCAGCTGGGTCCTATTCTCTGTCACCTTCAGCCGTGCCAACATCCATATGTCTACAATATCTTTTTTCCAAAGCAGTGTGGCCTCATCCAAATCACTTCCTACAGGCTACAGCACACCTGAAACGTGCCTAGGTGTTATTTGGGGTGGTGCAGGCTGGTAAGTGCTAGGGAGCTTGCTCATCCCTGGCCAGCCTGTTTTTCCTTATTAGTAAAGGCAAAGTCCCATCAGCTAGGAGCTTCTTTAGACAGTGCCAAAGTCTCATCTGTCTTCTCTTGTCCATCCCTCTCCCTGGACTCGAGGAACAGCCATGGTTCTCAATGCCTGCTCTCCCCTGGCCAGTTCAAAAAGAGCCTCTTGCCCCATCAAAGCACTGTCAGCCCTTGCGATAGGACATGTCCCCCTGCTGCCCTATTCCAGGGTCAACCCAAGGCTATTAGCTAAGGCCTTGGACCCACACCAAAATGGTCTTACCTCCTGCCATCTCATGACCTGTCTTCACTGCAAGTATCCTCTTTGTACACCAACAAGCTGGAGATACCTAGTGGTGGGCTTGGCAGTGCTGGGTTAGCAGTTGGACTTTATGGTCTTAAAGGTCTTTTCCAACTGAAATGATTCTGTATCAGCTTCACCATCTTGAGCACCATGTTTCCAGCCTTGAACAGGTGATTTGTAGGAGGTGTGGAACCTGTTCCAGCGTCTGTCACACTCCTTTTCCCCAACCTTGCAGCAACAAGGCTGGAAGACAGAAAATGCTGGAATTTTATGGGTCAAAACCAGCCTTCTCTTCCTGTTTCATTCTGCTTTGCATTGCCCCCCAGGCTTTCTGGGAAACATGGGCTTTCCAGCCTGAATGCTTTTGGAGGGATGAACTACAGATCTTTGCCTGGTCCACTTTCTACGGCGTGTTAACTCTGAACCCTAAGAAGGTCCTTCCCAATGGAGTGTTCTTCCCTTCTGTTTCATTTTAGATGTCTGTTTTGAAATCTGAGGGGCTTAGGGCCAGCAGTAGGGTAAGGAACAACGGTGCTACCAAGAGGCAAAGGGGAAAGCAGTGAATGAGGAAACCCAGAAGAGAAGCAAAAGCTACCACCACAGCAGTGAGACAATGCATAACTGGTTCTTCTGGAGGACTAATGGTGCTGCTAATGAAGGCTGGCACTGTCAGCAGAGTAAAAGGGAGTTAGGCACCAGCCTGGGAAAGGAGTTGTGTGTCCATGTCTGCTCGGTCTCCCTCTGTGCATGCCCTATAGACCCTCATCCATGCATGCTCCCACTGGCAATGATGACGCCTATTATGCAGCAGATTTGGCTGCATTGCAACTGCAGAAGGGGTGGGAGATTCACCTCCATGTCAGCCTAAACAGGAAAACTGGCAAATGGAAGGTCGCAGGGATCCACCTGGGTGGTCTGCTCCTACTCCACCTCAGGTGTCTCCTTCACCCAGCTCTGTTCATGGGCTGGCAGTCAGTTCATCCTCTGGCTTGACCATTGCTCTGCTTATCTGGGTCGCTCAGAGCCCTTATCGCCTTAGGAAGTGCTGAGTCAGGTCAGCCAAGCACATGCCCACATTGACCCCTATGGTGATCCTCTGTGCTCAGACTTGTTGGCACAAAACCAGGGCTGGATCCTTACCTGGTGCAAAACAAGGGCTGACTGTTCCATTTTCACCAGCTGAAGCACTCTCCCCTCTCCCTGATCCTCCATCAGCCTGAGTCATCTTTTGCTGATGACAAAGTAAATTAGTAGTATGCAGTAGCTGTAACTTTCAAAGGCCTGATTTCCCACTTCCAGTCCTACGGTACTTAAAGTTCAATTCATTGATCACAGTGACATTGTCAATGACACTAAGGTATGCAAGGGCAAAATCAGTGTGAGAATTTGTGTAGGGGAAAAGAAAAAGTAATCATCTGTTACACTGTCTGCTTTGAACAGTGATGCTATATTTGCTCAAATTTCAGAGATTTAGACATCATGATCTGGCATCCTTTAAGGATGGAACCAAATCCACAGCTGAATTCAGTCCTATCCTGTGGTTTGAAAAATCCAGCCTGCCAGCATGCTTATGCTTATCATCCTTCCCCACTGCCACCGCAGCCAGAAACAAGAGTGATGCTCCCCACTTTTAGAGTCGTCAGTCCATGTGTCCCCTGGCCCCAAATTGCTCTTGTTTAAATGCTTTCAAGATGGCATTCGTTGCACAAGGCAGCCAGCCACAAACGAAGCTACTGAAGAATGGCCGAACATGGTTTGGAGAAGCATCTGGAAACTGGGAGCTTGTCATCCGACCCAGATCTCTCAATTTGCAAAACTCTCTCCCCTCCTGTCCAGATTCCTCCTAAGGACCAGCATGTGCCAGTTGGGCTTCTCCAATTTACCCTCCGGCTCTCTCCTTATTTCCCTGCCGAGACACTGATTGACATCAGATGAGATTCTCTTGGCCCTTCTGCACTCCACAGGAACACCACCGATTTATGCCAGCAGAAGGCTCTGGCCCCTTGAGCTTTGTGGTTTCTGTGATGAGGTTAAGGCAAATCACAAGAAAATCTGATCCCAGAAATGAAACAAAAAAAAAAAAAAAAGGCACCAAACCAACAAACATGCTTCATTGTGGTGGTGAAAGGCTGACGGAGAAACACCAGTCATGGTGGGAAATGAATTGGAGATAAAGCTGGTACTCTGCAGTGGGATCGTATGGTGGGATGCTCCGAGACTGTTTAACAATGCTACGGCATGAGTCAGTTCCGTACAGTTATGCCCCCCCGCTCACTTGTAGATACACACACACGTAACAGCGTTGTACCAAAGCCTGTGTCTTTGTCAGCTGAGGAAATGAGACCTCGAGGCCCACCCAGGGTCCGTGGGATGCAGAGGTGGTGCGTGCCAGGATGCTCTGCAGCTGAGGGGGTCCCTCGAGGATATGGGGCAGCTTGGAGATGCACCAGTACCCGCTGCTGACATCAAAGCCCAGCAGGGAAATTAGCCCTATCCTGCTTTGTCCCCATCCAGTGGCTAGCCTGAGTAAACAGTCCTGGTGATGCAGCACAAGTGAAAATAAGCCATGTCTGCATCAGATACAGCGCATCAGCCCCTCTGACCACCTACTGGTGTGCGGTTTAGTAACCATGGCTATTTAGACTGGGAAAACATTTCCACCTCAGTGCTTACAGAGCCATCGTTCTCTCTCTTACCCTTTTCTGGGAAGAACAATAAAGATAAACTACGTTTCCAAACCCAGAGTGTCCTGTGTGCTCCCCACAAGTCCTCTGTGCCTTTGCTGAACATACAGAGCAAGAAATGCCTGAAAGCATACGGAAAGTCAGCAGGAGGGCTAGAGCTCAACTCCTGGATGCCTCTCCTTACTGAAAATGCCATCTAGAGCAAGCAAATCAGTGAGTGTAACCTTGAGGGTGCTGGAAGAAAACACAAACTCAGAGAAAACATTGAGGATATCAACTCCGAGAGGTCAAAGGCTTCATAAGTTGCTCCTGATAAGCCAGCAGTTCCAGCTTTTGAAGCTCTCTACGTTGGTCACCTCTTAGCAGTCCCACCTTTTATCAGCTCCCTCCCACTTTTATGTTAGGTTTTGTGTGTGTGTGTATTTTTACTTAGCTGAGTGAAATTGCTAACCACGAAATAGATATGCTACGTAATGTTGCTTTATTGATCTTACTCTTCGAGTGCAGCCAGCAGAAAGAGGTCATTTCCTTGCAATCACTCGCCATAGCCAATGCATCAAAGCTACTTTAGCTTTGATTGCTCAGTGCCTAAAAGGAGAAGTTGTTTGGGATGTAGGAGATGAGGAGAAAGTCAAGGTAACATTGAGGTGAGGCAGGGGTTTAGGCAACAAAAGAGGGATAGATGGAAACAGTATGTGAAGTGCGTGGAAATAATTCCAGTGGTTTCACTGAATTTTGGAATTTGATTTGTATGTTTGCAAAACAAAAGAAGCTACTGGCTGTTTGCTTCTAGAGGAGATCAGGCATTGCCTAATGTCTTTTAATTCACAAGATCAATGAAATTTAATTACTCCAGGCCAGCCTATGTTTTCCTATGGCTGAGCTGTCTCAGGAGCCCCTGGACCCACTGTGTCACTAAATAAAGCGGGTTAGAGACCGTTTTCAGGTCCTGGGGCTAAGGGAAACGCAGTAACACAGTCTGGGTGCAAGTGAGTCAGTGCATGAGTCAGAGTCAGCTTTGTCTTTTGCTGGGCTTCCATGTGCCTACTGGGAGTGGTCTGAGTGCAGCCCCCTGTGCTTTCCATGTTGGTCAAAAATGTTGATTTATTTCTCCCCAGCCTTGTGAAAGAGAGGCCAAAGACAGTGACAGAAATGACAGAGCAGGCTGGCCTGGCGGTGGGGAGATGGAGCAGGGGAGCAGCATGGTGCAGCAAAGTGTGAGCAATATCAAGTTCAGATGATGCTCCTGAGTCCAGCAGTCCCAGCCTTGCTGGGCACAGCAGCACCAGGGCAATTCCAGCTCCTGAAATCTTCCTTTTCCTCCTGAGGTAAGAAAAGTCCCATTCCGTGTTTGCTACCAGCACCATTCCTGTGGTTAGCATACAGCATGGGGTGGAGCTCTTCCGGGATGCTGCATCCCTTGAGTCCTCAAGGCATATAAACCAGGGGGATACATCAAGGCAATAAGATGATTAAATGACTTACTAGTAGTCCTAAACAGTGGCACAGTCTCCCAAGGCCTCACTGAGTCTCAGTTAATTGATCATTTAATTGACCAAAAGTTAATTGGTCATTAGGGCAATAGAACTGGGGAAGGGGCTGGAGCACCAGTTCAGTGGTGTGGAGATGGGGGGTTCAGCCTGGAGAGAAGAGGGCTCAGGGGGGACCTTCTCGCTCCCTGCAGCTGCCTGACAGGGGGGTGCAGCGAGGGGGGGTCGGTCTCTGCTCCCAGGAACAAGTGACAGGACAAGGGGAAACGGCCTCACCTTGCCCCAAGGCAGGTTTAGATTGTGGGTTGGGGAACATCTTCCCTGAAAGGCTGGTCAGGCACTGGGACAGGCTGCCCACGGAGGTGGTGGGGTCACCGTCCCTGGGGGTGTTTGGAAAAAAGTGTAGACTCAGTGCTCAGTGACATGGTTTGGTGGTGGGCTTGGCAGTGCTGGGTTACCGGTTGGACTATACGATTTCAAAGGTCTTTTCCAACCTAAATGATTCTATGATTGTGTGATTTGTCCTCTGCTATGCGCCCAAGCGGTAGTAACTCCCTCCCATCTGCTGCTCCTTACAAAGTGCCTCATCCCTTAACCCATGGCAAGCATGAGTTAGGTTTTGCATACCACTCACTTTTCTGTTAAAACATGCAGAAATAAACCATTTAGGTCCTAAGCCAAAGTTCAGTGAAGGGAAGAGAAGGTTTTCTAAGGACACCCAGTGACTTTCAGTCCTGCCTTTACTGAGGTGTGTGTGTGCAACTGAGGCTGCTTCTTGATCTCAGTGTGGCAAGACCAAGCAGATAAGTACACTGAAATGACTGGAGAGAGGGGAAGGGGGACTGAAGTAAAGATAACATCGAGGAACCCTGATTAGCAACAGGGCAACCATGTGAAAAACGAGATAACCAGCCTGCCTTGTGTGCTGAGACAGCAACTCCTGCCTCCAGCCCTTGCCCCAGACACTGATCTAGCAGGAGGTCTTTTACAAGAAGCCAAGTCTCCTTTGGATGAGCTGCCCTTATCCGACAGACAGCTGATACTCAGAGCTTGTTATGGTGGAAAGACTCAAAGACACCAGACACCTTTGGACTTTGAAGGTTCATTTGTTCTGCCCTTTCTGACAGGGCTGTCCTGCCTGGCTCAACGCCTTCCACAATTTGGACATAGCAGGAGCAGTTTGCCTCGACCATTTCATTGCCCCTGCAAGCAACAGACTAGAAAACAGGTAAGTAGGTAACAAGTCTGTTGTATCTCAGCTTGTACAGGCCACTTGGAAGTCTGTGTTTATGTCTGTCCTGCTAAATACAAGGGCTGGGTCCTGTCCTCTGGCCCTGAAGCCAAATGGCACAACACATCTCATGTCTACAAGCCTAAACTCATTTTTCCCCCAAAACCCCGAGAATGTAGTCATATCTAATACCCCTGACCTATGTTATCCTGCACATCACTTAGCACTATCTGCAGGACTCATCTGCTCAGCCGAAAACTGCCACGTGTGCTGATGACCAGATGGTGTGGCTGGTGGAGGGGAGGTTCAGGAGCAGCACGGTGAGCTCACACCGACCCCACGGCTCACACTGCTGTATGTGTATTTATCACTAAGGGGTGGGAGGTACAACAGGAACGGGGTGGGGGGTTTTAAACAGAGGATCTGGGGGGCTTTATGCCCACGTAACATGACAGTACAGCCATGGTGTCAGGGCAAACCGGCACGCATTACGGGCTGCTCACCCCTTCTTGTCCCCAGTGTCTGTGTCACATGCCTTGGGGATTCATCCAAGACTTTCCTGTGAAGATGCCATTCACTGACCCAGCTACAAACCTTTTCCTCTGTTTATTTTCTTTATTCCATCTCGGGGTAGTTTCGTGCAAGCTCAGTGAGTTGAATCAGCTCATGCAAGGGCGCACATGGTCAGGAGGGAAGAAGGGAGACAGGAATACAGCCCCTGTGCTGCTGAAATGCCTTGGACCAGCAATGCTGGAGGGGTGAGAGGGAAAAGGGGCAGAGAAGTCCACTTTCTGCTTTGCTGGATAAAGGAAAAACACATGGCCAGAGAGACAGGCCAGCCCTGCAGAAGATTTCGACAACCAAACCCTCACCTGAATGCCGTCAGAGGGATTTCTCTAACAGAAAGATCAAAGTACGATATGTTATGAGGATGCCATCAGTCCAAAATTTTCTTTTCCTGCAAATCATATTTATGGAAGTCAGTCCAAGCTGAGCTTCCAAAAGAAAAGGAAAACCCTAAAACACAGAGCCCCTGTAATCACTGGCAAGGGTCGGCCTAGCCTCAGTGGAAATAGAGGGATTAATGCCAAGCCAGGTGCCTCAAGCAGGGGTTTGGGTGTTCTTCCCATGACACAAGACAGCAAAGCTCAGTCTGACCCAGCAGGCATTCCACTGGGGGTTTCAGCCCCAGGGGTCATTTGTTTATTGCCATGTCGCGAAAGGTGCAACAGAAAGATCATCTTTAGCACACTCTTGAAGGCCAGCTGAAGTTTCAGGTGTTACGGGTCAAGATAGCCAAATGGTATTGTAACAGCCAAGTGGATGTAGAGGGAGAAAGCAAATTCTCCATGTCAGGGTAAAGTATTTTTGATACGGTCTAATCTTTAACAAAGGCTGATCCTGTTGAGTTCTTCCTTTCAGTCAGGGCTTGCCCTAAGGAGCACGATTCCTTATTTTTGTTGTTGTTGCAACAGTTATTAATTGAGAGGCGCTAAAATTTCACTTACAGCAGAAGCTGAGCAGACAGAGAAACCCCTCTATGCTTGCCCTTTTGCAGAGAAACAGCCCATCCGAAAGCAGGGGGGAGGATCCCTGCTGGCTTCTCCCTTTGATCTGGACTGTGTCAGAGGGCAAGGGAGTTTGGAGGGATCAGAGCTCAAACGGCTGAGACGAGCCCAGCGACAGCCACGGGGTCGGAGAGCTGCACAGTCTAGTGAGCACCTAAACACCCACCGGACCCCACCGCCCTCTCCCAGCCATGCGGGATGAGGATGGAGCCGCTCAGCAGCGACAAGGGCCAGTTCCCAGGAGGGACTTAAGTCAGAGGCAGCTGTGATCCGGCTCTGCTGTTCCCTCCTCCTGGTATTTAGACAAAAAATTCAAGGACTGCAAAGTTTAGCTGGAGCCATAGCTATAGCTCTGCCACTGACTCCAGGGAGCAGGATTTCCCCAGCCCTGTATCTGGGTGCTAGCCGGGTGCTTTTCCAGCTCGCCCCATGCTGCTCGGTTGGAGGCTGCCTGCAAATAGCTGCAATTTGGGGGTTTCAGTGTGATGAGTGTGATGTCTGTGTCCCAAATAGCTTTGCAAACCAGGGATTCGTTTCAACTGAATTTACTGGAGGGGCTGAGCAGTGAATTTCCCAAGCAGAGGGAAATCCTCCAGCCAGCATCTTTACACCCAGGGAGAGTCCCTTATCAGTACACCTGGCCCAGGAAAACACACAGCTGTGGACGACTCTCAGCATCATTTTTCAAAGGGACATGGGAGCGAAGGGAGGTGGTGGCAGGGGCAGCAGCTGTCTCTGCTTGAGCTGTCTGGGCTGGGGGTACCCCTCGCAGGGAGTGCAGACACAGTGCCCTAGCTGGAATAATCCCACTGATCTCAAAACACTGCTCCGGGGCTATTTCTAGGAGGCCAGAAACCAAACAACAACTGCCTGGACCTAAAAGGCACACCTCGGATTTCATTTCCTCCAGCCTTCCTTCCCCCCCTGTGTGCAGTTGCCCCGTTGCTTCTCCTCTTCCCCATGCTGGGAGCTCGCAGCAGCCCCAGCCTGCTCAGGTCAGGCTTGCCACCGGGCAGCTGGGCTCTGTTTGGCTTGCATGGGGTGAAATCACAGCCCATGCATTACCCTGACGTGGAGGCTTGTTTGCTTTATATTTTGTGGTTGAGTACTTTACAATCCGGGGATATCTGCTAATCCCGATGTACAATAACAAAAATCCTATCTTTCATAAATACACGAGGCAGGGATGGGCACGCTCCCAAGCGTGTGTGGAGGGAAGAACATTTCAGACATTGTTTCCCTGCACTTGGAGCCTGTCTTTATTTAATGAAGCTAGACAGCTAGTTGGGATTTGCAGGATCTCTAGATAGGATTATTTGATTATTATTATTTTTATTATGGGCTGTATTCTGAGGCAGAATATGATTAACTTTCCCTTCCAGGTACAAATTATTCAACTTCAAATCATTCCCCTTTCCCGAACTGTGAAGATGTGAGTCTGATCAGAGGAACAAGAAGTCACAGAGCAAACCACCACCCCACACTCCTTAACACAGCTGCTTTGCTGCCTGAGCGCTGGGATCTTGGCTAGCTGGTGACTCCAGCATCGCTCTAGTGGGAACTTTCTGATTTACACCAGACCTTCTGAACAGAGATTAACACTGATGCTGCTGTGGATGCAGCTCCCTTGGGAATAGGGGCTGGGGTCTTTCTGCAGGTGACCTGGCCAAGCTTGTCCCTGCTTTGGGTTATATCTGGAAGAAAAGGTTCCCAATCCCTTAATGATACCCCTCGAATTTCTGGGTGTGGTGTGTGTGTGTGTGCTACAGCTTCTCTGCGAAAACCAGAGGGAAGCTTGAGCATTGCCCGAGCAGCCCGAGTGGGGCCAGGGCTGGGGAACTACAGGCTCCAGCAAACAGAAAGGCATCGAGATCATTCAACTGCCAAAATGCATCGTTCTGATGTGCAGCACCTTCTGCAAGGCACCGAGCACTGCTGAAATGCAAGACCCCTGCAGTAAAGTGGGGGTCCCTTTTGCTACCCACTTCATACACCACACAGACCTGCTTCCCTGCATCATGTTGAGCTCAGCCGACTGTAGCCGGCTCAGGCTGATACCTGTTTCCCAAAATGGAGCTATTCTGGTCCAAAGCCCTGCAGAAGGCTGGGGGCTGATGATGATGATGCAGAATATCTCCTCCAGTGACAACTGAGTTGGGGGCTGCCAGGCTGAGACTGGCAAGAGAAGGCATCAAAATGAAAAGTGAAGGGGTCAGCAAAGCAAACTGTGGGCTTTCAGCGGGGAGTAGGACATGGGGAGGTTTTTCTGCAAGGGGCTCTGGCAGTGTCTTTCAGATAAAATCATAGTGCCTGCAGCTTAACTTCTCCTGCGCTCTGCTGAGGTCAGACCCTACTTTTAAAGCTCCTTTTGCACCCATCTACTTTTCAAGCCCATCTTTACAGGGCTATCTGGCTCAGGCCAATCTCGCTTCCCTGGCTATTGGACCAAATAGCAGAATTAACCCAAATTTACTCCCTCATGCTGCCAGATTTCAGGCACAAAGAGCTCAGTTGACAAGCAAAATCCCCCTCACGGTTTAAGCAGGTGTTGTTCATGATATTCCCAGGGAAATGTTGGAGGACGACTTCTCTGGATTGCCAGGGGAGCTGGAGGAGAGCAGAGCTTCACCCAATACTTTACCCCACATCAAGGTCTGTCCCTCTCAGCTGCCCCTCAAAAGCTCCGGACAGGGATGCTGATCTTGCTATGGGTTTTGTGTGGCCACAGGCTCGCCAGGGCCAGGGGGAACTTGATTTCTGCACAGACACTTTTAACTTTGAAAGAACTCACTCCCACAGCATTTTTCCATGTGCTGAATTTCCCACCCTGGTTTACAGTCAATACAGGGACATGCAATCCCTCGTGCTGCGGAGAAGTGATCCAGCTGCCAGTGTCCTGCCCCATGATGATGTACCGGTGACATAGGCAATCAAAGAAACCATTTCCCAGCCCTGCTTCAGCACTCTCACTTCAAAAAGTGCCTTTACTATCATCTTTGCTGGCTGACAAAAAGAATAACCACAGTGACAGCTTCACATTTAGGTTGCATCATGCTCTGCCCTATCTCAGTATCACCAGCTCTCAGACACAAAGCGACTGAGCTGCAAAGAGCTCAGCAATTAGGACCACAGCTCTCAAGATTTAAGTTTTCCAGCCTCAGACAGATGAATTGTGCCCTGAAGCTCTGAGCGGTCGGCTGCCTCAGTCTGTGGGAATCCTCCTGACTGCAACGCCACAACAGAGCTTTGCTTTGCTCTGCTGGGTACCACTTTTAGCTTAGCCTGAAGCTGCTACGGAGCCTGCCTCTAAATTAAGTCCTTGCATCCCCATCCTTCTGCAGCTACGCTCATTGATTTTTTCTTCTTGTTTCTAGGAGGAAGGCACTCGGTGACTTCTATTGATGGCAGCACATAAAACACACTCAGACCTGGTCACCAGATATCAAGTATATATATGACCCTTCTTATAGTGTAACTAACAAGACATCACCATGCTGAAACATGCAGTCAATACCATTCTGTGTTTTCAAAGTTCATTTAAAAATCAGGTTAGTTTGGGAAAGAAACAACAACAGTGAAAAGAAGTCAGGCTCTAAGCACCCTGCAAGTTATTCCCTGCCTCACAAGTTGTTGTACAGTGGGGTGACATTAGGCTGACCTTCTCATTCTGCCTAAGTGGATGCCAGAAGGGACACACAACATCTCTGCAGCCCCTGAATTCTCAGGACAACTTTTGAAACCTTCTGGCAACTCCTCCAGCTGTCCATAGTGGGTCTGAAAAGCAAGGGAAGTGTCTGAAACATGCACGGTGGCCTGGGCTTAATTAAAGCAAATGGGGTTTCTAGCAGCAGGACCCTAAACCAGTACAGGAGAGGAGCACGCTTCTGGAAATGCAACCAAGCAAAATACTCTTGTGCATTCTTCTCCTAGCTCTTCCCAGCAAATTGCCCTGGTCTCTTGACCCTCTATGATTCTGGCAGAGCTATTGCTGGTTTATGCCCAGGTCCAGCTCACCCTGAGCTGGTGCATGGGACGTGCTCAGCTGCTCCAGCCATGAGCCCCTGTTGCCCGCCAGCGCTGCTGAGCACATTGCTTGTGATCGGAAAGTGTCTGTTGTGATGGGGGTATCAGAAATAAAATACCTGCTGGGAACATGAGACAGCTGACAGACACTTGGCTCACTGTTTGGTCCGCTGCACCTTCTGGAGGTAGCGGGATGTACTGGGAGAGGAGACTGAATTGAGAATGGGACCAGAGATGCACTCTGCAACCTCGCCTGTCTTTTCCAGGTCCTGATTTGCTGAGCTCCAATCTGGCCGTTTCACAAACCACATTTTCACTGGTATCAACAGAGACACCAAAGCCAGCGGGAATTTTGGTGCTGACCTCAGCAGCAGCAGAGCTGCGGAGGTGGGCGGTAGCAGGTGCTACAGGACCTGCCCTGTCATGATATGGCCCTAAATCAGACGTGCTCACCGAGATGCTAATCCAGCCTCAGAAAAGGGGAGAAACCTCAACCATCACTAAAACCTCAAGGTATCTACAAGCGGTCTTCCCAATTTTCTTCACGTTTTGAAAGGTTTGTTTGTGCTTAGAGGTAAAGGAAGACAGGGAGGGACTGCAACAGTGATTGCTTTCCGAGGGGCTGTTGCTCCTCATTTATTGGTGTTTCCCTCTAACACGATGCTGGACATATGGGGGAAATACCCCCCTACCAGCCCCACACAAGGTCCCAAGCAGTCCCTACCAAACCCAGGGGACAGGACCCAGGGTGATGGCTCCTGGAGGGTCAGGGAGGACCTGGCTGGAGCCAGGATCAGGGTGAGCCCACTCCTTTCAAACACATTTTCATCCCTCACAGAAAGCAGATGCCACTTTAGGTGGTGGTGATGCCTCTTCCTACACAAGAAGGCACTGGGAAAAGGTAGAATAACTGTGATTCCAGGGATGGAGAAAGCCAGGACAGCACACCTCAAAGCAGCGTGCCCACCGGTGGGTTAACAGCTGGTGGCTGATGCTGTGTGACATTTCCCTTCACTTCTGCAGAAGGGCTTTGGAGACCACATGGGACTGCAGAGAAGGGTCTGCAGACCTTAGCCCACTCCCCATCACTGCCACCAAGGCCGTTTTGACATACTTTAGCCCTTTTTGCTACCTCTGGGAAGATACTTTCTTTCGGTGTGTGCAGGAACAGGTGAAAACAGTGCCAAGTAGCAAAGGGTTAATACTACTCTCATGCTCCTGCGTGTAAACTGTCTGCAAGCCCTGCACACCAAGGTCCTCTCCAAATTCAGTGCCGGAGAAGGCGGCACTGTTTCACTGAGATTAAGCAGATTAAAAAGATTAAATTAAAATTAAATTTGTCGTCTTGGAAAGGGGTGTGGATTAAAAAAAAAAAGAAAGAAAAAAAAGAAAAGGAAAAAAGTTGCCCTTTACCCGTAGGTGTCTTTTAAATTATCTCCCAACTGCTTTCCCCAGCCCCCTGTCAAACTGCACGCGTTCCTGTCCGGAGGGGTTTAAAAATGATTCAAACTCTTGGGGAAGCACAGACATTTTAATTTCATCTGGAGCAGCAGCTCCCAGACCAACTGCACACACTGCCAGCGAAATAAGCCACTGGGCTGAAAGGAAAAAAAAAAAAAAATCCCAGCGCTCTGCCTTCTAAATCCTTGCTACATACAGTAAATTACTCATCAGGGAGCCGCCGCGCAGGACCGCGAAGGGGAACGTGAGGGACTCACCAGCGCGTAGACTGAGCTCAGCACGGAGCAGCAGAGGATCAAACCCAGGCTGTGATACACCAGATATGATCCCATATCCAAGAGGCTCCTTCCAGCATCCACGCTCGCTCAGGGAAGTAGGAGGACGAGAGGTCTTCCAGCGCTCCGGTCGCAGATGATTTCTCCTTCTCCTTCCCTCCCGCCCCCCCACCCCCCCACCCCCCCCGCTCCAGAATTTGTGTTTGTTTGATTGCTTGTTTGTTTGTTTCCACAGTTTTAGCCAGAAAGGCACATGACGAGGAGCCCCGGTCCTTTGCTCCGCTTTCGCATGGTGGAGCGGCCGCGCAGCCGGTGCGGAGCGGGCGGCCCCGCTTCCCTCAGCGCCGCAGCCCCCGCGGGCGGCGGCTCCCCCGGCGCATCTGCCGCGGAGCAGGAAAAATCACATCCACATGGCAGGACCGCTCCTCGGGTTCCTTTTTATGAAGCAGTGGGAAGTTCAAATCATTTCTTTGTCAAACGCAAACACACAGAAAGAAGGAGAGGGAGGGAGGGCGGGAGGAGGAAGGCGAGAGGGGTGGGAGGGGTGGGGGACCGGGGGGGGGGTGGGGGAGGCTTTAACCACTGCTTTATTTTTAGATCCAGTAATTTTATCTTTTAGGTTTCAGAGGGGTTTGGAGAGGGGGGGGGGGGGGGAAAAAAACAGCTTTTTTTTTTTTAAGTCTTCTCTTTTCGGCATGCAAACAAATGGCAAAGTCGAAAGTTACAAAAAGCGAAAGCTTGGAAATATTTCCCCTTAGCAATTACCTTTTCGCCAGCAGCGGCCCCCGGGGGTCCTGCCCGGGGGTCCCGGCGCGGTTCGGCCCCACAATAGGTTTATTCTGCCAGCTCTCCAGGTCGCACTGTGTTTTAGTCACAAATCGGGATTTTTCCTTCTCTCTCCCTCTCTGTCTCAAAGGATCTGCAGTTTCAAAAAGCCGATTGAGTACGGCATGAAAGCGTGGGGCTGAAAGATCGCTCCCCCCACCCCCTTTAAGGAGTTTATTTTAGATATTATTATTTTTCCCGCGGCTAAAACGCTTTTCATTTACTCTGTGAAATGTTCTGAAATCCTCAGGTTTTTTTTTTTTTTGTTTGTTTTGGTTTGGGTTTTTTTTGTTTGGTTCGTTGTTTTGTTTTGTTTTACTTTGGGGGTTTTTGTTGTTTTCTTTTGGTTTTTTTTTTTTTTAACTTTTTCTTCTTTAGTTTTTAATTTAATTTTAAAAAAATGTTTTCAATTTTTTTTTTTTTTTTTAATTTACCACCCCACCCCACCCCCCACTAGCGCACCCGCATGGACTCAGGATCCCGTGCCCAGGAGGAGCCAGAAGGGCGGGGGGGGGAGGCTGCAGCTTCCCAGGGCTCGCGGGGGACCGGCCGGGGGGGTCGCGCTGCCTCCCGCCCGCCCCCCGGGGCTGAGTCCCTGCCGAGCGCCCGGGGGGAGTCGCCTCCCCCCGGGATTTCGCCAGCTTTTCAGAGTTTTAGGGGAGGGATGTTACTCTCAACTCAGCCGGGAGGTTTCATTCATAAAACTAAGACAGAAAAAAACCCAAACAACCGCGCCCCCCCCCCCCCCCCCCCCCCGAAGCCAAGCTGTTGGGGGGTTATCCCGGAGCCGACAGCAGGCTCCAGCAAACATCCCCTCATTTTTTCGGCGGGGGAGGAGAGCGCGCAGGGATGCGCAGGGATGCGGCGCGCCGGCAGCGCACACCCGCTCCGCGCTGGCGCACGGGGGGATCTCTGGAAATCAAGCCGTGATGGTGTGGTGCTTTGCCTTTTCGGTTTGGGGTTGGGTAGTTTTTTGGGTTTTTTTTCTTTTTTTTCTTCTTCTTTCCGTGTAGGAGCAGCGGATATTTAGGAGCTGAACGGCGGCAAGGAGGGGAAAAGAAAAAGGAAAAAAAAAAAAAAAAGCCAACCTCCTCTCTAGATCTGTCAGAGAGCAGACGGTAAAAACATCAGATTTTCGCAGAGTGGAGCTGTGTGCATTTCTGTTTCATTTTTTGGAGCAAAGAAAAAAAAAGGAGAGAGAAAAAAAAAACCCCAAACTCTACAGTCGGTTTGTTGCTTGCCTTTTTTTTTTTTTTTTTTTTCACAGCTCCATGGCTGTGAATAGGTGCCTTCAGCTAATTTTATGAAAAGGGGCTCTTTCCAAGGCTAAGGTAGAGTAGGGCTTCCTGTAAGAGAGAGAGAGGGGGAAAAAAAAGTTCTGCTCTTGATGCAATCTTTTCCTCCTCCTCCTCCTCCTCCTCTTCCTTCTCCTCCCTGCAAACCCCGTGCCTCTCCCTGCCAGCCTCAGCTGATCTCTCCAGCTGCGGGGGCGGGGGGGGGGGGGGGGGGCAAGGTATAACACCCCCCCCCCCCCATTCCGGGACCCCGTTGGTAGGTCGTACCCAGCCTGTGACCGAGGGGCTGGGAAGCGCGGGGTCACTCCTGCATCCCTCCCACCCCATCCCACCCCCCCGCCCCACCTCTGTCCCACCCCCTTCCCTCCGGCTCGCAGGCGACACATGCCTCTAGTTAGGCGGTGCATGTGTGTGTGTGTGGGGAGATGGGGATGCTGGGGGGGGCGGATTTAAAAGCAATAAAGCCATACTCCCCCTCCCCCTCCCCCCCCCGCCCCAATGCGGGCTAATCCCCAATCTATTTTTCAAGCTCTTATAGCAGGGATTAAAAACATATTTATTGGGGACAGGGGCTCAAGAGGGAGAGGGGCGGTGGTTTGAGAGGGGTTCCTTGGGGAATCTCTGCACAGGTATTTCCAGCTTTGATGGGGTTTGTTCCGTGGGGTCTGGCTTGTTTCTGCCCACTGTGCTCGACTGAGGGGGGGCTGGGGGTGGGGGAGCCCCTATCCCCAGGGGAGCCGAGCATCTGTGTGTGTTTAAGTGTGGGGCGGACTGAGCAAATATGTACTCAGGGCTCTATAGTCATTCTGAGAAGGAGAGTTAAAAAAATCCACTGCAAAGTTTCAGGGGCCTCATGGCAGCTCCCTTGCTTTTTTTTCTTTTTTTTTTTTTTTCTTGGAGAGAGGGGAGAAGCCTGGGAGAAGCAGGGGAAAGCCTTGTATATTTAAATGCCCCCACCTCCTGCTGCTACCAGGAGGAGGAGGTGGTGTAAATAAAGTGGAACCTATGCGCTTTAGGAGATCGCCACGTCCAGCCTTTGGTCCTCTGTCTGTACCTAGTCCCCCATGTGCACGGTAAGAGACTGGACCAGGGATGCCTCCGGGCTGGTATTTCTCCCCAGGCAGGTACTACCGAACGTCTGAAGCTGCACATGAAGGAAACAGTTCCCAGTTTAAAGTTTGCCCAGAATTGCAGTGGAGAAATCTGACTCTGGCTGTGTCTGGCTTTCGTGGCCACCAAGACTATGGGAGATATTTTCCTGGCTCCCCTTTATCCACAAGCAAAATAAACTCACTCCTCAGGACTCCTTAGGTCCAAAGTCAGCCCCCCTGCTTGGTATAGCAGTCAGGGCGTGATTAATTTCTCTGCCTGTTCCCATCTGGGAAGATGGGAAGTGCAAGGGCTAGAGTATTCTTCGGAAGGATGGGCATCAAATGCACTGCAGCCAAGTGCAAAGGGGGGTTTCCCCAGGTGGCAGCTGTAACTCTCCCCCTGACCACTGAATGCAAGGCACAAGTGAGGATGGACAAGGTATTGCCCCACAGCCCCCACCCCTCTCTCAGACGCAGCCATAAGAATCAAAGTTCCGTTCACAGCTCAGCATCACCCACGTAGGTTTTTGCCACTGCTGTGAATAAGCTCAGATCCGCAGGAGAGGTCTCCTTGGGTGCCACCCTGCTCAGCTCGTCATCTTCTTGACCCTCTGGGTAGAGCAGGAAAGCAGGACAGCGCTGAAGAGCTGGGCTGTGGGGGTGGTTGATACAGATGTCCTCTAAAGTTGCAGTGAATCAGGTCCGAGGACTCCCAGTACCAGAGGTGGACAGATGTGAGCATCTTCACCATTCACATCAACCCCAAACAACCTGCCCACTTCTTCCCCCACATGAAAAGAGTCCCTGTCTGACTTGCGAGGTGACAAGGATTGCTTTTAGGCCTTAACATCCTTGGAAATGCTGATTTGTGCAAGGTCAGACAAGAAGCAGCTCTACTGCTCTAGTTTATTTTTGAGCAGGTGCTCCAGAAAAATGCTTTTGTCATCTCCCATCATCCCTAAACCCTGTGTATTCTCTCTGCACTGGTTCTAAGAGGATCCTTTCTCTCTCTACAGGCTTTTGAGGGTGAGATGAATTATTCTGCATGTCCAGGTGCCTACTTTTGTTTGGGATGAGGCGTGCGAGTGTGTGAGGTCCCTGCTTGGAAGTCTTCCCACCGGGGGACTCCATTCTCCTTAGCAGCTCTGTCCCAGGCTTATATTCCTATCAAGGCAAAGGTAATTCAGACATCTAAGTTTTGTTTTGGTTTTTTTTGAGATTGTATCCATGCGCATGTATATAATGAACCACGAAGGAATGCGGCAGTAAAAGAGGGCTTTGTAATGTTGCTATTTTAAGGAGACCCTTGGGGATGGCACAGGTTTGAAATGAGTTTCTCCAACATCTTACAACAAACCTCTCCAGATGTTTAGATCCTTCTACTGATGTAAAATAGCATCCAAAAAAAGCATAATCAATTTAAACTGGCTAAGGTTTTGGCCAGAAATGATTGCTATTGGGAATCAGCTCTATATTTTAACTGACTTTTACACAGCCTAATAATAAACCTCTCCTCTTCCAGGATTGTTTTCTTCCCAACTGGGTGAACACTTCCCTTTTGCAGGAGCTGAAATCCCATCCTGGATAAAAAGCCTCCTGTCCTTTCTCTCCTGAGTCACTCAGGTTCAGTGAAACATTGCGGCTTACATCAGCCAAAGCCATTGATTGGGGAGGGAAGGGGCTGACACGGTGGTGCTGGAAGCCGCAGTGCAGAAGTCCCGCACTGTGTAAGGAGCCGGTCCAACGACCAAATGTTGTGGAGGACGAGATGGCCTTTGCTGCTTTTTTTCCACTTGGCTATTGCTCATGTTTTGTATACAAAGTCAAGGCCAAAACATACAAGAAGGAACTTTGGCTAAATGAGGTTTGTGCATCAGGCCAAATGGCCACCATGGGTTTCTGGCTATATTCAGTGTATGGTTTGTACGTGTTGCAAAGAAGAGAGTTTTGATGTCGCTGCTTGCTTTTAATGTGAGCAGACAAGTGAAGGGGTATGAAGGAGACCTGCTACTTCAAGCCTGGCGCTGTTTGCACAAGGCTGACGTCATAACTCTTGGCTGAGATGACGGTGAAAGCGGTGTGCGATGGCTTCTTTGTCAGCTTTTAAGGGAAACATCTGCTCTGGGTCTTATGGACAAAATCCAAGGTGAAAATTTCTGTCAAAGCAAAATGAGAATACGTATGAGGGTCCTGAGGGCAAGCTGTGAGCCCCTCTGTAGTTTAGTTCTTGGTGCCTCAGTAGCTGTGGTGCAGTGTTAGCAGAGTGAACAGCCTGTGTTGGTATCGCCGGTGGAGATCAAGACCTCCCCGTCCTTGCCGTCAGACACCTCTGTGACCAGGACAAGACTGTCCTGCTTCAAAACTCTCACTCCTTATGCCTTGGGTAGTCGTGCCTGAAGATCTGCCTTGTGCGAAAGGAAGGGCAAGGCTGGATGTTCAGCCCAAAAACCAACCAAAATTAGTTGAAGTCTCCTTGCAGGCGGACAGTGGCTTTCACCTCATCAGTAAGGAGGTGTGAGAGAGGAGGTGGAACAGGGGAAGCTGTCAGAGATGAGTTTGTGGAGAGGGACTCAAGAAAAGTGACACCAAAGAGGTGCCACAATGCACTGAAAACACTATTAGAGATGTTCCCACTCAGTGGCTCCCAGGCCAAACACAGTCCCAACTTGCTAAGCTGAAGGAGGAGGTGGTTGGTTTTTTGTCTGGCAGTTTCTGCTGCAGATGTGGTATCTGGCCTGGCACCAGACCAGGCATGCATCTGCCCATCTTTGTCAGCAATGTGAACGATGTGGTCACGTGAAATGAAACAAGTTTGGAGGCTTTTTTGCCAAGCAGAAAAAAATCCATCTGAATATCAAGATGGGGAGGCTGTTAGACCTAGGTGGGTCTCTGTCCCACTCTCTCCTACCGCTCCACTCACAGCCTTTCAGTCACCACTCCTCTCGGCCTTCACAGTGGGGAGATCTTCTCCAGAAACCCAACCCACCTTGGTGTCAAGGCTTCCAGGGATGTCAGATTATATCCTCGCTGTCCTTTCTTTGAAACACAGCATCGACCATTGGTCAACCACCCAAAAAGTAGGGAAAACAGCTGCCCTTTTTTCTAAGCTGTCTTTTGTTTGCTGGTCCTTGCATTGACCTTCTCCATAAGCATTTAGTTCTCGAGGAACAGGACTGTCCTGCAAGTAAGTGGCAGGACAAGGAAAATACACTCATTTTTCTCATACAGCCTTAGTGAACAACCAGTGAATCCTCATGAAGAGCTGGAAGCGAGAGTCTAAACTGTTAAAACCCTTCCTAGAACAATATTTTGGTTTTCAGTACTTTTCTGTTTTCTTTTGATTCCTTCTAAATGCTGCTTCCCTGCCTCCATGTGATAGGAAATCAGCCTAAGCAAAAATATTACTCTTGGTCAAAAAAAATTTTTTTATATATAGGGGAAATCTAAAAATAAATTTTAAAAGTAGCTTACCTTTCTCCGCAAAGCATTATTTTCTCTCTAGGTAGGAGCGTGCAAGACTGCTTGTGATCTGTAGTCAGGGGTGGACTAAGGAGACTGTACACCTCCTGTAACACTCTGTGGTAATGGTTTAGAAGGTGCCAAAGCAGCCATGTCCACCTTCTTTCTGGCCTGTGTCCCTTCCTGAGCTATTATCCAGGGACTACAAACATGTTAAAAGATTTACGTGCTGTATTCAGGAGGATCATGAGATGGGACAAAATTCTGATGAACCTGCAATTCATAGGATGAGGCACCTATGTTGCCTTCCACCTGCCACCTTTATTCTCAGTGGTAGCTCCTTCCAGCCTGAGA
Organism: Falco peregrinus; assembly: GCF_023634155.1. Classification (NCBI taxonomy): domain Eukaryota; kingdom Metazoa; phylum Chordata; class Aves; order Falconiformes; family Falconidae; genus Falco; species Falco peregrinus. The sequence goes on along the minus strand of NC_073725.1, from coordinate 63,028,033 downwards.
CCTGGAATATCTCCAGTCAGCAGGGTACCTCCGCCTGGGTCCATGGAAGCTGGGCAGACCTGGGAGGTGGTGCATGCAGCCATGGGCAGCTGGAGGGGTGACAGAGCAGGTTATGGGTCATGCCTTGGGGTCCTGGTCTGGGTAGCTGGCAGTGAGCCATCTCCATGGGGCTGGGTGCCCTGCATGAGGAGATGCAGCAAGTGTAGCAATGGGAGGATCACAGGGCTGAAATTCCGGTTTGGGAGAAGAGGGATTTGAGGCATGTGGGGCTGAGGGCTTGGGTTAAGGGAGACAAAGGAGTGCTGGAGGTGAAGAAGAGATCTCCCTCACAAGTCATTTGAGGCATTTGCTATCTTAGGCAGGCCAGGTGAAAAACAGTTGGGCTAGGAAAGAAACCAGCAGCAGGGACAGTAGCCAATGCCTTCAGGCAGTGGCCTTCAGCTGAAGCAAAGCTGTCCTCTTCTACTTTTCATTTCGAAACAGGTTTGATTCAGTCCTTTTTGAGCTTTTTCAAGTCCTTCCATCAAACAGGACTGAAAGTGTCTGGGGAGGTCATGGACCATCTTCCAAGCAATGGGCTGGGCCTCCATTTAGTTGCATTTTTGGAAAGACGAGGGGATATGGATGACTGTCTCCCAGCCTCTCTTCATCCAGGCAGCCCTGAAAATGCCAGCCTTTGTTGGACTCCTGATGAGCAGGTGGGACAGACAGGCTCTGTGAAGCATCCTGGGCTCTTCTCTCACTCTCCTTCTGTTGTTCTTCTTGCTGTAGGCCTGATCTGTGCTGATGCTATGAGCCTGGGTGGAGGTGGGCAGGCTGGTGATCCAAGTCTGGGCTCTGGAGCAGGGCTAGGACAGGGAAACACAGCTCCAGCTTGTAGTTGTTGAACCCTCAGTTGTCATGCTGGGCAGAAGTCATCAGCATCCAGCACTGCCTGCTCTGCAGCTTTGTGGGTCTCCAGGGTGCCCTCATTCATCCTCCTGTTGTGGGGAGACACTGCTGAGTAGGTGAGCACAAGAAGGGAACAGGGTGAGCATTGCAGCTCCTCTCTTTACCAGGTGAGGTTTTCCCTTGCCGGCGACCCATTTACCACCAGGGCTTTGTCTTCTTTGCAGAGCAGCAACTGATGCCACTTCTGCCTTGTCCTCATTTTCTTCTTTCCTGGGGAGGGTCTTCATTGATTGACCAGCTCCATCTTCCAAAACAGCAACGTGAGTTAGAGGTTTTATGCTACATTTCACATGTAGTTACCCTGCCCGATGCTCATCACACTTTAGCTATTTCAGTGATTTCTGCACACCACTGAACAATCTCATTCCCACCCTGAGGGAGAAGCGTCTTGAGCCTGCGTACTTTTCTCCATATGCACCAGGTCTTCTATCACTCTTTAAAAAAAACTGTTTTCCCCTCTCCCCCACCTCTGCTGCATGTGTGACAGGCTGGATGTCTGTGGGTTTGAATCAGATTATCCTTTTCCTGGGTTGCCATCCAACCTACAGAACCAAGAGCAAACTCCCATTCAGAGGTGAGCAAGAAAACCCCTCTGAAACTGCCAGGGGCTGAAACAATTTGGCAAGCTTTGCAGAAGAAAATTGCCAGCATGGAACGAGGAGGTGGGAGCATTACTTCAACAGAAGAAGCTCTGATTAGCAGATTATCGCTTAAGTGATGTTGATCCCAGCCACGCTGCCTTCCAAATGAGCCCTTTCGCAGCTGCCAGCTGCACCATGGAGTCACGCAGGCCAATAAGCGGGCCAGATCCCTTGCTGGCATGGGTCAAGGCAGCTTTGATGGACCGTCATGGAGTTAAAACAGCTGGAGAAGTCTGGCTATAATGGGGAGTCTGACTCGCTTCTCAGACTTGTTCCAGGGCTTGTGGATGAGAGAGCCTGGAGGAGAGCTGCCTGCGTCCTGCAGGATGGGACAGCTTCTCCCACTCCAGCATCAGCAAAACCACAGCACACCACAGCTGCAGGGACTCTCTCTAGACTTCAATTGTGTCCAATTGCGACTGGACAAGGAGTTCTTTGTAAGTAATACTTATTCATATATTTTTTTTAATCGCAGATAGGAGACTAAACTAGCAGACTCTGCAGCAGTGGCTGTAATGCGCTCAGAACCTGCGCACAAAGTGCTTGTGCAAGTGGGACGAAAGAAGCTGGAATCACCTTATCATTAGCTGTGAGCCAGCTCCTTGCTGAGTCAGATAGGGGAATGATGAGGGATATTATATTTTATTTTTTTTTTAACAGTTGCTGAGCTTGTAACCTGTTCCCTGGGGCCATAAAGCAGTATATAGCATCTTGCCCTCATAAAGCTCTATTTATCTCTGATGAGCCTGTTTGGCTGAGCGTGTGGGGAACATGTGAGGGACTCTCATGAACAGCCTTGGGGTGAGATTTCCCCGGAGTTCACAGTCCATTTCAGCTCTGATAAGCGTTCAAAGGTGATGGCCTGAAACCTGCAGAGCTGGCAGCAAGGCGGGGTGTGTGTGTGTGTGTGTAGAAACAAGCTTTCTTTGTGCGGCTGTTGGAGCTTGCTGCTGCACACTGCAGGCAACACAAAGCTGCAGCTTGCTGGGATGCCTGTGCTTCGTGAGTTGAATGAAATCTTTCATTCAGTTCCCCAAACAGCCTAGGAAGATCCTCAACCTTTGTCCTGGACAGGAGTGCAGCCCTGTCCAGGAAAACTCTGACCACAGATGTCAGTGACTTCAAGCCCTGGTAATTTATAGGTTGTTTGGGTTGAATCCTGGTTTGTCAGCATAACCTTGCAGTAGACCTGGACTTTTCAACCTAGAAAAGAGGGTACTGAAGAAGAGGAGGGCGATAGGGAAGAGATAGATACATGAAAATCAAGAAGACGGGCACTGGGAAATGGCAGTTAGGTATCTCTGCTAATAAAGAGATTGGGAAGACAGGACTGGCAATTTCAGGGTAGCTACAAAGCAAGCAAAAGGAGGCGGCTTTTCACAAGCAGGTGGTGAAGCTGTGGAACCGCCTGCACAGGATCTTCTTTGCATACATTCAAAATGTGATTAGATGAGTTAACAGAAGGGAAAAACATTCAAGACTTTTAAACACTAATGTAATGTTTGTGCCCTAGGAGGTCTCTGAGTTAGGGGTTACAGAGGCCTGGGAAGGCATGTGGGAAACCATCAGTACATGTTCATGCTGTTCTTATGGTAATTAGTGCTACTGCTGATAGTTTTCAGTACAGCACATTGTTCAGTCGCTATCCCTTACGAGTGCTGTTGGAGACAGGATACTCTTCATCTGAGCTGGATCAGCAATTCTGGGATTAAGAAAAAAAATAAAAAAAGAACAAAAGTTGATTTTCCAGTTGCACAGATGGCAAACTCAGCTCCTGACAAAGTCCATCCCTCTCTGAAAGACGGGACTTTGGGAGAATCCTGACCAGGGACATGGTCCCGGTGCCCCATGCCTCCTGTCCATCTGCACTGCCACCCCTCCAGCAGGACCATGGTCATCACTCCCTCAGGGTCTGCCCCAGCCCATGCCCGACACCCCACCGCCTGATTAGCTGGAAAGTCAGGGCTTGGATGGGTGGGATAGCCTGGCAATATTAAAAGATGTGACCTCAGGAGTCCTTCCTTTCTTCCCTGTCCTTGTGTTTTGGCAGGACCAGTCCGAATCCAGCTCCTGCTCTCTGGGACAGGTAACCTCAGCATTGTGTCTGCTCTCACAGAGCCTGGACAAGGTCTTGCCAGGTGTCCGGAGAGTCACGGAGCTTGTTTATGTCACTTGCCTCTGCTATCCAGGCCTGAAGCATCACCCCTGATTATCACAGCACTGACCCCCACCCCATCCTGAGGTGTGAGAAGAGCATCTAACTGAGAAGCAGGAGTTACCTCTTGATTTGGAGGCTTGAGTGTCTGGAAATCTGCTGCTTCTCATACTTGGCTTGCTGCTAAAAAAGGTTCAGCTGCATATTGGTGTACAACTCATGTGGCTTTTGTTTTCAGCTCTTGAACTTCCTTACAGCTTTCTTTCACAAACAGAGAAATGGCTTGGCTGGTCTTTCAGTCTTTACAAAGTCTCCTTTATCAAAGTGGATGGCTTTAAAGAAGTCTTCAATCTCTGATTGAAGCTTCCAGCCTGCATCAGGCAAAACTGGAAAAAGAAAAAAACTAACGCACATATATTTTCAGTGTCAATGACTGCAGCCTCAATGAAGTATCCAATTATTTTTAGCAACATATGATTATGGGCTATTTTCCTACTGTCCTGTAACACAGACTCTGAAAGAAAGCATCCTGGGGTACAGCAATGAAATAATACCAGCACTTACACACTAGAAGAAACACAGTAATACCCAAGCTGGTCTTGCAGGAGTGGGGCTAATATCCATCTTTCATTATGACCAGTTAGTGCTTTATATAACTATTATGTTTTAAATGGAAATAAGAAACTAAAGCATGGAAGAACTGCCACCAGCTACCCAGGATAGAGTTTTAAACATGATTTACACAGTAAAATCTGTGTAAGTTTCAATGAGCAGGTGTTCTTTTCTTTGTGTGTGTGGTTGTTTTGTTTTGTTTTGTTTTGTTTTGTTTTGTTTTGTTTTGTTTTGTTTTGTTTTGTTTTGTTTTGTTTTCTTTTCTTTTCTTTTCTTTTCTTTTCTTTCTTTTCTTTTCTTTTTTTTTCTTTTCTTTTCCTGCTGTTGTCCTGAGGACCCAGGCAGAGTAAAACAGGGCTGTATTTCCCCTTTGACCGTAGGACTGACTTTTTTAGGTTGGACTTGCCAGCAGGCTTGCTGGAAGTCAAAGGTGGTGATCGGTGATTTCTGATCACCTCCTGCTTTGTATTCCCCATCTGCACAGTTCCCCAGGAACTGCTGGAGCTTGCCCTGAGTGTTGTCTGGACCAGGCTGACACGTGTCCATGCTCCCTATGCCACCATTGCCTGCAGAGAATGACAAATCTGGCTCAGGAAGGATCCTCCAGCTGGACAAGCTGTACAGCTCATTGGGACAACCGTGTCCCTGTTCCTGAGCTCTCCTTGTGGTGGTGTCTCTAAGGGTGAGGAAGAAGAAGGGGCTTCTTTGGCTGGCGTCCTTCCCTGAACATGGTTTCTGCTTGGTGCACTCTTAGTCCTCAGATTTTCTTTAGCCTTTCGGTCAGTGAAAGAGCAAATATCAGCTGGCTCTGGTACAGCAGAAACGGCTTCTGTGATGCTGCATGTGAGTGTCCCATATCCCACCATTCATCCTTAGAAAACTCCCCTCACTTGCCTGGCTTGTACCTCTTCCCCACCAGATTTCCAGACCTGCAGAAGTCACCACATTCCCCGTCCCAGCTCTGTCCTTATTCACACATCCAGCTGCTAGTGGAAAACCAGTTTTACCTGCCATGGAAAGCCTTGCAACAGCCGCAGGAGCTTTGGCTCAAAAATCAATAGCAAGGCTGGTGCAACAGGGATGGTCCAGGACTGTAAATAAGGCAGAGTTTTAGATCGGCATGCTCTCCTCTCACCGACCATCGATGCACTTGGAAAAACATGCAAATATTTTAACAGAGAAGCCTGGAAGGAGATGTTCAGAAAACAAGGCTGAAAGCAGTTGCTTGTGGGCTGAAAACCTTTGTTTTTTCCATTCGTACCCTATAGACTCGTAAAAGCAATCCCCTTTTCCCATGAGTCTCATGTTTATCAGAAAAGCTCTATTTTTTTAAGAAGATAGGATGACTGTTTCTCTGAAGTAGTAAATATGAGAGGATCTGTTCAGGGATAGAGACTTGCTGCCCTTCCTTGGATGCTGCCAAGTCACTGAGCCTTCTGCACAAAAATTTTGTGGTTAAATCATCATTCTATGCATTTTTTTTCATCATAAGATAACTCTGGTTTTATTTTCTTAGCTAATGAAGCCAAATTATTCTTTTCCCCTGCAAGATTAATGCAATGAACAATGTCCTCTTTCGTCTTTGTTAGAAGCTACCCCAAACTTTGCCATTCCTCCTGTTTTACTCCTAAATAAAAAGGAAGAAACTTGGAAAATGGCAGGGGCAAAAGATGAACAACAACATTACCACCTCTCTCAGGCAGGGCTAGGGTCATAAGGAAGCTGGCTGGAAGCTGGCATGTTGCAGGGAGGGACCAGAATAACCCATCTGCTCCCCTCCCACCCCAATTCCAAGGGAAAGCATTCAGAAAGCCAGCACCTGGCCGCCTTGCTTCTGCCCACTGCTGGAAGATGACAGGAGAAAAAGATGCACTTTGCTTAAGAAAGTGGCTTCTGGGATCTGCCTGCTCTATCTGCTAGCACTGCTGGTGTCCAAGGCACCCCAGGTGTAACGGGGCGCCTGTGCTTAACCAAGTGACTCAAGACCCTAAAGTTAAATGAAATGGCTTCTGTCTTTAAAATCAGGAAAGGTGGACCTGAACCCTACAGACTAAGGAAGGTCTGCAATTTATTCTCTCTCCAGTTCTGATTTTTACATGTAAAATGGGAGTTTTTAATATAGAAAAAATTTTGAAATTTATAAATATATAAAATGTATTTGAATATCTAAAATGATATACATACATAAATTGAAATGTAATGAAATGAGATACATTAAAACAGAAAATAAAAACTATAAGAACACAGTAACTGTGATTTCAGCTCTGCTCCCCCTCCTCTTCATTTGCTCATCTCTCTTGAGAAGTAGGTCTAAACGTGCATCGTCAACTGATGAAGAAGCATAATTTCTCCAGGCCAAGTGCAATGACCAGAATATGACATTGCTGCTGAAAACAAAAAGCACCTGCCCCTCATTGAGAAATAATTGATTATGACCTAGAAGTGATCACTAGGATTGATATCTTAAATTTCTCCTCTCACTGTGTAAGTGGGCCATGTAATGTCCAGGGGAAGGGCACCACGTCACCGGGAAGAGCTGGGGCGCTGCAGAGAGGGACGTGCCTTGGAGCAGCATTGCTTTCAAACCTGCTTCTGCTCATTTTCTTTCCCTCTGCCGTTGCTCTTCACCACATCATCTCTCTTTCTCCTCGACCTTTCCAGCAGCTCTTGGAAAAGGAATGTGGGGCCACAGTGCTGAAGAAAGATGTTCCAGCAGGTGAGATCCAGGATGGGCTGGAGGGGAATAGGGTCAGGAATGGGGGGTGGGAGCCACTCTTTACATGAAACACAGCAGGTCAGTCTTCCGAGTGTGGCTTCTGCTTCAAAACCAGTGGGTGATCCTTTTTCAACATGCTAGCACGGACATGCCACCACATTGTGAACATCTCAAGGGGCACCGAGGTGCTCTGGGCTTCCCACAGGTGATTACTGAGTGCTCTGAGTCCTGCCATGTGCATGCAAGACATGAAAGTTCCTGTTCATGATCTGACATGAGCTTGGGGCTGGGAGGAGATGCCATGCACTGCCGCCCAGCCACCCATGGGGCTGGCAGGTGCCTCTCCGCAGCGCCCATCCAGCTCCCATTAGCTGAGTGAGACACCAAAGCTGCTCCCAGGGGTCTTGGCTGTCAGTCTGAGTGGGGGCTCTTAGGGAAAGATTGCAGGGTAACACCCAGGCAAACCAGAAAGTGCCTGGAGGAAAGTCAGCAGTAAACATAAGATCTTAAATATAGTCTGCAAAGAGAAAGTTTGGTGCATTTTTATTTTTTTAATTTTTTTTTTTTTTTCAAGACTGGGAGACAGTAGCAGCTTCCTCTTCATTTACAAGGAAATAATAACTGACTTCTCCAACACTCTGTGATGGACTCAGAGAAGGACATTTGCAGCAGGAAGGCGATGCCTACAGGTGGGCACTTGGATTTCCTGTGTCTCAGCTCAAAATTGTTAAGCCGGGGAGAACTGTAGCTGATTTGATCTTGTGCAGTAGAAAAATAATTTAAAGTTGGAAGTGTCTTTCTGCTTATCTACACTATGCCCAATAATGTGACTGCCAGGACCCTGAAATAGAAATGTAATATAAATCTACTGTTGTATTCTTCTGTTTCATTAAATCATCTGGATGTGGAATGGGTGAGCAAAAATCCATTTTGAGTCCAGTGCAAAATCTGCCGTGGTGTTTTCAGATTCTTTTACAGGTATACAAATCACTGGCACCAGCTGTCATGTGAGGCAGTTTGAAGTCAATGAATAGAAGTTTTGAGAAGCATTAGAAAGTTTGTGTCTGTGGCAGGAATACTTCCTCCTCCTCCTTTCTTGAAACTTTTCAGTGTGGGAATTAGATTGTCTCCAGAGAAGGTCAGAGTGGGGACAAAGGTACATGACTGAACATATTTGAGTTAGGAAAGCATAGGATTCAAATGGGAATGCCAGAGCTGAAAAGTTAATTACCATTTGTACAGTATGTCCCCCATATTGCCCCAAAAGAAAAATGCTAGGGAAGCATCTGTGAATATGTAAGAAATAAAAAAATAAGCAGCTAGGATAAGCTTATTACTCCATTGAAATGAGACTCCAGAAGACAAATATTCTGAGGCTTTTTTGCATTTTATTTCTATAAAGCCCGGTGGTTTTTTTAAGAAGATACTTCAAAACCCCCAAATTTTACCTAGAGGAGTAGAAGAGAAGACAGTCTTTTCCAGCCTAAATGGTTCTCTGAAGACAGCTAAGTAAGGAATACCTTGACAGCTGAGATTGCAAGGAAGCCCCAGCTGGCTGGAGGAAGGCAGAGATGCAACTGATCTTCATGCAGAGGGAAAAAGGAGGATCAGGGAAGGTGCAGGTGACGTTACCCAACTTTAGGTCTTGGGAAGATACTGGAATGAATTAATTATATATTCATAAGCACCTGGAGGTACTAATACGGTGATGAAAAACAGCCACTGTGGATCTGTCAAGAACAAGCCATCTCAACCTCACATACTTTCAGTTTTTACAAGATAATGGGATCAGGGAGGATTAGGAGACTGTGTTACGTCTTGGCTCTGACAGAGTGTTTGGCACTGCCTCATAAAATACTGTTAAAAGCAAACTTGGAAATATTAAGGTAGTATTCATCTTCCCTATATTAGATGTGCATTGGGTATCTGTTTCTGAGCTAGTCGCCCTGAGGTAGATAAAGAGGAGAGTCCAGGAGTAATTAATCTCACCCAGCTTAGACACTGATCTTGAGATGGCACACATTAGCTCTGCAGGTGCCCATTTCTCTCCTCTGGCTGTAAAGATAACCCAGGTTTACTGGCTCAGCATTTTCCATCTGTTTTTTAGACACTCAACTTAGGGCAGATGAATCTTGCTCAGTCTAAATCAATGGTTAAACTTTTTTCTTTCTTTCTTTTTTTGGCACAAATTTTATCCTAGGTCAAAATCAGTAATGGAAAATGCAAAGACAAAGCACAGAGCAAGAGGGAAAAAGAGACATCCAACATCTTGACTTTGAAACAAGACAATATGGAAAGAAAAACAGTAATGATCTCATTTAACAGCCTGGGAATCCGCTAAACATCACATAGATACACCAGCGTAAAGGACTGGGTCTGTCTCACAGGTCTTTTTCTTTGCCTTTCCCTTTCCCTTTCCTTTCCCTTTTCTTTCTTTATCCCATTCCCCTTCTCTCTCCAATACACCCTTCTGTTCCCCTTCCCGTCTTGTATTAATTGTAATAATATTGTAATAATGTACATTATTATGTATTTTCACTGAGATCGCATCGGCGTGTCTCCCTTTGTTCTCAGTTCTCAGTTGGCACACAAGGAGAACCTGCAATATCTAAGACACCAGCTTTATTTCTTCCCATAATATATGGCAGAGGAATCCTGTGTGCACTTAGCAAGGTATCCCTGGAAGACTGATGTTTGTAATTAGAATCAAAAATATTTAAAGCCCAGACCCTTCCTCCTTCCTCTGGAAGCTCATCCTAGTTCTCCCACAATGTAAAAAAATCAGGTTTTTTCTTGCATCTAGTTTTTAAGCTCATCTTTCCTCCAGACCTTTTCAGTTCCTGGTCAAGACTGCTATATCAAAATAAACTTGTTTTTTTCATGGAGGACCAGACAGTGGAGTCAGACCCTGACGCTTGCTGTTTCTATGAGGGTTTTTTTTTCTTTCTGTCTTTCATCTTTTTATTTATGTATTTTGGCTTTTTTTTCTTCTTCTTCTTAGTTCATAACTGCTGCTCTAAGAAATGCAGTGTAATAGAAGGTTTTCTATGGGACTCACCGTATTGCTTATGGTAGAATTTATCCCACAACAGTGTTATGGAAGTCAGGTGTCAGAAGCTTCCCAAGGTCCATGCTTAGACACTCGAGATGCACGTGAGGGCATTGATACTTCTTCACAGATTAAAGAGGGGATATAGGATGACAATTAATCTGATTGTTTTAGAGGCCAGCTTTTGTCAGGTGAGGGAAATGGGGCAATAGACTCCAGGCCTGTGGTGGCTGGGGGGGATGCCCTAAGTGAGCACGCCAAGTGACAACGGTTGCACTGTAAATGCCAATATTCAGCAGATGAATGTCCCTCCTTTGCAAAGGTGGGTATTTGGGTTCCCTTGTCAAAATAAATGAGTTGCATCTCCTTGCAGAGATAACCATAGCTTTCCACTTAACCAAGAGCCAAAGTCAGCTAAATCTGACCTCAAACTCTTAATCCCTTTAATGTTGACTGACACTGATATCGACTGTGCTTGACTAAGTATCTTTAAAAGAAATTTAAGTGCTGTAGCGACCTCGTCCTTCAAGTTTCCCAGAGGGAGTTTTGGAGAGGAGGAGTGGGGAGAAAGGCAATTCTCTTCTGTGAAGGAAAACAGAGTTGATATTCACATTTTGTTTTCCAATTTGAAGATCTGCCTAACCTTCAAAGTTTTATATGGAGTAGGTTATAATTTTTTTTTTCCTGTTACTAAAGTAAACTCAAGCTTTCTTATTCTAATCCCTCTTGAAAGGTTATTTACTGAATTGTGGTTGTGCCCTGAGGATGAATTCATAAATGCCCAGATGCTCTAGGATTTCTCTGGAACTGAGCACTTCACAGCCTGGGAACTGGCCCTTGGAGGTTCTTGGTTTGCCACCAGCAGTCAATAACGATGCCAAGAGCCAGGTTATGCAGAAAAGGGTGAACTGATGGTGTATATCAGGAATGGAAATCCATTTTTTTTGGATTTCCGGAGAGTTGCTTGACTGGAACAATCTTTGCATGATCAATTTTAATGAAGTTATACTCTCCATCTGAAAACCACCCATTCCTCTTGGATTTCTGGTTGCTTAGCATCGACAGCAGGGTTTCTCCAGGTTTTTTCAGTCAGAGGTCTGACCAACCTTCTAAGTTAGAGGCACATAGAGAGAAATTGTTCATCTTGTGTTCTCTATTTGTCTGCTGGTTCGAAAAGAAGGAATTGTGATGTATTAAAAAAATCAGTTACTGAGGCCCTTTAGCCAAAAGAAATAGAGTAATTACAAAATCATTATGTTAACTGAGAAAGCTGAAAAGGTTTTCTCCTTTGTATGAGTACTGACACACTTTGGCTGGCTAGGAATTTCTACAGGAGAAATAGCATGCACTCTTCTGATCTCTTCAGGACTACAGGTGGTTTGGAGAGCATCTGCTGGACAGCTTTCTGGGTCACTTTTATCCATTAATGAGAGAGCAGCTCATGTTATTTGCCTTTTGTGTCTTTCGTTTGTTCTTACTGTTTCAAGCCAGGGGCTAGTAAAGGTAAATTCTTCTAGAAAAGCCAAAGAGAACCTCCAACAACCCTCATCCACATTCAAACCAACATACTATTTTAATACATTTGTAACCTTTCCATTTGTGCCTGAGGAGCCTTTTCTGAGATATTTCATGACTTTATTGCACAAGGAAACTGAGCAGGGGGCGGGTTAGTGTCGTGAGTGCCAAACCTGGGCAAGACACCTTGCAAGAAGATGTATGAGCTTTTTAGCCATCCCCATCATTGACCCAAGCTTCTGGGTCAATTTGCTCAGAATTGAGAGTTAGATGCCCTGTATAACTGCAATGGAAATATTCATATGTGTGACCGTGCGTGTGCATTTCACCCTACATGGGCAGAACCTGTGCGTAACTTAAGATGAGCTGATAAACCCCAAGGAAGACGTGCCCACAGTAAATGAAAGCCCAGAGGGGGCTGCATCCTCAGTTTTTTTTCTCCTTTAATACAGGGGTTGAACCTGAGCATCTCGTGAGTACCATGATTGGCTCTGTCAGGAGTTCACCGAGTCTGAACGAAATGTCCTCTCTTTCCAGCAGCACCTTCCCCAAAACTGATATATTTGCACCAACGTCTTCAATTTTGAAAGGACAATATTGTTTTTTAATAAAGAAACTCCGAAGATTTTATTAAGAATGCTCCAAAGCAGCTCCAGTGATCTACCCATAGTAAACTACGAGGCTTAGGAGGATCCAAGGATCTGCCACCTTCAGCAGATAGAAGTAGTTAGTCAACAGTTAAGAAGATAAGATTTTACCAATTACTTTTTCTGGCAGAAGTGCCTTCTTAAAATGGAACTTTGAAAGTTATTCAGCATTTTCTATTGTTCTTATGGTTCTTGGTTTTAAGTTTTTCATTAATTTTAAAACCTTGTATTAGAAAGCAGTTGGGTTGCAGTATAATTCCCGACCATCTTTGTAGGATGAAAACAGACTTCGATAAGAAAATCATGGATTTTTTCCTTCCCTTCTGCAGAAATAGAAATTTTATAAAATAATTAATGAGAAATAGAAAACATTTTGTTTAATAGGTGTGAAACACAAATGTTTTTAACATTTCCCTCAAAGATTCTCTTTTTTTTTACACCTGGCAGCTGTGAATTAGGATTTTCCTTAAACTTGGTTTCTTCGGACAGAACTTGGAGACATCCTCATGCCTCTTTAGCTCATTCTACACTTCCCTGAGCTGTGTACCTAAAGGCTATCTATAAAATACGCCAGAACACAGTATGGCTACAGCCCATAAACACTTTTTGCTGCATGAGGAAATGGTGGAAGTTGGCTCTTGCACATTTCAACAATGTTACTCAGCCAAGCATAAGAATAAGGGAGCAGAATGGAAAGAAAAAGAGAGAGAAAAAAAAAAAAAAAAAAGGAGAAAGAAAAGAAAAGAAACACACCAGTCTTTGGAACATTTACTTTTTGCCAGGATTTTAGGTATTTTCAGTTTAGGAACATTTTCCAGCTTCTCTATTAAAAAACCTTTTCTTAGTTATAAATAGCGCTACTTTAGCAGAAGTGAGTGACAAATTAAATTTCATTTAATAATAAAATTTCCAAATCAGGGATCCCTTTTCTTTCAGCATGGATGTAGTCAGAAACAACAAGGCCCCATCTTTTGGAAAGATGAGCTCTTTGAATCAAAGCAGTTCTCACAGAGATGCCTTTGGCAGTGTGTTCTGGGCTGACTCTCAGGGTGCAGGACTGTGAAAAGAATAAATTTGTGTATTGTATTGGAAGGATCAGTCTTAATGCTATAACTGAACGTGTTGAAGACTAGTGGAGATTTATTCTTTTTCTCTCCTCCTTTTCTCCAATCTTCTCCATATGATCCGAGTTGAGAGACAGTCTCCTAGCTTCTCAGCTGGTGGAAATTTATCCTCTTTTGCCTAAGGGGAAAGTAGTAACCTCAGATTAGGATGTTATGGAGAAAAAAATTAAATATGTTTGGAGATGGCTGAGGTAGGGTTGTTCTTAACTTGAGGCAGGGGCTGATCAGATGATGTCTTGAGGTCCCTTTTGTGTCTGTTTCTCTGTGATTCAGTGGTGATGAAGTGGTGCTGGAGCACAGGCAGGGAACCTCAACTGTGGCCAGTTGTACAGCTTGTATACATTTATTGGTTCTTTTAAGTGCCCGGTTGGATCTTAGGGTGGAATTCCATTAAAAAGTGTATTGTTCAACCACTGTAGCAGGAGACCATTTCCATAACAATCTCCCCCTCTATCCATAAGGTTTTCACTTGATACATTTTTAAATTGGTTTGTGTTTTTGCAGGCTTGGGTGTGGAAATCATGGGTTTTAACCTGTCCCAGGACTTGAGCAAGTTTTGCTTCACTGAAGTGGAGGCTACTGGAAGTATTTAACCTTCTTCAAAGCCTCTTTTGTGGCAGGAAGTCCTGTCGGTGATGTTCTGCCATGTCCATGAGGGTCCCCATGGGAAAGCCTGGATATCCAGCATTGACCACAGCCTGAACTAGTCCAGTAAAAGCTGCTTACAGGATCCCAGGTGGTGCCTGGTTTGGATCTAGTGAACTAAGCAGTGAAATATCTTCTGGTTTCACATTTTCAGGATGTGCTTATTTCACGTATCAGAGAGTGGGTGGAAGAGCTGAAGGAGAATCTGAAACAAGCTGCAGGTGTCCCAGGAAGCGGGACTTGGTGAGCCAACGAGTGAAACTCTTATCTGCCGTAAACATGAATCAGTGCTCATTAATTCCAGAGCAGCTAAAGGAGGAAGGATTTGTGTGCCTTGCCCTGCCAGAAGCAATGAGATGAATGGAGCCCTCAGCCTTCTGGGTCAATAAAGAGAGGGTCAATAAAGAGACAAATTACCTGTTTCGTAGAGGTATGGTGAAGAAGGGAACAGGCCACAAAAGATTCATGCAGTTGCAGCTTAAGCATTACTTTCTGTCACCTCTAAATCAAATTTTCTCTCTACTTGTCTAGAGCAGGTCGTATTCATTGCTTACCCTAAATAATATCCATTCACACTAGGAGCAGAATTCATTTTCCAAACTGTAGACAGTATTTTCTGAGGTATCTTGTGCTACCAGCATAGCCGTGTGAGGTTGCAGGTGGGCCACTGGATCTAAGGGAGATCCATGCCCTTTTGGAGTGGCAGCTGGAGGCCAGGCAGATGCCTTGTGGCACTGCACTTGTGAATGGCTGTGTTCAACCCACTGAATCCCTCTGCTACCAGGATGCTGGTCCGTCAGGGAGATGACAGCTGTTTGTAGCAGAGGAGCCTGGGTGGGAGCTGGAGGGGGGCTTTTCACAAGGGCACGTTGTGATAGAACAAGCCATAATGGTTTTATAGTAAAAGAGGGCAGATGGAGATCAGAGCTGAGGGAGAAATCCTTCCCTGTAAGGGCGGCGAGGCGCCGGCACGGGCTGCCCAGAGCAGCTGTGGGTGCCCCAGCCCTGGCAGTGCCCAAGGCCAGGCTGGACGGGGCTGGGAGCCACCGGGGCTGGGGGAAGGGGGCCCTGCACGTGGCAGGAACTTTAAGGTCCCTTCCAATCTAATCCATTCTTGGATTCTATGATTCTACGATCAGAGTTAGGGAAGAAGCCGGTACTTTGTCCCATTATTATATACACAAAGTCAATTATATTATATACACAAAAAAGAAAATTTTTAATCATATTGCCAGCAGAGTCCTATCGTCTGAGCTCACACCATTTGGGGCAACAAAGAAAGGAGAGCAAAAAATGTTACGCATCGTTGGGGGAGGAGCCCTGCCAAAGAAGTGGGTCCACAGGGATCATGGCAGAGAGACCCAAAGTGACATCTTCGTGTGGCGTTAGCTTGACTCAATGGGCAACATTAAATAAAAGGGAAGCATTTCATTGGTCTCTTGATGTCAGTCTCGTGTGTTGAGATGAAATGTTGACCTTTCTAAACTGAAATGTTTCCCTCCAGGAAAGTTTAAGTATTTTGACTTTGTTCCAATTTGAGAGGAAAACAAATGTCAAAATATCAGTCTCCTTGTGCAAGAGCAATGTCATTGCCCCATGTGCTGTGCAGTTGCATTTATTGCTTTGTTTATTCATCACATCTGATATTTTTTCAGTGGAAAGTTTTAAATGGAGATGTTTTGGGTTGGTTTTGAAGACTGGAACAAGGCTGAACAGACTTTTCTGGAATTCCTTCTCTTCCCCTCCTCTTTTGCCAAGTAATGTGATAAATTGAATCATGTCTAGTTTCCAGATGCACGTGTCTAAACTTCATTCACACAGGAGCATCCATTTGTATACAGTCACACACCTGCAGTGGCAGAGAAGATAACAAAGACAAACAGAACCTCCTTGTTGATGCCAAATAGTATCAGTTGGGAGCAGGGGTAGGAAAAAACCCCCACCCAAAATCACCATGCCAGAAATGGGCGGGGGGAAATGTGTCACGGATAAAAGGGAGAGATGATCGCTGCATTTAAACTTCAGCCATTTGACGATACTTTTCTAGGATATTTCAGATGCTTATCTTTGGGTGGGAATGAAAGCCAGTGTTGTCTTCTTTCTCTGATGACTCTAGAGGGAGCCTAGAGGATTAGTTTCAGCTAAACAACTCAATGGCTGAAGTTAGGGGAAATTAAGCCCATTTTTACTGTCCATCCCCTGCTGCTGCTCAGACTCCAATTAAAGATACTGCATACTCATTAATGCTAAGAGATTTTCTAGTAAGCTAGTAAAGGAAGGAATTTATGATTTTGGAAGATGATAAGCATCAAGATCCTTACTTGCAGCAGACAGCCTTGAAATAAACAGAAGGCAGGCAGTGGGGGACGTGCCACATGGACAGAAGTGTCTTGAAATAGAAAGTTGGTCCAGCATTTCTGTGAGATGTCAGCAATTTTTAACTGAGCTTTGCCTGGAGATAGTCAACTGCTTGGAACTAATCCATTTCCAGAAGAGGTGAATCAGTGTCTAGCAATTCACTAAGCCAGTTGCCCAAGTGCTGGTTGCTAAAAATCTGTGCTAGTTGCTAAATACCTGCATCTCATTGCCTTTGTGAGGCTAGAGTCCACTGGCACTGGCGTCGGCGCAGGCAGCCCCGAAGGCCTGCTGCAGCCGGTGAGAGCAGGAACAGCGTCTGCCAAGCAGAACATCTCAGGCTAGACCATGAGTCTTGGTGCGTATGAGACACCAGGAGTGGGTGAAGGGTGGGGAGGGAAAAGTGCTGCTAAAGAACAGTTTTGTCACTGGGGAGTGTAAGTTGGCCCTGAGTTCAGGCTGCAATGAAAAAGTTGATCTCTTTCCATCCAAGGGGAGCAGGTCCCAAATATACTTTATTAGGCATAGGGAGAGAAGCAGCTTAGACTGTTATTTGAATGAAGAGCCAAATATATTTCCTTGTGCATTATGTAACATTTTTTCCTGAAATAAGAGGAAATCTGTATTAAATAATAAAGAAAAGTTCTTTTTTATTGCATTGGGTTATGGTCAGAGACTGCACAGATTTGCCACCAACTTACTGAATTGGTCTGGAGGGTTATTCAGGTCATTTATCTTCCTAGGACACAAAGGTCAGCCAAGAAATTAAGCCCCTTGTTTAAGATTTGAATGACTTTAAACCCAAAACACTAAGAACCCTGTGAGACTTCCTGTAGGACAATCACTTCAGGTGTGATTCCACTTGCGTGTTTAGATGGCTAAAACTAGAGATGAGATTCAACGTGAGATTCAGACACGTAAAAGTGAAGGTGTAGTCTCTGTATGGGTTAATTTCTTCACATGGACTCAACCACAAATGAAAGACTCGCTCTTTCTTCTGCAATAGCCACAGAATTCCTGAAGGTGGAAAAGAAGACATTGTGTTCAATAACAGCACCAAAACCAACAAAGTGACGAGTCTTTTTGGTCTTTGTTCACTGATGTGATGCTACTACACAAAGATTAGGCTATCTCACATCAGGTTACATGTCCAGTCAAAGCGAGTGGTCTCAGCTCCCTCTTGAGCCGGTGGCTTTTCCAGAAGGTGACCTGGTGAGGCACCACCCTTTGGCAGAACCTCCAAGCATGCAGTCTGCACAGCTTGCAGAGAGGAGAAGCTTACATTTTAGACAACCAGTCTTCAGTTCAACGAATCCCATGTGGCAGCTTCTGTGAATCCTGTTTTGTTTTATCCCAGTTTTTATTTACCCTAGCTTTTAGCCTGGTTTCTTAAGGCAATGACTTTTTATTAGAAAACCAATAAAAAACCCCCCACTGTTGCCTAACATCTGTGTTGACGATCTCAGTATAACACCCATTTTGTCTTTTGTTACCCAGTGAGCTAACATGTGGGGATCATCCAACCTTCTTGCAGCTGAAGCTACCATGTGCTAGTGGGCAACGATGCATTTTTCTTTCTCATCCAAGGAGGATTTTGGACTGTGGTTCCTGCACATCTAACATGACACCTCTCTATAGCCTACCTGAGAGGCACATCTATGGTCACATCCCAAAAGTGACTCATTATTCTGAGAGGAAGTCTACTGGCAAGATTGAGTAAGGCATGAGTGCTATCCTGATGTCACTCTTAACCTGTCCTTTAAATAAACAAACTCATCCACTGTATGACTTTAAAGGAATTCTTGTGACTTTTAATTTCCTAGGGATGGACCACTTTGTGATTAAGGCTCTGGCCTGAATCCAGAACATGCTCCAGGTTCATCACTGAGTCTCATATTTGGACAGGTTACTTGGGTTCCGACATGGTTGTGCCAGCCATTTCTCTCCTCGCCCGAGCAAAGCACAAGTCCAACTGGCTGGGACAGTAATTTGCCCAGGTCATTGATTCTCTACCTTAGGTTTCACAGTATCTCTGATACAGCTGCTTTATAGCTTTTTTACAGCCTTCTTTTGCAGCAAGTGGGATTCAAGTAAAATCTAAACACTTAAAGACTGGCATCTCATCAAAACTAGTTCGGGCGGTGCTGTGCCAGGGGGAGATTGACCTTAGAAACCCACCCCAGCCCAGGAGGAGCCCCACTGGAGAAGCCGATCTCTCGTCACGGTCCCTAGAGGGAGCCTGGATGATGCTTTGGAGTAGATACCAATTTCTAGACAGCTAAAGGAGGTGGTCAACCCCTGCCACCTCTGTTTTCCAGCTGGCAGTCGGTATTGCATTGCACCGTCTCAGCAAAACAAAACAATCAGTCTTGGAAGCTTTGCAGTTCCACTCGTGTTTTATATATGCTTGGGTGAGAGGCTGCAACAAAAAATAGGTATCATAGGTGAAACCTAGGGGTGGAGGGGACCTTTATATACTGATGATGAATCCTATTGCCATGACTTTGCTGGTGTAGAAAAAAATGAGGCAAGGACAGGTTAAAAAAAAAAAAAAAAAAAGGAAAAATTCCTTAGACCACTCATGAATGCAAGAAAAATATCTATCAGTCATATTTAGTTCTAACCTTCCTCATCAAAACAATCAAGTTTATCACAGTTATTTTATAGCATCACACTTATTTAATTTTATTCCATAGGTGTTTTTCCCCTGACAATCTATTTGCTTGTCAGGTCTCTCAGTCCCTGCCCCAGTAACTTTTGAACTTGTTGCTCAATTTTAAATAAATTTAACAGATGGATGAAAGTCCTGTAAATACTAAGTTACTGTAAGTTTTGTGAAAATATGATGCTGAGGGGAGAGGAAAAATTCCAGTAAAGAACCACCCCCGAGAGAGAGGCTGCAATGTGAAATCAGTCACCAAACTATAGGGTGGAGCTGCAGGGAAAAAAAAAAAGTTTATAAAAAGTTCTGCTGCTTGCAGAACTGTTTTTCTTCTTCTTTCTCTTTTGGTTAAAGCAGAAATTGTTTTCCTACATCCACCCCAAAGTTAAATAAAATTTATTTATTTTGAAGAATGAATAAGCTGTAATCATGCCACTGCATTGTGGTCTGCTGAGTGGACAAAGCCGAATTTAGAACATGTTATAAAAGAAAACTAGAGAACCCAAAAATCCCAATCCTATTGTGAAAATTGCTTAAACGTATTTTTACTATTATTCTAGTGGTCACCTACTTTTGCAATGTTGATTTCAGGAGCTCAAGTTTGCCCAGACTGACGTTACGAACACATGCTCTTGGAAGGCTCTTGAGAAAAGCTGGCTGTAAAAGGCTTCCCTGACAAGGAGATGGTTATAGGAGGGAAGGGAAGAAGGGGAAAGGACAGGGGGGAAAAGAGGAAGAAACAGCTTTCAAGACTATATCCAATCTCCTTGATGCTGATCAGAATATTTTTTTAATTGCTTTCTTGAAATCAACATAGTCAATAGCAACCCTGGAGGCTGGGAAGAAAGTGCATGAGGTGCCCAGGTTTGCTGTTGACACCCTGTTCTTCATGCTGGTGGATTCACAAGGGCTAGAGAAAGCTCTAACAACGCCGAGAAGTATGTTACGACAGCACCTCACCAAGAACAATGTGTTTTGCTCAACACTGCAGTTATGGTGAGATTTATGGCTCCTGCTCCAAGAATTTAGCTTCTTAGCAGATGAGTCAGGCAAAAAAATGTCTTGCTCACAGATGGTAAGCAGAGTCATAGAGAATTTAAGTGACTTGATGGGTTTATAAAAGCAGACTGTTATAGAGCTGGGAATTGATCCCAAACCCCTTGAATCCTTGCCTTATGACTTAGAATAAGGTTGTCAATGGATTTTATCCCTATGCAACTAGAGTGCCAAGTTTAAGTCAGTTCTCTGGATTAATTTTTCCCACATCAAAGAGCAATTGGCAGCTCCAGACAAAGGTTTGTTTCACCTAGCTCAGCCATCTATCCTAAGGTGTGACTAGCAAGCTCGGACTGATGCTTTTTCAGTGACTGCAAAGAAGAACTCAAAAGATTTGAACAATATGGTACACGCAAAAAGGAATCCATGAGTTTGACTTAGAGTGACTTCTTGCCACAGTTACAAGCTCTTTTTGTATATCATTGACTATATGGGCACTGGTGCACAGCCGAATTGCCCATTCAAGCCATGGAAGCCTGTTGCAGCTGAATTTGTAATGCCTTAATAGATGTCTCAGGTTGAGATTCCTCTCAATTAACATTAAGTCCCTCCGTGTTAAGCATTCAGTATTTAATTCTGAACTCTTGCTCAACTCCAGGTCTTTTTCTGTTAACATTTTGGCCAAACCGTCACATTCACTCAGGCTGTCTTAAACCAGGATGTCAGGCTGACCCAGAATAAAACTTACTATGTTTTCTGTTGGGTTAGTTTTAACCCAAGAGGTTTCTTGAGCCAGCTTATATGGCGGTCACAGGAATGTCTGTGGCGTTACTTACTAAAATATGGCACGGGAGGTCAGGGATGAGCAGGCAGACAGGCAGAGGGAGGGTAAGGGACAGCTTTGGCAGTGATGCAATTTGTGTTTTGATAGGATGGGAGCAATGGTGAACGAAATACCCATGTCTGTGCCAACAGGGTCTCAACAGTGCTCTGCAAGCTGCAGAGAAGGTTGGTGCTTGTGTTGCACCCACAAGTGCAAATAGTTGCGTAGTGCTCAGTGCAAATTTTAACCAAAGAGCAAACAAAAATGCTGCGTTATGCTGAAGAACAGTTTGTGTGTGTGTGTGTCTGGTCATCCCACCCTCCTCACTGTGAGCATCAAGTCACCAGAAAATGAAGATTTTCCATTTCTCTGTGCTCTGAAAGGCCAGAGCAAGTGGGAGCTGCAGGGCTGCGTCTGTATCATTTGTATAACAGCATCATTATTTGCTAAAATCAATTACTCATGTCAATTGTTAGAAGGCAGGGAGAAAGCACAAGAGTCAACATTGCTTAATTGGAAGGCAAACATAAAGTAGTGAAGAGTGAGAGAAAGGCTAGTTTGGGTTTTTTTCTCTGCAAAGTCCTCTTCTACAGAATTTTTATAGGCCTTAGGCAAACGATTTATCTAACTTCAGCTGTGACAAGGTGAGCATCTAGTCACGCAAGCTGCTTCAACAGCTACTGGATGTACTAGAGTGCAATTTATCCCAAGTATCTTATGCAATTTTTTTTTTAACAGGGGAAGATTTGCCCTTTGGAAGTCCTGACTTCTTTCTTCATTGATAGAGATTCTAATTTTATTAACATGTTTAACTTTTTGATGAGTAGAGGTAGGGGAAATAATAAACTCTTTGTTGACATCCAAGTTTCTTCATTGGTGGAAAAGGTATTTCAGGGAATTCAAGAGCAGGAAACTTTCTAACAAAAGGGCAATAAAGTACCCAAACTGATCGCTTGGAGACGAGCACATGGCTTCTGTCACCAAGGGTGTTTAAGAACAGATAGATAGACATGGTGGGAAGGGCTCAATAGACTTGGCCTTCATTTGATGACAACCATGAGATTTCTGAGGGCCTCTTCTGACGTAATTTTCTAGGAAATAGGATTTGATTTGTCTTGGGAGAAAAAAAAAAGTCACGGCCAACATAAGCTGGTTATATTTCCAAGTCAACAAACTGTGGTGTAGGATGCATATTTATAAAGTCATGACAGGCTTTTTGCATAAGGGTATTAAAAAGAAGAATTTAAATTATTGTAATTATCAGTCTTTTGGAAGTGCAATAGAAGACTTCCTACAGATGCCTTACTAGGACTTTTTTCCTTTAGATGAATTTTTATTTTCTCATGCTGAGACTTAAGGGGATCTCAGACGGCATCAGGCAGCAAATTTCCATCATCAGAGTTGTGCTCCAGGGGTCTCTGTTGAATAGCCTGCTCCAATCTGCCTCCCCACGTGGACAAGTCCCAGGAAACCTAAGAAAATGCCAAGTTTTTTAAAATTCATCCATGATTGTTGAAAAGAGATGAAAGCAGAAACCAGAGGTAACCAGTAGAAAGGGTGATATATGCCAAACTGCAGGCCTGGTTTAGAACTTCAAACATGATTCTTAAATATTTGTTTTGTTCATTTTATGAGAAAGCCATCAGCAGGGATGTAGAGATGAACGCAGCAGAGAAGTTAGCACGTGACTTTATTGTAGTAACCCTTGTCCCACCTCACCCCACTCCTGTATCACCTGCAACCCCTGTGTAGTGACAAGGATTAAGGATAATGCTATGGAGGCCAAACACTGAAAGCTGATAAAAAGAAACTGCTTTTCCATCCACCTTGGTTCGTTGAGTTCAAAGGCAGGAGAGTTCATAGATAAGCACGTTTTGGTCTGGATTTCAAGGAACCTTCACTGGTGAGGTCATTGGAAAATATATGGGTTTGCACTGAGGGCAAAACGCAATCTGGAGTGAAACAACCTATGTTTTAGGGAAAGACATTATTCTTCCTGCCTCTGTGCTTAAGCAACTATTCCAGGCAGTTAAGGGCTTGGATTTTCTGAGGGATATCATACCAGAACATGAATCATTAGGTACATGGTCAGTTTACCTTAGAGCAGTCCCTTACCATACAGTAGCTGAACGGAGTATGTTGGTGCCCATGCTCTTTGCCAGTGCCGAATGCAGGCCACCAGAAGCTACCACAGCCTGTGCTAGGACTAAGCTGGTTTGCATCATCAGGCATCCTGGGGGGCCTGAGGGAACATGCCTAAGTGGTTACTACCTTCAGTAGCACCACCATGGGGCTCGCCACAACTTGTCAGTCTGTGGCAGTTTGTGAGTCCTCAGCAACGTCAAGTGCCTGAACTATATCAGTTAGGTGGGTCACGTACCCTGATCAGATCCCACAGGTCTTGTGCCAAGTGACATGCCAAATCTGCTTGCGATGTGTTGAAGGATAGAGGTGTACAAAATGTTTAGGGACACGACTCCTGAATTCACTGGGGATCACCCCCGCCCCTGTTCTGGGAATTATTGATGGCAAGTTTGCAAACTAATCTGCATGCTCTCATGTGTAACCTGCAAGGTTTCCTTATGTTTGCTCTTTCCTCCAATACTGGCAAGATTTTTCTGAGCTCCTGCCACAAACAATCCTCCTTGCTCTCATGTCATAATATATCCTGGCCTTAAGGCAAAAAGCCATACCTGCAGGGTGCAATTTCAGGTGATATACCAATAAGCCGCTTGACCTATATGATGAGGCGTGCGTTTCTGTCTGGCCAGCACCTGAAGTGTGGGGACTACCACCAGGTCTGTTGTAGCTGCAAAGCTGTTACAATATTATGACAAGCAGTTTTCAAATCCCAGGGTGTTTGTGAAATGCTAGGAAGTTTATGACCCAGAGCATTCCCTTCCCTGCTGAGGAGGATGAAAAAGAAGGAGCAGTTGCCTTATCAGGAATGAATGAACGGATGCTCTGTTGTTAGCTAACGGTCCCAAAGGCAAGAAGCAGTTAACAGTGAGAAAATTCCTACCTTGAGTATGGTACAAGCTAATGCCCAAGGGATTTTTTTTTTTTTCTTAAACAGAAATGGATCATGCAGAACTGAAATATTCACTCCCCACTCCTGCCCTGTGCTCCTACTCTGATTGCACAGAAGAGGGAGAAAACCCCTAAAGAATTAGTGGAACTCCATTGAAGGGGAGTGGAAGAAATCTCTCTTTAAAAGCTTTTAAAAATAGAGTGCTTTTCTATTATCTTCTCATTTACAGAGAGCTGTGTTTCAGGCACCTGCTCCCTGAGCCTGGTTTAGTGATGGCTGTAGCATCCCAACAGCCCATGGGAGGGATGAGCCAGTTGCATGTAGCTCAGCTCCAGGTCCCCTTTGGAGGGGGGCAGTAACCATTGCAAGGGCCTGGTGGGTCTGAAAACATGCAGATTTACTGAGGAAGCTGGGAAGGACAATTGCCTCCTTCTTCCTTGAGCCAGGGGTGAACAGTTCTGGGTGTGAACTAACGTATGGGTGAAGGCAATAGCTGCACATCAGGGGGAGGACTTTCTCCTGGAGCACCTGGAGGGTGGGACAGAGGTGGTTAGGACGGAGGACACAAGGCCAGCTTAGGTCTGCTAGCAGCAACTTGCTCCATGTTTCCCACCAGCCCTGCTTTCTGTGTCACTTAGGAACACGGTCCTCCCTGCTTGAAGTCTCTTACAGGATCTACGCTTGCTTCAAACCTCTTGCTCAAAGACGTGTCAGTGTGGCAAGTGCTCTGCATTCACAGACATCAAGAAAAACTTCCTCAGTTTTTTTGGGTTTTGTTTGGTTTAATGTAAAATTCAGGCCGTTATAGAAAGTAATCTCAGATGCTTTGACCTGAAACATAGAGGTCAACTGTTGGAGCTGAACTGTGATCCGTTAATTGTAATAAGCTGTTACCCTGCTGGCAGATATGCCTTGCACGACATCAAGCAGGTTGCGGGCTCATAAAGAATGCACTCTGACCAACTGTGATAATAAAATAGCTTGCCACATTTGGGAAGGCTATCTAGCTTACTTTATCCTTTTAATTAGCACCACCCCTCCCAACAAACCCCAAACCACTGGAATTGCTGTAGCATAAACCTGCTTTTGGAAATTTACTCCAAAATGTATGCTAACGCCCTGGAGGCAATAAATGCAGAAAATCAAAGAAGAAAATGTTTATCTCATCACTTTAGCATCACAGAAGGGAAACTTCCCCTGTCGTGTTCACTAGTGAGTTGAAGTCCATCTGGAGGACTTCTGTTATTCTGACTCTCCTAAATAACTCCTCCTCTGTTACACTAATTGAATTAATTGTAGGCTGATTTTAAAAAGAAGCTGTAGAAACAAAGCATGAAGCAAAGCTCAATTCAGAAGTGTTTCAGGCCATGTAAGACCAAGGACTGTGGTCCCGTTGAAGTTTGCTGGATGCCTTTGGTGAGCTGCCCCCTTTTCACTCACCAGACACTCTGCAAAACCTCGGCTAAGTTAGCTCCATCCAGACTCCGTTAGACGCCCTCCTGTTCATCCTGGTGTCCTATTGCACTTTTGCTGTGGGCACAGTTTTGTAATGGGCTACCAAAAAAATAATGGATTTTTTTAAAAAAATATTACTGTTGATGTTACTCTATTCAGAGTTTTAACAGTCTTATCAAAATACAAGCAGTTATTTTATGCTGTTACAAAGATCCTGACGCAGTCAAAATTATCTAATTGTTGCTAATTCCTATTTATAATGCAATTACAATTACATTATTATATACCAGCCTCCTACTATTTACCCCTTTTTCCAGCATGCTGTTCACCCTTTCCATGTGCCATTACAGCGAGCCATCAGCATCGCAAGGTCTTTACTAGGAGGAGTGCAATGTTGCCTGTGTGGGTTTCTTACCCACAAGTCATGGTTCTGCTAAGGGTTGCCTTTTATATATTTCCAGAAGTATATTGATAACACATTTCTTGGGATTGCCCTAAAAAAACATATTTACAGAATGATTGCTGGCATTCATTTGTCCTTCCATGTATGTGGTGTGGTTTCTTTTAGAGTAAAGCCACACAGATGCACAAACCTAAGCAAACTTTAAGTTAAAATACACCTTGAAACCAGTTAGATGATTTACTAAAACAAACCCCAAACCACAGGGTAGGTAATGAACACTTGACAAGTGCGTGGTTTTCCCATTATGTTTAGGACAAGTTAGACAAGGGTCATTTGAACCTAAAGCAAGTTGCAAGCACAGCAAAACCTTCTTAAATAATTTTGCAAGCACAGGTGAAATGCTTTCAAACCCAGAGAAGTCCAGACAAGGCTTGAGAAGCCCAGAGTAATGTGCTCTGTTGTTTTTGACTACAACTAAATGTTGCACATTCCTTCAAGAAGATGAATTTTCCCAAGAATTACATGGTCTTTGACAGGGAGCCCAGTAGCAGAACCATCTGCTCGAAAGATTTTTCTGAAGGCTTTATTCTGGTTCATCTCTAGTTTTCACATATAGAAAATGGGAGTCAGTAGGGTGATCACAGTGCATGCATGCTTCAGAATACTGCCTCAAAGGAGACACCAGCTGGGATGTGCATACAGCTACTGAATCAGGATGACAAGGATTTGCTGAGTTATTGTCGGCAGAGGGTTGTGTTGGGCCCATTTGCACGAGATGCTAAGCTCCATCTACTTTCCATTGCCTCCAGTGAGAGCTAAGCATGCTCAGTACCCTGCAGAATTAGACCTCATGTATTCTGCATTTTTTTTCTTCCTGGCAGGATGTGCTCAGCACAGCCCATTTCAGTCTCAGCATCGCGCCTTCTTCCAGGATAATCTAGGACTTGCTTCATCAAAAACTTTCATTCTTCCTCTTGTCACCAGATGTGTATGCCCTTTTTTCTGTACTCTTGAAGTTAGAGTTGTAATTCGGGGGAATTCCAGACAACTTTTTCCTGGATAAACTTAAAGGAATTGCTCTGGTTTTAGAAAGCAAGAATGACAATTAATTCAACCATATGAAAAGCTGGGGTTTTTAGAAATGGATTATCCAGAGGAGAAGATGGAGAGATGAGAAGGAGAGAGAGAGAGAGGAGAAAAAGGAGATCCTGTACAGATCCTGGGCTTGTTTGCAAGATCAGTGAAGATCTAAGTGCACTCGTGAAATCTAAGCCTTTGCTGAAAGGCAATGGGACCTCCTGAGCAGCTAGAAAAGAAAGGCAAAAAGCTTGAGAAAAACTGAGACTCCAAATGTTTCAGTGTATTGGAAGCCTCAGTAGTTTCAGGGTTTTTTTGAGTATTTGGCTTGCTGGGGCATCACAACTTACACAGGCTCCAGTGAGAGGAATTCTTCCTTCTAGAGCAGGCAGCAGTGGGTTTGGACTGGTGGCTTGGGACAGGTGAGCTGCAAGGGCAAGTGCATTGAACCCCTCAATGCACTTTGAGGGCATTAAGTGGCAAGGAGAGGAACAATCCTTGCTGCAAACTGCTCAGAAAAAGAAAATGTGAGATAAGACTGAAGTATAGAAATCGATGTTTAAAGGCAGGTGCAAAGAACCTCACAGCATATCTCGTATCAGTGTTCTGAACGTGGAGCAAACCCAGACGTTTCAGTCAGACTGACCCTCTGACTGGTGGTGTTATCTTCTTTCTCCTGTTTGTCCAAGTGTTCCTTAACTGCACAACCTGAGCCTTGACATGGCAATTCAGCTGAGGTGGGAGCTGGTGTCCCCAGCCAAGGCAGGTCTCTGCTACCTTGTGCACCAGAAGAAAAATGCCACAAAGTCTGTGCAGGCAAAGCTAGAACTGCAGCTGTCCAGGGATGTAAAGTTTTTCTTTTGGAGATGGTCAAATCCGGACTGAATTAATGGTCCTGCACAGTTTCTGGCATCTCTTGAAAGAAAGTTGTGCTCTAACGAAAGTCACTGAATATATTAAAACTTCTTGAAAATCCATCTGCTGCAATAGGAAGGCTTATATACATCATACAACATTAGTTTTGCCTAAAGTATCTTGCAGAAAATGGAAATGAAGAAGTATTCTCATTTGGTAGCGTTCACACTATTACAGGAACAAGGAATGAATGCAAGGGAACTGAAATGACGTAACATCACTTCAAATTATCCTGTAGTAGAGAAACTGAAACACATTTCAAAAAAGGAAAGCTTAGCTGGAGATTTCCACAGCAGGAGTTACTAACCATGGTACCACGGCCACATTTGGCAACTGGGAAACGAAGGTTAAATACAGAAGAGAGATATTGTAACTAGAGCAGGTACAAACTAGATATTTCTATTTCAAGACAAAATAAGAAATGCTGAAAATAAAACATCCAGTTCCCTTGGAACAAAGTTTACAATTTTTTTCAGTAAATGAAGATCCTGAAAGTACTGTTTCACAGTAAATGGAAACATTTAGTGGGACTGAAATGACCCCCAAGTTCACTTCAGCACTTGCCATGGGTAGGCTGGATGCTGAACTCCTGGTCTGTTCACAGGGAGGTACAATGAATCCTGGATGAGGTGATGAGGGGTGATTGTCAAGGTGACTGCAATCAACTTGCAGCTTTTCTTAACGGTAGGTGTGGTTGCCTCCTGATTTAAACAGGGGGGGAGTACGTGACCATACGTCCCTGCCCTCGTCACACAAGGTTGGGAATGCGCTTGGGATTCCAGCACTTACACCAACAAAAACCTTTCCAGAAATAGGGGTGTATGCAGGCCGTGTGCAGGGAGGCTGCTGATGTGTTGAACCTTGTGTACCTGTAGATGTGTACGTGTGGTCGCATGCAATGAGTACTCATAGTCCTGCGGAATGAACATCCAGCCACGGCCGCTGAATATTCAGAAGCCACAAGCAGATGCATTTATCCAGAATGAGCAAATTGTGGCCTGGAGTAGAATGGAGGTGGATCAAATCCCTCTAACCCACCCTGAAGAACTCACAACTGCAAGTCAGAGCAGTTCATCTGAAGACCCTCTCCTGGCATAGCCTGACCGGGAGAAGCACTGCCAACTCCAAACACCTTAAAAAGAATCTGACATGTTAATTGCTACAGCATTTTATTTGATGTTTGGCTTTTCACAGATGAACTGTGATTCAGTTCTTTCTCAGCTAAAGTTTAACTATCCTTGCAGTAAAGCAGCTTTTTTTTTTTTTTTAAATTTTGTTGGAAGGGATTGAGGGTGGTGGAAAGTAGTTTAAAGATTAATAGAGGTGTTTTTTTTCTTAATTGAACTATAAATGCTATTTTAATGGGTATCAGTAAAGTGAAAACCTAGTCAGGATTTCATCTAGAAGACTGAAAATTTGCCACACCAACACAAAATGGTCCACTCTCAGGACCAGTATGACACATAACTCATATTTCCTGTGGGTGGTGGCTTCATAATGCACAAAGCTACCAGCAGCTTTTCCCTTTCTCCAATTTCTCATTACTCACTATTACATTTTTAAATGCAATAATTTAAAATCTAATAGTCAGGAGAGAATCTTTCAAGCAGAACATTCCCAGTAATAAGTTTGCCCCTTCTCTTGGCTCAGTTATTTGAGCATGACTCCATCTGTTTACACGTTCTGGTGGGGATTTTAAGTTGGTGGATTTTTTTCCTTTTCTTTTATCTTCATGAAGCAGACATCTCACATAGGTCCGATAAATCACACCTAGAAGTGCTGTTTTCCCATCACTGACAATATGAATCTGTAACAAGTGAGCCTTGAATACGGTATGTGGATCTGGAGCTAAATCCCAGCGACACTGTCTGAAGTGAGATGTGGTGAATCTTAGCTATTGATTTGGACAAGATGGATGTCTACGCTTTTATTTAGCCTTTGACATGCTGCTCTGATATTATCTATCAGCTGATATAAGCTGCTCTTTGCTGTCTGTAGCATACAGACACATCAGATCTTCTTGTACCACAAGCCCACCATTTAGATGCATCCCTGGTTCTCTTGCCAGGATGCACAACCGTGTCCTTTAAAGTTTGTCTTCTCTTTTGGGCATATTTCTAGTCCTGGACAATACAGACGGGGGTAAAGTAGAGAAGGACTGGAAGAATCAACAGGGAGCTGTAAGCAGGTTGCTATGAAGATATTTGCGTGCCTGGGAAAAGGTGAAATTCATAACAAAAGGCGTAGGAATAGGATGCAGCTGAGACTGTGCTCATGTCACAGACCGTTCTTCATAGGAGCCCTCTGCTGCAGGCTCATGGGGGTAGGGACATGGATTTGTGTGCTCCCACTTCCAATTCTATCAGCAAAACCAGGGCCAAAATAGAAGCAGGATGCAGACAGATCCTCCGAGACAGTTACACGTGGAGGTCCCCTAATGCTAAGGAGATACCCTCATTATTTCAATGGCAATTTGAAAGCTTCAAACTCTTCAGAAAATTGTGACCTGTGTTTTTCTTCTGGCTGTGCCTGCACAGGTAGATGAAGTTGATCAAAGACAAAAGGGATCAAGGTCAAGGACACAAAGGGATCCAGCGGCATGACGGGGGTTTGCATCTGGGTCTGCTGAGCTGGAGCCTGAACTCTTCTGTACCTTCCTCTGCAGCGAGTGAGCATGGGCTTAAAGACATTCAGTCCTGTTGGTAAAATAAAATATGAAGCAGCTGGCAGAGACTGACCAAAATCTAGTTTGCCTGATGACTAAACACAAGATTTGTTTAACCAAATCCAAATAACGTGGATGTTATTTTTGATTTATAGATCTCCAGAAGTCTTATCCAAACAAAATAATGCCTGCCTCTCCCCCATATGTCAGCCAAATGCTCTCAAGACCCTGTTGAAGATGTAGGAAGTTATTCATTGGGCACATCGTCACTCAGTATCACCCAGACTGGAATCAAACTGCTCCAGTCACTCAAAACTGCTTTCTGATTTCCAGCCTAAGTTTACGCTGGGTCAATCTTTAACCTCTCTTCCTGTGCCAATAATGACTTTCAGCATAAATGAGTAACTCCTTTCCTGGTGGGAGTTCTCTCATGTATTTATATTCCCACTCAGCGTTCTTTTTGCTGGACTAAGCATGATATGTTGGCACACCCCTTGTTTTGCTCTGGTGCCCTTGTCCCCTGGTTGTGCAGGCACTTTGTGTGCTGTTGTGCTCTGGGGTGACTAACCCTTTTTTTGGCTGGGACACTATATCCTAAGATTCAAAGCATGCCCCTTGGTATGGAAAGAACAGGGCATTCGTTGGTATGCACTCAAAGGTAATATATTCATAGTGTTAATCACCCCTGACAAAACCGGCCATCCCTGCCCACGGTCATCCCAGGAGGTTTTTTCATATTTTTTCATTGTGTCTTTTCATGTTTCTTGATCATGGCATTGGTAGGACCAGGAAAGGGCATAGGGCAGCAGGTTCACGCCTTGGATTGTCCAAGCAGTTGTTTATCCAGATCTAACTTTCTTTAAAGTCAGGGCAGGTAGAAGGTGCTTCTCAAGGGTGTTCATCCTCTCAGAAAATCGGCATTTAAGGCAGCTCAGGTGAGTTGCTTGGCAGAGACCTTTCTTTCTCCACTGGTGATAAGGGTGGCTACACGCTTGAGACTACAGGTGGGATTAATTTAATTCAATTTCAGACAGCTCCACTGTCACCCCACCTGAGCTAAGGACT
Organism: Falco peregrinus; assembly: GCF_023634155.1. Taxonomy (NCBI): domain Eukaryota; kingdom Metazoa; phylum Chordata; class Aves; order Falconiformes; family Falconidae; genus Falco; species Falco peregrinus. The sequence continues at coordinate 62,996,531 of NC_073725.1, read as the reverse complement.
AATGGCTGTGGCTTTCCTATAGTCTGTGGGGAGAAATAGAAATCTGCCGGATTAGAAGCCTGTATAAATAAAGGAATTTGTAGGTTGTGTAGGAATCTGGTCCAATTTTCCTATTTATTCTGTGTCTTTGAGAAACCTCTTTCTATGAAAGGTATAAAACAAGTGAGTAGCTCAAGTGCAGCTATTGGTATAAATTACGTATCTATGTTCAAAAAAGTAATTCCTGAAATCTCATTAAGAGCAAGGAAAACAGCTGCAGGTGAGGGACAGAGTACGTTTCTCTGCTTTATTACTGCCAGGTCTCTTGCAATCACAAGGGGATTCCTTTTGCCTGTGTTCTTGGAGCAGCTCCGCGAATGCAGGTTGAAAGGGATGCCATGAAAAGATAATCCCCACTCCCCATAGCTGCCAGAGCTAAAAGCCATTTCTGACCGTGTGAATGTAGGTGTCTTCATGCACCCAGCAAATGTTCCTGGCAGGTTATCCAGTGCTGAGGTCTTACATGCCAGGAAAAAATACATTCTGAAAGGCCGGTTTGTCCCACCTGTTGGGTGCAGGGACCCTGTCACCCACCTAGCCTGGGAAAGCTACAGAAGATATGATGTTGCTCAGCTGGATTGTTTTGTTTGTAGAATGTATCTACTGTGATTGACCTTGCCTTGTTTTATCTCAGTTGAAGCTCCACATGGTCCGAATTATACTTTGGTCTGTGCTTTTACTTTTCTCATCCTGCGCAGTCGTTTCTCAAGCAATGTCTCACACCTTGACGTTAATTGTCCAGCAGAACTATGCTGAGGTTGCAGAGTCCTGCCCCACCAAACTTGGGAAAACTTGGCTCAAAGCCAGCTGAATCCCATAAGCCAAGGGTACAAAGTGCACACACAGTTCCTGGTATTTGTATTTCAGTAATTTGTAGGAGTCCTAGGGAAAAAATCAGGCCTCTACTGTGCATTCTCACGCCAGGTACTGCGCATACACACAGACAGATCTATTTACCTGAGGCCTGAGATACATAATGCCGTGTTCATCACCTTGGCTTCTTCCACGATGAAAAAGAGGAAATAGGCATCCTCAGAAGATGATTAACTTGGCCTGTCTTAGGTGACCATCTTAAGACTGGACAAATTGTCTTTTAGACTTTTGACCTTAAAAGGGATTAACCCTCCCTTAATTGTTAAACATAAATGAAAAATCTAGGCTCTCCTGCTAGGACCGGGAGTATAGCATGAACCTCTGGAAGGAAGTTCATGATATTTTCAGAGCGGGAGCTAAAGCAGGTGGGATAAAACATATGAAACTAATGGTTTCTTTTTCCACTGTTTTAGAAAGAGACTGTTCAACAAGGTAGGATGGACCTTGAGCTCTCATATGACTAAGGCTGGATGAAAGGACAGCTTCCCAGCCTGCCTGTGCTCCCTGGCTGGAACGCCGTACTCTCTCTCTAAATGGTGCATGAAGGTATATGCCATTGAGCTATTCCATGTACGCTACACATGGTGCATGTGACAGTCCCTTGAAACAATGTGAGATGAAGAGGCGGCATGGACAGAGAGACAATTATTGTCCTTTGGTACCTCAGTTCTATTCTTGTACTCCTGGAGTCTTGTACCTTCGTGGGTCCATGCAGTGCTGTGTAGTGAGACAGCTCCTGGAGTACAAGAAGCACCTTCTATACTTTACCTCGGCAACATGGGCTGAAATGCGGTAAATAATTTCAGTATGTCAGTCCCTCCTCCCTCTCCGAAAAGCTGAGATATTTTCTGGCTCTGAGTCACCATTAACCAGTATATGAAACGTCCCAAGGGCCCTGAAGGCAACTGGAACCTCATGAGATGAGCCCTACCACCAGGTTCTCTCCCCTCCGGCTGGGGTGGGCTGCCTGTGTACATACATACACATGTACATACATGTGTCCACTGATAACAGCTCTCAGCACATGCTTGCTCCTTGTTGTGCAGGGGCCAGGAATTGTTTCCAAAAGGCAGTTTCAAAGCAAAGATCCCTTTCTGGGGAAGTAACAGAGCTTCAGAATATCCACAGAGAGCCCTTCCTGCCAGCTGGCCCCCGCACCCGGTCTGTGCACATTTAACTCACCACCACAGCACAGGCAGTGAGTGTGGAGCTCTGCAGGAGCTGGGAGCCACTTCTCCACCCAGAGGCTGCTCACTGGTGGTATCTGGGCTTCTGTGGTTCCTGGAAAAACTGACTGGCCACGTTCTTCTTTTGTGCAAGGCAGTGCCTTCTGATGACTCCTGCTGAGGTGCTCAGAAAGAAGTCATTGTCTAAAATAAAAATAAAAATGGTGGCAGGGTTCCCTTCCATAGAAAGGAAAGAAAGCACAACTTTGGCTTACCAGTGAATACCACCCTGATTTCAGCGGTGACTGACAGCTGAGGTAGGCACGGGCTGCAACTGGAAAAAGCTATCAGAGCTGTAAAGGCATGGAGCAGCCACATTTTTAGCACTGAAAGAGAAATGATTGACAGGCTGTTGCTGGGGCGTAGGGCAGCGAGTCACACTGCTGGGGCTGTACGTGCAGCAATAGCTTCCCACAGCAAGTTTTGATATAAGGCTGTTTTCTGGCTGCCGACTAAAACTATCTTGTTTAGAGAACACTGACCTTCAGGCTGCAAACAGCTGGTGGCTTCGTGGCTTCCAGGAGGGAAACACTTGGGAGTCCACATTCTTTTGGACTTACTAAAAACATCATGATGGAAAAGAGGTGTTGGAGGCAAGGGGGTGGTTTCAGCGTGCAGTCTCATGATGCAAGGATGTGCCTCTAACTGAAGAAAAAAAAATGATCCCACCCTCTCTCCTCTTCTTAATGAAGTGCTCTCATTCTTCCGTCTTGTACCTTCACAGGTCCATGCAGTGCTGTGTAGCGAGACGGACTAAGTTAGGTGGTGAGTTTTCAGCCAGAGCCATCTCCCAATCTGGCTCACTGCACTGCCGTACCGATGGCACAAGAAGATGAGGAGAAGTGGAGAGGACCACTCCTTTTGGCAGCCGTGTGGACTTCAAATTCTTGCCAGACTGAAATCTTAGAATAATGGAAATAGATGGCTTTCTGTTTACAGAAAGAGATGGGGGCCAAGAGCCAGGGCCAAAGGGTAAGGTCTCTGCAAGGCTGCTTTAAAGACTGAAGCCAAATGCAGCCAGTGGGCTCAGAGTGGAGGGATGCCCCCAGAAAAGACGGGAAGAAAATCTGCAGTATTCCAGATATGTAACTGGCAGAATGTTATGGAAAGCAACTTCATAAATGGGATTAAAAAGAGATTAGAGAAACTTTTGGAACAAACCCAGCCCTAAGCTCCTGACCTCCCCAAACTGGTAGGATACAGCCATGGGAAATGCAGCTCTAGCCTTGTCTTGTTTCTTCTCCATTTTCCTCACTGTCAGGGAAAGGATCCTGAACTCGCTCACTTGCCTTGACTGGTTTTCCTAGTTTCAGTCTCAGACCCATAACAAGCAGATGAATAGAGTAGCAAATATGTTTTGCCTGGTGCACTCTGATAGACATGAAGTTTGGCACTCACTCTTCCAAACACAGGATTTACATCAATGACATAACTTTGCATTGAGGCTGTTTGAAATCACCGCCTGCTTGCACACCCCTTCCCCCCTTGCTCCATCTCCCTTAAGAGTGAATGCTAAACAACTTATTCTTCCACCAAAAAACCCTCAAACAACCCAGTCCGTTCTCAAGCAGGTCATGTTTACTGCACTTGATGCGATGAGCAGTGCAATGTGTGTGCAGACATTTAGGCCATATTAAAGTTATCAGTGAGTCACTTCTTGAATATGAAGATTGCTGAGCTTTCTTCATCCACAAAAAAAATCTCCAAGGAATGGAGAAGAAACCGGGACTGTGGGGAGAGATGTTTTTTTCTGCATCACTCAGTATCCTCAACCTGTATTTTCCATCTGCAGGTCATATAGCAGGCTCATGTGATAGGCATTGCATAGATTTGGTTTTGCACTGAGTATCATCAGGAAAAGACAAAGTATTAGGAGCTCTTTGAGTTTGCTTCTTTTTGGGGCAGTTAAATAAAAAGATGTTACTATGGTGGGAGACTCATTTCAAGTTAACCTGAGGTCAAGTTGCATCTTGCTGCATCTGAAATTGTAAATACGCCTAGCTTAAACCAAGAGACATAGTCAAGTTTGTTCTTGCTCCCTGTGGATTAGTGGGAACAGAGGTTATGACAGTGAGTGAAGCAGGGTAAAAAGTCAGCATGTTAGTTCTTGTTTGTGCTCCTAACGGTATCAAAACCAGGAAGATATGTTGGTCCTGGGTGTTTACGAACTCAATCGTGCTTATTCATCCTCTACAGTTTGGTAGAAAAAGTCCCTGAAGCTCTGCACCTTCAGCTGCAGCCCAAAGCAATTACCTTGCATAACTTTGTTAGCATTTGTGTGCCCGACTTGTTCAGAAGAAAAACTCCACTTCAGCAAAGCACTTGCTTGATTTCCCATCTGCGTTTAACTCTCACCAGCTTCTGTTCTTGTTCTTAAGTTCTTCTGTTCTCTTGATAGCCCATCTGTGCTTAAACATCACCAGATCCTCTGCATGAACCTGTTCTGAAATCAGTTCTTAGGTTCTGTTATCTGAACAAGTGAAGATAGATACGAACTATTCTCCAACTGCTCCAAACTGGCGTGAATTCAGCCTGTTCTGGATCGCAATACGCATGGATGCAACACATCACCCCTACGAATTTACAGGCTCTGGCACAGAAAACACACCCTAAGTGCTTAAGTCTCTGCTCTACATATATTTGCCTTCAGTTGCTGCATAGGTCAAGTGGTAGGAAGTCCTGGTTGCAGTTTCAAAGACCTGGATGGTAGTTGTGGTTGTATGGATGTGGTCATGGTGCACTACACAGCTATGCCTTAGCCATGATAAAGTATAAAACTTGGCAGAAGGTCAGGCTGTGGGATAAATACACCCAACTAGCTCAGCAATCCCACTGACCAGATCATTTGCTTTGTCCCAGTCATTTAAAGCCTCCAAAGAATTGTTCCAGGAGCTCAGGAAGGAAAACACTCCTCTGCCTCCGCTCGCTGCCTTGAATGTGGCTCCTGCCCACACCACGGACTCCCCCACTGGCAGGACAAATAAAGTCATGTTTCCTTACCTCTAGCCTCCTCACTCCCTGGGAGGACTCGTGATTTTAAGGTGATTTGCCACAACTTTCATTTTTCATGTTCTGGCAGCAGTGTTAGGTAGTGGGCGTTTTTCTTAACCCATGACAGGTGTTCGTCGGAGTATGGCAGGTCTGGAAATCTCTGACCATCTTGGACTCTTCTTTCCTATCCTGAACTCTCTTTGGAGGTTTTTTCTTATGTGGTATATTCAAAGGTAGGAAAGAAAAAAAGATTTTTTTTATTTCTTTTATAAGAAAAAAATTATTAAAAAAGATATGTTTTAATATATGAACAGGGAGTGTTTGGTGAGATGTGGCACTGCTTCAGTGAGAAAGGAATAACCAAGAAGGTGAAGCTGCAAAGAGATGTCCACAAGATCACAAGACATAGAGTAAGCACATCATGGGAGATTAACAGCAGCCTTTGAGACTGTTTAACAGATCATATGCATCTGTTAATAACATAATAACAAAATAATAATGACACAAAAGACCTATGTGTGGTACTAGCTCAGTGTAAATGCTCTTTGTACCACCAATGGATAGCCATGAAAGGTGGCGGTGTCTGAACACATCCCATTATTGATGCTGCTCAGGGTTCACATAAGTGCTAAACCTAGACAAGGACCAAGTGTTTTCTGACGATTAGAAGGTGAACCACAATCAGTAATTCAGATTTGTGATGCCAGAGTTAAATTCAGAGTAGAGGTAAAGAAAGCACAATTCAGAAAGAAGGTGCAGCATGGGGCTGGAGAAAACACATGAAAGAAAGTTTTGCTTTACTAAGAAGTGTTGTAAGGACAACTGTCTCCTGTGAAAGGTTAAGAATTTACAATTCTTCAGTGCTTTGGTCCAGCATCAGACAGCCAAAAATCCACGTATGTGCTTCTGCCTAGTGGCTCTTCCGAGAGGGAAGAGGCTGTTCCCTCTGTTGGCTCTCCATCTTCAGGGGCATGTTGTCCACAGGGCGGACAGAGTCACAAACCTAGGGGAAATTTAAATCCCTGGCTTTCCTGGACTGGTACTTCAGGCTAAGATATTAAAACATCTTGTGCAGGAAGTCCAAATAGGAAATCACTCTGAGTGAGTGAGCTCTTGAAAACATTGGCTGCAGCATCGCCTTTCTTTACATTTCTGCACTCACTGTTTGCTGCCTGCACTCTTGCTGCTCATCCGGTCATGCAGGCAGGGAGCCATCGAGCAGCAGAGCCATACTCAGGCAGCAAACCAGGCAGCAGAGCAATGCATTTCATCCCCAGCTGGGGGGATGCTTCCAGGGCACGTGATTACACTCCCTCACCCTACGGCACAGATGGCCCAGCTGCCAGCAGTGATCAGTCAGGACATCACCGAATATCCTTTTCCCAGTTCATGGCAAAGTTACCTTCTAGGGAATCATTCCCCAACACCTTCCAGTACCTAAAGGGGCCGGCAGGAAAGCTAGAGAGGGACTATTTATAAAGGAATAGTTTTAAAGTAAAAGAGGGGAGATTCAAACTAGATATGAGGGAGAAATCCTTCCCTGTGAGGGCGGCGAGGCGCCGGCACGGGCTGCCCAGAGCAGCTGTGGGTGCCCCAGCCCTGGCAGTGCCCAAGGCCAGGCTGGACGGGGCTGGGAGCCACCGGGGCTGGGGGAAGGGGGCCCTGCGCGTGGCAGGGGTGGGACTGGGGGGTCTTTAAGGTCCTTCCAACCCAAACCATTCTGGGATTCTATTCAGTACATCTCCAGTGACTCCTCTACATCCTTCCAGGCCTCCCAGGGTGTACCTAAAGAGCTGGCCAAGCAAGGAGACACATTGTCTCAGCCAGTGCATCACAGCAGTGTGGCTTGTTTTGATTCATTCTGCCTCTTGGTACCAACGGTAACTGCAGTGGAGATGCTGCACCAACCACCAACTGGGGTACCAGCCTCCCATGGGGTTTTTGCATGCTTGGTGCGCAAAGCCATGCACATCTGCTTTTTTGAGTTTGCTCATGCAGAACACATCTGGGTGACTCTGTTGACACTGATCCATCTGCACCAGTTAATGACAAGCTAGTATGGATTCAGTCCCTTTAGCTACAAGTGTTCTTTTTCTGTTGAGCCCTTTTCAGAAACACATTCTGGTTTTTGATTGCTGCAGCACTACTCTAGCTAGATTCTCTTTTAAGTGCACTTTGTAATGTTTTGGTCTCAGAAAGCAACCTCTATGCTCATTTCTACACTCTTCTGTTCCTCATCCAATGGGCAAACACATTGCGATTGAAAAGTGCCCATATTTGTGAGATGGTTTTCATGTTCAGGCAGCATCTCTGCATAAGTGCAATACAATTTCTGCTCCATTCCTGCTCTTTGTTGTGCAGAAAGAAAAGGGAATATTGGGCACAAACCCCAAGCACTTTCTTAAAGAGAAAAGAATGTGATTGAAATGTAAATAACGTGTCAGATAAAAGTGGTCTGGAGAAAAAGAGGGAGACAGATAAACTGTTCGATGCTAAGGGATGAGGAGGGGAAGGATGGTGCAGTTGGTGAGGTATTACTGTGGGACCCTGGAAACTCTCAGACTCCTGTAAATGAAGGTATTAATGTGTTTCAAGATGCTGCCTCTGCTCCAATGGGTCAGCACAAATGATTGCATGTGCTCCCTTGGTCTGGTCACTGGAAATGCGAGTAGTTACTTTAAATCCCTCTTTTACTGTGATCTTACTTCTTCTCCAGGTGGCCATTCAAGTTCCCCCTGCAGAGTTAACGGGCTGCCCTCAAGGTGTGACTAACTCCCTGTTCTCAGTTTATAAAGCAGTTTTGATCACTGTAGACTTTAAACTGCCCAGAAGGTTAAAATATCGATGTAACCACTAGATCAATCACCCTAACCTTGCTTCAGCACAGGGGAGAGATTCTCCTTATGAGTCCTGCACTGAGTCCAGCAACAGCCTTGTGAATGTCATGCAGAACAGCATCTCATTTTGAGCTGAAAGATCAACAGCTACAATCTTCTTTTTGATAAAAGGAAAAGGTTGAGCTTTGTCATTCCCTCACACTGCAAAATATTTTCTACAGTGCTACTGAGAGCTTTGTGTTTTCTATATTATTAGTCATAGTTTTACTCCTTCTACCCACAAATGTTTTGGTTTGGATATACTCTAAAAGCTCTTTAAAGTAGGCCCTTTCGGACAGGAATCCACTAGGATCTTAAACAGTATTCACCCCTCTGCACCTCAAAATCTTCAGCTTCTATTCTTTATTTTTCTTTTTTTTCTCTCTCTCTTTTTTCTTTGAATTGATTTTATGACTCTTTCTTTTTTTACTTTGTCATCTGTCCTTGTGAAATCACACCTCTTCAGATCTCTAATACAAAACCTCACCGGGTTCATGTACATTTTTCATCTGCTTTTCCTCCTCTGAATCAATTTTGCCCATTAATCTTTTCAGGCCAGGTACAAAAGCCCTTTCATAAGTACCACAGGTATAAATGATGGGTTAAGACACCTCCATTCTCCTGTAAGGACTGTTATCAGGCTATGACAACTGATCCCTCAGAAGCCACCAAATACCAGTTCTGTGAGGACTTTATTAGGTAACAACTTTCAAAAGAACCAGCTTGTGTTACACGTGTGACCTTCCAATGCTACAAAGTGACTGGAAGAACCTTTAATGATGCTTTAGCTGGGTTTCCTCTTTCCCTGAAGGACCCTGTAGAGCAGCTGACACATTTACTCCCTTTAGGTGCTATTCTGTTGTAAGGAAAGGTGAGGGATTCTTTCTGTGTACGTTTGGCTGCAGTTCCTGAACTGGTGGGTCACAGCCCCAACCAGTTGCCTCAAACACAGAGAGCAAGCGGCCACGAGTCTCACTGACGTATGGCGTGGGGTTTGGTTGCCCACAAATGAGCATCCTGTGTCCCTATGCCCAAGGTATATCCATTGACTCAAGGTATATGAGAAGCCTATAGAAGGTTCGCAGATGTGACCAGGGTTCTGGCAGAAGATCTGTACCAAATTCACCAGACAACAAGCGGAGAGCAAAGAGCTCCTCAGTTGATCCTGGTAGGTGCCTGTAAGCACAGGCTTTCATTTAAGGGAAATCCCCCCTGGCTGGCTTTGGGGGGAAAACTGCCCAGAGCCCTCTCCGCTTATGAGTCAACGGGCTGCAGGCTCTACCCTGCGTTTCAAAATTTGTTCATACCTCCAAACATATTTTTTTGGTGTGATCCCTTGGGTAAAGTTGCCTTTTGATTAGGAGATGCTCAGTGTCTAGCTTTGGTCTTTGTGTTTCCTCCTGTTTCTTCACATTTCTTTCATCGTGCTGGTTTGTTTGCTTTGGGAAAATTGCAAACCAGCTGATCCGACCCCTATGCAACTCAGTGGGAGTCTTTGAACAGGCTTTGATGGGGTTTTGATTAATCAAGTGAGAAATAATGATAGACTGACAGATTCAGTCTTGGCATTAATTCTTTTGGTTGAAACGGCTGTCTGACTCTTGTAACGTATGTCTGTTTTTTCTTTTATTTTTGCTTAACTGTTCACAATTGAATAAACAGCTCTTGGAAGGGAAAGAAAGACAAGAATCTATTTATCATTCTTTATTGCAAGTGGCTGTTTGCATTACATCAGCACCCGGTGGCTGTGCTGAGTCAGGTGCTGCGAAAGCATGGGCTGGGAAACACAATCTTGGACAAATTCCCGAACAGAGAAGGTAGCGTCACCCTCAGTCCCCAGCTGGGTACTGGAAACACAGAGGGATTAAGTCGCTATTCTTCAAGTGGATGCTGGCTCGAATCTTTGAAACAAGGTTTAATAGAAACCAAGTAACCACAACCCTCAGTGGAAAAACCTGGACTTCCCTTTCTCCAAAGAAGAGTTTTGGGAGACTGGTGACCCTACTAAGGGCAAGCCGGACCTTTCTGGATACTTTTGGACACAGAAAGGCTGTGGACGTGTTGAGTAGTAACTCCTAGTCCTCCCAGGACAAGCAAACAGAGCAGGGCCAGCAGCGAACAGCCAGTCACTCAGACATGGTTAGATGTGCTGCCGATGGCATAGAGGTGCCACACCTGCGCATTTCCTAGCGTACTGTTCTCCAGCACTTTTATTAAGGGTGTCACGGTAGCAAGTTGGTGATAAGGTCACAAGTGGAGTCAGCTGATACTTCCCACACTTGGTGTCCCCCAGGTTCGGTGTCCAAACCACAGCCTTTTTTCCACCTTCCCTGCTGGATCCCATTCCAGCTTTGGCCAGGGGAGGGGCTTGGAGGCAGGTCTGAGAGAAACGTCTGAGGCTCAGAGACAACAGGTCAGGTGCTGAAGGGTTCCAGACTGGGTTTCCCAATGACACTTCAGTACAAAATCTGGGTTCCTACTTATTTTAAGAGAAAGCCGAGTGCTTGACTATTTCTGCTAATTTTTAAAATTTTGACTGATGTAGCTTTCAAATTATAAATGCCCTGAAAATGTTCTGAAAAGGTGAGATGGTAGAAACAATTTCAGAAGGTTCATCTGTACCTTAAGCTGTAGAGGGGAACAACACTAGTGCTAAGAGCTGATAGTTTGAAAGCCTTTATCCTTGTTTGAAATACATGTTAAAATAGTTTTTTCTTGACATTGATTACTATACAAGGTAGTTCAAAAAAATACCTTGTAGGGGAATGGAGACAGTGGGTTGACTGACATTGATAATATGCAGCTGTGATCCTACAGCAAAGTGGTTAAATAGCTCTGAGGAGTGGGGGAGAGAGACCTCAGATGAAGCAGAGACAAGGAGGAGTGTGGTCTGGCTTCTGGAGGATGGTGAAACAGCGTGGTCAGTAGAGTTTGAGCAATGGTAAAGCTTTTTTGCCAGTTGTTTTGTGTTGTGCTATCTCCTGATCACCGTAACTCAAAGTGCAACATACCTTGGGAGGTATTGCATTGGGAGGTAAGGCATGGGAGCCTTGCATTCCTGTCCTCGTTCCCAGTGTGAGGTTGTTTCACACTATGCATTTGTTACTGACAGGCTTTGGTTTGTCTGACTTGTTTGGACAACTGCTATAGGATATGTAGTGTTTGTAACTCTTATGTAGAATAAGAGACTCTCACTGTTCATGTTGTTAATGATGCTTGCCGGATTTCCATTGAGTATAAAGCAAGATCGATGTAGGTGTTGCTGTACGGTGGATGGGCTCAATGTAGTTCCCTAAGCATTGGTACTTTTTTGGCATTTGATGCTTCCCAGGAAATTTGAGACCTGAACATGGAACTGGTAGATATGACATAGTATGTATGACAGCCTTACATCATCTTGCAGCAGCAGCTAGAATTTGTGTGGAATACCCTGGAGCACCTCCAATACCACTAGATTTCCAAGGCTAAGCGACTGCACTAGTCAGTGGAACTGGTATAGCCTTGGCATGTGCTCCTTGTGCAGATACCGAAATCGAGGATTTGCCCAATGTTTGTTCTGTTGATTGCAAGAGGTGAGATGTAACCAACTGCTTGTGCACTTACAGTAGAGTGGAGAATCTTCTGTTTGCTCCTGAAGGGCCTTTCCTCACGTCATCGCTACAATAATCACAATTGCCAGATGGGTCCTTCTATGACAATTACAGCTGAACTGCAGTAGTAATTGGCTTTTTTGGTACTGGGGGTGCCACAAGGCCAAAATACAAAGAAGTGCTGTCATTGTCAGAAGACATTTGCCTTCCCTGCCCTGTCCTTTTACAAGGAATAATGATGCCAGAGTTCATTTGTAGCAAGATGAATGTCTTCAAAGGGTTCCCAGTAAAAACCACAGCCTCGTGTGGGGTTGCTGCATATTTTAGCAGGAGGTCTGGAAGAAATACAATCCCCTCATCTGAGGCTGCCAAGTGTGGTTAACTGCCATACTCTGAAGATGTTAGATAAGGATATCTTTGGCAGTTCTTGTCCAGTCAACAGACCTACAGTTATTATGCAATTTCCCTTTGCTGTAGGTTTAGTTTGTTCTGTCACAGGAACAGAGGGAGTCTTTCTAGAGCATCTGTAAGGGAGAAGCCAGCCTCCCATGCCTGCCTTGACAAAGTAAGGCTAGCCTAATGAGAATAGACAGCGCAGAGGAATTTTCTAACCAGGCAAATTTACACTGAGACCCACTCGTTCACTGAGTCCGGCACTGTTTGTTCCAAACATCTCAAGTCTGATGAACTTCTGCTGAAACTATAGGGCCCAGAAGGCAGCAAACCAGAGGATACTGTCCCAAACTGATATCCAGAACTCTTCTTATTCCAGGTGGCATGAACTCTGATTAAGACACATGGAAAGTTCTAAAGCAAAGCCAGCTCTTGTTTCAGGAGGCAGGTTTGAAGCCAAAGTTCTTCCTCCAACTTTGCTCCTAGGAGAAAGGGCCTCCATGACATTGCTGCATGTTTGGAAATGTGGGATTTGGCCTGCAGGCATTGCAAGGGGTGTTAGGAAGGGGTAAGCATTTTGCCATGCCTTTGCATGTGTGTTGCTGTGCTGCTAACTGGTATCTTTAGGCTCTTACTGTCTCTTTCCATGGTGAGAAGAGAGACTAAGGATAGGGAAAGAAAAATTCAGCATGTTCTTTTATCTAAACATGTGCTTTGTATGAACTATCTACACATTTCAACCTTTTGCATCAAAATCTTGAAGGGTAGTATAAAACAAGCACAAAAATCTTAACGACCACAGGACAAAACAACAATCTCGGGTTTTTTTCTTTCATCCACCCTCCTTCCCTCCAGCCACAGAAAGAGTCTAAATTCATTTATCACATCTCATTGATTTCATAGAACAAGATGAGAAATTTTCATGTATATGACATCTGAAAAATAACCTCCACCCACTACAGTGGGACCCTGCAGTCCAGCCACTGATGTGGTGAGGATAATAGGGAAAAGGCAGGCAGGAACTTGAGATATTGCCATATATTTTAATGAGGACAGAATTCCTCCTTTAAATCAAATCCATGCACACTTTTGAACTGCAGACTACTCTTGCTCAGCACTCAGGTCAGTGGGAGTGTTATGGTGAGCTCAAAGAGATGAGGATCTAGCCATAAATGAGTTGTCCTGCCTTTCTAATCATGGCTATTTCTGTTCTTTCAGTCAAGATCCAAAACTTTTCTCAAGCCCTGGTCTCCTGACTTTCCATTTCTGCTAACATAGTCTCAGTCCCAGCGAGAAAGCTCCACCAGCCTATGACCAGTTTATTAAGATGCCATGAAATACCCCCACAAAACTGCCTGTGTCCCAGCTGGGTGATGGAAAGCTGGGTAAGGTGTGGAATGCACTGTGCCTGAAACTGCTCCAGCGGGCTAATAAAATCCTGAACAGCATGAGGAGGTGACTAGAGCTATATTCCTCCTCGTCTTTTGAACTACCAGCACTTCTGAAACCAAATAAAGTCCTGGGTAGCAGGTTCTGAAGAAGCTAAAGGAGATAATTTTTTCATATGAAGCATAGCTAAGCTGTGAAACATTTTGTTGAAGACGGTGTGGATGCTAAATGTGTAAAGGATTTCAACAGGCAGACAAACTTAGGAAAGGTAACAACCACACAGGGCTGTTAATGAGAAAGACACCACATCCAGCTTAGAAAGCTCCTGAGCTGAAGACTTTCCCCTTGTGCTCACCTTATTTCTACAGTTTCCTCTAGGCAGCTGTTGCTGGTCATTGCCAGAGATATGAGTTTCTTTTTCAGTTTATGGGATTGATTTACATTAAAGTGGCTTGACTAGAAATTCGGCAACCTCCTTCATGTCTCTGAAGCAGGCAGTCCTGCTTTAGAGGACCTTGGTGGTCCATTGCATGCAGTCAGAGAACATTTACCACAGTTTCATGCCTCTTCAAGTTGGTACCAGTTTTACGAAACTGGGGACAGGCTCAAGCAATTTTTGTTTTCATTTTTCTTCACTTATGCTTATGTGAACCCCACATTCATGGTTTGTCTGAGTTGTTCCCTCTTGTTGCAAACATCTTGCACAGTGGAGCAGTTTCTCTCCTGCCATGCCAGCCTCCAGCAGCATCGCTGGGGTACCCCAGCAGTATCCTTGCCTCCCACACCGAGCCTTTCCTGCATTTCTTTTCAAACCTCCGCCTTAGGTGATGGTCTCCTTGTTCTTCTCACCAGCCTCTGACCAGGCTTGTTTTAGTATGGAAACAAACGACAGTCGGCTTTCAGGAGGAGCCAGTCCCCCTGCCCCATGCTTTAGGGCAGGGGTGATTAGCACCTCATTAGTACGTGGATATTCTCTTTGATTCTCTTCGGTTTCACCTGGCAGGGGGCTCTGTTGCTGAATATTTTCCACAGGTTTGCAGCTTATTCCTGTTGGGATATTTGCAGACTTAAGGGTGCCACGGACATGCTCGGTGTGAAACTGAAGCCCACCTGATGCTGGCCCCGGGTCTCACTGTCACAGCTCTTCCACGGTGCTGTCATGTGCGGCTGGTGACGAAGAAGAGTTTTGGGTGAGTTGATCTAGTGGTTCTATTGACTGTAAGCTCTGCAGTCTGCCCCAACTGCAAGTGCTTTATAAACAGAAGATGTAAAGACAGTTGTGTGGAGAGGGCTGTTGGTGCAATGTGTACATCGGCCCTGAAGAAAGACACCCGCTGCCCCAGGTGTCCAATGCAACCAGGTGTCACTTCCCCCTCCCCACAGGACTCCATGTATGCTTTTCTGCTTGGGAGATGCCCCTGGCCCCCTGCCACAGAGTTCTGGTCTTGGAGATGTTAGAGGTCTGTGTGGAAAATGCATTTGCCTGTTGTTTCCTTACCTCTTCAAACCATCCCTCTCAAAGCTTCCCCCCCTCCCTTCCCTTCTGCCTGCCTGTATCTTGTCTCTTACTTGGAAACTCAGGGGAAAAAAATTTAAAATCTCTTCATACAGAGAGACAGTAAAAGAAGTTGACCCACAAGCCACCGCTGGCCATGACCTAGGTCACGTCCTTGGCAGCGTCAAGCCTTAAAGCTCTCCTGAGCCCTTGGCTCAAGCCTGGGATGTGAGGGTACAGCCCTGCAGAGAATGGGCACAACACTTTTACTTTCTCATCCCTGCCATTCTGCTTCTCCAAGAGGCTTGCAGGCACAAACAAAGAAACATTTTAATCCTCAGAAATCAGAGTCCTTCTGCCTGCAGAGCTTGGTTGGTGTGAGGCCAGAAGTTGTTCTTCCTGCAGTGATATAAAACTGACTGCCACCAAGGTCCGTGGAGATTTTCACCTGCTTTAAACCCGTGATTAGGAGGAGACTCCTGGCTCGCTGAGTTCAGAGATTATAGTATAGACTGTATTTTAAGTTTTCCCAGGAATTTATCAAGCTGCATCTTACAGCAAGATGGATTTTTTTTTTCTCTTTTGTGTGACATCTGCAGCTCTTTTGGGTAAAGCATGATGTAGCTATGTAGCTTCATTTGTTTCTTTCTGACAGACATTCTGATTTTCAGCCAAACCCGGTATTTGTTATGAAGTGTTTGAAACGACAGTGGTTGAAGCAGGATACTGGAATGACTGGTCCAAGTAGCTGATCACTGTGGTTGATGTAATCCTTTGTTTGTTTAGCACTGTCATTAACAAACAGGAGAAAGCAGAAGGCATTCCTATGGGGCTATTCTTGTGAAGCTGGAATGGAAATGAAGCACAGCCTAGATAAGAGAGAAGTGCCACAGAAACAGATGCTATTATCTTCAGAAAGAATTTCACACTTCAAATATAACAGCAGTAAATGGGATGCAAAACTGTTGGTGTTTTGCCCTTTCTTCCCTTCACCCTCTATTCCTTGCTTGCTCCTGTCTCCAAGATGCCCAGTTCAATGCGGGATTGCTATATGAGAGGGAAAACAGATGCCAGGCAGGATTAATCAAAAGGCTGATAGTTCAAGGGTTTCAAGACAGGATCCAATGGACTTTTTACCTGTGTCCCAATTAAGAAGGGGAGTGAGTGCAAAGGGGTAGCTGGGGTACCTGCTTGTATACGCAGGGGTTTTCTAAGGAACGTTCTCTGTAGATACCTGAGAGCATTTGCAGGTGGGGAAAAAATCCCCCCAAACCATAAACCCTGGAAAACAGTCTTGAGAAATGAGGCATTTTGGGCTCCTTTACAGAAAATACTTCTAAATGAATTCTATTAAAGGTACTTGTTTCCGAAGTTAGCTTTGATTTTTCTCTCTGATCCAGTGCTGCTGGCCAGGTTTACTAGGAGATGCTCCCAGAGGATGCTGAACTTTAAGAGCAGCCAAAGATCTATCACAAAAGCAATGCAGGCATTTGGGAGGTGTTGATTTAGACCTTTGTGGATTTAATTCAGCAGAACCTCTTGGATCAGATAGAGGTGTTCAGCCAGTATCTGTCAGCTTAGCCCTTTTGAGGTCAGTGGAGGTAAACTGATTTAGCTCAGCTGAGAATCTGTCCTAAGATACTGCTTAAGAGTTACAGGAAACAGAGACAGCTTCAGGGTTGGTCAAACCCAAAGGCTTAAAGAAAAAGGACAAAAAAGGCATCAGACACTCTGAGATGGCTGTTAACAGCTGTCTAGGGAGAGTTTATTCTTCTTAGAAATTAACAGCTCAAGTTTTTGGCAACTTCTCTGCAAAAAAGATATGGGCCACCCCTCTTTTAATGGAGCAGAGGAGTGATAAAGGCACCGCCGTGTGAATGGTTAGGCTAAACCCGTCCCTGCGTTTGGGCAAATGGAGACGTTGGTTCACTGAGCTTGGAGACACTGCAACACTCACCTTGCAGGGCAGCTGGGTCCAGGGCTGCCGGGTCCTGGCCTGGTGGGGAGCTCAGCAGGACATTTTGGAGTCACTGTGCCCCTCTGAAAATCCTGAAAGGTCTGGTGTCTGCTTCTGAATAGAGGTCTTGGCTCCTTTTCGGGGTGCAGCAAGACTATGCACCAGCCCAAAGGAGCCTGCACTTGTGGCTCAAAGTTGGAAGCCTTCACGGACTTTCAAAATTTCTCTCTCTTACATTTAGCTACTTAGAAGTTGGGCGACACCCCTTCCTTCTTGACATAGATCCTCACAGAACTATTTCCATTTTCCTCCACTGCTGAGAACTGTCTGAACCTTTTAAGTGATTGAAAACCTTTCCAGATCCATGTGGAGGGTCTAAATCAGTGTTTCATCTAAGCTAGGCTTCCTTTCAACCACAGAAAGGTCCCAGCACTTGACAGAGACAGTTCCAAAGCAGAAGCAGACTGTTAAATTATCTTCTTTTACTTCTAGGCTGAGATTATTTTTCATTTTGTGTGGCCTTGCAACAGTTAACAGTGTTCATTACTACTAAGCCTAATATGTCCTTTTTTATTCTAAGCAGTGCACTGCTTTTGCAGGTAGGAGTTGTGTTCTCAGACATGCATTTATCTGAGTTATTCCAAAACCAAAGCCAAAATGTCTGGCAGAGGTCATCGCCTTGACTGCTCTGAGTTTTACCTCTTCAGGCCATTCCAGCTGGATGATGCCAGGGTCTGTTAAAGGACCAATTCCTTGCATCTGCCTTTTCCAGCCTGACCTAACAATAACTTGCAGTTCAGATTAATAGGATTTAGAACTGCAGCTCCTTAGGACAATATCATTGACCAAAGCAATTAGTGATGTTCAGCATTCAAGTAATTGCTGCAGTGTAATGTGCTGCCATGTAAACCTGTGCCTCTTCTTGCAGCACCCTTGTTGTACACTGAGCACTCTGGTCTGGTGATGGTGACTGCCTTTTGCACCAGGTCCTAGGACTCAGAAATGGTAGGGTTTTTTTGGAATTAATTTTATTTGGGTGAAAGAAGCAACTCTGTGCCTGCATGGACTGGGAGAGTTTTCCTTTTTTTGATTTAACTCTAGGTAGTAAAAAACTTATAGACCTGGAATTAGTTAAGAAGAAATTAAGAGCAGAAATTAATATGCATTATTAGTAAAAGAAAAGAAATAGTCATAAAGAAGAAAAGCTTTGCTGGCAGACTCTTTGCAGACTTTTTTTCTTCATATTCCAGCCTCCTTTTCCCAACAGAAGCAAGCAGTCAGAAGAGCTAAAGGACTTGTGCCCAGGAGAATAAAAAAGCACTATTACTACTTTTTTTTTTAATACTAAAAAGCATTTCCATAGTCCTTTGCATCCATTTAACAGGTTGTTAGAGTATCTTTTGATATTGGCTAAACATAACTTTGTGGACATTTGTGCTACTTATATATACATAGTATCTTCACAGTTGTGGTTTTGGGGTTTATGATGCCTTACCTGATATTTCATTAAAGTCTTTGAAGCCAAGTCAGCCTAAGCACATTTCCATCTCACCACAAATCCAACACCATCCAGTGCCAGAGCATCCAGAGCTGCCTGAACCCATTCCCATCTAAACAGACTACCATAGGAGAAGGCTTTATTGGCTTTTACCTTCTTCCTGGGTCAAAAATGAATCACACCTATTTTGTTTCATCAGCTAAAAGAGTTTCTGTCCAGTTTGTCCACTGAGGACCCCAATTTTTTCCTACTTTTACCATGGAAAAATCTTCACAAAGGTTGTCTGATGGGACATCACAGATATTCATGCTGGTTTGCATTCTAGCATCTGCAAAACAGTGGTAGATCCTAGAACTTCAAACACATGGAGATACTTCTCTGTACATCTGCATGGCTCCTGTCAGCCTGCCATCACTTTCTAAGAGCACATTTTGCCCCCCTCATTTTCTCTTGAACAAATGTCAAGAGATATCATGCTTCAGTAGAAGCATTCCATAATTTAACAGTGATAAATATAGATCAGTTTTGTTCTACACCAAGTTTGAAAAAAATTAAGCATTTTCTCCCAGAATTTCCTTTCCTCTAAATAATAGTTTTTCCCCCTTTATTCATATTTATTTAGTTTCCTTGTGACTTATTCATAAGCACAATGTTCTAGCTCCCACTTTCTCTTTGTTTCTTTCTTTCTTTTTTCTCCTGAGCAGAACCAGTGATCTTATTGACATTGTTGATTTTTTTGCTCTTGCTGCGATTCCCAGGGTAATAAATCATCAAACTCCTCTTCTAGTCTCTGCCCTTTAGTAATAGGCACCCTTCAAAAAGCATCAATCATCAAGTGGCATTCCACAGTGTGTTGGAAAATTCTCTATTCTCAGAAAAACATCCTCAAATTCTTCCTCAATTGCTTTGATCTTTTTGCACTTCTGATAATTACCCTCTATGAGGAGATCAAGAGCTTAAGAGATTATTTGTGTTATTCTCCAGGTCCTGTTATCCAGTTTATAATTCATTTAAGCATTTACCTTATGTACTCCTTTTAATGATTTTAACTCAGCATTGGAAACATGGAATTTTATCCATTAAGCTTCAATTCCATGTGGCCTTTAGTTTCTTTTAACAGTAGCATCACTGCTTTTGGTATCATTGTAGCTGCTTGTGAGTCTGTTCAGCTCAAAAGCCCTGTCTATTTCCCGTCTGCTGCAGTGCCATGTGTTGCACCTACAAAACTTTTTATAGCTTCTTTCTTCCCCTGAGCACATTTTTGTAATGCATTTTTCTTCTGGCACTGTGTAGCTCAGTTATCACTTAGAGCCAAGGAAGCTGACAGTGCTCTGGTAGGTCCATTGCCAGAGTTTTGAGAGAAAATAAGAGGTTTTGTATAACATAATGGAGTAGCTGATTCCAACTGACTCATACTAAACTGAGGTAAAGACTGCACCACACACAGATGATCTAAAAATAATGACCATGAGAATCTCCAACAAATCAGTCATGCAGTTTCCACTGACAGTTCCTGGAGCCTCAGAATTTTGGCATGGAGGGTGTAAAAATGGTCCAGGCTCATTGCAAATCATTTATAAGGTCAGACTTCAAACGGACAAGCTCTCTTGTGCCACTGTCCCCTCTCAGAATGGTTTCTGATTACACAGACGGTGTTGGGATTTTGGACCAAAAACTGCCATGGAGAGCTGCCAGTCCGTCCTCTGTCTCAGCACAGCTGCAGTGAAGAGGTCCCCTTTGGAATGGCCTGGCTTGGCCACACGTTTTGGCACACGTTAGACTTTATAAAGTCACCCAGTGGGAGTCTGGGCTTCCCTTTCCTCCATCTCAAGGTCACCTCAACTCAGGACTTACGGACAGGTCTCTGCTGTGGCCATGGCACAGCTGGTGGATGCTGTGGGCCATGGAGATGATGGCCAAAAGCTCCTTCCTATGTTCCTTGCATCCTTCCGGTCAGACGGCCACGCCATTTCATGACAAGGCTACCCCACACAATCTGAAATCCCTGTTCACCTGACCTCTCCTTGATCCTGCTGGAATGGGCAGAACACTGAAGGTGAGAGACGCTCTGCCATTTGGGGGGTCTCATCGCTGTGGTTTTGTGGAACAGGAGCTCAGTGACAGAACAGCCTCCGTACCCACCCACAGTGAGAGAAGATCCTTTTTGTCCATCCAAAGAAGGCTTTAAAATACCACCATCAGCATCTCAAGCTCCCTGCTCGTCTGTTGCTGAATTTTTCCTTAACAGGGGCTCTGAATTTTGTCCAGAAATCTGCCTTCAGGTTCCTATCTACATTGTTTTAATGGATTGCTGAGTTTTTGATTTATTATCCCAAATGTCTGGCCTATGTAAATGTTTCCTTTCCTTAAAGCCAGCAAAGATTTGTAATATGCCTACAAATAATACTCCAACCTGACCACATCAATGGGATGGCAGTAAATTACAGAGGCACACACCGCCCACTCCATGGTATATGCTCATATGTATAATTCTGTGTTGCTTATAGAACTCACAAGCCAGCTTATATCTCAGCCTGAAAACGGCTGTACCATCCAAGCACTTCTTCCCCTTTTAATGATGAATGCCAACCCTTATTCATCCTTCTTCTACAATGTCTACAGCTCAGGCACAGATGAGTTATTTCGTCTGGTAGCCAAAGGTTGTCATCATCAGGAACATGAAATCTCCTTTCTGGGGACAACATATTTGACATCTCCAAAAGGTTATCTCTTCACTGCTCCATTTTGCAGCTGGCTCATATCCCGAGAAATATTTTTATGGAGACGTTTACAGGAATTTCTTGCCTTTTGATGTTTTTTTTAATGTTTTCTGCAGAAGTTGATCTTCTTACAGAGTGTTAAGCATGCACCACAGAAATCCAGTTAAATGTTTTTTGGGGAGAAGAGGGACATACTTGTCAGTGCTTGCAATGACCTTTGTTTCAAAGCAGAACTGGCAGTGAATGGTGGAAATTCACTAAAACCAAGCTGGTTACTCCCAGGTTTCTTCAGATCCTGGACCCTGGCATTAGGTGAGTACATAGCTACTTTATCCCTCCCTCCACCTTCTGTTCACTTTTATTAAAAATGAACCGCCTTTTAGCTAAAAAGATCTTTCACCTTCCAAGAATTCAAGGAAAAAGCCTGAAAATGTGTCACTAGTGGTCTCCCAGCTCAAAACCCCTAGCTGAGCAAAAATTGCTCCACATGTACAAAATAAAGCCATTTCATGTGCAGTGGAAACCAGGAGGTCTGGAGTCCAGTGTGTTTCAAGGCTGGCTGATTTTTTTCACTGAATCACACAGGAGGCCATGCATAACCTTTGGCCTTACAGAGCACCAGAGAGTCCTCTGGGAGTGGATTCTTCCAGCCAGAAAGATCAATTTATCTTAGTTGGAGACTCCATAAATCTTCCTCCGTGTGATCTTGCTGGTCATTGATAAATTTCTCTAGGCAGGGGAAGTTGTCAAGCCTCTTGGCTCTGTTTGGATGCTGGTTTTCATTAAGCCCTGTAGCAACTTGAGAAAGTTTATCTCAAGTTCAGCTGCCATTGGCACATGGGGTGAAAGCTGCGAGGGGAGGCAGCAAGGGGACAGACAGGTGTTCCTACATGCATCGAGTCACAGTCAGAGCACATACCCCCGTGTCCTTAGAAGACCAGGTGGAAAACAAACTCAGCAGGGCTGAGAGTTCACATCATACGAAATCAACCCCCGAAAGGTCATGGTTGCAGTTTGATTTCCTCTGTGGCTGTGTGCAACTGGCTTTGATCATTGCAAGGCTGCTCTTCTCTGCACCAAGCATCAAGTTTCCTTCAGCAGGTGCCTCCCAACAGTTTTGCTCCTGCAAGAGGGAGCAGATGAGCATATACAGGCAGACAAGTCCAGATCCCAGTTCTGTGGCTTGGGCTCTTCTCCAGTTATTATTTTCCCTCAGACAGGAGTTTTCCAAAGCCACAGAGGGAATCCCATCCAGACCCAGACTGTGAATGCAGGCATTTCCATGTTCAGGCAGATAGCATTTCTCCCAGAGCTGAGAAATCAGGGGGATGTTGCAGCAGACATGTTTTTAGATCCCTTTTTTTGCCAGGAATGGACTTTGTCCTGGACTGAATGTCTATGATTTGGAGGCAGAAGAAGGGGTAATGTCCAAACAACTCACAGTGGTCTGTGCAGACTCTGGGTCTGTTCATGTCCAACCAGATAGGGGAGGATTAAGCAAAGAAGAGTGGAAAACACTTACTGTTTGAGTGGAAAACACCCCCACTTACTGTTTCTTCAAATCTTGGCCAAAGTAACCGCATCAATATGTGGTCAAAGGTGTAATTGTTTATTACTGATGTGGCACAAGCATGTTTTCAAAGAGCAGATCTCCTAAGGTGAGGTCCTCTGTGGGACAGCACATGGTAGGAACACGTATGTGGAGCTAGGTGCATGTTCACCATGTTAGGACATGTCATAGGGGGTTTAGGGTCTTTGTGAAGTCAGGCTGCAGATGCAAGGAAGGCCAGATGACAGGCTGTGGGTCACAGCTAACTGCAGTCACAGAACCATAGAACCCTGGCCTGGTTTGGATTGGAAGGGACCGTAAAGACCACCTAGTTTCAACCTGCTGCCATGGGCAGGGATGCCTTCCACTAGCCCAGGTGGCTCCAAGCCCCATCCAACCTGGCCTTGGGCACTGCCAGGGATGGGGCATGACATGGTCTTTCTCCACTCCAAGACTTCAGGATCCAGTAGATCGAATTGGAATTGGACACATACCATCATGGCGTGGAAGAGAAACTGTGGTTCTGCCCTGTAAATATATGATAGCCCAGACTAGCTAGAGAAGACAGTGAGGTAGGAGCCAGTTCAGAGTGTCATGCTGGACATGTGACATGACATATGACATTTAAGAAGTCTGTTTGTATGAGTATGACCTCCATGAAGTAACTGAAGGTGAGAAGGACAAGCTAGTCTCCATGGGAAGTGGGGTTACACCCACACCTAGTTAATGTTTTAGGGCTGTTTCTGAGGCATGTTTTCCCCTAGCAACTCATAACAGTTCTCCTCTTTATTTCTGGGCCAGAAGAAACTCCTAGCCCAAATCTGGCCAGTTAGCACAGGGCTCGTGTGTGTCCTTTCTGGAGCAACTCTTGTTTGGCGCCATGCCGAAGATCAAATTTGCTATCTCCCAGAGGAAGCCAGCTTCTGCTTTTGGTACCCTGTCCTCCATCATCCCTTTGGTTCCAACTGGTAACAAAGGTAAATGACTCATGGGGTTGTCAGTTCTTTATAGAAAACAGATTTTCTACAAGACGTGACTCAGAGTATCCGCCTCAGTATTGAACAATGGGGCCAGTCACCCAGCAGAGCCTCACAAAGCAAACGGCATGGAAACCAGAACCCAGTGTCCCATCCCATGTCGGCAGAAGTATTATTGCAGCAGTAGCTCCGCTAGACTCAAAGGCACAATTGTCAAGGACCTGATGTTAAAGGGGGCAGTTAAACTCATTTATGGCATATGGATACTGTCAGGAGCAAGGAGTAAAGGGATACACCCTCCTGCAGGGTGGTGGTGATGTGGGAACTGTTGATTTTATGTGTATGTTATCAGAATCCTGTTATTAGTTGCAAGGCCAAGTTAAATTCTGGCTGCTTTACTGACCTCCAAGCACTATTAGCCAGCTTTTTTAGACTTGACCATCTAATTTGGGCTGGATTCTCAGTGAAGGGCTCAGTTCTGCTCCTCTTACTCTTGCCAGATGCGTCTTTACTCTCCCTTAATTCCCTTCCTATCAGCTGTTTCTGTACTGTGTGAGCAGGCAGCGCTGGGCTCCTGCAGTAGCTTCTGTGCCCCGACACCAGCCTTCTGCAGACAGGGCTGTGAGGTACCCACCGAGAAGTGTTTAAGGAGAGGAGAGTTGGGCAGTGGTAAAGTTTCCTGGGATCTAGCTGATCTTTGGGGGTGGACAATAGCTCTCTTATTTCCCCCCCCCCCCCCCCTTACTCTGCATTTTTACAGTCCAAGGTAGACCGTAATTTCAGTAATTATAAGAGCTAGGGATCTATGTGGAGCATTGTGATGCTGGTTTAAGAGCTGAGAATCTGAGGGCTTAAATTTTGAAAAATCTCCTCACACAAATGACTGTTTTCATTAAATTTAATTAGAAGGGACAGTATTTCACTGTGCTGCAAGAGAAGCCACCTATACTTTAAGTCCCTGTTCTGTGCCTGCAATTGCTGTAATGACATAGGTACCACTCCAGCCTCTTTGGGGAGTGTGGTTTTGTGTGTGTGTGCTAGAAAATGCAAGTCTTGCATCTGGGTTACGGCACCAGAGTCTAAGGCCCTCTGAAGTGGTGTTCAGGAGGCTGGAAGTGTGACATCCAACTCCCCTTTATCTCCTCTGCTTCTCCACTGTGGTGGTTAAACCTCAATCCTGCCTACAGAGCAGGCTGTGCCTCCAGCGGATGTCTGGTTCGATTTGCTGGACCGTCCATGAAGTGCCATGTGGAGCCTTAAAGTGGATATATCCTTCATCACAGGGGAATTTCTCCTCTCTACTACCATGTCATCCACGTCCATGAAAATCAACAGCACACCTTGAATCTTTTATGGTGGATCAAGCTGCTACTGCATGACCCTAGCTCAGGAGCTGTGATGTAGTACTGCTGGTTTTGTGCTTTGTTTTTTCTTTTTCCTTTCTCTTTTCTTTTCCCCTTTCCTTTCCTCTTTCTATTCCCCTTGCCTTGCCTTCCCTTCCCTTTCTTTTTCCCTCTCCCCCCCCCCCTCAGCCTAGCTTAGCAAACAGCAGAAGAGCTCTGCTCTCTTCAGACCTCACTGAGGGAACAGTGTCCCTTCCCTTGGCCACCATGACCACTTCCACCCTCTCCAGCTCACAGATGTCAGACACGTGCTGGCCGTAGGAGGAGGCAGGACTTCAAACCACAGCGTAGCGTCCTGTGCTTCAAGACCTTAACGCTGAGATGCAAAGTTTATTCTAGGTGAGAACACTGGCTTATGGGACAAGTCGTGACCTCATTCACAGCCTAAACAATCCCTTTCCAAGACAGGGGAGGTACTTAGGATGGGAGGGTGACATTTAGCTGAATGTTCTCTGACTGTCATTCCAAGGATGAGGACAAACATCTCCCTGGACATCTGCACAACTGGCAGATGTGAAACACATCTTTGGGAAGAATTTATGAATATTGTAAATTTTTCTAGAGAAGTTACTAAAAACTGGCTAGCTTTATAATGTTTGATGTGTCTTCGTCTGAACCCTCTTCCTATCTCAGATTTCACACTGACTTTAAGCAAAATATGTCATCTCCCTTTCTTCACCCTCCTTTTGCTTTTTGTGTCTTCTGAGATCGCAGGCTCTCTAGGACTGCATGTTTTTTTTCCTGACAGCTCCATCAATCTACCTGCTACAGGGGTCACATCCATTCCTCTCCAGCTGCTGTGGAGAAGTCCTGGATAGGAACGGTGGGATTCATCTCAACTAACTTTAGTTATCTAAACATTAGGAGTCCAACAGCAGGTATTTACTGGTACTCCTGATGCAGTCAACAGGCAGACGGACTTCACAGACTGATGGGTCCCACCTGGTCTACTCATCACATCGGCAGCCTCTGAGCATGTCTGTGCACTACTGTTGATCAGCAGTTAGTAAAACCTGTGGCCTTGCTGTGGCCTGACATCAGGTAAAACCAGCCCATGGGTGAAGGGCTCGCTGCTCCCTTGCCCCTGGGTGCTGTAGTAGGCAAGCGGAGTGTGATGGGCAGACGACCAGACTGTGGTCCTCACAGCTTGTATCTTGCTTGGCAAAATAGGTTCTGGACTTTAGGGAACTAAACCAGTAGTATTATTAATAGTCATAATAGAAACATTAATATGCTTATTGTCACTTCGAGCCTACTACCAGGCTATTTCTAGAAGCCAGCAAACTAAGATATCTAGACACAGCTGTGGGAACTGACTGGGGCCCTGCATGGCTGTATGTTAATTAATGTCCCTTGTTGGAAGCAATGAGCCTTATGGCAAGGAAAAAAAAATAAAAGCCGTGGATCTGTTCCCCTTTCCCTCTTCTTTCCCTGCTCTCCCTCTCATGCTGTTGCGGGACAAGATAGCAGTAAGTGCAACTGTACGGAGTGTGGTTGGTGTGGTGGGACTGGGATGGGCAGCAGGTGGGAGAAGGCAGATCCTGTGGCTACGGGGCTGTTTAATCCTGAAGCCCGACTGCAGGGGGGCTCTGCTGTGCTTCGCCACTGGAGCATTTGATGGCTGCGTGAAATAACCCCCCAGCTACAATCTCCTTGGGGAGGGGGTTATACTGGCATGGAGGGGATGGCTCTGGGCTCACAGGGGGCTCTGTGGTCTGGCTGAGCAACCAAAGTGGGTGGCCACAGCAGGCCCAGCTGTCTGGGACCACTGGGTAATGCAGAACGCCATTATTCATCTTGTTAGCTGCAAATGGCCTTTATTTACACTTCCACTTAGCTAGGTAGTTTCCTCAAGACTCCAAGAATTCAAGACGCAGACGTGTTAAGACATTTAAACCATACCCATATTTAATGAAAATATCTGATGGGATTGAAAGCCTTTGGATTATTTTTTTTCTCTTCCCCTTTCCTTTTTATTAAGAGCAAAAGCAAATAAAAGTCTAAAGCTCTTGGACAACTATAAAGTCTCTAAGAAGGGATTTTCTTCCAGGGGGCATGTAAGCAGCCTGTACAAATAGATATTTATTGTTTGTTTGGGTTTTTTTAAGAAAGTATTTTAAGTTTTGGATTACAGAAGTCACCCTGCTGGGACAAAGCCAGACCTGTAACACTTGGTGAAATACACATTGACAGGGCAAAGAGAAAAGATCTAGGGTGGGCTGTGTAGGTGGTTTTAGTTGACCTCCTTGCATTTTCTGTTGTTTTGGAGTTGGACAGATAGGAAAAAGAGAACAAGAGATTTGGAGAAAACGGGGTGTTGAATGCAATTCACTGTAAGGGAGCAACCACCACTGCTGCAGGCCAGTGGGGAGCTCTGCTGATGATCCAGCACCACTTACAGTGTGCACAGCTACAGCCTGCACCACTGATCTTCACACCACCAGTCCACCCAGCCTCTGCACCCATAGCAAACAGATGCTGCGGTTTCTCTTCTGGCTTTTGGTTCCCTGGCATCTGGGTGAATCCTTCTGTACCGGTTTTGCACAGCAAGGTTGGCAAAATACAGTCACCTCTTGCAGCAAGGACTTTGAGCCTGGCTTACATGCTCAAGGATTTATTTGCAGTTACATACACACCAAAAGAGTATCAGATAAAGAATTGCAGTACCTTCCCAGAGGCTGGAAAACCATCTATTTTTTCTACTGACTCCCCTCCCCGTTCTAGAGGTGTTTAACCTCCTTTCTCTGTACCTGTGCACGCTACCTTGGCTGTGGTTTGAGTCTCCACAGCATGCAGACAGGGCAGCCTCCACAAACCTTGAACAAAACCCCAACAACTCTTTCCCAAACTGAAGGATAGAGCCGCTGCAAAACTTGTCCAAAATAGAAGGTGAACCAGAAAAAAAAAAAACAACCAACAACCCCCAAAACAAAATCTGAGCCTAAAACATTAAAATGAAACAACAACCATCAAAAAATGCAGTCAGCAGCACAAAACCGAAGCCACACTGTGCCCTTACCAACTGCTACTCTGTAATTAAGTGAAAACACTGAAGGTTTGGTATTTTTAAAATGGTTCTCTGGTTTCCTTAGGCAAAAGAAAAAAGGGGGGGGGGGGCAAAAAAAGCCTTGTGTTCCTTTCCTGAGTAAACAGAATTTGAGGGGATTAATTCTCCCAGCTCTGCCAGAGCTGGAGGATGTTTTTCCTCTGTTATTTTTTCCCCCCTGTGACTTCTAATTTTGCCACTGGGTTGCGTGTTTCCTTGTGAGGCCAAAACTCGCTGTGGCACATGAAAGGGCCATTTCAGCTTTAGCTGATCTGGAGAAAAAGCCTTGGTGTGTCGCATGAGAACCCACTCGAATTTAGGTGGTGAGGAGGAAAGGGTTGTTCTTTAATCAGTTCAGGGCTTCTGGTCCTGAGGCGATGCCTGTGCTGAGGAATTTTCCTATTCAATTGGATAAGAGTAAAGAAAAAGAAAAAAGAAAAAGACATTTCTGTAGAGAGTTATTAAGAATCAACAACAACAAATCAACGTTTCCTCAGGAGAATGGGAGGCGAATGGCATTTCAGTTTGTTTGCCAAAAACTCGGAACACCAAAACACTCCAACTGAACCAAACGCGGCTGCGGAGCCTGAGGGATGCTGGAGCTCAGATGTTCCCACCCTCCTCCACGGGATGGACCTATGGGACAGGCAGCATTTCCCATCATTCCCAACAGCTAAACATGGAAATGACGGCAGCTGAATCCTGGGAAATGTGGTTTAGCCGAGAGACCTGTCCATTGGGGAAACGAAGACAATTTTCCATGGCCAGAACTGACTGTATCAGCCCTTCTTCATACAGATGCATTGCTGCTTGGCCTGAATCCTACTGTTTTTTCATAAATTGAATGTTTATTTGAAAACAAAAGGGGGGGGGGGGGGGGGAAATTCTGAATTTTGTGCTAAAGGCAGGAAGGCAACCTAAGAGGAGTATTGATAAAACAATTTTCGTAAACAGTGGAAAAGTCTGAGGACCTGCCCATGCCGCTCTTAATTATTTAAGGGTAATCTGCTCACCTTCTCCTAGAGCCACTAGTGTGATAACACCAGCTACTTTTAAAGATATGTAAATTAGTCTTGAATACTCAAAATATGAACATGAAGGGCAAGTGTGGTTCTCTATAGAAGATGGGAGAAAAGTTTTGGGGTGGGGGAAGAGATTGCCTCTGAATCTACATGCAGAGTCTATTGCAAGCCACTGTGGTGCACTGGTGACTTTGTTGAAAAGTCCCAAGAAGAATGTAGCTGAGCAGGGGAGATGCAAAATGGCCAGGAAAGATGAAAACACTGGGAAGCCATAGGCTGATTCAACTTTTTTTTCCATGACTGGAGATTTGATGTTAGCAGATGCCTGTATACTAATAAGTGGTCTCCACGTGCAGCCTCCACTCCCTTTGGGATTATTCTGCATGGGTTTCAGCCACTTCAGTTTCACGGCAAGTACTCTGTAATAGTATGCGATGCCTTGAGGTCCTACACGATCACTCTGTGGAGAGTGAGAATATCACCTGGGCTCCCACGGGATTTTGAGGGAGCACGGACACATCCATGGTTCCTCTTGCTAGATGGAGCTGGGAGAGGTGTAGCTGGAGGCCACGGGGCTTCCTGGTCTTTGCATGACCTTGCTGTATCAGACATTATGAAAGAGAAGAACAGCAGGAGAAACCACATGTATGGGTTATTAATTCTTGTACATAAAGCATCTCCATACAGGTGAAGTGTCTCCATTCAGATGGCTCACAGAAAAACCTTTAAAGGTATTCTTGGGGACTGAGGAAATCTGCACAGAGCCATCAGATATGACATAGTATCTGCTGGACCAGCAACAGGGGGACTGGGATAACTCTCAAAAAACATAGAGTTTCGGAAGGGAATCAGACACATGAAGCATCTTGCATAAGGCGTCATGCAGAAAGACACTAGCTGAAAAGAAGTCTCCAGAACCTTCCTGTTGACCTGGTGCATCCCTAAAGCAGCATTCTGGATTTATACAGATGTCAGCAAGATAAGAATCCAGCTTCAAAGGCTCAGCATCTTGCTCCTCTGAGTCATATTTTACTTTTAAAAACTGATATTTTTCTTCAACAGCTGTGTCAATACATCAAAACAAGTCTGTTTCTCGTGAGCCCAGCACCTGCTAGAGGATACTGAGAAACGAAAAGTGGAGTAGCGATATCCCGTCAGTACATTGCAGAAGAATAAATCTAAAACATCTATGAAAAAATACCTTTCTCCAGTCAAACATCAGAGAGAACAGGTAATGAAGAAAGCAGGGTGCACTACAGTGTTTGACATTGGCATAAGTAAATTGCTACATACCCATGTAGTGTAAATGGGATTATTTTCGATGGGCCAAACACGCATCAAGATCAAAATTAATGTTCTTCTCTCTCTTTTTTTTTTTTTTTAACTTTAAGAAACAGTGGAAACAGAAAGTTTATTTTTATTTCAAAGCAACTTACATCCCTTGTGATTTTAGTAACTGAAATACATGTTAAAATCCACTCAGAGCATGACAGATATAAGGTGGACTAGAAGTAAGAGCTGTTTTTAATGTCAGCTTTGGGAAAACATCAGGAATAAGAGTTATGATTTTTTTACAATAACTGTGCAACTGAATGAAGGCTGGAAATTTCCTTATAGAAAAAGTATATAAAAAGCATAATTTTATCATCAAAAACTTCAATCATGTTACACTGCTCCACGTTTTTAAAATTGACTCTGGTTTTACTCCCGTAGGAAGAAAATTATCATAAATCTGTGTGTGTATTTGTAGAGAATAAGGATTTACACATGTACAGATAGATTAACAGAGATGGTGTGTCTGTGAGAGGACCAGAATATGCCCTTAGATGCACAGAAGTACATGCCCATGTACATGTGTGTATGTACATAGAATCATTTGAGTTGGACATGTGTTCGTCCATGGTGTGCCTGTGTTATATGTATGCAGACAGTTTTACTTAGATGAACTCCGGACATGCTCTCACCATGGTAAGAAGCAATATAAAACATATATTGTGAGACCAGGCATACTATAAGGATCAGGGTAATTGGTAGTCTCCCTTGAGCAAATATGGTATAATTACATCAACCACAAATTTACATACAGAGGTAAATACATACTTGCACCAATGTGTACATGCTCTTACGCATTTCCCTGTTTAAATACAGAGGCATTATTGTGTGTGTAAATGCATATTTGCTGAGTGTGTTTGCGTGCAGATTTCTGTGCATGTTAAGATAGCTCTGCCTGGCTGCAGGTCTTTGTGGACCTGCAAAGCTGGACCAGGTTCCCAGTCCCTGCCAGGCTCTCGGGCAGGCCAGCATTACCTCACGTACTTCAACGTGCAGCTGGAAGAAGCGTTGCAATAGCTGGTGGGAGGCAGTCTGAGCCCTGAATTAGACCTCTTCCAGGCTGGATAACACCACCAAAACAACAAAAAAAAACAACCCCAAACCAGCATTGGAGAGGCCTTCTGCCCTCTACCATCATCACCCATCCCATGGAGGGGCCCCGTTTTCCTCTGTCTTAAGCAACAGCAGCTGTAGATGTTTCCTTCTGGGGCTGAGAAAGGCATTTAAGTAGTGAGCTGAATCAGATCGTGCCTTCTGAAGAAGAGGACATTGCATTAATTACTACGTTTTGGAAGTGCAGGAGAGGTCAGGCTTCATGTCAAAAGCCAGTGGGAAATAACTACTGCTCCACAGTGCAACTTGCACTTGCAGAAGCCGCTGCTTTCCCGTCTCTCCCTTCCTCCTTTAGCGGAGCACACACACACTGTCCATCTGCTTCAGCTCTGCAGAGCTGGCACAGCTGCACCCTTATCTTCTGCATCAGCATCCCAGACCTTTTATTGCTGACAAAAGAGAAATATTTACGCAAGAAGGCTGTGGGAACACAACATTCTCACTGGCACATTCTCCCATGCCTTGTTTTCAGTCAAAAATAAATAACAGCATGGACAGCTTATCTGTATTGTGCAGGCAATGGCTAAAAACATAAAACTCTCTGGATCGAGAAGGTCAGACCCTGGGCTGCTAATCATAGCTGACACAGCAAGCTGGAGAATCTATTCCAATAAACTTGTTATGTATCCAGATTCCAGACCCCAGCTCTAAGTCCTAGTCCTGGGCAAATCCTCTGCTGTATCACTTAGCAGCTGGCATTAATTGGTATAGCAGCATTAAATAGTGTTATTTTGGGACAACTATGACTGCAGCACGGTTAACACAGATTTTATTTTCCTTCTCAACCTGAATTAATAACCCCTAAGCCTTCTATCTAAATTATCATTTAAGGGTGTTAAGAAGACCTGATTTTAGAAAGTTCTGAAAATCTGTCCTTAGAAAATTAAAAGCCTTTCAAGTGTCGCCAGTCTGAAAGTCAAAAAGAAAGACTACTTTGGCTAATCTGTCTGAAGTCTTTCTTCTCCTGCTATCAATTGGTGGCTTATGGTTCTTGACAATCTATTTGTTACGCGATGTTTATGTTGTAGTCATTGCAGTCTTTTGAAATTTGACTCTTGCTGTTGCTGTGGTTGTTAAATAAGCCATGAAGAATTATTCTTGTTTTTCTTATCACATGAGCTTATGGATTTGTCCTTAGGGAACACTTGAGGATGCAGATTTAAGTCTGGAGTTGACTCCTAATCATAGATTTTGGTTTCTGTGGAGGAAGTCACTTGAGTATTCACTCCAATGTGCTTTCTAGATCCTTAAAAACATGGGTGAGTTTGATATTACTCATTGAAATTTTTAAAAAATGTATACTTTGTCTCCTTTTGCTGGTCTTTTCTATCAGAGGTATTTCAGTTAAGGATAATCTTACTATTTGAACATAAGAGAGCTTAGATTTGTAATGAAATTGATGTTGGGATCATCACAGCTCCTTATTCCTATGGACATAACTATACCATGAATGTATAGTTAAATGAGCCATCTGCAAATGTCTGAGTTCTCTGAGCTCTGGAACAGGTCCAGAGATGCCTGTGCTGACTCCACAGTCAGTTGCACAGCTCCAGGAGCAGCAGAGCCAACTGGTACAGCATGGCATGGACGTGGCCCCCGGACTTTCAGGTCCAGGCTTGCTAGTTTGCATGGTCCCCGGCTGTGATGTGTGGGTCTCAGCTAGCCTGGTGATCTCCACATTGCACTCTCTGCACCTGCCATAGGTGTGAACATGTCCTCATGTCATAATATGGCTTTTACCAAATGCAGCGTGAATCTTTCCATTCATGTCAGCAGGAAAGGGCAGGTACCTGTTGCAAAGCCCTACTAAATGTCCCTAGAAGCTCTGTATTGTAGCTTATTCATAGGATCACAGAAACATGGAATGTTTTGGGTTGAAGGGCCCTTAAAGACCCCCCCAGTCCCACTCCTGCCCTTTTATTTAATGTTGCCCATTGAGTCAAGCTAACGCCACACGAAGATGTCACTTTGGGTCTCTCTGCCATGATCCCTGTGGACCCACTTCTTTGGCAGGGCTCCTCCCCCAACGATGCGTAACATTTTTTGCTCTCCTTTCTTTGTTGCCCCAAATGGTGTGAGCTCAGACGATAGGACTCTGCTGGCAATATGATTAAAAATTTTCTTTTTTGTGTATATAATATAATTGACTTTGTGTATATAATAATGGGACAAAGTACTGGCTTCTTCCCTAACTCTGATCGTAGAATCATAGAATCCAAGAATGGATTAGATTGGAAGGGACCTTAAAGTTCCTGCCACGCGCAGGGCCCCCTTCCCCCGGCCCCGGTGGCTCCCAGCCCCGTCCAGCCTGGCCTTGGGCACTGCCAGGGCTGGGGCACCCACAGCTGCTCTGGGCAGCCCGTGCCGGCGCCTCGCCGCCCTCACAGGGAAGGATTTCTCCCTCAGCTCTGATCTCCATCTGCCCTCTCTCAGCGCAAAGCTGTTCCCCCTTGTCCTGGCGCTGCAGGCCCTTGGGAAAAGCCCCTCCCCAGCTTCCTCGCCAGCCCCTTTGGGTGCTGGAAGGTGCTCCAGGGTCTCCAGGAGCCTTCCCGTCTCCGGGCTGAACAGCCCCAGCGCTCCCAGCCCGGCTGCGCAGCAGAGGGGCTCCAGCCCTCTGTATTCCCTACTGTAAAAAGGGTTAAGATTTTTGTGTAAATAAATAAATAAATAAATAAATTGCTGCCTGATACTGATGTGTAAACCACATCTTTTAGTGACCCTGTACTAACTTTTCCACGGGGTGGGGGGAAAGTTTTCTCAGTTTGGGGTGGAATTTATGAAGAAAGCAAAACCAGATTAGATTAACATTGCTTTGCAGTTGCTGTGGGTGTTTACAGTCTTTCCCTGTTTCCCTGTACACCAGACAGCGGACACTGGTAGCTGTCTGGCATCATTGTCCCTGTTCCAAGCGGCCGATTTCCACCATCTCAAACACCTGCTGCACTTCTATCACAGATGAAGTAGAAGGGTTTATTTCACACTTCTGTTAGCAAGACTGACTAACCTTTTGATTATCAACTCTGGAGGGGTGGAGTGAGTTGTTCAGCACATCCAAAATCCCGCATAATTGCAGGAATACACAGGAAAACAATAAGCATCCCTTCTTGTCTCACCTGGAAGGTGCACAAAATTTAGGCCTGGCAAGAAGGAGCCTTTGGTATGTATGGTGGGGTGTCCCTTCTGGTTTGCCTAAGTTATGCGATGTTTCCTTATGAAAGGCAGGACAGTCGGGATGGGTTCTCCTGTGTTGGGCTCCCTATGCTATGACCCCAGCTGAGCATCCTGTGCAGAGACCCCAGCCACCTCCAGGAAGGGAGTTTTGGTTTCTTCACTGGTTTTTTTTTTGGTGTTTTTTATTTTGGTTTTTTGTTTTTTTTGGTTTTGATTTTTTTTTTTTTATCAGTCAGCGACTGTGAGCATTTCTGCATGGCAGTCAGGCTGCAGGGTTTGTTTTCAGACACATGGCTTTCATTTCACTGCTGCACCAGACCTTGGCGATTCTGTGGGTTTTCCCCCGATCCAGGCTTTCCACTTCTTGCCTCCATTCTTCCATCTCTACTCTTCTCATTTTCTTTTAATTTGAATTGAGTGTCAGTTACTACGTTCAGGTCCTCACAACGGAGTCATGGGCCAAAATAAGCCCCTGTCTGGTGGCTTGTGTTCACTGAAATGACAGGCTCTTAGGACCACTGCCTGCTTTTTGCTCTGTATCCAGTAGTTTGCATAGTGGGAACCCAGTAAATCCCCGCGCCTCTGAGCAGTGTTACACTCCGAGGGATGATTTTTCAGTTATGCAGTGAAGAAGGGTACAACAGTGAAGAATTATGTCTGTAATATCACCATGTAGTAACTCCTTGTTCCATGTAGCTATTCCTTGTTGACGTTGCTCACTTCTCCAGCACACAGTGTTTGAGATCTTGCCCCTGTGTTTAAGATCACAGTTAGCATGTCCCCCACTGAGGCTGCTGGTTGTAGCCTCGACAGCTTAGCTGAGTTACTTTAGCCACCCGAGGACCTCTGCAGATGATTCATTTCGAATGGCTCCTGGAGCAAGAGTGACTTCTGTCACCAAAATCTTTGTCAGTCTCTGTGCCTCCTCTGAAGCTGGTGGAAAATGTCCCATTCAGCTAAGGGGGAAAAGTCATCTTCCTGATTCAGAGGTTTATATCTGGTTTAGTCATACCAGGCTCCCATTATGGCACCTGGAGTCTTCATCTCCATTTCTCATGACCTAAACAAGACATTTACAAAAGGTCAGACCAACTATGATGCAAAAATGCCCTTTACTGTCTTCAAAGAAGTCTGAGATCTGTAGCTTGGATGGAGATATCAAAGTGTGAATATGGGTAAAACGGAGCTCCCAATGTGTGATTTACCTCCAGCTTTTCCCAGCCAGTGGAGAAGGACATTTTCAAGGAAGGAGAGGAGAGACCTGTGCTAGGCACTTGCTTTAGGACATGAATTGTGCCTTTGCCTGGATTGAGACCTTCACTGACTATGGGGAGGCTTGGACTAACTGCGTAAAGTGGAGATATCTGAGAGAATAGCATTCTTGACCACTTTTAAAACTGCTTTACTCATCTCAGATATTATCTACTCATGACAGCTTCATCAGCTAAACCAGGTATGTGTACTCCTCCGCACCATGTCAATGCAAACTCAATCAAGCCCCACTTTCAGCTTTACTTTAAACTGGTCTGGGTGTGTGCTAGGCACTGGAGTAGGACCCTTTAATGTCAGAGAGCTGCGGGGCAGTACCTTTCCATGGAGAGAAGAACGGGCAACAGCTGGGAGTGTCTGTAGCCACATGTGGGGGTTGGTATCTTCTCCCAGATAACAAGCAATTGGACAAGAGCAAACGGTCTCAAGTTGTGCCAGGGGAGGTTTAGATTGGATATTAGGAAAAAAATTGTCACTGAAAGGGTGGTCAAGCTTTGGAACAGGCTGCCCAGGGAGGTGGTGGAGTCACCATCTCTGTAAGTGTTTTAAAAATGTGTAGGTGCGGTGCTTAGGGCCATGGCTCAGTGGTGGATTTGGCAGAGCTGGGTTAAAGGTTGGACTTCATGATCTTAAAGGTCTTTTCCAACTATAATGATTCTACGATTCTATAATTCTAGGTTCCTGCTAGATCCAAAAAAGCACAGCTCTGTCTGTAATCACATTTGAAAGCACTGTGAGGATCACCTTAATTAGATTATTATTAGGCTTCTGTTCCTCCAGTTGAGACCTTATTGCTTTAAACTATATTGCTGCGAGACAGGTTTCAGTTAGTTTGAGAACAATTACATTCTGTCCCATAATCAATTCACCGTTTTACAAACACGCCAGAAGTACAGCCTGGGCCTTGATCTCAGCTCCACAGCTAGCAATCGAGATATATCAATTTAAAATCAAACATATGTGTAAGGGCAAAGTTTACTGTGTTCCCAAGGCCAGAAGTGCAAGGTAGGGAGACTTCTGAGACATCCTTCAGGATCACTGCAGATGGCTTTGCTGCTGCAACGTGGCATTTAAAGCCTGGTTTAGCATGGCTGAGGCAGATAGTCCCTGGGGACACCAGGTTGCCAAGGGGGAGCAGGCAGTGAAGGTGCCTGCTTTGCCTTTGGGAGTCCCTTCAAACCTGTCTGGCTACAGCTGCAGGAGATGATAGGATGTGCAGGAGAGGGTCAGCAACACACTGGGGGCACACAAATGGGCTGTCTGGGGTTGGGCAACAAATCTCCCTGCCAGCCTCACTCTCTGCCACTTGGGACACACAATGGACCTTGAGTTTTCTTCTTCACCATGTACTTTTCGATGAAAGAATCAGCACCCAAATGTCATTGAACCAAAACACTGGTGCAAACATGGGTTCTCTCCTTGAAGGAAGGAGAAGAAACCTTTCTGGATAGGGCTTAGGTTTGTCACACAGGGTGAGGGTCCCTTCACCTCCTTTCAACCGCCAATAGCCTCTCAGGTGGCTAACAATTTCTTTGTAGGTGAAAAGGAACAACAGGCACTTTTGAGGTGTGATTCACCTGACCTGGTCTAGACCATCCTAGATCATTTAGACTGAGATGAGCCATTCCCAAGACTGATAATGCTCTCTGTTGCCGTGATCTTCACTGACTACAGTGGCATCCTACGGAGGCTAGCCTGTAGAGACTCTACATGTAGAGTAGCATGGTTGCATACCTAAGGGGAAAATTAATGGAAAAACAAATGAAAGGAGCTGAAGCCTCCACTTCCATGAGCTCCACCCATGTCAATGCCATGTCAATGAAGAACAGCTGTGTCCTTGGGGACCCAAGAGTGCCCTGGGCAAAGGAGGGAACACCGGGAAATGGAATGATACTTTACATTGCAGTTAAGGTGGCATAAGATGAAGGATGGATGATACAGCTTTGCTCCTCGAAGCGTGTCTCTGAAGACATGTACCATACCCCTTAGCTGTTGAAGGGATTGAATATATGTCTCCTACCAGAACATGAGTGGCTTTTCATATAGATAAGCCATGCTATAGTGATGGCAATAATGATGAAGGTAACAATAAGACATAAGATCATAACCTTTAGCAATGGCTGAAGAAAGCAGGAATATGTCAATATGTCATGTTTCCTACCATGGCAATGAATTTTCTGAATGACATTCACACACGGCATGTTGGCATGCATCTCTGGCCATTCACCTGTCTTCTGAGCCTCCTTTGCAGAGCCAACACTGACATTATCTTCATACCAGTAAAGTAATAGAAGAAAAAAAAAAAGCAAAAGGAAAAATATGCAGGGTCATATTTTGGGAGCTGAGGACTCCTTGGTTTGTTGTTTTTTTTCTCTTCTTCACCCTGCAAAGAGTGACTAGTGAAGAAGGAACCACAGCAGGTGCAGGACCTGGGACTGAGAGGTGAGCAGAAGCCCAGTGAGTGCCTGGAGTCCGAGATGCAGCTCACTAATGAGGTGCTGAAGGGGCTTGGAAGCCAGAGAAGGGAAAATGCTACTAGATAGCTCAAAAAATTATCAATCCCTGTGGCTGGTAAGCCTGTTTCTCCTCTTACATATCCCTGATTTTTATTCCTCCAGAAGAGAAAACAAAACACATGAGAAATTTGGACTGTGTGGTTCTAGAACTGCCCGACGCACACCCACCTCTGACACTGCATACGTGCACACGTATGTGCACACACTTACCCATGCATGCCTGGGCTGTGCACAAAACCTCTGGGAGAGGATAGCGGGCAGGTTTAGAGTAGTTTTCCCAGGTGATTTTATGTGTACTTAGGAGCAGAGTGTGGGTATAGATGTGCATCTTCCTCCTCCAAAATTCCTGCACTTTTAAAACACAACTTCAACTCATTCTGATAGACCCAAAGAAATCTCGGTGTTAATCAATTAAGCAGAAAAAAGACACATTGTGAACGTGCTCATTGAAAGTAAACCCTGCAGAATGAACCTAAATTATATGAGACCCCAGAGACCCCCCAGGAATAGCTGTTCCATGCAGGGACTTCTCCGTGTACTCTGTTTACAGACAGTGCGTGGACAAGCTCCCTGACTTGCACCTGGGGACGTACGTGAACAGGCACAACAGCGGGCAAAGGGACAGATGAGAGCTCAGGAGTGTAAGGGAGAGTGATTCCTAAATTTGTCATCTTTTTCACTCCAGGTCTGTTTAGCCCAGGTACGTGGGCAAGATGGGGTCTCCAAGCCAGAGGGTATAGAGAGAACAAGCAAATAGGATATGGGTTCTGGTAAAACCCATGCCTGGGAGCCTGAAGCCTCTGTGCTCTGGCAAGGGATTTTCCCCCGGCAGAAGAGGGGATGAGATCAGAGCCTGGCTGGGTAGGGCTGTCCATCCGGCCAGGCTGAAACAAGGGTGAATGTATGCCTTTTTTTGGTTTGGGGCATAATCGGATCATCTCACTGTCAGATGGACGATCTGTGGTTGGAAAGCGGGGATTTTCAGCAGAAATGGAGAGGGAAGATTTTGAAGGAAGCCTGAGTAAAAGCCAGAGTCACACAAGGTGGCAGTGCAGATTGTCAGCAGGGGTTTCTGGACATCAGCAAAAGGCTAAAAATAGTCCTGTAGAATCAGATACAACGGGGGAAACTAGACATCGCTGGCAGCGTACCTCCATTGACTGTACTGGAGTTTTGCTTGTGTGACTCAGCTGCGTACAGAGTCCCATAGGACAACACATTGGTTAATTACTAATTATTCTCATGGATTAAAGGTCAACACTTATTGATCAGAATTTGTTTCTATCCTGAACTGATCTGACTTTCCCATTGTCATTCTTTGGATGTGACCGTTTGGACCAGGCTGTGGGCAGTTGCTACCTGGAAGACCACAGACCACTTCCAATACCTCTGTGAGAACTTTGGGGGTGTCAGTCTGCAAAGTGAGCATTGTCTGAATTCACTGCTTTGATTTGATACCCAAGAGAACGTGTAGTGAGCTCCGTAGCCCGCAGGTCAGGAGAGTAAGTCTGGGTGTATTTTAAAGCTGAAGACCAGGTAAACAGACAAATGAAATAATTTTAAAGACCAGTTTCTCCATTTCTTCTGCAGATCCAGTGCAGTCTACAAAAAGCCTTCAAAACTTTGTGACTTAAACATCTCCCTGCTGTAAGGTGTTTATCTCATTAGGAGAAAGGGGTCAGGCATGAAGGCAAGTGATAGCTCCCTGCTCATTTTCTCTTTTTCTCCCAGAGATATTGTCACAGAGCTCAACTAGTGATGGTGGTGTTCATGTTATGGGCTGAGAACACGACTGAATATTCATTTCATGTAAGTACAGATGCCATGAGGGAAACATTTTCAGTTCCTCCCAATATTTGAATCTGCACCATAGAACCTAGTACTATGAATTTATTTAAACATTTCTTTTGGGTGTACCGGGCAGTGTCTGAATACAGTCTGTGGCTTTTCTGTGGAACAACTTTCGACTTCTGCTAGAAAAAGAGTGTAGAAAACCCCACAACTTTTTGTTAAGGATCCATTTGACAGCAGAGTCCAGAGTCCTTCTGCAGTCTATGGAGAGAAGCAATGGCATTTCCAGCTGTGGATGCACCAGTTCCTTAGCTGGTAGTACTGGGACTGGAGTCGAGCAGCCCTGGGTTTAGACCTTAGACACCACTGCAAACTCCAGCTGTATTAGGTTGCGATGAGGTTGCAGCTCGGATGCAAAAGTCGCTTTTCCCAGCTCACGGCTGTTACTCCTTCACATCTCCCAGCACAACTGCACATGCGGTCAGACCCTCACTCAGACATGCCAAAATTATCTAGGTTAACTTAGAAACTTTAGAAGAGGCTTTTGCTATTTTTGCTGTGGTTTAAACCCAGACAACTCTGTCAGGACTGTGTTTGGAAGCAATTAGTGCGCAGTTATGCCAGCACGTCTGAGGATGTAGTAACTTTGGGTGAGGAGAAGGAGGAAGGACTTGTGGGACTGGTAGTGATAACCTTGTAGAGCAGATGATGGGCAGCCTAAGCATCAGATGTGGCCACAGGCCAGGCAGTGTAAAAATATACTGTGAGGCACTTTGAAAATCCTACACAGCACGTGTTTCAGTGACCTTGGTAGTCAAAATGGTCATAATTTTAAAGCTCAGCTCCCACACAGGTACCTAAATGAAGGGTGTCACTGAACAAAGAATCTCCCAGCCATGACCACCTCCTAAATATTGAACGGCTGAATGAGGTATAGGGTTCCTTATTCGACAAGGCAGGGGGAGTGACCTCTGTCAGGGAGGTGTCACAGATGCCACCATCATGTCATACCATGTGAATGGGACACAGAAGAGCAAAGAAAAGTTTCTCCTCCTGGAGGCAAGAGGAGGACCTTCACTGTTTCATACATGGCTCTTGAAAGTCAGGAAACACATCAAAGAGAGAACAACAAAACTGGAAAGAAAATCTGGGGGCAGGAAACCACCTTTATTTCTTCTCGGATTTTTCCCAGCTTCTGAAATCAAAACCCAAGCATTACTTCAGGGCTGTTTTCCTCAGATTCTCATTCCTGGACTATTAGGAGAGATCCCTAATTTGTTGAAAGGTAGATAGACGAATTGGATCAGCAGCACAAGTTTAGAGTTTGCTGAGGAGATTGTGAAACCTCCAGCAGCCCCAAGAGATTAAAATGTTTATGCTCAACTTCTTGAAGTGTAAGTTAACTTTTGATTGCTTGCTCTTGATTTTACTGCCAAAATACCATAATAATAATAATAATAATAAAGAGGCAAAACAACTTTTTCTCAGATTTCTTTCTGGTCACTAGTCCAATTTGAGTTGACCTTTTTGATTCCACATCGTTCTTTGGTTCAGGGCCATGCTTCGTGCCTGGAGAGGGAGCTGAGAGCGCTTCTCCAGAAGTGTCCCCTAAATGGTTGAGGTGGAGACAGCCACAGCGCACAACAGAAAGCTGAATTTATTAGGAAAGCAGGCTGCTGAAAAGGAGGAAAATAGCATTTCAGTGAACTCTGATGCTTTGCCAGCAAGAGGAGAGCTTAACACCAGAAAGAGCAGTCCTGGCCTCAGCGGCTTATGCACTCTTTTCCATCTGATAATAAACCCGAATAGAATAAAATGGAATTAATTGAAATAAAATAAAAATTAATAGACTTCTTTCAGGGAATCAGGTTCAAGTGCTGTAATAAGAACGGTGTTTCTGGAGGTGCTTGCCCATTTCAGCAGGATGCAGACAAAGCACTGCAAAGACAGGTGAGGCAAGAGGAGTTTTGTTTCAAACACAGAAGTGGCAGGCGTGCCCACTGGGAGCTGTGCTGGAAGGTTCTGAGATGTTGCATCCTGGGGCTGCAGATTTGCCGTTGATGGATGGAGGACACCCTACAGATAAAACATCCCATCTGCCTACCACAATTTGAGTCAAGACATCAAGAGCCCATGGAGAAGGAACTCATCCAGTCTTTTAGAAGTGCTCAGCAAAGCTGTTTTCCTGTTCTGTTCAGCGTGCGATGGCCTGGATGAAGCCCGTACTCTGTGTTCTCCTTGTACATCACCACAAATCTTCACCACAGGGTGGCTTCCTGTGGGGCTGAACAGCTATTTGGGTTGCTTTCCATTTTCTTCCAAGATAATTCAGATCTGTTCTTAAAAACAAAATGGCCAGGGCATGATTCTCTAATGCTGAGATTGACTGGCAGGATCCGGCCATGTCCATAGCACTAGCTTCCCTGAGCCTCCAGGAGAGGATGACCACATTCAAAGGGCTTACTGGGAATGGTCCCTGTGACACACTAACTCCAAAACAGTGCTCAGGAATACGTTGGTGGGGTTAATCACATCAAATCCACGTCAGGGATTGCTTATACAATTTGACAGTATAAGCGATGAAGTTCCAGCTCCCGGAACCACCCTGAGACCTTGTTTAACTTACTGATACTGATGTCTGTTTATTAGCACACTGCATTCATGTGTCTTTGATGGCAAGCTTCCCCCTGGAGCAAGCACATTGGCTCCCTTGGAGATTTAGTCCCAGGGTTTCCTCCCTGCCAGCCGTAGGGGTTTGCTTTCTGCAGAGTGAGTGCAAATAAGCCTGTCCTGTGCTTCCAACTGTGTGAGCCACAAAGACAGAATGAAGAAATAAGCAGGAAAGGGAAAGCAGAAGGGTTTGAGGCTGCAAATGTACCCATTAGCCTTGTCATTTATTTCTTTGCTAAGTGGTATTTCCAAAGCACTTTCACTCTTCTAGTCCTTCTGCCTCCTTTTTGTACCATTTACAAAACCAAAACAGAATGAGTTTAGTGAAAAAATGTTTTAAGAAAATATGGTTAGAAAATAATCTTGTGAAAGAAAAGGTAAATATATATGCATAAGGTTAAGCTAAAGAAAATAAACAGCATCTATGGCACAATCACTAGAACTAGAAATAAAGTGCTAGATTTATTACAATTAGTAGTAGCAGAAATGGTCATATTCTTAGTAGAAAATACTCTCTTGCAGTGCTTTCTACTCAGTGTAAGACTACAGCTATCTTTAATCAACATTTTTCCTGTTATCACAGTCCCAAATAACACCTTAAAATATGTCAGGCAATTGGGTTTTTCAAAGTTGGAAAAGCTTTGGAGGATTTTTAAGACCTGTTGGTGCTGGGCTG
Source organism: Falco peregrinus (assembly GCF_023634155.1). Classification (NCBI taxonomy): domain Eukaryota; kingdom Metazoa; phylum Chordata; class Aves; order Falconiformes; family Falconidae; genus Falco; species Falco peregrinus. The sequence goes on along the minus strand of NC_073725.1, from coordinate 62,952,949 downwards.
GCACTGAGTGCCACGCAGAGCTGGGCACAGCTCCCAGGCTGACCTTGCTGGCAGAGGGCGAAGCAGACGATGGGTTCTGGATGGGTGAGGTGCCTGCGGGGCTGCAGGCAGGGCTGGGGACCAGAGCTGGGACAGGAAGCTCGTCAGGGTGCTGAGCATGCTGTGGGAGTGAAAGAGACTTTAAAGCTTCCACCGGATAACTTCTTTGTTTGTTTTGCTTTGGTTTGTTTATTCTCTTATGTTACCTTTTTTTCTTTCTATGGCCAGTCAAAACATCAATAACCCCACCTTGTTACTGGAGAGACCCAAAAATGAGTAACTTGAAACTGCCTAAATAGCTGAGGGCACTTATTTATTTTCCTTCAGTGAAAAAAGTGACAAACAGCACAAAGGGTGTTCTGGGAATTTTAATAATATTATTCAGTTCTCTCCAGCCAGGAAGGGCATTCCCTTCTGTTGGCTCCAAGTGCATTTTCCAATTGCATGTTTAATTGCTAATCTCGTGGTCTCTGGGGAGTCCAGATAAGATCAGGTAAGGTTGGTAGGTTCATATTTTACAGACATTTCCAAGTAAGGACTTTACTGCTTCCAGATTTGACTTGTGCCTGGAAGATAATGGATATTGCTAGCCATATAATAATAACCCCCGGTGTCCTTTGTGCCTGATTGTGTAAATTTACACATGGGCTGGGAGATGGTCTGCACATGCTTAAGAGATTTGCCCGAACACAGGAAAAACTAAGGGGGGAAATTTTCCTCCTGCATCACTTCAGAGGAGATGCATTCCCAAGGCCACCCAGAGGAGCTGTGCCAGAGCTGGGTATCAGCCCCCAAGCTCCCAGTCCCCCACCCAGCAGATTTGTCTCATTTTCCCCGGTTTAGTCATTTATAAATGGCTCACATCAGCGTACATGATTCTGGCAGCAGGCAGATGAGTTATGATTTGGTAGCAAAATATTTGGACACCAGAGCTTCCAAGCAGAAAATTTTCCAGTGCAGAAACCTGCCTCATCCTTCAGCGCTGCTGCCCCCGGGCTGGTTCCGTGTCTCCCAATCCAAGATCACGGAGAGGTTGTGCTCTAACCTTTTTCCATTAGAGCTCCAGTGATCAGGCCTTTCTTAATCAGCCCCGGCTTCCACTTCAAATTGGGTAATGTCTGGGCCATTAATATTAATGGGAAGAGGAGCTGCTTCTGTTTGTTCTGTTTTCAAGTGGTTTCTGGAGGCCACCTCCTCGCTAGAAACCGCACTGCTGGAAAGGCAGGCAGCCCAGGCAGCACACACACCTGCTCAGCTACAGAGGTTTTCCAGATGCTGACTTCCCTGTTGATGCTGGTAACCATATTCTCTTAATTCCTGGACAGTCCTTACAGTCTTTTTTTTTTTGCTTGTTTGTTGGGTTTTTTTTGTTGCCCATCCTGAAAGCCATTACCGGGGCAGAGATATCTAATTGTACTGAAAACAAACATCAGATGTGTTTTGAAAGCTCTGGCTGGGCTCTCTGGGATGGGGAGTATGTGTGTTTGGTTGTTTGGGTTTTTTTTCAGGGATATTCCCAAGTGAAAACATACATAGTAGATGAACTCCTTTGAGCTATAGTCTCAGAAGATTTTACCATTCCTCATTTTTGTTGTTGCTGTTACTGCTGGAGGGGCTTTTATCAACTCTTACCAAAGGATTGTGTAAAACCCTGCATCTTCTTCAGTAAGAAGTCACATATTGCTCAAGAGACATTTATGTCACACACAGAGGCACTGATACATTTAGTGTAGGACTATTAACCTCCAACAATAAGGTAGAAAAGAAATCCTGACAAGCAGTAGCATCCTGAACAGGACCATATTTTTTTTTCCAGTAGTTGTGCCCACGTACTTTCTTTCTCTTTTGATTTTTAGCCCATTTCTTGAAAAAGAGGTCTTCTGCCCTCCGGCATCTCACACACTTCATAGGGCAGAGATGTGGCACGTTCCTACGGATGAAACAACTTGCATTTCAGTAGTGGTGTGGCTGGGCTAACTGTAACAGCTTCACAGCCTTTATCGATACCCTTTAGCTCAGCTCCCCTCCCTGACTGCCCAAGCAAACCATAGAGTCCCAATCAACAAAATTATGGCGCAGTGAAGAGAAGAATATTGCCTAAGATATTTGCTAAAAAGAATCTTGCCATGCTTAGAGCAAAGCCAGGGTTTAGCTGCTTTGCAGAACAGAGGCCTGGCCACCTTGGTTAGAAATACTGTGGTGCTGTGGAGCTAGGAGCCTTTCCCATCTGGTCTGTGCAGCACTGGGCTGGAGTCAGAGCAGCCCCCGCTCTCGCCTCTGCTCTTTCCCCCTCAGTCCTCTGGGCTCCAGCCCCTGACCCATGAAATTGCCCCACTCCTGAGCTCTGCAGGGGCACAACGCAATTTCCAGGGGTGTGCTTTGGTTTGGGAAATTCAGACCATCGTCCTCAACGTTATTTATAGAAAGTGGAGGCTTAATAATTACATGAAATGATCCCTTTGGGTCATATCCATTACCTATTTTTGACAAAAGAAGAAAATGGAAAAACTATATTAACTGGAGCTAGTTAGTGCAAATGGCAATGGGGTCAAGGGACACAGGACCCAATCACTCAGTTACCCGAAACTGGTTAAAAAATGTCTTTGCATTGCCTACATATGGTACCACAGGAAAATGGGGTTGTTCTCTGACTTATTAACAGCTCAAATACTCGAGGACATGTGAAAATATAGACACATACCCATGAAGAACCTCCTAGTTTTCAGTTACCCAGGGAAAACCACTCGAGCCCCAGGCTTCTGTCTCCCCAAAAGGGAAATATTAGACTTTTTCACGTCATTCTGAACACTATATTGGTAATGCTCAGTGGAGCCATGAAGACATCTGCAAATGTGATCTGAGATCCTGATGTCTTAAATGACTTACAATGCCTTTGCATGTTTCAAACAGAAAAAGATCCAGAGAGCAACAGTAAACTCGTTAAAACACCATCTGCTGGAAGATGGGAAGGTAAAACTAGGAAAGGTTCAGACTGTGTGGTGGGGTTTTTTCTTTGTTCCCCTTTTTCATTTTTTTTCTTGTTGTTCTCCCCAGCTTAGCACTGGAAGGTAGGTACTGCTGAAAGCAACACACTGAACTAATGGGGCCTTTGGTCCCACTCTGTGATGCTGGTCATGCTGTTATGACCACCTTCTGCCAAGACCTAAGGCTCCATCACTAATCTAGCACTTATCAAGTATTTTTCATGTGTTATTTAAAAGGGGTTGTTGGTGCATTTTCTCACATTTCTCATTCCGACGGCTGTGCTGGTTGCTTCCAAAACCAAGGCAGAGTACTGAGACTTGAAAGTCACAACTAATTTTCTTTTTGCCAGAAGCTGCAGTGAGATGAAGCCAGCCAGTCTCTGATCCTCCCACTCTGATTGTCCCTGTATAAGCTAGGAAATATCACCTCTTGGAAGCATGAGAGAGAGTTTGGAAAGGAAGAGGTGGCCTGTAGGATTTCAGCACTTATATAGTCAAGAAAAGAGGCAACAGACACCTGTGCTAGACACCATGAAACCATAACAAAAGGCATTGCTTTGGGGTGCCTGCACATGCAGTTAGTAATTTCTCACTTTAATTTTCGGTGCTTTCCATTCAATGCTCCTTACTAGACTTTGGGCACTTTCTTATCTACTTATGCACTATGTGTATATCATATGGATGAAATAAAAGACTGTGGTGATAGGGTGGGGAGCAAGACCATTACATGGTCTTCTCAACAGTATCAGGCAATATGTGCCATTAAAGAAGATACATTGACGCTTGTACAAATTCATCTGTGGGTCTTGTTCCCTTAGGATGTGTGGGTGGAAGATGTGTCAGATCCAACACAGGGATTGGGCAGGTTGATGGGACAAAAAGCATCTATTTAATAAAAGCTGAGATTTTGTAGAAGGAGAGGGCAGCCTCGGAAAGATGCAAGACGAATATATGGACAGTGGCATGGAGAGAGAGGAGGAAGGGAAAGGGAAGGAAAACCTTATTCCTAGCCCAGGTACAATATTTTTCATCCTGTAAGTGCTTCAAAGAAACAATGATGATGGGCTGGCTTCATTTAAAAGCCAGCAATAAAAGAATCAGTCCTATAATAAAAATAAATAAATATTGTCTGGAAAATTCAAATGTGGCATTATTCTGTGGATGCTGTCAGCTCCCAGACAGACCACAGGCAGGACTGGCCCTGCAAAGAGATGGATGCAGAGTGACAGCACTACATCCCTGCCAGATGATCACACAGGAGTAGTCTGTGAATTCATGTTAGCACAGGAATGTACTTGGAAAGAGGTCTGGCCACTCAACTCCACGCCAATCTATTTAAAAAGGCAGTCAATGGCCTGGTTTTTCTTACCCTCGTTGTTCCTTGTGTTTTCTTTTCATGTCTGAGGTGTTTATTAGGTTTGAGGGTTGTACAAATGGAAACAGACAAACAGCCATCAGTTGGCAGTGGGGCTGTTTAGCCAAGCAGAGGCTATTTTGGAGATCCATCATTCTGTCTTTCACCACTGCCTGGAATACAGCTGTGCAGGGGCTAAATTGCATGCTCCATTTTTAACTTGTCCTTTTGGTCCCGGGGGATGGTGCACGGGGGTTATTTGCACAGGTGAAACACTGAGGCTTTGGTGAGCTGCAGAAGGGCTAACAGATACCACCCCACCCTCTGACCACAGAGAAAGGCATCATTAGGGCCTATGCATGAGGGGAGCTGCTCTGCATATTTCTGATTTCTGTTTCTAGAGAAAGTGTTGGGGTATTGTTAAGCCCTGGGGAACTGGTAATGGGGGTGACCTGCTCTGATCTTACTGAGGATTACTGGTATCTCCTCAGGGGGATGGGAGAGAAGGAAGATCTTTAAGCTTTGGTGTAATCCTCAAGGCAGGCTGGCACTGGAAATACCCATCCTTCTTTCTCCTGTTTCCACTACAGCTTCTCACCCCTCTGAAGCTGCATAAGCTCTGCTCTGCTCCACCAATTGCTTGAAAAATGGAAGGACGGGGGATGCAAAGAACAGGTTACCTCCTTCTCTCCCTAAATGCTGGAAGGGTGGCTCTGCAGGCACCAGCAGCCCACCTGTGGGCGAGCAAAAGGAGATGGTGGCAGAGATGTGCTATACCATCATACCTTAGATATCCCCACCTCTAGGACCCTGAGCAAACTCCCTTGGCCCTCCCTGCTTTGTTTTCCCCTCCACATTTTTAGCTGTTTTCCAAATTCAGACTGTCCATTCAGGCAGCCTACAATTCACTACGAGCTTCCACAAAATAATTTTGTGCCTGAACAGCATTTAGTGCAAGAATGTTATCTGCAATATTTCTGCAGGGTGCCACCCTCTACAGCTGACTGCAGGGGACATCTCTGAGACCGGGATGCACAGCAGGGACTCCCACAGCAGCACACAAGTCCCTGTTTGTGCAGTGCCACACAATGAAAAGGGGCACAAGGACACTATCAGCTGAAAATTTCTGTGCTCCCTGCTTGCCGACATGTGCCACTCGCTTGTACATAGCATCTGCCCAAACCCCACTTAGGACCTCGTCCCCAGCCTTCCTCTGCTTGTCCAGGGACAATCACTCCTCCTTAGGGTGTTTGCCTGCTGAGGTGGGTTGGGGTTTGGGTTTATTTTATGGAGAGTTTGGGGGTTTTATTGGGTTTTTTTTGTTGTTTTCCTTCAAGTGGGGAGAGTTTAAATCATATTCAGTCAGGCAATAGATGAAGGAAGGGGGAGGTGGGAGACTGGCAGAGTCACAGGGCAGAGACATTTCCCATGGCCAAGAGCTCAGCTTAGGGTGGCAGGAAATAGGAAAGTGAGTCGGCTGCTTTGGGGCGTTGCAGACTGATAGTCCTTTGATGTACAAGGAATCAGAATGACTGCATGGGGGAAGTCAGCTCTGTGACATGATCTTAGCTCCAGGCTCATCTTGAGATCTGTTCCCGCTTCCCCAGGGGCCGCTGTCTGGTGTCACTTCCACAATGCACCTCCTGCTTGAGAGAGAGTTCTGAGGAGCAGCCCGCCTGAAGGATGCAACATCTGAATGCCTAATCTGAACTGAAGGGAGGGCACGAGGGGAGAGGCAGAAACAGGGAGGCCAGTGCTCATCCCTGTGTGCTGCTTGAAGCAGGGACGTTTTCTCAGCATGCTGGAGTGAAAGAGAAACCTATAATGATTCAGTCTTGCTTTTTTTGTGCCTGTCTGGTGGCACTAGTGACCTGCCCAATTTGTTCCCTCAGCTCCTCAAAAATCTCTTCAAGATGATACATGAAAAATGCTAGGGATTTCTAAAGAAAAGCGGCCAGAAGCTATCTGCTCCTCCAACCAGTCCTGCCATAAATTTCCACTGATACAACAGATCTTATGAACAGCTGGCAAGAGATCTAGCCATGGACACTACTCAGTACTTGTGTAGTACCCAGGAACATCTAAAAAGCTAAACCATCTAAAATCTGTGAGTAAAGAGATATGCTAAGATATTGGAGATAGGCATGGGGTGTGCATACGGGGTGTGCGTCTTTGTGCAGCCCTGGATGGTGACATGCAAGAAGAGGGTTCATGCTATACCCTCCCCAGTGCCCCCAAAGCAGCAAGGCTTTGGCTGAGGACATCTCTATTTGGAGCTCAGGCCAGGCCAGGTAAAAAACCTTTGAATTCACCTTTATGTGATGCCGTTTTTAAGAGAGTCACTCTGCTGTGTGTAACCACAGAGTAAGGAGAAAGTTTACCCAACCTGGAAGGGGAGGCAAGGCCCCTCGCTGGCTCTGAAGAGCAGGTACTGTTCCTTCCCTGTGCTATTTCTGGAATGCCTTGGAAGCACCCTGGCTTGTGCTGAAATAGCGTGTGGGTCTCGACTTACCTCATGTTGTGAGAAGAGGCAAGTGGTTTGAGGCGAGCCTGGAGAAAGGCAGGCAGACTGTGCCGGGCTGGAGGCACACACAGCCCTTTTGATTCCCTGAAAATTAAATAAGGAGTAAAGATCCACAAGGCTGAAGGTGGAAAAGTATGTGTGAATTGGTGCCTCTGCTCCAGGGGGAGGTCACCTGGGCGAGAGGTCGTGCAGTGCTGAGGTGTTGCAGAAGGACCATCAATGCCTCCTGGCATGGGGGGGAAGGTCTGGAGGGTTTGCCCTCCTGACAGAAAAAAAGGCTTGCAGGAGAGAGAGGAGGTAGGGCAAGAAGTGATTTTGGGTGTGGGTGGAGGGGTGGGTTTGAGGGGCGCATGTTGGCATGGCAGCTGAGCAGTGCTGGTGCATGGGATTTTGTGTAGAGCATCCTGGGGATGAGCAAGAACAACAATGGGTTTACACTTGATTTTTGCAAGGAAAAAACCTTCAGGCATTGTCCAGTTAAGAGTCCCTTTTATTTACCTTTCTGTAATGCTATTTTAAGAGAATCATCCTGCCTACCATAACAGGGTGACTTAAGAGAATTTGTCTGCTTGCGGCCAGGGCTGTCCTGCATCTCTCTGGATCAAGCTAATGATGTGACCCAAAAATTAATGTCTCCATTTCCACTGTCAACCACTGAACACTATAGCTGCAACTAGCATCAAATGAGGATTAAAGCTAAAACCTTTGTCCAGGGCTCCCCATCTGTGGTCTCTGGATGTAGCCACTACAGGAGAAGCAGCAGTGTGATGCGTTTGCCAGATGCATGGGCTGTGCTGGCTTTGTCTCCTCACACCTTCTGGCAGCTCTTTGGGCCGCTGGCTAGTGGAGAATTTGTTTGTCCAGGTCAGTGGTGCTGCATGTAGTTCAGACATCAAATCACACATGACTTTGGTTTGTAGTTCCGTGGCTCCGTGGCTCTTGCTGTTGGCTGTGGGACAAGGTCTGTCTCCGCTGCGTGATGCATCAGCTGTCTTGCTCAGATGAAACTCCTGATGCTGCCAGGTGGATTTCTACTGAAGTAACAGACAAAATAACTTAATAACAAGAAATACCAATTGCTCTCCTTTGGATATGGTGTACGTAAACAACTATTTCACTCCCAGTCATTTTGTGAAAACGGTACAAAATGTAAAAATAACTTGATCAGCAAGGGGAATAGACATATGTCTCAGTCAGTCAGAGTGAACTGGTGCTGCTGTTCCTCTCCTATCAGTCTAGATCATGAAGTAAAGGTCTTTGCAAAGATGCAGTGATTGGCTATATAAATAACAGGACTCAGGGATGCAGCAATATCTGAGCATAACTTCTTATATAGGAGCATGTCCAGCCTATGGTGCATGTCATCTTCCACTGGTGACAGGACACCAGGTATGTTACAACAGCCATGGATCGCTGCCATAACCATGGACCGCTGCCCCTTGGTTTCATATCCTCTGTGAAAATCAAGACCTTGGGGGAAGGAGGAGGAGATGGGGTCAGACTTAGAAGTGTCCCACTGCCAGGTTGAATCCAGATGGCACAGAGCATAAACCATGAATACCGCTTTGTTTATGCAGCTTAGATGCATTCACCAGGACTCTGGGGCTGTGTAACACCAGCCACCCAGCCACTGACAGTCACTTGGACCTTCCTGCTTCTCAGGCTGCAGAGGCTGCATTGGTGATGGTAAATTAAAGGTTGTTGGAACTGTTGCCTGGTCTGGAGGCCAACCGGGCACGGAGCAGCACGTGCATACCATCAAATTCCGCTACCTTCCACAACAGGATGACCACATCCCAAATGCCTGTGGGGAATGGCTCCTCGCCCTGCTAACCCCAGGCGCTGCTCAGGAACTCTCTGGGAGGCTGCTAGTAGACAGCTGAAGGTCAGTGCTTAGCATCGTTCCCTGTTTCATTCACCAGTACAGTGGTAGATAGTGTCACTGGGGACAAACCCACACACCTGCCCATGCTCGTGCTTCAAGTGGCCCTGGCATACATGCATGGAGTGTCCCCTATGGGTGGTGCCAAAGGTGGGCTGGGGAGAATGTTACAGCTGCTCCTCCAAGAATATACACCATCCTTGGACTTTTTTCACCCTGCTTTGTGGACCAGTTTTTAAAAATAGGTCAAAAAGTAAGGTTAGGTAGTGATGAGATGTTAATGCTCATTTTGTATCAGAAAAGAGGTGTTCAGTGGTCCTGCAGACCTCTGGCTTGTGTTTGGAATCACTCAATTCCAGGCATTACCCCAGGATATGTCTCCTGTTGTCCACAGCACTGACAATTTATTAGTTACTGTTCCATGGATCAGCCCTCCTTGCCCTTCATTGTCCTGCTCCCCTCTGCTCACAAGCAGGAGAGAAATCAGCTGCCTATGGTGGGGAGAAGCAGGGAATGCCTTATTTAAAAAATGAAAGATGCAGCTTCAGCTGCTTGTTTAGGAATATGTGGCAATGAGGCTGAAATAAAGGTTATTTTGGATAGGTGGAGAGCTTTACAGAACCTTCATTCACTCCCTTTGACTGGATTGCATAAAGGGCTACTGAGCAGATAAACTTTTAACGAATATGAATTCCTCTGTTAATTAAATTACAGGAAATTAAAAAAGACATATTTCATGGGTGGGTGGGGGAAAAAAAGGTGGTATTTTTTCCCCCAAAAAGAGGTCAGATTTCCAGTCTGTTTAGTCCTGGATTTCAATCTCCTTCTCCAGACTGTACAGGGGAAACATGTAGATGCCTATGCTCGCCTGAAGCTCAAGAGACAGCCCTGTTCTCTGAGAGGCAGAAGCAAGTCTCTCGTTGACATGATGGAGTATATTCCCACAGTGACTATATGTCAGGAAGGGCTAATGTGCCACTCTCCTTTGCATCTCATGCATGGAAACCATGGGCCATCCCTATGCTCAGAAACCTGCAGTCTCAACAGGTCAGAGGAAATTCATTAAAACCTTTATTGGGAATTAAGCTGATGACTGGAAATCAAATGACCTAGCAAGAAGAGAGAGGCGATCTCTTAACAGGCTCTGCGTTTCATCAGAAAACCATTCAAAGCTCAAAGGCACTTTCCCCAGCTGCAGATAACGCAGGGCAGCTTGCAGCATCACATGGTCACGTGCGCTCTCTCCTATCTGTGTGCGATGCTGGCTGTGCTAAGGGATCCCTCCTTCTCCAGGTCTGACACATAAGATCTCCAGTGCTGGGAGGTGAGAAATGCTTTCCATGCAGAACCGGCATGGCCTGACCCAAACCTTGCGGTGCACTGTGTCTTTCAGTGCAGCTAACAGCCTCCCGGTATGCCCTCCCTGACCCTTCAGGCATCCCTGTGCTTGCAAATATGAGCATCCTGACCCAGACTGCATTCCTCACCTAATCCTTAGAGCTGCCCGTGGTAAAGAGTTGATTTCTATACATAGTGCTCTGAAAAGCCACTGGGTTATTCTGCCTGGGTGTAGGGGGTCTGTTCTCTGCAGCATGCAACACAATTCAGGCCTTGTTAATATGGGGGGGGGGGGGGAGGAACAGAGAAAGAGAGTGGAAAAAAAAAAGGTCTCCGTTGTAGAAAATGTGTTTGTGAAAGGGGGAAACGTCTGGCAGGCGGGTGTCAAAAGCTCTAGAAGACTGAGTTTATTTTGGAGCCTCCTGAGGTTAGATTTAATCAGCTCAAAACACATAGTTTCACTCTTAACATGACATTAATTTTCTCTGCTAGCTGAAAGATGCCTTGATACTCAATGGGAAGTTGTCCTTTTCCCATGCCTGAGACCAAGGACATATCTCATCTCTCCAACTCATTCCAGAATGTTTGAACAGAGAGGCAGAGCCATAAGCCGTGTCTGGGAGTGAAGGTCTGATTTTGATAGGACCATAAATATGGTTGCCATGTCTCACAGGGAATGACTGACACTCCTCCCTCACCACTTCAAAGAGGCTTGTGCTTTGTCTGAAGAGGTGTAGAAATATTTAACTGCAATCCTGGAGTCTCTTTAGTTGCATTCCTTCTTTTCCCTTTGCCATTGACAGACTTTCATGGGGGTCTTCTAAGCATTACATTCAAACAACATTGTTATTTTGGGAAGCATCCTCCTCACATTCATCAAGTGAATCAAAATACCAGGAGCTGCACCCCAAAAAAAAGTTTCCTTATACAACCCCCTGAGCACTTCTTCCAAATATGTTATTAAACCAAGCCCCAGGTCTGCATTGGCAATGGGGCCAGATCTTCCCAACATCATGTCCACAGATCAGGCTGCTGAAGCTACCAGCTACCTACCAAGCCTGCTACCAACATGGGATGTCCACTGAGGGATTCACTGAGCATCTGACAGCCCTGGTGAGATCACTCCAGGGATGGTGCTCTTCTGGGAGTAGTCACCTCGTTACATGCTCTATTATCAGAGCTGTATAGGTGTTCCTTCATTTTAGAAAGGTGAAAAACCTCTCTTCTGGGATCCTTATTTCTTTACCACCTCCCATAGGAAGCTGCAACTCCCACAGACCTGTTGAGTGAACAAAATACCTGTCCCCCAAAGCAGCACAAAGTTCAGCTTAATTGTTTGTAGAAATACTGGCAGTAAATTTCCTCTGATTGGTGATGGGATGGGGTTATTCCCAACTTCTCATGAACTCCAGTAGCTGTGCTCCATCTTCCTTGATGACATGCCTTAATGTTGGTTGCAAGCAGGAACCAAAACACTGAACACAAGAGACATCACTCTGGCAGAGGTAGCGGTCCTATAGCCTATGTTTGCTCCAGTCATTAGAGGGTCACCATTCCATTTAATTAAAGATTGAATGTCAACTCTGTAATGCCACCGTGAAGACCTCAGAAAAGACAATTTCAAAGGAGGTTATGTGAACTAATTTTTCAGTTTGGGGATATTACAACTTTATAAGGTGGGGCACATCTCACAAGAATTTCCTGTAATGCTTGGTAAATTGGGTTGTGGCCATAGGAACAAAATTTTTCTGTTAAGTAATAAATAATGAATATTATAATTTTATGCCCTACATTTTTAAAATGTTTAGTACAGCTGCATGAATAAACAATATTTTTGGTTCACTGGATGAATAATAAATAAATGAATAAGTAAAAGAACAGTAAGAAATAAACAAAAAACCAAAATTGTTTTGTGCAATTTCTTTGTACAGTAAGAAAAAAAAAAAGGTTACACATTTTGGAGTTCTAGGAACCATTTTGTTACAACACGGGAACTTCCAAGCCATATCTAAATCCCTGAAAATTTTGGACTGAAAATTCTGGTTTCCCTGTAGTATATAATTTTCCAGAAGCTGCAAAGACTGAGGCTTGAGAAGAGAATTGGATGGACCTGTTTGAATTTGTGGCAGGGAAGTGGGCAGGGCTTCCTTTATGAGAGGCACTGAGGCCCAAAGACCATGCCAGCTGGCCATAGACCAGCTTACCGAGATGGCAAGAGGTCTTAGGCGATGACCTTATCTATTACTCATAACCAGAAGCAGATCTGCTCATCAGCGCCATATATCAGTGTGGGTGAAGCATGGTCAGTTGCGCCTGCAGGAGTCACTGCACACTCCAGAGATAGGGATCTGAGGGCCATTTCTTATAATTTGTGAAGTTCTCCCTACTACTTTGAAACTAGCTGTCTGGTTAGATAGGACAGACACTGTCCCTGCTATTCCTTTCACTCTGAGCAGTCTGTAATTTAACCAGGGAGGAGTGTATCTACCAGATGTACCAATCCCAGCTGCTCAGCATGGATCTGAAGGGTCCAGATTGAACCACGTCAGCTTCATTCCATGTGTTGTCATCTGTGACCTCCTCTGGGATAAAAGACTCATCTTCATCACCCATGTGGTCTTGGAAGCTCATGAGAGACATACATTTAAGATACTCTGATAAGACCATGTTGAAGAAATATGGCCCTAACAGAAACCCACCATCTGAACATATCTACCACTTCAGAACCAAAAAAAGAGAGAGAACTCAACTGGGAAAGGTTCAGAGAGAGTGGCAAGGATTAGCCAAGACAAGAAACAACTTTTATAGGAGGAAGGACTGAGCTAGAAAAGACATTTCCAAGATCTTGGGACTCCATATTCACTATTCATGAATTAACTCATAGAGTTCATTATATCCTTGCAGAATCCTACTGATACGGCCAAAAAAGTGTGGGTTCTCTCAGGCTTTTGGATCAAATCTCCATGCAGGTGGTTTGAAAGATGCTGCAATGTACAGCTCTGGGTTTTCCTGTTTTGGTGCAGGACATGGTGCAACCTTAGGTCTGTGGGGGGCTGTGGGTTCACCTGTCTGTGAGAGGAATGACTTCTGGTCAGCACTGTTGGAATGCAGGTGCTAGATGACACCCTACTTCTTTGGGGTGTGAAGTCACGGGCTTACTCATTGCTCCAAGGCCCCCCCTAGAGTAGGCAGAATGATGGGAAGATTGAAAGAGCTGCAGACCAACTAGGTTAATTCACAGACTGGGAACATCTCTGTGATGATGTTCTCCAGACATGGAAGATGCTGGCCATCAGGTCAGGTGTGTGGGAGGTGGGTGTGAACACCGATTCTCATGCTTGGCATGTGAGATACTGCTGGTGGCCCAGAAGACAGTAAAAGGGCAGTGAAAGGGCTGAGCTACCCACCACATGGCCTCAGCACCTGGACTAGATGTGAACCTGGGCCCAGCTGCATGTTAACAAGCCATTTTGTTTTCAGGAGCACATTTGCTAAAGATTAGTCACAAATCTAGCTTCTGTGCAGCCCCACGGGGAGGCAATGGAGAAAAAGCACTGTGGTTCCTAAATAAGGGAAAAGGAGAAACATGCATTACAAATGGAAGAGGTTTTCTTCCTTCTCCCACCACTGCCACGATGGGGGCAGCCACAGTCTACTTTGAAGTCCTGTCCTTCAGGCTCTTTGCCATCGCTTGTGCTCAGCCCTTCCGACAAAAGCACAGTCTCTTGGTGGCAAGAGACTTGGCCGAGGAGCAGAAGGCAGGCTTTTTACATTAAAGGAAGGACTGTGAACAATTTTGCCTTTATCACCACAAAAGGGACTGTAAATCCCTCAGAGTTATGGATTCTGGTCCTGCAACTTGATCTCCCCAAACCAGTCATTTAAGTTAGGATAAATCTTTTCATTATTATTATATGGTTTGTTGTTTTATTTTAAAAGAGAGAGAGAGGGGAGGGAGAAATTGGCTCTAATATGGCTTGAAAATAACATTTGCAGCCAAGGAGTTATTTTATGTATACTGCTTTGCCTAACTGTATTCTGTAAGGATATGAAAGGACCAGAAGGCTCAGACCAGATTTCTCCATTAAGAGATGGAGTTTAGTCCATTTCTTGGCACCATGTAGAAAGTCAATATTTTCTCTTTCTTCTTTCCTGGCTGAATTTGGTGGAGCAGAGGGTCTAATTCCCAGCTCCGGTTTGGGATCCAGGCAGGCAGGCTGGCAGGCATTTCACCCTGCAAAATCATGCCCTGCACAATTTTGGTCCTGGCTGTTTCCAGCTATTTCACACTCACTCATTTGATTCCTGCCTCAGCTCATTGCAAGTTTGTAGTCGGCGAGTTTGTAGATGTGCTCCTTCCTTGGGACCCACGGGCAGCTGCAGCTGCATAGCTGGCTTTGCCATCTGCTTGCCTGGTGTTTGAAGACCTGGAGAGGGAGAGAGGCCATGCCATCATGTGTGCTCTCCTCAGGACTCTAAGGAGCCCTATGAGAGAGCAAGGTTTTCAGCTGCCATATATATCTGCTTCCTAGAGCACTTTAGTGTGCGGACACCCTCACCCTGCACACAGACAGCAGAAAGCTGGGCAGCCTGCTTTATTTTTTAACAAATGCCAGTGGCAGATTTCCTTTATGGTGCATTTACATTGCCAAATATACTCTTAAAAGCATCTCTGCTCATTGCCACTGGCACCAACTTCAGCATCCATCGGTGCTGGTACAGTGGTTTGCCACTGTTGTTTTGGAGAACGCTGTGCAGCAACACGTCTGGAGCCACGCTCCACCTGCACCCTGGCAGCTTCCTCAGCTAGCTCTTCACAACCAATGTGCTGGAATGAAATGGGGCTTGTGAGTCACCAGCCTCTTTCCTCAGCACCTCAGCAAGGGATTTTCCTTCTGAAAATATGGTCAGTGCCTCCACCTGTCAATGCATTGCTGCTATCCCCCGTTTAAAAATCTCTGACTGACTTGTATCATGAGGCTGCCTCTTGGTCATCATGAACAAAGTAACAGGCCTATAAAGATTTCCTCCTAGCTAGATAATAAATCATAAATGGACATAAATATATGCTCTTCATTATCTACTTCCATATACCTGTAATCTGCTGGGATCCACTTGAATTCCCAAGCCACAAGATCTCCCAGACTCAGCTGAATTGCCAAGTCCTTGCTGAGAGCTGAGCACAGCATGAAAGGGGCGTCTTTCTGGATGGCTGCAGCTGATCCATCTGCCTTTTTATTGGGTTGAAGGAGCAGAAAGGATACAGATCTGCAGCAAATGGCTTGACCCACACTTTATGGACACCTTGATCTACCCAAAGCCAAAATAACCAAAAGCAAAACTAACCTCCTGATGTCCTCTCCTGGGCACTGGGAGGATCTGCTTTTAAACAACAGTCTGGCCTTTGCCAGAAATTAATAGTGTTTTGAATTTACTGGCAGTAACCAGAATTTATCAGCAAATGATGTATATCATATCATATCAGTCAGCCTCTAGTTATGCTACCATGCCATGAACCAGAACCACAAAAGAAGACTTTGGTTCCTAGAAGTAACGTGTTGCAACCAGGCTTGGGTTTACCAGGGGAGTTAAGGAGTTATTCTTTGTGCCCTCTTCAACCACCCAGCACAGCACACGCACCACAAGAGGCAGAGATGACAGCCACAGCTGCTTGTGTGGCTGTAGGCACCTTGGCATCCTTAGCACTTGTTAGACTCCGAGGTGCCTTTCCCTTTGGAGTGCTGTGTGAGACTCTTTGTGAAGGTTCTCCTTAGTGCTTTAGCTAAGCACTGACCATCCAGTTTCAGCAAGGTCTTAAGTGTTGAGATGATCCAAGTATGGGCAGGAGAACAGCATTAAAGCTTAGTTATGTTACGCTTGCCTGCAGACACGATGAACCCAATGGTGTGTGAAGACCATGGTACCCACCTTCTGGAGCAGTGATGCTTCCCAGATGGCTAGGACCTCAGAACTTGGGTCTCCCTAAATCAAGTTGTGTGGGCTCCCCTTTATTCTTTCATTGGATCCACCCTAGCTCCCTTCAGAGTTAATAGTGAGGACCTTGCTCTCTGCCAGGAACGTCTGCCATTTATTTCACCAAGCGCTTCTTACTGGGATGTGTTCGCAGCTGGAAACCCCAGATTGTTTTTTGAGAAACAGAGCCAAATTTTGAGCTGGTAGAGAAAGAAACTGATTTCTAAGACACTATACCTTACCCTACTACCCGAGTATCTCCTAAAAAACTAAACCAGATCCCAGAGGTACAACTGTCTGGGAGGAAATGAGGGCTATTTTTCTCCATTTCATGTCCTTTAATTCACTTTTAATCATGCAGCTGGGCACATCTTTGAAACACCAGATTCAGTCAGAATGAGATCCTATTTCTTCAGTACCTCCTTGTTCCCATGAAACAAACCTCTCCGTAGATGTAATTACCCACCCATCCATCATTGTCGCAGTGAACACAGCGCACACGTGTGCATTCAGATGTGCAGAACTCTGTACTGCCGTTGAGTCATTTTCTGCAACGGTTACTGAGCCCACTCATTAAATAATGGTCTCCGCCTTGCAGTAATGATACATTGCTTAAAGAGAGTTCCTCCCTATTTATATGATTTACCTGGCAGTATGCCCACCGCAATCATTCATAATGAAAAAAGCTATCTAAAGGGATGAGATGTTTATACAGATGGCAAGAAGATTCCCAAATCATAGTAGTAAATACTTGAATCTTAAAACTTTTGGATGGGCTGTAAACCCTCATACTCCAGGATACCTGCCAACTGTAATTGATGAGGTCAAGAGGAGAGCAGGGGAAATAAGTTTTCTTTGTCTTGGTGAATGAAGTAGAAAAGTGGGGATGGCAGGAAAAAGTGATAATTTTGGCTTCACCTGAAATAAAATCTTGGGTTTAGGGTTTTTTGGCAAACACTTCCTAGGAAAAAAAAAAATATTGGAAGAAGATGAAGAAGAAGATGTTAAGCACTCAAGAGAGCCAACACTTCTCTTCAGCTTCATGTTCAAAGAAGAAAAGAGGCGCATTGTAATTAACCACCAAAAACTTTTACTTAAAATTTGTCAAGACAAATGCATTGTTTTGCCTTTCCCTAATGTTCTACTATTTTTGATCTTTTAAAAACTATTTCTATCCTTTTTCTCTCCAGCTTCATCATGATACATTTGCAGATCATCTGCATTTGACATAAGCTGGAAAATTATTTATATTCTTTTAAAAGTGCCTTCCTTGGTAGAGATATTCTCACAAAACTGATCAGATTTTGGTCAAAATGAGTACTTCCCCCAGAAGCAAATTATCTCTTCACTTCTCAGTACAGCTTCAGGCAACTTTTTACCAGAACAGCTGGATGTTACTAAAGAAAAGGAATGGTGAATAGTCATTTGAGATGTACTAAACCTCTTGTCTTCTCATACACGGGCATTGTCTTTCTCTGCCTGAAAACTGCAGGCACATTAAGATGTTTTCATTGGCCCATCTGTTAGCAGAAAAGGCTTTGTGAAATCCGTGTGAACTTCCATTGGTATATGGTGCTCTATTAACTATCCAAGCCATGTTGATTATTTATTATTCATTGTTTAGATTTATAATAGTGTTAATGGAATAAATATTTATTATAAAACCCCTGTTGTCCAGGGCACAGTTGTAAAGCAAGCAGAAAACAGCTTGAGTGAAAGACCAGCCTTCCTTCCAACAACCCTCCCTAACTGTGGTTGGATTCCATGTCTCCATCTCCTGATGATGTGAAGAGCATTACTGCAAGAGTCTGTACAGTGATTTACAGTGAAAATCAAAGTCTGGATTTTTTTTTTTTAAGTGACACTGGCAGGGGGAGGAGGGAAGAGAGAAAATGTAGTAGAAAGGATCTGACTGGTTTCTTTCTGGTTTTAGACATGAGTTTACCAGGGATTTTAAGGAGATGAAGTCCCCATAAATGCCCATCTCGATAGGACTAAGATTGCACCACCACCAGAAAAGCTGCTACCTCCTGCCCTGGTGGCAAGAGGAGCAAAGAGCTGGTGTTTGTGCTTAGGCAACCAAGTCTGTCTGCTACACGTCAGGTTGATGCAGACACTAGTGACCCCATGAGTGTTGGGAAGTCCATCTGTCCACATGCCAAGGATGGCTTTCATTCATGCTTGGAAAACTGAATTTTGCTAGAGCTGTTGTGGAGGCAGAAGCACAGACCTGAACGAGAGGCTGAGCATTGCTGTCCCAGAGCAAACACCCTCATGCTGTGACCCACTTCTGTCTTCAGTCTTTTTTTACCTGTTTATTTTTTTTTAATGTGACCTGTTTATTTTATGGGCCTGGTCTAAATTTTATTGGTGTTAGCAGAAAAGTGCTCAGCGGCAATGGTGGTTTCATGCTCAGGCTGTAGAATGCTTATGAAAGATCATGCAGGTATTATTTGTGCTAAATTTGCAGGGTGGGCGCCAGACCAGATGGGCTGCTGGAAAGTGTTGAAAAAGAAGCACTGGTCTGGGACATTCAAGGGGAAAATCAACCTTTTTAGACCCCAAAGTGCTAAGACCCCCTTCATTTCTCCTTTCCCATGTCTACAACCCTCCCCACCTCATGCTATTGTTCATTAAGAAAATCCCACTATCATTCTTTCTAGCATTTAACAAAAATGAAAGAACCGGTTCCAGATCTGTGCTTTCGTAACTGGTTCTTGTTAGAGTTGCCATGACATATTGGGAAAGGAGCCCAGAGCGGGTGGCTGGAGAGATCCCGGCCAAGCAGAGCTGGCTGGCTGCTGGGGTGTGCTATGCAGGGGCTTGAGACTTTTCAGAAGCACTTGGGCTTTTCCCCTCAACTTTGTGCTCTCTTGGCCTTTGGCTTTATTTTTAGCCTGTCTCCTTCTGGCGTTGGTCTCTCCATCTACATCAAGCTCCAGAAGCAAGGTCTGCCTCCAAACCACGACGCTGCCTGGGTGCAAGTGGGGAGCTAAGGTGCAGAAAACATAAAGGGGCAGCACATATTGTGAAACTTGAATAAATCATTGGGAACAGTGGGCTACAGAAGAGGAACTTATGGACACCACCTCCCAATAACACAGAATCACAGAATAGTTTGGGTAGGAAGGGACCTTTAAAGGTCATCTAGTCCAACTGCCCCTGCAATGAGCAGGAACATCTTCAACTAGACCAGGTTGCTGGGAGCCCTGTCCAGCCTGGCCCTGAATGTTTCCAGGGATGGAGCACTGACCACCTCTCTGGGCAACCTCTTCCAGTGTCTCACCACACCCATCACGAAAAATTTCTTTATATCTAGTCTGATTCTATCCTCTTTTACTTTAAATCTGTTATCCTTTGTTCTATCACTACAGGTTCTATTAAAAAGTCTGTCCTCATCCTTCTTATAAGCCCCCTTTAAGTATTGAAAGGGTATCCCCAGCTCCCCACCATCCCTCCTAGGGTATCATCACTCTACATGCCCTCCACTTCTCAAAATACCTCATCTTTCCTGTATGTCACCCAGGCTCATCTTCCCACACATCTCCCTACACGCTTCCTCGAGCCTGTGGTACCACTGATACCTGTTACCCACATCTCCATGTCATGTTCCACCACCACCACCACCCCTTCACAATCCTTACACCTACATTTTGGCTAGCAGCTGGATGGTGGCCAAGAAAACAGGACAGATGCTGATCAATGCTATGTGGTCTGCTATTACATGGCAGAACTTACACCTTCCTCCCCACCACTGGTCCAAGTTGTATCAAACTGGCAAAGTCAGCCAGTATGCAGGCAAATTTGGAGTCAAGAATGAATTGAGCATGACTGCTTGCCTCTGCTGTCAGTTCTGCCCTGAGTGGCTCTGCCCAGCAGCTCACGGAGGCAAGCATCACCCTCTGCAGCCCCCGCCCCATCCCTGAGCGTAGGCATGCCTGCAGGAAGGAGAGAAGCCAGCAAAGTCATCTGCCAAAATGCTGATGCTTTAAGATGTTGTTTTAAACCAGATTGTTACTAGGAATATTGCCTTTGTGTTGGAAGTTATTTCCTTCCTACCCAAAGGCAGATCAGAGCAAATGCACAGAAAGCAGCCTGAAAAAAGAGAATAAAAAAAAAATCAATTACATATATATATATATATATATGCATACATACATATATATGTATGTATGTATCTGTAAAAGAGGTTAGACAGGAGAATATCCAGATCCAGTGCATTTACAGATGGGAACAAAGTCAAACCTCAGACCAGGCAGCCATGCATTTTGGAGGTTATAATTGGATATAGGTTCAGCCATGGGAAACCATCTGGATTTTATCCTGTGATCTTTACCAGCTCACACCCCTGGCTTATTGAACACCACTTTGCATTTACAGATTTGGTGATTTTTTTTTAACTCTTTTTCTTAATTTTTGTAGATGTATACATTGTTTACATTTTTGGCTCAGATATTTTTACATGAAACCCACAAATGTTCCGCTCCCATGATATCTGAGGTTGCTAAGTCTTCAAATAGCCCTGGTTCACATCCCTAACTAGGTTTACCTATATTCACCTTCTGTTGAAGGCGTCTTCAGCTAAAACACCACATTTTCAGGGTTTTCCAACAGCCATGGAATAAGAAATAGTTAACTTCCCCCCCCTATTTTTTCTTAAATGAAGCATGATATTTTTAAGTAGTCACAGGAATCCAGAAGCTGGAAGTATTGGGGGAAAAAAAAAAAAAAGAGAGAGACTTGCAATAATAAATTGGCAGTTATGGAAAAGCAGGCCTGCGGTTTGCTATTTATACTTGTGTCTGATCTGTTTGGCTCCTGTCTGAACTAGATCATTGAGGGGATTACTTCTTTATTTGTAATGCACCAAACATATCTTTGGTATGAAAATTATCATTGTACAGATGTGTTCCTTGGGTTGCATCCTGCACACACACATACCTCATAATAAATCAGAAACAGCTTCGGGAAAGGAAGCACATTTACATGGAAGTAAAACTGGAGTCTATCTTTGTGCCCACTGTATATATTTCTATCAGGCTCTGCAATTTTTTGACTTCTTATGATTGAGTACTGAGCTAATGTTGATATTAGCAGCTAATGCAGATGAAGTATTACCAGAGCTGCTGCCAACTTACATTCAACCAGGGCTGACGGATTGGTTTTCGGGTGGGATTCACCTCAGCTAATTTTGCAGTTTTATATTTGAGTTAGCCAAGCCCAGCCCCAGCAGGGGACTTGCACTCCTTTCAGAGACACAGAGCAGTACAAAGCACGCTGCTGAAGATCCCTGCTCAGTTACTCTCCTGCCCTTTACCACCCCACAACCCCCCCATCATTTTTTCATTAAATTGTGACGTTTAGTTGAACCCTCAGAAGTCAAATTTTTAGCATCTTTTCACAGGTGGGAAGATAGTCAAACTAGAGGAGGGGGGGGAAAATGCATTAAAATCTGTCAGTTCCCCCAGAAATCAGGGGCTTTCTGTGCAAGAGAGTGACAGGACATCTGAGAGCATTTCTGATGGTGAAGTTCTTATCTTCACCAGAAAGATCTGATGAGGGTTTGGTTTTGTGTGTTTTTGTTTGTTTGTTGTATGTTTTTGTTTGTTGGTTTGGTTTTTTTGTTTTTGTTTTTGTTTTTTTAATCAAGTGACTATATGAAAAGATCTGTTTCTAAACCTAGCCAGGACACAAAAAATAAAGATATTTATGGTCTCAAATAATCTTTGAAAATGCCTCATTATTGCAGAAGCTGGAAGCATTTTCATGAAATGCTTTACTAGCTCTCATGGCTAACTCTTCCTCTTGAAGATGGCCCTGGAAGCAAATCTTCCTGCAGAGAAACCCTAGTTTTGATTATGACAAAATATTTTGCAGAAACTTCACTTTTGTTAATCTATTACAGGGGAAAACCAAGGTTTTGCAAATTTCCTATACAACTTAATTTTTCCTTCCGTTTTGAAATATTCCATGGAATGTCATTAATGCTACCCCACTGCTGCTGTTTGAAGTGCAGTATTTGTTGTTTAAAAAAATCAAGGACAGCTGCTACTCAGTACTCATTAAAAATTCTTATCTTTTCTGGATCAAAGTGTCTTCTATCTGTGTTAAAATGGGGCTGTATGACAATTTCCCTGTTTTGTGGGGAGCTTCAAAAGCTTGTTTCTGTTTGGGACAAAGAACATATTGGTTAATATTATTTTCCCATAAAATGGAAATGTTGAGTTTTGACCAGTTGGATTTGAAGTCATGAATACTTATCTCTATGCACACATCAGGGGATCTAAACTTCTCCAGCAACATAACTTTAGTGCCACACTTCACCAGTACTTTAATTTGTATCTCTTCTGGATCCACTGCACACTGATTTTTCTGTATAATGAAGGAAGTATTTTTTTCCCCAAAAAACTTAACCTTAATCCTATGAACTTTATATTACAGAGAGGAGCAAAAGCAGGGAATTTTAAATGATTTAAAAAATCAAGCTTTAATCTCTCAGAATATCTCACAATGCTACAGAAAGCAGGTTCAGTAGTTTTGTAGATCATAACATTTTAGCAAGTAAATATATTTCACTTCCATTAAGAAGATATCAGTGAACTGTTTGGCCAAATACAACATAATCATCCTTCGACATTAAAAAAATGATATTCTGTAGATGTTTGCATTCAGACCGATCTTATAAAAAAAAATATCAGTGAAGTGGCAGGGGAAACTAGTTTAATATAAAAGGTTTTCTATCACTATGTCCCCTGCTATATTTATTGCTTTACAGCTGTTGAGACACATAGCATAGTATTTATCTTATCTAAATTTAGCCACCAAAATTTAGACAGCTGGAATCTCAGCTATTTGAGGGATTAGCCTAGACAAATTTTATGTGATATATGCTTTAGATAAGCAACGTTTCCCTGAGATGATTCCTAATCATAATGTAGGATCTGAATGTTCAGACTTCTGTTCAGAACAGGCAAAGGAAGGAATGAAGTCAGTATGGTAGAAAGTTTCTTAGCAATGGATTCAAATCATTTAATGATGTAGAAAAGGAGTTTGTACCATCACATGAAAGGCTAAAGCACTGGTCTCATTTCCCAACCTCACTCCCAGCCAGGCAACCAAAAAATGTCCGAATTTTTTCACACCAAATCTACCAGAGGAATAAGCAAGCAAACAAACTCCTCTTTCCACATATCAGCAGAAAAGGAAAGAAGTCTATTGATCAAAATCCAAAGAAGCTGAGGAATTGAAGATACATGAAAACACTTGGTCAACATCTGTTGGAGTGGATCTGAAAATAACAGCTTCAACTAGGAATTTTGCTGGTATCTAAAGTGCGATGTGTACATTGTTCATGACAGTGAATTAGCAAGGATCTGTTTTCTCTTCCAAGGTCCTGCATCTGGGCTGGGGCAGCCCCCAGTATCAACACAGGCTGGGCAAAGAATGGATTGAGAGCAGCCATGAGGAGAGGGACTGGGGGTGCTGGTGGGCGAGAAGCTGGACGCGACCCGGCCACGTGCGCTCGCAGCCCAGAAAGCCCCCCGTGCCCTGGGCTGCATCCCCAGCAGCGTGGCCGGCGGGGCGAGGGAGGGGGCTCTGCCCCTCTGCCCCGCTCTGCTGAGACCCCCCTGCAGCGCCGCCTCCAGCTCCGGGGCCCCCAGCATAAGGAGGGCACGGACCTGTTGGAGCGGGGCCAGAGGAGGCCACGGAGATGGCCAGAGGGCTGGAGCCCCTCTGCTGCGCAGCCGGGCTGGGAGCGCTGGGGCTGTTCAGCCCGGAGAAGGGAAGGCTCCTGGAGACCCTGGAGCACCTTCCAGCACCCAAAGGGGCCGGCGAGGAAGCTGGGGAGGGGCTTTTCCCAAGGGCCTGCAGCGCCAGGACAAGGGGGAATGGTTTTAAACTAAGAGAGGGGGAGATTCAGACTAGATATAAAGAAGAAATTTTTTACACTGAAGGTGGTGAGACACTGGCACAGGCTGCCCAGAGAGGTGGTTGATGCCACATCCCTGGAAACATTCAAGGTCAGGTTGGATGGGACTCTTGCTTTCTTCTTGTTCTTACAGAAACATGAATTCTTATTCCAATATTATCTATGCTCTTTCATCCTGATAATGAACTTTTAATTAAAACAGCTGTTGCCTCTTCTTCACAGTTCAGAAAATGAGGTCCCCTGCCCATTAGTTTGTTATGTTTACAGGAAATGCAGATAGAGGAAATTCTTCACCCACACATAACGAATTCTGGCAGACTTAATGACATGTAAAAGTCTTCCCTCTCTCCCCATTCCCTTATGAACAGTGCAGTCAACTTGCAAATTAACATCAGCTCTCAGAGCTTGAGGGACATTTTTTTACCGACCTAATTTCCATACATTTTGAGCTCTGTTTCCATCCTCATCCTTTTCCTCCACCCCACTGACTCCTTTTAAGGTTTGCTTTAAACATGTAAATAGCATCCTGGACAAGGTGGCCTCCCTACCTGTGAGGATGCCATCTCACCCTACAGTCCCAAGGTGTAGACATGTGAGCAGGTGGGTGACTGAGAGACCCGGTGGAGAAGACAGGTTGGGCTCAAGGTGAAAGCAGGGGCTTGTTCCCTCTTCTTTGCTGTTATGTTTCCTGTAACAGGGGTTTTACCCCACATTTGTTATTTCTCAGAAGCCAATCTTAGTAAACAGCCATCTGCTTCTCTCCTTGACCTGAGACTCCACTAAACTTTGTTTCTTGAAGCCTCAGACTGGATTAAGGAGTGGGTAATCCCCAGGGGTCAAGAAGCCTTGTGAACAGCAACAGGAGCAGAGCACCACCGCATGATCTGCATGGGGTGTCAGCTATTCAGCAGCCTGAGATAAAAGACATGAAGCCACCAACCCCTTGTAAACAGTTCATTATGTTCTTTACCGTTTCTTTTTCCTGCTCACTTCTCCCTCCTACGCTCCCAGACTAGCTAATTACTTTTATCACGAGCTAAGTATGCAGTCAAGAGGTTCCAGTTGCCACTAGTAGTGTATTTTTAAGCCTTTGCAGCTGACATGCCAGTTGAAGATTCAGGCTGGTTTATCCCGGGCTTTTATAACTTTGTGTAACATGTGCCTAGGAGGCAGGGGGAAGCAGGAGAAGGGATGAAGTAGCCCAGCAAATATGAGTCCAGACCAATGGGAGACAGACAATCATAGAATCATTCAGGTTGGGGAAAAAAACTTTTAAGATGATCGAGTCCAACCATTAACCCAGCACTGCCAAGCCCACCACTAAACCACGTCCCTAAGTGTCACATCTACACATCTTTTAAACACCCCCAGGGACGGTGACCCCACCACCTCCCCGGGCAGCCTGTCCCAGTGCCTGACCAGCCTTTCAGGGAAGATGTTCCCCAACCCCCAATCTAAACCTGCCCTGGGGCAAGGTGAGGCCGTTTCCCCTTGTCCTGTCACTTGTTCCTGGGAGCAGAGACGACCCCCCCTCGCTGCACCCCCCTGTCAGGCAGCTGCAGGGAGCAAGAAGGTCCCCCCTGAGCCCCCTTCTCTCCAGGCTGAACCCCCAGCTCCCCCCTGAGCCCCCCCCAGGCTGGTGCCCCAGCCCCTTCCCCAGCGCCCTGCCCGGCTCTGGACACGCTCCAGCCCCTCAGGGTCTGGCTGGTGCTGAGGGGCCCAAACTGAGCCCAGCATACGAGGGGTGCCTCTCCCCCCCAGGCCCCCCCCCCCCCCCCCCCCCGCGCACGCCCCCCCCCCCCCCACGCCCCCCCACCCTAGTGCCAACACCAGGTGGAGACAGGCTAAAAATAAACCAAAGGCCAAGAGAGCACAAAGCTGAGGGGAAAAACCACTATCAAACCTCCCACTTGAGCGCTACCTTCCCCTTCAGTGATTATCTTCTGTTTGGTTTTTATTTGCAGGGCAGTGTTTCGATATTTCTGTACCATACCCTCTTGTTAGCAGAGGCATCTGTGAACCAAACGCTCTGTAAGTATTCTGAAAACTGGGTGGGGCAACTTGCACCACAGGGGAAATTGGACCATTTTCAGTTTTCAAGGCAGCTTCTTCCTGAATAGCCAAGGTCTTGGCAGCACCCTCCGGAACCTTGACAATGTTACAGTGATGTTCTACCTGAGCATACCATTTGGGCACCAAGGCTCCTTGTGCCACCCTGTCAGGGGGTGGTGTCCTGGTCAACACAGGTTTTATCGCCTTACAGGGACCTCCGAGCGCTATTGTTGTTTATGCATGGTACGTTGAGCCTCTCGCAGGGCTAAGCTGACCACAAACAAACCCTTTTCCAGGTGGAGTACCATTTCTCGGCGTCCTTAACGCTGCAAGAGTAAAACCCAATAGGTCAAGCGGGTCCTTCCCAAGTAAAGACAAAGTGTTCTTGGCCCTCAGTTTGCAAGGAGACTATAAAAACCATATCTTTGACATCGATAGCTGTCATAATGCAATGAGCTTGTTCCTGGATAGATGCTCTAAGCTCGGCAATGTTTGGCATAGCAGCTGTTAATGGGCCTGAGTTAGCTTTTTTTTTTTTGTACTCAGTCTCCATTTTCTGTTTGGTTTATGAACAGGCCATACTGGGGAGAGTGGGCCGGCACTACAATTCCCTGTTCCTTTAATTCCTCCAGTACTGTGGTTATCCCTTCCCATGCCCGTAAGGGTAATTATAGGGTTTGACATTAGTCAGTCGGGAGGGAGGGAACAAAGGCGCAGCATGTAACAGCCATGTATCTATGGACAGGGTGCCAAATGTCCCATCCCTTCCCTTGTCATCAGTTCACACCTTTCCTCTCAGAACGTTGAGTCCTAAAAGCTTAAGCAGGAATGGCCCCACGACCATGACTACCGGAGTGGCTGTACCCTCAAGTCATCACAAACCAACAGCAGCCAATGTTTGTGCTTGAACATTACCAAAAGCATCTGTAACAAACATATGTTGCTTAGACAAAGTTATGCCACTTTGTGCCTCATCTTCAGTTTTAATAGCCAAAATCTGAGCTCCAGTATCTACCAGGAACATTACTGGTGCCTACTTAGGATCCACAAAACAAGTTACTAATAGATCACCTTGGTGATTTTCAGTGAGCTGCCTAATATGTACCCACCATTCACTCCCCCACCCACTACAAGGGGTGAAGCCATTAGTTTCCCATTGTCCTAGGGGATGCAGTTGGCTCTGGTAAGGGGGCACTAGGAATTGGGCTCTCATTCTTAACTGGTGGACTTTCAGGCCATCCTGACACCAGCTTTTCCAGTTTGTCAGTCAGCAACCCGTTCATAAGATCTCAGGGAATATCTTTCTGCCACCCCATGGTCCATAGACCCTTACATCTGTGTCCTCACTCTCTCCCACTCAGTGATGCTATGGCAGGCATCCTTTTACTGTTAGTTGAGTGTGTGTGAAGTTTCAGTTCTGTGTGCCTTAAACCTTTTGGTTCAGTTTTGGTGGACAGAATGGTGACAGGGCCATATTTTCGTCAATAATTTATTAAACTCTTGAGCAACTTCTCCCCATGTCCACATCTCCTTTTCCTGGGGTTTGTGACTAGGGGCCACCATCCCTTCTAATGCAGCAACAGCCCTTTTGCCCTGGGACATTGCCTGTATTTTCCCCTGTAATTGAATACCAGTTGCTTTTAAGGAGTCAGGGAGGCCCCTTATGAGAGGAGTCATTTGTTCTGGGTCAACCAGTATCATTACTGGGGATTCCTGTTTAAGTCTAAGCTCCCAGTCATACCCCATTTGCAGACATGCTGCCTTCTGATTTCTACTAGCTGGTTGACTGTCCCCACAACAGCAAGCGGATCCCCCTTTCCAAAGGGCGAAGACCCCCAGCCCAGCAGGCTGCTCTTTGGGTCAGGGACCAGGGTGCTCAGTAGTTCCC
The DNA here is from genome assembly GCF_023634155.1 of Falco peregrinus. NCBI lineage: Eukaryota > Metazoa > Chordata > Aves > Falconiformes > Falconidae > Falco > Falco peregrinus. The sequence goes on along the minus strand of NC_073725.1, from coordinate 62,924,985 downwards.
AGTGGCTAGGAATCCCCTGGCCCCCAGTAGCCCTCGGCTTCCTTTTTGCTTAACAGTATCTGATATCCCCCCATGCAGCGACACTCTCCAAACACATTCTGTCTCTGACTCCTTATGAGTATGGCCAAACTCTTTTTTCAGTTTAGCCAATTCAGTAACAGAATATGGAATTTCTTTAGTAGCAATTCAAGGAAATTCATCCTCATCATCCTCATATTTAAACTCAGTGTTGACCAAGGGTTGTGGAGCACTGGTGTGGGCATCCATTTTGTCCAATTTTGATCTTGCTTCCTCCAGTTCATTACTGGGATATTCAGTATTATTTTTCAGGGAGCAGAGAACTGTCGTTTCCCTCAAGGAGCAGCTCTTTCAAAGCAGATTGTAGCTAATTTGCCCCTGCTCTTTGCCCTTTCAGCTGCCCCTTTGATCTCTCCACCTGCCCTTGCAAGGTGGAGAAACTGAATTTTGTGAGAATTGAAAATTTTGTGAGTGGGGATCCTGCCTCCGGCCTCCACAACACTGACCAGGCTGGCCCCAGTGTGGCACAAGCAGCGGCTTTCCCTTTCCCAGCCTGGAGCCCCGCTTGCTCGGTCACACAGTGCCCGGTGCCCCTGTGCCCGGGGTGTCCCCAGGGGGCTGCACAGCCCCGGGTCGGGGGCCTCAGGGAGGGCCCTCGTCTGAAGAATGTTCTTCAGCTCCCCGAACGGCCCTGAGAGGCACCGCCTGGGTCAAAGCGACACTGAGCGCTCGCACCTCAGGGCGGCCGCCTCTGGGGGGCAACTCCCCAGCCACCCCCGGCCGTCCGGCCCGCGCCGCCTATTTAACGTTCCGGTCCGAGCCGGGGGCTCGGTGTGACACCTGGAGCGGGATGCGGTCGCAAGCGGGGCCAAACGCCGGCAGTCGGGAACGTTTCCCGGCGCAGAGCGGCGGTGGGAGAACGGCGGCGGGAGAGCGCGGGAAGGGCTGAGGCAGCGGGAGAGCGCGGGGAGGGCTGAGGGGGCGGGAGAGCGCGGGGAGGGCTGAGGGGGCGGGAGAGCGCGGGGAGGGCTGAGGGGGCGGGAAGGGCTGAGGGAGCGGGAGAGCGCGGGGAGGGCTGAGGGGGCGGGAAGGGCTGAGGCGGCGGGAGAGCGCGGGGAGCGCTGAGGCGGCGGGAAGGGCTGAGGCGGCGGGAGAGCGCGGGGAGCGCTGAGGCGGCGGGAAGGGCTGAGGCGGCGGGAGAGCGCGGGGAGGGCTGAGGGGGCGGGAAGGGCTGAGGGAGCGGGGAGAGCGCGGGGAGGGCTGAGGGGGCGGGAAGGGCTGAGGCGGCGGGAGAGCGCGGGGAGGGCTGAGGCGGCGGGAAGGGCTGAGGCGGCGGGAGAGCGCGGGAAGGGCTGAGGCGGCGGGAAGGGCTGAGGCGGCGGGAGAGCGCGGGGAGCGCTGAGGCGGCGGGAAGGGCTGAGGCGGCGGGAGAGCGCGGGGAGGGCTGAGGGGGCGGGAAGGGCTGAGGCGGCGGGAGAGCGCGGGGAGGGCTGAGGGGGCGGGAAGGGCTGAGGCGGCGGGAGAGCGCGGGGAGGGCTGAGGGGGCGGGAAGGGCTGAGGCGGCGGGAGAGCGCGGGGAGGGCTGAGGCGGCGGGAAGGGCTGAGGCGGCGGGAGAGCGCGGGGAGCGCTGAGGCGGCGGGAAGGGCTGAGGCGGCGGGAGAGCGCGGGGAGGGCTGAGGCGGCGGGAAGGGCTGAGGCGGCGGGGAGAGCGCGGGGAGGGCTGAGGCGGCGGGAAGGGCTGAGGCGGCGGGGAGAGCGCGGGGAGGGCTGAGGGGGCGGCGGTCTCCGGATCGCCCCGCCCCGCCCTGTGGCGCGGCCCGCGAGGGAGGGGGGAGCCCGTTGCCCTGACAACGGCACGTGCCGCCGCGGGCGCGCGGGTTCTGAGGGGGCGCGCGGCGCTGCCTCGGCGGGCTGAGGCGGGCGGTCGTGCCCGGACGCGGCCCCGAAACAACCTGGCGGTGCCCGGGCCCGGCCGGCCTCTGCTGTGGGGCGGCTGTTTGCTCCGGGCCGGCCCGTGGCTGCCGAGCCCGGTAGCAGCGCCGGGAGCCCCGCACCGAGCCCGGTCGGGGTGTCAGCAGGCTCTGAGGCAGCCGGCTCACAGCCTGGCCTCCCACATCTTTCCTCTCTGTGCAGTCTCCCTGGCACACGTTGCAACACAAGCATCCAAGCCCTTCATCTGGAAGCAGTCGTGCTGCCCATCCCGCCATCTCTTCCTCCTACTATTTGATCCAGAATGAACAATTTTCCTCATTCATTCATTCTAGCAAAGTTCTCAGCATCGATACATCCATGTATCCTAACCACAGAATAGATGATTCCTAAATTCCTTATGATACTATGTGACACATCACAACTTCTGGGTGAGGTGGTAAATAAATGATGCAGTAAATTCCAGTGATTTTTGTCTACCTTTCCAGCAGTCTTTCCCCAGTAATGTTAATATTATCTGCTTATTGATTCCTCCATTGCAGTTTGCCTTAAAGAATCTCTGTACAGCCCAAGTGACAATAGGAAACACATCAGGGCTTGGAGATCTTAATCAGGTGTGATGGGTTGACCCCAGCTGGATGCCAGGTACCCACCAAAGCTGCCCTGTCACCCCCCTCCTCAGCTGGACAGGGAAGAGAAAATATGATGAAAGGCTTATGGATCAATGGAAGGACAGGGCGACATCACTCAGCAGTTGCTGTCAAGGGCAAAATAAAATTGACTTGGGGAAATAATAATTTTATTTATTACCAATGAAATCGGAGTAGGCTGATGAGAAATGAAACCAAATCTTAAAAACACCTTCCCCCCACACCTCCCTTCTTCCCAGGCCCAACCTCACTGCCCATTTCTCTGCCCCCCAGCAGCGCCAGGGACAAGGAATGGGGCTGGGGTCCGTCCATCACGCAGGGACAGGGCTCCTCACCCCCTGCCCTGCCCAGCGGGGGTCCCCCCGTGGGTGCTGTCCCTCAGGCCCTGCCTGCAGCTGCCCCAGCGCCACTGCCCGCAGGTCACGGCCTCCCTCTGGCACCCCCTGCCCAGGCTGTGGGGGGAGCTGCTCCCCGGGGGGCTCCGTGGGCTGGGGGCACAGCCTGCCTCATCATAGTCTTCATCGCGGGGGAATCTGTGCTCCGGCACCTGGAGCACCAGGGCCTCCCTCTGCCCTGACCTGGGGGGCCGCAGGGCTGTTGCTCTCATGTATTCTCACTCCTCTTTTAGGCTGCAATTGCTGTTGTGCAGATTTTCCCCCCCTTCTTAAATGTGTTACCCCAGAGGTGCGACCACCATAGCTGCTGGGCTGGGCCTTGGCCAGCAGTGGGTCCATCTGGGGGCTGGCTGGCATCAGCTCCATCAGCCTGGGGGAAGCTTCTGGCAGCTTCTCACAGAAGCCACCCCTTCAGCTGCCCACTACCAAAACCTTGCCACACATCGGGATAAAAGTCCATAGTGTCCAAATACTCTTGCAAGATAAAAGAGGGCATCCATAAGCAGAACCATTGATGATGCCACTGCCAACTTTGTGTGTGTATGAACTAACATCTGTCACTGTTCTCCTCTGGGAGATGGATAATCCAACAGAGTGGTTCTCGGTCACTGCTGCATCTGTCTGGTGTTACATCAGGGCTGAGAGGTTTGTCCTTTGCGGCAGTGCCAGTCCTGCCAGAGCTGCCTGGGGTTTTCCAGCATTCACTTTTATGGTGCAGAATGTCCCTACTTTGTTGACGTGGGCTTATGAGCTTCCCTGAGCACAACTGATGCTGCCTACAATGGAAGCAATGTGCTTTATAAAAGCTAACTGCCTTTTAAATAAACACTTGCTAAATTACAGTAACTCCCATCAGAGGCACTTTTCCAAAAACTGCTAAAGAAAACATTAAAAGAACAAGAGAGCAGAAAACATGCTGGGAAAAGTACCTTGAGATGAATACTGTTAAAGTTTATTTTTCTATTCTGTTTTAATGAGGTAATAGTTGGGGATATTACAGAGATGAAACTGCATTGGCTAACTGGGTTTGCATCTTACTTCACCATTTTTCATCTTCTAGGATTTCCTTCCATTGGATTCTGGGGAATTTATACTATGCTAAGTGCTTTCTTGGTATGGAAAAGAGGAATCCTGGTGGAGGCGTGTTTTGTACACATGCCTTGAGTACTGGAACAAAGTTAGAGTGAGTATGCAGGCTTGGTGATTTTCTCTTGGGTGTGTAATGCGCCTAGCACATCTGAAATTCTTCTGTGTGCAAAGATGTGTGTTTCTCAAAGCTGCGGACTATTTGAGATGACAAGGGCAAGCTGAAAGGATGATTTTCTTTAAGTAGAACATACTATGTAATAATAGCCCAGGGACATTTCACATGCAGCTGTTAACAGTAGAAAGCAGAACAAATGAATGCAATACCCCTGAACACTAAGGTTTGCAGTGGTGAGGGATCAGGCTTTCAATATACCCCAGATTTTCTGGTCTGCAAAAGCATTCTCTTTGCGTTGGAGCATGTAGAAAGTATTTGTAATTGCTAAGCTCCCTTCTTAATTCATTAAGAAAAACAGGTACCTCTAAAAGATGATTCACCCCATCTTAAAACCAAAGTGTAAGGATGGTCACAGTAAGCAAAGCCATCCAGCTGATCTGGGGCAATTGCTACTTAAAACGTTCTGCTTGTCCACATCAACAGACTGACTTTCACAATGAATTTTTCTGTACTAATTTCTATGTTAGAGGAAGCTACTTCTCTCCAGCTTTCAACTGACTCTGCCTATGGACTGTGCTGCCTTCTAATATTCTTCCTTTTCTTTGTAGACTTTGGTGCAAGGTTATCAGTGACAAGGACCTGGGATTTCTTTTCTGGGAATGTGATATTTTGGAGTTACCGACCTGAGGGACTCTGTCACAGCATGTCTAGTATTCAAGGCACTGGGAATCTCTGGAAACTGCTACAATGTGGGTAAATGATTGCAGCCAGCTGCAAGACATATTATATCTGCAATTTTGCCGATTGCTGGGTGTAGGATTCATCTCACTTGAAAATTAAACATTTTAGTCTGTGCAAGTCGTCTAGGCTGCTTAGAGAGGCAGAGCACTCTCAGGGAGCAAATCACCCAGATCAGACACTTGAGTCAACACATGTTTACTGATGCTAAATGTTTGCTTGGATTCAAAATACGAACAAGTTAATGGCAGATAAAATACTGAGGTTTACTGTATAAAGATACCCAATCCGTGTTCAGAAATTCCCTGAGACAGAAATTTCTGGCATGTATTTTGAGGATGTATGTTTCTTTTGATCTTATATTCTTCCTAGGCTTTTGCTGTTGTCCAGTTTCCAAGGAAGACTGCTAGCTGTACCAGAGGTCTGGCCCACTGCAGTTCCTTTTACATTCTTATTTTCTTCAAGTGGGATGAATCAGTCTCTGGAGGTAGAGTCTAGATGGCGAGAGAGAGTCTAGATCAGTTAACTGGACACGAGGGATGGGGTCCTTACCTTGTGTTAGACAACTACAATGTAGATGTCAACACCACTGGACTTAGTCCCTCTGAGTCCCCTCCAATCATTGTAGATACAACGGCATTTTTAAAGAGGAATCCATCTCATCCTGAAATCTGTCTCTTCTATAGACCAGAAACATCTTACCAACATAGTTTCTCTTTCTCTCCTGCATAGTTTTTGGAGAAAATACATCTCATCCTGACTTCTGTCTCTTCTACAGACCAGGTGCATTGTGACCTCAAGGTTCCTATGTCTCTTCTGTTTCTTTCTCAGACATCTGTGGTACACAACCAACAGTATATAAGATTAATTCCTACTCCATATATTTAGGTAGCCGGAGATAATTGCTGTAGATCTCATCTTTCATGTCCTTGTACCAGACATAACTAGCCTATTTCACACTTCATTTTCTTGTAAAAAGAGCTGATTGTGTTTCCTAGACTACACATGGTCTGCCATTGACTGGTGATTTGGTCCTCATGTCCAGTGCAGTGGTCCTGTGTGATGTTCTTTGAGGCTGTCCACCAGGGATATACAGAAGGGCTCTGTTGTTCTTTGAACTGTCCAGTCCACTGCTTTAGTTCAGCATTTTCCACACAACTCCCATCATGATGGACAGGAAGGGTTTTGCCATGTTGACATAAGATGGTTTCCATGGAGTCTGATTAATCTGTGATGTGTCTTTTACCTCTTGGATCAAGAGTGGGCATGCAACAGAGAAAAAACTATTCTACAGGGCAGTACTCAGAGTTGAACAGCAAGGTGAAATTTTATTGTGTAGGTCTTTCAGGAGACAGTGATGACCTCTGAAGGATCTTCCTGCTTCATTCTAGACTTTTCTTGACCCAAGGAGGCCAAAATGCTCTATTTTCTTCTTTTTGACCACCAAACCTCAGATCCATCGGTTTATATTCATAGGAAATCCATTCTGCCCATGATTTGGCAGAAGGTGGAACCATCTGGCACTTTTTGATCAGAAGTACCTATTGCTTTATATAAAAATACAGGATCTCTCCAGATCTCAAGACACAGATGCCACATCCACAGGTCATCTCACAGAGGCAACAAGCCTGAGACTCTCAGGCTGTCTGCAGCATGTAGTTGTCACACTGCAACACAGCAATCCTTGTTCCTTCTGAGCAATTTCATTCACCCAACAAAATTTCCTATATAAGTGGGGTTATGGAACATGCTGTTAAATGTTTATTACTGAAAATTTGAGGCAAACCACACGGATTTGCTAGACAAGACTTACAAAAACAAGTTGCAATAAAAACTTTATAGCATCTCCCCCAGCACCCTAACATAGACTTCCTTTTTTTAATGAAACATATGTATAAACTGATGGGCAAAATTTGCCTCTCTGGCTGCATGGCAAACATCCATTTCTGGCTCTGCTCATATGCACCAGATGAAGAGTTTTCCTATTACCGCTGCATTTGGAAAATTAGCATTCAACACACAACTGAGATTTGCACTGCATGGGGCAGAGTTGCAGGAGGAAGCAGAAAGGAACACTATGTTGCTAGCACTAATTCCTTATGTTTTACTTTAATTCTTTCTCCCTCTACTTTGGGGACATTTACTATGAAATTGATAGGTCTGATTCTGAAATCAGATTGGACGGTTATAAATGGTGTGATTATTTCAGCTTAATGAGTTACCTGGGACAGACCTCATCAATTTATTTCAAATGTGAAGCATGATGCGTTGAGCAAAGGAATTCTACTTTACATAGCAAAAGTTGGAGCACGTGCAAATACAGTAATTTCCTCACTTGCATTTTCCTTTAAACTTCAAATTAGTACTAATAAAATCTGTAGATGAAAAAAAAGTTATTATTAATATCAGTATTTTGTAGTTTTACAGTGCTACCCAAATGGAAGCAAATCTCCATATAGCTCAGTGCTGTATAAATGTGAAGCGGTTGAAAGTTCCCAAGAAAAATGAAGAGAATCTGCAGTGTAAAAATAACATAGCAAAGAAAGATCTAAAAAGTTATTTTCAAGTTCTTGGTTTCCAGTCCAGATAGGCCAAATAGTCAGAGGGTTAAACTGCAACAAGGATGAATCAGTTTAGGCATCTGTACAAAAACAAACAAACAAAATAATCCACCAGAATTTGTGTAATAGTTTGGGGAAGGAAACTTTCTATGCATTACTTGGGAAGACAGAGAATTTCCCACCCCTGCGGATTTTAGGCACATCCCTGCCGGGAATGACAGGTAGGCTTACTCCTGTCTTGGCAGAGAAGACATAAGCGAGATGATTTTCTGAGATTTCAGCCAACTGAAGAGAAAGGGTTAGTTTTGCAAATGCTTTCTTAATTCTGCATTTGATTTTTTTGGCTAGGCAGGAAAATGAAGTCGTGTTAGGATGAAGATTTATAAATAAGATTAGAATCAGGCCTAATGGAGCAAAAGGGGACTCTAGTAGTTTTGCTATTTGACAGATTCCATCCAGTTTTCTCCCATATGTCAAGTAATGGTAACAAAGAGTTTCCTTTTGGAAGAACACTCTCAGGAAATACTGCTTGAAATAAACCTAAACAGAATAAATTGATTTTGTCATTCTTTGGGGGAAAGATGAAGTCTTATGAACACATTTTAATTACACATGATCGCTTTGCCTTCTGTGATCATGTATGTGCAATGATCTGCCTTTTACCTGGGGTAACACGAGCCAAAATGATACTACTAAAAAGTGAAGCTGCTTTTGCAGCTGTGTAGGTGGGTAATTCCTATGGCAAATTGGACAGTGCCCAAGGAACTTCTGTAGAAGCAAGGAGAGGAGTCAGAGTCTGATTCATTTCTCTGACCATCCACTGTGAAGACTGAAAAATTTCTTGGTCTTTACCACCTTCTACCTTCTATCCCCTGCTGGCTGTTGCTACAGATCCATCTTTGAGGTTAACTGTCCTCACCAGTTTGCTTGTAGAGCCATTCATGTGGGTGCTACCTTTCACTACAAGGATACCTGTCTTTGTGCTGAAGTGGATTAAAGAGTGTCACATCTACCCCAATTCTGCTTGTTGCAAGGGTTGGAGGTTCCTTCTGGGGACAGGGAAGAACAGACATTGGGGGGGAAGCTGACACCACACCAGCTATATATAAAACCAAGCCTTCATCAGCAAACCTTAATGACTTCACCTGGAGTACATAATGAATGTCAGCATTGTCCTGTGCACTAGCAGGCTTCAGGAATATCAAACTTTAAGCTGGTGAATAGAGACAGACAGCTGAACACACTAACATTTTTACCCAGAAGAACTAGGGCTGGAAAAGGTCCTCTGTCACTGACAGCTGAACCTCTGGTCTGCCCCAGGACATGATGGCTATCCAGTGCTCCTTGTCTCTTAATGGTGACTGTTCAACGGTTGGTTGTGTGATGAAAGACAAGAAGTGAGATGTGTGCATGAAGAATTGTTCAATATAGGAAGGGCTGTGAGGAAATGTGATTTGATATGAGACTGAAGCCATTTGATTATGGAGATATCTCAAATCCCTTCCAGAGAAAGAGCTATGTGACTTAAATATAACAGCTATCCCCTTTCTCTGCTTGGCTTTGCAGAGAAAAACTGCTTTGACTTCAGCGGGTCTTGGACTGGCCCATCTGAGAAGCCACCAGTAAACCCACATCAAGTTAGAGCTGGGAGAAATCTTGAGGATGAATCAAATCGGATTCAAAGTACGCACATCATCAAAGGATGTGTGTACTTTGAGGCAGAATAGGGTTGTTTCTAAGACCATCTTCTGAGGTGATGGACCAGCAGAGGGTATGGCAGACCATTTGACCATCTATCATCTTTCTCTGTTGGAGAAAGAGGCTGAGACTGAATATTCCTAAGCCCAGTAACAAAAAGTCTAAGGCCCTATTATCTGCCTGGCTGGCCCTGTGATGATTTGGTCTGCTTTCCTTCCCCCTCCGCTTTTCCAGGTGATTAGTGAAAAAAACCTACTCTAGATTTATCTGATGCCTTCCAGTCACCTTCATCCCTGCTGGGACAGAGAAGACGTGCAGATAGCAGAGTCTTTCTGCCTCACAGGTCTTGTCATGTTTTTACAGACTGTGCAATTAATAGTTACCCCGGTCAGGAGCGCTGTTGAACAAGAAGAGCTGGATCCCATCTGCATGAAAACTTCTTAGGGAACCTGGACCACTGTCAGTCCACCTGACCCCATAATTGGTACCATTCAGTGACACGCTGGGCCCTGTGGTCTATACGATGACCGGGGCAGTCAGAAAATGGAAGAGCCTCAAGGCATGTCCCAAGATTGGTTCACCCCCCCCACACACACACAATCCTCACCAACATGTTGAGGGACTCTCCATGGCAGTGGCTCCTTCCCATGAGGTCACCTTGGTTATTGAGCCCATCTAGGTTTCAATGTGATGCCTTCAACGAAAAACAGAGCCCTAGGATCAGATGACAGCAATTGCTCCCACTGCATCCAAAACACTGCCTCTCAGCAGAAAAATATGTCTGGAATGCACCGTCATTGTGTTACACAGGGGCGCGATTTCACTGCAGGGGATACAGTAAACCCCTAAAAGATGTTGGCAGATCAACAGATCATGCCATAAGACTCTGCTCAGATTGCTTTTGGCATGGCTGCCTTGAGACAACTCTAATTAAAACCAGCTGGCCCTAACTATATTTAGTGATATTTATTTGGGTTTTGACGCTTCTTTTTTTCTTCTGTTTAATCCACATGGCTATAAAGAATTTCTAAACAACCAAGAACAAGCATGTTGTTGATCAGCTAATGAGAACAAGGGCTGGATAAAAGGGAATGGCAAACCCAATTGAAGGGCAAGATATACTGATGAACTAGCCGTAGGCAATAAAGCTATTGAGCTTTATTTGTTGTAGGGTTGTGACTGGAAACTAAAGCAGATAATTGTCATGCCTGTGAGATTGAGAGGGTGGGATTAGTTCTGATTCCTAGTGGGAATCCCGACATCCTGGTAGACCCTGAAAGACCATCCAGTCCCAAGGCAGGAAAAATTTACATCTATGCTCTTCCTGACAGCAGTTTATTTAAGCTCACCTTAAAGCTTTCCAGGAGGCAAAAGTTTTCCACAAGACAGATTCCAGCACACAGCATTCATCCTAACACAGTTTCTCCTAATAGTTAAGCAGAAAGATTAACTGTCTTGCAGTTTAATCTCTTGATTATCACAGATGTTGAGACCAGAGCAGTTTTGTATTCTCTGAAACATTTTTTCATATTCTTGAAGGTTATCAAGTTCTTGCTTTCTCTTCCCCTCTCTGCCACCTCATTTATTTCATCCTCAACAGCTACAGTTCATCCAGCCTGCCCCCACAGTTCATATTATTTGGATCTGTGTTGTTTGGCAGCACCTGGGGGGAAGCCTGCCTTCCCCTCCCCATAAAAACAACAAACCTACTTCTGTGTTTCTGTCTGTCTACAGGGCTTGATGGGTTGCCATTTGGGTGAGATGAGTGGGCTGCATAGCACGTGGCCATCCCCACTTCACAAGAGTAGGCGTTCACCCCTTACCCATCAGTACTCATCAGACGAGGATTTACATAACTGGAAGCCCCGTTCCTTCTTCCCTCCCTTTAAATCAACTTCTGAGCTAGTGTTGTAACAAGTCAGATGGTCATATGGCTCCTATTACTCTGAGATCCGAGCAAGGCCCATCGCTTCATCTAACACCTTGTGAGTGGTGGCTGGGGATCTGATGGTTTGTGAACCCATGCGTTTCACAGCTGATGAACCAGAAGGGAAAATCGGGTAGAGTCCGTGTTTTATGAGAATGGGGAGAACAATGCTGTCATCAGATTGCACTTAATCTTTCCCTCTTGGCAGTCCAGATGCAGGCGAGGCTGACACGCTGCTTTGTTTCAGACTGTGCAGTGCTGTTGTGAATATGACTATACTCCCTGCAGCTGTCATTCAACATGACACAAATAGGAAAAAATCAAACTCTATGAGACTTGGAAAACCCACCTGGTAGGTCCTCTGACCTATTTATTCTTAAAACTCTTTTTCTGTATTTTTCCTGCACTAGGTGGTTGTGTACAGGGAAAGATGCCCAGCAGGCTGACAATGACTGAAGAAATGTTCACAAGGTTAATATCCATAAGCAATTGTAGGTGGTTCTCTTTCTCTAGAGATGTTTTTACCAGCTGAGGATGGGAAATGGGATGTAGAAATGTCCACTTCTATGTCATACTCTGTGTTCATTTCATTAGGTTTACTTTGCACAGGGAGATGAATCCCAGAAAATAATCATCTTTTGAACATACTCTGAACAATTTTTCATGACTGCACTTACACTGGAGGAGATCTGAACAAATCACAGCATCCATCTTTTCACTCTTGCCTGTGGGACTGAGACCAAAGAGGTCTCCCCGTGCCCAGTGTGGGATCTGCTGCAAGGCTGCCAGCCTGGGACTGCGCAGCTCCTCAGGGCTGAGCTGAACACTAAAAAAATATCATCATATCCCTCAGCTAACAGAGAAATCTCTCTGTGTTATTGTGAATCTCCCTTATCAAGTCCCAGATCCCCTTTATAATGCCAGAAGGACTGTAGACCTTCCTCTACCAAGCTGTCTGTGCCAGGGATTTCAGAAATTTTGTGTCTATCCAGTGCTCCTGTCAGAATATATGGAAGGAGCAAAAAACCCTTTTGGTCATTCAAAAGCAAAATTATCAGGCAGATTTTAAATGTTTGTTATTTTTTTTTAATGCTTTTATACTAACCATACACATAATGCCATTGTATGTGTGATACACACAAATTCATATTTATGTATCTTCATAAATGCAAAATTTCCTTGATGGATTCATTGGAATACATTGTATTTTTCACTTCCTGCTATATGTTTATGTATTTACACAGTAACCTACACATATTCATAGGCATGCATGTGGCAGTGCAAGCACACAAATATGTATTTTCTTCTGTTCCAGATAAGCCAGTGTAACAAGCCAGACAGCAAGCAAATATGCTTTGATATCAGAACGTCAGAACATTCTTACAGAACCACTGTTGGGTTTTGGGAAAGACTTGTAAATGGTCAAGCATATCTCTGGTTTGTTGACGTCAACAAGTATGAATTGGAGTCATTCTTTCCAGGAATTGTCCTCTTCTATTACGTCCTTGCCATGTGCTGTAAAACCAAGATGTGACTGGCCTGAGCTACCAGGGATCACATGTCTCTTAACCCATGAGCTGGAGTCCAAGGTCTGTTTGTGAGCTCAGTCCCAGCATATGTTAGGTTTTGATGTGCTCTCAGGCACCGCTTTGGGATCTTGAAAGGAATACCCAGCACTTCTTCAACTGTTGTCAAGTGCTAACCACTGGTAATAAATTGCTATTTCTGGGGGCAGAAGGGATTGCCTTTCTCTGCTGAGTGCAGGATATCCTGCAGACAGCACTCACGGGACATGACTCATTAGTTGCTTCTGCAGTAGACTGATATTCCCGGTGGGTATCACAGCACAGAGGATACTCGGGGGCATGCAGGTTCAATGTTGTATTTCCCATGTCCTTACCCCAAAATATCTTTTGTCCTTCTTCCGTACCTTCTCATCCCTGGAGAAACTCTTGTAACTGAAACTGGGCAGGACCAGGCTATTATCTATTTTATGTCTTTTTGTTTATTTATATCAAGGTTTGCTACAGAGATCTGGGATGTTTGTTGTGGGAGTGGGCTTGTTTGTTCTAATTATGGCATTTGTTCACTAGATGTGCTTGGAGTAGGCTGTGTTTTAGTGGGAGACTTTGGCTGTTTAATGTATCCTACACAAAAAACTTAATCCCATATGGACCAGACAACCTTGGCATCTATTTAAACAGAAAACTGAAACAGTAAGAAAACCTAAGATGAGAACATCAGTCCTCTTACCCTCTCTCCCATGTGTCTTCTAATAACCCAGTCACAGGACCATTGCAACATACAACCCACCTGCACTTGTATTCCCACTGCAAAGTAGCGTCATTTTGGGCTCTTTGGTGAAGTCAGATGGGCAGGATTGGCAGGTGCCTGGTAGGTCAACATACTCAAGCCTTTCTGGATGAGCATATAAGGATTATAGTGAAAGGGGAAGAGAGTCTTGTAGATGTGTTCTCCATGTGGAAGGGTATCCATTGTTAGCCCTTTCTGTCCTCAGCACAGCAAAATATCAAAAGAAAAAAAAATCAGCCTAAAGGAACACTTGAGTGATATGTACTGGCCTCCCCAGTGAAAAATGTGTATTAAATAGAACTGACTTGTGACAAAGCTTTCCAGATCCCCAAGTCTGTCTTACCTCAGATGAGATGCAGTGAATGTTAGTGGATCAGCTGACCAACCATAGAGCTCCTGCAGTCTTTAGTCATCAGGTATCCATCCAAATGTTATTCCAGCTTCTTGAGTATGTGTGTGGGAAATCTCTATTGGCACAACTAAAAAGCTAGGGGAAGGAGTGGGAAGAGTACAACAACAAAGGGGAAGAGGGTAATTTAAGAAAGAACAGTGAAAGTTCAATCAGATGTCAAGACTGAACACACGTGTTTGGTGGATACCGTTTTAAAAAAGATCTCAAGCTCTTTCAAAAATGTGCCAGCTGATCAAGAAAGAAATAAGAAGTAAGAGGATAAGATGTAACTGAGACAGACCAAGAAATGTAACTAGAAATAGACCCTGGAGCAAGTCCTGGGTGTGAATGCTGGGGGGTTAGCACAGGATCATGTTCCCAGTTTGCGGACTGAGTTGTGTCTGTATGTCATGAGCTGATCCGTGGGCAGATCTGAATCTCCCTGTGCTTTGCACATACTTGAACACTAACTTGGCTGCTGGAGCTCAGCTCTCTCTTCACACCTCTGTGGCTTCTTCAGGCCAGCAGTGCCTGGTGGAAGGTCCCCAGGGTTTCAAGAACACAGAGTGGAGCTAGCCCTTGAGTCCTTGAGCCCAGGACATTCCTGGCGTTCCTCTGCCAGCCGACTGGATGTGACTATTGTTCCCAAGCTGCTGATCCAGATTGGGTTACAGCCCTTCACAGGGGGGGTTGAGTTTCACAACCAGGCCAGAAATTCCACTGCATGAAAAAGCAAGATGAGTATTTTGGGAAGTGACATTAATGTTACACCTGTGACATCACAAGAAAAGACTTTATGTTCCCTTTTTATATCCTGTCTATTTTATTAAAAATGTAACAAACAAACAAACAAACAAAAGAGCATCAATACCAAGTAAATTACTGTTAAAACATTGCTGTGTAAGTTTTCTTGAGTATGTTCCCATCACATACTCCATGTGCTCTCTGCAGGAATTGTTATTCAGCTCCCAGGATGTACAGTACAGTGTGGAAACATCATGAGACATTTATTTCCTAATTCTGTCACAGACTCTCTGTTTGACCTTGGTCAAATCATCTATCCTTCCACTAAAAATAAAAAATGTATAGGATAACACTGCCGCTCTCTCTTTTCTCCTGCTCTCGCTTGTATGTACATTCTAAATTTTTATTTTTTTATTTCTGTATTTTACATAATTTTACAAAAAAAAAAATAATTCTCCATGTCTAACTAGCAAGCTGGAATTGTGTTTTCTGCTGGGACTTCAAGATAGTCCTGTGACTGAGATGATAACAAGAAATGATAGCAAGGTGTAAATTTGATCATCACTGCAAAAGTTGCCTTATGATTATGGCCCAGAATTTTAAATACTTTTGGTAATAAAAAAGGAATAGAACAATGAGTAGCAGGGACAGATCACGGGTCTTTATGGTTCATTTTAATTTGTTCGTGCTCTTCTCCAAGTAGGATTTGGCTTACAGGAAGCAGAAATGAGATAAGCTGGGTACATCTATTTTTGCTGTTGAACAGAAAGTTCCAACAGAGGCCTGACTTGTTGGAGGCTGTTTCTTGTGATGTGGGATTTCCGCCTTCATCTCCCATCACATCAGGAGATAACATAAGCTCGGAGCTTCCCAAAGCTTTGCTTAATGCTGTAGTCATGTATGTCCTGGGAACTTCCTCTGGTGGACTCTGGGCTTGGGCTTTGGTAATGGCTGGGGTAGAGACTGATCCCCAGAACAGTCATGAGTATCTCCTGCACATCACTCTGAGAGCATCGGAATAGAAAAGGGGGAATCTCAGACTCAGTCTGGGACTTTTGCTAACCCCAAAGTTGCAATACTGCAGCAGTTACCACAACTTCACAGCTTGAAATACAGTTTTATTTGGCTGGAGCTCATTTCATACAACTAGCCAGCCTGATTAGTCTTCCAGGCTTCTTGTCTGGTAAGTAGAGTGATATAGATGCCTTTAAAAAACAAGGAAGACAGTTTTCCAAGAAAATGTGATAAACTGCCCTTTTTCCATGAAGGTTTTTCTTTTAATTCCTAAAAGCGAGCCTGAATGGACAGTAGTCAAAAAAAAAAAAAAAAAAAGGAAAAAGAAAAAGAAAAAAGAAAAAAAGTGTATTTAGGGGAAGGGAGGAAAGAGGGAAGGGTGACTTGTAGATCCAGTGTGGGAGCAAACTTGGCTTTTACATTAATGTGCTGCCTTTTGGTGTCTTCAAATAAGGAAAGAATTGATTGCAGACCCTGACGAGATTTTTTTTGATGTTGAAAGCAAAAGCCTTAATTATATGAGGTATTTAACAGTGGCTGGTGTTCAGACTCTGGAGGTGACTGGAAAACTTCAGTTTCTGGAGTGCTTGAGAATAAACTTTGCTTTTGGAGGGCTGACCTGCCACCATGATTTATCTACCTCAGCACAAAAAAAAAATAAATCAGTGTTTGGTTGTAGAGGAATGAAGCTGGGTTAATTAACAATATACAGCTGTAGGCTGCCTTCAGGGGCGGTGAGCTGGCTGACGTGGATAAGGTTCCTGCTAGGTAGTTACATAGCTCTAAGGGGGATGGAAGGGGAGCACTGGGTGAAGGGACACCTGGAAGAAGCAGGGAGAGAGAGGGAGAGAGGGAGAGAGGGAGAGGGAGGGAGAGGGAGGGTGAGGGAGGGTGAGGGAGGGAGAGGGAGGGAGGGAGAGGGAGGGTGAGGGAGGGTGAGGGAGGGAGAGGGAGGGAGGGAGAGGGAGGGAGAGAGAGAGGGAGGGAGGGAGAGGGAGGGTGAGGGAGGGTGAGGGAGGGAGAGGGAGGGAGGGAGAGGGAGGGAGAGAGAGAGGGAGGGAGGGAGGGTGAGGGAGGGAGAGGGAGGGAGGGAGAGGGAGGGAGAGAGAGAGTGAGGGAGGGAGAGGGAGGGAGAGGGAGGGAGGGAGAGGGAGGGAGGGAGAGGGAGGGGGAGAGAGAGAGGGAGGGAGGGGGAGGGAGGGAGAGGGAGAGAGGGAGGAGGAGAGAGGGAGAGGGAGAGAGACAAGGAGAAGGATGCAGCGGAGGCAAGGATGGACTGGCCCGAAGGGGCTGAAGAAACAGCACAGGCAGTAGATGAACTGTCAAAATCTTGTGGGGCATTGGTGGCTGTGCTGGGGCAAGGTGTGAGCACTACCTATTGAAGTTAACGTGGGATGGGATGGTAAAAGCTGTGTTGCAGCCGGCTAGTTTTTGAGAGTGCTGCGACTTTTGATGAGAGGTCTGGGTGAAGATGCTTCCTGAAATACCTACCACATTCCTTCCAGTGTGTGATGTATCAGTTTAACTTAAGTGGCAAGATTTTGTGCTGCAGATTTGCTTGCATGTGAATGTGCAGAGAGGAGTGGGATGTTCAACTTCTTATAGATGATCCCATTAAGGCGGCTGTAAGATTAATTATCTTCTGTGTCCGGTGCCAGGTCAGAAAGGTCTCCTGAGATGTCCTCTTCTCAGAATTTGCTGTTACTCCAGATAAATCGCTTTTTGGTTTTTATTTTTCCTGTGTCCATCACTGGCCCCTTTTGGGTCATTTTCCTAGAACAGAGCTAGTTCTCTGTGAATTCAGGTTGCTAGAAGAGGGCAGCTGTTACTTACAGTCCCTGGGATTGCTTTGCAGTTAATGCCACTGAAAACACGGCTTGGAAGAAAGGAAGAAATCCACCTTTGCCCAGTCCTTGCAGTGCAGCTGTCTCTGGTAGTGGTTTAGTAAGAACATGAAATGCTCAGCTTTGAAATTACAGCAGCCACATTGCAGTACAAGTAGGGACAGTCAAAAGCTGTAAAAATAGTTGCAGTGCCATATGAGCTGCTGATCTCGTACAGTACCAAAAACGAGAGTGAGAAGGAGGAGAGTAAAATGCCACAGCCCCATTGAAATCAGTTAATGCTTTTCATTTTCCTTATAATGGCCTTTTAAAGTTAAAAACACAAAGTAATGATGAAATGGTTATGGTGGTGGGGACTGCTGGACAAATTAACATGCATCTACCACTTTTGCCTTCAGCATCTGCTCTAGGGTCTGCAAGGTCACCCTGAAAAGAAGTATTTACTTGCCTGCTGAGAAACCGAGTGATCAGGGTATGGGTAGTACTGTGTTGCCAACCTGTCAGTCACTGGGCTGATCCTTTTACTTTGTCCCTAAGAAGATCATGAGTTGACTTGCTCATAGCCCTTAAGTGTTCAAAGGAGAAGAGTTCTCAGACTCTGTTGAGTCCCAGAGACAAAAGCATGAAAACCTGTGATGGATGGAGGCTGAGGGGAGGTATGCTCCTTTTGGAAATAAAGGAATGTATTATTTTATTCCATTCCTGAAAAGAAAATGGAAATATCCTAGTGGGGATGAAATGGGCTGTATGAGTATGGAAATGTGGAATTTGCTCACTTTAAGCATCTGAAAGTGAAGCCTCCAATGTGAGCAGCTGGGATTTCCGCTGCCAATGTATATAGCGAAAGAGAAGTCTAGAAGGGTATTCATCCTACCTGTTATAAAGAGCAAAAGTTGGAAAGAATCACTATCTGGGAGTATTTCTTCATTTTGACAAAGAAAAGACATGGATAATTGCTCATCTAAAAGCTAGGCATTTCATCGATGGTAAAGTTAAATGACATCAGTGTCCCCTAACGTTTCTAATAGGAACTAGATGATTTTCTGAAGCAGGCTATTATGAAGTCTGTAAAACAGCTGTTAATTAGTCCCTTTAATTGACATCTAATACTTTTTCCTTTCAACAAACCACTGAAGAATCCTGTTGAGTTTTTCAGGCTTTTACTTTTTTGCAGTAGGACTTCAAAAGTTTGCTGAAGCTGTAATGCAGAAACCCTTTCACTTCTGCTCTTTGTCCCATGGTACCTGCATGGTCTGAGAATCCATTATATACTAATTTCCTACTGAATCCCACATGTCTTCATGGGCAAGACCATATTTCTACAAAGTTTTATGTCACCAGTGCTTCTTTGGTGCTTGGTATCTTTAGTGTTATATTTTCCATATAAAAGATACAGCTTATTTTTTTTTTTTTTCTTTTCTCCCTTCCCTCACGCTCCTCCACCCTGATGAACAGCAAACATGTGTTGTCCTGATCCCAATAGTCAGAAAGATGGTTACTGCCAGACAATCTACTATTCTGGTCCATATCCACAGCTGGTATAAATCAGCATAGTTCCCTTGAAGTTAGTGGAACTCACTGATTTATAGCAGCTGAAAAGCTGGTCCAAAGGCAAGCTTTTGCTGCTCTTTTGAGCTGATGTTCCTATAGGAAGCAGTGGTAATATTGGGCAGACAATTCACCCTATGAAAATTGGGAGCAGCAACAGTAATCTCAAAGAAAATTCTCAGGTTTACCTATATTTCTGTCCTGCTCCACCTTTGCTCACAGCAGATTCCCATCTGATAAACATCCGCTCAGCTGACCCGCCACATCCCTCTCTCCATGTGGATAGAACCCCTTCTGTTCTTCCTTCTGATATCTTGGCTTGTTGTAACCACTGAGGTGTTAAGGCATTGATGGAAAAGCTGGCGAGACCTACAGCTGACAAAAAGTAGGGAGAGAAATGGAGATCTCTTGGAAGTTCCCCATCTGTTTTTTTTTTTCTTTTCCCCACCCCCCACCCCATTAACTATCTTTGAAATGCCAGTGCCATTTGAAAATATCTGAATTTCTGTTTATAACTTGGTTATATTAAAGTACAGAGGTTGAGTAGCATATGAGCAGATGTGGTTTGGAGCTTGCTTCTTCATCCAACAGCTGACAAGACATCTGCTGTGCTGGGGGCTGAAGAAGCAGAAAAATAAATTGTCTTCTGGTTGCAAATCTTCTAAAAACACTTTTTCTCTGTTCTCTGGGGAAGACATTCAAGCTGTGGCCATCTTACAACTCCAAGGACAGCATTCCTTATTGGGAAAAGTTACACAACCGCTTTTGGTTGGAGAGAGAACATCTTTGACGTGCTCTCAACCTCTCATTTAAAGATGTCTGGAGAGTTTCCATCAATGGTTGTTTTTGAAGAGAGAATTGAAGTTTAAACTCAAAGATTAATTTTATTTTTATTTTTAACAGAAAAAAAACCCAACCTACTGGGGGTGGGGAGGGTATTTTGTTAAGTCAAATATCTGAAAATTTATATGTTTTGGCCCTAAACGGTTCAATTCAAATATCCCACAACATTATTTCATGAAAATTGTTAACTTTTCTCACATCTTTATTTTCCTTGGGAAGAGGCAATTCACATTCTCCTCTACTTGGTCTGAGGGGGAGTGTGGCAAATTACAGTAAATGGAGTAAGTTTGATAGAAAATCTAATCTAGGGACCCTTTCCTTTGAGAGGCTGGACCAGATGATCTTCTGAGGTCCTTTCCAACCTGGGCTGTTCTACGATTCCAGCAGACATTCCAGCATTCCATTCCATATGACAGACAGGCTTATCAAGGACCAGAGAATCATAAGGCACTGTGGCAGCACTCCCAAATTTAAATGATTCAGGTTTTGGCCAGAATATTTTGTTTTCACTTATATTCTATTTTTTCTGGGTTTAAAATCCAATTTTTTTTTCTGTGGGAAATGTCTTGATGAGCTCCGTTCTTTTTGAAGATGATCCCAGTCCACCTCTCAGGAGAAACTTAGCATACCCTGATGATCAAGGGAGTTTTAGTAAATTCACAGCTAGCCCAGCCTCTCATGTAGGACTCCAGAATAGCTTTTTGGCACTAAAATCTACTGCTAACATCTGTTGTGAGCATGACTGAAAAATTGAAGAGGACTCCCCTCACTCCCCACCCTTCAAAACCTATTAATAGAAAGAGGGAATTTTGGTCAGGGTTTTTTTGCAGCTGCTGGGACTCTAGGGATCCTCATGGAAGAGGTGAATGGGGGTTTTAGGGCAAGATTAGCTGCATTGATTGGGCTGTTTGCAGAAGGATTTGCAGGGCAATGGAATATCTTTAATCCATGGAATCAGTCCAAGACATCCACCCAGCAGTGGTTAGCCAGCCCTGCAGGTACTTAAAACTCATAAGGTACCTCCCTGTTTTGCCTTGACATTGCATATTTAAATAAAGATGTTATTTAAATTTAAATATATTTCAATAAAGCATAAAGTAATCGCATAAATGGGGCTGTTACCTGCCAGCTACGCTACATTGTGATGAAAAAGTCAAGTGAAGAACCGCCTCAAGCTGTGGATAAGGGCTCGTCTGTTGGGGTATTTTGGTCATTGGTAGGTCTACACACAGAAATTAAACAGAAGCCAGGAGGGAATGTGTTATGTGTGTAGAAGAGGAAGGGAGATGTAGGAGACTGACTAAAATCCCAAAGTATTTAACTGGGATTTTTCTGGCATTGCCAGAGGCCTCCTCTCTGAGCCAGACTGACAATTTAATAAAAGTGGTGGGAGACTGCAACCACTTTAATTTTGCACAAGTGCAAAGGATCTTTTTGGTGAACTTTGTCAAGCCAACTGTACTGTGAATATACTTTATCATTAATATAATGAAAAGCATATTGACATAACTTTTGTATGAGTTTGTCTGAGAGTCAGAATGAGGTGAGCTTTCTGGATTGTCTTTGCCATTATTTCTCTAATATCTTTTCATTAGAGAACAGCTGAGAGGGGGGAAAAAACCCACCAACAAACCCCACAACCACGGCTGATCTGTGGCATTTGGAAGAGAAAGTGAAATACGACTCTTCTTGTTATTATGGTCTCTTCTTATCCTGAAGAGGTGGAGGTGACAAAATCCCAAGCTGCTGCGGGCATCTTAATTGCCTGATACTTTCCAGTGCCATTTCCAGTTCAGGAATAAGACCTGGTGGCTTTTTCAAATGTTGTGTGAAACACACTTCTGTGCTTAGGCTGGTGCCTGCTCAGACGCTGTCCTTGTGATGGTTGCTCTCAGAGCACACGCTAATTTGCATTGCAGCTTTGCTGCTTTGAATTAGCAAAACTCAGGATTTCCTGGGTCTGTGCTGACTTCTGCGATGTCAATCGAGAAGTCTGTAGTGGAGGATCATGGTGAAGTTACTCCCTGGTATTTCTTTGGGTCTGTAGAAAGCTCTTACAGTTCTCCAGCCATGACTTGTTTCAATGCAGAAATCAATGCAGCAAAACTTTTTACGGGGCATGAAAACAATGCACGATTTCTGTTATTTCTTCACAGAAATATCTACAGCTTGCAAAGTTTACAAGGATCACTTCTTCTGATCAGCAGGGTGCATCAGACAGTTTCCACACTTAATTCTTGTTTGCCCTGGACAGAAAATGGGCAAATGAGAAACAGAAACTTTCAGAAAGCCTTTACTCTGGGGCTTTGCAATAAGAAGGAAATCTCAGAAGGTGGAATCTAGCCTGGGTAGGGTTCATCTCACTTTATATGAACTATGTGTCTCTGCTCTCATCACAGTCACCAGAGACCTTGTCCACATACTCATTGTGGGGGTGATGCATCTCTTTCAGCAGCAGATATCTCAGGCTTCACTCAGTCACTTAAATGCCAGTGTCTGGTGTCATAGGAGATGCCTCTGCCTACAGTGGCCTCTTCAGAGCTATGGGGGTGCCCTATACCTACGGTTTAATAATTCACCGTGGATGGGGTTCGTTTGATTACATAAGTGTTTCTAGAGCCATTTCTGATACCTTATGGTATCAGAAGCATATGTAGGACTGGCCAGTATACAGTTATGGCACAGACCCTATGGGAGACTGGGGCCCTTCTGCAACGGCAACTGAAGGCCAGGTGGGATCATCTAGTGCATCTCTGTTGCATCTCCAGTGCAAACCAATCTTGCTCTATAACCCAGGGACCAAGTGTAGGTTTATACCCTAGGGAAGCTGAACTGCTCCCCTGGCTGCACAGCTTATAGTGTGTAGATCAATAGGCTGGTAAGCTGGTCTCAGAAACTTTTTCCTGCGTGGCCACACAAACGTGGGTTGGGACTGGTGGGCTCCATCAGAGCAGGTCTTGTGGCGTTTGTGAACTGAATAGAAGTGACAGAACTAGAGTCTGGTCTGGGAGAGACAGTAGACAGATTTCTGCATAGCTGTTCATGGAGACACATCCTTTTGCTGCTACCAGCTTTGACCAGAATTGAGTTACCTGGAAGGCAACACACTGCAGGGAAAAATGCAGTTCTCCGGGTGGTCCCTGAAACAGTGAAATGCCAAAACACCAAAATACCTCACTAGGTTGGTCAGGAGCAGCTCAGGGCTCCTGTCATAGGCAGTGTTCTTGAAGTGTCCTCTTTAATTAGAGGAATGAGATTTGCTTCCCATTATCCAAAAAGCATAAACAACCATTACTGTGACAGTTACGCTATTGTAGCGATGTATTTATTACTGTAATAAATGCTGTGGCATTGCCTCAAACCTGGAATCAGAAAGCAGGCTCTCATTCAGGTAGGACCTGGAACTACACCATATTGTATAGACACAAAGCTCAGCCCTGCTCCATTCCCCCTCCAGTCTCTCCAGGTTCCCCAGCTGCTTTCACTTGCTGAAGCCATGGTGGAGACAGCAGTTCAAAGGGGGTGGCCAGCTTTCTGTGTAGGAATCATGTGGCACTTCCAAGCTGCTTGTGTACTGCCAGTAGTGGATGGGCTACGATTTGGGAGCAGCTGGGCGGGATAAAGCACAAGCACTCTTCCAGCAAAGCCAGCCAGGGAACCAGGAGTGCCTAGAGCAGCTACTGAGGGGTAGGCTGGTGGCGGGGTGGGCAAAAGCAGGTCTCAAAGGGGTCTGAATGCTCTGTTATCAGGATGACGTAGTAAGAAAAACAAAGAGATTTATGATTCAACTGATACTTATTTGAAATGCCAGCACAGATCCCTTTTTCAAATACATTGTGATTTGGGGGGTGGTTGTCTTGTTATGGGGGGTGTTGTTTTTTTGGAAAAAAAATAGATCAGGCAATGTGGAAGTGACCATGTCTCAGACAGTGACCTGATTTAGAAAAATAACATAAGCAAATGCGGATCTGAAAACTGTTAACTCCATTTTGCTTTGAAGAGGAGTTATCTAAATCAAAGTAAGGCTGGGATTAGAAAAGCTTCAAGTGGATACCCTTATCTTAGTTATTCTAATAGGAATTTGGCATTCAAGTCCCTAAAATGGTCTGGAAAATCTCAGACGTAAGGATGTACTTACAGAGACCCAGTGTTATCCCAGACGCTGTGTGTGCGTGTTTCCATGCTTGTTAAATACTTTCTGCTATAAGCAATACTGGTTCTTTGCACCTTCCTAGGAGACCAGTGTGTGATCTGAGGTAACAATTCTCCCCTGTGCCAGCTAACGTGTTGATGGTCAGCCTCCCATATAGCTCCATCCTCACGTCTAATTATAAATCTGTGGTCATCTTTTAATGAACAGCAGCACAACAAAGGCCGGGATGCAGTCCAGCCTGAAAAAGAGACGCTGTGCAGCAAGTGAGCTGGGAAGGTAGGTGTCAGCATGGCCCTGGGGATGATAAAACCCATTGATGGACCTGGGTCATAACCCAGCCACCCCGTGTACCGCACATGCATGCACATGCGCACCAGAAATGTTTGACCCAGCGCCAGCCTCAGCCCTAAAACCCCCAACCTCTCATTCCATTTAAGTGTTAATTCATAACAATGCCGTATCTGATGGCTCTAAAATAGCCCGGTAAATGTCTTGTCCTTTTATAGCAGCAGCCCTATTGTAAGCTCTGGCATGTGACAGGTTGGAGAGTGACACAAGTGTGACTTCAGGAGACTGGACAGGCATAAAGACCTGTGTGCGCTGGCGATTTATCTTGCAGCAGCCACCTCTTCCCTGACTGTCTTGTCTCCTTCTCTCCCTTCCTAAAGCAGCCCACCAGCAAACCAGCATGCCTCCAAAGAAGCCCGAACCTAAGAAAGCTGAACCTAAGAAGGAAGAACCCAAACCGGCACCTAAACCAGCAGAACCAGAACCCAAAAAAGAAGTTGAATTTAACCCAGCTTCTATCAAAGTATGTATCTTTTGAGCTGGCATAGGAGGAAGTGGGCTGGTGGGGCTTGGGTTGGTGGTGGTTCTGGTGGTGGTGTATTCAGTACTGTGAGATGACCTTCTCCAAAAGCAGCTCATGGTTTTGAGCAGAGAGTGTGCAGCAAAGGCAATTGCCGCAGGCAGAGTAAGAGTGGGACCAAAGTTGCTGAGCGGGTGTCTGCTAAACAGAGAAGCTAAAAGCTGAATTTTATTTTACCTGAAGATGTTCAGATGTGTTTGCCCCATCTTATCCCCAAAGTATCAGATTTTATTGCATGCAAGTTTCACTGACCTCAGTGGGAACATGACTGCTCCTCTGCAGGCAATACTGCAGGTACATGTCAGGAAGCCTTGACTGTACCCGGGGCTGACCACTGACTAACCAATGGCCAAGGCCAGACTGGAGCGGGCTTGAATCATGTGTTGAATTAATTTCTGTCTGCCTGGAATGCATCACTTTTGTAGACATTACCAGTCTGGGACTTCTTTAAAGTGAGCCATTGACACCTCCTGCAGTTTTCCAGAAAAGCCCAACTGGATGGCAAGGGAACTATGTGCTTATGTGCGTACTTTGGAAGGCAGAGAGAAACTTGGGCAAAAATCCAGGTTTCCTGTATGACCTGCTACTTTCAGGTTCTGCCCCAAGGTTCCTCCAAAGGGCATGAGCCTTCTCCTCCTTTAGAGAAATTTCTACTGGAAAGAGTCAGTGCTGCTCCCATCAGGGTTTGCTGAAGTCTTGTTAAAATATGCAAGGATAAGATTATATTTCCTATATAGGTTTTGAGAAAATTTGGGGTCACTACTGTTATCCTGAGCTGCCTAACTGGCATCACGTTGCCCTTTCAGTAAACCACCCCATTGACAGGGAACTGCCAATGTTTAGGAAACACTCAAGGTTTTAAAGCTGTGAAGTAGTAATTCCAGTGAAATGATGCTGGAGGTCTGTTTTCCTTCCACTTGTTTTTTTTCATGGGAATTGACCCTTCAGCAGATAACTGAGAGTGACTCATATTTCAAAAGAAATTTGTATCAGAGAATGATAAGGAGAAAGAAATTATATGTTCCTATGGAAATGACCATGAAATGACCTCCTGACTTATAAAAATGCAATAAGCAAATGAAGATCTAAAGGTGAGTAGTTCCCCTTTGCTCCTTCTGCACCACACATGTTCAAAGGCAATGTCAGAGGCCCCTGCAGGCATCTTTAGAAACACCTCTCCCGTATTGTTTGCACAGTAAATACCCCAAGATGGACCGATACTGCAAGGCATAGCAGGATTTCTTTGCAAGGCATTGTCCTTTGGGAACTGTCCTTTGGGAAAAGGCATTGTTGCCCTTGGGAAAAAGAAGAGGAGCTTTGCAGCATCTCATGGGTTTCTTTCTCATAGGGATTTGGCCCAGACAATGACTGGGTGCAAATCAGCATTATTTGGTTGATTAGTTTAGAGCAGCCAGATTCTTTCCTGTTTCTTGCAAGATACTGAGCAACCAACAGGGGAGTCCTGGTGATCACCTGTGTTTAAGGTGAGCCATAGGACATGAGGCAAGACTAGATATTGCTGAAGAGGAAAAAGGACACAGCTCCACTGCCATCCATGGCACCAACTCCTCAGAGCTGAGACAAGGGATGAATGTCTCTGGGATCCTCTCTTGTTAGCTCAGAAAGTAGTTTCCCTCTCAGGAAAACACAGAAACTATGTGAGGAAGGGCATAAGTTACTCTGTCTCTTCAATGTGCCTCCTGAGCACGTGGCAACATGGCTCTTGCGTGGCTTGTAAATCATGGACTGCTGAAACTGTTTGCTTCTTCCACATGGGACTGACTCCTGCAGCTAGGGATTTATAATAAAGGAAGCACTGACAGTGGGTTTGTCCTGCCTTGAATCATAAAGACCTTGCAAATCTTTCAGTTTTAATACCAGTGAAAAAAACCCAATAATTTGTAACTTTATCAAGAAGTCTAATTACATGGAATTCAGTTTTGGGCTAGTTTTTAAAGTACTGACACTCGAGTAGTGCTGTGCTCCGATAACTTCCACCATGACCTTGAGCAAGTGGTACGTGGTGGGATCCAGCTTTCTGGTAACGTCTCTGTACTTAACATTCCTGCACTGTAAAAGGAGGAGAGGGCAATCGCAATAGCTTCTTTTCCAGGGCACACATAGCTTCAGCCAGAATACCATGACATTGTGATAATGTTCAGCTGGGATACTCTGACACTGTGGTATGAAGGGCAGCTAAGTCCAGTAGAGAGATGAGCTGTAATTAAAAAAAAAAACACCAAAAACCAACCCTCAAGCTGGTACCGCTTAAAAAACATTTAACACCACCATTTCAGGATCATCAAATACATTTTCATCCAAATAGGATTTGAAACCAATTCATTTTTGCATTATTTTTTAAAACGTACTCGCTCTGCACACTTCTTCATGCAATTTCTTATTTTGCCTTCCAGCACAATTTGCAATTATGGACTCCTATCATATTTTTTAAAGTGCTAATAAGTGCATATTGAGTAAGTAAATCCAGTACTCCTGTGATAGCATTGCTTCATCTTTGCAGAGAATATTCCATTATCTACGATATAGCAATTAGGACCAGGGAAAGCATAGGTAGATGCATGGGTTGGGTCCACGGTATTTTTTTTCCCCAAAACTCATATGCTATAAGGGGAGACAGTATTCTCTAGAGAAGTTTTCCTGGGAGTTTTTCAATTAAATGTTTTTAATCATAAATGCTTTTGTCAAAATTGAAGCTATTTGTGCACAGGGCTGGCAAATATACTGCTTCCTGCTCCATAAACCTAGCTCTGGTGGAGCTCAGGCCATCTGGTGTAGATCAGAACACCTCCCTAGATCATTGTACAACATTTGAAAAAAATGCCTTAATGAGTTTTTAAATTCTCCAAACATCCCTTTACTGCATTCCAGGATGAAACTCATTCTTGTTTTCATGCAGAAGATAATCTGTAGTTAAAAAAAGGCGAGGAAAACAACCTTGTGTCAAAACAAAATGTTAAAAATTAATGAAATGCATCCTTTGATAGGAATGTCTCAAATTATCTATATTCATTCTTAGACCTTATTGCACAATTTTGTATTTGGAATTTTTGACCTTTTTTTTTAGGCACTAAAAAGCCTCCAAACTAACATACTTCTGTGGTAGGGAAATGTACTTCTTGTTTCAATTTTCCTGTGTGTTAGTCTGCTGTCATGAGAATGGTCTAAAAGCCTTATTTTCTTATTTTTCTTTTTTTCTTAATTTTCTATGAGCCATGTTTGATTTTCCCATTGTCTTTCTCTTGCCGTTTCATTGTCTCAGTCTGTACCGAGTCTCTACTGGGTTATCAGCTGCAGTAGCCTAAATGTGAGATAAGTCCCATTAAGTACATGCAGTTATTCTAAAGTGTTAATGTTACTCACATATACATTCCCATAGGATTTGATCCAGTACTTTGAATCAAAGTAGATTGTATGTGACTGAATGTTGTTTGCAACTCATAGAAAAGAGGTTGTGGTTTTTTTGTTGTTGTTTCTTTGTTTTTCTGTAAGAGTTTGGCTGAGTCCCCAAAGAATTATGTTTTTAAGAAATTGTTTCTAGGGCTCCTGAACCTCTTTACTTTGGGGAACAGATTGTCCTGAAGAGATATTGTTGCAAGAAGATTGTCTGTTGCATATACCTCATTCATTCCCACCCAAATGCTGTCTTTTAGTAGGGGGGAACATTTGCTAGATATATATTCTGCTCTCCTGAAAAATAGTAAGGCTGATGCAAAACAGGATTAATCTTTTATTGTTATGGACACCAAAGTTGTGTCCATACCATTAACCATTGGAAAGCTGATCATTGATCTTAAATGAATCATCTGTAATCAGCAGAGAGAAACTCTCCTGAGGTTTATCCCTTGCGGGTGTGCTGAACACATATATCAGGATGGATTGGATCACCCTTGGAAGACGCTGATCTCTTGATAAGGGGAGATGAGACAGGTATTTGGGTGCCGATGTTTCAGCTGCTAAAGATAGCTGAGATGACGTGTGCTCAAAGTCCAGTGAGTCCTGGGTCCCAAAAGGCCATGCAGAGACAACTGGCATATGTGAGGACCCGAAGGAACACAGCTTACCATATAGAGTTATCCTTGATAGCCACGTTTTCCCATGTCATCACTTGATATGCTCATTGTAGCAGCATACAGTAATACAGGTGCCTGGGGAAAAAACACTCATCGCTTATTTCTGTGGAGCGCTGTGATCATGAAGCCACGTGAAACTTGTTCTCCCTGAAATGCCCTGCAGGCTTCTGAACATCTGCAGGGATACTAAAAAATAAAAGTGTCTTCCCTTTTTCTGCAAGGACAGATGTAAAAGCATCTGGGATGGGAGCAGCCGTGGGGAAAATGTACAGGCATGGCACAGCACCGGTAAAGATGGGATCCTGCCGGACTTGTCTGTTCAGCTGGGAAGCACAGAGCGTGCCACAGTGTGACGGCCAGGTCACAGCCAGCAGATGTGCAGGGCTGCACGTGCGAGCTGTTGCTGCAGCGTGAGGCAGGACTGGGCAGGCTGGGGTGGCTGCACTCCCAGGAGAAGTGATGCAAACATCTCCTGGGGGAGATGGATTGATTGTCATGGGGGAAAATCCCATTTTAGCTTCTAAATGCCTTGCTAGGTGGGATTGGCAGAGGAGATTTTGCTGCCTTGCTGAAGAAATTATTCTGGGCTGAAGTGACTGAAATGATTATTTCGGAGTGAGCTTGGATGTGGGAGAAATGTGAGTTAATAGCGGACATTCGTGTGAGAAGGGCTTAGGGGAGTGGAAAGCAGGAGTTACTTTGTGGATAGAAAGGGGTTTGTTTGTGGGATGAATGTGCTGCGGGTTTCGAGCTTACTGCTGGAGAGGGAAGGGTATTTTGCACGTGACAGAGGAAGTTACCTACGTCCCTGCCTTCCGTAAGAAGCGGGGGTGTGAGTGGGTAGAGGCGAAGGGTTTTGTAGGCAAAAAGGCTTCTTTGTAAGTAAGAAAGCTGAGGTGTCGGCCCACTGGAGACTGTTTCTGAGTGTGCAAAAGAGTTGTTTTATCTGGATGTGTGAGGGAACCATGAGCTCATGGGCATGCGTCTCTTCTGGGATGAGAGGCTCAGCAGCGGATAACCTTGTAGCTGGTTGGTGGCAGGAGTCTAAGGTCCTTTACAACCCATGGAAAACATGATACAACAGGTTGTATAAGAAAGAAGGGGCCTTTTCTTGCCAGAAAAAAAAAAGGCCATTTGCTGGGCCAAGATTAGGACATTCCAGTGCAAGTGTGATTTTAATCTCGGCATGTTGAAGAACCCCTTCCCTCTGGTACAGAGACAGCAGGAGCATGTGTCTTCAAAGCCATCAGCAAGCTGTGTAACCCCTGCTGTACACCAGCAAAGCACAGCTCCATCAAGAGTGCCTCAGGTAAGATGGTGGTACAGGGCTGTCCCTGAGCCCCCAACACAGGGCAGCACCGAGAACAGTTTCCTTGAGTCTCTGAGCAGATGGTGTCCTGTGGGATGCTAAAGGCATCCAGCTAGTAAGGGCTTGTCTGATCCAAAGAAAGCCTGGCTGGACATTCCATGCAGTGCACATATCATACCCAGCTTGCACAAAGTAGTTATGTTCTCTTTTAGTAAGATGCTGGGGGGCAATGCAGGTCTTTGCTCACTTTGAAACCTGTCCTGATGTTAGATCTCATGGAGTTTGGCCAAGCCTTCCTTGAGAGCGACGTGGGATGCCTCTTTATATGCATGTATGCCTGAGCCTCCAAGATCAAGACATCTTTATGCATGTATGCCTGAGCCTCCGAAGTCAGGACAGCTGAAGGTGGTCACCATATGAGTTCCACCTCGAACACCCTCTCATCTTTCTCTCTCTAATCTGTTTTTTGCCTTGCTTTCATTCCTTCCAGGTGCTACACATTTCCATTGTCATCACCGCTATTATTATTGGCCTACAGTGCGTGTCGGTAGAAATACTTTTAGAGAGCAATTTCCCTCCTGTGCTCACATATGTGAAAGTTTCTGAAGTGGGCAGACACCTGCCAGGCTAAACCAAGCCCACGCTGGGCCTCTTTCTCTCTCAGTGGTTTCTTCCTGAGCCTTTCAAGCCCAGAGAAATTTGAGTAGTGAGTCTTTAGGAGGCCCCAGGCGAAAATGAGTGAAAGTTTAGCAAAGACAAGAGACACCATTGCGAGCCCGAGCTCGCGGGAGTCAGTAGGAAATGTTTCCTTTTGAGTGTTATGGGATTTGCCTCTGACTCACCATTCTTGCCATGGACCAGTGCTCTGGCAAGGTGTGAGAACTTTTGTAAGCTTATTCTGATTTATTTTTAATTTAGTGAGAGGCAAATGCCTCTTAGGTATGTGCTGAAAAATTGCATAGATCCGGCAGAATATCTTCAGGTGCATAGAGGCAGCTCCCTTTTTAGCATCATAACAGTACAAACTCCTGTAACTCCGCAGGAAGACTTCAGATGCCACTTATTTTAAATACCAGATAACTTTTTTAGGATGGGATGAATTAATCCTCCTGCAGGTATAATATGGTGTAGCGCTTTCCCTTCGTAAGTGGTGCTTTCTCGCACCCTGTCTCACACCCTCTGCATAGCAGGGGGTGCAGAGGTCTGGTGTTGCACACTCATGAGTCTGCATGGGGAGGAGAAGCTCAGCTGGAGGATGCTGTCAGGGCTGTCACCACAGTCTCTGTTCCCTTTCCAAAGCTCCCCCTGCCTGTGAGAGGCTGTACCCAGCTACCACAGGTATCTTCTCAGGAGCTGGTGGCTGAGACACACTGCCTTGCACATAAAAATCAGCTGATGGTCAAGCTTATAATGCCCAACTAACAATTTCTTTCAGTGCTTCTGGATGGACCTCAGAGATTAGCATAATTAAAATGCCATGCAGCCATAGCATGCTTCTAAATGCAGCTCTGCTCTTTTATTCTCCCCTTTATTTATCACACTCCGTGTCATTCTGGAAGCACAGGACGTTCCCAGCCACGCTGGCCATTGTAGAGCAGCTTATAATAGTGGAGTGAGCACCTTTCTCCCTCCTGTCCCTCTCTTTGCAGCAGCTGGCCCCAGGCTGACATGAATTTGGCAGCTTGCTTGACAGATATGAATCAGTGCCTGAAAGTATAAAGGGTATTTTTCAGCGTTAGGAAACCACCTGTGGCCTTGACCCAGCAAAATGTTTCATCAGAAGAAGGGATGTGGGATGACTGAAGTCCCCGGGGCTGTAGCATCCCAAAAAGAGATGATGCCCAAGAGATGCAGGCCAGGATGCAGAGCAGCGAAGAAATAGTAAGATGCTGAGCAAGCATGCATTAAAACACAGCAAAAGGGTTCCTTTGTAGTATATTCCACTCATTCTAAGGGCCAAAACTGAATAGCACTGGAAATTGAAGGAGCTTTCCAGATTAATTTACTGGGCCAACAAAAGCCTGGCTATCTTTGTGTATCTTTCTTGTTTGCAGAGCTGGGTGATGTTTCTCTTAAAAATATTTTTTGGGGAGACTTGAAAGTGCAGTTAGGTGGTACCAGAATGCTTTGCAAATAGACACAGATTTTGCAAAGTTTTCCAAAAAAATCTGAAAAGGATAAAGAAAATTACCAGTTTCAGCTTTTTTTAGTTAATTCCCTCTTTAGACTTTTTTGATCTGAAGCAGCTATTCATTTTGAATGGTTCTTTCCTTCTTATATAAAAAAAACAACCAAAAAACCAAAAAAAAAACCACCCAGAAATTTTTAATGGTGGAATTACTTCAGTTTGGGCAGAAGAGAAAATTTTGACCAATCTGGAACATTTTTTCTCCCTCATTTCCAACTAAAACTGTCATCAAGTAGAACACAAAACCCAAACCTGTTTTCAGTTTTAATCAAAATTACTTTTTCCCTGAAAATCTGGAAATTGCTCAGTGGCACCCTAAAATACACCACAGTATGATTTTTTTTTTAAAAAATAATAATTTTCTGGGTAGTTTCCTCTTCCAAGCCTTTGTTATGCAGCTGCCAAAAAATAACTTCTTTGCAGTGTCTGGTGTCTGTGGCACAGAGACATACAAAACCAAACCTGTAAACAGCTCAGCTCGGTCTGAGGGATGTAGAGACGAAAACCTGTCAAGTTTCATATGTTCTTTTTTATTTGTAATAACTCGGAGTTGCAGTGTTACTGAATCCTCAGGCCTTGGAATATTTAAAGCAAAATAAGCAGCTTTCTGAGCCTGTATCTGGATTGCTGAGAAGCAGAAGTGCAGTGGGATTTTCTGAACATGGCTTTCTTTAGTCTCTCATGGAAAGGAGATGATTTCTGTGGAGGATCTGAAACACCATTAACTTTATTTCCCTGATACATAAGGAAAAGCTGTGGTGCTGGGTAGACCCTGCCCAAGGGTAGCCCAGCTTTAGTGAGTCATTTGGAATCATGGAAAGTAAGATTTTCTGCAGGTGTGCCTGGGAGGATTTTTAATCTCCATTTCCCCTTGTAACCCTGCACGTTCCACATCTTTATCTGTCTCCTCTAATATTTATACACACCTTGTCCCTGCAGTATTTCCCAGCCTGCTTTTCAGAAGCATGGAAATTGTGCAAAGCAAAGAATTGTGCAAAAGCACTAGAGTTGGTTTGAAAGGGTTTGCACTGCTCTCAGCAGGGTGATTTCAGTGCTGTTATCTTCCCAGTTGATTTTCTCTTTTCAGTCATTATCTCAGACAAACTAGGACACGAGACATTGTTTATTTCTGCTTTGCCACCAAATGAACTTTGCAGCCTTTGGAAAAGTGGGGGGCGGGGGGGTGGGAGAGCGATGAGCAAATAACAAGTCCTGTTTTGACAGTTTCTGGGGTTTTCAAGTGGCTCTGCACCAGGTCTTGACCTAGGAAGCCCTTAGGGCAATACATCCTGCCACAGCCATTTATCTCCTGAGATCTCAGCCAACATGTTTGTCTGCTTGTCCAGCACGTGGTGTGGATGTGGCCTGGTAGGCTTGCTTGCGTGTCTGTAGTTGTGCCTAAGGTAGGTTTTCTTTGATTTATAGATGGGGAAGTAAGCAGCATATCGGTGGGGATATGTCATGCTATGGGTGTGCGAACCCGAGGTGGGAAGCGAGCTGCCTACCCGTAGCTTTGCCATTGTCCCTCCAGCCATGCCTCCCAGCCTTGCCTTTTCCTTTGCCTCCCTCCCATCTGCGCCTTGATGAGCAGGGAGTTATTAAAAGCACACTCTGGGTATGGAGCAGCTCTGTAATAAGATCTGCATTTCTCACATAGCTGCTAAACCTCAATCAATATGGTTTTAATCGCCATTTGTGTAACGTGCAATAACTATTAAATTTAAATTAAATGCATAGCTCAGAGCATGCAGAAGGCCCTGGCCAAAGTGCTAACTTTTCCCAAGTTGCTGGAAAGCTGGACTGTAGAGACAGAATATTTATTCCTCTCATAAACCAGTTAAATCTTAACTTGGAGAAGGGGAAAAAATGTTGAGAGTAGTTATAGTAGAGATGGGGCTGGAGAGGAACAGTGGCTCTTAATACAAAGAGAAACTTTGGGTTTCCCAAACTTTTGCAAAGACGTTAGTGTTCGGGTAGAGGTGCCTGGGTGCATTTTTCCCCCGTGTCTGTGCTAAGAGGATGGAAAAAATGTTAGTGGGGTGTTCCCCGTGGGAAACAGAGGCACCCAGGTTGTGAGCTGGATGGGGACGTGACTCAGAGCCAGATGATGATGATGATGATGATGGTGATGATGTGCTGCCTTCCCTCCCAGTCCTGCACCCATCCCTTCCCAGGGGCAGGCTGGTTACCAACCTGTCACCGAGTCCTTGCTGTGCTGGCCAAGGGCAATGCACCTCCATATGAAAAGCACTGCCAAGTGAAAGAGCCCTTCAGCTCCGCTCTGCAAGTCCCAGGAGTGACCCTGGGAGCTGCCGCCTTGGGTGAAGCCCTATCTCTGCTTTCACACGCTCCGGAAGCAAAATGGGGACAGTGATAAATTATAGCTCTGAGATGGGCTTTCATGAAGGGTTTTGAAGTGTTAGAGGAATAGGACTGATCTAAATACCTAAAAGATGTTATGGAGCAGTTCCCCTTGGCAGCAGGAAAGGGCAGGGTGAATCTGCAGTGATTTTCAGGCTGAGGCGTGCAGCGGGTGCCTGCTTAGGGTAAAATCGGGGTGACCAGTGAGCTCTGCACTGAAACCAGGAGCATGGGCAGAGCTCCTGCTGCCTCTCTATGCACCTGCCTCCAGCTGATGATGACACCTGCCGACCTTGCTGCACAGGCTCTGGGATTTTGGGTCTGAAATCATCCCAGCCTCTTCTAAAGCTATAGTGGCTCTGGATAGTCTCCAAGTATAGAGCTTTTGATGTTGGACTAGAGCGAGCTCCTCCACCTCCATCATCTTTCCTCCCCCAGCCCAGGGACAGAGCTATTTGCTTAGGCTTTGCTGTAAGGTTTCCAGGTGGCAAAAAGATTGGTTAAACCTCAGGTGTTACTAAAAATAGCAACAACAAAGCAACATCAAAGCATATTTCCTAACAAATTTTCATATAAACATATATATACATATATATGTATAAAATTATCATATGCTAGCCAGTGTAAAGAAGTGGAAAGGAATATGGGAAAGGAAATGGACATAATATTAGTAGAGGGGCAATGCCAAAATAATCTCCAGAATGTTGGGGTTTTTTTTCCTCCTAAGCAGCTTTCCTTCTTGAGTTTGATTTCATGTCTCATTGTATGCACGCATCTTACATGGCATTTTCCCCTCCCCTGTCCTATCTGCAATCTGAGTCCTAAAAAAAGCAGACAGCAGAGAGGGACTCACCTAAATTTAAACTGAAATCATTATGCTATGCTCAGGGTATGTGGTCAGCATGCAGCCCACCTCTCTGATGAGATAGCTGCTTACCAGAATCCCAGCCATAGCCAGGGAACCGGGGGTGACTGCCTTAAAAACAGGGATCAGGAGAGCTTTAGTGGCTTTTGCTCATGCATGCCATCCACGTCACGGACCGACTGGTAGCAGGGGTCAGTCAGCATAGCCCCTCCAGTTATGCATACACCCATGCTGATTTATCCCAGCTCAATACCTGCATCCTACTTTTCCAACAATCTGTGCTGTAGGTCCAAAAGATTCTAGTGCCGAGATTTGAAAGGATCAATGCAGGTTTATTCTGGTCCTTTATAAACCATCATCTCTCACGTCTGCTTTCTCTGGCTGCCTTCG
This sequence comes from Falco peregrinus, assembly GCF_023634155.1. Classification (NCBI taxonomy): domain Eukaryota; kingdom Metazoa; phylum Chordata; class Aves; order Falconiformes; family Falconidae; genus Falco; species Falco peregrinus. Next base: position 62,888,942 of record NC_073725.1, on the reverse strand, counting down.
GGGTTAATGTGTGTGTATGGTTGTGAACGCGAGTTGTGTGTACAATATTTGTTAGGGAGAAATCCTTCCCTGTAAGGGCGGCGGGGCGCCGGCACGGGCTGCCCAGAGCAGCTGTGGGTGCCCCAGCCCTGGCAGTGCCCAAGGCCAGGCTGGACGGGGCTGGGAGCCACCGGGGCTGGGGGAAGGGGGCCCTGCGCGTGGCAGGGGTGGGACTGGGGGGTTTTTAAGGGCCTTTCCAACCCAAACCAGTCTAGGATTCTAGGAGATATATATATAAAATATATATATATATATATAAAATATATATATATATATAGTAAGTGTGTGTGTATGTATATATATAGTATGTGCATGTGTGCACAGGGATGTATGTAAGAAAGAAATGTGTGTGCTGTGCAGTGAGGTATATTCGTATGTACATACGAATCAACACACACAGGTAAACAGACATAGATAGAGATGTGCAAACATTTCCACCCATGCATGCCCCTAGGAAGTTTTCCATTATCCGGTTGCCTCGTGCATGTGTAAGCGCACACCGCACCCATGCAGGGTGCCTGGATGGCCCACCCGGGGACCCGTGCCCCCTTCCCAGATCTCCAGTGGGTGCAGGAGAGCCAGGCCCTGCAGCCTGCCATGCTGGGACCACACTGGGATGGAAGGTGGCACTCAGCCCACCACTTGGCCAGAGTATCCAGCCTCCAGCCTGCAAAAGCTGCTCGGCTTCAGCAGCCTTGTGCATCCCAGTGATCAGAACAGAAACAGGGACAATTCATCGATTGTGTTTTCTGGGAAGCAGTGGAACATCACGGCTATTGGACAGATGTGACTGAAAAATCTCCTGCGAGAAGTGTGTTCCTGTGAATGATTTTAGAAAAACAAACTGATTTATAACCCATCCAGCCTTAAAAAAAACAGCAGTGGGGAACAAGGAAATAAAACCTCAAAAAACCTCAGCTATGGTTAAGAGCAGCATGAGAGTAGCTGGGGGGTGGGGGGAGGGGCAAAGAGAAAAAAAAGAAGAAAGAGAAAAAATCAAGAGAAAAAAGGAAAAAGACGAAAGAAGAAAGAAGACAACAAAGAAGAAAAAAGATAACAGAAAAAAGGGTAAAAATAAGAAAACAAAAAAGGGAAAAAAGAAAGATAAAAGAGAAAAAAGAAAAAAGAATAATTAAAAAAAGATAAAAAAGATAAACTGTTTCTAAGGAAAATAGCTCAAACTTTTCAGTGTTTGTGGTTAGTGCTGACTAGTAGGTAACAGCCACAGCCTGGCACAAGGTAAAAACGTTTTGCCTCTTTGTTTTAATGTTTGCAAAAGAAACCCCCACCTGAAATGAAATGCCATCAAACGCCATGCTGCTCGGTGACAGCACTTTATAAACACAGCGACTGAATCTTTCTCCAGCACCTGTGTGTATGATGGCAAGGAGCGTGCAAAGGGTGCGAAAGGGCGCGGGGGGCTGCGGCAGGGACACGCACAGACCTAGGGGGTCTTGGGAGAAGCTTGTTTTCCAGTGGCACCTTGCAGGCTCCACTGCAAAGCCTGCAGAAAACCATCCCCAGCCAGAGCACTTGCTAATGTGATCAGGTTTTGGACATTGACACTGCTGTAAGTGGACTGAAAAACAAACCTGAAACTCTGATACATCAGCTCCAGTTGCAGTTGTAGGAAACTTCAGATTTGGCTTCTTTCCACATAAATAAACCTCTAAGTCAAGCAAAGGACCCCAGCAGGCTGAACTGAAAGGAAAAACTCAAGGTGGTGGCAGGGAGAGGGAAAGGATTTCTCTTTCTTTTATTTTCTCTTTCTTTTATTTTCTACCAGAATCTGAAATTTCAATAAAAGGACAGGATTTAAAATTTCCGTCCTCTTAACCAGCCTCCCAGCTGGGGCTCTGGAGCTCCCTGGTGGTGCTGGGGGTGGGCAGGAGCATCCAGGACAGCTGCGGTTACACAGCGAGATCAGAGCACGCTGCTTTCAGCTCACAATGACTAACGTCCTGCTTCGGAAAATAGTAATAAAAAAACCCCCAAAGCCACCCCCAGAGTATGTATGGCAGGTATTACTTTGTGCTCGTGGATTTTCTATGGGGAAATTTTGGCCCATTTTAAAGTGGGGCTGGGTTATAGTGTGATTATTTTGGGAGCAGCCTGTGCCCCGCACCTGCCCGCTCCATGACACAAAAGCAGAGCTGTCCCAGCTGCCAGCACGTTATCGCGGGGACTCTTGGGCAGCTTAACCTTGGTGTAGTTTTGGGGTGTTTTTCTCCAAGACAGTTGCAGGGCAAAGAGTGTGATGTTTTAAAGGGGTCCAGCTACTGTTTGATTTTGCAGGAACGGCAAGTGCACAAGTATGGGACTGGATTAGGTGGGGGCTGGAGGTTGGCATCACTCCATCCCATCCCTGGGAGGGCTTGGGGTGGCAACAGCTGCAGTGCCGGTGATGGAGAAAAACACCACCTTTGGGACAGAGTTGAATGGCTGCACCGTGCTGCTGTGTGAACCGTACGGTGTGGGGTTGTGTCAGGGGATGGCAGGGAAAACATGAGTATTTCCTACCCAGGACACTGAAGCTCTTTTGTGTGCACTGGGCTTCAAAACACTGTCAGCCTAGACCTTGGAGGAGGAGAAGTGTGGTAGGTGGTTGTGGTGGCTGATGCTGCTGGTGGAGGTACTTGCCAAGGTATTTTGTTTCTTGGGGGACCTCACTGTGTATGAGCAAGAGCTTCAGCTTCCACATGCAGAACTGATTCCTTTGCTTCCAGGAGATTTTTGCTTTACAGATGCCTTTTTCTATGCCTTGCCTGAGACCCATCAGGCTCATTTCACTTCGGCCAACTTAATGCCTCACATGGTCTCATTCACCACTAGCATGACTGACACATCAATCAGTAACCTACAGGAGTTACACAACGCTGTCATCTGAGAGCAGAATTAGTTCAGCAAAGGATGGTTGTTTTTAGGCTTGGTGGGAAATTAAAATGTTTGAAGAAACCAGCTTGAATTTTCAGGAAGAGGTTTCAGCAACACACAAAAAACCCACAGAAATTCCTTTTTGGCAACTCAAAATGGGTTTGTTAAGCCCCAAAAGAATTGGTTTGGTAGGGTTTGGGGTGATCTAATGCGGGGCAATGGGATTCTTTATGTCAATTTTACATGAAATATGTCATTTCAATATAAAAACTTCTGAATTTAAAAGAAGAAAAAAGAAAAATAAAGAAAAACTTCCAGTATTTACAAGACAAAACATTTGATTTTGAAAATGAAAGACAAAGGCTTTTATGTCGAAATAATAATTGTAATAATAATAATAATTATAGTAATGCCTCTTTTTTTTCCTTACTTAAGCTGTTTAAAAAATTAAATAGAGAAGTGTTTCCCTTTCCCTGGGTGCTTTCCAGCATATCATATCCACCAGATGCAGTATCTGGTGACTAAGTTCCCTGTGCTGTTTGAGACCTTCCACCATAAGATGAGCATGTTGCAAGGGGCAGTGCTATCCCATAATTACTTGTGGAATGGCGGAGTCCACCTGTCCCGGTGCATGTGGCTTGAGAGAGGGGCCTTTTTACTTCCTAGCACCCACTTACCAGAGGTGTGAGGGCCTGAAGCCCCTGGAAAACATTGCAGTGTGGTTCACAGGCTGGATCCTTGGGGCTCAGCTCTTCCCGTTACAGACCCAACCCACGAGCTATTGTCCACTCCAGCAGACGGCACAGGCACCATCTGACCTCTCCTACACCCCAGGCTCCCCCCGGCATTTAACAGAGGGTATTTCTTGGGTTTTATAATTGCTTCCCTGGTTGTGAACATCTGAACAAACATCTGCTGGTGAGGCTGGTGAAGGGGGAGCTGCAGAGAAGGTGAGAAGCCAGCTGTTGATAAACGGCTGGACAATCCAAACCCATGTTGCTACAGGGAGAACAGTCAGTCTACAGTGTTTTATATTTCTGGTGCTGGCTGTTGGCAGAAGCTGTCTCAGATCTCCAAAGCAGCTGTGTCATTCTCCTGTTGAGGCTCTGGCTCTGGAATTTCCCTTTGCACTCTGGAAAGTTGTGGTAATGCATTCCCCATCCAAGAAAGGGAGCTATCAGTTTATAGCCTACTACCAGAGCAGGAAAAGCACAGTGACCGAAAAGCATGCTGCTCCTTCAACCCCAGAAGGTGTTTACAAGAAAACAAGGGGCAAGGGGGTGTGAAACCCTGCCAGGGGACTGCCACCCAGTGTTCTAGCTCAGGCTGAGGATGCAGAGCATCAGCACCAAAGGTGAGGCTGCTCTGAGTTGCCAAGTGCTTGGACAAGCTTTCTGCAAAGTGTAAAGCTGAACCTGTGCCCTGTAGATGCATCAGGCTGCGGTTCCTCACTCTGGGGATTCAGAACACAACAGTATGGCTGAGCACATGTAGTCTGAGGTACTGAGGTTCAGGATTGTGTTGCATTTCTTTCCTGGCTGTAGGACCTCACGGGTTCCTCAGTTCTGTTTCTCAGGCTGTCTGCACCACTGATCTCATGTCTCCCCACAGTTCTTCACCACCCCATGACCTTTAGTGCTGTGCACCTACCACAGCTCTCCCACTCTCCAGCTCTGTTACCACCTGGGAGCATTCTGTGGAGTTACTCTGAGACCCAAAATGGTGCTTCCTAACCCCAAACCAGACACTGCTCCTTCACACAAGGCTTTTGCATCCACATCTTGAGGGATCAGGAGAATCAAAAGCCACAACACGGCAGACCTCATCCAGATTTATTCCAAAATAAAGTAGTATCCTGGAAGTCATAAAGTCTGCTGAGACTATAGTGAGAGCAGTGGTGATACACTGCTGTAATTTTTCAGCTCTCAAGAAACCTAGGTAAAAGAAAGATTCCAGGTGATCATCTTCTGGTGAAAAAGAGTGCAGGCTGGAAAAAAAGGTGGTTGTATATTTCCTTATGTAGCAGCATCCTCTGCATGATCTTGACAAAGACTTTGCTGCATTTTCCTGATCATGAACTACGTATCTTTTTAACGAAAGATTTCAATAATTCAGCTGAAAATAAGGATGGATTTCTACTTTCACTTCTCTTCCATTATCAGTATAGTTAGGCATTGTAAAAGGTCAATAATTCAGTACTCTATTTGATTCCCAAGCAACATAATTTGTGCCATTCCCAAATGACCTATCATTTCAGTCCAACTTAAAATAACTTTTCTTCTGAAAACATTGGGGACCAAACATAAACCCAAAAACAGAGTATCAGTAGACTTTTATGGTTGCGTTTCTATTCTGCAAAATGTTCATTATATTTTAGCTGTTCCCCATGAAGGCCAGGTGGAGCATCTCGTACTGTCACGTGTCGCAGCTTATATACCAGCCAAGTATCTTTACGTTGTACCATGCCTTCTCCCATTAGATCACGAGCTGAGTAGAAATAATGATAGTCCTTAGGGTAACCCTGGGAGCTAAATGCAGACATACCAAAAGAGTTTCAGAAAGCAGAGGGGAGGAAAGCTCAGGAGTGACTATCAAACAACAGTAAGGGATGGAGCTGTATGAGACTTGACCATGTGTCAAGGTTTGCCCGTGGGCAACAGAGAATATGTACATCACAATTGCTCTGCACAGAAAGTGGTGGGAGAGGGGATGATGTGTATTAATAGGTTTAAAAACATCTTAGTGGAAAAAAACACATGCTTGTGAAATACAGATGTAACATCAAGACAATGATACTGATCTTGATGGCCTTCTGGGCCTCTTTCCATCTGCTTCATTTCTGCCTCCTAAATTGGTCTCCTAAGAGCACAATAAAAAACCAAAAACAACAAAACAACAAACACCAAACCCTTTCCCTTCTCCAAAACTAGCCCTGCCATGGCTAAGTTAAAACTTTGCTGTTTGTATTAGGATTCCTCAGTGTACTACAAAAAAAGAAGAATACTTTTTCTTTTCTGGAGGGGCTCCTTGCTTGCGTTGTCTAAATGCTTCCCACAAATAACCTGACTGGTGGTTAGCGACAGTTTTGTTAATAGGACTTATTTCAAACTTGGTTATGTCTGACTTATCCTGCAGGGGGTTATGTGCTTCATTGAGATCCTGTGGGTGTATAAAAAAAAAATTTCCAAGAGATGAAACCATGAATGCTGTTAACAGTGCCAAGGGGTGCGTGCATCCCTCCCGGTGTCTCTGCGACAAAACCGGCTTAATGCCATTGTTTAGGCAAAGAGGACAGTAGCATTAGGGCTACAGCTGATGTCACCAGTGACCAGGTGATGATCCCTTGAAACCAAGTTTGCTAAACCAGCAGGAAAGCTGGCATAACGCTTCCCCTTTGTTATGGAAAGATTTTAGTTCAGATATCTGGTGTCTTCAAGGAACACACAGCACGGTCCATGCATCAGGGCAGGAGACAAGTGGGAAGAAATGAACAGTCAGGAGCTCTGTCTCTCCTGGATTTGTATCAAATACCACCGCTGTGAGCCTCAGGGCTGTGGGTGCTTGGCACTCGTAGGAAGGTCCTTGCTTTAAAATTTCAGTTGCCAACAGAAAAAACGCTAGGGGAAACTCAATTCTTCTGAAGTGCCAGTATATTTAAAACAAACAAATGAAAAAACAAAACCCCAAGGGAAATCATCCTAATCTACTTCCAAGGAGCCAGAGAATGTAAAGCCATACCTGGGAGAGCAAATTTACCTTAAGCCCATGACTAGGTTTTTGCAGCCTCCAGCTGCAGGTGATGAGGGCTGCCTTGCTGGCCAAGCTCGGTGAAGTGTGGGGTGGTGCTGGTGTGCGGCCAGGAGTGGGTCTGGCCATCAGGGATGACACTGGGCACTTTCACTCCCTTGGACGCCTGTTGCATCAGAGCAGCAGATGCAGAGCTGCCTCCAAGCATGGTTGTGGACCACTGTTTTTGTCTGCAATGCATTGGGGCTCATTTGCCTGCTGCTTGGCTTAGCTGAACCCCATTTTTACAGCCTGTCCCCTGGAGCCCTCCTGCCCAGGGTCTCTGGAGCAGCCCTCATGGACAGCTCTGCACTTGCTCTTGGTACATGGAGATGGCTTTGGTTTGGTGTGCTCCACACCGTTCCGAGGGATGGGGAGGGGGAAGAAAACCCCAGCCATCTTCAGTCTAAACATAGCCCAGAGCTCGTTCCATCCATCTGCAATGATAGCTTGTGGCGGGGTCAATGATGACTCACCTTTCCCTGCAACTCCATGGTAGTATGTGCTGAGAGGGGAGAAAATAGCAGCAGCAGCCACCCACGTCTCTGCAGCTCTCCTGAGAGGAAGCCATGGTCGAACCATCTGCCCACCGCCTTGCCAGCTGTCATGCATGGTCCTCCAGCTCTGGGTGGTGGTTTTATAGGGACCATGATTAGAGGTGAGCCACACTCAGCCCTTCAGCTCAAACCTTCCTTTTGATCCAGCTGTGGGAATTTGCAGTCATCCTTTTTTGCTCTGGCACAGTTTGTCCTGAGCTGCAGACTGCCAAGGGGCCAGCTCATGCTTTCTGAGTGGGACTTGTCAGATCAGGAAAAGGACATCTACAACATCTATATCTTGCTAGTTGCCCACAGTCTTTACATCGTCACTATAAAACTGATTGATCCACTCAGTGAAAAGGAAAGCATAACTCATCTTCTCCCAGAGTACAGACCTCAAACAAGTCAAATCACATTCTAGAAGTGCCCGTTCCCTTCTACTGGTATAAAGCAAATGTGGCGTCACTGACATCTGAATGTCTACGTCTAAAGCTGAGACGAATTATTCCCCAAGAGCAATCTGTCATAGTGACTTAAATACGAATTGCCAGCCGCTCTGGCCTTATTTCACCCACGCGGGCTATCGATGCCTGGATAAACTCAATATGCAATTAGCTTCAGATTCTCAAGGCTCGATATAATTAGACACACTGGGCATTAGGCTTCTGCTGACAATACACCTGTATAAATCTGTTCTCTGATGGGTATTTATTTATAATTAAACTAAGGTATGTAGATTTGGGATAGGACTCAAACTAGATGATTATAATTTTCACGACAAAGATGTGTTTGGACCCCTCCTTGTGTTAGGAAAAGGAAGAGCATTGCTGTTGTTCTGGGGGCTTCTTTATTGCATTCTTTAAATGCTTTGTTCCAGACAGCCTCCTGGCTGCCACTTAGGTAACTATTTTATTAATTAGGTTTCACTCAAGGTAAATCATGAGTGAGAATTACAAAGTGGTAATCCCCTGAACGAGCTAGTTCAGGTAAGGACTGAACAGGGCAGACACAAAAATAGTGGCCTGATTTTTAACAGCTGCAGGATTAGTGTGGAGTTCTGCCTTCCAAGTCCACCAGTTTTCTGGTTCTTCCTTCTAAGCCACAAGACGCCCACAAACACTATGGTAGGGAGACACAGGCAAGACGCTGGGAGGAAAGAAGAGTTTGGGGATGTCTGTATCTGTCCTGTTGTAGACCCTCATTGTGTCCTCTGAATGCTAGAGCTCCTTGTGCTGCTCAGGGAACCTGGCGACAGAAAAGTGTCCGGGACCTGTCCACTGAGCCCTGAGTGGAATCAAGAGTTTAGTATTGTGATGCTCTGCCATGTCACAGCTGTCCTGGCTGGAGAGCTGGGGAGTTACAACAGCTCTGCCCTTTAATATTACAAAAATACCAAGTAGATGATAAAGGGATGTGTCATGTTGCGTTTCATCTTGAAACAAGAAAACAGTTTGTGTTTGAGTTTCTCACTGTGCCTATGTCCCACTTGGCTGTTTTGCTACCAAGGAACAAAATACGATACTAAACACTGAGAGGTGGTCAGCTTCATAGGGAAAGTCTGACCCAAAATGTGTGGGGTCGTACATATGTTGGGGAGGGGGGAAGTGTCACATATGTCCACAGAGGAATGCTTCCAAGGGTGTGTATTTATGTGCTATTAGATCTGTCCCAAGCATATGCTTTGCATGTATGCATTTGCATGTTTATGCACACCAAAGTATGGTTTCTCCTTATTTATTTGTTCACTATAAGGGCAATCTGCCAGTCTTCCTGCACTGGAGGAATGTCCCCATCAGCAGAGACACCCACCTTGTTGGTTTTCCTTGAAGGCCGGTGTAAACTCATGTAAATTCACATTGCTGACCGATGCCTGTTCATTCAGAAGCTTGGACCTCACGTTCTGACATTGTGTTTCCTTGGTTTGCATTTGAGCTCAGCAGCAGTCTGTTGGCATCTTGTAGCATTTTTGGAATCCAGAGCTGCTAGAAGGCTGTGCCGTGTAAAAATAGGGAGTGGGACAACACTAAAACTTAGGAAAAAGGAGGAATTATGAAGTGATGAGAAAACAAGAGGCAGACGGCAGAGTCAGAGCAAGGTCCAGAGAGTTGTCCAATATAATACAGCAGTGGTTATTAGAGGATGCTTTAGGAAAAGGTACAAGAACTGGGGAAAACTTCCCTGAAATGCTCTTCTAAACCTCAGGCAGAGACTTCCTAAGCTAAGTATTTCTGTACATTTGTACTCTACAGAAATAGATATCCAGGAAATTGTCCTGTGACCCTTTACACACATGTAGGCTGTGAACATTTGCAGTATCCCATGACCAGCTCTCTGCAATTCAGCTGTAAGAGCAAAGAACCACTTCCTTTGCTTTCCTTTGAGCTGGATTCATGCCAGCTTCACATGATACCTCCTAGTTCTTCCACTCGAAAAGGCTATGGATAGTGGATCCCCATCTGTTTACAGATAAAACCCTTTCGGTGGCATTTGCCATGGTGCTACCCTAATCATCTCTGGAGAGGACATCAGTGGTGAGGAGTCACTTGGGACAGGGGAAAGAGACTGCTGCAGGAGCACAGGAGCAGCAGAAGAATGGACAAAGGGCATCTGAAGCCTTGTGGTGGGGGCAGAGGTCCTAAAGGTGGGGCTGGGGATTGGGGAAGATGAAAGAGGAAGGAACAAGAACCTACAGGCTCTATAAAATTCTTTTCATGGAGTTATGAGCCATTCTCTTTCATGAACCTTACACATGAACCTCATGAACAAACACCCTGAACCGTAAGACAGAGACTAAACCAGCGCTCTTCTTATTTGCTTCAGTTTTCTGATTTTTATCTGGCTGTTATTCTTTGTCTCTTTCAGGTTGAATTCACCCCTGATCAAATTGAAGGTGAGGAAGATGTGTTTCTCTTCTGTGCACAGTAAATACCATCACTGGGAAGCGCTGGCCAGTGCTGGGGTGAACACGGGTGCGGTATTGGAGCTATCTTGAGAAGGCTGTGCTTTAACTGATGGCTTTGCTCCTGCTCTGTCCCTCCTCAAAATACTCTGTTGAGTTGGTCAAGAGAAAAGGGGGAAAGGCATGCATCATGCAGAGTACGTACTTGTATCGTAGAAGTAAACATCAGCTCCACTGCTGATGAGGCAAAACCAACAAAGAAAAAAAACCCACACCCCCAAAACCTCAGTCCCAATATATGCTCCTTCTTTAAAAAAAAGAAACCAAACAAAACAAACCACTAACAAAATATCAAGCCTTTCAAGACAAAGTCTCCCAACTCAGCTTCTGAGAACTTTTCCCTATATTCAGTCAGATTTTAATGTGTTACCATATTGTAACAGCTCTCCAGAAACCAGCAAATAATGACAGTGATGGCAGGTTTTTTTCTTTCAAAGCAAAACATCAGCATTTGTTTCTGAAACCTTTGTCCCAGCCCAAGAAACTGATACTAAAACCTCACGCTGGGAACACTACCACTGCAGCTGCCCCCTTTTTCCTCAACTACCAGTCTGCTTTTTACTTAAGGGATAATTGATAGATAGAGTCAAACATCTGGCAGAATTTTGCTTTGGTCTTTAAACACTTGGCAGAACTTGGTAGAGCCTGTGGAAGGTGGTATCAGAAAATGGCTTAATTAGAACAGATGAAAAAAAAAAAAGGCTGATTCAGAGAGGAGAGATAAAGAAGGGTTTTCTGAACTGGAATCAAATGTCATAATATCTTAGAGACTGAGGTTTTGCCACAGATTTCCAACATTACCTTGGGATATTCAAGCCCCCCTTAATGTCTTCAGTTTCTATTTTCCAACAAGTCAAAAATAAATAATGATTGGAGGAAACAATTAATTTTGGGGAACCACCCCTCTTCTGGTCCCAAAGTCACCAGAGAACTGTAGGAAAAGGACAATTCTGAGCCACAAACCTTTGAACTATTCCAGCAGCACACAACATCTGGATCTCTCACCACCTAATGTTTTGGGGACTGGATAGGACCTACCTAGTGTCTATTCCTTGTTGTGTCTTTCTCTGAGGAGAACTAGCTCTAGAGGCTGTACTAGAGAATGGGGAAATACTTGTTCAGAAAGAAATGGGATGCTTGCTGGCCATCAACCCATTGGAATGGAGAGAAAATGACAAATTTGGAGCAAACCCAGGGCTGCCATAGAAGGTAGCCAGTCTAGAGCAGATGTGGACCATCTCTAGAAACAGAAAGTTGCATCTTTCTTTTCTTCTGTTCTTCTTACAGCTGCCTTCTGGTCTAGCTGTACTGACTGCATACGCAGAGAAAAGCTGGGAATCCAGGGCTTGTGCGATAGGATGTCCTTGAAATGTCAAAAGGAGAGCCACGGGGCAGGAAGCAGATAACATCATCTGTGTGGGAAAGGCTATGAGACCTCCAGGCCTGCTACAACAGCATAACAGAGTTGTACTGTCTGCTAGCACTGGGGAGAAACATTAAATCCCATCAAGGTTAATCCCCCAGTTGGTTCATAGGTTCTGCCAGGAGCTGTTGGAAGGAGTGCCTAATGGCCTGAACATCAGCTGAAAACGGAGCAGAAAAGCACTGCTCATCAGTCAATTCCACAGTTCCTTTCTATCACCATGGACCCAACTGCTTTTCTGGCAACTGATTCTGAATTGAAGTGATCGAGGAGAAACAGACAACACAGCATCTCATGGTCTTTTCCAGACCTATCTTCTAGGATACTCTAAACCTCTTCTTCTTGCTAAGGAAGAGACTTTGTCAACCAGACTTACTTCCCTGCAAGGATTCATTATTATGTTAGCCCCCAAAATAGCACTCTCAGAAGGAGAGGAGTGGTCTGTGGGTGAAGCCATGTGTAACACGACTGTCTTTACATGTCCTCCTGCCTCAGCTGAGAGTGGAATTCATTGGTTGTGGCATGTGTATTTACTTAACTGGATTTCTGGCCTCTTCAGCCCCCTGAATTGCTAAAAGAAAAGCATATGAGCTATTCAAGATGAGAAGATAGGTAGTAATTAGGCATTTGAAAATATATACTGCACCTGCCAGTGGTTTAATGGCTAGCAGGAGGACAAAGGAGACTGTAGCCATGCTGGTTTCATTGCTTTGATGGAAACTTGCATTATGCCAGCAAATGCAAATGAAAAAAAAAAAAGTGGGCTGCTTCTGTATATTGACTAAATGGGGTTTCCAAATGCACAGGCCAATGAAGCGGCTACATCTGATTTAAAATTATTTTTTAAGAAAAGAGAAGAAAAGAGAAATGTGAACTGTCTGTGACTGGTGAATTGTAAACCTTTAGGAGGTGGTGTGCAGGGTGCTCAGGCAATTGGTCTCAGGGGGTAGGTAAGTGCAGGCAGATGAGTAGCTTGGGGAGCTAGGTGTATTTGTCATCCACCTCAGCTGCTGAGACCCTCAGGAAAGGAGAGAGCCCGGAGTGGGTTTCTGGCCCCCTTCCACTGTCAGCAAGGAACCCATGAAAATCCACTATTGCCCTCTGCTGGAGTGAGGGCTGCCAGTGGGACCTGGGCTCCGGCCAGTGATGGAGGCAAAGATCCAGGAGAGAGAGGCAGGGAAAGAAAGAAAGGGGGAGCAAAGAGGAGAATGCAACGAAGAAAACAAGGGGAGTGTTAGTTAGTCCAAAATGAGAAAATGCATCATTGTTTGAAAGTGTTGGATGAAGAAGGAAATGAGTAAAATATGAGCGGAATGATAAAAATGAAAAGGGATGGAGAAAAAGGGAGAGGAAATCCCAGCAACACTGGAAAAAGGAGGGAGAGAGGGAAATAAGCAAAGAAGAAGAAAGAAAAAAGAGGGAGGTGGAATAATGAGGAGGAGAAGGAACTGAGAGGGGAAAGACAGGGAAAATCTGACATGCAGAGTGCATGGTTGAATTAGGCAGGATCTAGGGAAAAAGAGATAGCCTTCCTGTGTTTGGAGAGTGGAGGGGAAATATACAGAAGAGTAACAGCAGGACAAGGGGCAGGTTCAGGGATTCACAGCTTTAAAGCCAAAGGAATAATTGTGATCACTCTTAGACCGTGCACTACGCAATGTGTTCAGTAAAGGATAAATAGGGAGAGGTGAACCTGAGTAACTGGTGTGTCTGGAGAGGTTTCCCCTGGGATCCTGCACTGACCTCATTAATCAGAATCATAGAATCACAGAATTATTTAGTTTGGAGAAGACCTTTAAAGTCATCAAGTTCAGCTGTTAACCCAGCACTGCCAAGCCCAACACTACAGCGTACCCACCACCACATCTACATGTCCTTAGTGGCAGAACAGGGACCCTCTCCCATGGTCCCTGGGAGATAGCTCTTGTCAAGATATTTTTGCTTGCAGTGGAAAGGCACTCCCTCTTCAGACAGAAGTGAAGAGAAGACACAAGGATATGTTCACAAGGACGTAGTGGAGGGGAGCTGACCATCTTGCAAGGGGAAGCATGCTGTGTGGGTGCACAGAGGGAAAGCAGGCAGCTGGAGGGAATGATTGCATCTCCACACATGAAATGTTGCTGCTATCCATAGCTGATGGCATACCAAACCTTACTTCTCCAGGTGCAATTGGTCTGAGTGCTAGAAAAAAGGAAAATCTGAGGATTCTTCTAGATCTGCTCCTTGACACTGCTACATACAACCATTGCTCCGTTACAAGGTTTTCCATATACCTTCACCCTCCTCCACCAGTAGACTCTTTGCTGTGTGATAATTCCAGTAGGTTACCATGGCGTATCTCGTTACCTACTAATAGAGGTGCTCCTTTATCTCAGTGGGCTTTGTCAGTGCTAAGTGTATAACGCTGAATATAATATCCAGTTAGCTAATGAGCAGAACTGCTATTGAATTCTGTGCTATCCTGAGTGCTCCAGATGAGCTGGAAAGCTCTCAAGGCCAACCGTTTCGATAAGGTTTTCTCTACTCCCCGATGTTAGCTGAGACGGAAATACCATGAGAAGAGCATCTGACCTCTGCAATTCCATTCCCTGATTGAACCAGAAAATGCAGGGGAGGAGGAACACAAACATCGAAGATAACAGCAACAGCAAAGCTCATCAAACTTGTTCCCAAGCTGCAAAATAAAAGGGTCAGGCAGAGTTAGTTAGGGGGAAGGTCTAGGCTTGCTTTGACTTCATCTTTTTTGTCTTCCAGAATTTAAGGAAGCGTTCTCACTCTTTGACCGGACTCCTAAATCTGAGATGAAAATCACATACGCGCAATGTGGAGACGTCTTGAGAGCTTTGGGGCAGAATCCAACCCAGGCTGAGGTCATGAAAGTGCTTGGCAGACCCAAACCAGAAGGTTGGTGCCCTCCTCTGTGTTTGTTTTGCAAAAGATCACTCTAAGAATTATTCATGAAGCAGATGATGTCTCCATTTTCTGATGGAAAGATTAATCGTGAAATAGGAAAGGATATGGAACAGCCTCTGCAAATTGCTAGCAGAAAAGTAAATGAGGAAAAAAATGGTCTTGCAGTCAATATAATTGTCTCAAATTTAGGGGAATTAATTAATTGAATGGCCCTGTGTGTCAATGTGTTTTACAATGAGAAGCTTTTGCCTTTTAAAATTGCTTTGCTGACAGGCATTCACAGGTGTTTACTAAAAACACAGTCATTTTGAAGACATCCAAAGAAACAAAGGGATAGATTGATTGTGAGGACACAGTCTGTTCTACAAAAGTATGTGTTAGAAGGTCTGTCATGATTGCAGTAATATCTCCCTTCACCTTCACCATACACTGGATATCTCTTCAGAACAAAGGAAATCTCTCTCAGACCCTATCTAAATTCAGGCATTTTTTACATTCCACCCATCTTTTCCTTCCACTGGGGTGTAACTGACTCTCAGGCCCTCGTTCAACAGCCACGATATGTCGGGATATGGCAGTGACACTGTGACGGGTAGGACAAGGAGTTATATGGGAACAAAGTGTCCTCTGATCCTCTTGAAAGGCAAAGAACCAGGAAACAGTGGGATATGCAGCCCTGCTCCTGCCTATTCCCTCTGAAGCTCCTCTCCCAGTACAGTTTTAAACATCTCTGCGTTACAAGGCTGCAAAGCAAAGCTGATTTTGTATTGGGAATGAGCTTCTTTTACTGTCTTCTGCTTAGTTTCATGCTTTTATGTTGCATGGAACAGCCCTGGGAGCCTAACAGCATTTTCCCCCCTTGGTGTTTATGTATGTCAGGTAGTAGGAGATAGCTATCTATCTATTAAAAACTCCTGTTTCTCTCTTTTCCAGATCCCTTTCCTGCTCTACCCATTCTTCCATTTGTACTTATGATATTTCTACGCTTTTCTCTGCCCTTTAGCCAGAATTTATTGCCACAGTTCTGCTACCCTCATCACTTACCCATGGTGGGTGCCCCATAGTTAGTCCTCAGCTCTCCCAGAATCCACCAAAAATTTCATTTCCATCTGTGTATTTGTAGACATGAACTCCAAGATGATCGACTTTGAGACCTTCCTGCCGATGCTCCAGCATATTGCCAAGACGAAAGACACCGGCACCTATGAGGACTTTGTGGAGGGTCTGCGCGTGTTTGACAAGGAGGGAAATGGAACGGTGATGGGTGCTGAACTTCGCCACGTTTTGGCTACCTTGGGTAAGGTAAACCTTTTCCTCATGCAGTTTCATCGCTGAGGTCTTTCCCATACAGCTTGTATCACTATGGGTGACCTTTATGGAGGAAATGACTGGGCAAGACTTCAGTTGTTACACAGTCCTCAGTTATAAAGCTTAAAGAAAGTTCTTTAATAATGAAGCTAAAAATCACTGATTTATAGCTCAAATATTTGTCTCTCCTCCTTCCTTCCTTCCTTCCTTCCTTCCTTCCTTCCTTCCTTCCTTCCTTCCTTCCTTCCTTCCTTCCTTCCTTCCTTCCCTCCTTTCTTCCTTCTCCGTTCTAGCGTTTTATTTCTCCAACAAACATATTTCTATCACCACAAAATGACCCAGCCATTGGAAACCCCATCTATTCTTTTAGTGTTTGTCTCCATTTTTCTGCACCTTCAAGCAGAGTTCGAAGATGCAGCACTACTTTATCAGGCATCTGTTTAACAGAAGCGTCTCTGAAATGGAAAGCTCCTGGTTTTAAAGGAGGGATCAATATTTGTCTGTCCTTTCAAATTTTTATTTCAGAAGCTCAGTTTTTCACAGAAAGTGATGACAACAGAGTAAGTGCGAGTCAGAAAATCTGGCTGTAACTAAATGACAGGTTTCCAATTTGGATTAGAAGGCAGTGACATGTTGTCATCTGAATCCAGTAAACATTTCTCAAGATCGGCCTCCACCACTAGCGTTTATGCCCTATTTTTAAAAAAGGATGAGCCTTTACAAAAGAGATATGATTTAGACTGAGGGATTCCAGTGACAGGTTTTGACCTGCGATGTCAATTCAAGAAGCCAAACCTTTTATGCCCAGAGGGTTTCGTTCAGTGACACATCCGTGCCCATTAATGACACAGGGATTAAGAAAAGCCAGCAATGCTATTTTCATCAATGGCGCTATTGGATCGGTTTGGGGACCAAATTCAACAATGACAAAACAAATCCCACAGGGTCAGGACTGATGCCCTGTCTAACCTTACTGGGGACAAAGAAACCACTCTGGGCAGTTTTGGGAGTTTCAAGTACTTCAAGAAATACGTTGGTACTTACCCTTCTATTTTCAGTAACCCAGAGCAATGCGGCAATTCTGATTTTCAAGCACTGATAGGAAGTATTTCAATCTTAAGAAGTAACAGTTCTGTTCAGTATTTCAGTTTTAAGAATTAACAGTTCTATTTAGAGTGGCATCTCTTCACAGCCACAGTCAAATATTCTGTAAATTAGCATGCTTTTTGCTCAGTTTTTAAAAAAATCAGCTAAATTTTCAGAGGTTCACATCACCTGAGGACTTGTTCCTGTAGGCTAGAACTCAGTGATGGAAAAGTGGAACATGAGTAGCAGGGCACACACAACACTTTATTTTATTTCTATTTCTATGATTTCAGCTGAAATCACCCTCAGATCTCTTGTTTACCTTTCTGGAACTCATTTGATCTCATCCTAAAATCAGTGCCTAATATCAGAATAAGTGGATGGATTGGGCTGATCTCTGCTTAAGCAAAATGAAGCCTTTATAGGCAAATAGGCACCTAATATTTGGATAACTAAATTGACTAGATCACTGTTCCAAATCACACATTCTAAGTTTGACCTTAGAATCTTCCTAAACCTCAAACTCAGAGGCAAACTAGTTGGTGACTCTACTAAGAGTTTTCTTAGTGAGGACTTGGTTGAAAAGTGACTAAAGCGTTCAAGAGTTGGCACTTTGAGCAAGCTTATTCTTAGAAAAATGCATATATGAACATGCTATCATGTGGGTTTCCATATTTATTCTGTCTTTCTGGTTTTTAGATCAAATTTTCTCAGTTTGCAAGTACAAAAGTATCTTTCCCAGCTGTCAGCGCCTCAAATTAAGCTGAAAAGAAAAATCACCCCTTCTCCTCTCTCACTCTTTTTTGGTATTCTTTGTTTCTTTGAACTGTGATTCATAAATTCTTTTAAAAGGGCCCAGGTCCCAAACAGGCCTTTTGCTTTCCACCCAGGTGAGAGGCTGACTGAAGAGGAAGTTGACAAGCTGATGGCTGGCCAGGAAGATGCCAACGGCTGTATCAACTATGAAGGTAGGTATGATCACCCTGGTCCCAGCAGTGCTCATGTGGAGTAGGATGTGTGCTTTTCCAAATTCTAGACCAATTCAGAATCTATAATGCTTCTGATATATCCTATTTGTTGAAGGTTACTTGTATTTTTAATAGCTGATGGCCATGGCCCTTTCAGGAGGTGGGACTGTATATTCTTATTTTGTTTGCCTGTTTTTAAAATTTTTTACATTATTTTTTCTACCTGCTCCCACAGTTCCTGGTCCTCTCAGAAACAGATACACATCCATCTTGAGACTTCCTTACAGAAAATAATTAGATTTTCCTCGAAAAACTCGGGGAAAAAAAGAAAATAATGAGTATGTGAACCACGGTTCTCTCCTACATCTTACAAGCCTATGTGGTTCAGGCTGTTCAATAAAACCACAACGTTGTGGTAGGAATCATGAACCCGTGCTTTCCTATACAGCTGAGTCCTTTGTAAGGTTAACTGGTGACTATTTGTATCATCCTGGTGATTTAGCCAGTCTGTTATATTTGCTTTCATGAACATTTGGGTTGGTGGTCTCCTGTTTACAAATACTAGTGATCTGAGCTCAGGGAAACGTTTCTTACAAGTAGTTTTTTGGTAGAAAACTGTGGATTTACCCAATCAAATGACTCATGAACTAATGCTGAATTCAGAGGAATTCATAGCACGGGGGATTATTGGGAAGGAAAAAAAAATTCCTTCCTACAAAATTTATTTTTTCCTTTCCTTTTGAATTTCAAAATTATATGTAATGAATGCTTTTTAAAATGGAGAAGAACAGAACCCAAACCCTTTTGAAACAAAAGCTTAATTTGACTTTGAAATACCTTGTTTGTTTGTAAACCTGAGTTCACTGGAGAGATTTAGTCACGGTACCTGACTTGGTGACCTTCTGTGGAATGCACCCCAACTTAGTACAAATGTGCTGAAGTCTTGAAAGCCTTGCGAGATGAGGACCCAGAGCTTCTCATGGCTGTATGTTTTGGAAAGCCAGTTCCATATGGCCGCCAGGGATAAGGGATTGAGCAAGCTATGGATGGACTGGTGTGCGTGTTCATTTCCACTGGCTACCTAGACTACTGGCTACTCTGCACTGTATAGATATTAACTTAAGGACTTACAAAGCATTTAGCACCTGGTGTCTGGAATCTCAGTTACAAAGTGGTGTGGTCTTCATTGCATCAGAGGAAGCAAGAAGAGTGAATTTAAATACCAACCAAGCTGAGATATCCAGGACATTAATGAATTCAATGAAAGGGAATTGATAATGACCCTTCTCTTTCTCTTGTTTGCAGCTTTTGTGAAACACATCATGGCTAACTGAACATCAGGTGAGTCTCTTCTGTCCTGCTTGCATATCCTGTTATTTTGGTTTGGACATCTGAGAGGGGCTTGCAGAATATGTAAGTGACTAATGAGAGTGAATATTTTCAGCATGTTGTACAAGGAAGTAGGACAAAGATGAGTAAAATGTTCTCTTCATCCTATTAAGCGGACAGAAAAGCAGTGACCTTTCTGCAATTGTCTAGTAAATCTGGATGCCTTTATTTTAAAAGTCAAACATAATACATCCTAAAAGGATTTGATTTCCAAAGAACAAGTGCTCATTCTTTTATGATTGACTGGAAGCTTCAAAGGATGCATGTTTTTCATGTCCCCTTACAAGTCCCTGCTCCTAGACTTCTCCTAAAAAGGCAAGGAGATAGAACTGAGCTGAACAGGGAAAGAGTGGGCAAAGGATACAAGGAAAAGTAGGTAAGAAGGAGTAATGCATGCTTATAGTGCTGAAGCTATACTAGGGGGATAATTATTGTCCTTCCATAAATCTGGCTCCCACCATCTCCTGGCAAATGGCTTGGTTTTCCAGGAAAAGACACAAGCTTTGTCCAGCACATCTTCTGGCTTTATTCAGTAGTGTTCTCCAAACCACAGTACCATTAAGGGTATCTCTGTCTCGCCATTGCAAATGAGCTGAACTTCATTTCCAGTATTTCCTGGTCATCATTTATTTTTGTATTCCTGGAAAAGATGCCCGCTGTTTTCAACTGGCAATCACCATTATTTATCTCTGTTCAGCTCTTGGGGAAGGTCTGACCTGAGAACTAACCAACTCCATCTATTCTGCAAAGCATCTGATAAACTGGGAAAAGCAATGGCTTCTTTCAGATCTGTACTGGTATTTTTGGATTTTGGTTTTATTTTGTTGGTTTGTTGTTGTTTTTTGTTCTTCTACTTTGGTTTATTTTTCTACTCTGTCCTGACCAGGACTGGCTTTGTTTTGCTTTTGGTGCTGACATTATCCCAGCCCACTGAGGCCCGTCAGTTGTGTGGTGACTTTTGATCATGTTCACTGGCACCCCAGGGAGGAAGTGAAGCAGGAGTCAGATCCAGATTTTGGGGACTTTTGTTCCAAGACATATTTGAACAAAATGTAAACTGGCTAAAAAAGATGAGTGGTTTCCTTATTATGGTCCAGGTTTTTTTCTTAAAGGCGTTAATCCTCTCTGAGCATACACTCAGTTTTCCAGTAATGGCTCCCAGTTTTTGATTTCAAAGATCTGGACTGGCCCACAGCCCTAGTGGGTAATCCCACAGCTAGCATGATCCTTATTTGTTGTTTAGGCGTTTTCAATCCTTAATCCTATCCTAACCCACGGTCATGGGAAATT
The DNA here is from genome assembly GCF_023634155.1 of Falco peregrinus. Lineage (NCBI taxonomy): Eukaryota > Metazoa > Chordata > Aves > Falconiformes > Falconidae > Falco > Falco peregrinus. The sequence goes on along the minus strand of NC_073725.1, from coordinate 62,868,368 downwards.
CCCATTCCAATGCCAGAAGTCATTCTAGTCACCTAAAGCAGTGTCAGCCCCTGAAGAAGACAAATGGTGAGTGGTAAAGCTGGCACAGGGCTGGAGCTGCAGCACAGGGGGCAGCAAGAGGGTCTTTGCCTATGGGGTTTTTGGAAAGGGAGCTGAGGGCTCCTGGCTCACAGAGAAGCGATGTGCCACTGATGCACTGATGAACCATGATGGGCATCATTCAGTGGTGGCACCTTCCACTCCTTGCCGTGCTGCTGGTGGCGTGGTTAGGGAAAGATGAATGCAGTCTTTACCCTGGAAAGGGCGATGGCCCTTTGCCATAGAGCATATAACACATCCCCAAACTCTGGATTTGAATTCAGTGGGAATCTGGATCTGCATGCAAAAATAAAGTAGGGGCTTGTGTTTCTTGGCCATTCCCACATGCTGGACAAAAGCTAAAGATGTATCCCAGTAGAAGAACTGAACTATGTCTTTGCTTTTTTGTTTATTTTCTGAGTGTAGTTGTTGTGACTAGTCTATATTGACTTTTCTTGTATACAGCCTCTCCACTGGCTTGCCCCCCAGTGCTACATACTAATTATAACACAGAATAATCAATTACATCCTCAATTAGTGCCTCTTCCACTGTTTTTTTCAGCCCCCCCAGGGTCAACACTCTGCAGGATTATAGACAATTGGTCTTCCTTCACAGCAGGCACTGCTGTAGGAAACACTCGCAGACTGGCTACACATCTGCTGCTTACACTGTTCGGTGTAGGGAGTGTGAGGGCAGGACACAGGCAGCAGGACACATCAAGCTTTCTCACACAGTGATGTGAAAAACACAGCTGTGCTTTCTAGCTGTGTGAGAAAGCACCGTACCCCACTCGTGGTCCAGTGACCGCTGCAGTGTGGAGCAGGGCTGTGGGGTACATGCATCAAACTACGTGGACCCCCGTACCCCTGTGAAGGCAATGCACAGAATCCTCCCCCTGCCGTGTGATGGCATACGTGATGAGCACGGTCAACCTTATCTCATGGTCCATCTCTTGGGTGCATACCCATTCATGGCAGCTGGTCAAACAGCCCAAAATATTGGGGAAGAACACTGGGAGCAGGCTGGATGTTGTCAGAGTTGTTTGGATACCCACTTTAACACAAATCCTGTGTTACAAACCCACCTTATTTAACTTCAAACTTACAAGTTGAGGTAGTGGAGCAATACAGCTGGAGGGGCAGCCTGTATTTTGTCTACACAGAGGCTCAATTCAGTGCCCCACATGCAGGTCCATGGTGGTGTTTGAGGTGCTCCAGGGGTCTCTTATGTCCATGGCCTCACAGACGGGACGCAGCCCATGGCAGGCTGGTACTTGCTGGCAGCTGGCAGCCAGGCAGGGTACGCTAGGACATCTCAAGTGGCTTTAGGTGCTGAGGTGTGGGGAAGTGAATTGAGCCCTGTGGCTTGAATTTGTGACTGTAGGTGAAATCCTCGAATATGCCATCAGTATTCGACCAGCTGACATAGTCTTCCTCAGCTCCCCCTCAGATTAACATGCCTACAAGTAGGTGGCTGCATGCAAGTGGGGTGTCTCCGTTTCCAGACCTAAAGGACATCCAGTCAGATGGAGCATGCAGAGTGATTCACCTCATCTGGAGAAGGGACACAGATGCAGTGATTCCAGCTGCCAATGCTGAGGACAATTGTCCCGCCAGCACTGCATCATATTTACTATCTGTATGGGGATGTTCTGAGCACCTTGGCGCTCTCAGATTGCCTCAGATGCTTACGGTTTGGGAGCTGGATCCTGCCTGAAATCTAGATGTTAGCAAAGAGAAATACCTGTGCTCAGACATTACTGATGGAAGACTGAGGGATAACAGAAGTAGGAGAAACTGTCTAGTGGCTTAGGAGCTGGACTGTTTTTCCGGAAAGCTGAGTCTTTACCCTGGCTTAATGTCTGACATGGCTATATTGCCTCTCCATATCACTGCTTCCCATGTTTTGCCCATCATTTACACACTGAGTGTAAGATTGTGGGGTTGGGAGTGACCGAGCATATTCTGTCATGTTATGCCATTGCTCTTTGGTGTCCACATCTACACAGATGTGCAGAGACATCAGCTGCAGGCTCACTGCAGATGAGCAGAGTACAGATGCGTGAGGATGACTGAAGCCGATTCCCAGTGGCATTGTTTGTTTCTTCTTTCTTCCTCTAATGCTTATAAATAACTTTATTTTTAGAACAAGATTGGTGCCGAGAACCCCAGATGCTGGCCTTGGATTTCGATGTAATGGAATGTCTTCTCATTTTTCAGCCCCGATTCCCATTACAGAGCTACAAAATGTGCTGTCCCTGAAGTTACTTGGATAAACGGGTTTTTTTGTTGTTTGCTTTGTGTTTTTTCTTCATGGGAAGAAGGTAGCCTCCGTGGAGATTCAAGGAAACTGAAGGAACTGAAATCAGAACTTTGAATACCTGGGCATTGTAATTTTTTGCTGATAAAGAATATAAACAGCAATACAAAATTGTTAGGTGAGAGGGGATTAAAGGGGAGTAATTTTTTTCATTACTAAATCAACCAAAAGACTTATTTGTCATTTAGCCATATGTTTCCCTCCCCTCTTCCTTCCAAAACAACTGGACCTTTCTCTTGTGTTTATTGCATTTGTTAAAAAACAGCTGTAGGAGAGTAAGGGAGAAAAGAAACTAAACCAATCATATAAATCTCATGTGTACAAGAAATACTCTCAGTCTTTAGAGAAAAAGAGTTAAAGTAGAATGCCCAGCAATCAGCAACAAACACACATTGTTCACATGTTTCTCAGCTTTGGAAGATACCACCGTTAACACATAAGATGTAAAAGGAAAAAACAAAGCAAAACCAGAAGTATACACAATGTTTGCTAAAAGGCATCTCTTCTCCACAAGGATTACTTCCCATTGCAACGGTCTGACCTATGAAACAAGTAAAAAGTCTTTCCCAATGCAAACTGGAAATTGTTCTAATATACAAATCTTGGTCCTGTAGCTTTTCACAGTAAAACATGGGATTCTTTGTCAGCTGGTTTCATCATTGTTTCTATGTCTGTGTGAGGGAAGGGGAAATGGGAAATAAATGCTGTTGGGAAAAACCTCAGTAGAGGCAAATGCAAGTTGAGAAGCATGAAAAAGCAGATGGATTAATCTGGCTGATTTTCTGGGGAATAATAATTTTAAAAGTAAAAAACCCCCAAAACAACAATATATCCTTTGGGGCTGGAAAAAGGAGAAGCTACAAGCTGGTACACTTTGTTGGGAAATACAAAAAAAATCTGAATATGCAACACTCCATTTAAGCAAGAGGAATTGTTAAAACAGACAACTTGGAAACTTGGTGGAGGAAAGATAATCAGTGGAACATTGGAATACCAGGATGCAAACTGCATAGCAATGACTGAATAGGTCATCCCTGCAGAGAAGAATTGCTATGAACGAGAGAACACAAACTATCAAATTACATGAATATACGAGCTGTAACAAAATGTACCATTGAATAGCCATAATAGAAAATCAGCAGTTAGAGAGCTAAATGCACTATCAAGCTGATGGCAATAACAATAAAATCCTAAAGGAAATTCAACAAGATAGTGCAGAGGGAGGAGTAGAAAGATGCTCATGATGACAGGAATGTCTTATACCCAGCCTGGATTAACTGTACACAAAGGTGGAAGTAAGTGACAAAAAAAGTTGTCACTATGCGTCACTAGTTTTGAAGAAACCACCTGTGAAGCATCATTCCTGCACACAGCCATGCACTGAACAGCCACTGATAAGGCCATGAGATCACCATCTAGGTCTGCTCCAGTGTGCCGGGGGTGGACTCCAGAGGCAGTCACCACCTGTGGTCCATCTCCTCCTCGGGGCTCCTTTTGGGGACATCCCCTTCCACCCTCAGCATTGGCTCCTGTGATTTCCTAGGAAATGGAGCTAACACCATTTCATAAGCATCTTGCCTTCACTGTCTTGTCACTGTATATTTAGATATTGATTAGATATACCCTAATGAGGGTTTAATACTGTTTTGAATCTAAGGTGTACAGCAGTTGGAAAATGCAGCTCTTTCTCCATTTCCCACTGATGCAATGAATCATTGGGAATGCCTCCTCTCTTCTACCTTACCCTTCCAGGGGTATCTCTAGTTTAAAGACCCCTTGAGCTCTAGGTCTCACACAGCTGAGGAGCACTATGAGGGCTCAGCACAGAAACATTCTGCCAGCAGGTACCATCTGACCACCTCCTCTTTGTCCTCCATCCCCTGTTGCTCTGTCACCAAAGCTCATCTCTAAATTGGGCTATTGCCATGACACACAGAGTCCTACACGTCCTAGTCTGGAGCCAAACCTGTCAAAATTTTCATCAAAATCAAAGTGTGGTTTTTTGTCCTGACCTTTATTTACCACATCAGGTGCAGCTTTAGAGGAGAAATCCTACTGTCTCCAGCGGGCTGTCAGCTGCTCACTTCCTCAGCTGCTGCACACAAAGCCAACACCCTGCCGCTACTCAGACCCCCAGTAAGGGGTCACCTGGAGCTATGATATCTAAATCTTGCAGAGTATTTCACCATGTATCCCCCAAACAACATCTGTCCTCATCCACAGATGCAAGCAAGGCTTTCGTCTGGGCATACGGGTGGCGTTCACCTGTCTAAGTGCAGCAGAGCTGGTGTCGCCATCCGTCCTGGGCTTCAGTGCTTATCTCCTTGGCACACACAGCATTCTGTACCGTGAGGATTACACATCATTACTGGTTTTGTTACTGGTTTTGTTGTTGCTGTTACTAAAATCACAGTTTGAAACACCCTCAACCACATGAGTCCAGCAGCTGGGACTGATGTGAGGCTCTGAGCTGTTTCAGGAAAACTGGAAGGGCTGGTAACGCTGGGAGCAAGCAAGCAAGTCCTTTGATGGAGCAACAGGAGAGGCAAAGACCAACAAACGCCTGAGTTGGTGTGCAGCAGCCGAGAGTGCAAGGCAAGAGCACTGCCGAAGTGCAGCGCATGGGGCAAGCTGAGCTCACCGGTGAAGCAGAACGGAGTGAGATAACAGCCGGTGTGTCACCCCAAGTGCATTGGCAGGGCTCTTTGAGGAAGGATCCACAGGTCAACCCAAGGTGCATAAGCGAAGCCGTGTGTGGGAGCAGGCTGGCATTGTGCCTATTGCCTCCCGGGTCTCGGGGCGTGCTATTGCTGGATGTTGTTTTCCTAAGCACAAGATTCACTTGAAAGCAAACCGGAACAAATAAGCAGCATCTCCCCCTTCCCTTCCCCTCCTCTTCTCCCTTACCCCTAACCCCAAATTTTTTTAAAAAAAACAACACAAAACCAACCTCCTATCTAGAGAATGTTTCGTTAAAAAAAGATGTGGGCAGGAGGCAAGCCAAGTTTCTAGGAGATCTTTTTATAGCAGTAGCATCTGGCTCTTTGGGAGACTCCGTAGGGAGTTTTGCTGGTGACTTTACATCTGCTGTGGTTAAGCTGCTAATGGACTGGCTGTCTGGGCTGCTGCCTGCTCCACTGACTCCTTAGTACCATGCTCTGGTTATTTGAGGAGTTCGAGCCTATTGACTTCTTGCCAGAATTACATAGTACATTCCAGTAGTAACTTGCATTGCAACACGCTGTCAGGCAGAAGGGGGTTCAGATGGAGCGAGGATATTGGCTGGCGTTTCACTACCCTCTCCTTAAACCCACCCAGCACTAGAGCATGGGATGAATCGTGGATTTTAATTTTGATACGGAAAAAAAAGGAAAGCGAATACTGTAATATTTTTTCAGTAATGTCCACAGGCAAATAAACAAGTAAATACATCAAAGATTTAATCTGGTGGTCAATTAAAAATTCTTAGCCCCATAGCGATATGTTCCAGCTAATTATTTTTTTTACTTATCCATCACTCTAAAAGGTGCTTTTTAACCTCAACTAATTAATTACTGGTTTTGTAGGGAAAAAGCAAGATGCATCTGCCCGCATAATTTTGAAATTTTTGAAATTTTATTTCAGCCAAGCCTGTTGTCAAAATTACACCTGATTATAAGCATGTATATCCTCCATAATGCCACTCCCTAGAGAATCTGCAGTTTTTCCCAGAAGTGGCTTCAGGATTAATTTTTGTTAGCTGACTCATTTGATTTTTCATAGCTTTTGCTTTTTTCATGAGATCAATTGCCCCTTAGAAACACTGTTCTTCCCTCCACTGGAAACACTGTTCTTCCCTCCACTGAGAATAAACCAACCCCAAACAACCACTTTGGGATCAGGCTATTGGAACTCAGTTCAGCTGTGTGCCTTGTCATTTGCAATGCTCTGGGCCACTGCCCCGTGCTCTAGTTGTTGCTCAGAAATATGCATCTCTTCTGAAAGTCCTGTTTTGAGTTTTTGTGGATGAAATTCACCTGGCTGAACTTGTTAGCTTGACAGATTTGCTCACAGACAGGCATTGTCGCTTCCCAGACCTTGCCTGCATACTATTGCACCCCTTGCCCTCCCCACCAAGATAAAGCCCTGCCAAGACAAAAGAGCTGTCTATATCTAATTGTAGCAGCAGTGGTTGTGGAGGACTGATGATGTGAAAATATCTGTGATATCATGTTTACCGGCAGAATTAATATCTGATTATTTGATATTAATCTTAAATACAGAGATGAGTGTTTATGCAGAGATGTAACCGTGCTGCACAACGTAGACAGTGTGAACTATGAATCCACCAAATGCTTTTGTGATTCAGCATAGCTATTTTTTCCCCAGTTTTATTTAAAATAAAAATTCTTTGGATTTCCTGGAGTTTCTTATGTAGCCTGTGTCCATCTATCCTTCTTCTCCCATTTATCTGGTAAAGTTGTCAAAATAAGTCAAAAGCCCAGTAGAACAGCAAAATGAATGTTTTCATTTATAAATCCAAAAGTGCCTGTGTTTCTGAACTAGCTGTCTGTGAATTCTTTCACTTTCCTGTAGTAAAAGTGCCACAGGAGAGTTATGATGTATGCCAAAGATACAAGGAGAAATGAAGAAAGAAAACTACATATGTGTGTAGGTAGACCTAAAATGAATTAAAGCAACTGTGTGTCATTTAGGACAGCACTAGCATTTGGAGCTGTGCTTCTGTTCCCACCAGCAAGAATCAATGGGTGCAGAGGAGTAAGCACACAAACATACAGATAACACAGGCTCAACCAAAATGTCTCAAAGATGTGGCTTGACATTTCTAGAATGAAGTTTCTAGGTTGATGATCCTAGCCTTTGGGGAGCGTAGTAACATTATTTTTTTAAATACCCAACCGACTCCAAAACCCATGGTTGTGCAACACAAAGTCCTTCTCCAGTGCAAACTCACTGTGTGTCTTCAAACCAGCTTCTAAAGAACTTCACTTCTTTACAGATGGCCTTATAGAGCATCACCTTTCTCTACCACTACTTTCCTGCTGGCTTGCCAGAAGTAAAGCATCGGTAGTATCTTTCTGTAGCTTCTGTAAAGCACGTATGAGAGTAGAAACTCAGCACACACGGCATCGTGTGCACCAGCCAGCATGACAGGATCGCAGCCGCATGCTCACAGTTGGTCTGGATGAGAATTTGTGTGTGTAAGTTTGTGAGCCCCTTCCAGGTGCACTTACATGCACAGCTACTTCAAAACAGGGACACTACTTGAAAATGGTCTGGCAAGTGCCTTTCCAGAAGGCACCTTTTGCTTATGGGATGTATGTCTCCACATTTGTCCTGTATTTCAAACCTTCTGACTGCATGAAGATGCACTTGTCCACAGAACAGACCAAATTTGGTCTTGACGGTGGCAGATCAGACATTGCTGGAGCACCAGGCAGGAGCAAAATAAGATACCCATTGTAGAAAAAGTAGAAAAGATGTGCTTTAGGGCCAGAAGAAAGGGCGTAAGTCTGTCATGCAGTGCTTTTCTGAGTGAAGAAAACACAAGAGCCTTGGGGTCTCCTGTCCTGATCTAGGCAGATGTATCATCAATCCAACCCTGCTCCCACCAGAGGGTGAAACATCACAGCTGTGCTACGTGAGGAGCTTTCACCTCATCTGAGCTGAGCAACCTGAAAGCCTAGAGTGATGCTTCTGCTGAACATTTTCATTTTGAGGAGCTCATTGTCTGATGATGCTTAGTCATGTCTTACTCCTGCCAGACTGCCTGAATTTTAGTGTATCACCCACCAAAGAAACCTTTAAAAAAAGAAGGGAAAATAATAAAAAAGCACCCTTTATCGCAGCAAAGCAACTGCAGGAAAACATAACACATTCCACTGCTATTTGTACATGCTGAGGATTGGTAAATAATGGGAACAAAGATATTTCAAACGTGCCAGATGTTTCAACAAACCATAAAGAGTCACAGAGTAAGACCATGCAAAGCCTATCTTTGAGAATCAAGTATTCCTTGAAGGGAAATGTTTTTTAAGTGCTTATGGTGTGCAAAGAATAGTATTGTTACCAGTTCGATTGCCCCAGCCCATCTCATAATTCTGTGCTGTTAATTAGTGGGATTTATTTCTTCTCACAGGGTACCCAAGCTTGAAATGTCACTGCTGATTTTAACAGTAGTGGGTCAGCTCACTCTCCTGTCCCAGGGAAGTACGTACAGGTATGTTTCCAAAGCACATCGATAGCTTTGGGTGCTAAATCCCATGAAGGCAGTTACAGCACCAGTGTGCAAATGAGACAGAAATGATATCACCTAACTCAAGACACGTATACAGTCTACAGTATAGACAGGTAGGTTGGAGCACCCACCATAGTTGGCAAGGGAAAATGTTTGGTCCTTCCAAGTACTACATTTAGAAGCCAAAATCCAGGTTTAGCCTGTACAGCTCATTTATCATCTCCATAGCAGAGCAATCCAAAGCAAACTTCTGCCCAAATTCAGTAAATTTTATGAAGATCTCTCCAAGGTCCCGGTTATATAGTATCTCTTATATTCCCACAGGAAACAAACAAACAAACAAACCAGCCACCTCCTGGAGGTTCCCAAGTTGCTCTGCTGATTTTTTGGTCTTGTGGCTAGAGTTCCTGCTTGTTTGATACTGGTGGGGTCAGGCCAGGTGAGGTGGTTGCCACAGATGGGACCTTGTGGGGTTGCACATGTCCCCAGTTTTGAGAGGCAAATTTTATAACAGAGATGTAAATATTTTCATAAAAGTGGACCTTGGGATAAACTGAATAGCCTTGGGGCAACTCAGAAGGATTGAATTCTACCTGCCACCTGTGGGTATTTCTGAAGCATCCAGCAGTAGCGATACCATATTAATAAAATATCTGCAGGCAAACGTATCTTCAAGTCCCTGGCTTGCTGAAGCAATCAGAGTGCTGGACTATGGAGGTCCCAAAAATGTCCTTTAGGTTGTGTCATTTGGGCCACACACACTGACAGACACCAAAGGCAGCAGACTGGAGTGGGAAGGCCATGAGGTAGCAGAAACACCGTGGCAGTGGACTGCAGAGATCTCTGCCTCTGCCAAGTCCTCTTAGAAGATTTTTTTTCTCTCATTCAGCAATGCAAAATTCCCCAAAAGCCCAGGAGGGACCTACTGCTACTGTCCAACAAATGGAGTCTCATACATTTTGGAAAAGAAAGTGGAGAGAGAAGGCTGATGTGTGCATTGGGACACAGCTGGCAGATGCAAAATATTTCATTAATGCATTCCAGTATTAACAATTGTGATGCGCAAAGCCCAGAATGAACAGAGGCACTATTAGTAACTCCTACTCATCAATAATTGCTATTAATTTATAAATCCCTAATAATCATTGTTCTTGCCAAGGATTACAGCCATTGACTGGGATCATGCTGTGCTTGATGCTAGACTAAAACAGAACAAAAAGGCGATTGCTTCACTGGGCCATTTGCAGTCTAGTTTCAAAACCATTGTTTTCATCAAAATGCATATTTATGATGTTTGCTCAGTGATTCATGGTACCATGAAACAGAAAAGTGAGGAACTGACCAAAAAATACCATTTTAAGCAATATTAAGGTGTCACTGAAACTGGATGAAAAATGACTGAGGAAAATTTTTCAAAGTAGAGCCTAAATTGCCATGACTTTCTGGGGCCAACTTGTAAATGAAAAGTGGCAGAGTAATTTCACATTTCTGTTTTGGAGAATGAGGATGAATTCTGGGAATGGGAAAAGTTACCAGCTGCAGTTTTGCTTTCTGACACTTTTCTTTGCACCTTTCCTGCATTCACATTACAGCTGACATTGTCGCGTCCTGCTCACAGTGAAGCGTGGGCACGTTGGCTGTGCGAGCGTTTCATCACCCAAAGAAATGTTGCCACAAAAGGCTGGAAACCGCATCATCTCCAACCCCATGCCCCATGCCCCAGGTCAGAGGCATTCCCAGGGGACACCTGCCCTGCTCCAAAGCTCTCTGATGCCATCCCTGAGGGGATGCTGCCCCTTAGGGACCAGAGCCTCTTATACCCCGCAGTGGGATCGGTTTCCACGCTTGTTGCAGGTGTTACAATCGAGAATTTTACCCTGCAGAAGGAGCATGACCGCTGGGCTAAAGGGAACTGATTCAGACTATGACCTGATGCAGTGAACTGTGTTTATGCTTGTTTCTCCCTTTATCTATGTTGTTTGGTGGCATGAAAATATGCTAGTGTTGTCTGGTGCAGCTCTGCCAGCAGAAGCTGTGAGGATAATTACACAGACAAGACTGCTGATTTTTTCTTGGTGTAGCCTGTGCACAGCAGTGAAGCTGCCTGATCCAAGCTCCCCTACTGTAAGTCTCCTTTAACTGAGAGAGGCAGAGACACGGTGTTTCAGACAGGAACGGAGTCTGGAGTCAAGCTTGAATTTAGGAAACGGTAAGATCTTTGGCCATGGGCACAGAGGGGATGATGCATCTGGCAACATGTCCAGATGCTTTTAGCTCCCCTTATAAATGCAAATAACAGGACTTTATTCAAAGCAGTGTCAGCGAAGTGAGGTCAACAGACCAGTGAGTCCATAGGTCAAGCAGCGATGTGTATGTAATGATACCTCTGCAGCGCTGCAGTCTTAAGTGCATGTAATATCAGCTAGGAGCAGTGTTAATAAATACTGACACTAGTGCGACACACGTGTTATGAACTCACATCCTGGTGCTGTTTCATCAGCTGAGGGTTTTTTTTCTGGGAGGAGAATAATTGGGCTCACAGTTGCAGAGTTCAGAAGGATGCTGTGGCTGTGCAGGGAATCATAGGACACCTGAGACTACAAAGTTCTCCTCATCCAGAAGAAACAGACTGTTTCCATTAAAAGAGACTTAATCTATAGCTAGTGATATAGGGCTGGTGAGAAATGGGTTTGGGAGCCTAGGAGCATCTGCTATAGGGCACTGACACATACACATCAGAGCCAGCTTCCCATTGCTGCTATTTAGAACAGGGGTGATGGATTAAAGTGATTCTTTCCAAGGTCAAAGCTTGAGTCTGTTTCAAAGCCAAAGTAAATACTTCAGAAATACTGACTACTGTCCAGATGCTGGTTTTATGTACACAAGCACTGCAAAAAATGCAATCAGATAAACATTAATAAATAATACAGAAATAACATCAAGATGTCAAATTCTGTTCCAATGGCCAGTTTGCCATAAAAGCAAAGATTTGAAATGTAAAACCCTAGAAGACAACTGAAAATATGTGCCATAGGGGACTGACTTATATTTCTAGCAGAAGTAAAAAATGCTATTTTAAGAAGTTTCAAGGTTAGACTTACTTCATGGCATACAGATCTGTGGGTGGCAAAGTGTGTGCCCTAGGCTACCTTGGCAATTCCATGCTGCTCCTGGACAGAGCTTCAAATACAGAACCACCTAGAAAGCTAAATGAAGCTCTCTGAGGATGAAAATACAGTCACAATTTATGGGAAAATGCCAGATTAATTTGAGCTACATGGTTTCGTGTAGAGCAGCTTTGACTAAAATCACCTCAGAGATCTAATGAGCTGCACCTGCTCATAAAACCCACAGGGAAAAGGTGCAGGATAAAGAATGGAATCAAAATCAGAGGGTGCTTTACTCCCAGGAGTATTGTCACAAAGAAATGGAGATGACATTCCTGCCATCGCCCTGTGGGGAGGGAAAGACTATATCAGGTGCCTGTCACCCCACGGCAGACCTTTCTCATACTGGTTTATTGAGGATGTGGCTAGCTGGCTGCATTTACTGCTGGCCATCCTGTGGCAGCTGAAAAGGAAATGGAATACCTTGGTGGGCAGTTTGGGGGGATCACTGTCTAATCACAGCTCAGACACTAGCATCAAACGTTTCTCTTCAATGAACATATCCTTATCTTTTCTAGAGCACCCCTTTTTGTCATTATCAATGAGATTATGTAGAAACATCTATTATGGATACCAGTACCCGCACATCTTGTATTTATCTCAGTTGGATGCTCGCATGTGTGTGACTACATATGGCTTTGCAACCAGTTTTGCATGTGTGTCTGTCAAAGTGTGCCTGTGCCTGTGCCTGGTACCCATCCATAAGTCAAAATCTATTTAGGAGGGGAGGGGATGGGACAGGTATGTCTGTCTCTGTGTATTTCTCTGTAGGGACCTGAGTCTGGATAGTCATTATATAGTGGTCTGTGCCTCCCTTTGCATTTATACAGGTGGTTATACAGCCTGTCACTGTGTGCATAGTCTTTGCTTGTAGGGTAGGGTTGGTGAGAGATGGTAAAGCCAACGCAGGTACATGATGCTCAGGATACATCCTGAGCAAGACGTGATGTCTGAAACACCATGTGGCAGACTGGTTATAGGAAACATTCAGCCCAGCCAGGGTGTTCAGCAAAACACAACCCATCTCAGATCTCCCCGTTTCACAGGCCTGGTCCTGCGTTGGCTGAGCTATAGTGAGGGATGAAATGCTGCCGGCAACATGAAAGGGAAATTCCAGGCTTCCCTCTTGCCAAAGAGGAGGTGTGCGGTGGAAAGAGGGGAGCTGGGTCTCCGGGATGTCTGCATGTTTAGGGTTGGAAAATTATTTAAATGAAAGTGGGAGAAATAACTTGCCTGTGATCCGTAAAAGCACAGCTGTTCCAGAGGCTGCTCTGGGAAAGCAGTGCGCTGGAGACTTCACGAGGCGGTGGGCTGTCGGGTAGGAGCCTGAGACCGTTGTCTTCCCCATCTTCTTCACTTTTGCTGACTACAGCAAGAACCAATTTCCTGGGTGAACCTCAAGTCCGACACAGACACTCTATAAACTAACAAAACCTCAGAAAGGCAGGAAGACCCAGAGGCAGGGCAGCATAGTCAAAGACAACAGCTCCTGAAGACACCCAAAAATGCTTCACCATCGCCTCCCAGTGCCACCATTAAAGATATGTTGGCTCCGTTTTGGCTGGGTTTTTTTGCAAGAGGGCAAGATATTCAGCCTGTCCCTGGCCTCCCTGGACACTGCATAAACAAAAGGCAGACCCGTCTTCTCCCTGACTCCATCCCTCCTTATGGGGTGGCCTCTCTCACAAACCCCTCCAGGAGAAAAAGAAACAAACAAACAAGATTAAAATAAAAAAAAAAATAAATAAAAGCATCTGGGGATATGGCCAGACAGGCAAGCACAAAACTTCCCCAAGGATAGGCAAATCTTTCAGACTTGGAGGGACTTCTTGCAGTCCAGGTCTCCCCCTGGCCTTCTTTTTACCCAGGAAATATTCCCTAGCCACAAAAACCTCTGAAAGCCCCCACAGTGGCATAAACACATGCACACACACACAAATGTATGTTTTAGCTCCTACAGACAGGACTTTACTCATGGCTTACCAAATAACTGTACAGGCTTGCCAGCCATGTCCACGGTACCCAAAACACACATGGCAGGCTCATGTCTCACCTTTCCCACAGCTGGACTTTTATATCCTTGTGGTTCTTCCTCTCTCCATCCCCATCATTTCCAAGCAGTAGGTGCAGCTGGCTGGGCTGGTGGAGCTCAAGGGCTTCAAAGAAGCCATTTACATGCTGGTGGGCACCATCTCCCCAGAACCCTTCGTGAAGATTGAGCTCCAGTATGGTACTCGACACTAGGGCATCCTCCCTTCCAGGCAGTCTCGTGCATGGAGGGAGAAGGTACCCGAGGTGTCTGTGCAGGACAGACAGCTTCTTGCCTTGGGCAGGACACTGAGCCTGCCCGTGCTGTAGCTTATCATGGAAGGATGCAAAGCAGGAGGTTTAACCTCAGTTAAATTAAAGGCAGTCCGAGGCAAGGCTATTGCTTGTGCTTAAGTCTCATCCAAATACAGGGATGCAAGTGGAAATTCCTGTGACTCAGCTGATGGTGGTTCAGCACAGGAGACAATTTCCCACTGTTTTCCTGTCTTTCTTTTATTTCCCACACACACAAGGACTTCTGATATTGCCAGTATCCAGGCTTCCCCCTGTTTCCTTTTCATGGTACATTTTCTTTTTAAGTCTCTTGAGGCTGTAGGGATCCTGAATGTGACACAGGAATTTGGTCAAGAGGGATATTTTTTTACTTCTGCATGTGAACAGAGGGAATATTTGTATTACAGATTTGTTTGAATTAAACATGAATTGAGCAGTTATCTGGAGTGGGGTCAGGAATCAGTTGCCATAAGAGTCCCTTCCTACCTATGAAGCCTCCTGAAGGTTTCACCTCACTGATATAAATAAAAATCCAAATATACACAATTATTGACTTAGCTGCGAGTGTAAATTGGCACTATTGAAACTGGTGATTTCTTACTGGCTTTCTTGAAGGGCATATATTGATGAAAGTCTGACGGAACCTGGCACAGCTGTGTGTTGTTGAAAGCCAGTTTGTGTTCGTGTCCTCCTTGCCACGTTCATTTCAGGTGTGCTCATCTCTGAGTTGCTGTAGGATATGGGTAGATTTAGGGGGGTTGATAATTTTTCTATGATTCCTGATTATCTTCCTCTATGCAATGAGAGCTATGGACAGCAACTGTAAGCAGCACCTTGCAAACGACCGGCCAAACCACAGGGACGCCATGAGCTCGCTGAGGTTCTGCTCTGCTTGCCACGTGCATGGGAAGGGACCTTCCCTCACACAAAGGTGGCGATTTCTGAGAACAATGTTCTCTAATGCTCTGCATGTTTCGTTTCTCAGATCTGCTGCAGGATGGCAAAGCACAGAATGAATGTCCTTGGGCAGACTCATGTAGGACAGTAGGATATAATAGCTGCCATGAAGTATTTGTTATGGGATTTATGTGACTAAGAGTCAACATTTCCACCCAAGCTAGATACTCTGACATCTTTTTATTGCCATCAGAGATGTGTTCAATACATTTAATAAACTGCAGTTTGTTTTTCTCATCCAAAAGTCTGTGTTGAAGGTAGATCAGATGAATTACTCCCTAAAATCCCCATTCCCCTCTGCTGAGTGTAAGGAGGAAGAAGGGAGACTAACTCAGCTGTACGTGTTGACACTGCACGCACTAGGGCTCTGTTCACCATCTGCAGCTATTTAAGAGCTTAATGTGGGCATATTTTTTCTCCAAAAAAAGCCAGGTGGGTTTGGCAGCTGGTGCAGATCGCAGAAAGCCACAGGTAGCAGCCAGAAGCCATTTACAGCAAGCTCATGCTGACCTCTTTGATTGCTTTCCTCTCAATTTTCAGTGGTGCTGCCCACCTGGGCACGTCCCTGGTACGGCTTGAGGTGATGGAGGCAGCAGGGGTAGGGGACTCCATCCCGCTGCCGTTGCACCATGTTGTCACTGCTCCTCTTGGCTCCATGGACACAAGGGCTAGGTTGGGCAGGATGGCTGCACTGGCCACTGAACCTCTCCTAGCTGCTGAGACCTTCCCAAATCCTTTGGCCACCCAGAGCTCACCCACCTGACCTCCAAAAAACCTCTGCATCTGAGCATGCCAGTACTTTCTCAGGACTTTGGCTTCTCTTCAGAAATAACTCTCCTATTTTACTCTGCTTTTCTTTTCTTTTTTTTTTTTTTTAAATACTAACTGTAGCCTAAAATTATTTTACACATACACGCATACATGTCACACATATTTTCAGCACAATCTACAAAAATGCAAATTTGTCAGTTGGAAGGAAGCCGTTCAGAGATGTGAGAGACTGGGAGATGTACAAATCCTCTATTATTTAACTCTAGGTGAAATAACCAGCTTTTTCATACAGGCGAATTCAAATGAACTGTGTGCTGCTTAGTGGAGCTCACCTCCTTTCTTCATTGAGTATTTCTGCTTTTGACAGAAGGTGTTGAGTGGGAAAGTATGTAAGGGAAAGAGGCTGGCTGGCATGAATTTGCTTACTTGAGAGTCCATTTAAAGTTGGCTTTGAGCATATTTAAGTGCAAGTTTGCAGACTTTTCAGTTTGCCGTGGGACTGTGGATGGTGTTGTCTGTAGATATTTTCATAACTTCTAAAGGAGGCTAGAACATTTGTTGTGGCAATGCACTGAAATACTTGTTCCTGAGTATCTGTAGATGGTTGGGTTAATATGAGTGAGGTTTGTAATTAGCGACTTTAGACATATAAAAGTGATCTGCCTAAACCTGATTCATCTTATCCTAAGAGATACCCAGACACAGTTCAGGAGGCTGGAGCATAGGGACCTGTAGCAAAGAAAGGTAAGTGAAGGAAGACTTTTAAACTAGACATCTATATCTCAGGCATCTAAAGTCAGGTCAAGTAAATCTCAAGCCTAGTTTTTCTTGCATTTTCTGGGGAAAAGTGTAGTGTGTGGGACATGTATCTATCAAATGAAAGGAGAAGACAGGGCTTTGCGGGGACTGGACAGCAGCCAGGCCCTGAGCAGCTGTGCTGGATTGACCATGGCTTTTTGCCAGGTGCCCACCAGGCTGCTCTTTCACTCCCCCTTCTCAATAAAACAGAGGGGAGAAAATACAACAGAAAACTCATATGTCAAGATAAAGGCAGTTTAAGAAAGAAAAGCAAAGGCTGTGTGCAAAAGCAAAGGAAAACAAAAATATTTATTCTTTACTTGCCATCAGCAGGCAATGTCCAGCTGCTTTCTAGGAAGCAGGACCTCACTTCAGAAGGCTTGAATGATATCTTCTGGGTTATGCTGAACCCATTCCCTTGGCCTTCCCTCACTCCACCTCCCCTTGCTGTGGTCCCTTACCCTTTGAATGGGGGGGACACCCAAGTCTCTTTGTAGGTAGCTCCTGCTAAACTAAGTCATTGCTGCCTTCGCCTCTGCCATCAGCTTTGGTTTAAGGTCAGCAGTACTGACATCCACAGAGGGGTGTATTTGTGGAGAAAAGGTATACTTTGGACTTCACAGCTGCAGGAGTTAGACAGTGGGGAGGATGAGGGGAAATGCCACGTGGATTTCTTGTGGTTTGTTAGTTTGGGCTTTTACAAAATATTTTCCCTTACTTTGACATCGTGGTTGGAGGACCAGGAAAAAAAAGAAAAGGAAAAAAACCCCAAACCCTCCGTTATATATTTACCCTCCAACCACTAAATTCAGGCATGAAAGTATATTAGGCTATTTCAATGCATACAGGAAAGCTATTGTTGAGCAAAATTATTCCTTGGTTTTACTACTGTAATATAAGGGCATGTGTTAGAGTTTAGAGACTCCCTAAAGAGCAGCTGTTGGCCTGTAGCAATTTAATTAAGAATGTAGCTATGGCTAGCTGATTATGTTTTTAAATCGGTCTTTGGCTCTTTTCCCTTTTATCTTTGATCTTGTAGGCCTGATTCAAGGGCCACCCCAGTCAGGGCAAATCTGCCTTGAAGATTGATGAGGTTTGGATCAGTCTTGGACAGCACAAAGGTTACAGCCAAACATGTACTTAGTTTTATACCTCATCCTTGCAGTGGGTAGGAATGAAACTAAAATAACATCAGAACTTTCCATTCCCCAGGGAAAGAAGCTGGTAGAAATTTTCCTAAGCATGTGTGCATCACTTGGGATGTACGCTGCTGTAGCAGTGATCCCAAAAAGTCAGACCTCTAAATCAGAGCCTAGGTACCACAATGTTACCCTGTCATCAATGGAGAGAGACAGGTTCTTTCAAAGAGTGATTTAGAGGAAGGATCCAAATCACTGTTCTCAATTGCCCTTTCAAGGGTATCTTTATTAATTGTAGAGGGGGCTCAGAAGGATTGGCTTCCTAACGCAGGTACTTCTCTCGGAGCCAGATCCACATCTAGGGACCCACATTTGGGTGTCTACCTGTGGGCGTCTGTGCACTGGGCGTCCTACCTCCCAGCACAGTCAGGAGAGAGCCAAGACCCTGCTTGACTTCCTCACCGTAGATACGTGTTGCTGTTTGAGATCCCCTAAACCAAGTGTCCTGTCTCCCACAGGACCATTGGCAAGGGCCAAGTGAAAATGTCATGTAACTCAGAGTGCCTGAAATAGCACGAGGGGTCTATGTTTTGGCAAATTATTAGTCCCAGATGTACATAAACTGTGACAATAAGATATCCCATGGATACGGACACATTGCATAGAGATACCTGAGTGCAGATGTCTGAATCTGCAAGGCGAATGCCACCCCAGGGGCTGGGGAATGTCGATACTCCCCTCTAGCCCCTGGGCCTGTCAAGGTCCCAGTCTCCCCAGAATATCATCTGTTGCTCTAAGAGTGAGAAGGAGGAGAACTTGTTTGTATGTCTGTTGGTGATCCCAGACACAATTTACCTGGGAAGACAATGGAGCGGCATGATCCTGAGCCTCCTGGGCAGTTTCACTGAACGCTGGTGGGTCATCAGTCATTAGCATCAGGAGGTGGCTCTCAACACTGGAACCTTGGTACAGTGCAGAGCTCTGAGCAGATACTGATCCGCATCCCAAAACACTGCAGTCACATTGCGACAGTATTATTCCCACACTAATAGGTCTGAGTGTTATAAAAACAGATAGGATTCTAGCAAGAAACCCAGGACTTCACCTGGTTTTTTTTAAAGCAGTTTCCCTTAAGCTGTACTGACTCTGTCCCTAGTGACTATAATTAGCATTTATCAAAATGAAAGCACTCTCCCCGTACCCAATTCCACTGCAAAGCATGAGCCCTTCTTGGCAGCGGGTGGTGTGTCTGGTGCTGTAGCTGGGAAGCCAGCATTGTTGTCCTAAAGCGAGTTTAAGATGAATGAAAGAAGAGAAGGAGGGGTGTGCTTATATGATGGCAACTGTCGTTTTTGAAGAGCAGCTCAGTTTGAGACTTTACTGACGACCCACAGTCGGAATATCCACATTTTAGGTTCACCATACACATTGAGGTTTGCACCATATCTCTTTGGTTCTCACATCTATGACACCACAGATGCTAAATAAGAAGTTACAACAGATTCTCATTGCCTGTAGGTAGTGTTTGGCTGGGTGGTTAATGCCTTAACTAGTCCTTAATGCCAGCACCCTACTGAACTTGTGCAAGTCCTGAGTCTCAAGCCAGACAAAATAATTCAGCTTTTAATAGCTGACCCTTTGCTATGCTTTTTGATATGAAAGAGGTCAGGAAACAGAGACAAGGCAGCAAACAAACCATTTAGAACACTTTTCTTTATAAGGGGATTGAGAAAATATACATCAGCACGCCAAAATCAGCAACAGAGAAAAGTTTTATACAGTGGTCCCTTCTACAAATGCCTTTGCAATTACCCTGGCCACACTGTTTCCCAGATACTCCTGAGGCTAAACATGTATTTGATACTAATTACAGGGAATATCATGAGGAAGGTTAATTGCTAACCCCAAAATTGTAGAGAACCACATTAACTTGTCCATAAAGAAGATAATCAACATTTATGTGGGACATATTAGTTAAGCTGTGAGCGATAATCCCCACACAGACCACTCACCATGATACTCACGGTAATATTAGGCACCAAAATCTTTGATTTTGGATAGCAATTCATGGTTTAACTGCAGATGCCTTTCCCTGACTCTGATCCCTGCACCAACAGAGGAAAACCACGGTGAGATATAAGACACTTACAAAACTGGATTGAACACGACCTTTTTTCTGACTAGGAATGAGACTCTATCGCCAGTGACCTGAATGCAACTTTCTGTGCTTGGGGGTACAATTCAGCTTCGAAACCTTGGCCAAAGCACAACTCAGAGACTCCAGTGCTCTACATTTGACACCTGACTTTACCAGAAAATTCATTTTTGATGCTGGATACAGTATTTCCCTTGGCCTTTCCTCTCCATCTGCAAAAAAAAGGCTACAAAAATTGCTTCATCTACTCAGGAGTGACTCATCTATCCAGTCTCAGAAATCTCATTACATTTTAGATGACTAAAATTATTCCACTAGGTCTCCAGTTTCAGAAAAGTCACATGATCATGGGTTTCCCACTGATCTTCTGTCACATCTATCAGCCCTGTGCAGATCTCTTGGGAATCTAAGAGTGCCTCAGATGGCACTAGACACTGATTTCTAGATGCCCAAATTGTTCCACTGGTGTCTGTTATTAAATAGAGATGTGTATAACACAGAAATGAGCCTTGAACTTAGGGTCTCTTGAGAAAGACATCACAAAGATTCCTATCTGCTGCTCTCTTAGGGGACAAAAGGGTTTCAAATGGTAGGGAAAGGCAGGAATATACCAGTTTCCTGAGATATAGTAAAGAGGTTGTTGTAAAAGTCTCAGAAATCAACTGTTCTCTGAGCCCACTGGGTGAAGGAAAAACGTTATTCGCTTTCTCAGAGTGAAAGCAAGCTTTGGTGTTGAATACTGAGATTCAGGTAAGCAGTAGTGCAAAATATGTAAAGATGTTATGGATTTCCTTCTGGGGAAATTGCTGGAAACTTTTTAGGGCAATACCAGGGAGAGTATGAATATCCCGAGCCAGCGCAGTGAATTAGATGAGGTTCTTTCTACTCATGCACTGCTGGAACCTCTTTGGTTGTTTACACTTCACATACCCCAGGGATGCTCAAATGACATTTCCATACAAAAGCCCAGCTTATTTTATTGCTGTTCCATCAAGACTCCAGCTCTATTTTCTTGTTGTCACAGACGCTGATCTGTGCAAGCCCTTTCGGTTAATGGCCTGTACATGAATAACTGGTGATGGAGGTTTTTAACTGCAGCTCAAAAAGCTCTCTTAAGTGACATTGGGCAACAATCTTGGAAAGGGAGATAAATTTTACAGAATTTGGAAGGTGGCAAATTTAATGGATATTGCAGATTTAACTCAGTGCTTAAACACTGGTTTTTAGCTAGTTTCAAATGTCCTAGGGTTTCTGAGACATCCAAGCTGGACTAGCATATGTGACCCAGGATCTACAGGAGAGCTGTGTCTTTCTCGAACTGCAGCTGGAGGTCAGGCAAGACAACCTAAGGCATTTTCAGCTGCAAGAAATGCCTTACATTTAGGGAATTGAATTACTTCTGCAGGCTGGAGTTCAGCTTAAAAATGTAGACATATAACTCTAGGTGCCCACATATAGGGAGCAGTCAGTGGGTTAGGTGTGGAAACTCCCATCACAGCCTGTGGAAATATTGAGCTCGGTTCAGCCATCCGTATGCAGAAGCCTCATTTAAGATGCTCAGCAGGAGCCCAGCGGGTGTCTGTCTGCTGGGTGGGTGTCTGCCAGGCCCTGTGCTATGTCCCCCACCCCCGTGTGGATGTCTTGGATACCAAAAGGCATCTTAGATGGCAATAATTGCTTAGATTCAAGCAACTAAACTGCATCCCTACTAGCTTCTTAGATGAACTGTGCTTTAAATTTCACTAAGTGCATTGACTTTCCCACCCGCCCCAACTGAAATGGGATCTTAATGCCACCATTTCACATACAGACGCTCGCATGTTTTCACGTAAAACTTGAGTTTGAACCTGCAAACTGAAACACCCTGAGTTCTGCATAATCACCATCAGTCGAGCATTTGGTGTACATGGTTAATGTTTCTCGGAAGTTCTGCAGTATCTCACAAGGGACATCCTTTCACACTGTACCTCCCTGAATTTGGGTAAATCGCCTTTACTTGAGCAATTTCATGGCACTAATACAGACACTAGCACGGTGTCATAGGTGACATTTTGTTTTGGAGCTGGGACAGATGGAGAGCCTGCATGCCTTTTGCCATGGATCGGTGACAAGGAAAAAGTTGCTAAAGTGTAACTTTAAAAACATGAGTGCTTGCAGTCATATGGACGTGCTCAGGAATCTTTCTCAGTGCATCATTTGGTTCCCACTACTGCAAACATAAAGCCCGAGCTACCACCTCACACAAATTCAGCACAGCGGTCTGGCATTTGTTTTTAAGCCTGTGATGAAGCAAACCTACACCCCTGCGCACAGCTGAGTGAGTTTTATGTTCTCTACCAGCATTTTTTTTTTGCACATTTTGCTTCTTCTTTTTTTCTAGTGGAAAATAACTCTAAAAGTGCCTTTAAAGCAAGCAACAACAATGTAAAACCCCCTTGTTTGCAAGGGTGTAATTTGCCAGCCTTAAGCTTGCAGCTACAGAGCAGAAAAAAGGCATGGCTTTTTATTTCTTTTTTTTTTAATAAACACAAATTACAGGGTGATCCAGTAACAGCTAAAGTCAAAGTTGTTTCATCTTATAACAGGGGCCATTAAAAGCAATGTTCAAAAACAAAGGACATCATCCAGTTATGAAAGTTAATGGAGCAGAACGTTCATTTCAGTTCCGAGTTTTCCTCATGTCTGGTCCGGGAATGCTTGTTTATAGAGCCTTGTGTTTTAATGCAGAACAGGTGCTGGATGAAGAAATTCAAGAACAAATTGACTAGACAGGCAGCTTGTCAAGATCTAATATAGACCATCAAGGCAGGAGGTGGAAGGGAGCAGGTTGCAAACACATATCGTCCCGGGCAAGATTGATGCTATTGTTCGTGTGTGACTGAGAGACTGCGTGTTTATGATTTCCTGAGAGAGTCTGAGGTTTTTAACCTACTAGTTTTAGACTGGTTTTGGACATGACTATCAGTCACCGAAGTTAATGTGTTTTTTCTCCTTACAAACAACTTAAAAAGTCAAAATGTTCTTCTTTCAGAAGGGAGTATTTCAGCATTTTTGTATTCATATCCTTCTTTATATCTTCTTTTGATCTCAGGCAAAAATGTAATCTTTCATTCCCGTTTGTTTTTTCTTTCTCCTTTTATTGATCCTCCCAATGCTTCCAGTCACAGCAAAAGAAACCAGTGGCAGAAAATCTGGGAAAAGACAAACTGAGAAATATACAGACATTAAAAAAAATTAATTTCAGAGTATTAAGAAGTGTTATTACTTTCAATAAAAAGTTTGCTAAGTTCCTTTAATAGACAGAACATGGACAGTGGTGGTAGGAAAATCACTGCATTAAAAATATCCAACCAATAAACCAAACAAAACAGTCCTGGAAAATTATCTGTAGCTTTCCACTGCTTTTGTCAGTGCTTGACTGGGAGTCGATGCTGCTGGTGCAACGTCAAAGGAGCACTGAATATTTTGTCACTATTTGCGATGTAATTCCACATGATTTGGAAAAGGTCGAGGCTGAGGCGTGTATCCTGGCATGTGTTTTGGAACATTAATATCAATTAATAATTTGACAGAAGCACTGTAGAAGTCTGAGCATGCATTTCAGGTAACAAACACATGGATAACTCATACTGAGTGTAAGGTACAGGTCCTAATGTGCTTCTTTAACCCGATTTCACTATATTCTTAAGGAAGAAGCCGTGGTTTCAGCTACAAGCATTTATGCTCTTGAAATCTGGCTTTCCCTAATTCAAGCTCCCTTCTGTAAGTCACCATGATGACTGTCCTAAAAGCACCAAGAAAGAGTTTGCAGCAGTGTGCACTGGGAACACTGGGACCTTCTGGGTTTAGCTCAGAAAACCCTTCCCCCTCCTACTCTGCCCTTAACCAGACATTTTTTTCCCTACCTGGCACACTGTCCTCCCACCCTTTGCACCATTACTGGTGGTTTCCATCTCCCGGATGCCAAATCTCACATTTCTGTGCCACTTAACAGAAAGGTCCTATTCCCTTCTGTTCTCAACCTCCAAAATAATCGGGCTCTTTGCTATGTTGAAGCTAGATACTTTGTGGTTATTTCCCCTTCTTTAAAACCCATAGAAAGCAGAAGGGTGGGATGCTACTGTACAGTGAGTTTTGGGTTTTCTGTGAGATAAATTATTAATATGACACCGTGTATCTTTTCAGGACACACTACCTATTAGCTGAAAAATCTTGACTTAGTTGGTACTGAACACTTCCCACATCTGCCAGGGATGTGGGCGCTGTGACCCTGCCCCACATGCTCTGTCAGCATCCCTACTGACTGACTGACCAAGGCAATAAGGCTTTTGTTTCTCACAACAGGTTAGTAGTGGACATTACTGCTCTGCTGAGGACAAGAAGGCTTTTGCCAGTTTCCACACTAGGAGACAATTTTTCCTTGCTGCAGACTCCAACAGCTTGTGTCCCTCCTCTCCCCCAGCTTCTGGGTTGTTTGTTTTACAGCAGTTGCCAGACAGAAACAATCTGACTTCATCAACCTGTGTTTGTTGGGGTTTTTTGTTACCCTTCTTAAACTTTTCCCCAATGATTGTAGCTCTCTGTCTCATCGCTTGGACTTAATGAGACTAATATGGTAAAACAATTTGAGTGTTTCACGTCAGAGCTTTCACCAACGGGTTGAACTGATGCTATTTTATGCTGTGATCAGTTCATTTTGCCAGGGATTATGCTATTTTCCATGTCCATGGGGTACAGAACAAAAGGTCCTGGACTGAAATACGGCTCGAGAGATTTAGGTTGGATACAAGGATAAAATTCCTAATATGAAGGACAATGAAGTACTAAAAGTGATTGCTTGGGGATGAAAAGGAGCTTCCAACTTTGGAGGCATTTAAGAAAAAGCTAAATACATCTTTTATGCACATTCAGATGACCCACTTCTCTAGGAAAAAGAAATACAGAGCCATTCTACTTTTTAAAGCCTGACATAAAGAATACTGAACTTTGATTAAGGAAACCCAAACAAACAAACAACAAGCCAAAACCAAACAACCCCCCAACAAACCAAACCAAACCAAACCACCCCACCACACCCCACCTCACCCTTAGAGACCATCATCCAACAGCTCTTATACCAAACTTCAGGTTTCTTTAAAGCTGAGAATGGCTTCTGGAAAGACATATGATTAATCTGAGAATACACCACCAATAGACACTTGATCGTGAGTTTGTTGTACTAAACCTGATTATTTCTTTCAAGACTCCCTTTCTAGCGTAGGTGTAGCCTGAGTGAGACACCTAAGCCTGGGCTCACCTTCTAGAGACCCCTCACAGCTGATGGAAAAAAGCATCCCTCAGTTTATCTTGTGTAGCTGCCTCTCTCAGGTGAGAGGGTTTGCTCTCTGAAGTTGCCATTTCTCTCTATATACCATAAAAGCAAACTTGGGAGAGCAGCCAAAATTTTTCAGTGTTAAATGTTGTATATTGGTGATTATCACTGTCTCTCCCTTGGCTTTTGGAAAAAAAATATTTTTTTTAATACGTTTAGCAGCAAATGCAAGTTATTGAAATTATTTTCTTTCGTCTGAGGGCAATCCACACATTTCAAATCATTGGTGTCAGCAAAGTCAAGGTGAAGGACAAGTTGAGCAGGTCCCGGGACCCAGTCTGTATTTTATCTGAACGCAGCTCGATTGGGTTAGGTACCTAAACTCAGGACACAGTTTCTAGGTGTAAATCTGATACAGAAGGAGACTTTTCCCACCAGTCTAAAATGTTGAAAATCAACCCTTTTGAGGACTCAAATCAGCACTGGCCCTCAATGTTTGTGATGACCTGCCTTAGCGGGAAGCTCAGCGAGCCAGCTCCACTCCTCATCCTCATTTGGAGCACTTTATTCTCTCTGTAAAAAAACCCTGATGTTCAGACCCAGCAACTTACACAGGGTCACTAAACTTCAGAGGTTTCTGCATCATTAGGACCAAAAGGGAAATCAGTATGTTCTTGGCTCTGTGAGGTTTGGGCCCTTGTGCCTTTTTTGTAGATCTTTCTGGGTCAAAGTCATAGTATGGCTACGCCCCAGATTGAGCCAAAGCTCATTAAATCCAACAGGATAATCTCTGCTGAAACCTGAGCGAGTGCTCGAGTGTTCTGTGGGTTGGGATCTTGCAGTACACGATGTGATGCTGGGAGCTAAAGTGGCAGTTCAGTAATGGCAACAAATCACTATATGATACCAACTGTGACAGGAATCACAGCTTACCATGCTAAAGCTTTGCAAATGTTTCCAAACACACCAGGAACTCCTGAAGGAATAAATTCTTTAAATACATCAGTAGTATGACTGAAGTTTTAAGAGCGTTACTGGTCAGACTGCACAAAAAGCGCACAGAAAACCTGAATTCTGCAAGCTGTTTTTCCCTCAAGTCCTTTAGAAACATTGTGTAAAGACTTATAGCTATGAAAAATACCCTGATGGAATCAGAAAAAAAGGAAGCATTCTCCAGGACTCCTGCTTGGCTGATAGTTGTGCTGTAGCTGGTTAACTAATCTAGATCGTTCTTGCAGGGCTAGATTTTATTTTTGCCGAAGTCAGTATGTCTATACCAGTAAATTAATCAGAGCCAAGTCATGGATCTGGGCAGTGTCCCACAGCTGCCCACACCATTACATTGTTAGCAGAGCCCACGGCATGGCTTTGACCTGTGTCCAAGAGCAAATGCTCAGACAATGCTTGAGCACAGCTGGGGGATAGCACAAATGAGCTCATTCCCAATGGGAAAACTGCCTGTAGCTGCTTATTTTAGGGTGTATGGGAGGGACATAATTTATTTGCATCACTCAGGGTCCAAGAACAGGCTCTGACTGATATTATTTACTAGCATTGCCATGAGTTGGATCAAGTGAAGTTAAGATATGTCCTGGGTTTGGCTGGGATAGAGATAATTTTCTCCTTAGTAGCAGCTACAGTGCTGTGTTTTGGATTTAGTATGGGAATAACGCTGATAACACATCAATGTTTTAGCTGTTGCTAAATAGCGCTTGCTTTAAATCAAGGACTTTTTGGTTTCCCAGGCTCTGCCAGTGAGGAGGTGCACAAGGAGCCGGGAGGGAGCACAGCCAGGGCAGCTGACCCCAACTGGCCAAAGGGATGTTCCATACCATAGAGCATCATGCCCAGTATATAAACTGGGAGGAGCTGGCTGGGGGCCACCGATCGCTGCTCAGGGACTGGCTGGGCATCGGCCAGTGGGTGGTGAGCAACTGTGCTGTGCATCACTGGTTTGTTGGGGAGGTTTCCCCCCTTGGGTTTAATTCCTCTCTCTTTCTCTCTCCTTTTCATTACAATTGTTATTGTTGTTGCTTGCCTTTTTTTTTTTTTTTTATTTCAATTATTAAATTGTTCTTATTTCAACTCATGAGTTTTGCCTTTTTCCGATTTTCCTCCCCACCCCACCAGTCGGGATGGGGAGTGAGTGAGCAGCTGCATGGTACTCAGTTGCCAGCTGTAGTTAAACAAGTTCCAAACTTTAAACCTTTGTCAGAGCAGAATTTGACAACTTGGGGTCACCACGGAGAATGACAGAAGAGCACACATACATATGCATGTGCACACCCCTCCATCAAGTGGAGACACCTA
Organism: Falco peregrinus; assembly: GCF_023634155.1. Taxonomy (NCBI): domain Eukaryota; kingdom Metazoa; phylum Chordata; class Aves; order Falconiformes; family Falconidae; genus Falco; species Falco peregrinus. The sequence goes on along the minus strand of NC_073725.1, from coordinate 62,840,802 downwards.
AAAAGCCAGTGAGAGGGCAAGGACACCCCCGAGATGGGTCCAGTGGAGCCTTCCCGGTGTGTAATAGCACCTAGAGGTGCACAACGAACATGAATGGGGCGGGCTGGTAGGAATAAAAACAGAGTCTTGTAGAGGGCAGGGTGGTGGGGAAATTGGAGCAGGAACAAAGTACTCTGAATTTTCTCTCTGATACTCATGTAATCTGAAAGTCTGCTCACCTTGCCTTCAGCATGCTGACATTTACAACTAGGTAGTTACATTAATAAGAAAGAGAATAAAAGGGAAAAGCAGCGTGGGTGATAAATGTCAGGTGTGAAGAAGGAGTAAGAGACTTTCTAACTGCCAGCAAGGAGGGCTGTGACTGAAAAAATGTAACATCTCTGCAAGCCTTTAACGTAATTAAAATAATTACATTTTTTGATAAGGTAGTAAAGGATAACCCATAATAAAACAGATTTTTTTCTTAGACTGAATTTCTGTCAAAGAGGAGATTCCCATGGGCAATGCAGAGACCATTTCTGCAATGCAGACTCCAACACGCAGACAAATTCCTTCCACAAGTGACCTTTAAATTCAAGTTTTAGATCTTTCACTTTCTCCAGTCTTCAGTCTCCAGTTTGATAGGTGCAAATTAGTATATGCCAAACTGCAGTTTTAAGATTAAAAAAAAAAAACAACCAAAAACATTTTAAATAAAGCCCTTTCAAACTACTCACCTTGTGTACATCAAGGTGTTTCCCAAGGGTGGCCCTCCTGAACTGCCTTGGTACCCTGGCAGTGTTCTGCAGAAACTTGTTTGGGAGCATGCTGGACGTTGTGTTTTAATACTTTGCCCTGAACAATGACAAGAGAGATGCTGGAGGGACCCCTTTCTGTTAAGACTCTCTACACAGCCACGCACGTACTAGATCTAGGGTTAGATTAGCAGTCAGTGGAAATCAGCATTGCACCAGTGGTGTCAGCAGAGCAGCATGAGGTTGCATCAGGTGAGTATTTAACCACTCCCAGTTTATTCTCAGTTTCAAAGACAGAGCATCTTAAAGATGAGACCCTATACTTGTGCAGCTGTCAGGGTTTGGCTGCTCAGCTGCAGAGTATATAAAGCTGCGCAAATCTCCAAGAAAGCTGTACATGATGCATAAGCAAATAATTCAGAGCATATGCAGAGAAAGCAGGGTCATACCTGCACACATTTCTGTGCACCAGTCTGAAAGATTGCTTCTGGTCCTTTCAGCATAGGAAAAAGAAATTATTTCCTTTACCATGAAATTAAGTGAATGCAGAGGAAAATAAATGTGATTTTTCAGCTTACCCAATTTTTCTGACAGGTTCCAAGGTTATTCTCCAAATGTCAAGGAAAACTAATTTGGTCACAGGAGATGTAGAGAGGACAAATTCATAAAAAGTGAACTGTGTAAACCCAGGATCAACTGACCTGCACAGTGAGGTCACTGGCTACAGGACAGAGAGCTAGAGTTTGGAAGATATTTGCAGTGGATATTATAGATGGCTCAGCTGCACTAGGGCATCTTAGACACTTCTAGATGCATCTTTTGGCACTGTACTATCAGGCAACAAGAGTCCCAGCCTTTCTTACTGATTCCTCCAGTTTCATCAAAAGAAAACCAAACCACAAAAATTACTCACCTTATTAGATCACTGGAAACAAGTGAAACCCAATATACAGTATTTAATTCTGCATTAAACTACATTCTTCATGCTTTTGGTTGTCTCAGCGCAGACAGGCCAATCCAGGTCAACCAAACATCTGAAATCTGGGTTTCTAGGCCCTTATTCACTTTACATAAAATAGTTAATGAAAAGAATAATCCAAGAAATAGAACTGATATTGAAGCATCAAAAACTATTAAGGAGCTGTGTAAAATCTGCTATATTCTAGTATGAAATTCTGGATAGAGCTAGAGGAAGGTGAAACACAGCAAGCCATCAAAAAGAATGAGATTTAGTGGAACCAAATTGTTTATTTTGATTTAAGGTTAGCTATCCAAGAAGGAAACGTGAGAGTCCTCTGCAGAAGCTGGTTTCAGCACAGACTATGTTGAGCTAAGCCACAACTGACTCCAAAAGAGCTTTTGCAATTAAGCCCGCATCACCTAGGTGCAAGCCAAATCGGGATTAGAGTGATGAGCTCCCAGGGGCTGCTGGTGATGTACAGCCAGGTAGATATCATCTGTCTATGTGGATAAGACCATCTGCTTGCCCTTGACGTTCCAGCCTGCACAACACCCTGACCAACAGCCCATTTGGGAGGAGTTAGGCTGGCCTTTCACACACATCCAGGACATGAAGAGAATTGGCTTCCCTGGGACCATAGCAAAATAGCTGAAAATTTTGGCCAGAACTCCACCCCGTGTTGAGTAATCATCACCAGGGGATGGAGCCTGCATTGCTCTGGAGGATTCAGGCAGGTTTATACCAGTAACGTGGAGAACAAAGATCAGAGCAGTTCACGGAAATGTTCTTTTTTCTACTCATTGACAGTTTGAAAACAAATTTGTGATTGCAAGAAGACAGGGAAGATAACCTTTGGCAAAGCAAAGCATCGTGGATTATCTGTGAACTCTTTTGAACTCAGCTTTTTTATTAAATATCATAAGTAGCATGTCATTTGGAATTAAAAAAAAAAACCCAAAACATAACAGAAAACCTACACACAAAAAATAGAAATAATTTTCATTTTCCAGAATTTTTGCTCAGAAAGTCCTTCCTACCCTAGGAAGCAGCCAAGTGAACATTAGTTTGAGAAATGCCAATCTGCAACCTTCAGGATGCATATTCTGCCTTAGCCTTGTGCTTCCTCCAGGAAACATTTTTTTTGGAGTGCAATATTGCTCAGCTGTAGTATTAATTCCCTGCTCCTATCTAAGCATCCAGAGAGACACCAACTTTCCAGCTGTCTTTCTGAAAGGAGGAGCTCTGAACAGAGTGGATATGATGCAGCCTAATAAATTACAGGCTGGGAAATTACCAGGACTAATTTCTTTAGTTCACCCTGTCCCTCCAAAATACCAAGTGTCAATGGATGACGTCAAGTCTGCGTGCGAGCCTTAGTCTGGCTCCCTGGGCTGCTGTGGCCCCGTAACACCTTGGCTCCTTCAGGAGCTTTCACACCTTTGTGCACTTGACCTTTTCACAACAAGATTGGCCCTAACTTTTTTTTTTCCCTCTTTTTTTTTTTTCTCTTTTTTTTTTTTCTCTTTTTTTTTTTTCTTGTTCAGCATTGCGGTCATTGAAGGAGAATAAATCTTAATGCCAAGAGGCTACCACTGAAAGGATCGTGTAGAATAAAATTTGTATTAAAAAAAGGTACTTCTGACAAACTTCACGTTCCTGGGAGCTTTAAAGATTCCTGCTGTGTGGGAAGTGGATGCTTTAGAGCATCTGCTGCACACAAATGCAACAAGGCTGTCAACATGCCAGCCTGCTCCTGTCCTGAGAAAACAGGGCAAGCCTGCAGGTAAACAAGGAAAAGGTGGTAGGAAAAGCAATTATCCATCTAGAAGCTTCCAGCTTAGCTCAGGAACGATGCTGAAGGTTATGATTGCTCTTCTCTGCACCAGGCTGGGTGACAGGTAGACATTTGTTCGGAGGGGTCAGAGGCTGCTGGCTCAGATGCCAGCCACATGCTTGCCTTACGTGCCACCTCGGCGTGCCTTAGCCATGCTAGCCCAGCTGGCTGGTTACTTCCTTCAGACTTTTGACTCAGCTAAATGTTCTTGCTCGGACCAGCCAAGAAAGGATGCCCTCAAACCGCACAAGTATGCCAAGTGAGCGTTTTTGGTTTGCCTCCTCCCGCTCCCCCCCGCCCCACCCCCCCCAGCAATTGCCAGCAATGCATCCTTAGCCATTTCAATCATTTTCATTCTTTTTAATTTCCTGGATGATCTTAGCTAGATATTCTTGCTTCAGAAAAAAATATAATAGTAATAATACAGCCTTTCCCCCAGTTCCTCCCCAAACCACACACGCTCGCACACAAAACTGGCAGATGGTGTTTTGCTTCGGGTTTGCCTTTTTTTTTTTTTTTTTTAAACTCAAGCCAAAACTTGGAATGCAGTTTTACATTATTACCAGTCACATTAACATCAAGAAATAATAACTGAAATGAAAACCCTGTTGAGAGAAGCTTTGAACATTGAGAGGAACACATTCCAGTCACTTTGTGTGGCTCTAACAATGTCACCAAGGGTTGTGCTCTTCTGCTCAACATGCAAACGCTGCAGAAGCGGACCCCGCGATCGAAGCACTCACGTGTCACAGGTACCTTCCCACCTTGTTCTCAATCCACCAAACACTCCCATTGCTGCTGTGACCTTTCTGTAACCTCTGGCAGAAACAGAGCTTTAGAGATGACGAAATGCTCATGAACAGGGTGCCTGGGACCACCAGCTTCCACTATGAATGGATGTCACCGGCAAACCAGCTTAAAAGATCACTTTGGGAGTGCTGAGGAGGACAGGGCTGCATCCTGGAAGCTTTCTTCCTGAGCTGAATGAAAAAGCCAAGAACTCCATGCATTTGATCCCTTGCTGATCAGTCCTATCTCACGTACTGGGCTGCATCCTCCAGAGTTAAACTAGTCTTAAAATTGTCCTCCTTCTGAAAGCTCATGACTGCCATCAAAATGTCAGTTGTAAAAGCGCTAAAGAATTGCAATGAAGTTTTTCTTTGCAGTTGTTCTTGCAATTGTCACATTCCTCAGCTGAGCGACATGGCTCTGTAACAGCCTCCTTTTGGTTTTCAGCAGGATAAAATTCATGTGAAAGTGAACTTTCAGGGCCCAAAGGCTTAAACCCTGGTAGATGTTTGAAACCATTCCTAGGGTGCATCTCATGGCCAAAAAACTCATCAGGAGATATTTGCATACACACACACACAAAAAGAAAGGATAAAATGGTGGTGAATATTCCATAAACGATGACTCTTCCACTTACAACCACTTTCTCTAACTCAGGTAAAAGTCTGACTCAAAGCCTGTGGCCAAATAGCAAATTTGTGGTGGATCACAGTGGGATCTGGGGTCCCATTCTTGGTTCCTATGGAATAATTACACTGCAGTTAAGGTTATTTATGTTAGGTAGGCATCTGACCCCCTGCCCCCATTTCAGTAGACTAATGCTACCCTGCACAGGTTGAAAAAATCTCTTTTTCTGTCCTCTTTGTCAATACTTTAATGACTATAATAAAATCAAGCAAATTTCCAGCTTTGACCAGATGAGCAGTAGACTTGGCCATTTAATCATGCTTGTAGATGATTGCTGGGAGGTAGAGTCTTACCTTGGTAAGCAGTGGAGAAGGAAGAGGAGAGAAAACTTCTAGGGCTGAGCTACTTTATGTGACCTGTAAACATACGTTCTACTTTGAGAGCAACCAAGAGGTTCCTGTTTTTCCAGTGAAGATATGGAAAGCTTGTTTGCCCAGATACTGGCCATTGCACATCCCTGGAAAGCCAGACAGATGCAGCTACTACCACATCTCCCAACAGGGTGGGTGGAATTCATTTAAATCTCTGCAATGTAGTTGTCTCCACCTGAGCTAATTACTGAGAGCATCTTCTATGGCAGTGGAGCCATGAGGTGATATAAGGGCTTAGGTCTGTGTTTCTGCCTCCTGATTTTTAGCTGCAGCAACAGCAGATGGCTTGATGGCATGGTTTGAGGATTCACGGTGTGCTTTGGAAACAGCTGAACTTCAAAATGTCTAGACACTGTGACAAGGTAGGAGCATAGCAGCCCCTAATTTGGCAGCTAAAATGGTGCAAATAATGGACACTGCTAAGGTAGCAACTGGAGATAACAATATTTTTTTGGGAAATAACCCACCGGACTGTGCCTGGCTACATTCTTCATGGGTTTTTTTTGCCACTAATGCTGTTCAGGGAAGGAGGATTAGATAAGAGCAACTATCCTGGAGATGCCTGGGCATCTCTTGCTGTGGCATACATTCACTTCTGTTGTTGATGTGGCACCTAATGCTGAAATAATTATATGTATTCTGGTGTCCAGAAATAATCTCTGATGGGGTTGTTACATGGCAAAGAAGACTGTGGCTGTGAAGACATCAGTCCAGATGTGAAGAAACTGTGTTGGTTCCAGCAGCTAACTTTAGCCTAACCTCATGAAAACAAAAATACTCTTGAGAGGACAAGGTTTTTGTTGGCTCTGTCAAGTCTAAAGGCATCCCAGTAGGCAGGTCAGGCTTAGCCATCATTATGGGAACCTTGGGTCTCATCCAGAGCCTACTAAGTCAAAGGGAGTCTATCCACTGTCTCCAGCAAGGCTTGGATCTGACCCACTAGGTACAGGAGCAGAGACCTTTGTTCATGTGGGAAAACATTGTTTTCCCCCAATTCTCCAGAGTATAACAATTTTAGAGCTCCTGCTTTTTAACGTCCCTCTCCCTTCCACCTCCCTCCCTCCCCCCATTCCCTTGTGTTTTTTTTTTTTCTTTCTCTCCCTTGGCAGCAGCTGGTGTGGAAAAGTTGGAGGAGAAACATGATCAGTCTGTTTTCTTCAGTCGCATGCCGCCCTCAGCATTGTCTCGAGTAACTGTCTGCTGCTTGTTAACCATCATTACCTATTTCAAGTGGAATCGTTATCTGGAGCTCCAGGTTCATCAGGCAAACTGGTGCTGTGCAGCAGGGACACTGCTTTTTATTTGATTGCTGGGTTTTATTGCCCTTTTACAGGGAATGTGGGTGAAGTCCAGGCTTAAGTCACTGCAGGTGTTCCACCAAAGTCCATAGCTGGAGGCCAGCTGCAGATGATCACCTCCTGGGGGGAGGAACAAGGGCTTCAGAGCACTCTGACTCCTTGTTCTTCCCACACTGCTCGGCATCTGATACACAGAACTGCATCTGGAGGTTTTTGCTGGGGTCCTGATCTTTTCTGATTGTCTGGACAGGAGATATCACAGTATGTCATTGCTCGTATCTGGGAATAGCTCTTAAGTTTCTCTTCTGAACACCACTGAACCTTAACTCCATCTTGCCCGTCTATCATGGTGTATACCTGGGTGAAGGAACAGGGAAGCAGCCAAGAGGTCTCACCTTGAGACCCAAGTGCCTCAGAGTCACTGCCTTCAGTGTCTTCACAAGAAACCCTCACTGTGTTCCCTCTGGTTCTTACCAACCTGTAGGACAGGTGAAAGATAAGGATCATCATTGCAAGTAGAGAAATGCAAAAATTAGTTACGCATATATAGGAATCCTGTGTCAGAGAGATACCTTGGAGACAACTTCAACATGGGATGGAAGATATCACTGAAGACTTGTAGGAGACCTGCATCCTCCCATGGTAGCACCTGGGGCCAGGCAAGGTACCTTGCGTGTAGGCAGCTGTGTTACCTCAAAGCTGTGCAGAGGGCCTGTGCTGGTGGAGGAAATGGCATCTGAAGCTTAAAAGTTACAACCCTTCACCATTACCTTTATGTGGTCACCCTTAATGCTGCCAACTTGGAGCTAGCCTTGCTGAGGGCAACCGAAGGTCCTCTGTCCAAATCTAGACCTCCCGTTTCATTTAAATGCCAAGTTCAGTGACATGCAGTAACTGGTTGGTTAACTTTCTTTTGGAACCGTTGGCAAAAAAGAGGCACTTTTAGAATCCACTGAAAAATTAATTTCACTCCCTTAGGAGTCTTCTGCTTTCAGGATGAAACCACACACTGAAATTCCCTTTCTGTCTCTTTTCCTTTTGAAGCAAAACTTGAACAACTAGTTCTAGTGGAGCAGTCTACATCAGCACAGGTGAGTCCCAGAAAACATGTCAGGATCCCCCAGATTTGTCATTTTCCTATTGCATGTCAAACACCACCTCTATAGCAAAGTAACCCCATATCTGAGTGCATGCTAAGAAATCTTGTATCACACACACACACACACACCAGCTACTTGTGACATTGACTTCCACCCCCAGGGCATGAGAAATGATGGAAGTATCCCAGCAGCCTGATTCATTTCCTTCTTTAAAAGGAATCCTCAGGAAACAATCCTGGAAATATCTCAGTGGAATTCACAGTCCTTCATGTGTCCAGGCTCTAGACTTCCTGCTGAGCCATGCTTGAGCTGAATAAACTAAGTCCTCAGGCTTTTTTTTCCCACACTTGATTGCTTTCAGAACAGCTTTTAGCAGCTGCGCGCAGTTACCCCTGAACTCTGCTTCACTTGCTGCACGAGGTCCTGGGTCTGAACAATGTAGAGCCTAATTAAATCAGTGCATGAAACCTTTGGTTTGATAAGTGACATAGCTCAGTAACTGCAATGACACAACAAGGTCTTTTTACTAAGCCACTGTGTAATAGATGGCTTGGTCATGTGGATGTTTGCCTGACATCCAAGGTTGTGGACATCCTTAGAAAGTGCAAGGGGTTTGGCCTACAGACTCCACAGATCTGCTGGACAGAGGAGTAACAGCAACTGCAGTACCCTGACTGCCATCCCCATCCTGCTGTTTTGCAGATTTGCCGCTGTACAATGTCCGCACCAACTGCTGTGCCCAGGGCAGATGAACAACTTTGTCAGCGATCTCCTGACCTCAGTCGGAGGATGGAGGAGCCCAGCTCAACTCCCTCATGTATTAGCAGAGATCAAACAAGGATCTGAACTGTTTTGTGCAAGTTGGGTGCTGAGCCTGTCGTGTAACAGGAGTCTCCATGACAGTCTCTCTCCATCTCTCTGGAATGAGCATTGCCTATAGACACGAAGGAGCAGAAAGAAGCCAGGCTGAATGGGCTAATCAACAAACAGCAAAGTCCTTTTTGCCTCTTGACTAATTAATATTTCTTATTTTTCTCAGGAAAGCTACCTGGGATAGCAAATGAGGTTTGAGTTTGAACCATGGAGCTAGCTATGAAAGGCAGTTATTCGCCTGATCTGTTTTAATGCAAACTCAATCCTACCTGTTCCCTCAGATGCTGAAGGAGACTGTGAAATGCTTCTGATGTAGCAACAAAATTTTCCTTGAAAACTTCCTGATATACTTGAGAGGTCTGTGGGATAAAGTAACCTCTGAAAAGGGAGAAGTCCGGCAGAACGATGGCTGGAAAGAGCCTGGGATAATCATGGTACTGGTTTTCTGAGTTTGTTATAACTGGATTTCTGAGCTTATATGTTATAACCTCATGACAAAAGCAGAACAAGCAATTGAGATTGGTTATGTTACAATGAGCACTGCAAGGAAAGACATTCCACTTTAGCTGTGACTCCAGATCAGACTTTTTGGATGAAATGTGAAAGTCAGCATGGCCTGGAAACCGAGGCAACATATTGGTACTCAAGAGGCTGAAGTGTGTATCTGGCTTATGAGAGTTTTAAGACCAGAAAGGTCTTAAATCTGATGTGGAAAGCATGGGCTAGAAACAAATACTATTTCCCTTCTCCTGAATCCAGTAACAGGTGTTTGCCTTAGGAACTTCTTCCAGAAAGGCATTCAGTCCTGAAGCAGGGGAGCTGCCTTTTCCCTTCACAGGTCGTTCCAATAGTAAATCACCATCATTCCTTAAATGAGCTCCATTTCACAGCTGGATTAATTTAGCTTCACATTCCAAACACTGGGACTTATTAGAACAACTTCTGCTAGATTGAAGAGACCTTTAAAACCCAGTGTACTTTTAAAAGTACTTATACATCAGCTTAGCAGGGTATGGTTTTGACCTTGCATGTCAGTTATGCACTCTTTTCCATGCTACAGGTGGATACATCTCCCTCCCTCTCTATCTGTCTACAGAAAGGCACCTAGTGATCATGCAACATGTAGAATTTGAGATGTCTGCATAGATCTGGCATATATGACACAGGTCTTACAGAAGACCTCAGGTCTTTTGGGATGGCAGCTGCAGGCTGGGTCATCTCAAATGGTACCAGGCACCTCTGAGTAACCAAACCCTGCTGTTAACTCACATGGAGACAATGACATGCTGGTTACCTTTTCCTCTCCTCTCCTCCTCCGCTCTCTTGTTAATTTAATCTAACTCAAATGTCAGAATCTGTAGTTGAATCCCGCTTCAAGTGCCATTTTGAAAAGTTTAGCATTGACTCCATGTCCTTACTAGACCTCTGACCTTGTTTCTCCAGCCATCTGTGTATTGCTGGGAGGGACACCGGGCAGCCAGCAAACATACTGCAATAATATTCTTAGTGACAACAAATAGCCCTTCTAAGTTGTCATTGCTAAATTATAAGGGATTCTTGAAATTAAAAAATTAATGTCTTCTTGATAAAATCGACAACTAGAACAACTTTGGTAAAGGATGCCCATGAGTGAAGGATTCTTTCCTTTTGTTTTTTTTAAAACCAGTAAATTTCTGCTTGTACCTCATTACAAAAGCATTTTTTAAAAATTGCATTTATTCTGTCCCAGTGAAGCATGATGTCATGTCATTGCTTATGTTTCCCAGATGATATTCCCTGTAAATTTAGGACTGTTTGGTGTTTTGGGTTTTTTTTGGGGGGAGGGGTGTTGTTTGTTTGTTTGTTGTTTTTTTCTGTTTTTTTATTTTGTTGCTTTGAGGTTCTGGATGGCAGTAGGCTTGCTTATTTAAATGATAAAGGTATTATTTTCTCAAATTCAGAAGAAACCTTGAGTTTAGTATGTATCCCTTGATCAGGACCTTAGAGCACATTGCAAGTGTCAAATAATTCTGGAGAAAACCACAAAGACTGAGACTGGATATGTCCAAGTTGGAATCAATTACAGTTAATGATAGTTTGGGTTCATTAGCTGGGTAACCCATGGGGCAGTCCTGCTTTTCAAGTACTGTTGTTGTCATCATCAGGTGCTATATCCTGGACATGTAAAAAACCAGAGAGTACATGTTATAAGCTCGAAAGGTCTGTTGACTATAAAAAAACCAATACATTTTTCCATATGCAGAAGTGTGGATGTTAAATAGATCAATTATTTTGTGTGTTTCCTGAAAGAAGATCAAGACTTGATTTGTGATTAAAAAGACTTTCCTTAGGTATGACCTTACAAATGCTAAGTTCAGTTATGTCCTGGAATCTCCTACTCTGGTAGTGTTTAAAGGCAGGTCAGAGACACATCTGTTAGAAGGAATTATCCTGCCTCAGAGAATAGAACTGGAGAAGATGATTTTAGAAGGTCTTCCAGCCCTAAATTTCTGTGACTGTTTTACTCCTGTCCTCCCGAGATTAGGTTTGGCGTCTGTTGTTAGAGTATGACTTAACCTACTATTTAAGGACCACATAAGTTGTATCTTGACCAACATTGTAATATTGTAGTTCTTGAACTTCCTTGGATGTACCAGACAGCTATGTGCACCATTGCCTGGATAGTCTATAATCTGAGATGTCTTACTGTTTATAGCTGTCTCTTCTACACCTCCTGCCATTTACTGTCAGCCGATTGCCAGCCAAGCAGTTATCATTTAAGGCTAGAATGGGCTTTTTTCTTTGCCTTTTCCCAAAACTACATTCCCACTCACTAGGCATTAATCTGCAGCTTTGGCTCACTTAGTGTATAAGATTAGCCAGGAAAAGTTAAAATTCTCCTATGATCCCCCAGGGTTTTCTCCTGGTTGAATTTTTATAGGAAATCATGGGAGAAGAAACATAAGGCTATAATCATACCAGGGGATCTCAAAAAAGATCTGCAGTATCGACTTAAGAGTCTGTATTTAATGGCTAGCAGCAGACCTCAACAACGGTACATGTGTGGTTTTCCTCTCTACTTTCATCTGGAGTAAATTTACTCTTTTGAACTTATAGATTTTTGCTCCTTCAGGTAGCGTACGAGTCAGAGTTCTGAAAAATGACAGTCTTTGCAAAGTTGTTTTCAGGAGCTCATGGATGGTTTCAGTCCAAATGCCTGCATCACAAAAACAACTAACTGAAGGTTTAGCGGGTCAGCTGTCTCCTGTCACGTGGGATAAGGTAAGTGAAGTCAAGCAGGAATATAAGTAAAACCAAGAGAGAATTTCACTGGCTAAAGACTAAGCTGGTGGTTAGGCTGTGCTGGGTTTTTTGAGGGAACTACAATGGCTCAGACCTTGTGACTAAGTGCAGGTCCTGCCTCTCCAATCTACAAGCTTATGTCAGAACTAGTAACGTCATTTACTCCTGTGTATAATCATATCTAGCTCTACCTTTAATAAATGTCTGGCTATTACAAAAACATTTCTATGGTACAACCTGTACCAGAAACCTCACTTTTGTGGTCATCTTCTAATTCCAGCCTGTAGATAAAAAACCAGGTTATACCTACTTCTCTCTGTGGCAATGGTATCTCTCAGTTTACAAAACTGTCCTCCTAGTCTAGTGTTTAGGGTTTTTTTCTTTGATAAATATACAGGGAGCAGTCATGTCCTGCCTCAGCCTTCCTCTGTTGGACTAAACAGCCTGATCTTTTTCCGTTCTTCTGAGAAATGTAGCCCTTTTCCTGGTTACTGCATGAGTGAAAGTAACAGAAATAGCTTAGATAGTAGTTCATAATTTCATTGCTTCGGATGGTCTTTGTAGAAAACTTTGACGTTTATCTCACTTTGGCCATCAGCTGTACAGTTTTTTTAAAAAGTGATTATCTGCATAATCATTTTCTTGGAGTGATTCCTCTTTGTGCCCAGATGTATCTACATATAGCATTTCCATATCCACGTGTCATTGCAAAGTGCTCGGTATAGATATGGACACCCAGTACAACCTGATCTTTTCCATTTGCCTGCTGGAGTGCTGATGTCATGCCAGGATATGCATTCCTTTCAAGATGAGATGTCTAGAAAACCTGAAAAACCCTGGGAAGTAAAGCCACAGTTCTCAAGACAACTACATGGCACTTTCTTTTACAAAAATACCCTGGCTATCGTGGCATCTCTATTGCTTATCACTTACAGGCCCTATCTGTACCCAGGCACTTGAACGGCAACCTTTGTTCTCAAGAACCCACATACCAAAGTCAGCAGATGTCACAAGAAAACAACTTGTAAGGAGTGTGAAAAGATTTTTCACGGTGAACCCCAAAGTTCCTGCAAACATCCTGAAGTTTTCAGATACAGGTTCCTCTTCTACTGAGTTAAAAACTTGAAATATGACTCAGGTGAGTTTTAGTTGCCACAGTTCACACGTACACCGCAGCCTCCCCTTCCTCAGCCATCCCTGATCTCAACTCAGTTCTGCCATTTGTAGCCTGAACATTCTCTTAGTCCTTTCTATTTTTCTTGACTGGGGTGGATAAAAGCTTGATTCCTACCCACATTCCATCAACAGCCAGGAATGAGGAAAAGCTGCCTATGTTCCTCAGGACCTACTTGTTGGTGGACTTGGAGTAACCTCAAAATAACTCAGCAGCAATAAGTCCAGCACAAAAGCTATATAGCTACCTTCGTTAATGAGATAATGGAATGGGTTTCAAAAGTGGCCTGGACATCTGCAGTGAACTCTGAATTACCTCTAAGGAATCATCATAAGCAAATCCTGTTCTTAATGGACTTGGATTATCCGTTTAGGTTTCATTATTCTCATGGGAAATGCTGGGAAGTTTTAAAAAAAGACTGAAAACTGCTGGTGGTGTTTAGAGCTCCCGCACAGACAGGGGGATTCTGAGGGACAAGCCCCCTCTCCGGTCAGAGGGATCCAAGCCTCTATTTTTGTGGAAATTAACCTGCAGGCTTTCTACTCTCCCTCACAGCAATGCCTCCTTCCCTCTGTGCCAGCCTGGAAGGGAGTGCAGGAAAGAACAGACGAGCCGTGAAGCCTGAAGGGAGCGAGTATGAGTGAGCGGGGTTTAGTGCAGTTGTAGGACACTTGTTGGGGTAACATGTCCTCTGGGGGGAAGGGCTCACAGTGACGGCATGGTATCGCCACGCTGACAGTGCTCCTGAAAGAAGTAAGCAGGAAATCCTTCATATTCCTGAAAACAGAAGGTTTAGATGCCTTCTCTCAAGAGAGCTCTTCAAGCTTTAGTTTCTCATTAAGAGACACCTGTCTCATTAAGAGACACCAGAGACACTGGCTCAAGCCTTTAGGACCCAGAGAAGGATGGGAGTTTAGGTAAGTCCTTTGCATGTAATTTCCTTCTATCTCCACCTCTCTGGCACAGGGGTCTTTAGACAGGCCATTTAAGCCATCAAACTTTGCACAAGAAAACACTCAGCTTGGAGCAGGTTCATAAACCCGACAGTAAAACACCTCCCATAGGGCATCAGAGGTTATATGGACATTACATTGGTACCTCAGATCAACTGGGGGGCAAATTCCCACATTCGAGTGGTCACTGTCACTTACACCCTTATTGCATGGAGAGGCAAACCAGCCTGAGTGCAAACCAGCTTGCAGGTTGGACCAGCTCGCTTCCCCAAGCCAGAGCTGGGCGTTGAGTCAACAGGTAGGTGGCACGGGTGACCAGGGATTCTGGGCTGTGATGTGGGCTGTGTCCTGGATCTAATGTGCTTCATCCTCCTCCAGAAAAGAAGCTGTGAGAAACTTTGCAAAAAGACACAACTTTTCCATTGTTATTTGAAGAGTAAAAACAGTTTTTGCTTGCCTCCGTCTTGTGAAATCAGCGGAGGGAGAGCCAACCTTGTACAGATGTGTGACTGTTTTAAATACTCACATACTGCATTGAGAACTGCATCTTGCTCTGGTCTCCTGGGTCAAGAGAGGGCCAGATTGAAGGGTGGAGCGAGGGAGTTTCATGTCTTGGTTCTATAACTAGTAATTAAATAAAGCTTGTCCTCAGATATATTTCTGGAGCCACCCAGAATTTGATCTCTGCCTTAACACAAACATCAAGTTCTGAGCGTGTTAGATGGGGACACAGAATTCATGGTCCTCTCCCCACCTCTCCCTCTGACCTTCTGAGCGGTAACTTCTTATCTTTGTATTTCAAAATCCCCATTATAAAGACAGGATAATGAAAATGAACTCCCTTGTAAAGCATTTTGAGTTCTACTGATGAAAAGCCAGGTATTAATAACAAGTGCTAACATTATTACTGCACAAAGGAGTTTTCCAAAAAGTGTTCAAAGATTTATGTCTACTTAAGCTTCATCAACTTTTATTCTAGACTAGGCAGTACACAGTTTGGCTTCGCTTACACTGTAATTCAGTCCCTTGAAACTAGTCAGCTCTCTAAAACTTTTAAACCACTACCAGAACCCCATACCTGGAAAGCCTCCATGCCAGCATCTTTTTCAGAAGAATCATTGCCACTTCATCAGCTGCTATTCATCTCAACCTGGTGACGTCTTTGTTTTTCTCTTCCCTGAGGATGTTATTTATCCTATCCAGTTCATTAAAAAAAATTGAATAGCCAGTACTGGGACACCACTGCCCTGTCAATTCTGAGAATGTGTTCCTTGTTGCATCTCTGTCCCAGAAACCACTGACCAGAGGGCAGAAACCCAGAACATGTGTATTAAATTATCTGGCTGCTTTGCATAAACCCAATAACCATTGTTCCTCTTTGTCTAGCATGCTCCATCCCTGCCAAAGCCCAACAGACCTAATTTAGATTTACTACTGCTACTATTATTATTATCATTATTATTATCATTATTCTCTTCGACAAGTCTTAGTGAACAATTGATGAAGGCAGTTCTGGGCTGTGTGCATCAGGACATCCTCACACTACAGGGTGAGAGGGCTGTGGTCCATCTGTAGCTGACCTTTGTCAGGGTCCTGGAGCCAAAGCACTGCTGAACAACTGGGAAGGGTTCAGGGTGTAGCAACATCGTTTAAGGAGAACCTGGATGCTGGGAATAACGGGAAGAGCCGTATCTCAGTATCTCAGGCTGGATCTGAGTATACAAAGGACCAATTAGTGTCTGGATAGCCAGAGGTTTGTAGTTCATTTGACCCCATCTTGTAGACACACACAAACACGTACACCTAGTATTTGGTAACAAAGGTTATTTGCAAGCTGAAAAGGTCTCCAAAATATTAAGGATATCCTTGCCTTGTTCCCAACCAGGATGCCTAATAATTGTACCCTAGATGTTAGCAAACCTGCTGTCAATTAACAGCCATATATTGATACACATGGCGAATTGTTTTAGGTGTGAAAAAAATCATGTCTGAAATAAGCCAGATTCTGGCTACAGGATGGTGAAGCCACTGACTGTTGCTTTCCGAGAACAGGTCCAGTGCTATGCTCTTTTCTTGCCACGTGCGGGTAAGTTCAAGGCTTCTGGAGAAGCAGAGCTTGGAGGACCAGCCAGCAGCCACTGTGGCTCACCCAAATGGACTAGCCATCCCAACATTGCTCCCTGGGGCAAAAAAAAGGGTTCCCCAGGGCAGGAGGTTTTTGCTTCATGGTACTGTACTTGTGAACATCACTACAAAGCGATGCTCACAATCTCATGCAAATCTCAACTTCTTTGAAAGGAATAGCCCTGACTACTCCTCACCCTCTGCAACCTCTCACTTTCAGCAGCTCGTTGCAGCTAGCCTTACAACACTGTTAGCTCGTGATCTGCAGGAGGAAGTAGATCCAGCTGAAAATTTATCCCAGAAAAGGAAAAAAAAGGTCACAAATCACTACACAGGCACAAAATGACTGGTGCTGACAGGAGCAACATGGCCCCTTTCACAAGGCAGGTCTCGAGACAGATTGAATTTCTGTTTAGTTGTGAGCTTCATTGTAACTTTCATCTGGGCTGCAGCAAGGGTTTAGAGGACTCCCCTAGGGTTGTGTAAGTGGTGGTTACCTTAGATAGACAGCACCTGCAGGTTCTTCCACCCTGACAATCAAATAGAGACAACCCTGGGATTGCTTAGCTTTTTGGGTATTTTTATATTCATCCTCTTGCTTTACTTCAGGATTTTTTAAAGCAATTATTGCTTGAAAAAAGGCTGCAACGGTTCTGTCACTTTGGTTCACCAGAATTAATTTGACAAGCTTAGGTTTTGTTTTTCATTTCCGCTTGCATAACGATGGCTTGTTTTTCTGCTTGGCAAAGTCCACTTCACTTGCAAGAAGCCATGTACTGACCACTGACTGAGAAAAGCCCAAGTGCTGAAACCTCAAGTCCAATCGCTGCTGCAGCTGCTTCCATGGAAATGAGTCCTGTGCCCAAGTGAGAACCTGTGTTGTATGGGCAGAAAATCCAAGTCCTGTTAAAATGGAGCATGACTAATTTAAAAAAGGGATGGATGCCACCATGTCTGTCAGCACAAGGTCTAGACTGAACAACAGCTCTTCTCACCCAGAGTTGCTGTCACACATGCTTACATGGCAACCTCCTATGGGTGAGCTTGATGGGACTTCAGTATAAAATGCTTCATCTGGGAAACAGGTGGAAAAAGGAGAAAAAAATCACCCAGGGTTCATGTCTAGACTAAAAGTATGTGTTTACATACCAGCATTGTCACAGGAGCTTGGTGTCTAAGCCCCCATGAGAGAAAGCATAGTGCAGCACAGCTCTTCAGTTGACTAAACAAACTGAGTTCCCTCCCTTGAATCTAGAGAAGGGAGAGAAAAAAATCAGTTATGAGTGGAAGATTAATATTTCTGCACATAACAGCTGATCCAAAAGAAAACATCCAGATTTGGGAAATTCCTGCGCAATACAACTGTCACACACTCTCCTCTTCTTTTTGGTAACTGAAACCTAGAAGAGTAGCAGGATCCATAAAACCTTTCTCTTTCCTCTTAGTTTCTTTACCCTCCTACTTCCCAGCTGCATTCAGGGTGTCTAACTGAAATTCATCTGGATTCAGCCCTGTTTCGGTCTGCACCCCAAGCAGACTGGCATGAGGGCCACCCATTCCCTTGCGGAACGGGACTTTGCTCTTTGCAGTGACGGACAGAGCACTGACCTCTCTCATGTGTTTGAGGTTAAGTGCGAGGGGGCACACACTGGTTCGATGCTGACAAGCCAAGAAGGGCAAACTGACTCACTTTCCTCATCAACCGCTCAATAAAAATCTACCCATGGCTGTACAAGCTGGAGCAGGGCATGTGCATGGCTCTTTCCATGGATAATTAATCAGTGTTGGTGCTCACCTGAGCACCTGAAATTGCCCAAAAATGTGTGATCACGGTCCCCTGATGGTGCCAGAAGCTATGATCCCTTTAGTGCTTGTTCAGTGGAGCATATGGTTGTCCATCAGGTTAATTCCACCCCCAGTAAGGGGGTGTGGGACGTGACAATTTGCCCAGATGCCTGTATACCTAGAAAAAAAAGTGAATATTGGTGAAGGAACTTTCTTTCCACATCAGGATTCAGCTCCACAGTCAGATCATTGAGTTTTGTTACTAAAGCACTCGTGATTCCCAGATGAAGTGATGGCATTGGACCCATTGACCCTGGTGTTAAGCCATCAGGCAGGGTATAAGGAAAGAACAGATTTGACTGTGAACAAGCTGAGACTGCAAATTAAGTTTCTGGCCATTAGTGGTGTGAAGTTCTGGGCATTTATAGAGGTATTGTGTCTGTGTGTTTTAAAAAGGAGTGTGAAAAGTCTATGGAAGGCATTGAGTTAATTTGGTATTTGCTTACTTGTGATAGGAGCATTTAAGCATCTGATTGGGTGAAGACTTTGAAGAGTGGTATCATTGCTGTTTGTTAATCACATTTGCTTCCCACATAGGTTGTCATATTAAACTTTAATTATTTAATTAAATATTAAACATTGAAAAGATTCCACTGGTTCCCTTCAGGAGGCAGAAAAAGACTTGCGTGCTCTTCATGGGTATCTTGGTTTGGAAGGAGAAGAACCTCTTTTTTCCTTCTCCTGAAGCATCCAAGAACTGCTACAGGTAAAACACAGGGCGCACTTAGTGGTATTAAGATCTTGCAGGTGCCTGATGAGTGCTCCTTGCTTATGTATTCCTCATCACGCCAATAAGCAATCTGAAGTCAAGAAGGCATTTCCTCCCCAGATCAGATTTGCAGTAAAAATTCCTGTTGTGGTTTTTTTTTTTCTGTTTTGTTCTGGTTTGTTTGTTTTGTTTTGTTTTGTTTTGTGGGAGGGGTTTTTGTGTCTGTGTGAGTTTTTTGTTTTCATTCATCTTCTTTTTACCCCCTTCTGAGATGTAGTCTGGATCTTTGGATTACCTTTCATGTTTCAGAGCTTCTATACCCTGTGGAGAGCCATTACCAAGACCTGCAGCTCTCTAGGTCTCTTCCTACATCAAATAAGACTTTATGATAAACCTACTATTAAAAAAAAAAAGAAAGAAAAGGAAAAAAAAAGAGGTCTAAGGTTTGTCCTAGGACAATAGGAGGCATGCTGTGGCTGATGGTGCAGGAGGAGTGTTTGTAAATTAACTATCTGTGATCTGCTTTAAACATCTCATGTTTGCTGCAGCTCCCTATAAATACTTGTAAACACCTTGTAGAGACCCACCCACTGTGAATTACGGGCTGGGAGGGAGCTCCGACTGTATTTTGGGTGCTGGTCCTTCACCCTTCATTTCTGAAATAGATCTCTGTCATTTGTAAAGCCAGCCTGGTGGGAAGCTGCTGCACAGAGCTGTGGGAATCCTATGGCACCTTGGGATGGATTTAGGAGCTGGGCTGGAAAAAGAGAGATCTAAACAAAGCTTGCAAGCTGCAAGGCACCTGTTGTTCAGTCTGTGAGGTCAAATCCACTTATCAGGCTCTATCAGGTTTCTAGGAAATGATTAGGCTGCCTTGTCTTACAGTGCCTGATACTTAATTGAACAAGGAAATTAGTTTATGGCAATTAGACAGCATCCACAAGCTAATCTCTCTGAAATGGCCTGTAAATGTCTTTTAGATAGGCAGAGCCTGTTCTTTACCAAGTAATTTCTTGTCATGCTGGATGAATATCCCTGAACAGGATCATACTTCTACTTCCCTTTAAAAATATACAACAAATATGTTGCTCTCTTTTGCCTCAGAGAGGATCTTAAACCCTCGCCTCTTCAAAGGGGAAACCTGACAGTTTTCAGGATTCATTTCTCCTTTGCTATCTTTTTTTCAGAAATGTGATTGCAACACAATTCAAAGTGGAAGAATGTCTTTAACAAGGGCAAATACATTTTTCTACATAGCCTAAGGTCCAGACTGGTTGGTTTGTTATTTTCCTGTGTCTAAAACTCCGCGCAGCAGCAGGGACTCCAGCTTGATGTAGGTCATCAATGAATCCTAAAAGCATAAGGGAGCACAAAAGAATTTGCTTTCATTTTTAGTTTTAGTGTGCTTCCCTTTCTACCTCCCTTATGTTTAAAACCAAATCATAAAGAAGAACTGTGTTTGAACTACAAACATTTATGGGGAAAAAGTATCCAATGCAATTCCCAGTTTTAACAGCACAGTTTACAATCTTTTCATAGGGTGTTTGATGGCCATCATCTCTTCGCAGGAAGACAGCATCCTTGCTGCCGAAACAGGCAACAGAAATGGGACTTCCATTGTTCGGTGGTAATGGTGTGAATCCCCAGTGATGAAGCCATTCAAGTATGCGATTTTTTTATTTTGCATTAAAGTATTACTCTCATTTAGTGAATTCTTAAAGAGGGATTTTGAAATTTCCATCTACTACTTGCTTTGAGCCATTATTAATTAAAAAAAATTGAGTTTTGTCAATTTTTTGTGGGACAGAAACTGTGAAAAATTTAAATTAAAAATATCATACTGTTTTGTCTCAATAATTCAGTTTAAGAGAAACATTTTAACCTTCCTGAAATTGAAATGTTCTAGTCTGACTTGTTGAAACGAAAATCTGTTTGAGGGCTTTTCATTATTAAACTGTGTTTCTCTGATGTGGCGTGTTAGAGCTAGAGTCTCCAAAGCAGTTTGAATCTTTTTCCTTCTGTAGGGGGAAGGCTTTATGGTCAGATTGCATCTCTTGTCGTGCACCAAGTAAAACGTTGTCACAAGAATGCATGCCTTATAGTAAGTACCTGGCGAGCAAAGTCTTCCAGGCAATTTGTTCCACAAGTCAGTGAGATTTTGAACTACAATTCCCATAAAGCAATGTGTTAATGGCACAATACTACTGAACTGACTGGAAATGAAGTAGCTCACACCAGATTAGTGATTAAAAATAATAATTTTTATATGGTTTACCTAATAGACATTGATCTGTACATTTAGCTGCTTCTTCAGGACAATTGAATTTTACAGGACTGCATTTTTAGCCCAGAAACCATTTAGCTAGAAAAAACCCTGACCCTCCCGATCCATTTCAGGCTTTTCAGGGTTAAGCTGCCAGGAAAGCCCATCAGTGTGGGAGCTTTATCTAACAGTCTGTTGATATTGTGTTTCTGTATATGTTGGGTTTACACTCCATATTTATGTATTGCATACAGTACTATAGGAACTGTATCTATATATTTGTACTGCATCTGGCACAAGGGGATCATAATTCTGAATGGAAGCCATAAACAGCTCAGTAAAATAATAATTAAATACATAGAAAGTCAAGCTCCTTCCCCTTTACAGCCAACAAATTGCCCCTTTTTCAATGAACTTGCCTTTGCACCAGGAATGGGGTTACTTAGGCAGGATAAAAGGATCGAAACTTGGCCCCATATTCTGGAGCTTGGGTCGTTGAGTCTGAGACTTGAAGCACCTTTGAAAGCTTTGGAAGCAGATGGCTTCTGATGGAGGGAGAAGACTCATGGTCCAATGCACAGGACAGCTACTGCCATACAGCATCCACCTATGGCTGCATGTGCAGGAGAGCAGCACAGCTGGGAACACTCACCAGCCACCGTGTCCGAACTCGAGCCATTGTCAGTCTTCCACGAGCTCAGGGAGGGGGGAAACAGCATCACCAGGCAAGTTCCCCTCAGGTCACTTCATGCAACAACAAAAAAAAAAAAAAAAAGGGAGGCTGGGAAGGTGGGCAAGGGGATCCTGGTTACAGCAGAGCATCTGAAGTGTTTCTCCTCAAGCCCTGCCAGGAGCAGGAGAAAGTGCTGTGTTTTGTTCCTGTGCACAGAAGTGGGAGCGTGTTGAGGCTTGGATTCCCCTCTTAAATTGTACAAAAGTTCTTGAAGAAAAAAACATACGCACACACAGAGCTGGCTGGCCCGTTTTTCCTAGGTACTGGAAGTCAGACTGTCATCTGTGTCAGATTTCCTCTTGGCACCAGAGCTGGCTGGCTCTGCCGTACAAGTCTGCTAGCCAATGGCAACAGAAAATTTATCATGACTCGACTTCTAATTGAGTTTACCTCTTCTTTCTGCTGCAGCCACAGCAGGCTTGGTCAGCTGGTTGTGAGCAGATTTGCAAATGACACTCAAAATATTCCAGGACAGAAAATCTACACAAATAGGGCATACTTTCTTCTGTTTTTTCAACACCAGAATAATAATCATAATAATAATCATAATAATAATCATAATAATAATAATAATAACAATAATAATAATAATAGCGTGGCTGATTTATAAATGGAAACTGGAGAACCCTTTGGAATTGACATCCAGCTTCAACTGGATGGATGCAGAGTTTATTCTTGCTGGAAGCTAAAAATCTAGGAACGTACCAGGAGCTGCAGCAAAAGAGAGGAAGGTGGGAGGAAGAGAGGGTCCTGGGTGGGGGAAGATATTTCTCCGCTCTGCCAGCTACTGCTACTGCCGTGGCTGCTAGTGCCTGGAAAGAGGGAAGGAAGAGCCAAAGAGAAGGGAGAAAAGGAGCAGGGGAGAATGGGAAGTGCCCTGAGGAGGTATTCAAGGTGACGGAGCCCAGAAGAAGGAGGGAAGACATCATTCCCAAGTATCTTGCTACAAATCTATGTGTGCATGGCATATTCCCCAGCATCGGGGTTCCTTCCCTTTCTAGGGGAGGGGATGAGAGATGCAAGCGGGGAGAAAGGAAGGGAAGATGTTTGCATCCAAAGCAAAGGGCATCGTACTTGGTAAATAAGTTCCTGGGATGTGTGGGGAGCAGGGTGATGTCTTACAGCGTTGGAGAGGTGTCAGTGCAGCAGATGAGAGAAGGAGGAGGACCTTGCAGGTTCAAGCAGAGGACTAGGTAGCAACATGCAGGGCCAGAGTGTCCTCCCTTCCTCTGCACCTCTGCAGGCCGTCCTGGTGAAAAAGGAGAGCAGTGGTGTCACTGGGGTGGTTGCAGAGACAAGAGGCTCTTGGAGCTCCAGGACCTTCTCTGAGGCAGTCGAGAGGCAGAATGGACAAAGTGCAGGAGAGGCACAAGTGCTGCCCAAGGTTGTAGGAAAGGTCAGTGAAACTGAGCAGTGTGCAATCACATTGAGATTTAAACACGAGGCCGTGGTATTTTGTTCCCATGCATGACCCCTCACTTTCCCTTTCCCACTTAATTATGTGGTAAATAAAACATCTCAGGCCCTGCTTTCTGGCCCTGAGGCCAAGTTACACACCATGACTCATGTCCATACACAGAAACTCTTCCCCTGCGCTCCCTCCAAAGAAGAAAATGGTCACATCCAAACTGCCCTTTGGGAATTGCCTCTGGCTCCAGCTACCTCCTGAGCAAGGGCTCTCCGCAAGTTCACAGAACCATGGCTGTGCCTGTGTCCAGGCTGCGTCTGCTTTATTTGCTAGTGGATGTCTATGCACTATGTCTGTCCTTCTGGGTTAGAAGGAGGCAGATGCATACGTGGTCTCCCTGAGACAGTAACCCAATTATTTCAGCTCAGAGATCTTCCAGTGTTTCACAACAATGAATGAATGAATGAATATTATTGTCCTTATTTTATGGGTGAAAGCCATCAAGGGTGAAGGGATTAAGAGACTCACTCAAACTATATAAGCTATAGTTGATGGAGCACTAAGTAAGACTCACATCTCCAGATTCTTAGACAAATCTTTATTTACTGAAGTATGTAAGAACTTTTGTCATCTCGGTGTTTCCCAAACAGCTTCAATAAATATGCAACTTCCTTTTCTTTTTTCAAAATGCTTCTCTGCCCACATCCTTCCTATAAGTAAGGATGCATGTTCACATGGTTATATATGATTGAGAGAATTCCAGCTAGCAAGTTGTACATCATCTCACGAGTAACAAGTTGCTGGCATGTTGTCTAAAGCTTTAATAAATGCCATCCAAATGCAGAGCATTTAAAATAATGGACCTTGCTTTATGCTTGCAGCAGATGAGGCAGATGCACACAACCATTTCCTAGGGCTGACACTCCACAACCTCGTACGCAGTTGTGGCAAAATGGCTGATGATGGAGAAAACCTGTCCAAAGCCAGCAAGAAGTAAATAAATCATGGTCATCAAAATGATCTGCAGGAAGCCAATTTTTGGAGTGTCTAAGATAGGGCAGAACTAGAAAGCCAAGATTTTATGGGAGTTTATGTAAATTATGAACGATGAGAGCAGGAATGCAACTTTAAAATACGGAATGAAAGATGGGTTTCATTTGGAAAAATGTACATTGATGTTTATCTCTGTCTTGTTTGGCTTTCCCCTGGATTATTCATGGACTGTTTGACAGTTTTCTCTGAACATGTGTTGCAATGACAGGCCAGCCACAGAGATGCTCATGGGCACAAAACTACAGGAAATATCAAAAGAAGAGCATGTCCTCTCCGACAGCTTGTGATCCTGTCATTTATCTGGTTATTAAAGCCTTAATGTTATTTAAATTACTCCCTTGCAGAAAGCTGGATTGTTTGGACTTTGCTGACCCGTGCCAGTTTAATCTAGATGGGGAGGTTTGTGTATTCCCAGTGTTTTTGTCAAATGTTTTCTTCTGACTGCCTGTGAGCCTCCCCCACACCATGTCTCAGTGATACACAGTTTTCTGTCTTTTCCTCCATACCTTCAGATACAGAAGGGTTATTAAAGGGGAGCAGAAGCACAATGAAGCTGAAGAGCTTCACTGAAGGCACACCTTAAGTTATCAGCAGAGGCAGAAGTGAGAAAAGGGCCCTCTGGGACCCAAACTGATGTTTTTCCTTCATTGCCTGCACTTCCAGTGCATCATCCAGCTTGGAGGCATTTAGAGAACACACTTCCAAAAGTGCCTGGAGGTCTTACTCCTAGATGATGCTGTTCCTGTAAAGCTCTCCAAAGAAGACAGGTGAAGCAAATAACGAAAACCAAGACAGCAGAGGAAAATTATTTTGCTAAAGCTGCCAAGGGAGGTAGGAGAATACCAGTTCCTTGCTCACCCTCGTTCCAGTGTAATGGCCTTGGGATCTTCAAATCCCCTTCCTGAATGTGAGCCTGTGGGCATCAGCTCATCCCTCTGAGCAGTTTACCAAAGGCCTTTCAGCTGTACCTGTATGCTCTCTTTTAAGCCTTAGTACCTCCTAAGCCTTAGACCACATAATGTCAGGGCTCGGGAGAACAAGCTGAACAGGATAGAAAAAGAAGACAAGCAGGCTAGGCTCTGTTAATGTCCTGCAAAATTAAGCAGCGTGGATCCTTTTAATGGCCCTGGAGAAAAAAGAATTCAAAGTCCTGTGTGTCCAAAAAAATAGTTTCAATAGCCACTAAGCGCCGTGCTCTCTTTGCTCTGCTGAGCCGGTAGGGCTGATCTCTGCATCACGGCAGAGGAGCTCTGAGCAGGGCACGGCCACAACCTCAGCAGACACGGCTGCATGTGTGCCAGCCTGAGCGACGTCAAGGAGTCAGAGCAAAGCCAGAAAGCCATGGCAGATGATGTCCTCCATCATGCCTCAACAGCCTTGCGCAGCCCACACCAGCAAGCTGTTCTGCCTGCCAGCAGTGAGGACCTGTTGGAGGACAGATTTCCCAAGCCTCACACACTCAGACACACTATCCATTTGTTGTTGTTCTCTATGGGCTGGTCTTCAGCTTGCAGTGGCCACCTACGTGGTATGTTCCTTGCCGGAGGCCTCGTAAGAGGACTCATCTATAATGATTTTTGGCTTGCCCTGCACACCTCCCTGTATTTTGGCCTGACACAGCACACTCTGGTGTTGTAGAAGGGATGACACAAAAGAGGTAGGTGGTTGCTTTAATCTTTGGGGGAAAAAAAATCAGAGACAACTTTAAGGTGGTGTGATGACATGTGTCCATTTTTATTAAGGTCTCCAAGCAGCTTGATCCCAACCAGCAAATACCACCAACTGTCATTCTGCAACTACAAAACAACAAGGTCTGGAAAGTTCTCTGATGTTTCCAGCATGGATTAGTCACCCTTCTGGTAAGTCTTTGGCAGCTTTTATTGATGGTGAGTCCAACAGGTGGGGCTGACATACCAGAGACCTTACTTCATCCCACGGCTCTGCCAGTACCAGGACGTATCCTTCCTGAGAACTGCGAGGTGTCAATCACACCAGCTTCCAGGGAACGGGGCTTGTTCAGCACATTCTTATGTTCAGGGTGTGAAAACGCATGTGCCATGCAGCCCTGCAGCCTGGCTGCTTTTCTGGTAACATGTGAAATGTTCCCTCCTGTCTTTGCTTACTCATGATTTATAATGGTTGCCCAGCATTTTTTTAGAGAATGGGTGATAATTTCCATTTTCTGGTTGAATTCCAATTTTTTCTTTCTCTTGAACTGTCCTGTCATTGCCATTTGATATAATAATTTCTTTCCCCAGAAACTGCTTCTAAGGATTTAACAGGTGCCACAAGAGCCCTATCTATTCAGCCTGCAGGAACAGTACATTGCAGTATTAAGTGACAAGGAGACAAATTTTAAAAGTACCTGCAATGAAAGTTGAGAACGCCAAGAAGCCAAACTTCATTTTTAGTGACAGGTGCCTAACTTGTGACCATATTGCCATGTAACTGAGACATCAAACTTCTGCAAATCAGGAAATACCAGGAAAAAAAAATCTTCTGTTATTACAATTCCATCTTCAGCCACATGGTCCTGATGTTGTTTGGGACCCCAGCCAAGTGTGTACCTATATGGACTTGCCTGACACTGCTGGTGGCTGGCCCTCGTAGCCTGCAGAAGGAATGGCTCAGCCAGCACCATAAAACCACCCAGTGGGGTATGTACCACCCCCCTGCTCCTCCTCTGCCCCACTGTCAGCCAGGGAGTCCTCCCCATCCTTTCTGCTTCCTTCAGCTCTCTGCAGCTCTCATTCAGCTCGCTCAAATGGCACAATAATTTCCTCCTCCTACTACATGCCATTTTCTGGTGCCTCAGCATGTTCGCTTGGCTCGTGGAGGAAGCTGATGAATGCAAAACCAGCTCAAGGTAAAAGGCATGAACATGTGGCCAGCAGCGTGGGTGGGTGGCAGGAGCAGGCAGGGGGGTGAGCGGCACCTTACCCGTCTGGGAATAGTGAGCTGGTGTGTTGGCTCACGCAGGCGCAACAAACTGCCCCCCAGACCAGAGCAGACCGATTGCTCTTTCCTTCTCTCCACAGACAAACATCGGGAACTCTCAATATCTGAAAGCACCTCATTAATATTAACTGGATGATTTTCACAAAACAACCCTTAGAAGAAGGTGTGTTATTAAATGTGGTTGGACACATGGAGACTGCAACATGTCCAGTAAATGTCCAGAACTTCCCAGGATTTAGGGCAGTGAAATGTCTGTGTTCTCTTGTTTCAGAGCGCTGAGCTTTTGCAACACTTAGGTTTGCTCAGAGCACAGGTCCCAGGTGAAAGCTACACTTTTCAGTTTCCCATCTATTTTAGAGCCCATTTCTTCTTGGTCTCACTATTGTGGTTGTCAGGTTGAAGTACAGCTCGGCATAGTTTAAACTGAGAAGGTTAATGGATCCAAGTGCAAAATCTGTTTACCTTGGATTTTTTTTAAATGTCATGCAGTCGTTTCTATTGCTTCTGGCTTTCAAAGTTATTACTTTTACTAGTAATAGCACTGTAGCATAGAACTGTCCCACTTTATAACAGAGACTTATTAGCTTAAATTCTTACAATAGCGTCATCCATCAGTTTTGGGAAATCAGAAATTTGTCTGTAAAAAATAAAATAAAAATGAGTAGGGGTTTTGTTGCTTTTATTGTTGCTATTTGCTTTTATTTTGGCTTCTAGATTTTGAGCTTCAGGAAAGTCATATTGCCAAGCAATTCTCTGCAACAAATACACCTAAGTTAAGATCCAAGAAGGCATTTGGTCTCCTAAGTAAAGCAGGAGTTAGAAGCCCAGGTGTTCATTTGATTCTGTTCATTTCATTGAATTGAAAACTGAGTCTGAATTTCTTGTTCAGGCACTTGGGTCCAGAAGACAGGCATTTAGATTTCATCATAAAAGGCGAGACTGAAAAATTTTGAACGTTTGCTACAAAAGTCATGCTTCACATTGTAGGAATACACTCCAAGGATGAGAAAGAAAGTGCTGTTACTTAGGTTTTCATGGACAGATACGCCTAAAAGCTTGTGTTCAGAAAAGGCCAGGCTTTTCAAGGTATTTCAGGGCCCCAGGGGTCATCTTTGCTTTTGCTCTACAATGACACTTCTCTGTACAAGTTGGAAAAACAAGGGTGATAGACATAAACACAGTGTTTCAAAAGATTTATGAAGCTTTTCTGTTCTGTTCCCATTGACAGCAATGTCTGCCTTCCTGTGCTGATTAGAAAGGAGTTAGGCACTTGAAAGCTGAGATTAAAATAGTCATCTAGATAAATTTCATGTTAGCAATAGCTGGATTTTTCCTCCTCTTTGGGATAATTTTAAACATTTTCATTGTTGCACTCCTCCCCCTGCAAAGCAAGAGGTGTCAGTCTGTGAGGTAATTCTTTTCACAAAGTTCAGGCTCTTTTCTGCAAAGCAGCCATGGTCCACAAGCAAGTTTTTTGACCCGTCAGTCAAGCGCTTCCAGAAGGAGACAGCACAAAGTCAGGCGCTGTCCTTCAGTCCAGGTTCAGACCCCCTTCCCTCCCACACGCTCACACATGCTCAGGGCTGGTGCTCTCTGCGTGTTCAGAGTTTTACAAACTAGCACCCTCACCAAGGCTCATGCAGAAAACCCAGTGACAGGAAAAGTGGTGGCTCAAATGAAAACAGGAAGACACAGCTTTTTTTCTTTTTTTTTTTTTTTTTAAGCTGCAGCTTTTTTTGTGCCTTTGATACTTCTAATCTAATGAATTAAGCTTGTGAGAAGTGCTTGCTAGCAGTCAGAGGCAGGAAGCTGCTCAGCTGACATGAGGTTTCACTTGACAGAAATAGTGTTCCCATGAAATCCATCACCCATTACAGCTAATTTTCAGCCTAATATGCTAATAGACATAGGGCTGCTGCTCAGAGTAAGTGACTGGAGTGGCCAAACTCATTCACACAAAAGTGAAGACCCCTCCTGTAATATCACAGACAAGTTTGGTACAATACGTTTGCCTGAACAAAGGAATCCTGAGCTCTTTTAAATGTTTTAGGACATCTGCCAGACTTCCAGGTGCCTCTCCATATGGCATGGGTCTCTGACTTCTCATTGATCTTTGCAAACTGACAGGTTACGACTATCTAGGGCAAAGCATCCTTGGAAAGATTTCCCATCTGGATGGCAGATAGTGGAACTAATGGATGGGACATCATTAAAGTCAGGAATAATTTGCTTGAATATCAGTGTCTAGTGCCAATTGGTACTCTGGGATGTTTCATCTGGCCTCCACCTTCCAGCCCCAAATGGTGTTGTGTCTACACGATGGTGCTGAGGAGGTCACAGCCACCAACCCTCAGATGGTGTAGCGTGTCCAGAGTTGGGCAGCAGAGCTGGGGAAGGGGCTGGAGCACCAGTCTGGTGAAGCTGAGGACACTGAGGGTGTTAAGCCTGGAGAAAAGGAGGCTTGGAGGAGACCTTGTCACTCTCTGCAACCACCTGAAAAGGGGGATGTAGTGAGGTGGGGTCAGTCTCTTCTCCCAAGTAACAAGAAACAGGACAAGAGGAAATGGTCTCATGTTGTGCCAGGGCAGGTTTAGATTGGGGATTGGGAAAAATTCTTCCCTGAAAGGGTGGTCAGGCACTGGGACAGGCTGCCCAGGGAGGTGGTGGGGTCACCGTCCCTGGGAATGTTTGAAAAATGCATAGATGTGGCACTTAGGAACATGGTTTAGTGATGGACTTGGCAGTGCTGGGTTAACAGTTGGACCTGATGATCTCAAAGGTCTTTTTCAACCTAAAAGATTCCATGATTTTATGATTCTACAGACTCAGTGGAACACCCCCAAAACCCTGCTGCATCTCCAGTGCTGTGGGGCCTCAATGGCCACTGTCAAATGCGCTGAATCAGCCTGGACTTGTGGCATTGTCTGGATCTAGCTGACTGTAGTTGGAGCATGGATACCCCAGACACAAGAAGACATCTGCACTTACATTTATCAAAAACTGAACCCTGCATGCAAAGGCTACTTTTTACCATCTTTCTCGGAAGTGTTCTGTAAGTTATTTTGTGCAACACATTTTCTGCGTTGTCGCTTTTGCAGCCAGGTCTCCCACTTCTCGAAAATACACCTAGAAGCTCCTCTGGTATTTAAGCTGGTGATTTCAGAGTCATTAGTGCTGCAATTAAGTCACTTTGATTTGCTACAGATAAATTTCTGCATAGGGCTAATTTTGATGTAGCACAGCAAATCCAGAAATGATAGTTAATTTACTTCCATTTCTATTCCAGGCACTGTCTGAGTTTTCGTGCTTAGCAAATCATAGCCAGGACTCACAGCAATTAGCAAAATTGCAAAAATTGCACAGATAACAACACCACAATGCAGTACAATATGGAAGAGGCAGCAGAAACTTTCTGACACCTGGTAGCTGTTTTAGGCTTTAAATATCATATTGTTCTGCCAAATCCATGGTTTCTACTTATCAGGATGATTTCTCAGAACCAAAACATGTTGTGAAGTTTTCTAAATGTGCTATTATGAACCTGAGAAGAGCCCCTGAACTTTTCAAACCTTACCCATCTCTTTGGATTTAGAAAGGCGCAGAGATTTAGGTCCATGGAAAGAACATGAAAAGGTGATTGAATTTATGCTGAAAAAAACCCACCCAGAAAGTACAAGAAATCCCAGTTTACTAGCACTACCAGATTTTCCAGAAGTTTCTTAGATTTAAATATCAATTAAGTTGTGTCACAAAGCCTTGCCAATATTACTAATATAGTTTTACCTTTAAAATGCCATCAACTTGGAAATTGGTTGCTGATTCTAGCAGGTGTTTCACTGCTGTTAGATGTGCATGTGTATGTTTAGAGAGAAATGTATAAATGTGTTTAAATGCTGTATCCCATCCATGTCACAGGGACATCCTGTAAGTAAGTCTTTAGCCTCACAGTTCAATATTATGCTCATATCGATCCAAATTTTCCCTATATTTCTGCTGGTGGTGGTCGAGGATTTTTCATGTTGTGGGGATCCAGGTTTGTCAAATTTTATAAACCCATGTTGAATTCCTGCTGATTTTGACCAGGTCCAACTTCTTTGCCATAAGATGCTTGTAAGAAAAGCCTTATCCACTCACTCCATCAACTATTCCTAATGACACACTATGGCTGTTCTGATCAGGCTGACACAGGACACACAAAACAGTACCAATCCCAGAGAAAATAATTTGATTATACAAATAACTAATGAATGTATGAATACATCCTCTCCCTGTCCCACCCAATTTTTGCTAATCACTTAAAATGACGAACACAGCAAAAATGTTGTGAAAGTGGAAGAATTAGTAGGCTTTGAATGGTTGAAATGAAAACATGAAATTATCTGGGAAAGTACTGGGATACCCAGAACTCTGAAACTTGCAACACAATACAAATGAAATAACTGAAAAGAGTGGAATTTTATTCTCTGAATGGGTGGTAAGAAGTTCACCACCGCCTTCATCAAATGTAGGGTAAGACCAGGTAACTGGGCAGCAGGAGGCAATGCTGCTTTCCATATTCAAAACAAACCATTTTTTTATAGGAAGTGAAAAAAGAAATCAAGAGGAATCCTTGAAAATACAGGCAGATGCATGTGATTTTCTACTTTCCTTTTTTTTTTTTCCTTTTTTTCTTTTTTTCTTGTGAAGGGCTATTTGTTATGTAAAAAGTGCTGTTCTGTAATGCTCAGTGTGTGGAAATCTGAATGTGGAAATGATGAAGGAGAATTTTGGCTGCCTGGCCTTCCATGTGTGAAAAGACTTAAGAGGTTTGGATGTCAACTTGTTTTTCCTTTGCTGAGCGAGGAATCTGATCCAATCTCTTAGTGAGGCTTTTTCCGTTTTAGATTGGCTATGGAAAAAAAAATATCTTTTGAAGCATTTGAAATTGTTTTGCTTATGATTACCCCATCAGTGAGGGGGATTTTGCACCCCTAAATAGGACTGGCAGACCAACCTAGCAGCCTTCCTACTGGCATATGCGAAGGTATCAGGCTCTTAAAATGTGGGTTATGAGCACAAAAATAGCAGCCTGCCATCTGTTACTCAGCAAAGTGGATCCTTAGAGTGGCAGAGGCTTGTGTTTCATTGCTGAGGGTGTCAGGCTCGGCTGGCACAAGTAGGTCAGAGCATTTGTTAAGTTTCTATAATATCCTACTTGGAGGAAGCTGCAAGTCTTTCTCTGATGCTGCCTGTAAAACCTTTCTCCACCCTTAGTTCATAGTGTTCCCTGTGACACTGTCCTCCTCATACTGCCTTGCTGCCATCGTTAGCAGTAGGGTGAAGTACTCTTCCATCAAGTCATCGAGCCGCCTGTGTTCCCATCCTCACACCGCTTGTAGGGTTATTAACCAGCACTGGGAATTAACATCATGCCCCATCCTTCTAATTGCCGTTGAGGAAAGGGAAGCCTAAGAGGGAGGTGTTTCTGGGCTACAGTATGTTTATTTTATAAAAGATTTTATTGAGAACAAATACAAAGTTGAGGTCTGTGCCATGACTTTATCCTGCCCTGCCAAGTCCTATCATTATCAGCACTGGGGAATAAAACTGCAGTCCAAAACCAGAAATGTGCAATAGCCTTTAATTTTCTTGACATTTATGTCCCTTGTAAATTGCAGGACAGAACCAGGTTTGTTGGTTTAACAAGTAGGGAGGCAACTTCTGGGCTTTCTGTAACTTTGAAGGACGTTCAGCCCATAGTATGGAAGTTGTAACATGCAGCACACAGGAGTCTCTTTGAGTAGGGCCAGTTGACATCAGGTTGTTCCATCTTTATAAGGCATTACTTACTAGGGTATGAAGTCCAAATGGTTATGTTACATGACAAAGTGTCTTAGTACCAACGTGGCATGGACTCTGTTTCACACCTGGATGGCATGGTGCCCATGCTGACAAGTAATGAAGAGATCTTCTATCCTGCAGGTAAGCCTCAGTCATACAGCTCTTCCCTTTACCTCCAAAAACGTCATCTTCTTCCACCCTTGGCTTCCTGGAGTTTTGCATCATCATCAGACTTGCTGAGGGTACGCTCTGCCCCAGTGTCCAGATAATTAATGAAGATGTTAAACAAGACTGGACCCAGTATTGATCGCCAGGGTACACCACTGGCTACTGGCCTCCAACTAGACCTCATGCCACTGCTGACCACCCTCTGGGCCTGGCCAGATTCAGTTCCATTTGGGCTTTAGCATTCCTAATTGCATCCCTGGAAGCTCAGACAATGTTTATGCATTCCTCCCAGAGTACCCATCCTTGCTTCCAGTCTCTGTGTGCCTCCTTGTGTCTCAGTGTAGCCAGGAGTTCTTTGTTCATTCACACAGGCCTCCTGGCATTTCTGCCGGACTTCTTGTTTGTTGAGATGGAGCACCCTTGAGGACAGCATCACCTCATGATCCGCCTACCCCCCCTGCTCCCTCTTAACAGTGTCACGATGCCTCAACCTGCTTCTGCCAGTTGCTTTGCGGCAAAGCGAGGCTTCAGGAGCCAAGGCAGAAAAAGCAGATCAACTTCCCTAGAACAGGAACAAGAACAGGAACAAGCAGCAGTCATCGGATTCACAACCACATGGGTTGGAGGAGAATCGGTCCCTACAGTTACAAACAGGGAAATGCCAGAGTTTCTTTGGCACCTTGCCTCAGGCATCTCACTGCAATGTCCTGTTATTCATGGAGCTTTTAGAGGGAAACAAAACCTGAAAAATATTACATCATATCCTCGGCAAGTGGCACACGCTACTTGTGGTGGGACAGCAGGGAGCACTTCAAATGGCCCTGTCCTGTCCAATGCACAAGACAATTCTGGTTTAAGACAGATAATAGTTACCTGTTTTCTTCCCCGCCTGCCGCAGTGCACTCTGTGCACCATCTCTGTACCCCATTCATCTCTTTCATCTGCTTGCTCACACAAAACACAGGATGAACGCTACTTGTCACACAGTGTTTTAACTTTTTCTGGCTTCCTAAGGAAATACACCCAGTTGTGCTGTGTGGTTGTGTCTCTCTGTTTGCATGTCTCTTCTCCTTGCCTCTACATCCTTCCCCTCTACAACCTTTCTTAAAACCAATAGTCGGCGTCAACTGGATTTGATGAGCAGTCTCAAAGATATAGATTCCCTGGAGATTTTGCAGCCAAAGCTCTCCAGAGGAGAGAAGTCTTATTAATAACTCCCCTATTGTAAGGAAAAATAGCTTTACCCTTTATAGGCATCAGAGGAGCTGCACAGGGAAGAGCCACTGCAAACCAGGCTTCCTCAGCTTCACTGCTTCTTGAAGTGCAGCGTTTCCAAATTACAACAGGGCCCCATTGTTAATCCCAGCCCTGGATGTCAGCAACACACTCTCCCTGGGTTAATTTTTCAACACATTCCACCACCTCCTCATACATAATTTTCCTGTTAAAGACTTTATAAGTGCAGCAATTTAAGATCCAGCCCACTCCTCCTTCCTCTGATGAAGCTTTTTGGGCAAACCCTTTACACTTAAATGTTACGGTAGAACCACTGGGAAACTTGAACTCCTGGAAATAACTTTGGCAGCCAACTGGCAGTTAATGACAATTTGACTTCATACCATAGAAACATATCCAAGAAAACAAGCACAATCTTACAGACATTTAGTTTTGCTACTATTGCCAGTTAAATCAAAATATTTTGTTGAGTTTTTTCAGCTCTCCCTGCTTCTATCTGAATAATGTCTTGTTGGATTTTTTCCTTTTTTTTTTTTTTTTTTTTTTTTTTTTTGTTACAGTACTTTTTAAAAGCATGTGTGAATTTGAAGAGTTATATCTACTCTGTTTCTTCTTTGAGTACAAACACTGAGAAAACAAGCTTAACTTTGATAAAGAATAAATATTGCCAAGGAAAGCTTTCATATAATTACTTTGTGTCATGAACGGGTATCTCGTGTTGTAACACTCAAAAGACAGCAAAAGGTATATAGCCTAACCTTACACAGACTTACACATTTCTCTTTGGAGCTCTAGTTACATTTTGCAGCAGTGGAATGAAATAGGCATGGTACTTTCTTCATAGTAAGTGAATGCAGTGTCTAGTTCTTGTACCACTTTCTGAATAAAATTATGTGCAGCCTCTTTGATCAGCCATTTCTCCTGGAGAAAGCCTCTCTGTCAGATCTCTGAAGGACTTCTCTCAGAAACAGCATAAACTTGGCAATTTGCAGTGGCTCTTGTGATGTGAATAGCAGCACATTCTTTAGGTCTCTGTCCCACTGAGATCAGAGTTAGTGCCAAAGGCTAGAGAGGAGGTCACCAGAAGGACATCTTTCTTTACCACAGGGCTGTCTTGCCGACACATCCTGCATCCTTCTCATCTCCATGGCATGACTCTACAGAGTTGTCTCCGCAGTTTAGAAAGGACTTCCACACTCATTCCTATGTTCATCTCTGCTGCTGGACATGAGAAGTGTATCCTAGAGTTGTGGGAGGGAAAGATCGATGCTGATTTCTTCCCTGACGGCTACTCCCTGCGACATCCTCTGATTTTTGGTAGATGGCTTTGTATGTCTACTAGGTTGAATCAACCTTTGCCTTTAGTCTGGTTTTATTGCCATCTGGTACAGGGCAGTTTGAGGGAAGAAAATGGGACAGCGCATGTATGTGGGAAGTATGGATTTATGGTGAAAGCTATGGGCACCTTGGCCACCTCATGAATGTTGGTTAGTTCAATACATGTTACCAGATTGTACAATTTGCACAGTACCCCATCCCTCACTTTGTATACATCCCATACGCGGTTTATGGCACAATATGGTGCAGATGTTCATAATAATCTCTTTAATTTCTGATGTCTGCAGAACGGGAGCTGATTTATTAAATCTAAATTTCGCTGTTTGCAGTGTAGACATCTATGTCTGAACTCATCTTCCCAGACTCCCTTCTTATTTGACAGCAAAGGCAGTTGTAGCTCAACTCACCTCAACTACTAAAATTCAGTATGAGACAGACTGCATCCCAGATCCCACCGACTTCGCTGGCTGGATCATTGCTGATGTGCATTTGGTGACTGAATGACCATATGAGATGAGGATGTCAGAGGAATCGGGGGTTAACTTCTGCAGTATGTGCGCAACTGCCATCCCTTCTGATCAGCTGGAGCAGTAGGTGGAAAATCTCACCCAAATCCTTTAGATACAGTATTGTCTGATCTCTTTCTCCTTCTCCCTCTCACTCTCTTTTCCCCCCTTCAGCACCAGATTTATTCCTCTAAAATAATTGCTAGTGCCATTTAATTAATTTTCATAATCCTTTCCAAGGGAAAACGAACTTTTGTCTTATGTAAATGAGATCTTTGCTCCTTTCCATAGCAATCACAGCTTTCTTGTTCTGTAAAAGTCTGACATTTGCTTTTTTTCCTCTGCCCATCTACACTATTCATTAATTAATGTCTTTTGTCCTTCTTGATATGTTCAGCCTGGGAAACCCACTGTAAACCAATTTGGTAACAATTAAAGATTAATTAGCTACAAAATTAGAAGAAACCTCAAAAGACACCCAGAATTTGAATGAACATTCAGACATTTTAGTTACTCGTTGCCTTCCTTCTTGATGAATTTTGCTGAGATACAAAAGTGTGCAGAGATGGATGGCTTTCGAGCAGGACTTAAAAAGCACCAAAGATTTCAAGGAAGAGCCTGAAAACCTGACCTAGACTTTCCATGATGATAGATCAAAGGATCAAAGCATCTGGATTCTTGGGTTTTTCCATCTGAGTCAAACTCTCCTTCCAGCCCTTTTGAGATTCTCCTGTGACTTGTAACAATGTCTGCATAAAACTCAGCTTCACTTCCTCCTCTCTTGCTTTTCTTACCCACTGAATAAATCTAAAGAAAGAGACCTACGGATCCAACTGCACCTATTTTCAGCTCAGATCAGTGACGGGGAACTCATCACAACTGGAGCTTGGCAAAGGAGCTCCTGGCTGGAGGACAAATGTTTGGCAACTGACACTGAATGGTTACGGCTGTCAGCTCTCCTTGGATGGCTGAACCAGCCAGCAGCATAATGTGAACACGGGAAGCAGAAGGACAGCTCACATTGGACTGTTATTCGCTTGGAAAAGAGTCGATGATCTCGATGATTTGTCAGCCTAAGAGTCTTCAGCCATTGCCACTTAACTTTAGAGATGTGGACATTATCTTAAAGGGAGAAAATTACTTTAGGAATCGGGCAATATGAGCAATGTGTATCAGATGACAAGAAAAATAATACAGAAATCTAAAAATTAAGGGCATTAGCTTCTTAATGGCACAGTAATTACAGCACCAAACAAATACCTTTTCTGACCTACAGCTCTGATGGCTGCATTCCAAAGTGAAGAGGGGGGCAGCCTGGATTCGGTCAGCAAAATACTTGATTCTGTGCTGGGAAACAAAGCACTCCAAATTTTTTGCTTACATCTGAGACCTTGACAAGAGAAAGGGCATGCAGGCAGGTCAACAGACATACCTGGTACCACGGCAAGCTGTGCCAAGATAACAGGCTCTGTACAAGGAGAAGCGTTTGTATTCCTGAGAAACAAAAGCTTACGCATGGACTTGAAGACAATACTAGCAGCCTACAGAAGAACTGCCAAGAATAGCTTCTCACCATAGACAGTCAAGATTCTTCTCCTAGAATGACATCTAATCTCTTACTCTTAATAACACAACATTTTGTTCTGTGGCAATGTCGTTTTGCTCACATTAATTTTAAATGCATCTGTCCATCTTTTCATGACATTTCAAATATTACAAACTCTGGTGATGTATGATGTCTTTGAGAATCTTGGGTGCTGCCTAAATATAGGCAAAAAATCCTTGCTGTGAACAAAATTAGATGCACTGACAAATCTTTGAACATAAGTCTCCATTCCTCTCACTGGTGTTGTTCCTGCATATCTTTTTTTCTTGTAGATCAGAAGAAAAAAGTACTGAAGAGTATGGAACTCATGGAGAAATGCAGCTCCTTTAATTCTTGCCCAGGCAGTAGCTGAAGGAACATTTGGAAATGGGTACCTGGGTGTTAAGCATACACCAACCTTGTAAATTTGTTAAGACAATGAAAGTTCCTTGACTTAGCTGCAAGCCTGATTAGGTAGTAAGTACAAAATTTGCCTTATTAAGGTTTCCTTAGGTATGGTACTTTGAGTTTTCTGTGCTGCTACGTTATCTTTCGATAGAAGCTCTTACTGTGCCTCGTGTTACAGCATGAGCTACCTGACACCCTAAGTGGAAGTTGATTTAATTATCTAGAAATCACTAACTTTCCTAAATCATGAGGTAGCATCAGAAGCATGTTTGGTTTTTTCTCCAGCCTATACTGCATATCTAGTAACGTTCTCTAGGAACTAATTTTTTTATTCTTTTACTTTTAAGTAAAGCCCCCTCTTGCTATTGATCCCGCTGTTGTCTCGTTCAGCCCAGGATTTTCAGCTTGTCTGTGAATGAGGCAGTGGAAGAGCTGATCTGTGCTTCCGTGGGAACTTTCCAGAACAAAACTACAGTACAAAAATGGGAATAGGACTGCCATAAGACAAACACCCTTAGCAGAGGCCCTGGTGGTGTATTCTGTTTGGATGGCTTCCTCCCACCACCTCAGCAGGAGAGCAGCTTTCCTGGGACGCTGAGTGAAGAGTGAGTTGGGTTTCCTAGAGGTCTGGTGGAGCATGAAACTCCTCCTGCAGCAGAACTTCCCTGGGGCTGTAGGTCAGCCTTCAGGCCCAGGTCACTCATTAGGGCTTTAGAATAGTGGTCTCCAGATGCTTCCAATGTTTTCCTGACATCAGCATCCTTTTTTAAGGAACACACTCCTTGTGCATTAAGCAATTTGGCCTGCTTTGGCCTTAAGCACCTGCTCCTGAATTGTCTTCCAAACTGCAGACTCCGGTTAACAGGACTCAGGGGAGTGACCACGACACACAACTGCATACACTTGCTAGGAAGCAGAGATGCCGAAGGGTTGGAATAAGGGGAAGCTACTTCACTGAACACCTCCACCGCTCCATGCAGCTCCCCGTGCTGTGCCACGCCAGGCCGCTGGCAGCCCCCCCCCCCAGGGCACAGCGCAGCTCTGACGGCGATGCAGGCCCACAGTGACAACATAGAAACCCAGCCTCCCGCGACAGCCAACAGACTAACTCCCTCTTTCCTCAGCCATCACAGAGGTCTTAATTTGTAGCTGTGCTTACAAAATGCTCTCCTGAACGCACAATTTGTTCCTCATTTCTTTTGGCAGCATGATTCTAATTACCTTCTTCTCAGCCACTAATTTGAGGCTATCATTAGTGCAACAATCTCCAAGTTTGCTTTGAGGCAGGGAAGCTGATGAGTAATTACACACTTCTGCTCTTCTTTAGAGGGGAAAGAAATGATTGCTTGAGGAAAGTGTCTGTGTGACGGCTTGGTTTGTTAAGCATGTGCTTCAGCTAGCCTGGTGAGAATACAGTTCTGGAGGAGCAATCATCTCAGCAGCATCCCAGCAAACCAGCAATGTGGGTGTTTCACTCCAGTTAGCTGTGGTCTGAGCCTTGAGTTTTATTTCTTTGTTATGAGTTTCACGTACATCTCCAAGGTTGGTAGTATAGGAACAGCAATGGATAACACAGGGCCGGAGAAATAGTCCTCTGGTCTATTATCCTCTTTTGAAACGGCTGATAGCAGTTACTTTGAAGAATGATGTTAGACATTCTTTAGCTTAGCAGCATCCTGCAGTTTAGTGAATTGCCTGTTTTGGAGAAAAGCACTTTCCTATTCCCACTCCTCTGCCAGAGGAAAACTTATACGTCTTGAGGAATGGAGATTTACTTGGCCTTCAAAGCCAGTTTGGTTTTAATTTACTATTTTAACACCAGACAACCCTCCTCTGTCAACTCAGTCATCTGCAGCACACTGTAGTAACAACCTGTGGTTTATTTTAAGATCAAATGACATTGTCCTGGTGAATTCCACAGGTTAACTATTCACTGTGGGCATATCTTTGTTTCCAGGAATTCTCATTTTTCTCCTTATTCTGCACTTGTTTTCTACTCCCTGCATCCCCCAACTTGTGTATCGCTTGACTTAAACAAAAAGGAAAAAATATACATAAGTTGAGTGAGAAAGGAAGTTTTGTGATGCTAATCTTCTAATGATCAGCATACTGTGATGCCAGATGTAAGTAGTAACAGTGATATTTAAAATAAAAGGTTGCTTATGGATCAAGACTGTAGTTTGGTGTCTATGCACATGCTGGATGTCCCAGCTTCCACTGCAATAAATGCAGAGCTAGTCAGCACAGCCAACTGAATGCAGACACCAATGCAGTTCTTCCTAAAGAAGACAATCATAGGGGTAGTCAATTGACCATATCTAGGATTCTAATGTCTGTATGAGATGCCCTAGGGAATTTAATTTGCTTTCCAACTGACATTGCAGGAAGGCGTGGGTCTCACTAATCTCGCATATGAAGCTTGGCAGTCCTGTGTGCGTATCTCACATGTCCTGAGATGTTTCTAATACTTCCAGATTCTAAGTGTAGGAATGTCACTCACACTGTTGTGTCTGTTGAATCACCCTCTAAACCCTGTTAACTCAGCTTTCTGATGATGATAATGTGAATTTGTACTCCTAACCCACACGCAGACACCTCCACGTCGCTGCCTCCATTCAGGGATCTTCCTTTGAAAGCTGTCTGCTACTGCCTAAGCCACAAGGCAAACATTCCTTCTGTCCTGAAGTGGTGGCTCCCAAATGTATAACATTGTGAAATAGGAATGGATAAACTCCACTGGAGCTAGAAGTTTCCCCTCTTTTTGGTAAAAAAATCTGGACACTTATTGATGCAAAGCCCAGGTTGGGTATTGGGTCTGACCTCTGCTCCAAAAAAGGCTGCATCTATGTGGGACCTGTCACCTTGGCCATATATGTAGAGGAGGTGTAACTTTGATATTCCTACCATAAATGGCTATTCTGTGGTTGTTTCAGGGCTGTCTTCGGGCCAAGAAATTTTGGGATCCCAGATCTGTCTGCATTCCTGCAAGCAGATATGACCTTGGTTCTGCTTCTTCCAGCCAAGTCATTTTGCTCTTTGGAATAAGGGTTGTCTCTAGCATTTTATTTGTGAAGCACCCAGCACATTAGGCTCTGAACTTGGCTGGGGAGTTTACTTGTGGTTTCATTGAAGTCATTACTGTTATTTCATAAACTAAAATATCTGTAGAGCAAAACAGGGGAATTACAATACACCATTTGCAGCTCTTATTCTCATGGCTCTGTGTCCAGGGCTAGAATCTGTAAATAAATAAACAATTATCTGTGTTCTTCCACCATTTGTTCCTCTTCAATATGAGCACTAAAGCAGAGAAAAATTGGAACACAGGCAATTAGACCCCTTTTAACAGAAACAGAGAAGGATTTTTTGGAATTGTCCTGGTTTTTAGTAGAGAAGTTAAGAGGGATGATTCAATTACAGACCCCAAATGGCATCATTTTATATATAAATATATATATATATATATTAAAAAAAAATAATGGGGGCACACAACCATGACTAAGACTATTTGTTAAAGTCTGTGGCTCTATGCCTTCTGCCTTAATTGGTTCTTGACTGTTAAACTTTAGAGACATGCAAACACTGAACCTGCTGCATGAGATTTCAGTGACTGTATTTTATATTTTCATATTAAATTAAAGATTAACTATTAGCTCCACTCTTCATTATGCAGGATTACCACAGTATTTCAATAGCAACAAGCTTGTCATAGATTAAACAGTATTTGGCATAATTACTTCCAAATAAACTTCTGGGGAGCATGCCAAAAAGAAAGGGCAGAAAGAGCCAGGCAAAAGAACACAGATTAACTATCCCTTATGCATGTTTCTACTCCCCAGATGATTAATTAATTGTTCAAGAAATTTTGCATGCAAACTGCAGGAGCAGGCCAGAGAGAGGGGTGTAGGAATTAGGATATTCCTGCTGAGAGTCCTCATCTCTTGGACACTGTCCTGCTCCTCCTTCCTTGCTCTTCTAGACCTAGGAAAACCATGCGTGCCTTCACAGTCAGAGACAGCTTCAGCAAGGTGAGGTGATGTGTGAAACCCTCTCAGAGCACCTGGAAATTGTTAAGCAGAAGAAGAGGGGGTTAAGTACTCACTAGTGACCTGAATCCTCTTTTGGGTATTTCTTTGGGCATTTTCCTAATGCATTTCTTGATGGCTTCCCAGGAAAAGGAGGTAGGTGTCTGCAAACGCTAGATCTTTTTGCAAATTGCGCCTTGCCTTTCCCAGCTGAACCCACAGGTTAGTTTTGGTCAGCACCTAGCTGGGAGGCAGAGCCATGTATTCACACCTGATTAGACAGTTAATATGATCCACGATGACCCACAAACCCTCCAGAAGGCAGGCTCTCTCTCTGATGCATACAGTTCTGAAGTGATCGGAGAAATGAACCTTGACCAGTTAGCTCAGGACTGAAACTGCAAGACTGCCTTTTCTTCCTCTCAACCAAGTGGGTAGAAATGTTGGTTTACTTTTCATCCTGGCCTTTTGTGCACATTTTTAGAATGGAAGATGTTGCTCCAGGTAACTTTATGAAGCAAAATACCTTATCACTTGCAATCCCCTCTGACGAAAAGCAGAAATCCGGCATATCCCCTGACAGCTACTATCCAGGTCTATTTCTTACCTTATTTTCTGTAAGAATTCTTCAAAACAAAAATGACCACTGCAGGTTGGATTTATTATCAAAACCGAAGAGCAAAGGATGAGTGAAAGTTTTCTCCATCATTTACTGCTGCCATGAAAACCCACATAAGGACTAGAGAATTTTAGCGTGTCACAGGCACCCACATTTTTGTGGTGGAAATGTGGACCTCTCCTAGTGTGTCTATTTTCAAGTATATAAGATACTGATATCTTTAAAAACAAACAAACAAAAACAAAAAAAAAAACCAACCGCAAAACCAAAGCCCAACAATTGTACATCAAGTCTCTTAAGAAATCTTGCAGTTTTTAGCTTCCTTTATTGCTCCCTGGTCAATTTATACCAGAATCCATACCAGAAGAAAACCTCCATTTTTCAGCATGCTGGAACCAGTGGAGAACTACACGGTCCTCAAGGGGAGACAAAAAAAGGAAAAGAGTCTTCAGGCCTGTTTCAAGTCAGTTGTAGTCAGAATCCATTGCCTGCTGAGGGCTTCTTCCATGGCACAGGTAGACATGTGTGTTTCTGGTCCTTAGGTGATGTCTATATATAATAGACCATGAGGCTAGGTCAGGCCACCTTGCAGACCAGGTCAGTGAGGACCACTGAGCAGCTGAAGCCGACCTGTTCTTTAAATTAAACCTTGGCACCACTCACCCCCTTTGTATGGGAAGCTTTTCCTTCTGGGCTTTCCAAAAATGTGCTTTCTGTGCATAATTTATTCTCTGCTT
The DNA here is from genome assembly GCF_023634155.1 of Falco peregrinus. Lineage (NCBI taxonomy): Eukaryota > Metazoa > Chordata > Aves > Falconiformes > Falconidae > Falco > Falco peregrinus. The sequence continues at coordinate 62,797,211 of NC_073725.1, read as the reverse complement.
GTGCAGTGAGGAAGGCAGGCTAATGCGTTAGCAATAATGCTAGCATGTGGGAGAGCTGCACAGCTCTTCCCACTTTCTTCTCAGACATGTCATGTGACTCTGCCAGCTCACTTTGGGTGGGATTCCTCTCACCCAACTTCATCCGTCTGCGATGCAGACGTCTACAGCTTCACTAGTCGCACTTGGCTGCTTCCACAGTCGATGGAGACAAATCACATTTTTAAAGTATGGTTCATCTGACTTGTTTTTGCCATCTACTTTAGCATGATGCCTACATTTGGTCAGATAAATTCCACTGTTAAGCCTCAGTGCTCTCAAAAATAGGGGCAATGCTGTGGCTCTGCTCTTCAGCTGAGTGTTAAGGGATGCTATGAAGGCTTGGGTGCTGTGTAAGGTGCCATGTATAGGCAGGACCACATCCCCAAGTCCACTACTTTAGTTCCTAAACTTGCAATTATATGCTCTGTAGTAATACGTTATGTACACCCTGGGATAATTGCCCCATTGAACTCAGGCAATTATGAAGTTCCTAGATAGAGGCACTGAAATTTGGAAAAATCAGAGCACTGGTGGCCAGCTGGCAGCTCTTGAGCTTCACCGGTAGCATAAGAAGTTCCGAATCTGGTACTAGCTAGAGCCCAGCTGGCACAGGGTACACAAATCCCTGGTTGCAGGGGAAATAAGCCAGCAAAGGCTGTCATCACTGGGCCGTCCTGAAGCTTAGTTTCACACCTCACCCTGCTCAACCCCACAAAATACTGGTGGCAACCTGGAGAAGCATGGCCAGCTCCTACCTGTGAACAACTGTGAGCCGTTCCCCTCACCCCTGTTTCCCAAGGTCTGTGGCACAGATTGAATGGTTCTTGGCACATACAGCCTTTAGGCTTATACTGTAAGGTTGGCTTTGTACCCAGACCAGCCAGGAGCAAGGGAAGGTCATAAAGGACACCTACACCCCTTCCACCCTGATCCATTCAAAGCACTTCTGGAAAGCCCTGAAGATAGTCCAACATGTACATTTTCAAAAGAAAGTTGCCAAGCCAAACAAAACACTTGTACCCACATAAATGAATTCCACATGCTTTTTGGAGTGTTGCTTTCAGATGGATCCACAGATGGTGTAAATCAGAAGAATACTGCTGATTTTGAAGGAAAATCATCAGCTGACCTCTGTGCAGGAAATGCCAGATCTACTTGTTGCAGCATAGTTGGCAAAACACATTTTGCACCAAATTTTTTTTCCCTAAGAGAAAAAAAGCTCTATATAAATAACCATACTGTACTGCTTTGTCTAAAAGGTCAAGGAACATTTTATAAGCTGGACTCCTAGCCAGAATTTGTGACCTGTGTTTTTCAAATGCATCTGCAGATGGGAGCCCTTTATGCAGTAGTTAAAAAATGTGGGAAAATAATAAAATGAGGAATGTCTCAGCTTAAAATAAAAAAAATTAAAAAAGGCAATCCAAAACCTCTAGTTTGTATTCCTGTTTTTTAATGAATTAAGTACAGGGGAAGCATTCTTTAATTTGTGTGTGTTTGGAAGGGAGGAGGAAGGTTCTAAAGCTACCGGAAGGATTTGAGCATTTAATTAAAAGCAGCTGAAAATAATAAAATTTAAAGTAAGAGTAAAAAAAGAGAAAAGGTAGGTCCAAATACTACAATTGTTACTACATTTTGCGCCAATCTTTTTCTGCTTGGGATGCAGGACAACTTATAAACTTTTTTGTGGCCGTGACCCAGTTCAGAATGAACTTAACAGAAAGACACCCTGAGAACCTGGTGCATCTCTGAATTGAGCATTATATGAAGAACTGGTCCTCTGGAGCCTGACTTCATTCTTTATGGATGTGGGAGAAGCTCACCTGTTTGGACGGGTCAGGTCACTCTGTGTGTGGTTGCAGAAGATGGCTTGCATCACATGAGACTGATTTTGGAGCAGCTGTCTTCCCAGAAACTTCACCTAAATAATTTGGTTCATGTCAGGAAGACCAAGAGCAGAAACTGGTGCACAGGACCAGTCAAAACCGTTTCATGGGAACAAGGTTTATCTTTCTCACTAGATTTCTGATATTTCTTGTTTCTGGCAGAGGCAGAATTAATACAGGAATGGTGTCCCCTGTGGTATTTCCTTTGTCCGATCACAGCTGACTTTCGCAGATGCCACCATAACAGAGGAAAGCTACCTGGAACATTTTAAAATTCCCACCCCTTCATTTTCTGCAAATGACTTATTTCTTCCTGACAAAATTAAATAATCTGCTTTTCTAATATATATTTGTAATCAAATGGTAAATTCTCCTTTAGCTGTGTTTGTAGCAGTTTCACCTTTAATTAACCAGGGATGAACACTTGAACCTCCTACGCAGACTTCAGCATTTGAACTGCAGTACTAATTACACCATAGGAACCAGCCATTCTCTTAGCCAGGGTTCCCTTTGTCTGTAGATCTTTCCCTCCTCTACCAGTGGTCTGGAGCAGATGTACGGACAGTCTGCAGATACAGAGTCTGCCTAGTGTGACTCCTTTTGTGGCCAAGGGCTTCCCACCATCCAGGGCTTGGAGACTTCCACAGATGCAGGTCATGTCTATCCTGTCAACAGCCACCAAACACTATTTCATCCATGATTATTTCCAATTCCTTTTTTAGGACCATATTATATTTTATTCCCCGATATCCTATGTAAACAAGAGCTATCAGTGATTGGTTACATATATGAAAAGAATTGTGTTTCACTTGTTTTTTTCACAGTATCAGATGATTTCACAGATGTGACATCTCCTCACCCTATTTTTTTAATGTAAGGAGGAAGCAATATGTGTCTTATCCAGCTTCTAAGTACAATTTATGATCTTTCAGATCTCTATTATATCCCATTTCAGTTATGTTTCCCCAGGTTAAAGTGCTGTTGTCAGTTTACTTTCTGGAGTAAAACCATCCCACCTATCTTGTCATCTTTTTCTTCCTGAATGCCTCATAAAATTAGAGGACATTTAGAAGTCTTCCAGAAAATGGGAGTCACTAACACTCTGGAAATGCATTTCTCTACCCCACCTAAGAAAGGCACTTCTTTTCTTCATTGGAATATTTCTGAGTTATGAAAGCCAAACATCTGTTGTCACATGCAAAAATGACTGTGGTGTTCAGGGTTTGGAGGTATGGTGCTCACCTGAATGTTTTCTCCTTGTAACTACCCTTTCCCCACCTCTGTCATTTTCCAAGGCTATAACTGATCTATGTCACTCCAGTATTTTGTCCTTGGGCACTTCAGTATTACTATTTTTCCTACTACCAGCTGGGTATCAGCCCAACCCAGGCCATAACAAATGCTTCCAATAGCCATGATTTGTGGATAGGATGAGCTTCACTGATCCGTCTGATCCAGTTATACCATGGCCACTGGTCAGTGAAATGTTTTTAGGTGAGTTTCTATTGACTAGATTGAAATATATTATTTTATTTTTAGGAGGCAGGATACTTGTTTCACTATTCTCATTTTTAGAATTGGGCAGGAAATGGCTTTCTGGTTCAGTACTGCAAAAAAGATTTTTTTTGACATTTAAAAAATATAATTATGTGCTGTGAAGTGGGATGAAACAAAACCTGTGCAAGTATTTTACTGGAAAGAAAATGGCACTCCGAATAAAATGCTGAGACTTCCCTGGTTGCCATGGTGGCTTGAATACTTAGTTAGAAGGTTTCAGAATTTTGCAGTGCATAAGCTTTTTCTTAGTTATAGACTCAAACACATTTTGCAGTGGAGCTGCAGTCCCTGACATAAGCTCATTGAGAATGTAGCCCCTATACCTCAAGAGCTGCATAGAAAAGCCTCCAGGCTAGGTCTAGCTCTTGCTAAGCTGCTTTCCACAGTCTGAGAAAATAATGGATCTGCTTTCAGTCTCTTCTGCTGAAAGTGTTCTATCTTATTGAAAGGGAAAAATTATTTGAGTGAGGATTTATAAGTGGCTCTTCTACCAACTTGAAGAATGTTCTTGCCATCAACTTAAAATCGTTTCCCTAAGGCTTTGATCTCATCATGCAACCTAGAAGTAAGCTATCATTAGCCATGGAAGGTTTATCCTTTGAAAATCTTAAATAATTAAATTATTTCCAACAGAAGCCCCTGCCAAGGAAAACCAAAAAATCAATAAAGAAAAAGCTTTTGTCCAAAAGTTCCCTCGATCTGGAAATGTTCTTGCTGAAGGCAGAGCTTATAAGGAATGAAGACATGGAATGAGCCATACACTCATATCTCTCTTGATAACGTCATTGTATTGTGTCAAACTCAGAATCCACAGCCCTGAAACTAATGCATATAGAAAGAAAAGTCAATGTTGAAGGGCCACTTGGTATTCTTTAAGACTCACTGGAGCAATTTCATGTCCTGCGATTGCTTCTAGGCACAAATCAAAATTTAACGAGGTGCAAGGCTGAGAAAAAGGAGTAAATTGAGGTGACATGTACAATACTGGGATTTTTTACTGCTGTTTGGAAAATTAGTTGGGTAGTAAAACTTCAAGCTATTTAATGGATGTGTCATGGCAAGAGAGCATCCTTAGAGCAACAATCAATCTGCAAACATGTCAATGTGCAATTTTCAAAAAGGAGTCCTTTTCCCTTCCAGGCTAAGTGCAAAGAGCCAAGATTTCCACTCAGGCCATCAACAAAAAGGCAGTTGACTACTCACTTTGGCCTGGAGTTCATAGTCCTGTTGAGCTGCTCAGTGTCTAAGGAGGAAATAGGGTGGGAGCCGTCTTTAAAAAAGGCAGGGTAGTCTATGAAAGTAAAACTTGCCCTAAAGGTTTGAAAACTCTGGATTTCATTCATGGTTTCCCTTGAGTCACTTCTGTTTTGTTTTGTTGTTTGTTTGGGGTTTTTTTTTTCTGACTTCCCTGTCTTTGAAATACAATGATAACCTGTTCCTGGTAAAATCTCCCACTCTCATTAAAAAGTGCTGATTTAGAGCTTAAATACAGCTTGACCCCAGTTTCATTAGGTTGATCTTTTGGACTCTTAATCAAAACCTGGGAGAACATGTCCTGGTTTCTTTCTTCCTGATTCCTGGAAGGACATAATCTCTAAGCTCTTGAATTAGTCGTCCTACTTTCCTCAATAAGCACTTGAGATCAAAAGCTCTTCGCAGTTGATACCATGAGAATTGTCAGAGAAACCTAGTTTCCAATATAGAATGCATAAATAAATAAATAAACGAGAGAGACCACAGAGTGGCAAGGATAAAAGAAGCCGAAACTCTTGGCCAGAATTGCAGAGGAAATCTGAAGTAGGATCAAAGTCATCTCCATCTCTATATTCTTGGACATCTCTATGTTATTCTCTAAAAGAGCTGCAGATAGTTTTTTTGAATAGTTTGAAATATCTGTTACCTACAAGGGTCTACAAAGGAAGAAGGAATTAATCTGCATACAAGGGTTTCAGATGAGGCAACTGCTCTGATTTCTGGAGATCTAGATTCAAGTATCAACTAGATTCAAGTATCAACTTGTATATCTTGACTATTTGATTTCCTGTCTCTCTCTTTCTAATTTTTGGACATTGGTGATGGCAGTTTCTTGATTTGTGTCAGCTCTTTAGTCTTTAAATCTGTGCATCCCAGATGCAGTGAAACAAAAGGTACCATCACCATGTCATCAGGAGACACAACATGCACATGCACACAGGCATGAATGCAGGCACAAACATACCCATCAGCCTTGGATGCTCCTTTGGCTGCCCTATTGGCTTGGAATGTCTCTTTGCTCTAGTGCTCATGTACTCCTTTAATTGGAATACCAATGGGCTGCACAAATTTTTATCCCCATAGCGTACCCATGTAGCAGAGGAATAGTTTCTGTCCCTGCTTCGTGGATGAAGAACTCTTGAGTTTTTCTCCACTTGCACCTCCCCTAAAAGCACTGGCGTGGAGCACTGGACCCACCTTCACCAGCATCCCTCCAGCAGCCTTTCAACTCATATCCTTGATCAAAAACATTCTATTCCCCAACAGATTAACCTTAGTTTTTCTCTTGAGGTGTTGGATACATAGCAGGTAGGAACTGTTTTGCTCATTATGGTATTCTGAAGTTCAAAGAGTCAGCATTTTGGCTGAACACTGCAAGGAATTTCTCAGGAAAATCCTCTGCGGAAGATCCCAGAGTCCATTGCTTATTGATAAGATAAAGCTCTTAGTCATATGGTTTAGTTTTAGGTAGTCCTGTGAGGAGCAGGGAGCTGGACTTGATGATCACTGTGGGTCCCTTCCAACCTGAGATATTCTCTGATTCTATATATTTGCATAGACTTTGATGGATTGATGCCATCATATAGCTTTGCCCTTCAGCATTGTGTTGTCATGGAAATTGAATTCCAAAAATTCACCCTGTGATGTCATTCTCCAGCACACAGTTTCACCAGTCTCTTGAGACTGCTCAATGACTTGATTAAGCCTGGTGAGAGCATCTCACCAACAGAACAGCTTGGAGCAGACGTGTCCTTTCCTTCCCTTATAAACAAAACACAAGCAGCACCGATGTTTTGTGGGCGATAGATCTGCTTGTCATTACAGTCAGCTCCACTTAGACACACAGGTAATTACAGCCCAGGGTGCAGTTATGAGAGAGACAGCACCGGAGTGCTGGTGGCCTCTTTACTGCTGGGGAATGGTCAGATAAATCAGGTATTTCATGTGTGTGAGTGACCTGCTAGGAAGATTTGGGCCTGTAATCAGTCTTCATTTGTAGTCATAAAGCGTCTTAGGGAAAGGGAGCTATTAAAGAGCATCGCTGGCAGCTATGTTTGCTAATGAGGGAATCTTTATGGAGCTCCCTGCTGAGTGAAAGCGAAAAGACTGGGGTTTATTTCTTTGTGTAGCCTGTGTTTGGCAGCTAGAGCTGAAATTATGACAGTGAGGCAGAAAGACTAGGCATCAGCAGCAAATTGGACTCTGCAAAGCATAGACAGCCAGGAATTTGATGGGAGAGGGAGGGACAGTGGGGGGAAACAGGGGTTCTGGGGAGAGGTGAGCCTCAGCTGTCTCCAAAAGTTGTCAGCAAATCTGTGTTTCGCTTTTTTAGTCTGCCATGGAAATTTCAGCCTGAAGACCTAAATGCAGTGAGGAAGAAGTTAAATAGCCAAAATAAGTGTTACTTAGGAAAGGGTTAGAAGATGGATAGAAGGGATTTAAACATAGCTGGCTTATTTTAACTCATAGTCGACTGGCTGAGGGCAAGAAAAGCATCTTGGCTGGAGCTTTCAATTTTGACATTATTTGAAATGGTACTTTTTGACATTTCTGTTCAAAATAGATGTTTATATAAATTTTATTCTGAAAAGCTAAAAGGATAGCAAATTGTGTCTTGTAAACGCCTATTATCAGTTTGGTTCAAGTGAGATTTTTGACCTTCTGCTTTTACTTTGCCAAAGTCTCTCCATAAGGCTCTGTTTTGTTTCAGCCCAGAACACAGTTCCCTGTTAAGATTTTGGTTCATGTTTCAAGCCAAAAAATTGAACTATTTATCTGTGTCTAATTTGGAAGAACATTTTATAAAGATGACAAAAATGAGTAACAGCTTAGAGTCAGGATAATGAAAAAATGAAGTAGAATTTCAGCACTAGACCCTTAAAGCTGAGGTTGATTGTTATTAATTTCACAAAAGGAGATAATATGAAAGGACTAATAAATAAAATAGACTGTGAGAAACATCACTGATACGAACATAATATGTTGAACAGTCTAAGCCCATCAGTCATGTTTGGTTTCTGCAGATAATATCAAGCAAGTTGTCACTCTGAGTGTCAGCGAGGTATTATTCCGTGATTCATGGAATAGGTGCACTGATAAGAAACAATAGGATTGAAGGGCGTGATGCAACCGTCTCTTATATTTGATAGGTTTGCTCACACATTTCTCCTCAAATGCTCTGATCAAATGACGGCTTCATAGAAAAGCTGATTGTATCTTCTCCATATTCAGGTAGAAACGTCTTTTGGGAGCTTCTATTGATGTTGTGTTTTTCCTTTGGTATCCACGGAAAGGTTTCCACACTGAGTACTCAGTCTGACAGATGCAAGGAATTCAGTGCAACTGTTCTTTGACCCCAGTGATATTCAGAAATGATAACAGCTTCAAGAAAGCATCCTCGCACTGATGCGGGGCGGCAGTCAGCCTCCTTTGCACGAGGGACTCTACTATAGCTAACTGCCACGTCAAGTCATTCATGTTGCACAAAACAGACTGCCAGTGGGTTTGTGTCATTCTATAGACTTTAAATACTTAATACATCTCCACGGTGATAGCACTGAGATGCCAAAATAGTCCTTACAGACAGGCTTTTGTTGAGAGCAAACTGCAAGTATGCCATAGCCGAATTTAATCTACAGCAAAGGATTATCAAGCAGTTTACAGAAACCTTGCCTTTGGTGGTTTTGGACACTTTTATACAGGATACAGACAAATTAGCTCTATCTCAAAACTTTAGTCTCTTTATATATTACCATAAGTGTTTATTTGGTGCAGTAAAAAGAGGTCAGTTCATCAAAGAAGGTGATGCCTTGGTCCCTCTAATCCATTACATGTGGCTTGAGGATTTTGTTTCAGACTGAGCTTAGTTTGGTCCAGACTAGACATAACCACGACTCATGTGGCATGAAGCTGGTTCAAGGATTAATTTGTTCAGACCCTTGCCATTGAATAGTCTCAGCTGGAGGAAATCTCTTGAAGTTGTCAGGCCTAATTCCCCACTCAGAGAAGAATCAGTGTAAGTCAGAGTGCTGAACTTAGTCTAGTTAAGTTTTTTAATACGTACAGGGATGAAGATTCCCTAACCTCTCTTGGCCTGTCTTCCAATATGTGACTAACTTTACAATGTACAATAAATTTTTTATTTCCTAATATCTAAAGGGCATTTTCCTTCTTTCAGCTGGTGCCTGTTGCCTTTACTTCTGTCACAGTGCACACACAAGAGAAGTCTGTCTACAGCTTCCCCTTACTCCTATCAGGTACCTGAAGACAGCAATCAGATCTCCGTTTAGGCTTTTCTACTGAAGACTGAAAACCTCTTGCCATGAGAGTCTTGGGGACTGACCATACGTCGGGTGCTGGCAGTAAAGCTGCCCTTTTGACATCTTCCCCCAGGACTGCAGTTTGCACGCTCCAAGCCATCCTACTACATGACCCAACGGGCAATGAATGAGGTGACTGTGGGGTTCAGTACCCAGCTGCACTTCCACTGCAAAACAAAACACTGTTGAGGTTTGCTCCTATAACTTCTAGTTTTGGAAACAGAATGGTGGTTCAGTACCAACCTATTAGCGCTGTCCTGACCAGACTCAGTTTTGGCTCTTCTGAAAGAGTATTTCACTGCTGAAGACCAGCCACTAAAACTGCTCTGACTGCTCAAAAGGCACTGACAGGCTTTCACGATGGCTGGACCCCAGTGATAAGGATGTGGAACTATCCTGTGTTGAGGAAACTGTGATGCAAGTACATGGATTTTTACACTTTGGAGTTTTTTAGCAAATCCTTGCCTCAAGTTAGTACAGTCTGCTAATCCTGCATCTCCTGCTGCAGCAGGAAGGTCTCTTACGATTAACAGGAACAGATGAAGGGCATGTTTTCTCCTTCCCCTCAGCACACTCCTGATCTCCAGACAGGAGTTGGGTACATGCAAGCGGCAATGGGATATACCAGGGAGATCCTATGCTGGACACAGGAATGCTTTCCAACACTTTGTGTTTTCTGAGCAATACTACAGTGGGATTCTTTGGCTTGATTTGAGACATCTGCATGTCATCAGATGAATGACATGCAAAGAGACCACAACATGGAAGGAAATACAGTCCTCTCAGTATCATTGCAAATGTTCACAGTATTTTATCAATTCATAGATGTTAGTGCCAAAAAGGATTATTAGACCATTCAGCTGGACTTATTGTATTACACAAGACCTATAATTTCACTCAGTTTCCCTCATGATGAGCCACAGACTGATTTTGCAATGCACAAGAAAATACAGTGTCAAGCCCTGGTCTGAAGCAGAGCTCTCCAGTCCCAGATGTGTCCTGATGTTCTCATGTAATTGAAGTATGATAGTCAGAAATGAATTTTTTGCTGTTTTTTTTAAACTAAACATTTTGTGGTTGTAAACCGAAACATTTTACCCCAAGCCGTTTTTGAAGAGAAAAAGGTATATTTTGAGAAACAGATTTTCCATTGACTACAATCTGAAAATATAAACTGTTGGCTGCCAGAAGCCAGAGAGTTTTTATTTTTTAAATCCTTTTTCTTTTTCTACATTTTTGCATTCTTTTTTTTTTTTTTTTTAATGAAAGCCAGAAACTTATTTCACGGGGGACAGCAGGGAGAACTTTTCTATCCATTCCATTTATTAATTTTATGAACACAAGTTTTTGCTTTCTAATGACAGAAGGTGTACCTTCCAAAGTCCCTAGCACTGCTAGGAAAGGGTTTTTAATTAGTACAGAAGGATTTAGTGAGGGCAGAGTACTCAGTCGTCTTGAGATGGAGGTAGTAAGAGGAAGGGATGGTGATGTTTTCACACTGAAAGAGAGGAAAAATTAACTTGCATCATTTTTTGTTATTTAAAGTATCACCATCTGGCTTGTAAATCTTCCTCTTGGCTGTTAGGGAATGTAGCCTTCCTTTCTAAAGTTATGCTTTTTCTGGAGATTTAAAAGCGGTGGGAGGAGAAATATAGCTAAGAATGTAATTTGAATCCAAATACAGATGTCTATTGAATCTAAATACACTCTCAGGTCTCCAGAGGAATTGTCTAGAGGTTTTAGCAGACCTTTTGCTCTAATGAAACTTGTGAATCATTCCTGCCGAGGGCCAGGATTAACATTAGGGTTAGCATAACAATGGTGGCCTAGATGCAGCTTGACATCAGTAGGTAACTTTGCCTAGCATGAGCAAGAGACCAAGAACACATTCCTTGTAAATGGCTTCCAGCACAAATCTGATTCATTCATAAATTAACAGACATCTTTTCCACTGGCCTGGGATCAGAAAACGAAGCTGCTTTTTTTTTCACACTTCCTGGTTCTTATTTGATTTCCATTCTTAAATACTATCCCCTTGAAGTTTAGCTGGCAAAAGATGTGATGAAATGAAGGATGGAGAACAGCATCCAGCTGATCATCCCACTGCTGTTTGGTTTTGGGGAAGAAACAGTGATATACGAGGGAGGTGGAGGTGCCAGTTTTCCTGGAATGTCTTTGATGAATGGCATTTTATTTTGAGGGGAAATGTTGCCTTTGTATATAATAAGGAAAACCTTGTAGACTTCATTGATAGCAGAGATCTTAGGCTTTTGCTCAAAAACCCAAAGTTTTTTAAAATAACTTTAACTCCAGAGATGTTGCTGTCAGCACTGAAGCATGGAAATAATAAAGTGTAACTTCATAAAAGCGGCAGGTGCCTGACCAAACTCAGGCACTGACACAGTGAGCAGGCAGCTGGGCACTTAGAAGAAGTATGGACACACAGGCAAGAAATGGTTTCCCTTTAAAAAATAAAGAAATCTGGTTGTGCTAGCCTGATAAGAAACTGTTCATGTTTCATGTTCACTGGGAGGAGCGGCTGGTACCCCAGAGGCTGCGCTGCCATTCAGCCAGACCTGGGCAGGCTGGAGCTGGGCAGAGGGGACCTCATGGAGTCCAACCAAGGCCAGTGTAAGGTCCTGATCCTGGGGATGGACAGCCCCAGGCACCAGCACGGGCTGGGGGCGACTGCTGGGGGGCAGCTCTGTGGAGAAGGGCCTGGGGGTGCTGGTGGGCAGCAAGTTGCCCATGGGCCAGCAGTATGTCCACATGGCCAAAGGGCCAGTGGGATCCTGGGGACATTGGGAGGAGTGTGGCCAGAAGGGTGAGGGAGGGGATCCTCCCCTCTGCTCTGCCCTGGTGATGCTTCATCTGCAGCGCTGGGTCCATGCTGGGCTCCCAGTTCCAGAGGCAGGGAGCTACTGGAGAGGGGCCAGCAGAGGCTATGAGGATGATGAGGGCATGGGAGCATGTCATTTATGAGGAAAGGCTGCAAGAGCTGGGCCTGTTCAGCCTGGAAAAGACTGATAGGAGCCCTTATCCATGCCCACAGGCGCCTCCAGGGCGGTGGCAGGAGGACGGGGCCAGGCTCCTGCCAGGGGTGCCCAGCGGCAGGACAAGGGGCAGCGGGCACAGGCTGCACCACAGGCAGCTCCTGCGGAACCTGGGGACAAGCTCCAAGGGTGACAGAGCACTGGAAGATGCTGCCAAGAGAGGTTGTGGAGTCTCCTTCTCTGGACACATCCAAAACCTGCCTGGATGCAACTCTGTGCAGCCTGCTCTGGGACAACCTGCTTGAGTAGGGGGCTGGACTAGATGATCTACAGAGGTCCCTTCCAATCCCAGCCAGGGTGTAATTCTCTCTTTCCTACACCACCTGTGCTTTCTGCTACTTGCTGATCTCTCTTTTTCATCCTCTCCACTCACAAATACACACTTGGACTGAGTTTAGTCCTATTTTGAGAATCATACTGGGGAAGAGTTTAAAAAAGGGTTTACTTGACTAGTTTATCTTAAGCAGGTGCAGAGCCCCTGCTGTACCATATGATGAACAGACCCTTTCCATGCAGAACCCTGCCCTGACTCCTAAGGCAACCTTGAGCTATGCTGTTAATAAAAGTCTCAGTCTCCTTTTGCAACGAGAAGTGGGGGGATCTACTGTTTTGAGTTAGTTGTGCTTTCCATTGAATTTGTGTGAGTATAAATGGATAGATTAAGTTCAGATTCACGTGGATCCGATTTTTTTTTGTTGTTTTTATAATAGAATAACAAGATTAAAATTATTACAGTAGATATAAAATATCTGGTCTGTACCAAAGCATGTGAGACAATGTCTCATGAAGTTGTTCTTGCCACATAAATTAAAACCAGCCCCTCTGTGAGCAGCTGCATAGCCCAATCATTAACTGAAATGCTGAAAACAAAGAACAGAGGATAATGAATCATGCATGGTATTACATGGCATTGCGGGAAAGCAGTTTAGTGGAATATCCACATGGATCAGTGTTAGTTAACATCCTCATTCATGATCTGGCAGAGAAATGAACACAAACATGAATGAAATTCACAGATCCTACTCAAGTGGGAAGTGCCAAGAATATCCATGAGGACAGAGGATTTGTGGCAAGGCGCCCAAAGAGGTAAAGCAGTACGAGCAGCCAACAGCAATCCAAAATGATAATCAGTGAAAAAGAGAGCTGGGAATTTCCCGTGCCAAAAGAGATGTAAGGGAGATCAAATTAAACAAAGCTGCAAAATCTGAAAATGCCTGTGTTGATGTACAGTGGAGAAGAGAAGCAACAGCACTTTTGAGATTCTATTTCTGCATAAAAGGTGAAAAGAATAATTAGAATTTAAATAAATGTGGGAGACACAAAGATGAATTTACTGTCTATTCAACCATTGAGCAACTGTGTGTAGAAGGGATTCCCAGCATTTGCTATCCCAAAAGGTCAGTAAAACAGTGAGAAGTATTTCATAAATATATGAAAAGTAGCGACATCTCAAGTTACATGTTTGGAGGGAAAAAAAAAGGCAGGTGCTGCCTGATGAGAAAGATCTTTGCTAGCTATTGCAATGGGTAAGTATGGGTCTGAAGAGGGGTCATGCTCTCCTTGTCTGAGGGCAGAAGCTCTGCTGTGAGTCTGCTCAATGATACACAGACTCCTGAATTTATTGCTCTTGGGAAGCTGTCATCAAAGTAAGAGGAAGGTAAGAAAGAGGAAGCCATATGCTGGAAGGTTTAACAGAGAAACAGGAGGATGATTAATTGCAATTTCCATTATATCCCCTTGGGACTTGACGATGGCTCCTCAGTGGAAGCTACTCTGTAGCTGGCAAGAAAACAACAAAATTAGATGAGGTTTTGTCAACCAAAGGGCTGCTTTCTACCCTCCAGTTTCCTGGCAACTCACCAGGTGTTAATATCTTGTAGAGATGTGCCAAAAAATGTGCACTGTTGAGTTCATAGTCTTCCAGACTTATCAACTCATGAATTACCATTGGCAATCAATGAGTCTGACAAGTCTACAGAGGGTAATAGGAATAGACCAAGGAGAAGGGAAAGGGCTGGAAGGCAAAGACTGAAGAAGTTGGATCAAAGGGGTGGACTGAGAGAGGCAGTGAGGCATTGCTCATGTTGGTGTTTTCTTAGACTAACTTTTAAAAGCAGTGTTCTCATGAATGAGTTTAGACAAGCACAATAAACAGTCAGTCACGCTGGGCCACTGTTAAGGTTGGCTTTCAATACTGTAATGCCGGAAAACTAAAAAGAAAACATATTTATCCCTTGGTATGGTGCAGTCTGTGGAGACTAGTTCTTCATGCTTTGATCCTTTGGCTCTGAAAAAACAAACGAGCACAGAAGTGTATTACCAAAAGGTGACAGAGTTAGACAGAGAGTTTCCCATCCGTGACAGATCAACAAGAGATTAACTGCATTGAGATGTGTGGCACAAATCTGGATTTAAACTTCAAGACTATAAATGCCTGAAGTAAGATCGGAGCCAGGCCTGGCTTCTGTAGAGATTTTGGTTTGGGGCAGGGGAGGGAAGGCATTTCCAAGGGAATGGGTGATTTGGGGGGAAATCAGGTTTTGGAGCCCAATCTTAAATGGCTTTTAGGCGTGCATAGATCAGCCTTTTCAAAATCAGACTTCTTCAGTCACCCCAAATCACTATCATCAATGCCAGCTCTCCACACTCAGAAATCAGGAATATGGGTCTCTTTTCATAAGACATGGTTCAGTTTCAGGACTCTCTCTGCAGTAACTGCATCTGGGAGAGAGGGGCATTACACCTAACTTTTATGGCATTAGGAAAGAGATGTACAATCTCAAAATCCCTCCTGAATACACGTGTATAAAATTATTTTTTCCCTGGCTGCTTGGATAGCCTTCTTAGGGGTAAGCAGCCACTTTATCTCACTTCATCTCCCATCTCCATCTCAGCTCTCTGCCTGCTCCTCTGCTTACCAGCGCTTCAGCACTCAGTCTTTCTCCTACAGCCTTACAGCAGGTAAAATACCCCTTATCAGCTTCATAGGAGCTACAGGTTGACTCAAAACCATGGCAGAGTTTCCTGACGGCTGCGATTTCACCACCTCTTCTACAGCAGCAGCACAAGTGAATCAAAACCACATTGAGCTCTGGTTCTGAAAACAAGGGCATCCACCAAAACATGTTATCAAAGCTCTTGTTTGGCTTAAATTTTCCAACATTACTCTTCTTCAATGAAAATTTTAATTTTTACTTACATTTTCTGTTTTGTGGAAAAGTGCGGTTTCCTTGAGCATGTGTGTGTATTTCTGTGTACCTGGATTTCAGCATTCATCTTCTCAAGAGTTTATGTAGGGAAATAGATACAGGTAGAGATCTATAAATGAGCATAGTATTGTCACTGCTTGTGGGGAGAGAAAGCAGAAAAATTTTTTTCATGCAGTGTAATCTAAATTTTGTTCTATTAGCTAAAGGCTGCCTTACCCATACTAAGCCATGCTTTGTGTAGCCACTCTATTTCCCTGGCAGACTGTCACGTTGAGTTTACCTCAGATCCTGAGCCTCCTGCTCTGAATTTTCTCATTACAAAAATTACAGGGTACATCTTGGCCTTGTTTGCCTAGCCTGAATGGCTGTTATTCCTCCCTCAAACACCCAGTTATGAAAATCCCCTCCTCCTCCTCTAACACATACACTCACACGCTCACACACACACATTACTTGACAAGACTCTATTTTAAATACTAATAAATGTCTATGGCTGATTTTGTTTGCTTTTCTGGTTAACCATCTTTACTACTCCACCTCATCATCTCTTTTTCCAGGAAGAATGTTCCATGTTGACCCCACAATTAAATTCTAGACAGCCTGTGAATTCAGCACTAGGGGAGTTCTTGGGAGATTCCAGCTATTATGAAAGATAGACGAAAAAATAACAACCTTGGTCACTTCCAAGGTGCAGAAACTATATTTGACCACCCAAACACAACGCAATGTTCCTTCCAGTTATAGGAAAAAAAAATACAAAAATAAAAAGCTCAGCTCAGACACTGTGGGAGACTTTTTTTTTTGGAAAGGCAAAGGCTTTCAGTACAAACCAAAACCAGAGGATTTCAACCCAAACTATGAATGCAAGGAAAGAGGCATATGTGGTTTGCTACTTTTAATAAGCTCCCACCTGATCCCAAGAGACTTGTTTATATTTTAACTACCTATGGGACATAGGATCTCTATCACAGAACAGTAATTTGCAAATTAGGACATCTACTTTGAGGAAAGTAAAACTGAATTTAGCCAAAACATAATCACGCCATTATCTTTTCTCAAGGTCTTCTTTGTTCTCCATTGGACTCACCTCCGCAGTCCACTGCTAAGCCACAGCATCATTTTGAAACTCCAGATGGGGGCAAGACAGCAAAGCTGGCATTACCTTCCACCTAAATGTACTTCATTTGGAGCTGCCGTACCCAGAATTTCCTGAAAGCATTGGGAAAAGGGACTTGGATTTTGTCAGGACACCAAAGCTGGGATGGTTCTGCCAATGCAAAGAAGCCCCACCAGAATTGAGAGCTACTAGGAAAGGAGACAGGAGAAGGCAAGAACAGATACTTTCAGGACAAGCTGCCCCAGCTGCCTGAGCAGATTCCCCACTTTGACTCAGCACAGACACAGTCCTAGCCTTGGTCCATGAGGATTCATGAGTAAAAAAAAGGAGGTGATATCTCCTCTGTATGTTCTAGCCAGCTGACAGGCTGACATTCTTTGTTCTTGAATTTCTTGTTCATCTAGTCCAACACCCCTGCTTACAGCAGAGTCATCTACAGGAGTGTCTCCAGGATCATGTCCAGCTGGGTTTTTAATATCTCCACAGATGGATATCCCATAACTTCTCTGGGAAACCACCTCCAGTGCTCATCTGCCTCATAATAAAGACTTTTTTCCTTCTTTTGAAGCAAAATTTCCAGTATTTCAATTTTTGTTCACATTGTCCCTTGCCCTGTCACTGGGCACCACTAAGAAGAGTCTATCTCCATCTTCTTCACTCCTCCCAGAAGGGATTTCTATAAATCGACAATATCCCCCTGAGCCTTCTCTTCTCCAGGCTGAACAGTTACACCTCTCTCAGTTTTTCCTCATAAAAACCATATTTCAGTCCTTTAAAAAAGCTTTACGGCCCTTCACTGGATTTGCTCTAGTAAATCCATGTTTCTCTTGTACTGAGGAGCCCAGCACTGGGCCATCTGGTGATATGTGTCTCACCAGCGCTGAGCAGAGGGGAAGAATCAGCTTCCTTGACCATCTGGTAGTGCTCTGCCTACTGCGTCCTGTGATGCTCTTGGCCTTCTCTGCCACAATGGCACATTGCTGGTTCATAGAATCATAAAATCATGGAATGGTTTGAGTTGAAGGCACCTTAAAGACGCCCCAGTCCCACCCGAGTCCAGGTGGCTCCCAGCCCCGTCCAGCCTGGCCTTGGGCACTGCCAGGGCTGGGGCACCCACAGCTGCTCTGGGCAGCCCGTGCCAGCGCCTTGCCGCCCTCATACGCAATTCCTTCCTAATATCTAATCTAGTCCCTTCCAGTTTAAAACCTTTAGCTCTCATCCTATCACTACACTCCCTGATAAAGTGTCCCTCCCTATCTTTCTTGTTGGACCCTTTTAGGTACTAGAAGATGCTCTAAGGTCTCCCTGGAAGCTTCCCTTCTCCAGGCTGAACAACCCCAGCTCTCTCAGCCTGTCCTCACAGGAGAGATGCTTCAGCCCTCTGATCATCTTCGTGGCCTCCTCTGGACTTGCTCAAGCATGTCCATGTCCTTCTTATGTTGGGGGGGCCCAGAGCTGAATGCAGTACTTCAGGTGGGGTCTCACTAGAGCAGAGGAGAGGAGGAGGATCACATCCCTTGACCTCCTAGCCATACTTCTTTCAATGCAATCCAACTTGGTCAGCTTGGTGCCCACCAGAGGAACCAAGTGCTTTCCTGCAAAACATTTTTTTGCAGCCAGTTGGCTGCCAGCCTGTACTGATACAAGGAATTGGATGATGTGGAAGTCTCAGATCTACTCAGGATGTTCCATATGTGCAAACAAGCCAAATTTACAGGTAAGACCAGGAAAACCCTTAAACTCCACTGGATGGAGAACACAAGGAAACATGCTGGTTCCTTTTCTTCCCTCCCTTGCTTTTATGGTGTGGGGAAGAGAAATGATGTTTGCTTCATTTATTGAGGATGTTCTTGTGGCCATCACACAAGGCAGTAGAGGCCAATAGTAAAGAAATTTGTGGAAGAACTGAAGTAATGAAGAGGTAGGTATCAATTGGTCCACATATTTTTGATCTCCAACTAAATATTCCTATATAGGCAGAATTCCTAGGTATCTCAGAAGATAGATAGCTATATATTTTTGAGCTCCATAGTTTTGCAAAACCCATTAAACATGTCCTTCAAAAAACATTTGATCACTTCACATGTATTCTCCTTGGCATAGCTGGAAAAGACTAGTATGTGGAAGATTAACATGCTCAGCGATGAAAGTGATGGACATATTTATCAAAAAGGCAGGCAAGCAGGTAGGTAGGTGGGATGAAAGCAGGAGGGAGAGGGAGACAGATGAATAAAAATGTAAGAAATTTTGTTCTAGTCTGACTGGATATGCTACAAGAATATTGCTGAAGATTGCAATAATTTCCACACCACCATCTGATCGGAACCAGGGACCAGCATCACAACGAAGACTAAAACTAAACTGACTACTAAAAGCAGAGAAATTTTTGCTCCCCGTCATTTAAAACTTCAAAAGAGGATATTACAAATTTAGGCTAAAAACATGGAAGGGATTCAGCTTGTGCAGTGCAGTGCAGTATCCGAATGTATTCAACCCTCCTCGACCCTGAGTGTGCAAGACAGCTGGAAGGCAAGCAGTCACAGCATGGAAGGAATGAGGATCTCATGGTTAAGCCATTAGACAAGGCCCCAGGAGATCTATTCTCATTCTTCCGTTTGTCCACAGACTCCCCACATGAATGTAGGCAAGTGGTT
The DNA here is from genome assembly GCF_023634155.1 of Falco peregrinus. Classification (NCBI taxonomy): domain Eukaryota; kingdom Metazoa; phylum Chordata; class Aves; order Falconiformes; family Falconidae; genus Falco; species Falco peregrinus. The sequence continues at coordinate 62,778,123 of NC_073725.1, read as the reverse complement.
TAATCTCTCTGGGCCTCCCTTCAGTTCTGTGATGAAAACATACCAATGATCCAAATTGCTTAAAGCCAAAAGGAGCTGACATGAGTAGCCACCGAGTCCTGTTCTGCATGATGCAAACACTAACTCTTTTATTAAACCCAGCCTCTTTCTTGCCTTGCCTATTAAGAACAGAGTCTTCTCCATGTCAAGGCTTTCTCTTATTTCTCATACATAAAAGCCCAGAGTCATCCATTTGGCTGTGGGCACTAAAATGAGATGCCTAAATTAAGACCTTACACAGTCAAGACTCTTTCCATTTATTGGAGAGAGGCATCCAGGGAGTAAGTCAGGTCTCTAATGGGCTGAACCAGCTTCAGAAGCTTCCTGTTATTCTCCAAAGGATAGAGACTCTGTGGTGATTGCACCCCCTAAACACATAGCTTGACCAAACGTGGAATACACCCAGGATGATGCATCTAGCATACTGCTACCTTGATGTTTCTGTAGCACAAAGACTGATGTGCGCACACATTATACATGGCATCCATGGAGACACATCGAAGTTGCAAAATTTGAATGAAGTTACAGTACATGATGAAGACAATAGACATCCTTGGATCTGGGATTTTTCCCTAACGAAGGTAGAAGAATATGTGTTAGATTCAGAGCCTGACTAACCAAATTAATAAATAATTTTATCAGGTTTTAAGTGATTTATCTTCTTAACTGTGAGTAGGTAAGGGCTGTACTGAGCCCATAGCCTGGTGAGCTCTTTCTCTATAAATCTCTAATCAGAAGGTACCACTAAGGTCTTTGTCATGATGAAGTCCTTGTTCTGCTGTTAAAGTCTTTCTTTTTCATCACTTCTGTTAAACTGGTATTCCCCTCCCCACTTTCTTTTTCTATTTGTAGTGTCAGGCTGAGCCATCTGCATGTATGTGACTGCTCCTCTCTTATCTCTTAACATCCTGAAATTTCCGCTTATTGTAACTTTATTAGTCACCCCACTGGTCAGGGTGGGCTATCTACATACCCTAACTACACACATGGAACATGAGTATGAGCCCACCAGCTGCAACTTCATCCTCCTTCCTCACACACAGAGGTCTAAGCTGATACTCCTCAAGGGCCACATGGTCCAGAAGTAATTTGTCAGCTCAAGGTGCTGTCTGTTAGGTGGGTCTTGGGCAGGTGAAGGGTGTTATAGTGGGGGAGAAGTGGCAGAGCAGTGGTGCAAATGAGCAGTGAGCCACCTAGGAAGACCCTACTCTCAGAAGAACCAGCCAGGGCATCCTTCCTCCAGGTTCATTCTTTTGCCAAAGCAGAGATTTGAAAAGGCCCATTAAGCGTATTTATGTGTCTCTTCTTTCATACAACATCCTGGTCACATGGAGCTTCACAATGTAGGATTGAAGATGCCTGTGAGGTCTGGTAAAGGGCAGTAGTACTGGTTGTCACACGGGCGTTGCTACAGAAGGACAAAGAAACCATAGAAAAACGTACCACTTTCTGGTGACAAATCCTGAAAGAAAAAGGTAAGTACTCTAAAACAGCCTGCTGGGGCAGGTTCAGGGAAGACTTTCTTTTCATTGGCTTTCGCTAGGTGACAGACTGGGACAGGGAAAGGTTGAGTCACTCAGAGTGCGGGAAGCTGTTGTTGGCTGGATGAAAGAAAACAGAGGGCTGCCATCAGCAGAAACAGGAGGTGCACAGTGGTGGTTAGCAGCATGGATGTATGGTTGCCATGGCAATTAGTCCTCCTCTTTCATTAAACGTCTGCCAGCATGTAAATAGTCCCAACATAGATAAGGCTTCATAACTCTTCTAATGTGAACAACTCCTTTCAGTCTCTTCATGCTGATGTTGACACTGAATTGTCTGCACAGAAAGGTCCTATGAAGGGCTTTAGCTTCTTTATTTAAATAGAAAAAGTGAACATGATCCAGCAGTTTCCACAAATAAGGTAAGGGAAAATATTTTACTTTGGCCAAGTTTAAAAAAAAGTTAAAAAAGGAAAAATTTGAATTTGGAATCATGTCTCTTTCTAAAATAAAATTCACTCACATTTGGCAGAAATATAAACCTTTGAAAATCGCCCTTTGCATGAGAGATTTGTAACGATCAAGTAACTCCTCCATTTCTACTGAGCACACGATACCCTTACCAGACACTTCCATGGTCAGCTGTTTGTGGGATCCAGCTTCACAAACCATGTTTGCACCCTCATGGTGACCCTTTGGGAGATCTGGTGCATGCGACAGGCTGGATACTAAACAAAGATATCTGAACCTTCTTTCTTTCATTCATCCTAGCTATGCTGCTATGCATGGAACATGGTTTCAGAGGACTTCTCCATTTATCATAGAATCACTGAAGTTGGAAAAGACCTCTAAGATCATCAAATCCAACTGTTAACCCAGCACTGCCAAGCCCAGCACTAAAGGATGTCCCTAAGTGCCACCTTGTAGGGGAATGAAGGCAGTGGGTTGATTGACATTGATAATATGCAGCTGTGGCCTTGCTTTGATGATGTGCAGCTGTGATCCTGCAGCAAAGTGGTTAAATAGCTCTGAGGAGTAGGGGAGAAAAAACCCTGGGTGAAGGAGGAGCCTGGATGAAGGCAGTGTGGTCTGGCCTCTGGAGGAGGGAGAAACAGCATGGACAGCAGAGAGTAACCTGTAGTGGCAGCAGCTGGACTTATGGGCAGTAGAATTTGACCAATGGTAAAGTTTTATGCAACTTGCTAGTTTGTGCTGTGACAACTGGTGCCCTATGTGAGGCAAATTGATTTGGACTCAAATTCCAACACCATGTCTACACGTCTTTTAAACAACATGGATGGTGACCCCACCACCTCCGTGGGCAGCCTGTCCCAGTGCCTGACCAGCCTTTCAGGGAAGATGTTCCCCAGCCCCCAATCTAAACCTGCCCTGGGGCAAGGTGAGGCCGTTTCCCCTTGTCCTGTCACTTGTTCCTGGGAGCAGAGACGACCCCCCCTCGCTGCACCCCCCTGTCAGGCAGCTGCAGGGAGCGAGAAGGTCCCCCCTGAGCCCCCTTCTCTCCAGGCTGAACCCCCAGCTCCCCCCTGAGCCCCCCCCAGGCTGGTGCCCCAGCCCCTTCCCCAGCCCCCTGCCCGGCTCTGGACACGCTCCAGCCCCTCAGGGTCTGGCTGGTGCTGAGGGGCCCAAACTGAGCCCAGCATCCGAGGGGCGGCCCCCCCAGTGCCCAGCGCAGGGGGACGGGCACTGCCCCGGCCCTGCTGGCCACGCCGTGTCTGACACCAGCCAGGGCGCTGCTGGCCCCCTTGGCCACCTGGGCATGGGGGGGCTCGTGCCCAGCTGCTGCCCCCCAGCCCCTTCCCTGCCGGGCAGTGCCCAGCCCCCAGCCCGCAGCTCCTGGGGCTGGTGTGACCCCCGGGCAGGGTCCAGCACAGGGCCGGGGTGACCCCCACACAGCTGGGCTCGGCCCCTCGGCCGGCCTGCCCGCCCAGACCCCCTGCAGAGCCCCCTGCCCCCCGGCACGTCAGTGCTCCCCCCAGCTCGGTGGTGCCTGCAAACTGACTGAGGGTGCACTTGATCCCCTCAAGCAAATCATCAATAAAGATACTGAACAGCCCTGGTGCTGAGCCCTGGGGAGCACCGCATGTGACGGGCTGACAACTGGATTTAACCTCATTTACCATGACTCTCTGGCATCCTTATTTCTCTGAGAATCAAAAACTCCATCATTTTGTGATCGTTAGGTCTAAGACAACCTCCAACCATCGCATCAACCACAAGTCCTTCTCTGTTCACAGGCAGGTCCAGTGGGTGCCGTCCCTGGCTGGCTCCCTCACCAGGTGGCTCAGGAAGGTGTCTGGCACACTCCAGAAGCCTCCTGCTGCACAGTGGCTTCCAGCCCCTCCTGTGCGTTGCTCATTTTGCTGCTGTGATGGAGCAAACAAGGGTGCCCAGCATTGGAAGGAATGGGATAGCAGCGTTTGTCTCTTGCATTCTCAGTGACTGCTGGCTGGTGCCTAGGCGAGCTGGAGAAGAGGAGCACTGAAACTCAGAGGTAAGGACAAAAGTCAAGGGGAGAGAAGGTGGCAAGGAACAGCTGTGGAGGGAGGCAAAGCAGTAGAATAAAGAGCCTGATGATGATCAAGACCAGACCATATCGAGACCAGAGCTCTGATATGAGAAATTACTATGAGGATTATTCATCCAAGCAAATGTACAAATTAGACATCTATTTCTGACCTCCCTTTATGGGCTGTGGATACTCAAGGGGGAATTTATCTCCTCTTCCACCCTTGTAGTTATGCAGATTGTCCTTTTCATTCAGAGATGAAAAGCAGCAGGAAAGAACACCTGCATCTACGCATTCCCAGTAGGCTATCTCTGGAGCAGCTGGCCATTCAAAGCATGTCCTTTTATTACCTCTACAGTCTTCTACACAGTACTACCCTGCTTCGACACAACCTGACTGACTGCTTCCAGTGGATCCTTCTGCCTTTTGAAGGATCTGCCTAAACTGTCTGGTGCCTGGGGCTCCAGCTGGATGTAGGGTCCTTGATGAGGTTTGGTGAGGATTCACTGAGCAAGGGTGAGGCAGACATCTAAAGTAGGGCTGATGCAAGATAGCCCAAAAATATCTATTTCTCACCATTGATTGTAAAGAGAGAGGTAATGAGTTCACCTGCAGACATCTATGTTATCAACAGCACAAGCTAGCTGAGATGACGCTTGCTTTTGACGAGACCTTGTGCAGTTTGCTTACCGCCTGGTCGTGCACACTTCATTCTTTTTCCCTGGGACTAGCTTTTGAAATGCCAGAAAAAATAACCTTCTCTGAAGTTGCCCTTTAAAAACTCCTAACTTATCAACTTGAAGCAACACCAGGAGCTTACTGGTGGTGTTTTCTCTGTAGATTGGCTTTCCTGTGTTAAGCCCAAGACAGGGTCAATGAGTTAACAGTATTAACAAGGGGGAGATTTGCAGTGGCTGTTTAACACGAAAGACGTAAATGTCACGCAAGCAGGGACGAGACCCTAGGACTCAGGTCAATGCTCCCATTGCCTGAGCCGGTGAACCAGCACAATTTTGCCTCTTTTCTCAATGTTTCCATTGGGTTCACATTCCTGGGCAGCCAGGGGTCAGCTCTGGCAGGACCAAGGGAACGAGCCGGTCCCTTGTGCTGTGCCTTGCCAGGTAGGCTGCAGTGAATGTGTTTACCAAATGCTGGAGGCAGTTCAAGCAGAAACCAACATGTTCCAGCTTCCCTTTGAAAAGCTTTTTGCAGACATGAACTTGCATGGCAAGGCTTTTTTCTCCTTAAAGAAGCCTATCTTTTAACCCATACTAATTTGGCCTAAGCTCTTTTTAATTACTACATAAAGGCTCCCAAAGCCCTGTGGCATGAAATTATTAGAGACTAGCTGTGACTAATTACATTTCTCAATTTCACAGGACACAGTTCCAGTAAGACTGTTTATTGTTACTCTCCTTGTTTTTTAAAGTCAAGTTGAATTTCAATCTGGACTTGGAAGAGGTCAACTCTTTCACTTTTCCCGTGTGAGAAAAGCGAATCCCATACTTTTCTTTCCAAATAAAAACTTAGATTCAGTCATACGGCCTTCCTGTAGACAACCTGCTACAGAACAATACAAAGATTTTCCCATATTTCTCCAGGAAAATATCTTTTACTGTCAATGGGTTGACCTGGGCTCCAAAACCCACAGTATTTTGACTACCTGAACAAACGCTTCCAGGATGATGTAAAGGGGTTTTTCACTGGTTTTTCCCACCTATCCCCAACTGGTAACTGATAATACCATTCATTACCTGGTAAGCATTCAGAATTGAGCAGGAAAATCACATCGTTGGCTCCCACTGCTCCCTATTTCATGTGATTTTCTCTTGTTGCTCTTTGTTGCAATGTGAGCTTGTTCTAATAGTGCAAGCGTTATTTTCACCGGTCTATCATGACCCAGCTGTAAGTTCAGGTCTCTGTGTGACAGATGGAACCGGTTATCCTGTTCTGAAGGCTATTTATTCGTGTTACTTGTTGATGGAGTACCTGAGGGGAAGAGATAGTTAAAAAAAAAAAAAATCACTCAAAACAATGTTCATTAGCCAGTCTAGCATCACCGTCCACTATATTGTAACATTTTCTTTACATCCTCCAAGGGAGAGGATACAGAATAGTACTATCATAAGCATTGGTCTCCCATAGAAAACAATTCCTTGACATTTGGTAACTGTTAATCATATGAGGTCAAGCAGCAGCATGTGAGCAGTCCAGTGGCTCAAAATTTCTGGGTTTTGCTAAGTTTTGTATTTATGTGTTGCTATTGCTCTGGGTCTAGGTGTTTGGTATCAACAGTTGGAACTGGCTTGTGAGCACTGAAATTCTCTTTTATTCCCCTAAAAAGTGACACTGAAGGGGTTAATCAAGCCAGGCAGCTGGAGCAGACATATTTGTTCCCTTTAATTACTTTGCAGGGCATGAGGGAAGAAATATTGCCTCTAGGACAAGAGTGCTTTATGGTAGGGCAAGTGGAATAAACCAGGAAAGCAGCATCGCTAATTAACTTGCAGTGAGCTGCAGTGCAACCCGTGACTTTCTGAGGAGGAACTAAAATAGCTGCTGAATTGCTCTCATGACCTTGTTATCTGGTGCTACTGCACCAACGGATGACATGGGAAAAGGAAGGGTTGCTCTAGTGTGAGTGAAAGAACAGATCAGCTATGGCATCTTCAGTTTGCATGAGCTTTCAAACCACACTGTTTTCACCTATTTTGTGTGACTCCAAATACACAGGACTCATGGTTTTACTTACAGTGCAGAGCATTCGTGGAGAAAGATACCTAGGTAACAGCCAGCAGTGGGGATCAGTTAGCAGCCCAGTAGAACAGTGTATAAACTAATTTGGTTCCCTGAACAGATAAGAAATCTAGGTAAACGTGCCCATCCAGAGCTCCATATTATGGGAGCTAGCTGGCTCCTGCAACCTCAGTTAGCTTATATTAAGATGGTATGGGTATCTCTATGCTGTGTGCCAGCCTTGTAGCAGTATCTGGGTGGAATTTATCCCACCCAGCTTCAGACATTTATGTCTGAGCTGTTGCTTAGGCCCCTTTGATACCACTGAAGAAGAATAGGTGTTTTCAAGGCAAAATTAATTTGCCCCATTTTGGTTATATTCTTTTGGAAGGGATGAATCAAACTTTCAGCATGTTGAATGATGTTAAGCTGCCCAGAGAGAAGCACTTGATACCACTTCAAATATCAGCTGAAATCCTTAGAGATCCAGCTTCCAGCTGCTGAAATACCCTCTATCACACCTGCCAGACCTGTACGGATGTCTCAGCTCTCGCTAATGTCTCAAAGGGCATTAAGTGACTGAACCCTGCCTTCTGCGTTTGGGTAACGGCTGGTCACCCATCGCTACCTACATTTAGCTGTTTGGCTGTGATCAGAGCTCACGTAACCGTACCTGAGCTCACTTCAAACTAGCCACCACAAAACTTGCCAGCAGTGTAGCCCTGAGTTTGTCGAACACCTTCCTCTCGTTCGGGTGAGGTTTGCTTTCTTCCACGGTTACACCAACAACAGGGCCTGATCTAGGTGGGTGAAAATCGATTTGAGCATGTCTACCTGGTGACGTGTCACAGTGGTGTCAAGGCAGACCTCTGTTGTAGAAAGGGTTAATCTGTTAGTCCTGACTCTAAAAGACAAGCAGTACACAAGCGGGCTACAGGTAGGCATTAGGCTGAGAAAGAGAACACCCAAGTGAGGAACATATTCATCTTCATGTATCTAGGAGGGTGTTTGAAGAAGAAAGAAAAAATCTGTTCTCCAGGACCCATGGAGAATAGAATATGAAATCATGTTCTTAACTTGGAGCAAAGAGATTAAAATTAGGCCTTAAGAAGCCCCTCATCTCTGATGGAATGAAAAATGAGGCACTGGAAATAATTGTGTGGGTTTAGGAGGGGAGTCCCCCTTACCAAATATATTTTAAGTTTGACAACTGTCTGTCAGAAATCATGTCACCAGGAAGAAGGGGCTAACTAGTCCTCTGGAGGGTTTCCTTCAGTTCTGTGATTCTGCTCTGGAAAAGGACCAAAACCACAACAAATCCCAAAGTGGGTATTGAGATGGATAGCAAGAGTATTCATCATAATCATATTTAATGCTACTGTGGATTCTGGAAGGATTATTGAGCCTCTTGATTCAGGATTTGCTTTTACTATGCTGGCTTACAACTAGATCTCAGTTGTGGACAGATTATATATGCTGAATGCGAATGTTACAGAACTTACATAAGATTTTTAATGAAGCGCAGGAATCCAGTCCAAAGAAAACTTTCTTATTCCTTGCACTCTACCCTACAGAGGAAAAGGGAAGCCAAGGTCGTAAGATCAACCTAGCTCCAGAGATGAATTCTCCTCTTAATAGAAGACTCCTGTATAGCTGGGGGTATTAAAGAAAAGAGAACAGAGGCGGAGGAAGTAAGGAAATTAAACTTTATAGAGTCATAGACGATCTTTCACCCTTGCCATTTTCCTTGCCAGGGGCAAGCTATGTCTGCTTGACAAATCTCTGCTATTTCTTGCACTGATGTTCCGTGTCTGTCTATCCATGGCTCAGAAAAAGTGAAGCATTTAGCTGAGTTTGACAGTGCCATTAATAGTGTGCAGGAGCTGAATACTGATTTAGGAGATCTACGAAGCTTTACTCATAGCTCATTTTGAATACTGTGTCCCAGCAGTCCTTAACTTCATTGCGATTAGCTAGTGTTACCAACACTTATTTCCAGAATTGGCCGAGGAAAACACATGCTTAAGCAGGCATACTACAGAGCTGAGCTACTACCTTTTCAGTGAACCAACAAAAGCTGGAACAAAGTAATGATTTTATTAAGGCTGCAATTAAGAATGGTTCCATAGATCAATATACAGTTGAAATGGTCAAACTAATAAAATAGATAATGCACTCCAGTTATGAGAATAAGACTAAAAAGAGTGCCGTGGGGAATCACAGCAGATTTGGAAAGGTTATGCAGTCCGTGTCTGTGTCCTGAGGCAGGAGCAACACCTCAGGCCATCCTTCACCAACATCTACCCCATCCTTAAAGATGCCTGTGTGGAGGCGACTGCTGCTCCACACAATCTACGTTATTGTATTCCACCCTTTCTGTTATAACATCTGTCCTAATCACCAACCTGAAACTTTTTTTGGGTAATTTATGTCCCAGGCTTCCTGACCTGGTCGCCATGGACACAGGAACAGATTGTCCTCTTCCACTCTGAATCAATTTCTGAGACACACAGAAGTTGGTTTTGTACCTCCTCCAGCCTTTTTTCTCCAAACCAAGAAAACCCAAGTTCTTTCAGCCTGTTCCCTTCAGCCAAATCTTGTACTGAGGCAACTAAAACAGCAACCAGGTTCTTGTCAGCTAAAAGGCTTCGTCATTGCCGTAGACATTATTACAGGAGTGTTCATTCTAGCACACAGTAGCAGAGCAGGCACTTCTTTTTCCTTCTCTTCTTAGAATATGACTATTTTAATAGACACAAAAAGTGGTAAGGCCACAGCCCCTCGCATAAGGCAATCCTTGTGCTCTAGGTCAAAGTGAAAATGGATAATAAAAAGAAGTTTTACTCATGGCCAGTCCTCTGGACCACAATCTGTACTTTGCAAAATAGAAAAAAAACCCAAAACCCAGATTGTTCAAGGTCTGAGCTGTAGAGACAGAATTAGATTTTTGGTTGAGGGAATGGGCTGACAATCACATTCATCAGGTCATAGTGTTTCTACACATACACAATAAACCAGCCAAGACTCTCTGGCCTCTCTTACCACACACATTCTTAGACAATTGTTTCTGCCCTCTTATTGCTGAACAGAACACCTGAATTATGTACTGACAAAGGGGGCGAGAACTCATACAAAGTCAAAACTGCCCTTTTGTCTTTTGACCAGTGTATTTTTCTTCATTTTACATTTTTTATCAGAACACATACTACCCACAGTTAAACAGTTAGATTTTTCCTAGACCCTGTTAAATCCGGGCTTGTACCTATTACAATAAATATTTTTCATTTTGGAATTCATTTGAAATTCTGTTCTCTGTGGGATTTTAAAATCAAATTTTTAGTCTTAGAGAGTTTTCCAGGCTCCCTCTTCAGGCAGTGCCATGACAGTTGCATCACCAGAAAGCCACAGTGTCTACTGAGTGCGAGATGTCCAAGAGAGGCAGTGAGTCACACCTAGAGACCAGCATCTATCCTGGGCTTTGGAGTGGACTTCGGAGTCTCACTTGCTTAGATGACCTGATTCCCTTCTGACTATGGTGACTTTCACCTCTACAGAGTAGATCACCCCACCCATTTCAAACACGTGTCAGGATGAGCTCAAGTGTGTGCTTATCATTACTCCACGGACTACAAAGAGTGTCTAGATCATTATCTTGCACTTTTTTCTGCATGGCAGTTAGGCAATCTTAAACAAAATTAATGCCAAGGTAAGTATTTATCTGCATGATCATTGTTTCATGTCAAGGACCCTCATCTCCACATTATTTCCTAGTAAGGACAACAGAGATGGGAAGCAGGTTTTGTAGCCCCATTGGGTCAGTCTGTTTTTCTCTCAGCTTCTTTATCATCCAAGTTCTGTTTGAGAGATGACAATTGCAGGCAGCAGGCCAGGGTGAAGAGCTGGAGGCATGAACATCTTCAAATACTTTATCTAGATTCACCATAGTTTATCCCTTAAGGTCCATCCTTGTTTTGTCACCCACTAGTTTTTATGCTATTTCTAGTATTTCTAGTTCTTGTATTGAAAGAAATAGTAAACAACAGTATTCTACCCACTTTCTGTGGGCCATCCATGCCTTCTGTTGCATCCTCTGCCATTTCTTGTCCAGGAAAGAGAGATGGAGTATGTTCAAGAGTTCCTTGTGCAAAGGCAGTTTGATGACTTCATTCATTCGTGTCACCCGCCCTGGGAGGCAGTCCTGGCTACACTTTTCCTTAGCCCTGGTCAGCATGGAAGTTACCTTATGGATAAGACAAATGTTTAATCCAGCAGTAGGGGTTGTGAGGGTGAGAAAGGGATTCGTCTTCCAGAGGAAGACTGTCAAATATACTCAAAAAAGTATGCCAAGTGGTCTTACAAGTTAGCCCCAGTGTCTCAGCAGCAGCTGCGCCATCACACTTGGCTATTGCAGCAGTACTTATTCCCTCTGGTTTTGACCAAAGACTGCAGCCTCTACTTGAGAAGGGACTTACTTGACTGCAACTGGGAAGATGCAATAAAAATTTTCTATTTTGAGGTACCAGCATTTCTGGATTTAAAAAAACCCCAAACAACCAAACAACAGCCAACAACCAAGGAAACAAACAAATAAACAAACCTCCCTGAAAACAAAACAAATCACCACAGCAGCAACCTGCCTGCTCACCTTGGGTCTTGTAGTCAGCATTTGTGGAGAAGGATAAACGCAAAGCCTCCTTCACTTGGAATAAGCTGCCAGAGCTCTTGCAGAGTTTTGATGAGATCATGCTAAATTTGATCTCTGCTGTGGTTTTGATAATGGGCTGTAAAAAAGAACACAAGCGAGGGAAAGAAGAAAACAAATCAAACCCCACCACAGCCGTCTGGCTTCCACAAACTAACACTACCCATGACATTTGTAAGTATTCAGAGGTGAAGTGAGGCAGAGTACAAACTTCGTAATTTCCTGAGCACTTGTCAGAGGAAGGCTTGGCTCAGAGCAGATGAGCAGGATGGGGCTGATGGTCTAACTAGCCTGAGAGCCAGCCTCTGGATACTCTACATGAAGGGGAGAGATGCCCTCTAACGGGTGATCATAGAATAATCTCCTTTTGGAAATCCCTTTTCCCACTCCTAAAGGCTTATGTATTCACTGAAGTGTAAGTCCTTATTTCTCAATACCTCTCTTTGGGGCCTGGAAAGGGAAAACCAAGGGCAGAGTATCATCGCGCGGTTAGACCTCTTCCATATTGCTGGCCTGCAGGCCGTTTTCCCTTCTACCCTTCTTCTGGGAAATTTGGCCAAAGCCCCTTTTGAAGGAAAAAGAAAAAGAATGTTGGCCCTGTGGAATAGTAAAAGTGTTGTGAAGTGCGGGAAATTTCATTGTCCCTTAATAAGCATGGCAAATGAGTGTGGATGCATATGGGGTCATATGATGGAGAGGAGTCATGGTATGAAGCTGCAGCAGGTGTCTGATTTCTCAGGGGGAGCTATGGTTGTGTGGGCTCCCCCCATAGAACACATGGCTGATCCCAAATCTGGTACAACTGATAGTGGTGCAATGAGGAAGAGTCTTTGCACATGGATGTCAGAAGTGGGAGGTGTGAACCTCCTTAGGGATGCTTGAGATTTGGGAGGGCTCTCTGGGACATACTCAAAAAGAAGAGATTTCCATCTAATAGTTTTGCATTACTAAGGTAATGCTTCTGAAGGTGATTCATGGTCTGCTAGGTTTTGGCTTCCAAAAAATTTCTTCCAATCCATGCATTAACACAGAAATATGACACGACCTGTGTTATGGCCTTCACTGAATATCAGGTCAACACCCAAGACGCAATAGCAAGGACTCAGACCCTTAGCATAAGGCCTTTTGTAATTCTGCATTCAAGTGAAAGCTGATTTTTTTTTCTCCAAATTTTTTCCCTCTAAGTTGCCCAGATGATTTTACATTGTTGGACACTATTAAACATTTGCCATTCTGTGCTTTTCTGATTCTCTCTTCTTTCCTTTTGTCTTGTCATGATGATTTATGGTGCCTAAGCAAGGAAGGTAGAGTTTCTGTTTTTAGCTAAATAACCCAGTGGAAATTCTGCTTTCACACCTCTTCTGAGCAGGACCTGCACACCTGCCTGCTGCCTTGCTCTAACTGCCTCCACTAGTACTGTTGAACAGAGAGGAACAGAAGCAAACAGACCCTTATCGTGTCACTGAATTAGTACAATATGGCATACGCGTTAACATGCTTATCATCATCTCCTTTTAGGGTTATGCTTTCCATAATCATCAACACAAACAGCCAAAGGCAGATGAGATGAGCCAGGTGGAATTATTTTTCTTTCAAGAGAAATTGCATAGCAAAAAATATTTGGCTATGACTTTTTTCACTGCACCATGGGCACGTATCCAAAGTGAGACAGGAACAGATTGGAAAAGTAGTAGTGTTTTATGTGCCGGCTGCATTTGATTTATGTTTGTATCAGGATTCTTACATGGATCAGAGGAGGCTGAATTAGATGTTTGATGCCAGCTTATACTTCTTTTGTATATTTATTTTGATGCTAAGGCTATTCTAAGCTTTTGGACAGTGGGCAAGGGTCTTGAGTTAAGTGAAAATGAAGCTGATACCTGCCCTAGGGCTCAGAGCAGAGCAGTCTAAAGTAGTCATCAGAAAAGTAGAATCTGGACTTTTGTCTTGTGTCTCACTCCCTTCCCCTCACCTCCCTTCCTTTTTTTCATGCTCAGAAGCATGGAAAATTCAAAAGAGGCAAATTATGAAGTTCTGCAGAATGATGCTACAAACAGAGGAGTCTTTCAGGTTTTCTCTCATCTCTGGGACACATCTCTAAGAAATTTAGCGTCAACTCAGGGAAAAGGACTACAGGTTTCAGTCTTGCATATCATGCCTTATCATGCACTGAGTTAATCCAAACAGCAGGCATCGTGACTCTGTGCACAAATCAAGGAATCAAAGTGTAGGTAAGTGTTTCTGTGCATTTTGGGCACCCAGTCTCCACTGCAATCAATGAAGCTGCAAAGCTGAGCTGAGATGCCCATGCATGGGGCAAGTGCTCTTTGCATTGATCTCATGCATTTACTCCAGCCTTCAGTTGTCAGCACAGGATGCAAAGGTGTCCATAGGTCCTGTGCCGTATTTGACAGTTCCCTATGAATGTCTCAGATACCTTAATGTGTCTAAAATGGCACTAGAGCAACAGACTTGTATCTTCTATTTCATAAATTGTGTACCCGTCAGCAGCAGTATTTGATTAATTTGCTCTCCAGGCTTCACTGACTATTTCAAGTGGACCTCCATTGATTATAACAGGAACTTAGACACCCAGCACATGGAAACACCAATGTTTAGGCATATATCTTAATCTATGAGGTGATGCCCACCTTAGGTGACATGATAATGTTGAATATTTATTTTCCATCTCCCTTCCTAGCCTCATAGGAAAATGCTGACAGATTTTTCCCAGGGTTTTCCCCAAACAGAGAACAAACACATGCAAAATATCCAAAAATGACAACCCATAGGGTGGAGGGAGAGTGGGACAATGTCTGCAACATCCTTTCAGGTGCTAAGTTTGCGTGGGTGGTGTGAAATTGTGTGGTTGGAAAGGACTTGTGCTGTGCTGGCCCTGGGATCAGCAAGAAAGGAACGCTATTTATCCTGAGACAGGGCAGTTCAATGCCTGTGAGAAATGCACGGTAGCAGCTCTCTGCCTTGCTAACTTGCACTTGAAAACATCACCAAGAGCAACTGATGCCTATTTAGGAGCTGAGTCCCAGATTTGGCTGTGTCTACACCAACAAATTGAGTTGTGCCAGGTCACGTTGCACAGCCTAGATCAGTTATGTTCCAAAATTCTTAACATTGGTCCCTGGCATGCTTTTGACCTGTGCCCAGTAGTGCTCACCCTGACAATTTCTGGGCTTGGTTTGGGTGTCAGTGCAGGCCAGAGAGCATTCCCAATAGGCAATTTGGACACGGTCAACCCATTTAGGAGGATAAGGGAATTTAATAGCAGGGATGTGGCCAGGTCCTGCCTGTTGGCATCAGCACAAGACAATGCAATCTGACCCTGTTTAGTTTACTATTCTAGATGTCACCTTTTTCTTCAGATGGCATAAGGAGGATGCCAAGACTGTTTTTGAGTGGTTGCCCAAGTTCCCAGTGGTTTCCTGAAGGACTGGAAATCAAGTGCTGGCTTCTGCTTTAAAAGAGCTGGAGGCTTTCTCTGCATGGGCATAAGGCAGGGTTCAAGAGTAGATGATGCTTTTGTAAAGACAGAGCCTTCAACACTGCAGCTCTGCAATCCTATTGGCGCCCCACATTGTTTTCAAGTGTCCTTTGTGAATTCCTGAGATATTACTTAGTCCAGGGTGGAAACAGTTTGGTACCACCAGTGATGTGAGCAGTACAGAAGGTCTGCAAACTTTCTCTTACCTGGCTTAGATTTTCAGTGGCTCCATGTCAGAGAGAAGCAGTAAGGCTCACATTGCCTGATGAGGCGTACTGATATCTGTGGATATTTGTAGCATCTTTGTATTATTTCAGCCAGAGCACTGTGGCTTAGACAGTGGCTTTAATTTTGTACTGCATTTAGGGGGCCGAGAGAATAATATAGGACTTGTGTAGGCTTCAAATCTCTTGAGCAAACTATGATTACGGGCTTGATAATAATCCATGCACTGTATATCTGTCTAATGATAGGGTACATTTGGAAGGAAGATTATATATAATTTTGCTGCAGTTATTTTTCTCCTAAATTTAGGATATCAAGAATGATCAGAGAGGAAGACCACACTCGGTTTGCAGAACCAGTCCAGATGCACATTGCAAGAACAAAGAGCAATGCCAAAAAAAAGCCAGCATTTTGCATCTCACTTTGTTGATCCCTGAAGTTAGAACATTCCTTGCTCATTTTGTCACTCTGCAGCCACTATTCCTGTTTACATAAGAAGTCAATTCAATTTTCAAATCCACAACAAAAGCGTTCTCAAAGGTGCTAATTCCGAAAAGTGGGGTTATGCTACACTTCAGTGTTTTCTCCTTAATTTCCTCCTCCTGGAGTGAAAGCAATGAAGATTGGGGAAGGAGGGGGGAAGAAAAAAGGGAACTAATTCATTTTCTCAAAGTGACATGTCACCCAACTTACTGTTAGATAGTTTCCCCAGGAACTCACGAGAATAAGCTGTGTGTTCTGCCTTACAGCACTGGAGATTACAAGGGTATGGATCCCACCGAGGGGTGCTGTGGCACAGCTGGCACCAGGAGGGAGACAAGCCGTAGCCAAACCTCAAACCGCTTCTCAGCCTGCTGTGAATCTTGTCCTGGTGTGCTGCAGTCCCCCAGGTTCCCATCCTTACTCCACTGTTCTCTTTCTGGTTTTCCACATTTTTTACCTACCTTCTGGTCGTGATCCTGGTCTTTGCTCTTTCATCTATGTATTTTATCGTACACCCACTTGGAAATCTAAACTGTAAGGCAAAATTATAATTTTGGTCATCAGTGAATCAGCCTTCCTTTATTTAAGGCTGCTTTACTTTCCTTAGATAAAAGAAACTCCAGGAAAGGCTGGCCTGAGATCCAGTGAGTTTGGCAAGCCAGTTGGGATTGAATCAGAAGAAAAAGTTGGTTTGTCAAGTCTACCACAAGTCAGCTTATGGGAAAAAAAGAGGTGGCGTTTTCCCAACTATCTGAAGGGATATTTCCCACAAAATGATAGTCTATCGCATTAAAGCTCTCTAGCAATGGTTTGACAGATGCATACAGGCAGGTCTTGTACTTAAAACTAACCTTGCAAAGAACACGCAGAAAGACATTGCCAGTGAATGCCATAGCAACTACTAGGCCGTAGAAAATATGGCCAAACTTTCCATTCTTTGGGTAAAGGGAAGGGAATTGAAACAAAATATTTTCTCTATCAGCAAAAAACCCCTTCCATTTGCTGTCTCCCTGCCCCCAATATCTTTAATTGGGCACTTTTTTATACTCACAAAGTTTCTTCTTATTTTCCCCTGAAGCTGGTAAGTTTTGGAGAAATCTCATCTCTGAATGTTTATTCTTTTTGGCTTTGCAGAACTGATTCAAAGACAGCAGTGGTGTCTGGATATTGATGAAACCGGGTAAATAGAAAGCTGTGATAGATATCCATGAAACCTGTCAACTTAGGGAATGAGCAAGGGGCAAAGGTACCAGATCTTGGTCCGCTGTGGAAACAAGGCAGTAGTTTCATATGACCCCTTCTGCCTGGAGAGCTGGAAAGCTGGCAGCCCAAATCCTGGGTTGGACATCACGTAGGTGGCCGTGATGCCAGAACGCCTGGGAAGGTGGGTTGGCTGGAGACCAGCAGACTAACCTGACCGCCCGCTTTCCACTGACAGTCTTGGAGAAGTCATCACATTTCTGCAGAACATTGCAGCACTGCACAGACAGCATTTTCCAATGGAAAACTCCTGCCTGAGAAACTTGGACCAACTCTACAATGGTGAGAACAAAGTAAATTCTTGGAAGGCTGGCACTGTATTGCATTTGAAGCATTACCACTTGCCTGTGTAACTGTGTGGCTTCAAGAAGACACTAGCAAAGGGTTGGTGATAACTTATCCGTGCTGCCGGGAAGGGAGGAAGGTAGAAGGGTGGAAGAGACACAAGCTACAGAAAGAAGTGGAAGCAGGGGAAGGTGGGGGATGAATAAACACTGGGTATGAAGGTATGGCTGAAGCAGTTCTCCAATGATCGTACGAAATGGATGCAGACAGAAACACTGGTGGGCACAGGTTTAGTTGTCCTTGTGGAGGAGTACCTTTTGCATCCCATGCCCAAGCAATGCCCTCTCCTGTATGCCACGGGAAAAGGCTGAACAGCTCCGTTAACACCAGGACTGCTGTGTCAGGTGACAAATGCAAACCAACCTTTAAGCCTGAGTACTTCTGACCCGCCACGCCACAAGGGAAGGAGGCAGATACAATTACCTGGCTCAGCAGGTAATGCGTCTTCCAGCAGCTCAGATGTATGAGCCGTTTAGTACGTCTTGGTGGACTGTCTGCCACCTGTGGTCTGTTGTTATTCCTGGGCAAAAGTGCTGTAGCACTTAACAACCTGTGTGGTAGTCTTCAGTTAGAGCTTCTGGAAGGTAGGGACTTGTGCCGTAAAGGTGGGATTCATTGGTTGGTGGGAAATGGTCTGGTGGGCAGGTGTATTCTGTAGCACCACCTTAAAACATTTGTGTTGTTTAATGTGCGTTCTGGCCAGCACCAAATGAAGCTTCCGGCTGTGATTGTGGCTCATTTCTCTTGTGTTTGGGGCTCAGATACTGAATGGAAGAGTGGGCCCTGACAACTTTCTAGTTAAACTTCGAATTGTAGCACAATATTAAAAAGTTGAATGTTATATGGAATAAAAAAAGGTTGCTTTTATACATGGTTCAACAAAAATTAGTCCAAAATTTAGCAAGGGTGAAAATAATGGAACAGGAGACCGACATAATAAGAGCGTGGTGAATTTAATGGCTTGCTTTTAGCTAAAAAGTATTTTTGGACCCTGTTGGTATTAATTATACAAATTTGGATTACCCACTTATCCATTGCTTCATCAGCATAGCTCTTTTACAAATAAAAACCTGTTGTTGAGAACGGATGCTGGCAGTGCTGAATGTTGTTAAACCACATTAAGCGCAGCATTTGAGCTCTGCTCTGTGCTCTGATCATGATCCCCCACCAGAGAAGCAGCTGGATTGACCAAACAAAAGCTGCCCAGGTGAACAAAGGGAATGGAAGGACATTATTTGCAAGGAACACCACAGCTCTGTGCATCTAACACCTGATACAATGCTTAAGTACTTACGCAGAAAGATGCATGGGGACATGAAGTTAAGAAACACAGTGTGTGTCTCAAGTGCTTTTTTGGCATTCAGCTGAAGAGGTGGGTAAAAGGCTCCTGTTCCTCTTAAGTAATGGAGTTGGCATGCTGGCTTCAGTGGAAGGGTTTGGTATGGTAGCAGCATTAAAAAGCCTTCATTTGAAATCTGCTTAAGCAATCACACTGGGAGTTATGTTCTCAGAACAAGGTGGGTTTGGCTGTAGCTGCTCAAAACAGGAAGTAAAGTGACACAGCTTAGAAAATATGTCGGCTCTGCCTTCGGTCTCACCATATAAGTTGGGGACTGGTGGTGGGAGGGAGAGCTTTTGCCCCCTTCCCATGCAGGAATCTGAGCATCTTAAGATGAGTGCATCTGATAGCTGCTGCTGCTGACCACATCCTTCCTGTTCCTTGAATCAGCACTTGCAGACTGTGCTTGGGGCTCCCTGTGTTGCCACTGATAAGACGGCAGAGAGGGGCTGCCTGCCCCGCTGCTCCCCTGCACAAGCAGCCTACAGACACAGGTGGCAGGGCCAACACATCACTGGGCTCCCCCTGATGCCTACCAGATTCCCATAGCGAAGGAACACGTTTTTCTATGCAACCTTCATCCAATACAGCAAGTGCAGTGTGAATCTCACAACACCAGATTTATAATGTATTTGACAGAGGTTTACCCAGGGTTTAAGAAATGGAGAAAGTCTGAGTGAGAGCATCAGCCCTGTGGTCCGATGAGCCTTGAACACCATCTCTGACAACAGCTGACATCTGTCACACAAAGATGACAATGATCAAAGTAGGCAGCTGAGATACAGCATGGGATCCCCCTAAAACCTTGCATCTAGTATTTACTTTTAGCGTTGGTCATTGGAAGTCTAGTTGTTCTACATACAATGGAAAGGGTCCAGATGCAGTTAAGGCTGTGGGTTGGCCTGCAGGCTCTGGGGTGTCTCATCAGCCTGCAGCACTGGTGAGGAGTCCCTTGATCAGGCCTTGGTGTTATGGAGCTGGCAGGGGACTCTCCCACACATTACCTTAAAAGAAATGACTCCACCTTTGAACCCAGCCACCTCAGTTCTTGCATTTCCAATTTTAGATCTTCCTGTACATGGCAGAAAGCCACAAGATATCCCAACATCAGCTGTCTGTCCTTCTGAGCTTCTAATGAGGAAGCAGCTCTGAACAGCTGTGAGAGGTACTTTTCCACAGTTAACTCAAAAAAGTTATTTACCAACGCTCTTTAATGCATCTTTCTTGTCCAGACTTGAGTTAAAATTCTGCTTTGAAGAAATATCACCTGTTAATTGTTTTTTGGAAGCAACCCATCCAACTCATTTCCTAGGACTGGCCTTGCTGAGCTGACTTGAAACAAATAAATGATATATTGGTCATAGTATATGAAACAGCATGCCTGTAGGCAAAAGTACAGATTGGATACTTTCCTTCCTACATAATATATGCATACCATTGTCAGAAATAGCGTATTTCCCAGGAGACTGCAAAGGGTGTAAAAAGGGAATAATTTTCCCCGGGGGGCACTATTTTCTTGATGGTGTCTATCAACTGCTACTGCACAAGCAATAGCCAATTAACTGGCAGATGTAAACAGCTCTCTAATATCTTGCCTCTCAGTGTTTTTTGACTTAATCTGAATTCAGTGATTCAATTTTCGCCTTTGAAGAACATAAGGACAGTGGAATGGAGGGAAGGTGTTCTCCTGGAAGGCAGACCATGTCTCCTCCACCCTTCAGTGAGGAATGACTGCTGATCACCTAAACAGCCAAGCCCAGGATCACCAGGTCTAAGTTAATGGGAAGGAATTAAGAGGGATAAAAATACCTTAAGTGGTTGTGGGTAGAGCAAAACAGAGCGTAGTGTCTAATACTCCATTTCTTGGGAGGCCTAGCTAACTGGCTGAAGTTGGAAATCAAAAATCAATTCAGCATCAGAGATATTCTCTGAAGGTGCTTGGCCAAATCTTGACTGCGTAGAAGAATTAGGGGGTTTATTGATCTTTTTTATCTTGCATAAGATGGGGCATGTCAATGGACTGGTTCGTCTTGACCTGGAAACTACAAGGTATCAGAGACCAAGAAGGAAAGTGAAGTAACTTAAAAGGTTAGTAAGCACCAAAACAGATTACTTAAGGACTGTTTCTAGAGATGGTATCATCCTGCAAAAGTGTGAGAATCATAAGGAAACACCAAGAATCATAAATGTCATCTACCATGGAGGTTTCAAGCCAGGACCATTGTTATGTGAAAGAATCATCTGGGTAGTGTTATGTTTTAGATACTCAGATCTCTTTGGAAGAGACAAAACAAACTTTAGTGCAAATGGGAAAGATTTCTTTGGCTAGGAGCTTGCTGTAAAACTGGGGGTTTTTGCCCTAGATAAAGTTTGTTCCCTCTTAGAACACTTATTCTCTGTTCTTCTTGTATTTAAGGGACTTTTTTCTCCAGGAAGTATCTTTCTGAACTAGCCAGGACATAATACATCAGAAAACAAAGCAAAAGAAAGAGGAATGCTTTCACAGGAGTTCAAAGCACCCTGCATCATCAAAAGAACACTGAAGCAGCCTGGTGTCACTGCTGTATGCTTGAGACACCTCGGTTAAGCTGAAGATATGGATGAAGTCACCATACCAAGAGATCCAGTGTTTTAAGACTACTTTACATATTCACTATTCCTGGTTTCAGTGCTGTTGGTTTACTTTGGGTTTGCGGTAACAGTGATTACCTGGCCTTGAAAAACACACAAGCTGGAGAAAAAACAGCACAGGAAGAGAAAAATACGTAGACCTGGAGAGGGAAACACAGCAAGGAAGGTGCTGCAGGAAATGAAGACAAACATCGCTACTTGTTTGGAAGGGGCTGATCACCTGAAGGTTTCAGAATTATTTTTTTGGGGCATCAGAAACACATCACATGCCAGAGATGATGGAGTATCTGCATGGAACCCTACTCACCCAAGAGAGATCCCGGGGCTGGTGCTGCTCCTGAAGTTGGAAATGCATCTGCCCACGTGGACCTACAGCCCTGCAGGATTTTGATAGCTCGGGTGCTCTGTCACCAGCCCTCACCACTGCCAAGACCCCATGTGCCACCAATACAACATGCTGTCAAGATGTTCCAGTCCTACAAGAGCTGAATGAAGACACTGTCTCCTGCTGTGGTCCTATGTACTTTTATTGTCCATACCAGTGGAACTATCTCCAGGGAAGAGCAAAGAAATGCCCAGCAGTTGTGAGCAGTGCTCTCTCAATACCTTTTCGCAGTATTCCCATCCCTGAACCTCCACCCACTGGTCCCCTCCTCTCTCCCTTTTCAAAAGAAGGTAGGATCCAGGCAGTTTGATTTCTGGTTTTCTGGTGTCAGCCCAACGAGTTCTTATTAACTAGCTTGTCTTGTCATCAGGAGGGACTATCAACTATTTTTATTCATGGGAAGAAAGTTCTCTCTCATCCCTCAGACCCAAGAGCAAGGACCATAAGGAAAGCCCTGATAACACAAGACTTATAGCTGTGCGGGATTTGCTTTTCTTCCCTCAGGGCTGAACTAAGAGGCTCAGCTAGCTGCTCTCTCCTTTTTTTTTTTTTTTTTTCCCTTTCAATCTTTCCTGCCATTTTCAATCAGAAGTGTGATTTTTCATGCCTTGCCCTTAACCCCAAGTGGCCAGGCTACAGCTCCTTCATGTGCAGCCTGAGGAGCCTAGGAAGTCTGTCTAACTCTGCGTTATTACTCACAAGGACCATGAGCAAAGGCAGCACTAAAAGGCTCAGCCGCTTGTGGAAAAGACAAACAACTCTCCAAGGCTGGAGAGGTGGAAGCTCCAGAGCATCTTTCAGACCTGGTGAGCAGTACCTAAAAGATTCATTTTGTCAAGCAAAGATTAGATGTCCATTGCTGTTTATTTCTTGCAGATAAATCCTGCTTAATCTCTCTTGAGTGTATCACACAGTCATGCCAGAAAGCAGAAAAACTGTGAAGTGGCCCATGGAGAGATTAAGAAAGCTTTGCCACGAATCTTTCCGTCAACTCTGAAAGCCTGAGGGTTGTCCAGATCCCTTGCAGTTGAAGATGAAGCACAGGAGTAGGACATGAGGAACTCCTGCTTGGTCATGACTTTCCAGACTTCTTTAAGAGGAATCTTCCCTCCTACAGTTCACAGCATCATCTGTCACAGGAGCCAGTTGGTTGCTGAGGACTGAGGTCTCTGCCTCCTGGTCCAGGGTGCTCTGAGCCTCCTGGCTGGTGGTGCTGCAAGAAGAAAATATTGGTAAACTATACTCAGACTAATTAATCCTCAATTGAATTTAGGGTTCTTTGATAAAATTCTCAAATATTCTGGTGTTCTTCCCTCTTCTGTTTCTCAGTTCACCCATCCAAATGCTTCTTGGCAATTTGTGAGTTATTCACCATTGTCTTCAGAGGAGCGATTTTCCCGGCTGCCTCCTGCACACTGACTGAGGCCATCTTCAGCACCAAAAGGAGGACAATGAACCCAGTACCTTGATCAGTTTTCAGTGCTGATTTTGGTTAGTTTTACCCAGTGCTATCAAGCAAAGACACCCACCTCCCGTGGTGCTCAGAGCTTTAACGATTCTGTACGACCTCACCCTGCTTGCCACAAGTACAAGGAGGTTTTGGCTACTAAGGTGCCTGTCTGCCGGAATCACCTGTCTCTTCAAAACCGCTGTGCATTGATTTCAAACCTCAGAAGAAAACCTAGAAATCCGTGGTTCCTAATCCTGTCGTTTGGGGAAGGGCTGGAAAACTCTGATTCCCTGCTCAGGGCTGTGAGAGATGGTGGGGCAGGCTGATGTTTTAGGACTCCGTTAGCAAAAGGGCTGTCAGGAACAGTGGTGGTGTAGTTGATGCTGGCTGAAAGGGGGAGAAATAGACTGGGTGACCGCTCAGGTCCCTTCTACCCTTCTTCTTTTATGAAGTCGCTTCTTCAGTCCCTTGTGTGAGCAGATACTGTGTCCAGCCCTGGAACTGCTTACTGGGAACCCTGCAGGCTGTGCACAGCCTGTACCAGCCATTAGCAACACTTGTTAAACTTCTTTACAGAGACTTTGTATAAATTTTTTTAATTTTTGTAAATTGGCTAATTAACAAATGTTTTGTACCTGATCTAAATTCCATTAAAGTCAGGGGAAGACTTTCAATTTCAGTGAGCTTTCAAAAGGTCTTTCTGTGTTTTCTTGTTATAAATACACTGATGCATATGCCTGACCAACAAAATTGCAATACCCCAGTCTCTTTGTAGAAAAACTACAAATGCTTCCTTTATAATTATGATGCAGAATCAGCTTTGCTGTCTCTTTACAGCATTAATGACTTGTGTATGGGTAGTTACTCCTGTGTGGTTTTTTTCTTGCCTCCAGAACTCACCATGGTTTTCATCATTGTGATTGCAGATGATTCCTAAACAACCTTCAATCCATAAAAAGAAAGAATTCATCAAAACACTTTGTGTGAGCATGATAGGAAGCCAGGCAAGAAATCTTCTGCCTCTTACTGATGCAGTACCTGGAAGAAGATGTTTTAAAACAGCTAAGTCACTCATGACAACAAGAACAACAGAAAATGTGAAAGCTGATGGGATTCAGGGCAAGGCTATCAGTTCTAAACCTCCTGGTACATCAGGGGGTGGTTGATCAGCAGGCAAAATACAGAACTGCAATACAAAAATTATTAAAAAAAAAAAAAGAAAGAAAAAAAACTCTGAGGGGAAAAAAAGATTAGAGGGAATTCTGGGGTACCAGCTTATGGTTTAAAGTCTGGGCACTATTTCCCGTTGGAGCTAACAGTGATAGGTGTGAGCTGACCACCCCCTCATCTTCTTCTGAGGTTGTTTCCTTACTGCGATGCACCCACACACAGGAAACTGCTTTAAATGTATGTAAAAGCGTGCTCTTCTATAGGAAATGAGGCTGCAATGGGTTTCTGCCCACTTGTTTTAGCTTTCTGCTCCATCTGACACGGGGTGACCAGCCAGGCTTTGTCTCTGGGAACGACAAAGATATCGTTGTTCTCTTTTGGCACCGAAGTCAATAAACAAGTGGATAAAGTCACTTGTTTGGTATTCCAGGCCCACCCGGTGGAGCCGTAAACTGCCAATTACCCACAATAGAAACAACAGAAGAGGATAAACTTTGTTTACCTCTGTTCACCCTTGGCTACACTTTTGGAGATAGATAAATTCTCAGCGGGTGCCAAGCATTACAGCTTCCTGAATTGTAAGGAAAGGAGATGTAAAGCTCCTGCAATCAGCCATGCCTCGAGAACCGGCCTTTCGGAGGGAGGTGCCTTTGCTTTGAAAGACAGGCAGTGAAGCCGCTTGCTCCGCTTTGAATAGGGCAGAAGCAGAGTAGCAACATCTGTGCATCTTCTGCCCAAGGGAGCTTTCCCCACCATGGTGTGCCACTGGGGGAAGTCCTGGCTCAAGGTGAGAATAGCCACATCCATCCTACCCTTGGAGTGCTTCTGATGACCCTGTGTGATGAATCTCCTGCTTCGATCTGCAATCTGCCACTCATTCATAAAAATGTATTAAGGAATAACACTGAACAGGGGTAGAAATCCCAGTTTCTTGCAATTGTTTCCCCCCCTTTTTTTTTTTCCCCTAAGAAATATTCTGTAAGTAATGAAGTTAACTGGCCACTGCTGCAATTAAGAGAATTTAAAAACCAGATCAATCATACCAAGAAAAAAACAAAAAAAACCCCCAAACCAGTCCTGCCCCTCCTCCCAAACCTTGGTAGTCCTCTAAAGCTGCAGCAGAGTTCTGAACTCTTGCGAACAGATTGGAGGAGCTCAAAATTATCAAAATTAATCTCAATTTATGAATCCCCACGACATATACATTTATTTTAAAATAAAGACCTGAAATTAAAAAAATAAAAAAAGGAATATTTCTTTGTGAATATTACCAGCTATGTCAAGCTGGTACAGAGAAGGTGGAACTCCAGAAAAGGAGCTGGTTCAGGCATTTTTTTTTTCTTTTTTATTTTCAGCTAAGCGAGCAACAATATTCTGTATTTTAGCATGCTGTTTCCCCATATTTTTATAATCCTGCCATCAGCAAATTTTTCTTTCCTTGCATCATTTTAAGTTAGAGAGAACTGGTCCTAGCAAGCGATTCCTCCCATCTATCACGCACTGCATCCCTAGGATGGGATTACTGGCTGAGATACAATGCCTACAGCCAAGATGATTCCTAGCCAAATTAATCTGTATTTGTGGCCATGATTTCTCTTGATTCTGTGGCTTTATTTTGTTTCTTAAACACCAATTAAACCTTTACAAACCTCATAAAACAAAACAAAACAAAACAAACAAAAAGAAAAACTCTGAAATACCTATATAAACATTTGTGATTTATTAGTGCCAAAGTTTAAAATCTGTAAGAATATTCTGATGCACAATTTAATTACACATCTATAACTCCGAAAAAAATAAACAGTGCTTTGGTGGTTGTTTTGTTTTAGGGTTTTTTTCCCCTTAAGCTTGCTATTTTTGTCACTAATGATGACAACAGCATTCTCTTTGGGTAATTACACCTACGCTGCTGAATGCTGCTTCCTATTCACACTTCACCCCCATCATCTGGGTTTGTACTGCTACCTGCTACTACTGCAAAACTTTGCAAAGCCAACCTACCGTTCCATTTCCCATGATTACTTATTAAAAGAAGAATAGACTTTGGCATTTGTTAGAAAAGGAACTCTGTGTGTGCTGCACATTTTGCTAGGAGGTTCTGAAATTTGCTTCTAGTCATTTTTTTTAGCAACATGAAAAAGAAGCAACTGATTGAAATGTTATCTAAGTTTGAAAGAGGCTGTGTTTATAGGGAGGAATACAATTTTAGGCTAGTGGCATTTGCAGATTAAGGCAGACTTCATCCCTCTGTCACATTCTTTCCTCTCTGTGTGGAAAACCCAGATTCTGTATTTCTGCAGGGATTTTCATTTGTACAAGTGCAGGATGGGGAATGGTTGGTTAAGGTGTAGAGAGGAGAGCAGACCCCAGGCTCCCCATGCATCTGTAATGTCACAGATGCCACAAAATCCAACATTGCACTGATAAACTTTTTAGGCACCTTAGGCAAAAGAAGCATCTGCAAGACCTGTACCAGGGTCCTGCAACTCCACTCAGCATTGGGCATGGCCCCAGATGTGGGGCCAAAAGTGGTGGAGCAGGAGGAAAAAATATTTACACATCTGAAAGCACTGCCTACGGGGAAAGGTGGCAGGAACTGGGGCTGCTCAGGGTAGAGATACAACCCTGAAAATATAAGGGTGCATGCCTCCAGAGGCAGCCAGCTAAATCACCACTGGTGTTAACTGATCTGAGAAACCCCCATCCCAGGAATCCCACATCATTCTTCAGTGTTTATCCTAGGGCTCCTCTGCTCCAAAGATTGGGAAGTTTCTTCTAAAAACCTGCAGGTTTAGCCTCTTCCATGATAATTGTCTTTAAATGAGCAAAAGGTGATTCTTCTTAATGAGGGAAACATTTCTATATCCCAAAGAATGAAGCTTGATTTTTTTCTCCAGCTTTCTCAGGTTTCAAAAAAATCTTACTTTTTTTTTTTTTAAGACTACAAGATCTCTTTTTTTAGCCCCTAGCTCCAGTCAAGCCCTAAATGTGTTTGTAATATAAAGAACAAAGTTTTGGAGGAAAAAATATGTTGCCTGTCACAGACTGGGAAGAAAGTGCAAGTTTCTCTGTGTCTTAGGTGACCAGGCACCATTTCTTGTGCCACTGTAGTCACATACTTCACTAATTTTAAGAAGTAATTTCTCTTTAACTGGAAGGTTATATCTGGCAGCTTTGGAAGAAAACATTACTGTCTCTGAGAATTTCTTAAAACTTGCAACCAGGTCATGTAAAATTATGGGATCTGACTCAGTGGCACAGAGAAACTGAGGGTGGGAGCCATCGTGTAAACTAGGACACCTAATTTATACAATTAAATGTGTTTTGAGTAATTAATCTGTCATTAGAACCGATGAAGGATCAGTCGATCCGGAAAAAGATCTGATTGCTCATTTGAAGGCAGCTGATGCCATTTGAATTGCCCTAGAGGATCCCTCCCTCATCACTGGTTTCTGTCTGAGGGGGTACAAAGCCCTGATGTTTCAGGAACTGGATAAACCCACCTGTGTCTATAAGGAAGTGCAGCCCTCCAGAGCTGCCTCGCCATCCCGAGCCTTCCCCTCATTTCCTCCCTAAATGACCTGGTCCTGTCAAATATTGTCTATTCCTTGCTTTCAGACACAAAAAATTGCTAATGCATCACCTTCCTGTGCTTTATATTTCTCTATTATTTTTTCTAGCTCCCTTTCTTATTAGAGCCACATTGTTACTGATTCTTTGTGCAAACAAAAATGCAGATGCACTCATCTTCCTTTGTGTTGACCATCCTGGGTAGCATTTCTCTTTTATGATTCAATTCCTTTTTTAAATGAACCCACTTAGAGCTGAAAGGTAATGTATCTCTGCAGACACTGCGTGAGTATGTAATGAGATTAGGAGTTTCATTTCAAGCACCTCGTGCGCTGTGCATGAACTGAAATGTCTCCGGTGAATTCATAAAATCAAGGCTGCCCCTTGTAAGTAACTTCTCAGTGATTTATAACATATTTTGCATATTAAATTCTAGGCTTGATTTTATTGGTACTGTTGCTATGCTCACAGTGATAATTATGCCCAGTGGGTGGCAGAGCATGTTTTGTCGTGGATATTCAGCTCATAACTTACAAAGACAAAAGCACAAACTGATCTGGAACTATGCCTGTGCTTTGCATTAGACAACTCTCAGACCCCAAAATCTCTGAAAATATCCCATCAGGGATCACCCATCAACCTTTGTTGAGCTACAAATGCTTCTTCATTGCTCTCTCTCATTGGTCTATCACTGTCTGCAACAGAAGATTCAACAGAAAGGGCAAAGGGTCCCTTTCATCAGAACATTTTTATCTCCTGCTAATTATGAGGGTGTATCTGACAAAGCCCAGGTTTCAAGGTTCCCCACAATGGGAAGTGTTTTCACCTGGAAGCTGTTAAAGAACAAGAGGACAGTCCCTCCTCTTCAGTCAGTCTTCTGATCTGACCTCCATGCCCTCTGGGCTTTTCCTGAGTGAATGGGGTCTCCAACACAAAGGTGAGTGTGAACTCCTCTAGCTTTTGTATCTTGAGTGACTTTGATGAGAAATAGTCCTTTGGTTGTGTCAGTTCAGCCAAGGCCGCAGAGCTCATGAGCATGCACTGAGCAGAACATGAGGGGCACAGAATCTGCTAGGAACAGGATACACCTGGGTACATCTAGATGCTTGAAGTGGTTGTTGTTGGACTTGCCTTCTTCCACAGAAGCCTCAAATTCTCTACATCTGATTATGAGGCATGAGGACCATTTGGGGCTTCAGGTCTGCACCTGTTTTCCCATGGTTAGAGTTTGTCCCTGAATTGCAGTGACACCAACAGATGTCCTGTGTGGCTATTTTTCACAGATTTTCTGGCTCTCAACCCAGTTTATGTTGCAAAGAATTATTCTGGGAAACAAAGATAAGAGAGACATTCAGGGGGAAAAAAAAAAAAAAAAAAAAAGCAGACCTTCCACTTAAGACATCTCAAGTTTCCCATGTAAAAGCAAATGTAAATTCTTAAATCTTGCCTGGCAGAAAAACCTCCCCGAGGTTTTGTAGCGCTCAGCCTCGTTCATTCAATGCCCTCAAAACAGCAGTTGCACACATGGCCTTTTTGAAATCCTTTAGATACTGGTGTTATTTTTATTGAACAAGCAATAGATGATTATCAGAAGTGAGATAACGTAGCTTATTGATAAAACAGCTTTAGAATTTTATGTAATTTTTCATCTGAGGACCTCACAGAAAACTCTGAACATCTGTTAAATAAGTGTCAGTACATCTCACCTGGTTCCTTTGAACAAATCCTGTTCAGCTCCTGCCATGCTTTGGTATCTCAGCATACAGCACCCTTGGGATGACTTAAAAGCTACTAACACCAACAGTAGTCTTTCTCTTGCCTCTTCTGAACTTTGGATAAGGATCTGAATTCGATACCGTCTTGTAGCTGTGATGGTTTAAAGATATAAACAAGATAACCTCTACTTATGAAGTTGGCTGCTTCTATTTTGGTCCTAAAGAAGGGGTTGGAGTCGCTCTGGAAGCTCCTTTGTTATTTCCAGCTGTATCAGCTGGTCTAATGAAATATAACAGCCCTTACTACAAACTCAAAAAAAATTTCCGTAGACCAAGCAGACATAATAATGGGAAGTAATCAAGGCTACGAAGCACTTCTGAGCAGGCAGTTCATGTCTGTGTTCTCAGAGCCAAACAGAGGTGAGATTAGGCACAGACACAGTAGCCTTGGTGCAACGGAGAGAACAAGAGGAATGGGAGTGAGATAGCAGCAGGTGGTCGGAAAGGCTCCCAGTCTCCAGAAAGGCTCAGAGCTCCTGGAGCATTTAACCTTGTGCTCAGGAGCAGCCCTTAAGCGATGACCAGTGGCTTGGCTCACTTGCTGCTGGTTAGACAATTGCTTTTAGCAGGCACTGCGGTGTCTGTCGCCTTTGCCAGCTCTGTCTAGATGTATCCATAAAGGCAACTTACACAATGTCCTTCCTGGATGGAAGAGGTGGCCTGAGACATGTCTGCCTCACACACACACAGCCTCACACACTGACCCAGTCAGCAGGTCGGATCTGCTTGAAGGACAATGCAGCAAATCTTACTGAGGAACCTGGGTACATTAAAAATAACCTTCCCATGTGAAAAGCAAAGGTTTTTCAAGGCCAAGCTGGAGGGGGCTTTGAGCAACTTGGTCTAATGGAAGGTGTCCCTGCCATGGGCTTGGTACTAGATGAATTTTAAGGTCCCTCCCAACCCAAACCATTCTATGACTCCATGATAAAAGTCCAGATCCTTTCCCTAACTGGGTTGTAAGAGTACCTGTAAGGTCAGCATTTCACAAACACTAAATTAACATTTGAAAATAAGTAAGTGGGTGATTTATCATACTTTTTTTAGGCACATACCTGATCACAGGAAGGATCACCTTTCTGAATCTGATTCTGGAGGGACCCTCAAGTGACTTGCCTGGAGTTAGATTTCTGGCACTTAGATAACTACCATTAGCCAAGATAAACATCTTATGTACTGTCAGACATGTAACTGCTAAGCTGTAGCAGAATTGAGTTCAAAGGGGCATCACAAAGTGTTAACATTCTCATTGCACAGAGGACTTAAGAATTAAAGAGAGCGAATAGGCAAAAAGATAATATTTTTTTAATCTCCTGAAATAAAAGTGCCCTTGCCAAACATTGCCTTGGCTTATAAAGGCATTTGAACAGTTTAAGCAGCTGCCAGGTGAGGAAGAGAGAGGAATGTTATCAGCAGAATCATAATGGGAATTTTTAATATTTTTTTTAGATATTTCTTCCTTTTTGAAGCCAGAAAGTCAAAAATAAGCATTTCATTTTAACTCAGTAAGACCACTTTGCTTAGTAACTTGTATCAATCCTCAGGCTCTCCTTTCATTGTTGTCTCATCAATTTTGCAATGACCTCCAGGCTTTCAGATTATGAAGACTCTACCACAGGTATCTCCAGGAAAATCAGAAAGCTGCAGGAAAGCCTCAAGAGCCAAGCCCAGATTTACACAACACATGACAAGAGGTCATGTTTCTACCGAAGGTCTATAAGCATATTTAAATAATAATAATTAAAAAAAACTCTCACAACATAGAACTGTCTTCTTCTTTGTCACCTCCCAGTGCTCATTTTCCATTTCCCCAAACCAAATGTGCAGCTCCAGAGGAGTGAGTAGGAATGCGTTATCCCAGGTCAGCCTCTCCACGTGTATTGTCCAAGGAGAAGTTCTGAAAACGCAGCAGTTCAAGGTGCCCTATTCCAACAGGAATCAGTATTTTTCACCTTCAATTTAAAGTAAAACTCTCCATTTTGAATAAATTTAAGAAAGTTCCTGGGGATTTTTTTTCCTGGGATTTATTCTTTCAGCTTTAAATTATCTCACAGAAAAGATACAGAACAGTTCTTGGTGCTCAGTTCCCAGCTGAGTTCATTGCCATTGTGAGCTGTGAGTTCAGATCCCAGAGAAACCTTGTCAGCATTGTGCACTCACTCCTAAGGAGATGCCTGTACATTGAAAGACTTCTGTTATTAGGTATTAATTACCTTAGATATTTCATTACAACACAGTTCCCTAGGTCCCAAATGGAAAAGGAACTGAAACAGTACATTAAGGAAGATCCTTTTCATAACAGTGGCAGCTGGAGGAGAAATAGGAAGCACTAAAGCAGGAAGATCAGAGCATCACATTCAGACCCAAGCGATTGGGTCTATCATCTTTTGGCTGGCACACAAACAGCTACTTTATTGCTGGTGCCCTGAAGACAGCAAAAGCAGAATCGTTTATTACAAGAACAAGTCTGTTTCTATATTTCCTATCAGTGATTACACCCAGCCAAGCCAAAAATCTCTATAGCCTGTCCTAAAAGGCAATGCAGAGGGAAAGTGGAAGAAACATGGAATGCAGAGAGTGATCTTGCATCTGGAATAACCTCCCAGGATCTGACACTACACAGCTCAGAAGCTTCCTGAGCTGGAAGTTGATCCAGACCATTGAATTCAATAATCCCACAAGATGAATCCTCCATGGTTTTGCCTTTATTTTACGAGCCTATCTATATATTTGGACTCCACAGCTTCCTGTGACAATGAGTTACAGGATATGAGCTTGGCAGAAAAAAGGCTTCCTCTCATTTGTTTTTGAAGTGTGTTGCTCCAAAAATTCATTGGGTGCTCCATTTAATTGGTAGAGGTTCCTGTTCCCTTTCTCCCACCTCATCACCCTTCAGGAATTTACAGACCCATTCCACTATTTAACAAGCGGAGGAGCAGGAGGCCTCTGTTCTGATGTGGCCATTTGGTTGTCCTGTCACCCTTCTCTGAACGTTTTCTGATCTTGATGTGTCCTTTCCTGGGTGGAGGACAGCAAAGCCAAAATTGCCAGAAACATCCAAGATGTGGGAGCACTATTCAGATATGTGATGGTTTTGTCTTCTAACACAGAGATATTTCTGTCCTCTTCTGCCCAACGTTTTTACAGTCACTGCTAATATTTATTATCTCCTTGAGCACTGAGCTGATTTACAGAGCTATACAAACTCCAAGATCACTTAACCTCTGTGCTTCAGTCTATTTAAAATTTTTTTTAAAAAAAAATTAAAATCTGTTTGCCATGTAGAAGGTTCTGATTTAATAAGAGAAATTAAACTCAAGAGCAATTTTACTGAAGTAAGTAGCATTACACAGACCATAATTAATCTTACAGTCTTAGGGTAACAGTGCTCTCAGAGTTCTTCTTTCCAAAACATGGATTAATTCAGAAAAAGGGTCATTAAAGCGGGTAAAGTGAACTTCCTACTACATGACTTTGAAGATGCTGGGGGGCAAGTGGTCATGGGGTTAGCTGGCACTGAAGTAAATGCACTAAAGTCTAAGGAATTTGCTAATTGAAATGCACTACATGAATAATAAAGTAAGGCTTGGGAACGATCATGATGGAGACCGGTTCTGCAAACATGAACCAAAGAGGTATCATTTACAGCTTTCCACTTTGACTGCGCCTCTGAAAAAAGACTTGAAGCCCAAGAGAGATTGCATGAAGATAGTATGGGGTCATCACCCCTAGTGAAGTTAAATGTGTGCACAATTTACCGTGATCTCCTCTGCAACTCCACAGCTTCTGCAGTGCAAGGGCTGCTAGCTCCCATTCCCCGTGCAAAATGGGAAGAGTGTGGGTACAGGGCATGGAGCACTGCATTAGACGTACAGTCTAAATGACCCTGGTGGCCCATCTCTAACAATAAACTGTGGAAACTCTTCCACAGGGAAGTGAGAGAACTCTGCAAAAGATGGCTGGAGCATCATCTACCCTGGACGTGTCTTGGGCCCTTGCTACTTCAGTATGACTACTAGTAGCTGCTCAGCCCTAAACTCTCAAAGTGTTTCAAGCTGGTGAGCCTTTTTGGCCTACATGTCTTGTAGGTTTTGCTGTAAAATGATCTCCATCACCCTCTGTATCTGGGTTTGGTCAACATATTGACTTGGTCCAGATAAGAACCAACGACCATCAGGAGGAGCAGGACTTGTTCCCCAGCCTAGCTCATCCACATAGACACAGACTATTGATGAGCTAAAACACAGAGGATGACCTTCAGGACCCTCTCCCAGATTTTCTTATGTAACTATTTAACCTTACCTCTTCAGGGTAGGAGTAAACATGGCCAGCTTCTTTTTTAATCTAAGCTTTAGGAATAAAGAACTTCTTGTCCTTGTCCTTAGTCCTAGATGTACTAAATATAGAGGTCATGAAAAAGCTCTGTCACTACTGAGTAATAAATTGTGGTTATTTCATGTTACTGTAGCTATCTAGGAATTGGGTATCTTGTCTAAATTGTGATGCCTGATGTTCTCTCTACAACAGAAACAACCACACTGCTGGCTTTCTTTTTTCTTTTTTCTTTTTCTTTTTCTGTTTCTTCTTCTGTTTCTTTGTCTTTGTCTTTTGTCCTTTGTCTTTTGTCTTCTGTCTTTTTTCCTATGGCTATCAAGGCAAATTCACTAATTTTTCAGCTGAAACATGAACTGCCCTAAATATCATGCCCACCAACTTTATATAAGCTGCTTGGATAAACTTTTTTTTTTTCCCTATCCCGTTGTAAATTCTTTCCTTGTGTGTGCATGGTGCAAACAGTCAATGGAAAATTTTGGGATAAGTCTCAGGTGTATTTCCAACCACCAGATTTTGTGTGGCAGTAATATCCATATTACTTGTAACAGCGCTTTTACCCTTGAACTTCTTCAGGTTTCCAAGTGAGGGAATTTTCGGAAAGTCCAGTATGAAACAGTCTGAAAAGTGTCAGTCGCTGATAAAGGTTTAACACTGCGGATACTCTTACAGCCATGCCAGCTGTTAGGCAGCACCAAAATACTGCACTGGGCACGTTTCTACTGTCAGTGCAGCCCAAGTGAGAGCCCACTCTTAAGACCAGCCCTGTCACCCACCCACTTTGTGAACTCTTAACTGCTTCAGACCCACAGCCACAGCTTTTGAGGAGGAGAGCCTCCCCTTAGGGGAAAAGTCTGAATTCTGCTGGGACTGAACATGTTGCACGTTAACTCAGCTCAGGCATCTCTTTAATTCAGCTCTTTCAGAAACTTTCTTTTGTTTGTACTTCCACTGTGGCCAACAGCAAGGCCATCAGGGTGGAGAGCAGGGCTGGGAGATCTCTGCCCTGTCCACCACCCATCACTGAAGACAGACCCAACCCGTACAGATGGGCACTTGTAAGTGAAGATGCTCCCTGCCTGCCTATCTATTTATTATTTTTGCCATCCTATTTAGATTTGTAGCTATTCAGGGCAGAAGCCAGTAAATGTTTATGCAGCACAGCATCGTGGGGCCCAGATCCTGCTGGAAGCCCCTAGACGTTGCTGTGGTACACATTCTTGTTTTTATTTGCTACGTGAAGTTACTGCGTGATGAATGAGCCTGGAGTAGACCCAAAGGCCAAAGCGTGCACACACACACGCACACAGATAAAGCAAATTGTTTGGATTAACTCTGCGAAACTCGCTTAATAAGTGTCACTGCTGCTCTCCAGCCAAGCAGTGCTGCATGCTCAAACCTTTCTAAATGATTTTCAAAACTAAATTTTAATCAGCTGCAACTTGCCTTTTTAAAAATTAAAAATAAGGAGGTGGTGTCAGAATGGGGGGGCACATTCCTCTACCATTGCAGTCACATATGAAAGAAGTGATGTCTCAACTAATTTCTTGTCATACCTTTGGACACTGCAATTATTAACATCAGGATGTCTCTCTACGGTAGCATGCCCACTTAGTAAGTGGCTAAACACCGGTCTGTGCTCTGCTGCACTCTGATCCTTCTGCAATAGCGTGACTCACTTGTCAGTGAAGGGGATGCAACCAGAGGTGCAGTGATCACAAGCCAAGTTATAGGTTTTGGGTAAGATCATTCCCCATGCCACCGCTGGGAGAGGAAATCATGTTTCAGCCAAGCTTGCCACAAAGGACCTTGAAAGAAAATAATCCTGTAAAGAAAGAAAATAATCTTCCCCATCTTTTCCTAATTGCCCAATGGATCTGTGATGGGATTGAGCTCTCATGAGCACTTGGAGGAAAAGCAAGGGGCAAGGTGCTACCTCCAGTCAGGAAAGGTCCTCTTGTATCACCACCTTCTCCACTGCAGGTCTCCATGTGCGGGTAATATGAATGTCCTTCTTAGTGTGTAACTTCATACAGAACCTTCCTCTTGTTTTAAATTCCTTTTACACCCAGGCAGAAATACACCAAAGGAGGAATAAGAGGATGGTAGCTTCTCTGTTAAGCACCACCTAATACAGCAGCCTTTTTGCCTAAGGTGATAGGCAGGAACGACAGACATATTCCTCCATTCTGGGTTGCCTCCTGCTCCCTAAACTTCCAGCCTCACCTAGGTCCTCACCAATCCATGCTTTTAACCACACTGGCTAACATGAGCTCAGAATATATTTCCAATAGAGAAACAGCCTTCTGTCCTTTCACTCCCTTAAAGGAGTCAAGGACTTAGAAAAATCCAAGCAATGCCCCAGTCCTGATTGTCTTTAATTTTTATTTTTTAAAAAAATCTGTATTTTAGTCAGGATCAGCATTTTATGTAGAGGAAAAAAACCAGCAAACCTTGTTGACAGGATAGTCAGTTGCTTGCTCCAAGTCTTTCAAGGCCTTTTGGAGGTTTGAACCTTTGGACTCTCGACTGTCTGTAATAAGAGACATAAGATTTTTGTATACAGCTTTGAGAACTGGTATGGTTATAGTTAGGAAAGTGATTCTCTAGGAACATAAGCCCCTTTCCCCAAAGATCTGTTTCATTGTGTCTTTGAGTCATAGTGGATTCTTTAGCAAGCAAAACTAATATTTTACTCCTGTTGGTTCTGCAGAGCCAAAGCCGTTAATGGAAAAATCATCTCCATTCGGTTCCAGCTCATGCATCATCAACAAAATGGTTGGCCAGATTCCAATGGCAGAACTTTTGGGGAGGACTTAAGAGGCACACACAAAAGGTTTTCATCCAAAACTGAATTTGTGTCCCTGGTAATTAGGGGAGGGGGGAGAACGTCTTTCATTTTTTAAATCAAATGGATGCAATCTGGAAGCCATTGAGTGAAACCAGAGAGGGGGAGAGAATGTCGAACTTCACCATTTTTATCGAACCTATTTTCTGATGAATGACTAGACTTTCATGTGAAAGTTTTGGGGTTTTTTGTTGTTTTGGCCTGTGAAAGGCTGCTGGATGAGGAATGAAGGATGTGGAAATGCATCTGTGCCCAGAGATTGATGATATTCATGGCTATTTTCATTTTGTTAAGGTTGCAGAATGGTGACATCAATGAACACAGCTGGGCCACTTAATGATTAAAGGTTGGATGTAAAAGCCTGGTATTTCACTTAAAGGAAAGGCAATGCTTGGCTTTTTGCAAAAGAATCCAGTCTATATCATCCTTCAAAAGCTTGAGCTGAAAGTCATCCCCCACAGCAAATACTGTGATTCTTTTCGTAGTGTTTTGAATTTATGAAGTACTCACAAGTTCTGGGTTCTTTGAGGTTGCTTTCTTCTCAAGGCAAGGCAGAGCCAGAGGAGAACAGGCAGGTCTCAAAGCCCATTAATTCCCTTGCTGAACCCTTTCTAGGGCAGGGAGGGTCTCGTGTTCTCCGAACAGGTGGTCAGGGGTTAGAGGGAGGCAAATTCTCCACAGCAAGAGTCTCTGGGGCACCACGCCATCACAAAGTGGGAACTGTAACCCTGGCAACTTGACAACGGAGGTTCTCTTCCAATTCCCTTTCTTTCTCACATCATCACCCTTTAGCAATGGATGTTTTATCATGAACCCTCAGGCTTATGAACCCATTTTATGTTTCCTGACTCTTCCTCACAGCTTTCCAGGCTGTCTCAGGGACCACAGCTTCGGGATTCCCTGTATGCTATCCAAGTTTGTAACGCTAAGATGAGCATCCCAGGGCTCTGCAGCATTAATCATCATCACTTTCTGCTGTGAGACCTTGCCACCCTTCTCTGCTCTGCAGTAGGACACCACATGAAACCTCAAACGTCTTTGCATGCCTACAGTGCAGCCATATGCCTCTGGTCAAGTGACCCTGGGCTCCTCTTGCAGTCAGAGCCCTTTAGGAAGCAACTCCTTTGATCTAATGTCTACCTCAGAATGAAAGAGCAGTGCCTCAGGAGCATTTCTTTCATTTGGCAAACTGTAAAATAAGTTTGGGCTGCCTTCACCAGCTGTAGACATCAGCGACTCAGGTGTCTGCACTTCGTTTCACAGCTACTATTCATTCTTGTGCCTCAGTTTACCCAGCACCAGGAATCTAGAGACCCTAGAAGACACTGGAGGCTCAATCAGTGGTTTTCTTTCTCTCTCAAAACTGAATTATCACAAGACCCATCTTCACTCAGAGCAAAGCAATTGTGTAGCTGGCACTCCTGGTGCAAAGAGCTAAGGAGGTTGAGAGCAGCACCAGGTTTATAGTCCCATTCTGGTTGACTTGTTTGAAATCCCTGGG
The DNA here is from genome assembly GCF_023634155.1 of Falco peregrinus. Taxonomy (NCBI): domain Eukaryota; kingdom Metazoa; phylum Chordata; class Aves; order Falconiformes; family Falconidae; genus Falco; species Falco peregrinus. Next base: position 62,739,825 of record NC_073725.1, on the reverse strand, counting down.
ATATTTTGCCATTGTTTTCAATAGTCTCATCCTTACCAACAGAGATATCCATCATATTAATTTAATTCTTGGCAAAATTTAAGGTTGTTAAAAAAAAAAAGCTTAAATTCTTCTTAAAATGTATTATTTACATTGTATAGAGGCCTTACCTCATACTCTACTGAACACCTTCTTAGCTAGTTAGATTATTTACCTACTGATTTGCTCTCTCCCATGCCCCCAGGCTTCGTATTACTTATGTCAAGTTGCCATCTTGTTCCCTGAAAGAAATTAATTCTTACCTGTACTGATGCAGTTCCTTCTTTTTAGTAAATGTATAGCCCAGTCCTCAAACCATTTTTTACATGAGATATTTATTGACTCATGTCTAAGAACACTGCAGGAAGATGACCCTTATTACACAGTGCTCTCTTGGCAGAGATTCTCTTGGCCTCAATGACTGGTGGCATCTCTTGGGATGTGAACTGGTAAATACTAAGAACAGGTAGTGCCCTGGTGGGTAATGAAACAGTTATAATGATCAGTTGTTAAAGCAGCAACAGAAGATAGGCATGCTTCTCCAGAAGGATGTGCCTTCATTATGGGTCAGGTTACTCATACCATTTTGGTCCATGAATCTTCAACAAGCCTAAAAGTTCACTGCAAAGCCTTTAGGTTCTCTGTAATCAGCTGGTGAAGAGTGATCCTTCTAGCTCCGCAGTAGTTTTAGCACGCCTGTGGACAGCTAAGTGCATCTGGGGCTAATATATATGTACTGTTCCTAATCGCTCATCATTGCACCCACTGGGTATCACAACCTTTGCAGCCTGCCAGCGGAGTTTAATTGCTTCCCAGTCTGCCCGGGGCAAAAGCAACCAAGTCAGCCTGAGCCATGGTTTTACAGTCATTAAACCCATGCCTGTGTGCTGTTGGGTCACTCAGAATTTCCAGCTGATCCAGATCGTGCATCTCCTACTTGCCTTTTGTCCCATTAGCCTCTCTCCATAGTGTGCTTTGGCATGAAATCCCACATCTGAGAAACCTATCTATGCTTTCCCAGATAAGAAACGTCAAATGCCTTCTACAAAATCCTACTGAAAGAAAAGAGCAATGACAACAACCTCTCCACCTCTGAAAATACAGGAGATTAAAAAGAGTGAAAGGCAGATAGGAGAAGTAAACAGACACCACTGCAGATGGACTGGTAGCAGCTTTAAATCACTTTGATGCCAATCTCCATTTGAGGTTACATTCCCTAACAAGGGAAACTGTATTTAATCATTTTTTATTTTGTTAGAATTTTATCCTTGAGTCAGAGAGTTTCACAAAGCATACCTGCAAAGGGTATTTTCTAAGATTCCCTGATTTAGTTGGTGACTTCATTCAATGCTGTTTTAATAAACAAGGTCTCCCCAAAAGGTCTTGAGAGATTTATTCAGTGTGTTCAGCTCTGCTAGAGTATTGCTGCTTTACATTTGCCTTTGAATTTCAAGGTTATGCAAAAAACCCTCCTTCTCCCTGACTCTGTTGCGTAGTAGACTTCAGAATATGTTTCCAAGATAGCAAATTTAGTGTCTGACATCTACAATGTCTCTGACATTTGTAAAACATTTATCACCGTGTTATGTGTGTGCCTAATACCACTGATTAATTTGGAAGAACTAAAGTCTGACAGCAACAAAATAAAAACTTCTGTATATATTAAGAGAATGGGGAACCACTGAATTATGCTGAGCCTATAAATATTGGAATTGGCTTATCCCTTGGAAGCGCTCCAATGGTTTCATGGGCCATATGGACACTTGTAAAACAAAAAGGAAGTTGGAGAGTGAGCCAAGACAGGAGACTTCCATGTTCTCCATGCACATTCTTTGGTGTGGACCTGACTCTGGATATAGATACATCTGAATCCATAAGTAATATGGGTCAGGGCCTTTCTGGTGGTGCTGAGGCCAACTGGCACAGCACCACCTACAGTCCTGCACTGAGTTCTTCTATTCCCACTTCCAGGTCGTGACAACCTGAAACAGGGTATCTTCATGCACCGCATGTTAGGAACTGTCCTCGCCTTTGCAAACCTCAAAAAAGGCCAAGGCATCTGCTGGAAGGATGCTAAATGGCATTGCCCGGGGCCAGAACAAATTAGCTATATGGATGACAGAATTCTTGCACTGGGGAAAGTTCCTTGATATTTTTTAACTTATTAGTATAGAAGTAAACAAACCCTTGATGTTGCTAGTTTGCAAGGAGGGAGAAGTTCTTGGTTTATTCCTTTAGAAGTCTGAAGTGTTTCTGTACAGTAAGGCTGAGTTTCTTGGCTGGGTGATTGGGTTTGGGTTTTCTTATTTAGCAAAGTATGCCACTCAAAACAAATACAGCTCTTCAGGACTCTACAAGAACAACTTCTAGAGCTCACTTGTCACCAATGCAGCCATGCTAAGAACCTGCTTTGAAGCATCTGTTCTGCACCTACCTCAAGGTTGATACCACACTTGAGCAGTGGCCATGTTTGAGAGAGAAGAGTGATGAGGAAGCTGGGGTTGGATGAAGCATGGGGGAACAGTGATTCTGAAGAAGCTGTCTGGATGCCTTCAAAGGACTGAGGATTCCTTCAGTCTCCCTAGGGGACGCCCTGGGAAAAGCTGGTGCAGTAATGAGTTCCCTTACCCTTGCCAGGGGGTTTCCAAAATACAGATGTCAAAAAAGTGGGTACACAGGACATACATGCCTAAGTATGTTTACACTTATGTTTTTGAAGATACCTCTTGGTTATAGGGCAGGCTGGTGGGCTGTTGACTTCTGACTCATCTTTTTGGAGCTCTTAGCTTTGGCATCATGGGGCATCCTAAACCAGCCTCTAACAGGTGGCAGTGAAGAGGGTTGGGGAATGATTCAGCAAGAACACAGTATTTATGGCTATAAAAGTAAAATGGCTTCTGGGAAGTGGGAGAATATGAGTTATTTTTAGAAAGAAAGGTCAATGAAGCCTTGTCTACACTGTGAGTTCTCCCATCTCCCAAGCTGGCCTGGAAGCTGCCTGAAATCACCGTGTAAACAAGCTCCCAGCTGCCAGCATCAATGTTACCACCCTTCAGCTTCAACCGGGTTTCAGAGGGTCTATCTGCTCTGTTTGCCAACAGGACTGCATCCCCGCATTGAAACACGGTATTCCTCACAAGTGGTCTCCTGAAACAGGGCAGAGCTCCTTCTTTCCCCCCTACAGAGCCCATGGTCACAACACAGAGAGAGGAAATAAATTATTTAAGGCCAAACATGAAGCATGTGATAGAACAGGGTCTTGACTGGAGCTAACTCTCTAACCATTGCACTACCTTGCTCCAGCTGTGTTGCAGATCCTTAAAAAAATATTTGAAGTTTGGAATGATGGATCACTTCCATAAAGAAGAAAATCTTCTCCACAAAGAAGACGACTGGTAGATTTCAAGTCAACTTTTAAACCATATATTTTTCCATTTCCTTTGTATTGGAAGAACAAGGCCTGGAAATATGGACTAAGAAGCTCTGAAAGAAGAAATTCCTAGGAAGAAAGGGCATCCCCAGACCCACGTTGTTAAAAATTATTTAAACAAGTCTCATGACTTCTAGTCTGAACTGGAAATCTGGAACATCCTTTGTGTACAAAACCACTACCTTTCTACTCAAGACATTGCCTAGTTCCATGTGACAGCTCCAACATTGAATCTGTGCACCTAACCCAACCATGATTTGCATCTAGCCTGTTCCTAAAATCCTGCAGTGAGAGAGATTTCAGTATTTCATTACTCTCATCCTTCGGAGTCTGTTCTACTACCTGCCCCAAATGCCTGTTTCTATAATTAAGTTCATTTTCACTTGTTCTGTCTGCAGTGGACCAGGAAAACACAATATTTCTTTGATCTAGTTAGTGATCTTTGAGGTTTTTGAAAACTATTTCCAGGCTTTTCCTTGGCATCTTCTACAGTAAAACTTTGTTCCATTTTTCTTTGCAGGCCATTACTTCAGCTTCTCCGATGCTTCTCCTCACCTCTGTCTGGACCACTTTGACCTTCACTACTGTCTCCAAATGGAATGCAGGACATATCAACCTTCTCAGATATTCACAGTAATTTTTCCTGTGTTTCAGCATTCTTCAGACCTTTGTCCATCATTTCCCATATTTTCCAGTCTTTAACAACAAAGGATTTGCATTCAGCCACTCCTTTCCTATTCACTAATGTGTGAATGTTGAAACAGTCTTTGGAAAAGTGTGTTTAAGTTGAACTGAAGTAAAAGATGCAAATAAAATAGGCGTTTAATTTTCTCTAAATCTTCTTTAGTCCCTCTTAGCCATTAGCTTCCTGCACTACTGAAATACTTCTCTGAAAGTCCCCAGATTGAACTCTTGCGTATACGCTCAGTAAGTAGAATAAAATGGACTCTTCTTTCTGTTTGTCTCTTTCCAGTACATAACAGGATAAAATATTCAGTTTGGGGAATTTGTCTGAGAAGGTTTGGCAGCCTTCTGAGATTTTTTTGGCCACTGGGGCAATCTGATTTGGCAAACTAGCTAAGAAGTTGTTGAAAGAATTAAAATGTATTATTGGATCAGATGTGATACGGCTGTTTTGCCAGAAATGTGTTTTGGAGGTCTCATTTCCACTGGTGGGTATTTTTCAAATTATGCAGGCTAGGTGGTTTTCTTATACGTGTGTAGTTAAAAAGGTCCTCGGATCCCCCCACAATGAACATGTTAGTCTGAAATGAAAACAAAATCATTTTCAAGCATTTTTTTTTTCCACTCAGAAGTTCACATTCAATATCGAAGTCATTAGATGCTGAAGTCATTAGGCCTACCTAAATCCTATTGTAAATTTACAGTTTATTTTATGGGTAAAACCCCAGCAGACAGCAGGTCAGTGCTTACATAAGGCTCGTGTCCTTTATTCTTGCCAGTTCTTGTACTTGGTTGAGTTTTTCAAGTCTGCAGAGGAGAACAATTGCTGTCTGAAAGGCTCGGATCAGATACTTTTCCTTACCCCCTTTCTGGGTATGTGCTTCCCCTTGAGGATTTTCCAGGAGGAATGTGTCTCTCAAATCACTTTCATGCTTGCAATGGTCCTAATTGGAAAAAAAAAAAAAAAAAAAAGAAAAGAATGCTGTTTGGGAAATGTAGGGTATCAGTTACAGCTTATATTGGACAATGAAGTCACACTGAGAATTTTACAGGGAGCAGGGGTATGGTGGGTTCTGGAAGAAGATCTGAGGTTCAACTTCTGTTGAACCTGTTGTCTTCAGTAAATGCAGGAGCAATCATGCACCAGCTAAAATGCTCAGGTTAGTTGTCTCTGAGGTTGTTGCTCTTCTTTCAAGTCAGGTCTGAACCCCTCCAGGGAGAGAAAAGGCCACCTTTTATTCCAGCACGGCTCCACCATGTTCAGCATTGGCTTCTATTCAGTCCTTGAGCTAATGCTCCATCCGTAATTGACATCTAGATTTCATACATGCCAGAATTATGTAAGAACATATGTTCACATAAATTATGGTGGGGTTATATATCTTGTTTTTCTAGGTAGCCCTGTTTAATAAGATTAACCTGAAAATGTATATTAAGGTCACCTGTGATAGGTAGGTATTAACCCAGATGGGCCACCAATCCGAAGTCCTCCATTCACCAGCCCCTGGTTATGACTTCTGGTAATTTTACCTCTTTTTCTCTCAATTATGCAGCCCATATTTAGTTTCCTTGCAAACAGGTTATAACCTGCCCCACTGTTTCATATCTCCAGAGATAAGAAGAGTGAAGAGTGGCCCAGCTTCTGCATCATCCTGACCATCTCCTAGATGCTGGCTGTAAAGTGAAACCTTCGAAATGCAGTCTTTGCAACACCAAGGCAATGGATCTGGTCCCTCACTGTGGCATGGTAAATATCCCAGCAGAGCAGTTTTCAAGTGTCCTCTTTCTACCAACCTTCCTCATGTCTTACACTGTGCCCCTACAGTGCTGGTAAACCAAAATATAGGTCACCTTCCCGTATCTTCACTGAATGCCCTGCAGTCACCTGGCTTTGCTGCCTGAGTGATTGTGCCTCAAGCTGGTGCCCAAAACCTCTGCTGAGATCTGTGTGCAGGGAAACACAGACGTTTAGTCAAGCTCCTCTCTCTCCACCATCTCTTTTACATCAATGTAAGAATTCTCAGCAGCTTTTTCTTTCCTCTATAACAAATCTAATAACACTCCGAAAGTGCAAACAAAGCTTTTCAATACAGAAAAAGCTTCAGAAATGCCTTACATGGGCAATTTTTCTAATATCCAGAGCTGGTATATGACAATTCTGTGGCGATCAAGGAAATTAATGAATCACTATTTCCAATAACTAGAGGACATGAGATCTCAAAATCTCTTAATAGGCTTCTTTCCAGTCAGATGTGGACAAATCAGTTCATTGAAATAACTTCCCATTTGCCCTCAGGAAACCCAAAATGTACTGCTGTTGAGAAGATACATCTTTTTTTCCAACTGTTTCAAAATTTTAAAATTTTAAATTAAATTGAATCCCCTTCTTATCTCAAGGTTTTGTTTTACGACTGCTTGTCTCAGGATGCCTGTGAGAATCAATCTTATGGGCATCAAAATCACCCATAGGGCAGCTCTTGAACAGACAGAGGACTGAAAATTGGGAATTAAGCCCAGGATACTTCTCTGAAGGCAGGAAAAGAAGGAGAGGAAAGCATGGCAATTGATTCATGCTTAGAGTGGGCATGTGTCTGGCAGGTGGTGGAGAACCTTAACAGAGCTGAGGCAGGACTGATGTTGCAGCGCTCTGTGGGAAATGGTGTGGCTTTGCAAAGCACTGTACAAAAAGCAAAGGTTTTATTCCAAAGTATCAGAGAACAACATACCACATGAGCCCACAAAAGAAGAGACAACCCCATGTACGTGGGGTTTGCCATCAGGTACAACTTCCACCAGCAGCTGCTGGAACCAGCACCACTTACTGTCTTTATCCCAGCAACTGAACAAGACCAGGAGATGGGCCAAACGTCATTTTAATTCTAACCTATGCTGCTAATTTTTGAGCTCAGTCTGTAGCATGGTTTTGGCCCAGGTTAACTAATATTTTCCAAAACAATTCCTGGGCATTGTTCAGGCATTATCACAAGCCAGGAATCCTGCCAACTGCACAGTTTGGATGAAACCAGACTGTTTTGGGTTTCAGCTGTGTGGATGCATGCCCTGGTGGGGCAGATGGCTTCTGGGCCAGCAAACAGGTGCTGGCTGGTTTCTTCGCCAGCACAGGTACATCCTCTGTGTGCAAAGGGAACAGGAGCTGTGCCCAGAGCTGATAAGTATCTATCCTAAATTGGACTGTGCGTTATTATGTTATGGCCATAACAGCTGGACTGTGATAGTCAAGCTGTTGGATGTGTACATCTGTGCTTCTACTATTACCATATGTCTGGTTCTTTTTTGATTTATTTTTTTTCCTGGAATTTTTTTTTCCACATATATGTCAGGCTGGTTACTATCTCCTTCCTTGGATCAATTGACTTCTTTGCCCTTTCCCAGCTGTCTGGCCTAGTGCACACTATTGCTTTCAAAGACAAAGCTGCAGCTCTGCCCCCTCTAGCTCTGATTTTTTACCTTTTTCCCTATTGTCTAGCCCTGAATTTCTGGCTTTTTTTCCTATTGCTGTCCAACTGTGTGGGATGTTCTTTTTTACTATGCTCCTACACAGCTCTATCTCATCCGGTCCCTTCTCTGCTGTACATACCCCAGGAAGGGGCCAGGCTAAGACGATTGGCACCTCAAGCAACACTTGGAGGTGGCTACTGTCAGCTGGGCTCAGTTTGGGCCCCTCAGCACCAGCCAGACCCTGAGGGGCTGGAGCGTGTCCAGAGCCGGGCAGGGGGCTGGGGAAGGGGCTGGGGCACCAGCCTGGGGGGGGCTCAGGGGGGAGCTGGGGGTTCAGCCTGGAGAGAAGGGGGCTCAGGGGGGACCTTCTCGCTCCCTGCAGCTGCCTGACAGGGGGGTGCAGCGAGGGGGGGTCGTCTCTGCTCCCAGGAACAAGTGACAGGACAAGGGGAAACGGCCTCACCTTGCCCCAGGGCAGGTTTAGATTGGGGGTTGGGGAACATCTTCCCTGAAAGGCTGGTCAGGCACTGGGACAGGCTGCCCACGGAGGTGGTGGGGTCACCGTCCCTGGGGGTGTTTAAAAGATGTGTAGATGTGGGACATGGTTTGGTGATGGACTTGGCAGTTCTGGGTTAATGGTTGGATTTGATGATCTTTAAGGTCTTCTCCAACCTAACAATCTATGGTTCTATAAAAAGCAAATACAAATGTTTAGCCAAATGAAAATCTTTATATCCCATCCTTGATCACATCACACCTAAGCCTGACCAAGTCAGGGCTCTGTGCTCTGCCTCCCTGTCCCTCTCATGCCCTCCCTCAGTAAACCAGGCTCAGTCCCATGCCCCTCACCCATTTACCAGCTTCCCATTCCAGTGAAAACCAAAATCCTACCACCCTCCCCATGCCATATCCACTGTGGACATCTCCCTTCCAGTGTTTTCAGGTGCATAATCCAGCACAGCCACCACAAGCTGCTGTTTTGCTCTTAGGAACAGAGGCCTGCATGGGTCACATCTTTTGGACCCCTCAGATTGTGGGATCCCAGACAATTGTTTGTACCTAAAGCAAGTTCTAGCCCAGGTCCTGTTGGTTCAGAGAATCCTGTCTGGAAGAGGGCTTGCTTGCAGGCTGCATTCCTATGCTCCACATCTGCCTTTGGGAATCTGCATTCACAGCCTCCCTCTCCAGCTCATTTCCTCACAGCTGTCTGTTAAAAGAACCCCACATGGGCTAAGGACCATTCTGGCAAAGAATTCAGCTTGCTTCTGTCTCTTCAGCGTCCACGCTGAATTGCATCTGTTCCTTCCTCTCCTGCCCCTTGGAGCTCAAAGGCTACAGATCCTGAAGCTCACCTATCCATCATGCAACTGATCCTGCTCAGGAAAGATGGGATTTCAGAAGGACCACAGGATGTGCATCTAGAGACATGGAGAACTTGCAATCCAGGCCTGGTATGGGTGGCAGGCAGTAGAAAGTTTGCAAGGTTCTAGTGTTCACCACAACAGAGACAGCATTAAACAATTATTCCTTTGGACTCTTTCCCTCAACCTTGTGCCTCCAGACTTGTAAAGGATAGCAACAAATCCCTGCTATATTTCCAAACATGCATGTGAGGAAGTTGGATTTGACCCCCCAAAAAAGGTCTGGGACAATTAATTTCTTGCACAGGGTGAAGATAGTCCCACGGACCACACATCTCCTGGAAAGTGCTTCATGGTGCTGAAGGGCTGGTACTCCTCAGGCTGTGTTTGCCAGTGCCTGATAACTTGTGTTCCCCAGGAGAGAGTCTTGCCAGTGCCTGATGACTTGTGTTCCCCAGGAGAGAGTCTTCCCAACAGCTATGGACAGCATCTCCTGGTATCTCTCCTTCTCAACCACACACCACCACCCAGTGGGTCAGCTCAGCCCAGCTTTCCACCTCTCTGAGTAAGAGAGAAAAAGAAAAGGGGAAATGTGTGCTAAGCCCTTTCATTAATAACCAGAAACACACAACACAAGTGACCCTCAGTAAACGTGTCCCCACCCTCATCTACGTATCTGCCGTCCCCAACAACTCGCCCCCAACGGCACATTCCAGCCAGGACAGGACTTGTGCCCTACACAGCAGTTCTGTCCCTCTCCCAGCTCGGCGACTCATCAAACAGAAAGCCACAGAAGTTAAACGATTAGTCTTTATTTCTATACACATGGGGCATTGATCCTGGGGTCTGTTTTATGGGCTGGGGAGGGGGGAAACGGGTTGGGGACAGTGTGGGGGAGAGCATGAGTGTGTTTCATTTATAAAGTCAAGCCCTGTTCTAGTGAAAATTGAAGCTGTTGTTTCTTTCCCTCTGTGTTAGACTCCCTGTCCTCTTACAGGAAGTCTTAATAAAGTCTCCAGGGATGTTTAAAATTAATTTTAAAAAATCATAATCCCCATATGGAAGCATTGGCATCAGTAAGATACACCACTGTGTGATAGCATGGAGCCAGGGAATATTTGAAAGCCTGTAAAATAAACTCATTAAATTGGTATTCTGAATGCATTGCCTATGGAGAAAGCTCCCCATAAGCTACTTCCTATCTCTTGAGCAAAGGAAAAGATGTGACTGAGTTTCAGAGCTGAGCAGTTTGAGGCTGGGATGGAGGGGGAGCAGCATGACATTACATAGGAGGGACAAAGAGTAAGGGACAGACCCTCGCTGTGAAGCACGGAGCTGTCTTTCTGCTTCAGAGAATTTTGTTTCCAAGCCATCCCTCCTCATACCAAGGAACAAACAGGCCAGAGCTCATCTGGTCAGCCACAGGCTGACTGTTCACATGCAAGGAGATGACAAGAGGTCTTTGCATGCTAGAAATAGCATCAGGTAGGGACCACTACAACATGTCTCACGTTCTGAGAGACAGCAAGGCAGGACACACCACCAACCAAAGTGTTTGGAAGTGGCAGCCCCAAATGGCTGCAGACCCCAGCAGCAAGCAAGACACACTACAGAGGATCACAGGAACAGGCTGTCTATCCAAAGGCTACCAAAATCCAGTATTGCTGCAGCATAAGACTAGCCAAAGGTCCCTGCAGCCCAGTCTCTGGCCCTGGATAGTAGTTAAAAAATGCCCAGGAAAGCCAAAAGGAGCAGGTCAAGTATGGACTGACCTTCATAGGATTCTCACCGTCTCCAGGCCAAAGGAGACTTTCTTTTCCCCAGAATCACAAGCTCAAGAGACTTGTGGGTAACAGTCCAAGGAAAGGCAAATTACAAAAGCATTTATGTCTTGTTTTCCTTTTTCACTTTACTCCCCCCAAAGCCAAGTGAGTTCCTTCAGTGCACTGGGTCTACCTCTTCAGTTTCTCAACAGCAGATTTTGAAAGTGAACATGCATTTCTATTGTGTCTTAAATAGGAGAATTTCTATTGTGTCCTATGACCTCCCTGCAAATAACTTTGCTTTGACAGGCAGTTTTATGGTATGAGAAGATAGCAAAGTTCAGGGAGGCTTTGCCACTATTATTTTAGATCAAATCCCTGGAGCATCTTAAGAAGGAAATGTGCACAAAGCCCTGTTTCACAAGATCAGTGCTCAGGTCCCATCTATTGTCCCATATTTTGCTTCTGACATGAAGCAGATTGCCTTTTGTGCCCCAGTTACCCTGCATGACACTTCTCAGTCTGCAGGAGTCCACACTGAGAGGCTCAGTACATCAGGGACTCAGCAAATGAAGAAGATGTATTTTGTTTAGCCAGAAAAGATTAGGACCATAAAAGTCTTTCGGGTCTATGTGTAGAAATGAGGGGAGTGCCGTGCAAAATGCCATACGAAATGAAGAACAGTAGAGAGCCAGAGTTATCTCACAGTTATTGTCTGATACATCTCTAAGACACCTTAGGGGTTTTGGAGTTATACTTCATGAGGATGTTTAGCTGGCTGGTGCATTTGCAGGAAAATGCTCAAAAGACCGCAGTTTCTCCCCCAATCCACTCCCTCCCCACCCCCTAAAAAAAGAAGGAAAGAAAAATAGGGAAAGAAGAGCTTTTTTCAGCTCTTTACTTCTTAAAAAGACCCTTTTCTTTAAGTCTATAAAACTCTCTCTTTGAAAATGGCCACCCATGTCAGTAACATGAAGATCAACCTGATCTACAGATGAAAAGCTCCGTCTCCAGTCCTGGAAATATCTGGGGGTTGATCCTTTTCCTTTTTGGCTGCTGGAAGGTAAACCTCATGGTTTTAGCAGCTCTACCTCAGGTCTGGTACTCCACATGTTCACCTGGTGGCAGGGGCAATCTCCCAGTTCCAGTGAAGACCTCGTTTGTTCTCCATGGCTCTACCTGGGCGATCAGGACAGCAAAGGTGATCCAGATCCCTTCCTTGCTGCATGTCAACAGGGAGCTGGGCACAGAGAGTTCCTTGGCTGGAGGCAGAGCCAAGACACTTCTGATGTTTAGGTCTGTGTTATGAAATCATAAAGAAACAGCAGTTCCACTGTATAAGGAATTACACAAAGACAGGGGAAAAAAAGTCCCTTTTTTTCTCCCCTGAGACCCTCTTGGGCAGCTGTAATCACTCCAGAGGTTTCATCCTTTGGAGGAAACTACAATTTAGTGGTGAAAACATATCATGACATCTCCTGGCAATAGATGCACTTTGTGCGTAGTATCTCCTGGCAGGTCAGCACAGAACCTATGCTTAGATTTTCATTGCTTTGCATTAATACTAAAAGCAAAACAAATGAGGAAAAGGAAGTGGAAGGGAAATAATGCAGACAGCTTTTCCACAGGCTTCTTTCCTAAAAGAAACAGGAATGAAATCCCAGGAATGAAATTAAATAAAAAACCCCACAAACCTTCAGCTTCCCATCTCATCTTACCGGCCTGCTCATCCAGACTTACGATCCTCATGGCACCCCCTTGGGGACACCTAGCTAGGCTGACAAGTTTTATCTATCAAAGCCAAAGATCAGTGATGTCCTTGGGGTATTACGCTACTGCCAGCTGAACTCTTACCTCTATTAACCAGCGGAAGAACAATACTGGAAGAGGATACAATGGCTCAGGTAGGTAAATCAATGCCACGAAAGTCTTTGGACCAAAGAAGAGATGTTACCAAACCCAGGCTTGATTTAACACCGTATCAGCACAAACTACCTCTGAAACTGTCTCCAGATATGACAGAGGAAGAGCAAGGTCCCCTCTAGTGGAAAGCTATGGAATTTATTAAGCAGGAGATCCTGCAAATCCATCCTCATCCTGGCTCCGTAGTACCTCGGGGTTTTTTCTCCATACCCCCCTTGCCATGCACACACCATCTGGCTAATTAAGGAAAGCAGAGCTACGGTCACTGCTGCCTGGATGTCGGAGCCTTGGGTCTTTAATCCGGCTTTTGGCCTCTGGGATTTATTGCTGCACTTAGGCTGTCAGAGAAATGAGGGTATCTCCGATCTCATCATTAATGTTTCATTTTGCAAAGCTTCAGCAGCTGTGGATATCATTTTCCCAATGCCATTTCTCCATCTGGCAGTGTATAAAGCTGCTGTGGGTCCGTGCCACCCCACACCCACCCTGACCCGGCTTTCAGTCCCTCCTGACCACTGCGATACGAACGAAGGGAAGATGCACACTGCTTTTGGACTGTGCCTGTAAATTTTCTTCCCCATGTGCCTGCTTCAAGCGTCACGACAAGTTTTGTTAGGCAGAATGTTTTCCTAAGAGCCTGCAACCCCCAGTAATTCATCCCCTTCTTTCAAACCATCCACTGTCACTGACAACTTAGAAACGAGTTGATATACCCCTCAGCTGACCCAGGGCTGGTCCTCAGAGAAGAATTTTTTTTGTAACACATCATCTTTTTTTCAGTAAGACACGACCACAAACTTAGTGTGATCTGATACATAATACTGTGAATGTATTTGCTGATCTTGGCAGAAATTAAGATGAATTGCAAAGGCTCCAGCAGTCCCGATACAGGTTTTTTTGTTTTGTTTTCTTTCGGTGTGAGGGAGGTGGTGGTTGTACTGGGGAAGAGGGTGTTAAGGGAAGAAAAATTTTACTCTGTGAGCTTAATGACAAAGTGAAGGAGCAAATTTTCTTCATTGAAGCTTTGGGATCAGGAATGAATCTGCTCCTCTTCCCTCTTCCCTATTTGGTGAAAATAGGTACAGGCTGAGTTCAGCATCCTCATTCTGCACAGCCTAAAGAGCATTAATAGCACTGCATCAGTTCCCAGCTGCAGGACAAGGGAGAAGTCTTTGCTACCCAAATCCCATCCTACAGCTGCTTTACCTGTGCATTGGAGTTTTTAAAACACAAGGATCCAGCCAGGCCCCCCAAAATACACAGTGAGCTCATGCAACCTTGTACAGGTCCCGGCAGGTGACATCTCTGCATGCAGGCAGAGTGTGGCGTGAATGTCACTTTAAAAATCTTCTTTATTTTATTTTCTTTGTGACTCCTTATGAAAGAAATCAATTAAACAGGCAGAGAACAGCAGAAAGCAGGCAACTGGAGTACGACTGACAACTGCCATGTTCCTGTGTGTCGGAATCGATGCGCTCCCATTAACTCTGGCACTAGGAGTCTCTGCAGCTCCTTGAGTGAGGGTCTCTTGGTAAGAACTGATGCCTCATCAGGTGTCACACACGCACACCCACATACACACAAAGACTGGATTACAGCCCTGTGCTCCTGCAGGGCTGCCTCCTCCCCAGCTGGCTGTGTGACTCTTCCATTCCCTTTTGTTCCAGCTGGGAAAGTGGATAAAAGTCTTTTTCTTATATACAGCCCAGTAGTTGTCCTGAGCCATAAACCTGGTCACCTGAGACTCTCAGATGAGGAGGGTGTGGAAAACAGGTCCTCTGCTCCTGCCTGGAAGCTGCAAATCCCCACTCATCTGCAGACTTTGAAAAATAAGGTGTGGGGCAGAGATTCAGACCTCAACATAGATGTCTGTGACACACATATTCACATGCATCATTGGGTACCACTGCAGTGGATGGAGACTTGGGCTTCAACCACTTGTCTGCACAGAAAGGCAGAATTTCCGACCCTGGCTCCTCTCTCCCCCCCACGGCAGATCATACCTGAGGCACCGAACCGTCACCGTTCGTACTCTTAATAAATTTGTGTGGTTGTGAACATCTTTCCCATCCTTGCTCCTCAAGTCTTACACCATCCCTTCAGTAGCTCTGGTGCTTTTGAGGCCTTTTATGAGGTGACTGACCTCACATCAGAATATGCTCTTCATTTTGCTGGGTTCATTTTCTACCCGGATGGGTTGGGTAGGAGAGGAGAGGGGGGAAAAGAAAAGCATGACAAATGAGAATGCCTTTGCAGTGATAGATCACCTTTCTGTCTGTGTCAAAACCACAGGGTGAATGGAAAGCAGCTGGATTAACATAAATCAAACTCACAGAGCCTGAGAGCAATAAACCACTGGAGATAACTCCCTCCTTGCCCCAGGGAGTAGGCAAAGCCAGGCCAGGGTATATCCCCAGAGATGGTGTGCCCAGCACAGACAACAGGTAGAGCTTCAGCCATCCCAACAGCTTGCAAACTATCCCCCTTAGATTTTTAGATAAATACCCAATGGCTGTTAATCTTAAGGCATACATTGCAGAGATATTTACAAACTACACTAAAAGAAAAGTTGCTCCTGGTGAAACTACTCTTCAAAATTTTCCAGGAGTTGAGAGAAACAGCAGCCACGTAAAAGTGTGGCAAAATCCCTGGTTTCAGAACGGGTCAGGGAGAGAGCAAAGACATGAGTGCATACAGCCCTGCTCCCCTGACACCCTGAGCTTCTGCTGCAACACGCTGAGTATCTTCACATCCCCTTTGCCCCCGGGGGCTCTTGTCATCTGCTGCCTTTCCTGACGGGATGATGAACTGAGGATCCTACAGCAGCGTGGATGCAGTCTGCTTTTTTTATTCTCTGCACATCCTCCTATGGCTTGATTCATATCTTTCATCAGAAAAAAAAGAAAAAGGTGGATAAGTCTTCTGGGAGATAGGCAGTTCTTTGTATTTCCTTCAGCAGTCCAGAGAGGGAAGCATCTGAGAAGGATGGAAAGTTTACTCCCATGTGTCCAAGCCATCTCTCAGAAAACACGAGCTATGACTTGGAAAACACTGTTCTTTGGGGTTTAGCATCCAGAATTTACTTAACCCCTAAAATTACCCACAACCAAATCCTACTTAGGAGATAAGTGCTAGTAAATAATTACCAAGCTCCTTAAGGTCCTCTAGAAGAACAAATTGTAAATGAATCCGATCCTCCCATTAGTTTAGGTCTTTATCTCTGTGCATTTCCATGCTTCTTCAAAGTTCTGATTCTCACTCCAGTTGCAGTTTGGTTCTAGTTGCTGTTATCTTGTAGCTCTGCCCAGTGCATTTTTATTTACAAGATACTGTCTCACCAAATGGCCAGGATTTCCTTTAGTGGATAAAAAAACAGTGACTTGGTCTTCAAAAGGTAATAAATCCATACATCCAGTGGCACTCAACAGCCCGAGTATCTGGAGACAGCATGCCCCATCTGCTCCCAGTGCTCTACCCCCAGCAGTTTGACAGTGCCCTCCCCAAACGGCTGCCAGCACTGTCTTTTAGCAAGGTCACTTCTTCTTTGCTGGGGCTTTGGCATTCCCACCGGCCTTGCCATTAGTTTTTGCGCTGCCTCCTGATTTTACTGCTTCACCTTCTTTTTCACCTTTCTTCCCACCACCTTGTTTCTTGTCAGTAGTGTCCTTTCCCCCCTTTTCTCCTTTTTCTCCCTTTTCTCCCTTTTCTCCTTCTTTCTTTTTGGCTCCATCCTTCCCTTCTTTCTTGGATCCTTCTTTCTGGTCCTTTTCACCATTCTTCTTCTTGGAACCTTTGGATCCATCTTTCTTACCCTGAGCCTTGTCCACTTTTCCAGATACAGTGGGAACTTCTTCTTTTTTTTCTTCTGCAACCTGAGCTGTATGCAAGGATGGAGAAAGAAAACAAGAAAGCCATTAATTTGTGTTGACATTAGCCAGGAAGAGGGCAAAACTACTGCTCCCTGATGTCAAATCTTGGACAAAGAGAAGACATTTCTACTAGGGCTTTGTCCATGCAGCTGATTTGCTCACTGGCAACCAGCTTTTCCTGTCTTTGTTTTGAGAAGA
Source organism: Falco peregrinus (assembly GCF_023634155.1). Taxonomy (NCBI): domain Eukaryota; kingdom Metazoa; phylum Chordata; class Aves; order Falconiformes; family Falconidae; genus Falco; species Falco peregrinus. The sequence continues at coordinate 62,723,120 of NC_073725.1, read as the reverse complement.
TAGACTAATGGGCTAAAGCAGAACTGGTAATTTCAAGAGCTGGGTTGCGGATTGATTGGAGGAAATGGCTCCTGTCTTTAGAAACTGATCCATGAACATTATAAGCACAGTCCATTAGTGTTTCCCAATAATGACACTCAATGTGGAGTTGTCTCCTTCCACAAGAAGGAACAGAAACATCTCTCATGCAATTCAGTACAGACCTGTCTTGGGTTTGGTTTTTTGGGGGTAGGTTGGCTTTTCTAATTCTTTGTGTATGGGGTATGTCTCCTGCAGCTGAGGGCAGGGGCTCTGCTGCAGATCTTTGCTTTCAGGGATGGACAAGCAGAAGATGGCTTGCCCAGCACAAGGCTACACAGCAGGCTTAGCCCGTATCCTGTCTGCATCCAGTTACCATGGGACTGGCTTCCAACAGTACCACTACAACTAATGGCAGCAACATACCATGGGCATATAGCAGTTAACTCGGGTGCATCGTTAGCCCTGTTTTGGTGTGTTCTAATAAGCCATATTAGTTATAGGAAGCTTATAATAACTTTACTTATGGAATATTTTTACTCAGGAGTTTGCTGGGTTCAGTGCCCACATTTCAGGTGAAAAGCCTCATTATCACACTGGCTCTGCAGCCTAATTATTCTGACAAAGGACGTGCTAGCAGAAAACTTCCTTATCTTTCTTTTTTTCTGCTACTAGAAGTAGTTCACTTTCTCAAAAATATTTTTGAAGTCAGAGCTTGATGCACGGAACTGTCATCTCAAGGAGCATCTTGACACCTAAACACATACCTTATTTCATATATTCCTTATGGAAAGTTTTTCCTTTGCTCAAGACCAGCAGAGCAGAAAGCTTTGCATAAACAAGGGAAAATGCAAATTTCCTATTACTTCCTTCCCTGAAAATCACCAGTATAGGACTCAGGTATATAAATAGATAACCATGTTAACAAACTTAGTAATTGAAACCAGCCACAATGTAGCAATGGCCTGGGAGTGACCTCAGCAAGTGGGGGATGACATGTCACTGTTTCACTTGCTTCAGCTGGCACCTAGGCTAAGTCAAATCATTTCACATTTGTTACAGGCTAAGGAAAGATGAGAGTGAACAGGCTTAGGAAGTGACTTGGTATGGCCCTTTGGTGAGATGTCTCAGTCCCCACCTGGAGCCACTGGACTCCAGTCTGTTTAAATAACCCCAAATCTCCCATTGCTATGGATGTCTGTGGTGTCACTTCCAAATGGCAGCAACCTATTACAGGTGTGAATCAGACCTGAACGTGTTACATTTACCTAAAATATTCCTTCAGTGTGGACAGAAAAATGAAATATCATCCTTTGGCCTTGGGAACTGGTGATTCATTTGTGCACACAAATGAGAGTAGAACAAAACAGGCTCTGTCTTTCAACCACAGGGGAAATCCTGACATCTCATAAAAAAACAAGGAGAGGGAAGAATTAAAAAAAAAGACACCAAAAAACCCTCCCCACATTGTCTGCTTCTTGGACAAATATGGTAAAATATGGTAAGAACCAGGTGAACTCCCAAAAATTTCAGCTGGAGCAGCCTCAGAGCAGAATACTTGAAGATCTCCCAGGCCATGGACCCAGACAGTACATCTCCACCCAAAGCAAAGGCCAAATCCGGCTGGTACTCCTCCCACAGACAGGAGACAGAGCACAAATGAATCAATTTGTATATAATATTTTATACACTGAATCCTAAAGTCCATTTTATTTATGTCCAGTAGAAGAGCTTGCCATATATGACACTCAAAAAACTGCATGCCATTTAGCAGTCAGAATATTCCACCATATTAAATGTGAAGTCAGGTAAAATAATGCCAAGAAATGAAAGCATTTAAGCATTGTAATGTATTCGTGATTAATAGCATTTGACACTTACAGAAATCTTTAAAGCATTTAATGGCCACTTAGTAATTAAGTCATCTCTCTGGCCTTGACTGGGTCTACCAAGTGTTGTCACAGTCTAAGTGTATAAATAGTCAACAAACACACACATTAAATTTCATGACTGCATAAATCAAGGTGGGTTGCCAAATGTCACTGGGGCAACATGGCTGAGCATCACACTCTGTACAGATGGAAATAACAGCACAGAGACAAAGCCCAAAGCTTTGCATATTTTCCATTCTAATGCTTGAATCATGTAGTGAAACTTTTTTGGGGACAGAACACCCACTAATCTCGGGAGGGCAAACCAGTGGGTCTGATTACACGTAGCTTTTGCATCTAACAGTTTAGGTGTTGACAGCTGAGTCAGTCCTTTTGGGTCCCCAAGGCTGAGGACATACAGGCATTTTTAAGGCACGATTTACCTCTTCCACTTTAGCACCTCCCTTACTGTGAAAGAAATCACATCCACCGTGGATAAAGTCTTGACAACTAGTGCTGATGCAGAGTTCTCCACAGATGTGGAGTATGTCCTTGTGGATAGAAGACTCCCACCCCAGTACCATCTCCTGCAGGGTGACATGGGCAGATTTGTACCTGCCTAGTCCCAGAGGACATTACCAGCCATTGATGAGCCATTACCAGCCATCAGCAGCCACTCGGCAACATGCTACCCACCAGCCTCCTACCCTGCACCTTGCGGGGACCAGAATTCTGGGATTCTCAAAGGTTGTCAACTGCTCAACTTGTACTTTAACTGTATAAAAGTTTAGGTAGTCTTTATGGTGCAGCTGACTTTTCATAAATTGCTTTCTTGTGCTGATTTATTCATGAGTTCAAGCTGCAATAATTTACCATGGTCTGATTAAATCTACACCGAATAGCCAGACTTTGGACGGAGTACGTGCACGTGTTAGTGGGACATAAAGGCTGTTTACAGGAGATCAAAATTTATTAGCTTTCTGGGGTGGAACCGCCATTCTGCTGCCCAAATACCCTTCCTGTCTCATCTGGATATTCTCATGTTTAATTTATTGGTTGTCCAGAACGAACAGCTAGGCAGGAAGAGGATGCAGCAGCAATGAGTGGCTGTGGCTTTCTGCTGTCCACAGGCATGATCCTTTGCACTTTCTGGGATCTACTGATAGCTGGTCCTCACAGAGTTAGGATTAGGCTTTTGGGGCAGGAAATCAAAGGATACAACACTAATCACTTCTATATGTGATTGCCCACACAGGTCAGAGTGCATTAACCTACCCTTGGGTGACCTTGGACTTCAGAGTAGGTTAAGATAATTTAACTGTATGGCCAAGGGCTTATTCATGCCCATTGGGTTCAGCTCCCAAAAGTGGTCCAGCCATCCTCAGTTCATAGTGTGGGCACAGTCAGATGTCGGAACACCTCTGAAATACTGAGGTATGTGCAAGTTCCTACTGTTAAGCACTGAGCTCTGTATTTTGCTGGTGTAGGACTAAATTTCTATGGTTACGTTATCTGCCTCTCACCAGTTTCATGGACTGAAGCATCACATTTTCAGTTATGGAAACGTCCAGTTTCTATGAAGCTATAGATCACAGGGTTTGCAAAGATGTAGGAAAGAGGAAAAAAAAGTTCATAAAAAAAGGTATTGAGAAGATAGAGGTCAAACGCAGAAAGGCAACTGAGAAGCAGAGTCCAAGGTATGATGAATCTCATCAGAAAAGAGAAGCCACAGACAAACAGACAGGAAGGCAGTCCCCTAATTTCCTTGCAGGGCCATTTCATCTTCTTCTTTCACCACAGGCAGGGAGCTGAGAGGTCTGGACTGGACATGACCAGAGAGAGTTAGGAGAGTTTCAGTAGAGCCTAGGGTACAGAATCAGGAAAGGTGAGTAAGAGCCGCGGAGACCAGTGCCAGAAATACTCTTGGCCATCCAAGTAGGGAAAGCCATTTATGGGTCATGGCAAACTCTTTTTCTTCTTACTGACATCCCCCAACCCAGGAACTGGACGTTAAAATGAGTCAGACTCTATGGGAATTTTAAACATGAACTTCAGAGAAATGACCCTGGCTTACACCAATGGAGAAACTGTCCCTTTCATCTAAATGACTGTGCCTGCTGCTGCAAATGCTGCAGGTTTAGTGCCCCTGGATGGGAGTGGTTTACCCAGTCATGGCAGTATCTTAACAGTTGTGCCCAAGGAGCCACACTGATTTACACTGCGGGACAGCCTAGCCCTTTGCATTCATGCACACAGAAAGAAACCCCAAAAGAAGAGGTGGGTCTCATGTGTAGGGACATGGGAAGTACCTCCAGGGATCTCTGTCAGCTCATTGAGTGGTGGCACAGTCTCCAGCTTGTCTGCATATGTCTTGGCTGCTTGTCGTTGAGCATATCGTGCCTCAATCTCTTTCCTTGTTCGAGGAATCCGGCACTTGAAGATACAGCACAGCGTAATAACTGGGAAGGGAGAGAGGGAAGCAAGAGCGTTCAGTTTAGTCAGCAGATCTCCAGTACAGTCCAGTACAGGCTCACCCATTTACAGTGGGAAGACTGCAGGAAGAAGAACTAATTTCAGTAGAGATTCTTCCAGCAGCAACCTGTAGCCATTTACATCAGTGGAAGTGCCTGCCTGAGGGGTATGGTGCCACAGTCTACAGCAACTGAGTTACCTGAGAATAAAGAATTACCATGCTTCAGCTGAGTGGTAAAGGACTGAGCATGTCCTTCCCACCAAAACCAATGTAAACCACTGCCTTAAACCATATATGCCAAATTCCAAGCATCAGAGCATCAACAACTTAAATTTGTTACCTCTTTGGAATTGATAGCAGCAATTAAGATGTACTGTCACCTTTCAACAGTGTGTTATTGCTAGAAGTTCCTGACAACACATCTTAGCCATTCATTTTTGGGGTAGGTAGATGCTGGGATTGTCATCCTCCAGCTGGAGAAAGCAATGAGCAGTTTGGCATGGAAACACTGTAAAGCCTTCAAATAGACCCAGAACAAGAGCTCAATGTATGTCTTAACTGAATTTCATCCAAATCCATTTAGGGCAGGCCAAGAACTAAACCCAGATTGTCCTAAATCCCTCCATCAAGTGCTTACTGTTCCATCATGCTTCTTTCCATGAGCTAGGCTTCTTTACATGACTTAAAAGATGTGGGTGATGCTTTTACTCCTAGTAAGATATATTTTCCCTTTGTGCTGAAACCTGTACATTACTTTAGAATTTCCATCTGCAAATCTAATCATGATTCAGACAATTCATTCTAATGAAATTACTATTGGTTGGTTTCCTGGAATACGAATTCACAGACTTCATCAGATCATTGGTTCAGCCATGTACCACCTCTGACAACAGCAAAGCAACTTCAGGGAAAAGGTCAACGACACTTCGAAACTGGTAATCATAAAATTAGTTGGCCCACAGGTCATAAACACATGTCAAGAAGCATGAGATCCATGGTCTTTATGAACTTTTGAGTTGCTTTTTTGTGCACATCCTTAAAATAGTTTGAGGGATTCTCCTATTTTAAATAAAAGCTCTACTCCGCAACCTACCAAAGTTCTTAATCTCATTTATGCTTTGTGGAAATGGGTTCTGCAGGCAGGCAGAGCCTTGTGCTTGTAGAGATGCTGTGTGATCCATTTTACATGCTCTGACTCCTATTTTAACTGGAGTTCCCCCATGCCACATCAACGCCACGAGAAAAGAGCAAGCATCCAACTTCCTGGACACTTCAGAAGTTGGGTGATCTCCTCTGGCTTTGTATCACCATGAGCCATGTATCAGGCTTTTGTAACTAATCCAAGGAAGCGAGGGAAATAATCTGTACGTTTGGTTCCAAATGTGAGCATTTCTCATCCAACAGCAGCAAAAATTTTTTTTGCAGACAGCATTCACAACATCAGCACATAGACTGTTTGCTGGTGTAAATTTTACTCTGGAAAAGTTTGTCCTGTACCTGTCCAGCCTCTCCTGAGTAAAGAGGGATCATGTTAACCAGGAACAAGCTCTGCATGACCTCTCCATATCACAGATGGGAAAAGGAAACTAGTAAAACACCTTGCTTGGTGTTTTGGAGTTGGTGTAAAGTTACCAAGCATAGTGAAGCAGCTCCTTTTTCCCTTTGCTGAATTTTTCTGCCAAAAATATACCTCCCCTTAAACAGTTTGCTGCCAAGGTGCCATAGCAGCATCACACTTAGGGCCATCTAAATGTCACAACCGGACAAGACAACTGAAGTGGAAATAAATTGCCTAAAACAACATAAAATTGTAATAACCTGTAATTGGGGAAGCAATCAGGATGCTTTTATCCTTGCTCTTCCATGAGGGTCAGCAACAAGCTGAGGGTAATTGCACTTTTACTTGTTTTACAAAAGGAAAGCAAGGTGCCCATATGGTGTTATTGGCAGCTTGCAGCTGGGTAATACCACATCTGGAAAGCACACAGCTGGCTCTGCCCTGCTGTTCGGGGCAGCAGGATTTCACTGGGCACCTGCCGGAGCCCACTACAGCTGCACTGCAAGAGGCAGGAGGCACAGACCTTTTCAGGCTGGGAGACAAAAAAATACCCAGTACCTGAATAAGGACTCAAGGCAAGGTCAGCCTAGAAATAAATATGCATTTTTAACAGTGACAGCAAGTGGGGAAACAATTCACTGCAGGGAATGGGGTACGTGCTTTTTCTCTAACCACTTTCAAATAAAGATCTATTGTTTTCCTAAAAGCACTCTGGAATTCAGCTAAGCCAGGAAATCCTCTACTCACATTTGAGAAAAATTTGCCAGGAAAATTAGCACCATATTTCCTGGAAACTGATAAACAGTAAGACTGTCAGCTTTCAAGTAAAGCACAAAAAGATTGGTCAATGCCCTTGAAAGTCAAGGGCAAAATGCTTGCCAATATCACAGGAGTTGGCTTAGCCCTACAGGAAGGAGCCAGAGTTGTATCTCTCACAGTTCCACTTCTTTTCAATTACTAAGGATAAAAACAGTAGTTGCTACACGGCTGTCATGAGCTGGGCTTTCTGTTTAACTTTCTAATGGAGATGAAGTATTACATTGAGGTACTGGGGACTTACGTCGATTTGGGATGTGAAATGATTCATAACCAGCCACTGAAGCAAGAGGCTTAGTGAAAGTGGTACAGTACTATTCCTCCATCCATCCCCCTTGCAAGCTGTGCTTGGTGTGAGGCTCCAGCCATACAGGGAGCTCAGTATTGAACTAAATGCCGTTATCTTTATAAAAGAACAGTCCAGTGAATAAGATTTCGGTACAGGAACTTTAGGATGCTGAAGATACCAGGAATGATCATTTCATTGCTAGGGGGAAGTCAGTGCCTGATGGATATCTTTGCTTTTCCCTCTAGGTCAGACACAGGAGACAGAATGGGTGGAATTCCTCTGCTCTGGTCAGTGTGCCCCAAAACTAGAGATTACAGCGTGGGACAGGCACTCCAGGCTCCCTTTATCACTGATGGAGAGAGAGAAGCATCTCTACAGGGTGATTAATCTCATTTTAAGACAGAGATTTAAGATATGCCAAATAAATAATTCTCTGCAGCTGCCTTTCTCTCCACAAACTATAAAAAGAGCTTGGAGTCACCAGTCTGACAGGAGGACAGAAGAGCTGTGACTCCCTGGAGTGAGGGCCAAGGCTGGACAGTCTGCCCTGGGGCTTCCCAAGTGGTGTCAGAGATCTACATTTAGACATGCAAATTGTTCCCTCAGAAGAGGTGAATCTTGACTTTGGATGTTAAGAGTGAAATGTTTGTTGCATATTAGAAGTTCGGAGCTATCTCAGCACCATTTCTGTTATGCCTGATAGAAACTTTAAGTTTTTTCCTGCTTCAGACTGGTGAGATTATACTTGCCTCATTGCTAATATATCCATCGAGCGAACCAGAAGCCATGTAACCTGCAATGTTCCCTAGGCCTTTGGTGACGCCAAGGTTAACGCTGTTTTCCACTGGAGGAGCAGTGATTTTTTGCATCCTGAAGACAGCCTGGGAAACAGCACATGCCTGTAAGAGCCCCCTCACCACCACTGCCTGGGGTTTGGCTGCCTGGCTCCAGGGCCAAGATGAGAAGTAATGCAGCTGGTGGCCTTCAAGGGAGGGGTCAGAAGCCTCGGTGGAGGCTCCCCTTTTCCTCACCTGGGATGACTCCACAGCCGATGCTCTCGTGCCTGGCTCCCGCTGGAGGGCCACTGCACAGGGTGGTGGTGGAGCGATGCCCGTGCCCGGCCACGTGTCCCACTGACCCAGGGACATGACTTTCGGGCTTTACCTCAGACCTGCTGCATCCCTACCCCTTTGTCTGACACCAGGTACGCTTGGCTGTTGTGCGAGGGTGGCTAGGAATGAGGGTTGCTGTTTAACAAAATCTATTCCTACAAGATAGTAGATCAAGAATTTTGCTCTCTTCCACGAAAGTTAAATATCAAAGCAATGCTCTTACAGTATGTGGCATGGCATCAGTTGAGCATGTTAACTGATGGGCCCGTGTTCTCAGGGTAGAGCTACAACATAAAAACCCCAACACTTAAAACCTCCATGAGGTTTATACGTACCGTGAACATAGCTTAAACTAAAAGTTTTTGTTTGGGATGTGAATATGTGCAGGGATATTAATTACAACTCAGTTGAAGAGTGATAACTTGATCACTTTTGATTCTGGGTCCAGAGGAAGAAGTATTGGGGGGACCATTTAGCTTGAATGTAACTCGAGAATTTGTTGTTATGCTTTTCTTCTGGCAGGCAGGTGACCTGACTGCAAGCCTTGAATGGCTGTTTTATATTAAACACTCACCAATTCTCCTATTCCCCAGGTGAATGCTTTAATCACACTGCTATTAAACAATATTTCGTCTCGTTCTTTCATGCTGTGGCTCTGCTTTTCCTTTCCAGGATTTCAGTTTTCATTTTAATTTTTGAGAAGGCTTCTAAAAAGCAGCCAGAGTTAACTATTCCATTAATGCCTGCCTGATGCTACGGTGAGCTTGAAGGAATCTCCATAATATGTATCAGTGCCACAGTAACACCACAGAAGGTCCATAGAGATAGCAAGGTTTGAAAGGTGACATTATTCATAGTTTCTCTGCTATCGAACTACATGAGGCAGAAGAAGATACAGCCTTGCAACAAAATGTAATGGATTAATTTACAATTCTCTCCATTTTCTCGGCTTTTCTGTACCAATAATGTATGGTCTTGGGATACTGTGATAATAAGCATCTTCCGTGAACTGCACAGTTGAAGTACAGGGTTTTTTCTTTTTCAATAACATGCTGTGGATTGCTTTGCTGGTTGGCTTCTAAAAATCATTCTCTCACCTGTTTTGTTTTTATTTTTCCTTTTCAGTTACCTGACATACACAGTTGAAATTGGGCACCTGTTCTGAAGGAACATTTCTGGTTTAATTTAAAAAGCAGGGTCCGATCCTGCACATGGTATTCACTTTCCATGCTGAAGATTCAAGCTGGCAACATATCAAATTATGGTTCATTGTTTCTGCCAGGCTGATCATGTGAAATGTGATTTTTCAAGAAGGAAACAAATACTTTGTAGTCCTTTATGAAATGGTTGTTTAAAGGAGTCAACTTTTTGCTAGCTATGATGACAGAAGAGGTATTGTAAGTGATATCTTTTTGTTCTTCAGCATATACTAAAAAACCCTGACTGGGGAAATAATGGAGAACTCCAAGGCATATTCCTTTTTGGATTTTTAACATGTTTTCATTATTTTTACAGGAGGCAATGTCTTCCTAATATTCATACTCAATGCTATTCAGGTTGAAGGAGCTGAGAAATGACCCCCAAAAACCTCTCATCTAGACTGCAGTAACAGAGCAAATAATAAACACATAATTTCCACCATAAACAATTCTGGCTGTGTGTTCACTCCCACTGGCTTAAACTAAAATATTTTTTTTACTAATTGAAGCAAGCTAAGAGCGTATGCAAAAAACCACAAGAGGAGCTGTATTGGCTTAAGCCAAGTATCCATGTGGCCACGATGCCCTGTTCAGTCTTTTTTTTTTTTTTTTCACTTAAGCCAATTTAGCTCATCAATGCTGACACAGTTGCTTCTAGTTTAGCTGGGCAGTATATTTTAAAAACAAAAAGAAGGAAAGAAACTACTTGGTTCTCCCAGGAGCTAGGAAAGATATAAATGACTTATCTTCTCCAGAGACTGCTTGGTGTAATATTTCAGTAGAGCTGCGACTGAGACATGAACAGTTTTATAAATTGCATGGAAATTGGCTGAAATACACAGTAGGTTTGTTCCCTTTGAAGCTGAAAAAATACAGTCTGCCAACGAAACATTTAATTAACATTTAGCCAAGTAGCCTGTGCTGCTCTGAGTTAATTAGGCAGCCATTCCATTGTTAATAATGCAAGCAATTAATGCAGATGTATTCAATGGCAAGTTAACTGCAGCACTTGTGTTTAAATGCTCTTTGAGAAGCCTGGAGAGCACTTACTACATGGCTACAGCGATGCTTTAAGGAAAGAGCTGGCGTATTTTGGTTGTTCAGCTACTCGGCGGTGTTAATAACTGGCTAATTCTGATCATGTAACGACCAGTGAGGGCTACTAAGCTCTTAAGAAAATTAGTTCGTGCTCCAGTGGCTGCCTGTAGGACTGGTCTACCCTGAGCGGTCGTCGGCTGCTGGTGGTGCCTGGAGCACCTCATCTAAAGGTGCCGGGGCTGCTGCTGGAGCTATTGCTGAGATGAGGTGCTAGTGCCTCAGAAGGGGTCCCTGAGCTGGGTGCAGGAGGAGACCTTCCCTCGGAAGGGTCTGCAGCCGTTGCAGGGCATGCAGCTGCAGCCGGGCTGGGGCTCAGGCTCGGTAGTGGAGCTCGGGGTCTGCTTCCTTCTGGAAAACGGAGGCAGAGGTGGTAAAAACGTCAGGTTTAAAGGCTAGGGTGGAGATCAGTTAGGTGCTCTCTTAAGCTCCTTCTCAATCCTGCATTTTATCCTGCCCGGTGTTCTTTCAATAGAAATCTAGTACTTGGATTAATGCACGAATTTCCTAGAAAGCAAAAATAGGAGCCAAAGAATAATGAGGTCTAGACTGTAGTCTCAATAGTTGTGTCAATAGACTTCAAGAAAAACATGTTTTTAAACATGTCCACCTTTGTAAAGTGCCCTGAGGACATGCTGAAAGGGGTCAGGGCTGCGCCTGTTTGCTCAGCTATCAAGCTTAACTACACCTCTCCGTGGGGTGTTTGTCCTGGTGTCTGGAGATGGGGGTCTGTCCCCAGCACGGGGTCACGCCGTCTGACCTCTGCACATCACAGGTTATTACGTGTAATTAGTGCCCGAGTGAAATAACTCGGGTTGGGTTGGATCCCACCTCACCCTGGGGAGAGCTGTTAGGGGGCAGAGTGTGGCAGTGTTTAACCACCCTCCCTGCCACCTGTATTTCTCGAGTTCTCATTAGAATTAAGTTGGGTTTAATGGCCAGGCTCTGCTCTCACTTCTATCTGCTAGACTAAAAAGATATTTAATTCTTCTTTTTCCCCTTTTTCTTTCCAAAGTCCTTCAACGCTGCAGTCAAGTGGCTTTTTGATCTTCTTTCCAACAAGCTAAACAAAGCGCAGTCAGTGAGACTCTTGCTTGAAGACTTTTCTCCAGGCATCAGAGGTGAGAATTTTTGGCCTTTTTTTTTTTTCTTTTTTCTTTTTCTTTTTTTTTTTTTTTTTTTTTCCCTGCAAGCCTTGTATTTTCAGCGGGTTTGGTGCGTTTGTTGTTTTTTTTTTTTACACATACGCACAAGCATCTCACCAGGACAGCATACAGAGGTCAAAACCCTTTCTTAGCTCTTACTAATCCACACAAATACATTCCAATAATTCCTTACTGCAGCATCACCCCAAACTGCACTGTTGCTTAACTGATTGCTTTGCTCTGATAACAGTTACTAAATTTTACTGATCATAATTTAGTCCCTGGATGTTTGTTTATTCTGTAGATGAGGTCTATATCCTTTCTCCCAACCACAGATCTTTGCTTCTGATGTCATTCACTGCATTTTATTCGAACAGATTCAGACAACTGTCTGCATGGTTCCTTCCACCTTTTTTTTTTTTTCTTTTCTTTCTTCTTTTTCTCCACCCCCCCGCCCCCTTTTCTCCTGTCTGCCGCCAAGGAGGACAGCTTTAACAGCAGCCACTTCGTATTTATTCTCAACTCACCAGTGAAAAATACGGGTTAGGGTTGGACCTCTCATCAGAACAAATGTTTGCTTAGGAAATTTTGATCTGAGCAAAGTTAGATTTCTGGGCTACGAAACGAGCAGGACAAAAAGCAGCAGGTAGTTGCTGGGAGCTCCCTGGAGCATCCCTGTAGACCCAGGCAGGATATTCAGAGATCATGGGTCATCTCAACCTTAGGTAGACATCTAAAGCAAACAGATTAATTATTCCCACTTAGTTTGTCGTCTGGTCAGTAGATGCCTGCCCTGAAGGCATCTCTAGATAGATGAGATGAATTGTAGTGATAAAATCCATATTAGATGTTTTGGCTGGCAATCTGAGCTATTAATTAACACAAGCCCTAATTAAAAAAGAAAAAAAAAGCTAATGATTGCTTCTGCTTTTTGTCTCTTTCTTGGGGTCTTTTATACCTGGTGCAATAGCTCCTAAGGCTAAGGCGGAGCTCCGTAACCTTCTTCCATCCCCACCATCCCTTCTTAAAGGCTGGGAGCAGGAGCAGGATTTACCATCCAAGAAGGTGAGAGGTTTGGGACTGAACCTTCTCCATTGCCTCCATGAAACGAGAGCATCTGTCCCGAGGAAGAGCCAGCAGGGCAGCTGTGTGAGGCAAGAGCTAAGGATGATTGTTCCATAACAAGGAGAAATGCCTCTTGACAGGCATTTATTAAAAGAATAAGCAATATGTTGGACCTATCTCTTCTGAACTAGCAACAAAACCCAGGATCCCAACACCCACAGCTAATCTTGTGATTTGGGAAAATCAAAACGAGATTAGGATCTAATCTTTGCAGCTCAGGCTTGTCTACCCCCAGAGCTTATGTAGTCCTATGGATACACACAGATTTAAATTCATAATTAATTGCAAGCAACATATGGGTGCTACCTACATTTATTTACACCAGCAGGGAATCAGGGGTATAAGCTGTTATTTACTCTGCCCTAGGAATCTGCAAAATCCCCGTTGTTTGGTGTTAGTTGGGTTTTGTGAGTTGATAGCTTGTGCCTGTTTGCGCTGAGTAGAGAAAAATGCACCGGGGCATGGGGCAGGGTCATGCATGAAATTGCACAGGAAAGGCAAATGGGAATTACAATGATGATGCTCTGTTGAAATAACAATAGTAATAATAAATCAGAACATGACGAGTTATTAACCAAGTTGGTTTGCCCAGGAAAGCTGCAAATCTGACTTCCATTTTCAGGCCCGTAAAGCCATACACAGGCGATATTTGCTTGTCCCACACAGATCTCAAGCACACCTGTACCTCTCACACTGTGCCATACAGCAAAGCAGCCTCTCCCCAGGGTCCCCATCTCTGATGCCAGCGTCCACCTGTGCACCCCAGCACCCCACTGCCTTGAGCATGCCCGATCATTGAGCAGGGAGGAGGATGGAGAGGTAGGTCAGGCTTCCAGCTGGTGGGAGCACCTACACAGAGGAGCTGTTTTGGAGCCCCACTGTGGTCCAGCACCCCATTTCTTCCCCTTGCAGTCTCCAGACACAACCCCCTGTGTGACCTGACAGCTGTGGCAGTTAAGGGAAGCCAGCCTCAGGCAATGGCATCTCCAACCCTTTTTAGCTGATAGGGATCACAACTAATTCTGTGGTAGCCTGGGGGGTGTTGTGTGAGCTTGCACAACAGTGGAAGTTTAAGATAACATCGCAGCACAAAACAAGAACACCATGGGTTATTTGTTATCAAAATAATCAACAAGAAAGAATATTTACATGTCATTAATTGAAGTACTTAAAAAAGTGGTCTTTCCTTTTTATAAGACACTTAACTCCCTTAAGCACCCTATTTCGTGCTCAACTTGAGCTACAGGGGCTGGTGCCAGTGAGCTTGTGGGTTGGGTTATTTTGTAGCCCTACAAGCGCAGAGCCCCTCTAAAACAGAAGGAAAAGTCTCTAAAACTCCAAAACAGAAGGAAATGTGTGATAAGAGGTTTCTACCTGAGAACCTGGACTGAGGGCTAAAGAGGGGCTCAACCTATTGTCCCAATGCAGAAGCCATCCCTTGTCCAAGGGATGATGCTCCCTGTGCCAGAAGACAGTACTCCCCTTCCTTACAATCATGTGTTACTCCGTGCATGCTGATGAGCGTTTCTCATGCTGGGCGGCTGGTGATGCACTGATTGAAGATAGACGGCTAAAGCCTCTGTCAGAAAGCACTGTGAGAAGCATCCCTGAGCCAACCTATGTTATCCATGCCGCACTGGAAATTCTGCACATTAATGGAAACATCTGAGTAGTTTTGCCATCTAAAAAGTAATGGTTATTTAATGGTGTCAATCTTTTGCCTGGCGTTTATACTTCAACACCCGCAGCAAGTTGGTAAATAAACCCTCTAACACCTCAAAATAAAATATGCTCAGTTAATTGCATTCAAGATGATTAACATCTTTGTTGGTGCTCGTTAAATAATACTTGATTCCTAGGCAGATGTTTGTTCAGTGCAAGCCTCCCTCCCTTGTACTTTCACACTATTTTACACTCCTCTGGAACCTTTGACAGGTTCTAGGGAAAGACTCCCAGTTTAGGTAGGCAGATAAGCAAAAGCTTTGCATTTGTGACTCTCGAGCATCCCTCCTGACACAGACCTGCATCTTCAAGCTTTCATGCCTGTGGTTATACATTCCAAGAAAAATCACTGGTGCTCGTGCCTGGGGCTACACGTTACTATTTGACTGGCACAAGTGAGAATGGAAAAGCATCTCTGGTAGGTCTTGCAGAAGGACCAAAGATAAGGAAAAAGAGATCAGAACTAAGCCTCCTACTTTTGCAATCAGTTTCTGCTTTAGCCCACTGCTTTGTCACTCTTTTTCCAGGTAAGCCCTACTTCCCAGCAGTACTAAACCTAGTGGGGACTACATGTAAGGGTGTACAGGGAGCAAACTGGTTTCTGCAGACCCAGAGCTGTTCTGGTGCCATTAAAACACCAGCACCTAATGAATTAAAGGTCCACTGCTCATGGACAAGAGGGGGTCTGAAGTCCACCACCAGCTTAAGTGCCTCAGGAGTTCTTTGGCATGATAACAAGGTGCCACCCAAAGCCAACTGACTTGGTCTTCAGTTTGAGTTGAGCACAAGGCGTGAGCTCATGCCTGAACAGGGCAGTGGGATGCAGTAATGGCTCTGCTGCAACCCCACCTCAGGTGGGAGCCTCCTGCTACAGTTTCATCCTACCTTCTCCCTCACTTGCTCCATTCAGCAGAGTGCAGATTCAAACCAGGATGATAAGGAAAGGTGTCTCTCCCTGCCTGTGGTACCTGAAATGAGTCTGGTTGACATTGCATCGAGCTGGCGTGATACAGAAGAAGGAGGATACTGGGCAGGAGTTAAGAAGCATTGCTGCTTCACAGCACTGTCCTTACTCCCACCACCCTCATCATGCTTTCTCCAATCTATTCATGCCTTTCATTACAGAGGCATGTTAAAGTATTTCACCCTGCATCCGGACCGGGTTGTTGGATTGTCTCTGCAGAAATCAGTGGAGCTCAAAGAGGTGCTGCCTGGATCCTCCCTGGGGGGCTGCTGTCCACAGACCTGGAGGTGTATGTAAACAAGGGAACCAGCAGACCTTGAAAGCAAAGCAGCATCCAGAGGAAAATAAACAGCCCACAGGGTTGCTTAAAAATGTTGATGGTGGTTGTTAGCCAAGTAAAAGGGTGAGTCGATGGAGAGCACTGGGCAAGCCTTGGGCCAGCCGCTGGCTTTCCCAGGGATGGATCAGGACCATCCCCTCCCCAGTCACAGCACTGCAGTTTGCAAAGGGTAATACCTTCGGTGCGAAGTCCTCAGTCTTTGTGGATGAAACGGGCTGTGCAAGATTCTGAGGTTGTGACTCAGTCCCATCCTATCAGAGCAATAGCTTTGGACCTCAGTTCCCTATTTACAGCTTTCACAGGATCAAGAAAGCAGATAGCAGCCCTCCTGATTGAATCAAATCCTCCTGACTGCTAGTCTCGTCTTAGATGTCTGTTGTTTCATCAAAGTCTCTCCAGGAAAGGGGGATACATGCAGATCTTGGGGGCAGAGGAGCTGAATTGATGCTGCATGTGGTACCCCAGAAACACTTTTTCTTCCTTTTCTTCACAGATTTTTCTTCGTAGAGGTTGTTTGCTTTAAAAATGAGCTCGCATGTGCTTTCTCCAGTTGTAAAAAAGATTTGACATTCATGATTCTCTAGTGGATGAATAAGAATTTTGTAATGATACACACATCTGAGAGTTACGCCTGCAGCGTCACCTGAATGATGCTCTGCATGTGCTACTAAGTTATGTTTTCTATTGTGGGCTGGTTTCCTCCCAAAGTTTTGCTTCTCTCATGACATATCCTATCCCAGAGCATAAACAATGGAAAAAGATAGAGATGGATGGGTCTGACAGAGAGATGCTTTCATACGGCATCTGAGAAAGCTGGCAGTCAGCTGCTGCAGGAAAGAGAAAAGCCTCCTGCTGACAGGTGTGCAAACACTTATCTCTTCTGGGCTCTGCTTTGTGGAGCTGGGCATTACCCCTTTGGTTTGTAACCTGCCCAAACACTTTTTGATGAGTTAGAAGATCTCCCCAGATACTTTTTGCCCATTTTAGTGGTGTGTGTTGACATATAAGATGCCTTTATGCAGGGATTTTAATTTTTTTCCCCATTAAGGAAGGAAGGAAGGGTGTTGTGAATTTGGGTGTTTTTTCTGCCTTTCATTATGCGATGATGCCATCTTGTGGAAGCTGTTAAGAGCAAGAGTTGGAAACCACGCGTAGATCCTATCCATACCTGCTAGTCCTGTCATTCAGCAGGAGCAGGTTTGTGGGGTGGAGGAGTGTGCAGGATCCACCACCCAGGCTCGGTGTGTTACAGGTGGGATGCTCTGGTCCTGTGGCTGCCCTTAGCAATTACCATGCAGCTCTGGGACTATTCCTTTCTGGAGCAGCGATCTTTAAATTTCTATTTCAACTGAAAGGAATTCAGTTCAAGTGTTCCACAGTCACCCGCTGTGAAGTAGCAAGGGGCATTAACTTTCAAAGTTCCTCTCCTCATCCTCATTTACTCCTCCTCTGGCTTCACGTGACAAAGCAGACCCGCCCCTGAAGCCCCGATAAGAAGGTGGGTGGAAAGCCAATGGGATCGTCTGGGAGCCCTGGGAAGGATGCTCCTTTGGCTCCTCGTGCAGCAGGGCAGTGCTGTTAGAGGGCTGCGCTACCCTCTTGCTCTGATGGGGAAGGTGCTGCTGGAACCAGGGAGGAGAAAGCCATACTGAAGCTCTTCTCCAGCTCTTGTCCCGTTAGAAAAGTAGAACCTTGCCTAGTTCTCTAGACTGACACCGAGGCAGCCTCCAAGAGCTTGTTCACAGAAAAAAACACCTGTGTCTGCCCCTGAGAGTTAAAGCTTTTCTGGTAAAGCTGGGGAACCATCAATGCTTTGGGGATCACAAAGCAAAGGAGGAGGATGATGCTGCTGGAGCAAGACACGAGAAACTGGTGAGAACTGACTGTACAATTGAGTTATTCTAATGTCGTTAAGTTTGAACTTGCCTTGTTTTGACTTGGGTTAGCGTTGGTTAATAGTTGCTGTCTTCACCAAATACTGTTTTCGTAAAGCTGACTGAGCTGGCGGGATTGCTTTCAAACCCCCTCAGCTCACTGTAAGAAAGCTTCTTCAAACAAAAAGGCTGTAACAGCAGTGGAGCCCTGTTGTGATGCGCTGAATCTATTTATCACCCCGATCTCCTGGTAACTACTTGCTCATTCCTCCAGTAACACGTGTCTGTAGCAGGCTGACATAATAGTCTGGTTTTGTTGAACTACCTGTCTGTGTTAGCAGGCTCTTGGGTCTTAAAGCAGATGTTACTTTACTGAATTGCAAGTAACTGCTCGTCTAAACACAAATCCTTAAAATTGTTATCTTATAACTCGGGACCAGTATCTCATAATTCACGGTTTTCTGCACTTAAATAACTGGGCTGTAACATTCTTTATGTGTTGTTTTCTATAATAAATGTAATTTCTGGGCTGTCACTTGATGAGTAAACTTTCGCTGGGTGTTTGCTCCTTGCTACTGATATTTGTAGGTAACTAAAACCCTTAGTTTCTCTGCTACAAGCAGTGCACTGTATGATACGTGGGTCTGCGAGCATGGCAGCCTTTCCGTGCTTCTAACCCTAAATAATCTGGTATTGCCAGAGCCAGCTTCTAATGAACAACAAAACAATCATCAGACCTACTGAGGCAAAAATTTATTTACAATTTGATGCCCCTGAGCTAAGGAAAACAAGCTAAACAAACCCTTCCACCCGTCTACTTGCATTCTAAGGCGCTGGCTGATAACTTTGATGCCCGTTTCACATGGCACGAGGAGTCTCTAGGGTTAAATACTTGGCGGTGTCTTGGTCTGTGGAGTTTCTTCTGGTTTGCAAAGGGTGTTGTGGCATGTGATGAATTAGCATAATTGTCATTGATGGAGAGATGGCATGTTGTAGGATTCCTTGTCTCTCAGACTTTAGGTGCAGGGTGTGGTGTTTGCCCAGAAAGGGCAATGAGGGGAAAAGAAAACAGAGGAAAATGCTTGTACTCGCTTTGAAAACGTGAATGTCTGGTTTTTAACTTTCCTGTTATGTTCCCCTGCTCTGTTATCAGAGGAGGACTGATACAGGCTACCTATAGTAGCCAAAGAGGTGGCTGTGTCAACAAGTGCCTTGGTTCCCCCAGTGTCAGCAGACACCAACCCCAGACTGCTATGCTCTGTGATTAGGTTAAGGCTACATCTGATGGGGTTTTAGCAGCAAATTAAAAAGTAACAGAGAGCACTAGAAATCCGTGGTCTGCAATACTGGGTTTTTAGAGCCAGCCCAGCAAACCCACCTTCTAAGCAAGGGCTGGTAGTGGGTTAGGGCTGGCACTGCCTGCGGCTGGTCCCCACCAGGAGCTTGCACTCATCACTCTGCTCTGGAGAGTGCCGTTACCTGTGGGAGCAGAAGTGATTCAGAAAGCTAAGGCACTCAGGACCTTCCTTCAGTCACTTTAAAATGCTTCATTGCTCAGTTTCTGAAATTAATTTTAACAAGCGATTAGGGCCACCTGCCAGAATAAGAGAATGGTAAAAAATGCTGAGAAGATTTAGATGTATCTAAGTCATATGGCTGGGTGGTCCTTTCTGGAGTGGGTAAGGGTTTGAGGAGATCAGAGTTGATGGGATTTACCTTCAGGGACTGGGGACAGGCTCTGTCCCTCTACTTACCTGTCCCTAACAGGAAAAAGAGGAGATTCAAGGGCATTGTAGATGAATCAGTGTAACTTCATTTGCTAGAAGAAACAAATTAGTTTACACTTTGCGAAAGTCTAGAGGGTAACAAAAAGATGGGAAAGAAATGGATTTATCACGTTTGACTCATCAGACTGGTCTATTTTTCTGTATGAAGTTGTAGTTGGCTCAAGGAGAGAGCAGAAGATAACTTTGATGGGATTATGAGGGTGTCCTAAGTGGTATTCTCACAGGGAAGCTCATGGTAGTGCAGAGTGAAGCTGGATGATGCTCATCCCAGAGAGTGAGCTGCAAGGGGATGAGGCTGGATGAAGACACTCAGGTGGGAAACTGGCCACATCCAGATAGACCCTCAAGCGTGCTGGGAGAGTGTCTGATCCCATCCCACTACGGTCATGAGGTCTAGCCAGTGACTTCCTACTGCCTGAGCCCCAAAATTGAGGTTTTTAAATCCTGAAAGCCCTGCCAAAATCAAGCTGAAAGTCTTGGCACCTGGAATAGGAGTTGGGGACCTTAACGCCAGATCTGGCTGTGACTGCAGACCTTAAGGCTTCCTATCGCAGCATGTGGGGCAGCACCACAGGAGGCCATGCATAATTTCTGCAGTTGTGGGACAGGGCAGGACCAGGGCTATAACATGCATTTGGGCCTGAATGTGATATGGCAGCTGATCATGGTCCCAGCTATGGCACAAGCCTGTAGTATCTCTTCTTCTCTAGGATGGCACCAGCTAGGACCTGTTGATTGGTATATGTATGTTACAAGATGAAACTGTGGTGGCCCATCTGTGGTTCCTTCAAAGACCCCACCTGCCTCTCCCTGCCGCAAAACCCCCTCAGTGTGTAGCCCTGTGATGCCAGAGACCAAAGAGCCTCATCCTGCCACCTCCGTGGCCATCTGGTCTGTAGTCCTCCAGGACCAAGTCCTGCTTGGGATGGTGCTGTGGTTGGTGCAAGGCAGAGAATCACAACTTACTGACTGCCAGGACAAAGATGGCAAAGATACCAATCACCTGCCAGAGGCGCAGCCCCCAGATCACCACCGTCTCCGAAGTGACAGGGTCCGGTTTCTTTTTTGGGGGTTCTGTGGTGGCCTGGGAAAGAAGGAGAAGAAACAAAAACAAGAAATGCTGTTTAAGATTTGCAAGGGTCCCTAAAACAGTCAGAAAGATGTCAATACTACAGGAGACAGCAGACGCCAATTTAGTGGCCTCTCAACAATCTGGAAATCTTTGAGGAGTAGAGACTTCCATAAAGAGCTGGTATCTAAAGCTTTTGCCATTTTGAAGTTTATCTGAATTGTTGCCCAATTTCATGATTGCCAAGCAAACTGTTTTGTTGTTGTTTCTTAACTTCCCAGCTTTTTCTAAAGAATCAGTTTCCTGGGGTCAGGAGGAAATTGCTTATATTTTGCATTCCTATATTTAAAAGATCTTTTTAAGACTCTGCTGCAAAGTACAAGTGGCTTTTTTCTTTTTTTTTTTTTTTGAAAAGACTTCTCTGCAGGTTGCATTACAGTGGTATCTGCTCTGCTGGGGCTAGATAAGAAGGGAAGGAGAAAAAGAGCTGAATGTTGGGGTGCAATGAGAGCCAGCGGCTCCCTGAAGATGGGGAGCTGGGGGGCACGATGCAGACAGCAGGGCAGAGGTCTCACAGCAAGACCCCATCCCACCACCCCACACAAGGGGAGTGGGGCAGGCACAGGATGAGCAGACAGCCCAGGTCACCAGACGCCTCCACAGTGGTAGGGCAGGTTGAAGGCTCAGTGGAGCTCATGGCCGGGCAGAAGCAAAGCAAGGGGTGAACGCTAGAGCCTTGGCTTGAAGTAGCTCCCACCGGACGGGGGTCAACCCTTGTTGCACTGTCTCACAGTTGGCCCCAGCTGCCCAAACTCCAGGAGAGTAATCTGCCTTTCTCCTTGAGAAACACAGAACTGCTGGATCAAATCTGGCAGAAGTTAGTGTGTGTGAGGCTGCAGTTGGCACTGAGCTTTGAGCTTGATTGTTTCTATTTTTTCATCATCGTGAGACCTGCCAGTGGACTGGGGGAGCTGCTTCCCTGACTTGGGTGCGGGGTTTGGTGTTGAAATATAGTGGGTCTCTTCCCCTCCTTGGTGCACATTCCCATCCTGACCCCACACCAGCCCCTTTTTCTCTGCTCAGACTTCACAGGGCTGGGGCAGGGGGCATGGGTGCACTTGGCTCCTCCTCTGCCCACCACCTGTGGTCGTGGGGTAATTGCTATAGCTGACAGCTACCCCATCTGAAGGAGCAGTGCAGGAAGGGACCAGGTAACTTGTCTGCAATGCCTTGGCCACACTATAGCTGCAAGGGCACCTATATTTATATATATATATATATATATATATATATATATATATATATATATATATATATATATATATATATATATATATAAAGGGCAAAGCATTTGTCCCTTGGGCAGAGACGGCCATGGCCAAGCCTGGCTCACCTGCCCCACAGGCAACGGCTGGCTCTGGGTCTGCTACAAGAAAACAGGTGAATCTTGTCTCCAGCTGTCCTGCTGTGGAGCTCCTCCAGGCATGTACCTGTCTGTGCACTCATGTCCAAGCCCTGAACATCTGCACACTGATGTTGCCTTAACCCTGCTTTCTGTGGGGGGAATGCTCATCTGGAGGGGAGGGCTCTTAAACTTGAGTAACTTGCAGTTCTGTGATGTTGTTTCATAGCTCCTTGGCTTTAAAGGTGTGAGGAGGGGTAGGATTCAACCTCTTAGATACAGGCATCAAGTCTTGTCTGAGGCGCTACAGGGCGTCCTGCATCTGTCTATGCAGCAGGGCACAGATCTTGCACTGCATCATGTGCCAGCTCATGTCAGACACTGTAGGACATCTGGGATGGCACTAGACTTCATAGCAATGTTACAGCAGCGGCCTCATTACCGTAGGTTTGAGACAAAAATCAGGACAACTTATATCCATACCTTGCACTGTGCACCTAATGCCGTATGAGCATCCAGTGCCTCTGTTTCCCAACTGGTAGCAGAGGGATGTTGCTGTTTCCCTACTTTTGCCTAGAGGTATTTTGAAGGGAAATGCCCTGTGGATTTGATGCAGGGACACATACTGGCACTTGCTTATAAGGTCAGAAAGGACACGATTTAAATTCCATTATCACTGGGGGATGAGGAGTTGATGAACCCTTGAAGGGTAGCACAACATGCAGGCAGTAATTCCCACACAGCATATTCTCTAGCTGTCACAAGAGGAAAGCTGAGTTTGAGATGGCTGTTCAAGTTGTGTTTAAGTCCTGGGGATTCAGTCATGTTGCTTTAACCCTGTAAAATTAGCCCCACAAAGCACATATGTCAGATTTCATGAAATACAAGGGAAAGTGGTTCAAAACATGTCACTCTGGGCTAGAGGCTCCAGTTCTGTAGCCAGAGCTCAGATTCCCGCAGCAGTACAGACTTTCAGAGCAGAAAGTGGAATATACGGCAGGGAGATTAAACAGCACAGACAGCATCAAGGAGTTGAGATTAAAACTTACACTAGAGCTGATATTGAATTTTTATATAGATAAATAATGGTAATGAACAAACAGTTGTTTGCAATTAAGAATTTGGGTAACCTGTGTTTGCTGAGAGCCCCTGCACCACTTGAGAACACATCAAATGTGTAGAGACAATCCAGGTGTGCTGTGAGCCCAGGAGGAAGGTCCTGGCTTCTCTTATTTTTGCCTCCACATGAGTAAACCATGAGGCTGCCTGCTGGGAAGGTGGTGCTGTTTCATCTCTTTTATGTTGTAGCTTGCAGGTTCCTTCTGTACTTTCACTTACACACTTATATTGTATATTGTGATCTGGAAAATAACTTAAGGGGGGTGGGGTGTGGCAGGGAATGATACCAAATGCCTCTGTTCCTTGAAAATATCTTTATTTTTACAGTTAAGTGGACTTTTCCTACCTGTAAGTGTATTTTTGCTTTCAATTCATATTTCTTTTGAGGAAGCCAGTTTCTACTGGTGTTCTCCATGAAACAAGTCTTGAAATTAATTGGTAATGAATCAAAATGAAACAAAAAAAACCAAAAACAACCTGAGAGCACTCTGGTATTTTTCTTAATTCACAGTCTTTTTTTTGTCTTTTTTTTGTCTTTTTTTTTTTTTAGGCAGTCTTGCTTCTATATTTTGAGTCACTAATAACAAGTTTAAAGAAACTTGCTCTTAAATTATCTTGTAGATGTTACATTAAGCCTGTTTGTCATTCAGGAAAGCATGTCTGTAAGTTATTCAGGCTAACAAGGAGGTCTTTGAATTAAATTCTGTGGCTTGTATCTATATCAAAGGTCAGAAGAGATGCAATGATGTCCTGTTTAGTACTTATCTTCAAAGAGAGAGGGACTTCGGTTAAAGAGGGGAGCATGTCTGATGCATTAAGAACAGTACTAATTTCCATCTGCTGAAAAGGCTCTAGGAGTGATGTGCAAGGGGGAAATGAGAAAATATGTGAAAAAATGGAATAATAATGAGAGCCTTATCTTGTGAAGACAGTGATGTGAGCTTTCCTTTTGTGGTTTAATGGTGATTTGGCTAGTGCTTCAGGTAAGGTGAATTGCAGCCTGGGCTCCATTGACTGTTGAGGATCCACTCAACATCTATGGGAGATTCTGGGTTAAATAGCTTCTCGGATACCTGCCTTTGATAGAACAAACTTCTCTGGAGTGACCACTTAGATAAAACGGGACAAGGACCTGATGGCCTCCATAGTAGCTAAATGTGGGACAAACAAGGTACCGAAGTCTTATTGCAGATTCAGTCCCTAGTTCTGGTGTGTTCCCCATCTCTGAAATGGGGCTGAACATGTTTTACAGGTGTGTGAAGAAGGCAGATGTTACTAGTGAGGCAGGCTGTCTAGGTCAGCTCCTGTAGTCCCAGGGCAGTGATGATATGGTAGGGTCACTCATACCAACAAGCAGCATTTTTCCCTGGCTTATGGCTTAGAAAATTAGAGGTTAACAACCCCTCACTGCTAATGAGCTTCATGTTATGATGTGTTGTGGTGCAGGAAATCATAGAATTAAAACCCACTCTTGACCTTTCAGAACAATTGTTAGCAAAACACCTTCGTTGCTTTATATCAGAATGGAGGACCTGACCTGAAGTGGCAATAGATTTTTGATAGAAGCTGAAAACACTTAATTTCTAAAAATAAATAAATAAATAGTATTGATCTGAACAGACACAGGCACATCTGATTCCCTGCAGTGCCCTTCCCTTCTCAGCCCATGGAAGTGCTGTTAAAACAGGGCTGTAATGGATACCACAGACTGAACTGGAGCTACTCTCCAATTACTTGCTTATTTGTGCAATACAATCCTTATTTTAGTCTCTTCCTCCTGAAGGATGCTTCCTGCCATGTCTAGAGTGCTTTGTCTCCCAGGGGCATCCTACTCAGAATCCATCAGTGATGGTAAGGACTGCTGTCCGAGCCTGTCTCTGCCAGGCTGCCTTGGCTAGCCAGCACTTCATTGCAATGAGTGACAGCCACCCTCCTCCTGTAGCGCAGGGACTGGCCACGGGCCATCAGGTGCTCAAAAACCAGAATTGCTACAGGTGAACTAAGGCAGAAAAAAAAAAAAATCTGGCCAGAGTTGGTGTGGTCTTGTGGAGGCATCTGGGACAATCAAAGAAGTGTAGGAGTCTGAGATACCCGCCACTGACAGAGGTCCCTTTTCCACTGCATGGTTTCTTTCTACTCCTTACAAAGCATCCAGCATCAAAGAAAAGAAATTGAAGAAGCCGCAGCAGGCAGCAGCCCTGGGGAGGAATCAGGGCACTGTTTTAGGTTCAGAAAATTGTGTTTAACTAGAAGTGCTGACCCCAGAGATCCACGTTTGCCTTCTGCCTTGGATTCAGCTTTTGCTATTCACTGCTGATCCCAGAGCTAATCTCATCAATCTGATTCACAGGATACACTCCATGCACAGTAGTTGGCATGGTTTTGCTATTTTGTGAAGCTTGGCTCTCCAAAGGATGGGTCTTTTCTTCCAGACTTGTCTCTGACAGCTGGGAAAAAGAGCCAGATATTTAAGAGGAAAATGGGTGAGAAAAAGACATTGTGGGCTTCTGCTGGAACTCTGCGTGTGGGGGTAAGTCTGGAGTGCACATCAGGAAGGGGAAAACAGAGAGACAAACAGGGACGTGACTGGTGTTAGTCTTGCCAGGGTTATTCCAGGTGGGAGCGGAGGTGAGGCGAAAGCTGTGTAGAGAGCTGGAACTCTAAGGCTGACTGTAGCTATTGCTCTGGACTGTCTTAGGAGCAAGTCCCCAGAGGACCTGATGATAGTCCAGGGAGTGGAGCTACCGCTCTGGAGGTTATGGTGCACATACTGCCCGCCCAGCTGAGCCTGGCGCTTTGCTGATGGTTTTTCCTTCCACCTGCCTTGCCATCGCACTTGCAGGTGTGTTGCACGCAGCAACAGGATGCTCCACGCTTTCTTGGCTATGGTGGAACACTCAGCATGAGTGATGGTCTGCTACAAAGAGTCCCAAGACAAGAGAAAGGCTGTAGCATTCCTCTACATCCAAGAAGTCTGTTTTCTCATGAGGGTCTGCTCTAAAAGATGCCTGCTCATTGGGTATATTCCCTGCCTGCAGCTGTGGAGAGCAACCCCTTCTGTGTCATGTAACATGGTTACCTGTCTCCTGACCAGCCACGGGGTATCTCATCCACCAGAACCTGATGATCTTCAGCAGGTTGTTTTACTTTACAGTTAAAAATTAATCGGCAATAATCATAAAGAGTGTCCTCCAAGAATCTAAAGTAAAAAAGAATGCAAATTGCAGACTGAAGGTGAGGGATCAAGAACCAACCTTCAGCTCCATGGCTTGGAAGTGGTGGTACTGGTTTTCTACAGCACACACAGAGGTGTGGAACCCAAGATCCTTGTTGCTTTTGCGGGCTGAACCTTCCAGTGTTAGTCTCTTCGCTCTGGGGATCTCAAAGCACTCGATGCATCATCCTTGTTCAAACCCAGTAATATTTCCACCACAGAGTAGAGTAGCTGAGATGGGCAATTAAAAAAAATATTCTCAGCATCACAGTGTGGATCAACAGCTCTGGAACGGATTGCAGGATCCTCCTCTAGCTGCTGTACAATGTATATAGAAACCTTTCCAGAGGTGGGAGTAGGCATTATTTGATGTTTAAATGTTCCCCATTCTAAGTCACAAAGGAATGATGAACAAACCCTTGGAGTAGTAAAAAGATGGGGAAGATGTAAATAGACAGAAAGGTAAGGGGTGTGCTGATGTATGGGGTGCTACAGTGATGGTGTGCCTCAGGAGGAGCACAGCCCGAGGCTCTGGACCACTGCAGAACCATGTGCTCACCATCAGTAGCAGGAAGGCTAGGGGTTGGAGCACCTGCTACCAGTTTATGGACGATTCTGGAGGAAGATGTGGATGAGGAGCAACATAGCCTTAAACAAGGTTGAACTTGCACTGGAGGGAAGAAACAACAAGGTTAAAGCTCTCTGCCACTTGGTTTCAGAAAAAATCTTCTTGTGAACCAGTACATAAAGTAGTGAAATATATTGCATATTTAAGATGAAAGTGCAAAGGGAAAAAAGCATGAAGCAAGACTGCTGCAGAGTCATGACCATTCACGTAGACAATTTGGTTTAATCACTGCAACATTTCTTCATATTCTTAGAGCGAGTGTGGGGTGCTAGGGCTGAGGTATGCAGTGCAATTAATTACTGTAGTGTAATGGCCAGGCTCCCGCAGCTCAGCAAATTATCGCATACAAGCTGATGTCCAGCAACTGCCTGTGTGCACACATGGGGACTCAGTTGCAGGTGGTTAAGTTTACATTGCTACACGTGATGACCCGACAAGGTGTCCAAACTCTTCAGTGTATTGAAAGATGCAACACTGTCCCACATCTGAATGTGTGTGTGGGAACATCTTAATGAAAGTAATTCTCAGCAGCTTCAGGAAATTGGAAGTGCTTATTAGCAATGCTTGGCAATAAATGTCAAGATTCAGAGCTGTTGATTTGTGCATGGGAATAAATGTCAAGATTTGGAGTTACTGATTTGTGCTTGGCAATAAATGTCAAGATAACAGGATGAATGGATTGGGGACAAAAGGAAAAGATATAAGGAGATGAGATGCACCAGAGATGAAACTGGGACAAGGCAATTCTTATGCAGACCTGAGTGGGGGGAAAAAACCCCACAAGAAAACTGTTCCATCCTGGGTGAATTTGTGCCCTTGGGTCACAGTGTGGCCCAGAATTGGAAGATGAAGAAATGGATGAAGAGGTTACATTTGGTATGAAAGCGAACAGCATTGCTTAATCTATGCAAAGCAGTTGCACTAAACAAGACTCCAGACGACTGGAGGCAGTAAAAAAGATGTCTGCAAAAGATACCAGGCTTCAGAGAAGTCATCTTTAGGTGGAGGAAGCTGTTAGGAACACAGAAAATGCAGGCAAGAAACAACATTAGCAACACTCAGGTAATATTTCAACAGGGAAAGACTTTTGAAGGCAAGCAGGTGAGAATATACCAAATGAAATGGTGCAAACCCACACCTGTGGTTAACCTCACTACGGTGCTGCTACCACTTAGTTGTTGGGCAGTGCCTACAGGGATATGAAGTCAGGGTTCCAGGAGGGAACAGCCCTGAGCAGAAAGCAATAACAAGGAGGCCCTGGGCTGGCAGATATATAAAAGGGAAACTTAGGGCTTAGTTTAGCAGCCTAAATGTAAAGGAGACGATGATGTATGTTTGGGTTAACAACCCCTGTAACATTTATGGAAGACCTGGCCTCTCTGGAGCAGCAGCTGGAAAACTGGCAGAGTACAGCACAATGCCTAAAGTAAGATTAGATTGATATGTTAAGGAAAGTGAGAGTAACTCCTGGCCAATACTACTAATAACTGTAGAGACCAAAGATGAACTGTTGATCGGGGTGGCCCTTGCAGGATGTGGAGTAGCTCCTTAGCTTCTGGCCATACTGACTCCATCTCCCACGGGAGCTGAGGTGCCCCGATCCCTTGTTGATGCCAGTACTGCAGAGACTTATTTTTGGTGTCTTAACCTTCAGGCTAAATCTCTCCTGCTGAAAAAAAAAAATGCATTTAACCCTTACTTAGCTGCTAAAAAAACATGTGGTACAAGTAGTTAAGCCTAAACTAGTTATTCCAGGGTTATTCATGTCTGAGAGAAAGCGGCACTTGCGTAAGGCTATTCATCCCTTTGAGGAAACTTATCTAGACCTGCTGAAGAAATGATTCTTTCTCCTCTGTGATTATTTGTGAAGCCTACAGTGACTAGCTCAGATTTGGGTGTTCAGTTTCTAGATGTTCGATTTAGAGCAGGTAAATCCTGTCTTTGATATTCAATTCTTTGCTGCTTCAACCCCCAGAGATCAAGTAAAGAGAAACAAGGGGATTTTTGGCGTGTCCTAGGGATCGAGTGGCTCCCTGGCAGGAGCTGGAACAGGGGCCCCATACTTTGGGTTTCCAACATCTCAGACCCTGTAGGGCTGGTTTGGAGGAGGTGGGGATCTGAAGTAGGAGCCAAGGCTGGGTATGGTCGTGATACCCTGGCCTCAGTTCTGCTTTATTGCCCACCGTGGCCCGTTCCCCTCACTATGGAGGTACAGCATCTGCTCCCAGTGAAGGCTGGGCTGTGCCAAAGTCTTGGCCCCCAAGCCTTGGATGGCATGTCCCCATGTCTGTGGACCCCAGATGTGTCTCCTCCACCCCAGTGTCTCAGAGTTGCACTGAAGAAAGGATTTCTGTGTTGTGTGCAGGCATCACCTTTGCAGCTTCTCCAAGTGCCCAGCAAGGGCTGGGAGGAGGAAAAACTACTCTTCACAGTTGGATCTGAACTGACATTGGGCATTCAGGGCTGTAAAATATCTACTAACCCCCAAAACATTAAATCGTTTCCAGGCAAGTTGCATTTTTAGGTCAGAACAGTTTGACACTGGCTCTTTTAACTGGAGAAAAAAAAAAAAAAAAAGAAAAAGAATCATGATTGCTTTGTTTCTGATTCATTTCAGGCAGACAGAAACTGTCAGTGGTGATGGTGGGGGAAGCAGAGCTATTATCCCTAGTGGAAAAGGAGATAGCTGCTGGATACAGGAGTTAATTTGCTTCATTAAACAACAGAGAAAAAAAATTGTAAAAGGCACAGCTTGTCAAGGTCTTTTTGGTTGGTTTTTTTTTTTTGTTGTTGTTTGTTTTGGTTTTTTAATGCCCCTTCTAATTAGGCTTGACTGGTGTTGCTGCTTTGGCTGCAGCGTGGCTGGGCTTTGAAAAACTAATGAGATTTATTCCCAATTGCATTTGATTACATGTATCTAAAGGCCACAGATGGTTCAGGAGGACTGAGCTTTAAATAATGCACATGTGCCCTCTCTTCTTTCCCCTCCTTCCAAGTAATAAGACGGAGATGGACAATGTGACAGGATGGACAGATGGACAAACCTCCATGCAAGCAACACTTATTTAGTAAGGCTATCGAAATCCTCTGCAGCGGTGGGGGAACCCTGGCAGAGTCCAGATGAAACACTGAAAGCACAGTAATGATAATTGATTGGTGGCTTCACAGGTCAAGGGCCAATATAATAGGATTATATATTTAGGAAAAGAAGACTGATAATAATGACTGAGTCTAAGTGTGATAGCTGATAAATCTAGTAATTAATGTGAAATTACCATGTAGATATAGCTGTTGCCCTGATTGTGAGGCTTGCTTGAGCCAGGGCTGCTCCTGGGCTGGCCAAAGGGACACCTCTTGTGGTCTCAGGCCTCCAGCTTCCCAATGGGAACCTCATTGTTTTTCATACCTGGACCAGTTCATGTCCTGTGAGCAGCAGTCTCAGGCTGAACCCTGATGCCTCTCTCCATCTGAGAACAGCAGCAGTCACACTGCCTCTTTAGCATAGCTGTAGCATTTAGGATAGCTGCTTTATTGCCCCTGCTAATGATTTAGTTATAGATGCAACCTCTCTGCAAATAACAATAGTGCTCTGAGAGCATGTCTAAGGTTTTCCCTAATATTTATGTGAGTTTGGGTCTGGGAGGGATCAGTGACTTTGTACCCTGTATAGTCTCTGTCTCTCTTGAGCCTGTCTCCTCAGACTGACCATAACAAAGAATTTCCCAGAAAATAGCTTTTATAATTTTCCATAATATTTTGAATCCAGCTGACCTGAAATACGTGTATTTTCCTTAAAGATGCAGTTCTTAAAGATAATTCTTATATCTCGAATCATTATGTGTGTTCCTTGTGTATGTCCACCTGAACTATGATGTTTTCCCTGTATTGACAGCTATTGAGTTAAATCTATGCATCCACAAGGGAAATCAACCTCAGAAGTTCGCTATAACTACTAGCTAATTTTACCTGCCTTCATTTAAACTACAATCACACATGAGTATTTTTTAGATTATTATATACAGCATTACACCCATCACATTCATTTGGAGGCTATAGATGAGGGTTGCTCTCCCTGGAGCCCAACTATATACAGCTAAGTGTAGTATAGACTGAACTCCACTTAACACCCCATGGATCAACTGTATCATTTGTCTATATGGCAATTTGAAAGTGGAAGGTCTTGGAAAACATCTGAAAGCCTTTAATTAACCCCTCCTTTTCTTTAAACTGGCCTTCAGTTTATTTTGCAGTAATCTTCTTACCCTACTCCACCAAGCCCTGTCTTCGCTCAGCTGAAGCTATTCATAACTAGTTAAAAAGAACAGATTTTGGGGGGTTTGGTAGGGGTTTTTCTCCTCCCCCCCCCCCTTTTTTTGTTTTGTTTTTGTTTTCCCCCTTCCCTACTCTCAAGTCTGTGGTGCAGCTTTTCCAAGGAGTCCAAGCTAGAACTCGCAGGAGAACAGAAGCTTCTTTAATTTCTATTTTGGTAGAGAGAAGGGCCACCTTGTTCTGGTCTGTTAAAGCTTCTGAAGAGTTTCTTTTATGTGGCTTCCTAGGACAGAGTTTAATCTCCTGAACAGGAAGCTCCAAATTCTAATCCAGAGACCAAGAGCTTGGCAAAGGTCTGACAGATGCAGAATTGACTCAATAAAGAGATCATTGACTAAACAAAATGCTATATCCCGAGCACCTGCTATGCCTTCCCATCCCAGGGACCAACTTCACACATGGTCCAAGTCTTTTAAGAGCTGACCTGATGCACATTATCCTGATCAGGTCACCTTATTGGTTTCTACATAAGGAATTCATTACATCTGGGGCCAGAGCACCCTGTGATAACCCACGAGGCTGATGTGCCTAACCTCTGCCAAAAGAAGGTGGACCTCTCCTATGAAATAGTGGGAATGGGAAAGGTCCAACTTTCAGACTGGTATTTAATTTTTACATCTGCTTTTATCCAGCCTGATTCCTTCCTTAGGTACCTCCAAAGAGTTTATAAAAAAGGAGAAAACCCAGGTAAATCAAGTAAGGGCTGTCAAAAGCCTTGGTATAGGAATGAGAAGATAATTTTGTCAAGAAGAACTCAGTAATGAACCATATCAGGATTACTGGGAAAATATAGTTTATTCCAGCTGGTTTATCAGTCCTTAATGTTAATAAAGTGGCTCAAATAAACCCAGATTTCCCTGTGCTTTCCCAAAGCAAAGTCCTGATGGTTCTCCTGTTGCTCTACAGAGCAGGCAATTCCTTAAGCTGATTATTAAGCATGATGCTACTTTTCAGCCCTGGCCCAAAGGAGGGCTGAATCTGAGAAGTGATGGGGTTTGTATTGGCCTTTATAAGAGGAAATTTCTGTTTGAAAGGCACTGGAAATGTTGATGGTTCTCCCTCCTCAACTTGCCCTAATCCTGTTTCCACCACATCCCCATGGCATGTCAAAGATCTGATGGACAAAAGCAGCAGCAGTATGAGCTGTGCTATTGCCTCATCTCTCCTTCCCTATGTAAACTGCCTGCTTCTTGAAATGCAAGCTTCATCCTAGCTGGGGCTCCTGGGGGGGGTGATGGGGAAGGTGGGAAGCTAAGGAATGGGCCAGCGCTAGTTGTGTTTCATGTAATGAATTTATTTTATTAGAGGATATTATTTTATGGGAGCTGAATGCATTGTCTGAGCAGCCCTGTGCAAGGAGGAAAAAAAGCCAAAGCCATGCTCTCTTGTTCTTCAGTTGTGTTGTTGCTAGAGCACTGGTGTGATGCTGGAAAAGAGCCTTTTCCCAGCCTTCCAGGAGTTTATCTGGCACCCGCTAAAGTCTGAGCGTGTGAATGCACAGGGGAGGGCTTCTGGCACATTGCACGGGCAGTGGGCAGGGCACACCATGGAGCAATTTCCAAATTTACCCAGTGCTGGGGTAGCTTGCTAATCCTTGGACAGTTAACTTTCAACCAGGGGACTGAGAGTTCCTCCAAAAGGCCTGTGAAAGAGGAAAGCTTTTTGTCAGTGCAATTAGAGTCGACATTCGGAGGCTTTTATTGCCTCTTTGCTCCTAAGTGGACAGTGTACATGAATCTGCACACTTGAAAACACTTGAAGACCATCAAATAAGAGCATCTTCTTGTTTCTTTACTTCTTTTTATTGTGGCTTGGGGTTTTTTGTGTGTTTTGTTGTTGCTTTTTTCTTTAAGCTTGCTGAAATGCTTTGATGTCTAGCCCCTTTGACCTTCTCTCTGTTTGCTTTGGTGGGCTGGCATAGCATAAATTGAATTATATTGGATAACTACATTGTATAATTATTTGAAGTAAAAAGTCCTTGCAGAGCTTCAGAGCAGCCTGTAATTCATCTGCTTTCTACAAAAACTTGACTGTTCCTCTAATCTCATTTTTGGGTACTTGGTAGTTAGCTTGCCGTGCAGATTGTGTTTCCAGATGAGATTTGCTCCCTCTGATGTGCTTTAAGCAGAGAAGTTTTCAAGAACGTCTGGTATAAGTAAAGCAGTGCATAAAATTACTTATGTTTTATAATTTTTTTTGGTACTTTTGCTATTTATCTTTGTTTTGCATTGTTGTGAAGACAGTTCCTGTGAATTGTGCATCTGTGAAACTTAATGAAAGGGACCATGTTCCTGGTGGGGTGGGTGCTGTGCCTGCACGCCGCCTGGGGTGCGGTGAAGCGTGCTTTGTGAAATGTGCACTGTAAGAGAAAGTTCTGCCTCGCTTGTCACCTTGAAAGCTGCTGTAGGCTGAACTGCTTGGAAAAATGTGAAAAATGTCTACAGCAAAGTGTGCATGAGTGTGCAAAGGAGTTTTAGGTTCCCATTTGCCTTGCTGGGGATGTTATATTGTGGTCAGATAGATAGGATGGGTTGGCAGACCCATTTGAAAATCTTGAATTTACTAAATTTAAAATGAAACAACCAGAGAGTCAAGGCAATAGTTGGACTGTGGCATGGGGATATGAATTCTGCATGGTTGTCACTGCCTTTGATGTGCTGGTGACACACTGCCAAACGTGCACCCCAAAGGCGGCAGAGATCAGACCTGGTTTGGTGTGAGGCCAGGTGATGCGCAAGGCAGCCAGGGATGCAAAGTTTTAAAACACTGAAAAAAATCTTTGCTTATGCCAGCCCGTAAGAGCCCTTCACACAGCTATGCCTACACAGATGCATTTTTGAGCAGTTTAGCTAAACCCAGAAATCTGAGCAAAGCATCTGCTGCAAGAACACGCTGCTCATCAGCACCACAGCCCTGGGGGCTGATCCTGGACCAATGCTGCAGCTGCCTCTAACATGGCTCAGGCCTTAGGAAAAGCAATGAAAAGGTTGAAAATGGCTGGGATGCAAAACTTTTGGCAGCTGTAATTCTGAGGGGCCAGATTCTCACTTCTATAACTGCTGCCAGGGTGTAGACCTGGGATGTGAAGTTGCTGTTCCCTCCTGGTTCATTCCAGCCTTGCTGGAGGGAGCTGGGGCCATGAAAGCACAAAGTCACCCTCAGGGGAGAGCTCTGAAACTGAGCTGTAGGTGAGGAACGTCACCTCAGAGGTTAATGTTTTTGCTGAGCTGGAGGAAATGAGAGAGAGAGAAGAAGAAAAATGCAGCTCAAACATTTCACTTGGGCAAGTAGATCCAGGGACAGGATCACCTGGGTCATGCCTGGTCCTTCTCTTCTTTCCCTGAACCTCTGATGTGGGACACTTGTTGGACATGCAGTACTGGGCTAGAAAATGCTGTGCTGTGACTTTGGCCCTTTGCAGTATCAAGCCCTCTTTGGGGCTTAAAGCAGCCCTAAAATGCTGACTGTCCTCAGCAGCAGCTACTGGTATTTTAAAAGCACTTTCTTTCCAGTGCTGGGCCTATAGAAAGCAACAAGCATCTCCCAAAGAAGCCTCAAACTCCATGGAGCCACCTTAAAGTCTCTGCTGTCCGCCCTGCCTGTCCTCCCTGGGTAACGTGCATGGGAAAAACACGTTCCTGGACACCCCAAACCCCCAGTTCACAAAGCAAGCTGCTCCTTACCTCAATTAACTGTGCCACAGCTGCTCTGGAGCAGGACAAGAAGAGGGAGGAAGAGCTCACCCAGGAGAGAGGATGCTGCAAGGGTGGATCCCACGCCATCTTCTCTTCCCAGTATATCTCTGACTTCTGCACTGTAGTCCAAAGCCGGGAGGTTACGAATAACCCAGCCAGCTCCCAGCTGCGTTCAGCATTTACCAGAAGCAGTCGCGTGCTGTCCTGGCCCTTCTTTACTGCCTTCCTTTCTAACCCAGCAGCCACAGAGCTGACGCTGGGGAGTCATTAATTAATTAGACTGGTGTCGCTTACAGAGTAGAGTGCTCTGCTGCTCCTCAAGCCGGGCTTCGTGAAGGGGGGATGCAGGGAGCAAAGCAGCCTCAGAGCCTCACTGCTCCCTTGGAGGAAGGCGATTCACTCACTGAAAACCCTGGCTTTGCTTTTTTTTTTTCTCTCCTTCTCCTTTTCTTTCTTTCTTTTTTTTTTTTTTTTTAACAGCTGCCTGACTGATTCTAGCTCTCTTGCTCTCCTGGCCTGTTGAGAGAATTCTCTTCCCTTAATGACAAAGGGCTGTAAGCCAAGCTGATGCATCATCAGCATCATACGTACTCGACGCTAGCAGAGTTCAGTGTTACTGGAGATGAGGATTTCACATCTTGGGATTTTAAAAGCATCTTTCATCCCTGAAGGATCTTGTGGATGTGTTGCTACAGTCTGTAGCCTCACCCGGATTTGATCTCCAAAGGCAACGGGGAAGAGCATGTGCATAGCAGGCTGCGGAAGGTAAAACTGCGGGGCCAGCGCCTCTGGTTCATCTCTGCTCTAGGAGTCAGGAAAATGGTCTGAATCCAATGGGCAGGGAAAGCACAGCCTGAGGGGTGTGGGGGATCGTGGGGCTCCAAGCTGGACTGTCCTTCCACCAGGGAGCAAAGAAAATCTTTGGCCACAGAGTGAAAAAGTGGGTCAGGAGAAGAGTGACTGGATGAAGCTGGTTTACTATATTCTCCAACAGTCATAGTTTCTTTACTGGAAGAAACCTGGAATTTTAGGCAAGAAAGCAAGCCATGACATCCAGGAGGATCTAGTCCCTTCTGCTACTGTGTTCTAGCACTTTCGAAGAGCTAAACACAGTTTCAGGAGAAACGGCTCCATAGCAATTTATATTTTACAAGCTCAAATAGGCAAGGCTGGCTTTAAGGTTTGCATTACTGATTAGATGGTGGAGATCGGAGGAGGGTGGCAGGGTGCCAGCGTGTGCATTGCTTGGGGAGGGGGAAGCAGCCCCTGGGTTCCCTGCTGCGCTTGTGCTGGCCGCAGGCTGGCACGGGACCGTTACCTGTGGGATCCACTGGAGAGTGGGTGGGAAACCCGGGTACTAGGATGGGAGATCGGTGTGAGAACTGGGTGCTGTGCAAAGGGAAGGCAGGGTGCTGTGTTAGCAGGTCTCAGCAGCAGACAACAGACGGTGGCAGCATCGAGGCAGGGAATGATGCATCTGCCTCCGAGTTTGTGCAGCTTGGTCCTCCTTTCCCAGGTTAAAATCCAGCCTGGGGCTCTGAGAGCCTAGGCAGTGGCTCGCTGAGCTGGTGTTAATGTTTTTCAGCTTGATTTCTTAAGGAAATGGGGCTTTGTGGCATGATATTTTGCTTGCCTCTCTCCTCCTCCCTATCATCCCTCCTCTGGACTTCTAAGATTTTGCTGCTGTTTTAATCAGACTGAAACTGGCCAAGGGATAAAGGCTGGGGATGCTGAGTTTCTGCGTGTTTCATTTTTTAAAAAGTATGCCGCTGGGTAAAATACTAAATCAGTTGTATCAATGGAAGGAGGAAGGATAGTAGTTGAACAACTCTTACTGGGCACCAGAGGATCCACGCTGGGCAGAGATGCTATGACCAGCCAAGCCATGGGGAGCTTTGCTTTGCACCTCTATCTTGCTGAGCACCAGCGAATGCAACCATGGGGCATAAATCCACAGCAAACTGGGCTGCCAGCCCTGCTGCTTATGGGACTGCTTCCTTTAAAAAAAAAAAAAGTCTAAGCGTTAGTTCTAGTCTGCTTAAGTCGAGCTTGTGGAGATGTACCTGCTGTGCCCCAGGTCCAAGGCAGTGTAAGCAACCTGAGCCTCTGAGCTGCTCTTTCCAGGGTGCAGTTTATTATTAGTGCCTTGCCCATGAACTGAGGGTTCCACACTGCTCCCATTCTTTTATTTGTGAGTTCTCAAGAGGTGTGGGTTGTTTATTTGGTTGTTTATTTGGTTGTTTTAATGCACTGAGCAAGATGGATTGCGACTTTGCTGCGGCTGATGGGGAGCACTCTCCTCTCCATGTGCTGCTGAGCCAGGCCTGCCGTGGCATCAAACCACTGCTGGGAAACATTTGTGCCAAGAGCTATGTAAAAATAGCGCAAACAAACCTGATCGGTTTTTTCCAGCCTCCAGATTTCTTGTTCTATATATGGGTCACTGAAGCAGAGTGAGTCCTTCGGATTTCAGAGGGGGGAAATACAGATTTCTGCAGACTACAGAACTTTCAGCACTTCGTAACTTCATTTCAGCTTTTTTTGTTGGGACAGTTTGAAAATACCTGGAGTAAGTCAGAGTAGAATGCCCTGCTAGGATTTTAAATTATAAGATTTCATGTTGGTCTTCTACCCCTATGAGCTTTTGGAGATTTGTTTGTTTACTTATTTATTAATTTTCCTTCATGACAAGGAGGACAAACAAACTCCTTATATGCAAGCATCTACTTCTAATTTGGTGACCTGACCCTTGGAGCTGGATATTTTGTAGAGAGAGAAAAAAGTGTTGCAAAACTTGTGAATTTAGCAAGAATGAGGAAGTGTGCTTTGCAGGGAGAGGGAGAAATAGCTGCCGTTTCCCATATACAGCCCTGCAGCACTGACCCCTCACCAGGTGAGGTTACTCATAGCCCACATTGCACATGCTGTTATGTACTCACGGGTTAGTGGATGACCACCAGTCTCTAAGTAAAACCGCAGGCACCGTTAAACTCGTCAGCTGCCTATTTATAGCTTGTGCCTTTTGCATCCTCTTGGGAAACAAATGAAATGCAGCTCTTGCTAAACATGCCACCTCGCCAGTCACTGCGGCGCTGGCCGTGCTGCTACGCAAAAGCGCAGTGATGCTGTTGGGGAGAACGTTGCAGTCTTGAACTGAGCATGGCAGCAAGAGCCCCAGGGTTCAAACCACTTGAAAGGGGATGTGGCTCTTGCCCACCTCATCCTCTTCCCCACCCTGGGGCTTCTTTGCTGTCTGCCTGGATTTGGAATGGTGGGCAAATGGACAAAAAGCTGCAGGGGACTCGGTCTGGTCTCTAGAAATGCACCAAGCATGTAAGAAGAGAAAAGAGAAGTGAGTCTCCTTGCTTTGTTCTGGCTTTACTGATATCAGTATCTGCCAAGTGGCTGAGATTTCTTAACAGAGATTTCTAATCCTTCATGAGAAAGCCTCTGAAGACAGAAGCTGTGTGTCCCACATGTGCTTGTGCTCATGTGTTGTAAACCTGTTTGCAGGAACTGTTGGTGGGAATCCGAGACTGGGCTGGTGGGTAAATTTTGTGCACGTCACAGCTCTGTTACACTACTCATTTGGCTGACTACATGCTGCTTCCCTTCCTCTGTGTGCTTCCAGGCACCTAGAAGCCACGGTGATGGGCACTGTGCAGGCTTACAGTGTTTAGAGAAATACCCCTTTGCCATGCAGAATGCATGTTCCTGAATGAGTGGAAATATAGGATTTGGAGGAAGATGAAGGGTCTCCCTTCCTGCCCAAGTGTGGAATCATCTCTGTCCAGCCACTCCCAGAGCTCCCACATCCTCCAGCAATCTCTTCCAGGCTTTCTCTGCTCTCCTCACTCTTCCCACAGAGCATCAAGGTCCCAAGCCCCTGTGCCTGCCTGCTCTTACAGGTGTTTGAAGATTTCCAGGGAGACCAGGCTCCCAGTTCCTCATCACTTGGGGCAGGGAAGGAGAACTGGGAGCCAGGAGAGAGGAGAAGCCAGGAGAAGGGAGGGAGATCTTCTCTGGCTGCAGTTTAATCCCCAGAGCAGGGTGCAGTTTCTCCCTTCAGTTTTGCAGCTCCCATTCAGGTATTTGAGGCTTGCCCTCTGTCCCTGCAGACCGTGCCTAGGAAACCTCCTTCGTAAGAGAAGTGTGGAGGCTGTATTTGTTTTCAGTTGGCTCTGCCATGACTTGCCTGCCCCGCACACCACAGAAGCTTGACAAGTGTTCCCGCAGAGCGGAAGGCAAACTCAGCAACACCCCTGGTGCTTGCCTGCATGGAGCAGCAGCCACATCACCCGTCTGCGGCTGCTGTTTCCCTTTAAATTCTCTAAAAGCCATTCAAGTGTTGAGTTGCTCACTGAAATTTAATGTGGAGACTGGCCAAGCGATGGCAGCCTGCCAGGGGTTTCCATGTCTACCAAGAATGTTTTGCAGTGCACCTTGGGAGAGGAACATTACTTCCTGGATTTCTTTTTTTTTTAATTTTTTTTCTCCCCTTAAAGTGAGTAAATAAAGCAGCTGAAAAGTTAGAGCAGGCAGCTTTCATCACCGGCTCCTCTTTCCATTCACATGGCGACATATCCTGGCTGACAGCTCAACCCATGGTAAGATGGACTTTTTGCTTAGGTGGCGTTCGGCTGCCAGGAGATGCTACTAAGCTGTGGAAGTGGTCTTGTGGGAGATTGTGGTCCTGTTGCAAAAGATTTTGCTCTGCGCCATGATGCAGAGCAGGGGGTTACAGCTATGGAAATGGGTGATGTTCTGCGTGTGACAGTATCGCTCTCCAAAGTTTATTGCTTGCGTATTTTGTAGGGTTAAATCTTGCATTTAAGATGCAAGACAGTTTGGGGAGGCTGGGTATTCAGCAAAGTGCTGCCATCGCTGCCTCCATAAAACAGGAATGTTGCTAATTTCCTACTTGCATTGAGGCAAATATTCACAAAATCCCTCCCGGTGCTAACAGGGCGTGTGCCGCGGGAGCGGGATATAATGGTGCAATTCACCGCAATGCTATGGGACAAGGTGCCTTTGTTTCTCGGGCACCATGTCTCCGGGCGGTTGGACTCATTATGAAGCTGACATGCCTTGCGGTTGCAGGTGGCTTCCAGCCCAGTGGGACAGGACCTTGCTGTCCTCATTTAGCCGCTGAAGGGAGAGGTTGGATACGGCCAGTGTGTTTCCCTGTGGAAGGTGGCTCAAAGGTGAAGAAAGGGCCACCAATCTCATGTGGCTGCAGAAAGGTCATCTCCTAATTTACCTCTAGGGACAGTGCTATAGTCACTTGTCATTGCTCTCACAGCAAAGGTAGGTTGCTGATGGATTGTCTGTTCTATGCTGCTATCTCAGTGGGGGATTTGAGATTTGGGAAAGAGGGATTTGGGGGAACACTGGACCAAGACTTACTTTGCTCTTAGGAGTTGTTCATGTGCTAGCTGGCCCTCATAATCTTCTTCCACACTGCTTATGTTTGAGGAGAGCTTTTCTCATCCCTCTCGAATAAAATCATGCCTTTCTTAGGAGGTACCTATAAAACCCATCTGGGTGATGGAGGGGGACTGGTATCAGCCACAAGAAATGTCTCATGCATTAAGAAAGAAAATCTAGTTGATTTCTGCTCTCCATCCTCCAGTGAGTCTCTCACCTAGATATCTTGGCACCCTTGCTCCTCTTTCATATCTCCATGTGCCAGATGCCTCTGGCCATCGGAGTGCTTTGATCCGCTGGCTGGATGCATCTGACATAGCTTGCCAAGGAGTGGGAAGAAGGCTCCAGCATTGCAGCTGGGGTTGTGCCACCACACATGGAACATTTGGAAAAGCCCTGGTAAAAGTCACTCTGCATCCCAAAAGATTGATACAGTTACCTAGTGGGTTATCTCACTGGTACTGCTTCTTTGCTCTACCTCAGACAAATTTCCATGTTGTTTTCAGAGCTGGAAGGGTTGTAATCATTCTGCTACAGTGAAAGAGCAATATGATGGTTTTCTTACTATTACAGTCTTCTGGAAATTTATCTGTGCAACTAAGCACTGAAAGGCTCATGGTTTTGGATAACTTTGCACAGAGGAAGAAGCTGTTCTAAGCTGAAAGACAGAAGCTAGGTGCTAACATAGGAAAGGGGATTTCCTTTTGCTTTCCTGCTTCTGGCTTCCTGCACGTACAGCAGCTCCTATGGAATTGGGACTGACTGCCAAAGGCAGTTTTCCTCCGGTTAGACAAGCTACCACAGAGCAATAAATAGTTTGGAATCATGAGTCATGTTTCATTCTTCTAAGTGGGCATTATGGGTTTATTTAGAAAAGGCTTCCTTGTTTCTGCATTTGTTGTTACAGAAAAGTAATTCTCAAGTAGAGTCCCAGTGGCTTTCTTGGACTGGCTGACTGTCACTGTGGAAGGTAGCTGCTCTAAGGACTGGTATTCCTCTCTGGTTTGTTCTGTGGAGTGAGAATTAGAATTGCTTTGCTAAGCAGTAAGCACATTGGTCGTGTAATGCCACGTGGTATGGTGTCCCAAGTCAGCTTGTGTCTTTGGATAGGATGTGGGGCTTGGTGCGTGATTGCAGAGGTCCTTGGTATCTTCCCAAAATGTCTGTCTCTAAACCGTCTGGGCTTCCCAAAGTTCTGAGCACAATGTCGCACCCTGGCCTTTGTATGGCAGCTATGGCCAGATGGATGGGTGTCCTGACTCGCCCCTCTGCCCTCAGGGCAGAAGCAAGCACCATAGGTCACACAGAGGGGAACACATCTTGAAATGGTGACCACCCCCACCATGACCATCTAGTTCTCCTGCCTTGGCAGCCTAATCTTCTGTGCTGTGCAGGACAGGGGTAGGATGGGACCAGTTGGTGCAGCTCATGATGCACAGTTTCAGCACCACCTCATCACAGCTGGAGTTTGTCCAACAGGCTAAGGAACTGGTACAGCTTGACTAACAGGCACAAGGAGACATGTTACTCTTGGGTACTTTTTGGTCCTTGGATCAGGACCAATGTTTTGTCCTTTATGCCTGTAGCCAGTGTGGTCCTGTTTGGTTTTGCCCCTTTCCAGCTCCTTCTTACTCTTAAGAGAACCACGTGCTGCCTGGTAAAGGCCATCAGCTACTGTCTGTCCAGGGTCTTGCCAGTGCCTTGGGATGACATTGCACTTCTACAACTTCCACAACTTCAAGCTGTCGCAAGTCCCTGCTGCTGCTGGACCTCTGGCAGTGCTGGTGCTAAGATGTGTATCTGCTGTAGAGCAGGTGCTGCATGGACATGTCACCAGAGACAGTACCAGGACCAGCTGCTGTCTGACAAGGGAGAGCACAGATGGAGTGGGCTTGCCAAAGGTCATGTGAACAGCTGGGGAAATGGTATTTAGGTCATCTACCTGCTCAACTAAGGCTGAAATCTCTAGACTGTGCACTATGAAGTCATAGAATTGTTTGGGAGTTTTTAGATCATTTAGACCTTTAAGATCACCACATCCAACCATTAACCCAGAATTGCCAAGTCCATCACTAAACCATGTCCTGAAGTGCCACATCTACACATCTTTTAAACATCAACATGGACGGTGACCCCACCACCTCCGTGGGCAGCCTGTCCCAGTGCCTGACCAGCCTTTCAGGGAAGATGTTCCCCAGCCCCCAATCTAAACCTGCCCTGGGGCAAGGCGAGGCCATTTCTTGTCCTGTCACTTGTTCCTGGGAGCAGACACTGACCCCCCCTCGCTGCACCCCCCTGTCAGGCAGCTGCAGGGAGTGAGAAGGTCCCCCCTGAGCCCCCTTCTCTCCAGGCTGAACCCCCAGCTCCCCCCTGAGCCCCCCCAGGCTGGTGCCCCAGCCCCTTCCCCAGCCCCCTGCCCGGCTCTGGACACGCTCCAGCCCCTCAGGGTCTGGCTGGTGCTGAGGGGCCCAAACTGAGCCCAGCATCTGAGGGGCAGCCCCCCCAGTGCCCAGCGCAGGGGGACGGGCACTGCCCCGGCCCTGCTGGCCACGGCATGTCTGACACCAGCCAGGGCGCTGCTGGCCCCCTTGGCCACCTGGGCATGGGGGGGCTCGTGCCCAGCTGCTGCCCCCCAGCCCCTTCCCCGCCGGGCAGTGCCCAGCCCCCTGCCCCCAGCCCGCAGCTCCTGGGGCTGGTGTGACCCCTGGGCAGGGTCCAGCACAGGGCCGGGGTGACCCCCACACAGCTGGGCTCGGCCCCTCGGCCCGCCTGCCCGCCCAGACCCCCGGCAGGTCAGTGCTCCCCCCAGCTCGGTGGTGCCTGCACACACTGAGGTGTGACCCCTTCATCCAGATCATCAATAAAGATATCTTCCAGGGATTAATTCTTGACTCTTCCAGCTGAGAGCCTGTGTGGGTTTAATGCTGTGACACCTGGGTTGGGTTTGAGCAGCCTGTCTAGGAGATGCTGAGACCGAAGATTGTGGGCAGAGTCCATCTCTTAACTTTGGACGGGGCTTTCCTACATAAGGAAACCAGTGTGGTGAGGAAAGGTGTTGAGCATGTATCGATATCTTTTCCATGCCTTCTCTCCTTGTTCTGTACCTGTCCTGTTCCTGGCCAGTCCCATGCTGCGATCTGTCCCTTGTCTTGTCTGAGTGCCACCTCCATCTCTCGGGGACAGGAATACAGATGCAGACACATTTCTTGCAGTGCCTGTTACCTGAATTCTTCTGTGCATCTTAACACGAGTATGAAGAATTTCTAGATGCGTTTGATTCCTGTACTGGTTTAGTGCTGAATGGTAGCTCAGATGTAGAGAACACGTCTGTGCCTATTGCTGATGCCAGTTTCTTGTTCTTTGTTTTCTAATTGCTCCTGCCTTGCATGCCTCTCTTAGTCTTTAGGGAAAAGGCTTGTGTTGCCTCAGTGAAAAGAACCGGGACAAGTCTGATTATCAAGAAGATTGTGAAACTTCTTTTGCATGAGATACAAATAATTGCACACTTAGCTGCTGTTTCCATGCATAGTTTCCCAATGGCATGCACAAATACCATGCTTCTGGGCTTGCAAGGCACACGAGTTAGGGTGTATGTGCTTGGATCAGACATCCA
Source organism: Falco peregrinus (assembly GCF_023634155.1). Taxonomy (NCBI): domain Eukaryota; kingdom Metazoa; phylum Chordata; class Aves; order Falconiformes; family Falconidae; genus Falco; species Falco peregrinus. Next base: position 62,679,236 of record NC_073725.1, on the reverse strand, counting down.
CCTCTGTGACTCCTCTGGGTGAGTGAATCTGAGAACTTCAGCTTGTTGCTCCTGTCTGGGGTGGGTGCTGTGTCAGACCCTTAGCTGGCTAAACCATAACAGATCCAGTGAGATCCCAGCTGCTACGACTGCCCTATTCCTTGCCAAAGCCTCAGGCAGCCCCGTGGCATTCCTGTAATAAGGCAGCAGAAGTATCAAGTTGGTGCTAGCTAGGATTATGGACCTGGTGCCATCTTGGACTTGCATTGCCTCCTCCATCTCCCAGCTCAGTCCTCTTTCACCTGACACCGATGTGCAGCTGAAACTCTTGGGATGTCTCCAAGGGTAAATGAAGTTGCTGGTGTTTTTTTTCTTTTAAATAGCTTTTTGGAAGGAAAAGAAAGCTATATGATAGTGGGGTTTGTGCTGAGAGGAACTATCATTTGTTGGGGGGGAAAAAAAATCTCACGTCTTCAAACAGCCTCTACCTAGGGATAAGCAGGAGCTGGGGTTTCGCTGGGCGATGCTGTGGGAATGGGGGGCTGCAGGCTGTTTGCTGCTGCTCTGGGGCATGCTTCAGTAACCCTGTACTGGAGCCAGTAGCATCAAGGGTATTCTTGTAACTGAGTAATAAGGCAGCTATTTCCAGACTGGTTGGTTCTCGAAACATGGGGCGGTATTGCCCTGGCGATAGAGAGATGTGCGGGCCAAGAGAGCCGACTCAGCATCACTGGTCCCAGAACTCAAGAATTTGTCTGGGACCTAGTTTCAGCAGAGGAACCTGGACTATAAATAGGCTTTGGTTAACAAACCCAAACCCAAACTAAAACAAAACGTTCTTGATGGAAATGGCCACTTGTTTCAGGGAAGCTGTATTTGGAGGACATTATGAGGGTGGTGAGATGCTAGAACAGGTTGCCCATAGAAGTTGTGGATTCTTCATCCCTGGCAGTGTTCAAGGCCAGGTTGGACAGGTCTTTGAGCAATCTGGGCTAGGAAAGGATGTCCCTGCCCATGGCGAGAGGGTTGGACTAGATGATCTTTAAAGATCCCTTCCAACCCAAACCATTCTATGATTCTATGAAAGGCAACATTTTCTCACAAGGTACATATTGGAGTGAGATTTGTAGAAGGCTCTGTTCTGATGACTAAAAACCCTAACCAGGAGAGGCAAGGTGAGCTCCTTCTCTTAGAGTTTTCTTGATCAAATCTAGTTTGGTATTTTCTAGAGGGGTAAATGCTTGCCGTAAGTGGTTGAATTCCCATCTTGCTGTGCCATCTATTGAAGGACAGACGTCTTGGAGACAGTATGCTCATTGGTGCCACTGCACTGCAACTGCCTTTCCCAGATCCCCATAGTAGATGTTTCTGGTGATGGTGTTAAGCCTTGCTTTGAATCATGTTCCCCAGAGTGACACGTGCAAGCACGGGAAGCAAAGATTTTAAAACTGAGGTCAAGCAGGGGAGCAAAATATAAAGCTTGAACCACCTGATATTGCTGCCCGTAGACAAATGAGTGCTGGTAGCATCCCTTAAGAGCCTGGCTAGAAATGATATTGCGTGCTCTATATTTAAGATCTGTGGCTGCAGATAGCCACCAATGATTTAATATTTTTTTTTATTAATAATTGTTTAATAATAACCATCTGGTTAGATAATGGGAGAGCAACCTAGAGCTGACAGAAATATTTATAAATCTAGAAATCTTCTCTGTACAAAACTGCTGTGTTTAATTAATAAAAACTGTTAGTAGAAGAAAATACGATCTGACAAAACTCCAGGTGTAGACTTTTTTTACAAAAACAAAGGCTGCATCTGTCAATGTGTCCCTGACTTTTTTTGTTGTTGTTTCTTTTTTACAATTGGAAGTCTCTCAGGTTTCACGACTTTTTGTCTTCAGGTTGATCAGCACTAAAGCTTATCTATTTGCAAAATATGTCTTTGGGTACGGGGTTCTTTTCACCCTTTCCCCCCTGAATCAAAGCAGGAAGGGGAAGCAACTGCAGTATTACATTTACAGGATGAGATGCATGTCTCATGCACAGCCTTAGATGGTCTTGAAACATCTGTGTCCTCATCCACTGCAGAAATGTTCTGGACAGCAGAGCACTATCGACACTTACCCTAAATCGGTCTTTATCTTCAGAAATACTGTCTATACTATATAGGTGATGGACCATGCTGTGTCTCACCCTCCATAGCCAACTCAGACTGAATCTGGTTTTAAAGGCTGGATGTAAAGATGTCCACAGTGTGTTGGAGGTTCCCGCCATGGGTGCAGAGGAGTCAGAGTGGTCCTACCTCTAGTATGGCTAGGTGGTTGCTCAAGTAGCAGCAAATCATCATTTTTCACTCAGTGTTTCAAGACCAAGTAATGAGTATTCATGCTGTAACCTGTGGCAGTCTGGTAGCTGCTGCACAATCAGCTGAGTTGCCCGTGCAATGGGGAGGGGTTAGATGAGGGTGGGAAATCTCCTGCCTGGAAGCTGGAGGTCTTATGTCTGTTGAGGACAGTGTGTAAGGGGGCAGGAATGTGAAGCTGTTCAGAGGAAGATAAAGCAAAATCCCAGCTGTCTGGTTTGCTGTCCAAAGCATCCAAAGGAGTAAGTGTGATTAGGGCTGGGGAGAAGAGGAGAAACAGCAAATGAATGGGAGTGTAGTGAGAACTGGCTTGCACAGATAATGCCTTGTCCACATACAGGAGGGATGTCGCAGAGGTGCAGACCTCAGGACTTGGGGCTTCTGCTGCTATTCATTTGGGTTAAGGCTGAGGAGCAACCTGAACACCTCAGACCAAACATGGCCTTTCTGCACATTCTGAGCATTTCAGGAAAACTAGCCGAGTGACTGAAAGCAGAATTCTGCTGAGGAAACACAAACGAAAGTAAAAGAGGTGTCCCAAGCCAAACTGTGACATTCCTCTGTGTCAGCACAGTTTCAACACAGCTTTGCCAGACTGGAGTTAAAAAGAACAACGGGGGAAAAACACGAACCAAGGCATGCACAACAAGCCACTTGGCCAAAACTGTACAGAAATAAGCTACAAAGCTGAGCTTGAGGCCCAGACCCAAATGCACTCAGTGGTTTGAAAAAGAAGACCTTAGAGGTAAGGTGGGCTGTCCAGTGTCCATCTCCCCCAGCATGGAGCACAGCTGCTGGGCCTTTGGTGAATGCCACAGGGGAGCTGGAGTTCCCCAAACCTCTGCACTCAACAGGGAGATGTTCAGCTTTGGGATCTCTGAAACCCTCTCCCCGTTCCAGAGGGTAGCACTACCATAAGGTCTGCCAGACAGCAATCTCCATCTGCATAGGGTCTGGAGGCTGGAAAGTCCTCTGGGCTCAAGCACCTATGCCAAGACTTTGAAAGGACTTGAGGTGCCTGTCTGCCATCTCGACCTTTGTGGGTGAGCACTTCCTCCTCAGGGCATGGAAAATCCAATTTCATTCCAGATTTTAGACTGGAAGAAAAAGGTCTGTAATTGTGCCAAAGTCCTGATCACCAGCTCTTTTCTCTCTGCAACTTGCAAAGCAGGTAGGAGGCTGGCAGTGAGCTCATTGCTCACTCATCCCTTCCATTTCCCGGCTCCATCCTTCCCCAGTATTGTTCCCTGCAGTGTATGGGGATTGCTGCTCTGAGGCTTGCTGCTCTGCCTGCTGGTGTGGTGTAAACCACTGTGTTGAGGTAGACAGTGAGTTATGGGTACAGCCCTGTCTGAAAAGACGCCTGGAGTCCAGGAAAATGGGAAGGAAGTCAACAACAGTAGGTGAACCTCTCCGAACAAAAGGTGATTGAGGCATCCCTTGTCTCCTGTTACACCCTGAGCATCCTTGCTATAGAAACTGACTTGTCCTGATCCCTCAGCCCACAGTAAGTTCCAGTAGTTTGTAAAAGTCCTTGAAAGTGTATAGCTGTGGAAGAGGCAAGCTGCCGAGTGGGAGCGTCTGGGAAAGAGTGGGGCTTTGTTAGTGCTCTGCAGCACGCTTGGGAGCACCACGGGAGGGCTGGGGCTCCCGTCAGGTGGGGTATCGGCTTCTTGTGAGGGGGACAGTGAGTGCATGGTGGTGGCTGCTGCTCTGACAAAACGCTTGCGGGGATTTGCTGTAATTTGGGATCAACCGGAAAATGCTTTCGTGCTTTAGGAGCTCCAGTAGGTGTGCTGTGGAGGACTCTGGGTCCTCCTGATAGATGGACTTTGGGGTGGTTTTTGGGGTTTTTTTTTGGTGTGTTTTTTTGAAGGAGGGGAAATAGTTACTGCTGGCTGAGGTGCAGCAGAGGACAGACTTGGCATGCATCACGTGCAGGCTGTCACAGGCTCTGCAGCAGGCTCTGAATAGCAGGAAATGTCCCATTTCCCAGGGTTTCTGCCTGTGGGCTAAGCAAGTGCAGAAGTCACACAAGGGGAGAGACTGGCAGAACAAGGAGAAAGAGCAAAGGAGCTTCATTTGGCAGAGCTCTGTGGGAATGGGCTGTAGGTGAAAAGGGATTAGAGCTGAGAAACACACGCCACTGTGCAAAGAAGAACACACCCTGTCCTTTTCCCGTTCGGTTTCCTGTATTTTAAGCTTCCCCAACGCATGAGCGGCAAGAGCACAGATCGCAACATTTCTTGTCCTTTTAAAAAAGGCAAATAACAAGCAATTGCTATAGAAACCCTATTTGCATGGGTTTCGTAACTGTGTCTCTGGGCTCTGTGGGTGTCTCATCTAATGAACAGGCCCAGATCTGTGTTTCAGCAAACGAGGCGGCCAGGCGTGGGAGGGAGAGGTGGGAGGGGAGAGCGGCGGCTCTGGGAGCACTGAGTATTTCAGGACTCACTCGGAAGCTCAGAGGAGCTGCTGCCGTAGCATTTACCACGGGGGAATTTTAATTGGCTGCCTCATGCAAGGTACGTTCCTCTGCACGCTGGTTACTTTGGGGTTTCGTGACCGGTGTGCTTTGGTTGGTTGTTTTCCCATTAATCCTGAGGCTCAGGTTTATGGCTAGCCATGTACCAGAGGAGGGGTGTAAGATCAGCCTTAGCAGGCTGAACGGACCGTTGAGATCCGTTGAGTTGAGTAAAAGTCCTGAAGCCGGGTAAAGTTTGGGAGCGCTTGGGAGAAAACAGGTAGAATTTTTACCTGTGCAAGTGACCAAAGGTGTGGAGTGCATTTTCCTGGTGGGTAAAATGCACGTGTGAGAACCCCTGTGCTTTATCTAATCAACATGTTGGCTTTGCATAAAGAAGGTACGTTGTCTTTAAGGTATTTAATTCCTGGATTTGAGGCATGAAATCCTCTGCTTGCTCTCACCTTGTGTTTTCTAAAAAGGGATGCTGGAGAAGCGTGTGCATGTGTGGTCCCTCTCCTGCCGGCAGCTGCCTGATCCCGTGTGTCTTGGAGCTTGCTCCTGTTTTGAGGGAGGCATTTTCCACCCGTGCCAGGCAAGCAGGCAGCCTCACCTGGCAATACAAGCCTGATGAAGTAAGGCTGGAAACCATGCATTCATGCTGGGGTTGCACAGCTTGCCTGGTGGAGTAAAGAAACCAATACCCAACTAATTAGCCGAGGCAAGAGTGGCTGATAAGCTCGCCTGGGTTTCTGCAAGGGAGGGAAGCCGTCAAAAGCTTGCAGGTGTCTCAGGTGTTAAGTGAAAAGTCTTGGGTCAAAGGCCCAGTTATAGGGGAACAGGAGCACACTTAAGATTTTTTTAAAAGTAGCAAACTAGGTGTTTAGAGCCAGAAGAGGAGGAGCTGCAGTTCACAGGAGGGCTTGTTTTTAAGCTTAAGCTTAGTTTAATTTGGACCTGAACTAAAGCTGTGTCTCTCTGTGAAAGTTTCCTATGGCATGGAAGCATCTTCCTAGACCTTGCAGCTGCTCCATGGACTTAGTAGTCTCATTGCTGCTGCTGAAATGACTTGAATTCCCAACAAGCTCCAAGACAAGATTACTGAGGATCTGCAAGGAAACGAAGCAGAATTATGCTTCAAGGCCCAGCCTTCAATTTAGTAATTCATGTTGGAGGCAAACAATAATAACAAGTTCCAGAGGGATAAGATAAATTCAGGGACAACAGGTCCGTAGGCAGATGCTAGGAGTAGGGTTACATCTTCTGAGATCCCTAACACAACAGTTGGTTGTTGGTGAATACAAGAGGAATGAAACCTCAGAAAGTGGCCAAGCTTATGTTTGTTCTCTAAATAACAGCTCTTATTCTTACTGCCAGACTGGCTGGACCACTGGATGACCTGGTTGGTATTGTTTACATTCCTGTTGAATTGAAAAGGTACATCCAAAGTACTTTGGGCTCAACAAACAGGAATTTTCTTGTGAAACAGTTTTGACAGAACTTCTGACCAGCTCTTCAGGTCATCAAAAGACTGGGTTTTGGCACTCAAAGCACCTCAGTGAACTGTGGTGTCTCGCAGTGATGATCAGAGGTTAGGAAGCACTGGTGATGCTTTGCAGGGCTGTCCTGCCTTCAGTGGCTTGTAATTTGTCCTCCAAGAGCACCTGAAGGGTTTGATGAAACACTAGAAGCTTCTGACTACACTCAGCCCTTGGTAAAGACCTTGGGCACTAGAATGGAAAGGTGGAAAAAATTGGCAGCTCTTCATTCAGGGCTGTTAATGTTCCTGGACATGAGTGAGTTTAAGGGACCCAAACAGAAAGGAGAGAAAGGCTTGGGGCAGGGATGAAAGTAATCCAAGCAGGTTTGGGTTTGTTTGTTTGGGTTCCCTGCCCCCCCCCCCCCCCCTTTTTTTTTTTTTTACTTCTCCTTGTCTCCATTCCTGTTCCTTTGTACAGATCTCAGCCCTGCCCTGCTTCTGGCAGGTATCTGGGATGCTGTGAAGTGCCTAGGCCTTGCATGGGTCACTTGGTAGGGCAGATCTGGGAGGTTTTGTAAGTGGAGTTTTGTAGTGACATGTCATTACCTTTTGGACATTGCCTCTAGCATAAGCAAACCTCTGGGTGAGGTGGGAGGAGAGGCAAGAGGTGATGCCAAAAATCAGGACAGGTAGAGGATGGATCCAGAGCCTCCCTTGCGACTATGTAGTGGAGGTAGCCATCTCAAAAGTGGTGATCGTCACATGACGATTTTCGGTCCTTTAGCACGAAGGAAGTGAAATACCCTCTGGTCCTACTCAAGTTTTGGAGGTGTTGACTGGAGAGGATGGTTTGGGGAGATGACGTTACTGTACGTTGAACTCCACCTCATCTGTGAAGCAGTCCTGCTGCCAGCTCTCCCGTCTCCTGAGGGACACTCCTCTGATTGTGTTTGTGCCTCTGGGTTGGTTTCCAGGCTGCAGTTAGACTGTGATACTCAGGGTTTGTCTCAAAACTACTTTGATGTAGATGGCAACATGTGTTCTAAAGCCCAGATGTCTATCACTCTGTCATTTTTCTTGCTTTTTGAGGCCATGCTGATATCCCATTTGTAACAGAAAAGCAGAGTAGACATGGTAGGAGTATGAGGTCAAGGGAGAGGAGCTTCTGCTCCTAAAAGTGCTACCAGAGCTGCGCAACAAAATTGTCCCTAGCTCTTATCATCTGTCTTTCCTGTATTTCCACTCCAGTGCAGAATTATTGAGTCCTCTTCTCATAATCTCCTTTCCTTTGCTGCCTGTCATTGTTTCAGCTTTGACTTGGACTTTCATCCAGTAACCCCAAGTCATTTTGTGTTGCATATATGAGTTGCAGGGTCAAAATAGTTATGTTTCTGCATGCATAAGCTCCTTGTAAGTGATAACACTAATGATAATGGGGAGCTACAAGGCCATGAGGGATTAAATAGCAAGTAAACATCATCTCACCCATCAGCCTTATTGTACTTGCCTTGCTGTTTACAAAGGCTGAATGTTATCCTTAATTGTGGTGAGAGTGATCTTCTCTAGCCTTAGTTGTCAACAAGTAAAGGCTAGATTAAATTGAGCCTCTCATGTGCTTCTTTTTGGTTACAAAAGGTGTCTGGGGTGGGTAGTTCAGTCTTCAGATACCCAGAGGGAGCAGGTGGATCTTGTCCTTTTGAATTCATCTAGAGGTTTATGGTTGTTTTTATTGGGCTCAAGAGTGAACTTCCTAAGGAAAGGACATGAGCTTCCAATTTGGGTTTGGGAAGGAAAGAAAAAAATCTGGGTCAGATAAGGTTTGTGTAAAGCTTTTGCATTTCCTGTTTTCACAAAAAAAAAAGAGAAAACCACCCCACCCCCCACAATAGTTTTGTGTTTTTCCATGTTAAAGGTGGAGAAAGACAAAAGTCTGGGAGGCGGGGGGAGGAGTTCTTCTAGGGCTGAAAAATCAATTAGGCAGCTTCAGTGCTTTCTGAAGAGTACTGAATGCTTGTTTGACCCTTCACAAGCTCCTGGCCACACACTGCTACTCTAAAGTTGCTGAGGTATTAATGTGGTCTACATTTTGACAGCCTTGCACTGTGTTTTCGTTCACTACTGGAGGTCCTGCCAGGCAGGTGACCGACAAACAATTTGATGAGTGACACATAAAATCAGCAATACCAAGGCAGGCTGTCTCAGCTCCCATAATGCAGAAGAATGTGCTTGAAGAAGAACAGCACAAAAGGGCTGTAGTAATACTTCCTGCATATGTGCTTCTTGCCTCCTCAGGGAGTTCCTGAGCTAGAGTTGATGCCTTTGTTTTTATTAGCTTTTAATTCATTTTTCCTCCATGAACTCACCCAGCTGCCTTTGAACACATGTATAGGAGTCTCATAGCAACGACAGGCTCTTGTGGCAGAGACTTCCATGGCTTAATTAGATGTAGTGAGGTTAAATGTCCTGCTGCTTGTCCTGAGTTGGCCCCACTGCTGGAGGTAGGGGCGGCTGTGCTGTGCCCCAAGTGTTTGCTGTGTGGCCTTGGTCTGTGCGTGAACCCGGACTGATGGAAAGCTTGAGGGTCTTGTGTTTAGGGTGGGAAACTTGATGGGTCTGTTGATTTTCTTGTGTTTTTTAAATTGTGCCTACCTACTTTTGTTCCTGTCCTGCACAGCAATTTCTCCTGGTAAAGAAAATGTTGCACCAGACCCTGCCTAATTTCGTCACGTGGCTGGCACTGGCACACTCTCTGTACCCCTTGTTAAAGTCTAATCCGAGTAACTGCTACCTCCGTTCTTCTCATCTTCCTTTTTATGCTGCTAAGGGCTGTCTTGCGATTTGGGGTTTCATTGTCTTTCTACCCTGTTTATCCCCAATTACCTCTCAACTGACACATTGTGTGTTTCTGTCTGCTCATGAGGTGGCTCCAGTAAGTTGAACGCTAATTTATCCCGAGTCATGACCATCTGAGGCTTGGCAAGAGCAGAGTCGGAACAGGAGAATTTGCTCCAGCGTGTTGGTGCTGGTTAAACAAAGTCTGGAATTGTTTTTCCACGTGACAGAATGGTCTTTGTGCCAGCCTGAATGCAGACTCAGCTGGACCGTGACACGTGAGGAGGGATGTCAATTAGAAACACAATTAGGATGCATGAGGATACGTAGCCCCTAGAGAAAAGCAGAAAAGGTTGGGACAGAAAGGAACAAACATCTCAGCATTGGCCACCAGAGATTGTCCTCATGGCCTTAAGGAGCTCCTGAGTCTGCAAACTCTGAGCTGACACCACGGATTGAGTGAGGAGGTCTCACCCTGCTCATGGGTACGTGTGTGATGGTACATTAAACTATGCTGGGGAACGGACCCAGGTTAAAAAGTAATCTGGTGAAAGCTAGGGTCCGTAGTGCAAGCTCAAACAAATCTTTCCTCTCCCCTTGCCCTGCTTAAGACCAACTTTTAATGCTAATCCATCCCCCCACCCCCCCACCCCCAAAAAACCCCCCACAAATACCTATTTTTGATCATATTAATCATGATTATACAGATGTCGAGCTTACTAAGGGGAGAAAACTGATAGTTAGGTTTGTGTTCATTCTGGTTTAAGGTCACAGGATTTTTCTGTTACGTTACACGCTGCGAATTGCTGGCCTGCATTGACTGTCTAACAGTAAACTTTTAATAAGTTTATCTGCTAATTTCCAAGGGAGAAGCTCCCCACTGGCAGGTTTTGTGCAGAGCTGTATATTATTCTGGCCTTTAACATGCATCCTTTAGAGCTATACAAATAGCTCTATAAAAAATAGAAATATATAAAAATATATAAAAATACTTAAATATACACTTTATATAAATATAAATATAAATATGTATATAAAAATATTAAATATAAAAAATAGAGCTATACTATACAAACTGCTTGGGGAAAGACACAGTGCAAGGCAGGAGCAGTGGGCATCTGGAAGACAACCTGGCAAGAAAAGAGTTTTAAATTTAAAATGTTTTAGGCTACATCCTGCTGCAAAGTAGAGGGGCATTTACCAGTCCAAGTGTAGGTGCCCACGCTCTTTATTGTATTCTTAGATGATTTTAGATGCTGTAGTTAGGAGCAACTCCATTACCAGCAGGAGAGAAAGTGACCTCGACAGTGAAAAGCAGTATCTGAAGAAAAGTTTCAGGTTTACCCTGGCAGAGAAGTATCTGTAGTACCTCTTGGCTTCACTTTGGAATGCTTTTATTACGTCTGTACGAGAGCTTGAGTTAAAGCACCTTTATCCCTGCCTCTGTGAAGACGATGTACCCACTTGACACGGGCTGTAGTAGGAAGGTGCCTTTTCAGCTGCGTGGCAGCAATAACTTGATGGCATCTCAAAGGGCAGGGCAGGGAAGGCAAGGCCTGGCCTGTTTGAGGACTGTATGTGACAAAATGATGGACTGGCCCCATTACTGAGGCAGTCGGTAGCAGAAAGCTTATGAACTGCAAGGATGGGTGAGATTGGAAGGGCTGCAGTGCCCTTTAGGATGGCTGATGCAGGGAAAGAGAAGAGTTTAAGCAGGGGAGGGGTTACAGCAGACATGGTTGTGGTATTTACATCCCACCTGGTTTAGCATTAAAATGCCCTAAATCTGGCATGGTTCATAACAAGTTTCTCCCATTTGAGAAGTGTTGTTGTTGACTGATGACCTTAGCTTCAGCACAGAGGGGGATTCACAAGAGGAAGCTGGAAAATGAGTAGTCCTTCTGTAGATGTCCAGTTTCTTCCTTAATGAACAGGAGCTGGTAAGATTGACTAGATGTGTTTCCATGAGAAACTTCGTGTCACATGTGAAATGTATGGGGCTTCCCAGATGTTCTTCTGGTGGAACAGTTGGCTCAGAGCTACAGACTCCGAAGTAGAATGGGGCTCTATGCAAGGCAGGCAATGAGGCTCAGTGTTCTACCAACATGTTTCTTTGCTTGATTTCTTATCTGTTCCACCCACACTCCCAGCAATTTCCTGAAACTGGGTATAACAACCTGTTGCAGCTCCTCCAGACATGCATTTTCTTCCTGAAATGTGCATTTAGCAGCTTTGTACAGACCCTATTAGGATGAATGTTCCTCTAGAGGACCCAGGCTGCTCCCATCTATCGGATGCCCAGCAACCACCCAGTTTGGTATAGCTGCTGCGTCACCCTATTTCTGCCCTCATTGCCATGCTCAGCAGACAGGCCAGGAACTTGATGAGCCACAGAGATCCGGCGACTCCTACAGAAGTTGTTTCTCAAGGTCTTTTTCCTGTTTCTACATGAATACTGTTATGTGTGCCTTCTGTACTTACGGACCTGTACTGTACGGCTTTCATTTAAGGAGAATAAACACGTGTCTCATACTTTGGAAAATGTTTTCCTAGGGAGATCTTGTTCTCATGGGAGCATGAAGCAGGCTGGTGGCTGTTTTGTTTTGCCAGTGGACGTGGCCATCCTCAAAGGCCATGGACTTTCTGATTTTGCATGTAAAACCAGATGCTGTCCCGCTGTGTGCAGCTAGTGGACTCTTCCTTGGAGCTGCATCTCTTCAATTCTGGCCATCAGGAGTGCACCATCTTCAAAGGTCTTGACTCCACAGCAGCAAAGCCATGCACGAAGAGCAGACTACAACCTTGTGAACAGGCTCAAGCCTGCCTTGCCCTTCATGGAGCAAACACAGAATTACAAAACCACCAAGTCATGTGAAAGCTGTGTCCAAGACAGGGGAAGACAGCATGTGACAGCCCCGGGTTTCTGCTCAATGGTCCCGTCACCCAGCGGCACTACAGTTTGCATTCAGTTTTCACACATGTGAATGTATGACATGACCTCCGTGTGCCCTTGGATGGTCCTGATTTGTTTCCTTTGCCCTCTGTGGCTGAGCCAGTGTTGATTTTGTTCAGTAGGTGACAGATTTCAAACCTTCTTTGCCTGACTGGGCTAGAATAAGTGTGCAAATGCTGTCCTTGCAGAACAGATGGGGAAAGCCTGGAAATGGTGACTGAAACTCATGTTTACCTTAATGGGTGATGTGATGTGATGTGATTGATGTGATTGTGATGTGATGTGATGTGATATGATGGGGCAACTTGGGCCTTTTTGTGGTGCCAGAAGGGCTGTTTTGAAATCAGACTGGTGATGCTCACCCATTCGGCAAACCATGTCTGACTGTCATGTTCAGGCTAGAAGTAGAAAATACAGATTTTCCCAGGAAGGGCGAGAATGTCATTGCTAAAAAGAAAAAAAAAACCACCAAACAACACCAAACCCAAATCAAAACACTGTGTTAAGTCTTGGTCATGTCATAATGGAAAAGAGTATCCAAACACTTCTGTTTTTTGCAGAGTTAGCTTGGGTGTCTGTACGGTGTTGCTACTGCAACGGTTTCTCAACCCACGTACTGCACTGCGGGAATGCTTTGGGTCATGCCCATAAGGTCTGAGCTCATGTCTTCATGAGTAATAGACCCTCAAAAAACCAGGATTGCAGATGGGCAGGAGGCAGCATGTGGGACCAGATGGTGGTTGGAAGGGGCGATGCTACATCCAGATCAGTAGGTCCACCTTGGACATACATGGTTCTTCTTCCAGCTGACCGTTACAGAAGTAACCAACTAACACTTAGGCTGGGACAGTGATGTTCCTGTGGTGTTGCACATGTGCTTTTCAGCCCTGAGGAAGCTCCTCAGCCTCCTGCCTCTGCTCATGGACTGTTGTGGTCCTGTGGAGCAAAGCTGTAGGTATCTGCACCCTTGGTTTGAGTCATTTAGTTTAAATTAAGCCATCTGTATGTAATGAATGGGTTGCTTCTCTGGTTTTTTTGATAAGAGAAGACTTTGGGGAAGACTTTCTGAGTCTACCACCCATGGGTTTTGTTTTACAAAGGACAGAACATTTTCTTGCAGAATTAAGTAAGGACCAGGTGGAGACACCCTCTCATATCAGAGACATCTACAATGATGGAATTGTCTTCCCTCTTAGCCCCCAAATCAGACAAAACAGTCGGGCTTAAAAAATATAAATAAATTAAATCTACCAGACTGTTACTGAGCAAGCCTGGCACAACCCCACTGACTACCTGCTGGTCTGCTGAAACATTTGAAAATGAAATGCTTTCACACATCCAGCCTGATCTCTCTCCCTGATTAAGCAAGCTACTTATGCTTAGATATTTCTAACAAGCTTGAGTGCTCTCTAGGAGCTGTGAGAACCAACTTTATCTTTGTGTCTACAAGACAGGGGATTAGGTGGTAGCAAAAATTAAACTTTTAGATCTGTCCCGTCCTCTGGGTGCTCTGGGGTAAGAGCTGGCTGGCTGCTGTTTTGTTTTGCTTTTTTCTTGGCTCGGTTGCCTTCACTGGGAGGGGCCAGGAAGAATTTGTATCCCAGTTTTTTGACCTGTTCGCATGCCTAGAGCTTTCCTCTGGGATGAATTGCCAGTGTTCCTGCAAAAAACCCCATAGCCTTATGGTCATTCAGACCTTGATATACGAAACAAGGCAAACTAACAAGATTATGAATTTTTTAATGCTTCCAATTTTCTCAGACAAATGACGTTTAAGAGGTGGTGGTTACTAAGGAAAAAACATTCTCATTCATCTCTGCAGTCACTTGTGTCTGGATCGGAACAACCACTTAATACCAGGCCAGCTAACTATTCAAACTGCAGTGTCCCTTGCTCTATGACACCGTTCCAGCCCAGGCTCCAGGATGACCTGGAAAGTGAGTTTTGAAGCAGAGTGTGGTCCTTAGCAAGGAATCCACCCATGTGTGAAGCTTAAAAATGGGAGGTGTTCCCACCTAACTCTGTCACCCCACCTGGGTGACCTTTTTGGAGTCCATGCTGAGATGCTCAAGGTATTTCTTCCCATGAAGTATAAAGTAAGGTTTGGCTTCTACGTGTTAACTTCCCGACACCTCAACAACAAGGAGAATGCCTCTCGCCTATTGTTTGTTGCAATCAGGGTAGAAGTTCAGGATGTTAGAGTATGCCACCCACAGATAGCCCCAGTTCAGCTCTTCCTGGAAGCAACACAAAGACTCTAGTTATCTCTATTAGTAAATAAATTTGGTCTAGCCTCATAGCCAAGTGGCTATTGTATAATCTATACGTAGCTAATTTCTCCTTACCTCCCAAAATAGCACGACTATGTGCAAGCTACCTGTTTCAAATGGTCCCTGGATAACATTCGAGGATTGTCTGGGAGAGGCGCTAGTTGGCACACATCAAAACCATGCCAGCGCCTCTGCCACCACTTTAACAATGTAAATTTTCACAGCATGACGCCACATCCTTGTCTGCTTACTATCATGAGCGTAGGCTTTGAGCGTGCCCTACAGCCAGGCTAAGGATACACGTGGACAGACCATATCCAGTCCCTTGAGTTTGCCGTTTTGCTTCACAAAGTTAAAAGAACCTTAGTTTTGTATTTTTATCTCCATTAGTAAGATTGGCTGACTCTGCCCATCGTATCTTCACCACCTGGCCTTCTTCCAGCTCAGCCTCTTATGACATGCTGTTAGCTGGCTGCACCCGTTTCCTCTGATACGTTTCTTTAGGGAGGTGAGGCTGGGACAGAGGAAGCTACTGGAGTTTGCTCACATGGGTTTACTGCCTTGCCTTTTTTTTTTTTTTTTTTTTTTTGTTAAAGTATTTCCCACTTCCATTTTAGGCAAGCTTCCCTGGTTGATGCAGCAGTTGTGACATATAACCAGCAGTGTAGTGTCCTGCTTAGAAAGGACTAACGCCAGACGTCTGTTCCTCTGGAGGGCTGGATATTCGGGCATGGCTGGCGTGGCTCTGCAGCTCCATACCATAGCTTTTAATGTCAAGAGTTGCAGAGAGAGGCACCCAGGCAGAAAACTGGTGAGAGATACAGAAAGAGATGCTCTGCTTCATCCTTTGCTGCCTTCAGGGATTTTCTCCTGGGAGAACAAATCTGGCACTAAGCAGGATTAACACCTATCAAGAAGTTCCAGTGGTGTGGAAGAGGTGTCATGGCCAGCCTGAGAAGATCTTCAATTTGGGGCATCATGAAAATGGGTTATAGTCTTGGTGGCCTTCTGTGACACCTGCTCATGTTGAGCTATTGGGTTTCTATTTCCTCTTCTAACACTTTAAAATGCTTTTTGGGGACAGCAATTCTACCCATGTGTGCTGTCAAGAGCAGGACAGGCTGATTGTTTGTGTGAGCACTGAAGCCTTGGCTGATGGATACTCTTGCAAGGGAGTTTATGTGTGCCTTCTGTGTTGTGTCCAGGACATGTGCACGGCCGAAGTAACTGCATCTCTGCTCCAAGTGGAGGAAACCTTCTCAGCATGCCTGGCACGGATAGATGCTCTCATCCTCAAGCCTCTGCTCCAGGCAGGTAGGTCAAAGACGACTACTTTTTTTGTCTGTGGTTCTAGCCTTGAGTCACTGGCACACCTATGAAGGGATTTATAACTGAAACTCCAGAGCTCTGAGGACTTGCTGGAGGCTGGTTTGCTGGACTAAGTGGAATGTAGAGATGTTTTGTTTAAGATAGTGAACTCTTAAGGATGCCTGTGGCCTTTCATTCAAGCCTAGGACTGTGGTTCCTGTTGTTTTTAGAGGTTAATCGAGGTACTAACCAGTATCGGCCTGTACTCCTGCTCCGAGGCTGATTTCCATCATGGTGTGTGGAAATCCAAAATGTATCTCACACATACGCAACCCCTAAACCATGCCCGTCCTGCCTTCCTGCTCACAGCCGATGGTCATGCCCATCTCTGAAAGTAAAACTTGTGGGTGCAGGTTCTGAGCTGGCAGCAAATCAGAGCAGCTCCACTGAAACAACAAATCCACATAAATATTCACAAGCCTGTCTGGCTAAAAGTTGTGTGACTGGATTAGGCCCATGGGGTGGTTTCCTTTCCTGTCACCACCTTTCTGGTCTAGCCTCCAAGGAGACCAGGGACAACCCTCCGGGTCAGGGGCAGAAAATTTTCTGCCGATGCTTGTGCCTGAGCTGGGGCTGAGCCTGGCAGGCTGACCCGACCACGTCCTGCGGGAATGGGAAGGATGAAGCCGTAGCTCATGCAGTTGCTCACAGGGACACAATCCTAAACAACCATCATCTCCTTCCACCCTGGCATAGTTTTCCTGTAAGAATATGTGTGCTTTACACTGAAAAATTGGGCTGGGTGTTAAAGACAGGCAATGTTTACTACAAGATTTCTTGGAGTCCAGGCTTTCTGATGGCCTTTTCCCCCCACCTTTTCCTCAAAGAGCCTAGTGACCAGAAAGGAAAGGAGAACTTTAAGCTCTTCCTGCTCTTGAATGATCGATTTCAAGCTCTCTGGGACCTGACAGAAGAAAATTACCGGAGACTGAAACAAAAATGCAGCACCTCCGAGTCATTCTGCATCCAGGACATTTACACTGTCTGGAAAGGAGACCTGTTTCTGAACCTCTACATCCAGTAAGTACAGAAGCATTTTGGAGCAGCGTAAGGGACTAAATTTATTAACTGGTAGGTTGGTGCAATTAATTTGGGTGTTTAATTTGTTCAGTCCTGCCCACTAGTCCTCAGTGGTTAGGTCAGGGAAGTGCTACAGAATATAGCCTCTGTGCAGGCAGCATGGTAAGCAGCTTTTGTTGTAGCTGCAAGCACGCTTGTAAGAGGCAGGATTTTTTTCTTGCAAATAGTTTTTTTAATGCATCTTGAAAATGGAAAGAGGCCAGGTGTAGAGTTTGTGCCTGGGTAATTCATGAAAGTGAAGCTTGAGCTGTCATCAGTAACAGAAAGGTGTGCACAAGCAGGTTTAAAGGACTCCTAGGGATGAGGAGAGATGTCGTCACTAGGCACAGTTCATGTTATGTGTTTGTGCCACATTTTTGTGCTTTTGGCAAGGGATATGATAGCAAGTGATGGATGTAGTGTGAGGTGAAAAACATACTGCCCTATTGCTGTTTCTATAATGAATTACATCTGCTCCCCATCTGTCTGCAAGGCAAAATAAAATGTTTACCTAAAGCACTGTAGCGTGTGTAACCTGTGTGTTGATGTCCTAGCATGAAAAATGGTTCATGGGCATCTGAGATGACATAAAGATCAGACAGCATTCAATCCTTCATTTATTACGTTGGTCATAAATGTGGCCAAGCTTTTGCCAGATGGGCTGGTGCCGCCTGCGCAGCTTGGCACTCGTACAGGAATAGGAGATGGGCTGTCTCCTCAACATTGCTCTTCATCCAGTCTTGGTTTTGGTGGTTTTTATGCATGTGGAGGGAGGAAGGAAGGACTACTCTTTGTTTTGGTTTTACTTGGGCAGCATCATTTTAAAAAGCAGTGCACAACAGACTTTGTCTGTATGTGAACGGGGTTTGGAGCAGTGTGTGCTGTTCATTTGGGAACTGGTTCAGTGAATTAAAACCAGTTTGCATTAAAAAGGCATACAAAAGATGAAAACTTGTGCTGAGGTTTCAGATGGTACAAAGGAGATATATATCTTAAGATCTAATTTCCCCTCATGAAATTAAAACCTGTTTTTGCTGGTGTCATGCAAAAAAAAAAAAAAAAAAATGCTGGTTCCTACCTACTTGTGCTGACTCTCTCTGTGCAGTCCTCTGTACAGTGTCTCAGGCTTATTGGAGTGCTGTAGAAGGAAGCAAAGCCACTGTCCAGGGACGTGAAAATCAGCAGTAAATACATGTCCCTGAAAGATGGAATAAATTGTAGTGAGCCTGGACTTTATACATGGTATCCGAAAACACTACTGGAAGGAAGAGTGGTATTTGCTGACAAAATACGCCTTGATCTCCCTCTAGTGTGAGCTGAGATACATTGGTGTGTAACCTTGACTTGAATTTACCATCAGTAATACAGACCTGATACTTTCACTTCAGCCAGCAGAAATTCATACCTCCGATGCTGATACCTTAAGCTCCGACACTGTAGATTTGCTTTCCAGGACGGTTGCACAAGGTTGTTTCTGCTTATGCTAAATGCCAGGATGATTTAAACTTCCCATAGTGATACCAGTGCAAAACTCAACATGGCAGTTAAACCAAGGAGCTGGGAAAGGGGACAGAAGGGGAGTGAGCCAGGGGAGAAGTACAGTAGCTACAGCCCCCTTGGAAAAGTGGACTCGACATGAAGTTTTCAAATTAGCTTCTTCCCTTTATCACTTAAACCTCATAGCGAATGTGCATCTCTAACTCAGCTTGTGGTCACCTGTGTTGTTTGTTGTTTTTTTGGTTTTTGTTTTTTTTTCTTGCCAACAGGTATTTTGTCACTTTTGCAAACTACGTTGTAGTCCACGGCTTTGAACACGCCACAAAGAGCAAAAGGTCAGTGGGGTGAAAGATGCTTATTGAAGGGGCTGATAGGAACCCAGGGATGTTGTGTGGCATAAGAAACTAAACCAGAGTGAGCAGCACTGAGCACCGCACCTTGCAGTGATCTAGGTTCCAGCTGCCTCTCCTCTGAACTGGTCGTGCTGGCTGCTCCTGCCATCTTCTGAGACCACGGCAGCAGCTGGTGAAAGGTTTCCATTACAGATCTCTCTCCATCTCTTTCTAGCCATGCACAACCCTTTTCGTAGGAGAGGATGCCTGTAAACTTGAAATTCAGGGGTTCAGATAGGGGGTGGGACCTGAGGAAGGATGATGTGGCAGGAAATTTCCACTGCTGGTTCCATGTGCAGTCAGAGTCGCGTGGAAACAGCAAACGAGGACACGAGCACTAGATGTGAGCAGAGTCACAGCTGCTTTATCCGAGTCACCCTCCTGGGCCGCAAACCATGCTGGATGTCGTGCCATATTCTGGGGTCCCTGCTTGGAAAGACCACTGGGCTGGAGGTGGGATGGATGGAGCTCGTGTTTGCCTCATTGCCTAGTTTGCGTGCAAATATATTTGTGCTATGTTATCTCCTGGTCTTTCAAGTCTTTCTATACCTTCTCTGTGAGTGCGGTAGCTTATAAAGCTTGGAAAGCAATTTGCAGCAAAACCAATTAATGAACCTTTGTCCTAATTAATTGTTTTGCAGTGAAGCCTGGAAGCACCATAAGACAGTGCTGAAACAATTCCTCACAGACTTCACCTCCGAGACCTCCATGTCACTGGCCTTATACACTGTCCTTCACAAACCTATCCGAGACCATATCGAGCAATATATACTGCTCCTTACCAAGCTGAATGAGGTTCTCAAAGAGGTAGGAAGCTTTATATGGTGTTACTTGACTGCTTTGGGCTAACACCTTATGCAGGATTTGTGGGGCTTTGTGGTGGTATCAGTGAATCCAAAGCAGGCTAGAAGGAGAAAGTTTTCCAGTGGACAGCTGGAGTGGTGGTAACCAGCACCAGTGGGGTACAGCCCACCTGAAGGTCTCAAAGCAGTGACCATCGGCCACTCCAGCGCAGTACGAGCTGCACATCATACAGAGTAGCTGCAGTGGGTCAGGTAACTGGCCTAAGGTTTCCTACTTCTGCTGGTGGCAGAGATGATGCTGGATTTGGGATGCTTCCCTTGCAAAGGGGGTTGGGGGGTTAGCTCTCTTAGCCCTTTAGATTCAGAGCTGCTGAGGTTTTCCTGCAGCTGTAGCCCAGAGAGTAGATGTCCTGCACAGCCATCCAAAGCTCAAGCCCTGTTTTCTTCTGTCAGAGCTCTGTAAAGGACGTGGTTACCAGTGCCATCAAGGAATATGCGAAGCTGGAATCTTTCATCAGCCAAGTCCTGGATGAAGCTTGTTTTACCAAGTCCTTATGGAAATCCTTGGGCTACAAATTCACGGTGAGTCACAGATGTAGAAAGTGGCTTGATGGGGAGCTCTTTTGGAGGTCTTACACTTCTACTTACCCATGGAGGAAATCTAACACAGATCAAGAAGGGCAAGTGGAAGCCTTGAAGAAACCCTATGGTCACTGGGTGCTTTAGAGTGCTGTGTCCGGTTCTGCTGTCACTGTCATTTTGTGCCACGAGTCAGATGGTCTCTGCAGGAGCTGTTGGCTTCAGTGGTGTGCCCTCTCCCAAATCCTGATGTTTCCTGATGCTCTTGACCCTCCATCTTGACCTCTGTTGTTCCCTCTGCAGGATATGCTCTGTGTCCCTGAGAGGAGGCTGCTGGAAGATAGCAAAAATCTTCCTGTCTCTTCCAGCATGAATCGATCTGACCGGATCTTGCTCTTTGACGATGTCCTTGTGCTAATTCAGGTATGTCTGTAGGCTTTCCGGGGGACTGGAGGGGCAGCGCAGATAAACGACAGTAAAATTCAGTTTCCTTTGAAACTGAAAATGTAGCAGACTGTGGCTGTTGGCAAAAGCTTGGCTCAGATCCATGCACCTGTGGTTTGCACCGGAGAATAAAAGAAGGCCAAATGAAGAAAGAAAAGAAGAGCATCCACATAGCTTTTTCCCCAGTAAATGTGTGCTAGCCAGCCACCACAGGCACCTTCTAGTTACCCAGGCTCATGCCTGCATATGAATCTATCGATTTCCATCCTTGCTTACTCAAAGGGAGCCTGTTGGGTTGAAGTTATTATACTGTAAGCACTCGTGCATAGGGCTAAATATGATTTTTTGTGGTTGATTCTGCTAGTGGCACGGGAGCAGAAGTTGCAGGTGTTCTTGGGGCTATTTCAGGGATTTGGGGCCTGGGTGCAGGGCAGACAGGGAGTGTCTACAGCCGTGGATAGCTGGGTGAATAATGTGTGTTCAAAGGTGTTCTGCACCATGTTAACTAAGTCCAGCTTGGCTTGCTCTGACTGACAGCACCTGTAACCAAGCAGGGCAGCAGGGCTCTCTTCATATGCACCTCTCTGCTTGCTCTTTAGTCTTGTGCCAGCCCCTCGGGTGTCCAAACACATGGCTGCTTCATGAGCCGATCCATCTCAAGGGCTCTTCCAAACATGAGCCTTTGTGATAATGCTGGGCACTCCTAGTCATCTTGCAGGGTCTTGGCCCGAGGAAATAGGGTGGTGATTGTCTCACCCAACTTTACATTATAGGTTTCTTAGCACTGTAGTGATTTGGCTGTGAGCAAGTGCCCGCAGGCTCCCTTTGTAGTCAGGGGAGAGAGACATGCGCTGCCTGGGTGTGGTTTATCTGACCTATTTTAGGTGCCAAAATTAGGATGAGTTGAATCATGTCCTTGACTCCATTGTCTAGGCTGAAAGCACAGAGTGACTAGCTTACACGGTGATATCTACATTGTAGACAGCTCTGGTCAACAGTTCCCACCATGTCTCATCTGCTGCTATGACTGTTACTGAGGCTTGGGGAGATATAACTGGTCTGGGATTGAACTGGTTAGCTTGGGCGGCTAGCAGGGCTCTGCTGATGAGAGCTCTGGTGCTGGAAATCTGAACTTTCCATCCTTCCCTGTTCCCCCAAATCTGTTTAGATACATCGCTGATTAACTCACGGTGAACTTCACAGTGCTAGTACCTACACTTGGCCAACTACATCCTTACAGACAGCAGCTCTGTAGTGTGGGCATCTGGACTTTAGACATGGAAGGGAGATATAATATTAAATGCAGTCTTACCGGGTATTTCAACTGTTTTAGTTTCTTCTGTTTGGTGTGCTAGGTCAAAATAGCCACTCTTTACATTTTGTGCTTGTGGGCTGCTATTGGCTGCCTGGAGTCCAAACCCTAGATAGATCACAAGCAAGATTACGGCATACTGGGTGCCAGGGATGCTTTGGGAGTTTGTCATGTAATGGGGAAGAAACTCTTGCAGAGACAAGTGCTGTCTAAGAAGGTCTGTTTCTGTTGGTTGTAGCTATGGCATTATGGCATTATATATACCAACTGTAAGCATTAAGCTAAGAACTTTCTTCCTTCTCCTGTGTTTCTTCAGTCTCCAAGGTCTGTCATTGTAGTGTGGGACAGACGTGTGGACCATAAAAGAGGGAATTTACAGTGCTGCAGGTCTTGCTCTGCTGTTCAATGCATTGACTAAGTGGGGGCAACGTGTGATGTTTACACCAATAACAGGAACATCTTCTCCCTTTTATTCCAGGGAAACAGCTTTCAGAGCTTTGATCTGAAGCTTGTGTGGGTAGATGAGAACTGCAGGGAGAAGTCAGCTCCAGGACTGTAAGTGAAAAATTTCCACTTGGAGGTAAAAAAAAAATAATTGTACAACTTGATTGCAGAACTGAGAAAATGATTCAAAACTTTGTCCCATCTTTTCCACACAGTGGGATTGGTTCTGGGCTATGGGTAATTGCAGCACTGCCCAGCTGGGATCACAGTAGCTTGGACAGGCATTGCTTGCTTTTGATCGATTTTGATATATCAGCAATAATAAAATGGTTTTGCCTCCAGACCTTGAGAACAAAGATGAGCTGAGTCCCTCTTGAGAAGATAAAACTGACTGCAAAAGCACCACTAGCTTCTGAAAAGGAATGGGAAGAGCAGGGGCTGCTGTTTGACTGAGAAATGTGTTTTTCATAGTCTCTATAATGCCTTCTGCTTCACAGGTATGGACTCCGCATTATAACCCCAGAAGAAACGTTCCTTCTCTCTGCCAAAGACCCGCAGATGAAGGTTAGCAGTGGGCAGGGTGTTTCTGTTCTGCCTGAAATCCTGGTTACCCAGTTTTGAAATAGAGGACCGGCACAGAGGGGGTGGCAGCTCTGCGACGGGGGTAAAACGTTGAGTGCTGTGCTGAGTGGAAGCTGAAATGCCACTAAGTGTCAGGATTTCAGCTTCCAGATCAGAAGACAGATTAGTGGGCTCCGCACCTGCTGAAATGCTGCTGAGGCCTTTCTGCTGTGATTTTTGCTATTTTTTTGTTATTTAAAGCAGAATAATAAGCAGTATGGGGTTTGTTGTTTTTTGTTTTTTTTTTAATCTCCCCACTGCCAAGCCAATATTCTATTAGCTGTTGGCCAGAGGTGGCTTGAACAGTTGATGGTAAGTGAAAAACATCCAAATGCTGGACGTGGGTTTGCCTTGGACAGCAGTGCGTGCTGCAGAGCTTGGCAACACAGTCCCATCACCATGGTCCTGTGCCAAGGCCAATTAGTGGTGGTGAGAGTCATGCTTAAATGACGTGGAAACATTGTGCATTGGTGCCATATCCAGCTTGCAGGACCCAAGGTAACACCTGCTCTTGATGCTGTAGATGGGCCACAACTCACCAGCCCAGCCAGCTGAATGGCTCAGAACTGATGGGAACCCACCAGCTTCTCCTGAAGTAGCTCCTGTTGGGAGCTATTACACTTTCTTCACTCGGTAGTCCAGCACTGCTCTTCTTCTGCCCCCAGGCTGTTTGGGAGTGGAAGCTGAACCAGGCTGTCCGCCAGGCACTGAATGGGAAGCGGGATTTCCCATTGTGGGGTGAGACTGGTGAAGGCAGCAAGCCCCCGTCCTGCCGCTTCTTCACCTACGTCTTCAGGCTGGAGGGCAGGTTCAAGAGCGCGTCCTACGAGGGCGAGTGGCAATGGGGAAAGCCGCATGGCAAGTAAGGAGCCTTTTTTTCCCCCTTTCCTAAGCAAGAACATGCAAAGATGGCCCTGATGCCTTTGTGTAGCACTGCCTAGATCCAGCAGATGAGCAGCTGGAGGTACAGATGCCACGGAGTGGCTGTGGATATGGGGTGATCCATCCCACGCTGAGGGCCTGGGCCACAGGCTCTGGGCTGGTGGTCTCCCAGGGTGTGCTGTCCTCTCTGGTTCCTGCCACACTTGCTTCCAGAGGGAAATCTGGTATCGAGGACAGATTCAGGGGGCAGCTGGGACATAGTTGCTCGATTTTAGAGTTTTGTCATACCATGAGTCCTGTCAGGTGATCTGTTGTATTGCAGGTGGCTTGCTAGTGATGCTGGTTGATGCAGTCAACTACAGAGGCTGCCCCTGATAATGTGGCAATGATCACACTGAAGGCGCTGCATGGGCTTATGCCTGCAACTAGGACTTAGACTTAAGCTAATGTTTATTTCCAGCCTAAGACATACAATCTCACTGTCATGATAAAAAAAAAAAAAAAATCTGATTATAAGCCTTTCCTTGTAAATGAGAGAAAAACTTTATCCTGTGCTATCAAAATCTATTTTAACATCCTAAGTATTATGAAAGGAATTGGGGGGAAAAAAAATACAGGAGAGGCTCAAATGCACTTCTTGGGAACATGAGAACTGTTCACTAAATCCAACTGAAGTTTAAGAGTGAGCTCTGCCAAAGGGAACGGTCTGTAAATCAAAGGTAAATTGGTGCCAACCAAAATCTCTTTGACATAGGATAGAGCACAGTCTCTGGTTTTGTGAAGAAACATGAATCATGA
This sequence comes from Falco peregrinus, assembly GCF_023634155.1. Lineage (NCBI taxonomy): Eukaryota > Metazoa > Chordata > Aves > Falconiformes > Falconidae > Falco > Falco peregrinus. Next base: position 62,654,698 of record NC_073725.1, on the reverse strand, counting down.
CCTACCTCCACAGCCACCAAAATGGGCTGATTTGGAACTTTTATACTTGCTGAGTTTTACACAGTTCACAGTCACTATTGAAGGAAAAAGGAAGCAGAGACTTAGCTTGAAAGAGCCTTAAAATAATGAGAATATCCAAAATTAAAAGCTTAATCCTGAATCTTATGTGGAAGAGATAGTGCCTTGCCCTGGAACAGGGTTAAAGAGGTGTTTAGAGCAGAGCCGTGCATCTCGGCTTTTGGGTCATTCATTGAAAAGGTCAATGAAGGTCTCGGTCCTTCACATCATCCCCACGATCCTTCACATCATCCCCACTGTCCCGGCACCTGCACTCCTCGCAGACATCTGACAACCGCCGTGCGCAGACACAGAGGGACAAGCATCTCTCCTTGCTTTCCATCTCCTCCTGTCTTAGGGTTGGAGAAATGAGATTAATAAATAGCTCTGCTGCTTCAGATTAAATGATGTGACTGAGGCATCCCAGGAAATTTGTGGCACAACTAAGTGACTTCACGTGCTTTTAATACCTGGGCTTTTAATTGCTTAATTACTAGGCTTTCCTTTCCACCCTTGAAATTACTCTTCTCTGTGACTTGCTGCTAATACAAAGTTACAGAGCAGCAAAGCTGGGCTTGGTGGCTTGTTCACCTCTGAGGGAGAGGCTGGCATGGCAAAGAAGAAGAGCAGAAAGCTGCAGCAGTATGAGTCAGGGCTCTTCAGCAAACTCATCTGTATTCATCTGACACTGTTGTGTCCTGGTGCTGATGACCTGGTGTGGGAAAGAGATACTCCCACTGAGAAGTAGATTAAACCATCACCACAGCAGGCATTCTCTCTGGCTTGCTCTCCTTTGCTAGCATTTGTATTAGCAAAGCAAAAGGAATTCTGTTTTAAATCCACTTAAAACTAATCTGACCACTTCCCTGTAAATAGCAGGAGAAGAGCCTGTCTCCTGTAGGTGTTTAAAGCAACAGCCTCGGTGAAAGTCAAACAAACGTGTCATGGTTTTGGCACTGCACCATCTTCTATTGTCTCTGGTTGGGGAATCTGTAGGGAGCTGACTGCGTCTGGGATGATGAAAGAATTAAAACAGTGAGTGGGTGGGGGTGGGGTGGCAGACAGGGAGGGCGATGCATTCACAACCCACATGGCCATGCAGTAATTTGAGTGTCACATTGACCGTTGCAGTCTCATTTGCACTCTTTACCTTGTGTAATCATTTCTGCAACCCCCACACAACAGAGATGGAAAGATACGATCCCTTTAGGCCAGTGCTTGTCTCTTTTGTTTTCATAGTGCCTGGCACAATGAAGTTCTGGACTGCGGTGTCATTATGCTGTCTATGGGCTGTGCCATGCTGGAACGCTGGCTGGCTTCATCACAGGCTGCACTGCAATTACAAAAGGATCATGTGCAAGGTCCTAAACTGATGACCCAGCAACTCTACAAAATGCTCTTGCAATTAGGGAACTTGGAAGAGGATTCTTCCCACTCATTCCAGGGCATGAAAACATGGTATTAAATCCTTATAGTGCAAACCAGAGTCCCAGAGGTGCCTGGAGAACGTGTGTGTCTGTGTCCCCCAAACAAACGCTTTGATGTTAGCCATTTCTAGGTTGTGCTTGGGCACCCTCTGTTGCAGCCGTGAGTGCTGCTGGTGATCTCCCTTGTGTCAATGCCTGCTTTGAATTGCAGGGGGACACTGAAGTGGCGTGATGGACGTAACCACGTTGGAGATTTCAAAGATGGCTTGGAGCACGGGTAAGCCTTGAAAAACAGGGAGATTCTTGCATTCCAAATAAGCTAAGAAACAGTTCCTCCCAGATGTAGTGGTATCTTGTAGGGGGACTCTTTGCTGTTACAGGCCAGGTTATCTGACCTGTTTTAGACACCTGACTTAAGCTTCAGTACATTGTAACCTAGAGCAAGTGGTTCACAGTGACTACAATAAAAGAAGTGTGGGCAGATGACCAGTTCAGATGCAGACATTTCCCTTCAGCTGGATGAATCTGACCTTTGATCTCTAAATCTGGGTGAATTTATTCATATGCAATGCCTTGAAGTTATTTTTAGGTGTCTTAAAAAACTTCTCTTAAATGAGGAGTTTTCAGGGGAAAGAAACCGTACTATGAAATTCAAATGCTATTTTTCTAATTTTTTTTTTTTTTAAGTAAGGCTTTTAGATTTCTAATTTCTACAGCAGTTCTAGAATAAGTTAGGTTTTTGAAGGGAAAAAAAATATCTCAAATACTTTGTGTCAGGATTAAGAAGACATTTTGTTTGGACCAAAGCAGTTGCTTTGGCAGCCTAACTTGGCCCCTAAATTGGAGAAGTGGTAGAGAGGGGAGAAAACCAACAATGAAAGTAGTTCTGTAGAAGAAGAAAAGAGAAACTACGATTGCAGCTCACAAGGAGATGGATGAGCTCTTCCTTAGACCAAGTCAATTGACACTTGGAAATAACATCAGAGGTAAAGCTGACCCCAACCACGTAAATCAGCTTGGGGAGTCTGGAAAGTCCTTAGTTTTTAAACTTCATCCAGTACAACTGAGTGGCCTTTGGCCGTGCTGACCTCTGCCATATGCACCTTGTAGGTTTGGAATATGCCTTGTCCCACGCCAATCTGAAGACCGGTATGACTGTTATAAGTGCCACTGGTATGAGGGCAAGATGAGAGGCTATGGAATCTGTGAGTAAGTAAAACCCAAAGATAACTCTGGGGAAAAAGGGGACTCCACGTGTTTAAAGGGTGAAACGTTTGCACCTCAGTGTGGAGGGCTCAGTCACAGTGTAAAACCCAGGGTAACTCAGGCAACAGCTTTTGCTTCGGAGATGGGCAGTATGGCTTCTTGAGAAGCCCTGAGTCTCCTGAGGATTAGAATAGCAAGAGCTGTGACCATTGTAACTACCTGACATAGCATCCTCTGTGCCTTACAGGTGGGGATGTAATTTTGCATTCATGCTGGTGGTTGCAAAGCAGAGAGCGCGTGGTGCACCATCAGTCCTGGACAGACTTGGTGGAACATGCGGCGCTCTCTGTCTCCCCTGGCCATGCTGTCTGAACTAAATCTTCTGTAGAATAGGCTCGTGAATGGTGGGTGGGATGTTATGATGATCTGGGAGTCATAACTGTTATCCTGAACTGCTGAAGGGGGCTGGTTCCCCCAGCTGCCATTTTTTGCTCACTCAAATTCTGAGCTTAAGCCCAGAGCTTAACTTAAGAAATGGAGCCTGAGGCTTGTTTCCTCTCATTTACTCATCAAAATGCTCTGGTGAGTACAGTGATGGGTACAGCCATTTGCACACCTGTGTCTCAAAGCACTGCTGGGAGTGTGGATGGAGCCTGCTCTGTAAAGCACTGTATTGTGGGCACATGGTGGTGTCCCAGCCTTACCCACCACCTACTTCCCATGTAGAACGTCAGAAATGGCAGCGGAGGCCTGCTTAGCAGGTTGTATGTGTAAACCATTTCCATTTGCAGCCTGTGGGGTTAAGTGGACAGGGCCCACTTAACATCAGGTTGGTTTGTGTAGCAGTGAGCAAAACAGCATCCTCATCTTTGCTTAGGTCAGACATGGCTTGTAGCTAAATGGGCTGGCTAACATGAAGCGTGGACTGCTGGTTGCTACTGCACATACTTAACCTTTGTGCCAAGTGGGGCAGAGGAAAGACCACAGCTTTCCAGCTGCTTACTATGGGATAGGTCATCTTCCTTCCTAAAACCTGCATGTTCTGCTCCTTATGTATGAATTAAACTCAGAGTACAGGACACGCAGAAATCTCTAGGGAACCTGGAGCCAACTGAGTAGCGTTGTGCTAGTGTCTTTGGTGTCAAATGGGAGAGCACGCTGATAATTATAGAAGACAGCTCTGCTTAGTGTAAAGGCTTTCTCTGTTGCAACAGTGGAGATCTGTGGCCCAGCATGGACAGAGCTCAGGGGAGCTCTTCTTAGGGGGATGAGCCCAGGAGAAGGGGTAGGTGGTGACCATAGAATGGTGAAGGCAAATCTGGCTTCCCACTGGATCTGATCTCCTGCTCTGGATTAACAAGTGGTCACAGTGACCTGGCTGGTGAGAGGTCAAGGATTAAGTGGCCTCTCCCAGGACAATTGCAAGCCTAAGTGTAGTGTCCTTGGATAATGTTGGAAGCTATAGGTGGAGGGACTAGCTCAGGTGATGCACATTCCTAAAAGTGAACAACTACCAGCTCCAGAGCTACCAGTCAAGTATCTGGAATATTTAGCAGGCAGATGAGCCCAATTACTCACTTTCCTGGCTTCCTACTCCAACAGGAGCTGTCAGGTAGTCACAGTCTTCAATCCTGTCTGTTTGCTGCCCTGCAGGTATGGAAATGATATGGTCTACAAAGGCTACTTCAAAGACAACTTACGTCAAGGGTTTGGGATACTGGAGAAATTCTCAGCTGAGCATCCATTTAAATACACAGGACAGTGGGAAAATGACAAGAAGAATGGATATGGAGTCTGGGAAGACAAAGATAGGTAAAGGTGGCATGGGTCAAAGGTGGCTTTAGGTGTCTGCCGGTTTTGTCCCTCTGTTGGCAGGGGTAAAGCCTCAGGTTTTGACGGGGAGACTTGGAGTTGTATTTAACCCCAGCTGGCAGCTAAGCCCCACACAGCTGCTTGCTCACGCCCCCCCGCAGTGGAATGGGGAGAGAACAGAAGAGTAAAAGTGGGAAAACTCGTTGGTTGAGATTAAGACAGTTTATTAGGTAAAGCAAAAACCATGCATGCAAGCAAACTAAACCAAGGAATTTATTCACCACTTCCCACCAGCAGGCAGCTGGGGTTCAGCCATCCCCAGGAGAGCAGGGGTCCATCACCAGTAACGGTTACTTGGGAAGACAGACACCATCTCTTTGAACATGCCCTCCTTCCTTCATCTTCCCCCAGCTTTATGTGCTAGGCATGACATCATATAGTATGGAACATCCCTTTGGTCAGCTGGGGTCAGCTGTCCCAGCTGTCCCCCCTGCTGACTTGTGCCCCCCAGCCTGCTCGCTGGTGGGGTGGAGTGAGGAGCAGAAAAGCCCTTGGCTCTGTGTGAGTACCACTCAGCAATAAATAAAACATCCCTGAATTTTCAACACTGTTTCCAGCAAAAATCCAAAGCATAGCTCCATACTAGCTACCATGAAGAAAATTAATTCTATCCCAGCCCAAACCAGCACACTTGGGGAGGAAGGAGGGATGTGTTCAACCTCTGCTGCAAGGCTTGAACTCCTGGGGAAGCATTATATGAACTGAGTTTTTTGCAGTACATTTGCCACTTGTGCTGCATGGAGTGTTGTATCAAGTAAAACTAGCCTCGGTATATCAAATTAACTAAAATCTAAGAAAACAGGGGAAAAAACATAATTTGTTTTTTATTGGATTCCAGAGGGGAGAGATACATAGGGACATGGCTCGACGATCACAAACATGGCCAAGGCATTGTAGTAACCCAGTCAGGTGTCTGCTATCAAAGGACATTTCAAGCTGATAAAATGGTGGTAAGTACACATTTTCAGTGGACTCTGTAGATCAGTGGGATGTGGAATTCTCCATCAAAAGCAAGCGTAAGATTTCACTTTGTAATTAATCTTTGAGGGAAAACAGAAAGCAAGAAAACTTAAGCACTGATACTTTACCATAATAATATTTTTGAAGAACAAGACCTAGGTTAAGTCTTCTTCTTATCACCTTCCTGAGGTCCAGCTAAGGACCAGGTGTAAGACTGGTCATTTCTCCTTACTCATGCTAAGACACCTTATAGGTCTGGCTGTTTCGCTGACCATTAGGTCACAATTACAGACAAGAACTCATATGTAAAGTGCTGCACAGTTATATAAGATACTACATCTATCTTAAAGATCATTAAGACTTTACTTTTCCAATGTGAGCTTACCTATGACAAGTTGGCTGTCCAGTTCATTGAAGGTTTAGATGTTGGTGGGGAAAGCAAAAAGGATTGGCATCGCTAGACCTGGCTTGGAAATAAAAGCATTTCTTCTCATGAAAAATACGCACTTAAAAAAACAAACAACCCCTTCCCCTCTCACCAAATTAGGACAAAATGTTTAGCATGGAAACTTTGTCAGAATGCCTTTCCATAAAACCTCCATCTGCGGGGAACCAAAATAAAGCTGCCTTTTGGTTTGCCAGCTGCCAGAGGTTCCTTTAACTTCACAAGGCTTCCAGGTGGGGAGCAGTCACTTTGGTTTTCCTAGTGGAAAATTGGTATGGCCAAGAAGCTTCCCTTGGAAACCTTTTATTTTTGCCAGAAAGGGCACTTTCCATCAAGAAAACCATTCCAGCGGAAAATGTGTTACAGCTCTAAAAGTGACCACATTTTCTGGCTGGTATGGGTACGTATGAACCTTTGGGCCCAAACCACGGGCTAAACCCCAAGAATCTTTCCCAGTTGGTGTAGATGATCCTGTGTCTGTTCCGCATCTTGGTGCTCCTTCTCTGAAATGTGTGCTGCTGTAAGCAGCCTTGGGAGCTGGGAGGTAATGGAACAAGTCATTTAATGAATGCTGTAGGAGCAGCTCATTAAAGCCCCGTTGACTGCACAGCAAGGGACAAAACTAATTCTACATAGCAGCTGCCTTTGTCTTTTTTCTTAATCGTGTTGCAAAGTGACACAATTGGCTGCAGTCACCTAAAGGTCATAGGATTAGGAGGACCATGAGTTTGACCCATATGACAGTTCTTGGTGATAGTTCCTAGAACAGGAGCCTGCTTTTTGTTCCTTCTTCTAAGGAAATGAATGACTAGGACTGCTGCAAACCTCCTGAGCACCCAGGAATCCTCTGTGCAGTGACACATAACGGGTTATCTCTGGGGCACCTCCCTGCTTTGGTCTTAAGCATTGCGATGGCTTTCATATTGGGCTTTCAAAAAGGTTCTCAGAATCTGCAGCCTATAAATAGTCCAAGCCAGTGGCTGTTTCTAAATGAATTTGAGCAGACAGAAAGTTAATGCCTTGAATTCACTGCTTCTGCTTTCAAATGAAGGGTTCTGGGATTCTGCTTTTGGAAGATGACTCAGTCTATGAAGGGAACTTCACGGAAGATCTAACATTTGTCGGAAAGGTGAGCACTTCCTTCATCTCAGCCTTTCTATACAGTTGTTTGCTTTACAGAAGGGCTGCTGGATTAATCTTCAAAGTTCACACCCTCCCACTCCACTTCCCTTAGGCCCTCAGAAAATAACGTTTTCCTGCTTTTTGTATTTTATTTTTTTTTTCTATTGTCACTCTCTTTCACAGAAGGAAGGCTGCAGCTGAAAAACTTCAAGTAGCTGGGGGCTTTGTGCATTGTTTTGGTTTTTACTGTTTACATTGAGCATTTTTTTTTTATTTTTTTATTTTTTGTGGGGCATTTTTGGCTGTGCTTCTCAGCTGCAGTTGGGATGCTTTAATTTTCTTAGAATAAATGTTTCAGCCTTTGTAGTGGTTGGGAACACAGGAAATGATGTATAAACCAGATGGAGTTGCAGTACCAGCACTGCACTAATGTAACCAAGATGTTAACACAGCTGAGCAATTTTGGAAGCTTAATTTTACAATCTGGACACTTCACTGACACATTCAACATTTTGTGGTTGATCTTTAACAGAGATATCTGGTCAAAGTGTTCATAAAGTGCCCCATTGCAGGGAAAACTAGTCCTCCAGCTCGTTACAGAAATCCATGATGAGTCTGAGAGGAAGTGCATGGTTTTATCAGGCTGAGGGGATGTCAAAATAGACAATTGGTAATGCTTGCGAATGAGCCCTGTCATTTACTGACTTGTCATGGGAGGAAGAGTTTGTCATCATCATTTTCAGCCAGAAGACTTGGGATGGGTTTTGCAGAGACTGATTATAGTGCTTAGATACTTCTTCCTCCAAAATTAATATTTAGTTTTAGTGGTTAGTCTAGAAAAATCTGTTCTTTATCTAAAGATGGAGTGCCTCCTGCCATTAGCAATGAGGATTTCAGGCTCGTATTCAAAGCCAGACTAGTTACGATATTGTTTAGCTTTGGCTTTGATTTAGTTAAACCCTTTAATTTTGAGTCAAGCTACTGCATGTCTTCTGTATTTGCCTCAGAGAGTTTAAAGTTTGTCTTGGTAGCAGCAAACATTTTGAAAGCATTTATGGTGAAGATCATATGATTCCCCCTACCTGTGAGGCCAAACTTGCTTGTGGTTTTAACAAGCAGAGGAAAAACAGAGGAGAAATTGAAGTTTCATGTGTTCGCTCTAGGTTAGAAATAACTACTGTCAGATTTCAGCCAGAAGATTTTATAACTCAGAGAAGATACTGCATATTTGTAAAGTATAATGCAAATGCTTTACTCGGCAATTGTGGCAGTCTTTCCCCTCCAGAATCCTGGATGTCACTCAACAGCAAGGGCTGTCTGCAGTGACTGCCACCACAACGGCTCTGTGGCTTTGGATGCTGAGGGTGTGCACCTCTGTGATGGAAGTTGTTCTGAGTCGCCATTTTAGGAGCTGGCTCTGTTGAAAAGAGAATTTGAGATCGTGGTCCAGCTTGTTTCCTCTCCCTAATGAGATCTTGGCAGAACAACCCTTTATTTCTCTGTTGCAGGGAAAGCTGTCATTTGCCAATGGCTTCATTTTGGAGGGAACCTTCACTAACAAATCAGGCCAGGGCCTCCAGACGCATGGCATCCTGAACACGTCGAGCGAGCAGCTGGAAGACAGGATAACCAAAGTGTGAGCAACAAGAGCTGACTTCTCGGCGCATAGCATGTGTTTTGACTCTACCTAGAGGGGTACTGGCTCAGTCCCTACAGGGATTAAGGCAGTCCTTGCTGAAAAAGTTGATCTAAAACTGGTCCATATGCAAGGGTAGAAGGAGGAAAGGAGAGTGGTTTGTTATATAACATTAATGCCACATAAGAAGCAGGAAAACAGATGTTCTACTCCCATTCTGCCACCATCTACCCAGAGATACTCCCATCCTCAGACTGGAGAGATTTTTGAAGGCTTAACATTTTCAGTGATTTGTGCATGTGCATGCACACACACACGTTTCTGTGTATACACGCAGACCAGTGTGAAGCTGTACAGGCAAAGCTGGGCTGCTGAAATGCATCACTTGCTGCATTCCTGTCCCTCTGTGCTACTGCAGGAATACTACCAGCTGATATTGTAGAGGTAGGAAAGCTACCAAGAAGTGATGCAAGGTGCACGAAGCTCTGAAAAGCTTGAGCTGGAGCTATGTGGAGGAAGGCTGTGGAGCCAGGACCAGAGATTCACGGGGTGCTGACGCTGCTTTGGCAGGCAATGGTTCAAACGCAGGGCAGGAGTACCTGATCTAAAGCTATGAGGCCACATCCTCTGCTATAGACTCTTATCCTCGGGGGTTAACCTTGCAAAGAAAGGGATGCTGTGGCTGCCAGGCTGGAGGATCTGTGTTCAGCCAGTTTGACCCAAATGAGGGAGTCCCAGTGGGAAAGGCAGCTGCCTGCCCTCTGAGGGCAATTCCTCTTGCAAAACCCAGTTCAATTAATTTCTAGTCCATCAGAGTATCTTGCTGCAGAAACAGCTCCTGTGTTTTTCAGACAGCAATAGCTACTGGTGGTGGTTGCTCAAGTGTCTTCTTGCTATCAGTCTCTTCCGCAGGCTTTCAGTTCAAATAAATAGTCTGTATTTAGAAACATCCATGAATGGAGCAGAAAGCTTGTGATAGTTCACCAGCAAATATTGAGATTATTGATGTTCCATGCACCAGGAGTTTTTCTTCACCCAAAGTACCTCGTTGTCAGGACAACAGACTTGAGTTGCTTTTCATTGAATTACCAGTTAGGCAGTGCCATCTTCCTCTGCTCCCACAGTTCTTATGTTACTATCTGATTCCGGACAGCCTTCCGTATTTGAAGGTGAAGTCTGAAATAATTGAGGAGGGATGCAGAAAAGCCTAGTGCCATGTTATGTTTTGCAGTCAGTTGGGCCTTGAGGAGTTCCCAGTGGAGAAGAGATGGAAGGGAATCTATGACCAGTTCCTGGAGTTCATTCATTCTGGCTGCAAGGAAGAAACAGAGGAGTCTTTCACAGGGTTCCATATACAAACAAGCAAGGAGCTGCGGAAATCTCAGGAATACCTCTTCTGCCAAAGGTATGAGTACTGCATGCCCTCACTGCAACAGAGGAGGACAGTTGTGCGGAGAGGATGGTGGTTTATGCTAGGGTGTGCTACATGATAAGTTAATAACCCAAGCATTATACAATTATTCCTGCTTGTGAGACAAGAGGATGAATTTTAAGCCTGAATTTAAGGTTGTGCTGTTGAAACGGATTCTTATCAGTGAAAATTTGAATGGGATTCATTTGATTAAATGTAAGCACCTACTTGTGACCCAGTCCTCGCTGGCTGCTCTTGTATTTGAGGGAAACCTAGCTGACTTCATCAGCTGATGCAGAGCAAACTCACCTCCCCTTAAGAAAGTATCTAAAATAGGTCAGAGAAGTATATGGCATGTGCAGGATGCAACCCAGGCCAGTTGTAAGGGGAGCCGAAGGCGATGAATTTAGATAGTCATAGGTGTTGTGAGCCAGTGGAACAGTTCGATTGAAAAGGGTAAAGAAAAATTCATTTGTTCCAATAGCCTTATTGTCCCCTTGGAATCTACCGGCAATACTGATTTGGATTTATCCCAGTGCTTTGTTGTGTAGTTTTCCGTCTTCACCTCTCATCTTTTCAGAGGGACTGAGGATGTATCCTGGAGGAGAGAAGATATTCTTGAAGAGCTTGCCCAGCACCAGGGACTGGAGTCACTGCACAGTTATTTAGAGAAGGTAAAGTTTAAAACCACAGTGATCCATGTCTGCCCACCAGACACAGTTACAGGTGGTAGTAGCTTTCTGTCAGCACATATAACATTGCCAGTGACTTTGAGAGCCTTCTGTAAATTATGTGTGAATGCCTATGCTTGTGAAGAAGACTGTTATCCTTCACGCTTTTTGGACACTCATTTTGTGTACAGTTGTACAGGCCAGGAAGTAATAATTTGGCTCACTCTTGGTTCTCAAGCTGTGTCAGGGAATAACCAGCCGCTGGAGATGATTAAGAAACTCCCATGCACTCTCGGTGGTTGTTTTTCACTCAGCCAGCCTTCCCCTGAAGCACCCTTTGCTCTTTCTCTTCTAAATATCACAGGGAAATCTCTTCGCAACAGCAATTCTACCAAGCATATTTCTGCTCAATCCTGGGAGGAGAATGGGCTTGTGGCAGCAAAAATAGACAAAAGTTATAGTTGATTATCTCTAGGCTTGTTCTCCTTTGCTGACAAGAGAAGGTTGGGTGGCCATTCAGTGTTATCCTCTACTAATGGCAAGGGTTGACTTGTAAAATTTAATTTTCCTCTATCGTGCAGGCATTGAAGTCTTCCCTGCACCCACTGGGAAAGCTGCTGAAGGCCTTGACGATAGCTTTTCAGGCAACATATTCTGGGATTGGGGCCAACAGACACCTGCTGACTATGGCACAAGAGGAAGTCAAGTACTATGCAAAGAAAATATGGGAGTTTTACCAGTAAGTGAAGCACGCTGAGTCCTTCCAGTGGGTCTGGGCATAGAGGGCTTGTGGAGTAGATCATCAGGATCACTTGTAAGGTGACGGGGCTGCTTTATTTCACACCCTATTTCTTGACACAGTTACTTCAGAATGGTGCCAGATAGTTATTTGCAGTAACTGAGGTCATACGGACCTAGAAAACCTTTACTATGCCCACTGCTCAGTACCTGACCCAGGGGCTGTAATGTGACGGAGTCTCACTGAGTTATGGCAGCTCAAGGAGCTGTTGCCCGTAATAAGACTTCATTTGGGCAAGCACAAATATGAACAAGAAACCTCACTAAGTAACAAAGACAGCAAAGTACATCAGAGCACACAACAGTGGTGTTTGATATCCGTGTTTGAATGATAAACAGTTTGAGTTTAATATCTCAGCTCCACCGGAGTCGAGGCTGTGCAGTGTGAGTGCATTGCTGAGGCTCGGCTGCTATGGGTAGTGACTCTAAACCAAGGTGGTTTGCTTGTGTGGTTGTGCCTGTGGGTAAACAAGGACGAGATCAAGGCGTGATTGGGGTCCTGTTGCTGTTTGGATAGTTTAAGAGAAGATGCCCCAGTAGGCAGAGGTGGGGAACTCTGCCCCTAGCTGCACTGAGGGTGCCTTAACAATAAGAGGTTGGATAAAAGCTCTGCTATTATCAGTGTAGCCTTGTATGCTCGAGGAAGGCTGCCAGCTCTATGGCGAGAGGTTTGTCTGTCCCAGAGAAGTCTGAGAACAGCAGCAGAGCTGATGGGAACGAGTCAGATTTGATTCAGTTCATCAGAGCTTTGTCCATGAACAGGACAACGGGGCTGACAACCTGAGCGTTGGTTCACGTAAAGGTTCTGAGCTCAGCGCACACCTTGGAAAGCTGCTTCACGTCTCCAGACCTTTCACATGCAGGGTGGGGAGGGAGACCCCCCTCACTGTGCTGTGCCTCTGGCTCGGTTTCCTAGGCTGATACTTCTACACCAAAAAAAAAAAAAAGGCAACGTCTCCCTAATCCCCATGTTAAGATTATGAAATTTTGGCTTGGAAATATCAAGACAAACTCGAGCTACTTTTCAGAGTATAAACATCCTCTAATGTTCATAGATGGATTAGAGAATTGGTTGGTGTGACAGGTCCTGAAACCTCATGTCCCTTGAGTGAGAATACAAGGAGGTGGTGTTCAATGCAGACCACAGTTAGGATCTCCAGAGTTACCACCCTAATCTTCAGAAGCCATAGAGATTTTTGAAACATTTATTCATTCCTGGCATCTTCTGCTCGTAATGGAGAAAGCCCTCAGACAGCAAAACTCGAACATCAGCACAACAGCAGCAATTATTACGGAGAGCTTTACTAACATCACACTTGATGGTGGGACAGCTGAGCTCCCCACTTGAGAATAACAAATTACCTTAAAAAAAAAAAGGAGAGAGGGAACTAAAGCTTGGTTCTGCTGCTTTTTTAGGGGTTTGCTCCATTTGGCACTGGAACAGAAAGGCCAACTATCTGCAAAGTGTGTGGATGGAGATACGAGGTATGTGTCACCACTAGTTGTTTAATTTTAAGCTGCCAGGACATATGGTGTGTCTTCTAAAACACATTAAGTGCTGAACTGATTGTATTTTCTGTGTGAGTCAGGTTCAGTGCCCACACTTCTCCAAGCACAAACCTTTCAGTAGTTCTGTTTGAAGCATGAGAGCAACTTCTTCTGATCATGTTCTGTAGCAGAATCAAGCGATGAGTTGGAGGTGTGTGTGGTGCACGGCCTTGTGAGATTACTCACACCAGCTACTGTGCAGTAGCATGGTTGTGTGTGAGAGAGCGGTCCCAGGACTACCACCTGCTTTGCATGAGTCACAGGAACTTATTCATTGCGGGGAAGGTGACTTCCATGCCAGCACTGAGAGAAAGGCAGGCCTGGAAACAGGGAGTACAGTGTGGGAAATGTAGAAGACATGTGGGTGGTAGAAGACATGATGTACCTAGAAATAAGAAGGTAGGAATAATTGTGGGATCCCAGGTTTAGGGTTTTTTGGGGGTGGGAAGAAGCATCTTTGCTCAGCTGTCCCTGTTTGGTCTGGATTTTTCTTTGCTGTGGCCTGCAGCAATCCCCACATGGGCTGAATGAAGCCAAGAGGTTGGTGGAATGGTAAGCAGCTGGAAAAGGGGTTTAGCTGAATTTATTTGGTCTTTGTCCCGTAAGAAATAACAAGTGGTCTGCTGAAACAGTGCAGAAAGATCAGCTGGAGATCAGTCTCTGATGCTCCTGGTTTCTTGCAGTGACCAAGGAGAACTTGTGGAGAAACAGTACCCTGTCCTGTCCTACAGCGTAAGATGCACTTGCATCTTCAGCTTGTGGGCACATGCATGAGTGTTATATAGGTCACTACTGCCCAGCCGTGACATTGAACTCAGATGTGGGGGAAGGAGGGGGGAACAAGGAGAACACCTTGCAGCCTCAGCAGCTGCCTCTTCCATTCTGTGCTGTGGGGCTCTCAGGCACCTCAGGGGATGTAGGTCTCACTGTAGGACTCCGCTTTGCTTTGCTCTGCCATAGTGACCAGAACGCCCGCAGTGTGGTCCTGCCGCTGATCTTGCCCTGCTTCTACCCCGAGCTTTTCATGCTCTACATGCTCTATCATGAAAGAGAAGATGACCTCTACTGCCAAGGCATTGTGGACCTAAGTCTGTTTCCTGACATCAAGCTGCTCGAGTTTCTGGATGTGCAGAAGTAAGTGACATTTTTTTTCATCCCAGCATGTAACCCCATGACCCCAGCTCGGAAGGTGGCAGCCAGGGAGAGCTCTGGTGGCACAGTACACACACCCTGCTCCTGGGTCCACCACTGGCTGTAGGACTGCAGTTTTTCCTAGTCTGCCAAACGAAGTCCTGTGGTGGAGTGCCTGCGACACTGTCTGGGAGGACAACATTGACTAGTGGAGAGCTGCTATCATCTATACTAATTTCCATTTTTGTGTAGCAAAAATCTTGTTTTCTAGCTCAGCACGCAAATGGTTTGCTCCAACTTGGGATCAATCAGATAGTTTATAAATGTGTCTTAGAAAGGGCTACAGTCCATCCAATGTACCTGCTCTAACAATGTAGCCATGCAGTCTCAAGTCAGGGGAAAGGCTGTGGAGCCAGATGTTTCCTTCATCCATTCCTGCAGCTAGATCCATCTTTGGAAGTGATATGTGAGGACCAATGATTAGAACTCAAGAGGCATGTGAGCTTTTCCAGCACAGCGTCATCTGAAGCTGAAGGACTTAAGCAGGGTGGAAGGAGACCCAGTCTCAACTGGGCAATTTGATTCAATCTAGACTCAGTGAGAGGAACTGAAAGTGCCAAAACTCTCCATTGATTATTACAGGAGCATCTGTGAGTAAAATGAACGCTACACTCAGGTTAATGACCCTAAGCAATTAGCTCTACCTGTGGCACTGTATGAAGAGGAGTGAACTCAGCCTTATGCACCTACAAGACTAGCATCACCTTCAACAAAGAGATAAAAACAGTCAAAACTTAGGTGGGAGTTAAGATGTGGACATCTGCTTTCTAAATCTCCTCTCTGTGATCTCCTTTCAGACACCTCTGGCCTCTGAAAGATCTCACACTGACAACCAACCAGGTAAGAACACTCAGAGCTAGCTTTGGTGTGCCAGCGAGATGGCACTGGGGCTACACGTTGGTGCTGGCTAATGATGGAGTGTCACCTCAGTAACCACAGGGCAGACTGCACTCAGAAATCAGAACTTAATGACACATGTTGATTAGTTATGATCTGTAGCTACTGCACGTGAATTTCCACGGATAGGAATATGAGGTCTGCATAGGATTGCTTTGTAATGCTCTGCTCTGTTTCAAGGTCATCTGTGTTCAGAGTGGCACTGTAGACATCCAAGTGCGTTCAGAGGGGCACTGTCTACAACAGCTTTATTTTGCCTTCCTTTATGGGCAGCAAACATGCTTATTTTGGGTCCAGCGCTGAGGAGCCATGTGGTGCCTCTCAGAGAGATGCTCCTGCAGAGGCACAGCTCCTTGTCTCCCTTTCAGAGGCGGTCCCTTATCAAAGACAAGTGTTTCCTGTCTGCCACCGAGTGTCTGCAGAAACTGATGTAAGTCACTGTCCACAACCTCTGACTGACAACCATGGTTTTTCTGTTTTCTGGGAGATGCCATAAATTTACACCTGTTTGCAAAAGCATTTCTGGGTCAGCCTGCAAGATTATTTAAAGAAAAGTGGGGTTTTTTTGTGATATTTCTGTTTAAAAGAAATAGTAACTTCTACAGAATCCCCCCCCCCCTCCAAAAAAAAGTAATAATGAAGACAGCATCAATTGTGTGTAAACAAAACCCTCCCCTGGCTAATATCTCCCCTTAATTTCACAGAGATATTCCTACACAACATCTGACTTTGATGAAATGGAGTTCACTCAGCTTGGTTTATTGGCTTGAAGTCCAGCCTAGGGGATGGTGTTGCAGTGACAAGTGGGAAGTTAAAGGGGAGCAGGGAAGTGTTGTGGGATCCATCAGACAGGAGCTATCAGGTCCCTAAGTAAAGTACTCCTGGTGAGAATCAATGTGGCTTCTCCTCTGAGGAAGGCAGCACAGGCTACGTGTACCTTTGCAGGACATTATGGGCAGAAAACCCAACCGCATAGATCTGACAGCTGTATTAGCCCCTTGATAGAACTACTTGAAGTGATTCGACCCATGCTCTTCAGCTTTCATTTGAGGGACTGTGACTCAGGTGAGTCCTGTCTAAAATGAAAGATTGACACGAGGGTGAGCAGGTCATACTCAGGATTTGGGAAGGCTCGAGGCCCATCTGGATAATGTTACACCCAGGTGATGCCTCCTGGCACAAACTTGTTGACTCCTTTTTGGTGCAGCCATTTGAGCTGATTGATGGACTTTTTTTGTAGTATGACAGTCTGCTCTGAATTTTTTTAATTTTTTTTTTTTAGTTCTGCTGCTTTATTTCTTTAGCTGTGTAGTGGAAGCATCTTTGACATGGCTGTTTTCATACCGACAGTACCACGGTGGATCCCCGGGAAAAGCTAGTGATCCTCCAGAATACGTATGAGGAGATAGAGACCACAGTGTCCCGGGTGGTGGAGAAGGACTACAAGCTCCCCATGGATGACCTGTTGCCCTTACTGATGTATGTTGTATCCCGAGCAAAGTAAGTGGAAACTTTTCATTTCCCGGTCCCGTTGTTGTGTGATACCTCAATCGGAGAAAGAACAGCCACGTTTCCAGGCTAAATAGTTTAAATGAAAAACTGGGGTTTACTGGGGTTGGAGTTTAAACATGCTTTTCCCTGAGGTGTATTTCTGTGTGCTACTGTCTGCCAGCTGTGGTGTGATGGTGTTGGCCATGACTGCAAGGAGCTAGGGACTTCCTGAATGTCCCCCTCTTAGCCAAGAGGATTGTTCCGGGATGTCATGGGAAATGCAGTCTTACCTGCACCTCAGATTACTGTAGAAAACAGGGACATGAAGCCTTTGAAGGCTGATGGTTGATGTCTTCAAGGCATCATCTATGCATCACACATCTTTGATTTTCCATTCTCAATGGGGCACTGTGACTCAGTTTGGAGGCGAGGAAGGTCTTGAACACTAACCATGTCAAAAAGGCTCTGTCTGTGCTGCCTTCAGTCTCACTGCAGGAACTCCTGCTTACACCCAGGAGAATTAAATGACTACTTTTTTTTGGTTTGTTTTTTTTTTTTTTTTTCTCCTGGCAAATTTACCTTGACGGACTTCCTGTACATCCTTGGTCTACAAAAAACGGGGTGAAATGTTTAAACTTGTGGCCATGAAATCCAGAAGTTTGGGATTTAGTGAGGATTTTTTCTGTTTTTCTTTCTTTTCTTCCTCCCTGCAGTCATATTGCATGATGCAGGTTTGTTTGCTGAGTAGCTTTCTCAACTGTAGATGAGAGAGGAGGGGAATAAGAGAGACTGTGAAAAGTGAAGGCATTGACATTTTCTTATGATTGAGCATCTTTGCTGAGATCCAGTCATGCTGGGTACCTTAAGGACTCAGCTTCCACAAGATCAAGGTGATGCCCAAGGAATCGTTAATGGAGTTCCAGAGCCATGCCTCCTTCTCCCCATAATCTAATTTCAAACATGTGCCCACAAACACCAGGGCGCAGAGATTTATTCTAGTTGCAACTTTTTTTTTCTTATTTTTTTTCTTTTTTCCCTAGAATACAGCACTTGGGAGCTGAAATCCATCTGATCAGAGACTTGATGGACCCCACCAATCAAGGAGGACTGTACGACTTTCTGTTAACAGCACTGGAGGTAAGGAAATGTTTTCAGCAGTGACAGCTGCAAGCTGCATTAGCCTTTCTTGAATAGTAGATATATATATATACTGATGTGCTATACTTATTTAATTTTAGAGGGCTTCTTATATGCCTAGCACAGGAGGTTATTTTCCTTCTAGTCTAGACAATATGCTTATCACTCATTTATAACGTGTAGATTTAATCCTGCCTTTGGGGAGAATGCACTTTGTGTGCAAGACACCAGGTTTTTCCCCAAAGTTCAAATATTACTCAACGGGTTTTCTGTTCCTTGCCCAGTCATGCTACGAACACATACAGAGGATGAGAGTCCGCCAAAGGGAGAATTGCCATGTGACTCACAGCTCCTGACCTCAGGAACCGAAGGGAGCCTCCTCGCTGCCGCACTTTCTTGACCAAACACTGTTGGATGAAGAAGCAATCATGTCACTGCTGTTGTGGCTGCCTTTGGAAAGGGAAGAACGGTTATTTATCGGATGAGGATTTCTTGCTGTGTTTTCTCTTAGACTAGCTATGATCATAAAGCCCAGATATACGGATGCTGTGGGCTAAAAGCCTTCAATACACAACCTCAGCTTGTGTTTGGGAATCTCTTTGCGGAAAGTGGCCAAGGGTTCTTTTATCCTGTAGTTTTATTTCCCTTTCCTGCAAGTAGCAACCTGCCTTGAAACCTCATTTAACTGTTCTCTTAGATGCTGTTTATTTTGCACTGGTGAACTGACACATGAGAAGAGGTTATTTTATAGAAAGCGGTCAAATGAAACCACAAGGACTATTTTGTCAGGACTGTTTCTGGTTGGCAGAAATGTGGCATGGACAGGAGAGGCCATCTGTCCCTGGAGTAAGGTGGCTCTTCCTGTATCCCCAAGAGGAAGGGTTTTCCATTCCTCTTCCTACCTATGCCAAACTCAGTACCTCGCCATTGCCTTGTAAAGCTGCTATTGACTAACTTCCTTGTTTTATGATACTTACAAGTATGTATTTATACTCTGTAGACTCCTGTCAAATCTCAGGAATATCACACTTGCACCTTGAACATGTTAGTGCTGCTTTGTAATTCTGCAGGTAATTCTGTTCGTGTGTGCCCAACAGAAAAAACGTATGTTGTCCTGGGATGACAAATCTCAAATCCTGGTGAGAGAAAGCATGAAACCACCTGGCTCTCTGCACTGACAGAGCTGCAAACACACTGGTTTTCCTAGGTGCACAGCTTTGTGCTGACAGACCACCCACTGATGCCAGTGGGGTACAAATCCCATTAGAATTGGGCTGCGTTTTATGCTGACTTTATAAAAGACAAATGGATATCTGGTATCCTGTTCCTATCAGACAAAAATAGTAATGTCTGAGCTGCGTATTTAGAGCAAAAGCTCTTTTGAACTAGATTTTAACCTGTTGTTTTTTTTTTTTTTACAGTTTGACTTTTTCAGGTCTGTGACTTCAGGAAAACAAACCAAAACTTTACAGACTGTTTCCTCCTGTTTTATCTCAAGTATTATGCTTTAATAAATAGTACACTGATCACAATAGTTAATATATTGGTATGAGAGTATCCTAATGTATGTTTTACAGTAACTTTATATTTAAATAAAGCTGTTTCATTTTTAAGAGAGATTCCAGACTTGCATAATTCTTATTCCAATCGTTGCTGTCTTCAGACATTTGAGAATTTACTTTCCTCTCTGTAACTTTAGAAAGCATGTGCTGCTCTTACTGCCTTGACCACTCATGGGAACAGAGACTTTGAACTAGAAATTAGTTTCCCAACGTAAGAGAGACTGAATCAATAAAACTATAATTTTTGTGCTTCTGTTCCCTGCTGAATCAGTAAGTAGAACATGGCTTAAACTTTAAGATAATTTCCTGCAATTAAATTACTATTTTTTTACCCCACTGTTTCACACTGCTCATGCTAAGCCTTAGCAGGCCTTATGAAGGAGGGCTGATACACATCTTCAGAACTGAAGATACTGTGGTGCAGAGACAGCTCAGGTGAAGAGAAGACTAGTCGAGACCCACCTTCCTTTACCTGAACACCTCTTTAACCACCCTACCATGCCAGCCTATCTTCTCCCTTCCTTAACTATAACCCACAGGGAAGAGGAACTAACTGCAGGAATGATGCCTCTTCCCTGAGAACAGCTGCCTGGACTTTTGCATCACAGCAAACTCATGCCATCCACCCAAATGAGCACATAGTTTGCTGGACAGTAGGGTGCCAAAACTGATCCTGGGTACATTGAGATCCTGGGTTCTTGGGGTAAAAGCCAGACTTGTACATTTGCTGGTTTCACACAGCAAAGCCACGCAGTTCCAGCTTCACAGGACACGAAATGAAAAGTACTGTTGTTCATCTAAGCAAACCCTTTATAAAATTGCAGTGTTTAAAGTGGTTGGTGTCAATACCAGTTGCACAGCATGCAGTGAGACTGCAGAATACAAGAGCAAAAACATGCTTTCCTACCAATAACAGTGATAGTCAGCTTTAAACCATTGTTCCACACCTCTATGAAATCGCACCTTATTCATACAAGGAAGAAAGCTCCAGCTGCCTGTCTTTGAGAATGTAAACAGCCACAAGTAACAGCTGTGAACTTTTAATTTCAGAGTTGCTTAAAACTGGCAGTTTTCCAGTCTAAAGAAACACCCTGCCAGAGGCTGAATCACTGAGATGCAGTCACAGCTATTAAAAAAAAAAAAAGTCTGTTTTCTCCATACTGCATTCTTCCATGCTCTGGGTATTGATTTTAATTTCAGGTACCACTTCCTTCTCAAAATGCAAAACTTCTACTAGAAAACAAGACATGCAAAATGCATGCATGTACAAACTTCACAAGATTAGCTAGAAAACAATGTGACTTTTCAGCCTACTGAAGATTTCTACTATTGCACTTTCTAAACATATGGTTATTAGTTGCTCTCACTGGTCATCTGGTTGAAAACTAAGTTCTTGAGCAATAGTTCAAGTGAGCCCCTAAAGGGGCAACTAAGGTAACAGTGTGCAGCCATTTGTGCTTCTAGGTTTTCTTGCCAACCAGTAAAAGCAAGAGGGGTACTTCACTGGAAATACTCTTTTAGCCCAAGGGTAGCATTCAGGTTGCAAATTGTGCTATGTAACCATGCAGTAGTGCCATCTGGTGTGTTAACAGCATGGCTTATTTAGGCGATAACACGAGGCTGCTTGCTAGCTTCCCTGATTAATCAAATTCTGCTTGATAAAATACTGCGCCTTGAAATAGTGTGTAGAAACGTGAGAGTACATTCAAGTTCCTCCTTTTGAGCTGGGGTGGACCACACACTTAGTGGCAGATTTGCTATCTGCACTCATTTGAAATCGGGACTTCAGCTTCCTAACTATTATGTTAAATTTAGTCCTGCAGGCCCTGAAGCAGTACAAAGGCTGACCCTGCACCTGAGACTTTCAGCTTTAGAGAGATACCACTTTACAAGACACTAGTACAATCAGCTCTTCCACATCCAGGCTACAGCTGTTGAGCCAGCTCAGGCTTCAATGGAAGCCAACTAGGGTCACCTGAAAAAAAAAAAAAAAGAAACAGAAAAGCTGAGCTGCACCTGGAAGCAGGACAGGTCTTAAAGTAATTTAGCTGTGACCAGACAAAAGAAGAGCTTAACTACTGGTGTCTGCAGTGCAGGTTTGCTTTCTGTATACAGTGCTCTCAGCACAGGGAATATGGTGCAGACCACTGCAGTCTGTGTTTTACCCTGAGAGACCTAAGCTTGATCCACAGAGAATTTCTGTTCCCCTTCCCTGAATGCATACTCGCCAGCAGGGCTCATAACATAATACTAATATGACCTGGGTTTTTCCTTTATCTGAGATTTTTTTCCTGTCCAGTTTCTCTAAGCTGACAGCATTTGAGTACCTAAAGTACTCAGTCTTGTTATGAATGTACTCTCTCCTCACCCTACATTAAGGCTCTTTGTGCTTAAACTGCAAGAGCTATTAAACAGGGAGGAGTCGGTCTTCTACAAACACCCACTTTGCAAAAGGTTCACTTTACAAAGAACTGAATAAATAGGAAGTTAGAGTAACGCTGTATCTATTGCTGCTTTCAAGTGGTGGAGCAATGCCTCCGGAGGTGGAGAGAGTGACGTCAGGTCTAGTTTCTTGAAATCTTCGTTAGCACTCAATGATGTTAACACCTTCACAGTCCTCTTTAAATCAAACACTGCATGGAGCATGCCCAAGGTGGAAATGGCAGCTTTTGGAGCGTTCTTTGCCGAAGCTTCATCATCGAGGCCCTTTTCCAAGACAGAAATCCTGTTCTCTGCAATAACTTTGAGGAAGTTGTAGAACTCCTTGTAGTCTATACCCGTGCAAGACTTCATGATTAACTAGGGGGGAAAAAAACCAGCACTGAAACGGAATCAACTCTCTCTTATTTACAGTAGGAATTACAAAGACATATTTTATCAAGCTCGTAACTATCGAATTTAAGTAATCATGTTTAATCATACTTTTTGTAATGCTCCAATGGCACTAAAACTTTTTACCTTACTTGAAATGCCACTAGCCCCAAAAGCAACAGTCTGTTTCTTCTAAGTACTAAATGGCTGGGTTATTTGAAACTGTTTTTGAAGCACATCAACCTAACAGCAACCCAGCAGCCTCCAGAAATAAACTTCACATTTGTTTGATGCTTAACATTTTGGAAGCACACAAGATGCAACACTGCTCCACATAGTTGCACATTGTGAAAGCATCACTTTGCAGACACAGAAATCTGCTGCCTTCACCTGAATTTTGCTTGTTTCAGATTCACCGTTTCTTCATCAATAGTCTGTGTGGGTTCTGTCTTGTCAGTTCTTCTGTTTACATGAAAAAGCATGTGTATTTTATAAAGGAGAATGTAAATACTACAGAAAGGATTGATCTTGATGCTGGTAAGAGTTGAAGAAGAGCAGCTGAAGCATTAGCTTTTCAAACAACATCCTAACCTCAATATAGCTAATATACAGTGGTACAGACCTTTCCCTATCTTACTAAAGAAATATTTGACTTCCTGGAAAATTAAGTTGTTTCATAAGGAAGTAGGAACCAGTGACATATGATTTCCAAGTATGAGGTTAAGGACTTTGTCTCAGAGCTCTAATAAGGTGGGTGCAATGCATCCCTGAAATATATGATTTTCTAACAGACAGGCCATCAGCATCATGTTGTTATACCTGGCATTGTAGGTGCCAGTCATCCATAGGGTCTTTCCATTCATTGATTTCCCGCTGGACAGCTGCTAATTCATCCTGCAGGAAGCACCACATTATAGCCACATTGCAGCCATTCACCCAGTTGTGGTTGATGGAAATTGTATCCTCCTGAAGGAATAATTTAAATGGTTATTAGGCTCTACATAGGCTCTAACATCTTTGATGTTGCAAAATGTATGGGAAAGGCTTCTTCGGCATCAATACCACCACTGTGCTGAAAGGCTGTTTCTTTCCGATGTCCCTGAACAACCAAATCTTGTTTCATTATTCTATAAACTGGTAAATGCCTCTAGTTCCTCTGAGCATACTTTTTAAGGGCACAAAGGTGGGAGGAAGGTGGTGGGGGAAACAAACAAGGTCGTTAATTTTGGTTCGTAGTCATGAAGATCAATTTGTTAGCATTTTCCATTATTAAATTACAATTTACAGTTAGAAACCAAGATTAACAGCCTCACCATAAATCTGTCTCACCTAGTATCCTATTTCTCAGTGACTAGTAGCATCTAATGACACAAAGCATAAGAAAAGAGGCTGCAGGCAGCCTCTTCAGTTGTATACTGTCCTAGCTTCTAGTGGTCATCTAGGAGCTTATGAGTTCAGGCTTGCTTTTAGCCATCATCTTGAGCGGCCACTGATACACCTTTCCTCCATGAATGTCTCTAAACTTTCTGCAGCTCAGTTACACTTCTGGCATCCACAACATGCTGTAGCAATAAAGGTTTGATCAGATTCAAGCCTGCTGCCTGATTATCTCTTAAGTGTGAAGAAAAGCATGGTAGCAGTTATCTTACCAGATTATAAACTTGGTGATGCCATCCACTGGGGATGAAGACTATCTCCCCTGCTTCCTGCACAATTTCAACAGGGGGTTGACTTTGGTTGTAGCGAGGGTAAACACTCCTGTCCTGAAGACTAGGAGCAGTCACGTCAAAGGGCAAGTTGCCATGGTGGTCCTTCAGATACTCCTCCTGTCCGGCGGGGTACAACAGCCATTTCTTTCTCCCACATATATTGGCTGACCAGCTATAGGAACGGAAGACATCAGCATGGAATGGAGTCCTGTGGGGCAAATCAGACAAATAAAGACAACACCTAAAAGCTGTAAGATGAATTAAAGTGTCTGAGAATCAGACATACACGCAGAAATCAACCTTTACTATGCAATCCTGATCCCAAACTGTCATCCTCTTCACTTAATTTTGATTGTTTCACAGATTAAAAGGCCACTATATCTACATAGTACTGCAGTGTTTCATATCTTCTGTGCTTCTCCATCAGCTAGTTTTGAATCTGTCCCAGAAATACCTCAATGTCAGGCGATTCTGTGATGTGAACTGATGAGAAACCCACAAATGCAACTCCATCACCAATGCTGGACTTGAATTTTCACCTGCAAAATACTTAACGAATTCATCAGCGCCCCTCCAAGGCTTCTGTTGACTCTGCAACTCACAAGCTGCTGCTGATCCCCCTGGGAGTTGCTGCTCTAAAACCTTATATAAACTAGCTGACAATTTTTACAGAGGTTGTGTGCACAATTCAGGGCTTTTTGAAGGGCAAAAGCACTTTAGCTCACTGCATAAGGACAGCTCACATCCAGAACCAAATGAGCTGCTCAAGAAACAAGACTGGCTGAGTTCAGGTACATCGCTATACAGTACAGCCGCACTGTCTCGGCAGCATGATGTCACCTGGAAGGACAATGTGCTAATCCCTGTAATATTAATCTTAAAAAAAGAACATGTGAGAATGACAGAAACCACACTGTCTTACCATGACCCTTTAGGTCCCATGTAGACAAACCGGTAATCATCCACAGCTACAGCATCCCAGTATTCATTCAGCCAGTCAGATGAGAAATACACAGGGGTTGTATAAACATCTTGCTCGGGAAAAGCTCTTAAAAAGATAATGTGTTGGAAATGGGTCTCAGAAAAACGCAACATTGCTCCTTCTACCTCAGTTTCCAAAACCCAGATGCAAAGATCAAACAGGTATCTAGCAGGCCATTAATACTTAGCTGCCATCTCCTTTATATCATTGACAACCCTGAACTATACAAAAAATGCATGCAACAGTGCTTTTCTGTCTCTCAGGAAAGCTGTGAAGGTTAACTGCTGTTTAGGAGACTTTTTCTAATTATGGTAAAGAGAGTTCCTAATAAACACATTCTCTTCAGATGAGATGCCTGCAAGACTGGTTGTCCAACTGGATGACAGCTTGCTGGTGTGAGGGTTAGGAGGGAAGCCAAGCTGTGAGATTTTGACAAGTGTGTAGCCTCCCGCTGGATATGTTGCAGCCTCACATGGGAAAGGGGCATGTGCAGAGTTTCTGTAGGAAGCCATAGCACTGGTGTCTGGGAAAGCAGACAAACAGGGCAACAGAGACTGACAAATTTTCTCTACTGTTAAGTCACTGGCACACTCAAAAATGAAAACAAGAGCTGATCACAAGAAAGTTAGATTAAGAGCAGGATAAGTTTAAGGAAGAAGATTTGAGTGAAAAAACATAACAAGTCCTACACAGACGGGGGAACAGACAATCCATCCACCTCACAAGCAGCAGGCTGGAGGCGGAAAGCCAGAACAAGGTGAAGAGAACTTCAACAACCAGGAAGGTTAACAGAAAAAAAAGGTAATAAATGACTAACTCACACATGCTTACTGAATTACATGTAATTAGAAATGTCCCTCTTCTTTTTAAGAAGTAAGGTTTGCACTGTAGCAGTCAAACAAAAGCCAAATGTTCTGGCCACAGGGCTTCCACAGGGACAACATACAGTCATTTAAAATGTAGATGAAAAGCAAAGCACCCAAGAATGTCAGCCTCTTCGGGAAACAATGACCTGTTTGAGGATCTCCTCGTGTGAAGTACCCCAAGAATAATGCAGTATAAGACTGATATTTTGGTGGGCAGGTGCTAGCAAACAGCACTGGTGGCATTTAAAGGCTCATGCATTAGAAGCTGAGCATTATGGTTCCGCAGCAGCTCTTTGCTGTGCGTGGCATGCAGGGGTTTCCACAGTGCTCTCTTACCTGCTCAGGTGCCAGTCCTTCAGATAAAGGCAGCCTCGGGATGAACGATAGCCATTTTTAATGTACTCTTTCCAGTACTTGATATACTCCTTAAAGGGAAGCTGCTCCTTCGGGTTAGAATTGTATTCCTTGACATCACAGTTGGCAACAGGTACTACAGCCTCTCCTGAAATACAAACTCTTTGAGCCCATGCAGGGACAGAATAACTGATGCAGAGACTGAACTCCCTTAACCTTATCCGCTGCAATAGCCTCTAATATCTGGGCCCTATAATGCTAAGTACAGTAAAAACACATAAAGAAAGATCCCTAATCCAGCTCTCACTCGAACACCATCACTAGGCAAACATGGTTCAGACCAGAAGTTAGTTATTTAATGTAACTTGATTTTTTTCTCTTAAACTACATTAGGAGTAGGGTATTGATTCCTATTAAATGTACTAATATTTTACAGCCTGAAGAGACACTTCACTGTAACTACAGAACACTTTCTTCTTGTCTGGGGAAAGCATCAGGCTGCTCATTTGGTTAACATTAAGCAGGTAAATAAATTTAGAATTACAGAATGCTTTTTATTTTACTTCATTGTGGGAATAAATTTGAGATTGGCATCTGCAAATCATATACAGTAAGTATAGAAAATGAACATATTCCCTTAGAAAAAAGTCTGGAGAATTGCTTAGTTTTGTCTAGTGATTCTATTCTTAACATTTAAAAAAAGCTTTAGCACACACCTTTTATAGAAGGTATTAAAATGCTGTGACTTACCAAACTTCTGCAGGAGATGATCAAAGTTAGGCTTTCCATCCCAAGTAACCCAATTTCTCCTGCTGCCCCAGTCTTCAGTGAATTTAGCTGAGAAAATACAGGGATGGTTGGGAATCAAGTAATCTCGGAAAAAGTCCGAGTAAGTGAATGTTTCTACTTTTTCAATAAAGTCAACGTGTCCTCCGGGGAGGCAGAATGCACCCTGAGATGAACTGTTGTAGTCACGAAAAAAGGCAGTGGAACAGGCGAATGTTGCCCTGTCCATGCAGGCTGGATACCCTTCCTGGCTTAGCCAAGACAGCCTTGAGCAGATGCTATGCTACAGCAAAAAAAACTACTTTGAAATTGACTTGAGTCTCTAAACCATGAAAACTCACAGGAAAATATAAATGACCAGAGGTAAAACAAGAAGTCATGTAGAGGCATCCCACCACGTTGGCCTAGTTAGGATCTTCCATAGTTTATAGCTTAATGCCGGTGGGATATCTGACAACGGTCACCCCACGGATGGTGAAGATGCTGCTTTTCCCTCGTCACCTTCTCGTCAGGGTGACCACACTCTCTGGGGATGACTAGTAAAGGCTGGTTCCTTCCTAAAACAGCAGAAACATTAATTTCAGTGGTATATCCTTGCTAAATGACTTAGTTGCAGGGGTGGAGGGAAGGAAATGCCCCCAGTACTTGGGGCCCTGGGAGACCACCACAGCCCTGCACCTGTACTGGGGCTCACCCCTTTGTCAGAAGATACAAGCTCTGGCTCCCTCCGCCTTCCCCAGACCTTTCTCTGTGGGTCAGACAGCCATTACAGGTTAAAACCCCCCAAACAACCCAAACAAAAAAGATAAACAATAGTGAATAGAAGGGGCGTATCTGGGAAGGCGGGGTGGGTGGTTGAGGGACAGAGCACAGGGCAGAAGGCCCTTAGACTAACGGGGCCGCACACCCTGCAGGGGCGGGCTTCAGGAGAGGAGACGCACCGCGAGCAAAGGGGAGCCCATGGTGCTCAGGGAGGGGAAAGCGGCCGCCATTAGGCCGCTCCCCCCTCACGGTGCTCTAAGGGGGGACCCGGACGCCACAGGCCGTCGCACACGCCATCCCCGCGTCGAGCTCCCGTTCCACCCGCGCGGCCGCGGCCCGCAGAAGCTGAGAGCAGCGGCGGGAGGATACTCACCCCCGCGGGGCAGGCCCCCGGGGCGAGCGGCGGTCACGGAGGCAGCGGGGTGCCGCGCCGCTCCCGGAACCCCAGCGCTGGGCGGGCGGGGCCCGGGGGAGTGAGAAGGGGAGAGCACAAAGCGCGGCTCAGCCAGCAGCAGCGGGCGGCGGGCGCAGGCGCAGAGCGGCGGTGTGGGGGTGGCCGCTGGGCTGGCTGCGCTGCGGGAGGTGGGTGTGAGGCCGGGGCGCGAAGGGGGCGGGCTGGAGGAAAGGGGGGGATCGGGGGAGGGGGTGTGTGTGGCCGAGACTGGGGGAAAGGTTGGTGGTATCTGGGTCGGGAAGGGCGGTTGGGCCTGAGCTTGAGAGGAGGATGAAGAGGGAGAGGTTGGGGATCGGCCTCTGGGAGGGAGGGGGGTCTGGCTTGGGGCGGAGGGCGGTTTTGGGTTTGTAGCCAGGAGAAGGAGAGACCGCAGTGAGGAGGGAGGGGTCTGGCCTGGGGGAAGCTGTGGGGGTTTGCCCCAGAGCTGTGGCAGAGAGGGGGATGCCGGTTGTGGTGCAGCCGGGCCTAGCAGTGAAGGAGAGAAGAGTGTTTCGGTGACTGACCTGCGGCTGTCCCGAGCAGGCCTAGGGAAGCACCTCCCCTCGTACTGGGAAAAGGACAGAGACTGAGGAAGGATCTGGTGTAACTTGTGACTGTGTTGAGTTTGGGGTGAGGAGGAGGAAGTCTGCCTTTGTGCTCAGAAGAAGGAAGAGAAAATGATGGAACGTTTTAGGGAGGGGGAAACTTTAGCTTGGGGTGAGGAGACAGTGCATCTGGGGGATGGCATTGGGGAAGGAGAAGGGAGCGAGTTGTGGGAGGAAAGAAGGAGGGCAGAGGAGGGTTCACCCCTGAAGTGGGGCAGGGCAGCCTTGAAAGGCAGGGGGGCAAAGTTTGGAAAGTGCAGATGTGTCTGTGTTTTGCGTTACAGAGGTTGAGACAGGGTTAAGGCTGAAAGGAAGGCTGGTGAAGTTTAACCTGGGCGCTGTAGGAGCTAGTGTGGGTTAAAGGATGGGAATGGAGGCAACCCCATACTGAAGTGTGTTTGGGAGAGGTTGGTGGGACTTTGGTAGCTTTGTATCAGAAATGAAGTGGAATCAGAATTTTTTTTTCCATAGAAGGATGGAAACATGTTGATGTGGAGAAGCCCCTCAGTCTAGAGCCATTCTTTAGTGGGCATCTGTTGGCCTTTTGAGGAGAGGGGAGCTGAATTTCTGTGTGCTGTAGTAGAGAGGTGCTGTGTGTCTTTGCCTGCTGCACCTGTTGGAGGGTCAACCCTGAAAACTTCATGTCATGTAGTGTCCTTTGGAGCATCGTAGAATTAGAAACCTGGTGGAACTGCATCTTAGAGCTTTACTTAAAAAAGAGGGGAGAGTCACCTGATAAGCCTTATAAACATTTTATTATGAGGGCTGGTTTTTTATTTATTATGTTGAGCTCACAGGAGTGTTAAACGCATAATTTGCCAGATGGTAGCTTTAGAAATGACCCTGTGGAAACCTCAGCTGTAAAGGAGGAGAAAAAGTAAACACACACCAACATGTTAGAAACATGTGCAGAAATGTTCTGGAGATGATTACCAAGGGCAGATGGGAGGAACCTGTGACTAAGTTTTGAAGGCTCTGAGTTAGACACATTGCAAAGGGACAGTGTTCTGCTTATGAGTTTACAGCACTGCCTCCCAGTGTTATGTAGCATCCCCTTGCACCTGGGGTAGTTAGTAATGCTTACATTGCATTGAATGATCTCAAAGCACTTCACAAGAGAAGGTGAGTCACCTTCTTTTTATAGAAGCAGGGACAGGGTTATGTGTTAGCTAAAGAATGCATACTATGTGGTGATGCTGCCGGAAATACAATCCACATCGCTTTGCGGCTAATCCTCGTTCTGGTCTGTGCTGCTGTGTGTAGCTCTGTATAGTACTGCACTCGGTTTGGGGGGCAGATGTGTCAAAAAGACAAACTGTTTGATAAGGAAAAGAGGTGATTTACGCGGTGTGGATAAAGTTTTGATGTTGCGGAGCCTGTGTTGGGAGAGACTGCGTGTGTCTTCTGGTCTGTAGACAAATGTGTGTTTCTTTACAAAAATGAAGAAATTTATTGTGAAATTATTCAAGTGTCCTCTTCCACCACATACAGAGAAGGGGTTGAAGTACTGTAATCCTCTCAAGTTTATAAACCTATCCCTGACTTGATTGAAAAGTAATTGAAAGTGATTAGGTTTCGAGGGTTTTTTGGTTTTTGTTTTTTTTCCCTGCCAACCTAGTCCTTTTCATGGTATCTTAAAGGACTGACTTGCATCTGTTTATTGTCTTTTGTTTGTTTGTTTGTTTGTTTTGGGTTTGTTTGTTTTTTTTCTGGGTGGAAGTACTGGAATGATATGTTTTATTGCAGGTAAGTTTTTTTCAGTGTGTTTTACAGAACGATGAATATTCCATGTCTTGTTATACAGGGAACTTCTAGCCATGTTTTAGGAGGAATAGAATGGGAGTGGCATAATGCTGAACTTCCAATTGGTGGGGTCAAAACAGTCATGGCAGGAGGAGAGAGATCCTGAATTTTGAGTAATAGTTCCTTGTAGGAAATAAGCTGTGTAAGCGGCAGAAGGCCTTTACCTCAGCTTTTCTGAAATGTGATTGTCAAAACTTTAGGAAATATTGGGGGTGGTGGAAATCCTTCCATTTTGAAAGACCGTAGTGGAGCTGTTTGATCCTTAGTGTCAAGTTCACTGTCTACATCACAGATGAAGTTGGTATATTTAATGTTGCTTTTTGTTTCACATGAGGAGGTGTTCTCCATGTAGGTGCTGTATAAGCTAACGAGAGAGAACCAGAGTCAAGATTCTGTTGTATAAAAGGCAAAGTGCTGCCCGTAGATGAGACAAAGAAGTTCCTTTAATATTAACTCAAAGACAGTAGAGTTGCAAAAGTAATAGGATGATGGTTTTTAGCTGCTCCGAAACCATAATCACAGGTTAATATGCATTAGAGAAGTATATGACACAATGTATGTCATAGGTGAAATACACATTTAATGCTTTTTTCCAGCTAACTTCACATGATTGCGATCGTTTCTTCTTTTGTTTAAGACTGGTAAAATCACTCGTGTTTAAATCCAACGCTTTGAAGTCTTGTGTTAAATAATGTATGCTGTTGAATGTTCATAAATAGTAGCTATGTCCTGTGCCACTGATGACTGTTTTCATTGTTGAATAAAACCAGTCTTGGTTATCCTTATGTACATCTGTTTTTCTGGTTTACATTTCTTCTCTGTGAGAGAGAAGAAAAAAAAAAATGTCGTGGAGGTCTGATGCTGATGAAAACATCTTTACATTGGAGAAAAGCGTGCTGGTACAATGAATGGATTTAATTGCCAAATAGGTTTTTGCTTGGAAGTTCTGGCCTCGGGCACAGAAAGGAGCTGACTATCAGGCAAAGCCTTGAAGTGCTCAGGTGAGTCAAAGGTCATAAGACCCAAGGCGTGTACACTTATATATACACAGGTCAAGTGACAGCTTCGTTTCTTCTCCCAGACTGAGAGGACTTGCTTTACTCTTAGATCCAGGCTTAAAGATACATTCTCTATTGTTTTTCCTTTTGGTAACAGGCATAGTAGGATTTTAGCTTTAGCTTCAGCTTTTTTTACCTGCTCTTTTGGACTTTGAAGAGAAACAAAAACTCAGGAAAAAAATTCTGCCTACGGATGGACAGCTCTGTAAAGGCAGCAGCCCCCGAAAGACTGCCTAAGAGCTCTACATCTACAGATAGAGGTAAGGAGCTTGAGTTAGGGTTTAGGAGGACTTTTTTTTTATGGCACAATTGTGAGACTGCATCAGCTGTTAATATTTTCACAGCCTTAATGGTAGAGAGCATGCATGAGAGAGAAATGCTATCTTGATAGGGGGAGCAGGTGGTGGTTATATAGAGTTTGTGGAACTTAGCATGTCAAAATGTGCCCTAGGCTGAGATTATACAAAAATTTAAGGCTTATTTTCTTGCTTACAATTTCCTCTTGCCTCCCTAGTATGGTTGTGCCTGGTTGAAGGTAGCTGTTGCTGTTAGTGAGGTCTAGGAGTTGTTTTTCAGATGACGTTATGTTCTGCAGTGCCTGTCCCAGTAGTGGGTGTTGAGAAACCTGCACTTGGTTCCAGGTTTCCCTTGTGATCTTCTGCTAGGTGTATAATCTTTCAGTGTTTAGGTTTCATCAATATTGAGATACATTACTTATAAAATAACAACAACAGCTTGTTGTGAGCAGCATGCTGATATTTATGAGATTTTTTAGAAAGTAGTGTAAGTACCAAAGAGTTTCAAAGGTTGGGGAAGGGGATGTCAGATACTTTGTATGGGCTGGGGTCTGAATGTGACATAATGTTTTGATAAATTGGGAGACTGCTGATTCATTTTTTTTTTTTTTTTTTCCCCCTGGCTCTGATGGGAGCTTTTTCAGTAAATGTCATTTGTGTCCACAGTATGTTCACCCTATGAGAAGCTTGAGGGTGTAATATGGGATGTTTAGTTTTGTTTATCATCTGCTTGCTATGCTATTGTATTTACTTCATATCTAGGCAGTGTCAAACAGTTAAACTTAGTTTTGATTTGTAATTTGTAAATCTTGATTGATAAAGCTATAACTTGATTTAGTTTCAACTGTCCTTTATTTCAGCACTGATGTAATTTATGTTGTTGTTTAAATGGAAGTAGTTGTCAGTTACAGTGACAAAAAGTTACCATTAAGGGCACATGGGTGTTTATCCACATTAGAAACATTATCCACTTAAAGTAGCTGGTAAAAGCCCCTGTTCTGCTGATTGTTTTTTTGCAGTCACATTTCACTGACAGTTAAAAACTGCTTTTCTTTTCCCTGTGACAGAAAGAAAATAAACTTTTAATAGAAATTACAATAATTGGCTACACACAAAGCCCAGTCAGGCTGGGAAGAAAAACCAAACAATTATTTCCATCAGATCTGTCTGATCTAACCTTGCTGTGTTAGAGGAACTACCTTCTTTTTCTAGATGGAGGAATTGAGGCCAGAGCTTTTAGCTTTTCTCCAAATTATGAAATTATGTAGCAAACAATTGAGAAAGAAACACTGTTTGTAGAACTTGTCATTGTTTTGAGGACTGTAGCTAATAATTTAAATCAGATTTCTGTGGGCTTTTCTCCCCTCTTTTTGGCTCATAGTACAGTGTGAAGTTGTCTCTCTAGGATTGCAGTTTTATTAGGCCAAAACAGATTAAGAATTTTCACTTTAAACTCCAGCAGCTTTGTAAGCTTACGGCTTATTTTTCCATTTGCATCACTAAAATTCATAATGCCATGGAAATAAGGTATGAAGACCAAAGTAAAGATTTTTGTGGAATACGACATAACATGAGTAGTCTTTATCTTGATAATGCTGAAGTTTTGAATATTTAATAAAAGATGTAATTGGAACTGGACTCAGAGCACTTTAATTAACGGATATTAATGATGCAGCAGCCTGAACATGCTAGAAGGTCTTCAATATGTGCTATAGGAATTTACATCAGTGGTACCTGAAGAAGGACTACTACCTTTTTTTTTTATTTCATTAGGATTCCTAGACATTTCCTTAAGGGGAACAGAATCATACTGAAGTCAAAAAGTGTAATTAGTCTCAGTGTCAGCCTAATTGGGGATTCTGTAGTGGAGATCTAACTCTGCATTTGTTGCACCATACAAGTAGCAGAAGACCTTGAGATAATGTTATGGTACTAATCTATAAATTACGCTATGATACATGAAAGGCTTTGAGAAGATAATGAATATGTGAGTAATTAAATCACCATTACATAATGGATGTTCACAAAGTAGTTGCAGAACGTAATTAGTCTTCAGTGTTTGTGCTGAGAACTAGTGTTGCGAAGGAGATGTTACAGGAAACAGTCTGACCCTTGGGTTCAAGAAGCCTCTTCAGAAGCGTGGAGAGGTGCCACTTGAGATACATTTAATTTACAGTTCCAAATTTGTCCTTGTTTTGGTGTAAGCAAGTCAGGCCTGAGGCATATGACAGCGCTCTGTTTTCTTGTCAGGATTCCAGATACCAGTGAGCAAGTTTTATAGGATTAGTATTATGTCATCAAATAGCATCACGGGCTCCCAGGAAAACATGGCCTGTCAGAGAGGTGCAATGAAATCATCATAGCCCTGGACACTGTGTCCCTTCGTGGTGAGTGAACAGAGTCAGTTCTGCCGGCTCTCTTAAGCTCTGCTGGTTCTGCTGCTGCTTGTTCCACTGTCATGTGTGGAGCTGCTGTGCATACTGGGCCAGCAACATATCTTCCAATACCAATGTGGCATGTTTTTCATCTTAACTTCCACTTGGGTCAGTCAGGGTTTTCCCAGCAACACTGCTAAGTTGTTTCCAGTTCTTCCCAAACTTCTATTTCCAAACCTCTGTGATAGTAACTGAGTAATAATAAATCTTTCAAAGAACAAATGCTACAGGTTTGGAGCATTTATTTTGCCTGTGATGTTCTACCAGAAGTTCTGGTATGTGCTTGAGTTTTGTGATTTTGGCTTCATGATTCTTGAGTACATGGATTTGACGAATGGATCACTCGGTGGATAAGGAACTGGCTGAGTGGTCACACTCAGAGTTGCAGTCAATGACTCTATGTCCAAGTGGAGACCAGTGAGGAGTGACGTTCCTCAGGGGTCCATACTGGGACCAATGATGTTTAACATCTTTGTCGGTGTCGTGGTCAGTCGGATCGAGCACACCCTCAGCAGGTTTGCTGATGACACCAATTTGTGTGGCACAGTCGGTGCTCTGGAGGGAAGGGATGCCATGCAGACAGGCTGGAGAGGTGGGCCTGTGTGAACCTCATGAAGTTCAGCAAGGCCAAGTGCAAGGTCCTGCATGTGGGTTGGGGCAACCCCCAGTATCAACACTGGCTGGGCAGAGAATGGGTTGGGAGCAGCCCTGAGGAGAGGGACTGGGGGTGCTGGTGGGCGAGAAGCTGGACGCGACCCGGCCATGTGCGCTCGCAGCCCAGAAAGCCCCCTGTGCCCTGGGCTGCATCCCCAGCAGCGTGGCCGGCGGGGCGAGGGAGGGGGCTCTGCCCCTCTGCCCCGCTCTGCTGAGACCCCCCTGCAGCGCCGCCTCCAGCTCCGGGGCCCCCAGCATAAGGAGGGCACGGACCTGTTGGAGCGGGGCCAGAGGAGGCCACGGAGATGGCCAGAGGGCTGGAGCCCCTCTGCTGCGCAGCCGGGCTGGGAGCGCTGGGGCTGTTCAGCCCGGAGAAGGGAAGGCTCCTGGAGACCCTGGAGCACCTTCCAGCACCCAAAGGGGCCGGCGAGGAAGCTGGGGAGGGGCTTTTCCCAAGGGCCTGCAGCGCCAGGACAAGGGGGAACGGCTTTGCGCTGAGAGAGGGCAGATGGAGATCAGAGCTGAGGGAGAAATCCTTCCCTGTGAGGGCGGCGAGGCGCCGGCACGGGCTGCCCAGAGCAGCTGTGGGTGCCCCAGCCCTGGCAGTGCCCAAGGCCAGGCTGGACGGGGCTGGGAGCCACCGGGGCTGGAGGAAGGGGGCCCTGCGCGTGGCAGGGGTGGGACTGGGGGGTCTTTAAGGTCCCTTCCAACCCAAACTAGTCTATGATTCCATGTGTTGGATAGACACTCAGTGTGTGTTCTTAACATACCTGGATGTCGAGGTATCAGATTGGAAGGTGAAAGACCAGTTATTTATTGTGATTGTTGTAGATATCTATTGATGAGCGTGCGTTTTGGTATATTCTGGATTTTCTTCAATATCTGTTGGTCTGTGGGGAGCTGTTTCTGATGATGTGGTGGGGAATGGAAAGTATTTTACATGATCGCTTTCCAGTAAAAAAGGGTCTGTGGAAGACTCAGAAAAGTTTTTTGATACTCTATTTTTTTGCTAGGTTCCCCTCCACCCAAAAATATGAACATATAGACTAATCTAATTATAAAGTATCTCCCCTGTCCAAAAAAGCATAGCAGTTATTAAATCCAGGGCATTAATGCAGTAGTCATTTGAAGTTTCTGCTGTTGTAGATCCTGTGCTGAAACACCGTGAGAACATTATAAAAGGAGAGGCAGTGCTGTTATGGCGTGGGTGATAATATTGACAGTCTTGTTCAGAAAGGGTGAACTATTCTGAAGGAAATATTTGGGTGATTGGAAATGGTTACCAAATTTTGTGATTGGAAATGGTTACCAATTTTTGTAAGCCATCTGCAGCTATTTCCAAATCTATCTTGGATATGGACCTAAAAGGTTACAGTGAAAGTATTGGAAACCAGCGGGGGATGGGATAATTATTTATGAGTGTGTTTTAAGATCAGCTTTTATATGCTGCTAAGGATTCTTGCTTTTTTTCTTGCTCTTCTATTCTAGTTTCTCCTGGCTTTGGGGGTGTTGGTCTTGAAGAGGATCTGAAAGACGAGCTGATGAACGAAGACATACGTATCCATAGTTGGCCTTGTTCTTACTACTTGGACACCAGCAAACAATGGGTCTCTGGCAGACTCACACTGACTCCTGTTGCAATCAAATTTACAGCTGACAAGACTGGGGAGCTTTTGGTCAACTTCCATCTTTCTAGTATCGATGAGATCAAGAAGGAATCTTCAAATTTAATCTTCAGCTCCCTTACCATCTTAGAAAAGAACACCAAGCACTGGTTCGGTTCTCTGCAACCCAACAGGAATGTGGTCTTCAACATCCTTGAGCACTTCTGGAGGGAGCAGTTGCTGTCAAGCCAAGGTGCAGGAGCAGAAGCAGCAGCTTTGCAGTCAAGAAAGGGAAAAGAACTGATTGGGTTATTGACTGGCTCACAGAAACAACTGGAGGACACAGCAAAAGTGCTGCATTACCAGGGCGAGCAGTTTGATAACATCATGAGAGGGCTCAACAAGATCGAAGGGGATATGGATGTAGCAGACAGGTACAGTACTGTAGCATCCTCTGAGCTAAGCAGTGGTTGTGGGATTGTATTATTCATGCCTGAAATTTATGGGGCGGATCCACACAGGTCTTCAGGAAACTAAACTTTGACTTAGTGAAAGTTTAAGCCTGTTATGGTCTTTTGTGGATCTAGTTCTTGTTATAATACTTTTCTGTACTTCTGTCATCCCTTCTGTGTAACATTTTTTTCACCCTGGTGAAGTTCTTTGTGTATATAGCTATCCTCTTTTCTTCAAATACTTATCAAGCCCTTAGGAGTTTTAACTACAATTGGCAGAAGTGGTAGAGGTCTCCAAAATACTAACAACCTATAAGGTTTGAGAGAACAGGCAACAAATTAGGCAAAAGAGATGCAAGTTAATGTTCCCACTGAAGGAAAAGGTATGACATTCACATTTTTATTTTATGTCCTAGAATATGCCTAAGTGTGAAATACTGGAAGATGACTTTGATTAGTGTTGCGAGCCCTAGCCCAGCCTGTTTTGCTGTATCACAGCAAACACAACCACAGTTCTGCTGTTCTAGTTCTTTTCAAATGAAATGTTGAATATGGCAGGTAGGCTGCTGACTTGGAGATGGTTTCCCAGAGTTATCAGGAGACAGCTGCCAGTTAATCATTAGTTCAAGTAGATTGTACTCTCTGTGCATGAAAGTTAGCTCTTGAGGCAGCTTTTTGCACACAGTGTGTGTAGTTGAGGGTTTTATATTTGTCCATTCCTTCACAAGAACTTACTTCCCAGCCACACACAGCAGTGAGGATTGAGTCTGTGGTCCAGATGTAGTCAAGGAAATGACTGTAGAAATAGTATTTCCGTATTTGTGCTATAAAACCACACTGCTTTTAACCTTACACAGCATACTCCCTGCCTTTAGGTGTAGGTGGAATAAATCCATTTTGAGGAAAAAAATGAGCAGTGTGGAGCAGCACTGAACTGCTGAGCTCTGTCTGCAGAGTGTGGTGGTGCAAGAACTGAAGAGACAGTACTAGGCTATTTGTAGTAATCTCAGTCAGGCACTTAAGCCAGTATATTCAAAAAAATTAGCCACCACGTGCTGGCTTTAGGCAACTGTAATAAGAAATTTGGAACACATTTGAGATATTGCTTAACTTAAGCTGTTGCAGAATTTGATGTGAATAGTAAATAGTTGGTGTCTTAACCAGAATGTTATGACTTTACTATTTAATGATTAACATTCAAAGAGAGTCTTTCTATGCTATTTTGGATAATGCAGGTTGGGTTCGATAGCAGTCCAAAATAGACAGTAAAGTTAAGACTAGTATCGTAGTGTTTGAGGATATATAGCTATGAGTGTCTTCGTAGAAGCTCTGACACCTGCATTAAGAAACAAACACGATAAAGTTCAAACTAGTTGTTTTTGGAAGAAGCATCTGTTTTTAGATGGATATTGTGTCTAAAAGAAAGTGTTGATTTCACAGTGATTCTGGTGATATTCTCCATACCCTTTAATGAAAAGCCAAGATAACTGAAAGCTTCAGCAATAGCTTTTAAAGTTCTGTAGCAATAAACAATGAGTAGGAAAATAAATACCTGCTCATTGTTTTTGGAAGAGAGTTTTGTTTTGGGTTAAGATGCACTGGGAGGTATTATTTGTCTTCATGAATCTGAAAAGCTAGATGCTTTGATTTTGAAAATGGAAAAATAAAGCAAGGCATTGACAAAATGTTAGCTGAGATTCTGTTTTATCTACAGTATGAAGAGTTTGGCCAGCTTGCTGGCTAGCTAAAATGCACCCCAGAAGCCATTAGCGTAACTTTTAATTGCACTGTGCTTTTTGAGGAGTTCTAACACTTGCTTTCCTAGCATAGTTTGTGTGTGTGCAGTTGTTTGTTTTTTGGTTTTTTTTTTCCTGATAAAGGTGCTTTCTCCCCCTGCCCAAAGTCTTCTCTTGAACTAGTGACATCTTTCTTCATGTCCTTAACCAATGTACAGAATGGTGAAGGCTGTGATTGAAGCTCATTTGATTGTTACACATTAGGTAATTCAGACTATTAACATAGGTAAATATGCTAATGTCTATTAAGACTCTTTTACTTTCTTTAGAAACTTAATGAGAAGTAACTTTGTGGATAATACTGTGCAGACCCTTTTTGCATGTATAGATTTTGTGCAAAAGGAAACTTTGGTAACGAACTTTTGTGTATGCGAATTCGAGGTTATATGAGTGACACCAGTTTGGTGGTGGTGTCTTTCATAAAGAGAACCAGGCCCGTTTATCTACTTTCATACGTTCAAAACTTTGATTATCTTTCCTGTATGTGTGGGCTTTTTTGGATTATAAATTCTGTTCTTGTGTATGCCTGGACATACAGCTGCTTTCAGTGGACCCGCATGCAGATAAGCAGAGCTGAGTCTGATGTGCTAGCAGATGTTCAAAGACTAAAAATAAACAGAAAGCCAGATTTGCTGGTTCCTTTTTAATATATTACTACTAGAGGACAAGGTACTGTGGTTGAAAATTTTCGTTTGTATATACAGACTGGTCATACAGTTTGTTGATACAGAGGGGTGACTCCTCCATAGAACACTGGAGAGGTTGGCTGGAGCCTTTGTTAGGGCTGTGCAGCACAAAAATCTTGACTGTAAATCAGACATCACACAGCCTCCGGATATCAGTCCCTGGGGGAAGAGGGGAGGAGACGGGTGAAGGGATAAAGTGGTAAAAAAATTAAGGCTCAAAGCTATCCAGAATAAGTCCCCACAATGTAAACGGAGGTTTAGACTTGTCACATTGCAGCTGCTTTTCAGTAAGTGTATGCACATTCTTTTCTCACAGTGAATGTGATGAAGCGAACCCATATTGCAGTAGGAATGTAATGACTTTTCATAGGTTAAGACACAGAAGTAAGCTGTCGTTGCCCTGAAGTACCTTGTAACTCTTCCGTACACCAAGAGAACAGAAAATGTGCTTTGCCTTCCTTAGAAATGAGATCAGGTCATTTGTTCCTGTTTAGTTACAGCAGGTAGGTTAGAGCGTGGCTTTTAATTTAGAAGATGGTGTGTGCTAGCGGAGCGTAGGGCTTTTTCAGTTGTTCTCTGTGTTGAACTTAAGTTGAACCTCATAGTTTCAGAATTCAGCCCTAAATCTATGATACTGTGCCATGTCAAATTCTGTTATTGTAGGACTTTCTGTTACATCTCCTTTGGTCTGTCTGTTGGGTTTTGGTTTTGTTGTTGGTTTTTTTTTTTTTCTTTCCCCCCTTTTTTTTAAAGGCATGTCATAGCATTTTCAGAGGGCAGCAGGGAGCTCCAGAACCATTACTCATGTTGCATGCTATCTACAGAAATATCTGCTGTTCCTGCTTTTGTTGAAAATGGATTCTTGGAACAATTCATTCTGCCTCTGCTACCCATGAATTCAGTGGTTGACTCCCAATATGCTTTTTCTACTTTTCCTAGCAGATGAATTTCTTTAAGTAGGTCTGTTTTGAAGCTGGTGCAGAACTTTAATGGCTAGTAAACAAAGTGTCTTCAGTTAGAACTTCCTCCTTCAGATTAGACTTTGTCTGCAGCCAAATTAAACAGGATCTTAAAATTGCAAAGTCTTCTGTAGGCACACTTTGATTCTCTCATGGAAAATAAATCATTACAAAAAGTATCTTGAGAGCAGCACTGCTGTGATGCATATTTTATCAGGCAGTACCTTTCTAAAGTAAACTTAAAAGCAAATTAAATCAAGCTGGCTCTCCAAAATAGCAATGAAGCAGTAATTCTTTGTATTTTGGTTTGGTAAGGCATGCATCTTTGGGATTTAAGTCACTAAATACAAAAAAATTTTGTAACTTCAGAAGCATCTGCTACAACTAGCATGCCAGTGGCACATGCCTAATCTCTGGATAGTCTGTATGGTATTTGAGGCGGTGGAGGGGGGGAACCAATTCTGATCTGGGTTGAACTTCTTACAGCTTTTGTTATGTTGGTTGAGACTTAACCTCTTCCCTTCCAATAGTTAATTGAGGATCCATTGGTGCCTCCAAAGATGACTTTTCTGTTCTGCTCAGTGACTGATGGGTGGGCTGAGAAATTTCCATTTAAAATATCCTGATCAGGCTGGTCATGTGCAGGCTGAGATGCTGTGAGGTTTGTGAGATGCTTGCAGTCAGCACGCTGCTGTTTTCCAGTGAGGACTGGGCAGGGTTGTTTGAGCAGTGGATGTTTGATCAGAGGGTTGATTTGCTCTTCCTGGGCCTCCCTGCAACGGGGAGCGAGCTGCTTTGGCTCAGGTGAGGTGGGCACCAGAGGCTGCTGGTGGGTGAGAGAGGAGGTGGCTGGTTGCACAGTGGAAGGGAGAGTGGGATGTGAAATTACTGTTGGCTGTGCAGGGAGATATAGTTTGTCCCAAAAGCTCTTGCCAGCCACTGAGGCTGAGTCATCCTGAAATACAGGATAGCAGGATGGGTTTGGGTGATGGGCAGGGGATGAGAAGAGAGTGGGAGAAGCAGAGCGTAATAGGTGTTGACTGCACCTCTGCCTTTAACTCCTTTCTAGACTTGGAGATGGATGCTAACAGGCAGCATAGCATGTGGAAAATAAAACCGAAACTACTACTGTTCTTCTCATTCCTTTTTTTTTTTTTGTGTGTGTGTGGAAATAGTGGTGAGGCTTAGATGCAAAGAGATCTGTGGTCATCATCCTTTCTTGGGAGAGGACCCCAGAAAAGGGGAAAGGGCTAAGCTGTTAGAAAATACAACAGAAGGATTGTGTCCTCCATGTCATTGATTCCTCCTAACAGTGTGTTACATCTTTCTTGCCTGCAGCTGATAGACCTAGGTACCTGTTAGGTGTATCTTACTTCTTGCTTAGAAATAAAGGGCTTGACTCCCTGTGTTATATCTGGCTATATAGCAGTCGTCTTTGGGAGCAGTTCCTTAATTCCTCCATAAATTAAGACCAGTTACCTTTAAGCTAAGGCACCAGTTTGCCAGCAAGGGGGCCTGTCTCCTTCGGGATCTGCACCAACACTGATGGAGAGGCAGATGCTGGATGACAGTTGGACAGTTGCTGCTGGGCTTTTCAGCCTCCATCTTGCGCTCATAGTGGTTTTACTGGCAATGGGGATTTGGGATTGGGGGCAAAGCGGAGGGTGGCATCCGACTATGAGGCTGAGGTATAAAGTAGCAGAAAAAGGCAGTGGTGGTGATGGCCAAGTGTAGAAGCATTGAGGTAAAAGGCAGTGTTAGCTGAAGAACATATGGGTGTAAATTGGCCTGAATAAATCTAGTTGGAAGTTGAATCTCTTACATCAGAACAGTGATGTTCTGGGACCACTTTCCAACGTGTTAGCAAATGAAGAAAAGCTGTTTTTTAGAACGGGTGGATCCTGTTAAGCTCTGAATAGGTTTGAGGATGGATCCTGTTAAGCTGTGAATAGGTTTGAGGAGCTAAATATCAGAGGGCTGGAGTCAGTATTAGGAAATCTTTGTGTCTGTGGTAATTTGCTTTGAACTGGTGGGGGTAGCATGACCCTCCTACTGGCTTTCACTCTTCTAACACTGTCTTGTTCTCTCCTAGGTTGTTGACTGAGCTCGAATCTCCTTCTTTGTGGTCGTTTAGCAGCAAGCTCTGGAAAGCACTTTTGGAAATCAAGCCAAAGGAAACTGCCACAGTTTCCGATTCGAAGAACCAGGAAGAAATCTTAATTAGAATTCCAGTTATTATCACCCACAGAACAGACTCAAATGTCAAGCCAGGAAAACTCACGCTCTTTGCTTCTGGCCTGGAAATCAGTGACTGCAATTCTCAGGTCATTCACAGATTTGAATCAAAGGATGTCGATGATATCAGAGTTCATACACCATATGAAATCAGTGTCCGACAGAGATTTATTGGGAAGCCTGACACCTCTTACCGGCTCTTGTCAGCAAAAATGCCAGAAGCAATCCCCATCTTGGAGATGCAGTTTAGCAAGAAGATGCAGTTTTTAGAAGATGCCCTAGGGTTTGTTGGTGCCCAGAAGTCTCCTCAGGTAGATTTGGGGACCTCCGTTTGGCAAGCAGGTATGTGACAGGCAAAGCAATCTGTCTGTAAGCAATAACACTAGCACCAAAAGTTTCCAAGTGGTTTTCAAATGCAGAACAGTGTAGGATATTTACAAGCAGATTCTCTCCTCAGTGCCCCAATGGCGAGACCATGCTGATGATAGAATGCAAGAAAGAACTGGTAGGTGACTTCAGACCCTCTTGCTAAGAGGGAGAGATGACAGAAGTGTGTGGCCCTGTTTTAGTCTAGTTGGATTTACTTTCTCCCAACTACATTAGCAAAACTTGTGACTGTAGAAGCTGAAGCTGAGTGTCCCTCAGGAGCCTGACAGCTGAAACATGCCAAGCCCTCTTTAACATTGTGCTCTCAGCTGGTGTTGTCACTACCTCCACACCACTTTTTGAAAGGATTAGCTTAATCTGAGTTTCAGCTACTGGCCTGTGCTTTAACTACAGTGTAATTCTTTTTCTGGTGGTCACCAATTCAGTATTGCTCCCGTCTGTGGGGAAGGGTCATTAGAAAGCCATTCTTCTCTCCTGACTGCATGCTTCAGAGACCTCTGTAATTCCTGTTTTTCCTTTGTCAGTTCACAGCTGGAAGCATATCTATATTAAACCTGTTGTTGAGTTAACTGTAGAAAGTTTCAAACAAATTTCAAGTCTGGCAAGTTTTTAAATGGTAAATGGGATAAACATAATGTTAATTTTCATATCTTAGAAAATAGAATTTTATCATTTGAGATGTTCACGTGTTTGGATTTAGGAGATTGTAGGTCTTGGATCAGGTGAATGCATAGTTTAATTGTTATAAGAAAACACAACAGAGACTGGCACCCTTTTCACAACAACAAGAATGACATTCCTTATTATTGTTACTACTACTGAAATTCCAGAGGGTTAGTTTTCTTCTTTTTTTGTAATCCAGCTCTGGATTTGTTTTGAAAGCTGATGATTTTTTTGTCTTAGGAATTTATTTCTATAACATAACTGAATCCTCTTTTTCTTCCTAGTTGTTAGTGACAAAAGAACAAATCTGTGGATGGATTTGTGGCCAGTATATGAAAAACAAATAGAAAGATGATACAATAAAACAATAGATAAACCTATTTCTGTGTACCAGGCTAAAACTGGACTTCAGCAGGGAGGATAATGTCCTCTTGTTGAGGAGTCATCAAGGGCCATAGCTTGGAAAAGCTTGTTAATTTTTAAGGAAGTAAGTCTTGGGCATCTGGCACCAAAATGTCAGCACAACAACTTAGAGGAAAAACAACCTGCTGGTTTCTTAAGCACTGAGTTATTCCAGCAAATTGGTG
The DNA here is from genome assembly GCF_023634155.1 of Falco peregrinus. Lineage (NCBI taxonomy): Eukaryota > Metazoa > Chordata > Aves > Falconiformes > Falconidae > Falco > Falco peregrinus. The sequence goes on along the minus strand of NC_073725.1, from coordinate 62,610,344 downwards.
TTCAGTTCCTGATGGTCTTAAGGCTGGTTACATAAAATAATTGGTTATACAGCCCTACTGTGCTTAATTTCCTACTGCTTTGCTCTGTTTGCATCTGAGTCAGTGAGTCAAGGATATTGCTCTCCTACCCCCACCTGCATTTTGACTGTTTAATTTGGAAATGTCAGTAAAGAAAACTGGAGGTTATGGAAATCCTGACTTCTCCAGCTCCACCAAACCCCTTGTTTGTTCCTTCCCCGGGGTCTGTCACCGCCTGCCTTCAGTCACGAGATGGCAGTCACGGACTGCGCTGCGACCTCTGCGGTTTTTCCATGGCTGCTCACATGGTGGAAATACTGATTTTTAGTTTTTTCTTTCCCTCCCACCCCCTCCTAAAAGCTGGAGGGGAGGGGGGGGGAAGTCTGTGTTATGCATGCCTGCCTCTGTGTACACATAAAATATGTGTCTCTTTTCAGATAGCGAATGTTGATTCAGAGACTTAAAAGAGAAATATCCTTGCAGCAGAGGTACCTCTGTCTCTCCAAAGTGGCTGGTAACGTTCTTTGCCCTCAGTGGTGCAGCTCAGAGATGTGAATATTTCCACAACTGTCATAGTCTCATCTGGATCCTTTCTGTTTATCCTACTTCTGCCTTAAAGTAGTGCATCTTGCACATTTGTATAAGTAAATACAAAAAACTTTGTCTTTCCTAAGAGTTTTGGCTTGATTCCACCTAGGAGAGGAATTTGTGAAGAGTTTTATGCACATCAGATTATCTGAAAGTATTTTTAGCTGCTTTGCGTGTCTTTTCTGACTATGCTTTTTTGGATCAAGCTGCATGGGTGTTTAAATGCTCAGGACAGAGCAGCAAGGTTTGTTTTGTAACAGAGGTGGTTCTGTGCTGGATCAAGCTAGTACTTCCCTAGCCAATAACATCCTCAGTAATGGTTGATAACAGCTACCCAGGATTAAAAAGTGCAAAAAATCCTATAGTGCATCTGCAATATAACAATCTACGGTAGTGCTGTCTCAGTCCTATAGCTGAAGACTGGCATTCACATTTTCTTACCCTTTGGAGATTGCTGAATTTTTCCTGCTTACCCCCTGTGACCGAATGTTCTCATTATTATGAGTTTCCAGCACTTTGTTCAGGGGTTTGGTAGCTTCTCTCCTCACGTGGTGGCAGTGAGTCTCACAGTCTAAGTGGGTGTAACACAAATGAAACAAAATTGTTTCTGCCTTTCTATTCAGTTCTCTCTCTCTTTTTTTTTTTTTTTTTTTTAATGAGAAAATTGCTGGGAAATGCTAGATCTCCTTCCTCATCCCATTCTTTTTGTGTGCCTTTCTCATGTCCTGCTCCTGTTCTTGTCCTCAGCAAAATTAATGGAGTGAAATGGATAGATTTCTTGTTTTTAATGAAATAATTAGCATATGGTGACACTCGGCTGATAAGAAACACAAAGAATCTTGTCTGGCTATTTGCTGCTGTAGGAAGGTCTGTCATTCCCTCCCCACTTTGTCCTCTGAAGGAGACCATGACAGTAATTTACCATAAGCAGCGTTTTTCAGTGCCTGTTTCTTAGCCCCTCTGAATACAAGGAGCATTTGCACAGGGTAACACTAGTACAGTGAATGACTCGCTTGTCTTAAATCTTGACATTGTCTGAGTCCAGTGACTCTCAGGCTGATAACCGAATAATTCCAGGGATTATGAATTTGCAGTAATTACTTGAGAGGGATTTAGGGTTTGGTACTTTTGGTTTAGCTTTTGTCTCCCTTTTCATGGGGAAGTAATGATATCCAAATCGGTCGGGTGTACACTGTCGGTTTGCCAGCCAGCTGGGCACCAGCTCTTCAACCTGGCAGTGAGCTCTGGCATCTGACATGATTTCTGTCCTGGTGTACGTAAGAGCTGCTGTCATTGTCCTGTGCTGGGTCAGGCCATGTGCTCACAGGTGACAGTGGTAGAACTGGCTTCCTTCTTGGTGCCTCTGTAAGTGGGAGAGCTTCAGAGCTGTCTGAAGCACCTTTGGGAGCCAAGATGTGTGTCTCGGGTGTTTAGCACCCATCTGCATCAGAAATAATAGCCTTTCCTTGCAGCATGTCCCTGCTACCCTACAGGGTAGTATCAGATACTGCAATAAGAGCTGATGCTTTAAATAAAGGACAGGTGGCACGTTACACGAGGGATTGCATCCACGCTGCTTAGCTGGGGGTGGCTGTTAGCGTCAGCGTTGCCCTTCTGTTTCTGGGGTTTGCTGACTTGACTGTTGGGCTCTGTCCCTGATCTGTCACTTAAATTCTTTAATTAAAAAGATTAAAGAGAGAAGCAGCAGCAGGTGTAGAATCTTCATTTATCCGGTTGTGAGTGTGTTGCTGCTTCTTCGCTTTCTGTTCAGATGAATCACCACAGCCCAAAATGAACGCATTCTCCAAATGCTGCCTTTAATAATAAGTCATCTCTCAGCAGCCTGTCACTTCCACGTTAGGTGTTGTACGACACACAGCTGGAATCCTTTCTAGAAGAACATAGCTTAACGGGCAAGACTGGGTTATGCTTGCTTGGCCCCTTGCAAACCGCTGTAGTGCAAAAGCAGAGGTCAACCAGTTCGATACTAGCACTAGTCCTCCCTGTTGGTACAGGAGATGGCAGTCTGACCACGGGAACTTCTCTTGCAGCCACAGGACTCCTGGGAGGAGTGGTGCAGCCCGGCTCTCCAGTGGGAGGCAGAGAAGGGATGGATAATGACCAGGTTCAGCTGCAGAAGCAAGAGAAGATCTCCCAGGAAGAAGCAAAAGAGCTTAAACAGGTATAAGTTGAGATAACTTTGATAAAGAGTTGTTTCACTGTGCTTCCTAAATAACATGCATTTTCATCGTCAGAAACACAGTAATTGTCCTTAACAAAAATATTCTTTCACCTAAATTTAGATGAACATACATCAAAAATTAGCTAGTCAAACCTGTGATTAAAATACACTGATAACTTTATATTTGTTTTGAACAATTTTGAACAAATCGGGGATTATCAGCAAAATATGTTAAGTGATAGGATTATAACCCAAGGAAAATCCTTAGCCATAACCTGTTTTTTCTGAAGATTAAAAAGCTTAACAATTAAATAATTTTCAGCTTTTTTTGTTTTCCCTATGCTATCTTATTTATTTTTTTTTTTTTACTGAGGAGTAGCAGTTCTATTTCAGAAACATCCACAGAGCTGAACAGTGTTTTATAAACACGCAGAGGGAGCTTGTAGTTAGGAAATGAGTATGCAGTCTAGCAAAGTAATAAAGGGGAAACAGGTTGGAGATTTTATTAGGAAAAAAAATGACTTATTTAAAGTAACGCAGTCTGATATTGTTCATCTGAATGGCTCTTTAAGGAATTTCCCTCAAGCTGATGTTCAGAACTTTTAGTGAAGAATCCCTCTTTGTAGTATGTAGTTGATCTGAAACGGTGAACTAACAGGAAAAGCCAAGCAGTATGGTTTTAGTGGGTTTTCCCATTAAAATAGGCTCACTGGTGATGATCACAGACACATCAGAAGATGTGACTGAAGATTAAAATTTACTATTTTTCTTTTTTTCTTTCCCTCTAGCATCTTATTCTTTTTGATATTCAGTCTGTAGCTTGGTGATAACATGTGAAGTCTTTGCTAATTCTATTGCATCTTAGCCAAGCCTGCAGTTTTCCAGTTCCCTTCTTTTATTTTATCGTTGGGAATTAGAATAAAGCAACCTCTGTTAGCTTGAGTGCGTTTGAGAGTCACAAGCACTTAGCAGTGACTTGAGTGGCTAAAAATGAAAACTTCTTGCAGGAAGAATCTATTTATTAAAATTAACCGAAAGACAGTTGAGTAAGTGAGAATTTTTAACCTTTGCAGAAGGTTAACTTCAGAAATGTCTGAAACTCTGTGCTGGATGGTAGACTTGAAACGGTGTTAAATGGCCATTGTTATTTAAAACAAAACAAAACACTTTCAAGATTAACTAGAACTCAAAAGACAATTCTGGTATTTATTTATACCACACCAAGCCAAGCAAGCCAAGAATTTTTAAGTCAGTTAATGATTTGGGGTGAGCTTGTGGGATAGTGTGGGTGGGGAGAGGATCTGAATGGCAAACTGACAGGCCATGGATGGGTCTGATTTCCCCACCCCCAATAATTGCTGAGCACCTGTTCTGTGAGAGTCAAGTCTCTTTTCATGATTCCAGTCATTAATAATTTTAAGCTACATGCCATAATTCCTATAAAAACTCCCGTTCCTTTTCCTTACTAGGAGTCACCTCATAAACATGCAATTTTAGAGCAAAACTTGCTTCTGTGACCAAAACATAATCAAGATCTTTTGACTGAAATTTTATTTGGGCTTTTTCAAAAACAAAATGGACTATTCACTATTTAATCAATCTTTCTTCTTCTCCTCTTTTAAAGAGCTTATCTCCATGATCTATCATTTCATCAAAAAATAAGCATTTTCTGAAGCAGTGTTGACCTTTTGCAAGATTTTAAGGGAGTGTATTTCTCAGCTGTAGTTGTACAAATAGCAGCAATCTGTTTTCATGCATGGATACGCTTTGTACAGCTGTTATGTATTCAGAAGGGCTAGTTGTTCCTTCCTTAAATGTCATTTTTTTCAGCGCTATAATTCTGCTTTGAAGCCAGACCCAAAAAACCTAAATACAATATGAAGGGTTGTTGGTCACAGACAGCTATTGAAGAGACGTTTTGCCACACATTGCAAAAAAGACTTACTAGGAATTGCTTCCCCAGCGCTGGTTCTTGACAGTTGAACACTGGACTTTGTTGGTGCTTGATATTTCCAAACCAGTTGGCTGTGACAGGGGAAGTGGAGGAAACATAGTACGGGGGGTTCATCTTCCAACAAGTCTTGTGAATGGGGAATGAAGCCTCTCATCTTGTACAGACTGGTGTCTGTCCACCTCTTCACAGGAGCTGACCAAACACTGCTTTTTCTCATTTCTCTAAAGTGCAAAGCAGAGCGAAATAGCTCAGGATCTTTTGTTTCTGTTAGGAAAGAACATAGTAAGGCTTAGAGGGGAAGTGTAAAGGTGTGGAAGTGAAGGAAAGCATGACTGCAGGGAGAGCTCCTACCAGTAGGAGTGGGTTTGAATAGTATGGAGGTTGGGGATGTGTTCTAATGGGGTTCAAGGGCAGCATCATGGTTGATGCCATACAAAGTCTTATGGGTATTGAACCTCTGGAAGCATCTAGGCAAAGATCTTGAAACTACATCTGAGCAAGGTGCTTATCTAAGGTATTTCAAGACTTTTTATAAGTTTGTATTTTCCCCATGCAGTCATTTTATAGTTTGGAAGCAGGTTAAGTTCATAAGTAGAAAGGGCAGGAAAACAGGAGATTTGTCTCATTGCAGCTGTGTGGCTTTAAGCAGTCAGGTGTGAGCTCCTTGCTGAGGTGTAGCCTGCTGCTTTGCCTTTTTTTTTTTTTTTTTTTTTTGCTTTCTCCGAATGTGTCTTATTGTACAAGGGCTTGCCTTTCATTGATGCATTTGCTCCCAGAGAGCTTCTTTGCGCTGCTTCAGTTCAACTCCCACTTTGGGAAGGAGCAGGATGATGGTTAATCACATTTGCAAAGCATTTATAGAGTAAAAGGGGAAAACGATTACAAGTGCAAAGCATTAACATGCATTGAAGTCAGGATACTTCTGGCATCAAGCTTCCACAAACGAATTAAAGGTATTTGAGGTCGTTATGTTGGTAATGACAGTGTTTTTCTGAGCAATTTCCTCTCTTGAGGAGGGTGATCTCTCATTATTTGATTAGCTGTAATGCAAGCACTTGTTTATTTGTTTTGTGGGGTTTTTTGGTTTTTTTTTTTTTTAATTAAATCACAAAACCCAGAAGAGCTCTGCTCCCTCCCCCTCATTACTTGTGATGTGGGTAAGTCCACCAGAATGTTTGAAGTTGGAAAAGAGGAATTTGTGATGAACAAATAGTTATCGCTTTTTCTCTCTCCTCAAAAACAAAGTACGTGCAGTAATAGCAATAGATGTTTTGCAACAGGAGTTGTTGAATGATATTAATTGCTTCCATTAGAGCTGGAAGCCCTGAGTGTCTGCAGTTGTGACTGGGTGCCTGAGTAAAGGACCTCACCAGGACTTCCTGAAGGGACATTTATGTTAAAAAACACGGAGTCTGTGGCAGTGTGAGCTGTGTTCCTTAGCTGTGTTACGGAGAAAGAAGCCTACGAAGTTCCTGTGGTCTCTGGCTGAGCCTCTGCCTACCGCCTTGCTGTGGCTGACATAATGGCACTGGGTATGGGAGGGGATATGACAATATTAGCTTAAGGGCTGTGGTCGAAGTGGGGTGAATTCACTAAATTTGAATTTATTTTGCCAAACCAGTGCTTTCTAATTTCTGAAACTGTTCCTGCCAAAGAACTGTTGCCCTGATATTTACTGTCTGCATATCGCATATGCCATGAAGACAGAGGCAGTATTAAAATTAATTGTGTAATGTGCGAAAAAACCCCACATCCCAGTGCATGTCTTTGTGATGTTTTGCTTCCTCAATGTCTTCTCAGGTCTAGATGGTTTAATTTCATCCTTTGCTACTTTCAGAGACTCTTCAGTGTTTTTTTACCCTTTTATCATGCCCTCATCTCAGGAAATCATAACCGTTAGGTCAGAGAAAAAGCGTTTTGTTGAGGAAGTGTTCATTCCAAGTGCTAAATACCAAATTTGCTCATAGAGTGGCCTTGTTCCATGGACTATAGCAATCAACAGGCGACAGATCTTAACAGACACGTGTAATGACCGTGTCCTGGATTTGTTTTTTGTAAGGCACAATACGGGAAGAGAACTGAGGTACTTGCAACTAATGCATTGTATTTGCTTGTGTGTAACCTCTAAGTATTTAATGGCATCAAAATAAAATGTGACAGTTGAGCCTGTGGAGCTGCTTGAGTATTTTTTTGCAGTCAAGGCCAGTGGGGTGTTAGTGGCACCATGAGTGCTTAGTGTTCCCTGAGAAAGTAAATTAAATCACATTTCTGTATCAGTCCAAGAAGAAATGATGGGAGAAATCAGCCACCAAGAATAAGATGGGAAACAGTGACCCTTCCAACTGTCTGAATAGCCACTGGCTCAAAAGAGCTGATGCTTTAAAAATGGTCTGCTTTTGTGTGCTTCATATACAAGGGACCTGCTCAACTTGCCTATTCCATTTTTTTTCTGTCATCAGGTTTGTGCTACAAGAGACAGCTTGATTTTCTAGAGCAAGCAGAAGCACTTTTGTTAGTGGCTGGTGTGGAGATTGAGTATTTGTACACCAAACACAACTGTAGATTGAGCAGAAGGAGCACTTTGCATAGCTACAGGCATATGCTGATAGTGGCAATACCAAAGAGGAAGTGTGTTAAAGCAACGTAAATCCATAGATTTTTGTTGCATTTGTCTCATGAGGTGTCGACAAATGTCCTTTAGTAAATTCTGTTGCAGTGGCTTAAGATGTTTCTGCTTTCTCCTGTTTCACTGCCTGTTCCTAGGTGCAGCAGGAGAGGATGTGGACAGGCCTCTATTTTCAGTGCAAGTTCACTCAGTCTCTCATGTGGGTTTGAGCTTATAATGGGACTATGAATTGGAATGTTTTAGGTGGTGTCCCTGCTTCTTGCTCACCTGCAATATGTTCAGCACAGAGGTGAAGCACCGTATTAAATCATTGCAAGTTGTTACTGTCAGAACCTCCGCACCCTGGTTCAGAGTAGTGCAAATGACTGCTCTTTGTTTCCTAGTAACAGGTGAATTTGGCTGGGGAAGCTGCCTTCAAGAGCCGTTTCTGGTTACATGTGCTCTGCTTCAGCAGTCAGACCTCAGTTGCACAGGGGTGATAGACTGGATCTTAGGAAGGATTTCAGGGAGTTCAAGCTACAGTTGGTAATGCTTCCTGCACAGTGGCACTTGCTGTATCTTATTTTTGCTGCTGGATACTCAGTGTGTTGAGACGTAGATCATATTTCACAAGCTTTAACTAAAATGCACAATTATGATGGCATCTCAGGACCCAAACCAAACAGCGGTCTCCATTGCAAGATCTTTAGGATACAATTTCTTTTTGTACAGTGCCTGACACTGAATTTAGGTCTTCAGGTGTTGTGACAAAATGATGAAGCAATAGGGCCAAGTACGGAGCAGGTTCATGGGCTTGGAGTCCTCTCCTCTCATTCCAATTGTGTCTGTGTTGTGACTGTCTCCAGTTAAGCTGGTTGCTCGGCTCTCACTTGAGCCAAAGCAGAGAGGAGTGGGCAGCGCATGAATGCCTCCTTAAGCAGGTACATAAAATAGAGCAGATGAATCGTGGCTTACACTGCAGTGTGTTGTCTAGGTCTCTGTAGTTCACACAAGAACTTGGGGTGCATACTTTGGATGGACACCTTCTCCCAGCAAAGCCCAAGCCTGCTGTAGTTGAACACTTGACATGAGGCAGATTTGGAGAGCAGCAACAAAGTTGCTTCCTTGTTTTTTACAAAGAGAACTCTGTGCGTGGGAATATTAGGTAACTTGCCCGAAGTTGCACAGAAAATCTGTGGCAGAGCCACGAGGATAAATCAGACTTTCCAAATTATAATCCAGCGGCATAAATCTGAGACTCTCATGTCTTCGTGTGAGATTGACCAGTGCCTGAGGAAATGTGCCTTCAAAATGTGGCTTTGATGGACTCATACCTGCTGTTTGGCTTTGTGTAACAGATAGAGTTTCACACTGAATTTTCATGTCTTGGTTTGCTGTCCAAATTACGTGCTGGCACAAAAGGCACTGTTGCTCTGAGCAGCTGACAGAACTGGAGCAGTGATAACTAGACATCTTGCCATCATTTTGCTTTACAAAAATAGTGACCAGCTTTGGCCAGACTTCAGATTCGAGTAACTCTTTCCAGCAAGCTCTGTGGGCTGTGCTGGAAAAGCGTCTTAACCATTTCAGGTCCCACCGGATCAAGTAGCAGCACTCAACTTGAACCGTTGAAGATACTGACAGACAAAGGGTTAAGGGATTTATTACCAGACTCTAAGGCAAAGAGAATTATCAGATGAAAGGGAGCCGCTTGTGTTTTATTATTGTGTGTGAGTAACCACACAGTCATGCCTGCTGCGTTTCAAGGCAGAGCCTAATTGGCAGGTGAACTGAGCAGGGCCCTGTAACTGACTGAGTTTCCATTTTACAGCTTTCATATTTTAAAAGCTTTTCTGTTCTCAACAATTGTGTCTCTTTCAGTATTTTAAATATTAAGTACACTCTAATGAATGAGAAGCCTATCAAAAGTAATCTGGTTTGAAACTAAAAATAAAATGTTTTTCATGTCAAACCTGAGCCTTTTTTGGCACAATTTTGATTTACAAATAAATTGAGTGCCTCTTGGTGAGGTGGGGAAGGAGGAGTGTCCCTGCTTCCTTTCTGCACTGTCTCGTGCTAGCCCCTGCTTTGCTGCATAGCCCTCTTGCAGGCTTGTGCCACGTGCCACCACATTACTTTACTTGCTTGCCTCAATGGATTTCACAAACTGAGATGTGCTGGGTGAGGACACAGCTCAGGAAAGCTGAATTTACCATGCTGCTAAGGGCACTGGGTGATAAACCTCCAAAAAAGTGTGTGCCTTGCTGCAGCAGAAGGTGCAGGTTTTGAGTGGCCAGGGGGACCGTTCTGGAGCATGTGTCAAGCCATGATCTGGGAAGTGTTGGCAGCTGCTGCTGCTGCTCTTGTTCTGCTGTGCCAAGAAGACAAATTTTGGGATGTGCGTGGATAAAACCTTTTAAACTTGCTGAAAAAATGTCAGTGTGGACCATCCTTAAATCATCTGCAAATGATGAAGCACATGTCTTTCACTGCCATCCTTTAGGATACATTGAAGGCGTGAGATCTCTTCTCCCGAACTAGTATAAAGAAAGTTTATTGGAGTGGAGGCTGAACCCCTGTAATCTTCTCTCAGATGAACACTGAAGCTGGCCCTGCTCTTAGTTGGGTGAAGTGGACCCAGAGACCTTCAGAGGTCTTTTCCAGTCTTGGCCATACTGTGACTTTATTAATGGTAGGAGTCATTTCATGTAGCACTGGCTACTTTATTTTGTGTTTTTATATGTATGTTTGCGTATAAAAAGTATACGCAGAAGAAACTCAAAGGAAGAACTGAGGGGGAGCCACCTCTGAACTTTCCATTTCCAAGTCATAAAGTTACTTCCTCAGGAAAGGCAAGACCTTATTTCAGATGCATGTCCTGAGTCATACACACCATGCATCTGATCATGTAATTTTTCTTTTTGGTGCATAGCCTACATGTCTACCACCTCCAGTTTGGGGAATTCAGCCTTGCTTTCCTGTTGCAGTGAAAGAACCTGAAGTGTTTCATTTGGGATAGAAACAGAGGGGGTTTTAGCTTGTAGTTTTGGTAAGAACAGAAGAAGGTAGATTAAGCTTGATCTACAGTTTGTTTTGTATTTTTGCTTTGGCAGCCAAATTGCAAAACCAGTTTTTCACACAGCCGTATTTCTAGCTGCTTGTGATTTATGGAAAGAGCTGAGAGATATTTTAAGAGATAAATCTCACTACTGTGGCTGACATCCAGCTGTAGTCAAAGCATTTTGTCTGCATAAAATTCCTCTGCCATTCCAGCTAGATACGATATTCCTCGCTGCTTTTCTTAAACCAGTAATTCGTGTAGCTGCAAACGATGGGACTGCTGTGGAATCCAGCTCCGCATGTGGATAAAAAGGCTGCTGATGTTTCACAGCAGCTTGCTGATTATATATATTCTGAAAGGAAAAAAGAGTTTGCTAGTTGTTACAAAAAAATATATAATAAAATTAAACACATATAGACTACAATTATTTTCCCCTTTTTTACCAAAAGCCACAGATTTATTTTGTTAGACAGGCTGCAGTTCTGGTATCTTCGGTAGCATTACCCAGATGCTTGTGTACCACAGCAGTTGATGTGGTATAGTGCTGGGGTGATTTGCTTTTGTGGAGACTGTTACTGTAATTGATGGATAAACTGTTCTTATTAGCCAGGCAGTGTGAGGATATCCTCGTGGACCCATCTGTGGATGCCTAAGGAAGCAGATCATGTAGGCCAGCAGAGACAACCCCTTCGTGATCTGAAGCAACTCGGAAGCTGGATTTCCAGTTAGTATGATATGGTGCTTCCAGATCTCCCTCTGATACATCCGAGGGAAGGCAGCTCAGGCTTGCCTGTCAGGCAGGTGCTTTCACTTCATGCAACCAGGCTTATTAATAGAGTAGCCACAAGAGGGGAGAAAAGGCAGTGATGTAACTAGTGCCTGGGGCTGCTGCTAAAAGAAACTAGTGTTACAGAGTAAGGAATTAAGGCAGCTTTTGCTTGTGTTGTTTGGACCTCTGCTCACGGACTTGCTTGTGTGAAGTGATGAAAATTAAAGTTCAGTAGGCCCTGTAAGTCAGTGTATGGTATTGTTACGGGTGTCTCCTAGCCTTAAGAATGCATCAGCCTGGCTTTCTCCTTTCACTTTAGAGTCTTCTGCCCTGTTTGGACCAGTATCTATAGGCTTTTTCAGACAGCAGGGTCTGCTCATAATCTTGCAGTAGCTCAGGGTGTTTGCTTACAGTCCCACATACAAACAGTAATTTGCTAAGTGTGGTGTAAACTGGTTGATATGTAATATAATGCTTGCAGCCTGGAATAGAGCTGTAGCCAGTGCATCTGTTGTTTCTCATCTCGGGTACAGCCTGAGCCTCTTGGCTGCCTTGACGTCCGTTCATACCACACCACCCTCTAGTCCCTTGAAAATCATGTGTTTGGTTGCCCAAGTCTCACTTTTTCCCTTCTGCTCCATCCAATGACACTTCTTTCTTTAGTGGATTGTAGTAAAACAACATTTTCTGTCCTTTGACCTGGTCCCTGCCTAACCTTGCTACGCCTTCAGCCGCGTGATCCCCTTCTGGCTTCGCACCGGCTGTGCTCTGCCTGCGCTGGCTCTCAGCGTGCACTGCTCCTCAGGACGAGCTGCTGCTCTAAGATGCAGACATACCAAGGAGATAACAACAGAGCCAGCAAAAAGCTGATGTTTACACTGATTTTTACTTCTAATTTATTCCTCCCTTGTAATTCTAACGTGTCAGATTTGAATTTTCTGGTCTTTAGTTCATTGTTTAGTTCATCTCAGTTCAGCATATCAGAGTAAGACCAGTGTCTTTTCACCAGCACGCTTCAGGGCAGACTCCAACAAATGATTTGGTCATTTAAGACAATGAAATAACTAATTGCCATTGGTCTGTCACATTTCTCAAAGAACTGGTTGATTGCTGAAAGTTCTGTCTTCTGACAGATACTAAAGAAACTGAAGGGCCTGGCCTTGGAGACAGAAGCTGAGCTGGAGAGACAGGACGAAGCTCTCGATTCCATCACTACCTCCGTAGACCGTGCGACGCTGAATATTGACAAGCAGAACCGCAGAATAAAGAAGCTAACGTAGCGCCCACAGGAGCTGGCGAGGGTGATATCATGAGGAAGATAATTGGGGAACTGCTTCTCAGGACTGTTTCTTTAATAGACACTTTGATGGAGTGGGAGGTGTTTGCAATACTGTCTGGAATATGATGCTTCTGTTGTCGAGTTCCTGAGGGTTTTGAAAGTGTTTCCAGGCTTGGATGATGTTTGAAGGCTGTTTTTAGGATTAAAAAGTCCAAGACACTTAATTGTGGTGAAACAATGATAGTGGATTCTTTACTAGAGAAAATCTGTAAATACGAAGGGATATGATATAATCTGAATCAACTTTTATGTGCTTTTTGATGTTGCTGCTGTTGAAAGTTGGGGGGATGGGTTTTTTTTTGTTTTTTGTACTGCAACAGAGAAGTGAAGGAAAAATGAACTGCATATGAGACTACTTTAGATGATTACAGCCTATTAATTCTTTCTCAAGGTCTTTCTTTAAAATAGTTAATAGCTGGACTAAGGGCCAGATGTCCAACTGCAAGTCACTGAGTCTTTTTTTTCTAAGTTAATGCTGAGGTGAGCAAATGATGGTGATAAAACCTTGTGTTCCCTGAGCAAATAGTTTTAATAGGTTTCAATCATGCTTTTAATGTGCCCAGAAATTTTATAAGAGTTACAAAGACTTAGTGGCCATAGCTGACTGTTGCCATGTCCTGAGAAATCAGGAGAAGAAGGTTAGTTCATGTGCCTGTATTGGTAGAGACAGCTACTTACTGAGCAGTGCTTTTTTTTTTTTTTTTTTTGAAACTCGATAAATGTTTTGCTTACTTAAGAGTAAGTACACTTCTAAATGTTAAGTATTGAAGTTAAATACATGTTTCTGCTTTCCAAAAAGGGACTGCTGATCTTTGATGATCATCTACATGCTTCTCTGTGTGTTACTTTTCCCCTTTTAACTGCACTTATAGTGAGGAAATTTGTTTTGGAGTAGAGAAAGTGATTTTCTTCATGAGTGAACTTAGTTCTTGGAGTTCACTGTATCCATCACTTGCACACAGTGGTTTTATATTTTTGGTAATAGCCTGACATGGGATGCAGTGTCCTCGGAGTATCATGGACATAGCGTTCACTTAGTGTGGTCCCTAAGTACTGTGTTGGATCTGGGCTGCCCCATCTCTGATGGAAGTTAGTGGAAGGTCTCTTGTCCCTTTGTTTCTCAGTCCTTAATTTCCCAAGGATCTCCCTACTGTTTGTCTTCGACTCTCTAAATGGGAACTTCACAAGCTGTGCAGAGCTTCATGTGGTTTTTGTGTGTCTACTCCAGATTCACAGGCTGAGTGGCCTGTGGTCAGAGCTGTAGACATCTGGATGACATTTGGTAGTCGTCGTACATCCGTCTAATGTGGCTTTTATTCATTTGCACTGACTGATGGTGAAGCATTTCAAGACTTCTTGTAGACATGTATTTCTAAAATAAACATGAATACCGTCAATTGTTATTTTATAGGTTTTATTGAGCTTACAATTGGCTCCATCAAAACTATAGGACAGTGGAGGCCTTTCCCCCTCCTAAATTACTTGATACTATATAGGAGAGATTCCAGGTAATCCATATATCTATTGCGTGTGGCAGAGAACTCACATTTCATCAATTCCTACGATTTACCAGCTATTTTAGTTGAAAGTAGCTGTTGTAATACGTCTTTTTTTTTTTTTTTTAAAGTGTTTTTGTATTAAAAAATCCTTCTTGTATTGCTTTCAAATACAACACTTCTGGTGCAATATTTTTAACTAGTGAAGCTTTGAACTGTTTATTCCACTGATAGCTGATGTGAAATTTTCCTGTTTCAGAGTAATTCAGCCTACCTTTTAAAGAAAGGTGCAGTAAATCACCTAGAGTATGCTGTTTTCAAGATCTTACTCTACCTTGGTTTGCATTACTTCATATTAGTTCATTAGTACTGGAGTAAAGTGTACTTCTGCACTGCAAATTCTTGATTTACAATCCAAGTTGTTACTGGCATGCGCTTTACCTACTTGCTGAATATGGTGATTATATATACATACACTGTGTACTGTGAAATAAAATACTGTCTGGGGTTCTTTTGTCTTCGGTACCCAAATCACTGTTGTTTTACTGTGAAAGGAAGGTATGTTTACAAAACTAATTATTTCGTGAATTTAAAAGTACACTTTGCACAAAATGTACATTAACTGAACCTGGTGCTGACTGGGAATGGATCTCTGAACTGAATTAGTCCCAACCAGGATTGCCAAAAGAAAATACTAATTAGTTGTCATTTAGTTTAACATTCTTTGTGCCATACTTTTTATTGTTGTGGTTTTTAGCACTAGCTGTTGCATCTGATTCAGTATTTTGTGGTTTGTGTTAGTCCAACTTATCCACGCTAAAGCAAAAAATTGTAATATTGTTGTAAGAAGTGACCCATTCTAGAGCTGTGCATTAGCTGAATTTCATGTACTCAGAGGACTTTCAATCTGTAATTACTTCTTATTAAATATCTTGAAATAGTGATGATCTCTCTTGCATTCACTTGACTGAGAAGTTACAGTAAAAACAGTATCCACCTGCTTGTTGTACTGTGGAACAGATTTTAACGTGGCATTTCTTGTAAGACTGGGGTTTAGGATAGGGTTGTTGTTTTTTTTCTAATGGAAAAAAAAGGAAAATATTAGCAGGTGAAATATTATCAATGTGAGTGTCAGCTATTCTCAGCTGGACAATGAAGTGGGTGAATGTCAGCACGGTGTACGTGGCAGCTGGTACTGTCCTGGAGACTGCGGCATGGGAGCTGCTCCAGCTCTCGGAGAGTGGACTAAGAACTGCTTGGACATGTCACAATTTGAATGGCCTCTGGTACACAGGTATAAAGATTTTAGTCTGATCCAAGCTTCTCTTAGTAATAATCCAGCTTCTGATATTGTCAAAGGTGCTTAGAGCCTCCTGAGTTCCCTTCTAGCTTAAACCCAAGTGCTGTTTTATTCCAAATGATAGCGCAGATCTGGACCAGTGCTCCATGGGGAAGATGCAGCAGGTAACACGTGTCACACAGTATCATTGTGCTTCGTTCTTCACTGACATAATTGTTACCTACCTGAGGCTTAGAGACATACTTCTAGGATAACTTTTGCCTTTTATATGCACAGTTTTTTAGTTCTTCTGTCTTTCACTACAGTGTGAGAAGTGGGGGGCTTTGTCATTAAGAGACATAAGGAAAAAACTGACAAAAGAGTTTCTAACCTAAAAATTAAAAACATTTTACTTGGGAAGGCTTTTCAGCTGCAAAACAGAATTAAATTGTACTGTCTCCTATGGTAGGTTTATGAGCCGTTGTATGTTCGTGGCAGTGATGAGTGAGCCTGCAATGACTGGAGCTTAAGTGTATTTCTGCATGGGAGTTTGAACGTCTCCTGTGGAATCATTGAAACACTGGTAATAAATCTGGCACTTTACAGTCCTCAGACAAGTGGTATAGGGAGCTTTTTTCAGGCAATTAATTAATTTCACCAAAGCCTCATAATAGCTGTCTGTGTTTCCAGAGCCAGTGCTTTGAAACCATGCTGTGCTCTTCGCAGGAGGAAGCGGAGCAAGGCTGCTCGCAAGTGTTGCAGCCTGCTTCTGGGAAGGGCGCTGGGGAGAGAAACTGGCTGTATGTACTTTTTAATATGACAGACCGTGGCAGCAGTATCCCTTGCCTCTGCTCGCTGTGTGTGAGCAGTGTCAAACCTCAGCCTGGTAGAGGGAAAAATAATTTGGTAGCAGTCCTAGTCATGGGTTTAACAGCTGGGCTTCACCGAGTAGAGAGCGCTCGGCTCACCTACTGCCCCAGGCTCGTGTCTTTGCGACTCAGAGCTCGGCGCAGGGCTGCATGGGCTGTCCGTTGTGGACCCGGTGGCTAATGTGCTGGCTTGGGCTTTGTCCACCAGCCTTATCCCTGTGGCAGTGGCTGAGCGTGCCTTCACTCATCCCACCCAGCGAGCCAATGCTGTCGCTGGTGAGCATTTTGCCTCATCAAGGTAAATACAGTGTGTGGGGCCTGCTGCCTGCGAGCCAGGGCACACCAAAGACAAAACAAGCACCCTTGATTCAAGCTGCCTCCTGTTTGAAGTGGAAAAGTGTTTGCTTAATGGTTTAAAAGTCCATCCTGGCTTTTGTCAAGCGGTTTAATTTTAAACCAGCGGATTTTAACCCTTTTACAGTTTGGCAGCAGAGGGGTTAAAGTAGTTCAGCAACCAAAATAAGAAGCCCGAGTTCAGGATGCTGGCATTCTTTTGCTGGTTTCCTAAGAGCTTAATTAGATCATGGATCATTCAGGCTGAGTGGAATAAAAGCTGAGGAGAGCCAAATGGATGATCGTATCAAGCTATTGCCTTATAGCAGGCGATGCACCTTGACCATACCAGCCTGATGTGGCTCCTAATATGTAGTTAAGCCTTAAGCTGTCTGGTTTCCAAAAGGTGCCTGCCTGGGTGTTAGCCCTGTGCTCTGCTGCTCTGAGCTTTCCTGCTTAGCACTGTGGATTTGGTGCAGCTCAGAGAAAAAAAAAACAACTATGGAGCTAGAGCTGCCCTGGTTTTGTACATGACAGCTAAACCAGTGAACTGTAAGGATGCTCACAGGGTTGAGACAGTAAGGAAGGGGGAGAGCCTCTCAAAAGGATGGTGTCGATTTGGGTGTAGACCCTGGTTTTGCTGGTTGAGAATTTATTCAGGAACTGGCAGCAAAGAATGAGCTTTGAAGGGCCGGGCTATATCAGGATGGAGGGGGGAAACAGTGTTTGAGATTTCTGAAAGAGGAAATTTGCTGTGCAGGGTGGGATGGGACTGCTGCAGAGAGGAAAAGGGAACTTTGAGGTGGAAGAGCTGTCCTTAGTCTGACCATGTTTTATTTCTGGCACTGCTGCAGGCTCTCAGCCATACGTATTGCTTGGGGTTTAATTTGGATCTTCTCTCTTGGAGTTCATGCTCACTTTGGTGTGCTCCCTTTGTATCAGCTTTTCAGAATGAGGTTCTTTCTTCTTGGTGTTTCAATTGCTTATCTGTAATGTGGCAATATCACTGTTTCTTATCTTCAGTACCCTAAAGAAGCTAATAATGAGTGTTGAACTCACTGGAACCTTCTTTGGAGGAGTGAATTGCTGGTCCCCCTGTTTCACAGGTGGTGGAATGAGAGACACTAAATTGCTGACAGATTTAAGGATCAGCCTGCAAGGAGGACTAAGCCACAAGCCATACTTAAGCCTGTGAAGCATAGGAGCAGGACCGTCTTCTAACATTCGATGAGGCTCATGAGGCTTTTCACCATTGCATAGTGTTTATTGTAGGCAGCACTTGCTGCATAGTATTTTGCTCCTAATTTAGACAACGAGTATGTATTTCAGTGAGCTTGAAACACATAACGTCTGTGAGGACTGCTTTAGTCTTTTTTTGAGGACAGACCTACCTGGAAATGTTCTGATTTCTTCCATATGGCACATGCTTTTAATGCGATGCTTTGTATGGTGGTGAATGTTGTTTACAGCCATGAAGACGCAAACAGAGACAGGAGAGGGTAATTGCAGGTATGCAGCAATGCCAAGGGCTCCCTTCCGTGATGGCATCTCCATTCAGCCCTCCCTGTCTTGCCAAGCTGCTGAATGCCAGAGACCTGGAAAAGGAATCCATGTTCATTGAAAGTTTCCAGGACTTGAATTCTTCTTTAGGAAATGAACCTTCTGGGCTGCATCCATTCTTTTCCTTGTAACTTCTGCATAAGAAGCAAACCACACTGCAGGCTTGCAGTTTTTTCTTTAATACACTGTATTAATCATGCGTATTTAACACAGGGTTTGAGCTCAGTTTTTGACTGGGCTTGTTGGTTATGCTGCTTGGTGGATACTGCAGGGTGTATCAGCTTTAAGTCATCTCACAGCATTCATAAAGTTGTGTAAAAATCACCGCCTGCATTGTACAGAAGTGGTAAAAGGTATAGAAATTGGTCTGCACCATGGTAAGGTCACAAAATTAATAGTTGCCTAAATAGACCACATGATTTCTAGCATGGCAGTTTGCCAAGGCTTCACCTTTAGCTAAAACAATTCTGAACTGGAAATCATATTTTATAGGAAGAGAGAATCAAGATACCGAAGTGCCATCAAGTGATGATGGATGCACAAAACCTCTTGGTCACCTTTTCCCCTGCCTATGGTTTCAGAGGACTTGCAGCTCTGACAGGTTTGACGTGAAGCTGCCTAATTCTGGACACTCTTGGCCAAACGGATAATTTCAGCACTCTCATTGGTAACCCTGCAGCATATCAATGCCAACCAGAACTGGAGCATCACCTTCCTGGTTAGAAAGCCCATATCCTATCCCGTAGACCACAAGGAGAACAGTTTTCCTTCTGTTCTTTGGTTGTGCTAGACTGACTTGAAATGTAATAGATACCTTACTACTTGCTAATCAGTCTGCTGTGTGAATGCAAACACTTTATGAGACTGCGTTTATAATGCATATATCTCTATGCTTTCATAACTGCTAGAAGTGATGTGGTGAATTATTTTTTACATCGAGTATTCAGCTTGACAACTGGATCCAGTTCAATTTTGAACTACTTAATAGATTCCAGCCCTTCCTGCTGCACTGTGGGTGGAAATAAATGACAATCAGACCCCAGGTTTCATGCCATATTTTTCTGTCCAGTTTCCCCTTCTTCCTCCTGAAATGAAAGAGCAGGATCTCGCAGCCTAGTGGTAAAGCAAGCCAAGAACCTATCTGAGGGTGTTACACTGTGAGCTCTCAACAGGTCGGTGGCTCTGATCATCCATTTTTATATTCTTGCCCTGTGGTAAATGTTGTTTATATGTTTATACCTCTTGATGAAGACTAAGACATTTGCACTTGATGGGATAAGCAAGCACGTACGACTACCTTGGAGCTACAGATGTGCTCTGGCTCAGCTAGCCTTGTGTGGAAGGTGTCGAGTCCCAGCCAGATCTGTGATGCATCAGGTAAGGATCCATTTCTTAATCTAGTGCCTCTTTCTCCATTCATGGCAAGAATTTGTAGAAGGAAGTACAGGTGGGAGGAAAGAAGAGAACTAGACGAAGGAAAAGATGGACGTGGATGTTGAAGGGACTGTTTGTTCAGTATCTTCCCACAGGCTGAAAGGCTCTGGCCGCAGTCACGTGCCACCTGTTTGTAAACTCAAGCCTCTGGTGCCACTGGTGCCACTCCTTGTTTAAACATGACAGGGTCATGCTTTTCACTCTTTTTTAAAGTTCTAAGTGATTTTGGATTTGGATTTTTTTTTTTCCTTTTCCAGCCCTGTTTCTCACCCAATGGAAAAGGCATGCCATTCCAGAAAAACCTGCTTTTGTTGAAGGCTAGTTGGTTCCTGCTATACCTGTGGACAGTTTATAGCATGATTTATCTTTACAGTCCTCAAAGGCTTAATCCCCTTTTCTCTTCTTGTTTTTAATTTCAGGCTGTGGCTTCATACATTGGGCATTTTATATAGAGCATGTCCCATCCAGTGCTCTCACTCTGCCAAGCTAATCTTCATAAACAGCCTGATGAAGAGGAAAAGTGTTTATTCCCAGAAAAGGAAGAAATTTCTGGGCGTATAGTTGATAATTAAGACAAATTTATATCCAGTTACAGCTTCATCAGAAATTTCCCACAGGATCTTCCCTCTGTGTTGAAATGCTCTGTGACTTGATTCTCCCACAGCCAGCTGGGTCTTTCAGTTCATCCTTCGCCTACCTTTTAGTTACTGAATGGTAAACCTTTGGGACGTAAAATCACCTGTTCATTTGTAAACACCTAGCACAGTGGAGCTTTGGTTGTCCCTGTAGTATGAACAATAATCTGAGCTGTGCTATTAGTAAGTTGTTGGTGGAGGCAGGCCCCGGAGCACCTACCCTCATCTCAGTGTAGTATCTTATCCGAAAATTTCTTCTTTTGCCCTTGACTATATTAGTATAGCGCTAGTATTTGTCTTCAATTTATTCACAGCTCCTGTGTGAGGTAGCTTTGCCCATTCAGCTGGTCAGTGATCATGTTAGGTTTTGTGTGGGTGCAGCTGTGGAAGGGATGAGAGTTTATTTCTCTGGGCTCTCAAGAGGTATTTTAAAGAGGGAGAATTTTTCCTTGGACACTAGATGTTCCCATGGCACTGGGATCTGTGGATGAAAGGATCACTTTATGGTACTGCTAAGCTGTCTTTCAAGGCTGGTGTATGGCCAGGATTCTTCCTGTTTGGTTGTAGGAACTGAGGTGTGTGGATTGTCATCCCCTGTTTCTTCTACAGTCATTGGGGAGAGAGACTGGCACTAAAAGGCTGTTCTTCTGGATCGGACTCAGATGCCAGCTGGGGCTGCTGCCCTCCCCTTCCATGCCTGCTTCTTGCAAAATTCTCTGCGTGATACTCAGATCCCATTCCTCTTCCCATCCCACCCTGACGTGGGGAGCCCTACTATTTCCCCATCTCCCTTGTTCTCGTCTCCCCCCCATCTCCGTTCAGCCTTCTGCAGCCATCTCCAGCCATCTCCTCCTATCCTTTCTGTAGGTGAAAGGAGCAACAGCCTCAGGGTCTAAATCAGTTTGGATAAGTGTTTGCAGCTCTGTGGAGCCGCACATACATGTATAAATTAGACACGTTAATCTGAGAATAAAGCCGTGGCTCTCATCATGCTGGAGTATGTTTGGGTTTATTTCACAGGGTTTCTCTCTCCTTCAGTGTTACACATCTGTCTTGCTCAGGACAGGGCCACGTGTTTGTTTTTTGACAGTTCAGCCTCCTGATTGTGTTCCAAAATGGGACACGTCCTTCCGTGTTGAGTCCTTGCTCAGCTGTCCTGCCGGCACGGCTCTGTGCATCCCACCCAATGCACTCACGGGGAGAGGTGCTCGGTTTGGCAGCTTTGAGATGGTGATGGGCCCAGAGGCTGGCTGCAACTGGAGAGACTATGGAAACACCAGTAGATCTCAATTTTGATCGCTTCAAAACCATTCCATGCTGTTAATCTCTGACAAAGTCATTTCTACTGGATGTTTTATGGGCCCGAGGTTGACATGTGAGCTTAGACACCATAATGCTGGGTGGGAAACTGCCAAAGCTGGGTGGCAGCTGGCTGCGGCTTTCTCCAAGTCAGTGTGTTTCTGAGCCAGTCCTGGGAATGTCTCGTTTCAGCTACCTCCTGTCCTTTGTGAGGCTGAGTGTGTGGTTCCCACCACCGAGAGCACCGTTTGGAGTCAGTGCCTGGGAAAGAAAGAGAAAAAGGAGAAGAAAACCAACTGATCATTGTGTTTCTGAAGGTGTGGTGCACCATGATGGCCCGGCCTCTTGGCTTTTCTTTTTAAGCTTATAGCACTTCTTGACGCCCAGATGATCTGGGCTGTCCCTTCACCAGGGGCCAGATTCTGATTTCTCTACCTGAACACATTCAGACTTCAAGAAGGATATTTAGAGGGGAAAAGTCTGTTCATTGCATGCTTTGGTAGCAGACTCTTCCCTTTTATTTCAAGAGAATCTTGCTGTGTCCAGTGCAGGAATGTGATCCAGGACCCTTTTGACTTGAATGGGGAGCACTGGGCCACTGAAAAATCCATTTCTGGGACAGATTTTAATGCCGAACAGGAAATTTTTTGGGAATCTTGTGGGTTTTTTTAAAGATCTGGTATTACAAATTGGGATGGAGAGGAGATACTCCTGAGTATTTTATTGGATCGATGAAAGCTGTTCAGCCTACTTAATGTTATGTACTCTGGGGTTTTGGTACCCTGCATTTCTCTTTATTTTATTTTGCTTTTTTTAAAAAAATTTGTTTCGTAGAAGTGGAGCATTTCCATCTTGAAGTGTAGAATGAAAAATTTTAGAAAGAGAAAACTGCTACATCCTCTGTGCAAGGTGAGGTGCGAAATCAGCCTGCTGCCTCCATAGTCCTCACTAAGCAATGGCACCATCAAATGCTTCCACACATTTTTGTATTGAATTTCTTTATTTCTGAGTCATGCACATATATAAAAGTAGGCCAAAGTTTAATGTAAAAAATTATCTTTTGCTTTCATGTCTTCAGCTGTGCAAAGTGACTCTTCTTATGTGGTGTAAAGGTGGATTTGCATTGAAAGCATTTCAGGTTTACTTGTTGTCTCCTGTATCATTAAAAGGGCAATTTTTTTTTAATACTTTGGGGCCAAACCCTGCATGTTGATTCACATGACCAGGCCCTGGTTGCCTGATTTTGTTGTGCTGCAGGGATCTGCTTAGGATCTCTGAAACAAATCAATTAAAACAAATATTCAAATGAATTTATTAAAAAACCCCAACAACCCCCCTCAAAAAAAACCCAAACAACAAACAAACCCCAAAATACAATCGGTCTTTGATACAAGAGCCAGAGCCTGGACTGCCCTTTCCCAGCCAGATAAATGCTGGAGGACTGGGGAGCACTCAGGTATTTTGTTCAGTGGGATTCACATCCTTATTTAAGTACACAGACATATTTCTTCTATGCATTCATAAAAATATAAATTAAAGCAGCATGCTGTTTGAATGAAAGCATAAAACAGGTCAGTTCCCAATACAGACTGTTTTAGAAATAATCTTTAGCAAGAACAGACATTTGAAAAATTATTATAAGCAAGAGACTTCTACACCATCCATCTGTGAAGTTTTTCAGGTTGTATGAGTTACTGTGTTCTCAAATCTGTCAGTTTTACCACAAATACCATGCAATTTAATTTTTCCCTTCAAACTCCAGCTCCCAAATTTTGATGATTAAGTGTGATTCTGATTCTTTAATCCAGTTTCAATTATTGAGGTTGCAAAGAAACTTTGGCTTCAGAAGAACATTACAAACTTTCCAGGACCAAAAAGACAAGTTTGGGCATCACTTTCTTTTAAAATGAAGATTTTTCTGCCCCTTCTGTAACTCCAAGACTGGTTTAAAGTTAGGAAGCTGGTGGTCCTGTGCTCCTTCTGTAATAAATTGATGGAGAGAATCTCTAAAGAACTTGGAGGAGATGCCTCCTTGAAAGGTTAGGGGACTTTCTGCCTGTCTGTCACTGGGGCTGGTTTTCTCCTTGCTCTTTGGGGCCAGCCCTGACTATTGCGGCAGGAGGAGTCGTACTCGCCCTGTCGTTTTGTGCTGAAATCTCCCTGCTGAGGAAACAGTGGTGATTCTAGGGCTGGGCTGCAGGTGGGCACGTCAGCACCGAGTCCCCCCTGCTGAGCATCTCAGCAGTGAAATCCAGCTTTGTTCCTGGTTTCACTTTGTAAACGTAAAAGCACGAAGTGCAATAGGTGAGCTAGGAGTGTGTACTGCTGCTCAGCAATCCCTCTTGCTTCGGCACGACACTTCATCAGGCATTTGAGTCCCAATGCGCTTTAAGCTTGCCCTAAATCTTAAGCACATGTTTAAGTGTTCTTGCTGACTAAGGGTGAGTTTTAATAACAATGCCTGGCTTTTATATAGTGCTTTCCATAAATGTCACATTGTGGGGTTTTTAGAGCAAGTAAATGGGCTGGATGAGCAGACAGTGAGGTGGGTTGAAAGCTGGCTGAATGGTCAGGTCCAGAGGGTGGTCATCAGCAGCACAACATCTAGGCGGAGGCCAGTAGCTAGTGGTGTACTCCAGGTGTCAGTCCTGGGTCCAGTCTTGTTTAACATCTTCATTAATCATCTGGATGCTGGGGTAGAGCGCAACCTCAGCAAGTGTGCAGGTGGCACCAAACTGGGAGGAGTGGCTGATAATCTAGAAGGTCATGTTGCCATCCAGAGGGACCTCAACAGCCTGGAGAAATGAATTCATGGGAACCTCGTGAAGTTCAACAAGAAGTGCAAAGTTCTGCTCCTGGGGAGGAACAACCCCAGGGACACCCAGCTGGGAAACAGCTTGGCAGAAAAGGACCTAGGGGTCCTGGTGGACACCAAGTTGAACTCGAGCCAGCAGTGTGCCCTTGCGGTAAATGTGAATGGTATCCTGGGCTGTGTTAGGCAAAGTATTGTCAGAACCTGAGGGAGGTGATCCTTCCCCTCTACTCAGTGCTGATGAGCCCACGCATGGAGTGCTGTGCCCAGTTCTGGGCTACTCAGCACAAGCGGGACATGGATGTACTGCAAATAGTCCAGCAAAGGACCATGAAGATGTTGAAGGGACTGGGCCACCTCAAGTATGAGGAAAGGCTGAGAGTTCAGCTAGGAGAAGAGTAGGTTTGGGGAAGTCTTTCTAATGTATGTAAATACCTGAAGGGAGGGTGCAAAGAGGATGGAGCCAGGCTGTTTTAGTGATAACCTGTGACAGGTCTAGGCAGTGGGTGTAAACCAACACACAGGAGGTTCCCTCTGAATATCAGGAAATAATTTTTCACTGTGTGGGTGACTGAGCACTGGCACAGGTTGTCCAGGATGGTTGCAGAGACTCCATCCTTGGAGATACTCAAAAGCCATCTGGCCATGGTCCTGGGCAACTGGCTGTAGGTGGCCCTGCTTGAGCAGGGAGCTCCAGCTCTGATCAGATGACCTCCAGCAGTCCCTTCCAACCTCAACCATTCTCTGACCTCACCATACATGTGGGCTTACATGGCCCCCAGAGGCAGTGCAGCCCTGGGCCCTGCTTCTTGCAACAGGCGGGGGTCTGGAACTGGCCAGGGACCCGTGTGGAGCGCTCAGGACTGGAGGTACACACCAAAATCTTGGTACCACTTGGTGCTGCTGCTTGCCCTGTTGCATGGCACAGAGGCAGCAGCTAGGAGAAGGCTTGGCCAGAATTTGGCGGCCAACAAATCCTACCAGCCATTGGGGCAGGATACAAGGAAAAGGGCCCCAGGATGTTTTGTCTGCTTGATACCAGCCACCTGATGTTGCTTCAAGGGCATGGGAGGCAGCGAGAAGCTACCAGGCCAGCCAAGAAACGATCACTTTTTATTTGTGTAATTATTCTGCTGGTTTGTTGCACAGACAACGCAGGGGATGGCAACCTGCAGCCTGGGTACTTGCTACAGTGATGCCACTGAACCTGAAGTCTCAGCTGAAGGCCTCAAGGCGGCATTGATGCTGCCTTTACCTTGGATTACCTGATGGATTTGAGGAGTCCTTCGTGAACCTTCCCCCTTCAAGGCCTCCATGTCCAGCAAAAATGGGCATGGGAGACAGGTTCTCCTTTGGGTGCTCTGCATCTGCGTAAGACATAGTCCCAGCTTGGGAATTAAATAGCAAAAGCAAGGACAGGAAAAAAGAACAGGGTGCATGGAAGAAATTACCAGGTGACCCAGCATGGCTGAGCAGTACTCATCCTGCACAACTGTGCTGAGCACATGTGACAGCAGGCTGAGACCTGGATTTGCTCTGCTTTCTTGATTTTTTTTCCCTTCAGAAGGATTTCTGGAGGACTTTAGAGATACAGGTTGTATGTCCAGCTTTCCTGGGCATTACATCCAGCATTGTTTGCCTCAGCTTCCCTGCACATCACACGGTGCTAGTGTCACTGACCTCCAGAATCGGCTTTACAGCTCATGGTTGATAAGGTACATGGTAGGATCTTGATATTTATGATCTGTTGTATTTATGTTCTTAGCTTGCTGGTGCTATCCAAAGACTGTGTTCATCATCTCTTCCCTTTTGTGTCAAGCTTTTCTCTTCTTATACTGTCTGGAAGTGCCCTGGTAAGTGGATTGCTTCAGTCTATATGTAGAAATACAAACTGTTGCAGTTTCTGCTCAGGAAATGAAAGTATTCCATCATTCTTCACACGAGCTGGGAAATGCAAGCTGGTCAGCTGGACCAGCATCCCCAGGTGCCTCCTTGGCGCTGGCTGATGGTGGGGCCTGAAATAGCATCCACCCAGGCCACGGTGGAAAGCCACTTAATGAAGTTTACAGTGTCCTTCAGACAGGCGGCTCAAGTGTTTGGCAGAAAATGAAGGGGGCTTGACTTTCTGCCTGTGGCAGGTGGAAAGAATTTGCACTCAGATGTTAGTAACAGATGCCATTCTCCCCTATGATTTTCTCTGCATGCTCAGGAAGGTGTTTTCAGCTAATGTTTGGTATGTTGTCCCCCTGGGATTCCAGTTACTTTTATTATAATAGGATTTTAATTTTAGCTTCTAATATGAAATTATGCTGGTCTCCAGATACATGAGAAAATAATTTCCACACCAGCTCTCTTCCGTGGCTTCATAACTGTGAGCTGCAGCTGGGCAGGATGGGGGAGACGGGAGGCCAAGAGCAAAGAATGTGAAACCAGAGGTGAAAAAGAGCAAAAGGTGAAATGCATGGCTGATGGTGCCCCAGTGTGAATTTGTGAGACCTCTGTCTCCAGAGGTTTTAATTCCTGCTCTTACTCACCGTGTTCACTCTTTCTGCAAGGCTGAAGGATCTCACTGTGCCAGGTTCTGCATAAAGGGGAATGATCCTTGACACTGCAGGTGGCTGTGCCATACACCTGCGATCATCCCACCTCACTGCAGGCACCTATCTGAGGCATCTACAGGACAGCTGTGGTCATGCTGGGATTATTGCATAGTCGGTGGGTAGAGATAAGCAGCTCCTGAGGGCAACCCAGCCTGCCTTGCAGAGGGAGGACTTGCACTCTGGTTGTGGCTGTGTCTCCCCATTGACTACAGAAGAGTAGAGGGTGCCTGCACTCCTAAACCTAGATCTTGGGTGAGATAATCAGACCCTGAGCATCTAAATAATGCAGTATCGGGCTTTTGAAGTAAAGCAGAGGAGCTCAGCAGAAAGGATAGGTGTAACAAATGTCCCCCAAGGGATCCAGATCCCGTCAAAGTTCACTGCACTCAGCATTTCAAAGACTTGGCCTCAAAGTCAAAAGGGAGCTCAGAATTCTGAAAAATTAATATTTCAGGCTGATGTAATACACTCAGACTAATACCCAGCTATTATTGCAAATGCAATATACATTTACACTGACTTTTAAATTTCTCACTCTTATTAAAAAAATAAAAATCTATAGGTTTACTGAAATATTAAAACCACATCAAATGGGTTGAAGCTCACTGTTACTATTGTTTACACTGGCCAAAATATTACTTCTGATGCCTTGAATGAATCCAGCAAAGCTGCAAAGGATTGTATACACTCACATTGATCACTGTAAATACTGTAATAGCTGTAGCAAGTCACAGAAGGAGTGGCAGAGAGCTCAACAGGACACTAAAATAGACCATTCAGTTATTTCAGGGTAACTAATGCACAGCTATTCCTATCATTTCATTTTGTTCTCTCCTGGCAGTCAAATATGTGACCTGAGATGAAAATGTACAACTGTGCTCTCAAAACATTTGTAAGTTTCCAAACAAAATCCTGAATGGTTTTCCAAAAATTGGGTGGCATTTGGGCTTTAGTACTCTCTTCAAAGGCCTCATTCACCCCAAGTTGACACTTTCAACAGTGATGAAACACAACTCTGTATTTCTTGTAGGATCTTAAGAAGCATTTTCATAGGACTGGTTGGTTGAGGGTTTCTGTTTAGGAAAACTGATATAGTCCACTAATAATTTTCAGACTGGGGAATTTTAAATAAAAAGCAGTCATTCAGAAAACAAGTCCTGCGGTCTCATACTCCTAGTCTGTGTACTCCTCAGTTTCAAAGGTCCTAGATCTGTAGGTTGCAGCCCCAAATTATACTGCATTTCTCCTGGACTTGCTTTTTTAAGAGACTGGGAGGGGAAAGTGATGCAACTCAAGATTATGCTGCTTCATGGACACCTGCAGGTCTGTAGACTTGTTTGGTCCTGTCTTCCAAACGCTGCTGGGTGTTGAGATTCTTCAAACATCATCTTGGAGGTCGTGGACTGATCGTATTCCAGATAGGCAAACTTAGGAGTCAAAGACTATTTGCCCAGGTTCTTCCAGGTAACCTGGACTAATCTCAGATCTATTGTATGTACTAAGATCTATCTTCTTACGTCTTTTTTTTTTATTAATTTCATTATTTCATTTAATTGTACTTTAAATTTGCAAATTAGGAAGGGGTACCATCTCCCCCTGTGGCATTCTTCAAACGCCATTCCTATCAGCCACAGATCTCTGTGACTGTATTTGACCTGTATTCTTTATGCATCCCATGAATTTTGATGTATTTAAAGTAACTTGGCTTGACGTGAGCTGGAACACACAGCTGAACCAGAATGTTTCAATCATCCTGCGGTTTGGAGCTGGGCTGGTTTAAAGTTATAACTGAGGGCGCAATATGGAATCCATTGAAAAGCCCATAATGATGTTGGAGCTAAACAGATGAGAACATCATTATTTTTGTCTGAATGACCAAAAAAAAAAAAAAAATTACAATCTAACCTAGTTCAGCTTGAATCAAGGGGACACCACTCCCAGAATAGCCTGGCATCCAGTTCAGCCAGGATGGCTCAGGAGGAGGATAGCTTGGATAAAATGTGGTGCCACCTGCCAAGGTGGCACCTAGAGGTCCTGTGCTCCGAGTGTCCTTCAGCCAATGTGAGGAGGGACAGAGAAAGGCGCTTGGTCCAAAAAGGGCCAACAGACTTGAGGGCATACAATGAAGCACATTTCACATCGTGCCTCAGTTGTGCAAGGACTTGAGCTCCTTCACACCGTGTCCTCCCATCCCTGTTCTCTTCCCACAGCAGGTGCATCGGTCACTGCCGCTGTGCAGAGCAGCCATCCCAAGCAGTCCTTGCGGAGGGTTGTTGCCTGCAGATCCACCTCATTTTGCTTCTGTAAACATCCCATTTGGCCCACCTGAAGTCACAAAACGCTTTGACTGTACTTTGGCAGTTGGTTTGCTGGGCTGGTCTCTGTGCCATACTGGTGTGCTCTGTCCCCCAGAGCTGCTTATCTGCAAGCCACGTGTTTGGGGCACAGTTTGATAAGACTAAAAACATTGTATCTGTCCTGCCTGTACAATTGGCGGTCTTCCTCCGCAGCTCCCAACCGCTGCATCTTCCTCAGTTATGGGGGGAGTCAGATGAGGGAACTGACCTGGCTGCAACCTTAGCCAGGAAAAAAAAAAAAGTCATAAAAAAAATCTTGCATCCATCTCAAGAACCTGATGCAGTGCATCCTACAGCCACCTGAGTGTTAGGGCTGGCACAGGAAGGTTGCTAGAATTGAGAGGTGTGACAGGGAAGAAGCACCCCCACAGCCTTAGACCAGTTAAACCATTGTGAAGCCAGTTTTCATGTCACACTTACTCTGGCGAGGGAGGGAGTGACCGCTGCCTCCTCCCTGCAGCCCCAGCCGCGTGTTCCCTCTGCCTTGTGCTGGACCTACTAATCGCACAGCCAAGAGGTGAATGTGATCAATGAACTGACCTGATGTGAACCTCCAGTTTTCTGTCCCATCCGCCAGTTACTCTGGTTTACCGTGTGGTTGGACAGTTGCCAGAGTATCAAAATTGAGAGGATCAAAACACATAGCTGGAGAAGCGGAAGGGGTATGATTGCTGCTCACAGGAGCAATTGACACCAGATTCAGCATAACATCAACCCCCGCCCCACACTGGAGCCCTGAGGATGGGAAATGTGTGTCAGCTGGCTCTAGTGGTGATGGAGTCAGGTGCTTGACAGCACAGTGCTCACCGTGAGCAGAAAGTCAAACCAAGTCAGCAAAGGCTGTGCTTCCAGTTGCTACCAGTGGACCCCCCACGGACAGATGCCCCAGCAATACAATGCTGGCCCAGGTTAGGAAATACCTAACCCAGGTATTTCCTAACCTGGGTTGTTGCATGCATTGCATTAGCTGTGCAGGGACGCAGGGTTTGCTCTGCCTTTTGGCTCTTAGGTCACTTCTCCACCAATTGCAAAGGGCCAGACAACAAAAAAACATTAACCTGTGCCCAGTTAACTTGTCTTTGACCCAGGCCAGTTCACTTACATCGATTTAGTGCTTTGTGCCATGGGGCTGTGG
Source organism: Falco peregrinus (assembly GCF_023634155.1). Classification (NCBI taxonomy): domain Eukaryota; kingdom Metazoa; phylum Chordata; class Aves; order Falconiformes; family Falconidae; genus Falco; species Falco peregrinus. The sequence goes on along the minus strand of NC_073725.1, from coordinate 62,580,019 downwards.
TGATTTAGGCTCACTCATGCTGCCTTGCACCATCAAACTGTGGCCTCAGTGTATTAGCCCATGTTTTATTGGGTGCTGCATCAAGAGTGGATCAGAGTGGATCAAGAGGAGACCCACTATGCAGCTGATCAGTTGAGAGCTATCTGTGTAGCTTGGTCTTGTGACCATGCTTTCTTTTAGCAGCTTTACATTTTTATATGGCATTTTTTACAGATGCTCAGCCCCTAACCTGTCTGGAGCCATCCAGGACAATTCATGCAGCCTGTGTCCCTCCAACAATCTTCTTTCTCAATGACATTGCGGTAACAAGCTGTGGGCTGGGTGGATCCTTTTGGAGCTGGGAGCATTTTGTGTTCAGCTTCCGTAGTGCTTGCTGATGCCACAGCATCTCCCATGGGTTGGGGATTACCTGGACCAGGAAGTGGCTTATGAAGCCCTTGGGAAAGGTGATAGCTACAAGCAGCCACCACTTCACCCAACTCTGACCTCCTGATTCCCAGTTTACCCTTGAGAAAGATGGTGAAGAGAAACAGCTGTATGAATTATTTTGGCAGAGTGAGCTGCAGCAAAATACTAATTTCTGAAGGTCCCTCGGGACTGGGAGGCTGTTACCTGGGAAAATGTGCAATGCACTCAACTGGCATGTGCACAGAAATCGCAACCCTTCTGCAAAGCATTGGCTCCACCATCCATGAGATGTCCAGTGGTCCACGTCTTGGGAGTGTGTCCTGTAGTGAAGGAAGTAGAGGTACCAGCCAAGGTACTCCCAGAACAGTCAGTGACGTGACACTTAACAGCAGAAACACTCTCAACGCATTCACTGTTTTGCTTTCTGGGATCTCCCCAAAGAACCAAACCCATGGACAGCAAGACATGAGAGAACCAGAAGTCATCCCCAGAGCTGCAGCAAAACAAGAGTCTGAAGGGTGTGCTAGGCTGATGTGATGCAGCAAGCTGCACAGCCAAGTGGGACATCTTCCACGTCAGCTCCAGGTCCCATGCGTAACCGTAGTTTATGGCTGGGATTCCCTATATCAGGACAGCGCTCAAACCGCCTGTGTTATAATCCCAGCTTTTCCTCATCATGGATAATGCCAGACAAATAATTTGGCTTTGCCAGAAATTGGATTGGGCTCTACACTTCCCTATTCTTCAATTTCCTCATCTGCAAACTGAGGATAATATTACTTCATTATGGGGTTTGGATCATATAGCATAATTACATCTGTAAATCGCTCGCTGATCCATCTGTTCTCAGTACATTACAAGCGACCATATGGCTATTTGTTGCATTGGGCTCAGCCCCTCATCTCCCATTCATCTCTGCTAATACTACAGACATTATCGCTTGGGGGTAACTTTATGGTCAGTGGAGAGGAACAGGAGCTTTTAGGACATGATTCATCAGACCCTGTTTATATGGTTGCTACTGGATGAGGTGAAGCCCGTAACTTATCATATGCATCCCACCCTTGGTATCACCGTGGGGTGGAGTTAGAGCAGGTCAGGACCGCTAACGAATGGGGTAAAGCTGGAGCAAGGAAAGACATGCACCCTTCTCTCTGTGCATAGAGCTGGTTTTCATTTTTTCCTAATAACTCCTCCTGTTAAGAAAATACATGATTTTACATATACTGACAATGCTATTCATCACAACATTGGTGGTCGGAGACATGTTTGCTCAGATTTTGTGGCTGATTGCCTCCCTTGATTGAAATTAATGTACAACTGAGTAGGCCAAAAGGGGGATTTTTGATTAAAATTGTTGAAAGAAATTAGTATTTTTCTTCTTTTTCTATTTTTTCTTTCTTTTTTCTTTTTCATAGAAAACTCAAAAATATTTTTCTTTCCATGAAACGTCTCTTTCATTACAATGGCAGAAGTCTGATGTTGGCTCTTTTGTATGATTTCTTCCCAGAATAAAGGAGAAAAGGCAGTGTGTTGTGGCATAAAAGCTTTTTTCCCCTACTTTTGTAATTTAAAAAGTGAAAAAAATTTAAACAAACAGAATTTCATTGAAAATAGCTTTTCACAAGAGCTTTAATACTTTAGTTTCAGAAAATGTTTTCTGTTGGAGAAAAGATCTATATAAATTTTTGACCCTTCTAACTGTAAAGTATAGTCATCCACAAAAGCTTTATACTTTATCATCTGAAATATTTTTGTCCAAATAAAATGGTTGATTATGCCACCTCAAATCTCCATTTGATTTTTGGGTGGAGACCTGACAGAACAGTGGATGAGGTGTCCCATTTCTGAGTATTCTCCAGAATGTAAAGAGCTGAACATGCCTAAGGAGAATGGTATCCTTCTCACTTAATTTTATTTTGGACCTTTTTGTTTGTTTCTTTTGTTAATGTAAGATTAGATCTTTGACTCGAAGGTATTCTTCTAGGGCTTACACTATGATAGAGTTATTTCTCACCATTGACTATATGGAGGCACAGGTAATTATTTCTGACTTTGAAGATCAATCCCACCTTCTGTTTAATTTAGGCATAACTAACAAAATTTTTGTGTTTTGACAAAGCTATGTTTGATAGAATTGTGTATAACAGCATTATAAAATCATCAAGAAATAATTCACTGGCATGTACCATGTTCTTGACTCCTAATGCTAACATAGAGAAAAATGGTCAAAGAAAGGTTACAGGCACATTATACTCAGAGAAAAACAATCACACAAACAGAAAGAAAAACTGTCACATTGATTTAACCAATATCTTGATATTGTTTCTGATCTGCTTTTTATATGGGCATCTCCATAAGTAGGCAGAGCAGTGCCTGTGCAGCACCTTGCACAAGAGGACATCTGAAATCCAGGCCCATACTTCGAGCCCTACCAATCTACCTATCGATCTGATCTGGCCATATCCATACACAACTTTCACCAATTTTTTTTTTCCACCTTTTTTTTTTAAGTAATTTGGCCCAAGGTATTTCTTTGTAAGTTTGAATAGATTTTTTTTCCCCCCATGATTTACGTGTGTTTAAAAAGAGGTGAAAAAACCCCAGTGGTCAAAGCCAAAGAGAAGGGGGGGAAAAATCACCCTGTTCTCAATGGGTGTTTATTAGCTCAGGTTCTCTCTGCCATTTGCTTTTATGGCAAGGTGAAAAATTATGCATTTCAGAAGCTTTGCGCCTTTTCTCCTGGCCTCCCTTCAGCTCACTGCCCCCCTCTACTTGGACTCCTTTCCCTAATGGCTCTCCGAAATAATAACCTGTGGGCATTTGCTGTAATAAAGTACAAAGACCTTGTTCCAAATGAGTCCAACTGCAAGGGAGAAGCCAAAACCAACTCAAAATGAGATTTTTCTCACTCTGTGAATTTGCTATACTTGGAACTGGCAAATAATAAATTGAACAGTATGTGGAAAAACATGCAGCCCTAAGGATATGGAGAATGGCTGGCACTGGGTGCGGCCGTAGGACTTTACACTCTGGGTTACAGCACGCTGGCTCCCAGCTCCAATCTGTTTCCTCTCCCTTTGGGTTGCATTTTGCAAGCTTGACTCACCCTGAGAAGTGCTTACCCGTCTCAGAGGTTATGGAAAGGCTTTGGAGAGGACCTGTGGAAGCTAAGCAGAGGAAGGAGATACATGTGTCCTGAATTCAGGACTCTCTAGGCTCCCTTTATAAGCTGTGGTCAAAGACAGGTTGTTACAGAGGGCAGGGCAGCTCCCCTACGTCAGGACCTGAACTGGAGTGTTCCCTGAGGAGACCAAATAGCTGTGGACCTTACTTCTGCATTACTCCAGCTGGGACACTGAATTGCCTTTTGGCCATCAATGAATCCTTCAAAACCAGCTGGACATGGGGACTCTAGGGCTTCCTTGTGTAGCTTCTACATGTGTCAGAGCAGATGGCTCAACCTGGTGTGGGGTTCACCTGCTCTGTGTTGGCTGTCTACAAAGTTTAACATCGACCACCAGTGAAGAGCAATGCAAGAGGTTGATTCATCTCATCTCAGAAGATGTTTCAAAGGCATATAGCATGATTTGTCCCCTGGGAGAGTGAGCATCTCTGTATGTGCTTCAGGGAAGGTCTGTGCTGTTAATGAGGCTGGACACCTCATTTGGAGACAGCTGAAGCTGGGTGAGATGGATCCCACCAGTGATATCCACCCTGTGGTCCCATCAGCAGTATGCCCAGGGATGTAACAGGGATTGCTCTGTGCTGGGTGTCAAAGCAGGAGCCCATCAGCCCAGTAACAAGAGGGGGGCTCTGGCAGTAGGTTGGTGGGGGAGGAGTTTGTCCTCAAGCAGAGCCTTCCTCAGGGTGGAAGAAGTCCCTGTAACACAGAGCAGACTAATTCCCATTGGCTTTCTTCAGTCCTGTTGACGTGGGATCTATCTGATGAGAGACAATCACTGTCTCAGAGCAAGTGCAGCCTGAGTAGACATCATAAGCACAGGACATCATCTTCCTCACTAGACATCACCAGCACTGGAAGATGTCATCTTCCTCACTTTGCAATGGGAAACTGGGGCAAAGTATCATAAAGAGACCAGCATTTAGTTACCCAACTTCACATCAGACTGGTAATCCTCACGGAAATCAATCCAGATTAGGTTTTTACGGAGTGGTTTAGATACCTTCAACAATCAAGAGCAGTGAGATTAAATGAGGTGGCCAGGGATGCATGAGGACAGGCAGTAGCTCAGACCCAGAGATGAAGCCAGCTTGGCTGTGACCACTTTCTCTCTGCAGAGGTTTCCTGAGCTTTTCAGTTTCTTGCCCACAAACACAAAACCCGCTCTCTTTTGCATTGACTATTTCTCCGCTGCAGGGAGCTGGCCTACCCTGCAGGCAGAACAGAAAAGCATGGGGTTTGCTTTCAGACAGGCTGGGAGCTGCCCATATTGTGGTGAGGACACAAACCAGACCATTTGAGTCCTGCTAATCCTCCAAATGCCTTCCCATCACTCCCCTGGGAAACCAGATGGATAGATCCATTCTCCCAGATGAGGTGCTGAGGGCCCCTGCCAGTGATGGCTTAATACACCGCCCAAGGTAAGTGTTGTGTGCCTCAGGGCTGAGGGACCTCATGGGGCAAAGGTCCTTGAGGAAATAAGACAGGTCAGGGCAGCACTGGATGCCAGTGTGAGCTGAAGGAAGGCAAACATGGTGCAATCTTATCCAAATTACTTCCGAGGAGGAATCTCTGCAGACAAATATTCCCAGCAAGCACTCAGGTTTCATCTCAAAAGGACTAAGCTGGTTCTTCCCCCAGGATGGCTTGGGGATGAGCTAACACCCATGCAAAGTGGTCAATTAGGGGACCAAAATCTGGGAGTAAGCCGAGGATCTAAGCTACTTGGCAACTGATCCCTACCTTTAGATTCTGTAGTGGGATGGAATGAATTGTGCTGGGGATCGCCCTCTCTCTGTAAGTTGTGAAGGAGCCTAGGTGGCTCGCCTAGGCAGTTGAAGGCCAGGTGAAGTGGGCCAGGCAGTCTGCACTAGGAGCTGAACGCAGGTCTGGGACTGTTAGCCATATACAGACTTCAAAACAAGTCTTGGAGTTCTCCACCGATGAAGGGCTTGCAGGATTATGACATGGATTTAGACTGGAATTCTCGTTCTTGTGAGTGCTTTGGGCAGGGTAACAACCCAGTCCATCTGAAGCCATTCTCATGATGGTGCCGTGGGCAGCATCAGAAAGGATTTCCTTCTGCAGTACTAGTATAATCTGAATTTCTAGGAAGTTCCCACAAGGGGAATTCTGGAGGAAAAAGAGTCAGGAAAGGCAAAGCGTAATATTCCACCAAATGGTGTGACTGAACAGGATTGTAAGCTATTTAACGTCAGATCTGTCTGCTGTACGTGGACAGCACTGAGCATAAGGAGTGTCTCTGAGCTGTACCTTCCGTTAGTTCAGGACCTTCCAACTGCTCTCCTGGGAATCACCGTAGGACTGAGAAGCTTTTTCCACAGCTCATTCTCACAGCATGGGAGAGTGCCTGCTGCACACAGAGGCACGGTGCACTTATTTATCTACGCCAAATGCCAGCCTGAAGTATCTTGTACCCTCTTATATTTTTGTATAATTCACGAATAAGTAACTCCTGGATTAGGGTAATGTAGAAGCTCCAGTTCAGTTTAGTAGAGGGCTCTGGCCCTGGCTAACCAGTGATGCCATGTGTACCTGTAATGTTGGGAAATCCTTGTAAGTCAGCGTGTCCTTGGATTTAACTCCGGTGCTTTGGGATGCTCCAAGGACACAGCCAATATAGTGGCTGCGTTGCCAGCAGAGAGAGCGCAGTGCTACAGGCCAACAGCATGAAGACTGAAGAATCTCACTTGCTTTATTCATGCCCTCACTGTTTTGTTTTGTTCCAGCTGCATGACTTGTTTTTCCTGCTCTGAAGCAAAGCGTAGATGTGCACAGCCCACGATGGGCAGCCCTTCAATCTCCCCCACAACGTGTGTTTTGGGAAGTGGCAGTCTCCATTCAGGAGGAATTCTCCTGATTTTGATGTGATAATTGGGTGTAGTTGGGTCAGCAAGTGCTTAGCTGATGCCCAGGGTAATGACTTCATGGCAGTACGATATTAAAGGCATCCTTGTATGAAACATTAAAAAAAAAAAAGAAAGAGAGAAAATAAAGTCAGTTACCTCATTTTGGGTGTTTATATACTGAGAGCATCACTTCTGCCGGTGCAGACTTGAAGGACCAAGATGAAGTTGGTAATGAAGAGATGTAATGGAAAGCAACTGAACAGACCAAGTCACCCCAATATTTCATGGTTTTAAGAACATATGAAAAACTGCTGGATGTCCTTTCTTCTCCTTTTTCTGCAGATGATCTGTTCTTTCCTCCCTCCCTCTCTTTGTCTCCTATCGCTCCAGACACTAGGCTGGCAGGCACTTTTGGGTGGCTGTACTCCTCATCCATCCTTGGTCCCTGGGGACAACGTCTTGGGTGCAAACAAGTAGGATTCTTAGAGACTGTTTCTGTCCCTCATTGCCCTCTGGCAAAAATGAGATTCCCAGACCTAGAGTCACACCTGATATACCTCAGCTGGGATCTGCAAATTCATGCCACAGTTAATAAGCACATTAGAATTTCACACTTCTACATTGTAAATGAAGTCATGGTTAAGAAAAGTAAAGAGAGACATTTTATCAGCAAGATGACAGCACATTTTTCACAACAAAGATGTGTACAGCACCAAACACAGCCTGATCAGAATCCGTCATGTTGCAGCAGTGATCACCTTGAGCTGTATATGGCTTACAAGGGAGAAGAACAAGGGGGAAGGTTCACAATAGTCACAGCCCCTTTCTTAGACTTGCTGCTGCATTTAGCACTGAACTACTTAAAGGAATTTAGGCAACAAGAAATTGCTGTAACTGCTCAGCAAGAATTGCATTGCATCTGGTGCGAGAGGGGTAAGTAACATGGTAGTCAGAACAACTTGGTCTCAGCCAGCAGGACTGGTCAATGTTTATCTAAAGAAAAATGCTCCCACTGTAAAGTATATTTTCTTCAAAATACCAATATTCTTTGGAAAAGAGCAATTTTGATGTTTTTTTAGAAGTATTTTCTATTGGGGAAAATGGAAAGAAATATTTTTGAACTGTTCTTGACTTAAAACTGTCACGTAATGACACTTTCAGCTAAAGTCTGAATTGGATGAGAAAAGGTTTCTTTGATTAGATATTATGAAGCAAGTCTTGTTTTCAATAAGCCAGAAACCATAGTATTTTTCTGTTTCAAAAACTTCCACTTTTGTTTTTTTAATCAGTTTGCCATTTGGAAGCTAAAGGTTTTCTCAGAATGTTTTTCCACGGTTTTCAATACATGTTTTGTATTTTCTTTCTCAGATTGGGGGGGGGGGGGGGGGGAGGGGAAAGAAGAGTCAAAATGTTGCAATTTCCAAACAGCTCCCACCACTTGGCATCTCGTGGGGTGTTACTTGAGGAGGTACTCTGCTCAGGCACCTCCTAGAAATGGTGAGTGCCTGAGTCAGGGCTCTGCATCCCGCTCCGGGCACAGGTGTGCCGACCTTAGGGATCACATCGCACTGACGTGTGTTCCTTGGGCATCACAACTCACTGAACATGCTTGTGTGACTCGAGCCAGAGCAGCTTGAAACCAGACAGGTATAGGGAGCAGAGCAACCCAGTGCTCTTCAATCTGCTTTGGTGCAAAGTTACCGCAGTTCGTTCAGGCTCTCAGGCGTGGTGGTTTGCAACAGCAGCTTTCCCTGGAAGGGTGTCGTGCACAGCTAGGTGAACCAGCTTTTAAAACTGGTACAGCTAGGTTTGCAAGAGGTCCTCTGACTATGCCCTAAATCCATATGTAGCTCTGCACTGGAATCCCACGCATTCTTTTGGTTGATGACAAATTGTCCTGTGTTTCTCAGGAGCAGCTCATGGTCGTTGCTCTTGAAATCAGAGAGGCTTTGTCATAGGGAACAGGCTTTTATTGCTCAACAAAAGTAAATCTTCCCACTGAACACAGCACATGGCCAAATATACTGTTTGCAGACAATGAAAACGCCCAGTCCAACAAAAAGGATACATTTCAAAAAAGCTTCTGAGCCAAAACCATCCCAGTCATACAACTCCATCACTTCGAAGCCATGTACCCCACAAAACTGCCCCATAAAAAATGTCAAGCAATTTGCAGAAGCAACTTGGGAGGTTCAGGCCCTGTTTGATTGTAAACACCTGCTAATATTTTTAGTAGTTTTCCTTCCATTAATGTTTCTTCTGCTTCTTTTCTTTTTCTGTGTCTTTTTAATTTTTTTTTTTTATTATTATTTTCTGGCAGCCTCAAAATGGTGATAGAAAAAATAAACACTAGGAAAGTAAAAGAACCTTGGCTAGACTGCGGAAGATGTTAAAAGCTGCAAAGTAGTCATTTGCTGCGTGTAAGAATTTTATTGGTCCTATATAACTCTGATATACTTCTTAAGTCTCACCCACTGGAACCCCAGTTATTAACAGCAGCTTTACTGCATGGATAGCTAATTACTAGGAACTTCCTAAACCTGAAGTAATTTTGAAAAAAAGTCGGATACGATGTCCTAAGGAGACAACCCCATGAACACTACTAAACTGGGTCCACCTGAAAAGGGTCCTGACCTACGTATCGTAGTGTTCCCTAGGATCATAGACCAGAATGGTTTTCTTCATGTGTCCCAACTCCATGCTGTGCTGTCATTTTGTACAAACCTTTCCATAAATTCATCCCATTCCAGCTCAGAAATTGTGAGTATAACCTGTGGTGCCCCTTTCACCATTCCTGTTTATCATGCAGGTCTTTGGTGGCCCCAGAGAGCATGGGTTCGTATCCTGTCAGAGGGCTCTGCTCTCGCCCTTCAGTCTCCTGTGGTCTGTTCAGTGTTGGACAATTTCGGTGGGCTGAGCTTCAGCCCAGTCTTCCCCTCCCTGTTTGCACCACCTCACTGGGGCAGAAGTTATTTCCATTCTGTTAGTGACGTCATTTTGCTGGTGTTCTCAGGCTTTTGCTCACCTACCTGAATTTCTTCTGACTCTCCAATATGAGACTTCTCTAGGTCATCAAGCCATGTATGAGATTATTAGTTGATTTTGGGGGGTGTTGTGACATTCTGGCATTGCCAGGACAAGATCCCTTCCTCCTTGGTGTTCTGTCAGTCTGTGGATGCCCTAGTTTCAGTTTATTTCTGGCTCCTTGCTGCCTTGTGGGCACCAAGAGAAGCTGTCTGCTCACGCTCCTGTTTGGCACTGCCTGATCAAACTCTGCTGCAGAGCGTTGACAGGTCTTGTCTGGTATGTTATCCATCTCAAAATCAGCCTTCAGATTTCCGGAGCTTAACTCTTGCCTGAACCTTCTAAGAGAAAATGATGGACAAATTAAATGTAAGTGAGCATTAAACAGAATCATATAATCATTAAGGTTGGAAAAGACCTTTAAGATGATCACTTCCAGCCATTAACCCAGAACTGCCAAGTCCATCACTAAACCATGTCCCTAAGTGCCATGTGTACATGTATCTTAAAGCCCTCCAGGGACGGTGACCCCACCACCTCTGTGGGCAGCCTGTCCCAGTGCCTGACCAGCCTTTCAGGGAAGATGTTCCCCAACCCCCAATCTAAACCTGCCCTGGGGCAAGGTGAGGCCATTTCTTGTCCTGTCACTTGTTCCTGGGAGCAGAGACCGACCCCCCCTCGCTGCACCCCCCTGTCAGGCAGCTGCAGGGAGTAAGAAGGTCCCCCCTGAGCCCCCTTCTCTCCAGGCTGAACCCCCAGCTCCCCCCTGAGCCCCCCCCAGGCTGTGCCCCAGCCCCTTCCCCAGCCCCCTGCCCGGCTCTGGACACGCTCCAGCCCCTCAGGGTCTGGCTGGTGCTGAGGGGCCCAAACTGAGCCCAGCATCCGAGGGGCGGCCCCCCCAGTGCCCAGCGCAGGGGGGACGGGCACTGCCCCGGCCCTGCTGGCCACGCCGTGTCTAGTGCCGTTCTTTGACTGGGCTGCACAGCCCCTGCCATGACTCCAGGAGGACTAAAATAATTGCTGGGCTTCGGACTACACAGCAAGTTGTTCCTTCTCAACAATTCTTCTTTGCTTTGTATGAGGAGTGTCTGTCTTGGTGGAAGAGTGGCTAATGCCACCGTGGCTCATATATGGGCTGCTAGGTAGAGTCAGGAGAAGATACCTGGGATAGCATGGACCTACATGCATACTGAAAGCCAACCACAAAGTTCTTTGCAGGCTTCCACAGCAGCTTCTGTCTACTTTCTCTCATCATTTTAACCTCCCTTTAGTGTGATTTTCTCCCAGAATTCTCGCTGTGCCTCTGTAATTACCTTGTGGTGACCATCCCCCCCTTTTTGCCCAGGTTAAAGCTAGCACAGTTCTTTGCCATCCCTCATTTGGCTCAGCACAATCTGAAATCATGATGGGATATGATGACGTGTATGTAATTCCTTTGTTAGCTGAAGTGCTACTCTGACCTGATCTGGCAAGTCGCAAGTCCCCCAGGCTGTACACCAAAGTTTTAAAACATTTTAAAGGCAGAGATTCAAAGTTCAGCACCAAATCCAATATGTCATTAAAGTTTAGCACTGGTCAAAGCCAGAACTGTGATCCAGCTTCATATCTCCTGATCTGTTAAGGTTGCTAAGACAAAGATGAAAAGTTTGGACTTCTTTTTTGGTTGGTTTTTTTTTTCTTTCTTTGGTGTGTGCCCCTCCTCTGTTACACTGATAGTAGAGATCAGCCATGGTCTCATATTTGACAAAGAAATGCCCTTCCATTACTTCATCTCTGGTCTTTAGAAACTTACCACTTTGTTCAACATAGCTTTTAATCACATTGTTTTCTGGTTTTGACCTTGAGCTGTCATTCCACTTAACTGTGAACAGGAAAGAATAAAGAAGGTCACCATGGGATTTTTGGCAAAGCACAGGAAGGGGGGGAAAAAAAAAGAAGTGATTTTTTAAGAGTCCTTTGCATGAGTCAGAATTTCATCTTAAAGAACATAATTGCTTCATTGCTCAATTGTGGCTTGGGGTCTTATTAGCAGAGGAAAAAAATGTGCTTCTTCACTAGTCAGTGCTCCTCCAGACTGCAGCAGCCGTGCCAACTTCTCAGGGATACATCTGCAGAGCGGAACATTAATTCCTCGGTGCCTGTTTGTTATTAAGACCCTGCTCTGATTGTGTACTGTGCTAGATGCAGTAAAGCTGCATTTATGTCTCCGTGGCAGGGGAGAGGTGGAAGGCAGGAGAGGGAAACAAGGGACAGATGTGCCTGAGAAAATTCACTGGAGCAAGTAGGACCAGGCCACTGCTTAAACACAGCAGTTCTTGGTACTTAATACATACCAAAGCTGCTGATTCAAACAAAACCCCCTTGAATGATTACAGTTGTTACCACTACCTTCTCCATTGTGGCCCTGGTAAAGCAGAATTTGAAAGCCAATGGTCAGATGCTGCATCCCTTCATTACTCTTCTATGGGTTAAAATGTTTTCTGAGCAAATAACACACACTGTGAGACGTAACGTGGTTTTGCTCTGGTTTTGGTCACCGCAGCGATGCCTTACTGTAGCCTCTAACAACATATGCCCACATTATTCCATGTCGGTAATATATTTCCCATAGGTCCTGAGCTGAGACCCAGTGTGCTGGGAGCAGCCCTGCATGCACAGATGTGGTCTTGCACTGGTTTTCTTAGAGTGCTTTATCTGCCCTTTTTTTGACCCCCCCTCTATTTCCCAGGTTACGATTTTGTCCAACTCAGAACATATCATGATATCAGCTTGGGTCAAAACCAACAGTTCTTTTTGGTGTGAAGTGAAAAAATAATAAATGAAAGGAAAAAAAATGAACAAGCCTTGGAAACACACACCCCCCCCCCCCCCCCCCAAACATTACTTGAACATTTGCAAAATTAAATGTTTTGACTGAGGGGCTAGAGACAGGAAGAAACTTACACAGTGTTTGCAAAAACAAAACCTAAACTACCTTATCTGTACCTGAAATCATCAAGCTGATGTCAGCTTGTACATCTTCCAAGGCACAGCAGAGGGTCTACCCGAGGTAGAAGTTCATGCTGCAGAGCATCTACCCCAGGACGTGCTTCAACTCTTCCTTTCTTGAATGAGTTGAACTTTTTTTCTCTGTCCCAGTGGATGTTTAACCATGACACAAAGTGTAATAATTTTTATAAGGGAGAACCCACACTCAGCAGATAAGATGTGTTCCTTGGTAGCAAAATAACAGGAATTTAGATTAGGCAAAGGAGTTTTCCACAGCCAAAGCAAATATTTAAAACACCCAGCTGTAAGAGGCTTCATGCTGGCAATCTCTCTTTTGCCTGGTTAGGGTTGCACACCCAGGGCTCGATCCAGCTCAATTCATCAGGATCTGGGGCTGTTTCAGGAGGTCACAGCAGTCTCCCATAGGTCCCATCTCTCATCTGCCTGTCCTGTGTCGATCTCCCAGGTACCCCAGGGTGTCACAAGAGCCCTAGGTGCTTGGCATGAGTAACCACGCTGAGCCTCAGTACCGTGAGTAGAGTCCAAGACGTGGTCCAGTTGTCCAAGTACAGATGTACAGGGCTACCTGAAGCACCAAGGCGTGTCTGAGCACTGGCAGAGCCATGCTCCTGTCTAGAGGCAGCAGGAGAGCCAGTGGAACATCCCAGGACACCTCAAGTAGGCATCGGTGTTCAAACAACTGAGCTGATCTATACCACATTGGCTGAGCAGCTATTTTGTGGTCCTTAGAGCTCTTCAAAATCTTCTGCAACTTTAGCCCCATGGCTGTACTACCAGTTACATGAAGGAACTCCTTTAGGCTACAGCAAAGGTATTAGGCCATGAAAACATCCTTTTTTTATTTCAGTTTTCTGAAAAGGAGAACAGAATCACCAGAATTAAAATGTTCTCCTCAGCCAGCATACAACAGAATTGGGATATTTGGCTTGTAAAGGTATTCCTTGCCCCACAGAAAAAGCAACCTACATAAATAAAGTAAAGCCAGTAAGCTCATTTTATAAATGGGGAGGAAAAAAGGAAGTCTTGTGTGTGTGTGTGTATATCTGCATGATCTGCAATGAGGCAGTATTAATAGGAAGTGATATGAGTAGTCCAATATCCAGAAAAAAAAAAATCTGTAGCAGAGCAAAATTTCCTAATCATCATATTCCCCCTCCAGCATTTTAATCATAAGGCCATCATTCCTTTTGTTCTTGTCTAATTCTGACAGATTTATACCAGTATATATTTAGTAACTGGACTAAATCACACTTGTACAGAAGTGAGGATGCTTTTTGGTAATTCCTGTAACTATAAGCTGTCTCCTAGGGGAAAATATTCTGTTCTGAAGTGAAGCAGCTAGCATGGTTTTATTTATGTCACCTCTGTTGTTAGTAGGACCCTCATTATTCTGTATCACGCTGTGTTGATGTGAGTGATTGATTTTAGACCTTATAGATTGCAGCTCTCCTCTCCCCTCACCCTGTATAAACAGCTCTATTTCCAGACACGCAGTGATGCCAAGTTCACTCCCTTCTGTAGACAGCTGGACTTGCCAATTTTGCTGTCATTGTGCTTTCTGGTCCCAAAGGTCATGATTTTCAAGCAGGGGCGGGAGAGCAGATTTGGATGATGGAGGAGCCAATCCACCTCATTGCTCTGGCTTGGAATCAACCAGATGGAACATTTTTGGAGGTATAGAAGTGCCTGGGTCATCTCCCTGCCAATTCTTACCCATCACTGAGACCTCCAGAAGTCCAGTCTATAGTAAGAGGGATGGACATCGTTCACCTCTTGGTCCACTTCTGCCTTAGAGACTGATTTCATCAGGTTCCCTGATGGGGTAGAGAAGATGAGGTAGCACATCTCTGTGTTCCTCTGAAATAGGAGCTGGAGACAAGCTTGGTATCTGAGGGCACCTCCAATGGCTCTGCATACCTATACGTTCCTAGCTGAATTGTACCATGGATGTCTACCTTGTTTGGGCTGGCAGCTGAGACACCCGGCAGTCACTGATACCCACATGGAGGCATCTACATTTACATATTGTATTCCGTGAGCTGGATCCCAGCCCTCCCAACACCATCTCAGGCAACAGGTGGAGGCTGAATCTTCTTCTGTACCTAAAATGCCTTTTTTCCTTAGAGGGTTTCTTTAGGGGTGGCGCTGTTTTAAAAGTAGTGCAGGAGATCCTGGGATTTGTAGGGTGTTTCTTTCCAGAAGCATTTATAAAACCTTTCACAGAAACCTCTTCACACAGAAGAGAACAGAACAGCTATTTAACACAGCACAGGGACAGGGCTGCCCTTGGTCAGGGCTGACATGTGGAGCAGACAAAGGCAGTATGCTGCTGGGGACAGACCCTTGGATCTCTAAGCCCAGCTGTGTAAGCCAGGAGCACTAGGACCTTTGCAACCTGTTGTAACACATGCATGTCTCTTTGTAGGGATGCCCACTCACCCCTTTGCACCCTTGCCCTCCAGCTCAGCAGTGGGGCCCAGGGCTGACTTCCAGCTCATTTGTTTTCTGTGGCTTGGTATTTGTCAGCTGTTCTTGATGCTCAAAATTCCTGTGGCATCTCCTACCCAAGGAACCTACAGACCTGGAACTCTTCAACTTTGGTATTAAATAAGAACATGTGTGTTCAGGCTATGAGGGCTGGTGGCTTCAGAAGACACAGAAAACCTCATTTTTCTGACATGAATAACAGAGGTCAGTTGTGAAGGTAATGCCTGGCACCCTGCATGTGAAGCGCAGGCTGGGGAGCGGAGTGTTGTGAACCCTGCTGCTCCCGGGAGGAAATGGGGATGTAGAAAAGAGAAGGGAGGAGTGTTTGGTTCTTTTCCTTATCTCTCTGTTCTCCCACTTTCTCTTATCTCCAGGCCCTGTTTATTTTTCCCAGGTGCATGCAAGTAGCTCCTCCAGTTTGTCATTTTTCCCACTAGGCTCTTCAGAGGTGAATGGAAAATGTAAGCACTCTGATGAACTCACTGGCAAAAAAGGAGCAAGGAGGGGAGCTTATCTCAGTTTTGCAAAGGCTTTTTCAACAGTCCTCATTATACTTGTGTGATGTGATTAACTGAGAACTTCATCTGGCTCTCAGGGATGCTTTTCCTGTGGCTTTAGAGGTTCAGAAGGAGGTCTCGGCTCCCCAGCCAGGGCTGTACCCAGGGCTGTGACCAGGGCAGTGCAAGGGAAAGGCAAATTCTGACTTTTTGCTTAAGTTCAAAATGTTGGAGGTGATGAACCCCCATGATCATGGGAAGCAGATCAGCTAGCTACCATTAGAGCTGGTGAGCAGGGGCAAATCTACACTGGAGAAGTTACTGCAATTTGGAAAAATATTCTAGGCAATCCAGTGCAAGTCCATTGTGTGGATGTTTTTAACCCTTCTTTAAAAGTTTTGCTTAACTGGGTCACTTCTACCAATTTCCAGAAAGTATCAGCTGGGGTGATCACAATTTGATTGATTTGACCCTGATTTTGGTAGCAATCTTTTTTGATACAGCTAAAACTTCTACTTGGTGAACTCCAAAGTTCAGAAGAAATGACAGCAAAATTGTAAAAGTTGTTCTTCCTTCCCAGTGTTTGCACTGTTATGATACTTACTTCACCCTTTTCATTATAAAATACAGCTCCGCCCCCCCCTCCCCCCCCTTTTTTTTTTTTTAAATTACTGAAATTTCACCAGTCCTTGGAGAAGATTAGTGTGAGCTGTGCTGGCTGACCTGGTCACCGTTTAGAAGACAGTGTTCATACCAAGGGAGCCACAGGATCTCTTCTGCTGCCTGAGGTGTGACCGAGGCCAAGCCCCGGGGGTCTGAAACTCCCAGGGAGGGTGAGATATGCAGACTGGAGGTGAAAATCCCAAGTGGATGCAGGGAGGTATCTTTTGGGGCAGAGTGGGGAAGGCACTCCTTTAGCCCACCTTGCACATTTTGTTGTGCCACGTGTTTTGTGACTCTGAGCAAGAGGGGTGACAATGGGACTGAGGGCAGCTACAGAGAAAAACACTACCCCTAGCAAAAGGGCAAGAAGTTGTAGAAAGCCTGTCACCCCTGGAAGAGAAACCTTCACCTGGCTTTCCAGGGTCAATAGACAAGCGCTGTGCTGCTCTGAGTGCTTTACACCCATTTCCCCTCTCCCTTCCCAGCCCAAAGGGAGCTTTCAAGCCTCTCCCCTGGGCTGCAGTGACCGGTGATGGAAAGCCAGCAGGATCTCTGTGCCAGAGGACCTGCCTTGTGCACACAAGCAGGCTGAGGTGAAGTGCCATGTCTTCACCCTGGCAATTATTTGCTCTGTCCTCCTCATCAGATTAACCTTTCTATTCCACAGGCAAGTGCTTCCCCCTGGCTCCATGTCCCTCCTTCCCTTGGGACAGGGACTGGTCCCTGGGGCAGCGCGGGCAGTGGTGCGCAGCATGGAAAGGCGAGGCAGCAACCGTCCAGCTGTCCTTCAGGGGACAGAAACCTCTAGAATCAAGGTGCAGGTCCTCTGTGCTGTGCTGGCTCTGCCCCTTGCACAGAGCCAGGAAAAGTGCAAAAGGCTTTGCAATGGTGCACTTTGGGGCTCCTTGAAGTGATGTCAGGTGGGAAGGGGATCTCAAAACTCAGTTGTTCTTATTTCCCTGTGTTTCTGGCTAGCTGGGTTTTCTGTGGCCATAGTCTGTTCTTGAAATCTCATCGCTTGTGGTATGATGGGCTGTTCTCAGGAGAAGGTTCTCAATCAGCCAAGAAGCCATTGCCACACTGCGTGATACCAGCCTGGCAGAAAGGAGCTGGAGGACTCCGTTTTCAAGACCAGTGTTTGCCTCCTTTTCTACACACAACCTGCTGAGGAACATCTCCTGATGCAGTGCACTTTGTTGGTAAAATTAAAAGAGTAATAGACAGATAGCTTGAGTAAAGGAGGGTAAGCAGCAGAGTCTGGGCAGCGTTAGCTCTGCAGGGTGAGCTCTGCTGAAGACCTGGGCTGTAAGTAGTGTGAGATACGGCAGCCGTGACAAAGACAAACCCTATCATGGGGTCAGCCAAGGCTAGTCTGAGGTAGCGAAGGGTAGGAGGCTCTGTCAGAAGGACAGGAGGACTGGACAGGGTGAAGAACCAGAAAAAGGAAGGAGGATGTCTGGAGCAGGGACACACTGCGTCTTGCTTCCAGGCACCTTTTTGATAGGAAAGTTCAGAAATAGACAAAGTAGTTCACTTATTCCTTCACATACCACATATCCCACAGCCATTCTTTCATGTCCTTTTGAAAAGCCTGCTGAGACTGGACAAGTTTATGCTCCTCTGTAGTGCTGTGGAGCACTGTCTGCTGGTTTCTTAGAATAAGAAGAAGCTCCATTTCTTCTGAATTTGTCTGGAAAAGGAGAGTCTCTTCTACTGTAAAAAATATGGGCTACTGCTATATTAGCAAATTAAGGGGGCAAGGGATCACCTGGCTCTGAGTCCTGTGACATTTCATCCATTCCGTCCACATGCCCAAACAGGAGAGCCACATCCATATGGTGTGTTAGGAAGAACTCCTGGCTCAGGGTCACGAGTCCCTTGGAGAGTGCTGGTTAGCATGGGCAGAAGAGGGACTGTGACGCACTTTGTGGGAGAGCTGAAACAAAGGCAAAATGTCCTGCCCCTCACTGGAGAGCAGTGGCCTGAACAGAGAGCTGCTGAGATGCACGTCTTGAGTCTGAGATGGAGACGAATCCTTCTTTCTCTCCTCTAACAGTAGCAAGATCGACTTCAAGCTTCATAAGATCTTCTTTGATATCAACTTGTAGGTTCTCTTAGTTGCTTTGTGATTTCAGAGCTTTTAGACTTGGTGCTTCTAAGTGTTTCTCCATGACCGTCAGGATTAGGGCACCTTCTCATCTTTTCAGCAGGAGCTGGGACTGCCACATCATTGCATGATTTCACGAAATAATACCAACCCTACAGCACTAGAGTTTCCAGCCCCTTAAGGCTCATCCCACCCTGGAGGCAGTGCGTTACACTGAGACACAAAGTGTTGTCCTGGTCACTCTTTGAGGACAGGGACCAAGGTTTGGGTGTTGCCTGGACTTTGACCCTCTTTGGGACCCAGGAAGGTGAATATTCAGACACAGAACAGGAGGAAAACCCAGCCAATTCCCAGCTTCTCCAGTGCCAAGGAGTTTGGCACTAAGCAGCTTTTTGCTGCATGGTGTCTGGCAGTGCTGGGTCTTATTTTCAACAAGCCCCGTTAAAGGATTACAAGAGCCTAGTTAAAATAATGCCCTTCGAGCTTATTCATTATTGGAAAGAAAACAAGAATAAACAGAAAGGGTTCTATCATCCACAATGTTATTGCTTGTAGTGCTTTGAAAGAAGAAAAAAGAGCAAAACTGGCAAGTATTAGAGAAATATATAAACACACACACACTTGTCTACAAATATAAAGTAAGTTTTGTTTCATTTCTGGTTTATAGCTCTCAAAAAAAATCAACAGCTCCCCCCCTACTTAATCTAATTACTCCTGATATTTTGCCATTGCATTAAAAGTTTTACCTCTAAGAAATAATCAATTAAAAAAGAAAAGAAAAGGAAGAAATTCCAAAAGGGAGTTGCTATATTTACCCTTTTAATAGACTTTATTAAACCTGCATTGTAAAGCCAAGGAGTTTCACATCAGCCGGAACAACAACAAAAAGTTAAATCATAAATACTGTTTGCCACAAGTGGTCACGTTTTCCAAATAAAACAGCCTTGCATGGAAGGCTGGATGGCTCAGTGGAGAGCTAATGGAGTAGGGAGCCTTCCCCTTTAGGCTGCCAAGATGAACTTTATCCAGACTGGGACAACAGCAAACATGGAAGGTCCCACTTCTGCTGCTCCCAGACCTCAGACCCTGCTGAGTCTCTTGTGCTTTTCAGCAGGTAAGATGCTGTCTGGCCCTTCTGCAGAAGTCGAGGACCTCAAGTGAACGACAGCTGAGCAAGGTTCTCTGGGAAGTCACCCCAAGACAGCAGCTCAGAAGACTCTGGGTACCCTGATTGCTTCAGCTGTGGTCCATCACCAGATCACTTCATCTCCAGAGCAGAGATAGCATCATGCCAGGCAAGGTTTTTAGGAGTAATGCATCTGGTGCTCTGCGTCACTTAACAAGGAAAGGTCCTCATAGTGCTCTGTGATGGGGACAGCAGCAGTGATGGGTTTGTTGAGCTGAAATAAGGAGGGCTCCTCTGAGGGAGGACCCTGCTAGATGATTTAGTATCAGTAGATGTAGTTCCAAGGTCTTTCTTCTGCCCCAGGACCCACACGCAGGTAATGGGTGAAATTAAAGATTGTTCTGGTCAGCTGCTTCTGGCACATGGAGTCACTTATCTGGAGAGATGATGAGGTTGGAAATGAGGGAGCAGGGAGCACGAAGGATGGCCGAGTGAGAAGCTTTGTGTCTGGTGGGGTGGCAAGAAGAAGGAGGCAGACACAGTGACTGAAATTTCATTTACCAGGTCAGTTACTGGAATAGGTTTCTCTCCCCACATCCATATCTGACCATAGCAATGGCCACACTGGGCCAGCCCAGAGACCCTCCTCGCCTAAGATATCAGCTGGTTACTAGAGGGAGGAAGGTATCAACAGGGCACGTATCCATTGCTCTTTCCCAAATAATGCCTTGGCTTCTTGTAATTAATCTCCAGAAGCAATGTGTTTGTTTAAGAGCTGTAGATAAATCTGTTTTTCTGTTTATAGGCATCCACATATTCTTGTGACAAGGAGTCTCAGATCTTGTTCAAGTCCTGGACATGCCACATGATGATTTAATTTGACTCTGTTCTTGCACTGGAGGAAACCAGTAACAGTCAATCTCTTTTCACTGTTTCTTTTCCCCTCGCATTTTATAGTCTTTTATCATCTCCCAGCAATTCATCCTGAATAGTCCTGTTGTTTTTAATGATTCCTCACAAGCGGAATGTTCCTTCCTTTTGGTCTTTCATGTTGTCTTTATCCACAAGTGTATTTTAATCTAGTTTATTGAGGTTTTCAGATCATGTTTAGCTTTATGACCCGCAGTGAACAGAAATGTTTGGCAGAAATGTACTGGCCTGAGACCGACAGGAAAGATGTTTTCTTCATCCCAGTGCCCTGTTCCAATGTGTCTGTATCACACAGTCACACCTGCACTGGCACCCAGTCCCACCAATTTCAGCAGCGTACTTCAATCAGATTAACAGAACAGGCAGAAAGGCTCACCCTTTAATTAAATTATAGATATTATATTATGACCAGGTCTATTGTTTTCTTTGCTGTACTCAAGCCTGAATCCCCTGGAGGCAGGAGTTCTTCCATGAACATCACAACCAGGCTCCAAGGTCTGCTCTCTGGCCCTGATGCCATGGTACAGAAAGATCTGCATTTGCACTATTAAGCTCTTCTACCTCCAGAAGAGGGTAGCCACATCCCAATTGTCTTCGGATTTGGTCCCTGCAGCAGAGAATATTCAGGAAGGGTTTGGGAAGGTGGTAGTTGACCAAAACTAAAACTGTGCCATGGCTTGTTCTAACAGTTTATGAGTATTTAGTTGGAGTCGAGTGCCTGGGAACATTCCTTGGCACAATCAATGTACTAACATTAGGGCAACCATCCAGACTTGTGGCAGAATATGCGAAAGATCAGGCTCCTCTTCAGATCCACCAGGTTTCATTTGGTGGGTGTGAGTAGCACAACTGTTCTTTCTTCAGGCTTCCCCTCAGCTAGATCAGTGAGCCCTCGGTGAAGGGGCAAAAGCCTGGCTATGCCCCAGATCACTGACATTTGAGATTTAATGTGATATAATCTCAGGTGCAGCCAGCCAGAGGAGACTTGAATCTGCTTGTCACCTATAACTCATTTCCTTCTCCAGTTCTGTGGCTGCAGAGTAGATGTCTGGCTGTGTAGAGGCTGGCTTCCAACTTGTGAGGTGACGTTTACACATTATATTTCCTCCATACCTGCAAAGTTCCATTCATTTTCATTCTTGTTGCTTATCTTCCTGAATTCCTGAGGCCACACGTTGTGTCTCTGTCCCAGCTGAAACCAGGACATTATCCTGCCAGAATATGCTAAATCAGAGTCCCTTGTCTGAAGAAAACGCGATGAGGTGTAAGACCTCTGTCCTATCCTTTTGGCCAACGTGGGGCAGAGGTAGGAAGACACAGGGCATAGTATGGGAAGTGCTGGAGGTGCATCATCCCCAGGAGTGGTGTTCACCAGGCATAGGCATCTGAAACAGCAGTCTGATCATTTTTATTGTTCAGAATGAAAGCAAGTGGCCCTTTTGCCAAGCTGTATCCAGTGCTGTTAAATTTATAAGCAACAGTTTATCATTTACTAAAAGACCTTTTGATTGCTTGCAGTTAAAGGAGAAAAAAACATTTGCAGGCCAAGCAAGCCATTGTATAAGGGAAGGACAGTCTTTGGCTTAATGTCAAATTCCTGCTTTGCACATTCAACAGGCAACCAAAGTCAATCCATCCACAAGCAGGACAGAAAAATGAGCAAGCTCCTGAGATCCTGAACTGCAAAGATGTCCAGGTGGCCATGTCCAGTAATCTTGATTTAGCAACCTCACCAGCTAGTGGAAACATGATTGTCATCAGGCACTGGGCTTAATCCAAACCTTTCTGCAGCCGGTTGGAAGGAGACCGTTATTTCTGGGACATTTTTTGCTTCAGCTTCCTTAGAACAAAAAAGTGGGAAGGATGTTCTTAAAGTCAGGACTCAACCTATAAAAATTCCTGAAGTTTAACCCTGTCCAAAAAACCAAACCAAACCAAACCAAACCAAACCAAAAAAACAAATTAAAAAAAATATGGGACAAAAGCAGAAGGAAATTTTTCCTGAAATTTGGCAGAGGAAAAAGAGAATTGGAAATGGAAAATGCTAATGAAAGTTTTAGTTTCAGTGGACACGTGGGTGTCATGGGGTGGATGGTTCTGCAGCCTTTTTCAGACAGCAGAATTTATACTCAAGTTTTTTCCTTTATCTTTGTTCCAACAAAGCATTTCTAAGCATGTGCGTAACTTTGTGAGTGCATCAGCATTCCCATTGAAATCAGTGGTACCGTATGTTCCAAGATAAGCAAGTGTTTCAGCACTTCAAACATTCAGGATTCAAAACATATCACAGACAACAAAGCAAACATGCAATAAACACAATTGCTTGTTCCTAAAAAGAAATTTTGACATATTCTATGTTTCTTTTTGTTTTTCTTTTCTGAGAAAATCCCAACTCCTGGAATCTGAGGATTTGGGGAAAACCTCAGATTTCACTGGGAGCCAGAAGCATATTCCTTGCTCGTGCAATTGCCAAGAAAGTCTCAAAAAGGCTACCATCAAAGTCCAAGGTCTTGACTTTTTGTTGATGAAAGTGCTAATAGTTTTAAAGACTAACCCGAGAGGGGTGAAACTGTAACTGCAGAGCATGGAACTGCAGCGGCAGCTTTGAAGCAGCAAAGCACAGTGTGTTTCTTCTTAAGGCAAGGAAGGAATGGGAGAGACGGGGGAGAGAGGAGGACCTCCATTTTTTAGTGGTATGGACCTTTCAGGCTCAGACATTTGGTCTAACAGCTAAATTATGCCAGTCAATGTCATAGTGTTAAAATATTTTTAGGGAAGCGTACCAATATTTTCAGATAAATGCAGAAGACTATCCATTAAATTCTTTGTACAGTACAGACTATGGTACAAAATTATCTATATTGTATATAAATGTATAGTATATTATTATACTAATTTCTATATAATTAATTAATTTTATGTAGAATATAATATGAAATTATCAGACCCTACTTGTTAAGCTAAAAGTTTAGCTACAGCAATGGTAAGGTTTGCTTGGGTGTAATTAGAAGTGCAGGTGTGTATTCAGGAATGCCAAGGAGACAGAAAAAACCCCCATGCTGTTTATATGAACTTGAGAAAAAACCCTCTAAATGAGAGCATGCTTTTGCTATCTAGACAGAGATTTTGAACAGTGAAAAAGAACCTTTTGCTGCCTCATTCTGGGAAATGGAATCTTAGCTGCAGTCGCTGTAAATTCACAGGTCTCATCCTTACCGTACCTGATTTCTCAAAATCCTAAGTATTGGCTAATTTCTCAGCATGAACAATGCCAATGTTGGCACTGGCAGTGGGTTCTAGTGTCCAGAAAAGGGAAACTGTGGCTTGTTCTTCAAGGAAGAAATAATGGTGGAGCTCACAGAACATGAAAGCATCCAAGATTTTTATAAAATAGAATGTAAAACTACAGGACAAATAGCCTCAAGTGTTGCAGAAAGAAAAACAATTACAACGTGAGCCAGCTAGGAAGAACCAAGAAAAAAAAAAAACATATTTATCCTAAAAGTTGAGGGAGCTTAAAAATAATAAAAACTTAGCAAAAGCATTTCTGTTAATGTCTGGGAATATTCAGGAAACTGGCCACAAAAAGAAGACTTTTTTTTTTCCCCCCTCGAAAAATACATCAGGCTTGCCAAGGCTGACCATCTGTGTCTAGCATGTTTATGCAAAGGCATTCACCCAGTTTGGTAAAGAGGCATATACATGAACTGCAAAAGAATCGATGGAAGAGTTCCACCCAAAATTTTGGAAGAACAAGGGTTAACTGCACCTTCTTATTTGGGCTTAAGCATAGCAGTCAGTACCGGGGAACTTAGGCTACTCAATATTTAATAGCCATGTGAAAGGACAGATAAGCATTGATAATGGCTTAAATCTGGCAAACTTGGGAACAGGAAGAAAACAAATGGAGTTACAAACCTGAACCTCCTGATTTATCACTAATGGAGTTAGTCTATGGGGGAACGTGTACAACTCCAGAATCGGAAAAAACTAAGCCTGAACATTAGGCAGTTGCAATAGGAGATAGCCCGGTGAGGTGGTGAGCTCATGATCAGTCTGGGTTTGCAGATGGCTAATAACCTTGTGCTCAGTGCCCAGAAAACTCTGGAAATTCCTTTCAGAGATGTGGTCCATTTGAAGCCAATGATTTGTAGGCAATCTCTTCTCAGTACATAAGTGCTCTTGCTGCCAGAAGCAGGAACTCTGAACCAGCCATGTTCAGGGGTAGTTGTCCAGGAGAGCCAGAAAATGCCAGATTTCAGATTTTGGATTTATAACTTAAAATTTGCTGTGGCTGGAAGCGAGTGGGAAGTCCTGTCTCCAACCCAGTGGATGGCACTGGGCACGTTAGCACATCTTTAGCTGACAAGTGAGCCAGGGCTAGCTCCATAAATGAACCCAATTCATTTGGACTGAGCTAGGAAAAGATTATACAAACTAAACCAGGATTTTCAAGAATGAAAATATATTTCAGCGATGATAGCTGAGGAAGGGAGACCATGAAATGTCTGCGAACAATTCCGGACTCAGAGTAGCTATAGCCTCCTGGCTGCTTCATACCACCTAACTTTTCTTCCCTGAGTTGTTTAATTTAATATTAGGTAAATATTAATTTAATATTAAGTAAAATGAATCAGTCCTAATTAATTTGCACAACCCACCTCCTTCTGGAGAATGTGAGCAGCCCCAGTTTGCAGTGAGGGACGTTGGGGCACAGAGAAAAGACACGTGTTGCTCCAGCTCATTACGATAACTCAGTGTCAGGACCTGGCAGGGGACTTACCACACACAGAGGTCACCCCAGCCGTGGGTTTCATACCTGGATCACCACAGGCCAGATCAGTGTTGTGGTACCCTATGAACAACCTGTCTACTCTGTGAAACACCCAGACATAGACAGAAAGGAAAGAAAATAGCTGTGGACAAGCTCAGGGATTTTAGATATGAAACTCCAGGCTCTGCTCTGGGAGTGCAGTTCTGGAAGCCTGTGCAGTTCCTCAAGGTTCATAGCAAAGCTATTTGGACCAGAATTTGACTTTTCAGCTTTCACATTACTGCACGTAATTCCCACAGGATAATGCTTCACCCACTTCATGAGGCTCTGGTCGCTCAGGTCCTGGAGCAAGGGTCCCCCTCCTCTTCTCTTGATGTCATGAAGAGATTAAAGCAAGGCTGCTAGCTGAATCCACCCGCATCACTGCTGCCCGTAATGGGGAGATTTACAGCTCTCATTACATACCAGAGGAGTTAAAGGCCATGCACCTCATCAGGACCTGTTCCCAGTTTATAGCTGTTGCCCACCAGCCCCACTAATGATCCCAGATAATCGCTCCTTGAATGTTCCCAGTCACCTTGACTTACTGCTCTCTCCCTGTGAGTCATGCTATGAGTCTACAACGTGGTATGCAGAGGGGAAAAAAATGCTTTCTTGCATCTGGCTTTAATTACCTTCATTTTTAATTAAGTTCTGTGGTTTTAATATCAATAACGCTGGCCTGGAAAGAGTTGCTTTGCTTGGATGTTTGTTCTCCATACAGGCAAATATTGCATTTTGCTTATCCCATCCCCTGTGACCTCTGAGGGTCTTTGTCAAATGCTACTGGAATTCACTGAACTCCTGGAGGGCACGGACTGTACAGACGAGGCTGGGCAGTTCACTATCCTTTTATTCACCTTTGGTCAACTGTAAAGTCCTCTCTCTCTCTTGATTTCAATGGGTGGTAATTCCTCATGTCGCCAAAAATATTAATTGAAGCTAAAGGATCTCAATGGATCTGAGATCTGAAGGGGATGTGTGGAGTATTGAGTGAGCTCCCTTGGGCAGGACCATATTTTGGCCTGCATGTGTGTGTATATATATATATATATATATATATGTACAAACCACCAGCACCTTGACCCGTGGCAGAGGCACCTCAGGGATACAGTCAGCATTAAAAAAAGATGGGGAAATTAAAACCTGATAAAAGCAAATGCTTTTCCACACTATGGAAGTAGGCCATGGAGAGCACTAATACAGGAATGTAACAAGATCCAAGGACTGGACTTTCACCTGGCTAGAAAAAAACAGGCACTCCATCACTAAATATGAATGGATTAAAAGGTTTTATTAAACCTCAAGTTTGAGGCAGTCTTTATCTATGAGAGACCTGGGACAAGCCTTAGCAGATCCCATTTTTTTCCGGAGTCTCCTCTCCAAGAGCTGGCGCTACTCACAGTATGAGGGAGAGCACCAGGGTCTTAAGCCCTACATAGTTTGTTTTTAAGAGGGACAATGAAACAAAGTAGACATGTCAAAGCTGGGCTCTTAAAGTCGCTGAAGTGTAAAGAATCGTCTAGGCTATGACTGAGAATTTACATGGCACTTGGAAAGTTACTGTTCATTATACTGGAGTGCAAAAATCAGGTGGTTCTGCAAGCTCAGGGGACGCTTTCATTTTCAGACATATTTCTAACACTTGGTAGTGTTAACAGGTGGACTCGATGATCTTAAGGGGTTTTTCCAACCTAAATGATTCTATGATGCTACAATTCTGAAGGCCAGGCCTGTAAAGTCAGATCTGCAAAGGGACAGCATCTCTCCTAAAAATCCCCACTTCCATTTACATGCAACATGTATTTCAAGGCCATGAATGCACCAATAGACATTAATCACCCTGACACCTGCACACCCTCCACTCACTAGCCCAGGAGCTGGATATAAGCTCCAGCTCCTGCTCCTGGTCAGCCTGAGCTGGGATGGATGCTCTAAATGTGGCTGGTAAGGACAATTAATTGCTGTTGGGGTGGCTAGGGCTCTCATGGCATGCATGCAAAACCCCCAGCCACATTCCAGCTCAGGCTGTCCTGGTGACTGGTACATCTTAGGAGCAAGAAAAAATGTCATGGGGCATATGGCCCCAGCTGGCCAGCTTCATCCAGGCACCCTGGCAGGGCTGGCACTTCTGAGGCTGAAGTGGAATCTGTATTTTGGTAGGTACCAAATGTTAGTGCTGCTGATACCAAACCACAGAAGGTGCTTCAGCAGGAATATACTGAGGGAAACACAGCGCTGTAAAGGAGGGATGGGCGGCAGTGTGACATATTACTCCTTAATTAGCAGATTGCTTGTTGGCACTGTACCCTTAAGCTACAGTCAAGATTGTTTTCTGACCATCTGAAATCTCTACAAGTGCCTGGAAGGGTGGCTGTGCCCTGTGTTACCTGGAGAAGAGAAGCAATGGCTCAAGGTACCAGGGACTAAAAAAATAGTATGGGGATATCATTGGTGCATCATGGTCATCCACAGCACAGCACCCAAGTGAAAGATCAGCACGCTTATTAACTATACAGTTATAATTATATTATTTCAAGGACCTGTGTTTACACCTTGATGCAACTCCGGATGATGTGGATGCAATTAATGCAGAGATCTCTGCAAAGTTGCAGGCAATGAAGTGTCAGCATACTAAAAGGTCTGATCGTTTTAATGGGAACACCTATGAGTTTGGGATTATGACCAGGAAAAGGGCTGAAATATTAAGGAAGAAGCAGAAAGGGGAAGCTGGAGGATGATACAGGTTGAAGAAAACCTTGCTGAACTTAAAAATAAGTGTGAAGGACATGAAGGAGAATATAAATTAGCTGGTGCAAGCCCGCAATCTTTTGGGGCTTAAACAGGCAGCAAGCAGAAAGCATTTAAAAAAAAAAAAAAAAAAAAAAAAAAATCATTGAACGTGTTTAACCGCCAGGGCCGTTTGCTGCCCGAAATGCCCAGGGGAAATTCCAGGGCACAGTGGCTGGTTTCAGGTTCCCTGAGCGGCTGCATTTCGCTTCCCAGAAGAGGTCAGTCTTTCCCAAGGATTCGTGATGGCTTGCCCAGCACTTCCAAAAGGAAGCGCCACACGGAACAATGCCTGGGTGCATAAAAGCAGGGACTAGCAGGAGCCTGCCCAGACCCCAGCTGCAGCCCCAGGTGAAAGCGAGCTCATTGCAAGTGTGAGCTCACCTGGGTAATCTGGCAAACAACTGACCTCATGCTCCCGGGATGTGGGAATTAGCGCTGCCTTGGAGCGGGCTGCGGGGCAGGTGGGAACAACATGCTCAGAAAAATGCTCAAAATTCACAGTTTCTTTCAGCAAAATCTACTCTCATGTGCATGCATGGTGAAAACCCTCTCCCCTCCTTTAATGCTCTGGCCTAGACCTGAACAGTCTTACTCTGACAGCAACGATGGATCTTCAGAAAATAGAATGAAGCCATCCTCCCTACACAGCAGTCGTGCAATTACTAAATCTGAATTGTGCTTCAAAGCCAGAGAAAAGTCCTAGCACCCTGGTCCTCCAGCTGTAAAAATGTGGGGCTCTTCCACCTGCACCATCAGGTAACACCGTTACTGTGTCCCACTAGTGTTCCGAGTCCTCCTGTGGGCTGAGCTTCTGCTGTGGCTGTCACAAGTCCCACAGAACAGCTCTGTCCTTCTGCATTAATATTTTTATAATCTGTTGCTGCTGTGATAAACTTCTCAATGAGCCAAAACTGTGATGGTTGCCTAAATTTTGAGAAACCCTGAAACCTTTTCTCTGAAAGATCATCCCTCTTTTCCACTGGTGTCTTACCCAAATGTTAGCTTGAAAGCTCTGGAAGGTCACACTGACATTAACTCTTTCAACTCCAGTGACCCTGGTGGATGTAGTGGCTGTAAAGGTGGGCATGACAGTCACGTGGACCTTGGACTTACTGCAACGAGGGAGATATAAAAAGAAGGTCTAATATAAGAAACAAGAGAAGAGAGGAGGATGAGGAGACAAGTGACACCAAAGGGGCATTTCAGTTGGTCACAGCAAGGATAATCTTTTTTGCTGCATGGTGAACAGTGCTATAAATCCCTGGGGAAATCATAGTTCAGAGCCATATTTGAAAAGATATTTCAGTCCTTAAATGCTGGTACTAAATATTCCACCTCATTAAAGCTAATGCTTTCTCCTTGATCTCCAAATCTCCCGTTGACTCTGGACTACTTGCAGGATACAGCCCTTTTTTGTACCCAAAACCATTTCAAATGCAGGATCCTGCCTGCTTCCTTGTATGGATTGGCATTGCTGGGCAACCTGACACTCACGTCACAACACGAGCTTGTCAAAATCTTTCAAATCAGGTCAAAATGTTCCATTAGGATATTTACCAAAAAGAGAGAGGAAAATATTTCCTTTCATTTTAATGCTGTTCTCTTTTCTTCACATGTCAAAATGGTAGTCAAGAAAAGAAAATGTTTCAAATCTTGTTTCAACTATTTTTCCCCCCTTGTTATTCAAGCACATTACTGTCAGAAGGACAGTATCTTGGTTTTCAAAGCTTTATATGCAGTTGTCAGAATTGCATGAGCAAAGATGGTAGCTGAGTGCTTTATGACTTGGGTCTGATCATGTCTTCTTGTTCCATTTCTCTGTATATTTCATGTGATGGTCTTCAGTACATCTTGCCTGCGTGTAAATGTGAAGGTCAGCCTTCCACTGTGAAATGTACCTGATTAAATACAGAAACCTATATCTGCTCTGATGAACTGTTTTCTTCCATGTTGATGGAGCTCCAGGATGAGCTAGAGTCCATGGATATGGCAGAACCCACCCTAAAATAAGAATAGGAACTGGGTGAGGAGAGACAAGCTCATTACTCATTGCTCGTTTGTCTTTGCAGGTTATTGAGGGAATCTACATGGAGTAGCTTATCTATAGACACCTGATCTTAAAATTATATGAGGTTAATCATCTCCCAGATGTTCATCAAAGCTCTGTCACTAGCAGGAGATCTGGAGTAACCAGTAATGATTGGAGCAGCACTGTTGCAATAACGTGGAGAAAGTTTTATTTATATGGAACTTGTCTGAGACAAAAAATGCTACAACGCCCTGAAATGTCCCAGATTTCTTTCTTACAGAAACTTTCTTACAGTTCTTACTTCCAGCTTAGGGTGAAAGAGAGATGGCTTTTCCCCATTGATCGTGCCTACCTTCTATGTTGTGTGCATCTTTTAACTAAAAGGTTAACATTTCAGCTTGGACCTGCCTTTCCAGTTATATTTCTCCTCATCTGAATTAGATATGTCTCCTGTCTCTTCCACAAACTTTCTCCTATGGAAAAAAGTTGTTTGTCTCATGTTTCTGTTTTCCTTGTGAAATGGGAAGGTAACAAGATTCCTTTTGTCTGTCTGTCTGTCTGAAAAGAAAACCTTTATTTGCATATGTAGTACCCTATTCTGATTTGAGTGGCTTAGTACTAGACTGAGAGAAATGAAGACCTCAACAGTACATATTTCAGATTGTGAGAAAGGGAATTCAATGAGAGATCAGTCTCATCACATTTTAGATATTTATTGCATCAAAGTCCTCATCTAAGCTAGTTACCTCTAGTTCCCTTTACAGTCAATGGAAGAATTATAACTTCTGAAGGAGATTAAATTCTCCTTTCAAATATCAGTCTTATTCCATTTAGGAACATTGTCCCGATGGCAACACCTACACTGCAGGAATCTATATCTGGTCAGAGCAACAGGTGGATAGAGAAGATAGATTGGAGGGTGAGCAAAAATCCTTTCTGTAAAAACAAAGCTAACAAATCTGTTTAGAGTTTGAAAGTAATGAAAATACAATGACAACGAGGATTGTTTTGGTGAGGGAACAATTTAACGGGTATCTTGGGAAACAGCTGTGATTTACACATATATTCTATACTGCCTCCGAAGTTGTTCTGAGTATTTTCTATTAAATTAAGTAGTAATTAAGACTGTGAGAAAGTCTTCTCAGCAATGCTAGGTAACAAGGAGGTGAATTTCAGGCCCAGCTGGGGAAGGGAGCAAATTTGAACTGTAGGGCTGAAAAAAAAGGAAAGGAAAATTGTCTTTTCTTTTTGTCTGTGCTGAGAAGGGACAGTATGAACTAGTGGTCTGTTATTCTGAATCTCTGTGTTTAAGTCCTAACATTCTCTAGAACTTTCTCTGTGCCCCTTGGCACATGACTTCATCACTCAGCCTCTCCTCATCTGCAAAAATGTAATAATCTGTAATTATTTTGTTTGGTTTGTTGTTGTTTTTTTTTTTTTTTCCCCAATCTGTCTTCTCCACTTGGAGTATAACCTTCATTTTTCCTGGCAATGACCTGAGGGAAGGAGAAAACAAGAACATCCATGCCTTTTGGAAGACTCACCGGGTTGGTTGAAGGGGGCATATAATGCTCTTCAGCTGCTTCCACTGAGCATGTGCCCTCTGACAGGGTCCTTTTGAGCCCCTAATCCTTTTTGGAAGCACAGCCCAGAACTTTCAGACATTAGTGAGGCTCTGCTTACATTTCATTGCCCCGTTGGCCATGTATGACCACTGTGGTGGGTTGACCTTGGCTGGCTGCTGGGTGCTCACCCAGCCACTTTCTCACTCTCCATCCTCAGCAGGGTAGGGGGAGAACATAAGATGAAAAAATCATGGGTTGAGATAAAGGTAATAATAATTAAAAAAAAGTGAAGGCCACAAGTGGAAGTAAAGAAGAGCAGAACTATTTATTCTCCACTTCCATCTGCAGGTGATGTCCAGCCACTTCCTGGGAAGCAGGGGCTCAGTAAGCAAAGTGGTTGCTTTGGAAGACAAATGCCTTGATTGTAAAAGCCCCCTTCCCCCTCCTCCTTTCTCTTAACTTTTATTGCCGAGCACATCATATGCTGTGGAATATCCCTTTGGTCAGTTGGGGTCTGTTGTCCTGGCTATGTCCCTTCCCAGCCTCTTGCCCAGCTCTTGCCTACTGGCCCTTGGTGGGTAGGTTGGAGAGAGAGGATGCTCAGCAGTAGCCAGAACACTGGGGTGTTACCAACACCTTCCCAGCTACAAATGCAAAGCACAGGACTACAGGGGCTGCTATGGGCAATGTTAACTCCACACCAGCCAGATCCGATACAGCCATCATCTACTTACCTTATGGAAATCCATCAGGGGATGCCAGTGCTGTAGCAGCTTGCGCAGGCTATGCCAAGCACTTACTGTGAAGCCTGGGAAAAGCAGTTAGTGGTAAATTCAAACTGTTGCTGTCAGCAGTACTCATGGTCAGGACCTGAAATTCGTACAGGACAGGGTGTGACTCACCTCACTCTAAATCTCTATGGTTGAGTTATCCAGGGGAGAGAATCGTTTAGCGTGTGATGTATTTGACTTATTTAAGGTATCAGCATTGGGGTGATGAACTGTATTTAGGTACCACTGATGTCTAACATAGTGTGGGATTTCTGTCTAGATCCATTGACAGGAGTTGATGGAGCAGAAAAGCTCAATGAGAAGTTTGCATTGTGCTTAAAGAGAATATTGTGAAGAAAATATACTTCTAGTCATTTAACAGCAGAAGATATTTTTATATTTTAGTTAAAAAACAAGATTGAAATTGTTTTGGTCCAAGATTAAACATTCTTTTTTTTTTTTTTTGCTTATTTTCAGTTCACAGGAAAAGATCCTTTCTGCAAAGTGTAAGGGTTTATTTAGCTAAAAAAGAAAAAAAAAAAACCAACAAACCAACCCAAAAGTTCTATCACAGACTAGCTGGAAGGGGAAATTTGGGATCATCCTTAATTTTTGAATTTGATGGAGAAAACATGTGCCAGGTTTTAGTCAGTTGTTTAAATAACCTACTCGGCAGCGGTCAGTAAAAGACCCAACTACTTCTGGCTCACAGCTCAGGGGATCTTACTGCTGTGGAGCACTCTCCCGCTGCAGGTGACTGTTTCAGGAATGAGTGGTACAGGTCCTGAAAGACTGATCATCTCACTTGTTTTTGCAGGACATCCGTCTCTGCCCACATGCCCGGTAACGTGCCTGAGGAATGACTCTGTTTAGTCTCAGCTGTGGATGACCTTGGATAAGTCTTTGTTATCTGCCAAACCCCAGGTAAATGCTGAGAGGCAAGAGTGTTCAGGCTGATTTTTGAAGTTTTTCTCAGACCAGCAGTTGCTCTCACATACAGTTTGAATTTCTAGTCAAATTAAAGCCGAGTTGGTTTGTTTTCCCTCCAGCTTAGCTCACCATGTCAACGACACAGGCACTGGTGCAGGCGTTTCAAGATGAGGAAGAAGCATCTTGGTCATATTCTCAAGGTGGTTTTCTGCTAAGTCTGTATCAGAGGCCAAAGGGCTCTGTGTAATGTTCCTACAAGCCTCAATGCCAGGTGTGCCGCATGTGGTGAACCCTGGGTCTACATCTTCCCCTCCCCTTTGCCTTGTCCTTGCCATAGCTTGTGCTTTACCCCTTGCAGGGTAGCTGGTGCCTCACTCCCCTCCAGATGCAGCTTGGAAGGAAGACTTTTAGCACTTTCTCTTACCCTCAATTTATATTTTTCATCTTCCCAGCACCAAGAATAAGTTGCTCTTTTCTTTTTCTCCTCCTTCCTGAAGAAAAAAAATTGATTAGAAATTTAAATACAGTGAGTCACTCCCCTTTGCCCCCTTCCCCCCATCCTGCTCTCCCTGCCCCCACCATCCCAACTCTTGGAGTATAAATCATTTTCTGTGGTCTGCAGCTCAGCTGGAAAAACTAACAAAATGGGTCTATAATGTCACCAGCATCTAATTTGGTGGATTTATGGGGTCTGGCCTTAAGCACTTGCTGCTTTACAGCGTGTGAGTTTACTTCTGCAGGAACTCCCTCCAGACTGCAGCTCTTTATCCTTGACTGTGGCTGTCCACAGCCTCTGGATCTTTGCAATGGGCAGGTCCCCCTCCCTTGGAAAGTGGGAGCTCTCCTTTCTGCCCCAGCCATTGCCCCTGCCTGATGGGCCCGAAAGAGGATCACAAAACACTCCTGCAGCCAGGAAGGGCTTAGCATCGGTGACACACTGGTTGCAGCAGGCAAATGAAATAATGAACCAAGGCAGACCTGTTGAGGTTCACATATTGAGCAGGAGTTGCATGGCTGGCTCTCTCTTTGGGCTCCCTCACACACAGGCTTGTCCTTCAGTTTTTTTCAGTTTTTGGTTTAATCTTTTGTGGTGACCGGTATTGTCAGATACAGGGGAATCACCAAGCAGGAGCAGCGTTTTACTGAGGGCATGCTTGCCTATGAAGCCCTGCTTTCAAAGGAGCCTGGCTGGAAGGTGTCTCTCCCTGTTGCATAGCTTGACCTAGGCAAAGGATGCATAAGGTGCCGTGTAAGCAGGTGGTGGCAAACACCCCTCAGCTGAAACCCTTCTGGCTTCAGTAGCCTTGTGACAACCTTCCAGGAGCAGCCTTGTCTCCTGGAAGACCCAGTGCTGGTGAGCATTAGCTCTAACAGTCCATTAACACCCTGGCATTCGCCCCAGAGGAACACACTGGAAGGTCGTTGGAGCCAATCCATGCGGCCAAGCCAAGTGCTGTTCAGTGACGAGCCTACGTTCAGGGCCCCCACTCTGTTGTCAGACCCCAGGCACATGGGACTGAGACCCACTGCCTGCAGGTGCAGCATTAGGCCCTACCTGACAGACACTCTCCTTTCACTCCAGTTATGTCCACGGCCAGCTCAGACCTGGCGCGGCTCCCGGGGTAACAACTCACACCCCATAGCACTGGTGCACCCGTGCAGAGCAGGGACCCCGCGGTGACTTTGCCTGGAGCCAGCTGTCAGAATTGCTATGACACATGAAGTACGGGCACCTGGATAGCGTGGAAGGAGCTCAGCTCGAAGTGGCAATGATGGGGTGCTGGGGGTTAATTTTTCTGCTGGCACGCTCGGTGGTCACTGTGCCTACACTGAAACCCGAGGGGCTCTGGCAGCAGGAGAGCCATCTCCTCAGTGCTCTCAGCCATCTTCTTGCATCTTTGACTGTATGTGTGTGTGTGTATTTGTACCTAAATATATAGGTATTTATACCACAGGTATAAAACCTAGGATAATTCAGATACCAGGGTCTGAAGTGAAGAGGTGTTGGCTCTCTTTCCTACACTTTTGCTTATATATTTGCAGTCTGGACATATATCTGTTTTCCAGTATAAACATACTTTCGGACAGAAGTATGTGCTGCAGTGCGGGTCAGGAAAGGGATGACAGCTCTGATTTACATACCATTTCCCTCGCCTTAGCATATTAAGCAGGTTTTTTCTCTGTCCACTGCCCCTTCTCCCTGGGGCATCACATCTCATGGAAACCAGTGACGCTTTTGTGGAAAGCTGGGGAGAAGGCCCTCTCCGGGGGACAATCTGTCTTGTGCCTGAACTATGCGTGGCATGTTCCTGCCTCGAGTCCCTGCGTGTGTAGCTGCAGGGATGCCTGGGTCAGACTCTTGCTTTAGGCGCTGATAAGATGTGGGTTTAATACACAGCTTTCCCCATCAAATAATGGGGTTGCAGGTCCTCATGGAGCCTTGATCTATCGAGTCTAGTTGTTCTCCCCACTTTCAGGAGCTGATCAAACTTCCCAGCAGCATGAGAAATGGAGTATAGCAACCCTCAAAGGATGGAGAAACTCAGGAACAGCTTGTGGATCAAAACCTATCCAAAATTGCACCACAAACGTCTGAGAGAGGCAGGAGGAAAAGCCAAATCTGTGGACTCCCACCAGTTTACGTATGTGTGCAAACCACAGTGACCATCCAGACTCACTTCTGAAACCCATGAAATGCCCACAGCTCCTGTTGCTGTGCCAACATCATTCTGAATAATTTTATTGATGGTATTTGCCTTTCCTATCATGCTCATTCTTGAAGGGAAAGATGATCTTATGGTGAGGGCACTGATCTAAAATTTAGGAGGAAAAAGGCTTTGGAAAATACTTTGTTTCAGTGATGGTTTTGGGTAGACCTATGGAACTCCTTGTCAACTCTCAACTGTCTGAAAAATCTCACCAGAATATTTAATTCTTTAGTTACCTTTATTTCTTGACAAGTAAAAATTTGTAAATTTTCTGTTTACGGGACGAAATATTTTGGCTTTGTCAATCAGCTTCTCTCCCAATGACAAACACTTAATGTTGGAATTTTATGCAAAAAAAAATCCATTGACAAATAAGCATATTTTCCTTTCCTCCTCAAATGTTTGTAACTCAGTACAAATCACTTTTATTACGTGGGTTCTCACCAGACCCATTCTCATCACAGAGCGGTTGCTCTGACAAATGAACCCAGCAGATTCAATGGCAGTGCAATTTTTGCAATAGGGAAGGGCCCTTCCCTCAGCACCACGATTTCAGGATTCATCAGTTCTTAATAAGTCGAAAAAGATAGCACCGTTTCTCTTCCTCCATGGTGATACAAGCAGCAAATAGTTCAATTTGTGACTGGTCACACTGATGTAATTTAAACAGCTGTCTCTACAGAAGCCAAGCCCTTGCTATTAAATAACCTTTCAGTCATTCCTTAGCAGCTCTGGAAAGCCTTTTCCAGGAGTAAGGAGCAAAATTATTGCGACAGCCGTGTCTAGATAATACGTTGCCATTAAAGTCTCTCATCTCAGGGTCTCAGGCTGATTAACAAAGCTGAGTTCTGCCAAAAGCTGCGAGAAAGTTATTACTTTTGAGTACATGGAAAAAGGGAATTGCAATAATGGAGTGGGATTCGTCTTGCTTGGGGTCAGTCATCTAAGAGGTTCAAGGTGAACCTGAGCTCTCTGTAGGCGAGGGACACAGGCATCTCCAGGAGATGATCTGCCTCATCTGCACTAAGGCAGGGTGCACCAAAACTCTGGGGGTCTCTTTTTGACACCCTAGACCATGGAGGGAGCCAAAAGGACTGGCTTAAACTGTGTGCCTAGCATTAGGTGGCTAAAGGTGGTAAGATAAATCCAGCCCAAGATGTCAGGGAAATAAGGGGTATGTTAAACGCGTTACTTCACCTCGGTTAATCAGTTATTTCTTAGGATACTTTTTCTTTTCCTTTGTCCTGTTCTAGGGAAGATGCTGCAAGTGGGTTCTTCATTAGTGGCCAGCTGTTGACCTTACAGGGCTGTAGTGAAGCTGTGGTATGGAGCAAAGTCCACCAGCAATAAGACCCAGTTTAATGTGATCAGCTACACGGAATCACACTTACCGAGGCTCATAGCCCTTGTTTGACAGATCTGAACTCACCTAGAGCTTGTAGAGGTGACTTCTGCCATTGCTGAGTCTGTGGGGTCTCAAGAGATGAACTTGCTCTTTCAGACTTTTGTGTGGCTCCGTGATGAACAGGAGGCAGGAAGGAAAGACCTCAGAAGTGAAATTGTCTCAAATCCCTCGGAGATATCCTACTCCCTTAGCGAGCCTTGCAGCAGCGGAGCGCCGGCATGCATTTTCCTGTCAGCACCCTCAGAGAGAAATCTGAGCTCCGGTGTTTAAAGCCAGATGCTCAGCTCTCTTCCCTGCCTGCACACATGCCAATCTGTTAGGCTGGCCTCCTGCCTGTTCCCAGGTGGTGTGCCAGGATCAACAAGCCCCAGATACCAAGGAAAGAGAGGTGGCCTGGGAGAGCCTCTTGAAACCCTCGTGCTGACATACCCTCTGAAAGAGGATCCTCGTGGTGACGACTCATAGCAAATGGCTGCCCCATGCTTCATGGTGAGGAACACGAGCATTTTGCCGATGAGATGTCTGGCCTGCTTTACTATTTTTGTACCTAGCAAGGGCCCAAGTTACTGGAGGGGAAGACCAGGCTCTTTACCATAATTGGAAAAACAAAGTCTTGGGAGCAGACACGGTGCTGCGGGACTGTGTCAGGGTCAGATGGCTTCTTTCCACCCCCGTGGTGGTGAGCGCAGCTGAGACACTGACCTAGGGCTGATGGACGTGGGTCCTGTCGTTCCTCCAGCACTGCAGTGCTCTTTGACCTTGACCAGGTGTCCTTGCTGTGCTTGCTTTCTGGTCTTTTTAGACAGGGTGGCAGATGTCAGATGCTTTTTGCCACTACAGTGACTCACCCAGTTAGACCTGGCTCTCAGCTGGGACTCTGATGGGGTCTTCCAAGAAGCAGCCCTTAGGAACACAAGTATTCGAAGACTTCCCGTTATGAAAGAGCCCCAGCCCCAGCTATCCAAACCCACCGGCTTCCACAGACCCCAAATACAGGAGAATAGAGGCCCATATAGCCCAGCAACCTGCCCCTGAGGGTCAGCAGCAGTAAAAAGCTAGGAAACGTTGAATTACAGAAATCTTCCTGGTTCGTGTTTTGAAAATGAAAGGTTTAGGGGCTTGCTGATATTAGTATTATTATTATAAGTGCTGCACCTCATGGACTCACGTTTTGGGTGTTTGTCTATGCTTCTTAGAGATTTTATTCTGGCCTTTCACAAAGTCCTGTATTTACAAGTGCCACATTTCCACAGAGCTGTAGATATCTCTGTATGAGATGAATATGGAATAATCTGCTTTCAAGGTGATTTTTCTTCCTGCAGACAGAGTCATTCAAGCTAAAAGCAGGAATCCCCATAAGCTAGACTACAGCTTCCCACCTAGCAGCTAGGGATTATGAAACTCAAACTCATATTTGCTTTGGGAAAGACACTGCATGGGAGATAAAATTCCAATTAAGATGATGGCATTGGACAACTAAGAGGTTATCCATGGCAATGCCTGACTTAAACATCAAAATGTAATTAGAGGAGTGTAACTGGCATTCGCGTGGGGCCAAAACCATGGAAGAGACAGCTTCACGAAGATCTGAAAATCAGAAACTGCCTGGTCTGTTAGGATTTCTCTGGCAATTTCATTGAGGCACAGGGAGGAACTACACCTTTCAGTACGTTGGCTTTACAGTAGCCCTAAAACACAAGTAGCGAGATCTGTAGGGATGGGAAGGAGGGCACAATAACGCACTTACAGGATTGCTGTGTTACTCCTTCCAAGCTGGAAAACATCAAGAGCTAAAGTACCTTGCTGAATCAGCAGCTTCATCTTTCTGCGCAGGATACATCTCACCTAACTTCAGCCAAACTAAATAGGTTTCCTCTAAGTAGTTGTGCAGTCCTTCCCTGTGCTTAATAGAGAATGACGCCAGGAGATAAGTACCTGCACCAGGTTCAAATACATCTCAG
This sequence comes from Falco peregrinus, assembly GCF_023634155.1. Classification (NCBI taxonomy): domain Eukaryota; kingdom Metazoa; phylum Chordata; class Aves; order Falconiformes; family Falconidae; genus Falco; species Falco peregrinus. The sequence continues at coordinate 62,540,740 of NC_073725.1, read as the reverse complement.
AAGATGGGATGAACCAGCTGTCCTCATCTGAACTGACCTTACAGGTTTTCAAGCTGTGGTACCTACTTAAGAAGGTATCCAGGACAGGATAACTGACTTGCTCCCAGGACCTCCAGGGAGAGAGCTCCTTCAAGGAGTTTCTCTCTCTCCAGGAATTGCAAAGGAGGCCTGTGGTGATTAGTTCAGACACGTTGTAGATAACCGTATCATGAATCACACCCTCTTACATTTCACTTCTGCATCAGCGGGAAGGGACTCACAGACTCGCTGCCTATGGCAGGCAGCCTTGTTCAAATCATGAGCTGTGTCTTAACAGCTGTGTACAACCACTGGGGCAATACTGGAAGCTTACTGGGAATACTGTCCTCTGCTCACCTTCTTCCAGAGGATCTGAGACCTCTTTCTATTGAACCATTTCTGGATTTCTGATCAGTGTTTTGGGTTTCTGTTTCTCATCAACTGTGCATCACAAATCTGACCAGATAGTTGGCTTCCTTTTTAAAACATTTCCAAGTAAAAACAAAATCTGAAGCTTAATTATACAGTAGTAAATTACCCATTGAAAGCTTCTGTTCATGAAAAACAGAGCAATTTCATCTCCCAACACCACCACCTCCACCCTTGGAATAAATCCTGCAAAGTATAAATAGTGAGAAGCCAAAGAATTAGGGGGGATGCTAAACAGTGGGACTCTTGTTCTGTAACACTGAAGTGTGAGAACTGAGGAGGGTGAGTCTGTCTGGGTGAATCATGAGCTGACCATGTTTCGCTTACACCCCATTCCTTAATGTATAGTCTCATTGCCTTCAAATGTTAGACTGTTCCCTTGCAGACAATCCAGCAAGGGGGGAATTCAACGCCTTGGGATTTACCATGAAAAAAGTGAAATAAAATAAATTGAACATCTGCTAGAGATACCAGTTGGAGGGTGAACTTTTAATTCATACCAGTTCATAATAGGGATGCAGGCCAGGGGAGGGTAGCATTGGTTGCACCTATACCCATTAAATATTAACAGGACTGCTCTCTGCCACTAAGGCCAATGGGGCTAAGATAAGCTGTGTCCGTACTACTACAGTGTCTTACTTCCCAAATCAGGATGGCTTCGTGCAAGCAGCAAGTGCGAAGTGGTCATTATCTCACACTAATTTCTAAGCTTAATTTTAAATTAAGCTTTTCTTGATGTTCTTCTATGGTGCAGGGCCAACACAGTTAGCTCACTGCTATCTGGGGTGCAGTGTTTCACCTCCAACTGACATGGAAAATCAAACGAGAATATTAGATGAGTTCTGGATCTTTGTCTTCATAAAGCCTGGGCATGATTCAGCCACCAAAGTATGTTAATTTATTGAAAATACTTATTATAGGATTCATCTTCCTAGCTTCAGCCCCTAAAACCTCCCTTCATATTTGATAGGGAAAGGAATCTGCAGATGGTAATTCATCCCACCAGTGATATTTTTAAAAATATATCAGCTTCACTTGTGCTTATGTCAAAAAAATGAAGCATATTGCAGTGGTTTTCATTGTTTGTTTTTTGTTTTGGGGTTTTTTAAACTGTTTGTTTGCTTGCCTCAGTTGTTGATCTGGTTTAGAATATAGCTAGCAGAGAAGAGGAGCATGGGTCAGTAAACTGAGGAGGAGAACAAAAAGTGAAAATGGGTGGGGATATTTTAAATCAATTTTGCCTTGACAGCAGTCACAAAATGGTTGATTTTTTAAAATATTGCGTGATCAAACAATAAATCAGTAATTTTAAATTCCGGAACATATGGAACAGGGATTTATCTCTGCTGCTGTCAATGTCTCCATCTTAATAAGTCATTCCAGGCTTCCTTTGCAGCTGATAAATGCAGTTAGCACAGCTACAGGACTATGGATGTACTGTCTGGAAGTGACCTCAGGAGATCTCTAGTCCAACCTACCACTCAGAGCAGGAATAGGGGACAATATTGTGGGTGTTGTGACTTGTTGTATCATCAAGGTCCAGAACAAAGGTTAACACGGAAGAATCACAGGCTTGTGCAGATGGAACTTCATGTGTGGTAGCATGTATGTATGATACTCGGATGTAGTCAGTTTACATAACAGTGAACAAAACCCAAGAGCTCAGGGCTGAAAAGTCACACAAGCATAGTGCACATCAAACCACCTTGCTCCAGAATTTATTTAGCTGCTTCTTAAATCGAGTTGAGCTCTCTTCCCCAACCGTTCTCACAGTGATACTATTTCTGAGAGCCCCGCTTTGCAATAATTTGCAATAATTTGTCTAATGAAAACAGAAGCATAAGGAAAAATAAAGCCCATGAGACACTACAGCTGTACATCTTTACCAAAATATTTCCATTATGTATGTCTCCTATGGTTAGGTTAAAATACATGTTTTTAATTCCCTCCCCTTTCAGGAACTAGGTGCATTTCACAAGTCACAAAACCAGAATCCAAAAGTCCAGTTTCCCATTAGGAGTCAGATTTGGTGGAACATTTCGCCAAGGCCACATTGATGAAACTGCAGAGCAAGAAAGTGGCTGTGCTTTTGCAAAGCTACAACAAACGGAATAAATAGCAAAGACAAGAGAACAAAAAACAAAACTAAAAGGCCTTGAGAAACACTGACTGGCAGGAGACAAAGAGAGGCAACCCATCTGACTTGCCCTGTGCCTGCTCTTGAAGGGGTTTTGTCTAGCCTGAGCTGTCTGCACAGCCTGGCTTCACGGAGCCGGATTCCCTGCCCGCCGTCCTTTCCCAGCAGCGAGCACAGCCCCGGACAGGCTTTCTCTCTTCTCCTTTCATGTTGAGGAGAAGGGCAGGTCGGTGTTAGCAATCCCTCTGCAGCTCTGGTTTGATGCCTTGCTGAAGGGCGATAACATTTCACCGCTGAAAGGCAGAGGGGTGATTAGCAGGGATATAATGAAGGTAAGTGTGCGGTAAGGAATGCCTCGGTGCAGTTGGTCACCGATGTCCTCAAAGCCTCTATTGTTGCTCATACCGAGGCGAACAATTTGTCCTTCTGAAACTTGCAGATAGTGATCTTTCGCCATCTCTCCAGAGAGCCATCCCACGGGGCTGCCTGAAGGAGGAGATACGGATCAGCTCTGTGACTCCCTTAGCCTGCTGGAATGGCTTCAGAAGGTGTCGGATGTCAAGAGCGGTGTGGAGCCTCCCCGCATCACCGCATCTTGGCAGCTACGGGCTCCGAACCGCCACATCTTGTCAGCTGCAGCGCTCTCGGGACTCAGTTATGCAAGTACTGGATAAAGACGCCAAGCTTCAGGTTGTGGTAATATTCTCTGTAATCCCTCCAGGTAGAACTTTCTTTGAGGAATTCCTCAACTGGAGAATTTTCTCTTTAATATTGTAAGCCAGGTAAGAGTTTTGGAAGTCTAATTCACCATATGATTGTACAGGTTTACACTGCCTGGCTTGCTCTGACTTGGGCATAATGAAACCACAGCCAAACTGGAGAGCTAGACTGATCCTTGTGCTGCTCCCCTTTGGTCCAGCAAGGTTTCCAGCTTGGCAGTCCTGCTTGTGCTCACCAGGACAGCAATCTCCATGGGGGTCTTACACACCTGAAATAACTTAATGGCACACCCACCCAGCACTATTACTAACGCAGAGCAGGAGATTGAAGTCTAAACCCCAGTTCTCTTGGTACCAGCTACCTGCATGGCTTAGAGGCCACCCACCTTGGGGTACCCCCAGCACCACCGGCAGCAGGAGGTGGGATCTGATTCTTCTGCATTTGGAGGCTGTGATCTCTAACAGAGATCGCATGAGCCAGCATAGTTTCTGCTGTGCTATGTTTATTTTCACCGGCCCAGGATCAATCCCTAATACGTTTTAAAGACATTAAATGAAACTTCGGCCACCAGGGGAGGCACCGTCATGGGATTTCATCTCTCTTCCAAGGCAAGCAACTTAAAAAAAAAAAAAAAAAAGAGAGAGAGAGAAAAGGAAAAAGGACCCTTTAAAGTGGCAAGATCTGAGTTTAAAACCCAGAGAAAACAGTTTGAATGACTGCCTTTACAACATGTCCCACTTCAGAAACTGTAGGAGGATGTGGTTTGTCTTTGTTTTATTTGCATCGCTCAGTGCTATAGGTTTACCCCAGCTTAGAAAAGGGGGATATTAGCTCCACTTGACGCATCAGTTGAGGGGGTCAGAAAACTCTCCTGGTACTCTATTAACTTTCTTTGAGGGGTGTGTGTGCATGTGTGTGTGTGTGTTTTGGGTTTTCTTTCCTCAGTGAGAATTTATGACTGGTGATTCAGAAAGTGAACCGGTGTTTATTTTCCTTTTCCTATGATACTCCACACTGCCTATGTTCCAGGAAACATGACATAGCTGTTATTGCTAGAAATGAGCTTTCTGCCAGTGGTTTACATTCACAACTGGCTTCTGAAGGAAGGAATTCCTGGCAGCGCTTCTCAAACTGTATGGTTTTGTCCTTTGCAATATTCCTGAGCGCTTTTATTTCCACTTTTGCAAATCCAAACAGAAGATAATTAAGAATTGCCACTTGGGACTGTGGATTGGGTGTGTGTCTTTTCTCCCCACTTTGATTAATTTCTGAAACAGCTTAATGCATTCCCCAGTTTTTGCATTCTGCAGGATCCAGAAGAATTTGCATCCATTTATGGCCATGTGCTACAACCTCAGGAGGGCAAAATGGCATCACTTCCTTGACAGCCATGTGGGTAAATTCTGCCCATGCAAGCAGATGCAGCTCCAACACCGTCAGCAACATTAGAACCACAAGAGGTACAGGTTTTATAACAGTGCTGCCCAGCATCCATTTGTTTTAGGGAAAAATGTGGCTGAAGAGGGGAATTATAACTAGTGTGCTTGAAATGGCCAATTGTCCAATGAATGATCGGTTGGATTCTCTTTACGTGTTGATGGAACAGCAAGAACAGATGGCAAAGCACTGGAACCATCCGAGGCCAGGCTGGACGGGGCTCTGAGCAGCCTGATCTAGCTGAAGATGTCCCTGCCTGCTGCAGGTGGGTTGGACTAAGTGACCTTTAAAGGTCCTTTCAACCCAAACCATTCTCTGATTCTATGGTTCTGTGAAAGGGATGTATTCACAGGAAGGTTCCTTAAAAGGCAGCTTGTGAGGTGGCAGTTAGACTTCCACTGAAGCTTTGAAGAGGTGAAGATGAAACCCAAGAGAGAAGGATGCAAGGATATTTAAATGACTCTGCATTCTGGTTTGCATTTCTGTGCGTTGACGTGACCAGAGTGAATCGCAATAAGAATCATTCCACATAGCAATGGAGGTGGACAATGGTTTCTCAATGCTTTTCCCCCCACAGTTCTCATCAAAATCTTGAAATTTGCTGGCCTAGAACAGCATTTCACTAAACACCATTTGATTTTGCTGGTTTTGGCTGGCATTAGTCTGCCCCGTGGTGTCTATCTGGGTTTTAAGGAAATTACAAGCGGTTAACAAATAAAAGCCTAATTGTGCCAGATGTGGGACATTTTGGCAGTCTTTGAGTTCCAACAATCTGATTACGATTCCTTTATTCATTCATTTCAGGGAACAAACCTTGTAACAAAGTCTTCTTGGAAACACCACCAAAATTGATGCTTTTAATTAAAAAAACAAAGAAACAGAGCAAATGAAAAGAGTAATTGCAACTGAGGCTTTTTGGTCTGAATTTTCCTACTGGAAAGTTGGAAAAGGTCATTGAAATTAACAGGTTTTTGCCTGTTTCTAAACATTTTATTACAAAGAATAAATGTATTTCCTGGACTATGAAAAGAAAAATACAAGGCAAAGCAGCTTCACTTTCAATGGTGGTATTCTAAGCCAGTGAAAGCAGATAGACACAGCTCTCTGATCTGTGGGGAGGGGGTCTGTGACCACAGCCTTTAAACTTGAAACATTTTGTGTCCCACCAGGCGGAGACTTATTCCCACCTAGGACTTTCTGTTCAGAAGTACACTCAGGGCACTGCATAACTGTGACACTTCTCTGCACTGCAAATTTGACCTGCAAGTGAGGAATGACCTTAATTTTTCTTTTTTTTTCTTTTTCTTTTTTTTTTTTTTTTAGATTTCTAGACCCTTGCTGTCTTCTCAAAGCTCAGCTGCTGTGACTAAAGCTGAATAAACTGATGCAGTTTTTACCTGAACAAAATCTTCATATACAAGAAGTGAAAACTGTGGGAAAAGAAAACTAGGTGATAGTCTTTACTGCCCAGGGCTGATGGAGGTGATATTTCTGCTAGCTCCAGTGGGCAAAACTGGGCTTTAAGGAAGAGTCCCCTTTCATGGATGGGAAAATTAAGCCACAAAGTGGGTTATGCACCTCTCTTCTTTCCACTTCAGGAGCACTCTTCTGCTTTCCAGACTTTTCTTATTTCCCTTGATATTTCTTATCGTCAGTGTTATGAATTTTCGGTCTTGGCTTAGCTGCCCTGAAAGTATCAAAGCATTTCAGTCTCCTCAGACCAGCTGGACTGTTCACTCTTAGTGTCCAAATAACCCTCTTCTGCACCTGCTTCAGTTTGAGTCCCAACACCAGATTTGCCCAATATCTTTTATTAGTCAAACTTAGACAGCTGGAAAAATAACAACTAAACCACACAGAACCCTCCCTCTCGCACCCATAGAGGCAATCTTTCACCTATTAAATTAGGCACCTAGGAGGGGTGACCACAAAATAGGCTGGAGAGAGAAAAATTGTGATTGCTTTTATATTCCAGCAACTAAAATGTTCATGTGGTGACCCGGGATACAGTCCCTGCCTTAATCAGTGCTTAGTTGTTACACCTAGGAGGAACAGGTTTGATAGCAGATAATGAGAAAAGGCTCTTAAGAGAAACAGGACCACCCTGTGGGAGATTGGGACCCCAACCTCTGCCTCATATAAGTGCAGGGGGATTTGAACACAGGTTTTCTGCATTTTTATTGAACAGTTTAGCAGTGGACTATAAAACTGGCATTGCTACAGTTTCTGCTAATGCTGCTCTTTGAGAGATTATGGACATTTGCACTTAAAAGGTGAGGCTGTGCTAAGTCTGCGTATCATACAATGTTTGCTGAGCACTTTAGCACCCATAATTCAAGGGCTTGTGGGACCTTGGCACCACTGGGATTATATTGGATTTGGAGAACCTACATTTTTGACATAAGTTTATAAAAGGCATGCCTGTATTATACTCTGAATACACATAGATGTTCTTTGGCTTGGAGATTAACCAGCATAGGGCAACCTGGACATAATGCTGGCAAACTCCAGAACAAGGTGGCTGACTTCTAACTGCAAGTTGGTCACCGTAGATCCTGCTTTGCACCTCCTTACTTGCCAAAATGACATGGCCTAAGCCATACCAGACATGGGGACTGTTGTTTGACCTGTGCTAAGGAGCGGTTTGGGAGAGCACTGGCTGACCTGCTCCAAAATTGGGCTAGGGAGCATATAGACATTTGCATACTGGTGGTGGTGGTTGATTTGATAGCGTGGATGTTACTTGGTGGCTTTTACACCACTTTGAAAAGCCACACTCAATTTCAGCCACTACCATGTCAAGCATAAAGCATGTAGAAGGAAAATCCCCAAGCCCTTGGCTTAGACATCTAACTCGAGCCTTGGAGAAGACAAGTCCATTACTCATTTCTCTGGGGGAAATGGGTGGAGAAGGAGGTGCCACTTCTGACAAGAGAGATGTGTTTCTAGGGCACACAGCCGAGAAATGGGAGACCTGGATGCAGGTCTGCTCAGATTGAGAAGGTTCAACCTTTGAACACCTCCATCTCGGGAAGGTAAAGTAGTGTTGAGTGCACACACACCCCCCCCTTTTTTTTGTTTTTTTGGTGTGAAAGGCAGGCTTCTAGGGTGAAGGAATGGAGCAGAAGCCTGTGGCCCACAGCATGAGCAGAAGATTTCTCTGGGAGTGCGTGAGACATGTTCAAAATACCCAGTATCTTGGTTGTTATGAGACTAATGCAAAGATGAAGCTGTCACGTTGAGGGAGTTGTCAATGTCTGAGCTTGTAAAAAACACACCAGGCAGAATTAAGTCTGATGAAGTAGCTGTGAATCCTAATAAAATCCTAATAATAGCACTTATGATCATCATTAGAAGGGAAACCTTTCAGTGCAGTGGTTGTGATGTGATCTGTAATGCTACAGAGTTACCATTTTTGAATGAAAGTCGATCCACAGTTTTTTGCAGCACTGTGGAGACTGGTGGTGGTGAATAAAATATATATATGTTTTTACATCACTAAGTGGCCCTAAGGCTGTTTGCCATCTGGCTCTTATTTAATAAACAAAGTGAATCAAATTAGACCAGCAGAACAGTCAAGGACTCATTTGACTTTCAGATGGGGTTAAATACACACATCCCTCAACATCCTGAGGAGAAGTATTTTCAACACAAATAGACATTGGAGAAGGCTTTCAATGACAGCTTTCAATATTTATTTCAGTGGAGAATTACAGGAAAAAGAAAAAACATGCCTTGAATTAATCATGTTAAAAAAAACCCCACAGCAGTAAACAGAGACAAGTTGAAGTGGATGTCTGATTATTATATAATTATATAATACCTGATGAAAGACACCCAGAAATCTAATTACTTTAATTCCAGATTTTAGGGTGAGAAAGCAGCTGTAGATCATTTCATCCAACTCACTGTAAAACACAAATTTTATCATTTCACCCAGTGATCTCTGCATCGGACTCCATAACTTGTGTTTTTCTTACCTCTGTCTTCCAGAAAGGCACCTGTCTGTGCAGATTAATCTGTGCATTCACCTGTATCAACCAGACTCATTCAATTGAAACACAATATGGTCTCATCTGAAAATATTTTCTCCCCTTCTTTATGCTGGTGGGCACCAGTGGTAGTCTCATACGTGAATTTCTTATCTGTTGGACCCTGTGCTGTCTCTTTCTTAAGTTTTCCTGAATTAATGTCAGATGAATTAATACATAGTTATGCCAGTTATTCCACTCTTCCTTTGCAAGGAAAGAGATCCAAAAATCCAAGTTTCATTTAAAAACCTAAGCCTGGCCATTCTGGGACCAGTCTAAGGTTGTCCCTGTCCCAGTATCCTCTCTGCAACTGTGGCCAGGAGCAGTTATCTAGGGAAGTGTGTAAGACTAGGGCAAATGCATAATAATGCTTTGCTGTGATATTTTCTATATTTTCTATGCTGTGATCTGCACTAGCCATCCTCATAGTCCCCTGGGGAAGAAGCAGCAATCAGACTGGTTTTCCAGGGTTCAGGCCCAGGTAGAAAAAGGCAGAAGGGCAGGAATCTATTTCTGAACCCTGAAATCAGTTGCACATGTCGGGGGAATGGCTTGCTTGGCTTAGGAAGCTGCCAAAGCACTAGTCCTGCAGCCAGCCAGCTCCCCGGGGAGTTATCTGGGCCTACTGACTTTCTTGAAATGCATAACCTTAGGAGGTGATATTAAACACCATTTTTCATTACAGGTGGGTTGGAAAGTTGTTTCTCATGATATGAATCCAGCTTCCTGCGCCTCGCTAACTGCAGAACACAAATATGTATTGAATGCCCCACCATCATTCCTCAAAGCTAGATCATCTATGTCTGGAAATGGGCATTTATTTTTATTACAATGTCTGTCTGTTCTAAAAATATTCAAAACAAATTCCTAGGGTCCTGACAGCTGTGGAATGTAGCTTCTCTCATCATATTTCTCCATTTAATGCCTTCAAAATTATTGGCCTCGTGCCTTCTCCCCCTTTCCCTCTTAGATTTTAACCTGGATTGCACAGGAACCTGGGCTGATAGGATCGTGCTGATTTTCCATCTGCTGCCTGCCTTTCCCTAGTGCTAGCTGAACTCATCGAGCTGTACCAGACAGAACTCTCCAAGGAATTAGGTACCTACAAGATTTAGGACCATTGATGAGTGATGAGAGGAACAAAGAACAGGCCACAGGTAGTTGTATTTCAGTCCCTTGTCTTTCCTGAGGTGAAAGCTGGCCAGTCAGGAAGCATGGTCCTCTTGGCTGGAGCAGCACCTGGGGTGGAGAGGAGATGGACCGTGCATTGCAGCAGGGAAAGGAGGGGATGGTGTGTGCGAGGGAGAGAACAGGGGACAGGTGAGACAGGGATAGAGTGTAGAACCTGAAGCCACAAAGCTTGGATTCATTATCTCCACTGATAATGCTGCAGTGCTGTTGTAAATAAAAATTATCTTGTTTATATATTTCGCTTTTTGAAATGTTCATTTCTTCCATAAGACAGCTTTTTTTTTTTATGCTTTTTTTTTTTTTTTAATGAAAAGAGGGCTTTTATTGAAAGACATTTTTTTCACTAGGAATTATGACTATTTAATACACTGGTTTTAACAACTCCCAGTTCCAAACTGCATTTTTCAGTCTCTGCATCGTGGTCCAACTCATCTTCAGCTTTCCTGAACACAGACATATTTACTCCTCTGTACCACACACGGTCAAAGCACTGACAAATCTAAACGTGCAAAGCAGATTCCTGCATCCTCACTGCCTTCTGACACTCTATCACATAGACCTTACAAAGGTCTTTTTATCAATGCTTTTTTATCAAAAGCAATGTTGCAGCTGGAGTAGGGAGAAATAGAAGGCCAATCTTTATTATCTTTCCTTCAACCACCTGGCAGAGCTGAAAGAAGAGACTGGCTTTTGGAATGCACAGGCTTTTCTGGGAGAAGTTAGGATTATTGTTTTATGGGGAAAGTGCAGCAAAGCAAAGGGAAGCATCTTCATGATAATCTTCCGTTAGACTGGGAGGATCAGATGTCTTTAGCTTGAATGTCACACTGTGTTGCCTTCCTCCCTTGCAGACAGAGGACCACTTGCACAAGTCACTTATTGGCAGGTGTGATAAAAAAAAAAAAGGGTAAAAATTATTGCTCATAAGAAATACATTGTGCTGGAATAGTCAGGAACTGTTCAAACTGTCATCTTAAACGGGGACACATGCCCTGCCATAATTTATTTATGCTACCTATTAGGTAATACTAAGTTTTTTCCTTGTTGCCTATAAAATACAAATGTTTCCCAATTAAACAGGGCTAGGATTGAGTAAGCACAACACTATCACCATCACTCCATAGCTAATTTCCTGGCAGGAGCTGTACTGAAATACAACGCAGGCCAGTAGCGTCTCTTAGCAGGCTGGATGCAGCACAGGCAAGTAGTGTCCCTTGGACGGCTGGAGGGGAACGCTTTTAGGACACACTGTCTGGGAGGACAGGAAAGAGACTATGCTGACAGCAAGGGGCTTCTCTCATGAAGAAATGGAGAAAAGCTGTTGGGCTCCAAAATGCCTTTGAATTCCGGGTGCTTCTGAGCTTTTATTTGCAAATCTAGGAGCCAGCTTAATTTATGATTATGGTTATGAATATTTTAGCTCATGCCTGGATTTCAGATGACCATTTACATAAGCCTGACACTTGCCCATGACTACATGAGGTCAGCCGACATGAATCACCTCCCAACCTGCCGTGAAGGCTGACACATGGTGATGGGTGGGGTTCCTGCGCTTGTTTTCCCTCTAGCAGCTGAGGACGTGGATGGGGGACAGCAAGGTCACACCCTGCACCATGAAGGCTGGAGATAACAGAGCCTGTCTTCTAGAGGCAGAGGGATTTCAAACCAGGCTGCCAGGCCACAAACTGAAAAGCCAGGGTGGTTGGATGGGTGGACACCTGAGAAGGGTGCATCTGCCCCAAGGTGCCCAAAAGCCACAGGGGCTAATGGCAATCATCACAGGGATGGTGTCTTCACGAGCCCAGATGAATAGTTGGTTTCTCTATATTTATTGCTCTGTGACCAACTCAGACTTGGGGATCTGAATGCAGTGAGACTGATCCTGCCTCAGATCTCCTGTTGTGTCCTGGCTTTTTTTAATTTAGGGTACAAAAGGTGACACCTTCCTGTTTTCAGCCAGCAAGAGCTTGTCAGCAATGTTGGAAACCACTGTCAGCAGACTTGGAAGGATGGAGCACCAAAAGATATTAATCTTTCCCCACACTCGGAGCTTGGAGATGCTTCCATTGGTATGATCGTTCCTTTGGGAAAAGGTGTCAGTTCTTATTTCTCCTTTAGCCCAGAATGAAAAACTGCTTTTTCAGTGCTTTCTGGAGCAGCTATCTTCCCCAGCACCTCCTGCAATGCCAGGACCAGGTCTGAGCCCTGGCTTGTCCTAACTGCAGACTCAGAAAAACTGTACATTTTCGCTCCTCACATGCTACTTTCCTTTCAGAGGGCAGCTATAAGTTGCAGAGCATTTGAGTACATCTTCTGGTCTGCATGAATAGGACACAAAAAGGTGGGCTGGCTACTGATTGAGCTACACTCTCATCTGTAACAGTATCTCACAGCGAGTGGTACAGTGCAAGTACTATTTCTGGAGCAATGCTATGTGGACACACTTTTATGTTTTATGGAGAAATATTCCACCATCTACAGCTTAAGCTTCAGGTCACCTATGTGCCTTGGACAATTGTGTGTGCATGGAGCCCATCCATAGAGCCTAGTTACTGCTGATATTGACTGAAACATTGGTGAGCATTTCCATGGTGAGCATTTAGTCTGTTGTGGGATTTGTTTGTAGTCCTTTTCTGCTCAAAAGCCTAAGCAAAAACCTGGAAAATGTTGAGACAAAGGCAAGAATGGTAACCAAGTGTATGGAAGACTCTCAAGTCAGAAACAATAGGGATGGTTTGGATTTTTCAGCCAGGTGAAAAGAAAATTTTCTTTTTTTTTAAAAAAAAAACAAAACAGAAAAAAGAAAAGGGAGGTGGCAGAGGTCTGTAACATTATAAATGATACAGGGGCGTCGGGCATGGATTTGACTTGTCATGATTTCTTGCAATACAGGAACTAGGGGTCAGCAAACGAGGCTGGGAGGACAGGCTGGTTCTTCATTCAAAAGAACTTCCTGCTGAAGAAGGCTGTGGCTGCAAAAGGCTTGTGGGGGCTTAAGGTGAAGCTGGACAAGCACTTGAAAGTGCAATACATAATGAAGTAGAAAGGCCACATGAGGCTCAGGAAATCCCATCAGCTGAAGATATTTAGACATCTTCCCTGTGCATGCTTTCCTGACTGCTGTGAAAGGTAGGTTGTTATGAGATGGCAATGGCTGTCACCAGCACCTTTCAACTAATAAGTCCTAACTAGTGGGACATGACCAAATGGAAATATCTACAATAGTGAGCAACATGAGCTCGGTGTTTGTAAGAGACAATGTGTTGCATCCTGCATTTTTCTGAGGGTTTTTTTGGCTATGTCCACTCTCATGATGCAGTAGGAGTAAGGCAGAGCAAAATGCTGTGGAGCAAAGTGGTTGGTGCTGTGGGCTCGATGTGCACATTGTACATAGTTCAGGGCATTTTACTTTTGTCTAACTTTTCTTTGGTCCCAATATGTTTGGCTTCTTGATCTTACTCCCTTAGCTCTAAATCAGCATAGACTTTTCTTAGACCTAAATCTGGTGGGGTTTTTAACCAGAGGGGTTTGAATGCCTCCATGGGTGTGTAGAATTATGGCATATGTGATGATATTTTTCATGAACATTCTGCCAGCAGATAGGAAAACACAATGTTTGTAGGGCAATACGGAAAAGATCAACAGGTCTCTTTCTTTGGAAAGGATCTGCATGTTCTGCCTCCATTCCATCATGGCTCCTAAAGAGTAATCTTCTGTCCTCTGTAAGCAGGGGAGGGAGAGTCCCTGGGTACTTGTCTTTGCTAGGTGAATTAACCTGAACTCTAACATGGATTCTGTTTCATAAATTATTAATTTTTCATCACTTCACGGATAAACACTGATTATTTTATATTGACTTTTCTGGCCTATGCATGAGCATCTACAGTGTCTCTGTTGAAATGCAGAAGCTAACACACTTAAGTGTGCCAAATGCATGGTATCTTTTGAAAAGGTTTTCCAGAGCCCCTGTCTCTTGACCATCATGCCCTGGAAGCATGGATAATTTTTCATGATTTACAGGGGTATGATTTCCAGGCTGAGTCAGCTTCTCGCAGCATAGGCTGGGCCTCCAGAAGTCCTAGCGTTGTTCCCAAGTGTGGATGTAATAAAACTAAGTGCATTGCGCAATTAGGTTGGTCTCATTTGGTGGGGGTTGTCTTTCAAGAATGAATGTGGATGTAGATAATCAAGCTTATATTGCAGTAATAGGAGATTAAATGTTGCGGTTCTGGCTTCCTTCTTCAAAGGTGATCAAACTGTAACAGAAATCTGCCTAAGACCAGTCTTACACCACAAAGGCTGTTTGTCCATGAGAGAATTAGAAAATGAACATCATCCATTCCTGGGAAAGCACTGAAGCAAAGAACTGGGGTTCAGGATCAAAGACCCAGAACTGGAGAGGGGGATTCATTCAAAGCAGTAGCCCCCAAAGACATTTGCATTCCAGTCATTTTATGTCAAAATCCCATGAAAACCAGATGCAAAAATATTCCTGGCTTCTAACATCACAAAGAACTAAGTATTTAGCTCCCAGACCCAAGAGGGTGTTAGCAGCAGGGGTTATCAGGGAATTAGATGAGGGTTTCATCCCTCAGCGGCAACCTCAGGCACCCACAGTGCCATTGGCCTGGCAGGGCAGCAGGAATCGCTATGCACAGAGGAACGTGTTTTCCATCTGCAGAGCAGACGTGGGGTTCGGAGAGCGAGCAGCAAGTGAAGCATTCCCTCCACTAAATGCCAGCTCATGGCTCTGGCACCAGCTGACCTCACTGCTTCGAGCCCACCCTTTGAACAATGTTGTTTCTGCTGACAGCCCCCTGGCTCCACTCCATCCCCAGGATCAGGTGTCCAGAGGCTCTTATTTGCCACATGGATAGTGCGTTGGCCCACAGAACCTTGAAAAGCACGGCATGAGGCTGTAACAATACTGAGGAAAGATCGGATGATGTGGGTAGTCTTCCACTTCAAGAAGCATGAATGTGACTGAGATCATCGCATTCCTTAGACACCTTCTCTCCAGTAAAGGAAAACTAAACCAAATCTGTGGAGGAAGTTTAATCAGTTCGGGCCAGACCCTCAGGAGTTATAACTCAGCATCATTCCCCATATATCCATGGGACCACGCTGGCTGTCACCAGCAGAGAGCTTGGCTTCGTAGGCTGATGAGAAGGATGAAGGCTGTGGAGAGGATCGATCAAGGCTGAAGTGACACAATGAATCAATTATACAGCTGTAGGGAGGCGGGGAGGTTCGTTGAATGAAGGACCTGTGGTGGTGTGTTCAGGTGTGAGCTGTGTAACCTGATGGTACGGATGTGACACAGGAGCCCTATGCCTGTGCAGGCCATGTTTGTATTATTGAGTGAAAAATGCCAGGGAGTATTCCCAAGCACTGGAAGATGGCTGAGTTTATACTTTTGACTTGTTAGCATGTTCCCTGGCACGGTTTTGCCTGGGCCAACTGGCTGTCTTCCAAAAAAATCCCTGTGCACAATTTGATGTTAGTATAAACCAGGGCCCAGTCCCATATGCAGTTTGAGATACTTACCACCACCCTGTGTTTGTAAGAGAGTTTCTCTGGAAGGACATGGGCCATTCTATACCAGCTGGTATCACTGCCAGAAAAAATATTTTTTGGTGCATATAATTATTTAAAAGTATGGCTGTCATCTCAGGTAACCTGACTGTAGGCTGGGGATGGCATTAGCTGAGGTAGAAATGTATGTGGGGAGCCAGGCTGGTTCTTCCAGGAATCTCAACTGCCTATGTGTCATGTGTCACTGTCTTCCAAAAGTCAGATATTTGTTCCCTCCCTGTTCATGATGAAGAGATGTCCAGAGGGAGTGTCTAAAGTGGGTACATGCCTAAGACAGGTAGGATACTGTTCTCCATTATTTGTAGAGAGAACATGGGCATCAGTATTAGGAGTCATCTCCCCAAAGTGCCTTGGAGATAAATGGAAGAGAAATGGTCCTCCTTCTTTTTCTTCCTTCTTCCTTAGGTTTCCTCCTTCAGTCCACTGAAATCCTGGAATGGATAGTATGATGTACCAAGCAGTGTGATCTGAAGTGGGTGACTGACATCTCCCACAGCACAAATCTCAAAATTCGTAGATGTTCAGGAGATTTCATCTAAATTCCTGAAAATATTTATGTTTGCTAACAAAAAACCCAGTAGTTATTTGAGACAGTGCAAAATCCCAGTGCCTTGCAACCTTTGCAGCATTTACCCAAGGCAGTATGAGCAGAAGGAATTGACGAATTGAAGAATAATTTGGAAAAAAAAAACAACCAAAAATTTGTTAGAGGGACATGAATACCTCCTCCCAGAAATATAGCTAGAAATGACACCTCTGCATGTTAAGGTATGTTGTACCTAAATATGGTAAGAGTAACAAGCCGATAAAAAAAGGAATCGTTTGCTTACTTGCAATTGAAATCAAAGAGAGTTTTCAATTAATATGCTGTTTGGGTTAGGCATTAATGAGTTATTGCATGGAATACATTTGCAATGTAGCTCTGTCTTAAAATTTGGGGTTACTGGGGAGGGGGGAAGCTAAAAAGTGCTTGTACTTCTGAGGTTAAAACATTGTGTGAAGGCTACAGCTGAAGCTTGAGAACATAATACTAAGGGATAAAGCTAGTGTCTTTGGATGCCCATGGTGTTGCAACCTTTCATGGTATTTCTAACTGCAAACAGGTTTCAGTTATGCATCCATGTTTGGGAACCTGAGAGTGAAATTTGGTAACTGTTGTCTGTATTACTGGTGTTGCAATTATTATTTTTACAATAGTGCTTTGAGTTCATCATCACAGAGCAAGCAGAACGCAGTCAGGCGAGGTGCTGTATAAGGCCAGAAGCAATGGAAAGTACTTTTTCCAAAATCAACTTTGCTCATTCACATACGTAACTGTCATGGGGAGAGGTGACATAGAAATACAGTGGGGGGGAAGAAATTGGGTGAAACTGGGCAAAAATGTTCTGGTTTAGGATGGGTAGACAGACAGATTCTGACTAATCAAAAGAATTGAGCACAGGCATGAGAAATAAAACATCCTATACATTCACTTCTCCCCTCTTTTGGAAGAGAAAATGAGAGAAATAAAGGAAGGGAGGAAGGGATGGAGGGATAATGAAAGGGTTGGATGCTTATCATGCACTCCCTTCCCCGGCTGCTCAAAACACACTGCCCTGCCAGTGAGGCAATATATGATTTCCAGCTGTGTAAAGCCACAAACGTATGGTTTACAAATATTTGACCAAGAAAAATATCCTTGCAGGGCTATCCTTGTTTTGCTCTCATATTCAAATGAAAATACTTCTTAAAGGGAGGTTTTTCTGAGACAAATCTTGGGCAGGACATGTATCCGGAGTGAGCAACGCCCTTGATTGGTGTTTTCTTCTTTTGCTGTAGGTAGATCTGCAGGCAAAGGGATACTCACCAGGCGGCCAAGTCAACAGCTAGCCCAGAATTACAGCCTTGCCTCTAAGTGAGAGCACGAGTTAGTAACAGCCCTCCCAGCCTTTTATCAGAAGATCTGGGAATCAACAGGACCTGAATGTCTGGCTGTTTCTGTAAAGAGGTACTCATTCTGCACCTTTTATTGGGGTACAATCTCTACACTTTGAAAAGTGTTGGTTGGGTGTTCACCCTTTTTAAAACTAGGTTGTATCCACTTGGTTCAGATCGAGGTCTCTCCAGTGATGTCCACAGCTAACATCCCTAGCTTGGATGTAAAATAGGGATGATGCCAACGTAGGTGTCTCATGTCTGGTGCAAGAAAAACATAGCTTAGCTGCAGACTGCTCAGGAAATACATGCTTGATCTCAGGAGGGATTTGTAGACTCCTTCCAGCAGGGTGATAGCTATGGAAGGAGGTCTCTACACTCGCAGGTATAAAAGGAACCATAGGATAATCCATATGTGGCTGGAACATACTTTTATCTTATCCAAGATCGAAGAGAACTGAGATTGGAAAGATGCAATCAAGGCTTGATAGATTTTTGTTTGCTTTCTGTCAGAGTGGGTGCCTGTGGGGTGGGATGAAGGGAAGGGGAAGGGGGCTGTGCCTGAGTGCAACAGCTGTTATGTTAATGAGAGTTTAACGTGTGAATTGCCTTGTCCTTACCAGCAAAAGCTCTGGGTGATAATACTGAGGTAAGTGTTAAATGCATTCATGGGCACTTGTCACAGGTAGCCAACTGCTCTTGCAGAGGTTAGCATCAGGGGAAGCAGAAAAAGTTACCTGTCTAGTTAAACCTCACCGGCTCAAGTGATCCCCCGTGCACTTTCTTCAGCCTGAATTAACAGGTGACATTCAGGTGATGGATGGTGATGGTGATGTGGTCAGCAAGAGGAGGCTGTGGGATCAGTTTCTTGTGCACCCTTGTGCAGGTCACTACATCTTCAGGTGTCTCTGCTTTCAGAATAAGGGAAAATTATACCTGCAGCTAGGGCAGGAGCTGGATATAGCCGTGAGACTGATGGTGGTGGGTGCTGGAGCATGGCATTTGTCATCCAATATCCTGGTGCTTCCCTTCCACTGATGCAGATGACATCAAGTAAATGCTGTTTAAGCAGGACTGAATCTTGCAGGCTTTTCAGTTAGTGTGTTGGTGAAATTCATCTGAACCACTCTGGATTTTTCTCCAGGATGAAATGAGTTATCTGTGGTTGTCACAGATATGTAGTTAGATGAACTCAGTGCTCCTGCCTCCCAGTTCCCCTGTGGTGAGGAAGGGTTGATAATGTTGCCTGATCTGTCAAAGAGAGTCCACTCTCCACTGCCATGGGTAGCAACAAGTTTTGTGGGAATCTTGCTATCTTACTGTAAATAGTAACCCCCATAACATTATGTTGGAAAGCTCTTTGTGAAATTAAATCTCAAATTCTGATCAGATTTTTTTTTTCATTTGTTCCCCCCCCAAGTCTGCCTGACTAGTCATACCAGATATTTGTTTTTACATTTCTAAAACATTTCTAAAACATTTCCAAGCAAAAAAAAAGACTGGAGTTTAACTGCACATCAGTAAATTATCCTGAAAACTTCCCCAAAAGCAAACAAGGGCAAATTCTTCCCAGCCTTTGTATAAAATCTTCTGGCATCATCAATAACTACGTTTGTTGAGATGAAACTATACGAGTCTTTCCACTAAATCTGAGATATATAGCACACACTCTTTTTTATGAATTAAGAGAAGGAAGACATATCTGAAGAACTGGTGTTTATAAATAGGCTTTTGACTGTAGCTGAAGTCTATGGGTACAGTATTTAATTAACTCACCTGCTCCATCAGTAATTCCAGTGGGCCAAACTGGGTTGTGTAGTGTCTCACTGTTCAGCACAGATGTTTCGATTCCTTAGTTTGACCTTGCAGTTCTTGGATGCCTCAATGGTCTGTCCTTAATGTAGCAAACAGGCTAGAGACTGCTTGGTTTGTACAAGAGCGAGCTTGGTTAATCCTGAATTGTTAAGGGCCATTCTTCATTCTATTGTTGGCAACGTGTCCACAAAGCAGGACATGCTGTCACAGAAGGAAATAAAAAGATGGATGAATGTCTTTGAGGAAGAGCCAGATGGTTAAGTGAGACAGCTGGCCACAGACAAACAAAAATTATGGCTAATGATCAAGCCAGGTACCAGCCAGAGTCAACAAGCTCTGTACTGGCTCATTCCAAATTTAGTGTCTAAACTTAGCAGGGCACCCTGATGTGCATGTAAACCTCCAAACTCTTCCTGTCCTGGAAAATGTTTTCACTTCTCTAATTTCATGCAGCAGACATCTACATTTCCAAGAGCAGCATTGGTGACATGTTTGAGAGTTTTAATAGCGGGAAAAAAAGGACAGTATCTCATTGTATTGTTCTGAAGTACATCCATTAAGTTGTCTCACAAGCTCAAAACTTCTGATGGAGTTTCAGCTTCTATCCATCGTCACTCAGACCCTTCCCTTTTGTTTGGTTGGTGGCATCCTTAACAAGAATTAAGGATAAAGGAGATGGATGCAAACATCCCACCTCTCTGACAGACACTCAGTAAAGGATGATTCTGAACTCACGGTTCATCCCGAGGACACCTACATAGAAGGAAAAAAAATTCTGTTGTGTAAGGAAGTCAAAACTGGAAATGCTGTATTTTTGTAGGCAAAATTATATATTTATAATGAAAGGACGTCTTCTTCTCTGTGTCACAACTTTTTTTCTTTTTTAATGATAAAGAACATTATTACATATAATTTGAATAACAGTAGAGACATGTTCAGACACTGTAAATATTTGGAGAAAACACTTGGTTCATTTAAATCTGATTTCCTGGCTCATTTAAATCTGATTTCCTCAACAAAAAACAGTAACTCCCATTTCAAGATGAAAAGCCAATTCCTCTGTCAATCTGGATTTGGCTAGTGCTTCTGCTTGTAGAATGACACCCATTTGTGGTGGAGCAAACTCAAACAACTTTAACACACCTCATGCCAGTGCAACTTGTTCCCAGGTTTAAGGAGGTAGATCTTCTTTCCTTTTGTATACTTCCCAATGCCTGTGCTCTAATTCTGCCTTTTCCTTTCAAGATTAAAGATTTCTTTGCCAGACCCTCCATAAGACTTTGCCTAAACCACCAGAAACTCAAACCCACCAGCAAACAAGAGAACCCTGAGTTTGCCCTTTACCCTGCAAATGCACACATTTTCTTTACCAATACCAGGAATCCCAAGGGCTCCCCCCCTACACTAATAAAGGTAAGTATGTACATAAACATTGGCAAGGGCAGGGCGGGGAGGGGGGGGGTGATGAGGTGTTAAGTGGAAATTTCTTTACTTAGCAGTGTTGATTTGTGAGCCTTAGGGGAAATATGCTAGGGGCCTCTGTGAAGAGGCTCTGGATTGATTTTACTCTTATCCCCTTGTGTCAATCAGAGCGGTAATAAATAAATAAAAATAATGATTATATTTTTGCGCAGTTAGAGCACCATTCATCTAGAGTGCCCAGCATCTGTGAAAAGAATCATTGCTGTCTCCATTTAAAAAAAATAAAATATCTATAGTTTCACAGCTTAGGTCTCTGCATCCCGAAATGCTGGGCTTCAGGCAGTGAGGGAGTTATTAAGACAAGGTTGCCTGCATTTACATAAAACTTATCATGCATACTTCAGCTATTGAAAGCCAGGCTGGCTGGAATGCTGGGGTTAGCCAGATTACATTTCATACATGCATGCCTGACAACTTCACTTACCTAATTCCTACATTCAAAGAAAAAAATATGCTGGTGCCTCTTCCACACAACAAATGGATCCTATTAACTCAGAATAGCTTGGGTTTACCTTTATGGTTTCAGACTTCGTGGTAGTGTATTGTAGGGTTTATACCTCAGTTCTTCATGCTGAAGTAAAAATATATGGCCAGGTTTTAGCTAGGGCATGCTCTTTCCTTTCAAGGAAGGGGGTTATATTTGTGCATTTGCAAAGTATAAATATTTATGCACACAGTTTCAGTGATTGAAACTGGCTAGCTCTCTGGTAGGTCAGAAGTTCAATTCAGAAATCATCTTAGGTTCAAGTTTTCATGTCTCGGGATCTGTTTGGTATGAAATGGACTGAAATTTTCCCTGTGCTGGTCCCCCACCCATATCCTGGTGAGATTAATCTGGTTCATATGCCTCTGCGTGGCTGGGGTTCTCAACCCCTGAGAATGGGCTTTCATGTTTAGAGAAGATGAGCAAGGGGGTTGAACTGGCTCAAGTTCACACTGAGGCAAGATCATCCCTGTCCAATTCAGAGGCTATTCCAAATTAGCTTGCTCTCCTGGAGCCTGCAGCCAGGGATGCAGTTGGGGTTGAGTGGAAGTAAATGAAATTTACCCACATTTAATGCCACACAAATGTTGTTCCTCTAAATATCCCACTATGGAGGTTGCAAAGATAGGACACCTCTTCTGTCTTCTTCACTTTTCACCTGCAAAACAGGTGAAATTACTTGCTTTGTTTCACTGTAGAACAGGCTCACCCTCTCCTGTGCTCCTGAGTCAAAACTGTGTGGGTACCTGGGGTGAAGACCCCTGAAACCCTGAAGCCAGAGCAGGGTTTGCTGGTAGAAGTGATGCCTTCCTTGCTTTTGGAATCTTCTCTGCCATCCAAAGCAACTCTTGCATCTCCCATTGGTGGTGTGTGCCCTCAGTCTGGCAAACTTTGGTAAGTGAAAGCCATTCACTGAGCCGCTGTGACTCCTGGCTTGGACAGAGTGGGAACAAACCAGGCCCTGAATCTACAAAATCATTATTCCATTCTCTTTAACGCAGTGGAAGGTTTGCTAAATATTAGGATTTGGAGGGACCCCCGCTGAGCTACTCCAAAAGGAGTTGGTCTTCCAAAATACAGTGAATATCTGCCCTCTGAGAAACAGACTTTGTAAAGTCTCTCCTCTTCAGATCCATAAATGACCTGACAGGCCCAAACTTCTGAGCTACATTTTCTGCCTCCTTTTTTTCAAGACCAGTTACCAAACACTGAATTTCCCTTAAAAATACTACTTCTGTAGGTTGTAACGCCCCCTTTTTACCTTCCCATGATGGAATGCGTCCACACAGCTTTTAATTTCTTTTTTTTTCTTTCTTTTTTTTTTTTTTAAAGAAAAGCATATGTCAAGTAAAAGCAGCTGAAATTAGAATAAACCATGCCACAAAACTACCTCTCTCTCTTCACCTCCTGCTTTGTCATAGATTTCATTGCATGGGGTGTTTTCACATTTCATTGCTTGCTTTCTGTATCAGAAGGGAGATGGTTTTTCATAAATCAGTAATTCCAAACAAATGGTAAAATGCTTCTCATCCTGCTCTAGCAAATACTGGTTTCTTCCACAGTATGGAAAAAGGCTGGAAGGGAGGATGAGGTGGATCATAAGTCAAAGGCCTGCTGAACAGCCTGTGGGATCTCCTCTCTGAATTCATTAAGCCACACAAAACAATCCTTTCCTGAAAGCCATCAGGAGTAAAACTCCACCAGTTCCACTGTGGCCAGGCTTCCCCTTTCGATTTCCACAGATAACTCCATTCCTGTGGCTGGTGAGTTCTTCTGAGGAATAACAAATAATGGCTTCATCTGCACTAGTAAACGGAACAGACCTGAGCTCTGGCTCAGGCGTTTCTCTGGCTCTGAAGCCAGCTAAGCATCGTCTGACCACATTTAAGTCATTAAACTTCCATTGTCTGCAAAATGGGGTGTCTGCATCTGAATTGTCTATGGGGAAATGGTCCCTGGGCTGTGCTAAATTCTGAAGCGTGCCTGCTTGGGAGTGTGCTTGTTGGTCTGGGCCAAAACCATGCTGGGGACTGTTGCAGCAATTTATCTGAGGGATTGAATTCTGGGGCCTGGGAAGGCTCCCTGGTGATGGTTTTTAGATTTATTGTTGGCAATATGTATCCAAAATGTCCTTACGGCACACTAATGGGGGAAAAAACTTCTTCTACGCCCAGGTTACACCACTGTGGTTTGTTGTCTCATTGCACAGGTGATCTGTGGATGAACCAAATAGTGAAGCTGTTCTGAGAAAGCAGAAACAACCTGGCTGAGTCCTGTCAGCAGCTCAACGCATCTTCCATGGCCAATGCCAACTGCTCTGAGCAACGACAGCAAACTTCACATGTTAACTAACTGTCTCTGGAGGACAGTCTCTTGGACACGGGCTTCTGGGAGCCATGCAGCTCTCCCAGCTCTCTTCAATGTTGCCTTCTACCTTGGACTGCCTTTTGAGCTGGGGCAAAGTATTTGCAATGCACCTCTGAAGCAGGAAAATGGCTTCTTTTTAAAATAAAAAAATCTTTAATATTTTTATTAAAACTTATAATTTAAAAACTTTATTATTATCATTATTACCATTATTATTATTACTATTATTTTTATTTTTATTTTTATTATTATTATTTTTCCCAGAGGAATGTCTGTGTTTTAGTCAGTTCTGGGTGTCAGGGCCAAGGTTGGGCATTGTTATGTTGGGATCTGGGAGATGGGAAGACTGACTTTGTCTAGTAAAGCTGCCTGTCTAAAATAAGATGGTGCAAGGACAGAGGGAAGATTAAAGAAGAAAAGGGTTTTAATCCCCTCCCTACCCTGTGATTCACATCCACCCAGTGATTCCTTCATCTCTGATTTTTAACTGAAGGACTGATATCAGAGAAACACTTGCTTCTCATTGAATCTGGGTGGAAAACAAAAATAAGATCCCCAAGAACCTCCTCCAGCCCGAGCGCTGGCAGGGCGCCAGGGAATGTGGGGAGGACCAGGCTGTGGGGTTGGAGGAATGCAGGCCTTCCTATCTCTTTTCCCAAACATTCCCTTCTGCAGCAGACTAAATATTTTCACATGCTGCTGCTGGAACACCCAGGTTCATGGTCAAACAGAGACGCAGGGAGCAGAGATGGCTTCGCGCTCCTGGGGTGATGGTCCTCATTACAGCCTGGCCTGGGGCCAGTCGCCTGGCACGGGGTATCACATTGCAGTTTGCCTTCCTACATCCAGTGTTTTTCATCTCCTTTTTGTTTTATTTCCATTGCCCTCTTCTATTTTCACTTTGTATTGCTCTGTAGGAATGGACTTCACCCCACTGTTCAGCGGGTTTTGTTGTCCTCAGTGCATCTGCTAGGGAAGGAGCCGCTAGGAAAGTTGTGTGACCTTAGAAAAACCTGCGTCCCATGTACATCAGGCTCCTTTGTCCTTAACATGTGGCTGGCCATGATTATTGCAGCTTCAGGAGTTCAAGGTGGGTCACTGTCTGGGAATGGGTAAAATGAAGTTCCTATTGCAGTCCCCTGCCAAAGACCCCTTGACATGGTCCTGGGCAAGTCAATTAACTCTCACCCACCTTGTGAAATTGAGATGAAAGAGGTTTCCTTGCTTTATACAGGGTATTGTAGGGCATGTTTATTTACGATTCTGAAGTACTTCAGTGTTGAATAGAAAGAGGCAGTAAGAAGATGTAGATAAATTTCTTGGTAAGGAAGATGCTGGGGGAAGCCTGATTTCAGTTTCTCTTCAGGCATGTAAAATAATGAACAGGACTGACCTTTGGTGATGATCTTCCCCTCCTCGTGTGGAATTCAGCTGGTGCATTCATCCACATAAAGGTAGCTAGTTACATGTGAGCTGGGTATCTCTGACCTCGTTATAATTGAGGGACATCTAGTTAATAAGGTAAAGCTATAAATCTCTCCCTAAAGACCTGCATTTTGTCAGCTGAATTTGTTTCTAGATCCTGTTGAATAAAACGACTAGCTTTCCACCATCCATCTAAGATCCATAAGGAGTTTTGGTCGCTAGTGTGAGATTCAGTTGCCCAGACACAGATGCTTGGGACCATTTGCAATACGTTGGGCTGGTCTGTCTGGTCTCCCCCAGAGGGGAGGAGGTTTCCTATAGATCCTCTGTTGTATCTCCAAGCCCCATATAGATGATTTGGCTAATATAAGATATTTCAAATTACTTTAGGCACCAAGTATAGGAAACAGAGTCCCATTGCTAGGACATATGCAGACACTTTCCTGTGAACACACGTAGGTGGATGTGTCTGCACAGTAACTGCAAGGCAGTGTTAATAACAGAACAATAACTGTCTGGATCTTTTTGGACAATGTATGCTCAGTAAGAGCATGGACAAACTGTTAAACTTCATTATGTGCAATTCACCCCACACTCATTTTTCTTTCCACATTCACATTTTTTGCATTTTTCCCCCCTCCTATTTTCAATCTGTTTGCCATTTCCTCCATGTTCCCATTGTCAGAGTTGAGCTCTGGAAAAGGGGAACATTTCCCACTGGTTCTTCCTTACTTGCTCAGGACAGAAGCGTTCTGGCTTTGACTTCTCTTGGGAGGACATTTTATCTTAAGCAAATATTGAATTTCTGGGATTAATATACCGGCTGGTTAGGAAACAAAACAAGCCAGTTCCAAGAAGCATTTGCTTACTGATAGCAAGCAAGATAGACTGTGTTGATTGCGTGTTGATGACTTCTAGTTATAGAAGGCCAAATTATAAACATTGGTAATCTGCAAATTTGAAATAAGTACCTTAGCTGGTCCACTAAGCCAATACAAGTACAGTGATTTGTATTAGTAAATGTCCTAGGCTTAGTCTACGGGGCTATTTAGGATCTTACTCCAGGCTAACTGCATGGATTATTGAGCATGAGAATTAAAGTCAGATATAGGTACAGGTACAATTCCATGGCTCTGAATGTGCCATCAAGTTGAACTTAAATGAAATCCTAATGTAAAGGTAAAGTTACTAGACTAAGAATAGAAATTCTATTCATACAAGCTGAGGTTTTGTTCCTTGTTGCCACAGAGCTTTTTCTAGACTCTTACAAAAACTGTTTCATCTTTTTGAGATGGTCTGCCCCATCTATGAAAAGAAGTAAGAAACATCTTCCTACCTTATATATTCATGCCATGAATAGGTTTATTATGACAGTGAACGTTGTATTCTTATTGCTGGTTTTGACCACCTGAATTTTCCTGGCTTCTAGCAGGAGTTAAGCCTGTAAAATTCTCTGGATTTAACAGACAGCAGCCACAATTCCTCTCGAGTTGCCTAATTAAAGTCAATAGAGCTGGTAGAGTGTTTTCCTCTACAACCGTAATCTTTCTCACATTTTGTTCTGCTTTGGTTGTATTGGACACAAGTGGCCTGTGAAAGTCTGTTCTGGGTCACATGACAGGCGACAGGCTTTGGCTATGGCTGTGGCTAGGGAGTGAACATACCTCACAGCAAACTCCACAGAGGTCAAAACATGTTGCAAAGTCCTCTGCTCCCTTGCTTCAGTAAACCCTGCCTGTAACATTCAGGGAGCAGCTGGAGGGATCTCATCAAGCAGTTTTGAAGCACTGAAGTCCATCAAGGTAGGACAACATCCCATGATAATCTGATGTATGAGAGGAGTCATCATACTCCTCTGCACATCACGGCAGAGGTGGGAAGCACAGGTTCAGTTGAGTTGGGTCATAAAGAGGGACCATTCTGAGATTCTCATATGTATCATACAAGTTTTGATGATATTTCTGTACTGAACTGAAAAAAAGGTATCTTGCCACAGAAAATCCTAAGCACTCAGAGTCAGGGGTGATAGTAAGCTCTGTGCAGAACTAGACCATTTGCAAGGCTCAGAGAAGTTCAGGAATTTTGCTTTAACTTCCCCAATTATTTTTCAGCTTTTCACACAGCCTCTACAAAGTGACTGACCTCTTGTGAATTTTAACCAGGTAGTCACAAATAGAGTAACACAGAGGAAAATAATGACTGGACCCCTCTCTATTTTATTACTTCAATTAATTAAAGCAATATCTCTGCTTCTTTTTTTTTTTTTTAATGAGGAAGCATTTAAATATTTGGAGGAATAGGATGTGAAACTGGAAACTAAAGTATCAGCTGAATATGTGGAGCTTTGTTATAAGACTTGATAGTCAGTTTATCTTATCTCATGAATTTGTTTGTTAGGACCCTCTCAATTGTATTTAATTTGAGAGTAGAAATCAGCTTTTGGCACACTGCAGCATCTAGACCATGTGGCAGGCTTGATGTGTTCTGAAAATCATTGGCACAAGAAATTCCTCTAAAATCATAGAATCATTTAGGTTGGAAAAGATTTTTGAGATCATCAAGTCCAACCACTAACCCAGCACTGCCAAGTCCATCACTAAACCAAGTTCCTCAACTGATAAACAGAGTTTCCCAGGCAGTATAAAACCCTGTAGCCATACCATAATACTTCTTCATTACGCTAATTGTCACCTGTTAAGGTTTTACTTCAAAGTTTTGCAGTGCACTTTGGAGAACAGCTTCTTTTTGAACTAAAGGCCCTACATAACACAGCAAAGTTGTCATGCCGTCATGGAGCAATTGCTCTTACTGGCTGAACGGCTATAATTCCTTCCATGAGCTGTAAAGCTACACATATGGCTTTACTGCTTCAGAGTTATTTTAATAAGGATTCCCCTTAGGGCTGTCCAGACAGCAGATGGCATCGTACGTGAAAATTAAACTCCTGAACTGAGGCTCCAAACCTATTATGAGGCTTATAAAGTACACCTGGAGGCTTTAGGTGAAGTGGGAAAGCGAGGAGGTTCTCAGTGCAAGCAGAGATTGCTGAATGCACAGATAGAAAAGGTCCCTTTTTATTTTCCAGCACTAGCCCAATGACTGACTTGTCTTTGACTTCTTTTCATGAGTCCCAGGACAGAGCTAAACGCTCTCTCATTTCTTGAGCTGCCGGTGC
Organism: Falco peregrinus; assembly: GCF_023634155.1. NCBI lineage: Eukaryota > Metazoa > Chordata > Aves > Falconiformes > Falconidae > Falco > Falco peregrinus. Next base: position 62,512,520 of record NC_073725.1, on the reverse strand, counting down.
TTTGTGCCATATAAATTTCAAGACAAACCACTCATTTTTTGTTGTTGCTGCTTCAGTTCTATTTCAGTTGCTGGAGGGCAGATGTGGAGCTGGTTAATAAACAAAAATCCTGTAGTGATATTGCAAGTTTGCCCTTCCACACAAAACCTAAAGAGTCTGGGAATAAGCAAATAAATACGGCTCTGCCTTTATGGCTGAAGCAGAAGAGGGCAGGTGGTAACCGAACCCATCGGCAGCAGAAAGTTTGCCGGTGCCCTGCAGCATTTTCTCATCCAGGATTGCTTTTCTACTAACCTCTGTGCCCTTCCACTTTGTTGCAGCTTTCTCAGTTACAGTTTTTGGGTTAAGTTAGTGGTTAAGTGCAAAGAATGGGAGGTGGACAGGAGCAGACATCAGATTATTTGCCCAGGCCTTCAAGACTCAAGGCAGTTTGCAGGGATGGTGACAGTAGGTTTATGGAAGGATCCACAATCGTTGGTCACATATGCAGGGATTAGCCATAATATAAACAAAGGAGATGCTCCAGAGTGCTGTGCATCGCAGTGAAACCCCTATGGAAACTGTGAAAAAGAAAAAAAAGAAAAGAAAGAAATAAAAAAATAGGGAAGAAAATGCTGAATCCACCTATTTCTTAGCCTACCTCCAGCCATCTCCCATGCAAACCAACAAAACATTCATATGATGATGGAGATGCAGAACTTAATTTTCCTACCATTGCTTTTACAGCCCACTCTGGTCCCAAATCCTGTTACAAATGGGGTTGGAACTAGGTGATGTTTAAGGTCCCTTCCAACCCAACCCATTCTATGATTTTATGATCCCTATCAAAATATCTCCTGGAAACATGTGAAATGAGAATTATTGTCTCAGAGACTGAATGTCAATTTTTGAAGTGCATTGGAGTACATTGGAAGAAACAATGTTATATAAAGAACAGGATGACCCCCATCCACAAAATTTTATACTGATCCTGAGCTGTCAAGACCTGTGCCCACCGTTGAACAGAAGATGTGCTTTTAAAATGTTCCTGCCTAGTCTTGCAGGCATGTAAACATTCCCACTTACCAACAAGTAACTCTCCAAGTATTGAGATAGCATCCCTGCCACAGGTTTGTGTATGCAATGTGCAGCACAGTGAGTCTTTGTGATGGATGTGTTTTTCATGGAAGGTATTTTTTTTCTTCCTGCAAGAGACATTATTTCCAAAGATAGCTTCAAGGTGAAGGATAGCCCGTTAGAAACAGCTAAATGAAACTATGTAAGGTTCTCTTCCTCTCACCTAGCTTTGGGTAGCTACAACATAGTCACCTCCTGCCGAGCCAGGCTCTCTGGGCTCCATTTATAGTCAACAAAGAGAAGTAGCCACTTTTAGATGTGATTCATCAGATCTGTTTTAGACTTCTAATTTAGGAGAGAATGAATCATAACCTCAACTCTATTGACCAGCTCCTCATTGAATCCAAAGGGAACAAAGCTCAGCTTTAGTGGCTAGGTCAGCTGCAAAAGTCTTTATATTCGGTTAAACCAGTCCCATTTCCAATGTAGCAGCTCGGTCAGAACAGTCCCACAGTGTAGATGCTTTTCCCAACATCCCAACAAAAATCTTCGGGACAGAGATTTATCCACTTTTTTGGTGTTTTTGGGAGTGTGTGTGTGTGTTTTTGTCCACAAATGATTTCCTCGCATGTGACTCCAGGTGGATGTCAGTCTAGGAGGGTGTTATAGATGCCTTTACTGTTTCCATAGATAAATTGGGAGCTGCAAGAGCCACCTGGTGCACAGTATGGATAATAGCTACAGTACATGTATCATTGTTGCAATCACCGTGACTCAGTTGGATGCATTTGAACAAACTGGAGCTCCATGTGCTTGGCACCAGCTATCCTTACATTATCCTCAGAAACTTATATAGCTGTCATGCCCGTGTCAAAGAAAACTTACTGTCAGTATCAATGAGGTCTTAGATGCTGACAGGTCGTCTTCTAGCCATAAATCCCACAGCTCAAGGACATACCTGTCTTTCAGGCTGGGCCTGATGGATCAGAAGAAGCGTTGGGACAGGGTAATTACAGCAACCAGTATGCAGGGGGATGTGAGGGCAGGAAGAGGAGAGCATTTCTTTTCATGGGTAATGGCTATTTTCAGTAACGCAGTGGTACGGACCTCAGAAAAGAGTTTTACAGAAAAAGGAAAACCACAAATCCATCCTTTCCTCACCATTCCTTCACTGCACAGAGAAATTTTTATTCCATCTTTTAATTACGTCCAGCACAACTCTCCCAAGTGTATGGCAGTGCATTTGGGGATTCTTCAGTGAATAAGCTGAAGTGGCACACAGAGAACAGATAAGGTAATGAAATCTGAGGGCATAAGATTGCAGTGCAGATATTTCAAAGGATGTGGTTTGCACAGAGGCATTCACTTTGTTTTGCTTGGCGACTTTTTGCATGTCTTCTCCATCCTTATTACAGCTTACTCTTTATCTTTCATCCTTTAAATATGCCCAGGTTTGATGAGGTAGAGGAGAGGGCATGACAAAACTGTGGATTCCTACTTAAGCACGATTCTGAACAGTAAGTCTCCCAGGTGAAATAACCATATTCTCCCTGTGTGTGTGTGTGTGTCTGTATGTATATTGATTGACTGATAAACTGACACTGATATGAGCAGGTTCATGCTCTAACTCCAAAGAGGCTGCGATGATCTTACATGGTCTGCATGTATCTGAAACTTTAACTGAGGCTAGTCAGTGTCTCCACTGATGTCAATCAAATAACATATTCATAAGGGTTATATTTGCTGATGGGCTTAGTGGGAGTGTGCAAATGAGGCCTTGAAATGCAACCGAAGAAAAATGTTTATTAAAAAAAAAAGGGTTTTTCTCCCTGTTCTTTCCTTCTCCAAGACAGACTGCAGGCTGGAGTTAAACTGGTGCCTGCACTGTGTTCCTGGGCCAGCTACGGGAGCTGCTGGTGGTTTGACATTCCCTCTCCTGGAGAAGATAGGCCATAAACAAAAGTGTGATGAAAGAAATCTTCCCCACTTCACATTTGCCTCACTCACATTTGGGGGTTAATGACTCTAGATAGGCTGAAACAGTTCCTGCAGTGAAAGTAAAGCCATGGTGGGTATCTTCTCCCCTTTACAAACTGGCCCACAAGGTCTTTGTATTGGAAATACTGTCATTTCCTCAGACTTAGATAGACAGTATATATATAACAATTTCCATCTTAGAAATATCATCTTTGTGTTCCTCCAGTGCCACAAACTTACCTTATCTGAAAGGATTGGCTGGACAGTTACAAGGTGATGGTGCAGGATGGAGACTGGATTTTCTCATAGACCCCTGGTACAAGGAGGAGGATATGTCCTGGGAATATGTGATATCTGAGAAGATCAGGGGGAAGGTCTGTGCTACAGTACTGCTGCTCTGTGATGCTCGGTTGCCAACCTTTGCCTTTCTTCCCCCTGTCTCTCTTTGGTTCTGAATGTTAATAGCAGGTCATCACGGAATTATATTTAAAATGTTTTAACAGGAAATAGTGAACATTACACAAACCACAAAATCTTATAGCTGGAAACGGGAAAAAGAGAATTGTCTGTCTAGAATGGAAATCAGGTAAAAGAAATCCTCTGAGAGGTCACTCGCATTTTCACTTAAAACAAACCTCCATTTCAGTTATAACCATCATCAACAGCATCTCAAATGCTGCAAGTACATTTTACCATGTTTTTTCTGCTCCTGTGTACTAGTGAAAATCTGCTGTCACTTTTGTGATGTTATAGGTCATCCAGCCTATAGAGAGCAGCCCTGTGGAGAAGGACTTGGGGGTACTGTTGGACAAGAAGCTGGACATGACCCGGGGAGACCTTATGGCAGCCTTTCAGTACTTAAAGAGGGTTTATAAGAAAGATGGGAACAGGCTTTTTAGTAGGGGTTGTTGTGATAGGACAAGGGGGAATGGTTTTAAATTAAAAGACAGTAGATTCAGACTAGATATAAGGAAGAAATTTTTTACAATGAGGGTGCTGAAACACTGGAAGAGGCTGCCCAGAGAGGTGGTGGATGCCCCAGCCCTGGCAGTGCCCAAGGCCAGGCTGGACGGGGCTGGGAGCCACCGGGGCTGGGGGAAGGGGGCCCTGCACGTGGCAGGGCTGGGACTGGGGGGTCTTTAAGGTCCCTTCCAACCAAAACTATTCTATGATTCCATGATTCTATGCATCGTGTGTAATGACATACTCACATTTGCTTTAAAGCCATGTGCCTTTACACCAGTTAAAGGAGAAGAACTGATATGAACCAATGCAAGATCATGAACCAATGCAAAATTGCGGACAAGCCTCACACCCTGGCACTCACGCTGCTGGCTTCTGCTTTACAGTCTCCCCTGAGTAAGGCCATGCTGTGTGCATTTGTAGACCCACACCATGGCCTTGGACAACCAAGTTAGTTGGGGAATTATGGTATGGGAGAAACCCAAGTGTTTGCCTGTAAGCTGGGAGCAAGTTGCATCACAGCTTCCCACACTCAAGGATGAATTACCAAAAGTTGCCTGCCTTCAGCTTGCTGTGCCCTTAGTGTACAAAGTCCTAAAGAAATCAGGCTGGAAGACACCCACACAGGTGATGGAGTCCCTACTTCTCATAACTGCTGAAATATTTTTATGTGTACTTTATTTCCTGACACTTTCAAATGTGCTCTTCATGGTCTACCAGCACCAGCCAACTGGCTAAGCCCTCAGCAGCTCAATACCTGGCTCTAACGCACTGTAATTTTTAATGAGGACAATTTTTAAAGGTACAAATCCCCACTAATTTAGAGTAAAACAAATATAAGCAAAACATCCGTGTCACTTAAAAAAATTATATAATTCCTTAATCTTTTCACCTCAGTTTCTCTTCTGTTAAATACGAATGATGACCTTTCCCTAGGTAACAAGGGAATTTCAAAAGGAAGCATACTGATGACTTAGGAGGTCCTGTGCTGATGAGAGTCAAGGAAGAACCTTAGAAGACAACGTGATTTCTACTTTTCTGCTGGGTTTTACTGTCATGTGCAAGCTGTACAATGCCAATTCACTGGAGATATTTTCTCGAGGGCAAATAATGCAAGCACAGTCTATTTTGACTTCCCACTGGCAGAATTCAGAACAGAGATTTTTCCTTGACACATTTGCAGGACTTGCCAGGAGAAATTCCAATCCCCGGCATACTTTATGCAGCTAAATAAATACCATAACATGAATAAACATCATTAGCAATTGCTGATTGAGTTCAAGCCCCTCCGGTTTTGTAGGGGAAATGTTTTATTATAAACTTCTGTGAAGTCTAACCTCAGACTTGGTGGCTGATTTGAAAAAAAAGAGAATATTTTTTGGCAATGAAAGGTGCTAGCAAATGAATACTTTTCCATCTTCTTTCCTATGTATAACAAGACTTTACCATTAAAACGTGGTTGCTGCTGGAGTGAGGGAACAGTAGCTACCAAGTAGCAGTTCTCTGCATTTTTACAGTGCCAACCACCTAACAGACCCAACGTGAACAGAGCACAGTTCTGTGCATCGTTCACCCTGCTGGAAAGGTTTTGCCATCGTAGTTGTGCTGTAAAAAAATTCCCTGTCCTGTATAAATTTGAGACAGAAGAAATGTCTCCAGTCCACATGAAATGAAGGTCTTCTAAAGTCTTCCTCTTAAAAAAATAAAGGGTAAGTAAGAGCTCAACATAGAGTAACCCAATAGTTAACAATAAGAAGTCGAACTATGAGACCTCAGGGCCTTCCTCTGTTTTTACTGTTTTGAAAACTGAAACGATGTCTTCCACATTTCAGATATGTGCTATAACCAGCACACTTCTAGCTGCTTTTTAATGTGTCTGTACCCTTTGTTTTTGATTATAAATTCCAGCCCAGAGCAGCGTGACCTTTCCCAAGAAAGGCTCTGGTGAAACTGCCACATTAGAATCGTAAAGAGCTGTTTGGGGTTGTGTTAAGTGGTGGGACATTGCCTTTCCAGAATTTATTAATCTGAATATTAAAACAGAAAGTGGCTCTTCCACTAGTGTAAACATTATGAAAATTGGAAATTGAATTTCCATCCTATGGGAAATTTGGATAATTTAATACTTATAGCCCTTTAAAACAGGAATGAAAAATCCAAAGGATCAAAGCTTTAATAGAACACAGTTCTAAAAATTCAGGCTGATGATTTTTAGGCCAGATGAGCAGGGACTTGTCATGTCCCCAAACTGCAGCAGTGCCTCATGGGAGCTGAGATTTCCTTTTCTCCATTGCAAGCAGCAACCTCTCTAATTTCCAAAATGCACCTTAGCTGTTGTTTGCCGTTTTATTTCACGTCAGCTTGAGCTATAGCAAAGATTTATTTCTGAGAAAATAATTCTGAACTAGAGCCTTTCCTCCTCCCTTTTTTTTTTTTGTGAAAAAAAAAAAAAAACAAACAAAAAACCAACAAAGCAAACCAAAACAAGAGGCAAACAAAATGTTACAACCAAATACATTTCTGTAGTCATGATTTCTTTGGGAACATTTAGCTTTCCTTATAAATCCCTTATATATTCATGTGGCCATGGACTCAGTTATCTACATATATAAGCACCAGTTTTCAACTGGTATATTTTGCTTGTCTCGGCCATTTCTTACTGTTTCCTTTGTCTTTTGTATTTAATTTTCTGTGGTGTAAGAGGCAACATCGTCTTGTCACATGAACAGATCCTGGTTTTACCCACACACACAACCTAACCACAGATAACTTATGCTATGGTATAAAAGCTGCTGAAGATCCATTCAAAGTCAGCCTTGGAGAAGAGGTGCAATCAAAATTCTTCATCAGCCATCTTGGTACTTAAGTTCACATTCTTATGTTCTGTATGGAAAAAAAGTAGTTATTTATAGGGAGGTGGAAGAAACTACCTCATTGTAAACTCCACTACTATCATCCATGAGGCTAGGCTGGAAAACTGCAGAATGAGGAGTGGTATTTAGAGGGTTCCTCTTTACTCTCCTGAACCTGTCTGCCCGGTGCCTGTTGCCAAAGCACCTTTGTCCCACAAATGCTCACACATGAGAAACACAGTGTCTGTTCCCACAATGCTCTTTGGATGCTGCAACCGTCACCACCTAGGTAAGAGCAGCCGAAAGTATAGAGTTCAGCACACTGACCTTTGGGTAGAAGACAAGAAGAAGCAAGGACCATCCTCATCTTTCAATTCCAGAAGTCCCTGCCACCTCCAGGACCACTGGCAGAAGACATACCTGCTGGACTGCAGCAGGCTTGCCCACCTGCAGTCCCACCGTTAGGGAGTGACTGCTCAAAGCCCTCAGAGAAAAATCTCTCTGTGTCACCTTCCACCTTGCTCTGTGACCATTATAAATTCTGTGTCCCTGCTCATTGCCCCTCCACTTTGGGAGGCTCAGTAATTCCCAACGTAAAGAGGCATTTCAAAACTAATAGTGCAACTGCTTTTCTTGACAGACCTTGCTGGCAGCAGTTGGTAAGCCTGCCAGTGCTGGACTAGCGACTGAACAAGAACAACACTCTTCCGTGTTCAGAAATGAATACGATGTGACATCCAGACTTGTTTTTCTTCTAGGGGTAGCATGACAAATTATTCTGATCTTGTTTATCTCAGCAGAGACTGCAAAGCCATCAAGATTATTCAGGTCACTCTGGATTTGCTGTGGGACAAAGAACGCAGGATGTGGCTAGATCCAGTGAACATATTTTTCAATCACATTTCCATAAAATATCCTCCCCGCCCCCCCCCAATGCACACAAAGAAAATAATCATAATATTGAAATAGAGCTGATTGTGAAACTTCCTTTTGTCCTGTGAGAACTTCAGATTTCAGAAGTTCTCCTATCAAAACTTGACAATTTTTGCAGCTTGGTAATCTGTGAAAAATTCAGGATGGGTCATTTGAGACATTTTTGTTCTTCTAGGTCCCTTAAAAAAATTACATGAGAGCAGAGTAATGAGAAAGTTAAAGGAAAAGTCATTTCAAAGCAAAATGAAAATATTTACTTCAAAGAAGCTGAAAGCTGTATGCAACTTCAAAAAACCTTTCCCCCCCTTTTTTTTTCTTTTTTAGTGACCATTTTTTTAACAACCTGAAGGAAATGGCTGCAGCTTGGTGAATCGGGGCTCTTTCTAGGAAAAAAAGTGTTAGCACAAAATTCTCAGCCAGTTCTAATCCACAAATTCCGTAGTTCCTCATTTCCTGAATAAGCAAATGTGAGGAGGAGGAAAGAGAGAGAAAAATACACCAAGGGTTGCCAATGAAATGAAAAATGCCAGTTTTAGGCTCTTTCTTTTTTTCTCCAGTGACCTAGTCTGCTCCTGAGAGTCTCTCACCCCACACTCAGCTCCTCTGCAAGGGAAGGGGATGGGGAGCTGCATGCCCTGACATGTGGGGCAGAAGTAGGTCTCCTTGGACATCTTTTCAAGAAGGACTGGTGGAACACATAATTAGGAACTTGCCCTGGTCTACAAGAATTTAACGGTGACTTCAACTTCACCTGGCATCCGGATTAATGATGAGAGCACGAAAGCAGCCATCCCGCTCAATAAATGGTCATGTTTCTGGGATAGCATTATTTATATTGGAAACTGGTTGCCTCCTCTTTCCCCTCTGTGTTTTTATGTTTGTCCTATTCCTAGACCGAACTATTCAAAATGCTGCCCCAAAATGGAGTAGAAGCTTGGTTATTTAACAGTTTTTGAGAAAAGGTGAGACGTGTTGAAAAATCCTGTTTCAGTAAATTTTCTCTAAAATGCAAGTAGCATGCCAGCTATTAATCAGGCCAGATTCCTTCATAAAACTGTTTGGTTTCCACTCCTCAGGATTCCATCATGTGCTCTGTTTCAGAACAGGGAATCCAGGATTTCCAAACCACTTATACGCACTGTGGTGGAGATGGTTGTCTGTGTCCTGGGAACTCAGTCACAGACAGCTTTGTTACTCCAGCCACTGATATTTCTGGACTCTTCTGCAAAATGGAGAGAATCTTCCACAGTTGATCAAAGGGGATTTTTAGGTGTCCGAACCATGTATTCAATGCAGGAGGAGCCTGCCCATCCCTATGGAGGTAGCTCAAGGTGCAACATAAGGAAACAGGAAGGAAATGACTCCATTGGGGGTGGGATGGAACCGGCCAACACACCCTCCAACAGAAAAAGGTTCAAATTTTCCAGGTTTCTTTTCCTGCACATGTCAATTCAGAGGGTATTTGAAAAACAGTGTTGTTTGTATTCATGTTTAGTTTAAACTGGGTTTTTACTGAATGCTGGAAATTTTCTATGCTAGACTAATGTCGTCATAGAGCACATCTTGCTCTTTTGCTCAAATATTTTATCCCATTGAGAAGATGGCAGAAATGATACCAGCAAAGAATAAACCCAGAGACTTCAGCAATTAGTTAACTAAATCCCATTCCCAGCAATTAATATGCCATAGAAATCATTCAGTAACAAATTTGGAAGAAGAAAATGCCTGCATGTTGAATAACATATCTTTTAAAAGTTCACGTCTAACACTAAAGTCCTTGTGTACAGTAAGACAATGACTGAATCTGTCCACATGATATTAATGGAAGGTGAAACCCACATAATTTCACTTGAGTGAAAGTTAGGGATGTGGGTTAATGCCAACAAGAAAAAACCTGCATCTCCAGAGCATGATTCAAACCCTGTTAGATAAAATATTTTCAGGGAGAGGAGGAACTGCTGAGATCTCAGCTGTGCCATTAAGGTCGCGCTCCTCACCTTGGCCCTTCCATCTGGACTGCAGAGACCTTGTCCTGCAGATGTGTATTAATCGGTCTTTTTCCCCCTGACTCGTGACCAAATCAAGGGAAAACACATAGGTTTGAAGGTTTTAATTTCACCTGAATTTTTAAAAAAATATTTTTATCAAATAGTCTTAAGAGTATTTGAATACAGACCCCATGTTTTTCAGTCTCTCTTGTGGATGGAGGGTGCCCACAGCGCTGTAAGTACATTTGATGCGACATAACATACGGAGGGTCTGAATGCAGAAATTGAGTAATTCAAGTTAGCAATTTACCCCAAGTGAGCTACTCTGTGATGCCTGACCTCTGCCACCAGGTAACTGCCAGATTCTTTAAGGCAATGGATCCCATGGTGAGGGAAAGGCTTTGCCTTTTCTGCAGGGCAGGAGCTTCACAAATCCCTTAGCTCATCCTGAGTCAGGACTTCAGCTTGGAAGGAGGCAAAACCTGAGGGCTGTTAGGGCGAGGGAAGCTGGAAACAGCCTTTTGCTGTCAGATTTCAGTCATTCGTGTTAACCCAAGGTTTCCCCAAAGGCTGCCCAACAAATTCCTTCTGTGCAGGAAGAGCTTGGGCTGCAAAGGCAAGTGCTAATCCAGAAGTTCAAAGCCTGTGTGAGGAAATATAATGCTACCTCCAGAGACTTTTCAGGGGAGGGTGGTTGACCACAAGAAAATAAAGGCTCTTGCAGCTGATCGTAAGCCTGTGTGAGAGGGCTTGTTGAGGAGGCACCTAGGAATGACTGACATTCCAGTTTATGAATCAGCAGGGAGGGAGCAGCCTGGGCCAGCTTTTGGGAGATGCCTGGGCCGTCTGCCGCCTCTCAGACCACGGGAATCCTGCAGGGATACGAAGGGGAGACAAAGGAGCCTGAGGACTGTGGGAATGGAAAGCGCTACAGATCATGATGGCTGGGTTGACACGAGTGCTGTGTAGGCGTGATGATGCCTGCTGTGAGCAGGGAGCCAAGCTCGCGTCCAGCAGTGCTATGGCATGTAAAGGTAAGGCACTTGCGTCTTCTCCCTCTTCTTGGTCCTTATGGACAGAAAGATCTTGTGGCATAAATTTTCCTGCTCTATCTCTGTACAAAGTCTATCTCAGTGACTCTGAATTTCCTCTGGATTTTCCCACATGAGTGGGGAGTCATGTGGCCCCAAAACTACAGCTCGTCCCATTAAGAGAACTTCAGGGTTCGTAGCTCCACAGCTTCAGAGGGATTTCCTCTAAGCACCACCACCCTTCCCAGCAGAGACTGAGCTCAGAACTGAGAATTCAAATGTTGCTCAAGTTCCTCAAAGCCAAAACACTGTAACTCACCTATACGTGTTCACTTGATTTGGGATCTTTCCTGAACTGAGATGTTTCTTGGGTATCTGGTACCATGTTAGAGTGCTGTTGTGTCTGAAAGCATTGAAAAATATAAAACATCCAAATGAAATCATAATAAAAAGTGTCAGGATGAGACTTTGAGAAATAACCTGCCTCATCATTTTTTCCTCCTTCCAGAGCAAGATCAACCCTACCTACTATGTGCTGGATGTGTGTTTTCTAACCTGCTAAAACCTTCTGTTCATAGAAGTTTCCCAAAAAACTTTGACATGTCTAGATTGGACAGATGAATCCAGCCCTTGGCTCTACGAGAAGTATGGCAATACTGTTTAGGAATGTTTTGACTTCACTTTTTTGTCCTGAAAAAGGTGGATGTGTTGAGGCGGAACATTTTCTTAGGAATGTAAAGGTCCTGGTGAAGCTTTCTTCATAGAAGGTTTTTCCAGCAGAATTTCTGAGCACAGTGGAAGTACAAGATTTCCCCCCATCACTGACATTTCCTGCCTGTCAGGGATCTCACTCACTTTCTGTGTCAGTCATCCCTACTCAGGCTCTTCATCTGCCTGATTCAGATGAATTACTTGAAGCTGAATCTCTCGGGACATGGGTGAATATTTGATCTGACAACCTGTTGCCCCCTTTTTGGTCAATTCTCCTGTGTTGTTTTGTACTGTTTCTTCTGGTTTAGCTTTCCTAAATAGAGTCTTGGTTTAAACAACTCGGTATGGACTGAACTTCAAAGGAATACCCTTCCTTTTCCTAAATAATGTATTTAGCTTTAAAACAACATGAGCAAGTCTGATAGCATGTAGCTTTTGGAACATGAGTCACAACACCTCCAAAACAATTTGTGATGTCCCCTTTGGGGTTACACAGGTTGGTCATTGGCTTGAAGTCTGGGCTGAAATGGTTTCAGCTCAATTGAAATCAACTTTCCAAATGTATTTACTCAGAGTGAGATCCGTGAAGTGCAAACACCCCAGGCCTAATGGTGCATGGGAAATAGAAAACACAACTCCTACTTGTTTGCTGTGATAAATGATCACCTCAGAATCCTAATGGCCATGGCAGTCTATCAATGTGTTCAGCTCCTACCCAGCACCAGGTGAATGGTGGTGGTGGGTGAGTGTGGAGCTCAAATTATATTGCTGATCTTGGCAGTGCCTGGATAATTTAACAAGCCTGATTAGATACTAAATAAATATTGGCTTTGCAATATGTTCACCAGTGTTTAACTTGGATAAAAGAGGCCGCAAATACTGTTGCACTGGGTGATCTGGCAACAGGCACAAACACTTTAAAAGATTCATTCAGACTGTGACAAAAGTGTTTAAGAAGGAAATTTTGGTGGAATCATGTTTTGCTCTAATGAAAACCCTCTGTTCTGCAGTAACTGAAGAAAATCAGCTAGCTCTTTGCCTCATAACTTCAATGTGCATATTACTGTAATTTGAAGGTACGTTGTTTTTTTGAAAAAATGAAGTCCCCCAACAGACCCTGGATGACCAGGTTAACAGCTATGGACAATTTCACGATGATGCAGAGAATGTAATGATCCCACTTATATTGCAGAGTGCGCTGGAGCAGGGAAGTGTAAAAAGTAAGTTATCATCAGAAATGAGACTTAGGCTTGTCAACTGCAGTCCTTTTGTACAAGTCCCAGCATCCTGCAGGTGAGCTCACTTATTTTCATGCCATATTCATTGGCTTTGGTAAAGTTTTCAAAGCTGAAGATGAGACTTGTCACATCTGGCTGCGTGCATACAGTCATTTCATATCATCTGAGGTGCCTGTAAGTTCTCTCAGATGCAGGAGTGGCAGATAGGATAGAAAATGTAAGGCAGAACTAACACTTCTCGGAGCAGCAAATAGAAGAAAGTCACTTTAAGGTATTAAAGATACCTTAATGCATTTAAAATGTCCCATCTATTTTGGCAACTGAATCCTCCTCTGTGTGTCTCCACTTGAGCTGGGTGATTATAACAGTCTACCAACATCTAGCCAATATTGCACCAAAACTTAAAAGCACTTTGTGAGAGCCACATTTAGGTAAACTCAGGACCAACTGGAGAAAGTCTGGGAAGGAATTACTGGAACAGTCAGAAGTTAAGAAAAAATTATGAGATCAGACCAAAGGAGACAGGTCTTTTCATCTAGAGAGTCTGAGGCAAAAGGTTTTTTGCACAGAAGAAAATAATTAGCTTTCCAGATCCATAGGTAGATCAGACGTGAAGTCCTGAATATCAAATTCAGCCATTGTAAGTGGGATTAGAAATAATAATAATAAATATTATTGTTATTGTTATCATTATTGTTACTGTTATTGTTATTTTGTTATTGTTACTGGTATTGTTATAGTTATCATTATTGTTATTGTTATTTTGTTATTGTAATAAAATGCCCACTACACCCACACCTCCACACCACAGTAAAGGTAAGGAAGGAGCTGACCTCCTGGGGAAAAGGAGGCAGTGTCTCTTTGGTACATGTAGAAGCTGCTGGGCAATCATGGAACGCATCATTGGAGACGTTTCTGCCTTTAGTCCTGTAAGGACTTCTCCAGCTCTGTCAATATCTGATTCTCTGTCTCCTGGAAGATGACACAGGACTGTTCTTCGCAAGTATAAATCAGCGTTGTTCAGTCATGTCAAGGTTGTGCTTATAGACTTCCACCATCATTTTGTTCTCAGGATTATCTGTACAATGACAGCCAAGCCAAGCCAGCTGGTGTGCATTTTTTAATATATATACATTCATATATATATGAATATATATATAATTTAATATATATATTTTAACTATACGTAGATGCTTTCATTTACAAGTTTTTATTTCCTTACTCAGCGAAGAGGTGTTGTCTTATCTTCCCATTTTCTCAAAGGCCCACAAAGAGTGAGCAAACCTGATCTTCCACTGGCATCAACCAGCGCGGCCATCCTGCCTAACAGAAAAGAGTTTGGACCTTTCTTAGAAGAAGCAGTTGCTCACCAAGACTTTAACATGATGAGGATTTTTATTTAAACCACCTTTTCCCTATTCTCCATTTTCAATTTGTTACAATGCTTTTTTGCAGCTTCTCTGAGCCATCCCCCCATGCCAGTATAAATCACGATGAATCTGAGTGGGCCTGCATCCAGTTAGACCAGCAAAACTTTTAGCACACTACCCTGCTCCATCAATTTTAATTCCAGCTATCCACTAGGGGAATGTCAATCAACAAACCTGTGCATCAAAGTACTTGTTGTTTCAAACCTCCCCCAAATTTATGGTCCCACAGGGCTGTGCAACGTAGCGCTTTAGCCCTGCTCCCAGCAGTGAGCAAACCAGACCCACAGCACCCTGGGTGCTTGTCAGCATTTAATCCTGCCAAACTAAAATCTCACTCTGGTTAATTAGGTGCTGCTCCAGGTGTTTGGTAACCATTTTCTTAAGCTAGCCCCTCCAAGATCAAGAAATGAAGGGGGAGGCTTCTCCCCTCCCTCATCTCATCTCCAAGCTCCTCTAGTTTATTAGTTCTGGTCCACAAGGAGCGGCCGAGTACGAGCTGAAGAGATGTGTATGCTTCCACTCCCCATGGCATCATAAATTATATGGGGTAAAGCATTACCTAATTCATTTAACTTGTCATGTTATTCTCCCCTCAGAGGAAAACTCAATGATTTTAAGAGCAAATGTTTGAGGCTGTGATGGTGGAGGTTTTGTGTTAAACTGGGAAAAAAACTGAGATTGAAGGGAGAGCTGGCCATCAGGTAGGTCTCAGAAACTTAAGGTTTGGGGGTCTCTGTCTTGCCCTGGAGAAGACCTACATGGATGTCATGGCTGACAGTGCCAGATTTATGCCAAATGGGGTCACATACAGTGTTGATGTTCATCCACTGGATACTTGTAAGAAATTGTATATACAACTCTGTGGCTGTGTCCACATTCTCACCCAAGCATTAGGAATTCTTTAGCATTTTTCCCTTTTAATCATTCAATAAAAGGTGTTATTTTGTCATATTCAGCTTTGTAAAAGTCAAAGTTGATAAAGCCAGTGAGCTAGCACCTTTCTTAGTTTAATTAATGTAGTTATGTTGACTTCCTATTTTTGCAAATGAGGGACTTTTCTTCTAGTCCTCGCTTCCTTTGTTGTCACTATATGCATATGTGTATTTCTGTAGTCAAATGTATGTATGCACATAGAGTGGTGTGAGTGGAAGCCTAGCTCAAGACTGAGCTAAGGTGCCCTTCAAATATTTTTGACTGAAGCAGAGACAACCTCAGATAAGATACCTTCCACTCTGTCTTGTGCAAATATGAGTGGTAGATTATAGAAAATTTGCTTCTGTAACCCAACAGCTATCATATGGTGCAAAGTCCCCATCCACAGTGGGTGCAGATGGCAGCTCCAAAAGCCGATACGTGAGTATGTGGTGAAGGGACTCACACCTTTATTTCTGCAGCCTGGCTCAGCATCACACTGGTAGTCCTCATGCTGCACTCTACCACAGGCACCAGTCAACCCTTGGCTAGATAGAAACTGTTGTTTACATCAAATACAATAGACTTGAACTTCTGCTGGAGTAATATGGTATAAATTAACTTCTGTGGAGTTATACCAAATGGTGCCAGCTTCTGAAATGTCTCCCTACCAGTCAAGACTGATGGGCTATTGGTTCACACTCAGAGGTATCATGGAGGCCTCCAGATGTAAGCGTTGCCTTCTTGACAAGGCATGTAGGAATGCTCAGAGTGGAAATTTGGCTTGTCAGCTTTGGAGACAGGGACTGAACTCTTCAGAGGATTTTACATTTCTCATTTTCCCATGTTTACAATTTTTTTCTTCTTTAAGAAGAAACAAAATATAAGTGGTGTCACGCTTGTGTCAAAAATGTAAGAAATGATGTTGGAAGATTGTGTGTGTAAAAGCAAGTATTGGTGTTGAAGATGATGCTATTAAAAGTGATGCTGCAGTAAAAGAAAGCAATCTGTAGCAAGCCTCTGTATCTTGGAGAACCATGAGTAACAAATGCATCTGCAGCTCATCATTCAGAAGCATGAAGCCTTTCTCTGCAATGACCTGCTTCGCAGCCCTTCAGCAGCTGTCACACATCTGACAGGCATTCTGTAAAACTCTCCAAACAGAAACTCAGACACAGACCCTAGATTTTCCAGCATCTAGCTGTGGGCAGACCCCTCTCCCTCCAGCGCCTCAGTTGCACACAACCTCACTTGTGCCTGACCCTCTTTCTGGGATGCCCAGGGGAAAAGCCGTGAAAAAGAAAGGCCCAAAGGGTGCAGTGTGTTTTTATTTGTGCGTAGTTCATGACGCTGTTCCCATGGGCTCTGCTACAGTATGCAATACGCCTTTCCCACTGACAGTGAAAATCCTGCAGAAATCTTAAAACCAGTTACAAGAGACCAGGCTTTCGGGGCACTCTCCTACACTTGATGGCAGCTCTGCACTGAGGTGGAAAGAACCATCCTACTTGAGATAACTCCCTGGGTGAGGTTGGAGTAACTCAGAGCCTGTATTTCCTCATCTGTCATGATGGAACTCCCCTCAATCCCCTATCTTGCATTCAACACTTGATTTTTATTGCAGGACTGGTTGTCATGGAAACAACCTAAAAAGAGGTAAGGTAATGTTGCAAGGCTAAATATAAGCAAAGCATTGAAAGAAGTTAGGCTGAGGGGTCCCCCGTGGCTGCCCTCGGAGCTCGTATAGCACTGCTGCTGAAACGGGACCCAGGCAGGGTGTTCAGCTGCAGGAGCCCACCCTGACGTGCTGTTATGGGGGCAAACAAGTAGAAAAGGGCTGACCTGGTTTTAGAGAACTTCCAGTCTGATAAGCACAAGCTGGGTGGCAAGGTCCCATGGAAAGGAAGAATTTGTTATTTTGTATTTGTTTGCTACAGGTGAAAGTAAAGGCCATGTTCACTGTTCAGTGGGACCATCGCTCAGGATGGGTCACAGCACTGCCTTGTCCCTTCCAGCACCCATCACATCCCTGCCCTTCCTAATGCTACGGAGTAAGTGAAAGACCTTTGCAACAGAAAATTGAAATATGATCAGAAAAACGAAAAATTAAAATAGGCACCTTGGGAAAAGAGTAGGAAGGAGAGTCGATGGGACTTTTGTCCCAGTGAATATGTGAAGAATTGTCCTGATGGTCCTGTGGGCTTTTCCTTTGCCCTCTGGGTGACCACTGTCAGCCAAACTGGATGCCGAGTGTCCTAAATAAAAATAAACATGAGGGATTAAGATGATAATGATGCAAAAAGTCTTTCCCTGGAAGGTTTTAAGCAGCAGATGAGGGTGAGACTTTAGCTCATGGCAAAGGGGTGTGACAGCGGTTAGGATGAAGGTGCTGATGCTCTCAGGCGCTCGGCAGAGGTGACCTGTTCTGATGCCCCAGGAGAGGGCGGCCATGTACACACAATCCGGCACAAGGCAGCCCTCACTTCTGCTCGGGCTGTTTACCATCTTGAAGAACTGCACAGTTTCCAAGACATTCAGTTGAAATCTCCTTTTGGCTCTGAAATGTCGCTGTTTGAGTGAGACCATAGCTGGTGCTGCTGGTGGCCACTTCAGAAGGTAAAGTTATAAGGTTTTTTTAGACCTTTAACAAATACGGACCAAGACTCACATCATGTCATGTCGGTTCTCCTGGTGAGCTCATCTTACATACTAGTGATGCTCAGTGTAGTATCTGCCTTGCCTAGCGGGGCTGATATTTAAACCTTGCCTTGGAGGGGGCCACAGACAGCACCACCAGCCACGTGCGCAGGAAGAAGCCTAAGTCCTGGAAAAAACAAGTATCTTGATGCAGGGCAGGTGCCACACTTGTGATTTCAAGATTCCCTAAGGTTATGTCTACACTGATGTGTAGCATAGGCCAGATGTGTCCAGCTGTTCCACTTTGTTCAAGAAGTTCTCTGGGCTCACTTGTGTAACACAAAGTATTAAGATCACAAGCCTGACTATTGGGGGATGAAGGTTAATTTGTTCTGTCTCTTCCCACGACAGAGGTGTTAGGTTGCCAGCAGCCACAAATCTGGGTGAAGGAAATACAGGACAGTTGGCAAAGGTTTTCTTTCCTCGGACGGTTGGCAAAGGTTTTCTTTCCTCGAGGGCTGTTCCTCAAGGAGAACAAGGTGGAACAGGGTTTATCTCTTTACCTGGTAACTCTGCAGAGCTACCAGGTTTGCAGGGTGTGTGTGCTTGTGTGTGCATGTGTGTGTCTGCAGTACAGACATTTGTCCCATGCTGTCCTAATTTCAACATTAGTTTCCAGGTGGATGGGTCTTTGCATCTCATAAGTCTTTCAGGTGAAGAAGACATCTTAAAAATTGGGCTCCAGAAATATGTTTTCTGAGAGACTTCATATATCTTGGTGCTAAGGTGATGGGTGTCCTTTGCATGTCCTGGGGATCTTCTCTAGCATCACAGCAAAAGACTCACCAGGCAGCACCTGGCTCAACAAATTAATCCCCTTCTCAAGTAGCAGAGCTGTTGCCCTGGAGCACATGTGCTAGGAAGAGAGTGAGTTTACATCCTCTGTTTTTCCAGCACTTCATGCTCCAGTCTGGACTCCCTGGGGTCAAACCTTCATCGGCATTGCAACACCTAGCAGTTAGGTATTGTTTCATGATGTAATCAAATCCCTGTTGGAACAGAAGCTTTAAACCCACATTTCAGGGAGTGTGGATCTTCACATGTCTGCTTCATTGTAGGAATTACATACTATGAGGCCATGGAGGTCACTGGTTGGCATCCTCCCTGGAGAGATGAATTCATGACGCTACCACTGTTTTTCTCTTGAGAGTGGGTGTTTACACCAGCCATACCTCCTAGCAGCCTGCTGGGTTTTGGTTTATGCACACTATTGTGTGGGAAGAAATGGACCATACGACAGAGAAAGGCATCCTTGACTGTTCTGAGCACCATAACTTTGTCAAGTTGCAACCAGCCCTCCGAGCAGTCTGTGGACAGCACTGGGTTCCAGCAGTGGAATGAAATGCAGCAGCCCACCATGTGAGAAGCTGAGAAGGAGCCCTGAGGTGTTAATGGTGTCTCGGTGGATTGAGACACCTGAAAAGCAGCAGGGCCATCGCCCATAGCAGCAACAAGCCAAGCATTCTTCAGGGCTGCATTCACCGGGGCTGTAACCAGCCGTCCTTGGTTTGGAGCTGGATCTCAGGGGTCAGCTCTTCTGGTCAGAGCCACACACAGTGTCGAGAGTATTATTTTCCCCCCAGTTCAGCAAGCTGCCCAGACTGTGCCCTCATTTATCCCATAACAACCTCGCAACATTAGCAAGTGTCTCCACGGGGATCTGAGGACATTTAGCACCTCTCGGAGGGCACTGAGATTTTGCCAGGCCTGGCCCTAAAGTTTTTATTTTTCTACCAGAAACCCATTTTTGCAAACAGTTTGTGGAAGCTGTCAGTAACCCTGATGGGTCGAAGGTTGTTAGCAATTTGGTTTAACAGCTCCTTGTGGTTATTTTTTTCCTTTGCCCCTTAACTGAAGTGGAAAACAGAAATTCCTGTCAGCATGTGTGCATCTGCTTCTGAAATCTGCCAGCAGCATCACATGGCATTCATCATGCCTTACAGACCAGTGGAACCCTGAAGCCTTTCCCAGCAGCTCTTTCTGGTGAAGGATGGTACAGGCACTTCTGCAACTCCCCTCCTTCCAAAGATCTACAGGAGACTGTGGTAGCAATTAGGAAAGAAATGGTGGGAAGAAAGATCTTCTGAGGTCACAGCAGGATTTATAAGGGCATTTTTTTTCCCCAGGCTCAAAATAGATAATTTCTATAAACTGCAAAACAACTAATGTGAGGTCTTGTGACTATTGGATAGCTCTCAGGAGATGTCTGTCTCTGCCACGAACCTGCTGAATGGTCTTCAGTGGCTCATTTTGCATCCCTGCGCCTCCGTTTCATCATCTATAAATTAAGGGTAATGGTAACGATTTCCTTTCCAGCGTTTTGAGAAGTATTTACAATACAGTTCAATACACAAGGCCATTGGCAACTGCTGTGATTCTCTCCCCTCTCCAAATGCATAACTGTGTGCTTTTCATTTAATGCGCCTGCACTGCAATGTGGAAAACAATATGGTCTGTGTAGTGCTTTTCAGAGGGGAAAAAGGGGGGAAAAAAAAGAAAAAGAAAGAGAGCTCCAAGAGATGATATTTGTAGTTGCTCAGCTGTGTTCCTAATGTTGTGTCTCAGATGCTGGTCAGGTTCCAGAGGCAGACGTTCCTTCCAACCCTATCTGGAAGGGAAAAAAGCCGCTGTCAATAAACACACTTGGGGTACTTTTCTCTTAATGGATTTGGAGAGAATCTTTTATTTATTTTTTAAAAAAAGTTTTGAAGCAACCCAGCTACAGGCTGCAGCTGGGGTCGGGTGTGTGCATGCCAGAGATCTAAAGGAAAATCTTTCTCTGGGAGCTTTGTGTAAGCTGGAAGAGCTATTCTATACCTGGTGTGTGGATCCAACTATTGCATCCTCTGAGTTAGGAGAGCACAACATGGTCAAACGGTGGGTGAGAGGCTGGCACAAGAGGTTATATGCTCAAGGAATGGCCATGCTCTGAGGCTGCAGAGGTGAGTCATGCCATCTATGAAGAAGACGACTTCTCTGGGAAGGCAGCCGGGGTCTATGTCCATCTTTGTGAACACGCTTGTCAAGCGCAATGGGTGGCATCCCAAAAAGTGACAGAAGATGATGCGTGGTACAAGGGCGCACAATGCAAACGTGACTGAGGGAGCTTGGACTGGGGAGCTGATGTCAGCAAGGCTTACACAGGTGCAATTATCTCATACACTTACCAGATTTTAATTATCCCAGTTCAGACCATCTTAGGGCTGCTCCAGTTTATGGACTGTCACTGTGACCTAGAGGAGAGTCATCCAAACCTTTGAAAAAACAGTGTCACCGGAGTTTTCCCTGGCATTGACTTTAATTTAGGGCTTAGATCTTGGCTGTGCTAAAGCAAATGAAGGATTTTGCTGTTGGATTCAGAGTGGTTAGACCATAGGATTTCTCCTTGAGGAAGTTTCCAAGCTAGAACACAAAACAGAACACTAATGCAAAGGAGCTGCTGTTTTCTATAATTGCCTTCCTTGCTGACGTTCTATTTTTCTTCAGTCAATCAACTCCTGCCTTAATTACACTTTAGAGAGCCTGTGGACACCAGTGTTTTCAGGGCTAATTCCCAGAAGCATTTACAAACCTGCCTTGTTTTTAAATGGACTGAATTGTGTTGCCTGCTAAAATAAATGCACTTGTCAAATCCCTTTCTTCAACAGCCTTGCCTTACACCTTGCCTTGACAGTGCAATAATGTCTGTTAAAACAACGTGAAGGCCACTTTCTACCTACAGCCACTCCTCAGTCCTCAAATGAATAGCAAGAAGGGGGTTGGGGAGAGAGAAATACTAAGCCTGCACTCTGGGATAGCATCCGAGGGCTCAGACCCTTTGGCATCGCTCACAAAGACTGGGGGAACTGCATGCATTTGAGAAAATGCTGGGGAAAGAGAACCTAAGAGGAACTGATGGAAATATTCTACACAGATTATTAAGGGGAGGGAGAAACTGTGTGCTGTGTTGCTGTTGTGAAGTTCAGGGCTCTGGGATGGACAGGCTGCTTGGCACCTGACGGATCCCCCGAGTGATGTGCTCTGCCTAGAAGTGGGATGTGTCTGTCAGGTCCAGCAGATATGGTTTAATGGATTCTCAGCACAGCAACTCAGGCAATGCTGGGCTTTCATGTGCCTGGGCTTTCATGTGCTGGGCTGAGGGGAGGGGACCAGGCAGCTTCTGACATGGGTAAGGAGAGTTTGCAAACGAAGGTTGAACAGAGCTGGCAGGAGAGTCCAAGCATCTCAGCCTTTCTACTCTTGCAGAGAGAGGTCCCTGGAGAGTCCTGCCCACACTCGCCAGTTGCTCCATCCATGGTAGCAACAACCCGGCTGCTTCCAAGGGCTTGCATACAGGCTAAAGTGGCAGTGGAGCACAGCTGTTTTGCAGTTCTGCTGCCGCCCACTACCAGTTTAGCAATAGCCTCACTCTGCATGTCAGGAAAGCGTGGATATACAGGGAACATGATCTTGGCTCGTACTTGTAGATAGGGCCAGCCAGAAATCAAGCTAGAGTATGGCTACCCCAAGCATAAATGAGCAAGTTATGCAAAGAGGCAGAGGAACCATCCCTTGGACTGGTGTTAAAAACTTATTTTCCCAGACTCTTGGGAGCTGTTGATTTTCCAGATTGCTGATTCTTTTCTCTGTCTTGCTGTTTCTTTGTATTAGCTCTGTAGGAGAGAAAGGTAGGTGTCTAGATGTCATAATGAACACCTCACAGTGAGTCCCACTGTGACTTTGTGTCAGCATACGTAGGGTCCACATGCTTTGGGATGGGGGTCTCCACTCCTTCTTCCATGGACGTGCGTCGTATTGGTTGTAAGAGTCTGTGGAGCTCTCCAGTGTCATCAGGGCTTCATGCAGTAGGTGCCATACAAGACGAGAGGAGGAGGGATCACTGTCTTCATGTGTAGGGAGGCTTAACACAGGAGGAAAGTGATGACAACTACAGAAAGCAGAGTGAGGGATTTAACTTCCAGAGCCTTTGGGGACATTTATGGCACAGCCATGCTTTGAACTTGCATGACTGTGTGTAAGCAACCAGTTTAAGCACAAGACTTGAAACAGAGAAGTTGGGAGGTTGGAAAGTGCATTGCCAGACCATACTAAAAGAGTATCTTATGCATTAAAGCGCTAACATGGGGGATTTTTACTCTGGTAATTTTCTGGAATCACCAGTGCAGCTGTGCCTTGGGGGGTGCCTTGGTTCACAGCACACTTAAGAGACACAAGGCTGTGCTACACATCCTTCTGTGCCGCATCCATGCAGTGCATGAGTTACTACAGACTCTCTCCTTCCCCCTTCCCCCTTTACTCCTGGCCTTGCAGAGGAGGTCAGACTGCAGCAGGATCTTACCCATACAGGGTTCATGCCAAGGACAAGCCTGCCAGAGACCTCAGAAGCATGGGATGATCAGTGGATACCTCAGCCCTGCTGTGGCTGTAGATATTTTCCATATCCCTTGCTATCCCATCAACAGAGGACAGGAGGGATCACTTGCAGGGAGGTCTGCTCGCTGGATGGTCTGTGCATCAGGACTGTCCCATGCTCATGCTGCCTATACACTGCTGCACGTTAGCCTCATTTTTCCCCATGGCCTCATTTCAACCTTGCTTCAGAGCCACCCGCTGCTGAAGGACCCCTCAGGAGGTCCAAGACTGTGCTCTGGGGCAGGGTAGCAATAGCAGTGACCAGTTGCCCTGTAGCCCTCTCCTCCCATCAGTCCCCAAGAGTTTTAAATGGCAGAACTGAGTCTTACCTTCACAACAGTGGTGGAAAAAACATGGAAGAGAAAGGCGATGCGAGTCGTCCAAGTTAATTCAGCAAACTGGTAGCAAAGACAAGGGAAAAAAGTCTATTTTCTGCATCCTAATCAGACAGAGCCGAGTGCTTAAATCCCATGTTGTCATCTGCATTCGAATGCAGCTGTAATGTAAAGGTAGGACAGAGC
The DNA here is from genome assembly GCF_023634155.1 of Falco peregrinus. Taxonomy (NCBI): domain Eukaryota; kingdom Metazoa; phylum Chordata; class Aves; order Falconiformes; family Falconidae; genus Falco; species Falco peregrinus. Next base: position 62,488,799 of record NC_073725.1, on the reverse strand, counting down.
TCTGAGGAGCCAACATGAATTATACCCCCCCCCCCCCCCCCCCCCAGGATCTGATTTACTCTGGGACCTCCCCAGCTATCAGCTTCTGGATTTGAAGCCTTCTTTTGTACCCCTTGGAGAAAGAGGCCCAAAGGATTGCCACTCGCACACCTCCTGGTGCAGCCAAAGAGTTAAATCATTCCCATCACTGAGTGGGATACAGAAACAACTTTTCCTACTGCATCAGCAGCTGCCAACAGAACTCGGTGACAGCTTTATAAATCACACCTGAAGCAAATAAAAATGCTGTGTTCAAAATGAGCCCTTATCTCTTCTTGTTTGCGTTTGCCTATTTTGTTTCTAAAGGTCACGGGTGGAAGCAGAAGGAGCCATCACGGGGTGATGTATGTTGCCTTTGGCACCAGGTGACTAATTTGCTGTTAGGGCACAGTAACACGAAAGTCAATGGCAGAAGTGGGGGGGGCGTGGATGAAGGGAAGAGGCGAGAAAAGTTATGAAGAAAGCACACATGTTAAAGAAAAATGAAAGGGAAAAAAAAAAAAAAAAAAAAAAAAAAGAGATGCATCTGCCTACCCTCCAAAACCCATGCAGCTGTTGAGGAAAAATGGGAAGGACAGATGAAAAACAGGGATTTCAGCCAGCTCATGTCTTATTTTTCAGTAAACAATGGAGAATCACTTTCTTTTGTGTCCAGGAGATAGTTTCCCTGTTACCTGGTTCCTCTCAGATACCATCTTAATCTAGTTTGGAATCTGGTTTGGATGCTCACTGCGCACCATATCAGGGGTCATCATAATAAAAATGCCATATTTACTCATGTAATCAATAACCTTTCAGCCTGGAAAGGAGGTGGGAAGTGGGAAGGGAGCTCTTACAGGGCAGCAACCATTACACTTGTTAATGAGGTGATAAGAGAGTGCAGAGAATTTCCCTCAACTTTTTTTCTGGGCTGGGTCATCACTTTTGGAAGGGCATTGGATAATGCAAAACCCACTGCTGCCTGGGCAAATTGTTTCAGTGGTTAATACCCCAGATGCTAAAAAAAAATCAGGGATTTAGTTGATCCTGAATATGCTGAACTTTAGCTCTGTGTCACTGGATCTCTTTATATCTCCTCCTGATAAACTGCAGCATTTGCCTGTGGTTGGACAACAGCAGTGCGGGGTAAAACCTCAGCAACCAGGTCCCTCCTAACCTGTTTGAAGTGGAAACTGTTATATTTACCGTTCTTAGCAATGATTTGTCTAAAAATAGGTTTACTTCATTAAAAATAAATAAGTCTCTGGGCATATCAGTGAAAATGGATTTTATTCTGGTGCAAACAAACTGTTCCTCTCTGAGCCAGGTATCTTACAAACACACACTGGGAGAGCACATCAGTTGCCCTGAACTGCAAAAAAGGCATAACAGACAGAAATTTATATTTTTTTGAGATCCATGCCCTTGGTGACAAAAATCCTTTTCCCTATTCGAAGAAAAAACACAAACCATTTGCCTAAGGTCCCCTGTCAAGTCCTGGTGCTGAAGCAATGAAGCAAGCACAAGCAAGCCCATTTTAATGTATGTCAAACTGGGCACCACAAACCTTAGTCACCTGAGAAAATTTAAGCCAATTCTTGTCCAGCTCAGGAACTCAAAGCACTTTGAAAACATGAAGTAATTAAACCACATGTCCTGTCTGAGGTAGGTGAAGTATTTTTATCCCCATTTTACGGCTGGGTAAACTCAGACAGTGTGAGGTTAAGTGACTTGTTCAGCGTCACGGTCAGTTGGGGAATGGAAGAGGTGAAGCAACAGGCAGAGGCTGACCTGGAGCGTGTGCGTGTGTGTGTGTGTGCAGGTGTGTTTATGCACACTTGCTCAACAGTTTCTTTCCCTATAAAGCACATCATTTCACTGACTGCTCGTTCCAAGCGCATGCCTTGTGCAGGGGGTGGGAACAGAGCCTGTGGATGAAAGAATCGAGATGAGGTCAAACAGGAACACAAGGACAAGTTGGCACAGTTGGAGCTGGATAACAGGATTAAGGAGTCGGCTGGGTTGTAGAAACAGGAAGCACTGTCTCTTGCCGAAGCGATTGGAACTAGTTCAAAGTGCCCTGCATGGGATGTAAAAGCCCTGGGCTTTGAGGGGAGCGGGCAGGCCCAGCATCCATGTTTGGATGTGAACCAGCGGAGATAGAAGCAGGATAGATCAGTAGTTTGGGCCAAGACTCTGAAACTAAGGAACTGAAATTCGGTTCCTTGCTTCTTTGGATGCCTTCTTGGGTGACTGGATCAAGCAACTGCCAGCAGGAATCATCTGCATTCTGTTAGAAGTCTAAAATGGATGTAAATCAGCTGCCTACCCATGGGCAAAGGTCACTGGAGGTGCCAAAAAGCATGAGTTTGATACGGGTCTGGCAGATACGACACCGGATTTGCAGGGAAAGTCATGTAAGCCCTCTGGAGCAGTAGTTGGAGGCCATGCTGACACTCCACGGCTTACCACATGGTACTAGCTGCCTATTTAGGCACCTGAGTCTTCCCTTTTACCATATGAAGACCACACAGGTCAGTGTCTGCATGTGAAGCAGAGCTGTCCATGTGTGTATGGCCAATTGCATTTGAGACGTCCTGGCTTCCAGATGCTGATCCACAGGGTCATGGGTCCTTTGCCGTTTCTGCCAGCTCCATGTCAATGTGTGGACAGTATATTTCCACAATAGGCACCTCTAGCTAGACAACTGAATTAAACCTTCAATTGGTAGAGCCAAGGTGTCCCAAATAATGGTTCAGATCACCCTATAGGTCAACCTACACACCTACATTTGGTCTATAGTGACTTTTGACTGACTCTTCGACAAGTATATGGGGAATGTAGCAACACAGAGGGACCTACATCTAGCTGTCTAAATTTGCATGCTAAATGGCACTGACAAAATCAGATGAGTTCAACCACTTTACAGTTTAGTGCTCAATTAGCATTTTCAAACTTTGAGAAGGGCTTGTGGTGAATACAGCACAAAACAGAAGTGACTTGCATTCTCCATTCAGTGTCTGAGTGGCTGCAGGTGCTCCAGCACTTGCTTCAGGAAGATGGACTATCTCAGATAACAATTAAAACAAGTCAGTGAAGCAAGATCATTGCCTGGGCTTGGAAAAGGGTTGAAGAGGGGATGGCCATTAGCCTGGACAGATAGCCCAGTACCCTGGTACAGGAGGACGTGGAAAGCCTACTCCGTCTACAGTGATTTACTATTTAAGTCTCATACCATGCTGAAATGTTGACCAAAATAAGCTGTCCCCATTAAAATACATTCAGTCAGTGGAACAAAAGCTATTTAAATATCTCCTACACCAGAAAGGAAACTAAATTATTAAATGCTTTCAATCAGACAAAGCAAACAGAATAAATATGTATTTTAGGAGCAGCGCTGAATAGCCCCTTGTTAACATGTCGGGAGAAAACTGCCCCTGGTGAGGGTGGAGATTTACAAAGGGGGCTGCAGGGAAAGAGGCCCAAAGGTGATGTTGGTTCTCTTCCATCTCTTGTTCCTCCTGCTCACCTTTCTCCCTGTCAGCACCGTGAGGCCAGAAATAGCAAAGAGAGCACTAAACGGGGTTTGGGAGAAGAGACTGGAACTCCTTTTCAGGGCTGCTGGGACCAGTGTGCCTTTGGAGATAACTGGTGTTTGTGCATTGCTGGGCGGCTGGGATGAACCTGATGTGCCTGGAGCTATGGCAAGGTGGGTGCTCACCTGCTGTGGCTCCAGAGAGGAGCCTCACACCTCTCTGTACATCACAATATACAGAAAGTATCTTCTGAAGGTAACTTACATGAATGAAGGGGAAAATCTGAAATAATTCTGGGGGTGTTTTAGGTATCAAGAATTTAAAATTTTTGTTTTAAATAAGATTTTGACACCTAACTAAAATTTAAAACCCCACCAGCTGGCTTAGGTATGAAATAAAATAATTTCCTTAATTTTCAACCTAAGAATTATTTTTAGGGTAGTGCTTCTTTATTCAGCAAGGAATAAAAATTATCAAACCATTTTGAAGTCAACTTTAAATTGCACTTCCTTTGCCCCACATCCCATCACTCCAGTTCTATAAGCTTTGTTTTGTGCTTGAAAAATAGACACTAGTCACACAGACACCCCCCACTGCCCACCTCCAAACCAGCACAGAGATAACTAGAGGAACAACAAATATCAGAAAACAGGAAACAAAGATCAAACAGGGCATCCGTACCAGACCGAATCTCAGTTTCAGCTCCAAGATCACTGGTGATATTTAAGCAAAACTGGGATTATTGTGATCATGGAACTTGGTATGGAAGTAAACAGATGCTTGGAAACCCCTTCAACAACCCAAAAGATAACCAAGGAACACTAGAATGGAAAGCAGGAACCACAATGAAATGAATACACTAAAGATTTAGATTTTACCTGAGGCATTGTGTTTTGGAATTAAGATCTTTACTGGATATTTAAGAGCAGAAGGGAAGATACTACTGCACCATACTGAGTTTCTACAGTCCCATACCCAGATCCTGCCCCTGCCCTAGAGGCTGTGATGTGTTCAGCATCCTGTCTGGAAAAGGGATATGCTGATTTCAGTTCTCTTTTTCCACACTTAACTTTATACTGCGCACTCATCCTAGGCAGAAATAATTTTAACATAACATCCAAGATGCACATTCACTTGGGACTTTAATTTAGATGAACCATGAATCATACTGCACGTAGGTATCATTTGACTTATGATCTGTGTTTTTCACACCTCTCTTCTGTTTGATTGCTTTTTGAAAGCTATTACCTACATGAACTTGCGAATCCCAAACCTGACTTCAGCCACCATCCTCCCACAGTGATGTCAGTTTGCTGCTATGGAGACAGTGACGTCATGAGGATGTCTGACAGATGAAAAATTTCAGGCGATGAAAAAGCAATGGGCATCAGACACACTTCTTCGAAACGCAGATCCTGTTTGATTTTCCATGCTTGTTCTGAACTGAGCAGAAATTGTGCATTGTAGAAGAAATAGCCCATTTCAGATAGAAAGGGGTGATTTGGGTTTGTGTGTTTTCTGCACACCTGCCAGCCCAGCCACAGGGCAGGGCAATTTCTTCTTAAACCAGCAGTCCAGGGACAGCAAGAGACAGCTTCAACAGGTGATGGAGTATGTGGAGAGCAATGCTTACTGGAAATACCATCTCCCCTTGGCTGTAGAAGGATCTTAGGAGCTTGTTTCAGTTGACAGGGTGTGGATAGCAGCAGCCAGTTGAGTGTCTTCAACATGCACATATCTCTGGCAGACCTGACACAGGGCCAGTGGGAGACCTTCAGGATCTGGTGACCAGCCAAGCTATCCGAGGATGTCTCAGATGGCCCTGTGTGTGCCCAACTGAATCAGGCCCCCAAGAAACTAATATCCTACCAGAGGACTGTGGCAGTAAGCCCTGGTGTCTGCTCTGTTAGATGTGAAACATCATCCCTGCTCATGGCTCTGCAATTCCTGTCAGCCGTGGAGGAGTACCGCTGAACCTGCCCCTCGGGCAGAGCCCACAGCCTCACCTGCAGGAAGGTGCTGCAGAAAACCACCTGAAAGAAGTCTCAAAGACCATAAGCCATACCTCAACCAAGCGCAGCATCAAATACAGAAATGTATGTAACTTGTATTTAAATCTCTAACAACAAAGGCTCTGTGCCTTCCCCAAAGCGACCTATCCTTCCACTGCATTACAGGTGTCACCAGACAGTTTTCCCAAAGTTAATATTCATGTTGCTTCTCTGTAAACTTGTGCTGTTTAAACATGTACAGATAAACTTGTCTACGCTGGGCTCCCTTGTAGTCCATCATGACAAACAGGCATTTCTGAAGAAAGGTTCACTGGACCCATTCTAAACGTTCATGTCAAGATAACATACTTTATTTTTGGCTCCATTGCTTCTGTGATTATCTTCAGTAGCACAAAATAATCCTGACCCATTTTTTTTATTATTTCTGAAGGATTCTTCTGCTTTCCCACCCAGTGTACATGGTTTTTGCAGAAGTCTCTCACATGCTAGAGATAGTTCTTTGATTTTCCCTCCACCTTTTTACTTCCAGAACAAGGAATTATTTCCTTTTGTCTTTGATCATGTCATTTTTTCAAGTCTCTGATCATTTTTGCTACACTCCACTCCCACCTGATATCAAAATTGTTTTAGAAACAAAAATAATCATAAAAATTACACAAAAAAGTTGGGTTAGAGAGCCAGAAGAAGGATATATCATCTAATAACAAGGCCACATAATAATGAATTTTGTAGATTTAGCCAAAATCTTGTGGGCTGAGCTTTTCCATGTGGGCTACCTTCAGATATGAAAGGTTTTGCTTTCCTCAGAAACACATTTAACCCTTGACTTTTCCACAGAGGCTGCCAAAGAGATGACTAGTAGCTCCAAAAGAGCAGCAGTGCTTTGGACATGACAGGCATCCATCTAGGAAGGACCACCAGCTTCTCTTTGTGGAAGCCATCACTTCCAGACACCTCTGGGAACCAACCTTCTGATGCTGTTGGCCTTTGCCACCTTGGAACCACTGACCCAGAAGAGAGGATGGGACTTAAAACCCATTTGCTAAACCTTGAGTTTGTAGTGTTTTTGCCTGATCTTCCCCATTGGGATTCTTAATTGATTTACTTGTGCCGTGTGCAGCATTGAGGCAGTAATTACAGAAGATCTTGCATTCGGCTGTGCTTCTGCTGAGGCTGAGCAAATAGGATTAGAATTCTTCCTCTGAAATCGGCAGTGCAAATTAAATGTTTATTCTTTCATGTAGGGAAAATGTCAGCTGTTTCAAATGACCTGCGAAAGATCTCAAATGATTGGGAATCATGAAAGATAAAAGTCTGACTTCTGATTGAAAATGTTCGGCAAGTTTGAGATCTTTTTCCACCCTTTTTCTCTCTTTGGACTGAGATCAATGCATTAACTGAATACGTTTATGCTATTCTGTTTGGGTTTTTCTTTTTCTTCTTTCTTTTTTTTCTTTGTTAAAGTCAGTAAGGTGTTCTAGTCAGAACTGATCATTTAACTTTTATAGCCTGTAAAATTCCAGGCTTAAAAGGATACTGTCAAGTCAAATTTGACTCCAAATTAAGTTTTGGGCTGGGAGTCAAGAGACATGAATTCTAATCCCAGTGACCTGCTGTGTGACCTGCTTCACCTCTTTGTAGCTCCATGTGCCTCTAGGTAAAACGGAGATACAATGCTCCTTTCCGCAATGACCTGTATCTCCCGTGATGGTCTCACACCTCCAGGCACCACAAGGCAGCGTTGCCTCCTTAAGGAAGAATGACATGGAAGGAAAGGTTATTTAGTAGTCAGAGAAAGAGGCTGCGGAGCCACTTTCAGCATTACAGGGCCAAAGCTGTCCCTGTTGCAACTCTGCTGACACCAAATGGTGCTGAATGTGGTCCAACGTGTACATTCCACTTCCTGAGGGATGTCAGCGGTGAAACACAGCCAGTTAGAAAATGCAGCCCAAAGAAAATCAATCTCTGTGCTCCACCTGTGCAGGCAAGCTCACTCACATCCTTATCAACGCTAGTCCCAGCTCTGACCTCACACAATTTTGGAAGTCACTGGCGAGGCTAGGGGAAGGAAGAGAGCTTCCTGAACCCTGCAAAATGTAACCTCTTTTTCTGTACCATCCTGCCTCCTATCTTGCTCTCAAGGATTATTCCAGAAGGGATGCATGGAGAATATCTTATTGCACGATGGTGGCAAAGCAACTAGAGCAACCCCTTTGCATTCAGGGCTTTGCCAAAGCAAACACTTCTCCCCTTCTCCTCCCATACATGCAGCCTTTCTCCCGCTCTGTAAATCCCCTCATGTGCAATAAGGCCAATTGTAAAAAAAAAGGACCATCTGTGAGTGATGTGTGGAGTATGGAGCAGAGGCCACAGCCCTACCTGAAGTTGGTGTCTGGCTGCAGGGGCTGTGGGAATCAATAGCACATCTGATCTAAGCTTGACCAGTGCCAGGCTGTGTCCTTCCAGATGGGAATGGCCCTATGTGAATGAACTCCTGCTCACTCAAGCAACAGAAATGCCCACCTTGTATCTACCTGTAGACTGAGGAAATTTTGAACAAAACAGTGTTTATCTCACACTTGAACGTGGCTTCTCAAGACACCCTTACTTGGCCAGGGATAGTGGATGGTATACTTGGCCGAGGGATGCTAAATAGAACAAGGTAGAAAAGGGTCTCCCCCCTTTTCCAGTCAGAGCCACTCAGGTGATGGACCTTGCAAGATGGCCAAACAGACATGCTCTAGTGCTAGTGACAGAAGGTGACTCACTCCCTCTACTCAAACAGAGCATTGCTTTGCCCATCTGTGGAAAGGGGAAGAATTCACACACCCCCACACACCCCCCATTGCTGAAGCCGTCACCTTTGCTCTGTTTCAGATGGAAGTAACAGACCATTTATCTTGGGGTGGAAGAGATGAATGTGGCTATGGGGATCGGGGGTGGCAGCTTTCTGACAGACAGCTTGTTTCTGCACCTTCCTTCGTGTTCCTTTTCAATGCAGTCCATGATGACGTTTAACCCCCTGCGACATCTCGCCCACCCAAACCCACTGTGGGCTGCCCACCCCAAGGGGAAATCCAGGTTTTGCATCTAATGGGCAGTTCTGCTGAGCCCTGCTGCACCCTGATGCTCTGCCCCCCCCCGACAGGTATGGCCTGGGTCCAAGCAACGGCTTGAATGGTGGTGATTTTACAAGCCCTTCCTTGTGTGGCTATTTTCATGCCCCCTTCCTCACTCTGGGAAACACTAGGGGACAGCCATAAATTTGTGATACATCATCGCTCGCACTCTTAGGCTGAACGCAATATTCCCTCAGCGAGGCTTCATTAAGAGGAAATTCATGCCTTAAACACCTTGCAGCCTGCATTTTTGACAAGTCATCACATTTTTGTGTGCCCTGCTTTATTTTAAAGCCCCTCTAGTAATGACATTCCTGAACAGGGGCTGCTTTGCAGCTTACAGAGGGGGAGCCTTTGTCATCTGGGAGCAGCACAGAAGGAAAAATGGGATGTAGAATGTGTATTACGATGCAGACGGACAACCTGTTGTGTAATTTTGTCTTCTTGGATATTGCTGTCCCTTTTCGGGGGGCAGGGCAGGACAGAGAAAAACTTGATGTCTTAAATCAGTAAGGAAATTGTCACACATGAGCAGGGCGTGCTGAGACTTTTATCGAGCACAGAGTATCACTTTATCTATACAAGACCCTGTGGGGAAGCTGTCTACAAACTCCAGAGCCCACTCTGTACTGCTATCTTTTTCACTGCAGTGCTGTCCCTGCCCAACCAGCTTTGCTTATAGATGCCAGAGGTGAATCCCTCCAGTCTTGCACTCTTCAAGATCACCTGGGAGAGCTGGAGAGCTTTTCATGGCTGATGTGCTTTTGTTTTTCTTTTTTTTTTTTTTTTTCTGGTCTATTTGCAAGTGTCTAGCTCTCAGCCCTTGGCCCACAGCAAAGTTGTGGCACAGTGTGATAAATAGCTTTAATCATTGGCTCCAGAGGTCATCTTCAGAATTAAAACAGCACAAACCAGGACAGAATGAGAAATCTTTTTTTAAAAAAAACACTTTTCTTTGAGAAACTAAGTAAACAGGGCAACGTTTTCCAGCTTGGATGACTAAGAATTACCCAAGGCCATATGCAGACAGCGGAACAGAATGGTCTGTACTTGTGGAGATCCTAGGGATCTTCACTGGCTGTTGGATTGGTAAGTAATATATAAGTAATTTTGATTTTGGTTTTACCTCTATTGAACACCCACACCAATAAAAATGAAACAAAGACAAGGCCTCCTAATCCCCAGATAACCACCATCCCCTACCAATGCTTTTACTGATACATCAGCAGGACTCTGGGGAAAAAAGCCTAAAGACCTTACATTTCTACCACCTCTGAAAGCAGATAAGTCTCTTGTGTCCTGAAGGCTTAGATGAGCTGTAATGATTTAAGATGACCATCTAATGCATTTAACCAATATATCTCTTACAGTGATAACCTAGCGGGCTATGTGAGTGTGAAGTCAAGCAGATTTGTTTAAACTAGTTTCATCAGTAACGTAAAATAATCCCGTTGATGCCAGACTGAAGAAAACTGCAATGTGCTGATACCCCTGATGTAGCTGTGCTATGACTTAGGAACAAAGAGCTGGAGACCTGTAATGGAAATCTGCAGGCTGTCACCTCTTGAGCTGTAATTGCTAACTTCAGAAATCATCGACCTAACACTCTGCAGCTGCTTGACACCCTCTTCCTGTTGAATTCCCTCTGTAAAATCCTTTAATAACAGTATTGTACAGTACAGATGCAACAGTTGTATGGTATGTTATGAAGTCTGCCATGCCAGTGCTTGAGTGAACCAAGTTTAGGTGAACCTTCATCTCCAGACCATCCTCTGTCCAACCTGAGCCAAAAAGGGCTGTGAACCAGGCTAACCAGGATGTACTCAGCGTACAGAACATCACAAGTTGAGAAAAAATAGTTTTCATGGTTATGCATTGTCCCTAGGGAGCTCACTGCTACGCAGGGCAGATTCACTGCGACTCAGGTCACAAGCTCCGTGAGATTCACTCTGGGTAAGAGGTTTCCTGACATTCAGCTTGAAACCAGCAAATGGTCTGATGGGCAGGTAAGGCTGATGTACAGCCTGAGCCCAGCTTGGGCCTGGGAGAACGGCAGGCGGTACACAGAAACTCAGAGAACCAAGGATGAAGCCTGTGAGTCTTAATTAGGACAATAGGTGGCCTCAGTAACCTACTATCTACTACCTACCTATGTATCTATCTGTCTATCTGTCTATCTGTCTGTCTGCCTATCTGTCAACTTTTTGCAAGCTGCCTGTTTTACAAACACTGCAGGTTCCAGCCACAAATCAAAAAACTACTTCCATTGCAACCATTGCCAAGGACGGACATTGCAGCAAAGTCGCAGTAGGTCACTTATAACTCTTTGGTTTGTACCACCAGTGAAGGTCTTGCAACTGGGACCTTGTTAATGATGTGCAAGAAGGAACCAATTGTGTTTCCACAGAATGGAAAGGGGTGAGGCTAGTGTGCTCTCTGGGGTGGTCATGTATTCCCATGGCCAGTATGTCAACTGAACTGAAACAAGACTGAAATCCTCCAGATTTAGTGACTCATCACCAAAAATGGTTTTGTTTTCCCGCCTTCTCAGACCAGGATGACAGTGTGTAACCAAGTAGTGAGTTTTACCATCAGAAGGTAGAGCTCAAACACACAGTCAAGACAATGTGGCTTAAACCTGTCATATCTTACACGGTTGTGTAAGCATGTCTATGGCCACCCCAGCTGAAGGTCAAAGCTCACCTCTTTCCCATTATGGGTTAACTAAGCCAGAAGACATCATACATCTGAAGACTATGCACACGGACAAGTACTATATATAGCTGAGCCGTTAGCTGTGAACTCATTAGGCCACTGGGCTTAATCATGGGTTCTTGCCCTGACCAAAGCAAATAAATATACTTCTATTCTTCATGAGTTTATATCTGTCCATATATTACTATTACTGCTACTATTACTAAGATAATTGCTACTATAAGTAACCTGCTATCTAAATTGTAAATGCTACCTTTCCCTGGTGGTTTATCATTCATTTGACTGTGAAAGCTGGGCTGAAAGTTTGCAGTTGCCCAAGGTGGATTACACTCTGAAAACATCTTGCTGCAGAAATGGTCCTTTCTTTTTCTTCTGTGAAATGCAAGATGAGTATTCACCTTGATTTTGCAGCTGGAAAAAGTTCAACTAAAATTTAGCTAAGTACATTTTCCAAGAAGACTTTGCTTTGATATGTGATCACTGAAATGAGAGAATCTGGAATTCAGACCTACTAATTTGAAGTGTAGGTAGTGCACCACTGCTGCCTACGCAATCTCTGCAGCATCCTTTCTTTGAGCCTGAGCTAGGGCGGAAATCATGGAAAAAGTAAATACTCTGGGGTTCAAGTCCCAGAGTGCACGTGGGGTAAAAGACAGGAAGGATTCAGTGATCCAGCTGCACATCCTCAGACTTGGAAGCCCCCATGGAGCTGTCAGGCCCAGGCTCTGAGGAGCACCAAGGTCTCCTAGGGGCCCCATGGAGCTGAGTTTCTTAAAAAATTTGGTCTTTGGTCTCACTCCTGTCCTGTGATAATTTCTTGCAAAAGCTAGCAGTCTCAAGACAACTGTTTATTAATTATAAATAAAAAGGATTGACAATTATTAGAAAAAAACCCAAACCAACAACCCAACAGTTCAGTCAGGAGCAAGAATATATCTTGTTACTGTAGTTTGAACTACAAAGGGGGAAAGCAACCCACCTGAAAACACTGGCTTCAAACTAAATGGGATTACAGAAAGGTTTTCCCTAAGGGAGCTTTTGCAGTGGTCAGAGTCTCTGCTAAAATACATGGAAGACATCTCTGCAAAAGGCTGGACAGCATCAGGAGGTGACAAAGGCATAGGCTAGAGTAGGTGACATGTCTAAGCTTTGCAGGGAAGGCCAGCAGGCTCGAAGGCTGACTCCATACCTTCTGACCCCTCCAGCTGTGCCCAAATTGATAACCTCCCTCCCTTTCAATCTTGCTGCACTTTCCCCTGAAGACCTGTTTGGGGGTAAATATTTAAAGGCTGCTTGAAATAGCTTATCTTCCCTTTGAAGACATTTTAATGTTTGCTGTTCTTCCACTCCATGGATTTCTTCATTTTCTGTCCCTTCACTTTGCCTTCAGTCAAGAGGATGGAATAAATTAGCAAGCAGCATGTGAACCTCTGTTCGTTAGTTACACCTAAATACTACTAAGCCTATTAAGTTTATTCCTGGAACTGTCCTGTGCTACCACCCCCAATAACTTTTCTGTTCAGTAGATTTCATTTCCTTTGTTCTTACTTAATTTACTTGCAGCCAGGGGCTCCAGCAACCAAGCCATTAGCTTGCTGCTAATTAGCTGGCACTAACAGCCTCTCGTTATTCAGGAGGCTTGGAGAATGTTTGCTCGGAGTCACATGGTGGGACAGCCTTTTAATAACAGCCATCCTGTCTAATTCTGCCTTTCCCCTGGTTCCTCATATGGGTATCCAAGCTGAGTCCACCGGCACTGCCAGCAGGTATTTTTATAGCAGATGGAAAAGGAGAGGAGGCTATTTTGTGACACTCTTTTCTCTGGAGATTGTTCCTCCTCTGGTGTATCTCTGAAGAGTCAGGGATAACACGTGATGTGACTGTAGCACCTGTCACGGCAGAAGGAAAGGAGACGGGATTGCCTCCCTCTGCCAGCCCCTGCTTGCGGCAGGAGGTCCGTGATGCCCCCCGTGCCGAGCATAGCACTCATCCTGTTATCTGCCACCATATGCTCCCCACCGAGGTCCTCGGTTTGGGTGTGCATGTCATGGTGCTGCTCTCTTCTGCTCTAGGACATTAACTGTAATAGCCAGAGGGCCAGCAGACGGGAGTCCCAGCGCTGGGTTGGATTACGCACCTCTGGCTGGCGGGTTTCCCAGTCACCTCCTCCCATCACCGTATGGGTCGGGAGGGGGGGTCCAGGGTGCCACCCCAGCCCATGGTGTGACAGATGTTATCCTATCGCACAACCTGGACCATGAACCTTGGGTATCAGGCGTCCAGGAACCACAGAGGTTAGGACACACGCCACACTCTGAGCATCTGCCCCACTTGCCAGTAGGTCAGGTGGTATTTTTTCTGGCAAGGGGAGAGGTCTGGTGATCCAGGGAACCCAGTAACCCTCCCCACAGCCTCCCCCAAACCCCAAGATGCAACTTTTGGCACTTGCTGGTCACCAGGTGCCTCTTTTCCATCTGAGCAAAACAGGAAATGAGTCAAGCAGGGAAACACACGCTCACATGAGGAATTGCCCTCATAGGGCTTGGGAAGAGACTGCCTAGGAGGTGTTTGTTATTCCTGGGCAAGGAGGATGCATCTGGACACCATTCCCTGAGGTGGCATGGCTGTGGGCTGTCAGCAAAGGGTGGGGACAGGTGGAAAAAGCTGGTGTCTTCTGACACCTTGTTTACTCAAACCCTTCTGGCTCAGGATGATTTCTCTGAATCCATTTCTCAATCACCTAGAATGAATACCCAGTGCCTGGGGTGCTCTGCACTTCTCAGAGACCCAAAAGAGGGTGTCAGAGGTGCAGCTTTTCAATGGAAGCACTGGTGCCTTCTCTATGAGGTGCCAGGAACCTTCTGGAAGATACCAGTCTCTCTCCAAGGAGGAACAGTGGAGCATTTTTTAAGATTTGTTAAGGTCCCCTCTTCAGTGCAATGCACAGAGAAAGGCAGCGCCTCTGGGCTCTGGCTGGCACCACACCAGCATGTTCCTTGCACCAGGACTTGACTCTGGCATGTTTCACATCTCTCCCCCTGCTGCTAACCTCTGGGGAGGCAAGCTGCATGCAGAGGGAGGAACATCACCTACTCCAGTGTCACCTTGGGTTTGCCATGAAACTCAGCTCACAGTCAATCAGCCTCATAAATCCTACACTCTTGAGCCAAGGGACTTCCACAGCCCCCTGAAGGGGAGAAGCAGCAGACACTCCATGCTTGAGCAGAGCCCTGAGCTACGGTGTTTAGGGGTTGCACCAGTGACCGGAGCAGAAGACTGCAGTGTTGTGTGTTTTCAAGCATGCCCTTCCTCTCCCACCTTCATGTCCCTCTCCTTTTGGAGAAGTTAAAGTGTTTTGCTGTGTTTCTGGCTCTGCCCCAGCCTCTCTGCAGGATCCAGATCCAAGTGGGAGGCTGCTTGGTGTGCCTATTTATCATTGTGCTGGTGGCTGCACCCCAGAGCTCCCAAGAAGGGAGGAAAAGGCAAAGTGTGGCTGTGTTTCCTGCGATACAGCCATTATCATCTCCCCATGACCTTGATCAGGAAGGCATAGGAAAGGAGGGGGAGCACAGCTGCAGGACAGTGACATAAGCTTTGCTGCCTGGCAGACCCTGTGCTGTGGCATCCACTGCAGCAGTAGGTGGGGAGGAACCAGCCTGGAAGCCTCTGCAGTGGGCAGCAGCCCACAGAGCCCCCCTGTGCTGCTCAGTGCAATGCAGAGGGGGCCGGTGTCCAAAGCCACCTTTGCTGACTTGCACGAAGGATGCAGCCGAGCACCTCTGGCTCCCAGCGAGGGCTGCAAGAGCAGAGCAGCCCAGCTGGGGGGCAGCGTGCCCAGCCAGCACCGCTCCGGAGCCCGGGGGGGTCGGTTTGGCACTGTATGCTCCCGTCCATCGAAGGTGGCTGCTCCGTCCGTGCCATGCAGGCAGGCTTAGTTCCAAATCATCTGCCTCCCCCATTGTGACTTTTCATCCATAAGTTTTGTTGGGTTTGGTTTATTTATTTTTTAACAGACCAGGGACATTTTTTTGCTTCCTCCACAGACAAAAAATGTGTTTAGTTATAGACAGACTGTACTACTGCTTCAAAGAATATTTGTGCCTGAGATCTAGCTATTAGGTAAAGCGTCAAAGTTTTTTGTCAGCATGTGTTTGTGCATTATATGTGTGTGTATACATACATATATATTATATGTATAAGCACATATGTATACATATACACATATATAGACATATGTATATACATGTGTGTGCATGTATACTGTTGTATGTGTGTGCACCTAGTTGCCACAGAACGGTTTATATTTGTGGTTCTATTTAATATGTAGGTAGTTACATATGGAAATACATACTTGTATGTGTGTGTGCTTGTAAATAAACGAACATATATAAGGAGAAAGAGGGGGCCATGCATGACCAAGTGGAATGGTACCATATCCCATTACACAGTTCACGGTCCCCCCGCTTCCCTCATGCCCTCTGACTCCCCCTGTGTTAATGAGGCAGTCATGGACCACGTCTGGATCTGGGTCCCTGGCACAGTGTTGGCTGGGGCCAGCAAACACTTGCCCTTACAGGACCCAGCCCCAGCAGGGTCTCTCTGTGATGGGCACAGCTGTTCTTTTTGTGGGGCAAGGAGGAGAGCTCAGTTCTGCTGGTGTGAACCGTTGAAGCCCAGCTGATCCTTTGCCTGCTGGGAGCAGATGGCAATCCTGGTTACTAGCCCCTTCCTGAGATTTTGGGTTTAGTTAGCGACCTGAGCTCTGCAAAAGACAGAAACATAGCTAACTATAATTTGCAGTGCACTCAAGCAATATTATATGTTAAATGTATCCTGTAACTTACATACATCTTCAGTGTAGCACCTGGGATGCTCTGGAGAGGACTACGTATCAAGACGTAGCATAATAAACTGCCTAAACTGCATAAGCTAGAATTTTTCATGAGTCTTATATTTCAACACAAGCCTGAAAAGGACAGACAACTTTCTACAACCGAAGACCTACTTCAGGCTAAATCTCCAAGTCCATGTTCGGAGAACACAAGCAGCCTGAATTCCATCTAAGCTGAAACCAACACAAGCTGCTAGTCTGGTCCTGCACCGGCCCTAAATCTTGGTCTTTATTCGGATGTAGGACCTCACGTTGAAGAGGTATTTTTGTTTCTTATTTTTTTAACAGATGGCAAGAAAGACTAAAATCAATGAACAGCAAAGGGATGCTTTAGCATTGGTTTGCCCAGTATTTAAGAGCGTGCAGGAGCTAGTAGCGTGATGGGAGATGCCTGCAGTGTGTTGAGGCATGAGAGCAGAGAGAGACTAGGGGTAAAGGCTGGGGAAGGTGCTGCAGCTTGGTATGTGCTCTGTGACCCCATGAAGCCAGCTGGGATGACTGACAGTTCATAGCCTTGCATGGACATGGACACCTGAGTCTGGCTGTGGAGAAAGACAAGGCGATGATATCTGCTAAGTATACTCCACAGGACCAGTATTTCAAGACCACTCATGCAGCCCACCTTAGAGCACTAATCTGGGCTCAGGAAGAGCTACTGCTGAGGGACTGCAGAGTTAAGTGTTTCAGGGCCCATTTTCCTTTCTAATGAAATGGGGTTAATGCTAATTCTTGCACTGGAAAAGCATGAGGACGATGGAGACAACTCCTCTAAGGAGGAGTCGGCATGAGCGGGAAACTTCACCCTGAACTACAGGCAGGGCAGGGTTTCCAGCTTGTAAATGATTGACTGGAGTCCAGATGAGGATGTTTATCCAATAATTAGCATGTGTAAATCTCCTCAACTCCTGTTTATCTGCCCTTCTTTGCTCAAAGCCATGTGTTCTTCCTGCTTGTCAAACAGCCCAGGGGCTGCTGGGATCTCACAGACGAGGCTCATGCAGACATGGGTGGCAGGAGCGGAAAGACCAGAAGTGCCAGCTGAATTTACACTGTGCTGGTGCATATGTAGCCTGATCCCCTGCTTCTGTCCAGTAGAGAAGGTCAAACAGTAGATGTAGATTTGAAAAGCAAAACTTTCATTTTATTAATTAATAATTAACTTTATTTATCCCCTTCTCATAAAACCTTAACCAAACACAGCTGCTTTCCTACAACACTCCATGATTTTCTTTTCTGGTTTATTTGCGGGGTCTTTTGTTATCATGCAACTGCAAGGAAATCTTAGTCATCATTGCCTGGAAATATCTGTGATAGGACTGACTCAGATTTTAAACATCTTAACCTGAGCCAATCACCCTGGATTAGGTTCATGATTAAAGGATGGAAGAAGGCATTTTAAGGAAGAATTGTCTCCCCTTCTTTAGAAGAAAATGAGGACAGCAAGCCCTAGACCCTGCTGTCTCTTGTGTCAGTGAACACCTCAGACAGGGATGTCTGCAGTGGAGATGGTTGTATCTGCTGACATGAATAACTTCCACATGGTTGCTGATTTTTTGTGTATTTAAGATTTCAAATCCTGCAAGAAGTCTCTGAAGTCTTCTAATGACATCAAAATCCCCAAGGAATTAAAGTTATTTGTTAACAATCTGAATAGAGAGGAAGAACACCTACAGTTAAGTTCTACAGAGAGCAGGGAATACGTAATTAAGATGTCGGCTCCTCACCATGGGATGTTTTGGATATTCAAAGCTGACCTGGGCTCAGGGCTGAAATGGATGAGCCCATAGAAGTAGCATCCATGGGGAGTTGCAAAGGAGAAAGACAGCCCCTGCGTTTCAGGAAGTACTTGAGCTGTAAATTCTTGGAGATTGGGAGAATATTCAGAGAATTATCACTACGTGCTTTGTCTATCCTTACACTTCTTCAGAGGCATCTGCATTGGGAAATTATATTGGTCATTTATGGAAACAAAATACTGGGCTGGATGGGCCTGTGGTTGGAACCCCTACAGCTGTTCTGACGTCCCTGGCTACTAGCAGCCCATGGGCTTACGGAAAAGAACAGGCTGCAGTTTTAATAAGTCCCTGACAAACTCAGAGTCCATAAAGGGAGTGAGTTTAACATTAAACAAGTTCAATAGAACTGAGATGAGTACAAGGTGGAATTGTTAACTTGTGGGTTGGTTTGCTTTTTTTCTTTTTTTTCTCCAGTTATCAGTTTCACACATGAGTATTGCTTCCAAACATTGGATATTTCCCAAAGCAAGAGGATCACACCTCTCCTTTGGGAGAATGCTGGGTGAGGAATGTAAAAGCATATTTTGAATAATCCCAGATCAATGGAAGATGATGAAGGTAGGGCTTGGAGTATCTTCTGTCACTCAGAAAAGGCTACAGAGTGAGCTCAGCCATCATTAGCCATCAGAGAGCCCACACATTACCTCCCTAAGGCTTCATCAGTTCCTCTGCTGAAAGCTCCTTATCAGCCCTGCAAGGTCTTCTGCTGTCAGGTTTTCCTGACAGACTGTACAGTCATAAAAAACACTTCCCACCCAAACCAGATGGATGTGTGTGTGAGATGGACCTTAAGGATTCCTGGATGTGCTTCTCCCAGGCAGATGTTCAGTTGGTGCAAGTTGGTGCAAGTTGGCACAGCTGCCTCCAGTTATCTCCGAATCATAGAATCACTTAGGTTGGAAAAGATCTTTGAGATTATCAGGTCCAACTGTTAATCCAGGACTGCCAAGCCCACCATTAAACCATGGTCCCTCAGCACTACATTGGCCCTTGTCTGAGAGACCAAGGAGCTCCTGCTCCTCCTTGCACACCAGAAGATAAGGCAGAAGAGATAGGTATGTAGTTACTCTCTATATTTTATTAATGACTGTACTGTTTGGGAATGAGAACGTGCAGAGGCAGGACGGAGGTACCATTTATACATGGTTCCTAAACCTCATCTGTTTTTTCACATTTATCCCCAAATGTTCTTCCATGTTTAACCCCAAACAAGGCAGATAGCACTTAAAAAACTGGCTGTGGTTCAGCAGCCACTTCTCTTTAGAATGAATCGCTTTACATCCTGCAGACAGCTTGTGTCACACAGTCCATATGCCTCAGGTCCTCAGCTCAGATACTCTGTTTGACTCTTGCATCACCTTGCTCTGCAAAGCAAGCGTATGTCCCAGAAGCAGCTCAGTCCGTTCAGTGATGGGGCAATCCAGCGTCAACAGTTGGGGTTAGTAATTGCAAAAGTTTCTCTCAACAGGCAGAAAGAACTGAGCTGCTCTTTGTGATTACAGCCATGACCAAGGTACACCAAAGGATATTTATATTCAACGTACAACGTGGACACATTTGAAACAGGCATCGTATTCAATAGAGAAATAATCAATAGGTAGAGTCTGATGATTAATTTATTTTATCCAAATAGAAGAAACCTGATACTTTCTACCCTACCTATCTCTGTGGACTGTGAAGTACACCAAAGGTGTCTAGCTCATTTGTAGCTATCTACATCGTAGCCACCTAAACTTAGAACACATCCCAGCCTTGTACCCAGCCGTTACAGTCACTTCTCATTCCCATATCCCGGAGGAGATGACTTTCTGCAATATAATCTAAGAAACTGTGAGAAAGGTGTTAGTACTCCATATTCATCTTTGAACCTTTCCATGATCTTCATGGGCACGGTGCTGCAATGATTTAAGCTGTCTGTTAGCTGCATATCTCAGCTGATAAGCAAATGAAATTGATACAAAATCTAATGGACTTCCAAATGTAAACCATTAATTTCTGGGGAAAATGGCAAATACAGAGGGAGAAGCAAAACTAGAAACATTCCCCAGTAAGGCACTGGTAAAGAACAAGCCTTTCTACATGCCTCAGTTTTTATGATGCATGTATTGTGTGCGCTCATGTCTTTGCCAACTCAAATGGACAGAACTAGGCAGCATTTCAATGGTATTTCAAAGCTGGATTTAAGTCATATTTTGTTAAACTCCTGTAACAAGTTTTGACCTTTCCAAGAATATCTTGGATGTCAGTCTATGGCTCATAATTTCAAGGTGGCAGCAGGAAAAGAACCCAGATCCTGTTGTTTACAAACTGCTTCGACATAAGCTAGGAAAAGCCTTCATTAGATGGTTTCAAGAAAGATTCATGACATACATTTGGACTGTGTTTATTCAACATACTAGAGGTTGAACTGACACACAAAACTAATGGCCAATGAATGAAAATATCATTTTAGTGGAAGTTTATTCCAGATACTGGCTGCCTGATTAAAGGACAGGCTCTGTCCTCAATGGACGCATGTGCTTAACAAATCACAGAAGCACGCCCACTGAGTAGGTCATGTCTGACTATATTGTGAATTCAAATCCTTTTCCTGGCTCCAACCAAAACACTGCCTTCAAATGACCCCAATGTATCTGAAGACCCAGTCCTTCAAACAAGGGAACCAGTGTTGTCTGACATGACTTGTAGCCATAGGGCTCCCTGGATTGAGAGTTGGTGGAGTGTCTTAGTGCCAGCAGCTTCCTGTGTCACCTGCTTTGGAAAGGACTTCAGACTTGGGTTCTCATTGACTTAATAGGAAGTTATTACTTGAGGAGAGACAGGAGGCAGTCTTGAGCTTTCTTTGGGAAATCATTTGTGTCGGTACCATTTAGATACTGATCCTGAAGTGTGGAAAAGTGCCAGAAGAAAAGCCATCTCAGTGAACGTGTGTAGGCCAGGGAAATTAATTTTATTAGGTAAGAAGATAGCCAAGCTCCCCAGGAGTTATCTCAAAGGCATTTCCTCCAATTGTTTAGACCTTTGCTTTTAGCATCATGCATTCTCGTTCCCCTCCTACCAGACTGTTTGCTGGGAACAGTCCAAAGGCTGGAGCCATTTGTCATGGAAGAGGCACATAAAAGGCAGCATGCCACAGTATCCATTGCATGTCAACAGATATCTCTTTCAAATACTTTGTAAACAGCTTGCCTTGGTGGCTTCCAGGTCAGTGACAGGGGTTTTTTTTGTTGTTTTTCGAAGTATTTAGTATCTTGTCCATTTCCTTTTCCATGTCTCATGATGCTTCATATCACTTTGACATTTATTAGCCATGTGAAGCACAATTTGGAGGAATCGTTTAATCATTTCTGACTTCTTCTTCTTCCTTTCTGGGGGATATCCTGCACATCTACTGCTTCTCGTTGCTGTCTGTAGTCATGCTAGACTCCTGGCCAAAGTACACTTGTTGTTCAGCTTTGCTTCTAATCAGAAAAGGACCACATCCTTACTCATAAAACAATCCCAGCTGAGAATCAGGGCACTATAGGACACATGAAAATAGATAGTCTGTGAGCTAAACCCCTCAGCATTCAAACAGACTAAGGACGTGTTTTTACAGTTATTGAGTGAAGCTAAGATGCAAATTGTTCAATGGTGTCATCTCATGGTTGAAAGATTGCCACAATTACAGAAACAGACTTTGTGTGTGCTCCTAGACTTGCCTCTGGTGGTGGTGGCTTCTGTTAGAACATCATGCTTGACAAGATTATTTGGACAGAAAATGCAGTCGAGGGCTGTTACCGTGACTCCTGATAAAAATCAAATTATTAAGTTGAATTTAGTAGCTGATTTGATCCTCTGGCCATTTTCAAATTGTGGGAAACATTTCATTTACTTCCACCTACCAGAAGTTACAGCTGTATCTGAACAGTGTGTTGAGGAAAAATAATCGTATATGGCAAAGCTCTGTTTGTCTGGACTGTTTTAAATGTCCATTTAAAAGCAAGATGAATTATGCCCTGCTTGTCTCTTTGACTGTACAGAGGTTGGGATGACCATCATGAGTGAAGACATCAGGGAGCAGCAAAGCCAGGCTTCTCCGTGAGGACAGAACAAGCTGAGGAAAACCACAGTCCAGGCTGGGCTATGCTCCCTGTGCATTTCAACAGAGCTCCTGGACCAGTGAACAGAGGATGGATGTCCCAGGTGAGGCTGGACAGTGCAATCCAGGCCTGTTAGTGCATTCAGAGCCCTGACAGAGGTGGAAATCTTAGATATGCAAGGTCCCCCACCACATATGAATTGTCATGCTGGAAAATGCTAGCAAAACTGAGACTATAACCTAGATCTGCAGTTTATTGTGAAATCTCAGCTATCAGCTCTGTCAACCATGATATCTGCTGAATGACTTCCACAAAGGCTCTCTGGTTTCCATTTTAATCCAAAAATTTAGTGGTCACTATGTTTATTTGGTATCTTGAAAAACTACACCACTCTAATGGATACCATTAAACAAAAAATCGCCTGGGAACAATTTCCTTTTCACCCAGTTAAATCTCTTTTGAGCTGCTATGCACAAAGCCACCAGTGAAACCCTAGGAGAGATACATTACAATGTTATATTGCCTACTCATGTTAAGCCACAATTATTAATGCGCTTTTACTTTCCAAGATATTGCCCATTTTCAAGAAAAATGTTGATAAATGGAGGTATTTTAATGTAGTTCTTAGTGTGTTTAGTTTCTAAGGAGAAAATAAAGGGATAGAGTAGTTATGGTTTTTAAGTGCATGCAAATACCTGCAAAGAAGTCAGCCAGGCTGGACCCTGCATATGTAAAAGGTGTAAGTCACCATGGTCGGTACTATTGAAGAGATACGAGTGAAGATCACTTCTTCCTAACATAAATATCTAAATCAGGTCAGACAAATTGCTACCTAAACCAGCCCCCATAAATATGGGAAATGAAAGCCTGGGCTGGGGTGTTGCTGAAGGTAGAAGGTTATTATCCTACACTGATAATGTTATATGGTTAAAGAGCTGCTTTTTTTGACAGATAGGCTTACCATTAGCCCCATTCAAATTAATACAAAAATGACACTGTTACTGAAACGGAAATCAAGGAGCAAGGTTAGCGTTCTCTGTTAATCAAAGGAAAGAAGCACTTACACAAGTGAAAACTTTGCTGGGAGTCTGCCATCCCTTTCAGACTTCCCACCTTCCTGGCCTGCAAAACAAGGTAACCTACTCAAAATGTCATAAAAGTACACAAACTATATCCTTTTAATACCTAAACTATGGCTTTTATGTATTCACTGACAGCAGTTAAGAGATGTCTATCTCACAACAGCCATTTTCATTAGCTGAACAGCAACTCATATGTATTTACATCACTTCCACATTAACATCACCGTTTAGGTCACCGTGACCTTAAAAATCATCAAAATCCTCCTTGTCAGAACAGCTTTGGCTAAGAAATTACGTAGGAAGTTTTCCTCCTCGCACAGTGCCAGGACATCCTCTGTACCCCACCTCAACACACGCCAGACCAACAAATTAGCACATCCAACAGCTTTCCTGCCTTGTTACCCAATTAACGAAAAACAGATGCCTTCTCCTGTGTTAAACGCAAATTGTTCCCCACATCCCAGTATGCCAACAAACATCACTCCCAAGTCTCTGGGCTCCCAGGGGCCCAATTCCTTTTATTTGTACTAATACAGTTGCCCAAAGCCTTGGAGGGGTTGGGCAGAGAAGCTGGTTGCTTGACAGGCTGGTCCTGAATAAGATGGTGAGGTTGATGCTGACTGTCATGGTGAGCCATGATGTCATGAAGATATTGCCTTCCTTATCAGCCAGGGAGCTTTGCTGAGCCTCAGTTTCAAGGCACAAAAACCCAAGAAAAAGCAAAATTAAAGGAAAACCCTGACTCCTTGGCTATGCTTCAGCACCTGACTTGCCCATTCCGTGAGTTCTTCCTTTAAAATCTGATTCCTGTGAAGACTTTTTATCCAGTTCATTTCAGAAGGTGGCTTTCAGCTCTTTGTCCAGCTCCTTTTTGGTGTTGTTTGTTTTCTTTTAATTTTTGATGTAGAGCAGCAGAGCCTACTGTTTCCATCCTAATCAGTGTTTCTTCAGAGTTTTCTATTAGAATTGTTGTACACATGAAAAATAATTAAAAAATAAAAATAAAAGATCCATTCTTTTAAACTACCATTTCTTTATGCCATCTTTTAGCTTAGTAAGTCCTGCAAAGATGGTTTCTTAGATGGCGAGGAGAATGACGTGCAACTAATCTCTACTTCAGGCATCTCGATCTCTTAAAGAACCCAGAACTAAGCCTTAATTCCAATGACACATACACTAGACACACCGAGAATTTATACATACACTTAAAATCCCTCTATCCCAAACGTAATCATCTAAGACATCATCTGCGGTACCTTTAATAACTTGTATTTTAAGCACCTCTTTAGGAAAATCTGGTAATGGCCACACCTTTCCTTTTCCCAAACCATTTCCTTACACAACCCCCTAGTTGTGTTTAGGAAGTAGTTAGCAGGAGCCAAAAATTTCAATGGAGTGGAAAAGAAGTGACTACTTTCATGGCTTGGATGTGTTTAAGATTGTGGATATGCATTTTTACTTAAAATACACCTTTGGGATATATCAGTCTAAACAGAAAAAATAACAATATCAGGAGAGTCAGAAAAAAAAAATAATTAAGGCAGACTGGGAATCTGGAAGACATTTCAAGAGATCACAGAAAGGGAGGGCTGGAAAGAAACTCAAGAAGTCTCCTAGTTTAAGGCTGGATTAAACATTCCTGATGTGGTTTTTTTTTAAGTCTTCTACAACTGCCAATAACAAATACTCTGCCCTTCCCCACTGCCAACCAATTCTTCTCCTGCTCTACCAGTAAGATAATGAGTCCCATATCTCATCTGAGTTTTCAGAAGTGCCTTCCACACCTGTGACCTCACCTGTCCTTATCAAATAGAGAAATTTGTCCCTCTCCTTTCCATCGGAGCAACTGCCATCATTGCAGACTGTTGTCATCATTCCTTTTTTCCAGACTGTTCCTTTAGGTTCTGTTAACTAGGCCATTTTGGGGATTATGGCAGACAGAGATAGATGTAGTGCTCCACATCAGTGCTCAACAGTGTCTTGAGGAGTACTCAGGTTTGCTTCTGAGCTTTATACCCTTCTATCACACACACATGATTTGTGCTGTGCCCAAATAATATCTAAAATCAAGGAGTAACATATATGTAATAATCTGGTTTTAAAACTGTCTTTGGGCACAAGGTAGGACTCTTTGGATGAAGTTGCAGGGTGTCTGCTAGTTGAGTTAATAGGAACATCTGGGAATTAGAAGTCTCAGCCTGAGGCAGACCCCCATGGCTCGCTCTATGGCCCCCCGAGAGGGTCAGGAACTGAGAGCCATGCATATGACTTATTTTAGATGTCTGCTTTAGGGTGATACTAATTGCCCTCTAGATTTTCCTTCAGAAACCCCAAAGCCCATCTCGTACACCTAGAGACTTCCTCATCTGATATTCTTTCCTTTTGCCTTTTATCTTATTTGCTGGAATCAAGGTTTTGAGCTACAGTTGTCTGTTACTTTAGCAGAACACAGACCTGATTTTCCTTGATACTGTGCCAAGGATGATAGTCAATAGCAGCCAAGGTTTGTAGTTACAGATAGCATAATGCATTTTGGAGATTGGATCTAATTATAGTTCCAGTGTCCACTGGCTAAGAACTCTTCATTAGATAATGTTAATAACACTGCTGTTGGTTCGAACTAATAGATGAACACAGCACTGCAAACTGCAAGGTTAGGGTTCCAGCTGGGAGGCTTCTTCTCAGCTTGGATACGAGCCTTGCGTTTGGAGGGGCTATCTGTGTTTCTCTACCAGAAATGCCATCTTGCCTGATGTAATATGCAGAGGTAACTTTCCTAACTTCAGGAACTTAACAGATTAAGACACTTAATTCAGTGCAAGGCTTGGCTTCTATCATCCTTCCACGTACTCTCATGTACCCCACTTAGCTCCCATCCCCTGGTCCAGAAAGGCACAAAGCTTCCTGTAGATCCTGTGTCCCCTCTGCCACCCCCACCTGGGTACCACAAATACTATAGGGTATCTCAGTTTTCAGTAAACCTTACGCTTATAACTGAATCCCGCCTAATACTTCTTAAAATGCCAGCTGAATTATGCCCTGTCAAAAATATCAGTGCCTATGCATAACCTAGGCTTCTAGCTCCTGGTACACCTGATGGAGATCTAATCAGTTGGTGGAATGTAGAGGGTGATTGATCTCGCACAACAGCGGACAGCCACTGGCTTAGCTATATCTCTCCATAGGTTCCATTACTGTACTGGTTGGTTTCCCAAAAAACCTTTCCCAAGGCACTGGCTTTACCTTACCCAGCATTAAGCATCTCCAGTACGGCTGCCTATAGACAAGCTAAGTGCCCTACCTTCCTTTACAGGTAAAAAAGAGAAATAGGCACTTTTAAAGACACAAACTGTCCGTCTATTTTAGATTTCTACTTTGGGCTGAAGAGTCCCTGGCCACACGGTGACTCTAATGGGACACTCGATGGCTGGCTCATATGGATGTGTCTGCACTAAGATGCAGATGCATGGAGTGAGGGGAGGTAGCCGCAGCTCTGGCTGCATCACACCCCTCAGCATCACTGCTGGGTCTCAGGGCATGTGCTGATGCTCAGGAGCAGCTGACGGCTACCATTTCAGTTCCTAACCATGAAACTGGTGTGCAGAACCTGTAACCCTGGGAAGATCCCACGTCACCCCACATTTGTAATCGCTTGTAACCTACTACATGTCTTTGTGCAGAAATGTCCATGTGGTGGAATAGCACTGCTCTCTAAGAAAGTCTTTGGCTGGTAATGTTGAAAGATGTTTGGGTTTTGCAATGGTGCTGAAAGGCTGCCAAGAGGATGATTTGAGCCTGGAGAAATTTTCCTTTGCTTTTTTGGTTCTTCTTTGCTTGCTTAAGGTGGTTGGTTTTGGAAATTGTAGGCTTTGAGGAAAAAACCCAACTGCCTGGAATTCAGTTGCAAACAGGAAAACCGGAGCGGGGAAAGTGAGAAGTTGTTCACATGAATGTTAGAAATGCTGCCATCAGAGACCATTCCTCGGGAATTAAAAATTACCACAAGTCATGGGAGCCAGTTTAGCTTGGGAAGTTAACACTCCATTCAAAGCCTTTCAAACATGAAAACAGAGCCTTAAACCCAAGAGTGCTCCAGTGTTGGTGGAAAACCTGCCTCGGAGGAGCAGCATGGCCATGGGATGGTGCAATGTGGCAGGGCTCAGGAAGCCAGGTCTGTACTCCCTGAGGTGTGGCTGGGCAGCAGCAGCCCGGGAGCCATGTGTGCTCTGATTTCCCCTCCTGGAAGGCAAGGATAATGGAATAATGTCCCATCTAAAAGACACAAATTGCAGCAAACTTCTGCTCTAAACTGCATGGCTTTGAGTGCCTCAGCCCCATCCTGAGAACCTCTTGCAGGTTTGACCCACACTACAAGTCCCTGAAGGCAAAAATGGTTTTGTCACCAAACTGATGTCACTTTTCTTGGTGCCAACACCACAAAAGCTTCAGGGTGGCCAAGGAGATAATGACAGAGGTGAAGG
Organism: Falco peregrinus; assembly: GCF_023634155.1. Taxonomy (NCBI): domain Eukaryota; kingdom Metazoa; phylum Chordata; class Aves; order Falconiformes; family Falconidae; genus Falco; species Falco peregrinus. The sequence continues at coordinate 62,461,067 of NC_073725.1, read as the reverse complement.
AGAAAGAGGTCTGCCATGGAGCATGCATGGAGTGCACACAGGTCACACGATGCACAGCTGGGCTCCATCCCATACATCTGCAGGACAGTTTCAGGACTTGTCTCCCAGTTTTTACCCCCTGTGCTAGGGGCAGCTGGTTGGCCTGGGCAACCTAAATGGGGGTCTCTTGTGACAGAGGGAGGGCCAGTGGATTAGGCTGACTGCTGGCAGCTCTCTAAAAGCTTACTTGCACTTTCCATTTCAGCATCACCCACAGCATCTCCGTGCCACTGATGTCTCTGTTTCGCTTGTCTGAGTCATAAGAAGGGAGGGAAGAAGGGTTCATCCCAGTGTGCAAGAGTACAGTGTCTCGCTCACAGCTGAAAGCACTAAGGTCTAATCTTGATTTATGCTCCAGTGTAATAGGGATAAATTAGTAGGATGCAATTCTTTTTTTAGGAAGGATGCCTGAAGTTTGCAAGTCTGATGAAGACAGCTAATAGCAAAGCTGAGGCTCCTGATCCTCTCTTTCTCTGCTTTTTAAGCCAGGAGCAAGCTGATGAGCAAAGCAGAAATGAAAATGATAAATGATCAGGCACTGGTGCATGGTGAGTCCTGAGCTGTGAAGGAAGACCACATCAGGATCCCAAGCCAGGAAAGGCATTTATCTTCTGCTTGCTCCTCCAGCCTGCTTTCACTGCAGTTGTAAGCCGATGATGATGAATGTGCAGGAGGACAAACTGTCGTGCTAAACAGATTCCCACAGTGAGTGACAGGATTTGGCCTGTGAGGAGAATGAAGGGCTGAACCAGTGTCAAGAGATAAACTTGTCAACTTTGTTGCTGATATGCCAGAAGGTCACCTCACCCAAGGGAAGTTTAAATAAACAAGTGTGGCCAGGGCTACAGCAAGATCAACAGTTACTCGTAGACTGTTCTTCCAAAAAGAGCATCATAAAGGCAGATTCAGCTGAGCCAGAGTCACCAGACAGCAAAAAATAAGAGATCCCTTCAGATGTGTAAAGACTCGTAGGTTCTCTGAAAGTGTTCACAACCAGCTTCTGCATCTCCTGCAATCAGAGGGCAGCCACCCTTCCGATGCACCAGGTCACCCCTCATCCTGACCCACTGATGGACCACATCTAGTGGGGCAGGGTGACAGCACTATGCTGCAGGAAGAACTTCTTGGGGACCTCCTGCTCAGCAGACACCCATGGCTCTCCAGCCCCCTAACTGTGCTGCTGCCCCATCAGAGGAGCTGCTGGGGGCCCTCCCTCATCACATCCCCCAAAGTGCAGCTTGTCACGTGTTTCTCCATACCCTGGGAGAAGATAGAGCTGCATCTGCTGAGCCTCCCGTTGTCAGCCCAGCACCGAGGCATGGGGAGAGGCAGCCTGGAGCAGTGCTGCTGAGCCATGAGCTGTAACAAAAGCTGACAAAGTCCTTCAAGAGAGGCTAGGACAGCTGACATTGATGATAAAGAGATATGTTCTCAACCTGGAACTGGGAAAAAAACCCATTCCAACAAACTCATAGATTAATGTGATTTATTTTTTTTTTAAGCACCTGGGAGTGGTGGATCTCAGTGTTGTGTATTTGAAAACTACATCAAAACACATAAAATTAATCATGATGGAAAATGTCTCTTGGTACATAAAACATGTCCTAGGCAGGCTGTGGGGAGTCAGTGTGACTCAGGGACCATTTGTAGGAGGTAGCTGACATCTGGCTACCCTGTTTTGGGAGACAAGTTGTTCCACACCAGGTAGTTTCTGGACCACAAAATGGTCACAAGCATTGCCCAGATCTGTGGAAAAGGGATGTTCTCAGAGCACTTAGTGCAGTGTAAGATGCCTTGAGCATGACAGAAAGGAGGGAAAATTGACTTTAAGAAGGCTCTCGACACTGTTTCAAAAGCAAGAGAGGAAAACAGGACCCAGATAAAGTTAGTAAGCAGGAACAGAGATAAAATTGTACTTGAAGGTAGCTACTAAGGGTTTGCTGTCCAAACGGAAGGATGCATCAAGCTGAGATGAGGCATCTCTGCTGGCTCTAGCGGTATTCACACTTTCAGTCAGGACAGGGGTGGTGGAAGAAGGAAGGATCTTATTATATTTAAAGATGACACAAAGCTGTTCTGGACTGCAAGGTATGTTCCAAAACAGGATTAAAATTCAAATGACCTTGGTACATTGGAGACTGGCCTGTAAAAAAAAACAACAAAAAAACCCCCAACCAACCAACAAAAAACCAACACCAAAACCTCAAAACAAAACACCATAGTGGTTTGTAATTCAGAGGAACTTTTTTTTCCTTTCTGATTCCATCTGAAGTAAAGGGAAACACTCAGTTCATTGTAAAATCCAGAAATTTAAAGGCAGGTGGCAAGTTCAAAACCAACAAAATAAGGTGGTTTCTCATAGCTGGGTATGACTGTGGGTTCACCGTCAGGGTAGTGTGAGTGTGTAACTCCCTGACACTGGGTATTTTAGACACAGAAAGTTTTCATGAGTTCTTGAGGAAAGTAAACAAATCAGGGGAAGAGAAAACCATTAAAAGGTACAAAATGCACAGAAATCATGTCCAGCTTAGGAATTCCCAAAGGCAGAAACAGTTATAAACTGTGAGAGTATTTGATGGAAGCATTGCCATACGCTCACCGCATTCTTACACTCATTTGGTATTTGCAACTTTATGAAATAGTATATTGCGTTAGGTGGATGTTTGGTTTGACCCATTTGGCTGTTTTTATGTCCTAAGCCCCCAACAGGCTCTGAGCCTTGGAGTAAGATCTTCAGCTTGTCAGTTCATTTAGCCCAGCTCACCTGCAGCCCACGGCACCCAGCAGGAGACAGGTCCATTTATAAGCTGACAAGTTTCAAACGGGAATTTTTTAGCAGCTGTTAACTCAGCTGATAGGAAATGCTCGCGTAGATGATTTTAGCAATGAATAGAGACAATTTTTGTAAAGAACCTGGAGTTCATCTGCCTGCATCTGTTTCTCCCTCTTTACTTCTGGCAGCTCAGCACCTTGTCTCCAACCCAGGACATTTGATGGGTAGGCTGGATGCAGCCCTCACCCACATATATTAGGGAATTATATGTTCTTCCACATCCACCTGTGGGGAAATAGCATATAAACCCCCACAATGAACACTTGCCATTCTACACCTCAAATTTGTTTCAAGAGGAGGACAAGCAAATATTGGGGAAATTCGACACTGAGAGCAGTGCTTTGCAGAGTCCTACGACCATTGTCCAGCTCAGGTTTCTGGCCTTATAGAGGGAGGGTAAAACACGTTGCTCAGAGTTCCTTTTGCTAGGCAGAATCCTGGTAGTGAATGCAGTAAACCAAGGACCGAACAACCCTTTCTTTCTGTCACATCTGCTGCAGGAATGGAAAGGGCTGTGCGGAGATTGTAAACTAGCACAGGAAGGAAAATCAGGTAAATACTGATTGTGCCCTGTAGGGATGGAAATCATAATTCCTTTTCTCTCCATGGGTACAGCACCCAGCAGTGACCTCTCTTTCCAAAGACAAAGTAAGATGACCTGTGCACAGTCACGTGGTGGCAGTGCCAATGGTGGCAGCTGGCTCTCCAGGAGAGGATGTCTGTGCAGCTACAGAACCATCAGTAAAAATTTACCTTTGTCCCATTCCGTCCACTTTTCTTATGCTCTTTTTCCTCACTCTGTCCCTGCTGTCATTTCCTTCCTTCTTCTGAGAAGAGGATGAGCATCGACTCAAGAGGAAGGGCTTTGGGAAGTCACAATAAAAGGCAAGTGAGCCTTCTTACACACACTTGACCAGAAAGCAGAGGCTTCCCTCGCCTTTTAAGCAAGCTTTCCACTGGCTTCGCTTTCAGGATTAGCTTTGGCAGCTGCAATGCTTTTGTTCTTCATAAATCAGGCAGCGAGCTGTGGCAGACCTAGGCTGGCCATGTGTCCCCAGCCATCAGCTGAATGCACTAAGCACCACTGGGAACACAAATTCTGACCTTCAGATGCCATTGATAGCTATTCAGGGAGGGGAGGGGGGGAATAAAAAAAAAGCAAGAAGGGAGATGTATCAGGAGAAAAAATAATTTTCTTAGCACTTCTGGCCCATGTAACACTGCACTGCAGCTGAAATCAATACCTCGCCACCAGTTTGTGGTGGATGGGGATCTGACAGTACCAAACACATCTTGCCTATTATGTCTGGTTTGAGGCTCGGATAGAGAACTTGTAGTTGCTCCAGGAAAGTGGGAAAGAAACTGTGTACCCTCCTACCCTCAGAGGCAGGCTGAGCTCCTTGGTGGTGTTAATCTTGGCTGGCAATGAATCTGTCAGTAGCATATAACTTACCAGCGGTGTAAAATAGCAACAGTGTGAGCCAGGAGGGCTGAGAGGAGCTGGGCACCAGCCCCTCTGGGTTTTCTTTTCTTTCTTTCCTTGCCTTTCAGGCAGCTGGTTCTGGGGATGATGGGTTCATGTGTCCTAGCACACTAGGATGTCTTTGTAATAAGGGGTTATAATAAATAATAATGTCAGTGCAAGTGTTAGCATGAAAGGTCTTTGATAAAAGGATTCCACTAAGGCCGCTGGAATGAATCAGAGATGCACTGAGATTTCACACCTAACAAAAGAGCTTCCTCATGATGTGGGCTGGCCACGATGTTCTGCATCTCCTACCTTGTTTTGTCCAGTACAGCTGGAGCTATTGCCCCCTGGACTTGGCTACATATTTGAAGAGGTTAAAGAGAATATTCTCATTTTCTTCTAAATATTCTGGGTATGAAAGATTATGACTAAATGCCATGAATATAAGTAATAAATACTACCTTCAGTATAACTGTGATATAATGGGTTTTTTTGTATGGGAGAAGGAGGAGAGAAATAAGCTCCCCAAACCAGACTTTCTGTCTGGTTGCTCCTGAGAAACCAGAAAACACCATCCGGTTTTCCAGAGCTGGAGGCCAGGACCCAGGTGTGATGCTGTTTGCCCAGCAGAAGGAACTCTAGACTGTCAGAAGGGCATCCAGCTCCGGCAGCACTGCATGAGCTGCTTCACCTGGTGCTGGCATTTCAGCCTGCTGCATCCTACAGGAGCAGCTTTGAGATCCATTGGGTTGCTACAATCAAAGAAGGCATGTGTACTTGTGGAAACTGTAGGTCACTTGCTCAGATGCTCAGGTTATTGTATCCTGTCAGATGTGGATGGAAAAGCAGAAGGTTGCCTAAAAATAAAAGAGTAAAAGTGGCTTGAGACCAGCATCTTCTATGGATGTGAAGTGAGCCCATATGGGGCTCTGGGGCTCAGTACAAGTGCACAGGGTGGCATGTAGACCTTAAAGTCCAATTCTTGATGCTTGCTCCACCAGAGCCCAAATAATGTCTTGCACATATCCGTACATCCTCAATGCAAGGATTTCTGCCAAGATCCAGGGCCTGCAGGAGCTAAAATCCAGTGCGGCGTGTCCAGAGAAGAGAGCAGAAGAGAATGAAAGTGTCACCTATGTCTGAGGGTCCTGCTGGAAGCAGCAGTTCGTCAGTTAGAAGGTCCAAGATCAGCTCAAGAGATTCATACCAGGGAGAATCACTGCTAAAGGTGACCGAAGACCTGCAAGAGCCAGGGGGAAGCTGATGGGAAATGAGAGATGCTGCAGTTTCTGCAAGTGTGAGAAAAATGATGTGAGAGAAACCATGAGAAGAATCACAGGTTCTGAATTTCAGCCTGTAATCAACTCTGTGCAAAAATCCCATTCCTTTCGCAGTAAGTTTTACACGCTCAGGTGCTGGCTTGTGTATTTGTCATTCCATAGTCACTGCACAGTTCAGCTAGACTGAAAGAAGAACAGGCTTCTTGTTTTCTATCAAGTGAAATGATTTAAGCAATCACACTTGCTGCTGGAGACTATTGGATGGCTTAGGAATGCCTGATGGGCTTCACGCTTCTTTCTCTCTTTTTAGGCTCTTTTCTATAACATCTTAAATGGGAAAACTTATCTGAGAGAATAAAAAAAAATTACCATTTTCCTTCTTCTTGTAAATTAAATGAAATCTTGGAAATGTGTCCCATTTATTTAATTGGAAAAATTGTTACAATTTTCAGCTCAATCTTGGGACGTAATATTATAATGAAATCCTGGTATTTTTGTAAAAAATACTACTGACCTTGTAGCAAAATTCACAAATTATGAAAAAATAAAGGAATACAGAGGATCATAAAAAATGAAGAATTTTGAGATTTAATTTTTCAGTTCCCTCTTGAAGTAGTATTTCTGGTGTGTGACCAGCTGTTTGTTTTCTTTCTGTTCATACAGTCACAGAGCTCCTGAGCATCCTGCCAGTCTAGAGCCCTGTTGTCCTAGATGCTCTGGTAGCGTCATTTAAAAACACGCTTGTTTCCCCAAACACCATTTTGCCTGTGTGAAGCAACAGGGACTTTCTTTGCATTGTTTCACGTATGCAGGCTTTATACAGGGGAGGGCTCTGTTTCTCCAAAATGGTAAGAGAACCAGAGATATTAAAACAATAAAATCATTAAAAATAGTAGTGTTCCCCATCTCCCTAGTTCTCTACAGGCATGAATTTCCTACACTGCTTCCTACCACGTGGTAGAAAGCCACTTGCATAAAGGGAGCAAAACAGCCAGAATTTGTTCTAGCTGGGATCCATTCTAGCATCCTTTAAACAAATATTTTGACTTGGTGTAGGGGTGGGTTGCAAATCTGCCTTTACAAGGGCTCGGTTGCTCCAGCTTTAGTTTTATGATACTGAAGTAGAAGCTGAAGGTATAACATGGCCAAAACATGTTCCTCTAGATTGCTCGTTGCAATGCCGTAAGAATTAAAATCCCCTAAAGAGCACATACCTCACCTGTGATGTATGCCAGAGAGAAGTTTCAGGAGCCTTCTGTGACTTGAACTTGAGTAAATTAAATTCATTGGGTACCTTTGCCCTTAGGAGACAGCACGTTGCTTTTTTAAGCTTAATGTGGTAGCAGAGACAGGGGATCTCTGCATCTCTCCCCAAAAGTGGCCGTTCTGCAGTGGAAGTCATCATACCTGCTAGCAGTGTTATAAAGCCTCTTACCCATGAGTGAAAGATATGACCGTGCCTGGTGGCTAGATGTGCATTTGAAAAGACATGCATTTGCCGAGTCTGGTTTTGTCAAAATCTGAGGGGAAAAATAGTGAAATCAGAAAAACTGGAGCAAATGGCCTGATGAGGCTCTGCCCAGAGCAGTTCATGCCTGCCCTTCAGTCCCCCAAAGAGCCAAACCCAACCCAACCAGTAGGCCAGTACTGAAAGTCCCCAATCCCAACCATTAATTTAAAAAATTCCAAAACAGGCATAGTCAACAAACTGTAATAATTAGTAAACTTCTGATCTGGTCTAGAAGACTTTGGATTTTAACTTTGTAGCACCTATTATTCTCCTTTTGGAAACTGGGAAGCTGAATAATATTTCCTAAAAACCAGTTCTGGAGCTCAGCCGCAGGGGCTGAGCCCTTTTTGGACAGTGCTAGTTTCTTGTTTTGTCTGTACAGTGCACTGAGCGGTTCACGACTGGGGCTCCGAAGAAATAATACGATATATATATTTTTCTTTTTACTGTTATGTGCGTTATTGGCATTATGATCCGGCTGAACTCATTCTTTTTTGAAGAAGCCTTTGAAAACCTCCGGCAAAAGGTTCCACCGGGACCTGCTGACATTCAAGTGTTTTGCGTCAAATTCCAAAATGGCAAAAGGTTGTTATGAGCTGAAAGGGAGAGAGGGGCTCCCCGAAGGAGCCTGCAGACCCTGCTGACTCACCATCTACGTAAGTCAGGGAATTGAGTGATAAAACAAACATCTCAGGTTATGGGGGTGTGAAGTTTGCTGAGTGGAACAGCCGCGCGTGGTAGCACCCCCGGGCGAGGGGGGAACGCCTGTGAGTTGCTTTCCAAGCAGGGGAATACTTGGGAGGTACGGGAGCTGGCAGGCGACCAGCTGATCCGTGTGGGCTGCCCTCTGATTTCCCTTTCTCCTGGGCCAACTCTTTCCTGGCTGGCTGCAGGACGTCTCGCCGCAATCCCGCTTTTTTTATCTGGCCTCAGCTAAGCAAGGACAGTCTGAATGAGGAGTTTCATTGGAGACCTCCAAGGAACACCTATCTACCAGAGAAAACTATTCTGGTGATGCAAGAAATGGCAGATTTCCCTCTGAGTCAGAGCTGGGTTGGTCCAGCTGGCCAGGAGGAGGGAGGCTGGAGCTACGGAGCAGATAGCAACAGAGACACTAGGGCATTTCTTATCCAGCCGGGTTTCAGATTCAGGAAGGGGTGCCAATGCCTTGTCCAACCCACATCCCAAAATGTACATCTGATGTCAGTGTAATATCCAACTATCACCATGCATGTCTCCTGCTGTGTCATCTCAGCAGGGTGGTGTATATAAAACCCAGAGTAATTTCACCCCGAGCAACTGGTAGGACAGAATATCTAAGGTCAGATTCTTCTCGCCTCACTTCAGACTCTTAATTAAGGCAGTTAAATCTCTCTCCCCAGAAACAGGAAAAAGAGGGAGAAAACAGAACTCCGGATTGCAATGGCAGTCTGAGAACTTTGTTGACTGTAGGAGCCTGTATAGCCCTGTTCGATAAGATAATTTTCTCTACTTCAAGTCTAAGGTTAGGAGACATGAGATAAGACACTTAAATCCCTACAATCTCAATTCTGTGATTGATTGACCCTACTGATTCAGAGAAAGCACTTGCGTTTAACTTCAGTGATATTACCCTCTTCGCTATTTTCTGAGAAACCATGTGTATGTCTTTTGTGCTAAGCCATGTTTTTGGGAGGGTGCAAAAAACTGTACTGTTTGAAGCTGTCAACACTGGATAATCTGTATATCCTGGATTAAACTGTGCCACCGTCATGTGTGACTGCAGGGGACCAGAGCAGAAAATCCATTGGAGTCACAAGTAGGGCACAGAAGCCTCCTGGATATGATTCTTCTGCAAGAAAATGTTTAACGTTTTTGCAGAACCATGGCCTCAGAGTGCTGTGCTCTATCACTTGAAAGGGATGCATTTCTGCAGTAGATAAAATTAACCTGACCTGGTTCATCTTCCCTGACCTCCGTGGATGCCACATCAGTAGGAACATTGACTAATGCAAGCCAGCAACAAACCTCAGGGCTTGGAGCAGCATCTCTAGCCTCTTCATAGAGCATTAGTTGATTTGCCAAGTATTGTGGATTTTACTAAAAGGCCTGGGGGTGTTGGAATAAATGGTTGTGATAGGGAACAGATATGGGGTGGAAAGGCAAATTTAGGACGACTTCTGCTGGTCTAGACTGAGAATCACTGGTTGGACTGTAGTGAGATTTACACTGAAGGTTTAATTCAGTTTATGAGGCTTTGCAGACTCAACTTGAAGGATGCACCACTAAACCAAATAAGCAGCAACATCATCACAAATGCAACCAAGAGAGCTCCACAGCTATTTGTGAAGCTACACACATCTATCCAGCTGAACAGTAACTCCAGAGGACTGAAAACCTGAGGTACCACTACTTTCTAATGTCTCGTCCTTACAGGTGCTGCACAGCAAGAATTCCACCAAACACCATATATAGGAGCTTAAAATAGGTCATATTTGAGGCTGCTCTGTTGAGCAGAAATCTAATCTGTCAATCCCCAAGCAAGCTCCAGCTCCACAGCAGTCTCCTGCATGTCCCAGGCACAACCCTTCCACTTTTGCTGGCAATTTCTATTCCCAGATTGCCTCAAGAAAGCTGGGTTAAAAGAACCAGGTTCTTCCTCTGATGTAACATAGATGCAACCAATGCAACCACCAAGCTGGGTTCCCACTAGGGTTGTAGTTGAAGTTTTTTTGGAATTACTCAATAAGGTTCTTACATTGGAAGATCTCTCTGTCTTATAACCCATTTTACGCAACACACATCTCAAGGATGTAGCTGAAAAAAAGTCAGATTATTTAACGATGATGTCCAGAATATAAAACATAGAATATATTTTCCTTTCTGCTTCATGATGAAAGTCTGTTGTTAAATAGATTCATGTAATAATTGCTTGTATAATGATGTAGAAAATGAGGTGCTGGCCATTCAGTCTCTTCTTTCAGATTCCTATGGACTTTGACAAAATAATTCATTTCACATGATTCTAAATTTTAATGTTCATGGAATGGTGCTCAGCCGGAGGCAGGGGGAAATTGCTTTTTCATAACAGGTTGAGAACACATTTGTTAAGTTGGGACTGGTGTTGCTCCAAACCAAAGCCTGACGGATGAGCAGAGCGGTGGGAACCATGTGGATGCAGGGGGGGGTGTTCAGAGCTCACTGGCTTTGAAGGAATCTGAGGGAAACCTGATCTTCAGCCCTTGAAGTGCGTTGATCTGGAAGACCTGATGGGGAAGAGTTTGTGCTTGAAAGAATGAAGGAGGCTTGTAAAGACTTATTATATCGGAGTCTAGAAGTAGAAAAGGGATCTAGCCCAAGCTACAGGATATTTCAGCTTCTTTGTAGAGGTTTACCAAGGCTTCTAAAGCTGAGGGGAGAAAGACAGGGAGGAATCAACACACATAATCTGTGGGAAATTCCCAACCCACTACAAAGGTCATGTAATTTCCACCATGTGTGAAAAAATACCTACTTGTTTTCCCCACATATATCCTTTCTCTTCTTATTTACTTACTTTACTCCTTATTTTACTTACCTTAAGCTGTTCTTATTCCAGCAAGCCAAATACTTTGTCACATGAGAAGAGCAGCGGGAAGGTTCCTAGATGATTTGGGGAAGCTAACACTTCTCAGGCGAGCTCAGATGCACAGTGGTGTCCTTCTCTGACCCAACAGGGACTGGCCACCTGGCTCCCATGTGTTAAATGGTCCTGGGGAGCAACGGTCCATGTCCCCCGAGGATGCTACATTCATTAGGAGTCTCTTCACTGTTTGGAAACAACGTCCAACAGAGAAAATGAAAGATTATTTTGACAACAGCACATGGTTTCCTCAGTATTGTGGAACAAAGGAGAGCAAGTCTGGGGGATCATTCCTTTAGACAGCATGACACATCACTTGGCCTCCAAAGCTCTCCCAGTCCAAGAATTTCCAAGCTACAGAATCAGGACGGGTTTCCAGAGGGCAGGACCAGTAAAATCTTTTCTCTACGGCTGCTGTTCCCAAATTCTACTGTGTGTAACAGGGACCCTAGAAGCTCGAAGTCTCCAGGGGATGCAAGTTCAAAATCAGAAAGCTACCCAGAGGACTGGTACACAGTATATCCATCTCCCATTCCCATTGCTTTTCCTGAGCCTGGTTATTGCATCCCAGGGTGAGGTGTGTGCTGGGGGTGGGGGGTGGGGAAAGCATTGCAAAGGGAGAACCCAGCTGGGCATCCATTTCCTTAGGGCACTCTTAATGAGTCAAGTAAGGGAGTGAATAACTGCTTTAAAACACAAGGGATGCTCAGCTTGGAGAAAAGGGAAGAAAAACCTCAGAACATGGGCAAGGCAGATTATTTCAAACAAAAATTCCCCAGACAATCCCCAATTTGCTTTAAATTCCAATTAAAACTGGAGAAGGGGTAGAGGGGGAGGAAGAAAGATTAAAAAAAAAAAAAAAAAAAAAAAAAGAGGAATGTTGCTGACGTCTGTTTTCCAGTTTGGTATTGACCAGAGGGGCGCGGGGGGTGGGGGTGGGGGAAGAAAAAGCCACCACCCAGATCCTTCTTCTGATTAATAAAAATGTGATGGAAATTTCATATGTTGTCTCGGCTCCTAAACACTTCTCAGCTACATCTGGCACTGCGAGCTCCTTCCAGACTGTTTATGTTCACAATGAGAACATTTTTTCCAGCCCTGTCAACAATTATTGGTTCCCTTATGGGGAGGTCAGAGGTTGTCCCTCACTTCAGTCATTAAAAGCGCCTTGGCTTTGAAGTGCCTCCCTGGTCATCACTTCTTGGTGCGTGTCTGAGCTGCAGAACAGAATGAGGACAAACACAAAGGAGACCTGGATCTTGGTTGCTTCTCTTCCAGCAGCAGACAAGAAGAGGTGCTGTATGGAAAAAGGTAGCTGCTGGGGTGGAGTCGACTGAGGGTGAGCAGGACGGTGGGTGTACATCTCACCTCGGGGGGCCACGGTGGCTTGTGGTCCTCCTGGCAGTACAGAGGGTGCAGCAGAAGTGAGTCAGTGCCTTTGATGATGAGATTTTGGCTCCCCTTCACACCTCCCTTTGATGTCGGGGTTTGTTTGCAGAGAGGAGGCGTTTTTATGGGCTCTCTTCAAATTTGTATGACTTCCCACTGGAGGCCAGGGGATGGGGGGGAGGAGGGAGAACAAAACCCAACCAACCCCCCGAGGCGCCAACCGCACAAGCCGCAGGTGAGCCAGATAAGGTGTTCCCAGAAACCAAAGGGAAATCAGCCACATTCTTTCTTTAGGCAATAAAAAGCAGCTTCAGCGGCACCGCCAGCCCCTGTCCAAGCTCCCCCCAACTTTGTGGGGCAAGCGGCAGCTCCAGGAGCTGGTTGTCCCCCTGATCTGACATAGCGTTGCTGGCGAGGTCCCTGCAGCCCTGTGTGAGATGGGGCTTTGGGTACCTGAGCAATGCGTTTTGGCTCAGCTTCCTGCCCCCATCACAGTCAGTTGTGAGCTCTCACCCTGGCCTGGCAGAGGCAGTTTTCCTGAGCCAGTCCTTGCCCCAGTTTTAGAGAGGAACGAAGGAAGGCGCAGTGACACAACCAAGGCCGCAGTGAAGATCAGTGTCAAGCCAACAACCACCAACAAACTCACCTGCTTCCCCATCTGCTGCATTAGCTCAGCAGCCGTCTTCTCTCCATCTATCCCCCTACCCTCTTCTAACCCCTTGTCATTTCCACCTCCTCTTTTTCCCCTTCTCTTCATGCTTGGCCAAGGTGTGACTGCTGGCTGCTTCCCCCACTGCTAGCCTGCTGAAATCCCTAGGATTTCCGAATTAACACTGCCTATTCCTCACCCATTCACAGCACAACTGCTCCTAAGGAGAAGAAATGCTCTTTCTTTAGCTCTACCCAGATATTCCTCATTTTTATGCCTTATCCAGGGGCATTTGCAGGGAAAGAGGATCCAGGAAGTTTGGCAAGAGGGAGCTCTGCCACTGATCCCATAGGAGAACTTGAGCACATTACTTCTGCAGCACAGTGCCTCAGTTTCCTTCCTATGTGAGAATGGGCATAACACCACCGTGTATCACATGGCTGTCAAATAACTTCAAGCACCATCATGAAAGAGGTCAGCAGGTGATTCCTGAACAAGGGGCATGTTCTGTGCTCACACATCACCAAGGTGCCGAGGCTGGAGGGGGCCTCTGGAGACTGTACAGTCTGGTCCCTTGCTCAGAAGGAGCTGGAGTAGTCTCCTCAAGATCTTCTCCAGTCAATATTTGAATGTCTCCAGGGATAGAGACTCCATAACCTCTCTGCTCCAGTGTTTGACCACACAGACAGTGAACAAGCTTTTTCTCATGCTTAAATGGAATTTCCTGTGTTTCAGTTTGCATCCATTGCCTCTTGTAATAAACCAAATCAAAGTTTAGGAAAACTCTATGTTGATGTCAAAAATAAGTTAATTCTGTATCAGCATTAATTTTAAGATCTATAATATTTCCAACCTCTGATGCTCCTTATGAATTTGATTTCAAAATACATTAATTTCTTGTTGGGGAGATGAAATCTTAATTTTTTTTTAAACCAAAATTCAGATAACAATTATTCATTTTCTCCAGTCAATCTGACACATTAAAAAAAACCCACTGAAGTACCTTAGGTGTACCTTAGCCTTAAGTATCCGCTTTGTGAAACACAAGGGCTCTTTACCTTTAGAACTGGTCTTCAAAAACTGACAATCCACCCTCTTCCTCCCAAAGCTTTCTGCCCTGCAGATGCTGCACTGAGCCCTACGCCCAGCAGTGCATTCCCTCTCCATCTTTCATGCTCTTGCAGAGTCAAAAAAAAGAAAGTCTTTGTCATTGCTATCCTGTAAACACTTCATTTGGTATTTTTCTTTCTTTAGACTAGTTCCAAAAAGGGATATTAAAGAGCTCCAAAAAGAAACCAGTATCACTGTTGGAGTGATTAAAAGAAAATATTTATAATGAGTTTGATTTTTGCACACGGTGTGCCAGAGCAGTGCGAAGTAGCTGTTTGGCATCAGCGACTCTATTTTGCTCCATTTCCACTGAACTTGACATTCAAAGCTGTCCGCAAAAACATAGGACGAGTAAAGAAGGGGAAATCCTGAGTAAGTTAGGAGGCAACTCCTGTTTCAGAGTGAGTTTAAGGAGGCAGGGAGGCTTTGCTTCTCATTTATGACTTCATTCCTTCCTTCCCACCAGCCAGCCACACACCTACCCAAGGGGGGAAACCTTCTTGTGTGACAATCTCAGACAGATGGAGACTGCCACATGGAAAGAGCTCTGCCAGAATCCCTTCTGAAGACTGCCACACCACAGGAGAAACACTATGAGCCCTTCTAACCCTTTAATCAGCGCTAACTAAACACACTGCACCCCAGCCCCTCTCCTTTTAAGATCTGCAGCATGTATTCATTTCTCTTGCTCATCCAGCTGTCATTTTAAGCTCAAAGTCTTGTATGAAGCTCTTTATATTAGATGGGCTGTTTTCTCACAGCACCTACAAGGCAGCTTTGCTTAGATTACAAGCAATCTTTGTAGATCTTTGTGCAGCATGGCACATAGTGGAGACCCAGGAATTACTGCAACAGAAATATCTGCTCTGTGGCATGCCTGCCTGAGTGGCTGCCCTTGTTTTACTTTCCCACTCTCTTGTGACATGAAAAACAAGAACACTGTGAAAACTAGAAGCAGAATTATATTAGAAAGAAAAACCTGGCAGGTTTACGGAAGGTTGGTGTTGCAGCACAAACAAACTAGTAGGCTGTAACAAGGCTTTTACCATCAGTCAGAGTCTACTGTCTACGCCATTTCTTCTTCCTCCAGCAATCAGACCACACTACTCCTCCCCCATCCAACCCCCTCTCCCATGCTCCTCAGAGCTATTTAACTACTTATTGGGAATGAGCTACAGCTGCCCATCATCCATGTCAATGAACCCACTGCCTCTGAGGCAAGGCCACAGCTGCATGTTATCAATGCTAATCAACCCACTGCCTGCATTCCTCTTACAGGTTGCTCATCTCAGTGGAAGGAGCATAGGGAAGAGCTATTTTGTGCTCAGCAGGTGCTTCCATCCCTGAGTACTGATGGTGATGAGACACTGACCTCCTTTGCTCTGATCCTGTGCATTCCTGAGTTCACCCAGATGCTACGCTGCACCCAGCGTGTCAGCCCATCAGCCAGGCAGCCAGCGGGGAAGGCCAGGTGTGTTCTCACTGCACTGCTGGGACTGGTGTTGAAGATGCTGCATGCACCAGCAGCAGCCCGTGATGGAGCCAGGGTGGAGTTCACCTAAGTTAACACATCTATCCGGAGTGGTGCAGGCTCTGCTGAAGTTAATCACCCCAGCTCCCCTTGCCAGTTCCTGGGTACGTAGCGAGCACAGTCTAGGACAGGTCTATTGGCCGCCGGGCAGGTGCTTGAACAAGGTCAGAAGACGTGTGCCTTGGAAGTGCCTGTTTCTCCCCAGCGACTGTACAGAGGAGTCTGGGGTGGGGGTGGCTGGCTCAGCTGGAGTGTTCTGTGGTATACACAGGAGATGAAATGAAATCCCAGAATGAAAAGGGATCCCTGAACCTAAAATGCACCTCGATCTTGCAGTTTTTAACTTATTTTTTTAATAATCAGATAAAAGCGCATCACCATTCACTGTTGGAAGAGCCATGCCCTCATATCCTAATTGATAACGAAAGACATCCTTCTGCTGACTCTCCTCCAACCCCAGACAAAACATCATGGTGCAGATATAAGCAACCATAGACAGCTATACCCATGCTCTGCCAACCTCAGCCAGATGGAGATGCTCTGGTTCCTAGAAGGGAGCTGGAAAGCCCTTATCAGAGGTGCACCTGGCTACATGAAGAGAGCAGTGTGTGAGAGCAAATTCCACCGATCAGAAAGCAAAAGGGCTCATGTTCCTTGACAGTGCCCAGGAGATGAGCAGGGGAAGGAAGCCAAAGCTAACTTGACCTTCGAGTATGCAAAGGAATGAAAACAAATGCAAATTTGGCACTAGGTGAAACTGCTCAGTCATACCTATTGGAGGGCACAGCTGTGCACCCAGCACGTTAGAAGTTAACAGCAAGGGAAGATTTTCCCCAGAGGTCAATGCTTTGTCTGTTCTCTTTTCATTTTTTTTGTAGCAGCTCAAAGATAAGCCCTATTTGCTGCAGTATTCTCCTTCCTTCCTTCTCTCCAAGTTACCTGTACACATGACAGTTACTCCTTAGTAACAAATGTAAAATCAGTTGCAGGTTATTCCAATTTTTAAATTAACATGGAGTCCAGACCAGCCTATTGCAAAGATCACGGTGACTGTTTATTCAGATGAGGTATTTCGCTTTTCATTGCTCAGACTTCTACTAGATTAAATGAGTGGTTTGGGTTTAGGGCATTTCAGAGGTTCTCACTGCCCTTAAATCCCTGGATGGGAAGAGATGGCTTTTTTTTTTTTTTTTTAAGAAGGAAAAGAATGTGTGGACCAGCAGGGTGTTACTGTGAGAGTTGCTGTTTTATACAGAACAGCCAGGGAATGAGAAGTTAATTAGTGCTATCTCCATCCTGTTCCCAACTCCAGGCAGCCAAGCAACCCTGGCATCTTTTTACCTTCCTATATGTAATCCAGGTAGGAGCATGGATGTTATCAGTCTGAGAAATGATACTCTAATGATAATACACTGTGTTTCCTTACCTGTCTGTTGGTCTACCTACCCACCTACTTTTCCACCCCTGAATATCCCACAGCAACTAATGATTTTTCATGGCTCCATTTTTAACTCTGTCATTGACTGTGTCCATTCTGCTAATTAAATAGGAGCAGGGAGCAAAGTTTGGCCATGTGGCTAGGAGGCACAGACTGGCCACGTCTACATTACATAGCACTCGGTTATGGGTCTCCCTGGTTCACATTTTGCTTGTGAACTTAAGTCATCCTTCTTGTTCTGCAAGTGTTTTGTTGGTTCAGAGTGTCTGATACAGTTTGAAGGTGTTGCTAAGTCCCAAAGTAGAGTTGTCACAGAGAAGAAAATGAACAAACCTGTTTCCCTTCATGTGGGGTGTGACAAGAGCCCAAAGGAGGGTGTTTGGCCACGCAAAGCGCTCTAGGCTAGCACTGGAGGACTGCAGGATGGAGGTCATTCTGCTCTGTCCCCAGAGCTTGATGTCCAGAGCTGAGCTGTGTCAGGGAGAGGGCTATGGACCAAATCAGCATGAGGCAGGTGCTTGAGCTTGTTTTCTAAATCTTTTATCAGCGCAGACATAGTCATCAGGGCCCTAATTTTCTGAAGATGGGCATGTAGTATTGCATTAAAACCTGATTCCCTTGGAAACATCTTTTAGGCTCCAAATAGAGAAGGCTGCTTCCCCCTAAGCCCCTGACTAGACCTGTCATTAAGCACAAGTGTGAGGCAGAAACAAAAGGTCCCTTGAGCTCCTTTGAGCAACCTTTTCTTTTTGCAACACAAAATCCCTCCTACTCAGCATAACAGGCAAGTAAAGTAGATTCTTCTAGTTAGCGCCAAAGATACTGAGCCTTGACAGTTCTTGCATTTACGTGTTTGAAGTGTCTCTGAGCACTCCTCTGTGCTCCTCCGATCTCTCACAGCCCTCTGGGAACAGATGGTCTCAAGCAAATGCTTGAGCCTTCGCAGATCGCTTTGCTCCCAGCTTGAGCAGTACCCAGGACAGCTGGCTCCTCATGTCTGCCCTTAAAGCAGGTGTTTACTTCTGCACAGTTAAAGCTGATGCACAGCTAGCAGAGCAAAGGGAAGTTTGCTTATCACCTTCAGCTATGATATCAACTAACCCCTTTCCCCTGGGACTGAACATGGTCCTATTTCATCCTTAGTTTTTATGTGAGGAGCGCTTGAACAGATCGCTCTTTAATCATAGATGGAATTGGCTCTTGCAACATGGGATACAGGGAAGGGAGTATATTTGTCTGTCTAGATTGCATGTCATGGTTTTTGGCAAGGAAGAGTAGCAAATGGCTTGTTGATATCATCCTGCACTGTACCTAGTTTACACCACCTGCCATGCACTACCCTAAAGCCATCTTCATTTCAGCACAGGGTAAACATTTCATTCGTAGAAAATCTTGTTTTTTCAGCATAGGTTGCCAGCAGGTGAGTTCAAATAGGCGATGTCACCCTTCAGAAGCTGAGCATCTGGAAGAGTTTCAAGCTCCTTCTATCCCACAGATAGGTATGGGGGAAGGAAGGGAAAAAGGGCCTTGCAGAAGGGGATGGATCCCTTTAATGTGCTAGTTTTGCCCTTAACCATCTTGTTCACTGAAAATCCTTGACAGATGGGAAATTAGGAGACGGGAGAAACTAATGGAATTCGCCTTCATTGGATTCCACATAACATGCTACTCTAATTAGCAGAGATAGGGATTAAAGTCATCATTTGATAAGATCATGTCATTGGGCTCTGGTGGAATTTTCTGCCTTATCTGGCATGTAATCTTATCCAGCTTGATTTTAGCAAGAGATCAGGAATTAAGAAACATAATGAGATTGTATAGTCTAGACTAAAAAAGCCAGACACCACGGGCAGATACAAGGGAGGGGAGGAGCGAGTGGGGCAAGCAGTGCTCAGTATGTCCTGCATCTCCGCTTGCAGCATCTGCAAAACTGGTATTGCTCGCAGCATGGTTCTCATAACCTAGTTCAGGTCCTGGAGCTGCAGACTCTATTTATCCCTCTTGAGCAGAGGACTGAGCTAAAATTCAGTTTCTGCTCTGCCATTGTCCAAAGTCAAGGCTGAGATTCGGGGCTTTGGTTCAAAGTATCCCCTGGGACAATTCAGAGCCTGAACGCTGTTCCCCACTTTGTAGTTTGAATCCGTTGAGGGAGAGGTGTTTCTCATTTAATGCCTTACCCTCTGCCAGAGCCCTTTTGATTTTTAAGGGGCTTGATTCATGGTTTTGGCATTCCTGTGTTGTGCTGAAGTCATCCTCCTGGTTTCCCTGGCACCAAAATAAGTTAAACCGGTGTCTAATTATATGGCCCTGTTTCTTTCCCTTCCTTTGCCTATATATCGCACCCTATAGGTTGGTGTAATACTTCTGCTAGCGTAATGCCAGCAATATGTAAGCTAGGGGCACTTATACACCGGGTGAGCCTTGCCCCATGGATTATACAAGACAGAAGGTGGGGGTCTGAAGGTAACTCACTAACCACCACGCTCCCCCCAGGATGCCCTCCACATACGATTCCACCTACAAACTTCACATGCTCCATTATCCGTTCCCTAAGTGCTTGGGTCTTCCTTTCCAACTCCTTTTTTTTCCATGCCAGAATGATCATATGACTCTGGTAACTCATTTTGTTCCCTGAAGTTCAGCCACAGAATTTCTCCTTGCTGCTTTTCCTACACTAGGCTGAACAAGCCAAAGCTCCATGAGTTTTCTTTGGTAGGAGCAGCGCTCCAATCCCTCGATTACAGCACGAGCTCTTCTCTCCAGCCAATCCTGCCGCAAGGCAGCTTTGCCCAACCTGAGCCTCTCCATTCCATAAGTCATGGGCAGTCCCGATGTGACTCCAGAGCTGTTGCAGTTTCAAACCCAGGATTGCCCATTGCTCTTGAATTTCCTGACAGCTGCAGGGACCTTGAAGACTAATTTTTCTTCCTGGGACAGGACATATGAGAAAGGACTAGCTCTCAGGTCATTATGCCAGCATAACAAGATTAGATGAGTTGGCCAAGGCCATACGATGAATCACTGGCAAGGTCAGTCATGGAACACCAGAGTCCTGATTTGCTGGTGGTGTATTTTTGGGGAGGTGGCTGGGGTTTTTGTTTTGGTTTGGTTTGGATTTTTTCCCTTCAGTGTTTTACATACTTTTATGGCTCATCAACACTGTGCTTGGAGCCATTCAGAATTCCCAAGGGGATGCCTGTCGAGTCAAAACATGCGATTCCTCTGCCCATGTTCCAAACCAGTTGGCCATGAACTCCACAGGATCTGTGCTAAAAAGCCAGAGGATACTTAAAAAAACCTGTTGAAGTGTCTACACAGTCTGCCTGCATGGGATCTGGAGGTGGGATGGAGCCTGCTCACACCTGTTTTCAAAACACTGTGCCAACATAACCTACATTTGCAACCAAACCAGAACTGAATCCCCAATACTTGCCACTGGTCTCCTGTCTTGGCTGTTAGCAATTACCTTGGACCTGTTCCTATGTAAGTCTCATAGCTCTCTCCCTGTCTTTTCTTTTTCCTTGATGCTTAATGAATAATTTTTACCCAGCTTAGTGTGTGTTGAAATTAATGTTTTATAGGAAACCAGATTGTTTTCTGTTCTCAGTTGCAAATAGACATCCGAAGAGTTTCTGCAGTTCACAGGCTGGTTTGTATGACAAATAATGAGGGTTTTTTTCCCTTCCTTGCTTCTTTTTCTCCCCCCTTTCTGCTCATCTTGGCAAAACCTGTGAAATCTGGGGAAGATAGGAGGGTCCTCCAGGAGGAAGCTCTCCTGCCAGCAGCTGGCCTTATTTCAAGGAGAGCTTGCATGTTGGAGGAATTAAGGAGGGATCAAAACATCTGGTGATGGATTTATGGCATCAGCATCTCCCCAACACAGTAAGACAAGTAGCTGCAGCTCATCCACCCAAGTGAGGTGATCCCAAGGACATTCTGGGGGTACTTACTGGGGAGACACTGTGAAGAATGTTTTTCCCAGCTTGTTTGAAATCATCATCCAGACAAAAATCTTGCCCTTTCTTTCAGAAGGAAAGATCTGTGTCTCTTGTGATTTCTAGTGCTCATGCCTTTTTCTAGCAGTCATCAAGGTCCAGGCTTACCACAATGACAGCTGAGAGCTACTGGGTAGAGGTGAATAGCCTGAAACTTTGGGACTAATTTGTTCGGGTTTTTATTTTATGATTTTTTAATGTGTGAACATGCATATCTATACATACATACATATATGTTTAGTGAGAGGTCCACCTGCAAGGCTACATCCTGGCACTGCTCCAGACTACCTTGCAATTGCTTCTCTTCTGCCTAAGAAAGGCACCTGGGAGTAAGAAGTGAGAACATGAGGGGCAGGAAGAGTTTTCAGGTAGTTGCTCAGGACACCAGAGTTACCAGGTAGGATACCCCCATGCCTCAGCTCTTTTCCTGACTGCTTAGCAGAAGAAGAAAGCCTAAAGAGGGCACCTGTTCTGCAGACCTTGGCAGTCAGGTAAAATCTTCTGTTCAGGAGCAAAACTCTTGTGAACCTCTGTTCAGCTCACAGCAATTCATTAACTCTATGCTAAGAAGGAGAAAGAAAATAAAAAACAACTTTTTTTTTTCCTTGAAGGTGAGATTGCTTACCTTTGGGTAATATCTTCAGTCCATGTACAAACACAAGAAGAAAGGAAGGATAAGACACAAGTCCAAGCTTTGATCTAGACCTCCCAAGGGCCTTGGCCATACATTTCCTATCTGACCTTAAACAAGAAATTTAATCTCCATGCACTAATTTCTCACAGTAGAATATTGCTTTAAAATGATTTTCCACTCCTCTTCCTTGTTGTGTCTAATTTAGTTGGGGTGGGTGAAAAATACTCATCCCAGGCAAGTCAAAATATTTCACTAATTCCAGCTCCACTGCCAAATTATCATTTGCTCAAGAAGCTCTGAACCAACAATCTGGAGGTTTTAAAGAATATTTTCAACACACATCTGTCACGGTTGATTTAATTTCAGTAGATGTTCTCTCTATCAGAAGGACCGGCTGCTGTCTCCTCAGGACATTTCTAACCCTCTCCAAATCAAATGGATATTTTGGAACAGGTTAAAATATTTCCATGACATGACATATGGGTGAAAGTTTCCATTATTTCAAAGAGATTGTATAAATTTGACATTTTCTTCTGTTTCATTGTACAAATCATTGTACATAAAAGCATGAATTAAAAGAGAGAAAAATAATAAAAAAGCCTTTAGGGTTTAATCTGGATTCTGTTGGTTCAACTTTTTATCTTGCTAGAATCACATGTATTTGTGTCCACCAAAATATTTTCCTCTGCATTTTTACGAAATTCATAATAAAGTACAAGATTTGTCACATGTCACCCAGCTCTGCTAAGGGCAATTCAGTTGTACATGCAGTGCAACGTAAGAAAGTCTGAATCCAGCAGCTGGCTCTTAATATATGGTGGCTACAGGCTTTCTGACGTGTGGGTCCACGAGGGTACCATATCAACCATTTCTTTTTGATGGGAGTACTGTGGGATTTAGGGAGGACAGCTCTGAAACATTTTAGATGACAAATTGCTGCTCAACTAATTACAAAAAAATATTTTTTCCACAAACCCATTTATTTTCATATATAAGAAAATGCAGCATCTATTTTCTTTGACAGATACTGATGAAAATCACCACTCTGAAAATATCTTCTATCACCATACGTCAGTTTTACTAGGTTTTGCTAACTAGTAAATTTAAATTTCAAATATTTATTGTAGCTTTAATTCAAATTTTGATTTCATTCAGAGCAAAGACAAATATTTCTTTTTTAGGCTGTTTTGCTTTAAAATAATATAAAAACCCTGGAAGTTTTTCTTAAGCTGTTAGCACTATTCTTCTTGCTGCTGCATTAGCTTGTTTCTTCATGTTATTTCTTCATGTATTTTCCACACAGATCACCTCTGAAATAAGGACTCAAGTTTTGTTTTTAACAGTGTGACAACATGAGAACAGCATCGGACTTGATGATCTTAAAGGTCTTTTCCAACCTAAATGATTCTATGACTATGGAAAATATCTTAACGACTCAACCAAAACTCATCTGTCAGAATTTTCGAAGTGCAGAGCTGCCCCAAACTGTATGCAATAATATTTGTACTCCTTGTCCAGGCAGGTGGTAAGCAATATATCTTTTGGGATATGCTTGCCTTCAGCTATCATCACATAGTGCATTAGTTGCCTTAAATCATGTATAATTTGGCAAAAGCTATTGATATGTGTCAGCAAGCAATTCATTCTGCTTCAGTGTTGCCTGATTAGGAAAGATGCTTTCCTACAGCTAAAAAACTGCGTTTTGAAGCATGGAGGTCACCGTCCCCTCAGACCTGAGAGCAACATGCTGGAAAATTTAGTAGACAAACTGTTACTCGTTATTGCTTCTTTTAAGAACGTTTCCCTTGCACTGGAGAGTGTCCGAGCCAGTTGCAATTTTGCTTAGTTCCCAATTCAGTCCAGTTTGAAATGGCTAGCGTGAAGGAGATCTTACAGTCATCAGTGAAGACTGTGAATCCACTGGCAGGGAGAGGCTGTCACTGAAGTGTGTGATCTTGTGAGGCCTGGCAGAAAAAAAACCAAACCACACAACAAAAAAAAAAAACACCCTAAACCCGTATGTGAAATATCAGTAGAATGCCTTGCAACCCACGCTAAAGGCACAGGCATGCTGCAGAGGCTGTGACACAGGGGAAGGCAGCTGCAGAAATGGTGATCCTCACCTAACTCATCAGCGGAACATGGGAAAGCAGCATGAACAAATCCTATATTTTATATGACCGCTCTCATATGAAAAATCTTCTGGCCTAGAAGTTCTATGAAGTTCAGTTCATTTTATACGGGAATATGAAGAGCTACATGGAGCTCAGGAGAGATTAGCTTATGGATCCAAGGATGCTTCAGAAACCTACATCACAAGGTGACTCCCGGAACTGAACGGTGACCGAGTGAAAATTCAAGCTTATCGTATTATTATGATTTCCTATACTTTATTCATCACAGTATCAAGGTCCTGGCTGTGATGAAAACATCAGTCTGCTGAAGGCAGGCACAGCTCATTTCTGCCATCAGGCATTAGCAGTCAGAAGGTCCAGAGGAGAAGGTAGAAGGCATGGAATCAATAACCACCTGCTTCAGAGAAAATAATGTTTAAAAAAATCCTCCTGGAGTGAAGGACAGAGAGGAGAGGGGACAATTCATTGATCTTTCCTGAAAGTCAAGCTTAATTTCTTTTTCAACACTCTTAAAGCTGACATGAAAGGTGTTATTTTTTTCACTCAGACTTTTTTTTTTTTTCTCGGTACTGTTATTTCCCCTGTGAAAAGCCATCTCTGTGCTCTAGCAAGTCAAGGCAGGAAAGAAAAGGAGAACCCAGTGGGCAGACTGGGCAGCCCCTTGAGCACCTGAAGATTACAGCCCGTTATGACTACCAGTTCACAATACTTGTCCTTCAGCTCAAGAGCTGGCAGCCCCTATTTCTGCTGCTGACATTCCTCCCACCACTTCTTGGCCACCTGTAGACACTGGTGGAGAGCTCTCTGTATTACAAGAAGGAAAATCAGATCAAGCCAACCTGGGATATTCTGCCTGAGAGCTAAAGTTTCACAGGGGAGAGGGAATGCTCAGAGCCCCAGTTGCTCTCCATCAAGGCTCTCTGCAAACCCTGGTAGTCACCTGATTCACCTTTCAAGGCATTTGTGAAGCTATAGAGGTGAAAAGAACTGGCTTTTCCCCCTTTGTCTTCAATAATGGCTGAGAATTCAGCCTGCCCTGTGTCTCTGGGAACGAGGACTGCAAGAACAGGGTTGGGTTACCTTAATGTGACCCTTTAATATGGAGAAATTTCTCCCCTTCTAGCTGAGCGCCAGTTCCCAGCGGAACAGACCTCTCCCGCCTGTACATCTGCACGGAGGGAAATGACAAAATGTTCCAATTTTTCTAAAATGTCAACTTAAAAAAACACACGCGTGCAAGCCCAAATAGAAAACAGATGCACTGTGGTAGCCTGGGAGATGTAAATTTAAGGCTTGGAGCTGTCTTCACATCCCTCACTACCACTTTTAGTCCTGCTTTCACTGGAGCACACCTGAGGCCTGCTGGCAAGACACTTCTTTCAAGGGTGGGTGACTCCCCAGTTGAAAACAAGCCATGAAAAAGCCTACTATATTTGATGAAAAAAAGGTAAACATAAAAAGAGACACTCCCTGCAGTTGAATAAGATCCTGCCAACTTCATTCCACTTTGGCTCGTGTTCACCTACGGAAGCCCTGACCCATTATCTCTAAAAGCAAGAGCGTATAGAAAACGTATCTCCTGTAGTTTCTGGTTGCACTGCTGTTCAGTCTTCCCACTCTGTAATGGGAAGAGCAGATTAGGCATGGACCACTCCAAGTGTCCTACTAACAGAGGCTCACCCGTTATCTGTGCTGTTTATTAAAGTCTGTTCTTACCCATCCTCACTTTATTTTCTTTCCATTTCTTTCCTTTCCCATTACACATTTCCTCATAGATCAAAGACAAAACTCACTGGTGGAAAGGAACTTGAGTTCAGGTCAACATATCTGGTGCATTCATTCATAAGAATTCATTATTTGGTTACATTTTTCAATAATGAATGGCTTGGATCAAAATTGAGGACCATGATACAAGACCTTCCTTGTCTCCAAAGTTTATTGAGTCATGGAAGTGTTTTGTTTCAATTCTGCTGATGGATTTTTAAAAAGTTAGTGGCAGGGAACGATATTAAAAAATCAAAAGCATCAAGAAAAAAGAAAATGGGGATAGAAATTAAACATCAATAGGCTCTGAGATACCTAAAGAGAGGTAGGGTGCCAAAATACTCCTTGGAGACAGATCCCATGCACCTGGAAGCCCTGCATGTCCAAGCACCCATGTCTCTTAAGTCCCCAGCCTTCCTGAAGACACATCACACATTAACCCAGCAAAGCTCCAAGACTTGGTCACCAATAATCCTCTCAGTAATCCCTCAGAGAGCCACTGAGTGATAATGCTGGAGCCTCCGGCAGGCTGCTCTGCAGTTTTTGAATCTGAGTGTGGTGTCCACCAAAAGCAAAGCGAGAATAAGCTTTTGCTCATCTTCCACCACTGCTTTCGGAAAGTCATGGTCACAGAGGAACCTCTAGATGCAGAGCCTATCAGGACTCAGGAAAGGACTGGAAAGTTTGTCTTGGCAGTAAAGTTATCCTGAGCTCTGATAAACAGGGCTCATAAATACTACAAGAATTTAAAAAATAAATCAGTACAAACTATAAATATGTTGTATCAGTCAGTCTTTCCATGTGCTCCATGTGTGATGCTTGAAGGAAAAGGGCAGGTTAAAATACTGTTTTTTCTCTCCTCTCAAGCTCCAAGTTTCCTAATATATCCTTTACCATAATGCCTCGGATATGAAGTGCAAACTGAGAGGTGGTGAATATTACTTCAATCCTCCTTCCCTTTATTTTTGTTTTTCTCTTTCCCCATTATTCTTTCTCTCCACAGCTCCCAATCCCACCCTGACTTCCCTTTTGCTGGCCTCTTTTTTTGCTGATAAAACCCTTATTGGGATTTCTAGAGATACTTTTCACTCCCTTCTAGTAACCGAACCTCTCATTAATCGCTGAGGGCCGTGCCCCCCCAGGTGCATGGCACGCTGCCACGTGTTCCTGAGCTCCCATGCAAGCACCAAAGGCCAGGGCAGTGAAGCCGGAGGCTGTACAGCTTGTGCTATGCGTTGGCTGCCCCGATAGCACACGAAAAACAAATGACAGGTCACCAACAGGGCTCTGGCTCCATCCCAGCTGGGAGTAAAGGTGCCGCATTAATTCTTGTA
Organism: Falco peregrinus; assembly: GCF_023634155.1. Classification (NCBI taxonomy): domain Eukaryota; kingdom Metazoa; phylum Chordata; class Aves; order Falconiformes; family Falconidae; genus Falco; species Falco peregrinus. The sequence goes on along the minus strand of NC_073725.1, from coordinate 62,434,357 downwards.
ATTCAAATATTTAATTATTCATAAGACACATGAGTGATTTCCTCCAAAGTTTTTCTTTATTCCATTTTCCAGTCCACTTAGGATTTCCACCAGCTGCTGGAGCAGCAAAATCCCAGACACTACTAATGTCTCACCTTGTACCTGTCCATTCCTCATCATCTCCATCCCATCTCATGCATGAGTTTCACATTTATGTTGAAAACTCTGTTCCCTGTTCAAAGTCTGCAGTTACAGAAGATAGAAAATTTCCCAAACAAATACTTCTTCAGCATCCCCCTTTAAATGAAGCAGCTAAAACTATCCCATGGGAGGCATCGGTACCCACCAAAAGTCACTACCTCTAAAACAACTGAATTGAGGACACAAATCCAGATTTTTGCTCTGAAATGTCAGCTAATTTGTTTGTTTGTTTATAGCAAGCGAAAAAGAGGAAAACACTGTCCTTAAAATGAAATATTCAGAGTGAAAGGAATAATTGTGGATAAAAGATAGGCACTGCCAGCAAAGTGCCAAAAGGACCGAACCTGTGAGCTGTACTTTTCAGTATGTTACTAAATAATCTGGGGAAGGAGGTAAGAAATAAAGCAATGGACTTCTCCAGTGATAAAAGAAACACTTGAAGGAAACACTAAAAGTGATTGCAAAGAATAATAAAAAAAACCCAAGCAAACATACAAAAAACCAGGGGTGGGCAGGAAAAAAAAAAGAAACAAAAGCCTAAACCTTCTGTTTTAAATATCCATGCAGGCTGGTGGACTAGTAGCTTTTACCATAGAGGACACCAGTCCTGGAACCCCTGTGGAGAAATCTACAACGAAAATTCTGCTCACAGGTCAGTGACTGTCAAAAAAGGCAACGAGGTTTTAGGAATAGTTAGGAAAAGACTAGATAACAAAACAGAACAACTTGGTTATGCTCCTGTAAGGATGGAGAGCATCTCTGTGTCTTGAATACATCTTTTCCTCCACTCTCAGGTGTGAAAATGGATGTAAAAATGCTATGGGGTCACAGGGATAATCAAAGGTATAGAATAGTTTCTGTATGAGAAGAGAATAAATAGATTAGTTGCCTTTTGCCTGGAAAAGAGGTGTGAATGAGATCACAGAGATTTCAGAGATCACAGAATCACACTATTTTAGAAAAAATGACTGTGGAATTAGTAATTTTTCTCACAGCAGAAGTGCTGCAGGTCAGTAAATCAAGAAAACCTTAAATGAAGAAAAGGATATATTGCTGCAACAAACTTTGACATCCAAAAATATCTGTGGATTCAAAATTCTATCAGATACATTTATGGAAGCAAAATTCATCACAAAACCCTTGGGTGTGAAGATACAGCTACAGAGGGTGGCTCGTGTAGCTCCAGCAACAGATTCACAGAAGCTGTTAAGTGCATGTGAGTCTGCAGCCATGTGTGTCAGGGAGGGGTGTCCTGGGGGAAGTGCCCATCCATGTGTGTCCTGTTCTTTATACTCTTTCCTAAACCAGTTGCAGCGTGTCACGGATGGGAACAGGATGACAGGCTACATGAATTTGGTCTGACTCAGAATGGCCACTCTTATTTTTCAATATATAGACTGATGTCATTTTTCTAGATTTTTTGCATACACTTTATTTTAATTTTAGCTTTCTGTCCATGCGTATTCATGTTCAGTAGCTCATATATTTCCATGCCAGAGGTAAATAAGCTTCCTACCCATGCATGCTTACATAAAATAACAGAGGCATGGCACGAACCATCACAATGATCTTTCATCTGTCTTCATACCTGCAGAAGACCCAGTGACCTGCAACCAAGTTCCTCTCTCCATTGGTCTTCTGGGCAGTGTGACCTAATCAGGACTAACTTGTCATCATTCAGCTGGAATTTCTACTGGACACAGAGCCTGGATATCTCCCACAACACATATCACAACTCCCACACTCATCAGCCTTCTTCTGCAGGTGAGAATCGGCCCAGAATCATGGTAGAACATTATCTCAGGTTCTGACTGGGACCCACTGAAACACCCATAATGGGACAAACAAGCACTTTTTTTAAGAAATAAAAATTAAGAAACCCCTGTGTCTCTTGATACGTCTCAAGCTATTTATGTGCTATTTGGCTTCAGCATGGAAAAATAAAGGTTGATTTTATAGAGGGCTTTTGTGGCCTTATAAAATGAAATAAGAATGTTATAGAATTCATTGCATCTGGACTGCTGGATATATTACGGTTGCCATCTGTTCTTTTAACACTGTTGATTATTTTTGTGTGCCTGGCAGATTACTATACAAAAGAAACTGGAAAGTTTATTGTTCTTATTACTGTCTTAGTTAAAAAATGCATAAACTGGACAAATTTTTGATTACTTCATTGCTGATGCCCAGCATCCTCCCAGGCTTCTAGTGATGTGTTGCAGCTCAGGTTAGTGAGAGGAAAAAGCAGATAATAAAGGAAATAAAAGAAAGGATGGTCAGCAGCATCTAGATTAGCTGTCAGGGTGAATGTTGCGTTCCACCTGTCTCTTAATTGTGTAGCATGTGCTTTAGGTATTTTTATTAACAGACATTTATGTCAGTATACAGGGAGGGCTTCTATGAGGTAAAGTATCCCTCTGTTCTTCTTGGAAATAGCACCAAACTGCTCCTCACCCAAGCTCTAAGAACAGCTGAAAGAGATCAGTATGTCAAGGTGGAGGTCCTCAGAGCTGGTGGTGGAGTACAGTCGAGGGCACATCTATTCCTGCTATCTTCCTGACTGCCTCTTCCCTCAAACTAGAGTTCATACACACACACACACACACCAACTACCTGAATGTCTGAAAACCACCTTTTCCTGCTCTGAGCGGAGATTTTTGTATGTTGGTAGTCTCTCTCAACTCATGGCTAATCACTCCCATCTTGTGCTTTCCTTCCTGTCCCAGCCTGCTTCCTTAGGCAGGTTTTTTTAGTTTCTGGGTCTGTTTTGACCATTGCATTCTGACTTCTTGGCTGATTATTTCCTTTTTGTCTCCTTCAGGGTACAGTCTCTTCTCCAGCTCAGCTGAAAGAGAAGCAGAAGAAAGGGAATGGTGGAAGGTGAAATGCTTTCAGTGCATATTTTTGCTATTTTTTTTTCTAGAGGAAAAATCTCATCCTCAATTCTTCTGCAACAGGACGCTTCTGGATCTGGTATTATTACAGTCACCCCTCAGCTAGAAGAACTTCGACTGACCTATGGATGTCTGGTGCTGAAAACTTCATCTACAGGGTTTTAGTAAGTTCTGGAACAGCAACGACTGGGAATACACTTTTAACCAGTATATATATGGACCACTTGAGGCTACCCTAATTCAGACACAAATTCTTCTTAGGAACGTTAGTGGATGCAAATTTTTCTTGGGAGCATTAGTGGAATACCATGAAATAAAATTTTCTTTGTTCTTAACTGCCTAAGCAGAAATTTTTGTCCAGAAGGATGAACAGACCAGAATTTTTATATTATTACATCTTAGGGTTTTTTTCCTGAGCCATTGACAGAAATAACTTATATTCCAAACATTGCACAGGGGAGAATTTTGGCTCTATTGTTGCAGTTCTCTTGGTATTCCTGTTTATGACCTGCTTGTTTACCTTACCGCTGCTTAATTTCCTTATTCTTCTGGACTATTTCTGCTCCCATACCTGAACTGATTCTTTCCTCTATGTTCTTGTCTTTTTTGTTTCTGTCTTCTGCTCATCTCTCTGTTCTCTTGATCACACAGTGGAGAGGCCCTTTATGTCACCAAAGCATATTCCTACCTCCAGTTCTTGCATTTTACAAGAGTTATGAAGAAAGAAGTGAAGACTACAGAAAATAATTTATTCACTTAGAGCCTAATCTTCTCAGTCTATGAAAGAAGATTGACAGCTGACTTGATTACAACGCCTCTGCACATTTACAGGCACACGGTATTGGCTAACGATGCCTGCTAGAGTCTAGATGGAAAAAAAAGACAAAATGAAAACCATTTGTAGAAGCTGAAGCCAGACAAGTTCAAACGGGAAACAAACTACACATTTTCAAGGGAAGCTTGCCAACAGAGAAAACCCCTGAAAGAGGGAGTAAATTTTCCATCATTTGTCATGTGATTCAAATTGCAGATTAAGGCACATTGAGATGTCAGTCTCTACGCGAGTTGTATCTATATGTGGGTCGAGATTCCCACTATAGTGAATGCAGATTTTTGGCAAGATTCGGTTGCTTATACATAGATATATCTCATGTCATTTTAGGTGCTGTGAGGTATTCTACCTGCTTTCCAGATGCCTCCTTGAGAAAGGCATTCAGATCCTTGAACCTCCTGTGTCAGAGCTGCCAGGTCTTGTGGTTGTCTGTGATACTCAGGGCTTTCTCATACAACTTTAGACCGTTAGACAGTAACTGGAGTCGAAAAGTCATTGTTTTGGCCAAATCATTCTCCTTTAGATGAGAAGAAATACTTTCTAAACTCCACTGATTATATTGATTAGGGACTTGACTCATTTGCACCCTGGCCCATCTAAGATGCTCTGAGATAACCCTCCTGGCTCCCAGCTGCATCTTCCTCAGGGCATGGCTCTCCCGTGAATCACCCATTAAAGGCAGGTCTGTGCACATGCCTTGGCTGTGCTAGGTTACCTCAAACGGGATAAAGCATCTGTGTTTAGGCAATAAATTACATCTGTAGCCAAGACGGGTGACTGAGCCTAGAGAGCTATTCACCTAACCTACACGTGACCCACTCCTTTCTGGATCAGCATCTGGAAACCAGGCAAGATACCCCACAGTGACTAAAATAAAACTAGACACCTCTATTTATTTTCCTACAGTTACAGGAAGTTGTGGGATGGGAACAGTGACTTTTTACTAAGGGAACACTGAAAAAACTCACCTGATTGAAATACACGCAGACTTCTTATTAAGGTTTTGTAGGAAAGGGCCCAAGAAAAGAATTATTCAAGTATCAAAAAATTCCAAGTGAGAGAATAAATTCCTGGCACATGAGGAGGCTGTAACTGTTTACACCTGTAGGTGGTCTTAATTTCAAGTCCCAAAGGTGGCATTAGATCACTTTGTCTTTCTCAGGTCATCAGGTTTCACCTGGTCACCCTTTAACAAGCCCGAAGAGTTTTGTTGGACTAAAGGATTTCAGTCCTCAGCAAACAAAGCCACATTTCAAGGCAGGGACAGGAAAGTTCAGACTTCAGGGAACCCATAGGTGAATTATGCACTGTTATGCCAGCAGGTAAAATATGGCTCATATATAAGAGGAAGCTGAAATCACCCTGACAAAGGGGAAAATAATTTCCAGACCAAGGTCAATGGTGTCATTGTGAACACCAGTGCATACGATGCCAAAGCTGTCTGCTTCTAGCCCTTGTGAAGTTTAATGCTTCATTGGAAAGAAGAAACGGAAACTCAAACACCTACACAATGCTTGTACACCCTCGGTTTCAGAAGGCGATGTCTTGTTATAACCAAACGTTGCAGAACATTTTATCTGGCTTCTAGAGGAAAAAAAGGCATTGCCAATTAATGGAGAAAAAAGGTCAACAACTAACTTAATGCTGATGAGATATGCCAGTGACTACCTATCAAAATGGCATGAATTATGTGAGTGAGTTTGATCCATTACTGTTCCTGGTCCAACAGTCAAATCTTCTGTTTCCAGTTGCTCAGCAAGAAAACCAACTGATCACAATGATGTGAAAAAATAAATCGTGGCCTTTGAAACCTGACCTTATCCATTTTCTTTTGCTATCTACTATATCTTTTCCTTCTTTGCTAATAATGGGAAACTACTGAAGTTAATTTTAATCTAGGGAAAATAACGTTACTGTGATCTCAGCAAGACAAATTGTTCTAGGCAACAATTCACATCAAGATCTGCACTAATGGTCAGTGTGTTAGTCCCACTAAGTCACCGTCGGGAGGGGCAAATGTCTCCAACCGCAGAAGAAGCCTACAGATGATAGTTCCAAATGACAGTGGAGCATGGCTCTCCATGTTTTTTGTAAGCAGATGGGAGAAGTCTGTGTTCTGATCTGAAAGCAACGTCACTGGGTTTTCCATGATGCTGTGCTTAAGTTAATAACCCCTCATGAGAAGGACTTGGCTTTACATCAATCCTGTGCTACTTAGTTGAGAGCTGGCCCCTTTTCCAGAGCGTGTGAAGTTCAGGTAGAAAAAGCACATGACTCCCCGCAAAAGACTGTGGCGTAATGCCCCATACTCCTGTGCTCCCCAAAGGCTGAGGAGAAAAGAGGTGGACTTCATCTCACCTAGCTTTAACCGTCTCAGAGTTAGACATCTACTCTGAGCAAATCATCAAGCCTCCTACAATCAGTGGGCAGCGAGGGATACTTCCAGGTTCTGAGTCATCCTGTCCTGGCAGAGGTGTCCAAAATAGCTGGAATGAGATGCCTCTCTCTCACTTCATTGACTATTAAGGAAACCTAGATGACTGCTTTGGACCACAGGCATACATTTCTGGTGGTTAAAATTACACAGGATAAATCCCTTTCTCACTTCAAAGCTTTCAATAAATTTGTCTTTATTTTCATCACATTAGAGAACCAATTAGGAACTTCTCCACAAAATTTGGCTTAGAAAATATGTAACTGTTATTTAAGTATATCTCCTAATGAGAAACAAACAAGCAAGAAATGGAATAGAGAATCTCTTTAGCTCTGAAGATATTTGAAAACATATCAAGCAGGAATAAGTTGCAAAGATTTTTGTTTTGTTTCGCTTTGTTTTGTTTTTCTTAAGAGTTGGATTATATCATGACATTATATATTTGTTAAATGAGTTTGGTGCTTTGCATTAGCTACTGTATTGCAGACGTACAATACTGCAAACGTATACACATGCAGAAAGTCTGTTTCCATTGTGTACATCAAATGGTTTGATTATTGTGTTCTTATCACCCTTCTCCACCTGGATCTGAAAGAACCAAATGCCTAGATGGTGGTAGCAAATTTCCCCTTCAAAAGATCTTGTTATTTTAACAGAAAAAACCCCAAACCCAGCTGCTCTCAAAAAAGGAAAGTGCATGAGATCTTCATGATTTACCACATCTATTCTGTGCTCTTTACTTTGGCATAGGACATTTCTTTCCAAAAACCAGAATATTTTAATACATCTCTTGTATTCTGCACCCCTGCCATGACAGGAACAGGTGCCTTCCCTTACTTAGCTTCAAGGATTCTGCATATTCATTGCATCTTAGGTCCTATGGGTGTTGCCATGACAAAGCCACACTGGTGAGGGACAGGCCAGGACTCTATTCCTTATTACTCAGCTTTAACCCGAGACAGAATTTAACTTGCAGTTTAAAATAACTAAGTTTGTCTTGTAGGAAAGATTCACTTGTTTAAACGTAGACTTTTAATGGCAGTTGACGCATCCTGACATATTCTGTTTGATGCTACTGAACGTTCAAAATGTCTTGTAGGTCCTGCATCAGATCTTTAAGCCCCGTGTGGACCTCTTGGAAAGGCATGTGTCTCAAACTTTGTAAGCACGTTAGACAAGTTAGGTAACTGAATGGCATCACAGCAACTCACATGAACAAGGAGCCTCAGGTCATGTTATAATCACTACGGATCTAGTCAGTAGGATCAACAAAATTGAAAGAACCTTTTAGCACACAAAATGCAGGTGTTCCATTTTTCATGAGCTGAATGACTCTAAATAACTATCTGAGGTTTATGTCTATTCTCATCCTTGTTTGGGGAAGTAAGTACCTGTATTTTAGGTCTCATACCCTGGAGTTGAGTATCTAAATTGGATGGTTTGAATATCACCTTCATATTATCTGGGCAGGCAGAAGAGGACAATGCATGTGCTCCTTCTGACCTGCTCTTTGGGTCCCAGGTGCACTGCCTCCATATGGATTGGTGTCCACATCCTTTCTTCAAGGTCTGAGCACGTCTTGCATTTTTCTAGGGATAAGTGTTTCCTTCTGTGTCATGTGGACCTTGGGATGTTTCCTAGGATCCCCTATGAATGCTACTTAAGTTATATTATTTTTAATACTATTGGCTCTTATTGTTCACCCCATCTCTCCTCATAAAGCATCTTACTACTTTGAGCTTGGGATGTTCACTACTACATCTAAATAATATTACAGGGTCATGTTGCCAGTTATCAGTGGATCACATGAAGTAATTGCCTTTTTGACCACTGATTTTTTGACACTTTTTGACCACTTGATTCTATGGCTAAGGGGACTCTTCTTGAAGATGCAGAGAATTCCTTCTTGTGCTATTTTCTGTTCTATTTACAACTACTAAGTTTTAAACTACTAGTGTGACAGGGAAGTCTAATTGGAAAACCAAGAGCCAAACAGAGGCTGTATCTCATTCTTCTGCTTCTAATGGTTCAAATATACTGCACTGCCCTTCCAGCAAGATCATAGACCAGGATAAGGCCTCTTCATCACGGAAAGCAGTCTTCCTGCTACTATGAGTGCTTAGTCATGTAATCTGCTATAGCAGCCCCGTGTGACATAACTGTTGCATAATTAAGTTAATCAACCCTTCTTTCAGGTTTGGATTTCTTCTAATAGCAACAGCCATGGAAAAGCAGAAGTGTCCCAGACATGAGGCTGTAGCTTGAGGATTAAATGAAACCATTACACTGTATTGAATAAATACGTTGTGAAGAGCCTAGATCAGGCATACAGTCGTACAGCTTAAAGAAGGAAAAAAACTTCTATATATTACCCACAACTCACTGCAAAATAAATTTGCATCATATGCCACCTAAATGCAATTTCTACTTCCACCCGCTAGATGGCAGCAAACATTAATTTATGTGACCGTGGCAGCTGTGCACGGTGTCCCTGAAGTCTGAATGCCAACGTGTGTGGTCTTGCGGGTTTGACTTACCTTTTTAGTACTGTTTAATGAAGGAAATGCATAACTTTGAGCAAATCAATTCTCGGACATCATAAAAGGTGTAGATTGGCTAAGGACCAAGGGATTGCTTCAGTACAAAAAGGGATGGAGTGGAAGCCTGCAGTATCTTTTCCTATAGACTAAATCAAATGTACATGTTTGTTCAAGGAGTGTTTTATTTTTAAGCCTTGACTAAGCATCTAATGTTGGTTTTTTTTGAATATGCAGTGAAAATATTTGGATCTCTAGATGTTCACTCACTAACACATTGCCTTCATTTCTGGCCAGAAGGCCAAGAATAAAATCATGTGTCGTGGAAGGCTGTGGCATCAAAGAGAAACAATTTCAAGAGTTTTATTGGGTATTTATGTGTCAGCTTTCCAAGAACTGTCCATCAAGTGAAATACATTTTCTGTTGCATCGGGGAGAAATACAAATCTTGCTCGTCACTGTTTACTGGAAATGGTCAATAAATGAAAGTGTCAACATAGTGGTTCCTGAGTCACTATGGCATCCAAGAAATTCAAGAGAGCTCCCTTGTGGGTCATGTATCATGTGGTAGATAATGAGGTGATGCTTGCATAAGGTCTTCTTCATAATCCAAACGACCAATGCAGGGAGTTGATGGGCAGAGGCAGCTGAAACCCTGAGATATTTTCTTGGAATCCAGCTTCTCAGCCAGCCCAGCCCCATCCTGCAGTGGAGGGGATCCCTACGGAATCTTTAGAGTTTGTCACTGTGATCAACATTTTTAGGTGTCTCTCCCTCAGCTCGTAGGAGTACATAGCATGTTATGGCTCTCCTGGCCTCAGAATTTGCAGGTGCCTTAGAGTACTGGTAAATCCCTGTGGAAGGTGTGTATTTCCCCTGCTGGTTGTAAGGTAGCCCAGGATGGCTAAGTTTAGACATAGGCATTGAAGTATGTAAACTTAGGAGATTTATGTGCCATGGCTGTTTACTGTCTTATCACCAACATATAGGAAGCAAATTAAATTTTGCTATTTCAATTTGCTTTGATTGTTTTGGTAATAAAGTAGGAGCTTCACAGGTACCGATCCATTACAGTGATGATCTAATGACTTATCAGCACTATATTAGCGATTTTAACCTACATACAGTGAACTGGAAATAAGAGATCCTATTTACTCCTATTTTACATTTGCTTTTTGGGTTTATTTTATTTCCGGATTAGTTTGACAGAGGTTGACAGTTGCCTTAAATCATTGGCAAATTAGTGATTTCAGATTCAGATGCAAAGTCCTGTGCTGTAACACACAAAGAATATGGATGACAAAAACTGGGCAAGCAGAAAAGGAGGGAAGGATGGAGGGATGGAAGGCTGAAAGGATGGAGGGATGGAAGGAAGGAAAGGTGGATCTCTGATAGTAATTTCCATCTCATAATATGTAAAAGCTTTATGGAGGCAATCATTGTTTGATGACCCTTGTTTTACAGGTAGGAAAAATGAAGCACAGTTTATGTGCCTGCTCAGGGGACATCTAGCATCCAGCAGGCTAGAAGTAGAGCAGGAAGTAAAACATAAGGCTATTTGAGTTCCTTTCAAGATCTTTATAAACTGCAATCATCTTGGTGGGTTGATTGCAGACTGCTTTGTGCTCTTTGCACAGAAGGAATAAACTCATGGTTTCTCCCTGGTCATGCTATATTTCACTGAAAAAGAATGTGACTAACCTGCAGGTTTGTTTTTTTTTTTTTAATAACTCCTCACCAATGCAAAATTTTGGGAGAAGAAGAGGCAGAAAGCTGCATTCACCAGCACAAAATAGAAAACACCTACCAGAAAACTTAAAAATCTAGGATCTCGGCACAGTATCCGGGAGATAAAATCAGTCCCATGCCCTAACATTTAACTGCTGAAGTGATTTCACTTGCCTTCTAATAATGAAACTATGCCTATAGCCGGAGAGGTTTCATTAGCTAGAAAGGGAAAAAAAAAAATTTGTCCTTGCCTATCTGAACTCACAAAACAAATAAAGGCATGTAACAATACATGATTGAAAATACATGGCATATGGCGTAAAAGGAGAACTTGGCAAGAATAATCATCCATCCAAGACTGGTCTGGTATTTAAAAAAAACTATTGCAAAGAACAAAACTGTTTGCAGTGCAGCAAAGAAGCTCTGTTTGTTGCAAGATGGCTTTGTGAGCAGGCAGAGCAATGATCTGGAGTTTACGATGGCAATTGCACGGTGATTTGGTGACTTTAGATTCTTGTATACCTGGTTTCCTCCTCCTCCTCCTCACTGCTTTACAATACCTAAAATTATCTCTCTTCTGCCTATTAGAAGGGCAATTATCACAATTTATTGCTGTATGGGGCTCCTGAATGTTACAGAACTTCCCTGTCCCTGCCTTCCTCTCCCTGCAGCGGCACGGACTGATGTATCGGACAGAATGACCTCAAGCTCTTACTGGGCAAAGTTGCGAGTAGCCCGGAAAACTGGAGATGCTACTTCCCAGGCAATGGTGAAGGAGGTAATGATGAAAGAACTGAATGATTCACATTCGACTATGACAGGCAGGTCAGATGTCTTAGATTGTTCAAAGATAAAATTTTGCAGGTGCAGAAGAGGGTTTTCATTTCAAATAAAAATACTAAAAATACTAAATGCCAATCTGGCACATTTTTAATGAAGGTTTAGGATCTGTGAAGTGAGACAGGATGAAGTCTTGTTTCAGCTTTGGAAATGTCTGTTGGCTTGGTTGTTTTGGTTTGGTTTTATTCCCTGCGCCCCCCCCCCCCCCCCGATTATATTTTTCTAGAGGTTCATTCTGGAGCAGGAAAAAAAGAGTAGAAATCACAGAATGGCTATTGAGCCTACAGGACATAAGCTGCCTGCTCCAGAGAGCTAACAAAGCTGCTCAGACAGGTATCAGTTATGAAGTCTTGGGTTCGGGGCTTAGCTTTGTTGCAGCGTCTTTAGAATGGACCATAAACCAGGGATGCCTTCAGGTACTTGAACCCATCTAGAAGTTCTGGGACATCACCTTGGTGCCCTGCAGCCAACTGTTCTATACAGTGTGCAGTTACACTGGACTAAATGCATCTTTGCATGTGTTTCTAATTTTGATGATTTAATTGCAATTTTTCATGAGTTCAACAAGTGTTCAGTTCTTGAACATATTTGACAGTGGGAAAGTTTGTTTTTTAAAAAAACAGAAGAAATTTAGGTCCCATAATCTAAAGACTGCTGCGGTGTTTTCAGTGCAGCAAGGAGCAGATCTAACAGGGAAGTGAGAAGAAAACTCCTAGTGGGTGGTAACCACTCAGCATTCACAGCACCCAACATGTTACATCAAATACTGACCCAGCTCCATAGTTCTCCCCTCTCATTCACATGGCAGTGTCAAACATGTCCTAAAAGCACAGGGAGTTGAAAGGCATATTATTTTCACCTTTACTTTACAGTTCCCTGACATTGAAAACCTCAACATTGCTAGTCTTCTTGTCAGTGACACTGGTTTCCAGCCATGTCATCATAAAAATAAAACCAAAACCAAAAAAACACCCCAACATTTCTTCATCGCAGGCATCCCTTACTTTAATGAGAAGAGCAATGCAAAGGGCACCTAATGTAAACCAAAGAAACAAGACCACTTCTTTTTAATTAGAACTGCGCAAACCCCAGAGCAGCTTTGCCCAGGGCATGTAAATGACAGCAGAGGGTGGTCATTAGTCCTAACGAAAGAGCTGCCAGGAAGCACACAGACCCCTAAGTGAGCGAGCTTTCGCTTGTCACAGTGAAAGCACATTTATTACAGCTAACGACTCTTGGCCAGGATCTCTAAAACAGTGGTATCTGCCTGAAGAAGCCCCAGCTGCCTTCTCCAGCAGTAACCTTGTCATGTGCTTTGACAGAGGCCAGAGCAGCTCTGCAGGACTCTCGGGAGGTTACAGGGTCTCTGGGCTGCTCCTTTAATTAGCCCTCAGATAGCTCAGGAGAATTCCTGCTGCGGTTCATGGTGGGACAGGGCAAAGGCCTCTGAAACAGCCCTGCGAAGAGGAGGTGATGTTTATGCAAAGAGCTGACCCCCATAATCGCTGTGTTGACTTTGGTACATGGGCTGGGAGCCCAAAAGGAACACAGCCGTGCCCATGGCTATTTATAGGTGAGAGCAGGGGGTGGGAGAAGGGACAGGAGGGGATGGGGGAAGCAATGTCGTGAGTGTGGACACAGAGTGTATGCTATGAGGCTGGTAGAGGGGTTTTTTTCTTTCTTTTTTCCTTTTGGTGCTTTCTTCAAAATGCAGAGGAATGGCTGAACGTGCCTTCTGCAGGGTGATGCAGGACCCGTGTTTGTCCCTGCATCCCTTTCCAGCCTGCTCGCTGCTCACCTGCACCGCAGTGTATCTGCACATCTCTCAGTGCTGTTGCCCTCTTGCTATTCCTGCCAAAGTGGAATAACTGCTCAGGGGGTTTTGCATCCAACCACCACACTTCAGAAGAGCCCTGCCAGCAACTTTGGTTTAAGCTGGAGGCTGCAGAAACTCCAGAATGACTGGAAGATCCAAGAAGAGCAAATTTAAGCTGAAAGGCTTTCATTTGCTTCTTTCTCCACGGAGTCCATGCTTTCCCCTCACACAGGCTCAGAGCCTCTTCCTGAGGCTCTGAGGCTCCTGAGGGGGCCTCTCAGCAGGCCATCAGAGCTAAGGTACTGTGATGCTCAGGGCTGCAAGAAGAACTGACATGGCATCTGCCTTACTGCAGCCAGAGCTGGGACAGACCTGACAGACGTAGCAAGCATCTGTAGACCCTTTTCACAGACCTTAATGTGAGAGGCACAGGAGATAAAGGGATCTATCAAAATCGTGCTTAGAGTCTATCACAGATTTGTGAACTTTATTTTCTGGTAACTTGGCAACGCAGAGTATTCATTGAAGAATCATAAACTTTATTAGCTCTGTGGATCATCTTAAGGGCTCTCCTGCCAAGTCAACAGCATTTAAAATCTAAAGAGAGCTGGTATTTGCTTTATACACGTTTTCCAATGAGAAAGCCTTTACAGTTGCTTCCAAATGACTAAGAAAACTGATAAAGTCCCCCTTGTGCAGAAAGATCAACAAAAAGGAGTAAGATGCTATTTGTGCCCTGCTTTGAGAGGTTGGAGAGGACAGCACCAGAGTTCAGTAAATTTGACTAGTTTGACTAGTTTGAGGGTGGGTTGCATTCTCTGTGAAGCTGAGAGCACTCCTCATCCTCTGGGAAGTGGTAGCTACCTAGAAATAGGACTTACATCAATTTGTTTTACCTTGCATCTGCACTGTTCTGGGAATATATCCCTTGTGGCAGCCCCTCAGACTTTCCAGAGTCTTCTAACTCAATCGTTTGCAATGGACTAACCACAGCCTTCATGTATGTTGGTCTCCATCTCCACAGACTTACTGAGATTATGGGCTCTCTTTCCCCAGAAGCTGAGGAAAGGGAAAAAGATCATCCTCTCGACAGACAGGATGCTGGGCTGAGCTGACCTTTCCTCTGACCCAGGGCAGCTGGTCCTCCATTCATTAGCAGAACCAGGGGGTTTTAACAGCTGCTGTAGCAGCTACTGGTTTTCACTTTGGAGGTTTCCAAGTGTAATTTCTGCAGTTTGGGATGACAAGGTAGTTCTCATCCCAGCCTGTCCTGGGATACATTTAAGCCCAAGAGTACCCTTCAGGCAGACAGATCAATGACACTGCAGGAATTCTTGCCCCTCCTAAGAATTTAATCAGATAATTCAGTGTCTGATCAAGTGTCCTGTGTGTAAATGGTGAACTGGAAATGTGGGGATTTTTTTGGCAGATCTTTACAGAAGGCACCCCAACTTTTGGGGTAATGAGATTGTATCTTATAATCTCTGAGGGAAAATGCATTTTAAAAATTCTTGATAGTATTTTACAATATTTTATTCTTGGAAGGGAAGGATGAGAAAATAGAATACAGCACTTTCTGCAGTTCTCATTTAGTTTCTCTCATAGCATAATGCCTCAGGCTTGTTCCAGTGATTTTACTTGTAGCCATGGGACTTTGGAGAAGGTGTTTACAGATGCTGCAGAAATCCATCGAGGATTGCTTGTGAGCTATGGTCCCCTCTCTCACTACTGTTCTGGTGTCTGCTCTCCGTGGAGAAAATTCTGCAGCCACCACAAGGACATTACATATATCACATTTACTCAGTCATTGCCATATGCAGCCAGTGATATCTATCCTGAACAGCAGCATCGTCTAATAAACAATGCACATCCTGGGGTTTCAGGAGAATTGTAGCCTTTTTCCAGCTCTGTCTCAAACCTTTTCGATAATCTTAGGTTGACTACCCTTCTGCACATCCATTTAATGCCTCTAAAAGAGGAAGACACATTAGTCATCTCTTTTGCAACACATTTTTTATGGATTGAAGTGACTAAATACTATTAGAACTGGAGTAACTGCTTATTTCGTGAAAACATCATCTTTTGACTTAGATTGTAGGTCATAGCTTGGAATTTAAATGATGAGAAGGATCATCTCTTGGTCCTACCATTTACTACCTAACTCTGTCTATACAACCAATTAAGTGTGATACTGGAGGCAACTTCAAGATTTGTAACACCTTCCATAATGAAGGCCAAGCATGTCTGGACTGTGCTGTCAATATTACCTGGTGTCCTACGAGCGCACCTATTCCCAGACAGGCTGTGAAGGGAGGCACTTGGATGGTGGATGGGTGAGGCATGGGATGGGCTGTGCTGAAAGCTGCTGTAGAGCCTGTTGCTTCACAAAAGTGTAAACACAGACCCCTTTTTTTTTTTTTTTTTTTTTTTTTTTTCCTGCCAGCAAATACAGTATCTCAAACAACCTTTGTGGCTAACAAGTAAAGTGCTGGGCAGAAAGGGGAAGGGATATAGAGGTAGGTGCTTAGCAAAGCATTTTTTTTGTGTTTTTACTGAAACACAAATCCACAACTATGATCTTAGGTGAAAGACTCTTATGGTGGGTTTTCATATGGTCAGAGAACCGGTATTGCCACTGAGGAAGAGCAGAATGGGTATGGTGGACTTCCAGAACATACTTTTTTAGTTTCACAAACAATTTTTTTTTTACAGTGAGAACAATCATTTACTGGAAAAACCTTCCCAGGGAAGGTGTAGAGCTCTCAACACTGGGGGTTTTCAAGATGTGATTGGACAGGTTTCTAGATAATCTTATCTACGCTCTCTTTCCCTTGAAAGGTTGGACCAGATGATCATTCAAAATACCTTCCAGCCTGGGCTGTTCTGTGAATCTATACCTCACTGAGCTATTGAAATAGCATTTAAGAATCAATGTTAGGCAATGCAGAGGGACAACTTCTCTCTTTCTCTCCCCACCTCAATGAATCATAGAATCACAGAACGGTTTGGGTTGGAAGGGACTTTAAAGACCCCCCAGTCCCACCCCTGCCATGCGCAGGGCCCCCTTCCCCCAGCCCCGGTGGCTCCCAGCCCCGTCCAGCCTGGCCTTGGGCACTGCCAGGGCTGGGGCACCCACAGCTGCTCTGGGCAGCCCGTGCCGGCGCCTCGCTACCATCAAAGTGAAGAATTTCTTCCTCATATCTTAACCTACATCTCCCCTCTTAGTTTAAAGCCATTCCCCCTTGTTCTATTGCTGTAGGCCCTACTAAAAAATCTGTCCTCAACTTTCTTACAACCCCCCTTTAATACTGAAAGTCTCCCCAGAGACTCCTTATCGCCAGGCTAAACAGCCCCAGCTCTCTCAGCCTGTCTGCACAGGCGAGATGCTCCAGCCCTCTGAGCATCTTCGTGGCCCTCTCCACATTCCCCTTGTTTTTACACTCAGACCGTAGGCTTTTTGTAGCAGGGACTACATTTTTATGATGTGCAAAATGCTGTAAAGTAAGACCATTGTTTTCTTGGTGATGCACGCAAACAGTGATGAGAACATTTAAGCATCAGTAGGCAAACCGATAGCTCTGCTAACCACTGCGAGAGCATACCGCTGCGTGCATGGGGGGTGCGTGTGGAGGTGTGCAATGTGGGTGTCTGCACGTGCGTCTGTCCCTTCTTGCTGTGTGTGTGCCTGGCCAAGCTCCATTGACATCATGCACCTAACAAAGCCCACCAGCCTGCTCCCTGACACACTATTCCCGGCTTTCATGAGTAAGTGCGCTATGTGTGGTCCAACAAATTCTAAAATAGCATAAAACAATACCTTGAGGGAACAGTAACAATGCTGCTGATGTCAGAACACCGAATGGTTCTGCAACGGGGATTTCTCCGGCCACATCCCTGTGATCCACAGGTGAAACGTCAGGGTTAACGCTTTGAGAGGGCCACTGTGTTTTGGTAAAGCAAAATGGGGGTTGTGACACATAAAACCACCACTTCATTAGTTCTTTCATTTTAAAAGCTTAGATCCCATTTTCATGTCTTTGGATTTATATCGACCTACTATTGAATTTGGAATTCCCCAGACCCATTTTAAAGGCTTGCTTTGCCTCTATAAACCCACATCTGTTTTGGCTGGAAGTTCTCTGGTCTTGGCATGGGCCTCAGTTACCAACCTGCCACCTATATAGTCTGCACGCATAAAGCTTTGAGGTTGTTGCTGCTGGAGGGAGGATGATTTTTTTCTTTTTTTCTTTTTTTTGGCTGTTCATTTTCATGGGGTAACCCAGCATTCTCTTAACATTTTTCCTTTTCCTACTTCCCCATCTCTTACAAAACCGTGCCCCCCCCCCCAGCGATCCGACATGCCCCTAATCCCTTTTTGGATTGGCTGTGCTGCTGTTGCCGTGTTAACAAAACCAGAATTTCCTCTCTCAGGCCTTCCAGTTTGTAACACCAGCTATCATAATTTCCAACCGATTTCAAGGTCTAATTGACAGCCAAGTGCTGGTTTATGTTGCCAGTAACACACGTCAATCACAAGGAAGCAAATGAATTTGCCTGTGCAGACAGCCTCAGATGATGAAGAGACTAAGCTTTCAATATTTCATACAGACTAACAGCTTCAGTTGTTTTGATTTCACTTGTAACAATTACAGAAAGTGCTGCTGTGCGAAAGAGCGATGTTCTCCCAATTTTTTTGGTGAGCTAGAGCAATGAGCAAAGAGCAACGGGGTTTCACTAAACCCAGTAACAACTCGGAGGGAGGAAGGAGGGAAACATGATCAATCTGACTTAGGGCACATGTTTGAATGAGTGGGGCGATCTTCATAACATCTAAAAAATAACTCTGTACTTCCAATGGTCAAGAAGCAGCATGGTGAGCATGTATTTGTCTTCTGAATTCCTTCTGCTATCACTCCTGGAACAAAATGCCTGCTGCCAGTGCATGAGAACATCACTTACAGCAATAGACATCGCCGATCTTTCAAACACTTAAGTACATGGATGGTTTTATAAACATGATAGACTATCTTAATTTTTGTGGAACTGTTTGTTCTTCGTATGCTTAAGTATTTCCTGTTTCATGGCCTAATGGCTGGTTATTTGGTGGAATATGTCAGTGATGAATTAGGTAATCTGCCTTTGTTTCTTAATTCTGACATTTATTTCCTGAATAATATCTCTGGGTCACCTACACACTGATCATAAAATATTTAGGCAGCTAATTCCCTCGGAAATAATTGATGACTGGGTGTCTATAAACTTCTGATAAATTGGAGACTTACTTGTTTGGTGAAATATGGGCCTGAGTGGGAAAAGCATTGTGCTCATCTTCCACCAGCTGTTCATCTGCACATCTGGCAGTAGAATAACAGGTGACTGAACAGCATTTTAAAGGCAACTTGCATTAAACCATCCTACCTACAGTTTTGACTCGCTTGCTGATTTTGCAACAGATCATTCTAGCAAGGACCTGAACCCGGTGTATGTGCCAAATGTCAACGGCACAGCACTGCTGCTCCTCGGAGCGGGGGTCAGGCGGCCCTGCCTCCTGCGGTGAGCCTACAGCTTGCTGAACGTCTGCATGGGCCTGAGTCTGGACATGTGGAGAATATGGGTACAAATGTGGAACAGGGTCTCCCCTCCAACGCTAATCTAATGTTTCTTCCATGGTTCAGGACCTTTTCCCCACACACTACAGGGCATGATCTGCCTTTTCCTATCTGCACAGACATGAAGCTTAGTGAGTAGGGTCCTAACCTCACGCAAGGCCCCCAGATGCTAATATATTGCTGTTCAATAAAAAAGCCAGGTTTTGTCAATCCATGAATCAATGGTTTTGTGGTTTGTTGCGTTTTGGTGGTTTTTTTTTTTTAGATTATATAAAATTTTGCCAGCCACAACATCACATCCTAGGGACTTCAGTGGCTTAAATGCATGCTGTGTGGAGCTCTGTTTCCATGTGTTTGTTTTGAAACACCCAGTCATTTTATTACACTACAATTCTTCTCTTGGAAGAAACTACCATTACTTGCTCATTTCCTCCCTTCACCTTATGATTTTATATCCTTTGATCATATCCATCATCAATCCTATCTCTTCCTTTCTGATTTCCTAATATGTTCTTCATTCTTCGTAAAAAGTATTCCATTGGTTTAATCATCATATGACACTTCTTTATGTTTTTTCTCTCTCACAGAAAGGGGAACCACAATAGAAGTGTAACCCAGGAACACTCTGGAAAAACCATGTTCTCCCCCTTCTTCCCTGAGGAATCCCCAAAGTCTTTTTCTCCTAGTTTTGTTCTTTTTTTTTTTTTTTTTTTTTTATTTCACCATAATGCACTTCAAATATCTTTATTAGGCAACATAAGCTTCTCACAAACTGTGCTGTGACATATTCTTCTCAATGAAGCAACAGGAAGCACTGATGTGGCCAGTGCCTTCGAGTTGGGTTCTCAAGTTCATTTACTCCAGAATCAGTTCAATGTCACACCCCTGCCACCAGTGATGATCTGCATCGCTCCAGATTGACATAACTCAGTTCAGAACTTGGACCCTTGCACAACTGTTCTGACAAGCCAGGTAGTAATACTTCAGTTTTTCATCTGACAAGTGGATGAAGTCCAAGGTAGACTTGGTTTAATTGCCATTCTCTGTCCTTTTTAGGTATTTCAAGGTATAAAACACATGGCGTTCTTTTTGGTTTAGTATTGCCCTCAGCTACATCAAATATAGCTGGTTGAAACTGAGTAGATGTGTTTTCCGTCAAATCCTTCACATGTTGATTCACCAAAGCAAATTCCTTCTGCCAAATAATGTCGTGCTCATCAGTGTCCTCAGGTTCCCATGTGTTGATTGAATGGACTATCCCAGAATGCAGTAAGTTACATGGATTTCTATTATGATGCTTCTTATTTCATCCCTTCATGGTGGGATGGGGACTGGGAGGATATGGGCATCTG
Source organism: Falco peregrinus (assembly GCF_023634155.1). Taxonomy (NCBI): domain Eukaryota; kingdom Metazoa; phylum Chordata; class Aves; order Falconiformes; family Falconidae; genus Falco; species Falco peregrinus. Next base: position 62,414,135 of record NC_073725.1, on the reverse strand, counting down.
GACAGGAGTCCTACACTACCAGGGTCTGCATTTCTAACAGTTCAAGCACGGAGAATAGTATATAGAGTTAAGCTCCTGGTATGGACTATGCATCTAGAAGAAATTCAAGGAGGGGAAGAGAGCTCTGATTAGAGAGGGATTTATGGTAGGCAGGTGGAGAAGACAGGGATCATAGCATGGAAGTCCTGCTTTGGGTGGGTATAGTAAGCATTATGGAGTAAGTGCCCTACTTCAGAGGGTGGGCTGGGAGGCAGAAAAGGAGAGGAGGTGAGAGGCGTGGGGAGATAGGGTCTGGCCAGCCAGGCAGTGAGTCCAGCAAGAGTTAACGACCCAGCCGGTCCCTGGTACAGCACTGGTGCCTCGCTGCCCTCTTAGATCACCGCCTTCCACACTCTACAAACTCCAGTCTGCATCTTCATTATCAGCTTCTGGTGATGACAGTTTGCACAGCAATGTTTTCCACTGCTGGGCTGTGTAGTTTGAGGTATATCAGTGGTGCTGCTTCCCTTCACAAGGGCTCCTATCTTCCTGCCTTTTCTCAGAAGCTCTCCATCAGGGCAAGGGCAAGGCCCAGACAACAAGCCTTTCAGCTTGGTTTGGAAAACAAAACACACACACACCATGAAAAACTAACCCACCCATTTTTACAAGCCTCTTGTTTTGCAGGTATTGCCAGAAAATATCCAAAAAAGATTTGTATGCTGTAATTAGAAATGTAATTGTCATAAGATAAAATGTGTGTGCATGTGGATATTTATATATAAAACAACCCAAAACTTAGCCAAAGATAAATGGAACATTCTTACTTTTGCTTTTCTTTGAAGAAAGCTATGCTAACAGGAAAAACTGTCTGCAATTGCCATTTCTGCCTGGAACCGGAGTGCTCAGAGAGAACCACTGGCTGGATGTTGATGTCTACAGCTCGGACCCACCTTACTCCACCTGCCAAGAGCTGACTTCAGGCCTCTGTGCTCCCCACGCCGTAGCAGCTGATGACCTCGCTGATACCTACAGTGAGTCAATACCCCTCCCTGCTCTGCATGAGGTGTGAGTGATGCTATGGGGCTGCAGGGGAACATGCAACATGACTGTGAGCTTAAGCCTTAGCAACTGGAGTATCATTCCTAATACAGAAAATAAAAGCAAAATCAAAGGAAAAAAACCCAACCAAACACCAAACAGACCACACTTGTGCCTTTCTTCTCCTTACAGTCCTAGGATGTTGAAGCATGAAGGCAGGAATGATGTATAGGTTCCTGAAAAAAAAGTGTATTTTTTTCACAGCTTTTACTCTTGAAAACCAGATGCATCTTATGTTGGAGACATTCTTAGGGAAAAAAAAACAAACCAACACAACCTCTTTCAGAAGGGCTCACTGACCTCCAGAAAACAGGGCTAGGGAGCTAACATGGTGTCTGAGTTGCAGTTAGGGAACTGTGCTACATATCAAAGCACAGGTCTGCCAAGATCTTCAGACATCTACCTTCTGTTATCACATTAAATATTTCGCAAGGTTGCGGGCTTCATGTGATTTCAAGACATACAATGAGTATGCAAGAGAAAAGCTTTTAAGAATCCTGGGAGGGAAAAAAGCAATCACTGCTGTTCTTGGTGTAGTTGTGAGCCTCCTAGATTGCTGATCATAGGTGCTCTTAGTAAGAAACACCCCAAATATGCTGCTGCCTTGCCCTTGTTTTGGGCTGAGGTGTGAGGGCTCTTCTAACTGGATGGATTGGCTGCTGTCTTTTATGCCCTTCCAAAGAAGATAAAATATCATCGAATACCTCAAAGGGCAGAAGCCTGCATGCCCTGTGAAAGGATGAGCAGCAGCAAGCGTCAATCAAGATAGGTGAACGAAAACAGCTGGAGTCACTTCTGCTGTGTGTGTTAGCACGGCCAGAGCAAACCCAGCTTCTCACTGGGGATAAATCTTTACAACTCCATTTCAATAAAGAGGGTAGATGATCATTTGAGGAAGTATGTAGAGCTTTGTTAGAGGGAATAGGGCAGTTTTTCTGGCAATGTAACTCAGCTGCAGTAAGGGTCAGCTGTCAGACTCCCAGTTGTGGTAAATTGACACTGTCTAGCTGATGTTTGGAGCTGCCCAGTCACCCAAGATGTTGATTTGACTCTGTATCATGGCTATTTTTGTACTCTTATTAACTGAAGAAAATAATAAAGTTTACTATTTAGATCCCTTTCACCACAAGACCCAAAGTGATAAATCACAAGCTCTTCCCCATCTGGTTCTAACACCATCCTTCCTTCATGGTCGTGAGGCCATTGCCTTCTTGCCGATCTCCCACAGCTGTTCCTCCTGTGCCCTTGACCACTCACGCTGGCTGCTGTAGTGCATGCCCAGACATTTATTTACTCTTTGCTTCCTCCCATGATCACATCTGAGGCCCCTGTTCCCCTGCTCACTCCCTTCTGTGCAGCCCAACCATCTGCCAAGTGTGTTGACAGACCTGCCTTCACGCGTGGCATCAGTTCTCCAGGTTGACTAGCTTTCAGCTGGAAAAGCTGGTGTCTCAATGAGCTGATTGACATTCTTCCTTGGCATCTTCCCTCTGTGTGACAGAAAGAAAACCTGTAGCATTAAACAATTATGTTAAACATGGCAGTTTTCATAGCCCATTCTCTTTCCATCCCCATGGTTGACCATTGCTTCAGACACCTACTTGGTGCTGGAAGCCCTTAGGCAAGAGTGGTGAATGCTTTCAGGGTTCACTGTCACAAATACTCAGAGCTCCAGAGAGCCAAAGTTTGCTGGCTAGATTTATGAGGTAAAGACAAGAAAATGTTTCAGTAAAAATGACAGATTGACTATGTCTTCACACCTAGCTGAAATGTAAGCATCTGAGTGGCTTTAAGCACACCAAGCCTCTTGACCTGCGAGCTGGCTGTCAGCCCAGATACATCTTGGGCTCAGAGGCTGCGTCTACAATATATAGGAGTGCCTGTACAGCACTGCCAAGGGCCTTCTTAAGGTCACATTCCTTGATCCACCACACAAAATGACCCCTGCAGGGCCCTCCAAGAAGTCTGGAGATCACTCATGCTGCCATGCTAGACTTTTTATGTTTAAGTACACAAAACACACCTCAGGAGTGCTATCACATGTAATCTGGAGCACAATCAACACCGAGTGACTCTGTCCTGTCAGTATCCTGAATCTGCCAACACCAATGTCCTCCTAACCCTTCCCTGAGGTGTCCATCAGACCATGGGCTGAGCCTGAATCTTCCCACGTGTGTCTTTGTATGGACCAGTGGGTGGAAGGGGCTCGTCGTTCATTGTGGTGAAGATGGGAAGATGATACGTCTGGATGAGGGAAATGCTCAGCACATTCACACAGGTAGAAAACTTCTTGTATTACTGTTCCTAAGGGGAAGCTTCTGAGAAGATGACACCAGGCTCTTTACTGAGGCACACAATGGAAGAAATGGAGACAACTGTTATAAATAGAAACAGTGAAGGTTATGTCTCATTATAAGGGGGGAAAAAAAAGCCAACTACAATATAATTAAGCATTGAAATAAGTCGCCTACATGTGTGTTGAGATTTCCATCCTCAGAGGTTTTGAAGACCTGACTGGACAAAGCCCTGAACAACTGGCTCTGACTTTGGTATTGACCCTGCTCTGAGCAGGAGTTTGGACTAAAGACCCTCCCTGAGGTGATCTCCAGCACAGATGAGTCTACAATCTGAGACACTTCACCAGCCAAGAGGCATCCAACAGTGCCTAACACAGCAGCCACATCCTACCCTAAATCCCTGTAGACTGCAGAGGGAACTCAGACACCAAGTTCATGCACATACTTACTCCTCTGCATTGCATTTAGGTCTGCGACTTTGCAGCTAAATCCCTCCCTTTGCTTCTAACTATCCTGCTTTGATGAGATTGCTCCAGAGGCTGGAGTTCAGCTTCAGTGTATCAAACCTGACAAGGTGTTTTACCTGCAGTGCTACGCAGCCTTCGACTCAAGGATCCTGCTTCCAGGACCAGGAGAAGCATCTTTCCCACTATCACACTAGACTCACCAAACTTTTTTAAACTCTCCAACCCAAATTAACATAAATGGAGAAAACTGTGGGCGTAATTGGGACCAAGGAGAATGGAGGTTAAATGCTTATTATTATTCTGGAGTGTATATAATTGCAAAAATATGCTCATTTATATATGCTAATTTGCATGTGCATTTATTTCTTTCAGATGTATACAGAGATCAAGAACAACCCGGGTAAGTATAAGCATTAATTTAAACGAACAGACTGAAGGATGTATTTCCATACCCCATTTTATAGAACATTTTAATAAACTGCTAGTGGATTAAGGAGATCTATAATGAATGGCTACTGGCTAGTTAGATTAAGCACAGAATTTTAGAACTGTAGATTATTAATTTTTTATTTTTTAAATAATATTTATTTTTGTATGAAAACTGCATGAAACTTTCAGTGAGTGGTAGATACTAAACAAAAATTAAACATAATTTTCAATTGGATAAGATTGGCTAGAGTTGAGAAGTGCCTTTCTTAACTTTGTTTAGGTAACCTGCTACTTTGGGCACATTATTATTTCTGGAGTAAGATGGTGTGCTTAAGTCTCCCAAGAAAGTATTAGTAAGAAAATGGAGTAGTCATCCTTGTTTCCAGAGAGCTGATGTGGGAAATGCCATCACTTGGTACAGTTAAAGCAACCTCACATTAAGCAAGCTAGGGCAGTTCAAGCCCCTCTACGTAGTGTCTGCTCTGCAGATATTCCTAGGGCTGTCTCAGCTGGATGTATTCTGCCAACCCCTGCTCTTGTGCTGTAAATAGACGGCTCACTCAGGTGAGGACTTGCATGAGTTTGGGAAGTATCAGACAGAACTAGATCCTGAGTAGAAAGCACTGCAAAACCTGCCAACTGGTTTGCTTGCAGATGTATTCCCAGTGATCCTAAGTGATAGCACAGTTAAGGCCAGCAGCTGTAAACAGCTAAGATCAGAGCTTTCTAGGAGGATCAATGGAGTCAGAAACTATAAAAGATTTGCTTCAGTCTGGATTGCAGGCGTTTGAGCAAGATCTAGCAATCACAGGCAGGGATTCTCTGGTCTAAGTTACACTAGCAGTCGGATGTGTGACCACAATTGCCCCTTCCAATCCTAGTAAAATAAACAACAACTAATTATAATATTCAAGGAAGTCTTAACAAAAGGAAACTGAATCAAAGCATTTTTTTTTCTCTTGCTTTTGCTCCCCCCCCCCCTCCTCCCCCTTCTTCCCCCCAGTCATTTTCCTTAACCCCAAATTGGTAATGAGAGACCGGCAGCCGGGGAACGCACATTATGTTCAGTGCAAACAGAAGTTAGAAAAGGCACTAATCAACTCCGGAGAGGAAGCCAACCACTTCAGAGGGCTTCTTCAGACAGCCACCTTCTGCAAATGAAGGGGCTGCTCTGTTTCTCATTCAGTGAATTGCAGCTTTGACACTTCAATGGATTCCTGCTTGAGATCCTTCCAAAAGCTTTTATAGCCTCTTTAGTCTGCCACTATAACTTTCTTGAGGGGTTGAATGTGGGGAGATTAATAGATTTAGTTTTCAGTGCCCCCATTTTGCCCTCATTGAAATCAGTAACGCAAGTCCCTGGTAATTTAAACAAATCATGGGCAGCAACTGGAGCCTTTCTGAAGAATCAAGGCTTAATACTTTTCAGCAAGTGAGCTAAAATGACAAGATGCTAATGCAAAGCAACCTTTTTGACAGACCCAGTAATTTCCAAAGCTAAAAGCAAACGTTGCTGCAGCTTGGGGTTATGCTTTTAAAGCAGTGTATATAACTCAGCTGCTTGGTATGTCAGCATGCAGACCTGTAATACAATCGCAGTATATATGGAGAGAGTTCGTCGACCATAGCACCAAAGGCTTCGCCCCATGTTCTTAAACTGAGTGCAAGAGTCAGAGGAAATGGAACATTTTTATTGATAATTTGAGTGTCACTAACCCAGTTATTATTAGACTAAAAATCCAGTTGTTCAAGTCAGGGTCATTAGTCCTGGAAATGAAAGCGTGAAATTCAGAGGTCAGAAACCTCACCAGACAGAGCATCGACAGCAAAAATAAGCAGAATGGTTTGATATGACCAGTTGTTAGTGAAGATTTTTGTAGAAATGGGGACCTGATCCAAAAGCATTTGCTTGGCTGAACTCAGGAAGGTGATGTGGTGGGTGCAGGGTCTGGGCACAGCTCTGACCTTGTTTTGTAGTCACCTGCTTTCAAAAATGAGTCAGATGCTCAAAAACCTAAAGACAAATAGAAAAATCATAAAATCACTAGTAACAATAGCATGTCTTGTAATGGACTTCTGATTTCAGAGCCTTTAGCTTGGTGATTTAGGAAATCACATTTTCAAGTGTTTCTTTACTCCTGCAAAGAAGAAATACAATCTTGGGGGAAAAAAAAAACCCAAAACCCAAAACCCCAACAGTCTGAGCGTCTCACACAATCACATGACTCTTGTAGCTGGGAGTTCATGAAATAAAACACTAAATATAGGACCCTGTACCAGAAAAAATACAGGAGTTACCACAACCACTGGACTCACACTGACATGTGTGTTGTGATAGCAGAATATTTTACAACTCCTAACCAAAGGAAAAAGCAAAACAAAATAATGAAAAAAGCTTTGTTCTTCTGGGCAGTTCTGGTTCACCAAAAGGTAGAACTTTAGTTAACCTCTTCTATTTAAAAAGCATAGTTACTTCCCTTGTATGCCTATGAAAACTCCTTTCACTTGTAACCCAAGGAGTAAGCTATCATTTGCACATAACCTTTGCATTGTAATTTACAGCAAAGACCTTGGTTGGCTGCCAGTCTAATAATCCCAAACCCTGCAGAATGAAATGAAGACATTAATATTATTTTTATTAAGCTGGTAATAAGGCAGAATGAAGCAACGTTTAAAGCAAATGCAGGTGGAGGAGATTGTATGCCAAAGCATTAAGCACATTGCTTGAGCATGGCCAATCCCAGCTCCAGGCAAGACACTTGGGAAGTGCAAGCAAAATTCCTTCCTTTTAGGTGTTAGTCTTGAGATATACACAGCCCTTCCTTTTTCACTGCAGTCAATGGGAGTTAGGTCCAGCTGCGCTGTGAAAAGATTAATTTTCATGAGTCTTATTACCTATAAGCTCACCCCATGCTCTATGCTGTTCCTGAGGAAACTCCCTGAATTTTAATGCTTTTGACTTCATGATGCTCATCAGAAAAAAGCCAACACTGAGAGAAATACCAGACCCAACAAATTATGGCATGCCTGTGTGGTGATGCTGGTGTTTAGCCATCAGCTTTTGAGACAGCCTAGCTATCTCATCCATGTTTCACCTGGCCTTCCAAAGCTGTACTGCTTGCATGGTCTTCTGTTATATCTGTCATTTCTTTTCAGATATCTTTAATACACCAGGACAGCTCAAAGGTTACTAAATTCTTCTTCTGGGCACCTGAATCCCACCTTTTTGTTGTTGTTGTCCAGGCATGAATTGCTGTGGAACTCTTCTAGTTCAGACTGCACATTAAGGCATCTTAATTTAGAAATCCAGGTGTAGGAGATTTCTACTTCTGCAATGGATGTCTGGACTCAGAACTAGTAGGTAGCAGCCCAGCACATGAACATAGCTAGTGCCATTTGAGATGGCAAAATACAGGTGTCCCTCAGATCCCTTACATAGTGTGCCAGACCCGTGTGGATGTCCGGGATATCCCTACAGTACTTCTGATGGCACCTGGTACCTGTTTTTGTGCAAATGAATCCTGACACTACTCAGTATGATCAGAGGAGTCAACTCACCCTAAAGCTCACACTTGCATGAGTGAGTTGTTCTCTTGTGATTTCTGAGACATTTATACAGTTGCACAACTTGACGTGACATAGGACCTAGGGAAGACACATATCCTTTCTGACGCAGCAGCTGGAGACCAGGTGGGATACCCTACCCTGCCAGAAAGGGAACCAGCTGCCTATGCTAAGGCACCTACATCAAGATACCCACTGATCATAACATGAGCTCAGACACCCAGAGAACAGCGACACATGCACACGCCTGAATAATGACCTGAGACCCATTTCTGAAATTATCAGGGAGGAACATCTCACACCATATGTCTACATCCTTTATGATTCAAGACAAAGAATAGGATTCATTCTAGATGTCTACATCTGGACCAGTCACCCATAGTCCTTCCTGTAGTCAGTGCAGATATACCTGTTAGAGTCAACTGAGTCTACAGTGTAATTCGTCTCATCCTAAAGTAAATTAAAACTGGTCAGATGAAACCAGTTCCTCAAAAGCACTCCCGTTTCTTTTAATTTAACATAGAGGGAACCCAGGCTGCCCAGTTCAGCTGAAAAGGTCTTTGCTGTGTAAAGCTATTGAAGGAGTTTGATCTAGAGATAACAACGTTTAGATTTCTACAGAAAAATTAGGAAATCAAATACTGACTTATTTTGAGGCTGTAGGCTCCATATTACCAGTAGGAACATAATATTTCACATATGTCATAAACAATAGACCGACTTTCTACACCTGTAGCTCTGTCACCATCCCTACTCCGCAGAAAAGCCTGGAACACACAAGATTTTACCCACTTTTGGACTTTAAATCAAAGATCTAATCTAAAATGAAATGCCTCTTGGGGTTAGCAGGGGCACGGCATTTCAGCTGCTGTGGACTGTGGTCCACAAAAGAGTGAAATGCCAGCAGCATGTGCAGATACTTGAATCCTGAAGGACCATCAGCTTCTCAACACGTGGGTAAATCAGAAGCAGTTTTCAGCCCATCTGCAGAGTGAGTCCTCAGCTCACATCTCTCAAGCAGCAGAGTTTAAACTGCTCATTGGGGACAGTTTAAGGGCTTTCTGGTCTGTTACCTGGCAAGTGAAACCATAAGCAATATGCACCTCTCTTCTGCCATGGGTAATTCATATATTTTTCATGGTATTCACATAACCACTGTCTCCAGGAACAGCCCATAAGCCTTGATTCACTTTCCAGTGCCCTCCCTCTGTTTTAGGGGGCACAAGGAGTTAGGATGGCAGAGCAGTTCCCTGAGCTGCCCCACGGAGCTCCTTGGTGTACTTGCTTAGAAAATCAAATGCTCCCCTATCTGTGCATGCCCTGACATGCTGACGCCTCCTTTTGGGTTATCTGCAGGTCATGGGAACCATAACATATATTTTAAACCCAGCAGGTCTGCTGAAAAGCTCAGGGTAAAGAGTTAGCCAAGGGAAATTGTCACAGTCCCCTAATCTCCACTTACAATGTTGATTTGAGCTACTATTTCCACTGCTCCAGAAGTGCAATTGTCAGTGTGGTACCAGGTCATGGTATTTATATCACATGCCACACTCTTCATGTGCCTTTTCCCTCCTCCCCCTTCTCCCCCTCCGTCCCCCCGTCCCCCCTTTCCCTTTCTCCTTCTGCTTTCCCTCGACTCCTTTTAGCTCAGAACAGTTTAAAATAGAACCAGCCTCAGTATAGCACATCACTTTGCTATGATAAACTGTTTCAGAGGTCGGCGAAGGAGCTTGCCGAATCAATGGCCATTTTTCGCAGGGAATGCTTCAGGCCAAAGCAGGACGCCTATGGCTGTGAGCAGACTGACCACACTTAATTTGGAAATTTCATTCTAGGAAGTGTCTGAGGCAGCACCGTTGGGCAGGCGGTAGTGGCAAGCCACAAGAGAAGGCTGTAGGCTCCCAGGCTGAGGGATTACGTACCCATGGCTACTTCTGTTAGCTCAGAACAACCAACGGTCCATTGTGCTTGGTGCGCAAGAGAAACTACGCCCTGAGCTATAAAACAAGAAATGAAGAACCAGAAGATTCACTCAGACAGGCAATGGGATTTTCTTTAAACCTAACCTTGTTACACAAAAAAATAACTTTGCAACCATTTAACCACACACTTTGGTCAATTAAGAATTGAATGCAGCAGAAATAACTGAGGGATTGAAAAGTGGTTGCAAAGTCAGCATCTCCAAGACATCTTAGGATAAAGCACAGAGGGGGTGTCCTTTTATAGTCCCTTCACCCCATTCACAGTGAACCTATCTAAACCAAAATAAAACTTAAAAACATAGTAATAATTAAAAAAACAAACCCAGAACCCTTCAAACATCTCAAAAAATGCTGCTGAAAATTTTGAAATTTATGTGGGCAAGAAGTGACAGACCAATTCATAGTACTAAGCTGCAAGCATTTGATTAGGTAACCCTCTAATTTCTTGCTATATAGAAAGGGTCAGGTTCATCCAGATGGCACAGTAGAAGATGATGACAAATTAGATGTGTATCTGAATACTTCACAGGAGCTCATCTTTGAACAGAAAAGGAGATTATGACCTTAATTTTATAGACATTCATATTAGAGGGGCACCTAGACACTCACATGAATGCTCACAATGCCTGTACCTATCAAGTGACTTTTTCTTATTTTGCAGCATTTCATGTTTTCTGACTGGAAGAGAAAGAAGAGTAGAAATCACTGCTCCTTTCACAGCATGCTCATTTGAATGATCGACATTTTCAGCAGTTGTAATAAAACTTTTTGACTATTTTCAACTACTAACATCTTTCACCGAGTTCTCTTTGAGTGTATTTCTACATGACTATATATAGATGTATATATTTTCCTGGCTTGATTAAAGCCAGAAAGAAAACTGCTTGGGGGGAAAAAAAACCACAGATCACCAGCAACCTCATTTCTGACCAATAATTAAAAAAATATTAATGTTTTATTTAGTCATTTTAAATTTGGTGAGGATATTGTATTTTAGTGAAATGTCCTAACTATTTCTTGCTTTGAATGAGACTAAATGCAGAAATAAATGCTGGCATTGATGCAGAATAATCCTGTTAATACCCATCTCTTAACAAAGAAGAGATGCTACTTGAAATTCAATGAGATTTTGTCCCCATGAAATTTCCAGCTTGGTTTTCCAGGCTCCAACAAATCCAGGTATGCTTAATCAGGTATCCTGGCTCAGGGATCCTTGTTTTAAGTGAACACAGGAGGTTCTGTTTGTAGATGCTATTATATTGCTCCAGGAAGTATGCAAGATGATGATAAATGCAGCTTGAATGTCTCACTTCAAAATTGCCTCAAATTTGCCCATTCTCGCAATGACTATGCAAAAATCAGCTGATAGCTGCAGTTCTGTAATGCACTGAGTGCTAGCTGGAAAAAGAAGTGCCTGAGCTTCTAGTCTTGGTTTTGCCAATGACCTCTCCTGATAGTTGGGGAAGTTGTATCAGTGCCATGTTCTTATTTCATGCACACACACACACACACACACATGCCTGTACATATATATATATGATAGCCCCCCCTTTTTTTTAATACATCTCTTAGCTAAAACTTCTCATACCCCTGCTGTATGTTTTACTTATTTTAAAAAGTAGTCGCTCTTTCTGGTGCCCAGCATGTTTTGTTAACCTCTCTCTAAGGATTCTTCTTAGAAAGAATCATTATTTGTCCTGTGGTTGTATCCTGGCTTGGGACCTACCTCCTTCAAAGAAGTTAAAAATCCTAAGACCTTTTGCCAGGCAGAAAATACATGCAAGGGACAGATAAAATTTTATGTGGCAAAGCATAAATAAACTTTTCCCTTTCTGCCTTAACAAGAGCTACAACACATGGATTCATGCTCTTGCTGGACTTTTGCTACAGCAGGTAGTGAGGCTGCGTGAGTTTCTGCATGCTCCAGGAAAGCTTGATTGTAGATGATCTGCTATGAACATTTAGATGTTTATTGTCACTGTCTTTTCACTAGTTTTTTCACTCTCTTTTCCACTTAATTCTCCTTTGCAAAAGAAGAAAAACAAACAAAAACAAACAAACAAACAAAAAAAACAAACAAAAAAATGAAAGCCATAAGGATTAAAACTCTTCTTGTCTCCTGGTTTCATCACTTCTTTTTGTTGTTCCTGTCATTTTGGAAACATCATAGTCATGGCTAGCAGAGAATCACAGCACTCTGTTGATTTTCACACAACAACGCAAAGGAGACCAGTCTGGAGTGGAGAGAGGAGGAAAGGGATGGCAGGGGAAGTGATGGTGCTGTAAAACTCTGCCCTGAGCTGTGCAGTAGCATGGGAGGTATCAAAATAACCTGCAAGGTACTGAAATATAGAGAAAGGTAAGAAGGATCCAGAACAGGCAAGAAGGGGAGCTTCCAGCTGGAAAAGCCTCTGATCTGACTCTGTGGACTTGGAGCGCTAGCTGGAGGCATCGTATCTGAAATTCCTTTTTTTTCTTTCCTGTGTAGTGTTCTATTTACTTTGAAGTGAATCCCAAAACCTACTTGTTTGGTAGGCTGAATATCGTTGGAAATACCCAGTGAGGCAACAAACAGCTCCACAAAGAGAGGAGGGAAAAAAAAAAAAAAAGCCCAAAGCAAAGAAAGAAAGACAAAACAGAGAAAGTCTGAGCTATGTTTGGATTCACTTGGTTTATTCTCTTTCTGTTTCTGTGTTTTCCTTCTTTGTGCCTATTAGCTGGGCTCTATTTGTATTCCAGACTTTGCATGGTTACCATGTTTTGTAAGCTTTCTGTATTGAATTTTCTGAAGCAACTGAGTTCAAAGTGAAACAATTCCTGATGTGCTTCACTGGGCTAAATTTGGTATACCATGATACAGAAAGCACTCTCTCCTCCCTCCGCTTGGTAGTAAGGAGACAGTAGGCTTTTACCTGTGCATTTTGAACCAGTTTCTGTGTTGTTCCAGTAACATTAAAGACCCTTTGCTAATCTTGAGCACAAGCAAATCAAAATTAAATACTTCAGAGACTAAATTGACACTGCATGTCATGAAGTGATCAGTTTGCCTCCAGTATTCTCATTAGGGTCTTCCTTCTCTCTAGGTAATACCTGTTCCTTGAATATCCTAAGATCGAGCTATGCAGTTTGATGCTGTGAACCTTGAATTGGGCTAAGAGAATATTAAACCGACAAGGTGATGCAGATATAAACAGACCATGATCCCTAGCAGAGTGCCAGTAGTAGTCCTGGGTTTACCATAAGCAGCTTGCAGCCATATATTTGATGATAGTCACAGAATAAGGATGAGTGACAAATGGTCTGTGTGATGGCTTCACTCTCCTGAAATCTGGAAAAAAAAAAGAAAAGAAAAGAAAAAAGGAACACAAATAAAAATGCTGCCTTTTGAGAGTAGTTTCCTTTGACCCTAACTGGGCAGAACCCAGATTTCCAATGCTCTCTGTGCCGGTCTTGCACTGAAGCTGCCACTCAACTGCAGCCAACTGTGCAGTATCAGACCCAGTAATATTTGGTTTGGATATCATGGATAATATTCAAGCAATCTGGACATAAATGAAACGGTCCAGAGTCAGGGTGTCCTGGCATTGATGTCCTTATGGTTCTGGAAGGGTCTGTCACTTCGGGAAAAGCATCATGGAAGGCAGTGTATGCCCAGAGCAGTCTTGTCCATAGTTTCCTGCATCTTTTAAATTTGTGAGCCAAACCCAGTGCACATATTTGTGTGGCAGTACCCTGGGCCAGATCAGGGAGCCAATCTGGGTCAACGCTATTTTATTTTTTTTTTGGGGGGGGGTGGGGGTGGGGGTTAGTTTCAGCATTTTCCCTCATTCCACCTCACAGATACATAAATGTTTGGGCTGGCAGTAGGGAACGGGAGCAGCCGTTGGTGGGGGGAGACAGAATGACTTCTTTCTGTGGTAGAATGCCAACTTGCAGCGGGTTACAGAGTGTGTAAAGCTACACTGCGCATTAAAACGTCTTGCCAAAGCTAAGCTGGTCTGCTCAGGGCCAGTCAGGTGTTGCCATAGCCAGGGTACGGTTTATTCACAAAAAAATAAAAAAATGTGGAGGCTTGAGTGTATACTTAAAACCTTTCTCCAAACATCCGGCATTAGAAAAGTATGTATGAGTCCTGCCCACAGCGATTCAGCAAACCATATTTTCCACAAATGCATTTGATCGCAAATATGAGAAACGTATGGGGATCTGATGCTTCTATTTTCCTAGTATGAGGGGAGAAAGCACAGAACGCATATAACAAATAATCAGAATAATTACAAAATAAATACAAAACAGCCAGCTGGCAAGCACAGTCATTCAAGAGATATTTCCAACTAATACTATCCAGGACCACTAGCTTAATGTTGTGTATTAAAATAAACAAAACAAAACAAAAAAGTACAAACACTCATGTGACCTACTGTGGTTGTCTTGCTGAAAAGAATGGCTTCACATTTGCTTTGAATTATTCTGTGCATAGTCTGAAAGGTCAGGGTTGTGGCGCTTTTTTTTTTTTTTTTTTCCTTTTCCTCTTTTTTTTTTTTTCCATTTCCATTTGTTTTCTATGTGTTTCATATTGATTTATGTTTCTGTCTTAGAATGCTTAATCCTTCTCTGTATCCTCTGGTCCTATTACAGCATTACAGTAATGGGCCACTGAATGCACCTCTTTTTGTTCAATTTATAGCTACTCAACAAATGTTTCTCTCCCCACCATTTATAATAAAGCAGCATGCTGTGTAGCAGGGAATAACGGATGAAATCCAGTGTTATATGCCTCACAGCTGAAGGGGGCACACCTGTCCTCAAAGACTTATACTCCTCAAGAGCTCTCACATCTCCTCATTTAAATTTAATCTAAGAAGCAGTTAACAAAATACAGTACATTTATGCTTTATGTACATTAATAAAATTCCGATATTATACAGCCTATGCTGTATAATAAATAAAAGATGCTATTAGCTGCAGTGTGCTGAATTTCAGACATGCATCATCGTGTTCCTACTATTCTCTAGATGTTAAAGATGATAAGGTTTGGGTACTTCATGGAACTGACTTCGTTTGTACCACTAGGGCAGACTGTGGCATAAATCCCAGTTGTGGAGCTTTCCAGACCCTTCTGCTATTCACTGAGCCATGTGGCTTCCTTCCTAATTCTTTCCCTATTAGTCAAAGTGCTTAAGAACATAAGGATGGGAATAATTATCCTTTGTAGTCCACTGTCCTTCTTCCCACAGTGTGCTGCAATAAGCTATTCCAGGGAAAGTGTATAAAAAAAAAGGAGAGCAGAGAGCTAACTAATTTCTTTCAGTCTCTACAGGTCAACAGTGATATTTTCCTTGCTATTTACTGTCTTTCCTAAAACTATGCAACACCTCAACCCCAAGACAAGGACTTAATGCAAAAAATTTGGGGTAAAACTCCAAGGTTACCTTCTGACAGTTGGCTGTGGTTTTATACTTCATGAATACAAAAGTAGGCTGCTGCTTGTAACTGTACTAGTCCCCTATCTTGACTTCTCTCAGAAAACATTTGCCAACCACGGACAATAATCTGGACTGAAAATAACAAAAGCAGCTATTCATTAATTACTTCAGGTTTTGAACCCTCGGTCCCATCTCAGAAAGCTCTACTGGGTGTGATCCAGGTCCAGATGCAGAAGTCTACATATGGGTGTCTACCTATGTACTAGAAGCTCAGCTCAGTTGCTCAGACATGCATCTAGTGCCACTTTGGATGCCAGCTCCAGAAGGGCACAGGACCTTGTGTCTTATCTACCAACTGCACACAGACATGTTATAGAGTATTCAAATGGCTCTAGGCAACCAAGTTTAAGAATGAAATTGTGACTTTAGTAATATCAGCAAACTTAGGGTTCATAGTGTCCAGATAATCCGTTTTGGTTATGTTCCTTGTTGAATCAAGTTGTTCTTCCAGCATGAAGAGCTCAGCTTAGAAGTAACTGCTCAGCCATTAAAGCTAGTTTTAAGGAACCGGTATCTGAACACAAAATATTTAACTGTTTTGAGGTTATTCTGTGTGAGGTTTTTTTATGTTTGAATAAAGGAAATATTGCTGCTCAGAACTTCTGATCTCCATCCTTCTTCAGAAGCATAATGGTGCAGACTGACATACAGAGGTTTGGCTGGCCCAGCAATTACAATATTTCGTTATGGATACAAGGGTACTTGTTCTAGTCTCTCAGAGAACTTGTTCCAAAGATTTCCCCAACGAACTCAGCTCAAAATGAGGTGCTGACCTCTGGAATTAGGTAGTCAAAGGTGGCCAGAAACTCCCAGAGACACTGAAAAGCACTGAGACCACTTCATATGCTTTCTCCCTGCTAATGCAACCTGGTAGCTAGGCATGGGTGGTGGGATTTTGTCTAACCGCATATGATGAAAGTCAAATCTCCAGTTACACAGTGAAAATTAAACTGTGGTAGGCCATGGTATAAGTTAAGAGAAAGAAACAAGCCACCCTATTTCTTCTACCACGTCCAAGATTTCAGTAGGTCCTTAGGGAGGTTAAAAGTATGCTTTTGGGGAGGGAAATTTCTGAGAAATTTGATGGTATTAGAATCAGAGAATCACGGAAAAGCTGTTTGAAAGAGACAACCAGAGGCCTCCTAGTCCAAACTCCCAGCTGGAGACGGACTACAGCCAATGATGGATCAGGTCCTTGCAAACCTCCAAGGACGTGTATGCCAGAGCTTCTCTCCATAGCTTGCTCTAGGGCTATATCACACTGAAAAGACGTTTTTCTAAATGTCTAGACTAAACCTCTCAAACCAAGACCATTGCCCCTTGTATCACATAGCGTGACAAAGAAAAGTTTTTATTTGTCTTTTTTTTTTCCTAGCTGCTACTGAAATAGCTGTCATCTCCAGCCAACATGCAGGCCTAGCTCCCTTGAGGTCTTTTCACAGGACATGTGCCTATCGGCAGGGCTGTAATGCACCCTTCCAAATCCATCCTGAGTGCAGTACTACAGATGCAGCCTCGACAGCATGCAGTAGAGAGTAATTGCTTCTTTTGGTAGACTGGGCATGTGCTTTCTAAAGTGCTACACCATTATGTGGTTTGCCTTCTTTACAGCGGGAGTGAGCTGGTGGCACTCAGATTTATTCCTACTTTGTACTCAATTTGGCACTCACCATTGCCCCCAGGTCCTTCTTCTCCAGGTTAATATTCAGCCTGCCACTTTACAGTCTATAACTATGCGTAGGAGTAATTCAGTTGGAGATTTCCAAAATCTGGACTGTTTCTAATTGAATGTGAAGCTAGACTCTGAGATTACATTTATTCCTATCTCTTTCTTACAACACCAGGGAGCTCAGCTGCTTCTTGGCCCTCCAGGCCCCCATGGATTTCACTATGGAAAGTCAATACTCACAAGGAATATTTGTTGCATAAAAATGTGGACTAGGCCAATGTGTCTCACTGCTGCTGAGAATCCCACTGCATCTTTTTGGTTTTGCCTTGCAATGGCATTTAAAAAAACCAAACAAACCAAAAGAAAACCCCAACAGAAAAAAAGAGTCGTCTTCCTTCCCAAATGCCTCAGTCTTTTATGACGGAAGTCTGGCTTAAGTGTTTTTGAAAATTTGATCCCAGCTTCATATAAACCTGAGATCAGCCCTGAAGTAATTCCAAGGCAGAGGGAAGGAACAAATAATAGGACTTTGCTGTTCAAAAGGAAGGGGGTGGGAGAAGAGGACAATTAAATGGGAATTATTTTGCGCTGTGGTTAGTCACAAGGGACTGATCTGATTACGTAACCTAACTTAAATGTTGACCTTTATGTTGTCAGTGTAAAAACCAAACATATTAAACATGGCCTTGGGTTCCTGTACAAGATACAACAAATTGAGGAAGAGAGGGAGAGAGACTGAATATTCTGGGGCCAAGGGAGAGACCTGATTGATAGATGAGGCTCTGGGGAGGGCAGTGTTAAGATTTCCTGTCTTTTCTGAAGACCTCAGTGTTTCTATGTTTAAAAAAAAAACAAAAAAAAAAAAAAAAAGGAGATTTCCCATAGATGTGTGGTTGATGCATACAGGTTTCTCTTTTCCCCACTTTTTGCTTTAGGGGGCGGGGGGGGGGGGGGGGGGGAATCCCCTCAGATTTTTATCAGGCATCTTGCCAGACTTCTGTCATCACCAGGAAAATGGTTCCTTCAGCAGACACATCTGGGCAACTTCACACCCATTCCTGATGTAAGCCGTCAAATCCTGTCCCAGATAGCAATGAGAATGGCTCAATGTTCCTAGAGGAAAAAGGCTAAGATTTACTTTTATTTAATTGGAAAGTGGGTGTATTAGGAGGAGAACAGATAATTTCTTAGAAACAACATCTTCAATGGCACATCTGTTTGTAAGCTCTGGTTTCTCTTCTTGTCCCACCTTCTACCACAACTTCCTTTTCCTGTTTTGTTCTTAAATATATATACTTTACAGATTTCTTGAACTCTTTACATTATTAAAGGCTCTGTGCCTAGATTAAGAAGCAAGGACACACACATATGTATAAAAAAAAAATATATAATGTGTATGTATATGTATACAAACATATGTGTTGCATGTATACTGCAGTGTATAGCTTAATAATACGTGTGCGCACTGTGTGTAAACTGTTTGTGTAGCTAAAAGAGATGAGATATAATGACTACAAGTGTGCATGGGTGTGCATTGGTTTATTTACAGATAGATAGCTCCAGCCTGCTTGAAGAAGGGTTGTCTCCTAACCTCACAGCTTCTGGCCAGGAGATTTAATATGACACAGATGGCCCTGGTTTGCCTCTTCAGTCCATGGGAAGCGATCCATCTCAGCACACCAGCCCTCCTTCCCATCCCTGCTTACCCCAACCACAAGATACAGGAGTCACAGCCCCCCTGGTCCCTGCCCTGCCCCTCTGGCCCCTGCAGGGAGGGTCAGGAGGAGCTCTCACCACCTGCTTGGCCAGGCATGTTGTGATGTCCCTTCATCTCTCCCGTCCTGCTCAGTGTGTGTCCAGAACTTGCTGCGAGCTACATCCCATCAGCTAGACATTTGGCAAGGCTTGCCTTGAGCAGCACTGTAGGCCCTAATTGAAAATGCATGTTGCTTTATAATCCCTTTTATTGGCATTTACTTTCCCTGTGGAATAGCAGAATAGTATAATATTGAGTGTATTACTATTATACGGCAAAATGGATTTCCACTTACCATTTATTTCTTTTTTTAAAAAGAAAAGCAAAGAAATTACAGCATGTTTAAAATGTATATTAAAACAATACATTTCATGTTTGTAACCAAACTACCCGAGGTGCACACGCTGCTTTCAAACAGCTAACATTAAGTACCAGATCTCTATGAAAAATCCCGTTGACAAGGGCCATAGCTCCAGCTGCTGCGAACTAGCAAAGCTCTGTTGAAGTCAGTAAGCCATAGCAGCTTATACCACTTAAAAATTTGGCTTTTGGACTTCCCTTTGCTGGTTCCATATTGATTAACGGGAAAAGAAGGGAGATCTCCATAATCCTGAAATGGTCCCCATACATATAAGGGCTGGACCTGTGATCCTCCCCATCACAACATCAGGCAGAGGCACACAAACCGACAACGGATATCTGGCTATTACAGATCCAGAAGTCTCTTGGCCAAATCAGAGATCAGAACCCTAAGATAATTTTTTGAAAGGACCTGTGGAGATTGTCTGGTCTGGTCCCTAGCTCAAAACCTGGCCAACTAAAATCAGGGTGCTCAGGACTGTGCTCAGTTAGGTTTGGAATGAGATTTTTTTTTATCTCCTCTGTGCCATCTGGTGCTTACATGGTTAAAACTGAATTGGCTTCATTGTCTTCACCTGCACCCACAGAGGAGCCAAGCCCTCCGGCTCCTGCAGCTTCCTCCTCATTTACAAGTAAAAGAGAATCACACAGGATTTTGCTATTGGGGTGGCAATAGGTTGAGTGATGGAGATGCAGCACAGGGCTGTAGCTAAGGAAGGCAGCTTGCAGGAGAGCTCTGCCGAGCAGCATCCACACAGCATCGTGGAGCTACAGCCTTCTGCAGGTCTGCTGTAAGCAGGTTTAGTTAAGGGAGGTGTGTGAAGCAGGATTGACTCTTACCCCATGCATCCTAAATTCCACCCAACAGACCTGACTGTGATGATTTTCAGCAGCTGAACATCCCATCCCACTTAATTTACTAGAAAGACGTCATAATTGCCTTCAGGTTTCACCTGACTGCTGGCAGTTTTTGTGCTAATTAACATGAAGCAGAAGCCTACCTATTACCTTCAGTAAGGACACATCAACCTCCACCAAGTGAGTAGCCCACCCATTTCAGTGGCTTTGAGCTGAAAAGAAAAACAAGCACTGACTTCTCTGACCCCAGCACCTCCTCTTGATGCTATCAAAGACACCATTGTTTATAATGTATTCTTTATTTTTTAATTGGAAGGTGTTAAATAATGCAATTTACAACCATTAAGTAAAATCTCCAGCTCTTCCCTTAAAAGTCCTTAGCATCGGAGTAACAGCTTTGTCTTGCAGCATCCTTCTGAGTGAGGAATACTGTAGTTTGGCATGGTGCCTATGTTTTTATAAAGGCCATCCAGACTCTCCCCATGTCACAAACTACATCCAGTTGCAGATGTCTACCTCAGACCTTTCTCCTGAGGAGGAGGGAATGTGAGCTGGAGGAGATGTTTAAGACAAAATGGTGCAGTTGCCTTGGAAGAGGTTAGTAAAATGCATTATTTACAAAGATAACGTGGATATTATATATCCATCCTAATAGCATGCGTAGCATAAAACACATGTAGGTATGGCATAAACATTTTGTAAAATATGTGTGTGTGGAAAGCACAGAAAATGTCAAAAACTTCTGGAAATGTTTAGTTGCAAAAATCTAGAAATCTTTCTTTGGAGATACACTTGAAATCCAGTAGAAATTATTTTTGATGTAGCACTTAGTAGAGTAGAAGGTTTTTAGGCACACATGTGCTGAAATCCAGTCAGCTGAAGGCAGCGTGCATGAAGACATGTCACTTCTTCTCTTGACTTAGCATGTCTCATCCTCTTATTTCTACCCCTGCTTCCAAGGCACAGTGAGTGGTACCAGGAAAAGCAGAGCTTTTAGCTGCATTTAGCTTTTTCTGTATCACACAGCTCTGAAAAACTGCCTCTGTCTAGGAAATGTGTGCTTTTAATCTGAAACCTCCAAAGTATCGTTTTTTCCACGGCATGAATCTTCAATTTCTCTTAGTCCTTTGCAATGACAGTACATCTCCCTGGGTTATGTGTAACTCTGCCCACAGGAGACCGGATGATGGGTCTGGCCTGGGTGTGTGACCTGGGGCAGGTCTCTGTCCCCACCACTCCATTTATCTCTCTTAAGTCACAAGCAATTTGGTAAAAGTGGTTGATTTCTGACAGTGACTGGGGCTGTAAGTGCTCTAGTGCTGTTCTTGGGGAAAATGAGGATTCCCCACTGAGGGAATAGGATACATCTTCCAGGATCCTTCTGGAGCACATGGAAAAGGCTACAAATCCTTCCCACGGGGCAGCCTTTCCCCTGTTTTTATTGAAACATAACTGGAAGCCAAGATGAACCAAACTAACCCAGGTCTTCATCAGGTTTGGAGGAATAACTGTACGTTTCCCGAATGCAAGCAGGGACAAGCAGGCATGGTAGATGCTTGTTCTCTCCTCTTCGCTCACCTGGAAATCTCTCCTGACGGAAGCCTAAGGGAGGCAATGAGACACTGGCTTTCATGAGTTACAGGTTTTTACTGTTCCCTCAAACCCAAAGCAAGAAAAGAGACCTTGGAACGACCATGTCTATGCATCATGATTTTCCAGTGTGCCTCACTCCAGGCTGAGCTCGAAGGATTAATTGAGCCCTAGATAATTTTGAAGGGGCTTCCTGACAAAATCCATGCTGAGACTTCCTCCTCACATCATTTTAAGAACTGCTGCCTCCTTATACATTAAATTGAGGTGACTCATATGGGACAGTTTGAAAGCCCACTGAAGCCTGTGGGAGTGTCTGTATGGGTCTTTGGATTGAACCATAATCCTTTCCTGGACAGAGCTTTGTCATGAAGCACTAGACTGGGAATTAACATGCATTTTTGAAGCGTTTCAGAATATCACCAATAAAAAAGACATATTACAGCAGCCTTTCAGATAAGCTGTACCACTGTGTCCCAGGCTGATGGTGCTTCTAAAAGCCCTGCTTGAATATTTTTTAGCAGTCATAACAGGAACTATTGCCCTTGTAAGTTATTTTCCCCATCATCATTACAGTGCACTTGGGGTCCATAAAGCTATATTGCACTAAAAAATGTATGTAGTACTATGGCAAAATAAAATAACAAAAATACTGTCCAAAAACCTAGGACATAAAAAATACAGGAGGAAGAAAAGAATTCCACCATTGAAAAATAAAACAAGTTTGAAATGAGATGCAAGTAAGTTTAAAAAACCATTATATGAAAAGAGTTTCTTAAACTTGACTATTAGGTGTATCTGTAATATGGATGGACAAATGGATGGATGGATGAACAGGTCATCTTCTATTTGCTTAGAAATATGGACTGGGACTCCCAAATCCAAGCACTTAGTAAATCTTCCATCATCCAATTTGTTGTCAGTGTGCAGGTCTCAATAAGCAGTTCCTAGCAATTGAAAGCACAATTTAAAAGAGAGTAACTCAACATCCAGAAGTCTGAGCACAAAGGACATAGATCACTGCTGAGAGACAAAAAATCCTAAAAATGGTCTCAAAAGCCATCAAAATGGTACATTAAAAAATAATTTTCTGATTCCTTCTTCTAAGGTACAAGAAGGGGCATGAGAAGTTAATACTTCCTCTCTCAGACTCAGAGATTTCAAACAACAATGTTGTGCGAAATAACTGTGTGACTTTAAAAAACTTGTCCACTAGTTTCCAGATATAGAGGGAGCCTCTTAGGAAGTTTTACTTCACCATCCCATTACTAAATTTATGTATACTACTTTCATTTTTTGTAAATATATACTTTCTTTGAGTATCACTTGACATTGGAGGCGGATGAGCAAACTTCCAAAGAAAGTGAATGGAGATTTTTCTGTGTTTAGGAAAGTTTGTATAAATGGCTTTTTAAGTTAAAGGAAGTTACAGAGACAGTATATGATGTAAGGGAGAAATAATTTCTGCAGTTGGCAGAACAAATATAAAGTAGGACAATTTTAACTTAGCTGACAAGTATCTGAGGCTAGAGCTGAGAAATTTTGTACATGCTGAGGTCTTCTGAAGTCTTTTGAATGAGAATGGAGGATGCTTTTGCAGGCACTAATCAAGATTTAGTGTCTATATACTGGGTTTCAAAAATTTGAAAACAAGAAAGTCTGGCAGTTAATCAGAGGCCAAAGTCAGTAGGAGTCAGTTCATGGAAGATCTATTACTGCTTTTTCATACAGACCTCTAAGGGTAGAATTATTTCATACTTTTGTGAAGCTATGCTCCACCTTACTAAATAAGGTTCAGTTCAGGAAGAAGAGTTGGGGTGTATGCATACATGTCATCCAAAAGGACTTCAGTGCACCCTTCAGGAAATTAATTAGAAAGTTTAAGTGTTATGCAAGGCCTTGAGTGGGAAAGCTGCAATTTTGATTTGATGCCTAGTCTAAGGCAATGATTTATTTACGTTACTCCAAGTTAAATAGAAAAAGATAAGCACCTTGAAAGCATGGGTTTCATCTCCCCCTTCTTAACTACCTAGCTCTGGATATGATGATACCTCCTTTAAAAGTCTTGATCCTCTTCACTGCCTCCAGCCTATACAAATGCCCAAGTCTACCTTTAGGCAGTAAGGGCCAAACTGAGTGAATCCAGTCCTCTGTTTTGCTTGTCTTTATTTTGGTGCTTTTCACCTGTGTATAAACTCTTGTTGATTCCGATCTAGCTACCCTAGCAAGCACTTAAATTCACTTACAGTGTTTGAAAAACCAAAGCTTTGGCTCAATTAATGCTGAAAAACTCTGTGGGTGGTAGATACCAGCATAAAAAGAGGGAGGAGATGAGAAGGGGCTTTCATTAAAAAAAAAAAAAAAAAAAAAAAAAGTTTAGAGATTGATTGCCACCTCCTCATTTACAGGTCACAGCAAACCCAGTGATCCCTCAGTGTCCAAAGATCACAGACATTTCAATTTCATCATGAGGGAGATGTTACCAGACATTATAAATCAAGGACCTGGGCTGCAAGGTAACATCACGCGTCCAGGTGTGCAGAATGCACGTAAGTGCAGCGGGTAACAGAGCGAGGCAGCCAGGCCAATGGAGTCCATGTGCCTTGTAAATATTATTACTACATAGCATGGAGCCTCAGTGGGTGTAAAGCTTAAAGTCAGACTTAAAGTCTGTTTTCATAATTTGCAAGCCCATGGCCTTTACGCAGGAATGTGTTTTTCTGCGTGTGTGTGCGTGGTGGTGGACACGCCAGATGACTGTCAGGAGTGTCACCATGAAATACTTGGGAGGCCAGGTCATGGGATTGAGTAGATTAATGAAGCTGTGGTGCAAAGTCAGGATTTGAGTGTTTCTAAAGATGAACCATAGCACAGGTACTCTGGACTTTTCCCCAAGTTGTTTACTAATGCCTCCTGGCTGTCTGTAAATCTGATTGTCATGGGTCTGGTAACTGATGGAGAGAAGATACCTGGACATTGATTCTGCTGCCCTTGTTGGTATTCAATTGCATCTAGAAGTGGCTAGGCTTCCCCCCTGCCCCACTTGAATGATACTTTGCTGGAAAATAATGCATTGCTCCCCCCAAAAAGAACCAACCAACAAATAAAAAGAAGTAAAAAACTTCTTCATGGGATTGTACCCATTTTTCAGTGCAATATTTCAGCAGATGCTTTCATCAAAATGAGAAGACCTGAAATAAGTGACAACCTGGGAGAACTCAGTGGTGGCCGAAGAAGTCATTAAAGATGAATCTCTCTCAGAGTTCAGGAGAATAACTAGCCACTTTAGTTGATCGCTCTTAAGTTTCCTGTGAAGAAAACAAAAACCTTCTAACAGACTTCAACATTGTCTCCCTATTAAAAAATAAATAGCATTTTTTGTGTTCTCAGAAGTTTCTCTGGGAATGGTAAAAATGTTTCTAACCTGAGTTTTTAGAAACTGGACTGAGAGTCAGCCTGCACTGTAGAAAACTGAATAATTGCTGTTGGACACCAAATTAGAAGAACAGTGATTTTGAAGTGTACATGACAGATATTGACTAGTCAGGGCAGCAAAGGACAGCTGTCTATTCCTATCAACACAGATAGCATTCTGCTTCCATTTGTAACAATCTTGGTGATTATTTCATTTCTTCTACAATGAGTTCCTCCAACCAACTTTATGTTTAGGGAGGAAGCTCTGTACACGTAGTTGTAAGCTTATTATCTTACCACTCATATAGGATGATCCAGTTTAATTGCAAATTTTCACCAGCATAGTTTATGTAGAATCTAGGCAAAGGCCTGTAGGAAAGCCTGTGTGTGCCAGAGAAGTCTTCTCTTTATACAGCTTTTGTCATAAACATTTGTGAGTAGACACCCCCTCAAGTCAAATGTTTTATTTTTAGCAGTGGACACTTTTGGACCAGATGATTTTTAGGAGGCACATATTTCATACTAATGGGTCTTTTATGAGCTCCAGGCCAGATAACTTAAAATTTTTGGAAGTTCTCAAGCAGTTTCACCCTGAAATGGTGAACAGCTAATCACAGTGAAGTTTTTACTGTTAGGAGCCAGCTGGTAAGAACTATTCAAAAGGTTTAACTATCATTGAATTTGAACTCAGATCATATCCTTGTTTTAGCCTCCAATGGTAAAACGAAATTCTTTGATCATAATTCATATTAAAATTACTCCAAATGTATTTGAATCATCTGCTGTTTCATCCAGTTATGCGTATAACGCCTGGTTCTGACTTACACCAAGACATCTTTCTGTGAAGAAAGGGAGCCTATGAGCAGCACAGTTATCATGTTCAGATTAGGATTAGGTCTGAAAATCCCTAAACTGAAAAACCGAAATTGTCATTATGTCTTTAGCTGTCATAGATGTCTTGAGCTGTCACTTGGGCTCATCAGTGTCACTGCAACATGAAGTTTCATGTGATTTTTTTTTTTCTCCAAGAGGTTGAGTTTAGAGAATATACAAATTTACTAGGTACTTGCCTGTCTTATTGTTGAAATTAATTTGTTACACGGCACAAAGATGTCTGAACTGAGATTTGAAGCCACTAGGCAAAACAGAAACACACAGCTAATCTCAGTGTTTGCAGGTTACAAAAATAGGGCAAGCCACCGGTGAAACTGCTGGTTGTTTTGTTGTTGGGTTTTTTCCCCATAATTTCAAAATTTTAGCACCAAGGGATTAATTCAAAGCCTGCTGGATGGAAAGCAATGGGAAGCTTTGTATTGAGATCAGTGGGGTTTAGATCAAGCCTCAGGAGCAACTGACAGCTGCAATGACCCTTCATGCTCTGGTTGAAACATCCACACTTGTCAAGACTGCCTGCCTATTGCATCTTGTCTTTGCTCAGCCTTGGTTCTCCTACACTGAATTCCTGCTGCCAGCAGGTCAGGCTGAGAAGTGTGTGGTTTTCCAATTGCTATAGGCTGCTGCCCAGCCATCAGTTTAACCTTTTGAGAGCCCGGTGCTGCAAAATTCATAGCCACTGAATCACACCCATGACCTCAGCTCCTGTACCAAAGACATAATGACTGTGGAATTCCTCTGCCTAGGGAAGGAAATAGTGGAGTTTCCATAGTTTTCATCCCTTATAACTGGAGAGTGATAGGGCTGTTATTCCACCTGATGGACAGTCCTAGCAAAGGAAACAGTGAGGCGTCTGCTCTTCTCCCAAATAACAGCCATACTATTCTGCAGAGGCAATTTTCCATTTTCTGTTCTCAAAGAGCTATGAAAATATCAATTGATGAAATTTTAAAAAAGTTATACTTTCATATGCACCAATACTTATTTCCATACATGATAATAACTTGCTAAACAATACCTAATTAGCAATCCAATTACTTGGTCAAAATACAAACAATAACTTCTGGAAAGCAGGAGTTATCTGCTCAGTGGACTGAGTGTCTAGGGGATACATGGACACTAAATCTTGCAAGTTGTTTAGCTCTTTTACTACCCTTTTTCTTCTAATACTACCTGTTTCTCATGAAAACTTGCACTCCATATAGACTAGTGACAGTATGTATTCATTTATACTTCTGATTATTTGTTTGGAAAAAACTACTTGCAAACATAGCATTTATCTAAGAAGGGAAGCACTGAAGTAGATGCTGGATATTGCAATATGAGGACCTGGCCAAAGCCCACTGTAGTGAAAGGAAGGAATCCCATCATCTTCAGTAATCTGGAGAAGCCATCAAAGCTTCAACATATTCTTCTGAGATTGCCCTAAATTGCCTTAGCTCACAGTTATCTTGTCTGAACTTGCTGCTGGTCCAAAAGTGTCCACACTGTCTCGTTATTGTGAAGAAGAGACCTTCCAGGTAAGTATCTGCAGATGGCTCATTTCCCCCTCTTTATGTACTTCATTTATAACCCCCAGAAAGAAGAGCTCATAAGTCCAGGAACAAAATTCTTTGGCATTAATGCTGTAGGACTTTTAATACTGAAGCTCTGAGGGTGACCTTAAAACTCACCTTAACTACCATTACCATTCAACCCTTAAAACCCAGGAAGAACTGTCCAGAAATAGACCCTTTAATAAACTGGGCTTTTGAATCATTGACTCGGGAGTCATGACAAAAACTGGAAAAAAATACATATCCAAGGGAGTTATGGGGTTATTTGTGTAATAATTACGATAACTAAAACCTAACCTTAAATGCAGAAGGAGAATGCTTTTTGTGCACAACGCTTTAAACCCATGGTCAGAAATATGGCCATGTTGGTCCTGCCTTGAGTGGAAGGTGAACCAGATACCCTTTGTAGGTCTCTTCCAGCTTGTATCATGCTATGAGTAGCCACAAGCTTTCTGTATGTTTGCAACTCATTTGTTCAGCCATCCATAATCAATTTCACTGCTGGTAGAGTGGAAGAGATATCTATCTCCTTACTGAAGGGTAAACATCCAAGAGTTCTCAGGAGGTAATTTTAAGAAAGGGATACTGAGAACACTCCTTCAATTGAACTGTACAAGAGAATCTTCCTTTTGATTTGTTCTTGGCATCATTCATTTAGACAGAAGAATGTTTTAAAATCAGATGCATTTTAGTCTTTAAGGATTGTTGACCTCAAAAAACTCAGAATAAACTGTCCTCATGCTCAAATATACCCTGTTAAGGATATTGTGCTTTCGTGCCACCTGAGCTGTCTCTAAAATACCTGCAGTGTCTACAACAGGGCATTTAGAGCTGACACAGAGCCTACAGCAGGTCTGTGTTTTACTAGAGAGGCAGCTAGAAGTGAGGTGAGGTCCCAGTGAGACCTCATGTGGCACTAGACTTTGTGATCCAAGCAAAGCCCCACATCCCTGTGTAACCTCTTTATCTTACTCTCTCCTTCGCTCACAGTCCTTGGAAATCTGAGGCTGTTTTAGTACTAGGCAATTAGTTTTGAAGTATTTTAGTGTACCCTGTAGGTCCTCCAGCTCCACTTCAGAAAGACGCAGGTCTCCCAGAGGTCCCGCATCATGTTTGTGAGCCCTGTGCAGATGTCTTGGTTCCTCCATAATCTCCACACCATACGTGTATTTGGAGAATGACACCTTGCCTGTAGTCAGTTTAATTGCTGCAGTCTGAGGACAAAATTCAGGTCATCAGCTGGTAGATGTCTATTTTAGGGTCATCTGTATGACTCTCCAGGATCCACCTGCCTGTACTGTGTAGTTCTCCAATGACTATAAATGGAACTTGCACACCTGGCTCACATGAACACACCAGCGCGGAAGACAGCTGGTGTTAGGGCTCCAAACCAGCGTCTAAATCCCTGCCCAGTCCATTCCCAATTCATTTAACTTCCCTCTCAACAGCCGTACTTCACACTTGACAGCTATATCTAGCCAATAAATATTAAAACAGATCAGCCAACTTGCCCTTTGGATGTGTGTGTCTCTTTTTATTGACTAAAAAGAAGTCCAGAAAACTAGTCTAGACTTAAAATTTTCCTTTTTAGTGGGCAACCATTACCTGAAACGAAATCCCACCTTAAATACATAGGGATGTTATCATCATTAGTTCATATTTTATCAATAATAATCTGTAGCTTAGCTCTAGGGAAAATTTAAATGGAGGAAGTTAGAGATTTATAGATATCTAGGCGAAGGATTATAAAATACATATGTGTGTGTAGGCTGTGGGTGTGCATACTTTTATATGTATGTGCACATGTTTATCTACACCTGTATATTTATATAGGCAAAGAAGAATGAATACTTTCCATATAGTGCATTCTATGAAATGAGCAGATTTTAGAGCCAGAAGGATTTGTTATGCCCACCTAGTCTGGTGTTAAACACAAGATCAGATGTAGATACAAGGGAACATAAGCAAAAATTTTGTCCGTTTCACCATTTCTGTCTTCTGTGGAGAAGCGCTGGCTCCCCAGCTTGATCTGTAGTGACGACGCCTGTGCAGCTGCAGACAGCAAGGAGGGGAGGGGTGTGATAAATGAGGAACTGAGAGGTGGGGAGCTTTGGCTCCTCACACTTGGAGTGAGTTACCCAGCATAGAAGAGCCATCATTCTCCCAGCATAGAGGCAGGAAGCCTTCCACAAAAACATGAGCTGCAGTAGAGTCTGGCTGGGATCAGCCCAGGACTTCAGGCTGCTGCTGTTTTCTTTGGTGCTTCTCATGTGTATGCGTGCTTCGTTGTTGCTGGATGGCTATAAATACATGCCAGATGTGTTGCATGTGCTTCTTGCATCAAACTGAATATTTTGCAGCCTGGTGTTTCTCATTATTCAAACATATTATTTTTTGTATATGTCCTACCTATAAGTAGTCACACAACTAAAGCCTGTTGAAGGTCAACCTAGTGTTGAATGCATCTCTGAAGGAGAACTGAGGTCTACCACAGTGACCTTGAGTGAGTCGGGCTGGTTTAGGAATCCAGCAATTCAAAGAGGTGCTGGGAAGGATTATCTAAAGCAGGTATTTTGGCTTTGTTCACTCACAGCTGCTGAGACACTTTTCCAAATGTAGCCCTTAATCTCTCTGAGCCTCTGTTCATCTCATCTGTAAAACAGGATAAAACTAATGCTCTTTTTCCCCTATATAAAATATAAGGTGATCAAAGCAGTAGCTGTCTCTCAAATGTCTGTGCATGTTCGTTTGCATGGAGCCATGTGTGTGCATGTGTGAGTGTTTGTGACATGCCCTTCGCATGTATTTTTATAAAGCAGTATGTGTGTGGCCTCTTAGGAACCAACGCCTATGACAAACAAGCATGATTTATCTGACTTTTTAAAACTTGCTGTCTCATATATGAAGCACTGGGACATGTGCTCAGCCTTCCAGCACCTTGGGAAGATCGATATATGTATCTCAGATGATTTCTAGATGGGAAAAAGAGGTGTGTTGAACACATATATGTTCATAACAGCCTAGAGGCAAGCAGGGAAGGTAATTTGGGGAGCTGTGATTTCTGTCGCAGGGACAGCTGCTTCTTCTCAGGACTGTCAGGACGGAGAGTGACAAGCTGAGGACCCACCGGGTCAGCTGCTATCTCCCCCCAGTGAAGCCAGTGTGGCTCCACACAGAGTCCATGGGAGCCAGTATCAGAGCCCACAGCGGAAGCAGATGGGCAGCTTGATCCTCGTGTCAAGAGCAGGGAGCGAAAACATGCCATTCAGCCACCTGCCTGGGACCCACAGGGCCAGGCACAGAGCTGACCATCGCAGTGCATCCCTCCACGCTGACAGCATCCTCAAGACTTGGCTTTCACCCTTCTGTCTGTAAGGTTTGGTGTAACGTATCACCTGCCAAAAGATGGAGTGGAAGGCCTTGCCGCTTCTGGAAAAACACTCAGCGAGCAAAAGTGCTTGGGACAGGGTGTTCCTGCCATCAGTAACTCCTGGACAGATTGTGAATCCTCCCCGACTGATTTAGGTGTTGCCTTGCTGAGGAAAGGGTAGAAAGGTTAGGCAAAACAATTTCCACCTAAAATCTCAGAGCCCGACCCCCCTGCAAAACTGCAGCAGATTGCATCTGAGTAGATAGTTTGCTGGTTGTCTTTTTTTTTTTTTTTTTTTTTTTTTTAAATACAAAATAGTGTTAGAGCTTCATTAAAAAAAAAGGAAAAATGAAAAGAAAAAGCTTTGAAAACTTTAAAAATTGAAACCTACATATTATTATTATTTTATTATAGAAAAAATAATGTAGAATAACCCCCCTTTTTGTTAAAAGTAGAAAAATGTCACAATAAATGCCAAGAAGTACCATAAACTGAGGACAGTGGGGAGGAAGGGTGCCAGCAAGCAAGCTGTGACAAGTGGAAAAGTGATTGCACAGTGAATAAGTTGTTTCAGAGCTTCATGGAGCTCAGGTCAGAGGTGGTGGTTCAATGCTCAAGTGCCTCTCCTGGGATAAGATCGGCTGTCACATTTCATCAAATACCCTGTACTAAACCCAAAGCGTTTCAGTTATCAGGGCTGAGGCTCATGCCCCTTAATTGCCCACACACAAACAACGGTGCTTCAGCAGAATCAGCCTCTGGAGGTGTTTGCTTTGCCCTCCTGACTGCTGGGAGAGCTGCAGGTGACTATAATCCTCATTTGGACATTTCTTTTTCGTGCCCAAGATAGAAAAGACAAATCTGGGCTCAGAAAAATTAATGACAAACACAGCCGAGGAACAAGAAACCAAGAGAAATAAGGTGGGCATAACACCTATTTGTAAGACGGATTTGGCTCAGCAAGTCCTTTGCAAGGGCACCATCGTCCAGATCTCAGAGGAAGGCACCACCCTTTCCCTACTCTTGTTTCTCTCCTTCCCATGTACCAGTTTAACCAGCAGAAAAGTTCTTCTAGTCTCAAATCAAGCTATGAATGAGCAAGGCATCCAAAACTGGTGATATGCATACAAGCTGCACAGTAAAAAGCTAATTTGGCATATTGAACCCCATAGTACTTCTTTTTTTACCTGAGAAACAAAAGAGAACAGGAATAAGAAAAAGGCAGTATTTACACTTCTGATTTATTCTAGACCAGAATACATACTCCCTCTTCTTTTCATAAAATTCAATACTTCAGCAACTGTTTATTTAGCAGGTGGGTGCACAACTATGGTGGTAATTTAGCCTAATCCAGAAGAAAAAGGTTTGAGGCTGGACGAAGCATAAGTATCAACCAGGAAACAAAGAGCAACTGTGAGTGGAAAGACATCTCAGTAGGAAACAGAGGGAAGTGTGGTTAGACATAATGCAATACCCTGTGGAACCATGGTCTGTCAGACTCTGAGAACTTCAAGTACTCGGATGTTAGTGAGCCCTGTGCTTTGTTGGGGTCTAGGGCACACGCTCTTATCCATTAGCATTCAAAATAAAGCCATAATTTTTGGCTCATTTGCATGGAAAAAAAAAACTTTAATGATCCTACAGCTGTTCTCACCCCAGTATTTGTAATTTTATTACTCAAATATCAACTTTTGTTCACTGTCCAAGTGCAATGAAAACATAATATTTAAATGTAAGCCCCATTTACCTTTCAAGTATTTTTCCTGTCCAAAAAATTCCTAGTAATTTGTGTCTAATTCAGGCCCCAAACTCATTATTCATCTCTTCTGTGTGCCTATTCATATTAATAGGTGCTAATTCTACCCTTGTGACATCATCACTGTTCCTAAGGCAACTGACTGTGATGTCAGAAACACAAGACAATAGCCTCTGGTTATGAATAAGCAAGTGGGGAAAATGAGTAATGAATTAATTGAAAGGCTCATAGACTGTAGCAAAATATCTCAGGATCCAAACTTCCCACAAATGTTTTAACATACATTACCAGCTTAATTTTCAACAGATTAGGTATTGGCTGGGTGCACTGGGTGTGGGCCATTTGTGTGTGTGTGTGTTGGATTCTTGATGGATAATGTTATGTTAGGTGAATAGTATTTAGTCATGCTGTGCTCTAATGGCTGTCATCTCATGAGCTTTAGAGTATTTAATTTCATAACTGAATAAAACATTCTCTTACCCAAGTCTGGGGGAAAGATAGCAGTGTAGCCTTGTTTAAAAAGAGAGAGAGCGAGAGAGAGAGAAGAAAAAAAGCAGATCTACTTGGCTGTCTAGTCCAATGTCCTTGGTAATGTAAATAGTGTGTTATGGGGCAGCTAACAGGGAAGATGTTTTCTTCTTCTTGCCTTCCATGGAGATTACTAGCTAAATTTTCCTTCTTCCTTTCTTTTGCTTAAGTTTGCTTCATCCCATGCATTCATTTTAGCACTTAGCACTTCACCAGGTAATTCCCTGTGCAATCTTTGCTTCTTTTTCACTAAACACAACAGACTAGAGCCACAAAATTATTCAGGACCTTAGCTGAAATTTTATGGTTTTAAGTTTAAACTGTAGGTTCCTGATACACAACCCTTCCTCCTTATCTTGTATTTCTTAACTCACATCATCTCTACTGCACCTATTTCTGGGTCCTTACCCATAGAGACCAGCTAGAAGGACTCCTAGTCACTATTTTCAGGTGTAGAGGTCTATGAGGTCTCTGCCACCTGAAACAAAGCCCGAAGTATTGCAGAGGAAGGCTAGCCCCATCTCTAGGTCCAGATTGCTGTGCATGCTTTGAAAAACTGGCTGCGAAATGAAACCCTCGGTTTCCCTCCCAGGCTTTGTTTTCCACAGGAGAACCAGCTTCACAATGCTGTCTACTTCGCAAGGTCTTGAAACAGATAGAAAAGAAACCCTAGGCAGCAAATGAAACATCAGCTCATGGTTGCTTTGGACATCTGTTAAAAAAAAAAAAAACAAACAAAAACAACACCCCCCCCCCCCCCCCCAAAACTTCCATAACTGCCAACAAGCTAAGTTTTACAATACTTAGACATGCCAGAAAAAGGGTTGAAGGTCTGTCGGAATCCAGATGGCCTACTGGGCTAGCATGGTTAAAGCATGCCAGTTTCTGTAGCCAACAGCACAGAAGGGAGTGATTTGGCTAGCGTTATGGCCATCTGCCTCTAGCTCCTCAGCCCAAATGACCGGATACCCACCGCAGCTGAATCAACAGTGCAAGTGCACAGCAAAGCTCAAATTTACAATGCTGGATCTATATCAAGATGCTTCAAAATGGCGATTTGGGCTGGGAAGTCAAAGATGGATGGGCCAGATGGTGGTGAGATCCCTGAAGTGCTCTACAGATAGTTGCCTTCCCTGCATGTCTCTACCCACCCACTGGGAATATTTTCCAGTATGTTTACAACAATCCTCTGTTGATATGTGCGTTCACACTCAAAACAAATAATAATAAAAAAAAAAGAAACACCAAACCCCAAAGCAAAATTCAGTGTAAAGTGGAGATTGAGTCCAAGCTTAGAAAGGATGTTATAGTGATTCAAAACAGTGATTCAATATGTTATTCTTGTGGTACATCTCCTGGTTTGCTTTGGTTTGCTATGCTTTTATTTGGTTATTGTAGAAGATCCTGATATGTAGTTTATCCCAGCTTTGAGTAAGGTATCTATAGATAGTTAGTTTTGGAGGCATCTGCATGAACATAGAACTACGAGGTGGAGTTTCGCACCTCTGAAATAACCAATCTGTCCTCTGTGGTCCCTTAAGGCCTTAGTAAAGTCCAGAGGTCTTTTAATTTTCCTGTAAAGCCCATTCTTCTGCTTTTATAATGGAAGAGTATGGAGTGGCTACCTTCTTTGGGGACACTTACACCCCTAAAGTTTAAAGTTAAGGGGCAAAAAACCACAAACCACCTTCCTCTAAAAAAGTTTATCACACTTTGGTATAGCAGTTACTAGAGAGGAAAGATGTGGGAGGCCAGGCTGTGAGCCGGCTGCCTCAGAGCCTGCTGACACCCCGACCGGGCTCGGTGCGGGGCTCCCGGCGCTGCTACCGGGCTCGGCAGCCACGGGCCGGCCCGGAGCAAACAGCCGCCCCACAGCAGAGGCCGGCCGGGCCCGGGCACCGCCAGGTTGTTTCGGGGCCGCGTCCGGGCACGACCGCCCGCCTCAGCCCGCCGAGGCAGCGCCGCGCGCCCCCTCAGAACCCGCGCGCCCGCGGCGGCACGTGCCGTTGTCAGGGCAACGGGCTCCCCCCTCCCTCGCGGGCCGCGCCACAGGGCGGGGCGGGGCGATCCGGAGACCGCCGCCCCCTCAGCCCTCCCCGCGCTCTCCCGCCGCCTCAGCCCTTCCCGCCGCCTCAGCCCTCCCCGCGCTCTCCCGCCGCCTCAGCCCTTCCCGCCCCCTCAGCCCTCCCCGCGCTCTCCCGCCGCCTCAGCCCTTCCCGCCGCCTCAGCCCTCCCCGCGCTCTCCCGCTCCCTCAGCCCTTCCCGCCGCCTCAGCCCTTCCCGCGCTCTCCCGCTCCCTCAGCCCTTCCCGCCCCCTCAGCCCTTCCCGCGCTCTCCCGCCGCCTCAGCCCTTCCCGCCGCCTCAGCCCTTCCCGCCCCCTCAGCCCTTCCCGCCCCCTCAGCCCTTCCCGCCCCCTCAGCCCTTCCCGCGCTCTCCCGCCCCCTCAGCCCTTCCCGCCCCCTCAGCCCTTCCCGCGCTCTCCCGCCGCCTCAGCCCTTCCCGCCGCCTCGGCCCTTCCCGCGCTCTCCCGCTCCCTCAGCCCTTCCCGCCCCCTCAGCCCTTCCCGCGCTCTCCTGCCCCCTCAGCCCTTCCCGCCGCCTCAGCCCTTCTCGCCCCCTCAGCCCTTCCCGCGCTCTCCCACCGCCGCTCTGCGCCGGGAAACGTTCCCGACTGCCGGCGTTTGGCCCCGCTTGCGGCCGCATCCCTCTCCAGGTGTCACACCGAGCCCCCGGCCCGGGCCGGCTCAGTGAGACGGATCGCTCAGCCGTCCTGTGGTTATTGCTGACATTTTTTCAAATGTCCCCAAATCTGTCCAAAATAATCTTGGAGCAACTTATTTCAATAAGAATGTATTTGTAGATGTACCAGCTCAGACCAAAAAGCTCTTCAGAAGGAGACCCATAGGAGATGCCTAAAATTAAATACAAGGAAAGGGCAATTTCCCCCAAACACCCTCTTTGATCTTCTATGGGGATGGCTGAGGGAATTTCACAAGAACCAGGTCTGCTGACTTTGGACACCTTTAATTTCAAATGTCAAAATATTTGCCCAAAATTTTTTAAATGTTTTAAGAACTCTTTTTCCATTCTCAAAATCTGTCAAAAGTAACAGTGCAGAGCTCCTTTTTTTTAAGGGGAATTTCGCCTTTCAGGAGAAAAGCTATTTGGATGCAATTTCTCAGTTCTAAGAATTACTAGGGAAAAAGTCTTAAACACACAGCATCCCTTTTCACGTTTCTGAATTGATCAGGGTATAGTTTCAACTTCAGCATTTAAAATGCTGAAGTAACAACATGGAGCAATTACCTATAAAGCCTATGCATTAAACCCATTTAACATACTATTTGCCAGTATTGGCCACCTTCCGTTTTGGCGCTGTGTTTGTGCAAGTAGATAACACCAGGGACAACTCAGAAAGTCAGGTGGTGCATGTAATCTGGCTGAACAGCTTTAGAGAAATAAAATTTTGAGATGATTCCCATATCAGTAAATCTCAGCTGAAAGTCTTAGGATGTACGTTTGGAAATTAAGGCCGGAATTTGCTTTGACTTCTTGTCCAATGGAGGACCCAGCAATAAGCACGATGGAGATCAGACCTCATTATGGCATTTCTTCTGCTGGGACACTGCAAGTGCTGCAGTACAGACAGCAATCATGACAATGCAACTGCCGATGATTTTAGGTGAAACTGTAGCTCCTTCTATATTTCAAAAAAAGCATATTCCAAAGAAATGAGAGGGATTGGAGCTCATAGCTAAGATTATAAAATGAAGGAAGCAAAGCTGGTGCACAGCTCTTCCAGGTTCTGTCTTGCATTTGCTCCTCAAAGCAAAAATGAAAAGCAAATGAATTTTTTTCTATATATTTAATTATTTGATGCAAGGGCATGCCTCCGTGGCAGCTGGAGTCACATGGATTTCCTGTAGTGATTTTGGTGGACATCAAATGATGATGGGCTTGAGTGCAGGACGTTTGTGTGCAGCCAGGCTGTGCTGGTGGGGCAGGCGCTTTATAGATGGCACATGACGTACACCTCAGTGTAATAATTTCTGATAGGGTTGTCTTGGATCCAAAGGCCAAAGGAAGCTGCAGTACTTTATCAATTTTCTCATGTGAGGTCTGCTTAAAAAAGAGATTAGGAAGCCCTGTTCTGGGGGGAAATTGGTCTTTCAGTGTCTTTGTTTTTTGTGGTTTTCACTCAGACCTTTAAGCCCAGAGGGAGCAATGCATACCTCTAAATAATCCACTTGTATATTTTGTTCCATGAACACTGATTTTATTTTTTGGAATTACGCGCTTACATCGCTATGTTTTGGGTGCCGCAAAATACCATTAAAAAAGAGGGCTTTGCCGAGTTGGTTTTTTTTATTTTTATTTATTTTTTTCCTTTTTTTTTTTTTTTTTTGTTAATGTAAGACTGTGGTGGGTCTCTGAGGTTCATATTTGGCTCTAAGAGATCAATCCCAGTCAGCTCTGATGGACCCAGCTATTTTGGCCAATGGTTACCTTTCTGCTAATTCACTTGTGGGGAAAAAAAAAGGAAAAAAAAAAGAAAAAACATTGTATGGTGGTTCTAAAGTCCTCCCATCCACTGAATTCATCACACACATACACACTGAGAATGGAATCCATCCATCCTTCAGTATCATGAGTTTGGTTTAAAGTGCTGCATGGATGGGAAAGTTTTATACTCACATTCCCTGGACTGAAGTTATGTGGTAAAGATCAGGTTAACCTGGGTATAACTGGCTGCCAGAAAACACAGAAAATGCCTTAGGAAGCCAACCTTTCTGCTCTGCCTGAGCTTTAAAACACAGTATATGTGTGCATTTGTCTATTTATGCAACGAGAGAGAGAGACACATACACACATATATACGCCTCATTTAAATGGAGACATACATGCACACACACTTACACCAAAATTCATCCCTAGTGGTAATTTTATTGTTGTCAAGGTACTGATATATTGGACAAATTTTGACATTTATCTTAACGAATAAGTGAAATCTGTCACTTCATGTTTGTAGTAAAGAGGGCTCAAAGAGGGCTCTTTTTTTTTTTTTTTTATTTTTTTTAAGGAAATGGATACTCACTCCAGCAAAACTTTGGTTCTTGTCTTAGCTGACTCAGCTGCCACGAGTTCCTGTTGTCAATAAATGTTGAGCTTATACTAGGATTGATTCAGATCAGTAGCCTGGCTAGATGCTGTGAATTGTCTTTCCTCTTGCCTGCTCTTGTTCTCTCCCTATGCATTAATTGTAGTAGAAGTCTAATCAGTGAAAATCTACTTGCTGATTATGCACAGTGTGAAAGATGTCTGATCATACCAAATGGGCAGCCAGATCTAGTACAAAAAGGCAAACCTGATGTCGTAAACAATATCAATATTGGCACCTTATTACCACCTCAAAGTGTTGAAAGTCAATTCCTGTTTTCTAATGAACTCTTTCCTAATACCTTTTCTATTAAAAATCTCATGTCAATTTTTAATTTTTTTCCTTTTTTAATAAACTAGTATCAGTTTTTTTCTCTTTGCTACTGAAAACCATTTTTTCCTACTATTTAAACAGTAGATTTTAAGTAAACCAAAAGTTTTGATAGCTTATGAAATTATTTTGAACAGAAAGTACTTTATGGGGACTTTTTTGCCTGAAAACTAATATTTTTATGTTTGTATAAGAAAAGAAAGCTTCATAGTGATTATGTCCTTTCACTGAATGTGGCATTTTTTGAGTTAATGATATTATTTTTTGCAAAAAAGAAAATATTAAATTAAAATACTATATAAAAATACTAGTATATTATGAAGCAGAAACTCACCACATTAAAGAGCACAGACCACCAGTAATTCATACAGACCATTGTGGTGGTCCACAAAATAAACATTTTGGAAGGAAAGCAGTAGGGGATCCTAATAGTTTTATGAAAAATGGTCCAACAGAAGTTTTCTCTACTGTTCAAGCCTTCATCAAATGGAAAAAGTAAATGAACCGCTGCTTTGTGGCATGGCTGTATGCAGTATTGCGAGATCTGGACTTGCTGAAAGGGTACCAATATCTATGCAGATGCCTCAGAGCAAACTTTGTTATGGAACAACTCCCTGGGAACTTTCTGAGAATACGGTAGGGGTATTTCAGCTTCTTCAGAGATGCAAACTCCAGCAGTTACTTCAGAATTAGCTACTTTCAAATCAGACCTTACAGTGATCAAGAACTTGCAGCAGACTTCAATTTTGGCCTTAAATTCTTGGAACTGCCTGTGTTCACCAAACATACTTAGTCGAGTTCTGTGCTTTACATAAAGGCTATATGTGGTCCCTAGATTCATTATGCATTAAGCAGAAGTAATTCAGAGGTGAGCAGTAGCTGTCAGGTTATGCAGAAACACTGAAAAACCTGAAGATACAGCACAAAGCGATAGCAAGAAATTGAGAGAAATAATAGCTTGAAAATCCATGAAGAATGGGGAACGTGGAAGAGGGGAAGCTGTTAGTGTTATTTGTAAAGGAATAATTTGAATTAATGGGATGAGAAATGGAAAAATTGGATGGAAGACTGTAAGACCTCTAAATGCATGAGAGCCTTAGAAGTTTTCAGCAAGAGTAACGTGTCATCTGGGATCCTGAAAGCTAGACTGGATGCTCATGCTGCATGCTTACTGGTGAACTGAACAAGGTCAAGAGAGCCCTAAGAGCAAGTGTCATGGCAGAGTTCACATTCATACTCTGGGATTCCCTTTCTCCTAAAATCAGGTTGACATAATCCATCCTGATGACTGAGAAACTAAAGGCCTGGCAGCTGAAACTGATTTCTGTATCCCACATCAGGTGATGCAAAAGTGAGGGCTTAAGTCTTGCCAGTGGATGAAAGTGGATTAACTCTTTTTGTTTTGAAGCTATTTCAGATGTACTCAAAAATAACTGCTGTAGTCCACTGCAATCACTCTCCTGGATCATGACACTGTCTGTATTTCAGCCCATGGATCAGGGTGCTCCCTTGGAGACAAGGTGGGGTGTTATCAGCAAGTCAGTGCAGGGACATTTATCTCTGCACTGTCACTCACTGCGGGCTAGTTATCTCTGAACAGTCTGATACTGCCTCTTCTCACCCAGAAAGCGAGGTGATAGTGGTGCTATCTTGGAGGCTTTACACCCAGCTCTGGCCTCAGTTAACATCCTCTCTTTGATAGGAGAGGAGCAGGAAGGGCCATGGTGGAGCACAGGCCCTGGTGCCAGATATAGTCTGCAAGGGAGGTCAGAGTGAAGGGGAAGCTGTAAGGCAGGATCATCTGGGTGGTTCTCACAGGAAGGGTTGCTTGTTATATCTAGGGTGTATTTCACTCTCAGATGAAGATATCCATAGCCAGCAGGCCGTTTGTTCCCCTGGCATGATGAAGGGTTGGTGGAGAATCTCAGAGTGACGTGCCACAGAGGTGGGCAGAACAGCTGAGCTGGCTGGTACTGCTGAGCAGGTGGCTTGTGTACCTGCTCAGTGCTCTTAGGTGTAGCAACGTGGCTGGGGAATGGTCAGGGGCAAAGACAGGTCTCCCTGTGAGATGCCTGTAAAGCACAAGTTACTGACACAGCTGATCAGGAACAGAGAGAGAGAGAGAGAGAGATGGTAAAATGGAATGAGTCAGGAATACAGAGGTATTTACCAGCTTTCTTGGATTGAGATGCTGTGCCACATCCTTTAGCTGCTATCACAAATTTGTCCTCAGAAATGGAGAAAAAGAAAGTAACTCCTAAAATGGATGTTAATATCTTTGCCTGGTGGGTAAATAAATGCACCTGGAGCCCTAAATACACTGTCCGGGATTTCGTTCTCCACACAGGGTGGTGAGCTGAGCAACATACATGGCTGTTGGGCTACAGATAGCCTTCACAGGCTTCATTTGGTCACTGAGCACGCCTCTCTCACTTGCCTGATCAATGTGCATAGGTTTCTTATGAGTAATCAATGCACATATGCTTCTCAGTATCGACTGCAAATCTGGAAAAAGGCAAGGGAGTGGGAGAGGAAACTGGGCATTTTGGGCAAAGGATATTGTCAAGGAAGGGACAATGAACATGGGCTTCCTGGTGTTGGTAAAGCTGACATCTTTTACGGCCCACCTGCGTTGCTCACATCTGGTTTGCACCTGCAACACCAAGAATAGGCTGTCGGTCAGTCTGTTTGTGTGGCTTATTTAACTTGCCCATGTGCCAGGATCCCCAGAGGGAGTGTGGAAAGCACTATCTCCTTTAGTGTGGTTGAATAACATCACATCTCCTCAGTTCTCCCAGTGCAAATGTGAGAACCTAGATAATTCTTCCTGGCTGGGTCACAAATGTTTAGTATGTAGATAGAAGCGTAATTCACTGGCTCTGTAGCTGCCTCCCTCCACCTCTCCTTGTTTTCCTGTATTAAATCCACAGAAGCTGTGAACCTATGACAGAGGCAGGAAGATTTCTTGCTACCTATCTCAAGTTGTAGGAACCTCGTAGTACCCAATGGAAACCATGGTTCTGGCCAAAACAGCATCCATCACATAAATAAGAGTTGGAAAATGCATATGAGATTTATATTTACTATTCTAGTAAATCTTCCTCCTCCTCTTAATGTCTTCTGGTGTGCAGTAACATGCAATGCATCACTGCATGTGATATACTTAGTAAGAGCCCTATTTCTCCATCTTTCAATACTTTTATTTATTGACATGACCCAAACAAGGTGGTATCTGAGAAAAGCTGACACAGGCACCTATATGGCCAAGGACCAAATCCAGAACTAGTGCAAAACTGATTTTACTGTAGTCAACAGAACTGTGCCGATATTCATTGCTTGTAATTCAGCCCCTCAAGTCCAAGCTGTACAGCTGTTTGTTTTCTTTAGTGTGTAGGATAAACAGTTAGCAGCTACTAAATTGTTTACTGCTGTTTTTCTGATTTAAATTGCTGCATTACATTTTTCTAGCATAAGACAATAGGTGAGATTTTCCAGTATAGCTAATGACTTGAAGAACCTCTCTATTTTTTTTGTTTCCCAAGACCTAACTTTGGAGATTAAAAGGACAATGATTGTCCTATCTTCTGAAAATTCAACAACCTTAAAATGTCTGAAGCTATCAGGTTAGAATCACTATTTCTAATTTATTAAGTCATTGTATGTTTCCGCTGTCCAACAAAATCTCCAAAATGCATGGGAGTAAGCAGGATAAGAGACAAAGTGAAAAGAACTTAAAAAAGCAAGAATACTTTGTTGTTCTTAGGTGAAAATAGATTCAGAAATTAAATACAAAACAACATAATACAATTTTCTTTCATCTGGGTAGAGATTTTGAAGGAAAAATGAGAAGTGAAAATAGTTGGAATAAAGAGAGAAAGAGTCGGAGAGAGACCAAACTAAAAAAAGAAAAGGAGATTTTTCATGTGTGTGTATGTGTGTGTGTGTGCAAAACTTTTCCACTAGAGGAGAGCTGTGTTGGTCTGGAATTCCAGGCCAAAGGAACGCTCCCATAAATTAACTCATTTTTGTTTTTTCAAACATCAGTTAGCCCCACCACAAGGTCTCGGTGCTGTGCCATTTCCAAACCACTTTGGGACTGTCAAACATAAATCATGGGGTGTGGAAGCAGTGGAGGCAGAGAGTTATGATCTGGGCACAAGGTGCAAATTGCTTAGAGTTAGCGCCAGGTTTCTTTCTTTTTTTCTTTTTTTTTTTTTTTCTTCTTTTCACCACAAGGATTTTTTTTATTATTATTCCTTTCTTGTTCTTTTTATGCCTTTCTTTCTTCTACTGTCTTCCCCACTGCCTCTTTGTTGGGTTTTTTTTTTGGTTCTTTTTGGGTTTTTTTTATGTTTTTCTTTTTGTTTTTAATTAACAAGAAGCAATTAGGGTAGCATTTACTATAAAAATGACCTTTACTGGGGTGCTGGTCCCAGAATGACATCCATAGTAAACTTCTACCCTGCTGATGGAGTATTTTCCTCTCTTTTCTTTCTTACTTCCCTCTCCTTCCCTGCTTTGTGTTCTCTAGCAGTGATGGTGGTCTCAGTCTCACAAAGAGATCCAGTAATTGGAAGGATACTAAATAAAAGTTGCTTTTAATACCAGTTACTGCTTTCTTGAACACATAACTCCAGTAATCTATGACACATTGGCTCTGATGCTCACAGATGACTACAGGTGATTTTTTTGGTGTGGGCAAAGAGAGGTGTAGAACTTGATTATCAGCAGAGTGCTCTGCATAATCAGAAATTTAGGCTTCTACTTTCCTATCATTGGACAGCTCAAACCAAAGCAAACAAAAAAAAAAAGGAAAAGTAATGATTGAAAATACGTTACTGAGTATGTGCCATTTTTCTTTCTCCAGTGATGATGCTGGGTAACTATGGGGAGAAGTAAACAGACCTCTTTGGACATGAAAGATATAATGTCTAAACTGGAGTTCAGTAAAGCTCCCTGGAATCATCTGTTACTGTGAATTCCTTCTTCAAAATAGCCTTGGGAGATGAGAGCATTTGCCTGTTGGGAAATTCTTACAACTGCATTATTCTCTCCTGCTGCTCCATGATCTGTTTTCAGTCACTCTGCTACTTGCCTTGGAGTAAAGAAAAAAAAAATAACAAAGTTGTTCTGGTTCTGTCTCATTTTAGGACTTTTGACATAGGTAAACCTGGAGATCAAAGCATGGAAATTCATATTCCAATGGTTGAAGCTTGGACTCCAGTCTTGCCAACTTTCTCACTAAACAAGCCTCTTAGTTGCTGACGGATCTTCTGGATTGTTTCATCTAGATCCACTGACGAGAGGATGTTCAAGGAAATATGTCTGAGATCCACAAACACTGTGATATAACTCTTGGTAGCTGCCTTCCTTCATAAATGCACCTACAGTTTTTTTTTCCCTCTTATGTGCTTATTTTAAAACCACATAATCTAATACTTTTAAGTTCATGGAGTGGGAATTTCCTTTCTTATGGTCTTATTCCCTCCTTTGTGGGTAAAGACCGTGACTTTGTTTAGAAGAGGAGTATCTGCATGACCAAAAGCTGAACTGGTTCCTTGTTTAGCTCCTGAACTACCCTATAGATAATGGCACAGATTTGGTCTGAGTCCAGAAGAGCCCAAGCACTGGAGTGCAGAGATGAAGAAAGGCATGGACAAAGTGGACATCAATTTGGCATGCGTTTTCATTTTGTGCTTCTCAGTAACACCCTGTCTAAAATTTTCCAAAGAGTCTATTTGTAAATCTGTAAGATGTAGTCAACAGCTGCCTCATTTATGTTCCCCAGGGAAGGGGTTTTTGCACATCTTGTACTGCCCAGGGCATGTAAAACATAGTCATTCCTGAAAATAGTCGAACCCTTTTTGCAAAATCATGATTAGTCAGTCACATTTTCTTTTCAGCTAAGTAGTCTAAAACCACTGTTGCCTTCCAAAACTTTTACCCTAGGACCTTCCAGTGTTTTCACCTTATGGGATCTGAAACAGCTTTAATTAAGCCTTTCTACATGAGATTTTTTAATTTTTATTTTTATTTTCCCTATCACATTTCTTTCAGAGCTGATTATTGCATCCAAACTGAAATAAGATATTTCCTGTATTTAGATGTGTTTGAATTAGGCATTGCTTGGCACATGTTTTATGCTTGCATCATATACACTGCTGCGCTGCAGCCTTGTCCTCAGCTGGTCTTCAGTTGGAAGTGAGTGACCTGATTCATGCCCAGACCTCTCTTGTCCTGGGGAAAGGGGAGAATGTGGGGAGAGAGACATGAAGAGCTGGTTATGCTCTCTCCAGCCTATCCCTCTTCTTCCCTTTACAGCATGCACTGTTGTAATCCAGAGCCAGAAGATTTTGGATGCCTGAGA
This sequence comes from Falco peregrinus, assembly GCF_023634155.1. Taxonomy (NCBI): domain Eukaryota; kingdom Metazoa; phylum Chordata; class Aves; order Falconiformes; family Falconidae; genus Falco; species Falco peregrinus. Next base: position 62,369,224 of record NC_073725.1, on the reverse strand, counting down.
AACCACCCAATGAAACTGTTATGTGCAAAGGGGTTATGGTTCACAATTCTGTAGGCAGCCCACATGCTGTATGATAGCCTTAAGGTGGCAACATAAACTACAATGGATACACTTCAGCAGGTCAACCGATCATGTATTGGGAGGCTGAGTGACAGAGAATAAAACATATAAGCAGAAGCAAGCTTTTGCTGTCACTGAAACACAGTTTGTTTGAATGGTGCTGTTGTAAAAAGAATCGTTGTTGTTGCTGTGCGGGGGTTTCTTCTCCTAATAAAAAGGTAATCTAATAAACCCTGCCAGCTTGTTTGCTTTCACACTTGAGTGTCCCATGTTGAGAAATGTATCAAGTTGAAACTGTATTGAGCAGAGCGTAAACAGCATTCTTCAGGAAGAAGTTCAGCTGGTTTAAGAGCACTTGGAGGTCTCAAAAGGAAAATATAAGGAGGAATTTGCATATAGCAGATGGAATGTTGGATTTTTCATAACAACATTAATAGTCTCAGTTAGAGAGGGTCTGAGCCATTAAACTCAGATCCAGACTATCCATATCTACAAATTCATATGAGCTTTGAGCTGTGTGTTTTACTTGGTCCCTTACAGAGACATAGGATCTCACATTAAAATAAAGCACAACGTTTTACTTTGAATTTCCTGTCCCTCGGGGGAAAGCACTGGTGTTTGGCATTAGAAGTGCATGAGCTGGTATCATGAAAATTCATCCCTTGTGTCCTGTGTCAATATGATGAGGGTATCTTTGCAACTGCTATCACAGAAGACCTCTGAAAAAGGGGAAAAGGGACAGGATCTACTCTTCCAGGGTCATTCATAACAGGCATTTTTCTGACCCACTGTTGGACATCACCCTTGATGGAAGATCCTCAGCAGCCTGAACACTTCTCAATCAATTGCATGTGGTTCCTCTCCATGGTTACCTGCCTGTTCATACGTTCTCAGGTGGTCTTTGCCATTTTTGCCATAGGCAAACAAAGTTGGTTCTCAATTATGATCCAACATAACGGCCAGAAACTACTCTGCAGAAATGCTATGTAACCACTTTCAGAGCCTCTTGTATTTTGCACAGATGCTTATCCCCGCCTATCCATGCTACTTTGTATTAGTCTTTCCTGCATAAGATCCTATTTATTTGTGAATAAATTACCAGATTATGAGAATTTTGTGTTGATCTGTCCTTACTTAGTATTATGTAAAATCTTAACCAATGTACTTTCTCTTCCACTCTGAATCGTTAACGATTATGATGATTCATCACCGGTCATTATTCACTGTCAGAATTTTCCCTTGCAGAACTCACTTAATATATATTTCCATTTGTACCTATTTTGTCAGTAGGTTTTCCAGCATTTTTTGCCTCTAACCCATGGTAGTTTAATCTATACTATGTTTGTGTAGTTTATTTCTGAGAATGTCATATGAGACAGTGTTAAAAGCTCTAATAAAATCGATGTATGTATTGGCAGCTACTGCTCCTGCTGTAGCTACAAACTCATTACTGTCTATAGTAAGACATTAGATTAGTTTAACATGTCAGCTTTTACTTTTTTGGTTGTGTTTTTTTTTTTTTTCCTTGATCTTTCTGACTTTATCTCACTGGGCAGCTGGACTCTTTTTGATCTTCCATGGAAACCTTGTCTGAATTCCCTTTGCTGTGCAATGTCTGTGTTTGAAACAAATAAAGATCACATGATTTAGCCAGCTTTCTCCACCTTCACACATCTCTAACTTTCTTCTTCAATAGTATAATTTGCTCTATAGTCTTGCCTGTTTATTCATGGAATGGTAAGCTTTCTTTTACTCTTTTACCCTTTTACCGTTTTTGTCCATAGACCACTTCCAAGAAGATTTTATCAGCAAATTTTCTGAGTGTCTTCGCAGGTACTTTTACAAAAATCACTGTTCAGTGTACACTACTCTCAAACAACTTTGAGATAAGAACTGGAATAACGGAGAGAAAACTGCAGATCCAGGAATGCTATTGTCATCTGATCTTTTGAAAGCCTGGCCATTTATTAATGATCTATTGTGCTAGGTAGTGGGAAAAGGCATTGACAAGCTGAGAACCCACTTTCATGCCAGCTTGGAAGAAAAATGAGCTACTTCAAGAAAAGAAAATGTAATAGAAAATGATGAATGGAGAGAGGGAGACAGGAAAGAGAAAATAATGGATCTTAGAGCAGCCAAGTGGTAGGACACTCCCAAGAATGGGAGCTTACATTCAAATACTTGATCTGCCTGGATGTATCTGGAGAAGATTCTCCAGTCTTTCAGGTTATTTCTCCAACTGCTGAACTGAAGAAAGGTCTTCACCCCCTACCCCCCCACCCCAACCCACCCCACCCCACCTCACCCCTTCCCCCCCCCCCCCCCCCCCCCCCCGCCCCCAGTTGCCCCTGTTGGAATTTATCCGCTTTGTGTGAGTAATTAAAGATATTAATGGAACCACAGAGCATGAGGATGCATTTTGGTGGGCAGCACCTTGTCTCATGACCAGAGTGAGGACATGACCTGAATCCAGGTCTTTGCTGCCCTTGATTCAGCTGAACAAGAATCTGAGCATGTATGTCCCATAGGCAACTGTGTTTTCAGTTACCAAATACTTCAAACAAAACACTTTCCCTATCTACAGGGTCTGTTAAAAAAATTACTTGCCCCCAAAAACATACCAGTGAGATTTTAATTGGTAATGGTCTATTGCTTTTTTGTTTTTAGAAAAATACTTTCTCAAGGAATTAACATATCAAAACAAACAAACAAAAATGGGGGAGTACCTTTCATGCCTCTGGGTATTAATTCCAGATCTGTTTAAGCGTTGTAGAAGGTTTTCTTTCTTGCACCGTTCTTCTGTCTTGTCTACTGGCATTGAAAAGATTTCTAGGCAAGGAAAATGTCTTTCCCATGCATTGCTGAATTCCCAGCCTCTATGTTTGATCTCAGGGATAATTTTTTTTTTCATACAGAAAAGCTCATAATGAAAGCATGCCAAGTATTACCAAGTCATAGATTTTGATTATTCATTTCAATTTTTTTTCAGTTCACTCTGACAAGTCCCTTCCACTCCTGACAAATGGTCTTAATGTCAAATCAATTGAATCTTTGAGTTTTCTTATTATATTTTTTTTAAATGTTGAAAGCCCATCATACAGTTTTTAACTAAATTTTCAAGCCCTGGAGAAAATGACTGTTTATTATGGGAAGGTTGACCCTATGCTCAACCCTGCAGATAAAATGGCTGTTCTATAATAAACAAATTAATCACCGGGGCTCATGTCTCAGGGTGATATTTGCTCCTTTGCTGCTTTTACACATTTGTAGAAATGTCATACAGGTTTTGGTGTTTACTTTCTAAACAGCTGGAATGCTGTCTTATTCAGGATCCAACCCAATATCACAAATTTCTGGTTGGAATAATGATGAACTGGAAGGACATTACTTGCATTCAGTTTCACCTTCCAAAGATTAAGTATGGATGTGGTCAGACCAGGTGTCTGAGCTGAAAGGACACCTGCCCTCTCTCAGTAGTTAGCTATTTCAAATACTAGACTCCCCATGTCATGAATAGGTTCTTGTGTGCTCCTCTCACTTCTTGCATGAGTGATGGTCGTGTAAATAACAGTGGTCCTAAAACAGATCTTGCTGTTGACTCTTGGGAAAAACAGCTGCAAGCAGGTCATCAGACTTTGTGCTGTAAGACCTGTGAAAGAGCAAGGGAGAAAGAAAGAAAGCGAGGAAACGAGAGAAAGACAAAAAGGAAAAGAGAAATGGATGAATTTTTTTGAAGAGAGAAAGAGAAGGAAAGATTAAATAGTTCCTGGAGCACTGCCTTTACAGCCTTGTGACTGAGGTGTTCTGTCAAGTAAGGGAAAGGCTGCTGATTTACAGCTTGGTGATACTTTTTTCTTCTCTTCTTCTCTAGAGGATACAGATACAATTTTCCTATGGAGTCCGTTCTCCTTGATTTCTTCTCAAACCCTGGTTCTCTGAGAACTCACAGTCCGGGATCTTTTTTTTTTTTTTTTTTTTTTAACTAAAGAAACCACATATCATCCTGTAAAGCTTTCTTTGTTTTTCATGCTAATATTTTGTAAGCGGTTGATTGACGACAGACTATATATATACATGTAGCTATGGATGCCGGCTGGTACTTTCAAAGGAAATATTATATCAATTGACATTGGATATAGGTGGGGTTTAGGCACATGCTTTGCTAGGATTACTTGGAAAATCTCACCATAATTCTGCAGGCTCAGTGGGTGGGATTTTCACAAGAACCTATGGAAGTTAGATAATCAAAGAGAGGAGCTGAGATTCTAGTTGTCTCTCATCTATTCCAAAAATCCCAACACCACTTCTTCATGACTCTTTGCAAATTGAACTGACTTCCTCTGTGTCTCCTGAATTATGGAATTGTAGAAAAGTTGGTGTGAAGGTACAGCTAGATACCTCTAGTCCAAACTTCTTCAATCCCTTGGAGCAACTAAGTGATAATGAGTGCTAGATCAGGCCAGGCTTTAATTTTGTCTAGCCAAGTCTTGGAAATCTCTGAGAATGGAGATTCCACAAATTCTCCAAGCCACTTTTTCCAGTGCTGAAGTACTCTCTTAAAGAAAATGTTTCTCCTTATGTCCAAACTGAATGTCTCAGGTTACACTCTATAGTGGTCGTCCCTTGGTTTTCCATCTAACACCACTAAGGAAAGTTTAAATCTGTTTTCTTTGTAGCACCCCTTCAAAATGAGAACTGTAATTAGACATACACACACACACCCCCCCCCCCCTACACACACACCCTTAGCCACCTTTTTACAAGAACAAACAACCCCAGATACTTTTTAAATCTTCTCCTTATAGCTCAGGTCTAGCCTCACCAGGACCTGATAAAGAGATAGTAACTTCCCTCAGTTTGCTGATCAGATTCCTAATCTGGCTCAAGACTCTTGTCTTATTCACAGTGAAAGCATGCTGTTAGTTTGTCATCAACTTTGCATTCACTGGGACACCCAGGTCCTTTTCAGCAGGACCTTTATTTGATCAGTCACTGCCCAGATTTTGTTGATGCATGGGGTTATTCTGTCTCACAACAACACTTTGCTTTGATCCTTTATTAAACTTCATGAGGTTTCTGCAGGTGTAGTACTCAAGTTTCTTGAGGTCTGCATGAACTGAAGATCAGTCATTCTGTGTATCATCCACTCATCCTGAGTTAGTGCAATCTGCGTATTAGCTAAAGGCATATGCTGTGTCACCCTCTGAGTTGAGAGTTTTGTTGCTGTTCAGCCAGTTCTAGATATTTTAAAAAGTTTCTTCATGACAGATCATACAGTATAACTATGATGAAATTTTTCTCTTCCTATTAATTAATATAGTAGCAGTGAAGAGCATTTTACATGCCTGAGGCATTCAAACTGTTACTCAGGATTGTTCTTATCTCACAGCTGCAATGCTGAAGGGTGAAAGTGCACACCACAGACCTACCCACGGTTTTGCATAAATGTAGTAGGTGGAGTTCATCTCATCAAATGTAAATATTAGCATTTGACCTACCTGGGGCCATGAAAAGAAATAGAAACCTTGAGATGTAATTTACCTTGTCTAGAACATCTTTATGATATCTATGAAATACACCTGATGTCCCAGGTGATGGCCATGTTAATCAAGACTTGAGATAGTAATGAGAAAAGAGAAGTCATATTATTGCATTCATCTAGGGGGTTGGGGGCTGAGCAAGTCTTTCTTCACAGGGGCACATGGGAGTGACTGCATCAATGATCCTAAGGTGAATCTCTTCTTTTTATCAAGTAAAAAGTAAAAAGACAGCAGCAGTTCAACCCAAAGAACCAGACCCATGAAATTATACATCTTTTGGCACATCTTCTGGCCAGTCTAGGATAGTGGTTCTCTTATACTACCAAGGAGGGCTAAATAACTGCCTAATGGCTCATAATGGCTAGGTCTAAACTGGTGGAGGTGGGAACCTCTCTGTGCTTCCAAGTCTGGATGTTAGGCCTGCCAATGCCCTAATATTACTGCAGGCAAAGATCTGGACATGTGCCATGATCATCTTCACCATGGTTTCTATGAGAAGGGTCCATGGGACTTTTATGGGATGTGCCCATGAGTGATAAAGAAGCTGGCTGATTACATTCCAAAGTGAATTTTGATTATCTTTGAAAATTTGTGGTGAACCTTGAGAAGTTCTTGAGGACTGGAAGAAAACAAATGTCACTTCTGTCTTGAAAAAGAAATGGTCTCTTGTTTTTCCTCCAAGAAAAGTTTAGGAAAACATCTTTGCTTCGTTCCAAATGACTACAGATTGCAATTTGTAGCCATTTCTTCTGGATGAAATTAAGATACAGAATCTAAGACCCAAACTTTATGCCAAAGTAAATGATGAAGATTTTTTCTTTAGCCTAAGACAATGCATTTGTTCCACTCAGTTTTGAAAGACTGGGATGAAATTCAACTTAAAGGAGACACCAATATTTGGGCAGCTAAGCTGTTCTTTAGGCTCCTCTGTCTATGTTGGTGAAAAGGAGAAAGGGAGAAAGGAAGAAAACAGGATTAATTTTCCTAAACTCTGCCATTTCAGGCACCGCAAGGTACATTATTTGGCTTTTACTTACCTCCTCATAGGACTGTCTCTTTCTGATTTCCCATGCCATACCTATCCGCTGAGATGAAATGTGAGGAGTCAAGGTACCTTGAATCTCTACAAGACTAATGCATCGAATCAGGCACTGGGTACCTATATTTGGGTCATTGGATTGTACTGTTCATCTTCACTAGTTGTAAAGAAAAATCTGGATCCCCAGTATACACTGACTCCTACTTGCTAATACCTAAATGTATACATCTTAATAAATGCACTGCTTGACCTAAACTCTGAACTGCATTAAAAGAACTGTGAAATCATGCAGTAAGAGACCTAAAGTCAGCTGATTATGCAATATTTTGTTTAAAAAGCATGGTTGACCTGGATTCGGAGGTAACTATTTTTCACATAAAATAGTTGCTAAATAGTTCTTTGATGAAGAATTACTTTTCAATCTAGGAGGAAAAAAACCAAGAAAAATACGTGTTTCTCTATTTTAAGTAAAATTAAAATACCTGAATGCTGCCAGAACAGCTGGACTTTTCACTTATATGTCTTCCAATGGGAATTATTCTATCTATGATCCTATGATTCTGGTAAAAATAGAAATAAAAAGTAATTAAAAAAATAAAGGCACCCACACATATACACACAACTCCCCAGCACTTTTCACTGAATCATGATGGTGTTAACTGACTGAACTAAGATGACAGAAAAGTAAATATAGGCTGGAACTTCAATTTTTCATCAGAAAATGTAAGGTACCTTTAAGGGAAAGAAACACTGATGGGTTCTTTATGGTTTTTTCTCCCCAAGAAAGCTGTTCTCCTTTTTCCAGCATCTCTTCTCAGAACACTCCATGCTGTCTTACAACAACAAATATCAAGGGTTTCCAGTTAGATCACCACACCATAGACCAACAGTTTATCTACTAAACAAAGATATAAAGGGAGAAGTACCAAATAAATCCCAGGAGGGGTGACAGCATCAGCTAAATGTCTTTAAATAACCCTTCATTGTGCTTCTGCCTGTCCCAGGGATATGACATTTTGAGGCCAGAAGGGAACATTCTGATAATTTCCTCTTGTCTCCCTCAGAAATGCCTTTCTTTCTGCTCTTCTTCTCTCGAGCTCCATTCCTCTCTCCCTGCACGCCTCTCCTTTGAACAGTCATTCCCTTTGAAGACACACCCAAGATTAGTTAATCCCCACCTCACTCCACCAACACCCCATTATTCAAGCAAACCACAACCTCCCCCCCAGCATCAGACTCAGTGGAAAGTCTTACCGAGGTGGCCGTGGCCACACATGGGCCTGGAGTGCTTGTACAATAACACCTCCCCGCTTATTTTATTTGTTATCATGGGGCCATGCTGGCTGGGGAAGCTACCCACTGCCTTGCTTTATGGGACAACAGTTGCTGTCATTTCTCACCCAGAAGAGTCCAGTACTGACATTGCAAAGGGATTTATCATACATGTCTATTCCTCATGGCATTTGCCCAGGAAAAAGCCAAACGGCATTGTCCAAATAACTTATTATCTGTATTGCAATTGGACCTCAAAGCCTCCAGCAGGAGTGGAGTCCCCTTTAGATACATGTTGTACACACATTGTGGAAGGAAGAGTCCTGCTGTTAATAATTTACAATTTAATAATAAATGCTGATACTTAAAATTACAAAACTGTTTCAACTTTTATAATCACAGCTATTTAAAATTACAGAGCTAACTAAAATTTAGAAGCTGCTTCCCTCATTTCTTAGCTGCTATCTCCAAACCAGTGGCTCATGGTATCAAACTCGACATGTTGGCTGCTTTATCTATAGTGTGTATGTGTGAGCTGTGAATAAATGAAATATGCAATGGCTGTTGCGCTGTGCCAAACACATACATACGTGTTTTGTGTTCTATTTCATAGAACTGGCATGACAAATCTGGACTTAATTCTGGGAGAAGTACTGCAGGTGGTGCTTTAAATTACTCCTAGAAATATGTTTTATTAATCCGGAAATAAATATTTTAGGGATAGAAAAGGCCCCAGACAGATTAAGTTAGGCTTGAGTTCTTGGTTCAGGCTCACAGTGCCTGTGATGACAGTGGGCAAGATGATAATTTTTTCAAAGATGCAGTCATTAAATGAGGATAATGGTCCTTTTTTCATCTGTCTTGCCTATTTACAATGATAGCTTCTGTGTCGGTATCTCAGTGAACAAAATTTATCACTGGGTCTAATTTTTATTAGGGCAAGAAAAAAGCTTTGAAAATATTTAGTGTTGGTGTCTAAAAATGAAATTAATGAATATCGTTTCTTTAATAGTCTGAGAATATTTAAATAAAAATGTTCAGAGAAATATCATTATGAGTTCTATGAACATTTTGTCTGCTTCCCCGCCCCCCCCCCCCCAGTTACAGCTGTGATCTGTGCCCAGAGATAAAAGCACAATTTCTGGACTCAAGACTTACTTGCTTTAGGCATAATGTTTCTACTCAATTTAAAGGCAAGATCCACTTGTGTGACTGGAATGTATTAGTAATCTAGTAATCTTCCAAAACTGGAAGACTGGATTTGTTGGCCGAAAAAATATGTGGTTGCCCTATCATTGGAAGTCTTCAAGGTCAGGTTGTATGGGGTTTTGAACAACCTGATCTAGTAGAAGATGTCTCTGTCCATGGCAGGGGGTTTGAACTAGATGATCTTTAAAGGTCTCTTCCAAGCCAAACAATTCTATGATTCTATTTAGGTTCAAAGACAGTTAAATAAAAGAAGAAAAAATTGGGCAAAGAGAGAAAGAAAAACAAAGGAAAAAACCCCACAACAAACTAGACGTTTGATTGTTCTTATTTAAAGAAAATTAACCCCACAGTCTAGGTCTTGAAGAAGGTTCATTTTGAAGCTTGACAACTTTGGAGTAGCACTTAAGAAAAGTTGTTATTACAATGTGAACAGGCTTTGCCCGTCTGACTTCTAGTACCCAGCCCATTCCAATTGGCATGAACTGGAAAGAAAGAGAAGTCCGAGCCAGACGAACATTTTATTTAACACACTACATTAAACGTGGTTTCCCTTGGACTGAGAAACTACACCATGAAATGTGCCATTCGATGAATCTGCTGCGATGAAAAACACATGTAAGCCAGCAAAATGAGCAGGGCTTTATTTATGATGGGTTATAAGTTCTGCTTATTTCTACCCTTTGGACAGGGGGAGTTCTCATCGCTGTGCTGCCTCTGTGAATGGAGTGCCTCTGATGTGGAGGAAAGCTTCACAGAAGTGCAGCTGCCTGGGGCAGAGGAACTTCTTAGTTTCTAAGGCACAGCTCTCTGTGTTGGGAGAGAAATAAAAAGAAGTCAGTGTTATCCCCTTGCTGTCTTCCACCTGTGTTTCACAGCAACTTGAGTAGAAGCGCTTCTCACAACATAGATTTGGAGATGGTGTATTCAAAAGTATCAAATGCCAGACAATCACATAAACCACGCCCATAAATTCTAAATATTTCACACTATGCCTATGCCTGCTGTGCTCTTCATAGCACAAAAACCTGTACTTGGCTCTGCCTTACAAAGATTCGTGACTTACCCAAACATTCAGGTAAGATATGAGCTGAGACATCATTTTCCTTGAACAGGTAGAGACATACAGCAGCAACTAAGAGGACTGCAGTAACCTATTTCCATGTGGACCACTGGTTCATAGTGTGTGGTCCAAGTCAACTCAGAGTAGTGCAGCTGCGTGGTTCTGTCCATTTGCTAACTCATATGATTGCTGGATCCTGACAGTGCGGTGACTTAATATAAGATCATCCCACTAAAAATGAAATAGCTTCATCAGAATAAGGGTCCAGTCTTTGACTTCTCAGCTGAAAAAGCAATGGCTTCTCACCAAATATTTATGGTGGGAAATTTGAAAATTTCCCTTCTAGTCAACATCCTGAAACGAAACAGAACTTTTTAGTCTAATTACAAACATTTGCCTCTTATAAAGCTTGCTTATTAAAAAGAAAAAAAAATAGAAAAAAGTTTCTTCAAATAGAAATTTTGCTATGAAGTATGATTTCCCAACAAACTTTTTAAAGTCAAAGTTAAAGAAAGTCCACTCTTTAGCTTTCAAAGCTAGTTTTTGTATGGCTAATTATAGCTTTGATTAAGGAAAACTAACTTGTCATCTATAAACCACCAACAGTCTTCCAGGCCATGGTGAGCGGTTAGCAGCTTGTCACTCATTTTTACTACCTCACTAGTGTTTTTCTCAACTAAATGTAGGTAATAAGGATGTCTGTTAGTCAAATAGAAATTCTGAACACTGACAGCAGTATGTAAAGTTTGAGATCTGTTGGGTGGGGTGGGGTATAATATTTGGCATGCAGATAAACCCATACATATGGACAAACACACATAGATAAACCCATAATGTCCATTCAATAATTTTGCCAATGGGTGTTATTTAAACAAAACCCAGAGTTACTTTGACTTTGAAAAAAGGACTGCCTTGCTTTATTCCCATAACTCCCACACTCCCATATTTATTCTGGGAGTTCTTCCCATAACCTTGCCTTATTCTGTAAATCTCTAAAATTTTCAGTGAGGTTTATATGCATGGACATTGGTAGAACCGTCTTAGGGCCCCATCTTTAGTCTCACAAACACTTTTGAAATGTTCTTTTTGTCAGAATATGGTGCTATCAGTCTACTTCACCAAGCTGTTCTAATGGTCGCTACGTAACATGAAATGTGTGAGAACAGGGGAAAGTCATGGGGTGGCAAGTATTTAATACAGATAGCTTTGCATTTCTAAAGTTCTGAGCCCCTAGTTCAAAAGTTTTAGCTATGTTTCTGTTGGATTGCTGTAAGCTGGATATCCCTTCTTTGAAACCTGCAGAGTAGATGCAATAAGCTTTTGCAAAGGACAGAGAAATGGAGGGGAGCACGTCCTAAGCGGTTGCTTGTTATCCATGCCTCTAACATCATCCACTTTAAATATATTGTGTGCCTGAAGCTCTAGCCAGACAAGTACAGATATGATTTCAGGTCTTCATCGTCTGGGTTATGAGGCTGAGCTACAGACAGCAACGTGACATGCTTTTACCAAGGCTGGTGCCAAAACTGCCTTTCCACTTCCTGATTGCCAAGGTTCCTTTGTATTGCATGTCACAGCAGTATAGAGCTTTCCCTTCATAACATTATTAATACACCCATGTGGGGGATCCAGCCTCATGCAATCCGATGGGGGGTATGCTGAGCCTGTCTGGAGACATGCAGAAGAGGCTTCCTGTTCTGGTCTGGGCTGCATCCATTACACACAATATGTCAGGAAAAGAGGAGAGGGTGTAAAAAAATAACGGAAGAATGAGAGAGGATTTTTCATGCAACAGAGAACTCATACAAAATAATTATAGATGATATTTAAAGAAAACCTGGCTTCATGCACAGCTATTTAACTGCCGTGGGAAGATTATGCCAACATGGGTGGGATACTGTAAAACCCTGTCTACAATTAGATGCTTTAAACCAGAGTGAATTAAACAAGCCATTAAGCTGACAGAGACTTTAAATGTTCTACTGTGACTGTGACCATCTTGATTGCTGCATCAAGGGTCAAACTGGAGAAGCTGCAAGCTAAAAACGCATAAAGCAACACCTGGATTGAATGCTAAGACTACCCTCATCTCCTAACCTTTACAAAACACAGGGGAACATACAATATGTTCACTTTCTGGTTGAGGTGGTGAAAAATATCTTGTAAATCACAGCTACATGGAAAGAAACGCATCAATACAAGGCATTCATGGAAATCTAGGTCTGGTAAACTGCTGATACTGTGTGACCAGCTCCAAGGCTTTAGTCAATAGGACTGACTAATTTAAAATGTGATCTTAGTTTGAGATATTTTAAAGGAACTGAAGACAAGGAGTCATCGCTGCCAACTTTGAACTCTTAAAATGCAGACCTCTAAGTCTAACTTGGACACAGGTTGTCTTTATTATCTTTAGACTCAGCTGAGTTAGATAAAACATGCCTGGGTTAGGAGGAGAAGTATCCTACCCTAAGAAGTACAGCAGAAGTGTTCTAAACTTGGAATTTTAGTACAGATCTAAATCTTACTCTTTGGGTAATCCACTTTTAAAGCTTTTGTTTCCTTGGGGTTCCTTGCAGAGTGATGCAATCAGCTGTTTGCTCTTGTTGCCCACATTATGTTGTGCTGGAGAATTTCTCATCAGAGCCTTGTTGGGGTGCCATAAAAATAAATGACAGCAGTATAATCTCTACCCTAGATAAAGCTCATCTCCAGAAGAGTAATTAAATCCCTGGCTGAACTAAAATAGTTAGGAAGTCAAAAAAGTCCCATTGGAAAATTGAAACATTTCATCATTAATGATATTTTCTATGGGAAGACTGTCGGTTTAGATAAAACCCACATTTCCTGTCAGGAAAATGTTTTCAGCAGGAATAGTTTTTGACCAGCTCTATGAAAGGGACCCCTCAAAAGCAACAGAAATTCAAAAGATAAACCCACAGTTATTGCAACCTGGGCTCCTGATTGTAGCTGTTACTCAATGAAGTCTGGAAAGCCCCTTCTCACTAAATAAAAAGTGATTTTAGCTATTTTGGAGCCTTATAATAGCAAAGCATGAGGGGGTTTTGTCTTGTGTTGGTTTTTTTTTTTTAATTTTTATTTTTATTCCTTTTTCTTCCCCCTCCACACCCACCCACCCACCCACCCAATACCTGCTTTTGTGTAATTACCAGCGCAGACCACAACATGGCCATGACAACATGCCAGTCTCTGGTTCTAAAGCCTTGCAGCTGCATACAAACTGCTAACTGGAAATGGTCCCTGGCTCTCGGCACCTTCTGAACCGTGGCCAGGAATTGTTTTGGAGAGCGGTAGTTGGGCTAAAACCACACCAGAGCCTTTCCTAAGAGCACATACAATTGTGTTCCAGTGCACAGAAATGTTCCTTGCCACTGTTTTATTAACTCTCATACTCACAACCAGTATGACTTCATCAGGCTTTGAATAAGGCGTTGATTACCTGCACCAAGAGTGACTGCCAACCTGAGACAATTAAATGAAGGAAAATAACTTTACATCAGCACAGAGGTGGCAAAGCAGGACCATGTAAGCAGCCAGGGGTGATCTTGCATGGAGTACTGGATGTACAGAGGAAAGGACTGAGTCTTACAAGGATGCAGCCATGAGTTTCCAAATTCTCAAGTGCTTGAGAAATCAGTTACTCTGCCTGGCAGACAGGGTCACTCCATGCCTGCTGACATGGAAATCAGAGCACTTCTACTTGTTTCTAGTCTGGGCAACACTGTCCAAATCATCCCAGGGAGAAAGGCAGAGGCACTGAGGAGTTGAAATACCTTAACCAAGATTGTCCAGCTGATGAGTTGAATCTTTCATTCTAAAATTTAGGATCTTAATTCTCTCAAATAGCTATATATACTGCATATACCACCAGATGCAAGTAAAATCATAGATTTGTAGAATCGTTTAGGTTGGAAAAGTCCTTTAAGATCATAGAGTCCAATCATTAACCCAGCACTGCCAAGCCCAGCACTAAACCATGTCCCTCAGTGCCACGTCTACATGTCTTTTAAACATCAACATGGACGGTGACCCCACCACCTCCATGGGCAGCCTGTCCCAGTGCCTGACCAGCCTTTCAGGGAAGATGTTCCCCAGCCCCCAATCTAAACCTGCCCTGGGGCAAGGTGAGGCCGTTTCCCCTTGTCCTGTCACTTGTTCCTGGGAGCAGAGACCGACCCCCCCTCGCTGCACCCCCCTGTCAGGCAGCTGCAGGGAGTGAGAAGGTCCCCCCTGAGCCCCCTTCTCTCCAGGCTGAACCCCCAGCTCCCCCCTGAGCCCCCCCCCAGGCTGGTGCCCCAGCCCCTTCCCCAGCCCCCTGCCCGGCTCTGGACACGCTCCAGCCCCTCAGGGTCTGGCTGGTGCTGAGGGGCCCAAACTGAGCCCAGCATCCGAGGGGCGGCCCCCCCAGTGCCCAGCGCAGGGGGACGGGCACTGCCCCGGCCCTGCTGGCCACGCCGTGTCTGACACCAGCCAGGGCGCTGCTGGCCCCCTTGGCCACCTGGGCATGCTGGGGGCTTGTGTCCAGCTGCTCTCGACTGAACCCCCAGGTCCTTTTCTGCCAGGCCGCTTTCCAGCTGCTCTGCCCCAAGCCTGGAGCAATAATGTGACAAAAAAAGGTGGATCTAATTGTTTCTGAAATTGTGCTGGCACACCCATGAGTCCCAGGTCTGCTGTAACATCTCTCATTTTCTGTGGAATAACAGAGATTCACTGAGATACAGCCACAGGCGAGTCTCTGGTGCCTGGCATTCCTGCTAACATCTCCCTTGCTAACACAGCAGTAGAGGATGACTGGCATAAAAGCCATTTTTGCCAGCTGTACACTCCGCCCATCCTTTGCAGGCTATTCTTGGATGTACTAGTACAGCCAAGACTCAGCTCTTCTGTACCAGCTAACTAATGCAAAAAGGCTTTACTGTATAAGAGACTATGGCTTCAGGTACTTTATCTCCCACAGCAGTGTCTGAACCCCTGCAGTCCCCAGGAGTTCTGATGTGTGCAGCAGAGGGTTTGGTTTAGCATAAACTTACAAGGAGGAGGCAGCAGCTGAATTTACTGGAGCTTGCTTTCTTGTGAAAAGGACTCTGTTTAAAATGCTGAGCAATCCGTTACACAGCAAACTCCTGAAGGCTATTTTAAGAATACAATCATTTGCTTAGCGGGACTTTTTCCAGGGTGAGGACCATCATCTTCTTTCAGCTCTATGGAAACAATGTGCCTTTTAAGAGAGACCCTTTCTGCACAACAACAGTCAAGAGAATGCCATCATCAAGAAAAAATAAACCTTCCGTCAGAGATATTTTGCAAACTGAAGTAGGCAGCCAAACACTTTCCCAGGGAAATGGGTGCATATGCTGATAGGTGCGAGAAAACACTTTAAAACAGTGTGATTTTTGGTGCTAGTTTTGAGACTGTTGAGCCTTTCTGGCTCAGCTAGAATGGAATATATGGATCACTGAATAAAAAATTCCTCGTGGCTTGTCATTGTGACACAGCTGTCAGCTGCAATTTAGAGTCAAAGGGAGTGGGGCACAGGTATGTTCCTAAATAATAGAAATTAGGCAATGCAGACATTAGATGATAGTGTACTAGATGCTAGTGGGCACTGTGTACTCATGTGCTGGGGAATCTATGAAATGTGCATGTACGTGAGCTACTTTAAAAGGATAAGTATCAACCTCATAAACTTGAGACTGACAAGGACTAAGTAACCAGCTATCCATTATTTTCTTCAAGTGCAACACATTCTCCCATGCTTCTTTCACAGGGCACCACTCAAAATCTGCTTTGAAGTAGGAAATGTTCACTTTACATATGCTCTATCGAAACAGTTTGAGAAGCCTTAAAGATATCTTTATATTTACTGTGGCAAATGAGGATAAAACATTACGTAGTGGGGAATTAAAGCAAAGGAAAACAGAAGACTCAAGTTTCCATGGAGTATGGAGGCTGGATTGAGGCACCGTGACCTGAATTAACCCACTCTGAATAGATTTATCTAAATTAGGAATCTGTTAGGCTTTCCATAGGTGACTTGAGGGATACATGACTCTCTACAGCCTGAGCTGGATTGATTTGGAGGTCTGTGCCTATCCCCTTTGACTGAAGAGAGATTCTGATACAATTATACTCTCTAGCTGAGGTCTTTGTTATATAGGTGAGACTGGTCTGATTCTTGCAGCTTGATTTTTCAGAAGCTTTGTCGCTGTTCAACACTGTTTCAAGAACATACATCCCAGACTTCAACAACTGCTAGGCGTTCTCGGTGCTTCTGCAAAGTATATCTGAGGTCTTTACCCAGAATCCAGCTTGGGGAAAAAAGGTTTAAAGTCACTTACACATCAACATATCAGAATTCTGGGCATAGACATGGGCAAAATCTAGCTTCCTTACAGCTGCAACTGAATTATTTTCTCTTTTCTTTCCATGTTTCACACTCTGCACATTTTTTAATTTCTGACAAAAAGACACAAGAAGTTTTAGGGTTTTACTTTTACTAACAGTAATTTTCATTAACCAACCCTATATCTAAATCAGTCCTGCTGGCTGAATGAGTCAGAAATCCTGTGAGCAAGGAGGGGAAGCCTGTAATCATACAACAAAAGACTTAATCACAATGTATAAGCATAAATCCAAAAGTAACCCCAATAAAAATATTTATTAATCTTTGAAAGTTTAGTAACAAGTCTTTCTTTTGGAATTTACCAAGCTGATCATCCAGACCACACCAAAAACGCAAGACCGGCACACTCCAAGGTGTGACCTAAAGTCCTGGTCCAAGTATCATGCTTAATGATCTGTGTGTCCACATTACAGATACTGAAGTTCAGGCAATTGAATCAAGGTCTTCATTTTTTCAAGCACTGACTGCTTCATTTCATCTGGAAAACACAGCCTTTTTTATTGCTTCTGTGGTTGATAGCTGTGTCTGTAGCCTTCGTTTTGCAGCTACAGCCTCAGTTCTTGCTTTTGCTTTTTGATAATCCTATCCCACCAAATTAAGTTGTAGTACATTTTAGTGGACTGGCTTACACTTCACCTCAAACCAGCAGGAGATAAATATCAGTCCTCACTTTTTGGGTGGGCTTACACTTACTCATTCTGGGGTTTTCTTGCTTCACTCTCTGGCCCCAAGAGATTCAGGCATGCCAGTCAATGTCTGACAAGTGTCACTGGAGAAAAGGGAAAATGAAAACACATTCTATATATCTTTAAAAATGTTAATTTTAAAAGCAATAGTGGCCCATACAGGGAGTGTAATCAAAGAGGTGGGTGTAACACGTAGGGAGAGATGAATAAAAACCAAGTCAAGTCAGATGGGTGTGTTAGTCCCAAACCTTAAACAAACATGAGAGGTTGTTGGAATCCAGTCATCTTTCATGTCGCTACAGCACAGGATCTTTGGGATACTGAAGCCAAGCAGACACACAACAAGGTTTGCTCTACATTAAGAAAATCTAGGGAAACTTTCCAGAAATTTGCTTCATGTCTCTCAACAGGTTTGGAAGGAATATCCAGGAATAACAAGCCCTATAAATATGAAGCACTTAAAACTTTAATGCTTACATAAAACACTCTGAGCCGATTAATTACTTGTTGTTTTATGACACTAGACCTGTTCCTCATCTCCTCTACATACAGAAAGCACTTGTGCACTTCCAACACAGCACTAGTTTAGTCCCCTAAATGTGGCAAGGCAAAATAAAATGTTAGTCGTCATTCCCTTTCACTATTTTTCCTTCTGGTATCTTGCTGGTAAGTATGTCATATACCTCTTTATTGAGGTCTGATGCTCAGAGAATGTGCGTTCGTTAGAATTCTACCTGGGGAGCATGAGCTCATCTTGTAGCAATTTCTGGGTTTAGTTCTAGAGGCCACTTATTCAGTTACCGGAGTGTCAGCAGAAATGGTGGCTGTCAAGCTGTTTATACTATCCCAAGCTGGGAAAGCGCTAGCATTTCACCAAGGCAGCAAAGAAGCAGGTCTTTCATTTACCAGATCTCCACAGCTCAGCAAATGAACTTCCTGTCATGATGTACAAACTAGTAAATGAGTAAAACTGTAGAAGCCAATTAATTTTTTCCTTGTATCTAGTGAAGTTATTAAGCAAAATGTGAAATGGTCTCACAAAGGTTTGGGTTAGCAGGTTGTGTAGGCTATGGGAATTCATAAGCGTATCAAGAAATCTTTTTTTCTTTCTTTTTGTAAACTGGGAACTTCACAGAGGTTATAAATATCACCTGCCATTTTTGCTGTGTTCATATTTATTGTGCTTCATATTGCACTCGCATTTACGTGAGGTAACAGAGAAAAACCAACCAACCCATACACAGGACTTAGGGGAGGGGATCATCAAGCCTTAGTAAGTGTTAGCTTTTGTGGAACATCCCTGCACAAGCAGGCTTTGCAAGCCTGAATTCTTGAGGATGCTAGAAGAAAAAATAATTAAGGGATACCTCACCTGGCTATGGTCTCTGAGCACATGAAGAACTTGACTTTGAACAAGCTTAGGAAAAAATAAATTATTAAAGAGACGTTCTCCATATGGTTGGAAAGAGTGAGACTCAGATCTTATGCTTCAAATAAATCGTGTGGTGAGAAGATTAAGTAACCTGTGCTTCTTAAGAGAGTGTCTCTCAGAAGAGAGTTTAAGGTGTGTTCAAGATGTGTGATAACATGAGGAAGGGAAGAGCTGTAGTTCATTTATGCATTTGTTTCTTGATGGTCCTAATTATAATTAAGTAGTTAGAAGCTTCTGCAAAAGCTGCGTGTTTCAGCAGTGCTGCATCCTAAGGGAGGTAATTCATTAACCAGGTTACCCAGAGGCTGGAGGAAAGAGAAAGTGGATACCTAATTTACTGATAAATCTTTACAGACTTTTGTAGTCTGTATAATTATATATGTATGTATGTATATATATATATATATATACACACTATATATGTATCATTAATAAAATAATTACAGCAATTAATTAGCAGCCAGACTGCTAGGTCCCACTTTGGTACTTGTACTAGGTAGCAGAGCAAGAAAAGCATGATGTACAGAAAGAGTCTGGACATGATGCTGGAATCAGAGACATCAAATACTGCATGGTTTTCAAACTACCCTTCTGCTGGGGGACTGAAGAACAGTTTCACCTGTTGACAGTTCTTCATGGGAAACTTGTTCAGAAAACAACTCTGACAATATTTGACTTTCCATGCAGCCTATGAGCCGTAAGGTTACTCTTCTTTGAAGGTGATAACATACAGATTCCTGGTAGGTAATAAGTTTAATTGTTAGAGCTGTTATTACAGTAAGAAATTTTGTTGGTTCTGGCTCTTGGGAGGTTCAGGGTTGTGGAGGTTTTAAGAAATACTTGGTAATGCCTGGCCCCTAGAGACATTGCTGCCAGGGATCTTGTGAGTGCAATTTTTCTAGTCATCTATGCACTGCTTAGCAGCATCACACACTGATTTTGCTCTGACACAAATATGCAAACAAAAAGGCAGAGCTGAATCATGCCTCTGGAGAAGAACATGCTTTCCCAATATACATGAAATACAGGGTTTGATTTCTTTCTGTTTTTAATCCAGACCCACACAATTTATACTACAAGAAAATTGAAGTGAAATATGAAGAAAACAAAGGTGGATGCTTAGCTTAGCTAAAGAACAACAGTAATGACAACCTACAGCCATTTACTAGAGACTGTCACTGTGAACCTTTGAGACTTAAATTACTTTTGTCTTCCAGAGATTTCTACTCATTTCCTCAAGCCTCTAATTAGCCTGAATCTGAAACACCACTGTAAAATGGATGTTTGCTTTCTCACACACTGCAGCAACAGGGAAATGATTTGGGGAAGATGGCTTTGGAGCAGGGAGGTTCAAATGTTTCTGGAGGCTTCACTCTTTCCATTGCCTGTATATCAGAATACCCCCGAGGACATGGAATAGAAGGGGAAAATCTAAGAAAGCTTTGGCCCTTTCCCCTGAACATTAATACCTCCAGGCACTATGAAAGGTTTGCTTGTGTAAATCCAGCAACAAGGCTGTTTCTGCTCAGTGATGAGGTAATCGATTGCTCCACATCCTAGGAGAGGAAATGAACACAGCCAATACCAACCAGAGTATTTAATTCAGGTGCTTGCTGCTGAGCAGGGGAAAGAAGGGACAACTTAAGGACAGCCTGCAGCCCCACCGTAGTCTCAGCAGCAGACAAAGTGCAGCAGAAGAAAAGAAACCTTAGGAAATAAACGGCTAAGGAGAGATGTGCAAATGAGTAGGGAAGAGGAGGACTCCATCCCAGTAAGCACAAGAGGTATGTTCAAACCCACAGCACGTAGTGAGCAGTGTACCGTGAAGGAGGTTTCTGCAGGTGTTATTTCACATGCCTCATTTCTGATCCCTCTTCTGCTCTGCTTCCATCAAGTGTTTGATCCCAGGAAAAGCTCTGATCGTCTCACCTTAATTGATGTGAGACACATATGAAATGCAATCATCTACTCTGTCCTTGTCTTGTAGGTACACACAGAGGTGCAGGTACACACAGAGGTGTGTGAGTCAAGTCAACCTTTCTTGTCTCATTAGCTCTATCATGCCTTTCTAATAACCTCCAACTAAAATTATGTTCTCACTGAGTAAGTTCTATAAAGATAGATGGGCTTTGTCTACACTCAAATATTAATGTATGAGGCCCTTGGCTATTGAGGCTGGCTGTCACAGAGTGGCCTTCATTTAGGCAAACCAAATCTTGCCTCCAAACCAGAATGAACATCCACAGATTACCTACTAGGTACAGTCCCGGTAATACTGAAACTCTCAAATCATGCCATGAATTGGGAAGCTGCTAAATGGCATTCCTGCAGTAGACTGTTCCGGGAAGTTAGCAATAAAGAAAATTACATTCCGGTACTGTAGACATTGTTTAATTCATTAGCATAGATGTGGTCACACAAATGAATTGCTTAACAGGCATATTCAGGTCACATAGTTGGGCAAGAAACCTATATGCTTGAAAACTAGCTACAAACCACTAAAGCTTTCATTACAGCAAACATCTCAGCTCTCACTATACCAGCCCACAACAGACTCGGGTTGCTTTAGCCTTACATGAAATATCCTTCATTAATGAATGGTCAGATCAACAGCATGGTGTGACTCAGTTATAAAGAAACACAGATTAAATTCTAGCTGGGCTGGCTTGAGGCACATACAAAGCTAGGTGTTATTTCAAGCAGCAAAATTATCATGGTTAAGTTGCCTATAGGCTGTGCCAAGTTTGTCTCTCCCCAGGCTATGGAAAGAAAAGTTGGTTGTGGTTGTTGCCACCAATGAAATCTGTTATTCTGAGCAACACCTGGCACTCCCAGTAGTAATAATTTTTTGCTTCCTTTCCTCATAAATTGCCCAGAAAGACCAACACAATGCAGGGGAAGTATTGGAACCAGGCTGTGCACATTATATGTAAAAGCTGAGCTTTTAAAGGAGCCGGGGAATGAAATGACCTAGAAACCTTGGCAATCTTTAGTCTTATATAAATGGGCCGTTCTCCTGAAGCACATGTTAATTACACAACAGATACTCCGCTGAACACAAGGCCTAGTTAGCAACACATAATCTTTCCCACATCCTTGTGGTGGTGTGTGGATGTACTCAGGACTATTGGAAACTACAAAACATTGGTAGAAAACCTCAGCGAAGCCACAAATGAACTTTGCCCTCTTCAGAACAAACAGCTCTTCCCTGTAGATCTCCCATAGATGCAGAGAACTCCAAAGACACCACTCTGAAACACAGAGCAAAAACCTCAGACCTGCCTCCGTTCCCTTGCACTTCCCCCTTTCCCTGCAGGTAGATTGTATCTGCCTGCGTGAAGTAGCCCAATGGCCTTCCTGTCTGCTTCAGTGAAACTCCACCCCAGCCACACTATAAGACTATAGGATAATCCAAGTTGGAAGGGACCTCAGGAGAGTATCCAGAGCAATATCTTGATCAAGGCAAGGTCAGTGATGAGACTTGAGAGCGGTCATTTCTTGTTGAGTGTGCCCGGTACCAGAGGAAGAAGGAACCTATGGCATGACAGACTCCACAGCCAGAGTGTGGTAATCCAAAGGGAATTCCTGCCCAGAATATATTTGCTCAATATCTCACATGCATGTAGAGTGTAGATGTCCTAGAGATCTGCAGTTCCTTAGCTCAGTTCATCCAAGGAAGCAGGGAGGTGGGGAAGGGGTGGTAGCAATCTCTGTTTCAGCTTCTAGGGTCCAGATGTGGGACTTTTCTGTCCAGAAGAGTACAGGGACTCTGTGAGCTACCGTACAGAGGGAATTTAACACCAGTTCTTGTCAGATGGTGTTTCAGGACACATCCACTCTTCCGAGAGCAGTGTGACCACCTGAGGTGACAATCAGTCCCACCCCACTGGACATTACTGATCCTTCAGGTTTGCCAGCCAGTCTGCCCATGTGATCACTCTAACTCACTTCAGCCAAAATTATCTCAGCTAGGTTAAGCAGCAGAGGTTTAGTGAAATGGCTGGTTTTACCTGTGATAGGCTAGGGAGGCCACACCAGAACACGTTGAATGGCAAGTCTGAGGAAACAATAGCTAGAGTTAGGGGCGGGGACCTCAGCAGAGAGGAGGAGGCATGTCTGGACCTTCATGGTGGCTTTGGGTGGACCAAGGATCTGCTGGTATGAAACAGCTGTGGGCAGCACAGGAAGAAAAATCAGGGCCCTCTCCCAGACCAGGAGAGGGCTACTCCCATAGCAGTGTGCCCTGCTGAAAATCCAGTCTCTGAAAGGACTTTGGTGTCCTAGGACCAAAATTAAGCTCATGACAGACAGCTATGGCAGACTTCAGTGCTAATCATTAAATCCCATCTGAACATTCTCTTCCATTTCCAGTTCTGTGCAAGCTTGTCTCCATTGGCAAGGAAATGCAACTTGCTTCTTCTTGTTTGCACATACTGATTTAAGATTTGTCTAGTTAGTCCTTTGGCAAGACTTCTGCTGTTACCTTGGTCTGTATCTTTCCTTATTTTGGATTTCTTACTATCCAAAAAAACCATAGTGGTGATAAAGTAGAAACTGGAGGACCAAATATGCCCTACTTTGAGTTCCTCCTCCTTTGCCCATCCTTAGCCAGCTCACTGGAGAAAGGCACTGCCATTTCTTGCGGTGCTATACCCACAACAAATAAATGCTGATTCTGAATCCCAGAAAGAGGTGTCTGACTACATTTCAGTTGTGTGACTTGAAACTGCCGTGTGGACTGAAGCCACTTCTGAGATGGCTCTGGTATAAATTTTGGGTGCGGGGCGAGGGTATCGGGGAATGCTGCTGGTGGGAAGCTGGGCTAGAACCTTGGACAGGGCCTGCTGTGCTCTTCCAGCTGGAGGGATCCTTCCCTTTCCCACTTCACTTGGCAATACACAGGAAACCAATGGAAATGGAAAAGTGAGATGGTTCAGATTAATCACCCTGCAAAACATTTACTGCATTGGCATCAGATTTTCATAGGCCAGCTAAAGGAAAAATGTTTTTCCCTTATTTTAAAAATTTGAAGGAAAATTAAAAAAAAAAAAAAAGACTAATATACCAGAAAAAAAATAATACTGTCAAACATGATTTACTTTTTGGTTTTATCCCCCCCCCCCCCCCCCCCTTACACCACACCCTCCTCTCCTCTCCTCTCCTCTCCTCGCCTCTCCTCTCCTCTCCTCTCCTCTCCTCTCCTCTCCTCTCCTCTCCTCTCCTCTCCTCTCCTCTCCTCTCCTCTCCTCTCCTCTCCTCTCCTCTCCTCTCCTCTCCTCTCCTCTCCTCTCCTCTCCTCTCCTCTCCTCTCCTCTCCTCTCCTCTCCCTTTCTTCTCTCCTTCTCTCTAATGACTTCAGATACAATGCTTCTAGCAGTAATATATGACTCGACAAATGGTACATCTGAGCAAGATGAAATAATTCAGGTTCAGCACCAAGCTAAGTGTAGTTACAACATGACTTTCAGATCAGAACCAGTTCACATCTGGCTGGCTCGTAGAGTAAGCAGCACAAGTTCTAGCATGCCGGCGATATCCCCACTTCTAAAGGGAAATAGAGAGAAGTGGTGAAAGGTTATTACCACTTCAAGGTTTTCTGGAGGTCTGCATAACCTAAAATATGTGCTTAAAGACATATTCTGAGGCACTAGCTCGAGACACTTCTCATATTTGAAACACTTCAGGGCATTTTAAGTGAGAGGAGAAAGACATAGCAGAAACCAAACACAAAAAATGAAAGCTAGGGGACTTTAATTATTTGGGGACTTTAATTATTTGGAAATTTAAAATATGAGGCCAGTCCGATGTTTTGATGTCTACAAGTCTAGATCTGGGGAATTGTTTTGGTCAAGCAAGTCACTCAATTTTCCCAAGCAATTCCTAATTCTGAGTGTTTTGATTTTTTTGTAAGCCTACTCAAAATGTTTTGAACCTGCTTTTTCATGGATCACTTGAAGACAGTAGTAGTTTGGGAACCTCTGTGCTTTTGGCAGACATGTCAAACTCAGACAGCCATGGGAAGTGACTATTCCAACTCTTGGCAGCAGAGGCAAAAAGGGAGCTTTGGTCAGAATTACATAAAAAACACTGAAGCCTTGTCCCTCCCGCTGCTGTAGTAAATCAGTATTTTAATCTAGTTTTAATAATTGACCCTATGAGGAAAAACCAAAGAAAATACTCTACTTTCTTCTTGAAGTATTTACAACAGTAGGCAAGGTATCCCAGAATTGTAAGTGACAATCCACAGAAGTTGGGATTTTTTTTCCCTTTTCCGTTAAAAAAAAAAAAAAAAAAAGTCCTTCAAAGACACTTTAACTGAGCTATCAAAAATCCTTTATGACAGTCTTTTAAGGAATTTAAATATAGACCATTTCACATGATTTAGTTCTTTATTTTTGTTAGTCTTTTCTCCATTGAATTAACTGCAGCTACAACTTCAGTTTAACTTTGTCTGAGGGCAGCTAAGCCCTGCAGGCCAGTTCTGGATCACTGGCCACCAAATGA
Organism: Falco peregrinus; assembly: GCF_023634155.1. Taxonomy (NCBI): domain Eukaryota; kingdom Metazoa; phylum Chordata; class Aves; order Falconiformes; family Falconidae; genus Falco; species Falco peregrinus. The sequence continues at coordinate 62,344,001 of NC_073725.1, read as the reverse complement.
CATCAAATGACATCAAATGGCATGCCTAGTCTTCTCCTGGGCCAGGCATGTCAACCCTGTGGGATGTTAGACAATTGCAGTGTGTGTGCACGATGGTCCCTGTCTGCTGCTGCAGAAGGTTATGTCATATGCTCCAGGTGTAAGGGTACACATCCCATAGACACACAATCAGCTGCAACTGATGTTTAAAAAACATATTTCAACTGACAGTTATAGGTGGCTTCAAACAGACCAGCTAAATATCTATTTAAGTTTAGCTGATAGATGGCAACTTCTCATGCAGACCACATTTGTACGGAGACTCTGAGGATTTCACTACCTTTCAAATTTATAATGCTCTGTCTTTAGTGGTCTAGATAAAGTGATCAAAATCCAAATTTATACCAGTAAAAACAGCCTTTGTGATACTATGGCTGTACTTCTATGAAGAGGTGAAATAAGTTTAGCAATCTAAGTAAGATTTTGTTCAGAAACAAACACAGCAGGCTCCAGAACAGCCTAATGAGTGGATCACCTGGAACAGAAGTGCCATTGTTCATTGCATTAAAAAAATGGGGGTTTCTACCAGTTCTAAAGAAAAACACTTTTCAAACCTTCTGTAGAAATGTCTGTAGTTCTTTGCACACCTCCCTCCTGAGCTAGAGAAATGGTGTTGATACTCCTCACCTGGGAAAGCTGGGAGACCTACACCTATCAGGTTTAGATCTGTTACAGGTCTCTTAAGCTTCATAACTGCTGCAATATCTACGATCAAGAGACAGTGAGGCCAGGCAACAGCAAAAATTGATGAGGAGCTTAAAGTGTGCCTGCGCTTTTCTATTTTTTGAAGCAATGCAGTCTATTACATGTATCACAGGATCTACTTCCAAACCTTGCTAATGTGCCAGCTGGATGTGAAGTAATTGACTTAGGGCATCCAAAATATCACCAGGTGCCTTGTACAGGCAATTGAATTGAGCCCCTCCGCATCCTAGTCAATAGAGCACAGAACGTGGTTTAGCTGAACAAATGTAGAAGTTTATTTTTTGGTAGTCGGTTGTCTGAAACCAAGTCAGTCTCCTAAGCTCCCTCTAGAGTCAACAAGGAGAAACAGGCACCTCCAGAAGTTCCACCCTATTTTCAGGCACTTGAAATTAATCTTTCCCTGGAGGCATCTTGCTCTCCATGGACTACTGAGGGGGTTGGATGACCGGCTTACAGGCAAAGCAACAGTGAGATATGTCAACGCAGGCAAGATGAATCCCACCCTTTATTTTTCTGTCAGTGGTTCTTGCTCCAGAAAAAAATTCTGACTGAAATGGATGGAACAGCCTAAAGGATGAAAAATGCTTGGATAAATGCAGAAAAATTTCCTTAGTGACACTTCTTTTTCTGTTTGTTTGTTTTCCTGACAGAAGGGCAATACTCATGGGCTTGTGCAGCAGCATTCAGGATGGGAGAAGTCTGACACCAGTTCAGCCCAAAAAGGAGTTCTAGAAGTTTTTTAAAGGCCACAGGACTTCATGATCAGTCAAATGAGGCACACAAAACTAGCTTCTCGTGTTTCTTGTCTCAGTCAGGGATCTCTCAAACAATGATACAGTATGAATCAGACCAAAAATATATGCTTATACATCTTGCTGTCTTAGCAGAAGGCAAATCCTCCACATCAAGCCCCACACCATTATGGGTAACCTGGAAACACACTAAAGGCTGTCAGCAACTTCTTAAGGTCAACAATTTCCTACCAGCACCTGCCAGGAGTTTCTTTCTCATTGAAATTTGGGACTGACGCGCTGAGAGGCTGGTGAGAAGGGCAGACAAGCAAAAGGAGGGAGAGAACAAACTTTCCTCCCCTTCTTCACCAACACAACATCCTGCCGCTGTCTGTCGCAGCCTCCTGCCTCCTTGCGTCATTGTCTGTGCACACATGCACACCGTCTGCAAGCTGCGTCCTGAGCCCAGCCCTAAGCATCAGCTCCTGGCACCGATGCCTTGTACTGTATTTTTCTTTTTTTCTTTCTTTTTTTCTTTCTTTTTTTTCTTTTTTTTTCTCCCCCCCCCCCCTCCCCCCCCTCCTGTGTTTTAAAAGCCTGCAAACGTATGTTTTTCTGGCAGGGAGAAAAGGACTCTAAACTGACGTGGTGATCCCCCCCACCAGGTTGGTGATAGCCGTAATGCACCGTGAATCACTCCTCCCTATTGTGCTCAGACAAGTGGCTTTCTAAACTGACAAGCAGGCTACCAACAAACACTCTCATATTACACACTCCTGCCGGCTCCGTACCCTCTGCTGGCCCTTGTGGGCTTGGGAATCTATGAGATTTTTTGTTTTGCTGGAACTGAAAACTTGAGGCTATTGCTAAATCGGTCCATGAGTGAGCACACTGTAGGGACACAGTATCCTAGGGAACCGGCCTAGGCACTGATTTCACCCAAAGGAGAGGAGCAGGGTTTGCTCTTCAGACCTTTTTATGCCACTAACTCTCTAACCTGCTTCTCCTTTTCCTCTCAGTCCTATCCCCAGCAAAAACGACCTCCCAGTCCTTAATTATGTGCCCTTTTCTCTGGAGCTATCCTTCCAGCACATGTATAACTGTCATTCAGAGCTTTCCCTGACAGTGTCCTGAGGGCTGAAACCTGAGGTCAGCCAAAGTCAATGGGAGTTTCCTCTAGCAAAAATAAACATTTTTTTTTTTTAAACATTTAAAAAACTTAGCTGGTCCCTATGGAAGTCCTACTTTCAAAGAACCCAAATTACTTTGACCAGTGTCTGAATTGATCCTTTATAAGATACGGTCACGAGTTTGCCTGTGGAGCATTTTTCTACTGGAAAACATGTATTGGGTGAGAGTGAAGTGTTCAGTGGAAATGTGTTGGTTTTGGTGGAACGTTGGCATGATACAAAACTTGTCAGGATGTTTCCAGCTTCCAGATCTCCTGCCCCCTCACCCGTCTGCTGCTTCCCTTGGAGCTGGCTTGCCGTTTCAGGGGCACACGACGCCTGCAGCCTACTGGAGCAAACTCTGAAGCAGGGCATGTGGGGAGGCAACAGAGCCGCTTGGGAAACTCTGTGAACTGCTACCTTTGCTGGTCTTCAGTGGCACCCATGTGTACCACTGAGATTTCTAGATCTCTAGAACTCAAAGGGAGCTCTAGCTCTTGGTGAGCAGGTCTTATTCTGGAATAATCAAGCTTGGGTAATGTTTAGACTTTTGGACTCTGCCAGTAAGAGGTGGTGTTTTCTTCTTGCCTACTCCCCTTGCTTTCCTCTCAGTGGTATAGAGTTGTGAGTTCCTGGACAACTGTAATTACCAGTAGCTCTCTCAGGAACAGGTCCCTGATGCCAGTTACTGTTGTGTTGATGTTGTCCTTGCTGTGAAGCCCAGAGTCACTCCACAGGCGGTGCTGTGGAAATTTTAAAAGAAATGCTCAATTCCTTTTCCCTTCTTGCTAAGAGCATCATTTTTTGAAATCTACCTGGTTCTTACACATATAGGGCTTTAAGACAATCTTTGCACACTGTCCTCATGTGCTAGGAAATGATGGATGACTTTCTGAGAAGGCTGTGCTGAGCACAAGGATTGTGCTTTGATTTAGATGTAAAGTGCAAAAAGGCTAGATACTGTCCCAGATTTCTGAGATTTAACAAGAAATTGCTATGGATATGCCTCAGCAGTATAAAAAGACTTCAAGTACGCACTAGATAAATTAAACATTTTTCTATTTCAATCTCATTTGGCAAGATATTTTACACTAATGTTTATATCACCTGTAAGTGTCCTTCACTGGTGACTACTGGAGCATAATACCAAATCTGCAGAACAATTGACCAACCTTCTATAACCAGCCTCTCTTTCTAACTTATTTCTAACATTTTATAAATATTAAAGTCAGAAAGTATCATTATGGCCCCATTTAATTTGATATCCTGAATGAAAAAGGGGAATTTGTTTTATGCCATTTTTTCCAATGTAGCTTGCAGAGGGTGAACGTTTTCCAGGCTATGAAAACTTCTGGAGCGCCTTCATCTCCAGATATTTCCAGTCCCATAAGCTTGCATAGCTTTTTGGATGTTTTTCCAGCATGACATAAACCTCTAAACTTATGCAACACTTACTATAGTCAAAAAGCATACCTGAACAGATGATGCCAGCACACAGTATGTAATGGTGCTCAAGTCTCAGAACCATACAATCGAAGTAAGTGGGGACAGCAGGTTAATCTGAGGGTCATCCACTCTGTATCCTGGCCCCAAGCGGGGTCAGCTGAAGGTTTCAATTTTCCTTAAGACTTCTCATGTTGGTCTTCTGCAGAACCACATATTTCAGTGTATTTGTCTTTATCCACTGGAAGAGACAGAATTCCTCACTCCTGCAATATAATTCCTATGAAATTCAGTCCTTTACTCCAGTTGTTGAGACATGCAGTAAATGCTGGAGCTGTGCCGTTCCTCCACGCTATCTGTCTTCGTTTTGGCTGCTAATCCATCACAGACACAGTGACTACTCTCATGACCTCCCACACAGAAGACAAGCAAGCAGTACTCCCATCTGTCAACTGTACTCAGGAGGTGGCAGGTCTCTGCGCTTGTGCATCTGTATGTGTCTATAGATGTATGGAATATATGTGAGCATCTGATACTCTGGTAAGAGTCTGAAGTGTTTTACACTATGTTTTAGGTGATTTATTGCACTTTAGCACATTCATAAAATACATCGTGTTAAGCATATGCATAAAAATAATATATAGGTTACCACAAAATTTTTATGACCTTAACCAGATCCGTCTTGGAATGTCGTCTTGAATGTTTCACTCCTGCAGGTGAAAAAACATATTATTTCAACTGAGCTTTGGGTAAGTTGTTTAGTCAAGACAACAATATTGTGAAGAGAGCCGTTACCTTGGTAGCAATTTGCCAATTTAAGTACTAATGAGCGTGGTTGATTTCTGTCCTACATCCAACACAAGGTGTCTATGACTACTGTGTCTCCAGGCTGCATTCTTCGGATGTCCCACTCTTCTACTGCTTGCAGGCAATAGAGAGTCAAGAATTATATAAATACACCGCACAATCACAGTATCCCTTGAAGGCAGTAGGGATTTCTTACAAGGGATACTACATTGGTGAGGTACCAATAAAAGTGAGAAGGCAATATAGGTGGGAAGAGACAGGTTGGATATCTGATAACAGGCTGGACTTCAGATGGGCTTTACCTTTGGTTCTGCCACTAATTCACCTTTGTGGCCTTGGCCCTAGATTGTATTGAACTAACTTTAAACATCAGCTAAGGTGGTCACCCATGGCCAGCTCCCACCACAGTGAGTGGAGTGATGTGTTTCCAAAGATGCAACCATACTTGGAGCGGACTAAGAAGACAGCCCACCATCTAGAAGGAAGCCTATACAACTGCCTTAGATACACATTGGAAAGGGGAACCATCTCACTGAAGCTTAGATCTACAAATTTATCTCACTGTATGAAGGTATGTCACCCCAGCTGCCTGCAGTGTTAACTAAGCAAATCACTTCAGGTCCCTTTTGTCACCACTGGAGGGAAATGCCCACTTTGTAAGAGCAAACTGTCCTGCCTGTTTCATTCACTGATCTTAGAATAAAGTGAGTGGCATCTTCAGTTCCATTTTCTATATTGTCTGTGTCTCCAAAGCCTATAAAGTACTCCAGGGTCTAGACAGGCTATATTTTAGCTTAAGATGGGTAGGGAGGTGAGATGAAATTGATCCTTGATATTTATTTTTTTTTTTAGTGCTGATGTAAATGTCTGAGATACTGTTTTAATGATGGCATTGGCAATCCAATTTACTTTTACTCTTGCCTTCATTAACATATATATAATAAATTGTGTAAAGGTAAAATCACTCTGTGTTTAAACTGGTGTGAACAAATAAAAGCACTTAAATTGATTAATCCTCTGAGGGACCAGGGCAGTGCTGAAGATATAAAAGCAGGAGGAAGAACTCAAGTTTTGGTTAAATAACTCATTGAAAATGATTACATCATGTAGTGGCAAGTGGCACTGAACAAGCACTCTTCTCAGTCAGTGTGTTTACAGGCACAATGCATGAAAATATTAGTATAAATCCTTATAGTTAAATAACTATGTTAGCAGAGCACTGAAATAATAGATAATAGTTATGATATATGTCTTAGATAATATGCCTAAGGTAACAGACCCTATCTACCATTTCCAATGTTGTAATTGTGGTGATGTCCGATGGCTCAAAGGGTACGTTTCACTGAAATTGTGGCACTGTTGAGAGTACGAGTGGCTGAGCAGAGTGGGGGCAGTGGTGCTTGGCAAGGTGAGATCCATCAGGCAACACCCGAAATCTGTCTCTTCTTTCGGAAGAGGTCTTTCAGAAATTCCTCTCCAGCAGGTAACTAACATGGAAGATTATTATTCATGCCTAGAGATAGGAATAAGGACAATCCTCATCATTGCCTCTGCTAACAAGGTTGCTGTTTTGTGGGATATAAGAAAGGCTTTGTCAGCAAAATGTTAAGCATATGGCACCAAGCTAAAGGAAAAAGGATGAGGATATTTCACTCCAAATGCCCTAATTTGCAAAAAAAAACCCTTTCCTTCTATCAAATGAGAAGCTCAGCAGGGGTACTCTTTGCCATTAAAATATTTTGTGGCCCAGTTTTCCAGTCATAATCCTAAGCAATTAACATTTTTTTCTCATTACACCTTTATCTCACTGAGTCTCAAAATTACACAGGGCCTAAATCAAAATCAAAATGTTTAAGGAAGACGAGACATCTGGCAGCTGAATTGGAGCAGCATTTTTTTTTTCAGACTTGGAGAAGAAAAGGAGTCTCTTTCATTTTCTTTTCTTTTTTTTTTCTTTTTTTTTTTTTCCCTGTGAAAAAGAGGAAATTTGGGGGCTGCCCAGGAAAGTGGTTGAGTCACCATCCTTGGAGGTATTAAAAGATGTGGCACTCAGGAATGTGCTTTAGTGGTGGACCTGGCAATGTGAGGTTTACAGTTGAACTTGATGATCTTGGGGGTCTTTTCCAACCTAAATGATTCTACAACTCCATCAACATAATTTTGGATTCTAGCCAAGTGGAACACCCATCTGGTGAGGACACCGACTTTGTTGTTGCTCTTGTTGGTTTTTCTTTTAATTTCCTGTGGTAAGAGTGGGGATGCTGAAGGAGACTGTAATTTTGCCTCCTAATGTTGCATTCTCAAACATCATGTGATCTAAGGAAAATAAAATAATATGGTGCACTGTGGCAGCAGGGCAGGAGGGAGCAAAAGTCCTTTCTAAATGCGTGATCCCAAGCAGCTTCTTACCCCAGGGCTGACCACCTCCAACATAGACAGCAGAACCAGATTTTATATCTAGTGAGATGGTTCTTTTCTCCATAAATCAGCCTCAGATATCTTGCCTGAACACATATTCTTCTTTTAGAGTCAAAGGAGAGAAACTGCAGAATGCAGAAGGTGATCCATCCCATCTAATTTAAGGAGGCCTAGCCTCCCTTCCTCCTCTCACTGAACACAGAAGGGACTCACAGAACTAAGTTGACTAGTAGATATTTAAAACTAGGAGAAATTTTTCTTTCTTTTAGGTGTGGCTTCCTCAGGCTTTGTTTTAACAGCATGAAAGCTAAAAAAAGTTACAAGCTGTTTTGTTGTTTTCTTTTCTTTTCTTTTCTTTTAAAGACATGATTTTCATGTGTAGCGACTAACTTCTTGAAGCTGGATCTGCAGGAAAAATATCAAATACTGTGAAGACTGGCAAACCTACTTTATCAACCTATTACATCATCTCTTTCTCCATAAATAAGGACAGTGTCATATTTCACTAGCTTTTTAAAGATCAAAGCTTTACAAAGTTTTTTATTTATTCATTGTTAGGTTTAGTTTTTTCATATTTCTTTTGAAACATGCACTTACTATTTTTGAGGGGGGGAACTTTTTTTTTTCTCTTAATTTTGAGGATATGGGAGAGATGATTGAAAAACTACTTTTCTTTTTAAAGGATGTTTTTCCCAAAGGAAAAGGAAAACCATCAGTTCAGGTACTGGGGCTTTAATCAGTTACTGTTTGAGACAAGTAGCTACCAGACTATGGTAAAATATATTTTAGTATGGCACTGAATATTTCCCAGTTCAAAAATAAATTCTATGTGTAGGTCTTTCATACAGGAACAGGTTTATTTTGCACACTATGTGGACAGGACAGAGGCTGTATTTCTGGCTGTGGTTGACAACCAAATCTTTTTTCTTAGCTTCTCCCATGCTAGGCTTGAATATCTTGTTTAAGACTCCAGAATTTACGTATTTGTATATTAATGTTGCTATAGAAAGATTTACTTTTAATTATTTATAGGGATATGGAAATTCTTACTGCTAAATTAGAATAAAATAAACACACCTTGGTCGTATGCAGGATGCTGGAAAGAACAATGCTGCATAAAAAGAAGTCATCCCTAGAAATGCAAGTCTAAAGAATAAGCTGTGTTCTGCAGAGATTTCCATTTTGCTTTTAGTCTTAAATTACATCAGAGAGAGAAAAGGCCTAATTTTCTAAACATTTGATTATTAGTTTGATGAAATAGACTCTGTTGTTAAATTCTCATTACCAGATATCCGTATCTACCCCTGCATAGCTATAATTATGTTTGTGTGCGTACATATGTATATATAAAAACACCTATATAATCTATGTATTTATAAACTACTTACAAAAGGCAGATAATGTCAGGATCATAATGCGTAGTGAATGGACATATCAAGAATGCTAAATCATCCCAAGACAACAAACCAACCCAATGCCCTCCAGGACAGACTCAAAGAAGTAGTAGATTATATATATGTGACTTCAGTAAGGGCTTTAATACTGATGTTGTCATAATAAACCTAGGAAATTACGATCAGGATAGACTAAGCTGAGAGTAAAACAAAGCTGCCAGTCTTTTGTTGTGTAACTGGAATTATCAGGCTACATCTTAGGCCAGGTATGAAACGTGGCTCCTACCTGGGCTCAGGTCACTGATGTCTTTGTGGCCCTAAGGCACAGGGAGGGAAGGATCTCAGAGTTACAGACGTGATTCCATTGTGTGATGTGTCCCTAGCTTTAAAAGCGTGCACAGCTTGCTCTGGGACCCAGGCACCACTGCTGGTTGAAGGGTTATAGGTGAAGGAACGTGACAACAATGATGTGTCTAAATTGTAATGAGGCCAGAGTTAGTCCAAATAACGAGGGATTAAGACATTGGAACCCCTTTATAAGTCTCAGACTTATTGCATAAGGTCAAGAATCCTTTTCACCACCCCATTTCAACTTCAGGACTTAGAAGAAATTCAGCCATCTTTAAGTTTATAACTTTTTTTTCCACTGGTTTTGAGGAAGTATTGACCTGAGCCTGAGGTCACTGCAGCAAAAGTATTTCTGTCTCTTTCAGTCTCCTCTCCTATGTGTCATTGTTTGGATGAGTCTTGCACTTCCTGGGGTTTGGTTGCACAGGACCACAGCCATGCAATGACTTCAGGCCTCCTGTGATCACCTATGTGAGGGCAGGTCATCCAAAATTCCTTATCAAATTCACCTCATCTTCATTTGGGGAAAATAAACTGCTTCTGGGTTTGTTCTATCTGACCAATGCCGAGGTTGAGTGAGGGACTCAGGCTGTAGGACCTGATTTTTAGGAGACAGCCGCCAAGTATGCTAGTTGAGAAAAGCCAAGATGAGAAACTGGAGAAGCCAAGGCATGATTCAGTGCAAGTACAAGACAAGAGTGGGAAGCCACAGCATCTACATTGCATGTATAAACAGGGCAAGGATCCCACAAGCCAACAACAAAGTCAGGTGGGCTGGTAAGAGGCAAAAAAAAAGGTGTCAGATCTAAGACAGGCGGGTGAGAACAAGCCACGGAAATGTGGCCACAGCCAAGTCGCACACGGGGCAGCCAAAAGCAACTGATGTGACTCCTTCCTATCCCAGATGGCTGGAGAAACCACGACTTGGGTTTCCAATCCTGTCCTGAGTCTCCTAGGGAATGAACTGTGGTCAGCTGTAACTGGAGTGGTCAAGTAAAGAAGAAAGGTGAGGGTGATGTCCATGCACTTATCATGGGAAAGAGGTCAAGTAGCGCTTGAAATATTCCCTTTTTTACTGCCTGTCAGGCAAGTCCATGAAGGTGCTTAGACCCAGGTCCTCAAAGGTAAGAAAGTGCCTTCTCCATTTGAAGAGCAGGTACCACATGAGACCTTAGAAGGCTCAGCTGAACAATAAAAGGTCCCGAAGGTGATTTGCACTGAACTCAGGAGCAAACAGCATTGCACAAAACTGGCATCCAGAACTGACACAATACAGGGCTTTGAAATGCTGGGCATCCAGCAGTGTTGAGACCGAAAGTGTAACAGCAGAGAACTCCTGTTTTCGTGACATTAACATGTTCCAGCACCTCTCCTGTATTATCAATTGACATCCTATGGGAACAGCATGAATCCTAAACTAGTCTAGAGGGAAAGGGATTAATTAAATTGAGGTTTTCTCTTGAGATACTGACAAAAGAGAGCCCCTAAACTTCATTCAGTGATAGCAAACCCACACCTTCCAAGGGCTGTAGCAGTCCTCCACAGTCTCCCACACATGGTGTAAGATTGATCCCTGCCATCTTTTCTCCTGGCCCTCTGCACCAAGCCTGTGCTCTGTAACTGGTACACATGTTGCTGCTCTTACACAACCCCATGCACCAGCCCCAGCCTGCTGTTCTGATGCAAAATCCAAGCACTGACAGCATTTGTTTTGGGAAATCGTCAATCATGCAATGCCAGCCATGGTCCTATACTGCAGTGGGGAGCTGTGCTACCTTCCCACCCAAAACTCCCTGTTCCTGACTCTCCCTACTCCAAGCTGAGACCTGTGACCTTCTCCCTGACGTACATCTCAAAGCTCTAGATGAATTTGTGTGACTCTGTACGACACAGCTGTCCCACATCAAAGATTCTGGCTTACCGATCTTGGTCTTTCCGCTTTCATGACAGGCACCTTCCTTTTTTAATTCGGTGTTTGTACAGCACCTAACGTAACGGGAGCCTGCCACCTACAAAGATGAGTATCTGTACAGTGATAGTAACAGAGCACTAGCTGCTTTCCCTTGCCTTGGCTCCAGGAGAAGCTGTAACAAGCTGTTCTTTGCTCCTTTTTGAAACAAGGGAAAAAATCATACCACTTTCTCCTTCTTTGAATATATATGTATTTTATATTTTGCTGCGGCATGTTCCAAATACCGCTAACTCTTGGCGGCTGAGGGAAAACACGGTGCTGCCAGAACTTTTGCTCTTATGTCTAGTTTCCATGTTTTTTCAGGGAAGATCATGCCAAGCCGTCACTGCTATTGTCTTTTCAACAGGAGGGCTACGCCAATGCTTTTCCAGCCTTTCAAGGCCGTTTTATAGAGGGATATGTCATGACGTAGCATCCTGTGCCCGTCCTTGTTATTTTCCAAAACTCAGTTTTGCCAGGACCGTTTGCTAGAATTTCCAAACAAGTTATCCAATGGTCATTGCTCTGTGAGCCAGTCAAGGCTGTTCTTATACTTGGACTCCCCCTAGGTCTGCCCTGGGAAAGGCGCTGTGCAGGGCCACGGGGAAGCACAGCTCCAGCTCTGGGAGAGCCACACAGGGTACCCTGCAGTGATGACAGCAGCTCTGGAGAAGAGACCTTAGGAAAAGCCAAGCAATAAGCCCCAGTTTACCAGCCACAACTGCTGCTAAAGAAGGTTTAGCCAACATTTGCACGCTGTGGAAAAGAAAGTATGTCTGTGACAGTACTTGCTAGCAGGTGATTCAGGCTGTGGTCTGTGACCTTAACGTCAGAGTCTGGAAAAAAAAGGGAAGGCTCATTCTGTTCACTCAAGCCAGTGGAAAGAGTTTTAATATGGCTTCATGTGCTTATCTATTCTCTGGGTGGGTTTGTATATGGAAGGGAGGTAGGAAGGAGGCAGGAATAAGGGATGTCACCCCATCAAATCCTACACTGCAGGAAATGCTTCCTACCTTGACTGGAGTAATTGGAATGTCTTCAGCCTGACATTTCTGCTAATTATTCTGCCTCTTTTCACTCTCCCCTGCAGACCCTGATCCTTCAAGGCTGGGGTCTGCCTCACACTTCAAGATAAACACAACCTGACCACATGGTTCTCAAATAAGCCAACTTCCCAGATCAGTGAAACTCCAGGAAACCAACCATCAACCCATGTTATTTCTTTTAGTACCTACTGACAGACCCCTGGCACATGCAAACACAGACGCACCCCCCCCCCCACCCCTATCACACCTGTCCTCCACCCAACTCATGGACTCGAAAGCCACATTTTGTGTCTGCATGTGGAAAGCCAGCTGCTCATGACCTTCAGAGTCAGTAAGTGCTTTTACTACTTCAAGTAATAACAAATAGGTAGTGCAGCACTGTGATTTCCCACCCCATTCATGACTCTCTGTGCTGAACTATTGTCCAGAGGACAATCATGATTGATATGTTGAGTCACAGAATAGCAGAGTATCTTTGGCCTTACATAGCAGCTAGTAGATCCTGCACTTAATGGATTCCTCTGAGAAGGTATTTTGCCATACTTCAACTTAATGTCAGAGTCCTTTCCTCCTTACATGACCTGCAGTGGAGATGCCATGCAAGGGACACAAAACCTTGAGAATCCTCTTCACTGACCTGTCACCTAGCATGGTTCTGTAGACATCCACAAGTGAGAAAAAAGTGTGAACTACTGGTTAGGGGTTTATATTCTTCCTGGTCATTCCATCTGCATGACATTTGTCACACAGAGCATATGAGCTGCTAGTGTGCAGGTGTGAACAGAAGCTCTGGCTACAGTTGCTTTAACTCCCAAAATTACTTATTCAGATTTCATCATGTCAACTTTGATGAACAGGCAGTGCTCTGAAATTTCATGGCTTTGCTCACACTCCATTTCAGAACAAAGCAGGTGTTACCTGAAATTTCAGAACTGCCCTTGAAATGGGAATCCTGGTTCCTACCTTGTTCTGCAACCCCCAATTTCAACAGCACCCATCTGTACCTTGTCTTCTATTTGGCACCTAGAGTGCAAGACCCTCTGGGTGCAGGATACCAGTTCTGCTTTTATAGAAAATACAACATGGAGGGATGGTTTGATAAGTGTTATCCTTAGGCATATACATTCTGATTAGATGAGACTAATACCAGCTCAGACACTGTGGGTACAGCAGGAAGACACACACACAGAGCCTTGCATACCCCCACCCCCCCCCAGCCTCTTCAGTGCCTCTTTATCCTCTTTATTGGGTGCAAAACTTCTCTTGGCTGATACTGCATAGAGTTATACCAATTAAAGCACATGTCACAGCAGGGAGTGGGATAGTGACTGGGAGAGAAGGAAGGAAGAGGAAAATTCAAGGGTGTCCTGAGTGATGCTTCAGTCTAACAGAAAATTGGGGTTGGGGCGGTTCTCTTTCAGGCTCTGTACAAGTAGGCTTGACCACTGGCCTGCAAAAGAGAGATGGCTGCAGCCAGCTCAGACTTGGAAAAGGGCAAGAGGAAGGTTTTTTCATTGCAGCATATAGATCAGGCTCTCTTCCCAGTGCATGTCTAGAGAAAACAATGAAAACAATGCTTGGACTCCTCTTATCCCCTCTGTAGCGGGACAGATGTGCAGCAAGACAAGAAAACTGAATGGTCTGGAGGCATGGTTGAATAAAAAGAGGAAGAAGAGGGACAGGAGAAGGCCAGTGATGTAAGAGATGTGGAAGGTAAAAAAGTGGAAAACTAAGACCTTCAGCTGCAAGGGTTTAGTGATGGGGATAATGACAATGAGAATATGAAAATAAAGGGTTTACCTAATTACACCTGTGTATTCAAGTATTTCTTCAATTAAAAAATTTAGTATATTTTCATGCTTTCCTCCTCATAATGACAGCATTACTAGACTGGAGATTTCTTTCTGGGTCAGCCAGACCACCAACTCAACATGTGCTGGTCCTGATATCTGGTGAAGTCTGTTCCCAAGAGCTTTAAAAGCTCCTGATATGTTTTTAGATCTTATCTAAAATTCTCTACAAATCTGTTGCAACTCTCCTGATAGTTGGCAGGTTTGCAAAAATGCATGGGAGGTCATGTCTGCCTCTAATATCTACTGAAGAAAAGTTTTGACTCCTCAGGTGTAAAGAAAAAGTTCTTAAAATTGTGAGTCTACTCACATCAAAGACTGAACAGACAGTAACATTAACAAAACCTCACTCATATACAGCTATACACTTGCTAAATACATATTTCTGTTATATGCAAATGATTTATAGTGTTATACCATTACTTTGTATCATGGACGTATGTTAGCAAAATGTGATGTGTTATATTTGGGATGGTTGGTGCCAGGGCTGATAGACTTTTTTATGATACTACATGTGGCTAAAGTTACATGCCAGCGAGCAGCTGCTGACCCTGTATTATGTTGCCCTAATGACACCAATTGTCCCTTTGCTCCCTAAGGAGTCAAGTACACCTTGCTCGGTCCTGCGGTAGCCGAGGAGAAAGCTTCCAGAAAGCAGCACCAATAAGTGGGTTTATGCTGTGAAGAAGGAAGCCAGGGACTGAGAGGGGAAGGGAGACTTCAGGCTGGTGGCACTGGTAGAGAGCCCTGTCAGGGACACTTGGAATAGGAGAACGGGGACATCTGACAACCTTGTTCTCCTCTGGACGTCAGTTCATCTTGGTCTGGGGTGGCTGGTGGGTTCAGGCTCTCTCTTTTCAAGGAACAAGCTGGATGATGAGCACTCAGAGGGCTAAAGTTAGGTGGTGTGAACCGTGACCTTAGTTTCATAGCTCTGTGGTCCCCATCCTGTGAAGCCAGGATGGGAACCTGCCCTTCTCTGGTTGCAGTCTTCGGACCTTGCTAGGCTCAGTCCCAGCAGCAGCCATGAGCCCCAGACATATGTACCGTACGTACCGCAGGAGTTCTGCTCCTCTGCAGTAGGTTTGCCTTGGCAACAGCAGCTCTTCCTGCTCCTCCTCAGACCTCAGCTTGCCCAGCTAACGAAACCAGGCTGATGCCTATGTGAGGGCAGTAGGCATAATTGTATCCATTTCATTTTCTGGTAAGCTGAGCAGGGGGGAAAGGCCTCAGACGAACCCTGCTGACCTTAAGTGAACCTCGGGCAACTTTCCTCCACTCGCCATGTGCTCTGACTATTTATTTGCAAACTCATGGAGGGCCCGAGCTTGTCTCCTCGGAATCCTCCACATGGGCGGCTTTGCTTTGGCAGCAGAGGGCACTGCCCACTTCTTAATTTTTTTTCCATGCTCATCCCGTTCCTCATGCTCCTCCAAGGGCTGCAGTTGCGCTCTCGGTAAGTGGTGCTGTCTGTCTGCGAGCTCCTGAGAGTGTGATTTGTCTTGGCTCCCAGCTCTGACATGCCTGGGAAGGGCAAGGAAAGGAAATGGGTGGGAGCGCCCATCTAACCACGACCTCGTCCTCCCCCCCACCCCGCTTCTTTTCTTTTTCTCCCCATCCCCTTCCCTCCCCCATCCCACCCAGAGGAAGGATCACGCTGCACAGCTTAGAAAGAATTGCTCTGAAAGTTTAGTTTGGAAATACACTTTTTTTTTTCTTCCCTTTCCAATGAAACACGCTGCGAGCCTCTCCCACAGGAGAGCGTGTATGTGTGTGTGCCTGCAACGCATGTTTGCTTGCTCACGTGTGCTCGTGTGTGGGTGTGTAGTAAGTAGTGGTATGCACTTGTGAGCTGGCAGGAACTACACCGCCACATCTAAATATCCGTGCACTTTGTTTGCTGTTCCTGAAGATTTCACTGCAGTGTGGCCCTTTATGGTTTAAAAATTAATCTCTCTTACTGTCCTCCTGACTTATTTATTTTCTAGACTTGTTAAGTTACAGGCCTATTCTGACAAGCGCTGAGTCCCCCCAGGTATTGCTTAACATGCATTTTGGGTCTGAGGAATGGAGAAGACTCAGGCGTGAGTCTGCTCTTCTAACATGCAGCTAGATCTCACATTTGCATTGCATGTGATATAGCCTGTAGCCTCTCTCCCATTTAATCACGCCCCTGTAACAAAAACAGATGCATCTTTAAACTGCATTACACTTATTGGAGAATTTCCAACACTGTTTTGGAGAGCAAGAAAGATGATGGCACAACCATAGCTGTGCCTCTGAATAGAATCCCTCGCCTCCATATGATGTTGTGGATCAGAGTGGTACATAGGGATGAGCCACAGCAGTTTCACAGTGAAACAGGGGGCAACGGAGAGGTTACATAGGAGTGTAAGGGAGCTATACTAATCACACGCCTCAAAAAAAAAAAAAAAAAGAAAAAAAGATCTTCAGGGTTTTGTGCCATCCATAGCAGCACTGATAGACTGTACCACTGGAAGTAACTCTCTTGTATTAGTATTTACGTATAGGCACTCCCTGACTCTGCTGCTGTCAATACCCCATCCTCATCGTCTAAATATAGAAAAGGGTGTACAGAGGATGGGATGTGGAAGTAGAGATTGTCCTAACCTTACTTTTGCTCTGGGCTTCAGGGCCTCCAAGGATCCCTGGATGTGGTCCCTGCCTTTCCCCACACACAAGCAGCATGTATTGATACGTGATTGCGCGATGCTTCACGTGTCCCCTGCTTGCAGCCACCCACACTAAAGGGCATCGCATGCTAGGTGTTAACTTTGGTCTGGCAATTAGAGAATCACCCTTGTGTTCAGGGCAGCAGGGACCAGCACTTCACATTCTGCCCTTCTTGGCTGCCCTTGCACACTTGGCATGTGGGATCCTTCTGTAAAGCTTGAGCAGTCCGGCAGCAAAGTGCAGTGGATGCCCAGCTGAAGTTGGTCTGCAGAGGAAAAGTGGCTTGTACCCAGTCTGCTGTGTGTTCCCAGCAGGTGATGATGCTCTTCTCTACTGGCACTGGGCCATCGCATGATCTGGAGGTAAACACCAGGAGGCCTGTTTAAAAGGGAAAATGCTTGACAGCCCCACCTCACTTTTAAACCTCTGCACAGCCATGGTTTTTTTCACCTTGGCTCTCTATGAGCATTTGACAGCCAGTGCTAGCATCTGACCTGCTGTCCTCTTTGCTTTGAAGGAACCTCAGCAGACAAGCGAAGCTGGGAAGCAGCGAGGCTCTGATTTTTGTTTTGCCGAAGACTGGCACCCTGAACCCGTAAAAGGCAAACAATAGGATGGGAAGGGCGGTCTCTGCGCTTGCAAACAGAAATGAGACACATGGGAAGGAAGAAACAAATATGCAAAATAATTTCCCCTGGTTTGGAAAGGGAAACATGGAAAACTAGCAGCCTCAAAGCACAGATTGTGGCTTTTGGGAGAAAGAATGTGAACAGTCACTTTCTCATCCTGTTTCTGTCATTCCAAGACTTGTGTGAAAAGGCTGATGTTGAATCCCAGTTAGCCATAAAATAACAACAACAAGTCTGCCCAGTGGCTGCGATTTGCCAATTGCAAGCTTTCTGCACCTACACCGGGACTCAGAAAGACGGAAGTCTGTAAAACATCCCAGCTAGGAACGCAGAATCCTTGAAAAATGTGATCTCACCCACGGGGACAATCTGATTAAATGAGTGTTTCTTATTGTTCCAACACCATGGCAATGTCTCCAGAAGGAATACAAATCACTTAGTGCAATGAGATAGAGCCAGCTGAGCAGGTACCAGGAATGTGGGAGTTGCTTATTACTCACCCAGGAGTAAGAGCTATTGCTTTTTTTTTTTTTTTAATTATATTTTTATTCGCCTGTACTCATCACCCCCACACACACCACCACCACTTTTTATAGTGAAACTAATAAGATAGAGCCTGATCCAGAAAATACTGAGCACATCACAGCGTGTTTCCATTGGCCACGTGAACCAGGTGGGACTGTTGTGCTGGCACACCTCTGTCCTGATGAGATCTCAGGGGGTACAAATCAGCACAGCTCTGCTGGAGTCACTGAGGGGTTCTCATCCATCACTTGTTTTATTAATATTGCTCTGTCTGCAGGTCCAGGCTCTCCAAGAACACATCTTCTATTTCATTGCCTCTTGTCGAAGGCAACGTGTGAGTGCTGATTTGCCCAGGCTAAGGATCTGATCCAGCTCTTTCACTGTTTTTTTTCCCCGCTCTTTCTCCCTCTCTCTTTTTTATAACAGCGTTGGAATTGCTGTAAGGTTTACAGTGCAGTAATAATCACCTCATTATTATTAATAACCATGGCAACAGAATGGAAATTAATCACACTACTTCTGTTTATCCCCATAGACACAGAGCCAAAACAAACAAGACTTATCCACAATGCCTATTCCTAGAAATCATACATACTCCATAATAACCAACGAAATGAACCAGCAACCACAAGCTGCCTAGATTATCCAGTAGCACCTATGGAAAGGTTGAGGATATACTGTCAGGTCAGTAATCAGAAGGGATGCTTCCTCAGGTTGAAATTAGTGGGTGACAAATATCTTCAGTGACTTGGCTCATTTTGTTGGTTGGTTTCATTCTTCAGCATTTCTCCTGATGACTGACTGCTGAGAGACACTGACAGGAGTTATTGCGCTCACTAAAAAAAATAATATGTATGGGATAAGTAGGTCTAAACTGGTCAGTGATTGGAAGAGTCTCTTCAGAGAAATATCAGTTTCTGTGAACTTCTGAAGAAACTCCAGAGACAGCACTTCTTCCCACGTGCCAAGCAATAAAATACCAGTCCAGCAGTGAGGTTAATAGTGGACAGAGTGTGAACACAACGTAGATATTTTTCATTTGTGGTGTCATCATCCTTTTTTGCAGGAGGTAGGAAGGATGCCACTTCTATGCAACGAAGTGAAACTCCAAGACTTTATTTCATGGGAGAAACCCTACTCAGTTGTACAGCAGTCGTTCGCTGCCCCCCTGCCCCACCCCAGACCATTACCGCATTTTATTTAGGCTGTCACCGACAGATAATCTAACCCTTACATCTGCTTTTGCCTACAGCTTAATGATACACACAGGGGACTACTTTCCAGGCTTTCAAGTAAAGAATTCACCTCTCAGATGATCCTTCAAAACCAGGGGTCCTACTGATTCTTCTCTGCAGATGCAGAAGTGCAGATTAAAGGTGGTGCAGAAAGATGAGAGAGGCACGGGATGTAATGATGATTAAAGCCACAACCCTCTGTGGAGCTTTTTTGGTTGGATTTTTTTGTTTGGTTTTGTTTGGTTGTTTTTTTGGTGTTTTTCTTTTTTTTTTTTTTTCCCAGCAGGATCTGGTCAGACTGAAACCCCCAGGGTACTTGAGATGAGTTGTATGTTGGAAACCTGTACTACTTTCAGTAAAGAAGTGAAATTTGACTATGTGAAGGAGGGGAGTTTAGTTGCCATGTCTTCCAAAGCCTCAAGAGGTCTTGATGGATCTTTTCATTTTACTGTAGACTCTCCTACAACTCTTAAAAATCATGCCATCTACCTCTTCTCTCTCACCTACAAAATGGGGTAACTGTCCTCTTATTTTCCTTAATGCCACTTATTTTATCTACATAGTATATATATTTTGGTGGACAGAGGTATTCTCTTGCTGTCTCTCTGTGATGTGTATTTGTACAGATATACTAAATCATATTCAAATGGAGGAATTAAAACTGGAAGTGCTAGAGGGAACAGCCTTGAGAACAATATGCTTTGAGATTTAACTGACCTTTTAAGCTTACCAAAAAGACAGTATAATTAGCTAGGATTAATCCCATCTGAACTTCCTCCAGCCAGTACTCCTGAATCCAATTAAACACAACTTTTCCATGTTGAAGGACAGCTGAGGAGAGATTGATATTGCTGTTGGGCAATGCAAAGTCACTCACAAGTGATTTCTGCTTTTTCTTATATGATCCAGACCCAGAATTATGATTTGTAGTTGAAAAGACACCAGCACTGACTGGGACAGGTCACTGAAATTACAGGTCCTGTGTACTCGGTGTCCCCCAAGTCACTATGCAAGCTGGAACATGATAAAAGGAGTCAGTGCTTTTGCAGTTCTGCATCATATAATATTGACATCTTCACCACTGACTATAGAGAAATCCCAGATTTCCTCAAGAGAGATGTGGGGTGTGATTTGTTAGGTTATTTGACTAAATGCTAATTACATTAAATAAAGACTTGATGAGGGTTGGGAGCATATGCTCTGTGACAACCTGGGCACTGTTTGAACAAGGGTGCAGAGAACCACAGAGGTTGTCTCCCTCTATCAGACTAGGGCAAGAGAAGGCCCCTGTGTCCTGAAATCCTCACAATCCAGCAACCTCTGACACAATCCACTGCTTCAACATGGACACCTGATGTACATGAGGGTGTCCCCCAAGCCTCTGCCTCCTGTCCCAGACAAGCACGGGCTGCATGAAGGGTGCTCCTGTATCGTATCTGCTGACCCCAGATGCCTTCAGGAAATTTCAGGTGGCATGAGATACCCACTCCAAGGCAGCTGATTTGCAACTTAAGACATACAGATATACTTAATCAAATTAATCCACTGTGATGTGTCTACCACCCGCTCATCAACAACAAATGAAGATTACTTGTCTTCTAACAACTTGCCCAAAGAGGAGCTAGTCAAACATAGCTTTGGGAAGACTTACTGGCTGAAATCCTCTTCTTTTACGGTCCACAGCAAATCAAGATGAATTACCTAACAAACCATTCTTGAAAACTACGTGTCAGTTTTGCCAGTTAATGGTCTGCTGTTGGGTGCAGGAAGGCTATCAAGTATGCAGGCATACAACGAGGCATGCAGATGCTTGTTCCATTTAGTTATTTCCAAATGTATTAGTGTACCCACAGAAATGTTCTCACAGTGTGGTGTAGCGTGAGATACACAGCCCATTGCTTGTGGGCCTGAATTCTCCCTGCAAATCCCATTAATATCACAGACAACTTTTTCTGAAGCTGAAGTAGGGCTGGCAGGCAGTGCTTGTGTTGTCCCAGCTTCCAGGAAGGAAGATTCAAATAAAACACGATGAGAAACAGTAAGGACAGTAGAGTGCTGTAAGCAGTTGCCCAGAAAGGCTGTACGAATTCCTTCATTGGAGTGTTTTGGAAAAATCCTAGACAGTCATATGTCAGGAATTGTGTAAGTAGAGTGGTTTCTTTCCCAGGGCCGGAGGCTGGAGTGGATGACCTTATTCTGTCTTCCTCTGCCCATTTTCCTTTCTGCTCGTACCTCTTTGACTAGATTTGGCAACCCTCTCTGAAAACTGATGTGCATTAGTCTAGTAATTTATCCATTAAAGCAAACTTAGATCCCTAGGATTGATAATAATAGCAGTGGTGAGGGCACACCCGGACCGCTGTGCTCAGTTCTAGGCTTCCTGGTACAGGAAAGGCATGGGACATACTGGAGCAAGTCCAGCGAAGGGCCACAAAAATGATTAAGGGACTGTGACATGAAAAAAGGCTGAAAGAGCTGGGAATGCTCAGCCAGGAGAAAGGAAGGGTCAGGAGGATCTTACCAATATGTATAAATACATAATGGGAGAAGTAAAGAAACAGAGATGATAGATTTTTCTCAGTGGTGCCCACTGACAGGACAAGAGGCAATGGGCACAAACTGAAACACAAAATTCCATCTGAACATGAAATGTTTTAACTTTTTTTCCCCTCTTTTTACTGAGAAGATGTTTGAACACTGAACCAGGCTGTCCAGAAGGGTTGTGGAGTCTCCATCCTTGGAGATATCAAAACCCAACTGGACATGGCCCTGAGAAACCTGTTGTAACTGACCTTGCTCTGAGCTGGGCATTGGACTAGACGATCTCCAGAGGTCTCTGCCAAGCTCAACAATTCCATAATATTGTTATTGGGTGGTGAGAAATGGTGGCTTGTTTTTTTAAATTAGAGGGAAATCAAAGCAAGTACTCAGGTTCCTAGAAGACCTGTGTTCTGTTTGTTATTTTGTGTTTATGTGTGTTCACTACTCGTCTTGCTAAAGCTGGATACACTTACAACAGTACTAAAGCTGTACTAAACAGTACTAAAAACAGAACTAAAGTTCCAGTCCCTCTTAACAGGACTTCTAAGGTTAACAAGGTGACATTTTAAAATGTTAACAAAAAATTATTCATATGGAACTGATATTTCCTACTTACCAGGTAGGATAGCTCATCTTTGACTATGTCACTTTAGCAAAAACTTTCCAACAGATATCTTAGGCAGTCATCTGACACTGACTTTGTTTCAAGACATCAAAGGATTGTTCTTGTTGGGATTTCACTCTGGCTTATCACTTCCCATTTTCATAAACAATGATCTTCTAGAATTTTCACTTTTTAAACACAAAGGAAGGCACAACTCTTCCCTAAAAAACTCCATGTGTAGTGCTTCGAAACCCATCATCAGACCTGAATGAATGGATAGATAGGAAGAAGTGGTATAAAAGTTCAAGAAAAAAATAATTATTTAGCTCTTGAATAATCTAGTATTCTTCAATAGTTGTGTATGAACAGCAAAATGCTGCCTGCTATGGGAAAGCCTTGCCTTACTATTTTTCTGAGCCTAAAATAAATCATGAGGGTTTGTGTCCTGGAAGAAAAAAATATTTGCAGAGCAGTTAAATAGGTGAATTTGTCAATCAGCTAACCCGAGTTAAATGAGAGTCACAAGCTTTTACATAAAATGGCATGGGGATTATATTTTTTAATCTGAAGCAGAATCCAGCCCTAATATCCTTCCTGCTACTTAGTGAAGCTGCAAAAAAACAACATATTTCATGATAGTACTGCCAACAGAAAGTAATATTTTATACAAAAGACATCTACCCACAAACTCTGACCTTTAAAATATTATATAAAGTTTTTACTAAGAGGTACAAACAGTTTGTTGATGTTAGCAGGAACAGTGAAGTAAGAAAAATACTTTTCCTCCCATGAATTGAAGGCGGAGGTTGCTCAGATCCTAGGTCACTTGTGTGGTGAGGATTTGTGATTTCAGACCTTGTAGAGACATTCAAGGAGTTTGACACAGTATTAGTGCAAGGGATGTACACTTGTACATGTCATGATACTGGTAGCTTTGAGTTTATCCTGACAAAAGCAGGCAAGTCCTCAAGTTCAATTCTTGTTCTTGGAGATCTGATGATGGGAAGATGTTAGAATCACTTTCTGCTGAGATAATGCTCCTGAAGATCCACTGCAAAGCCCCATTGTTCACTCTGTACTAGAAAATTGTCTTCAGAGCAGGTCCTGAGGCTTTTCCTGGCTCTTTATTACCAGCTCAGTGTTTGGACTTCCATGGAAGTCTGAGCAGATGATTGAAAAAGGAAGAAAAGACATGCCTTACCTTCCATCTTATTTCTTTGCAGGTTTTCTTTATGATCAAATTTTTTAGGCTGTGTGGGACAACGCTCACCCATGATGAGGAATCACAGTACTTCTTTGCATTGAAGGGAAGGTTATCCCCATCTGCTGCCTTCATTGTTTCCTTCTTTTGATCATTCCCACAAACAACAGCGCAGCCATTTTCTCTGGTGCAGACTCTGGCAGACGGGCACTGACCACTTCCAAAGCTGTCTCCCAGAATCCTGTTGAACTACACCATCTCCTTTTCTGACTTACAAGGATTTTTTTTTTAATTTTATTTTATGTTTTTAATGGCAATCTGAAAGGAAAAATTCTTTTTCTTGTCATTCTGCCTTAGTTTCCCATTCCTAACATTAAACCGTTCGGCCACACTCCAGATCTTCATTTCAGTGATCTCCTCTCCTCTGCAGACAGCCGAGTTGACAAGCCTCCTAGCTGGCCTCCTTGGATCTCCTTTGTTCTAGCCTGCTATTTTTTTGCTGCATTGTGTTTTAGCTTCTCAAGATCATAAAATAGTTTGCCAAGACATCGCTTAACCTAATGACTCACAACACCTTGGTTTTAAAGAGCAGGTAAACCCAAAAGGGGAGTTGCCATCACTGTTCTATTTTCTGTTTTGTGCTATCTATAGCAACCGAATGTGAGCTCTGAAAATTCTCACAAAGAGCCCCAAACAACGTTTCTTAACCAGTATGAGGGCAGTTAACAGGTTTCATGGAAAAGCCATGATTATTTCAGTTGTACGTGATGCCACAAAGATAAACCAGGCAAATTACTGCATCATCCTCACCCTAAAAAGACAGATGGTGGGAAAGCAAGTCATTCTAGAAAGAAAGGAGGGCATTCTAACCATGGCTTTTTGGGAATAAGCTTCTTGTATGCTCTCAGACAGTCACACAGACCCACGTTTTGAAAGGTGGAAGGTTTGTATGTACCTGTGTGCTGACTGAAATTTGTAGCTAAGGTGCCTTGGGCAAAGGCTGGGAATGGTAATGCCCGAGTCCATAGATGGAACAGAACATGTCCTTTAAGGATAAAGAAATAAAGGAACACAGCGTTTCCTTCCTCTACTTGAGAATGCAATATTACAGGGATGATCAGCACTGTCTGGTTAGACGGGTACAGTCCTGTCAGCCATAGAGCAGGAGCTGAATGATAGATGACGCTGACTTATACAGATGTGAATCAGAAAGTACTCAGCTCCATACAATTACTCTGGGTCTTCTTCATATAAGGTCACAAGCGGCCTGCCATTCCCACAGGTGGTCATGGATGACCCTCTCAGAAGATCTGCAGCTTTGGTTTAGCAGTGCAACCTGGTTTTGTCCTGCAATGAAGCCCAGAGGCTCAACTTAAAATCAAGGTTTTGCTGTGCCTAGAGATGCCCTTTTGCTTAAGAAGAAGAAATGTATGCCCCCAAAAGCTTGCAGTCTCCTGAGAGAGATGGTGAAACATGGCTATGTCCATGCCATAGGTAGGATGAACCTAGGCCCTGGGAAAGCATGATATGCCTGAGGTCACAGAGGGTGTCTAAACTAAAAAAACTGCAGCCAGCCTGTTGATCCTCCCCCACATTCAGTCCATGGACCAGGAGGCAATTCTTGTTATCTCACTTATGTCAGCCATGCACTATGCACTAGAATAACGCCAGTGGCTCCACCGGCCTGTCTCTGGATTTGCATTGGTGTAACGGAGGGCAGAAGATGGTGTTCTTGACTCTTCCACCTTTCCCAGCTCTCTAGCGTATTTGCTAAGTCAGTATCTCCCCGTCCAAGTCTGCAGTGATGTGATGTTTCTGCTTTCAGGGAGGTCCCTGTTTCCTCTGTTACCCTTGTGTGTGTGTATGTGTTATTGAGTGGATTTTCCACTTTCTTGAAGTTCCTTAACACCTATTAATCACTGTGTCGCAGGATGGGAATTGTTTTACTTAGTGCAACCATTTCCCATTGCGTGAAGTTCAACTCTTTCCGTACTTTCACCTGTGTGTTCCCCTGTAAATAACCATCTTGGAGGCAGGGATGCTGCTGCCCTAGCTGGTTTGAGCTGCCCTCACCTCCTGAATTTTTCTGTGAGCAGAGTGCCCTGCAAAGGTAGTGCAAGACCCAGGTGAAATTGTCTTGTCCTGTTTTGCCATTTGCACCTGACTATTTGCTGCTAGAGCCTTTCTGTTACCCAAATATTGCATAACACTTTGAAAAACACCCAGAAATGTTGTCTTGGAAGTTATATTGAAGTCAAAGGGTAATGCCCATTATCACTGCAAGGCCACCACACTGTTCAGTAGAAGGATATAGGAAGCATCTTTCTTATTTGTGAATGAATTGTAGTATGAAAAAGGCAAATTATCTGTAAGGCAGCAACAAGCTCATGTTTAAAGGGTTATTTTCATTTTTCTTTTATTTTTTTCTAAATATTTTTTTTCAGAATTATGCCAGAATGAGACAAAGCAATTGTTCTCTGAGAATATTGTTTTGTAGTAGTAGTAGTAGTAGTAGTAGTAGTAGTAGTAATAATAATAATAATAAAGAAACCTGTCCAAAATAACAATATTGACTATAGAATTTGTTTTTCTAATGCTATCCAGATCTCTGTTGTTATGCCCATCCCCATGGTACAGACACATATGATAGGATGAAGAGGAGATATGAAAATAAGTACAAACCCAGACCTTTCAGTGCATGTTTGAGTGCTGTGTGGATGCTGGAAAGGGCAGTTCTGGAGTTCCCTGTAGGCACTGATTCACTTTTAAATGGCAAACTTCATGCCCTCTCTTATTTTTCCTATTGTTTTCTACCTGTGCTGCTCTCTCCTTCACTGCCACTACACTAAATTAAACCAGGAGAAAATGGAAGTGGATAATGCAGTGGATTCCTCTGCATGCTGTCTTTGTATGGATTAGCTGAACAGCAAACCAGAGTAATGCCACTTTTATGGCCCTGAGGCAGCACTGAAGATGTTGCAAAGGTATGTTTCTAGTTGCAGCTGCAGTGTATTTTTTTTCCTTTTTGTTTGTTCCTTTTCATCATTATTTTTTCTTCAGTGCTCTGGGAAAAGACAGAGGGTGGGGTGAGGTTTTCTGGTATATTTTTATGGTAGTCTGGAAGCCCATAGTGTTATAAGTATTAAAGAAACAACAAATAAGGTGGTGGGACACCTGTTGGGATTGCTAGAAGATCCTTGTTGCCTTTTACTAACCATGCCCTCCTGCCCCTGTGATGATCCGATGATCAGCTGGAGGGGTGCACAGGAATCACGACCTTTCTCCATTGCATCCTCAGGTTTGTTCCTCATGCCCTGCTCTATAGCTTGCTCTGTAGCATCAGTGGTACCACACTAAAGCCAACAGCCAGCCCCAGGACATGCTGTACAACCTGCTTGTTTCTGACTATGTGGCTGTTTTGTGGGCTGTATAAAGACAAACCAGCTGCCGGTAGGCGGTGGTGCCAAACCCTGGGCTTGATCAGAGGTGTGGCATCTTGAAGGAACCATCAAGCATACTCTTGCTGTGGGTAAAGTCTAAATGATCCCCCTTGACTTCTCCACAGGGAGCAAAACTGCTTGCTATGCTGGAAGCATAGACATTCCCATTTCTACTCAGCTCAGATGAGAAACATTAATATTAGAAACCTCCTGTTTGGTCCAGCGGCAGCATTTTGTGTGAATGTGATGGAATTGTTTTCCGGAATACAGTTAATTCAAAAAAGGATCAGGGTTGGGATTAGCCAGGATTGTGTCATCTGGGGAAAGGTACCGCTGAATGGGATTAATTTCTCCCAAAGTTAGCAAGATGAAAGCAGTGCATCGCATCAAGGGTAGTTTGCGAGAGTCTCCTCATAATCTGTGGTGAGAAATAAATGAGATTAATACACCCTGGGAAAGTCAGTGATGGGTCCTGTCACATTTGCCTCTCTGGTTCAAGTCAGTGTTAGTTTAATACCAGCCAGAAGTGCTGTTCAAGTTGAGTAGCAAAGTTCAGTGTGACCATGGGGATGGAAGGATTTTGGAAGGGGGTGGAAGGGGTCTGCCAGGTTTCAACTACACATTGTCAACAAAGAAGGCCAGAAGGTAGCACTTGGCAGAGGAATGCCATCTGTTTCCTGATCTATCCTCCAAATAATGTCTGAGACACACTGTCCAGAAAAAAACTTGCTCCTTTATGCCCCTGAAGTTCTGGAGCAAACCCTGGTCTCCTTGGTTACAGTACCAGCTTGTCTCAAACTGCTTATGCTTGGTGCTGAGCAAGTCCAGCCCTAACAAACAGAGCCATCTGTGCCCAGCGTGAGGGCGAGGGAGACCTTCCTGCATGGCTTTAGTCTCAGTCTTTTTATTTATGGATGAACGTGGAGTCAATTCCTATCACCATGCTTTTTAATTGGGCATATTTACCCCAAACTGGTGATAATAAAGCACGGTCTCATCATGCCAGGTGCTGTTCAAACACACAGTAAGATAGTTCTCCGTAGGCTTTCTGTAATAAATCTTAGCTATGCAAAGGCTTACAGACCAGCCTGTTCTGCCCTGGAAAATATGGAAATATAATTAGTAGGCCACATTTTCTTTACAATTAAAATAATCTAAATGTCAATGATTTCTGTTTCAATAAATATAGGGGTTGAATTGCATAAATGTCTCATTCCGATGCTGCTAAAACAGAAATTTTCAGATTTTCATCTCAAAATATTATAATTTAACAGCACATTTTAAATTAAAAAAAACCATCATTTACAATTAAAGCAACATTACCATTGTCTCAAACCAGATAAGAATTTTCCATTCATTAAAGATATTTTGCGATCCTTGTCATGATTCTGTGAAGGAAATTTTGTATCTCATTCTCTAAATGCAAACCCAAAAGGTTTTCCTCTCCCTTCTATTCCAAAAATGAATATGCTGAATTTCCTCAGAATATTTCAGCACAGGTTACTCTAATGATTAGTTGATTTAATTAAGAATACTATCTCTACTGAAAAATGTTTTGTCACTTTAAAAATCCTTGCACCTAGCTATCTCTTTCTAGTTGTCTGCTTTCTACCAACATAAGATAATAAAGGGGCAAGGTGCAGTGAATCTTAGAAGTGCCAGCATTTAACTTTATATTAATCTCCTGATTACTTTATTATCAATTAAAACAATGTTGGGTGGACGTATAACCCCAAACCCAGTATCTCTGAAATTTCTCAACAAATTTAATTAAGACCTTTTCTTGCTTGTGTCTGTAATATAGTGAAATCTTTCTTTGTTGTTTTCAGGGACTGGTGCCATCAGAAATACCGTGTACGGTCCTGGCTCTGTGTTAGCTGTCGTGCTGTCACTTGGTAGGAAAGATGTGTTGTAAGGTGAGTAGGATAAACTAAGGGATGGTGAGTCTTTCATGTAACAGGAGAATAAATCAGACAACATGGCTTTTTAGCCCTCCCCAATAAAATATGGGAAGAGATATTTCTTCCGTAGTGACACAGCTGGGGAACAAACTGAAAATTGGGGGGGGCTACCTGTGCAGATGGCCAGTCATTGTATGAGAGCACAAGGGCACAAACCGTGCACGGATGGGCTGGAAACTAGACAGCTGGTAGCTTTCAGTAGGGTAAATAGAATATTGACATCATGAGACTGGTGAGGAAAGGTGGGCAGAAGAGCAGTGGATTAGGAGGTGTATCTGGAGGGCACGAGTGAGGCTGCAGGTTGGCCCTTCTGAAGCTACCAACAAAGCGGGTGGAATAGGGACAGACTCTGTTGTGGCTGGGGATTGTGGATTGTGTATGGGAATGGAGGTCACCCCAGGCTTCACTCTGTCTTTCTGAAGGAGCTCAGGAGGCTTTCCAAAATCTCAGAGGGAGAGGAAGGTAAAAGGGACCTGTCCATTTCCATTGCTGTTGTGGACACTGCTTGCTTGGTTTGTATAACAGCTGTCAAACATCATCCAGACTGGAGGCCAACGGGCTTTCTGAAGACCAGTCTTCAGTGACTGCACCTAGTGCACAGACTTCAACCAACCGCTCCGTCAGTTGAGGCAAGGAAAACCTGCTAGATCCCCAGGGGCAATTTTGACATGTTACAGCATTAGTGGTTTTGCTCTTCAGGTTCAGTTTCCTCTGATGATATTCCATGTCTTGTCTTCAACTTTCGTCAGCTGCAAACAATCACAGCGTTGCTGCAGGATCAAGAAAAAGAGTTAAAATATTCTGGGAACATTCCAAATGGAAATGAAAGGTGGGAGGATAGGAAGGATTACAGTATTGTAATCCTGCAGACCATGGGCAAGTTTAGCTGGGCACATGCTACAAGAAACTGTCTGTGAACTTTTATGTAGTGATTGAAGTGACTCAAGGAGGGTTAGATTTTATTCCTTTTCCTTTTTTCAGCTTGTTCTTCCTCTACAAATAATTCAGGGGATGCTTCAAAGGGTAAAATGTATTACAGCTTTATTTATCTATCCACTTTATTTTCTTTTTCAATATAGAAATCTTTTCTCTTTTACAAATAGAAAGGAAAAAATCCTGGGTTTGTTTTGTTGTTTGTTTTTTGCTTTTTTAAAATAAATTATTTTATTTATTTCTGGATTTTTCTACATAAGTAAACCAATAAAAAATAAAGAAAATATTTTGGTAAAAATTTACAAAATTGGTTCCTGTTGGTTGAAGGTAAGATATTAATTTCCCCAAAGACATTTTGAAGAATCTAAAGTTTCCTCATTGCTTCAGTGTTTATTACACAACTAAATCTGCAATACTAAGAAGAAACACCATGTGACATTTTGAAAAAAAAATAATGATTATTTTCAAAATATTTGCATTTTCTATAAGTTCTGCAAAGTTTGTGTCCCAAATCTGATTCTTGGTATTCTAAACCCTTACATTCAAGAGTTACAAACAAGAAAGTTGATGGAAAATCAGTATATTTTAAATGGATTCTGCAAAGTATTTCAGAAAGTAGAATATGTCACTAGATCTGAATTTTTTAATCGGAAAATCAAACCTACTCATGCAACTAGGACATACATTTTTCAGATGCAGTTAAAATGTACATTTCTATAGCAAACTGGTACTCTACAGACCACATCTCCACTGACCACAGTGAGAAGTGGGGCACCCAAGCTGATAAGACAGTGAAATCTGTGATGTGAATTCCTCTCCTCTTGTGCGCCTGAGAAAAGACACCTTGAGCATTGGCTGTTGTCATCAAAATGTAAAGCAAAAATGTCTCCGCTGATACTATACAACTGGGGTTAAGTGGAAAGCAAATGAAAACCTACATAGCAGAAGTACTCAAGGCCCTAATTTTGCAAAGACCGTGGGACTCAGTAGAACATAATGAGTCTTCTTTAAATCAGTCTAATTCAAATCTATAAAAAATTGCAATCCCTACACCAAAATGTGTTAGACAAGGAGCAATGAGTGAACGCAAAATGTAGGGAAGTTCAAGTGATCAGAGGCTACACTGGTCAACATGATACAAAAGCAATTTCAGAAAGCCAGGTGTCTAAGCATTTTCAAAGTCTTATGGGCATCTGGTAGATTCAGGAGAGCTAAAGCAGGAATAGGGAAAAGGTAGTAGAATGACTATATGAAAATTTTGGTAGATTTTTCTTCCTTCTATGAGGTTTATTATGACAGAAACCATGGTTACTAGTCCTTTTAGGAAAGCGTCATAGCAATTCATTAAGCTTGGGGAAGACTTAAGATACTCTGGAAAAATTCTGCCTAAATAATGGAGCGTGGACAAGAATAACCTAAGAAGTCATCTCTTGTTTCTCCTGCGTCAACATCGAAACAGGACTTTTCAGACCACCTACTACGATGGCTAAGACGGCACCACAGTTCAAGGGTGTATTAAGTAATTCAGATCTTCTACCACCCTGCGCTATGTGCAACACCATCAGTGAAGGGGAATGGTGGCAGTACAAAAGCTCCCTGTTACAGGTCCCAGCGCTGGTGTCCATTCATATAAAACACCACAGTAGGTCATCTAAAATGTGGCCCTCCATTTTTATGGGGATCCTGTTGAGTTGTTAGGGGATAAAAGCGATTCCTAGAGGTATTTATGAGAATTTTCTGGATCCAGAGTGGGGAAGAAACCGCACAATTTGCCATTCAAGTTTATTTTTCCTTAATTGGATAAGATTAGAATAGGCTGCAAATTTACTATATCCCAAAGAATAACACAATAGTCTGTTAAAAGGATCAATGGAATTCTTATATTTATTTTGTCAACTAAAATTGAAGGCAAAGATATTTAATTTTTCTAATTGTTAACACTCTCGCAATGTTTGCCAGATGTGGCCTTTAAATGAAGAAGTGGAAAATTTTCTTTAAAAAATTAGACTGCAGTTGTCCAATGTTTTGCAGAGCCGGCTGCTCTGTTCCCGCTTCTGTTTACTTTGGATCTTCCTTCTCGGGCCTGTGTTTCTTCATCAGGTGCTTCCCAGTGTCCTTACCACCGGCGGCGTAGTCACTGAGCATGCAGGGGTTCAGCCTGAAAGCTTGGCGAAAGAGGACCTTGCAAGTCAATTTGGGGAAGTCGGAACTGAGACTTGCTATATTCTCCTTTCAGTGCTAATCCCATGTCCTAAATGAAACCGACTATCCAATCACTTTCTAATATAAATGTCTTGCGGAAAGAAACAGCCTCTTTACTTTGACAATGAGACAAGCAGCCTGCTTTCCATATTGCAGAGGAGGTACAGCTGACTCTGAACTCAGGTCTGGATTTTTAGTCTCCTTAAATCTCTCTTATTTCATAAAACAAAACTACCAAATTTGATTTAGACAAAGAAGTGCAATAATTGAAACTGACCTTTCACTTGAAAAGGGACAGACCAACCATAGAAAAATTTGGCTCTTGAGAGTCGTCAAGCACTGGACTGGGAATGACCTGTGCAAACAGCAAAAGGGTTGATGCTCAGCTGGAGTAAACTAGCACAGCTTCAGCAGGGCTGCCTTAATTTACACCAGCTAAAGAATTACCCCATGCCTTCGTTAATGGTCCCTGAGCTAACCCGTTTGACCAGACAGAAAAACCACAGACACATCTGTTTCCTGCCCTCCATCCTCCAGCTCTCACACCCACTTCTATCTGCAGTGCGCTCGCGCGGTGACTCACCCCAAACACAGAGCACGACTTGCTCTGTGCCTGCTGGACTTCAAATTAAGAAGCAAGAGGTAAATTGTTTTGAGGGGTCCCCGGTGGACTTCTGGGTGGAGAACTTAAGTTCCTTATACATACATATGTATATATATATATATATGTATTCCCCCCCCCCCCCCCCCCCCCAAGTTGAAAGATGATATTACAGGAATAATGGAAGCAAATTGTTTATTAGTTTTGCATATTTGACATTTCTAAATAGCGTCAAGGGCACCAGTAGTAGGGGAGAACTACCTTTTGACGTGGAATAAGTAATAATAAAAAGTATAAATAATGCCAGATATGTTAGCTACAAATTGGTCAAGAGTAGTAGATCCTGGGGTTTGCCTGCATTTCTATAGTCCTTTTGCGTGGTCACAGAACAAACAAAGGAAACATCCATCAGACCATTTGAGATGTCAAACCCATCGGAAAACCTACAGCTCTCTTGCTTAGACTTTTGAACCTGACCTTTTTATTTTTCACTTGGCTGGATACGTTGTGTTTGGCAGCCTCCAGAGCACGCACTGCTCCTGCCCCAGTCCCCATACAATTAACATTCAGGAACAACCAGAGGAAAAAGGAGAAGAATTGAATAAATTAGACCACACCCATGGTTTTGAGGCCCAATGTCATGATGCTTGCCAGGGCAGAGAAATGGTGTTGGGAGGGCCAGTATTTTCCTAGAGTGCCAAGAAAAAATATCAAGGCAATAGACACATACAAGCAGGATCAGTTACGCATCAGGGAAACTTCTCAGCTAGTGGAAATTTGGAGATTCCCCCAGTCCTGGATAATTAATCTCACCCTATAGACGATGCTAAATCCACAAGCTAAGGGATTGCCTATCCATTGAAAGTACTTCTCATGACATGAAGGAGTTGTTTGGGAGAACTGAAATAGCTTGTTCTACCAGGCACATGAAACATCCCTGCCTGATACAGAGAAGCATGCAATCTCACCACAAACCAGCAGCAGCTATATTAACACTTGCTCTCATTTCACAGCAGCTCCGGCAGGTCCTGACCTAGGTATGCCTCTTTCCTAATTTCTGTCCAGCAAAGGAAAACACTTCCTTTTTTCTCATGACTTCTGGCATCATTATCTCTCTTTCCTACTCCACAAACTTCATATACATCACCACCAGCCTTCTATATTCTGATGCACCACCCACCCCACCCCCCCGTTAGTACTCATTAGGTTTTTTACAGTCTTCTTGAATTATTGAGAAGAAATTTAATAACCTTTCTGTACTACATGAAGATGGAAGAAGAATGGATTGACTTGAGGCTAAGGAAGAGACACGGTTATAACTTTAACAAGGAGCTGGCTTCTAATCCGGACCACGTGCATGTGTTCACAGCATGCACAGACATCTCATGCAGCCTAAAACCAGACTCCAGCTTTGTGCCTTAACCCCTGGATTACTCCTGCATTACCTACTGTCATAGGTGGGCAGTGCAGTTCATTCATCCCTGATGCTGGCGTGAGTGTACCAAGCTAGGTATATGGAACAAATGGTGAGACTCCTGGACAGACTGGCTCTGAAATCAGCCCATCTGGCCGTAGGAAAGAGACCACAGCAGTAACTAGTATCACAGACTTTGAGCACAGAGAAGGCAGATCAAGACCCCAGCAGCTTCTGTTCCAGTCATAGCTCCTCTGTTTGCCAGGCTGTACCATGCAGGATGCCATGTAGGGTACATCTTGAAGCTGATTAATGTATAACCATCCCACTAGACACATGGTCTGCTCTACATGTATGGATATACCTTCCATAACAAACCTCAAACTCCTAAAACTGGGAAGTCTAACTCGTAACTACATTTTCTCTTTTTACAGCTCATCGTTGTACATCCATCCATCCTTTGCATTTCTTTCACGATTCCACTTCCTGACTGCAATAGAGCTTCGTGGTCCGTTACCTTGAACACATTTATTTCTCAAAAATGTGGCAAAAGGGTTAGGATATAGCTTCACTGGAGTCTATCACATAGGCTCCATATTACTTTCCTTAACAGCTTTGAATAAATAACTCAATTTTCATGTTTCCCTTCCCAGTATGGCAGTCACATGATTATGTGTCTTGTGTAAACCACAAGAATGAGGCTAAGAGTAGCTGCAGGATGCTGAAGATGTCTGATCATTGTAATTATAGTTCTGGTGTCATAGAAATTTTATCTGGGTTTGGATGACATATATCATGGGAGTTTTTTTGGTCACTGCCTCTCCTTTTCCTTTCTGCTATCTCAGGAGTATAAAGGTCTTCTATTTTGGCCAGAAGCTGAAGAAACATTTATGATCTATGTACCAGTATTCAGGGAAGGAAGCAGTGTTATTTTTTTTACATATGGTTCAAGTCCTTGGAGAGGTCCCATTGATTGCTGTTCTGTACCTGCCCAGCCATTAAAGTTGAACTAACCCCATTACAGCAGCCTTCCTTCCTGATGAGACCTTCTTTCTCACTGGTAATGTCCTGATCTTACACCCTTTACTCCCTTAGGTAACACTGCTGAGACTACATAAATGAGGCTTACGCTGGGAACTGCTGGGCAAGTTGAGCCCTGGAATTTGTCTTTGGCCAAATGAGACATTCGAAGAGGAGTGTTTCATGGGAATGAGACAGACACTAACAGAAAACCTCCACTGCGTGACTTAAAACATTGAGCTATTTAATTTTCCATGCACAGTGACATTTTAACTATAACAGTGTGGTAACACTTGCTAATTATTTACACTTGTTAAAGGCATTCAAAAAGAATTTTGTTTCCACTTTCTTTACAGTGAATGATATTGGAAAGATCCAACTCCTCATCTTGTCTTTAAACCCAACTTGGTTGCCTCTCTTTAAAATTTCTACACTTTTTTTGTCTTATCTTCTACACACCCCCACACACCACACCCCCCACACCCCCACATACACCTCCATGCCCCCCCCCCCCCCCCCCCCCCCCACACCACCTTCTCTCCTGTGAGATGTTAATTTTCACCCAAACTTTTTCCACTGCTCTGCTGAGATTCCTCTCTCACGTGGATAGTGATGTGTCATTTGGTTAAGGCTGGACAAGTCACTATCTGGTTCAATGTGC
Source organism: Falco peregrinus (assembly GCF_023634155.1). Lineage (NCBI taxonomy): Eukaryota > Metazoa > Chordata > Aves > Falconiformes > Falconidae > Falco > Falco peregrinus. Next base: position 62,308,439 of record NC_073725.1, on the reverse strand, counting down.
AAATGCAAAGTATCTTGATGACTTCAGTGATTCTTCAGCAAGAACTTTGTCTCTACATTGACTCTGTGGATGTTGTTCCCAATGCATCAAATGCTGAGAAGCATTTGCTTTCAGGTAGCTGGAAAATAGCAAGGAAAATAGATCTTTTCCTGGCTTTGTTCTTGCCTCCAATGCAGCATCTGGGAAACACCTTTTTTGGAAGTGACTGTGACTTAAGTGGTGTCTTTCAACCCAATGAAAATCAACAACTGTTTTCAGAGAACAGCTTTGCTCAAATATATACAACTCTCAGAAATCTATCAGCTTGAGTCCCAGTATAGGCAGGCATTATAGTGAAAGGCTGACTGACACAAACTATTGCTTCCATAATAATCTCCTATATCATAGTATTTTGTAGCCCATAGTTGGCCAACTCAGATAACTCCTAGTCAGGGTTATCAGACATTTTGCAAGGCTCTTTTTATTTGGTGGCAATCATAGTTAAACATCCTCTCCTGCTTTCCTCTCTCCTGCCCTCAAGTCATCCCCAGAGTTCTTCCTGCACTGCATTTTTCATGACCAGGCAGTGAACCCAAACAAGGAAACTGATCCAATGGAAAAAAATAACTTGTGATTTTTTAATTTTTTTTTTCTCTGGATTCTTTTTCAGCTGGATCAGTTCCTTGGTCAGGTTCAAATGAGTGGCCCACACAAACATCTGTGCAGACAAAGTGTGTGTGTCAGAGGGGGACAAGATGAGGTTATGGATACAGGGTGCAGAAATGCAGAGATTTGGCCCACCAGCCAAGACCAGTAACACAAATCTTGTAACCACAGTCTCCCTTACTTATCTGGGTAGCTTTCACATGAATGACTGAAGGACTGGAAGGTTTCAAAGCTATGCTGAAGTCCTGGACTCCGAAAGACAGCGCCTACAATGAATGCACGCATATACGCACACCAGCACAAACGCACAGTGTGATCCTTTGTTTCCACTGAAATAATACAGTGCAGAAATGATGAATATTTCCTTATCTTGGCTGCCTTCCTGCAACTAAGGAAAAATTGGCTGGTACAGAAGGCAACACCCAGGAAAACATTTAGCGTATAGCCTGGTTATTCACTCGTAGCTGTATTACATGTTTGTTGAGATCAGTAAGGTTTTCTCCAAAGGTAGAAAATAGGAGAATGAAGTCAAAATAAAACAAAAAGGAAAAAATCATGGTTTTATTTTCCAACATGCTATTGGAGCAGGAAAAAACCCAAACCAGCAAAAGTCATCATGCCTGCATCTACCAACAGAAAAGCAAAGAATTGAACAATAATTTCTTTCTCTTTCCCTATATATTTTGCGAGCCTGTGCTAGCAATGAGGGAGCAGCCACTTAACATTGAGTGGGAAGGGAGGAAAAAACCCCCCAAACATCAGCCTAATAAAAGCCAGTGGGGTTAGATAAATTACTGAGAAAAGGGCGAGGCAATTTCTGTCCATCTTAATGCCCACATGCAATAGAGTACAAGCGAAAATCAGCCCCAGGAGTAATTTATGGTTGCTTTTTCAAATTTGTATCCAGGTCCAGAAGAACCCATGTACTACAAAGTTAATCAATGACAAGCAAATTCCCCACAGAAATATTGTGGCAGAGATGGAAAGAAATGGATTGGGAATTAAAATCCTCTGCAGTAGACAGGCCAGACATTGGCAAGCACCTTTGTTCTCTGCTGGCATTTCATGCAAGCAGGAGGTCCCATTACAAAGATGTTCCCATGGCTACACATATGACCTCAGTCAGCACCATTTCTGCTTATCGTTATGCAGTTGCCAAAGATTCACTTGGCAGGGAAGACTGGCACGTTCACCGTATAGTTACCCATAGGTCTGAGTCTCTTGGTACACTATATACATTCTTTACAATAAAGATCTCTTCAGGACACCACCTCTGCTACAGCTCCAGATCTTCCCATAAAAGCAGGCTCCAAGCAAATTTGATACCATAGCCCGAAGTCTTGTTCATGCATTTTGGGTGTATTCAGCCTGAGCCGACCAAAGTGCTCAGCAGTTGAGTCCACTACCACATACCCAGAGTCTGGCTTTTCCTAAGTATAGTGTGATCATTGTATCTTAGATGAGTCCCTCCTAACTCTCCTACCTAATTCTGGTAGTTAGATTAGGAATTCAGCTACTCTAGGCCATTTGCAAGGAACGGAGAGAAGCAGGTCTCTAGTTCACATCTAACAGGGACATGAGTCACCATCATCAGGTCTCTACCATCTCCATTGACAATACAGGGTTAACTCCATCTCCTAAATGGAGGTGCTGAACTCTCTGAGATGCAGCAGTCTTACCATTCCCAGCATCCAGCACCTGACCAGAGCAGCTGGATCTCTTACAAGTCTGTACCACAATCATGGGGTTCACCTCTTTTAAAACCACTGTTCATCCTACTCTTTTGAAATATAAATGTGATTCTGTCATCCTTAGTGGACATCCCTCTGTATGCTGCGTGAGATGCGGCAGTATGGAAGCTGGATTTGCTGATACAACCTTCTGCTCCATGTAAACACTTTTTCTGCCTCCCTGTGCCTCATCTGACTCAGATACAAGTTTTCTACAGGTCTTGATAGTGATTTTGACCTCTAGATATGCAAGCCCAAGCTTTAATTCTGACTTGCTGATTTATTTGAAAGCCTTTATGCAGTTAATTATATTCTCCATGTTCCTCGTTCACTTTTTGTCTAGGTTAGTAAGGAAGATTTTCTCTTCTAATTCTGTCATTTTAGTGCTTTTGGCAACACTAAGATCACTTTAAAATTTTTGATAACAGCCAAGCTTTGTGGGAGTCAATAAGTTTTATCAACGATTACATCAGTAAGGCTTGCAGACACTAAATGGGCTTTTTGGGAACCACAGCAAGGAAGGATTCTATAATACATGGAAAACTCATAAACAGCATAGGTATCAAGCTAAAAAACAGAAAGAAGCATGCAGGAAAGACAGGCGCTAGGACTGCCTCACACCAGATGCTGATTTTGCTCCTATCTCTTACTTTTCCAGGTAGCTGGTCGAATAGTGGCACTTAAGTGAAAGTTCCCTACTTTCACATGAATAGCACTAATAGTCATGATTTAACAGCACAAGATCCCAATTTATCCATGGTCCAGATGCAGGATGCAGTATTTGTCCCATGGACAAAATGGAAAATGGGGGGGGTGCTTCCCCAAAATTTTAATGTTAAAGCTGTGTAATGTACATGTAAAATTTTAAAGCTTTGATAGTGGGATTAGAGTGCAGCTGGAATGCAAGAGATCATAGAATCCTGTAGTGGAATGAAGTTGGGTTAATTAGCATTGATAATATACAACTGTGGGCTGGCTTCAGGGGTGGCTGATTGGCCGATGTAGATAAGGTGCAGCTGTGGCTGGCTAAGTTAAGGGGTTGAGAGCCAATGAAGAGAGGGCAGCTGAGGAAGAAGAGGGGAGAGAGGAAGAAGCAAGAGGAGAGAGAACACGTGCCCTGGATGAGGTGAGGAGAAGGCAGCAGAGGGACTGGCATGAAGCGTATGCTGGTATGAGAAGGTAAAAGACCTTGTTGTAGCTTGATAGTTTGGGAGAGTGCTGTGGCAGAATCCCAGAATGGTTTGGGTTGGAAGGGATCATAAAGACCATCTAGTTCCACCCCCCTGCCATGCACAGGGCCCCCTTCCCCCAGCCCCGGTGGCTCCCAGCCTGGCCTTGGGCACTGCCAGGGCTGGGGCACCCACAGCTGCTCTGGGCAGCCCGTGCCGGCGCCTCGCCGCCCTCACAGGGAAGGATTTCTCCCTCAGCTCTGATCTCCATCTGCCCTCTCTCAGCGCAAAGCCGTTCCCCCTTGTCCTATTGCTGTAGACCTTACTAGTCTGTCCCCATCCTTCCTATAAGCCCCCTTCAAATATTGAAAGGATGGAATGGGAACCCCCAGCTGAATGAGGGGTAGCTTTCTTATGGGACTTGGCAATGAGGAAGGGGGGAGGGTTTGGTTTATACCCCTCCAAGACAGGGCACCAGGAGCTCCTTACAGCTATTGCAGAAAGAAGCCGAAGCTTGGTCAGCTCTTTTCAGCAATGCTTAAACCTCTCTTGAGGCTCGAGTAAATATTCAAAGAAATCCAAAGCGAGTCATTTGCTTAAAGTGATGTCTTTGCCATTTCATTCCCCTTCGCTTCAGCTCGGGTTTGCCCTGGCGCAGGGCAGGAGCAGGGCGCAGCAGCCTGACTCCCTCCTGCACCGCTCCCGGAGCACTGGCACCGGGGCACAGACCTATTGCGTTTCACAAAAGGAACAGAGAAGCTATAAATCCTGACATGCTATATTTATTGGAAAATGAAGGTAATAAGGCTAATCCAGATAATGAGCTGTATGTTTCTCTGCCTCAGAAAACCTCTTAGCTAGCGGAAATAAATCCACCTGAAACGTAGCAGCAGACTGACTTTAGTTCTTTATTGGCTTTTTTTTTAAACCTTCTTTTCCTCCTAATCACAAAACTCCCTCCTTATATACTGGAGGGTTTGTCAATGCAGGCATGAGACAGAGGGCTGAAGAGGTTAAAGGTGTTGTGGCCAGTGGAGTGCCTCAGTTTTCTGGTGCAAACAAAAAACTCTCATTAGATACAGGGCTGTACGTCTGAAGAAGTCACCCAGGTTCCTTTAATAGTCAGTGGAGATCTGGGCAACTTGGATGCGGGAGATAGCGGCACAATATTCCCTCATCCTATATCCAGTGTTTAAAATAAAGGCAGCTATGTTACACTATGAATGCACCATTTTCTTTCCAGTACCAATAAAGAAGCTTTAAAACCAGTTCAGCTGCTGTTCTCTATTCTGTAAACCTTAAAACTGAGGGCAGATGATGTATTACTTTTCTGAATTTGGTGGATCACAGGATCACAGCGTGTGAATAAATTGCCCTGATGGGGTAAGCCCTGTTTTTTCTGCCATAAACAAGTATATTGTGTTACACCATACAAAAACATATGGATGACTGTTGGGCTAAATCCCTCAATTTTAAGTGACTACAAAGTCCTACTTAAAGCTATCCTAAATAAAGGTATTCCCTTTTTCCCTCAGGATTGTAATCTCTTGTCACATTATTCAGCTGTTTTACCCAGCTCTGGCCCTCGAACCAGTCTCAGTCCCTCATGCCTAGCTGGCCTGTAGCATCTCCAAGCATTACTTTCCTCTGCCCCTTGCATGAAATTTTGGCACCCAAAAGTACTTTAGGAGATCATGACAGTTATGTTACAGAGCTACTTTTACTCCCCACAGGGAAGTTTTAGCTCCAGCTGAACCCTGGTGCCTTCTGAAAAAATCTTACAGCAGGTACCATAAACTAAAACTGGTGTTGTAAAATTGGATCCTCAGGAAAGGATGCTAAATCTTTTATCTGCTACGAATATCGCCAGTTGTTTTCCAAGCAAGCTGAATGGTTCTGAGTAAAGTGCTCACGGCTTTGGAAAATCAGAAATCTTACAAAATTATGGTGATTTTATGACCATGAACTGCCAAGATGACAGTGTCATCTGGCCTTCCTTGTAGAGTTGTGCAGTTTATTAAATGATTTAAATGACATGATTGGCTACAAAAGCAGAAGATGAATCAGCTAAGATATTCCTTATTTCTGCTACCTGGAGAAAGGATTTCATTGACTAAGTCTGCTGGCTCCAATCTATAACTTTTGTTTGGGTTATAGCAATCTTTCAGGACCCTAAAATACAATTTAATAACCATAAAACATGTGGATTCTCTATATTTTGACACATACTTTTCCTTTTTCCATCTGCAGGTACGTATTGATGACTTTACAATCAATTCTTCACGTTCAACTGTTGAGTTTTCATTATCAACAAATTTACCAGACTGCAAACCTTTCCTGGAACTTTTTGATATCTGATTTATTTTATACTTACATTTCAAATTCTTAGTTTTCATGTCTCAGAATGGTATTGCCATGACCTTACATGACTTTACTTGACAAAATTACAGTCTGAAGTGCCTGTGAGGTTTTGCAGTTTTGTTTGTTTCTAATAAAGATATTTCCCCCCTATTTTTAGATATGTATGCATAGGCACATCTACATGCTTGGAAAATGGTTTGATGAACTCTTTAAAAATATCCTGACTTTAAAACTTCCTGGCTTAGTCCAGAGTACACAAAGATTTTTGGCCTCAAGCATTTTCAGTTCATGTCAGTCATTTACCAGGTTATTCTTTGGTTTCTTCTATTGATTTATTTGGTTGGTTGGTTTTGTATGAATCAAGAGGAGTTTACTTCCAGAGAAGAGATAGCTGGGTCCCTCAGAGCGTGACCAGAATAGGACCGTACATGTCACGAATGCAAGTGCCATGTCGGTGACGTGTTTCTGTGCCTGCTGTGTTGGGTAGGGACCTTCTTTCTCAGCTGCAGCGCCTGAACCACTGGGTTGTAACGGTGGAGGAGGAAGGGTCATTCCTACCCTCTCACTTGAGGCATCTGGGTTACGGGCTTTTTCTATACTACGGGCAGTTCTATACTGGGAGAGTATGGGAATCCCACACTGGATCACATCAGGTGTTTCTCGTGACATGTTTGTGTACACCCATGGCTGGCAGAACATTCTTTGGAAGATGTAAGAAACTGGGTAAAGGGATAAGGGAATAAGACATTTAAGGGCAATATGTTACTTTCTTTTGTTCTTTGTTTCATGAGTTGAAGGATGGGTTTTGTCCTCATGACTGAACAAATAATCTTTCCCCTAAAATTCTTGTTCCTGTACATTGTAAATTTACAAAAAATAATATTGTTGTACACCTAAATATCCTGTATGTTCAACCCTTTTTCGTATCTTACAGATCTTCTTGTCTTATTTTGTGGCAGTCAGATTCCATGGGATAAATGTATATTGTGTATAAAATATGAGTTTTGAGTAATGTAGCTTGCTGTTCATGAGTTTTACTCAATCATGCCCTCCCAAAATTAATGCACATGTCTACAGTACTGTTTGTGTTCCACATGTCTATATCTGTTGGAAGGTGATCAGTCACATTTTTTAAAGTCAATAGATAAATATTTTTTTTTTCTGCTGCCTGATTGTTTGAGGGGAAAAAAAATCATATATATTGAATAAATGTTTTGGACCATAAGATTTTCTTGTGATAACTTGCTTTTGAACTGTCCTTTTCAAGTATTTGGGACTGCAAGGACTTGATTTTGATTTGACCACAGCAACTTATTTTCTCTTCTTGAGAGAATGACTGGAGCTTTTCAGCAGGAAAATGGTGAAGGTTTAAGGTTAAAAATAGTATACTTTGAGATGAATTTTTAAATCAGAAACACTATTCTGAATACTTGTTCCAGTACATCCATTTTTAAATATTGAATAAGACAACATAATGAAGAGCAATAATGTATTAGGTATTTTTATAAAATATAACCACAAGTGTGGTTTGGGTTGTGGGATTTGGGGCTTTTTTTTATTATTATTGTTTGATTTTATACATTATTTATTTACTTACATGCCTACTTATGCATCTAACAACTTTCATGCGACTCTATTGATTTGTTTGGTTAAACTATCTGTCTCATAATGAGAAAAAGAATAATTTGTGTTATTAAATTTGATCATAGCAATACAGCAATAATATAAAAGGTGTAATAACCACACATTATGTAGTTATTGTGTAGTTGAATAATGGTGCAGTAATTGTAAACTTACAGGTAGTAAGAGAAATGCATGGGAGGAAGAGTGAGAATTCTATATGTGTAATTTTATGGAAGAAAAAAGCAGATTGAAAATCTGATTTTCTGCACAATTATTCAAGTAAATAAGTTAAATATTCTTGAAATAGCAAAATCCTTCTGCAGGCATACAAAGAGGGTGCAAACACTGCCCACAGAGGTCCCTGGACTACCTCATCTCACTCACAGCCTCTACATTACCAGCCTAACGCAAGCGGCACAGTAATAACAAACAGCAGTCACATCCCAATCTTTCCTTCAGTTTTATTACTTGAATACACATATTGGGCTGTCTGTAGGGCTGCTCTGTCAACACATGAAGAGCAAAGCCTCTATTAGAAGAACCAGGGAGGGGCATATTCTTTTATTTTATTATTACAGTTATTATTTTTGACCACAGCTGTCAGAGGGAAATCATTAAAGGAAATCAATTCAGGATGGGAACAAAGCAAACATATTTAATAACAGACTTCATATGACTCATTGTTCTCACTAGTTGCTCTGGCTGCATAGGCTGTTTGTCAAAGGAAAGTTCACCTTCAAACATAAAAAAAATTAAAAGTCCATGAAAGTCTTTGTGGCATCATCCTGAAAAACACACTTGGCAGTCTCCTAGAAGTGAGGTGGTTCCAAATATTTGGGGCAGGATGGGGAACCAAAAGAAAAAAATCCAGGATTCTAGGTTCAGGGGGTATCCCAGCCTGCAAGAAATGCTGTCCTTTCACAGACCCACTTCTCCTGACTCCTCAGCTTGGCTTTCGCAGGAGACACTGGATATCTCGGTAAATAATGAGGCATGTCTTGCAGATCTCCACTTGTCCACTCTCATGCACTGGCTTCTCATGTCCCTGGATTGCGATGAAGTGAACCCTGAATGAGTACAGTGGAAAACCTTATGCATAGGTTAAGGAAAAAAGGTAATAAACTAATTAAGCAATTATGTCTATATAACAGTCCAAAGTAATATTAAAAGTAATAAGAAACAATGTCATTTGAATATAGGTATGGAGTTGCAAAATAAAATTATGCACCCTGAAGCCAAAAGGCCATGACAACTGTCTATCCCAGCTTATATTTATGAGCAACATTTGTCAAAACGGCAGAAAAAAAATAATGTGCTGGGAGATACTGGCCCAGAAACAGCATGTCTCCAGGCTCAACTGGCTGTTTATCGCCTGGCTCCTGAGGCACAAGATCTCTCAGCTGCCAATCAGACATGACATTTTTCCATGTGTGTTCTTAGATTTTTTTGTCTATAAAGAAAGAAGTAAAAAGCAACCTTTTATTTTCCTATGGAAGACAAATATCTGCAGTATTTTGGTTAGAAGTAAGTGTCTGACCAGAAAATCTCAGTTCTGTGTGATAAAATGTGCCTGCAGAGCAGACCTGAAACCTATTAAAAATTTGCTGTGAACAACCACGAAATGATGGGAGGGGAAGAGGAGGAGGCATGAAATGTCCTCTTACCAAGAGGATGTGAAAGAGCTATCTTCATGAACCTGCAGTGCTCGATTCATTTGTAATTACTTGATTCTGGATTTCTCACGTCCTGTCTGAATATATTAACTATTGTCTCTCTTTTCTCACGCTTTTTTCCTGTGCTGCCAATCAGACACTCCACCCTCAACTGAATAAATGAAAATAGAGCTGAAAACAGAGTACTTGGTGGAGGAAAAAAAAAAAAAATTAACTGGTATTGTTAGACTTACTAAATAAATACATAAATACAGCATTTGAAGATCAGTTCAGAAGTGAAGCACTCAAGGACACTCTCACTAAACAGAATGTCATTTTCCTTCCCACTGGAAACTGAAATTGTCTACAGAAATCAAATGCATATTATGAAAATTCAAAAGTCTTGTGAAAATCTCTCTTCTGTCATGAAATGTGGTTTTGAAATGGATATTTTGATACCAGTGCTGCATAATTTAAGTTTTTTGGATGGCATATCTGAGTTGGATACTTGCCTCCACTGATGTAAGGGAATAAAAAGGAGACTGAACATTTGAAAGGGTAAGAGGAAGAAGTGAAATAACTGAGGGAAATGAGCTTGACAGAAAAGGAAAAAAAAATATTAATCCATAGAAAGATGTGATGTTTAAGAAAATGGAGGAAGACGAACAAAACCAAAGACAGAAAATGTCTCTGAAGTGATACAGAAATTATTATAAGACTGGAAAAATAAGTTTGTGCTGAGGAGATAATCTAATGGAAAGCAATTTATCAATGTAAAAGGAAGAAATTGATACCAGATCAAGAGAAGAAAGAGAAACCAGGAGAGAGACGTGAAAAGGACAGAAAAAAAAAGCCAAACAAGTCTTTGGAAAAAAATAATAATTAAACAAGAGATTGATCGTGCCATTGGGCTAAGATACTCTCCCTACTGCATCTGAATGAATTCCCTCCAAGACCTCATTTTTAGAAACAAATTTATTTTCTTTCTTAGCTCTTTGTGGCTGAGAGGCTGAAAGCAGGGAGGGGAGACCTTAACCATCTGAGTCATACACAAATGTGAGAGCTAAGGGCCGAGAGGAATTTCATCTCTGATCCTTTGGGGCGTGGGGGAAGTCTCCCCATTGTCTAGTTTAAATAACATTTGCTAAAGGAAAATAAAATACATCAGCTCCTGTTTGTTAAATGCTCTAATAACGTTCCCTCCTTGGGTAATAGCATGTGTAATGTTCCTTTGCAGTCACAAGCTGTGACATCCAGGCTTGTGAAGTGCCTCTCACAATTCATGGATGAGGTTCAACTGAGGGGAAGGTCTGAGTAGGTGCGTGTTCCCAGTTACTAGCGTCAAGCCCTGCTTCATGAGGTGCAAAGGTCTTGTGCAGGGGAATGCCACCCGTTGTATCTTAACACTCCCTGCTGGAGCAGGAGAAAGCTTTTAAACCTCATGAATTGCATGGTCTCTTCCAGAGCACCAAAAAGGGACGTGGTACACACTTTCTCTATCACATTGTATTTTGATGATCAAACTTAGTGCATACACAGATATTGACCTATGTATAAAAAAGAAAGAGTCACAGGAATTTACTTTTTAAAGTAACTGAAACAAAACCCAGCTTTTAGGGACCCTAATTTCTTCTTTGAGCACCACTTGGAATTTTAAGGAAATTATTTTCCCAAATGGTCAGTGAAGTAGAAACATGTCATTCCTATATATCTTTGTAAAGGTTGGGCAGTGAAGCCACATCTTTAATAATAATAAACAGTGCCAGGAAACTTTCATAGCCAATGGAATTCAGTCACCCACAATTAAATTGTTAATAATGTCCTTAGCATGCTGTTGGCCCAGGCCACCTATCAATCTCCAAAATTAATTCCTAGGCATGAGCTGGGAGTTAGCATGAGGCAGGAACTATCCTTAACAAAGGCTGTGGATGTGGCCTTCCCAAAGGGGGAGGGAAGGAGGGCTTAGGGGATGCAAACCATTCTGGATGAGTTGTTTTCAAGGCCAGAAAATAGGTTGTAGGCATGTTTCATTTCTAAGTATATAGATGTAGCTTAAGATACTGAGTCCCCAAACAACAACAACAAAAAAACAAAAAACAAAACAAAAAAAGTGATTCTGTAACAAGCCAAACTGACCTGGTTAATGAGAAGAAAAAGAAAATAAAAAAAGCAAAAAAAAAAAAAAGGCAAAAAAAAAAAAAAATGGCTGCAAGTGTTTACTGTAGCCCCAACAAAACATTAAAGTTGTCCTTATCCTCATAATGTCATCAGACTTTCACATACGCAGCATGCTAATTAGCATCCTGTCACCATGGTGACGTTTGAGGTGGATGCCTCAAATTTTGTTTCTCTGCTTATGAGTCCCCATCCCAAGCCACTGAGGTAATTGCAGCCCAAGCCTCTTGGGTCATATCTATGCTTGCATTCTACCCAGCCAAACCACACAAATAAGAGTTCACATCTTCATGAAGGTGCTCAGCATGAGGCAGGTCCCCCAGTATCCAACATACACACGTGCTCACTATAACTCTTCACCTGAACGTAATGTCGGTGCTGTGGATGGTGACCCAGTGTTTGGGAGGAATGCAGGCATGGTGCAAGGAGCAAAGGATTTGTGGGTTTTAGTCTCTATGAAAACCGATATAATCCAGATTATAAACTGCTCAGAATCAGTGCATTAGCCCATCAACAGTCCAACTGCTATAATAAACCCCTCTGCCTTACAGTTAAGTCACAGAGAGGAGGTGTGTGGAGGCTTTCCATACCTTGCCTTGGCATGTTAAATCTATGAACTCCTATTTCCACTGAGATGGAAAATAAATCCATCCTCTGCCATCCAAATATTTTTTTGGCCCAGAGGAGCAGCATAGAAACCTATGGCAGTATTCATCCCATTTGGTTTTCAGCATTTGCCCTGTAGAAAGGTACAGTCACCCCAGACTCCACTGAGAGAAAGAGGTGCTTCTAGAAGATGATTCATCTAGCTTATTTTCCTATCTATCTTTGGATTAAATGAATCATGACCAAGAAGCGCCCATTTATTTCCATAGTTCAGGTGTAAACACCTGCCCAACAGATTTAAAGGCTGCATGAGAATAACTTCATTGTACAAGACCTAATACTTAAGTCTCATTTCTTTTGTTTAATATTAATAATCCCTGAGACTTGACCAAGTCCTCACTGTTTCTTGAGGAATGAAACTCTCAATCAATTCGTTGTATTTGTGCTCAGAAAATAAAAATAAAATAAAATCAAAATCTTCACCTATGGTGCCTACAAAATGTTTATATACGAGTCTGATCTTACCCTTACTCCTGCAATCATTTGTTTGAATTAACCTTTGGTCTCAAGCTATATAAAGAGTTTTAACTTTTTCAAAAATAAGTCCTAATTATTATGTATATCAAAATATATGTATTCATATAACTGTCACCTAAGATACAAAGCAAATTGCTTTGCATTAAGAAAGCAACAGCAATAAGCCTATTAATGAATCATTGGACTCCTCCACTCCCCATAATCCATTATTTTCCTCCCTAAGCCCGGAAGTGTCTGACTGTGCCAGATCAGAGTTAAAAAATATGAAGGAATCTGAAGAAGGTATGATATTGAGGATAATATGAGCTGTGTTTAGATCAGACTAGATTAGGAGATGCAGAGACTCAGGGAAGTGTAGAAGCAAGGATAAAAATGAAAGAGTGTAAGAACTGCCAAACAGCATCAAACCAAAGGTGCATCTACCCCACCAGCTTATGTCCAACAGTGGACAGCTGGGGATTCACAGAGAATAAATGTGTAAAAACGCATGGCGAATGTGGCATTGCCCTACTCACTTTGCCAGCATCCAGACCTGGGAGGCAGGTGGCGTTCTATGGTCTGAGACCAGAGTTCCAGCTTTCAGTACCACCAGGGACCTGCTCACCCATCAGTTAGTTTGGTGCTATTGTGAATGCGTTTCTGACCTCCACGACATCGCAATGTGAACAGCCCTCTCAGTCAGCTATGCCGCACAGGCAGAAGTACCAGATCGCGGTAAACCTGCCGTTTCAGTTTAGCCAAAAGGCTTGGAATACAGGAAAGGGGGGAGGGAAGGGAGAAAAGGTGGAGGGAAGCAAGGAGGGAAAGAGGGAGGGAGAGAAAGAAAGGGAAAGGACAGAAGAGAAAGAAGGGAAAAGAAGGAAGGAAGGAAAGAAAGGAAAGAAAGGAACAAGGGAAAGAAAGGAGAAAAAGATAGGAAAGAGTAAAGAAAGGAATAAAAGAAAGAAAGGAAGGAAAGAAAGGAAGAAGGGAAATAAGGAAGAAAGGAAGAAGGGAAGTAAGGAAGGAAGGAAGAAAGAAATACAGACAGACAGACAAGGAAGAAGAAAGGAACAGAAAGGAAAAGAAAGAAGAAAATGTCAGCTGAGAGCAGAGGCAGCAACGGCTGTGGATGTTGCTGCCCATCCCTTGGGGCACCAGGGCCCTCACCCCCGCACGCACTTTCAGCCCCAGGTTTGTGAGGCAGCCCCCAGGCTGCTGTTGGGCAGCAGGACCCCTCTCCGTGAGTCACAGCCCCCCCGCGAAGGTGCTCACTGGCCCTTTTAGAGCGGAGAGGAAAAGTAAACAAAAACAAGGCTTGCCCGGTTTGAAGCTGAACTGGAAAAAGTTACCACCTGCCGCACTGACATCACCCTGACATCACAGGTTACTGGTGCCAATTTATACACAAGGGGTTTTTTTTTCCTTTTTTTCCTTCTTTCCCTTCTTTCCCCGCTTTCTAATCTCCACCATTCACTAGCTTCAGCTATCCTCTCACTGTTACCTGCTTTTCCCTTAGTGTCAATGCTACTGTGACTTTAACTTTCCAGGTAGTGGTTGGAACTGAAACTGCCCTCCGAGCAGAAGACAGCAGTGAGAATCAGCAAAACACTTGATTTGTTTTCATGCTGAGGATCTTTCTGCTCAGTGACACTTGACTGTCTCATATTCATCCCCTGGAAATGATCAAACTGATAAAGTTTATCAGTGACGCCAGGATTCCTCGAGTGTCCTCTGAGAAGGACAATGACGAAGCCAAAAGGAAATCCGGAAATTCTGAAGGAGCCTTCCTGAGCACAGAGAGAAAGATCCAAGCCTCTGTCTTTTAGGATTTATGAATTGCAAAGGCAGAGAGGTTGCCAGGGATGGTTTTGCCAGTAGATCTTCCTTGGATATCCTTTGAATCAGATACAGTACTGGAAGGGAGCCGCTGCTACTCCCCTTGGTGCTATGTAGGCAATAAATATCCTTGGAAAAGCACAACTGTATTTTACTCCAAGTAGTTAATGTCTGAGGGAGAGATTATGGAGAATTTACATGTGATGTCAATGTGGAAACGACAGTTTATTGTGGCCCGGAATGCTAAACTTTGCTAATTAGTGTACGAAAGGACTACTTGAACAACTGCCTCTATGCTAGTCTGGGTTTTCAATTCACATTTAGATAGGCTGTGGTGCTTGTTTACCGAAATCTTCACGGAATTGCTTGGCATGTGAAGGATTGCTGAGGGTGGGTGAAGCTTGCCCCAGCCCTGGGCAGCCAGGCATGGCACGGAACCGCCTGGGAAGCTGGGCTGGTGCAGCCAGAGCCTCCAGCACAACAGAACGGCTTGTGGGGCGGCACTGGGAGCGATAAAGTTAGCAACGAATAAGAAAAGGGAGAGCAATTCTGTCACAGTTAAGCAGAAAAATATCAACTGGGGGTATTAGAAATATATTGATGGAAATACAATACAAAACAAAAAAAAAAATCAGAGCTGATCTGGATATCATTTCTGTCACACATCTGTATTTGAGTACAGATGCCAGTGCTCACATACACACATACACGCACACAGGTATACAAACACCCAAAGGAAACCATGCTACTGTTTCTTTATATTGATTTATTTAATACTTTCGGTAAACATTTTCAAATTTACAAACCCTGATTCCCTCCTGTCAAGAAAGAGTCTGGTCTTTTTCTTTTTCTTTTTCTCTTTTTCTTTTTCTCTTTTTCTTTTTTTCTTTCCTTTTCCCTTTCTCTTATTCTTTTTTTACCATTTATAATCTTTTTAATTTCCTCTTTCTTTTTTCTCTTAATTTTCCTTTTTCTTAATCTCCTTAATCTTCTTTTTCTTTCTTTCTCTCTTCCCCTCTTCTTTCTCGCCTTCTTTCTTATCAAATGGGACAAGCCTTAAATATTCTCTTCTTTTCTGTCTGAGCTGTATTTGATTACACAGGTGCTTGAAGACCATTTTCAAATTTCGTATTCCAAAGACACTGGCAGAACAGGGGGCAAAGTCTCAAATTATCTTTTTTGTTCATGTTTGACAAGATCTAATAATAATGCATGGATGGCAACTAGAACATTCCTATCAGGTTTTACTGGTTTAAAGGTATTTCCTGTGCTTACAAGGAAAAGCACAAGCAGGGCTTGTAAAACACTTCAGAATTAGGCAAAGCTTTGGGTTTAATACTGTCAGTGGCTGTGCTACTGACTTGAAGGGAGAGCTGAGGTTTCACTTTTTTTGTCACCTGCTCTAATCCAGCCTGATTTAGATGTGGTGTTTTTGGAGGCAGACAAGGGAGGAGGAGAACATCAGCTTTTGGGTGTGGGGGTTGTTTTCGCGCCCGCACCGTACCAAATGCCATACTCTAAGGCTACAGCTGTGCTCAGGTGAGGGTGTGACGGTGAGCTCTGATCCATGATTACCCCAGCTGTTTGATAATTACCCAGCCTCCAGCACAATTTTGGTTTCTACCAAAGAGCTGCCTCAGACACCATGAGTAGCATAAAGTTCCACTATAAGATAGATATTACTGTCACTATTGTTATTATTGCTGTTAACTACAATGGCTAATTAAATAATGTCATTCACACAATCCCCCAGGCTAGCATAGCTGTCTCTTTTGAAGACACTTTTTCATACTGCAAACTTTGTGACCTGTGAAAAACTGGATGATCTGTAGCTTTAGCTGGAAGAATTAAAAGTCCCCTGCAGTGATACCAGTCCATGCCGCTGTGATACGAATTTATTATTGTTATTGCTATTACTATAGCACCAGCGTCAATGTATCTATAATCCAAGTACAGTTTGGCACCAGGTGAAATACAGTAGCCTTTCAGAGCTTGACAGGTTACTCCTTTTTTCCATAGCAATCTCATGACGGAGTATGACTGGATTCTGATCAATAGGAGATTTAATTTGATCTTAATTTTTTTCTCCTGACAAGCTATTAGATATAGTGCTGGAAGAAGAAAAGAAAATAAGAATTCTATGGTTCTGATCTCCACCTTCCCAGGAGACAGAAGGAAAAAAAAGAAAATCCTTGCTTTTCCGTCTGCTGCAGACAAAAATCTTTGGGGAACAATTGAGTGAAAAACAACACTGATAAGTGAGAGTAGAACAGCCAGTGCAAAAAGCCCAGTTATGCAGTTCTCCGTTATGTTTCCATGTGAGTGAATATGAGTGGAGAACATTTCCCTTTTACTCCACCCTCCTCATAAACCAGCCAACAAGCCAACAGAGACCATTTAAGGGACTAAAACCCCAAGCCATCAAGTTTTCCAGGCTAATGCTTTGCTACTTAAGCCTCAGGGAGAGCTTGTTCAAGCTGACCAAATGAAAAACAAAACAAAGCAAAAAAAAAAAAGCCCCCCCCCCAAAAAAAAAAGCCGAGTAACAATAATATCTTACAGATATATAGCACCTTCTGTCCCAAAGGATTTCAAAGCACTTTTATGGACTAGGCAAAGTGAAGTTCTGTCACCTGTTCAACAGAACCCAGCAGCTTGTTAACCATGCAACAATTTTCTTCCATAGTTCAGAACATGAAACGATGCCTTGCTGAACCTGATAATCTTATGCTGTCAGCTCCCTTCCTGAAATTTATGATGGAAGATTGCCTGCAAGAGATTACCTTTGGCAGAAATTGCTGGAGAAACCCTAGGAATAGATATTTCCTATAGGCAAAATCACCCAGGGTAGGAACTCTTAACACTGCTGGGGTAAACCCCTCTCTGTTCTTCCTTATTTTTGCATGTGCAGTCAAAAGCTTGTTTATCTGAAAGGCACTGCTTTTAGGAGTTACAGAAACAGTGATTCAAAGGAAACGACTGGCTTTCCCTTACTTACATGTTACAGAAACCAACGTGTCTTTGGAGATCTCCCACCAAACTACTGGTTGGATCCATCCATGTTTGGCATAGAAGCACCAGAAGAACCACATCACTGAGCGGCAGAACTTCAGTTTTACTCACCACTCCCAAGCTTAATCTGGACTTTTACAGTAAGAGGCACTGTCCCGCCAATGACCTTCATGCTGTTACAGAAGATAAACCTTTCCTAGGGTTGAGGAATCCTTACCTACCCAATTTAGGTCAGTCCTGGAACTTTCTATAGAGAAACTGCCAAATGTCTGCTGCAGCATAATTAATGAGTCTGTTGGCCCTGCCAAAGGCAAGACCTGCTCTCTTGAGAGGTACAACTCAGTGCTGAATGCCAGTCACAAGTGTTAGGGCCCACTGGGCAAAAAGGTGGGCCAGAGAACAACCTGAAAAACTCTCAAAGCCATGCAGCTGAAGAATTAGGTGAGCCTCAAATGTTACAATTTTTTATTATTATTCATTGGAAGAAGAAAACTGGACAGAAGAGCCCAGAAGATCATCAAGGAGTATTAGCATTCCAGTAACATGTTCTTTGGTCTCTATCACATTAACTGAGCCTTTCCATTCAAAACAAGAGTATTACACAGGAAGACTACTTCATTTGGCCCACAAACCTCTTTTGTCCATTGGGAAGCCTAAAATTACTCCATTAAGTTCTCTTTTCAATTCCCAGAAAGAGAGAAAGAGAGAAAGAAGGGAAGAAAGAGAGAAAAAAAAAGAAAAGGGATGTGTCTTTGCCAGACAGGAAAGCATAAAAGTCAACATTTCCATGAAGACTAAACAGGTGGAAACTGATCAAGCCAGAGAGTAAGCAAGAGAATGAAAGGGAGAGTTAAGGGTTCATAACTAATTCTCCTCTGTTGCCTGCAGCTGCCTCAGTAGTGGGGTTTACGACCAAGGTCAAGCTGTTCATTCCGTCTGACTTGTATCCAAAACAGCAATGTAATGAAGGTTTGTGTGTGTGATTAATATAGTCATCATAAAATAAAATGTGAAACCTGACAGCTCTGAAGATTAATTCTGTTAATCGACTGGGCATGCAGCTCTACTTCTGTTCAGCTTCAAGCCCACCCTATACTCTTGCCTTCTGCTTGTTTGGAGGGTGTGTGTAATGGTGTGCACATGTCTGTCCTCTCTGCTCAGGCCTTCCTTCTCTTTCTTGGATTAGAAAACAGCAGAAACAAAGCTGGCAGCAAAGGGGCTGTCTCAAGTAAGACTATCCTGGCTAGAACAGAATGGGTTGTTAATTCCTGAATTAAAGGTGAATGAAGGGGATATGTTAACAAATTGGGGGATGTATTAATAATGCTTAATTGGTTATGTATGGCTAGTTTTAGTAGCCTCCTTTCAATAAAATAAATCTCAGAGTATTAGTCAAGGTAACCACACAGGAGTACTTTTAGCAGCATCTTAATTTTCCTGTAGCAATATGGAGATAGTGTCCCTGAAACAAAAAAAAACCCGAACCAACAAACAGAAAGCATGAGGATTAGTAGGAAGCCAAGTGAGAAAAAGCCTGGTAGACAAGGCAAGAAGGCCAAAGATTACATTTTTCCAGCAAATAATTTTGGAGAAGTGCCCCTTTAATCCGCTGAAATATAAAATACTGTCTCTCAAACAGCAAACCTGGACTAGAAATGGAGGAAGAATGTACAAGTCTGGGAAGAAGGAAGGAATGGAGTTGCTTTATTTTTTTACTAGTCACGTGGCAAGAAGCTCACAGTTTTGGCAAAAATAACCAGATTATAAAACTTTAAAATCCAGAGGTTTGGAGCCTGAGCCTTGACTGGTCCCTTAGAAACACTTGTGGGCTTTGACTCCTTTGTGACCTTGAAGTAACTCCTCCAGCCAACAGAGAAGTATTGGGCTGAACTTAACTAGGTTTGTCTTTGGCACCATTTCCAGTCCCTGAAAAGTCAAGATTTAATCACTGATATTGAATGTTGATAGCTGAAGTGGCAGGTAAAGAACTTCCAGACCAAAAGCTCTTGTAAAATAATCCACAACAGGTTGGCAAAATGACGTCTTCTTTAATGTCTAGGCTCTCTGCTCGGTTCTACCTTAAGTCTTCAGAAAGGAGCTAAAAACTTACCTCTAAAAGCTGTTGGGTAACACATTTCTTAGCTTGGTTGTCAATCTGAATGAGAGAAATTGAATAAAAGAACATTTGCATGTGTGTAATTCATCCTGCATGTTGAAAGGAAGGCAGGGACATCTCCAGTTCAGTCTCAGTTGCATTTCTTGGCTGGTAACAACTAGTTTCTTAGAGTGTGTAATTCATCCTGCATGTTGAAAGGAAGGCAGGGACATCTCCAGTTCAGTCTCAGTTGCATTTCTTGGCTGGTAACAACTAGTTTCTTAGAGCAGAAGATGTGAGATAACAATCCCAGAAAAAAATGTTCAAAAGGTTTAAAATCCACAGCTGTCAGTTTGAATAATCAGAGACTTTCAAGACTGCCGTCCCCGAGCTTTCTCTCTAGATGGGTTTCTGGTTCTGACTTCCTAAACTTGCTGTGAGGCTATTAAAACTGATGTCAGTGTTGCCTAAGCATTACTCCTCTGAGGTGGGCTTTCTAGGCTGAGCAACTAACCTGAACAACATATAAACGTTGAGTCCAAAACTACTTTTTGTTGTGTTTCTCTGCCAGGTGTCTTTGCCAATGCTCCTGATGGAAAAGGGTTTGGTCTGTGTTGATACAACCCTCCTCATGCCAGGAGTGGGCTTTGGCAGCCCATTCCATTTCAATAGTTGTGTGATCTTGTTTCTTACCTGGTGTATCCTTTATTTTGGGATTCTTTTCTGCAAAGAGCATTTCTTTTTGCAGTCCACCACCCAACATCCCTTGACAGCAAAAAGAAAAAAACAATAATATATAAAAAAAATTAAGGATAGACAGGAGCAAACCACCAACAGGTATCTACATGGTCTGCCCCACTGGCTACCTTTGTGTACCTCATGCTGTCAGCTGAGGAGTATTAAGGCAAAAATTAGCCTACATTTTTTCTCCATTTTCTGGCTGTTGGACTGTTGCAGGCAAAAAGGGTATCATGTCCCTCTTTGTCAATGCATGTTCTCCTCAGACCAGCTGTGCTTAACAAACCACGGTGCTCAACTTCCCCAGTCTAGGACATGAGAATTCCCAAGCATCTCCCAAGCTCAAATCTCCTGCCGTACACTTCACCAGCTGGATGACCTTATACAAAAGTTTCAGATGAAAAGCCTTTTACAGATAACACCAGTCAATCAAAAGCAATGTACTAGGCACTGATGCCCAGCACTGTAATTTCAGTTTATTTATTGCTCTGGTGGACTGCAGGGAATCTCCGGCTACAGGCAATTTTATCCCAGGGAGCTGGTGTCCCTGGTGATTCGGTTGGGTCAATGTGCATGAAAAAGACATTTGCAATCCCTTGTGAACATTGCTCCAGCATCAGCTGTCGGCATGTCTGGCACATGATACAGGGCAAAGGAACTTGTGTCACTCGGGGAACTTCCTGCCAGTGTGTGTGAAACACATAATACCCTAGAGATGGGGATTAATCACTCCCTGCTGAAAGTACACATATATCTTGGCAGTTCAGGAGCAAGCCTCACATCCACGTTTGTGAGAGGTGATAGAAATTCATAGCATCCATAGCCAAATATTCCTGAGTGGGAGGCTGAAAAAACAAACAAGCAATATACTAGTATGGGATACCTGGGGAAAACAAACTTTTATTTCCAATACCAGGTAGGACCCTTCTCTCAGCTGAGCCATTAGACTACAGGGCTAAAACTTGCTTCTCCTTGCTCATTACTCTTGAGTTTTGTACTCATGGATTCTGGCTGATTAAGAGTGAAAAGAAAGGGTGGAGAATAGCATTATTTTTAGTGTGTTAGGATTGAAATTTTTTTTCAGACAGTAGAAATAATTTGATTTCTAACTAATTTCACTACTATGCCAGGATAGGCACTCTCAGCACTGTGGCTTCCTAGACATCCTATTTCCATTAGGAGTGGTGAAGTTATGCTCAGAGCACCATCACTGCACCTTAGATACTACTCTAGATATCCTTAGGGTTTCATCAGGGCTTAAGAGAGCCGGTTGTGACAGGACTGCCTCACGTAACAAAAGGCATCTCAGAATGAGACATTCACACCTGCTCCAGTCACCCCAAGATCCCTTTACAGTAACAGAAGAGAAGCAGAAGATACAGAGTGAAACATTAAAGGAAATGTCAGATCTGCTTCTGGAATTACCTGTTTGTCACCATGTCTGTAAGGGAAGTACATATTTGGAAGTAAATATTTTACATTCCTGAGTTAACTGAGATGAGTCCTATTCAAAGTACTCACCTGCTCTAGCTAAGGGAGCTCTGGGTGTACCCAGAAGCAAAATTCTAGAGGATTTTAAGGTCAAGACAGGGAGATGACCAGCAGAACAAGATGCTCAGCTAGGGCAAGTATAAGCAGTTGGATTACAGTTTGGACATTCATTCCTGAAGTCATCATATCTTGCTTTCAGCTCCTAAGTCTTTCTTTCTTTCTTTTCTTTTCTTTTCTTTTCTTTTCTTTTCTTTTCTTTTCTTTTCTTTTCTTTTCTTTTCTTTTCTTTTCTTTTCTTTTCTTTTCTTTTCTTTTCTTTCCTTTCCTTTCCTTTCCTTTCCTTTCCCTTTCCTTTCCTCTTCTTTTCTCTTTTCTTTCTTTTCTTTTCTTTTCTTTTTCTTTTCTTTTCTTTTCTTTTTCTTTTCTTTTCTTTTTTCTTTCCTTTCCTTTCCTTTCCTTTCCTTTCCTTTCCTTTCCTTTCCTTTCCTTTCCTTTCCTTTCCTTTCCTTTCCTTTCCTTTCCTTTCCTTTCCTTTCCTTTCCTTTCCTTTCCTTTCCTTTCCTTTCCTTTCCTTTCCTTTCCTTTCCTTTCCTTTTCTTTTCTCTTCTTTTCTTTTCTTTTCTCTTCTCTTCTCTTTTCTTTTCTTTTCTTTCTTTTCTTTTCTCTTCTCTTCTCTTTTCTTTTCTTTTTTCTTTTTCTTTCCTTTCTTTTCTTTGTTCTTTTCTTTTTTTTGTTCTTTTTTCTTTTCTTTTTTTGTTCTTTTCTCTTTTATTTTATTTTATTTTATTTTATATTTTATTTTTTAGTTAGATGTTAAAAATATTTCCAATTTTGTAATCCAACTTTTAATATGATTGTATATTGCACCGATCTAAAAATAAAGAAAAGGATGTCAAAACTGCACCTGAAATGAATACATAGCATTCTCCATGACTGGATGTGTTTAAGTCAGCACTGGAATCAATCTGTGCAATTTGCTGTAGCTTAAGAAGTTACAGTCTTGAAGCAGGAATTACTGCATGAAATTCCCTGGCATGTGTTATGGAACAGGTCGGAGCATACAATTATAATGGTTCCTCCTGGGCTCAAGCTCCAGACTAAGAAACAATGATCATTGCCAACACCACTGAAGGGACGGGAATTATCTGACTTTTGATTTATCACCATTACCAGAACCAGTGTCACTCAGAGCCACCTGAGGTTTGTGGTGCAGGAATACCTTTACTTTATTTTGATGGGCCTATCAGTTTGTTTTATGAGTAATACATACATATTTATAATCACTTAAACTAATTTTTGCTTCACTCCCACACACATACTCACTGTCAAAGTCAAGGTAAACTTTAACACTTCCCCTCACATTTTATATCTGGACTTGGCTTTGTGATTTATTTTCATGAGCAAGACACTGAAGACAGAGTCAGTTTTTCCAGAGAAATAAACCTCCGGAATCTTATAAAAGGGCAGTCATACAATACACGAAGTGGACATGACAGAAAATTAATCACAGACAAATAAATCATGAGTGTAAGAGAGGGCAAATGAGTACTTTGCTCCTTAGCCTGTGTTGTGTCATGTACTGATGTGTTCATTTTTTGCCTAATTTGAGGCCCTTGCTAGACCACTTTGAGTTTATCCACCCTGTTATGAGGAAGGTCACACTGGAGGATGGTAATGCTTCATACTGACAAAAATCTATGAACATCATTTACAAATGATACTTTTTTCTTTCCCTTTATTTTCCCTTCTGTTTTTAGTTTCCTTCCTTTTCCTCCCCTCCCCTCCCCTCCCCTCCCCTCCCCTCCCCTCCCCTCCCCTCCCCTCCCTCCCCTCCCCTCCCCTCCCCTCCCCTCCCCTCCCCTCCCCTCCCCCTCCCCTTCCCTTCCCTTCCCTTCCCTTCCCTTCCCTTCCCTTCCCTTCCCTTCCCTTCCCTTCCCTTCCCTTCCCTTCCCTTCCCTTCCCTTCCCTTCCCTTCCTTCCCTTCGATGGTCCCGTTCTCAGGTCTCTAGCTGTGCAACCTTTCCTTTGGCCCATTCTTTACATCCTAAGGATAGACCAGCCATGACAGAACTTTTCACCCAGGACTTTCCTTGCTCTGTGTTCAAGGGCTTTCCCACCCATCTAGCTCTATTACTAATTTAGATGCCAATGGGACAGGGTTGTGAACAGAATAAATTAATCTGCATAAGAGACTGAGACTAAAGAGGGAACTATGCCACAGATCAAGACCTTCATATGGTTTCTGAGGGTTCCTCATGCCATGTGGGGCAAAAAAATAATTAATAAAAATAAACTTGTTCCTGGAGAAAACTCTGCTTTTAACAATTTATTTACCCTTTTGAAGAGGCAATAGATGAAGAGGAAAAACTAAGCAGAGGAAGAGAGACTGTGGCTAATAAAATGGTATAACAGCAAGTATGTCATATCAGCACCTCTAGGAGTCATGGCTTTGGCTGACAGTGAACCAACAACCCCTGAGAAGTAACACACCACACATCTTTGTGGGCCTGCAAGGTCATGGTGAGGCATCATGTTGTAGCTTCACACATGCAATCGTTGTCCTGGCGTAGAGCTGAACTCAACATCAGCTGCCTTAGGCCACATTTTCCTTGGCTCAAAGGGTCAGTTTGAAAATCACACCTGTTTGCTCTTGGTGGTGATGGTTTTGTTGTTTATTTTCTTCTTGGAAACCGTAAATGATCACTATATCCTGTTATACATGACTGGCCTAAATTTCTGTGTTGTGAAAAGCTGAGGGTAAGGATTTTTGGCCTCCAGAGAGGCTCCAGTGCTGAAGACACAGTCATCATGCGGACGGCTAAATCAGCCAACTGGGAAGTGTTTCCTGGTGATTGTTTTTCTCTGTTGAAAATGGGACATATGATGCCATTAAAGCTTCACAAACAGCATCTTCAGACTTTGAATATTCATTGGGGAACATGGCATTCACATGTCTTGCTTTCTTGAAAAATATTACATTGGCCTGAAAGTTAGACAAGAACAGTTCTAAAGTAGAATACATTGCTATCTTGATGACTTCTACAATTTTGCTATAAGAATGCATATCTGGTACACCACAGGAAGACATCACCCCAAATCCATGATAAGTATCCATCTACATGAGAATACCTTGCAAATCTGGGCCTTGATACTTGAACACCCCTTTCTCACTCCTCTTTCATGGCATTTCGGTAGTGTTGTCCCTTTTTCTCTGACACTTATTGGCCTGCTAGATAATAATTTTAAAGTGTATGAACCAGCTGAAATAAGAGTTCAGTGTGTTGTGAAAGTTTGTATTGAGAAAAAAACAAAACAACAAAACAAAGAATGGAAAGAAAGAAGATTTCCTTGAGGGCAAATGCTGTCGGCCCTGCCTGGTGTGAAAAAAAAAAAAAAAAAAAAAAAAGAGAGAGAGAAACTGTAAAGCCCAATGTAATAATAAGCAGTGGTCTCTGGTAATGGGAACCACATTCTTTAGCAGAATAAGATGTACAGTCAGACTTAACACTGGGGTTCCTTCTCCAGCAGGAGAAAAAATTTTACAAAAACACAGTATGTCTAACCGCCCCCCCCCCAATAAATTCTTCCCTACAAGCAATGTGGAAGCCTTACATCTCCATGGTCAAACTGCCAGGCACTGAAAAAGCAATTTCCTTGGCATGAAGCAAATTCACCAAATATCAAAGAGAGCTGGCCCATTTGCCACCAGCATTAGAGGTACCTTAGCTCTCCTCAGGGAGAAGTCATGTTTTCATGGGAAGTTGTATTTTAGAAGGCAAAGGGGAGATGGAAGAAAAAAGATGGGAGACCTATATGGAGCAATCATTCCCTTTCACTATTCAAGGATCATCTTTCTGAAAGCACTCAGGCAGGTAGGAGGTGAGACATCGTGAACTCTGTCCTCCAAATGACTTTGTGTCCAGAGCCAGGCAGGGGGCTGGGGAAGGGGCTGGGGCACCAGCCTGGGGGGGGGGGGGGGGGGGGGGGGGGCTCAGGGGGGAGCTGGGGGTTCAGCCTGGAGAGAAGGGGGCTCAGGGGGGACCTTCTCGCTCCCTGCAGCTGCCTGACAGGGGGGTGCAGCGAGGGGGGGTCGGTCTCTGCTCCCAGGAACAAGTGACAGGACAAGGGGAAATGGCCTCACCTTGCCCCAGGGCAGGTTTAGATTGGGGGTTGGGGAACATCTTCCCTGAAAGGCTGGTCAGGCACTGGGACAGGCTGCCCATGGAGGTGGTGGGGTCACCGTCCCTGGAGGGATTTAAGATACATGTACACATGGCACTTAGGGACATGGTTTAGTGCTGCCCTTCTGCGCTGGGTTAGCAGTTGGACTGGAAGGGACTTTTTCCAACCTAAATGATTCTGATTCCCATATGCCATTTGTGATCACTGCAGATCCTACCTGGGGGATAAGATAACGAGCAACAAAGTGCTGATGTCCATGTTCTTAGGGTGGGAGGTCCCATCCCTGCATTGCTCAGTGACAAATACACTGCAGACTATAAGAGCATTTGTACTAGTCTCCGCTAGTTTTTGTCACCAGATTCCCCGGTGACAAATATGGCTGCAGTCTTGTTTTCTCTGGCTGGATACATTTTTACAGCATTTGTAGAAATTTAATATCCTTGAAATCTCTACCTAATTGTCAAATTTGAAATTAACCAAAAAAGCCTCACGGCAGTAGGTAGAGACCAGGTATTGAGATTTTTTTCTTCTATGGAAATAGCTGAAAAATTAGAGGACAGGAGCTAAAATAAGACTCTAAGAGTTCTTGGTTGTTTCCTTATTAAAAGACAGCTATTTCTCACTTTCTTTTTTCACAGTTTTGCAAAAGGCACTAAAAACAAAGCAAGCACTTACCTTTTTCAAAAGATAGGTACAAGAAACAAACAAACAAAAAAAAAACCCCAACAACAACTATTCCCCCCTCAACATATGGAAAAAATCTTTTGGGAAATCCAGTTTTGTCAAACCAGGCTGGTGTCTGAACAAAAGGAAAGGTGGTCACATCTACATATCTGTAAAGACTGAACCTTTTCTGAAATTACATATTGGCAGATCTGGAGGGTTTACTCTTCACATGCACAGAGCTGATACAGGCTTTTCCAAGACTTTACATAAGGTGCTATTTATGAGATGGGTTGAATCTTGAATCTTCTATTTGAAATGGGAAAATGGGGTAGGGTGGGACAACACATCTTGTTTAATAGTTCCATTTGAGCCTCAGCAGCCTCAGAAATTTGATTTAAAGCAAAACCACACTGAACCACATCAGGATTTTGGCTCTGGATTTTGCAGCCTTCTTTATTATTACTATTATTTTAATATCCCTCTCATTCACATACCAATATAACAGAGCTTTCCACTGAAAATTAAGTTGGAGATGCCAGTAGGATGGTGTTTCTCAAGGAAACGCAGTCAGAGAAGTGCCTTTAGATGTGAAAGGAAGGCTGTGAGTGCTGGACAGGAAAAAACAAGGGCAGCTTAAAGAGAGAAGGGGATACTAAAGAGTTTTGGCAATTAAAGTAATTGCTTAGTCAAAGGTCAGCATTCTGCTGATTTGTGATCACTGGGAACTAAAAGCATGATGTGCCTGTAGCCCATTAGTAGGCAAACATATTGGGAGGGAATGTCTACCCATTGCCCAGGAAAAGTGCTTCCGGCTGAAGCAGGGAGGTGGCTGACATAGGTGGGACACCCATAGAGTCAAGCAGTCCTGGAAAGATGAACCTTGTCATCCTTGGGGATTTAGCTGGGACTTCACTCCTATACAAATGAAGTCAGTTTGCTTCTTGAAATCTGCTTTTACTCTGCCATTTCCAGCTCACAGATGCAATTCTCTCAGATAAAAATAAGGAGCACTGGGCATCTTTGATCAGCCTTTTCCACTTCTGTTCCAATCAGTTCCCATTTCCAATAAATCTTCCACCCTTTCTTGTCTAAAGCAGGTTTCCTTATTCTTCTGAAAAGCAAGGATGTGAGAAATTATCTTCATTTCCTTTCTTGGCTATTTATTTTCAGCACCCTTTCTACAATATCCTGATACCATTATACACCAGATGGTACTACATGACAAATACAAGCTACCATAAAATAAAAAATAATATCACGGCTTTTGGTCACTATGGCAGAGAACATGTTTCTGAGAGTTTATCTCAGCCATCTGACAACACTTGCAAATCATCTTGATTTGCTGTGAGTGTGATGATAAGCAGGAGGAAGGGAATTGCTCCTGCAGGACCCAGACATGTGTTGCACATATATTTACAGAAGGGCAGAGAGTGATATCAGGTCTCATTATCCATGTGATGGAATAAATATTGAGAAGGAGGTCATGTCCATAATTCTTCACCAAACTGTCATAAAGAAAATAGGAAGCAGTTTGCAGTTTCTGGGTGGTGGCAGTGTAACTACTGTGAGCCAGAGCACCAAAGGTAATCATTTAAAGCCATCTACTAATATTTTCCCTGTGTTGTACAGTGTCTGTGTATTTATTTGCTCAGAATACAGCTCTGGTGCAAGTATCTGTAATGATACCCGCTACTATAGCTCTCAGTCAGCAAACCCAACCGCAGGCAAATACCCTGGGGGAGTAGAGCATACTCTGCCTCATGTACAAACAAGACATAAATTGACACTGAAAACATGTCAGCCTTTCCCCTAATACCCTTCTGAACCTCCCAGATATTTTCACTTCAAAATGACAAAACGAGAGGTCTCGAGGACTGCAGCTATTTGAGTGTGTCAGCAATAGGCTGATTACAGATTCCATATCAGCACGTCCACTGAAAGAAAGGTTAATCTTTTAGATTAATCTTTAGAAAGAAAGGCTTATCTTTTCTTTGGACACTGAAGCAACCCTTGTTACCCTGTTACATCCTAAGACAAGCACCAGCTAGGCATGGTTTTGTTTATTTCCAAGGGCAAACATGTTCAAAGATATCCGGTCCAAAACAGCTAGAGCTCCAGGACTAACCTATCCTATCTATACAACCACAGTCAAACTTTTCGATAGCAGTTCTCTTTGATTCCTCTATTGTTGGTATATATAAGTGAAGGAATCATAAAAGGGCCTGATTCTCAGAAAACTACTATCTCAGATTTGCTGACAATAAAGCCTCATTAGGGAAAAATATTTTGGGTCACCTTAGCAAAATAGCGGAAGCTCCCAGGACTGTGAGTCACTTGTGAATATTTGTAACTGGGTATTTAAATACCGTGATGTTTAGGTTTACCATGCTACACCCTGTCTGAAGAACTGGAAACTCTATGAATACTCCAGGAAATACCATTATTGTGCTTGGCAGAGGTCCAGGTTCTATTATTGTCATCTGCTGACTGGGTTCTTTAGGGGCCCAGCGAAGAGTCATGCCACATTGTAAAAGACCTTCCATGTACACACGAGATAGGGTGCCACAGAGGGCCAGTAAAGAGGCAGGACTGGGAAATGAACGCTCATCATCTTCGTTTTGTAACTGTCCTCAAGTTGAGGCTGATGTCCAACCTGGAGAATATGTGCACATAGGAGTGGAGTTTGATTTGAAATATTATGAATGCTATGAAGGCAATTTTTCAGCACACCTGATTTTATTGCCTAAAAAGGGTTATCAGGAAACCTTGTATAGCCAAGGAACAGGGTTTATCACTTCTTGTGGTGCCTCTCTTGCTCCATTGACTTGCCTCCAGGAATGATCTGCATGATCAGTCAGCTTTTACATGTCTAAAATTACATGAATTGTTTCCCTTTCTTAGTTGAAAAAACACAGATACATACTTCTGTTTTACTGATGGACTGGACACCAAGCAAAAGTGAATTCCAAATCAAATACAAGAAAAAGTGCAGTTTGTTATATTACAATCAAGAAAGGAAAATAGCATGCAATATGATAAAAGTATAGTATAAAAATATAGATAAAGCAGTACATTATTATGCACAATATAAGAGAGCAATAGGAGCAAAGCATCAGATCGTTGCTGCAAAACATTACAGAGATTAAGAAAAGGAGATGTAACCAATTACCACCCTAACATCACCCAGCCCCATGTTGTGGCTGGGAAGCCCCACTGCAGCCAGTGCCAGGAGTCTCTCTAACTGGGAAAACTCCCACGCAGTGCGTCCACCTGTAGGTGAGGCTTCTGGCCCAGTCCTGGAGCTTGCCTGCCTTTATACTCAGATACACACCTTGTGTGTGTAAGCCTTTAAGTTTGGGCTAACTGCAGTCGTGCACTATCTCATGATTTGTAAGGTTTCACACACACACCAGGGACCTTGGCCAATAACCCAGGCACAGTGGAGTTACTGTTGTGACACAGCTGCACACAGTGTTTATTGTCTGGATGGTCCTGCTCACATCTTGCATGTTTGGGGCTCAGGACAAACACCACCTGCTCATTAAAGTTGTCCTTGAGCTCCCTGTCCAAGTTAAACAATCCCTAATTAACGACAAAGACTTTTTCAGAAACAGTAATCAATTGAATACATTTTCACAACTTCTGTTCAGAAATCCTAGGGTTAAATTTTACTGCCAGCCCATCAAGACATTTTGTGATAACATGGCTTTGCATTTCTAAATGTTTATCTCAGGTGAAACATCCCTTTTAGTTTCTCCTGAGGGAATGGCAATGGACAATAGAAAAATAGGTTAAGTAGGTAGTTTCCAGAAGCCCACAGAGTATTTTTTATAGGATTCATGTTCTAACAGCACCTCTTTCTACTTCTCTGTAATCTTTATTCTGAAAGGCTCTAAATTTTCCTTTTTTTTTTCTCACACACTCTCTGGTGATTTTATATGCACCTGAAGACCTCTATGGTTTTGCTAAGTTCTCTTCTGCTTATCCAGAAGAAGACTCATGTGAGCAATGATTTTCAGCTGAGAAGCCATTCCATGCTTTCTTCCATGCTTGGTAACTCCTACATTGTGCCATCAGCCTAAGACTCAGCACCATGCTCATGTCCAGCTGTCTTCACCCCTGAGGCCCATGGAGCCCTGCTGTTTGCTGGTCTCCGAGTCACCATAAGATGGGCATGTGTCACTAAACAGAAAATTCAGTAGACATGCTCTTTATGGATTTTCAAGTATTAAACAGATTTATTTTATTTTAGTTTAGCTTATTTGGTTTAGGTTAATTTAGTTCTGTTCTGTTCTGTTTTATTCTATTCTATTTTAGATTTAAGCCTGTGTTTGCATGATATGGAAAATAAGTATCTTCTTACAATGTTGTTTACATTTTATGCTGGTGAAGCCAGACATTAAAAATCCAGGCTCATCTCACCTAATCACAAATATCAGCAGAGACGTGGTAAGCCATCCCTATTAATCTGCAACAAATTTTCCTCACTAAACACTCAGAGTGTGTTTTCACCAATAGCTTCCTTGCTGAAAACAAAATTTTGTGGCTGGATTTCACTTGATTTTCTCTCCAGGTCAAAGCCAGCCAACAGCATCCAGCAGAAGCCAGAGGTGAGATTCATCTTACCTGTTGGCAGCACCTCATGGAGTCACACCAAGCTCCTTTGACAGTCAACTCAGAAAAACAAGTAACTCTACAGGGGATATGTGAAGGAAATATTTGAAATTTTTTCCAAGATTCACATCCGGATTCACATGATGCATTTTATGATGAGGATCTCAGGTGTCTTACCTTCAGGTATATAAATTAAGCCAGGAGAATTCAACCCACAGTTTTAGAGGGGATTCAGAGGAAAAGTGGGCCATGTTAGAATACAGCTTTCTGATTTCCACCTGCAGAACGGGAAGCATATCTCCAAAAACCCCTTCCTCAGCATTCACAAAAAGCTTTGTGGCTACAGCGACTCTAACTACTATTACTACTGAAAAAAAATATCAGTATTGACATCAGAATTATCAATTTGTATCGTCATAGTACACTGATATCCCAGGTTTTAAATAAAGCATCATCTTGCTGGAGACAATACTACAAGCATAGGACAAAGAGATGGTACCTAGCTTGATGGAACTGCCATCTGTGCTGGAACCAGACATCTGGAAAGAAAAAAAACACGTGTCAGGACAAGGAATGTATGAAACCTGGTTGTAAGATGACAGGACAGCAATACACGTGCAGAAGCAGTTCAATAAGTGCCTTTTTTATTCACCTTTTGTAGTCATTCCCAGAAAACCAGCCTCCTGAGGAGGGTTTTGAAGGAAGAGTTTGGGAGGAGCAGCCACACTATCCTGAAAAGTAGCCAGAAAAAACATTTCTGCCAAAGCCATTTTCCAGCAGCAAACTGAGCTTTCACCTAAATTATATCTTCCACAAAAAAGTGTCTGCTTTCTGTGGAATATTTTGACATTTTGTTGAAAAATTCAATACACAAAAAATGAAATGCTTCCAGCTGAGTTTCATTCTGCACCACCACCAGAGTCCCCTGTGGGACTTACTGGGTACAAGCTTCCTGGTCCCATTTTCATTTGCTGGCCAGGCTGCCAGGGCAGACTACATCTCCCGTGATGCTGATGGGCATTAACTCCTACAGCACTGAAGCTCCTTCTCATTTGTAACTTCTGAGAGGTCTTCTAGTGCTGGACAATGTCACAGCTTCTATTTAGCTGTAGTGACTTTTTTAGTTTAGGGGTTTTTTTTCTTTTTTTTTTTCATTTCATTTAGCTTCATTACATTTCATTTTATGCTGATAATATCCAAAAGAAATCATTTCAAACTGAGCCAACAGTCACCATTCCAACTTGCATTTAATTTGGTGCTACAAACACACTAGGAACATCATTCTTTTCAGACCCTGACAGCCAGCCGAGTGAGTGGCAGCAGGTTAATCCCTCCTGGGACGTAGCAAGGACCAGCAGAGGAGGCTCAGGGCTTCGGGGCTTCTTCCCTTGCTCTGACCTGTTGTGTCACTTGGATCCAGTCACTTCCCAGTCACTGCCCTTCACGTTTCCCCCTGAACTGCGTCAGTGCTGTCTGGTCAGGTAATTGTAGAGGAATGAAGCTGGGTTAATTAACATTGATAATATACAACTGTGGGTTGGCTTCAGGGGAGGTGGGCTGGCTGATGTAGATAAGGTGCAAGTGTGGCTGTTCTGTTATAAGGTTGAGAGTCAATGAAGAGAGAGCAGCTGAGGAGGAGAAGATGAGAGAGGAAGAAGCAGAGAGAAGAGAGAGAGTGTGCCCTGGATGAGGTAATACAAGGAGAAGGCAGCAAAGGGACCATATGAAGAGTGTGCTGGTATGAGGTGGTTAAAGACCTTGTTGCAATTTGATAGTCTGCAGAGTGCTGCAACAGGTAATGGCATCTGTGGGGTGGGGGCTGTCTTACATGTGTTTCCATCATCTCAACCATGTTTGTGGACCCCCAAGTTAGCTAACAGCTCTGGCCTCTGGGGGAGAAGGAATATTTTGCATTTTAAGCGGGTTTCCAAGGGGAAAGGAGGGTTTGAAACCCTGGCATTTGAGCAAAGGGATGCTGAGCTCAAACACCCAGGCCAAGGCGGTGCTCTACTGAGAAGGATGACAGCAAGATCTCTAGGTGAGCCTGCTCATGTCAACGACGATGTAAACGACCATCACCTCACTGCTATTGACCTGCTCTGAATTTTTTTGCCCATTCACCTCCACTGCTGCCTCAGGTACATTTCCCCTTTCCCATCCCTAGAAAGATGTGACTCGACGAGGTCTGCGGCTGCAGTAGGGCTGCCGCCACACACGTGCCTGCAGGAGAGGCAGCGGCAGGCACGCCTGCGTGCACGGGGAGGGCAAGGAGGGAGGTGGGTTTGTTACCATTGCTAAAAGGAGCCTAAAATAAATGCAGTGAACTCTGCGCTCCGGCATACAGCTGTGTAAACTCAAACTGCAGGCCTGCTCTCGTGTGGCCAGTTACTTATGGAAAAGGAGTGAGGTATAGCTCGGCACCAGGGGACTTGCCCATCAAACTGTTTCACACTGTTGGTCAAACAGGGCTCTTTGCATGAAGGGGGGTCGGGGGGGGAACTTATTCCCTGATTCCAAGGTCTAATAAATTGAAGTCCTGCACCTCTCATGGCCTTGGAATGATTACATTTTTTTTTTTTTTTGCTACATAATCATCAATAAATCAAGCATAGCCCATTAAACAATAGATGCCTCCGAGGCCTCTCTTCAAATGTGCTTTTGATAAGAGTCAGAGAATTTTTTTCTGGGCTTGTAACGTTTTTCTTTCCTCTGTTTGTTTTTTCTAAGGGTCAAATAATGCTGTTAAAAGAGCAGTTAATATATAGATCTATTTTTCCATATTCCTGTCATGGTGTTTGACTTTGGGAGATTTATGGAATATCTTTTCCCAGTTCAACAATAGTATGTTTTGTTGTACTAAAGAGGTATTTTAACATGAGTGGAGATTCTTAATAACTTCACTGCTGTCTCCTTTCCAAAACAGGCCCCGGCCAAGACAGGGAACAGTACAAATATATGTATCTATATATATAAAGAAAGAGAGAAATATATTTAAAGATATAACACAATCATCTGGGTATCTCTTGTTTATTTTCATATGATCAGCTCAAAAAGGTTGGTATGTTCTGGCCAGAAGCCACTGTTCACCATTTTCATGAGGCATAGCACACAGTTACACTGACAGGAGGAAGAGCTAAGTGGCCTGGGCCACATCTTCAGCTGTGGTAACAGAGGGGAGCTGTGCTAACTCCAGCGGAGCTTTGCCAGACTGAGGGCAACGACAACCTGACCTGCTACATTCACATACACTTCAGATGTTGTGTCTTTCCACTGGAGCTGCGGCTCCAGCCAAGAAAGACTCTCACAGGCTTATCCACCCCCCAAAACCAGGCCTAGTTTCTCTGGTTAAAACTGTAACCCCATATGTGAGAGAGTGGCATGAGCTGCTCAGCATCGTCGTCTTCAGTGTGATTCAGCCTCTCACGACCCATTTAGTGTAGGGGGGTCACCAGTGTGTCTCAGGTTGATTCGAAGGAGTTCACCCACCTGACTTCTTGCAGCTTCAGCAGCGGCATTGTGCTCAGTGTCTGTGCGATTCTGCAGCAACTGAGCTCGGTTACAGGAAATATCTCCTAGCTTCCACTTGGGATTTCAGGCAAGGCTGTGGGATGTTCCCATTTCCCAAAGCCAGAGCTTCATGTCCTAGGGGACTTCCAGCAGGACTGCACCTTTCTGGGGGAAGTCTTCTCCTCCCTAAAAGCAAGCTGACCACAGCAAAACCGTACAAAGTGTCCCTTTCCACGTGCCCCTTCTGAGGCTGTGGGGCTGGCTGTGCTTTCCCTGGCCAGAGGCAGGATGAGATGCAGCCTGCACTGTACAGTGCCACAGCAAAGCAGTGGTACATGCCCCAGAGAATGAGAAAGCTCATTACCCTGTGCAGCAGAGCAGGGCACCATGCTAAGGCACTAGTTCAAATCACAGTAGTTGTAGGTCTGTCTTCTGCAGAATAATTTTTTTTTTTTTTCCTCAAGAGGCTAATTAACTTGGGCAAAGTATCATGTTAAGGCCACATCTTTCCCTCTTGGTCCAGATTTAGCTCATTCAGTGTTAGCTTGAAGAGCTGTACACCATGTTCAGCACAGCATACCAATAAGCCCTCAGTCTAGGAATCAGTCCTCAGTCCTTTTTACATGTGGTTCTCCCGTCACAGAGCTGTCACACAAGACAAAGAGGTCAGCTTTCCTATTTTAAAATGCTTTGTTTTGGATGATGTTCATGAATGTTACTTGTCAAGGGCAGGCCCTGGCTTTTTCAGCCAAAAGAAGCAGCTGCGGTGCTATTTGACTGGAACACAATCTGCTTCTGGAGAGATCTCCCAGGTGGTTCAAGAGAAATGCATGTCATGAGATCACATCTTGTCCTTTCCTTGGGTTGTATTTGCTTTCCTCTCCAATTCCTCCTCCCACAGGGCTTCGCTTGCTCTTTGAACATCAGTGGCTGATGCTGTACCCTCTTGTACTGGGAACAGCCCATCTTTTACCACAAGGTCAAAGCTGGGCTGTGCCACAGATACTGGATCTGCAGATGTATTTGTGGCTTTGTGTAAAGGAAATGCTCCTGGTTTCTATCACTCACTGTCAGGAGTGAGTAGCACACACCTTAACTGCCCCTCTCTTGCAAGGGAAATTCAAGGTATCTCGTGATGTGGAGTGAAGAACACAGCAGACTGTCCCTGATGAAGCATCTTCCACTATCTGCAACCAACAGAAGCTTTATTGCTCCTGCTGCTACTTCTTTCAGAGTAAGACACTATCTTGGCTTTCTAAATGGATATGTCATCAAAAGGAAATATTCCTTGAATTTGATTCTTATGCAATCAATACAGAAAATTTGACGCCTGCAGATGCCAAGAGCGGCAATGCCACTGACATCAGAGGGAGGGGTCAGGATTTCAGTTCAGAATTTTTTCTCCTGCCAAAGGGACAGTGTGCAGCATAGGAAGCATGGACTGAGGTCATCCTTAAGGTATTCTCAGGCCTCTAAACCATAACATTCTTTTACAGACATTTTAATTTGTTCGCAGTGGAAAAACAAACGGAGAGAACAGTTAAGTGAGGTGGGACTGGAGAAAGACCATCACCCTTCTGTAGAAACCTAGCTGCTGCTGGTGATCCTGGAGGAGGGGTCAGCCAGGCAAGAGAGAGCACACGTTGCTCATGCATAAACTGTGATCACTGAGGTGTTGCAGTGACTCGGCATAATTAAAAAAAATTCTCTTTTCACTAACTCTGCCTGCCCATTGCAACTCCTGTTACTAATCGACCAAAAAGCCATCCTGGCTTTGAGGCACAGGTATTACACTTGTAGCAAATAACGTGGTAAGTGGTTTTCAAACCAGAAGGCACTACTGTTAGTTCAAATATAACTGAATGAGTTTTTAAAATTTGAGGGATGAGTCTGAGCAGGTACCAACCCCCTGATCTCGTTTCATTCTTGTGACTGAGGCTGTAGGATTATTCCTAGACCTTGGAAATCTGAGGGAGGCATTGCTTCAACTTACCGGGAAAAGGGAACGGAAGAGGGAAAAGAGAAGAAAAAAAAAAAAAAGCTTTCTGCAGATGCAAATCCAAGTCTCTTTTGGGTTCAGGTTTAGTTCAAAAGTGGATGGCTAGGTCTTGTTTTTCCTGAGACACTTTCCTCATCCAAATCCAAACTCCTCTGAATTTGTCAGTGGGGAGCCTGAGGAAGAAATGGCTCTGTTTGAGTTGAATCAGAGCACCAGCCTCACCGGCTGCCAGAAATGCTGACCTTTCTTAGTCTGATGTAAAATGTCCTGAATCTGTTTTCTACAAAAGCTCTGCTGGCACTTCTGCTTTTAACCTGCTCCATGAGAAATCAGCTCAGGCAAGTTCACAGGAGTTTCTTGCTTAACACTTGCTCTCCCGTGCTCTCACCTGACCCCACAACTGAATCCTCATGGGATGAAATAATTACCTCGGCTGACGCTTGCTTCAATTTAGCAGTAAATATTATCCTGGTAGCAAGTGAAGGATATAAAATAAATATAGATATAAAAGTTTAACATCTGCATGTCTTGTACAGAAACTGCTCCCCTTGCAAGAGAGGTATGGATCTCCCATACACTGCTGGACCAAAACTGATGCAAGCTTGAGTGACCTACTGGTTTCCTCTGGGAGTCTCCTGTATATTTATGTAGCATGTAGTCCATCAGCTGGAAATAACTTTATGGAACATCTCACTTCATTATTTTCAGTCAAACTGCAGCTTTGTGTCCTGATGCTGTAGTGTCAGGTGAAAGGGGAAAAAAAACCCCACAACCCAAAACATCTTGCTTAACATGTCTTTCATACTTGTTTCAGAATAAATGAGCTCTCTGTGGAGTGTATCACTTATAATAACACCCCAAAATACACTTTTGGGTGCCATTCAGAGTCTGGATTAAATCCACTGTCAGGAGAACAGTTTATGAAGTCTTGGTTTTCCATTAATCTTCAGGCCCCTTTCTCAGGGGACTTGAAGGGGAAGGTGGCTGGATGGCAAAGGAGAAAGAGAATGGTTCAAACAAGAAGGAAGCAGTTGGTGAATGGATGGCTCAGGAGAAGGATAAATAGTCAAGACCATTTTAATTTCTAAACCCCAAACCAGAAGGGAAATCAATCTAGGCTAACGGATACAGCAGTATGCTGGGATTTCAGTCGTGTGAGCCCTATTTCTTCATTCTCCTGCTGCTTCATTGTGCGACCTCAGGTAACTCTGGATTCCTGCCTTTTGCTTTCCCACTGTATTTACACGGCCTTTGCAAAGCTCAGATTGCATCCCATTGTGTCTTCATCCAACACCACGCACAGAGGCAGCACAATCTTGGATGCATCTTGCAAGCACCATGGAAATTTCCATCATTTCCCACCAGTTGCATCCCCACAGGATTTATGCTTTCCACCAGAACTGATCACAGGTTTTTTGGAAGTGCTGCTTTGATGTAGTTTCTACTGGCAGTGATCCAGACTCATCCCACCCAATTTTAGATGCCTTTAGAGGTCCATAGAAAAGAAATTCATAGATGACCTTGGATAACCACAGTTCTTATTCAAACACCTGAGCTGAATTCCTGAGTTTGAGAGAATCATTTTTAGCTTTGCTGGAAGCTTCAAATAGGGAAATCATTTACACCAGGCTCTTCAGAAATCCAGTATCTAACTGTTTGTTGCATTGAAAACTGCCACAGCTTCTGGAATAATATCCTGGCTTCAGATACCCTTCGACCTTGTGATAACTTCTACTTGAAAATCGTGCCCAGAAGATATCTGTGATAAATGGCACTGGGTCATTTCCTATGGTTTAAGAAGAGTCAGCTAAACCTCATGAAGTCCAGAACATGGATGAGAACAGGACATTTTTGAGCCATCAAGAAAGTCCTGTTTAATTTTGAATGGAGACACAAGTATGTACGAGGTGAGGTAGGAGTAGAGCTTTGCCAGGATTTCCTAGCCATATCTTAAATGAAGAACTAAATAATATCAATAAAAAGGTTAGTTGGACTGCCCCCTTCTTTCCAACTCTTAATAAATTTTTCAGTGGTTACATTCCAAAAGATAAGTTGTCAGGAGTACCATTTACAGATAAGAACTGAGAAACTTTTCCTCACCAAAAAAGAAGAAAAATCTTAATCTTATAATTGTTTTTTTGCTTTTCTCATATTAGGTACTTTTATGTAAAGTCAGAAATGTAAGACACAGAATTTCCAAAAAGTTGTATGGTTTAAAAATTGCTGAAAGAAAAGTTGAATTACTGCTTTTATTTCCCTTTGTTATTTAAGACTATTTACCTGTAGAAAATGGATTTTCAAACTAGTTTTATTACTTTGAAAGTTTATATTGAAATATCCTCTAATTTTCCTCATTTGCCTTTTTTTGTTGTTATTATTTTTGTTTAAACTCCTCTCTGCAGTTCAAAGACATCAAGAAGATTGTAATTTTAGTGTGTATATAATGAAAAAGTGAGCCATGTAACGTGGCTCATGGACCGATGGATGGGCAATTAAATGGAGGTGTAGGTGTCTACGTGCAACTCAAATGGAGATGTCCACTTTAGCTTATGATAAATTCCTAATGAGGTACTATTGAATGTATTGGCAAAAGGCTTAATTATGCCCAAAGATGTTTGGCACCATTTGAATTAGCATTCCTGACGCTCGATGCTGCTGCCCTGTAGGTCATGTTCCTCTCTGCCACCCTCAAGAGATTTAGGCCTTCCAAGGGCTTTTCAAGCTGTTCTAGATGCCTGTGTTTAGACAAATAAACAGCTCTGTGAGGTGAAATGATTTTAAAGTGTTCCAAGAGGTTAGATGCCCAGTTTACATGTAGGCACTTCAGTTTCATCACCTACTTTCAGGTGTCGGAACATGCAAGCTGAATCCCATGCCTGAAGGTAGGTGACATAAGTCTGATTTTGGGATTCAGGAAACTGCATCTGTAACCTTTGCTATTGCTGGGTGTACTTATGGGACTTTATACAAGCCCTTACATATTATTTCTTTTCTTGCTTTGTGGAAAGGAGGATTCTGAAAGATTCAGAAGAAATACAGGCAGTAGGTAGTAGAGTTTCAATGAGATTATTTAAGTATTTCTTATAGAAAAATCTAAAGTACAGTTACTTTTATCCATGCATGTGTTATTTGAATATAAACAGATATTTTTAACACCTTTTTGCCTGTTTTTGATCATAACTATCTATTTCACTTGTCTGAAATCTGTAGAAATATACTGAGTAAGAGATATATTAAAAAATAAAAATTAAGCAGTTTTCCCCAGCAACAAATTGTCAGATGGTTATAAGTGAAATCAATTCACTATTTCTGGTAACACAGAATCCTAGTCATCTTTACAAAAGAAACAATTCAGAAATTAAGCATTTCACCACTTTTTTTTTTTTTTTTTTTAATCCTAGGTATGCTGGGATTGCTCACTTTAAAGAAATAGGTTTTAGAGTCCTTATGCCAGGACATATTTGTGTTTCACCATGTCTGTGCACCACCCAGCGCAACAGAGCTGAGCAACACTGCACCTTCCCAGTGGCACCTGCATCTCATCACAGGTGTAAGTGGAGGGCATGCTATCTTAAACCAGTAGGAAACAGTCATACTGAGTGCATAAATCTGGTTATGTATTTTAAATGTCTACTCAGCATGCCACTGAAGACTCTTCTGATGACAGCAGCAAGGTC
This sequence comes from Falco peregrinus, assembly GCF_023634155.1. Classification (NCBI taxonomy): domain Eukaryota; kingdom Metazoa; phylum Chordata; class Aves; order Falconiformes; family Falconidae; genus Falco; species Falco peregrinus. The sequence goes on along the minus strand of NC_073725.1, from coordinate 62,268,142 downwards.
ACCACAGTGAAGGGAAGCCAGTGTGATTATCCTTGATGATAATGTCTATGATGACTCTCTCTTTCTATCTCTTACTGCTTCACAACTTCATTTTTGCTTTATGGTTCATGTATTCTTGAATTAGAGCTTACCAAACTGCAAGCCACCTTTATAAACCAACACCCACTTCATACAGAAAGATTTTCAGAGCCTCCTGAGATAAATAGGTATCCAAAATTAGCAATTTCCAGCTTTAGCAATTTTTATTCCCCCCTTCAAAGTTATCCAAGCTTTTAACTCAAACCATTTTCCTCCAATCATTTGTCATGGCTGCCATTGGGACACTTTAAAGTGTCATCAACTGCTGTGAGAGAAAAGATGTGATATCAGAGTATTGCTACAGAACTAGAATCTGATATGATACACAAGAAGGAATCACTTTCCTGCTTTTACCCCAAAGAGTTCCTGCATACCTAGGTCCAACAGCACAAATACCCTGCCTGAATGGAACAATGTGAGTCAGGTTACAGCCCCAATCAATCAATAAGTGAAATGCAGTTTCCACATTAGAGAATAGAGGACCAGTGGAAATCACATTTCGGTTTGATTTGCATGATGATGCATCATTTCCCCAAAGCTGATTTAAATCCAGTATTTGCAGCTTAAACAATTTGGTTTCAGAATAATTTTTGTACTGTTTTAATGACATTTGAGTTGTTGCATCTCACTTTACAACTTACATGCTGGAAAAAATAAGTGTGTGTAGAATAAATGTACAATGTGGATGATATTAAAGGGGTGTAACCATATGGACCACAACCATAATGCAGTCAAGTAAAAAAAGATGAATGAACAAATGTTTCCATGTACCAAGAAGCAGGCTGAAACAGGGAATTGTCTCAATGTCAAGGCAATCCTGGAAGAAGGAGCCAGAGCAACCTCCCATTTCAGCCTGGAAGATCGTAGAGCAGCTGTAATTAGGAACCAATATTCTACCATTTTCCCTGAACTAAGTAGTACAGAGCTATTAGCATTACTCCAGAGGCTGATTTTTTCACAAGGAGACCACTATTGTCTGGGAAATGAATGATAAACAGGTTTTTCCTCTTACAGACCTGCTCATCACCCAGAAAAAGTAATGATACTTTTTTTTTTTTTTTTTAATGACTCCTTATGGTTTTAAGGATATATATGGATGTCTGGAAAGTACTATGTTTAGATCCAGCCACTTGGCCTCCTTGAGCCAGATACCTAGGACTCCCTGAAGACAGAACCTTGTTGTTTAATCTTTTGCCCAAAGCGCCAACATCACAAATGTAATGAAAAAGTATATATTTAACTTATTGCTTTCCAGTTCTCTGGGTGTGTAGGAATCACGGTCCACTCTGGCAGAAAACAGGAGTGGAGCTTTATGTCTCTTCTCTGGGTAGCAGGTATTAAGTAATTAATAATTTTTTTTTTGTTTGTTTGCTTGGTTGTTATTGTCTTTTTATTTATTTATTTTTTGTTTATTTCCCTCAAGCAGCTATAATTAATACTACCTCTAGCATTCAGGTTCTCAGCTTTGAATGAATGACAAAGATGGCTTTTCCCTATAGTGCCATCCAGGTTCTAATCCAGGAGAACATGTGGAAAGCCTGTGGTTAAAGAAGACAAGAAGTAACATGATGGTAGGATCTACTGCAGCTAGATTTAGACAGCTCCAGGATGGACATCTCCAGCTGGCCTGGTCACCAAGGTGCTTTTGCAGTTGGTGGCAAAGGTGGCCCTTCCTGTGGCCAGGTTCACCTCCTTTCCAGGCCTCCCCCTGTCAGCCAAACCGTTGTTAGCTGTGGGAGGAGGAGAGCAGTGGCTTGGGAATTATGGTCTCAGAAAGTTCTCACAGCGACAAGGCTGGTGTCAGGAAACATCAGCCTTGTGTTTTAGTACGAGTGGGATGGAGCTCCGCTAGCATCCCTTGTGTTGGCCTGTAGATGAGCAAGTCATCTGCTAACGAGACATCTGTACAGCTCCCCCGTCACTTCATTTTGGTGTTATTCCAATTTCCAGAGCCACAGTATGAGAGTTAACCGAAGAATGGTGATGATGGATTTAACTATCCCAAACACTACCAGGGCATTTCCCAAAGATGATGTTAACTGTGTGGTAATTACTGAAAGAGCAACTGTTCCATACAAGTGATCTAAGGTGAGACTTACGGGTCACAGACGATGAGAGTCCAGAACATTTAAAGCACAGGGGAAAGTACACATGAAAAAATCCATTTTTAATGAACTAATTTTAAGCCCTAAGGGTGCTAAAGTAATTTAGCTGATAATTCCCATAGTAGTTTCATTACAGTATGGTTCCCAGCTGAAACTGCAGTTTGCTGGGAGGTCTCCAGGGGCTCAATTCTATTTTTCAAGGTCAGAACGAGGGTTTGTATAAATGGGGACTCTTGAGGTAGGTTTTGTTCCGGAAAAGTCTTCTGAACTTTCAACTGTGTTTCTAATATGTATCCAAATTAGATGTAGACTTTCAGGTGTCAACAGATGTCTGAAGCTGAGAAAACTACTTCAGCCACACTTGGGTGGCAGATGTCCCACCTAATGACATCTGACAGAAAATTAGGAGTTTAAGCTACTTCTCCAGGTTCCCCCAATAGTGAAGAAAGGGAAGAGCACTTCCCGGGAACATCTGCCTACACCTGGAGAAGATCCTCTCAAACAGCTAGAATAAAATCACCAGCTGCCAGTACCTGAATCTCTGTAGTTAATACAGGAATGTCTTGAAATTTTTTCTGTAATTGGTACCTAACTCTTAAAAATTTAAAAGTTAAGTAAAGGTAATTTGAGACAGTTCTTCCAAAACTGAATTTGATCTCTCTCTGATCCAAAATCTTCATTGAAAAGTGACCTTTTTCAAGCCAAGTGTTCAACTTCCAAAGTCGTGTTGCTTCTAAACTTCAGCCAGTCAGTAAAAACTCCCAGCGATGGTCTCTCAGAACATTTTCCTACTAAACTATATTATCTGCTGGCAAGTCTATTTCATAAATTGCTAATGAGTTTTAACGCTGCAGCAAATGGGATATTTTAGGTAGTAGCTGATTAACAGTTAGGAGCATCCAGTGAAATGTGCAGCTGCAAGAAGCACCTTGAATGGATTGTTGCCAGTAAGTGTTAGACAAACCAAAGTAATTAACTAGCTTGAAAAGTCTGCTTTAAAAAATAATAATAATAATAATTTAAAAATTGTAGTTTTGTTATCTAATTCCCAGTATAAAAATCTGTTATAATTGCTACAGACTTTTTTTCTGTCTTTGAAAGCTCGAGTCACATAACTTGTATAATTTTGTATTTAGCTATTTTGTTAGAATGTTATACAAAGTAAAATCTAATTTTTGTTTTCTCCTAGTAGGCTGAGATTTGGTATAATTCTGGTCATTTTGCAGCCATCTTGAGGCATAGATGAAAAGCCCATTTTATGAATCAGCAAAATAACTAAAAATATATATATACACAAAACTCGAAGGAATATATAGTATGAATAAATGAGAAATACTAAAGTAATTAGAAAATCACCATGATGGTAAATGAAAAGGTTTTGGCTTGCTTTCTCATTAGCTGAAGAAACATGAAAAGCATAAAACCGTGAAAAACATAAAAAGAAGGTAAACAGAAGAAAAAGTAAGGTGAGACATCAGAGAAGGGATGGGCAGTTTCCCAGTGGTGACACATAGCAGCTTGTGGGGTGGCCTCTGAGGGGAAAAGAGACAGATAGACAGGACAGAAAGTGGGGGGGAATGTTATGGGTTCGATCCAATACTCCTTGATTTTAGTTCAGAAAACACCTATCAGAGACAAATTTGTTTTCCATGGAGAAAAGGGGCAGGCTACAGAGAAAAAAAATTGAATAAAAAAGCCAAACTTATAACTTTAAGTTTATAGTCTGCATGTGAGAAGATTGCAAAGCTGCATCACCACTGGTCTTGAACACACAGTTTTTAATGTTATCTACTATCAGAGAGATTTAAAGCCATTTCGAAAACACATATCAATGGCATACATGCAGGTCTAGATCTCAGGGGGACCCTTCTATACATTCTCATACTTCTGTCTTCCCTGACAGATGACATTGTGTCTGCCAGAAACCCCCGGTGCTGGGGACCCCACACCGGCCCCAGGCAGTAAACTCCACCACCTTTACTCTATTTAGTAAAGACAAGAATGTCCAAGTAGCCTCTGTAGACTTTGTTTAAAAAAGAAAGAAAAAAAAAAGTAAAAAAATACAGCATTTAGTCAGGTAATTCTGAGTCTTCAGCATCAGTTCTTCCCACTCTTCAAACTGTGGAACCAAGTGGATGTTTTATCTGGAAAGCTGGCAAAGTTCTGCAGTGACCCTTGTGGACCTGCTTTTTAGCAAAACGATAGACTTTGTTAATTGCTGACTTCTTCCTGAATTTTCCAGTTGAGGAAAATAATAGTAATTGCCCTACAACACCTGACAGAGAGGACATTTGGGACAGCATGTACATCAGTGCAACATCCCTCTACAAGCCCGCATGGAACGATGGAAATGGGCAGAAAAGGCCTTTCATCTCCAGGTTTTCTTTTTTTTTTTTTTTCCCCTCAGTGATGAAACCCGTCCTTCACTTTTATGAGTCAACATAATGGGAACTGTCAGGCCAGCCTGACCCGACAGCAATTTGTTTTCTGGAGTTTAGGACGCAGGAGGGCTCTGGTCTGGGAGGAGTGATGAGAAAGGTACATGTGCTGACAGCACGAACGCTGGCTCTGTCCGCATCCCTCGCAGGCAGGAACACATGTGTAGTTGTACCAGATGCCAGAGTAGATATTGTGCTGGACAGGAATGCATGAAACAGATTTAAAAAAAAAAAACCCAAAACCAAACAAACAAAAAAAACAAACAAAAAAAATTCCAACAAACAACCACACAAAAAAATTGTTTTCTTTTGTTTTTCTGGCATTGGTTTTTTTCTTGTTTTTCCCCAAGTGCTTAATGGCTTCATTACTTTTTGCTAACTGCTCTACAGAGAAATAAAGACTATGTTGAGTTACTGAGAATATCAATAGGATGTTAGAGACAGCAGATTCAACACTGTAAATCTAAAGAGTTTCTGAGCAAAGGAAAAAAAAAACCCCAGAAATAAATGCTAAAAAAAAACCCAACAAAAAAAACCCCCACAAACAAACAAATTTTCTCCAGAAATCATTTTGTTTCTTGTTTCTCAACATGCTGCTTCCTATCAGCAAAACCACCTGCCAAACTTTCTAATGGCAAAAGGTTGTCCTGCTCTGCATTTGCACCTACATCCATCACCTGTAGACAATCAACAGCTGAGCCTTCTGGTTTGAGTCAGTCACTTACAGCTAACCAGGCAGACATGTCCCATGGGAGACAAATCCCAGCCACGTGACATACCATCTTAGAAGAATTTCAGCTGCCTTGTGGAAGTGCCTGACTTCCTAACATGAGGGCAGAACACACTAGGAAAAATGAATTGTATCCTTCAAGTTCTGAAATTTGTTGCATGTTTTTCCAGTAATACCAGCACCATCCATTTCCACAGTGGAAGAAAAAGCTGTGGTAGGAAAGAGGAGGATTTGTATTGCTAGAGTATCTAGAAGGTCTGGATGTGGATTAGGACCTGGCTTATAGTAGGTGCTGTGCAAACACCAAGACCAGGGGAGACCCTCTTCATCTTCTTCTTCCAGGTCTCAGAGAACATCACTACAGCTCATATATTGAGCTTGAAATTCATACACAGGACTTTGGCCCTATGTTCCCTATACAGTTACACATACATCCTCCTTAATTCTCCTCCTCCATAACAGCCTTACACGTGAGCCACTGTGAGCCATCAGTTGCATCCAGCTGGCACAGAGGGGTCACAGAGCAAGGCAGAGGATAGAGCTACGCAGGGAGGCCACCTTCCAGGTCAGTGTGCTTGAAGGAGGCTGTTCAGAAAACCCACATGGCAGCTGCAGCCTCTACTTGGGAGGCAAGAGTCTGGTACAGGGTTTCTTTGCCCTGGTGTAGAGGAGTTTCAAAGACTTAAGGAAGACTCAGGCTGGTGCTGCATCCCATGGTGCAACTCTGCAGGTTTCTTTTGCCATTTTTACTCTCGCTTTTTCCTGGGGGAAAAAAAAATTTAAAAAGCTAAGCAATTATCAAAACCTAGCAGACCCCTCTGTAGATGGGTCACAGGCACCTTCCCTCGTTTCACCTCTCTGCTACCATCTCAGTAATCCAGGGCATGCTGGGGCCACCATGTCCAGCTCCAAGTTTTGGGCACACTATCCCAACTCTCACCACAGTAGGACAGACTCCTCTTACAGTGCCACCTGACAGGACCACAAAATTGGTGACCACCAGATGATTCATGGGGGATCATTGCAGCCCAGCGTTCAAGGAGCGAGATTAAGGACTTCGTAATCACCAAATGACAGAATAGCCAGTCACCTTGCTATGTTATCTGCTAGATGCAACACCCCCCCCCCCCCCCCCTTTTTCTCAGCTTGGATACAAATGCTAACTCTTTTTTGGGGGGGCTCAAGGCATTCCACCTCCCACAGCCACTGGGAAGATTTCATGGCTGGCACGACACCCAGTTGGAGGCTTCAGGCACTGGTGTTCAGCAAAACTGAAGGAATGGAGCCGGCGGTAGCCAGAGCCCAGAGTGAAACTCTGGCTCCTGTCTCTAGAGCCACTGCGATACATGTTATCCAAACCACAACATCCTACTGACAAATATTTCGAAAAGTCCCCAACATTCAAAAAACCCCACATAATTTGCCACATGGACACACACAAACACACAGATTAATTGGTAAGGTTACAGATATCCCTATTTGGGAGGGGAAGTGGGCAGGCATGTCCGTTTAAACAGGTGGAAGTTTCATGAATTATTAATTTTTACGTTGACATCAATGAACATTTCGGTCCTGAGCAGGTTTGTGGTGTTTTCTACAGCTGAGAAAGGCAGGACTGCACTATACCAAATATGCCAAAGCCTTGTCAGTGTGGCTGTGGCAGGAGCACACCTTGTGTTTTACCCTTGTGGTTACCCAGCTCTAACCTTTCCTCCCAGCCTGGGATACATCCCACGGCCAGGCAGGGATGATGCAGATCGGAGGGGGCTGCTGGCACATCACTGTGACTCTTGGGTGCCTCTTTCCACTTGAGAATGGGCTACTTTTGTTGCATGGTTTGCTCTGCTCTAGGGACATGAACTGATGTGTCCAATATACCCATAAATAATTTCCAAAAGGGGAAGAAAAAAAAGAAAAAGAAAAAAAAAGGCAAGAGTGCTGTTTTGGCTTGGTAATGTAGTTCATGTGGCTTTTCTGCTCCTTTTGCAGCTGGATGTGGTGGTCAAAAGAAATAGGAAGCCCATGCCACTTTACAAAACTTTCAGGCAGGAATATATGTTGTTTCATACAACCTCACCCCCCCGAGTCTGTGTCCCCCCCAGATATTTCTAATAACACCTGGTAACTACAGGAGAGGGATGAGGACAATAATCCTGGAATGTGAAGCCAGGCTGCCCATGCCGTGTCAGCTGGCTGGCTGCAGCTGACGTCCCCTCTGCCCATCCACACCTCTGATCCTGATTAGCTTTAGCAGCAGCAATGTTTCCTGGAGCTCTTACTGAGCCCTGTGTTACGATGGCAGCTTTAGAACAGGGTTACTTATACGGATGCTGGGAGTGAGGGGGATAATCACTCAGCAGCGAGACCTGGTATCCAGAGGGTGCAACAGGGGCTCTGCTATTGCTTCACTGTCTGGTCTTGGGTGGGTTGTGCCCAATGTGGGCTCAAAGCCAAAATTTGTCTTTGACTCTTTTTTTTTGCTTTTCTCCCAAAGCCAACAGGAAAATACCTGTTTCTTTTACATTTTCTTAGTGTATTTGTCTTGAGATTTATAGTTTTGCTGCTGCTGTTCAGTTTGTTTCAACCATTTTGAGGCTATTGCACTTTCTCTGATGCCCAGACTCTCCAGCTGTCCATGCTACCTGCCTGTCAGTCTTACTTGGCTTCAGCCTCTCACGAACCTGGGAAAAAAGATAAGGAAAAATTATGAGTCTTTTCTACACTCTGATGCTGTAAGCCTCCAGGACACAGGTAAATGACTCGGTTCTGGAAAATTATAGGAAAGTCAAGCAAAGACAAACAGAAAAATGGTCCATGAGGCTTACCTGTGTGCTCTGATTTGCTGGAAAAGATGCTGTTTAAAGGCTGAATGTGTATATACGGCCTCTGCAAAAAATAATACACAACTCAAGCAATACCAAACAAACAGATACCACCAGGTAAAGACAATGAAATGTTCTGGATTGGTGCAATAAGCAGGGGTGTCACTACTGCAGCTGCCAGTCAAGATCCTCCCTTAATTCAGACCCTGGGGGACAAGGAGTCAAGAACACTATGCTTCTGCGGAGCCGCTGTGTTGTGATCATGGTGCAAACAAGAGGATCTGATTCCCATCAATATCCCCACCCTGTGATGCTGCCCTTTGAGGAGGTCAGCAGGGAGTTATACTTGAAAGGAAGATGGGGCTGTTGTTTTGGTTGCCATGTGGAACAGGCTGTATTGAGCTGCAGACCTTCAAAGGGAGCCAGATGCTGTGTCTGGGCTGGAAAATGACACACAGTTCTATACATAAGGACAAGACTCTCCTCTATGATGCAAACCTCTCGTGCATCCTCAGCGTGAACAGTTGAAGTTGCTTTCTACTAGCAGTAGTGATGTAATTGCAAGATCTATGCAAGTGGTATTTATCATGTCTGCTTTAGGACCTAAGTTACTAGCAGATGAGGGAAAATCAGTATTTGTTTGCTCCTGAGATAGAAGAGAAATCTTCACAGATTCCTTCTATAGCATACACGTTGCTTGCATCAGAAGACTCTTTAATCCATCAGAGACGATAACACCAAAATACCAGAATTTGAAGTCTGGAGGTTCTAAGAAATCAGTGATTTATTGTGGGAGGAGTTTTCACAGAGCTGTGGCACATCCTTCATTTTCAAATCTGATCATGTAAGACATATTATAGTTCAATAGCAGTTTTGCAGGTTATATTCAGAATCTATTAGGTAAAATTCAGTGGTCCAGGTAATGATGGAGGTCAGGTCAGTTTAGCGTATCATAATAGCCCTTCCTGGCTTTGAATGCTGTTAACCTATGAAAGTGCTGAAAAAAATTATTCTACAGAACAGTCTGACATACATAGGATGGTCTTTTTAGCTGATTCATGGAAACAGGTAGGGAACAGATATTTACTTTGCTGTCCCAATACTGTGTTGTGGTTTCTTGTAGCCCTGAGCGGTTTTGGAAAGTCTTGCTGCTTGCATCTAGGAGTTACAGAAAGATCACCCCTAACCGTGTTCAAGCCTTCTAACCCTGAGGTTTGGTAGCCCTCTGCTAGTTTGGGGGGGAGGGGGGGGGGGGGGAGCGATCTGCAGGGCTAGAAAAGGCTGCTCCACAGCTAAACTGAACAAAATGTACCTGAGGTTTACCAACATTTTCTATAGGTGGTAAAAGAAAAAGGAAGATAAAAGAAAAAGGAAAATAAAATTTGTCACAAATTTGGCTCAGTTAATTTGTTCCATCTCTGAATGAGGATGGAAAACAGAAGAAGTTGCACTGGCACCACTGGGACTTTAAATCAAGCACAGTCTGAATGGCTCAGTTCTGTTCATCCGTCTTGCTCCACACACCGTCCCAAATCTTTATCTATAATTCAGCTTGCTTTTTCTTTAATCCAAGACTATTTTGGTTTTTCCCCCCAAGCCCACGCCACCATGACTAGCACTGCAAGGCAACTTGCTAATGCTGAAATACAGTAGTATAAAAGCTGCTACTGTTCTCTGGATGGGCTGGAGTTGCAGATTTTCCTTGGCAAGCTCTGAAACAATATTTGGTGGTTGTTGATTCGGAACTCTTAACTGTATTAATCATGTAACAAACATGCGCATAGGCTGCCAGGCCTAATAAATCTTACTAGCGTGCAACCTCCCATCATAAACACATTCAGAAACACTTAAGCAATCCCTGAGCCTGGAAGATGATCATTAGTTTCCTATCATATGCTTTAGGTTAGCTGAATCAATCAGTGGTAAGTCAAGATGAGCACGAGTTGAACTCTCCAACCCATTTTCCATCCCAAGAGGCAAGTGTAAGATAAATGCCTGCAGCCAACTGTCTAGCATTGCAGCCTCCCAAGAAGCTGTTTGCACATTGTAATTATAATTGTTGTTGAAGCTCTCCTACGCACAAGATTAGCTTTTTTATTGTGCTAAGTTCTGTACAAGTTTTGTAATTCGCAACAGGCCACCCCCATCCTGAGAAACTCTCTGCAGTGAAGAAAGAACTGCCCTATTCAGTCATCAGAGCAGGAACTAAACCACAGTCAAATGAACTAATCTGCATAAGGTTAGTAAAGAAGGTAATGGAGTCAAGAATTAACATTATTTTTTTTAAGCTTCTTTCTAGCTCTTGGATCAAACCATCTAGGGCAGCAGTACACAACTCTTCTGTGGAATCATTACCTGATGGAAAGATACAAAGACATAATGAAGCTGTTCAGTCAAATTTCTCAGATTTTAAGGCCTAAATTGAATAAGATCATTTAATTGGACCTCCTACTCCTTGCACAATGCTATATCTCACCCAAATATCATGGGCAGTTGTTTTAGTAAGACACACTGCTTCAGCTCTCACTACAATCTTAAAATGAAAATTATAGTGGACACCAAGACATCCCTCAGCCTGGAGCTGTGAGTTGCCAGGGAGTCAGATGAGGTGTGAAAAGCCTGGTGGACCCACCTTTCTGGGAAACATACCTGCACCAAGTGCCTTCCAGTTCTGACTAGGGGAGCAACTTCCTCCTGGAGAATTTTTTTCCCTGCTCCCAAAGACATTCCTCCCATTCCCCCAAATAATGATGACCAAAATGGCTTTGAACATAGAGGCAAGTCATGGTGAGGATGTGCCTCGATTTAGAAATATCTCAATTAAGAAGTGTCCATCAGCTGTACAGTGAGTACCAGTGACTGGCTTGCATCTCAGACAGAACCACGGACATCTGGGTTAAGCCCACGAGAGTTTTGCTCTCAGAAGCAGAAAGACAGCTCTACGCGTGAGATACCTGGCATTGCTCCTTTCTGACTAACAGCAGAAAAAAGCAAAGGTGAGAACTGTTTTATTTAAATGCTTGGAGCTAGAAGAGATGGACCTGGGAAAAAAAATTTGTCCAGATCTGGAAATCAAATTAACCCCTTTGTGACCATCCTATCAGCTTAAATTTGGGGAGCAGATGCCATACACAGGAAGGCTGTGTCAGCGGTTGCATTTCAAGACTTCAAGGCAGCAATGCATAAGGACGAAAGTATGAGCTAGATTCAAATGATTACATTTAACTATTCCATTTTCTCTTACCCAGATTTCCCTTCCTTGAGCACAGGATTCATTTAAATGCTGAGCTGGGCAGACTTGTACCACATTGAAATATTAGGACAAACTTCAACATACCAGGAACATGATCAGAGTCTTCATGAGCTAAACTTTAAAAGACCCTTATAGATTCATTGGAAAAGTCAGGCTTGACTCTTCAGTTGCAGCAGTATCCCTGCTGAATAAGTTAAAAAAATGGTACCCACCAGAGAGGAAGCTTACTTTTTCTTACCATGCAGATAAAATGGATAAGTCCAGAACATGAATTTGCATTGATACCCTTGAGTAGGACCAGCAACTGTTGTAATACCATTATACCACCCCACTGGCAGCATGTTGTTGGAAGAAAGAATTCAGTAGCATCTTTTAGTCCTTGATTTTTATTTCATTTTCCCCATGTACACTGGATTTTTCATGGCAGGGAAACAACAACTCTGAAGTCTTGGAAGAACAAACAGGAAAAGCTCAGACACCCAGCAAATACATGGCAGATCTAGAGAAACAACCCAAATCCTTGAATCCACCTCAGTCCTCAGAATTTAGCCTTCATCTACCTTAAAGTCTCATATATAGACTTTTCCTTGGCAAGGTAAAGTAAGTGGGACACGAGAGTTTCAGTCTCTGTGATCACTGTATCTGTGTTCAATACCTTCCTTCAATATGGTTGTCTGTGAGTCTGAAAAGGGCTTTGGATTCAGCTGTGGCAAACTGGCACCTTTGCACCAACAAGGGGAAAAAGAAAGTGGATGTAATAAGTGAATAAAATGTGTCCTGTGTCCCTGGCTGCCTCTGTTCTTCTGCTGCTTGGGCCGGTGTTGACTTTGCATGGTTTAAAGCCTTTTCCACAAGTCTATCTTTCTTTCCTTTTCCTCCCTTTTCCTCCTTTTTCCACAGAGTACCTAGCAGCTAAAAATAGTGAAAATACCAATTGGCAGTTATTGTGTCCTCAACATCCAGTTAGTCTTCTCGCTGGCTTACAGAGGTAAGCCGGATCACTTTCAAGAAATGCCTGCTGTATTCGGCATCTGCCTGCTAGTGATCAGATGGAATTTTTGCTTTGCTTGCAAGTCACATCCAGAGTTCTGGTGGTATTGAACCTAATTTCAGGAGCAGTCACAGAGGAAAGGTTAAAGGTGGTCACATTTCTCCTTCAGTTCAGAAATAAGCCCAGCTATACAGCTGAGCCTGCATAGCTGTGGTCTCTAGCTAAACCCAAGTCCAGCAGCTGTAATATTGGCTAGTGGAGAGTTGTTGGGGTTTTTGTTTTGTTTCTGCTTATTTTTCGTACCTAAAGGCCTATAAAATCTTGAGCAGTTTATCACTGTATGTTATTGCAGGATCTCTGCTATAGAGCTGTCAGTTCAAATGGCAAAGTGTTCCCTGACCGTCTTTCCTGGAAACCTGTGCAAAGGTCTGTTTCCCATACAGCAGAGAACGCACCTTCCCGCCCCCCCCCCCCATCCCCCCCCACTTTTATTTTGTTTTATTTTATTTTTATATAAACCACGTCCAGAGTCACTTCTTGGCGAGAGGCTGGAACTGCTGTCGACTCCTGCATGAGGCAGGGCGAGTGGCAGAGGAGGCGGTCGGGGTGTTTGGCATGGGGCTGGGAAGAAGAGGCAGAGCGACGTGCACCACCACGGCAGGCGAGGGGAAGGCAGACTAAATCCCTGCAACAAGCCGTGGTACCAAGTCAGCAGAACTTCAAAGGAAATGAGCCATAATTCAGCAGAAGTAAAAATGAGCAGCTACTCTCCTCAAATCCCTCTCTTATTCTTTTTTTTTTTTTTTCCCTCTCCTGCTTTTTAAAATTCCGTTGTAGTCAGAGAAATCACAGTGGCCAAACACAGAGGGGTTTAATCTATTAGTTTGATCTAACCATGCCTTGTGGGACAAAATACACTGTGTTTTTGCAAGGTGAACGAGCTGAGCAGGAGGCTGGCGTGGGGGATGCCCATCTCCCACCCTCTCCCAGCGAGACCCCTGCCACAGCCCCTCCCCGCTCCGTGAGCCCATGTGCCTGGTGCAATCAGGGGGCTTTGAGGTTGCTACCGTAGAGCACCAAAGAGCCTGCAATTCAGGGCTTGCCTTTCCTGGCAGGGGATTAAATTGATCTAAATTAGGAGTTTTAAAGTGAGGCATCTAAGTCTGGGCCACCTACCCCAAACCTCTTGTAAAATCAATGAAGGGAAACAAAGGAGGGCAATTCCACCTTAAATGGAGCAAGTTGCTCTGTGGAAGTGCTTTTTTATCTCAAATAATTTTAATTAGAAGCATGGGATGACTGGCTGTGGTTTAGACATCCAAATATCACAGGTCTGAAATTAGGGTACATGAATCCAGCCCAGAAAAGACTACTTTGAAAGAGTCTGTCACAAGGACTCCTTATCACAGATCCTTGTGTCTGCTGTTTCCTTGCGTTTAACGTTAAAATACAAGGAAACCAGAAAACAGTACTAGGCAGCAAATGGGATATTAACAGTTGTAAACAAATCTATACAAACTTAGAAACATAGAATCATTTAGGTTGGAAAAGACCTTTAAGATCACTAAGTCCAACCATTAACCCAGCACTACCAAGCCCACCACTAACTCGTGTCCCTACATGCCATGTCTACACATCTTTGAAATCCCTCCAGGGATGGTGGCCCCACCATTCACTGGGCAGCCTGTTCCAGTGCTTGATACGGTTTCCAGTGAAGCCTTAGTTTCTTTGTTGGTCTGTTGGGTTCTGCTGGCTTGGGAAAGAAACTCAGGCTGAACTGCTGGAGGCTCTCATCTTCTCCACATGGAATATCTGCCCTTCTTGTACAGAACATGCTTCTCACTGAAGGTACATCAGAACATGTCCACAAAGGAGAGCAAAGACAAAGTGCTGTTATGCCTTTGCTACACTTGATTTCCCCTGCAGGGAGTTATTATTGCCAGATGGATGTTGAGTTACGTTATCCAGTAGATTGACCATACCTGTGTTATTCCCGAAAGAAAATAACCAAAAGCAGTATGTTTTAGAAACTCTGTAAGCTCTAATATTAGATATCTATTAAACTACTCCAGATATAACAGCTTTTGGTTTTGACAAGGTGCTGAATTATTATTTTTTCATATTTTGTTTGTGCCACTGACAGAAATATATAAATATTATAGTCACAAAATTCAGAGTTTCTTGATGACATGTATATGTCCACGTGCCTTATTAAGGCTAAATGTGGAAATAACAGGCCCTTTGGCCAAGTGGTTGTTTTCTTTGGTAGTTTATTATGAAGGACTGCTCTGTTTTACTTTTCTTTTTCCAGCATTTACCTAATCACAACACCTGTAAGTAAAAGTATCCTCGCTTCTCCCAGTTCTTGATCCTCCTCATAGTTCTCATCAGCCTGAGTTGCATGCTCAGCAAAGCAGTTAACTTTTTTCCTGTGTACTGAATTGCTTTCTTTCAGCAAGCCATGAAGAATTAGTCCCCAGGAGCACTGTGGAATCAAGGGAGCTCTGTGGCTGAGGACCACTGCAGGGTCATCACATGCACCAGGAGGACTGAAAAAGGGATCATATTTATGGGTGAACTATGGACACATCAAAATTGGTGAGCACAGGAAGAACCCAGACAGCATTATTTTCAAATAAGAAGCAACCAACTGGTGAGCTTTGTGTGACATACTAAAAAGGTTTGGTTTTGGGATGAATGGGAAGCACTAAGGAAAGCTGGTGCCTTCATATTTCTATCATCAGATCAGATCACACTGCAGCAGGGTTGTAGCTCAGTCATTGGCAGCTCCAGACAAGGATAAGAATATGGATGTAGCTGTCAGTTGCAGAACAGATGCAATGAACACAGGCAAGAAAAAGAAAAACTCATTTATAAGGCTGGATCATACAACAGCAGGGCACATTTAAGAGCAGTGTGTCAGGCATAGATAAAATTGTACAAAATTCTTATTCTTTAAAGCAAAGGATATAATTCTGATTGTGTCTGTTCAAAAAGATTCCATTCAGACTGCAATAAATGCAATGAAGGCTATAAGACTGACAAGGAAAAATAAGAGCCTGTTACTGATGAGGAAACTACAATACCTATCCTGGTAAACATTAGGAAGGCAGAAATCTGCATATACTAAAAGATGCTTGTGGTACAAATGTACAAAGAAATTCATAGAATGTAACAATTTTAAGTCAGAAACGAGGAAGAGATTTAAATACATGAGAAGAGCAATGTTTTGGAAAGATTCCCTGATGGTAACAGAGGGGACAAGAGTTCTTAGTGGTCTTAAATGAAACTTGATAAATGCAGAGAGGAATTGAAAGATTAAGTTGCTTGATACAGTTCATAGCTGCATATAATGCCCCCAAATTGAGCACTCTGAAGTTGTCATATGAAGGGGAGCTGGAGGTTCTCCTGATAAGACCACAGAATTAAAATGGAAATACTTGGATGTCTGTTAATGCAACACATCATCCACCTTTTCCCCATTTAGCTTGTTTCCCCTCTTTACTATAAAAGGAGGTTCTTCCAGAAACCCACTCTTGTTATTAGGAAGCTTTTCTTAACTTGCAGCCTACATTATCTTATGACCAGTTTAGACCTCTTTATTGTGATGCTTTCCTCCTCGGTGTTCGAATTTACTCATGAACAAACCCCAGGAGGCCTCTCAGCAGCACCGGCAGATTACACAAGACAAAAATTCCTATGTCATTCCAGACACTTTCCTTTCCATTTCCAGGAAGCCCTATCAGTCCCTTCTGCATTCCATCGCTGGCATGAATTCACCTTCCCTTGCAGAAAGTCCTCAGGCCCACAGCACAGCCCAGTGAGAAGTTTTTTTCCCATACTTAACGTGCAAGAAATCGAGGGCTTACATTTCTGGCCTGGAATTGGGAACTTGTGTGCTCTGTGCCCAGTCTCTCCTAAATGTAGCCAGCACATGGAGTGCATGGGAAGGGAGAACCAAATGTTGCCTTGTCCCACAGAGAAGTTTCCCAGCAATAAGGAAAAGTGGAATAATGGTCCCACTGTTCAGACACACCTTAGAAATGTAATGAATAGAGCTGACAGGCACAATTTGGAAGTCTAGAAATATATTTGTCATCAAGGGATTAAAAATGGAAAAGGCTGGGTTGCTTGCACCAGCAGAAATTCTATTTCCTACCATGGGATGGTGACAGGCGCTGCTGAGGCCAGGATGCATTTCACCTTTGTAAGCAGTACACGTCCCATCTGGGGCTCTCCTGGAGCTATCACTGTGTCCCAGACACTCCCTGACATGCTCTTTGAACCCATGGAACAAGGTTGATACTGTAGATTAGGTTAGCTTAACTTGAACTCCCTTCCCCACCCAAAAATCTGACGTCTTCTCCTCCAATCCAGGAAATGAGAGGCCAGAGGAAAATAATCCAGTTGGGCATGGGAAAGGGAACCATATCCTGACAACCAGGGGCAGTGGTGGGATGCTGTTGTCAGAGCCCTGATGGTCAGAGGTCATGTGGCTTCTTCTGAAACCTACAGGAGGCAGGTGCTGGGCATCTCCAAGAAGTCAACTTACTTGGCAGTGGTTTTGATATTACTGCAAGAGAAGGCTTTACAGGATGTTCATGACCTCATCCCTTATCCTGAAGCTTGTTGGCTCTTTATAATCTCTGCAAATATCGAAGGGAAACTGGGAAAGACCAAATTGTTCTTCCTCAGATCATAGTGAAAGTGCTGACTGATCAGTTTGTTCTGTCTTGGGATATTTCCTGGAAGAAGTTATCTTCTGTTTTATAACTTCATGGCTGCGGTCCATCCTCTATTCAGCAAGCTTTCGAGTAGTTCTGGAATGATATAGCCCATCCATATCAGCTGCTTTCTGTGCTTTGATTCCCCAGGAATTGTACTGCTGCCAGACTAAAAGGCAACCAGAGAGGGCCTTGGCTAAAGTGTGGTCTCCCTTAATCAAGTTAGTTGACTGTTATGAGAAGTGGAAATTAATTAGTGCCTACTGGTTTTGTGGGTGGCTTTTCGGGTAAGTGGAAGATAGGTTGCATATCCAGGAATCCTGTATGGTCTAGAAGCAAGGGAATACTTAAAAGCTGCAATAAAAATACTCCTCTCTACCTCCTAAACAGAGTAAGCATGCAAGAAACACACACACCCTTCACAGAGCACTTCCAGACACAGACCCTTCGAGAATATTTTGCTCTCATGAGATACCAAGGGAATCTTTCTGCTGTTGAAGAGTGGGAAACATTAGAATGAGTTTCCTGGGAAGGATGCAGTGTTTCCATCAGTGGATGTCTTTATGAGAAAGTGCTATAAACATCTGTTGATATTAATATAGGTGTACTTGAACCTGGATTACAGAGGTCCTCTCTGAACATGGAGTCATTCAATTGCCCTGGGCAAAATTCATGAGTCTTAGTGCACCGGTTTCTAAGGAGGGACTTCTTGATCACTTAATGGCCAAACATCATGTCCTGTCATGACATTGTAATCTCATTTTGGCTAGAAAACAACCAGAGAACAAGCAGTGAGAGGATCTATGTCCCAGCTAAGCATCTGTGCACCTGAACCATGTAACATAGTCTCAGAGGGTACCATCAAGGTGAAAACACCATTTTCTGAGTGATGCTGCAAACCCTGGTCCTTTCAGACAAAAAAACCCAAAGACATCTTCATTTGTGATCAGCACAGTATTTGCTGCATTGCAGTACAGGCAAGCGTGTTTGAGCCCCATTCTTTCACAAAAGGCTCGCCTACTTCGTATGCCATCAGTCCTGCACCAGCACCCCTCCCAGCAGTCGCCAGCTGTCTTGCTGTCAGAGGGAAATCATGATGCTGCATCTCATTTCTTATCTTCAACTTTGAAAGAACATTACTGAGGAAAACAATTGGAATGGTGTTCTTTCAGTGCTGTTGCTTCACAGTCATATTCCCGTAATCAGTATATCTTTATATTAAGGAAATGACAAGGAGGTCCATAAACAAAATAGATCTACAGTTTGGGGGGGGGGGGGGGGGGGGGGGTGGTGTTGTGCACGTGCGCGTGTGCATGCACTAAAGCAATACACTTGCTTCAGTCATGATGATTGTGAGGTCTAAGATAGTTTAATCTGAGAAACACCCAAAGTCAATCGTAAGTTTGAGCAGAGTGAGGGAGGGCATTGGAGGTGTTCTGCTTTTTTAGCAGCCCTACCAGTCAAGTGATTTCCATTGCCTTTGTTTCATGATCAAGCCCAGGGGGAAGGACAGTTTGACCGTGTTTGTTCATCATTAATATGTAGAATCATAGAATCATTTAGGTTCTAAAAGACCTTTAAGATCATCCAGTCTAACCATTAACCCAGGACTGCCAAGTCCATCACTAAACCATGTCCCTAAGCACTACATCTACATATTTTTTAAAATACTTCCAGGGACGGTGACTCCACCACCTCCCTGGGCAGCCTGTTCCAGTGCCTGACCACCCCTTCAGTGAAAAATTTTTTCCTAATATCCAATCCAACGCCCTAACATGTACAAAGCAATAAAACTGGAAGAAGTTGTCCTTCTCTTGCAGGTATGACTCTAGAAATGCTGAAGAAAAATTAAACAAACCTCTATTCAGTTTTCAGCTTCTGATCTGCAGTATAATAAATCATTAAATTATGCTATGTGAAGCAGAGGCATGTTCTGTCACAAGAGCTTTTATCAGAGTTACTGGTTTGGAAGCCAGCTCAGTACTCACCATCAGCTAAGCGATGTTGTCCTCAGTATCTTCTTCAAAAAGCCTCTGTGGAGCTTGGTGGAAATGTTTCCACTCAAACTGCTTTCTGATAGAATATTAAGATTCTTGGCAAAAAAACTTCTTCATCCTTCCAAAAAGTGTTTGCTTTCCATGGCATATTTCAAGATTTGCAGTTAAGGGAAATACCTAAAGACCACAAATGTTGCCAAGGACAAAGCACAGTAGGACCTTGTGGGAGTTGTATTTTTGGTACCTTAAGTCCCCCTTCCCTGGTCTGAGCCAAATTTTTCAGCTAGACTACATCTCCCATGATGCTGCAGTGCCAAGTGGTCTCATGATGTTCTCAAGGAGGTGAGGCTATGAGATCTTTTCTGTCCAGGGAAGTGAGTGGGCACAGAAAATGTTGGTATTACAGTCCAATGAGAGACGGCTGCACATTTTCCAAAAGTGTATTTTCAGGTTTTAGCCAAAAGCTTTCATTTTTCAGTTGAATAAGTTTTTACCCCAAATCAGGGTTTTCTGTGGAAAAATCAACATCACATTCTAACCTGCTTGGTTTCAAACTACAAAGGCAGAATGAATCCCAGAGGATCTATACCCAAAGGACTGGCTTTTCAGCTGGTGTCAATTAACATTACAAGCACTTGTTATGAGGGGAGCAATGCTGACTTAGAGGAGCTAAAGATTAAGCCAAAGTTTTGTAAAGTACTGTGTGTTCTCCAGACAAAAAGTAATACATATTTTCTCTTTAAACCCTGGCTCAGGCAGAATATGTGGAAGAATGCACTGTTCTTCCTAAAAGAGTCTTTTTAAATACCTAGTTGTTTCACCATTCCCATGCTCCTCTGCTAACTTTAATAGATCTTGTTTTTTAGAGGTGTTCAGTTATGATCAACGTCATGTATAATTAGGAAAGAAACTGATAATTTTGTTTTTATATCCATGTTTGCACTGTCTTGGTATTACCTTTAATTCAGCATCATGAGCTCCTTTGTGCTTTCTGTACCCATTTCCACCTACTGCTTTCCGTATTTTTTAGTGTACACACACACTTTCTGCTATGCTGTCCATAATACAGGAGGAGCTGCCTGCAAACATCTTTCAAGGTGTGGCTGATCTTTCAAAGCCTCCCTTACAGCAGTCCCTGTCTTGAAGTTATGCAAACAACTTGCTGACATGTAGTTTTCTGATGTAACAGCTGTTGTGCTGCTCGATGCAGTGGGATCTAGCTGATCCAAGGCAGGCATATGGCTGTATGGTATTTATTGACATCTACAGCCATCTTCCCAGCCTCTTTCTAGTCAAAGGGGAGAAGTGGGCACTTTTGGGTGTGATTCAGCTCATCTTTTCTGAACATTGTCCTTAAGATGAGGTGTTCTGCAACTTAAACTCATTTCACAGTGTTTTCTATCTCCATGAAGTATAGAGGGAGCTAGAGGTGCCTAGATCAGATGGAAGCATTGGCTGGGGAAGATGAAACCCAGCTGTAGCCTGTCCTACCTTTTTCCAGAGACATGCAACAGTCCTCCACCCCTGTCCCTCCACGCAGCTGGAAGGATGTACCTTCAGGTGCAAGTATTGCCAGTGGTGTAAAAAGTGTGATTTTTATGGTATCACAAGACATCGTGCTGTGTCCATCACATGTGTGGATAAGCGTGTGCACTCCAGGCATAGGACCAGTCTCCACTTTGCCATGCAAACCTTAAGGTCCTGGAGTAGATACGTTTGTGGGCATGTGCCGAAGGAAATAAATAAAGAAGTGCCAGAGAACCAGTCAGAACTGCAGGAATTGTTCTAGCAGCCCAAATTTGGCCTGCTGGACACAATGCCCACACGAACATGATCTCTATTTCTCTTTCAGTGTATACCTTCTGCTTAGGCAATCCTTATCCACACCCTCTTCCAGGCTTCCTAATCAGGGTTAGAGAAACAGTCCACATTATTCTTGGTCACCTCAGGGCCATTTTTGATCAGATATCATGATGAGAACATGCATGATGTAATTACCCCCAGAAAACCAAAATAATAATAGTGATGATGATAATTTATTATTATTTCTCTTTGTATGTTTGCCCATTTTTGGAGAGTTGATTTAGCTGAAAAGGGACATGTTTTCAATTAAACAAAATGGGATTTTAAATGAAAAGGCATTGACCTTAAAAGTAGGCCAGTAGTTTTCATCTCAGAGGTCAGTTGTTCCTGGCAGTAGTGGCAATGTGTCATGAGTAAGTTGGTTTCAAAATTTAAAGCATTTAGAGCAGCCATGCCAAACATATATTTGCACACTTATACTTGCCTATGGAAACTGCAGTGCACCTGCTTTTACATGTAGCAGTAATGGTTTTCCACATCTGGAGGTAAGTAGATTTATGTTGGAGGAAGAAAAAAAAATAAATTATTTGAGCACGTGCGGTAGTTCGTGCTCAAACTTTTCACCGCACTCTGGGATCTGAGATGCACTTTCTGTTAGCTTGTACAGTGATGCTAGTTACATCTTCATGGACATGCATACAGAGCCATAAGCTGGCAGTGTGTTACCAGGGCTATTTCCTCCTTTTTGAGTTAAACACTTTTAACTCATTCAACAAATTAACCAGTTAAAACATGGTCTTAAATTCAAGTCCATTCTGAACAGATATTGCTTTGCCTGTGATCAGGTTCCCTAAGCTGTGGGCTGTCCTACCTCCCAGGGGTCTGAGCTCGCCGGCAACTGCTTTCCAGCACAAAACAGCATCTTCCTAACAGCTGTCAGAAATCTCCTATTTCCAAGGTGAATGGCAGCTGCAATTGCCCAGAGTGTAAGATCAAGTGTCAGAGGTCACAGCCACTGTTCAGGGAAAACACTTAGGCATGTGCTTGCCTTGAAGCATGTGTGTGAAACTGCAGTGGCACAGGACGCTTGACAGAGCCCAGCTGGTTCCAGCTTTGCTCCGGCAGGTGGATGACAGGCACGGGAAGATGGATCAATAAATGGGTTAGTAGATGGGAGAGAATAAAGTGTTTCTCCCATGGCTAGTGAGGGGAAAAGGAGATACCCTCTAGGAAGTTATTCCCCTGTGCTGTTAACTAGTTTTATTCCTTTTTAGGGTTTTGGCTTTTTTTTTTTTTTTTTTAGTTTTATTTTTAGTTTTTGGCAGATAAACATGCCCCAGTGAAAGGGCTTCACAAGGGTTTAGGCTTAAAACTTAAATGAAGCCACACAGCAGCTGAAAACATGTTTAAGTCCCCCCGACATCAGGGTGCCATTGGTTTGTACTGTAGTGTCACCAACCTGCAGCATAAATGACAGCATACCAGTGCAATGTCCACTGTTGGAGTAGCTTGGCACTGCCAGGTCTCCTACACTGAGTATGAGACTCACACAATTTACTTCTGACTTACCTACCCCCATTCCTGGAAGATGAGAGGGGAGATGGCAGCTCTGAGCAGCACCCCTAAGCCCTGCTACAGGAGCTTTACCCAGCAGAAAGGGTCCTACTAGGAGATGTTTGGCAGCTGTAACCTGCCACCATGAAGGTTTCCACTGTATGACCTACCATCTTCAACGTCACCCTTTACCCATGACCTAACGTGGCACTGTTTCACACATCATGGGCAACAGTATTAGCTTTTCCTACAGGAAAAAGTTGCAAATATGTATTTTACAGGCACTTCTTACACTCTGATCTCTACAAGAAATAAGTACACTGATCACAAAGTCATATTTTCAGTGTTTACTGTCCATTGTTTTTGCTTCAAGTTTTAGTAACTGCTGTGTATACAGAGCTTCATATCATTGCCATTTCCGATTCCAGCTGGCTGAAGATGTTGGCAAGGAGGTTATCAACCCAGATGCAATTTATTATTTTTGCCTTCTCCCTTTGTCCAAACATTTTTCTAACCTGTTAAGCTTTCTGTGATCGATAGTTTCGGATGATTTTTCTTTTGCCAAGTTCTGATCTAAAAAGGTCTTTGCTTAATCAAGGAAATATCCGCAGGGGCTAGACTTTAATATGGAGTAGTACATCTAGGTCTTTTGATTAAAAATATGGAAAAAAAAATTGGTTAGAAGCCACCAACCGATAGCAAATTCAGTCTCTAGTTACAGTAGTTTTACTACATGAAATATTAGTGTATGATGTTGCAGCACATTTCTCCAGGATGGTTTGAATAAGATTGTTGTTTCCCCTGAAGCTTGTAGTGAGATAAATGCCAGACATCCCTTTTGCATACCAAACCAGCTGTACGGCTCTTTGAAAAACTGATCAAGCCACAGACATTAGGAAGTTGCCTCTTTAAATCTCAGGTCACAGCACTAAGTTATGCTGCCCATGTGGCCAGGCTGCCTCTGGCGTCACCCCACTGCTCTTTGCACCAAAACTTCTTGAGGATCGTCCCCTGAAGGTTAAAAGCTGCTTAGCAGAAAGTTTGCCAAAGGACAGTACCTGAGATTACTCTTTTTCCCATATTCAAGGAATAAAGGAAGATCTCTGAGCAAGTCTTCTGGAGAAGAAACTCATGAGGAGCTCCACAGAGGAGCAAGAATGGAAGAGGGCTATAAAGAGGGAACTGAATTAGTTGCCCAGCTTTCATGATGGGGCAGCAGTCATATGTCTCATGGTGTGTGGCTCTGGGTTCTTCCATGCTCCTACCATGTCTTTGCTGGAAAAAGCCTGGAAAAAAGGGATAGAGGAGAGATTGCTTTTGCTTGAGGTCCATGCACAAATCACCCAGCATTACTCCCTGAAAATGCCAGTGCTAAAAGGTGGATGAAAAGACAGGGACAGAGGATGGAGGGAACTTGTAGGTCCAATATGAGCAGCTGGTGTGGTAATCCAGGCAAAAATCCTACTTTTCATGTCTTCAGGGTGGCTACTTGTAGCAGTGCTAGGACACCTGAGATCCCTCATAGGCACTGGAGAAAAACAGCCCCTCTTACTGATCTGAATAAACTTTAAGTAAAAATTTTTGTAAAGAGATGGATTGTACCCCAGATTGCCTTGAGTGGGTTCTTCAGTATCCTCCAAGTATAAAGATCAAGCAGATGTTCAGGTATAACTACACCTTCATTGCAGATGCTCATGTTTCACCAGATGAATCCCATGTGATTCCCCTGGAAGAAACCTCCTGTTTGAGGAGGGGGTGCTGGGTGTTTCCCTGGGGACATCCTTTCTGAGAAGGTGGTAGCTCCAGCAAAGCATTGTGCTCAGTGTGAGACGCAGGAGTGGCTTCAGGTAGCGTTTAGCCTGAACTGACATGTTGGTTCAGCATCCCTGTGAGCTGGTGGTGGAAGGGGGCCTGGGAAGCACTCTGTAGTCAGGCTGGAGTCTTACCTTGTGAAATTAATATCTCTTAATTTCATTGGATCTGGTTGAGAAAAGTTTTTTAAACTCAACTAATAATGCTTATTTTGGTCACACTTCTTTGCTAAAGTTGTGTCACTTATGAAGCATATGGAGCTTTCTTTTTTTTTTTTTTTAAAAAATAATATGTCTATTAAAATCAAAGGTCGATAGTTTTCAGCTCACTTGAAAATCCCAGTGTAAATGCCAATGAAATACACTTTGATTCGAGGCCAAGGAAACAGAGGTGGATCAGGATTACAGGCGGGGGTATAAATCAAGCAGATCCTGAACTTCTTTTTGGCATATGAGAACTAGCAGGGTGGTGTGGCCAGTGTGACCAGGAGGCAGAAGGCAGCCCTTTTTCACGCTCCTCCAAAAAAGGAGAGCGACTCGTTACTTCCAGATGTTCTGAAGGGAAAAAGAGAAATGCACTGAAGCAGGGCTCGGCCACATCACAGGGGAGAAATCCAGCAGAGACTTCAGCACTGTTTTGTAAGGAAGTCTATAGTCGACTGCTGAAAGCTGGGAGGGTGTGGTGGGGAAAAGTAACTCTATGCCGAATTTCTTCTACTTCTTCCTTCTGTACTTACTTTAGCATCCTGTGTTAGAGAGAGGGTCCTGGCCCAGGCTGCTCTGACTGATGCAGCTGGTTTTTGCCTGCTTGCACCCATTGGTACGGCAGGGGAAGGCGCTGCCCTGTGCAATGGGCAATTCCCAAAGCGCCCTGGTATGGCTTATAGGAGCCCCCAGAAGGCACGAGCAAAATTAGTAGAAACACTGACATTAAGATCTGGAATCTAAGACTTGTCTATGTGAAAACACAGTATTTACTTTCTTTCCTTGATTCGAAAACCACAGCATACTTTATGTGCTCACAACAGAAAATAAAACAAACGGAATATGAAATGATGCAGAAAGTGTTAAAGCTTAGTTTAAGTTTTATTCAGTTGTAAATGGAAAACATTGAGTCAGTATTGCAGAAATTAGTTCATGCTTTTTTATCTTTTTTTTTCCTTTTTTAAACTTTTTTTTCCCCCTGAAATCATCTGTCTTGAATTGAAACAGATTGAGAGGTATTTCTTTAGGTTCTCTGTGTGGTTAGTTATAGGGAAAACTAATGAGGAAAGTAAAAATGGACTATAACGTCCACTTTTTTCCAACACTGTAAGTAAGTACTATGATTATATTTTTCAGGTAAGGATCTTACCCAATTTTTTTAAAGTCTGGAAAGAGAGTCTTTAATGTTTCTTTCCTGCTAGCTTCTTATAGGGAAATTTTATTTTATGGAAATGGTAAAGGATTAGAAAACATTTTCTAATAAAAGACTTTACCTCAAATATTTATAAAAAAAATAAAAACAAACTTACAAAGATTTCAATTAGATTCTTTTTTTTTCTTTCAAAAACAAACTGAACAAACCTGTAAGGTTAGAACTTAATACGGTTAAAAGAATAATATATACCATTCTGAATGGTCTTTGCACATTTATGGAATAAAACAAAGACCCATATAACTATTTTAAGGCATTTCTTAAGAACGAGCTGAGAAAGGTAACATCCAGAAATTTACGGCATTGAAATCCAAATTGCATTTATAACCAGTAAAACAATCTTAGACTATAATTAATCCAGCAGAATATCCAGGAGATCAGCTAATTTGCCAGGGCTCTGTCACAGCATTTATGCATGAACTGACCAAATACAAATGAACATCCAAAATTAAGCACGAAAGTTCTGAGTTCATAAGACTGGCAAGCAGTGTTACACCCGTTGAGATATTGGAAGGGGTAAGTTTTATGCTGCTAGGAGTCTCTTTTCCAAGCCATTCCTTCCCTGTTTTCCAGGGAAAAAAATAATAATAAAAAAATGTCATTTTTCTTCTAGGTATGGGAAAACTTCCTAGCTACATAATAGGTGTTTAACTGGATTAGGATAAGAGCAAAACCAGTAGACAAAGCACACAGCAAACCTTTCCCCCCACCTGCCCCTCCCCAGGCTTCTCCAAAATGTACTGAAAATGGGTAAGCCTGCTATCCAAAATCCCCTGCGCTGTTCAGTAAGGTCTGAGGTCATTTCATGCTTCAACTAGTAACCCAAGGTGACCTCATAGCCAGGCGCATGACTGTATTGCCGTTAAATTGATTAATAGTGGTGCAATCAAAAGATTCCAGTTCTCCTGCCAGTACCGAAAGCCTAAGGACCACGGGTTAATTCTCCAAGTCATTTTCTTTACAGAGGTTCGTTAACTCCCTGGGTTCCCGGGGGCGGATTTGTTTGTAGGAAAGGGCGTGAGGAAGAGGAGCTCGATCAATCTGTCCACTTGCAATTGTCTGGAAAGGAGCCTTGTAGGCAGAGATGTGGAATGAGTTTTACAAGTCATGCTGGGCGGTGTAACTCGGCCTCTCTTTTCAGGCAGGTTTCCTGGTTTTTATAGGTAGCTGGAAAAAAGGGAGGGGATTTGCAACCATTACGTTTCTTTTCCTCTGCTCTCCACTTTTCAATTGCAATAAAAAATATATTTAAGTTATGAAACTTAAAGAATACATGCAGATCTGTACACATTTCAGGTGGATGTTACGAGCTAGCTACATGCTCATTCGAAGCAAACTGCTAAGACAACACAAAATTCCCGTCACTTTGCAATGGGAGTTACTGTACTTGCTGGTTTTCCATGAAAGACAACACCACAAGCACTGCGACTCTTCTCTTGAACTGACTTCTTCTATTTAATGTCTGTGAAGGATGGAGCACACGAGGTGCTGAAGGCATGAAAGATGGGATTCAGCTTGGCTGATTTCACAGTGAAAACCCCTAGAGCCAAGCGCGTCACCTCGACTGTCCCTTGAACCCCACAGGCGTTTTTTAACTCACTTGTCCCATCCTGAACATCCGCAGCAGGCAAACCGTGCGTTAAACCCGTTACCTCTCCCTGCAGCTACAAGGGATGGTAACCCAATCGATTAAATTGGGTGTAGCCATCTACAAATAATCAGGTGGATCCCATCACTAACTGTGGTTTGAAGCTTTGAAAACTTCCTCATTTCCTCATTAATTTGATTTCCCTACAGCAGGGCACTGAAAATAATTCAGATGTGATGAGGCCCGTTCTTTATCTGCCTGTTTTATCAAAATGGGAAGGTTTTGGTTTTGGTTTGGTTTTTTTTTTTACCTTTTATATCTATCTATCTATCTCTAAAATAAAATTATTTTTATTAAAAATACTAATTAAATTTCTAGTTTTGTTCCAAATGTCTCTTTTTATTCTCTTTTCTCTCATGTTCTCCTTTCCCTTTGTACCACCACAGAGCTTTTGCTTTTGGGGTTTGTTCTTTTTATTTGGTTTTGGTTCTGTTTTTGTTTTTTTAATGTTTGGTTTTTTAAGAGAGGAGACTTGGAGGGATTGAAAAAGCACAACAATCCTCAAAGTTCCAAAATGTTTATTTCAGTTTCTGTAATTTACCTAGTTCAGAAGCACATTCATAGTCATGGATTAGGTAATGTCTTCTGGGTTAGGGGTTATCAAAATCAACATGTAATTTTAGTTTTCGTCACCCCAAGTAACTAGAAAACAGTATGGGGACACCCAGTCCAGGACATGGAACAGGAAAAGGTCATCTAGATTCCTTTGGGAAAGTATATTTTCTATTAAGTCTTTTGCTGCTCTTTCACGTCCATTTTTATATGCAGTTAATTTTTTTTTCAGACTAGATTGTTGAGATAAAAATAGAATTTCTAAATTAATATCTTTATCATAAAAAAACTTTATTTGCTATTCTCATCTGACTTTTGATGATCATCTGCCCTTCATAGCATTAGAGATGAAATAGCCAGAATGACTGACATTCTCCATCAACTTAAAATCCAGCCTTTTTAAAGGAGCATAGAGAATTAAATCCATTAAAATATTGACAATATAAAATGAGAGTATTTCAATGTTTCCATTTTGAAGCTAGAAACCTAGTTTTAAATGCCTGAACTTTTTGTGGTATATGGAAGTATCCTGAGAAGCTGGTCCAGTTTTTAATGCCCTAAGTGGCAATGCCTACTGATAGATTACACATAACAAAAAGATTTCAGTGTTGGGATGTTCAGCTCACTCTCATTTTTTAACCTTCCCCTTCTGGCATTTAGCTCTTTTTGCTATCACTCCTTGCCTTTGTCTGCAAATATTTGTAGGCACCTATTCTACCTCTGTGCTAGTGATCATCTGGCTAACTTAATTCCTTCACTTTGACAGCTAAACTGTTCACAGAAGTCCTGGGAGAAATCTTTGGGAACTGTCCTCTTCACTTAATTTTACAACTGGGGTAATTCCACCCAGCTGGCTTTCTGGATTGTATTATCAAATACCTCCAGATAGTTCCACACTTTACCAAGCACATAGCATGCTTTGAAGTTAGACTGAAATATATCAGCCTGACTTCTTTGGATTTCACATTTCTTATTTCGCTGTTTGCCTTAATGATTCATGTGACTTTACCTGCGAAACTGGCCCCAGGGCAAACACCTTCTACATCTCAGCATCTAGCTGCCCTGGACCTGGCCATCATCCTTGTGGTAAACAAGGTGCTGTTATAACCCGACAATGAGGGTTGAGAAATTTTTTTAGAAGCACAGGCAGCTGAAAATCAACAGGAATTTTAATGACAGGAGAAAAATAGTACCAGTGCCCATATCTGTAAGCCTGTCATCCTTTTTTTACAAAAAGAACATATGTTATACTGCCAAAATGCTAGAAATGCAGTATGACCATTACTGTGATCTTTAATGAGGGATGTATTCATCAACCTCAAGCTATCTGAAGGTTAGAAGCCAAATGTCTGGATCTGCCAGTTGTATGGATGGCCTTCAAGTAACTTGAAATAACCCCAGGCTCAATCCTTTTGCAGTGGCAGGTAGACACCAGCCGGTTTGCAATTGGGTAGCTCACATGGTACTAGACACCTAAGGGTGTGGAAATAAATCAAGAACTTACAGTAAGGTAGAAAATTCAAACTGGTAGTCTTCCCCCTCTTCCCCAGGGAAGAACATTAGGTCCTTTAGGAGGAAGTTGGGTGGGGTCACTCATCTCCTGTAGATGAGATCTGTCCCTTTCCACTGATTTTAGACAGCATTCAGAAGACATGCATAAAATAGGTGTCCAGCTTTTAGATAACTAAACTCAGGAAGTCATGCTCTAGCTGAGCAAATTCTGAACAAGTTAAAATTTTTTAGCAGGTGGGGGAAGAACTGTACTTTGCTGTACAGGAGTATGGCTATACTAGCTTAGGGTCAGAAGAGGCCAGGATGGTATATAAGATTGTCTTTGCAGTGTACTTGCGTGTACATTGGTCCATGTATCTTGGCATTGCAGCAGCTGTAGACTGAAACTTTTGCATAAAGGACACATTGCTTTCTTTCAAATCCTGGAGTACACTACCTAGTGGGGCCAGAAATTCAGTTTCACTGGCAAGTTGCCTGTCTTTATAATGCAAATTAAAACAAGTAATGCCTATTACATTAGGTATTCCAAAGCGAGAGATGTTGGATTCGATTCAGAGATTAAGACACTTAAATTTATGTATTGATGAGGTTCTTTCTTGACTGTAACAGGACTTCACACCTTGGGCTCAATCCAGTTCTGCACACACAAGTGTCTAGCTCTGGTTGAATGCCCAGGACACACCTCATGACCTCCAGTTGCTGCTCCAGAAATATGAAGGTCTCCTTTAGCTCCTGTGTCCCACTGTTGAGCCCAGTGGGGATGTTTCTGATGCCTTAGGGTATTTCAGATGACACTAGGCACCAGAGGGTGGACAGTTCCACTGAGCACACCAAGCTCACACCTAGACACCTGTGTTACTAGAAACCATGTTGGAAGCACCCTAGACATGGGTGTTTCAGATCATTCCAGACAGAATATCTGAGATATCCACATGAGCCTATGGCAGCACTCAGGAGACTTGCCCTCGTTGAATGACACTTGAAATATCTAAGAATATATAAAATAAAATAAAGCTGGTCCCTTGCCTCTGACTCATCCAGTGGCAGAATTGCTGGCTCAGATCTGCAAAGTCTGGTCAACAGTTTCCTTGTGGCAATATTTGCCCCAGTAGGCACTGTGTGGTTTGCCAGACATGCCAAAGTATCTGCATATCCAGTTACTAGAAGTCTGTCTTTTCTTGGCTTCTCTGGAATTTGAATAAAGGCTTATCATAAATCAGTTGGGAAAAAAAAAAAAAAACCAAACAAAAAAAATGAAACAAAATATCCTGCTGTTAATTAAGTTTGCTTAGAACCAATGCCTTTTTTTAATGCTGGTTATTTTTGACATGATCCTTTTGAACAGATGCTGCTGTCTGCAGTGGTTAGCACCAAGCCAAGACTTAGATGCTTTGCAAGGTTTCTTCCCGTACCACGGGAGTCATCAGGTCACCCTTTTTCCTATTGACCTGTTAATGGCTAGTCATGATTCGTGGTCCTGTTGTCAGATGTGAAGGCTGATAAAGGGGCTGTGAAAAGAAGAACACTATTTTTCATCACTTGTGTTGTTTAGCAAACGTGTTGCAACAGAGGGCTGAAGTGTTCAGCGTCCAAACCCCAAAGCACTTCGCACTTCTAACCCCTTCCTTCTGCCTCTCATCTCCTTCGGGAACAGAAGGAGGTAATTTCCAAGGTCAACATGTCCCCTTTTATTCAGATACTTTTCTGAAAGAGAAAGAGGGAGAGACACGCATTCATTTTGACCTGTGAATTCCAAGTTTAAAAGGACTCTGATGAATAACCCTCCCCTTACTTGAAAGGCTCATTTCTAACATACCTCAGGAACAGCCAGATCTGATAGGGAATATCATTCAGAATTCTTTCATGTAGCTCATTTCCTAATCTCTTTGCTCCATCACTGGAAGGTTGTTAGGAAAAACAACAAATGGGCATATTGCTGCAATCAAGCAAAAATCCCAGCTCTGTTTACATGGTTACACAGCTTTCATGTGAAGATGGCAAACAGATGGCTCCCTGAACAGAGACACCCCTATATCTCTACTTCTTTTGCCTTGGTGGGAAGTGATTTCATCCTCTACCTTGCACAGCAGTGCCTGGAGGCCAACACAGTGTCACGCACCACCACAGACTGGGATGAGAGATGTGCCACACAAGGTGCTGCAGACATTCATTGCAAGAAGCCCCAGAGAACTTAAGATAGTTAAGATGAGTGGTAATATCCCTGTTTGACTGAGACCCAGAAATTTATGGCTGGACTTCCCTTGAGTAAACAGATGCATCTCATGTGAGTATCTTCATCCAAGCTACTACCCTAAGCATCCTTTATAGTCAAGGGAAAGAACTGGGCCCTTTGAACTGACTTGCGGAGAGCAGTGACCTCACCAAAGACTAATCGTCTGTGTAAACCCCACAAACAGCTGGGGAGAAGTGAACTTGTGCTCCTGTTGGTCACAGGGACTAAAAAGCTGGAGTGGATAACCTCCTGAATGAAAACTAAGAGATGTTAGTCTTTGAGGTAAAGTCGCTGGAGCAGGAGTAGACTCCTGTTCCCCAAAGACCAGCCACAAGAGTGGGACTTGATATACCTACTCATCAGGCCACAATTTTTGACAGGGTCAGGGTGATTTAGAACGTTGCAGGGTAGACAGAAAGTTGACATGAGCCAGAAATGTGTCCTTGTGGCAGAGGAGGCACCAAGCTGCATTAGCAAATCTGCTGCCAGCAGGTTGAGGGAGGTGGTACTTTTCCTGTACCCAGAAATGGAGAGACACATCTGGGGTACTGAGAACAGTGCTGGACTCCCCAGGAGGAGGGTGGCATGGAAGCAGTGGAGCCAGTGCAGTGGAGGCCATGAAGGTAGTTAAGGGATTGGAGCATCTCCTCTATGAGGAGAGAGTGAGAAAGCTGGAACTATTTAGCTGGCATTCTGAGGGCAAACTGAACCATTCCAGAGTCCAACAAAGTATTTTTTTGTTGATTTCAACATGGGTTGGATGAGATCTTTCACATTTATGAGCATAATTTGATGCTGTTGTTGATACCTTGGCAAAGTGCATATCTAGATCTGCTGCTGCAGCATGGGGGATATTTTATACCTACTTTACTGTTGTTTAAAACCTCCTAACAGCTGTGAGGCCATAAAAAATCATCTTCAATGCAAGTCAAAACTGAAATGCTGAAACTCAGTAACATCTGTATAAGGGAGTAGAAAATAGATCTTCCCCTTTGTCCTGAGACTCCGTGAGTACCAGTAACTCAGCATTTTCTCTGTCAAGGGCTTCCCCCTCCCTATCGCTTTGGAATTTCCTCCTCCTTGGCTTTTGTCCAGGACTTGTCTTCTTACCTTCAGGGTGAGATATAAGGTGCATTGATTTGCTTTACCTTTTGCCTCCTTTTTTCGATTAGTTGTTTTCCTTGGTCTGAAGACTTCAGTGCTGCAAATAAACATCTCCCAGCTGCAAAGAACGATGCTGCACTGTGGAGCCTGGTCCATGCAGCATGATGCACAAGCTTCCTCTGTCAGACACTCAGACAGCACAGACTTGTACACTGTGAGACCCTCAGTCACTGTCAATGATGGCCATGTCCATGTTTGCCAAATAGAGACCCTTATACTCTTCTCCTGGTGTTCTGCCTCTTTCTCCTGCTTGCATCACATCTTCCACGCAGGCCTGAGCCAGGCTCTGCCCTTCTCTTTATTGGTCTGGGTTCTTCAATGCAGTATTACAGAATTGCTGAGGTGTGGAGGGGTCTCTGGAGATCATCTAGTCCAACCCAGATGGAGAATGATGTTCAGGGCCACATCCAGACAGGTTTTGAATATTTCCAGGGATGGAGACTTGATAGCCTCTCTGGGAAATCTGGTCCAGTCTTCAACTACTCCCACAGTAGAAGTTTCCCTCTGTTTCAACAGTTTCCTGAATTTCAGTTTGTGCCCGTCACCTCTTGCTCTATCTCTGGGAATCACTAAGAATACCCTGGGTCCATCTTATTTTCTCCTTCCCCATCAGGTATTTATAAGCAATTAAAACAGATAACAGACATATTTCACTAAGACTGCAGGAGTCACTGGAGAGCACAATTGTAAATATATTGGTAGAAGCACCCCACAGGTATAACCAAGAACCAGTATGTGCCAGCATGAAAAAAATTTGCTACCTATTCACCTCCTTCACTTGGTCCAGTCTGAAAGGTCTGAGGCATGAACAGACTTTTCAGCTATGAGACTCTGCCCATGTAAAATGAGTGCCCAGCACAAGGGTAAACAGCTGGGCAGAATAGTAGCTGGTTTTGACAGTCATTTTTATCTGTTTTGTATACACGCTGCAGGGTGATGGGGAAGCAGTTGTCAGAATTCAGTCTCTGGAGCCAGGAGGTGGAAGTGTTTAGGCAATCAGCTGGTCCTGAATCACTCAGAGCTGTAAATGTTACCTTTTTGATGCTGTCAGAATTATCTGAAATACCTATAGTCCTCATTTTACTTCTGCAATACAAGTCAGGACACTGAAGCTGAAAAGAATTAGATGAATTGTGGAAACCATTAGTCAGTGCTAAGGCTTTAGCTTTGACTTTTGAATGGCAATTTGCAAAGCATTATCCAATCCTACTGACATTACAAATTCTGGTTGTTTTTTCCTTCCCGCACCACCACCACCACTCCCCCCCCCCCCCTTTTTTTTTTCTTTTTGCAGGTGAGTCTTGACTGAGTAACCCAGAACCATTCAGCTAATTGGTAACATTCACTGTATATACAGATCTATACAGATATACACCCACATGTGCCTGGGTGAAATCTCATACCAGCATTTTAGTTCTTATATAAGACACTATTACTTTTCTTGTCTATTTTCAGAGTGGTTTTCTATATTTATATCAGTATTAAATGTAATTTATTAAGTTTACAACCTTGACAGTGTGAATACATTGCCATTTATTAGGCACTGGCAAGGCATTAAAACATCTGTTTTATAAGAAACACAGTACTTTTCTGGAGCTTTTCTTCCGTTAGATGGAATTACATTGGGAAACTCTCCAGAGAGAAAGCTCAGGCTCAACATCTTCTAGGCACATTCTTGCAAGAGTCCTTGGTGCAAACTTGGCATCAGCAGGAGGGGAAGTTACAGGATCACTCTTTTCCAAGACCCTACTGCAACGTCTGAATGACCCAGGGAAAAGCAGGAAACAGAGGGAGAGAAGCACAGAAAAGAAATTGGGAGAGAATGGGGCTCCATCAGTCTTCGCATGCATAGCCTGCATACAGGAGCAACCATTTGGTGTCAACCTAATCTGAGTTATCTGCAACATATCTCAAGTACTTGCTCATAGCTGAAGCCTGACTGATGCCTTCAAGTACAGGTACTAAACAAGTATGACTAGAAAGTGCCACCGTAGCGAGTGAAGGATCTGTGCAGTGACAGCTCTCAGCAGAGGTCAAACATGGGACTGAAGGCTGAAAGCCAGACTTGCCCCATCTGTACAAGGAGCAGCTCCAGTCCTCTTAAACAGACTTTTAGTCATGGAATCATGGGAAAGTTTATGTTGGAAGGAACCTCTGGTGGTCTCTTGTCCAACCACCTTTTCAAAGGCTAACTCCTTTTCAAGGCTAACTGTAAAGCTAGAGCAAACTCTGTTCCATTTTGAAAATGTGCAAGGGTGGAGATTGTACAGTGCATCCATGGCATTATAGGAAGGACACTAAGGAAGGACAAGCCAGCTATAAAACCTGTACCAAATGTGATAATGACACCAGCAGGCTTGGGACCACAGCTTCCAAGTGGCTATGTGCCACAGTGAAAAAAAATAAAATAAAATGAAAGCAGATTACTATTGAACTGATGTCAAATAAAATACTTCCGGTCAGATCAGTGAATCCAAGTGAAACAATCCAGTTTCAAGGAATGCTGAAATATTTCATTTTTCTTAAAAAATGTTGAAGGAAAACATTTTGACAGATGCATTTCCATTTAGTTAAAGAAAGAAATAATCTTCTTATTCCAATTTAGAATGAAAACAGATCTTGCCATCTTCAAATACCCCCCAGAATCCAGAGTTATAACTATTGTTCAGTGTAACAAATGTGTAAGCAGGAGATCAATAAAGTAGGTCATACTGGGTCTTCTGGACCTTGGAATCTGTAAATCTATTACATAGCCATGCACATTTAAATATATATACTGTTGCATACAAATAACCATCTTACAGCCCAAAACCTTATGAAAGAATTGGATAGATTCCATTTATATTTAAAACAAACAAACAAACAAACAAACCCCAAACGAACAAAAAAACCCCAAAACAACCCTAAATAAAATGTGCACTCTCTTTCCCAAAGGTAACTAGTTCATCTTAAATAATTGCATAAACAGAAGTAAGTGCTCACTTAAAAATCACGTATCATTCCTTGGATCATTCTCCAACCTTAGTGATGCTGGAGTTCGGTGCTGCATGCTGGGAATAGTCACTTCCACCCTCATCCTGCTCTCTGTGATCTCCCCAAGGTCCTGGCTGTGACTTGATATTTTCTGCCACTGTTTGCTGGGTTTGTGTCCCTTTGGAGCAGAACAAGCACTGGCCGGCCATTCCCTGGGAGTCAATGGCCATCTTCAAATCTATGAAGACTAAAATCAGTAAGAACATTGGTCTGAGAGTGACTGTAGGAGGCAGCATCTTCCTTTGATACCTGTTAGAGTCCTTGGTGGATGGGCTCTATGTCTGATGACAGACTTGCAGAGCCCCCAGAGCCTCCTCTGAGGAAGTGAGGGATCTTGTGCCATTTCTGTTGCCAATATGCTTAAATTCACTATGCAGACCAGGAATACCTGCCAAAAATGAACACATGTAAGCCAGTGACAGTTCAGGAAAAGTTGAAAAGCAACGTGTCAGGCTAGCACTATCCTCCTCATTTGCTTTGTCATCAAAGAGCTGTAGAAAAGTCCTTCAAGCCAGGTTTTGGGGGGACTGCTGATAAACATCACGTCCACAAGGCAAAGCATTTTGTGTGTGAAAATAGTTCAAAGCTGTTATTTATATATATATATTTATATATATACCCCTTGGTATGGCCAGTGTGGTTCTGCCAAACTAAACCGGCCTGAGGGCTGCCGTAGTTCATGCAAGAGGTTTAGAGCTGGAAGGAGCCCGTACTGCAGCCAGGCGCTGGCTCTCTGCCCCTCGGAGTCCAACAGGGAGTTAGGAAGTGGTGAAGGAGGAACAGAGACAGGACTGGTTGGTCTGTCCCAGTCTAACAGCCACCTAGAGAAAGGGAGGGGGAACAGAGGGCTGGAGCCCCTCTGCTGTGCTGATGGGCTGGGAGAGCTGGGGCTGTTCAGCCCAGAGAAGGGAAGGCTCCTGGAGACCTTAATGCGGCCTCCCAGTGCTTAAAGAGGGCTTAAAAGAAAGGTGGGGCAACCTTTGTAGTAGGGCCTGTAGCAACAGGACAAGAGGGGGTGGTTTTAAACTACAAGACAGTAGGTTCAGACTAGATTTAAGGAAGGAATTTTTTTACAGTAAGGGTGGTGAAATACTGGCATGGGTTGCCTAGAATGGTGGTGCAAGCCCCATCCCTGGAAACATTCAAGGTCAGGTTGGATGGGGCTCTGAGCAACCTGGACACCTGAAGATGTCGCTGCTCATTGCAGGAGTGTGGACTAGATGGCCTTTAAAAGTCCCTTCCAACCCAACCCAATCCGTAATGCCATGATTCTATGATTCTAACTCATCACCAGAGAAGCTATGCTGTCGGGACTGGAAGATCTGAGGTTAATGCAAGTAGCAATAGACATAGAACATTTTCTTTTACAATAAATATTTAGAAGAACTCTCTTTTGTTGGTTTAGTGTATTTCAATGGCAAGATAAAAACTGCTCTTCAGCCTTTGAGATATTCACATCAGCTACTGTGAAATTTCTGAACGTGAAGTATTGCAATAGAATACAAGGAGCAGTGCTATGGTATTATTTAAGCTTATTCACT
This sequence comes from Falco peregrinus, assembly GCF_023634155.1. Classification (NCBI taxonomy): domain Eukaryota; kingdom Metazoa; phylum Chordata; class Aves; order Falconiformes; family Falconidae; genus Falco; species Falco peregrinus. Next base: position 62,230,736 of record NC_073725.1, on the reverse strand, counting down.
GAAAAAGAAAAAAGACAACAACAAACCATTAGCCCCAGCAGTATTAGTCAACAGAGGAAAGAAAGATTGTGTCTTACAATAGAGGAGCAATTTCTTTCCAAATAGAGGAGCCAGAGGACAGCTTTGAAAAATGATGTTCAGCTCCACCTGCCAGCAAAAGGATGCAGAAAAGTATCAACCGGTTTGAGAAATATTTAGGAAACCAATTGGATGCTGGGACCCAACAGCTGGAAAAAATGCCTCAAGGTAAAAGATTTAAGCTAGGACCAACTCAATACTTTGGTTATCCCTATAAGCGGTCAGAGACAAAAGTGACTTTTTATAGATGTACTTGACAAGCTTCCTATAGGAACAGGCAATCAAAGTCCAGTTTAGAAGCAAAACATTACACTTCTGCAGGTGGGATTCACCTACCTTCACTTACCAAGAAGGTGTTCAAGTTGAAATTAATCATGTAGTTATAACTACTTTTTTCAACAAACTTCTTAAGATTTTTTTTTAAAAGTCCCCCACTGAATGGTCAGGTTTCTCTCTATTATTAAGCCTAAAGCAGGTATCATCCCAAGCTATTAAATGACTAACAGAGAACAGAAATGTGCTGGAGAATATCTCTTTTAGGGCAACTTCCCTCAAAATTTCAAGGAGTCTTTCACAATCTTATTGATAGCTCAGAAAAGTTGTACTCCAGTCCCATACCACCCCGTAACCAAAACACTTCAGCTGCTCAGCACTGGCACTCTGCTTTCTGGGGATGTTTTGTCTGTTTTTTCTAGTCATTGCACTTTCAACATTCAGTTGCTGGGACTGATTGTATATGCCTATGGTAGGGGAGAACACCAATGCCAACCAAAACATGCCAAAATCCAACACCAGCAGTATTTTTACAGGTCCCACACCAAGAGTTCAAGCATCTTCTCAATCAGCATACCTATTATTTGACAGCTATTCAAATAAGCCTAACTTTGTGTGATGTTTAGCACACAGAAACATCCTACCTTAGGCACTTAGGTTAGAAACAACCTCCTTCAATAGCTTGTGAAGGAGATAAGCACTCCCAGAAGCTGATCCTCTAAACCCATCTCAATAAAAAAAAAAATCAATGGTAAGCCAGTGATGGAATTACACCCCAAAATTACAATCCTTTCTTCCTCTCTGCTTCCCCACACAATTTTTTTTTCCTAAGATGGATTTAGCCTGAGCCTTCTTCCCCTACCCTATTTTTCCTTAAATTATTCATATTAATGTGTAGAACAAATTTGCACAGAACCAAGTCACAGCTCCCACCTGCCGGTAGGCAAAAGACCATTCTCTGAAGAGACACATATTAAGGTGAACTCTTATGCAATGTGTCTTTAAAGCCAGGGTTTTATCCTTCAAAGATCTATATATTACCACGGGAGAAGACCTGGGAGAGTTGACTAAAGGCATGTCAGGGTGAGGGGAAAAGAATATATATAGATACCCTCTGGTGTCCATCCCAGGTCGAGGATAAGGGATCTGTCGGAACAACCACACCACATTGCTCTTAGCTCAAGCAGTAGCAGCCAGTCTGTTTGCAGCTGGAAAAGCAAAGTGCCATCAACAACATTTACATAGTTCACACACGCCCCTGGGCTGATTAGGTGTGAAATAGGGACGGGAAATTGCTTTTAAGTGTCTAGCATTCTGACTCCAGCTAGACCCATCGAGGGCATTTCCATCTGTGTGTCATACCTAACTCCACAGGAACAGAAGTCAGGTAAAACAGAAGAGAAGCTCTTCAGGGCTACAGGATCACCTGCAATTCGGGGTAGCATGCCAAAGCCCTCTTTTTACAGCCAGAAAATACTGAAGGGATCCTAGAAAAAAGATAGTGAAAGCACCTGGGCAACAGCCCTGTAAAGTGCATTTTCAAACTGTGTGTCACTGATGTTTTGCTTCTCTCTGTTGCTGTCTTACACCTGCACTCCTGACACGAATATATATTTGTCTTTTGCTGTTCAGACTGAGTAAGGGAGAGGGAAAAGATCAAATCTAGAGCTTTCTTCCACCTGTGATTCAGTGTAAAATGGGATATAGAGGGAGCTTTGTCATAATCCACACCCCAGGCATGGTTAGGAAGCTCAGGAGCTCCAAGAGGAGATGTTGCGTTTGAGTGTCTGTGTTACTTGCAGAAGCAGGTAGGGTTGTGTTAGTAGTTACTGAGATATGGTAAGGACTTATCTCCAGCTGACACAAACTCCCCTCTTGTGAGAGGCAGATGGCACAGGTCTCCTACACTGCACTTTGGGTGAAGTTCGGTGCACAGCGAGCTACAGCACATGGGGAAACAGGCCTTTTGATTTCAACCTTTTTCTTGGTCCTACCAACAAAACACAGGCATCATGGCCTCTTTCACTGATGAATAACTTTAAAAACATCCCTGTAGCGACTTGTCTGCTATTGTGTTTCTCCACGTCCTCCACATCCTCATCAGAAGGAGCAGATCCTGCCCAGGCTAAGCTCCATCTCAGGATGCCTTGGAGCAGAAGAAGGATCCATAAACCCTGTCCTCACCTAGAAATAATGTACCGGGCTCCAGCAACTGCCCACAAATAGCTTCTTCCCATAGATAAGTCAAAGGAAGATATCTTTTATGGCTTGAAAAAGAGGCTGCCTGTAGAGGAATGAAGGCAGTGGGTTGATTAGCATTGATAACATGCAGCTGTGGCCTTGCCTCAGAGGCAGTGGGTTGATTGACATGGATGATGGGCAGCTGTAGCTCGTTCCTGCTAAGTGGTTAAATAGCCCTGAGGAGCATGGGAGAGGGGTTGGATGGGGGAGGAGCAGTGTGGTCTGACTTTTGGAGGAAGGAGATACAGCACAGCCAGTAGAATCTGACCAACGGGAAAGCCTTGTTCCAGCCTATTGGTTTATTTGTGCTACAACAGCTGCTCAGGCAGTTATTGCAGATGCGGTAAGATGATGGGGGAATATATTTGACTGGGCAGGGCCATCAGGGACTTCATAAATGAAGGACCCCAGGGGTGACCCTGCATTAGTAATGCACTGCATGGCTGTGGGCCATGCAGGCTTCATTTCTTGGTATTTCAAGAAAAAGGTATAAGCAGAATGCATGTGAGTTGCTGGGAAGGGAAACAAAGGGTTTCCCCTCTGTGCTGCCCTTTTTAAGCAGTGATGTTTAGATCCAATGATGTTCAACAGATATCACTAGCAAGGGACTGAGATCAGAGTTCCCCCCCAGCAATGACACTGCCCCATGAACTAACCCAGAGCCTCATGTCAGGCACACAGAACAGCATGCTGCTGAGCTTGTATGCTTCTTCCTGTTGACCTCCTACCACATGTAATCCGGTCAAGGTAAACTATGAGATCAGAGCTATTATCTGCAACTTCTCAGTGAAGAGAGTGGGTAGCTTCAGACTCCAGAAATTACTTTTTTAAAGGCTTCAAGCCTGACAGAGCTAGCCTTCAGGCAGGGTTATAAGATGAAGATTACATGCATACACACATATAGAAGATTTATTTTTTATTTTCAGGAATAAAGAGTAAGTCATTTAGCCATCTATCCAGCCACTGTGGTTCAAGAGGGAATTGCCAAAAAGCACTGGAAAGCAGATATATCTTCTGTTGCTGATGGTGGGTTGGACTGGTTGGAGAAAACTTAGTCCCCTATTAGCATAAGGGATGACTGCTGGTATGTTACCTCCCTGCGTGTTGGTCTGACTGTTTTCCAAAGCTAATGCCAATGGGAAGGCTGAAGGAAAGGTATTTCAGTCCCACGATGCTCGTTGCTTCAGCTTAGATTAACTGCAGCAGGTAGAGGTCTAGATGTGGAAATAAGGGGGCTACCTCCCATCTAGTTTGCCTGCTTCTGCTTACAATTCCTTACAGACCATTTTCTAACACTCTGCAGTCTACTTGCAGGGGTCTGGAGTGGGGAGACTTTCTTGCCTCAGCAGGTAGATTACCCCAAACATCACTGCTTACATGATTCAGTGGGTATCCACTGTTGGCCATGGAACATGGAGCTAGACCTCTGGGCTGGTCCCATTTGGGCATGGTTCTCTTTTTAGGAATTGTTTTGATTTTATTAAAGAGAAAGGCAGAAAAATCTCAATTTTGAAAGAGTTTTGGCTTTTGAAAACCACAATCTGTTGTTAAGAACAGAAAAACCTGTTTCTAGTTAAAAGTGGAAATGTTTTCCTGAAAGTGTCTTCTCAAAAGCCATTCATTTGATTTTAATTTTTAACAGTAATAAAAACAAGCTAAGAGGCTGTCGTGGGCCTGGTCATGTGAGAATCGGTGGTGGTAGTGTGCTTCGGTTCAGCATAGTGTGAAGGTAGTTTAAGTGAACTGGCTCCAACCAAATGTCCACCAGCACAGCAACCTGGTTTGGGTCATAGCCAGCATGGTTCTTCACCAAACTGTTAAAGAAAACTTGAAGCACAGAGTGGTCACAGTCCTTGGGCTTCTGAAAAGAACTAGCTTTCCAGAAGTATAATGCAGTTGGGGGGAATCCTAAAAGGTCCTTGATTTAATATAAAGCTGGCTCCAACTCATTTGGAGCAGGAAAATCCAAAGGCCATGGGCAACTGCTTCATGAAGTGCCGTTCAAAGACCTGGTATTCAAAGATACTCTGGAAATGGGAAAGGGGAGAGTGATAAAACACAAACATACAGAGCCAAACAACACTTGTCCGGAGAAATGAGGAAAGGAAAAAGCAGGATTACTATTGCTAGCCAGAGAGTTAATAAGTCCTGAGTGATGAAACAGATGAGGCTTTGTTTCCTATATCACCAGGTCTCATGGCCGGAGTCGTATGTCTACTAAAGTGTGACTTTGGTTTAAAATAAATCTCCTGAAATCAGGGATTTTGTGTTATCTCTTACCTCTGTAGACCCCTCAGTGCCTAATATGGGGTAAGTTCCCGTTTTATTTCAGTGAGGCACTCATATAATTCTCTTTCCCTTTCCTAGCCATGTCATAACAGTAGGAACCTTAAAGCTCCCTGCCTTCTGTCAAACCTGACAGTAGTTGATCGAAGGATTCAGAAGAAGAAGAGTACATAAGCATTGCAGATTGCATAGACATGACACAGTCTGTATCGGTGCCTGGAGATTCCTGGTGCAATCACATGTTTGTGATACTGAAGTTCTGTTATAACAGCTTTGTGCCATTCACCAGCACTCTTAATTGTACAGGGGATTTTGATTCCCAAACCCATTTTTTTTGGCCATCTGGCAACAGCTATAAGAAAGCCAAAAGAGCAAAGATGTATGGGATTTGAGCACTTTGTAACTTCCCCAGTAGATTCCTTCCAAAGAGTTTTGGCAGATATATCCAGGTATGTTTCTACCAGACAATGTCAGGGCTATGCAGGCTGAGTGAGCTGAGAATTGGCATCGGTATAGTTGCTTCAGCTCCAAGTTCATCCAAAGCTAACCTGCTCTGCACTGCGTGGGGTGATCACGGTGGGTGGTAACAGTAGCATTGCTCAAGGGCCTCGGGGGGGCTTCCTTCAGGGCTTCCTTGCACTAGGCAGACACATGTCTGACTATAAACCATTTCTGCACACCAGAGATTTTTATTTTTTTTTTAAAGACAGACACACATCATCAAACCTCTGCTACAGACTCTGTAAAGCAGCTTTGAAGCAGGTGGATGACCTTCTGGAATAACGATGCCAGGACAAGGCTTTAGCACAGGAGCTGTTTCCACAGCCAGATTCCCCTTTCCTAATGCAGCTTGTTTGGTGTGGGAGTTGACGGCTGATCTTTAAAATGTCACTTCCCTAATGAAAGCACTTCCATGCTGGGAAAATTTTCTTGGTGGAACTGCTGATACAGATTGGACTTCAGGTAGTTAGACCCTGCTAGGTCTGGCTGGGTCATGGTGCTGGGAACCCACACTGGCTCCAAGGCTGCCTCACCTGTACACGCCGTTCTGACAAGCAAAGGTATTACCTGTGGGCCCAGCTGCAGGATTACTGTACTATACTCTGCCTCTTGGCATGTTAATAAGAATTTTATTGTGCCTTTCTGGTGTAATAGCCACACCATTCAGTGATGCAAGGATTTAAAGTCATTATCCGTATCTTAAACCTACTGTAAAAAGAAAGATGGGACTTTCCTATGCTGTAGTTCTCAGAAAAGACTGGAATTGAGAGCATTCCTCGGAGCTGCTGCATTATAGACCAGACAAATTGACTCTCTATCTCCTCTAGAAGACTTGATCTTTTGAAGAAGGACCAAAGCTCCCAGCTTCCCTTACACCTCTCATCAGGCACTATTGCAAGAGCAGATGGGCTGAATGGAGGCTGCCACTGAGGCTGCACCCAGAACATTACCCGGAGCATGCACAAAAGCTCAGACAGTACCGTTGGATGATCCCTAAAGCTGCCCCAGGTTGGTCACCTTGAGGCTTAACTCAAGAGCATTCATGTGGACAGGGAGTCCAACAAATTTGGCCTTGAGCCTAGCTTTGAATCCACCCATGAAGAACTGTGTGGTTGCAACTGTTGGTTCCTAGATCATGAGCTGATATTCTATGTGTCTTTATATTTATATATATACGCTGACCACAGAAAACTTGAGTAACTAGTACAGCAATGTAATGGAACTGATCTATATTCTGGGATCCTCCTGTGGTTTTGCACACTTGCTTAATTGTTTGGGTTTTTTTTTCCATCAATATTTCCTTGCATAGGTAAAATTTGCAGTTGTGTTAGTGTAGTTTCTGGTTGAATGAAGACCCAAGAAAACAAATTGTATCCAAATATCTGGGTATAATTTCCACACCCGTGCCCCCCCCCCTCCGCCCCCCGCCTGCCCCCCCCTATTCACGAGTCATTAGAGTCATTATTAGTTTCTTCTGCTGGCCTTCTGAGGTAGCAGATTTTAAGGAAGCTCCCAGTGATAATAGAGGAGTGATGCAGGGAAGAGACCGTGCAATGCTCTGTGATGGTGGTCTGCCTGTTCTGCGTTACAGGTCTCTCAAGGGTTTCCATGTGGAGTTAACCTCTTCTGACCTTTAGTGAACTTGAGCTTCTTTTTGAGCCTTTTACTACAATTTATTAATTGACTTTTCCAGATCATAACCCATCACAAGTTTGCAAGCCACAGGCTGAAAATCCTACCTTTGGAAAGCTTAAAAGAGCGTTCTTGAGTTTGAGCCAAGGTTCTTTGACCTCAGTCGTGAGAGTCCCTGACTCAGTGTGGGCTTTGGATCAGACCTTGAAAGGTCTGTAGCTTCTTACCAACTGGCCATCCTCCTTCTCCCTCCTCTCTCCTGTGTTTGTTGTTCCTTCTTTCCACCCCAGCAGATGTTTTGCAGGCAACAGAGCAGGATCTTGCTTCACTTGGAGCCAGAGCCAAGCTGTGATGCTCTTGCACTGATGAGTACCAGTGGGAGCGGCACCTCTGCACAATCCAAAGCGGAGAGCTGGGGAAGTGCCCTCCTGCCCTTGCACTCACTCCTCCCTGGGTTACCAAAACCCACAAATAACAAAAGAAAAAATAAAGCCCAGAAAACTACTAAAGCAGGAAGAGAGAGAGACAGACTCAGCTTTATTCACATTGGCTTCCAAACTATCTTGAATGAGCCTTCATGGGTATGAAATTTAGGATGTGTGGTTTTTCTGGCTGAACCTTTAAGGGTGGGCACGTCTTCTGGGTGCCCTGTTGATCCCTCTCCCTGCTTACTGACACCCTAACCAGAACCCACCTCTCAGTGACATCTTTCTTTCAACTACCAATGCTGGGCTGCTGGGTGGGATTTCTTTGCCTGATGCCATGTATCTGGGCTCCAGCTGAGCCAGGCCCTCTCCACCTCTTTCAGAACCATTAAATAAGCTGTAAAATAACAAGACTGTATATGCCAAGAGAAGCATATGTATTTATTACTCATGCTATTTCAGTATGTTGCTATCAACATTTTATTTCTTTTTTTACTTTTTATCCACACGCCCCTCTCCACCTCAAGATAAAGGCTTCTTGCAACAAAACAGCATATTATTGAAGGGAAATTCTTTTAGATCCAATGAAATCCTTTTACATTTCAGTGTAATAACTTCATTTTTTATATTCTTCTTTGCTTTTCACTTGCATTTTTCTCACAGAGAAACTGTAAGTAGTTTTCTAAACACCACTTGTCTCTAGCTGACCACTTGAAACAAAACCTGGGGGGGGGGGGGGAAAGGCAAAAGAAAAGGTTGATCTTTGAAATAATGATGTTTTATTTTTAAACATCCAACTTTATTTCTCTCAAAAGACAGAGTTTGTTTCGCACATTTCTTTGTATTGTACCTGAGAAATCATCTTATACCTGATCTAGTGGGGTGGATTTATTCTTCCTGAAGCAGAACTATGAGCTTTTGTTCCTTTAGTTAGTTAAAGAGCCAACATATTCCCTCAGACTGGAGAAGAGATTAATGCAATTGTCCCTCCTGATCACAATTTATCTTCTACCAGTCTGCTGGTGCTTTCTAGTAGTCCAGGAGAATGAATCAACCCAACAGGAGAGTGGTCTTCAGGACAGACCCTCTCTCACCTCCTTCAAGTCACACCTAGATCTGTATGAAGCCAAAGAGATGCAAGGTCTGCTAAAATGTGTACAGTCACCTAAGAAGGGGGCGTGGGGATGTGTGGGGGTGGGAATACCACTTTTAAAGTCAGCAGCACGAACCAGAGCGGTTGGTTTGTACATGCTTCCCTACATGGGACCTGGCAGCCTGAAGGACCAGGCACCCGCATCTGCGGAGCCAGGTGCATCCATCCTGCAGCGTAGGAAGGCTGAAACTCCTTTCTGTAGCCCAGGGTGACATTTCATATCCAGTCACTGTTCATACCTTGGTGGTGCTAAACATCATGCAATTGCATTTCTATAGTAACAATTTCAGGTTTTGTTCACTTAAAAAGGAGATTAGAAATATCTCTTTGAATTATTTTGGGGGAATGAAAAAAGTTTATTAGGATATGAAACAGCTTTGAATTAATAATTCAATGAGCTTGAAAAACACTGCCAGTGATCAGTTTATTGTATGAAACATAAAAATGTGTGTGACCAAAGATGAAATACTTATTATCATATTTTTCCCCTTTTCAAACGAACAAAACAAAATTTAGTCAATTTGTTTTGTTGCCCCAAGAATTTTCCTACAGTAACATTTTCAACTTTAATTTGAAATGTTTCAATAATTGCAGTTACAATCCTCTACATCTGATTCCCTACTATCTTTTATTAATACTACTTCTCAGTAAATTATCAGGGTAAAGGTGTAACTCAGAAAAAACAAGACAGACTTAAAACGGCATCACTAGAGCCTTGCTAGCTCGCAGTTCACCCTTCAGAAAAGAACTCTGATGCCTAAAGTAAAAATCATCCTGGTCTTTGCTTTCTATCGCCTTGATATGCTTCCTTCTCCTCTCTTGCTGAAAATTAGTCTTCAATAAAATAAGGCAGTGTGGAATTTAATATTTTGGTTCAGTGATTTTATATTTTTTTTACAATGAACTAAAAAAAAGTCTAATATTTCCCACTGTTTTCTTTCATTACTTCCTTCTTTTGTTATCAGAGGGTAAAAAAGGGTAATAAATTTTAACACACACCCCAACTTCACACCAAAATGATACCTTTTTTTTTTTATGTAGTTCAAAAGCTGAAAATTTCTAAACACAATTTCCCATTAAGTCAAAAGTTTTATTTTGAGTGAAGCCTCTGTCAGAAAAGGTCCACTGCTTATCCAGTAGGGCGGAATGCAGGGGTCTCAACCACCTTCTCTTGAGGTTGAGAGGATCTTTCTGTGACTTCATAAGGTTTCAGCTCAAACCCCACAGACTTCATCCAAAGCCTATTGGAATCAGTAGAGAGAAACCTATTGACTTTGATGGGCACTGGATCACGTCTTATATGACTGACCGAAAAACTTCCAGACGAGAATTTCAGCTCAGCACTGCCTACGTACCCAGGCTGGGGAAACTATTTTGCTGGAACATTCCTTTAGGGAAATCAAATAAGAAAAGAAATTACCAGGCTTCAATCAAAATTAAAATCGCCCTTTAGAAAACAAAAAAATAAACCTTCCCATCTGTGACTCTCTCATTTTACACAACATTTTTATTAAAAGCAGCTGGGTGCTTCCTCTCCCTTTGACTAGTTTAAGCAAGAAGGAGATGTTTATTTAACATTAGTAATTTGTTTAGAGCTAGCGAACGAAATACCTTGTTGTGCATGAGTTATTAGGTCATTGCAGAATTGCTCTGTTTAAACGAGCCTTTGACGTTGATTCATCTAAGTGTCTCCTAAATGAGAATCATATGCATGGTGAAACCAGACCTTGGCATTTCATCAGGGTGTGATTTGGGAACACAGGCTCGAAACTCTCCATATTATTAAAAGAAAAGGGGAGGGGGCAAAAGAGATTTTGCACTATTTTTAAAGAAACTGTTCACTTAGTAGTGTATTAGTGCTGCAGGATATTAGTCCCATAAGAAAGCTGCTGATTCACTGACGTTTGAATAGTCATTTGGTGCTAATCATTTCTAGCCACTTGACTCGAAGAATCAGTACAGGAAACTGACTGCTAATATTGTGTATGAAGGGCCAAGGAAAGCATGTAAAAAGGAGTGTGTGAATTGGCCAAAGTCAGCTAATGTCACTTCTACTCCTACATAAAAGCAGGACAAATTGTTTGGCTTTCCATTCAAATAGCTGCAGGCACCAGGCTTCAGCTGTGAGTGAGGTTCTGAAAAGTCCCAACATCATACCTGCTTGCTTTTACGCTCAGTGCAGATGATTGACACTTCCACAGCTCATTTTGCTCTGTGGGATTTCAAAAGCATTTTGCAGATCAGGGAGCCAGGTGCACTGGTGGGCTACATCACCTTTGCATTGATCGGGAAAGGAAAGCAGCCATGATCCTGAGTAACCTACCGCTCCACCCAGGTGAAGTGCCCCATTGGAGTGACTAAAGTTAATGAGCATGCAGTGAGAAACGTGATCCTTGATACACACTGTTGTAATCAGCAGCTAAATGTGCAGAACTCTCTGGGGTGTAGTAACACTCGTATGGGTTTCATCTTCCACCTCCAGGATGATTCCTTCATCAACTTCCCTGCTCAGTGGCTCTTTCTTCATCTGACCAGACTCATGACTTGAACTGCTCTTAAAAGTTTTCTTCTCTGAGGTCTTGTCATCGCCCTAAATCAACATTTCCATAAGGATTTCCAGTCATCCCTACTTACCCAGAGAACAGCAGGTCTCTTACAGGGGATGCCGGTCCGGCCCTCCCGTAGAAACCCACTGTGCTGCATGTGGCTGTTTGCATCGAGCACCTCCCTTCCCCATCCAGAGCGTCACTTTTTGTTTTTCTTTATCCGCTGTGACCTGCAACTAATTTGAATCAGTCCTGAGTTTCCCAAGACTTTTCTAGACTAGATTCCTGAGGGAAAACATAGTTGTCTCTGGTCTTAGTTACACGAGGCTAAAATTCCGATGTTTTGCCAAGCACGTAAGCGCGGTCATGCTCAACTTCGCTCCGAATGCACAGGGTGTTGTTTGGTGACACATGGTCAGCTCTTTATTGCTCCATTTTGGAGTGTATATATCTTGAAGCAGATGAATTTTCTTCTACTCTCACTTCCTTCTGTTGTAGAGCGTTTCCTTGTAATTAGGCCATGAAACCTCATCAACTCGGTCAGAAAAAAGAAGAGCCCTGTCTCCGTTCTTAGGGCTGAACTAAACCAAACCTGTTTCACGTTTCCAAAATGTGGAGAAAACATTTTTTTCAACTTGTTTCCTTCACATTTTGTTGCACTTCAGGTCACAGATGTCCTGCAATGATACATGATTTGTATTTATGATACACCTCTCTTCCCCAGCACAGTTCAAAGGCAAGATCAGTATGATGTAATTTTCTGAGCAGTGGCCTCACAAACTTGGCAAATACTCTCTCCTTGCAGCACCCCAGAACTTCTGTGCCTTCAGCCAGAGCTCTTACAGAGGAGACACTTCCACAGACCCCCTTCCCAATCTTTAATTCTTTATTTCATTATTCCTGAACCCAAATGTAAATTAAGTCACTAGTTTAATGTGGGGTTTCTTTTCTTTGCACAGTAATTGGAAGGACTGACAGTTATCTCCCTGTTTCCCTGTTCCTCAGACCTTTTTTTTTTTTTTTTTTTTTTTGAGAATTTGAATTGTTGAAACACAGTTACTTTAAATTGTACAGGGAAGTTGGTTTGGCTTAAAGCCTAGACTCTTAAGTTGTAATTCATCTCTAGATGAATACACTTATGGGTGTATTTCATTCGCCTAATCATATTTTTTTAGTGTCGTTTGGTCGCTGTAGAGTCTCCTGCTGCAAAACAACATGAATCTTCTGTAGACTCTGTCTCATGTCTACACATGAGGACATTCAGAAAAGCTAAGGGCATATAAAATGGCATCAGATACTTATGGCTGGGCTCCTGCATCTTACCCTGCAGTGCAGATATCTTCGCTCTGCAGTACACTCATCTTTGTAAGCCATAGGTGTCTAAGTCCCATTATAACAAATGGAGATCTATACATCTAACAAGTGGCTCACCAACAGGCATCTAATGCCATTTGAAACCCTTCATGACATTGAAACCCAAATGACCTGTAGGTGTTCCTCCAGAATGGTAAAGCTGCCTTGCAGGCCCTGTGTCAAACCTGCCAGTCCTGTGAGCAAGCCTCAGAGACCACAAGGAGTCTCAAATACCATGAAACATCTGTGTATGGGGGGCTCAATCAACCCCTCATTAATGCAGCCCATGGAGTTGGGAAGGTGATTCATCTGACCAGTGTAGGTGGTGAGGAGATGAATTGCTCCTTGAGATACATCAGCTTTATTGATTAGGGGTGTGACTCAGTTGCCCAAAGGTGGATCTCATGATATTTGAGGTAGCTACTGGCACCCAGGGTCTCACCCTCTGCTGACAGCAGCAGACGTGGCCAACTCACTCACTCGTAGGCACCGAAGCTGAACTAAGGTACACTGGCTGTGCTGCCATTCAGCTGTCCCCAGCGGGTGCAGAGCTATAAAAGTAGCTATATAGCTGCTTTTGGCAAGTCAAGGGGTAGGTATAGGAACTTTGATACAGACCAATCTTACCCTGAGGAAATAAACACTCGTGTTTCAGTCCAAAGGCAGCTTACTGCTGTAAAGCAGCAATCTCACTGGGCTCGAGGAGACTGCTCAAAACATGAGGCATTCCTCTGGATTAATAAGAGTCTCCACACGTGGTGATGCATCATTTGACCAAGGAGAGCAAAGCCCAGCTCTGCTTTTGTCAGGTTCCTTTCAAAAGCACCCATGGAAGTGTTGCCCATCACTCAAGCTGACATTTTCCTTGCCCAACCTGGATCACTTAACTTGTATATACCTAGTCCTAGCTAGGAGCAGAGACTTCCCTTTTGCCAAGGCACGAGCACCTTCAAAGAGCAACCTAGGAGGTTTTGAGATATTTACATAAGTAATGAAGTGTCTCCTGGAGATGGCTGGGGACTACCTTTTGTTTCACTTGTGGGTGGCTGGAGTTAGGTGAAAAGCATTTCGCTCGCCAGCTACTTTGGGAACCCCGACCCTATGGCTGCTGGATATCACTTTCCCAGCACCTTGTCTGGGGAGTGGGAGTCTGTTGGCTTCCATTTGGGTCCCACCCTTTCAGTTTGGGGATGGTTTCAGCCTTCATTAATTTTAAGGTAAGAGAAAGAAAGGTTGCTTTTGTTACATATTTTCTGTTTCATTTTCTCTTGCTCATCTCCCTGAATTTCCCCACTCCGTTGACAAAATCTCTGATATAATAAGCAAACAGCAGGCAGAAATACAGATTTATGGCAGTAGTACACTTGGCAAAAGCCCATTTCCTTGAATGTTCTCAAGAGCTGCATGGTTCCTACACCCCCCCAACCTCAATGTACATAACAAATTTCTTTTGTTTGTTTTTTTGTCACTTTCAAGCTGAAAGACCATAACTAACAACAAATGGTGGTTTGTTTTCTGCCATAGTTGTATTATTTATGTCTTGTCTGGGTCTATAATTTTCACCCCCTCCCCTTTTGCTTCAAGAAAGGCCTCTGATGGCCATGAATTTGATGATGTATCTGGAAGAAAGTTGCCAGCACTTGTCTCCCAATAGATTGTAATAGATTGGAACGGGCTTGGGCCATTTCCAGATAATTGGGTCTGTGGGTTCTCATACTCGGTCTTATTTCGGCAGAAGAGCTGCATTTTACGTCTGTACAAGAACAGATGAATAAAAAGAGGGAAGAAAAACATGGTGAGAATAAAAAGTCACCTTTTCACAAAAAATACAAAATGTTTTACTTCCCTCAATGGCTAATCACCTGTGTCCAAGTGTCATATAGAGCATTTGACAGGTCCCATTGGGATAGGTGGGTGCCACTGAAGGCAGAGATCGAGGACACAAAAGGTATTATGTGACTAAAAAGTAGAATACAGAGAGGTGGAGTAGATCATTACACACTCTCATGCACATGAACACTTAAACATCTTTCTTTACACTTTGCATATATCCATTTAACTGAAAATACCATATTACCTGCAGCACCAGCTATGGTACATTTCTTCAATCAGTGCAATTTTTAGGCTTGTTTTAAGGAAACAAGCAAAATGTTGCAGCATAAGTGTGGGATTCATCATTTGGATTGATATACATATAGTAGCTTAATGGAGTGTATCTCTTCTGGCTCAGCTTCCAGTCCTGATTGGTACTGGTCTCCCACAGGTCCTGTGCCCTATCTATGATCCACATATGAACATATGAATCTTGCCCGCAGCACCTCAGACATCATTGAAGGTGTCTTCAGGTCTCCATGTGACATGAATGGCCAAGCTCCCATGGCAAGACAGCGGTGTTCTAGTCAGAGGACTTCGGAGAGCCATTCACCTGACCACATCTGGGCATCCTCTGAAGGGAAGCTGAATCTTGCTTTAGGCTTCTTTAACTAGATCTTCATTAACTCTTTTTATGATCATAATAGAGAGACAGAGACTATCCTGAAGGTGCATTAATCTCAGCTGTCTCCAGTGTGTAGGAACAAATTATGCTTCACATACGGTTGCTTCTTTTCATTTGTCATGGAGGAATTTTAGACAATGAAGCTAAGCATGACATGATGTAACACCTTTTGTTAGATTAATTGCTAAAGGGTGGGGGTGGGGGGGGTAGGGGGAAATATCACCTTTCAGGCATAAAAGCTCTTCTTCCAAACCCAAAGAGAAGATGAGATTATCTCCTCCTTTTGAGCTGGGAGCACAGTGTGACCCAGTGGATTGTGTCTAGGGAGGTGAGGGAATAAGCAAAGCGAGCGCATGCCCTGGTGAGTTAAGTGGCTACAACAAAGAAGTTGGGCTGGGTTGGTTTATACAACTCAACAGACGGCAGGCTCAGAGGGGCTGTAATCGATGTGCACAAATGCAACGGGAGGCAAACACTGCCCAAGGGAGAGCAGTGGCACCAACACAGCCACCAAGAGCTGAGAGTCAGGGAGAGGTCCCCTCTGATATCAGTGCGGGGAAAATCCTTTGGGATATTAAAGCCACACTGAATTGGTTTACGAATGAGCTAGTAACATGTCCCTGTCTATAACAGTCTCAAGGGCTGAGGAGTTCTCTTCCAGACTTTTGTTCCTTTATAAGGCAAAAAACACAATCTGAATTATTGTAGTGTTTATATTAAATAAAGGAGTGGGTAGAGTTCTAGGATATGGTTATGAGTATCGTTAACAGCATTTATCAGATGGCTAATGGAACATTATGATTTCATTGCCTAGAGTGAGCAATATACTTGTCTCCAAGTAAAAACATGCAAAAACACTTAAAGATGGAGAATTTTCTCCAGACCTCTTTGAAATATTTCCATAAAATTTAGCAGGAATCAGTTCAGCACCTTCTTCCTCAGCCTTCTCCTTCATACAGAGAATCTTGAGGCAGGAATGGTTGTCCATCCCGATATCTCACCACTTCCTCACCAGCAAGCACAAATTCAAATGCAGGATCCACCTGCCAAGAAAAAAAACTAACCTCCACATAACTTACTACATACACATATGAATGAAACCATTTTAAATGTTTAAATGCACAAAATTATATTTGAACACAAGAAAAAAAAATTTTCACTGTTATTCTTGTTGAACAGAGGTTGCCCAGAGAGGCTGTGGAGTCTCCATCCTTGCAGATATTTAAAACTCCACTGGACTCCGTGCTGGGCAGCCTGCTTTGCATGGTGAGATTGGACAGGGTGATCTCCAGCAACCCCTGCCAAGCTGAAAGACTCGTTCATATTGTGATCCTGTTAAAAGATTTAAAAGTGTTTTCACTACACAGAGATTTTTGTTATGTGAAGATGCACAGGAGCAGTGGAAGAGAGTGGCAAGTTCTTGTTAATAAATTACTAGTGATGTCTGGGACAATGAGGTTCACCAGGCAGTATTTTACTAAAAGTAGTAATTGCATTCATATTTACTGTTTAGATGTTGCCATGTAGAAGTCAATTCTTTTTTGACCTGGATATGAGTGCTATTATTCATGATTTCCCCTCAAGTTATTGTGGGTTAAACCAATGAATATTTCATATTTTTAAATTTTGGTGGGTTTTTTTTTCCAGCTGGATTTTTTATAGGATACCTACAGAAAACATCCAACCATTTTTGCTTCTAGAGAAACTTGATTATTTATTTTTTTATTATTATAATAACAGTGTTTATGGCAATATTATATCATTTTGGATGATTTGTTCTGCATGTGGAGAGATATATATTGTTTGCGAGAACAGTATGGTATATATACAAATGGGTATAATTTCAAAGCAACGTCTGCTGGATTTCAGCCATCATGTAGCTAACATCCCCTTTGGAAATGTATCACTTTAAGATTCAAGCCCACCCAGGAAGAATGAGGCTTTGGTATGTGTCACATAGACCAAAGACAAGAGCCACTCAAATGAGAGATAACTGTCAAATACATGGCAAGACAGCTCTTCCACCCAAATCAGTTCCTGCCTTTTAACTAAAATCTGCTCAGAGGGTGAGATACGTGGAGTAGTAGCAGTGCTGGTAAAGGTCCCAGAGAACTGCTGTTCAAGGTGGGGTGGGCTGTGGCCTGATTCCTAAAAGCTCTTTCGAGAAGATTTTGTGCCCTGACGTGCTAGGTATTGCTGTGGGTACAAGCTCTGGAAGTGCGAGTTACTCCTTCTCAAATGATCTTGGTTCAGCTGGGTTCAACTCCTCCTCCTTTCTCTGCCAGTTTTCCTGGGATGCTGGGGATGAAATAAGAATGCTGAGAAGACCATCTCCAGCTACATACATATCCTGCTCGTGCCTTGAGCAAGCTTGATTTCACCTAGCCCCAGTGCCTTCCTGTAATAGAGGCAGTAATAACAGGGTTACGCTGTGCATGGCTGGTTAACCTCAGGAACAGGCTCCGTGTCTGCCTGGAGGCTGGGATATTAAACAGATCGGTTTGCCCAGTGCTTTAACCCTCTGTACAGGCACTACCATGATGACATTTCTGTCTCCTCTCTTGCTCCTCACATCACCAGGCTGTATTTTATTTGCATTTGTACCACCAAGGCACTGTGACCTGAGAGAGGCTTGGTAAACACGATGCTTTGAAGCTCCATGGACAACATCCAGGTTAATCCCCGCACTCTGCGTGGGGGAGGACAAGACCAAGAATAGAAGCACAGAATAACAGAAGGGCTGGCAGCAGCTGAGCCACTGTGTTTGCCTTACGGTCCGAGCCTGCTGCTCGAGGGAGGCTCTCGTCCTCGGGGAAGGGATGTGCCTGGAGTCACTGAGGCCAAAGCCATGTATCCTGGCTCGATGCTGCCTGGTTCCCGGGGGGGGAGCACTGGGGGTGATCAGCCCGCCCTGGGCAGATCAGGAGGGGCTGGGACAGTGTGCTCCGGGGAGCCTGGCCGCAAGCAGCCCTTGGGCAGAAAAGCTCAGTGTAGACCACTGAAACCATAACGAGGGGCCTGAATCAACACCATGGCAGGTCCTCCTCCAAGCTCACATCAGCACCCCTGCTGCGCAGCTCTGCCTTGGCTATCCCTGGAGCCAAAAGCCCTTTAGGAACAAAAAAATACTTTTCCTTTTCCTTTTTCTTAATTTTTTTCTCTCCCCCCCTTCTTTTTTGTTCTCTCTTTTTTTGTCAAGGGTGATTACATCCATCTATTTCAAGGCATGAAGCTCCCCTGTGGAAAAAGTTGGAGGCTCATCTTCAAGACCTGCTTTTCTTACGTGGTTTCACCATGTTCTTAGGTAAATCCTTAAGGACCAGGTTTTCTAAAAGCAGGCATCTAGATCCCCTCTCTTAATTGGAAAGGCATTAAAACAGCTAAGATCTGCTAGCTTCTGTACAAAAGCATAGAAATGCAAAGGGCTGTCAGCTTCAAAGTCACCTCATTGAGATCATCATCCTTAACAGGCTTCACACACCAATGTCATGAGGCTTAAGTATCTGCATACAGCAGAAAATCCAGGCTTCAGGTTAGCCTCTGTTAAAAGAGGGAATAATATTTTTCTCACCTTTTACACTGTTTTTTTAAAATGTCCCTGAGATAATAAACTGCTGAAGTGACTGGAGTCATACAAGAATACCTCTATAGCCCTTCGCGTCTCAAAAACTTACTAGAAAGACAGTTTGTAACAGCTTTTTACTCTGCCAACACCGGTGCAGTGGTCTACGTGCACTCAGGGTTAGCACTGCAAAATAATTTGCTCAGCAAGAGCCAAGAGGGAGTCTGAGGGCTGTGGCAGGTTTAGGACTTGCCTGTTAATGAGCAGAACTTTTCCCATGGCATGTGCAATACCTTGGGCCAGTGCAAGAAGTTCACACACTTGTTATGACAGATGCTTTGCTCAACAGCCGGCGCTGATAGGAATTACATCAGCCTTTCAACCACACCCACTGGCAGGGGAACGGAAAGGCAGATAAATCTTGCTGGACACAGCTCCTTAGGAAACAGACCCATCTGCCAGCCCCCTTTCTTGGGGTTTCTGATGCTGTTATCTTGGATGCTCTCTTTCCTGGCTGGATAGTGACAGGAAGCCTTTAGTAAGTGGGTAATAATAGTTTCATGTTAATAGGAAATAGCAGGCTTGGAAGTGGCCATATGTCTGAGAACTGAAAAGGACCCCACAGCTTTCTGAGCATGTGTGGGAATCCCACAAGCCTTTGAAGCTGGTCCAAAACACACAGCCCATTTAATTCTTTCATAATTGCCAGTGTCAATAGTCA